>NW_026126410.1:14762500-17215000 GCF_943737965.1 Phodopus roborovskii
CTTTGGATTGCCTTTGTGTCATAGTGCATCTAGACATGACAGTAAAAACTAAGTACAAGTAAATGGTAGTGTCTTTTATCCCTTCTAGGTCTTAGTGACTTTGAAGATCTGGTTGAAAAACACAAACCAAAAACAAAAATAACTAGAGTTTATTTCAAAGTTGATTAAGTATGATGGTTCTTTATTGAGAAAAACAAATCTCAACTGAATTTTAACTCTCTGTATGAAATAGCTAAGTATAAACCTGCTTACTGCCCATCCTGAAGCCCTGAGTCTAACCTGCAGGATCCATGTAATGTCAGGAGAGTACTGAGTCGTAGAAGCTGTATTTGTGCCATACCATAACCCTCTAGAATAGAAAAAATATACTAGTAGTTGAAAATCCTCCCTTAAATGTGCTCCTCGACATCACATATGTCCTTTTAGAGTCTCTACTTTAGCTGCACTGCCAGGCTAGGCCTTTGGGTAACTGGATGCAATCTATATTATCCCTCTTGCCAATGCATTAATAATTCTCCATCTGACCTATCTTCGTTTACTTACATTTCTCTACTTATAACATCTCTGTCTTCTACAAGACAACCATTTTATCCATGGGCCAACCATTAACTAAACAAAACTGAAATCACTTGCCAATGCCAATTCTGAAACTCTTTCAACTCAGACTGGAAATCACACAGTTAACCTCACAAAGTCTTTATTTCCAAGTGTTAGTTTGAGAAGTTTTTAGTTAGTTGGTCAATTTTCGTGAGTCACCTCCTTTGTTTCCAGTGTCCTTGGTCAATGCATTTACGTGTGTGTGTCAAGCATATATGTACATATATACATATACTCAAGTATATATGCATATATACATACATATAAATGTACGTATGTATATACTCAAGACTCTGGCTTGTTTCAAAATAATTAATTGAGTAAAAGACAAAGAGATGGGAAATGTCATTTTATAAATATCTTTTTCTTATTGGTTAATGAATAAATCCTTGTTGGCCAATAGGAAAGCAAGATAGGTGAGGCAAGGAGGATTCTGGGAGATGTAGTGTAGGGCGTGGTCAGTGCCACAGAATGGGACAAACTGACTATCTCACTACAATGTAGTAGTAGAGATTCAAGATGTAGAGACTTAAGAGAGGAAGAGATCAAGACCCTCTCTTTGATAAGACAAGAGCATGTGGAAATACTTAGATTGATAGAAATGGGCTAATATTTAAGCCAATGAGAAATGCTAATAACAGGCCAACAGCTTTATATAATACAGCATCTCTGTGTGTTATTTTGGGCTGACATGGCTGTGGAACCAGTCTGGCAGGAAAACTGATTGTAACAGCAAAGTGGTGAAGGTGAGGTTAAAATGCCACATTCTCAATGAAGAAATTTATATCAGGACTAAAAACCACTATGACCATCAAATGTTGGCTAATACCATTGCTTAACTACAAATTTAATTGTAGGTATTGAAAATTAATAGTAATCATATACCTTATTTCTCATAGTCAAATATTAAAAATATATTATGCAGCAAAATTAATATTTTATATAATTTATAAGCATCTCAAACATTAGGATAAATCATTAAGATAAATGAAACAGAAATCATGGAGACTTTGTGAGTGTACATGCATGTGCATACATGTACATATATAACACACTTATAAAAACATACATGCCTATTTATATATATGATTTAGTGTTCTACTGCTATGACAATGACAACTCTTATAAAGTATTTAGTTGAAGCTTACTTATATTCATAGATTAAATCATTTTGACATGGAGGCAACCATGGTGGCAAGTAGACAGATATGGTACAGGAGAGGTAGCTGAGAGTACTACATCCAGAATGGCAAGCAGTGGGAAGAGCAAGAGGGACAGGAGAGAGGTAGAGAGTTGCTGGGCCTGACTTGAGCATTTGCAACCCTAAAGCCCATCCCCAGTGACTCACTTCCTCTAACAATGCCACACCTATTCTCTGTCAAATAGCTAATCACCAAGCATTTAAATCTATAAGCCTAAGGGCTTATTTTTATTTAAACCACCACATTCCACTACCTGGTGTCCCCAGGCTTATACCCATATCATAATTCAAATGTGCACTCAATTCAACTTCAAAAGTCTCCATTGACTATTGTAGTCTCAACACTGTTTAAAAGCCCAAATTTCAAAGTCTCTTCTCATATTTATGACAATCTCTTAACTGTAATCTCCTGTAAAATCAAAATCAGATGCATATCACATATTTCCAACACACAATGGTATACAGTATGCATTACCTTTCTAAATGGGAAGAAAGGGGCATAGTGAGGAAATACTGAACCAAACAAAAAGACCTAAAACCAGATAGGAAAACTCTAAACCCTGGATTTCCATGCCTGATGTCAAAGAGATCTTCAGATCTCTGATTCTCCTCAGCTTTAGGTTTGTTCCACATTAGTAGGCTCTCCACAACTGTGGCACCTCTAATGTTCTGAGGTCCACAAGCCAATCCAGGCTTCATCTAGCCATCTTCATGCAAAGACCTCTCTGGGCCTCATATAGGGACATTCCTGACATATCAGTAGATTTCATCAGGAGGATTTGGGAAGTAGTAGGGAGGAGATTCAAGATGAAGCATGGGGAGAGCAGAATGCCACCCCCTCTCTCTGGGAAGATAAGACCACATAGAAATACTTAGATCAATAGAAATGGGTTAATATTTAAGACAAATCTAGCCAATAAGAAACTAGCAACTGGCCAACAGCTTTATATCTAATATGGTGTCTTTGCATGTTATTTGGGCCTGATGTGGCAGTGGGACCAGGCCTACAGGAAAAACTGCTCATAACAGGGTGGTTTTGGGGGGCGGAGCTAACACATAACACTGGTATTTGCAAGCCTGGGTAGTTTCAACATTATTCAGCCAACCAGCTCTCCCCTGTCTTCTCCACCACTAGCATGAGTTCTCCTGAATTTTCCTGTCTTGTTCAACCCTTGCAGTGATGAGCAAGGGACAAGGCCAGTTCTCTTGCTTTCACATCCTCAGCATCAGTTACACCATACCTACACCTTCATGGATAGCTCTGTGTTGCTCAGGAAAAGTTTAGGGGACACTTTACTGAGTGCTGGAGCTATTGAAGGACGGGAACAGTACCCGCCACTCTTATGATCTCAGGGCTGGCTCTCCCACCTGCCTCAGGCATTGGCTGGTGAATAGTGAGGGCATCTCTCCCCTGCTGATGCCACCAAAAGACACATGTGTAATGGGGACAGATTCCCCCCATGCTCACAACTTCAGGTCTGATTCATCTACACCTCTGCCAACAGGGTTGGTTTTATTGCATTGCCAAGGCAAGGAGTATGAGTCTCTTTCCCAAGTGCAGCCGCTGGTAAGGGGAAGGGTTTGCTCCATAACCCACAACAGGTGGCAGAGTCAAGTGGGGAGGGAGCACATCTTTCCTTTGTCCTCATCACCATGTGGCAGAAGAAGGGGACATGACCAGCTATCACACTCTGTCGCACTCAGGACTATCTCATCCGTGCCTCTGCCAATAGTGTCATCATTGTCCTGCCCAGGAGAGGAACAGGTCCCAATTTCCTGAATGCTGCAAAGGTTAAGGAGGGAGTGTCAGTTTACTCATCTGTCACAGGTGATCAGAGGCAAGGGATGAGGATTTTTTTGTTCTGGAACATGCTCTGTTGACCAGGCTACCCTTGAACTCAGCGATCTGCCTGCCTCTGCCTCCCGTGTGCTGGTATTAAAGAGAAGTAGCACCACTACCCTCTTGTGGGCTGCATTTATGATTTAAAGTTTTATGTTGATACTGAAACAGCTTTAATTAACAAAACTATACTTTTAAGTGCAAAATTCAACATGGCTATAATCCCAATTCTACAAAAGCTACTAATTTCTCATAAAGTGTTAAAGATAAATATACAAATTAATATTAAATAATCTTACAAATTATCAAATTCTATAATGGGCTCAAAGGTATAATTGCAGTACCAGTGGAACTAATTTCCAGGGACAAGCTTTATTTAGCTTTCTATGTATGTTTTCAAGGTTAAGTCTAAACCAAATAAAAAACCTAACCAATTTTACTTAAAGTTGGGTATATTTGATAAGTTGAATGTTGAGCCTCAAACTCCTCAGAGTTCTGCCAAATATGGTATTTAAAGTGTTAAATAAGAAAGCTTCACATTATAGACCAAACTTTCAGCTCCTAGAAGCAGTCCGAAGATCTCCAGCGAAGACTATAGGGCAAAATGGACTCCACCTAATTATTGTAATGCTAACCACCTGGTCAAATGTTTCATGCTTCATCAGCAGCCAGGACCCTGCCCAAACTATGGATAAGAAAGACAATGGAGAATTGTCTATCCCTCTTTGTCTCCTGATATCCTGTTCATTCAAGTTCCTCATGTAAAAAAGAGTCTCTCAGATCTTCAGGCTAATGCTGCCCCATGTTAAAATAAGAGACTTAATAGTTGACTACAGAGAACCTGTGCCCCGAAGATCAGCATGGTAACAGTCTAGGTAAATATGAGTCATTTTTTCTTGATACAGAGGCCAATTAGATTATCCTGCTAAGATCTTTGAAAATGTTGATGGCTCTTATAATTTATTAGTTTAACAACAGCAAGGGACAAATGGCTTTCTATGGTGCCTATTACCATACCAAAGTTCATTCTGGCCTCTAGGCCCCTTCAGTGTTACAAATACCTGTTAAAATCAAAGAGTTACAAAACAGATTATTCAAGATGGAGGCTGTTTTCTGATTAGTTGGCTTAATTATAATATCAACACACACATACACACATATACATGTTTTATGTATACATTTATCTGTTGCTGTGTACCTAAGCTTATTTAATAATTTGACTAAAGTGAATGATGCTATTAATATAGACGTTTAATTTAAAATGATTTTCTAGTAATGATAACTTAATACTATACCTTTGATTACTCTCAACCAGGACCATATACAGGAAAACAATCTTATGAAATATAGAAAAATTAACTCACATTTTTATTACCTTTGTAGGGATATATTTTTGCATTTCACAGGATATATTCCAAAAGTTAAAACTTTTTATGATTATATAAATCTATTTATTCATAATGGTTCTATTTTCTTCTTGCTTGTACTAATGATCACAGTTACTAGACTCTCATCTTTTACTTAAAATTGCTTTTTTTCCCCTCATATACTCTATTCTGATCATGCTTTCCCCTCTACGTACTCCTCCTAGTTCCTCCCCACATACCCATTCATCAGTATCCAACCCCTTTCTATCTTTCAGAAAACTAACAGGTTTCTAATGAATACTAATAAAATATAGTAAAATGAAACAAATTTAACACATCAGAATGGGTCAAAATAAATTGAAGGAAAGCAGCTCAAGAAAAGGCACAGGAAACAATATGAACTCAGAGACCATTTGTTTACATACTCAGGAATTCATGAAAACACTAAACTGGGAACTATAATGTATTTTCAAAGAGCCTATAGTGTAAAAAGAAAGAAATAAGTAAATAAAATGAAACAATGTAAAATTAAAAAGCAAAGACAGTAAAGCCTTGATATGACATTATGAAACCAAACCTTCTAAAACACTCTTGAGTTAGTTTTCTGTGTTCATCTACTGCCTAGCATGTAGCCTACCCTGACAACTGGTTTGTTTATTCAACAAGACTGCCTTGGAGAAAACTAATTTTTCATTTCAAAGCAGTTATCCATTAGATATGGCTTCTCGATTAGGGATGGGAGCCTGTGTCCATTTCTCCTTTAAGCTCTCAGACCTCATCTGGTGCAAGACCATGCATAGCCTCTGCATGTTGCTTGTTTTTTTTCATGTCCTCCATCTCTTCTGGCACTTCAACATTTTTTTACACCTTCTTTTATACAGGGTTCCTTGAACCCTAAGGGGAGATATTTGATGAGGACACCCAATTTAGGGATTAGTGTTCCTACACCGCTCATTCTCTACATAATGTGTGGCTGTGGGTCTCTGTGTTCCATCTACTGCAGGAAGAAGCTTCTCTGAAGCTGTCTCACTAAGTCAATGAGTACAGCAGAATATCATTAGTAAACTTTTTTTTTTCTTTTAGTAGAACAGTAATAGAGTAGATTTTTTAGTCTGAGGTCCTTGATTACCCAAACAGTTTTGAATATGTTTTCCATTTCAGTTAATGGGCCTTAAATTAAATCAAATATTGGCCGATTAGTCATACAAGCATAGTTTGCAGGCATGACACCATTGTATATCCAAAGGGTTGTTCCTGACTTGGTGTTTAACTTTCTCCTTCCTTTTGGTACCATGCTGAATACATTCCTGTACCAAAGATGCTAAAACATAGATTTGAAAGTAATATGTAAACACCAGCTTGAAGTCTCCATTTTCAATAGGTTTTGTAGGATATATCTTCAGCAATGACACCTTGCTGTGAGTTTGGGAAAGCAACCTACAGTCATGGCAACAGCCTGAGTTGTTTGGGACTCCTATTGGATGTCATTGGTCAACAAAGTCAATGATAAGAACCAAAATGCTGGTATTGTAAACATCATTTGGTGACAAGAGATATCTAGGTGATGATCTCTCTTCCTGTTATTTGCCATCTCATTAAATTGCCTTCATATATGTATATATGTTACAAGGCTTCTATTTTATTGGTTTTTATATTACTACTCAATGTTCCTTAATTTTAGCAGCCTCTTTCCATAGTCCTCTTTCTATTCCCTTTACCTTTTTCTTCTCTAAATCTATCCATCCTAGCCCCCACCTCTATTAGTAACTATGTATCATATAGTTATTTTTCTAGGAAGCTATATCTGTCTCCCCATAATCCCTTACTCTATACCAACCCTCTATAATTCTATGAATTATAGACTAGCTATTATTGACTTAGTGACAAATATCCACATATATGTAATACATACCATATTTGTTTTTCTGGGGATGCAATTCTTCACTTCACTTTTCTAGTTCCATTCATTTATCTGAGAATTTTGTAGTTCCATTTTTTTAACAGCTCAGTAATATTCATTTTCTAAATTTACATTTTTTAAAAATTCACTCATCTATTGAGAGACATCTAGGTTATTTCCAGTTTCTAGCTATTATGATGAAATCAGCAATGAACATGTTTGAGTAAATGTCTCTCTGGTAGGATGAGTATATATGCTCAAGAGTGGTGTAGATGGATCTTTAGGTATATTGATTCCAATTTCCTGAGGAGTTGCCACACTGTTATTCATAGTGACTATGTAAGTTGCCACTCCAATCAGAAATTTATGAGTGCTCTCCTTACTCCACAACCTCATCAGTATGAGCTATCACTAGTTTTATTGACCTTAGCCAATTTGACAGAATTCTCTGTTTAGATTTATGTGTTCCCATTTTTAATTGGGATCCTTTGCTTTGGGAAATAAAGTTTTTATGTTATTTATTAATTTTGAACACTAGCCATTTATCAGATGATGGTAGTTGTGTTAAAAATGGATCTGTAGCTGACAATAGTCTTTTCTATTTTATAGGCAGCTGCTTTTGCTGAATGATGGTATACATTTTATTACTGAAATTTCCAGTTATATGAAGTCCATTTATTGATTGTTGATCTTAATGTCTGTATTAACAGTGGGTGTTCTGTTTGGAAAGATTATTAATGTTCCAATGAGTTTAAACTCTTTATAATTAAAGACTTAAAAGCCCTTCTATCAGGTTCAGAGTATCCAGTTTTATGTTGAAGTCTTGGATAAATTTGGAGTTGAGTTTTATGAGGCTAATAAGCATGCATATATAAGGATTTTTTATGTGCATCTATCCATTTTGATCACCAAATTCACTGAAAATTCTGTCTATTCTCTATTGTGTATTTCTGGCTTTTTAAAAAATGAAATATCACTTGTTCATAGATATGGGGATTTATACTGTGGTCTTCAATTACATTCATTAATCAATGTCTCTATTTTAGTACTATATACCATTTGTGTTTATTACTATACCACTCTAATACAGTTTGAGGTCAGGGATGGTGATAACTTAGGCAGTGCTTTTATTATTCAGGATTATTTTTATTACCCTGTTTATTTGTTGATTAGTTGATAATGCTTGTTGGATTTCATAGAAGCTGAAAATTGTCCTTTAAAGATATGTAAGGAATTTTAGTAGGGATTTTATTGAATCTGTAGACTGCTTTTTGCTGGATGGCTATTTTTATTATATTAATCATATCACTTCTTGAGCATGGGAAATCTTTTTACCTTCAGATATGTTCTTCACTTTTTAAAAAGATATTTTAATTATTTTTAAGCATACACATCTTTTACTAACTGGTTTGAATCACCCAAAAATATATTTTACATTTTGCAACTATTATAAAAGGTTTTTTTTCCTGACTTTTTTCATATTCTGTTATTTGTATATAGGGAGAATCCTGATATTTGTTATTTAATTATGTATACAGCTACCTTGCTGAATATGTTAACCAGATTTAGATACATAAATGTACAATTATTATGATTTTGAACAGTAACTTTAGAGGCAAGCCTCACCAATATAGTATAGAAGAGATGAAAGTGAGAATCTCAGATATTTTTGACATAGTATAAGAAATGGATACGTTGGTTAAAGAAAATGATATATCTAAAATGGATACTGGTTCCAAAGACCTAGGAAATCTGTGAAACTATGAAAGGATCAAACCTAAGAATAATACTGAGGAAATGAAACTAAGGACAATGACAGGAACATATTTTTCAACAAAGATCAAAGATGAAATATTCCCTAACCAACCAGGTACAAATAAAAAAACATAAAATACAAAATAGATTGGATCAGAAAAGAAATTCCCCACTGCACATAATAATCGAAACACTAAACATTCAAAACTAAGAAAGAATATTAAAAGTTAGAAGGGTAAAGGATCAAGTAACATAAAAGCAGACCTATTTGATTAACACTTGACATCTCAAAGGACACTCTAAAAGCCAGAGGAGCCTGGGGAAAAGTTCTGCAAAGACTAAGTGTCCACATATGACAGCACAGTATTGTATACCTAGTACAACTTTTGATCTCTTTAGATTAAGAATACAAGATACTCCATGATATACACAAGCGCGCGCACACACACACACACACACACACACACACACACACACACACACTTAAGAAATACTTAAAAACACAGAGCTAAAGGAGGCACTAGAAAGAAAACTCCAACAAAAGAGGTTAAACACACCAAACAGAAAGCAAACAAACAAACACCTACAAGGAATAAATAATCTAAGACAAGCTAATGAGAGGTGGAAAAACATATTGCACCAGCTGATTTTGTGTGTCAACTTTATACAAGTAAAAGTCCTGAGAAGGCAGTCAAAG
Organism: Phodopus roborovskii; assembly: GCF_943737965.1. Classification (NCBI taxonomy): domain Eukaryota; kingdom Metazoa; phylum Chordata; class Mammalia; order Rodentia; family Cricetidae; genus Phodopus; species Phodopus roborovskii. The sequence continues at coordinate 14,771,858 of NW_026126410.1, forward strand.
ACTTAAAATAGCAAAGAAATGAAATGAAGCCCAAATAATTAGAATGCAGGAGGAATTTGCTAACCACTAGCCCTGAGATAGCAGAATACCAAGAATTCACACTGCCCCTCCTTTCAGTGAGTCAGCAGGTGGTAAATAGTGTCCTTGAGAAACAAAGAGATAGCTGCTACTCCAGTTTGACCAGACAAGATTAATTAGCACACCCCCCAAGGCCCTTATAGTCTGCTGACCCTAACAGCCAGACCATCAGGCCTCAAAGGGTCATGTACTCAATAGACAGAGGGTCACACCCCATCCCTAAGCTTATGGGTTTTGCCTTTAAAAATGCCTGTGCTTGGAGAATGACACTTCTCTCTAGCCTGCATGCTGAGGGGGCCCATTTGTGCATCAACTGGACTGGCCATTGAGTTCTTGGGAGTACCGACTGAAACTGAGAGACTCCTCATTCTGAGGATCTTACAGTAGAACCTCAGTTGAGGAAATGCCTCAATCAGATCCAGCTGTGTATAGAGAGAGTTACAGAATCGGCTCCAAAGCTACAGAGAAACCCCTCAAAAGCAAAACAAAACAAAAAAGCAAACACAACAGCAACAAAAACATCAAGAAAACTAAGAGTCACCCAGGTTGTACTGGATTTAAAGGCATGAAAGGGACATGGAGAGCAGTTAAGGTATGGCCTCCTGTGAGAATCCAGGAGAAGCCATTGGTGAAGGTGAAGCCTCATTGGCATTTGAATGCCCAAGACTGAAGAGGGCATGCAAAGAAGTTGGGATGACCATGAAAAACAGCAGCAGCAGCAGCAGAGAAGTGAAGCCAACCAGAGCTAGAAGACAAGCTATTTGTGCTGCAGAAGGGAGGCTTGAGAAGTGACTCACCATCCTTGGAGAAACCTGGAAATCGTAAGCAGAGCCCTGTTATTTGGACATGGTGTCATTTATACTTTTGGAGTTTGGTTTTAGTTGGTTTTTTATTGTAGCTGTGTCTTGGGTCTTCCACTGGAAGACGGTATTAAGTGTTTTGTTCTTTTTTTTATGTTTTTACAAAGCAAACAGTTGGCAGACTGAAATTTTAAAAGAGATTTTTGGATTATTTTAAACAAACTAGATAGTTTAAAGATGTTGGAAATCTAATGTGTTTGTAGTTTTAAAAATAAATGGGACTTTTAAAGTTATTTACATGTTTTAACATTTTTTTTCACTTTAAAACTATCTCAGCCTAGACACATGCGGGGAGGTCCTAGTCCCTGCTCCAGGTGATATGATGGACTTGGAAGAGTACCCCATGGAAGGCCTCATCCTCCCTTAGAAGCAGAAAGGGAATGGAATGGGAGTTGAGATGGGGATAGGGGAGGAGTAGAAGGTGAGGGAACTGGGATTGATATGTAAAACAAAATTGTTTCAAATTTAAATAAAAATATTATCAAAAACAGGCCTGTCCATAAGGTATTTTCTTAATTACTTATTAATGAAAGATGGCCCAGCCCATTCTAGGTGTTTCTGTCACTGGGGATCTATAAGACAGCAGGCAAACAGCTGAGTAGCACTCTATTTTGTAAATGTATCACATTTTCTTCATCCATTCTTCAGTTGAGGGACATCTAAGTCATTTCCAGTTTCTGGCTATTATGAATAAAGTTGCCATAATCATAGTTGAGCAAGAGTTTTTGTGGTAAGATGGAGTGTCCTTGGTTACATTACCAAAAGTGGTATAGCTAGGTCTTGAGGTATTGATTGACAGCTTTCTGAAGAACTGCATTATTGATTTTCAAAGTAATTGTATAAGTTTGCAACTTCACCAAAATGAAGGATTTTTCCTGTTGCTCCATATCCTTGCCAACATCAGCTGTCATTTGTGTTTTTGATCCTAGGCATTCTGACTGGTATAAGATTAAAAACTCAAAATAGTTTTGATACACATTTCTCTGAAGGTTAAGGATATTGAAGATTTTTTTTTGAGGGCTCTCAGCAATTTGAAATTCTTCTAATGAGACTTCTCTACATCTGTTCCAATTTTTTTTGTTGTTGTTGTTTTTTGTTTGCTTGCTTGTTTGTTTTTTTGAGACAGGTGTTCTCTGTATTGCTTTGGAGCCTGTCCTGGAACTAGCTCTGTAGATCAAGCTGTCCTCGAACTCACAGAGATCAGCCTTCCTCTGCCTCCGAGTGCTGGGATTAAAGGTGTGTGTCACCATATTTATGTCACCATATTTGGCTTTCCTAAGCTCCTGTACCTGGAATGACCATTGTGGACATATTGTTCATTAAATCACTTTTTCTAGAAGCCTAATAAAATTCTATCAAAATTTTCTATACTACAGTATTTTCTATCATATTATACTACAACTCACAGCATATAGACTTCAGTTTTGCTGTTGCAACAGCAATGTCCCAAAAATGTTGTAGCTGAAACAATAGAAATTCATAACCTTTCAACTACACATGTTTTAAGTCTGATTGTCTCATTGGATTAAAATCAAGATGTCTGCAAAGGGGTAGACAGTAATATCACTTTTGATTCTTGCTACTCTCTAGATTCTTCCACAACTCATACCTAAAGATTCTATTATTCTGTCTTCAGAGACCATGGATTTTCTTCTCTGTTCATTCTCTCAATGAATGTGTCCTTTAGATCTTGCAGGTCTTAGTCAGGTTACTATTACTATGCAAATCAATTAAAAAGGCAAGGGCTAGCTTGTGCCTACAGAGAGGCTCTGACCCATATTGATTCATAGTACTGGAAAGTCCACTGCATGCTATGTTACCAAGGAGAAAGGCAAATACCAACTGAACCCATCTCCACCACTGCTCAGGTGGCCAAGCCTTATACTACATAAACCAGAGACTTAGGGTAAAACTAGGTATTACTGTTTCATTGAAAGAATATGGATGGAAAATGTCCTTCTATATATATGTTATTGGTTGATGATTAAAACATTGTTTGGCCAATACCCAATAGAGGCAGGAAAGTAGGCAGTACTAGGAAATGAGGAGAATGCTGGGGACAAAGGCAGAGAGATGTCATGTAAGCCGCCAAAGGAGTAACAGGTCCAGTCATTCTCCAGTAAGCCAAGACCAAATGGAAGTACATGGATATACAGAAATGGATTAATAATTAAGACAGAGCTAACCAGTAAGAATCTCTGGATATCAGACAACAGTTTTATAATTAATAAAGCATCCCTGTGTTTATTTGGAGCAAAGCAGCTGTGGGACCAGGAAGGACAAGAAACTCCAGCAAGAGAATATAACAAAAACATGATTCCTAAGTACACTCTGATAAATCCATTACTGTGTCAGTCATCATTAGAGACGCTTCCTCCTGTAGCAGATGGGAACAAATACAGAGGCCCATAACCAGTCATTATGTAGAGAATGAAAGACCACAGAACTTTTAGTCCTAAATGGATGTCTCCATCAATTACTTCATCTTAAAGCTCAGGGATGCCTGCAGAAGAGAAGGAAGAAAAAGTGTAAGAGCCAGAAAGGATGGAGAACATTGAGTAAAGAAAGTCTTCTATATACAGCATACATGAACATAAATAGACTGTGAAAGCATGCCCAGAGCATGCACAGGTCTGGACCCAATTGGGTCCCTGTATTGAGAAGGAAGTGGACACAAGCCCCCACTCCTAACCCAGATATTGCCTCCAATTGATAACTGCAAGCAAATAAAAATTAGTTTTCTCCAACAGTCTCAATAGTGATACAAATGACTCTTATTAAGTACAGACTGATTGCTCACTAATATTTGGGCAACAAAAACAAACTCAGTGATGTTTTTGGAGGCTTTTTGTTGGGCTTCTTTTTCCTTTACAAGCACTTTGAATATATAGTATGGTTTCCATTTTTTTGTGTTGTTAGGAGATTTCTGTGTGTGAAAATTTGGGTGTAATATGTGTCTGTGTTTCTTGAGCTTTCTCTTTGGCTCTTATTCTTCTGGTTGTTTTATTTTTTGCTATTCTGATTTCTTTTGTCTAATTTTATTTTATTATTAAGTTTTAGATACCTTTTTGTATCATAATGAAACAGATAAAGATGGGTATGGATTTGGGTGGGTGGGGAAGTCAGGAGGATCTAGGAGTAATTTCTAGATGGAAAACCCTAAATTGACTTTATTTTATTTAAAAATCTATTTTAAATATTAGAAAAAATAAAGAAGTAAAATACCCCATAGTCTGCCTACAGCCTGATTTTATAGGAGGAACTTTCTCATTTGAGGTTTTCTTCTTTCAGATAACTATAGCTTGTGTCAAGTTGGCATAAAACTACACAGCACACAGGAAGTAACAGACACAACGATCTACATCTGTGGTTCTCAACTTGTGGATAATGACCCCATTGGAGGTAGCATATCAGATATCCTACATGTCAGATATCTACATTCCAATTCATAAAAGTAAAAAACTACAGTTATAAAATAACAATGAAATAATTTTATGGTTGTGGGTCACCACTATAGGAATAACCTCATTAAAGATCCCTAGCATTAAGAATTTTCAGAGCCATTGATCTATACGATAAAACTGGGCCCACTTTGATATTTTTATTTGGCACAGAGACTGAGTCCCTCTGTAAAATGCCAGTGAATGCATTATAATGAACTGAAACCAGGTCACATTTTACATTCCAATGTTCCTAATTTAATTATACATGTAAAATCTCTCTTGTCAAATATAACATACTTTGAGGGTTCAAGGATTTGGAAAGTGTCATTTTGGGCTCTATTGTTCTAACTACTGCAACAAGTAAATCCTATATTTTAATTACAACCATGTCACCACTGTGTTCTTGGGGTAAAAAAAAGTAAGATATAGTTTAAAAAAAAAGTTTTAACTTGTGTTTTTGTGTTTGCCATAATGTTCCAGTAGGGTCTACACTGTACCTATGTGCCAAACCCTAGTTTCTTTTATTGTCATTAAAAATTTTTTTTCTCATCAGTATATGATAGTGTGTGCATATGTGTGAGGATTGTTGGCATGTGTGGTGAGTAGGTGATTGTGTGTTAAAGTTCAAAGTTGACATCAGATGGCTTCCTGGATTTCTAACCACTTTATTTACTGACTGGACCAAGAACTCACCAGTTAAGCTTGCAAGTTTGCACCAGGGATGCCCTGCTTCTGTTGCTGAAGTACTGGTATCACAGGTGTGCATACATACTTACAAGTCTTTTATGTGGGTTCTAGGGATACAAACACCAGTTCTCACATGTATATGCCTCGTATTCCAAGTTTTCTCCTTGTAGTTTTCCACACTGGACTTTTGCCCTTATTGTATGTATTTTTCTCCTGATTACACTCTTCATAAGCTATCACATGTGTTATTAGTAACAGTTGAATAAGCAAGAGAACTACACTTTAGTGCTTGTGGTTGCAATGCAAAAGAGCTGCTGCATACTCTACAATCCCCACCAAGCTTTGCATATAAGACACAATGTGCATTGAGTGTGATGGACACCTTCAGCTTACCTCATGATTTGCATGATTGAGAACTAGCAGTGGTTTGTTTTCTATTTAAAAAGTACACACTTATATCCTGAGATCTAACATTTTTAACAGGATATGGATATGTGTTATAATTTAAACAAATCATTATGATAATTAAATGCTTATTTGAACCAGGGAGGGAGGATAATGTGGCCTCTATGCAATGACAGCAAACAAATGAATGAGGAATATAGTGTGGTCCTCTTAAACTTTCATGGATTTATGCCTGACCTTGTAAAAACCAATTGCCTTGTATGGTCTTTGGGACCTCATTAGTAAAATGAAGGATTTAGACAGATGATCCTTAAAATCCTGCCAGCTCCACGTTCCTACAGTTTGCCACTGAAGTAAGATGAATGCCTCCTGCATTTTGACAAGCTAATATTAGACTCCACATTAAGAGATCATTTTTGTAATGTAGTCACAAGAAGACTTGCTTGACTTTCTGCAAAAGGAACAATTATCAGTAATGTTTGTTTAAAAATAGATAATGTCATGTTTACATTCTTGATGTAAACTGCAGCTCTCTCAATGGAAATGAAATATATGAAGCCTTTTAACTTAAGCATTAGCAGCAAAACAATGCCAGCTTTAAACTTCAGTTTAAAAACACTGAATATGGATGAATCAATCAAGTAATGTTTCAAGGATGGTAGGAGGCTTGTGGATGACTGTTAGAGATAAAATATTCAAAAACATATGTTAACACTTGCATCTCTTTACAGAACTCCTTTTATCCTTTTATATTTTTTCTGACATGTATATATATATATATGTATATATATATATATATATGTTTATTTATTCTTTCTCTATTTCAGGCACATGTATATAATATTACTTTGATTTTACACTCCACCATTATGCTATCCTACCCAAGGCCCTTTGCATTAAACTCTTTCTACTACTAACTTCATGTATGCATGTCCAGCTATTTTTAAATATGGCTGCCTGCATAAACACAGGTGAGGAGTATTTACTTGAGTGAACCAACATAGCATTGGCTACAAACTGTGCTGGTGCTCTAAAGGTATAAAGCTCATGTGAGCTCATGAAGAAGCAGGCATGTCAATGTCATGTCCAGATGACACTGCTTCACAGCACACCTCCCATCCTCCAATATGTTCATTGTGTTTGTCCATTCTTCAAGAGTGTTCCCAAACTTTGTTCCCTTTAGGGATGAGCATGCAGCAATTACATACTATCACAACTTGGAGCATCTCTGTCTCCACACCAGCCAAGTACCATTGTGTAGCATCACTGTTTCTGATAACAAGCTTTCTAAAAAGACAGAGATAATTAGCTAAACTGATTTTTTTTAAAAAAAATTATTTGCACATTTATCATACAAGAAGCTCTTTTAGGAGAGTGTACTGCAATTTAAAAATGCATATTTATTCTGTGCTTATAGAGTTTACCAGTAGCATGAGTTCTAATAGGTCTTAATGATAAAAACCCAGAGTCAGATATTGGGGTAAAGGCTGAAAGGTCAGAGATGTAAAGGAGCAGCTACAAGAGAGACCTCTTACCTCAACTGAATCTTAAGACCGAAGGGAGAATCCAATCCCCATGAATCCTCAGACTGAATGCTGTCTCTAGGAAACCTCAGGTGGAATGCAATGAGCTCATGTTACTTCCTTATATTCCTCTTTTCCCTCTCATATCACTCCTGTCTCCACCTTCCTTGTGCTGGGATTAAAGGTGTAAGCCACCACTGCCTGTAATCTATGGCTAACTAATTTGGCTAGCTCCACACTCTGATCTTCAGGCAACCTTTATTTGTTAGATCATAAACAAAAACATCACCAGACTTACCCTCAGAGAAAACTTAAAATCCCCAGGATATAGATATATTTCTTCCTAAAAATATCTGAGGCATGTGAAAACTTGGCTTTCTTGATCATTTCAGTTTGTTTGAATGTTTGGTGTTTTAATAACGTCAAAATATTAATTAAGTCCCTTTCCAAAAATAGTATATTGTCCTTTATTTTTATTTCAGAGGGTTCAAGAAAATATCTCTATGGGTGACACCAACTGTTGTGCAAGAACAAGGACCTGTGTTTGGATCTTAAGCACCCATGTACAAAAGCCAGGACTGTTTACAACAGCCTATGATGACAGCATTGGCACAGTGATCAGTAAATTCTACAGGCTTTCAGGAAAGCCAACAAACATGAAACAGTGAGTCACAGGTTCAGTGAAATACTGCATGTTAAGAGAATAAGGTGGGAAGAAAAGGGTGAAACCATGTGGTGCCCTCTTCCTCTAGAATTTGCATGTGTAACCTTAGGCACACATTAGGATATCTTCATGTTCACACATGTATAAACACAGCTCACACATGCACACAAGTTTGGCAAAATCATTGTTATGGGTTAATAATGTATCATAGTGATTATCCAATGTAAGCTTGTTGTATATGAGAAACAGGGCAGTCAGTCATAAATTTTTGAAGCATTTTAGTCCTGGTGTTTAAATATATAAACATAGTTAAGTACAAGAATTTAATTTAATACAGTCTATAGGTCAATTAAGTAATAACTTCCTACTGAATATTATCTATAGTGATTCTGCTTCTATAGCTGTCACAAGTGTTGGTCTTTTAGTATGTGTGTAGTATTAAATTATTTTGATTGTGTAAATAATTTAATAGTACTTTTGTTTTCTAATACTTGGTAATTGGCATTGTCACAAAGTCTTTTTTTTTTCTTTTAATCACTGGAATAATAATTGGCCATGTAATCCACTGATGGAAAATCTAAACAAAGTAGCAAAAAATCTTCCCAATAAGCTCTTTTCCAAAAAAGTGTAGAAGAACTTTACTGATGATATATTCGATGTTATTCTTTTAGTGGTAGGGAAATGAACTCTGCTTGAGCTGATGTAACTGAACTATCTCTGTCTCTAGCTGATGGTTTAATAATATTATGGAAGTTGTTGATCATTTAAATTATTTGCTAGATTCATTTAAGCAGGAACGTTGTATATATTCAATCAGTGTCCTTTCCTTTCTTGTAACATTCTTCTTTTCTTTCAGGAATAAATATATTTGATTTTTATAGTGGGCATGAATGTAGTATCATTCATGTTATTCTCTTTAAGATGGTGACCACTGGTAGCTTCAAAGTGGTCCTGAGTCCACAGGGTTAAATCTTTACTCCAAAGAAAAAACATTTCTGCCTCATTCTTACACTAATAAGTAACCATGAAATACACTAAAAATAAGCTTTTATTCATTTTAATTTTCATGTTGTCCATTTTAAAACCTCTGATAGTGAGATGTCTTCTTTCCCTTAAAACCATAATTTCAACATATATTAAAGCTATCATGATTTATTCTTTATGTCTTTCTTTTCTCTGTCCCTTTATTCACATTCATGTAGACTCTCATCCATATTTATGTGGAATTACAACATACTTTAGAGAATGGGGAATACAATCATACTTCTCATTTAGTACTCATTTTAAATATGCTGACAAATATTCTTCTATTTTTCTGATTATACTATAACTACAGTATTTCCTTCTCCTCGCTCCTCCTTTCAAACCCTCCAAACATATTAGATTATTAAGGTAAAATGAACAGTATAAATACAAGTGAAGAAGAGACTAGGAATATAAATAGTTTTGAACTATAATAGAAAGAACAGAACAAAAATATCAATGGTGTTATACCACAGGGCACATGCTCCAAACTTTTAAAAACACAGAGTATTCTCTTATAACTAAAAAGTTAGCACAGAAGCAAAATGCACTTTTAAATATCCAGAAATTACAAACAAATGAATCACTGCATAAATGAAGACTAAATTGAAAGGAATATGAAAAATAAAAGCAATGGTTGATTACTTAAAAGAAATTGAAGTTGATAATGTATATCAAAATAAATGTGGCACTTGATAATTTTGACAAAATAATTCAAAAATGATATAGATACATATAAAGAAGAAACTTAAAGCAAAAAATGAGATAAACTATTAAATAAGCTAACTAAAGATTTCCTGGAACGGTGATGTAGCACATTTGGTAGTACACTTGCCCAGCATGCATAAAGCCCCAGGTGTTATTCATCTCACTGGATAAACTGGGCACAAAAGTATAATCCCAGGCAGGAAATAAAAGACTCAATACCATACTCAGCTATTTAGAGAGTTGAGGCCAGCCTTACATACAAAACCCCTGCCTTACATAATCAAAATAATTACATTGACAAATAAGCTTCCTAAGTAGATTCTTTATGTGTTAAAACAGCATATTTTAAAACTGCATTTGTACACTGTGATGATGGATGTTCATTGCCCATGTGAGTGGATTTAGAATCCTAAGAGACACGCATCCTGTCTTGTCTCTATGTAACACAAAAAAATAAAAGAACCCAGAGATTGATACTGGGGTTCAAAATTCAAGATGAGTATCAGAAAAACAAAGCAGCTGGCCACTAGCTTTACTTCTGCCTCAGGATGAACAAGGTGATTCTGTCTCCTTAGACTCTCACCAAGTCTCAGATTATAACCTCTTCTCAATGTGGCTGGATAATGAATGCCTCCTACTGAATATTTGTTTCTGTCTTTTTTTTTTTAACCCTCTATTTTTGGGATTAAAGGTGTGAGCTATAATTCTCTTTTAGACTGATTCAGTCTTGTGTAGATATGGATGGCCTTGAACACACAGAGATCCATCGACCTCTCTTAATCCTGAATCTAGGATTAAAGGTATGTACCATCATCTCCTAGCTTCTGGTTGCTAGGATTAAAGGTGTGTATCACCACTGCTTGGTCTCTATAGCTTGAGACTGACTTTGCTTTTCTGAATCCTCAGCCAAGCTTTAATAAATCATAAACAATATATCATTACATCTCTGAGGGCACTTTCTTGGAGATTTCATGGAAGAGGAAGATCCACACAATGTGAGAGTGGCAAATCTCAGGACTGAAGATCCCAATGTTATATATAAAGGAACTAGGCAAACATGGGCTGAGAATTAGCACATGCTAAGCTTCTGACTCTAGAGTCAGCATGACTAGCAGCCTCATATTTCTGCCTTCCTACCATGATGGGATTTCAGCATCGAGTCAAAAGAAGCCTTTCCTTCCTTGAGTTGCATTTGTCACATATTCTGTTCTATCAACAGGAAAAATAGCTTTCTATCCATACTAATATTGTTATTCTGAAGTGACAGAGAAATCATTTTCATTACTGAACCTTAAAGTATAGGAAATTGTACTTTGACATCTAGGTTAAAAAGAATAGGATGCCTCACAAGAAAAAATAAAAAGAATTTCAAAGCAAATTTCACCACAAATCTTGTCTGAAAAAGAAAAGTAGCCTACTCAAGAAAGTTAATGAAAGAAAGTAGAAGTAAAAGACAAAAAAAGCCTTTCAAGTATAAAGTGCCCAGGTGCAGGAACATGAATGTAAAAAAAATACATGAAACTTTGTTCTGGTTGATCTTCCCCAAGGATACAGCAGAGATTAGCATATTGATGCTAACGATGGCTTGTATCAAAGATATAGGCATTTGTAAACCGAATATGTAAATGGAGAATAAGATAAAAATAACAGTGTATAGACTATGTCATATAGTGGCCATATGCTTCAAAAATGCATGCATAGTTAAAATGTTTTGTAAAAATGAATGTGAACCCAGAGGAGGAAGGGGTGGCTAAAAGTATGGAACATAGTCTCTAGGGAGTGACATCCCTGTTGAACTCCTATACTCATAGCTCTTCAGATAACCTGCATGAAGCTTCCAAAAAGTTTGGTCCCCCAGTTCCCTACTGTGGATAAAGATGGGCCTTAAAGGACCACACTCCTTGTCCACAATTTATAGACTGCTACTGAGGGGACAGATGATCTTTGAATATCTAGAAGTGGGTAAGATATATAATACTCCTATAAACAATCCTAAGGAATCTTATTAAGTCTTACAGACCCCCAGATGTATGCTCACGCTTGCGTACCTGCACATACATGTGTGTCTCCCCTACCCCCCCACACACACACCATGAAAGTGGAAGGAAACTAGTTGAGATGAAGAAGGGATTCCCAGGAATGGAAGGGGGTGAGAAAACGTAATGGGGAGAGAATATGATTAAAACACATTATATACATGTATGAAGGTATAACATCATAACACTTTAGCACATATAATTAATATATGCAAAAATACTTTAAGTGAAAGGATGACGTAAAAAATGTCAAAAGGGAGCAAGAAAATTGAAGGCCTCTAAGAGTTCCTTATTTTTCTGTAAGTACTGATTATAGGGAAGTCTTGATAGAATGAATTTATGAACAAGGAATGATATTTTGAAGGTTAAGTCAATTCATGTTTTCCTTTTCTATAGATTTTTTAGAAATACCAGGAAGAAGACAATTTATAAAAGAAGGCATTAATTTTGAGGTCATGGCTTCTTATGGTTAGAGGCCACCATTACAGAGCATGGCAAGAGGAATAGCTAAGAGCTTACATCTTGATCCACAAGTTGGAGCAGAGACAGGGGACACAAACACATGCAGGAATACAAATACACACACACACACACACACACACACACACAAACATATACTCAGACAGAAAGAGACAGACAGAGACATAGAGAGAGACCAGCTGAGAACTAGGTATTCAAACATATTAACCTGTGGGGCCATCCTTGTCACAATCTCAGCACTCATTTATGTGTTATATTTTTCATTTAATTCATATTTAATTCACATTTATTAAGCATCAGTGATACAGATGGCAGAGTGACAGATACTGTATTTCTAGTGATAGACTTGTTAATAACAAAAGTAGGATTTCCTATTTAAATAATGCTTACCCCTTTATTTTGCTTTTTATTTAATTTTGAGAATTTCACATGAGTACTGTATTTATATTATTTCAACCAGTTCCTCTCCCAATCCCACACCTATCTTTTCACCCAACTCCTTTCTAGATTTATGACCTCTTCTTTCATTATCATTTTTATATACAACACAGACACACATGTGTGCACACATATATATACACAAACACATTTAGCAATGCTTGTAGGTACATGTGTTTAGAGCTGATCACTTCAGTTTTGATAAGCTACCAGTAGACTTGCTCCTGGAGAACATTGGTTCTCCCTTTCTTGGTATTTGTTAAATTTCTGTAGCTCTGTGAGGCCAAGTAAAATGGTGCTCATCCACAATGGCATTATATCTGGTGTTATCATTGTGCAGGTCCTGTTTAGGTGAATATTCTGTTAAGATTTCATAAGTGCAGCTTTTCTATCACATCTGAAAGACAGTGTCTTACAGCAGGCATCCTGGTCCTTTGGTTCTACCCTCTTTCCTCCTATATTCCTATTATATATGTACCAATTTCTTTGATATCCCATGGTCAAATCTCTGTAATATATTTTATCAGTATGAAACACGCCAACAGTATTAAAGGAATTAATAAAGTTCATTTTGGGATTTGTGCCATATTGTACATGTTTTTTTAGCATGGGGTAAACTGTGATAATATCAAAACCTATTACAAAATAGTATTTATTATAATAGTATTATCACAAGACATGGTCCTGTGTGAGAAACAAAGCATTATAAATATTCATTTGTCTATCACCAAATTAAAATGTTTAAGATGAAACATTTTTATCAATTCAAATAATTAAATATAAAACTGATTCCCAAGTAGCACAGTTTATTGTCAAAGAGATAATTTATCATTAACTTTACATGTCCTCATTATGTCTTTGTGAGAGTTTTGAACAACGTTGACTACAGTAGTAATTCATTCAAATGATCTGTTTCGTGATGTTGTATAAATAAAGTTACTTGTGAAGGGAAAGCATCAGTTTATTGTGTCAGGGTTCTGGATTGTTTTCTCATAGATAACTAGGATTCTGAGATGCAAAATCAGAAACTGAAAATATTATGTAAAACAATCCTTGAGAATTAGGTTTAGAAATGGAGATGGTATTTGTAATATCAACACATCATTTTCTTTTAGTGTTTTGCAATTTGGTAAATTGAAACCTAGGATCAAGCACATATGAGACACAATTCTTTGCCACTCCACACTATCCACAACACAGTGGGTATTTTGAAATTTATTAATAAGCACGTAACTTTATTTTTTTTAACTTGGCAAAGTATACCACTTTACTATTAGGATTCATTTATGTATTATTACAAAAACAAATGCAATTAAATCTATTGCATTTTAGGTAGGATAGTACTATTATTAGCTCATAGATATGTTTTCTGATTACTTAAGTGTATTTTTTGTGTCTTAGACATGAAGGGTGCAATGTAAGTTTTATCTTCTACTTTTTGCATTCATTTTTTAAATGAGCAGCAATACAAATAGTCTTCATGGAACTTAATTTCTTATGATTAAAAAAAAACAGAAAAAGAAATAATGATTTTGAAAGCTCATGGAGACACTATTAATTTTGAGGGAAACTGTATTTTCAGCTTGTAAAATGTGTGTTTATCAAATAGGGGTGTCATAGAGAAGACAAAACAATGGAAGTTGGGAGGAGCTGCAATGTGGCTAGGAAAGAGAATAGAGGAATCTCTGTGAGAAGGTGACAACCAAATAGAGACACAGAAGCAGCAGCAGGTGAAGAGCATTCCACAGACAAGGATGAAGTATAAGCACGGAGAGGTGGCTTTTGAGGAATAGAGTAAAGGCTCCTGTGTTCAGCAGATGGAGCTGGTAAGAACAGCAATAATCAGTAGTCAGCTATTTCGGGAGCTTAATTGGCATAGGCTTTGCCTTTGATGGAAGTGAGACAGTAAAACTGTAATGTGATACTGAGTACAGGGGCAACATGATCCAACTTTAGTTTTCATGGTATCATTTTCTTTTTGGGCAGTGATAGGCACTATAGTGGCAGGAATAAAGGCTTGAAGACCAGAGAGAGGGTTGTTTGTAGAAGTGATCCTGGCAGGCACTGGATTGTCAGCTGGAGAATAACAAGCCTGGATACCTGTAATACAAAGAGAGAGAAGTACTGGGAAATGAGTGAAGCTGTAGCTTTAGAGCTTTCTCCTGCACAAGTTCCTCTCAGAATAGATATGTGTCATAAAATGAGTATGATTTATGAAACCAAACTAAGACACCATGTATTTGTGGGAAAAGCCAGGAAATGAGATAACAAAGTAGAGGATAAATTAAAAAGTATAGACATTACTATGGAGAAAACTTTTCCAAGTATAGGTGCATAATTTTTAAAAAAAGTTTTATATGTCAGATTACAATATAATTGCTATATTCCCACCTCTGATTCTTACCTCAAAACGCTCCTATATGCCACTCCCCACTCCCTTCTAAATCATGACCTCTTTTTCCACTGTTATTGCTTGCACATGTATATTCATACATATATGTGTGTATATATACACACACACATATATATAAACATACATATTCCTAAATATAACCATACAATGTTTCTTGTATATGTACTTGCATTGTTGACTATTTTTAATTTTACAGTTATATTCTAATGAATCAAAATGAAGCCCTCTCATATCAGAAAATAATTGAAGGCATTGAATTAAAAAATTACAAACATGGATTAACTGGAGAAACAAAATCTATGAGAAAAACATTGAATAGAAGACACCAAATTTCCTGCACTCATAGTTCATAAACCTATTACATTACATTACAAAATTTATCAAGTGAAAATGAAATATAAATCACATAGATCATAAATTTTCATTGAAAAGGGGCAGATTATAGCGTGGGCACTACACAATTTCATCCTTATAACATATTACGAAAATTAGTTTAGGAAGCTCAAATTTTAAAACTTTTATTTTAAACCTAAAATTTATTCTAACATTTCTATTGATCCTTAGGAAGGATGTATCATATTTTTTAATTACTAAAATCATCACAGCATAAATTTCATCAATGAACACAAAGCTAAAATTTATATAGAACCTGATTCCATGTGGCATCAAGTGATTATATTGTAAAATCATTTTTTCTTTTTATTAGTCTTAGTATTTTATTAGTCTTAGAATTTTATTAGTCTTAGTATTTTTTTGTTTTTATTAGTCTTAGTGTTTTCAGCTTTGTGTTATTTATATTGCAATCAGTTTTCTATTGCAAATAAATGGTCACATTTATACCTAATTTTTTATTTTCAAAAGTTTGAATTTTATTTATGAACTCATGCATATAGATTTAAAAGATCTAAAGTTTCATAAAATGTGCAAGTGATTTTTTTTGTTACTAGAAAGTAGAGTTGACAAGGTTTTTATAGACTGAATAGAGTGGGGTATAAGAAAACTAAGGCAGTGGGGAACATTTCCAAATGCTTTGGCTTGAACATCTGGAAAGTTGATATCATTTTAAAGGACAGTTAAAATAATAATAGAATATATTAGTTACTTTTATGAATGTGTTTCCCAATGACATTTCCATTATGCAGATGCTGAATGTCTTCTCTAACAAGATGAGCATGTGTAAGGAAATAACCAAGAAAATAGTTTTGAGCATGAAGTCTTTAAGCTGTCTCTTAGGCATGGCAACTGGTGTTGTCATTACTCAAGTCTTGTTCAACCAACCATGTTGAGATTTCATGGGTGCTGCTTCCTGTCAAGTCTATATAACCCTAGTTAGCAGAATGCATTCTTGGTTTCCAGATCATACCATCTTTCTGCCAGTTATTTCATAGTTTCCTCTGAGGCTTAGGTGTAGTTCTTGGAATTGTAGTTGTATCATTTGAGCATCCCAACAGCAGTTATTAATTTGTTTGTTTGATTGTTTTTGCATTTTTTCCAATTGTAGATCTCTTTAGTAATCTTTTTCTGTTGCAAAAGAATTTTTATTATTAAGAATAATATCTACACTTACCTATTGGTAAAAGGACATATATTTTAGGAGACACAGATCATATAAATTAGGAAAATAGAAGTTCTCTTGTCAAGTCCGTGACCTCTCTCTAACATGATTAGCTGGCTAGATTTACAGTGATAGGCATGGATTTCATACTATTTATCAAGCCAACATGGAGGGGGAATTTTACAAGGTATCATCTCTAAATGAAGAGCTAGGCAAATCAATAACTACTGAGAGATTGGACAATAATGTTTCTTTGGGGACAAACTCACTGATAGGTTATCCAACCCCAAGTAGTTAGTCCTAAACACATTCACATGACTAACACTCAGTGGAAACTATTGGCTGCACTGAGAAGAAGTTAAATTTGAGAGTGAGTGGAAAAGGGAGCAGGGGCATGGAAAAGCTGGAGGGTGGTGAGGTAGGGGTGGAAATAATGTAAATACAGGATTCATGTATAAAATTCTCAAAAATAAACACTTAAAATGGCATGTATGGGGATGTCAGGTTAATAGTTGTTTGAAAGAACACAGGAACTTAATAAGCAGCAGCAGATCTGGGGAAACTTGACTGTGAGATTTAATGATATACACTGGGAACAATGGTCACATGATTATATTAGGGAGGTATCAATATGAAAGTCCTCAGATTACATGCTTTGAATAAATTTGAATGTTATCATTAAGAACAGAAAATAAGGTATGAATGCAATTCAAGAGTTCACTCTGGGACATTCACCATTTAAAGGAAACGAATGATACCTTTAAAACACAATTCTTTTACATAAGTATTGGGGATCATTCAGAAAGAGGAAGAAGAAAGATTGTAAAAGCCAGAGGAACAGGAAGACTGTGGGAAACTGTAACTTCTAAAAATGCCAGAGAAGCTGTACCTGCGAAGTCCCATTAAGATGACTACCTGAACAAAACCTGAATAATGGTGACATTAACAGACATAACATGGGAATGTTCCAGGGACTTAACCCTAGACAATGAATTACAAACAACCTGAGAATGCTAACAGCAGGAGAAATGTTCTTCCTTGGAAAAGAGCACAACATTTGACTCTCTAATACTAAGTGCTCAGCCCTGAAAGCAGGTGTGTGTGAGTGTGTGTGTGTGTGTGTGTGTGTGTGTAATATATATGGATTGAAAAGGTTGTGTGTGTGTGTGTGTGTGTGTGTGTGTGTGTGTGTGTGTGCATTTGAAGAAGAACAATTAGAGAGCAAAGGAGACTTTGCTCAAAATTACATTATGATTTAAGTAATTAAAATGGAAATGAGAAAAAAATAGACAAGGAAGAACAAGAAAATGGGTCCAAGGGAAGCAGGGAGTGTGTTGTGCTGTGCTGTGCTGTGCTTTGTTGTGTTCCTTTGTGTTGCAGATGTAGCACACTGAGTGGGTATAAAAGGACTATTTACAGCTCTATAGGCAAGATCTAAAGTGGCCTGAGGCAGCAAGAGCTTCTTGATTTAGGGTTTGTATTGTGGTTCAGCTGGGGTTAGCCTAAGGCATTCTTCAACTTCCCAGTATTGAAGTTCTCATTGGCCCCATAGTTGGCAACACAGGAGCTTTTTTCCTCCTTTCCCAAATCAGATAATAAAAGAGTACAACATAAAAGCTAATAGCAAATCTCCAAATATCAAATCAATGTTTGTATTATGAAGTATTGGGAAAAGCAATAATGGATTAAGAAACTGTGCAAAAAGAGAAATGGGAAATTTTAATTGTAGATTACTCCAAATTTTCTATGATTAGTAAAATAATGGATATAATTAGTCAGGAGAGATTTTTGTAAAGGTTGAAGAAAAATAATATATTACTAGGAGTTATTTAAACCAAACAATCTGACAGGGGAGTTAGAGAACTGAGTTGCATGAATAGACAAAAAATAATAAGACCCAAGGTCCATAGCAGAGCAAAATATATGAGGCCGAATGAGCAGGGACAGAATGTGTTGGTGGTCTCTTATCTGTATTGGGATATTTACTTTGTCTCCTTCTGTGGCACTGACCATGCACATTGGGGAGCCATGGGCAGAAGTGACCTATGGAACTAGGTCTGAGGAGGAGCCAAGGAATGCTCTCTGGCTTGCAGCACAGGACAGAAGCACTTCCTGAGGCATCCTTGGCACCAGGAACCTGCTGGTGTTCATCTGTCTATGTTGTGAGTTATTTCTCCTTGAATAAACATCTATTTAGCCTATTTGTTTCTCCTGATACTTATTAAACATCAATACTTATCTGCTTGAATTACTTAATGAGATTATAAATTAAGCTATAAGAGTTACGATTTTGAGAACAAAAGGGAAAGGAAATAGTCATATGTCCAGCCGTAGCTACCTACTAATTCCCTTAGGGAATAAACAATTAATGTTGTGTCTCATTATTTCTGAGTTCTACACTATACCCTAACAACAGCCCTGCCTTATCAGGTACATCTCCAAATAAAGTATAAGACAAAAGTGCCCTTTAAAAGGAGAAATGGGTATTCTGCTCGCTGTGAGTTTAAAGAACCTCTGACTGAACTTATATAAATTTCTATAAGTTTTATGAATGTCCCATGTTAAAAAAAATATTTGGCATATTTAAGCTCCTATGCTTTGGGGTTATTTCCAGTAACTTCTTTTTTTATGTAATAGTGCTATCTACCTAGATTTGAATCCACATTTGTATTTAAATATTTACCATAATTCCAGAAAAGAGAGAGATAGGATTTTCCCCCATTTGATAATGCTGGGAGCATCCAAAATAGTAGATACCATGAAGTCATAAATTTACAATATGCAATCATTGTAGCTTCAGGGATAAATATCCAGGACCTGGTATTACCTGATAAAGTCATACATATGAATAGTTTCATTTTATGTGATAATTACTGAATAATTTTGACATATGCTTTTACCTGATAAAATGCATTTATAATTTTGAGAAAGGCAGTCTCAATAATCCATAGTCTTGCAAAAAATCAGCAAATAGAGGGTTCATAAGAGAGAGAAGAAAGGTGAATATGAATCTCCATTATAAATTTCATATGAAATGACAATTGTCTGATTTATAAGATGTTTAGAAATTAGCAGCAGCATGATGAAACTCCGTATTCTCCAGGATTAAAGTGAAAATAAAGCTTAATTGAAAGGCTTCTGAAGGATTTCTGAATGACACTTTTGTACTTGAAATTCAAAGTGAGTTTCTCATATTTCCAAACACTTGTGAATCTTCTTTCTATGCTTCCCAACAAATAACTTAATGTGCTTTGCTATTTCTTGTTGGACTTCCTATAATCTAACAGCAGTGATAAGCTGAATAATGTATTTTAGTAATGGAAGAGATAAGCCAAAGAATGCAGGAAGGTGTTTAAAGATATGGTTGTAATAAATCCAGCTGCATATCTACTGAGTTCCTCTGCTATAAAAGATCAACTTACCTTGAATATTTAAGCTGCTAGCATTGTGAGAACCATATTATTTTCCCTTGATCTTTCTCAAGAGCTCAGACTTACCTGAGATATCATTTTCTTAAAGTATTTTGAATGAAAAGAATGGCTCCTTGCTGGCTGATCTACTGAAATCAATGCTTCGCTTCAGTACATTTTTTCAATGTTGTTCTGTGCTATTAAAGAAAGAAAGAAAGTAAAGCACTAGAAGGAATATAGATAGAATTATGAAAAAATAAAGACAAATAAAATAATTTTTCTAATCCTACCCCTAAATAAACAAATGTAATTACATAACTTAGCAAAAGAAAAAACATCTATAGATTGGGGTCAAATTTAATTAACAAAATAGAAAGACATTTGAAGCATTAATGGTTTTCAGAATATATAGATAATCTTAGATAATTCCTAGGCATTTCTAAGAACTAGTAAAAAAGTAAACGAATGAAAGAGTAACAAATCTCAAAGTAAATAAAAAGATCTCTACAGTGGTTCATCAGGAAAATGGGTATCAGTCTGCTACAAGATCCAGCAATTCCATTTTTAGATATGTACCCAACAATGACATCTGTTCATCTATGTTCATAGCAGCATTATTTGTAATAGCCAGAAACTGCAAGCAACCTAGATATTCCTTGAATGAAGAATGGATAAAGAAATGTTTCACAGTTACAGCAGGAAAAAAAAAAAATGAAAATTTGAAATTTGCAGGCAAATGGATAGAGAAACCATCCTGAGGGAGGTAACCCAGTCACAGAAAGATGAACATGAGTCCTAATCCAGTAGCTGATGAAGCCAGAAGCAGACATCCATAGCTAAACACTGAGCAGAACTCCTGTAATTAAGTTTCAGAGAGAGAGAAGTGATTAGCAAAGGAGTCAAAACCAGGCTGGAGAAACCCACAGAAAAGGCTGACATGAACAATGGGGAGCTCATGGACCTCAGACTGATAGCTGGCAAACCAGCACAAAACTGACCTAGACTCCTTGAACATGGGTCTCAGTTCAGAGGCATAGAAGTGTATGGTACCTCTGACAATGGAACCAGAATGTATCCCCAGTGCAGGAGGGACTTCAGGAGCCCATTCCCCATGTAGGGATTTATTCCTGTAGCCAAGAAACATGGGAGAGTGCCTAGGCCCCATCCCAAATGATTTGACAGTCTTTGATGATCCCTCATTGAAGGCCTCATCCTCCCTGTGGAATGGATGTGTGATGGGATAGGGGTTCTGTGGGGAGCATGAAAGGATGGGAGGTAGAAGGAACTGGGAGCTATATTTAAAATAAGAAAAAATATTAAAAATAGAAAAAGTTCAAAAAAAGTAAACAAAAACTCTAAGGAGTATTAAAGAAATTCACATTTCCATACATCAAAGATAAAATATTTAAAGAAAGTAAAAACAATGATTTTTACATAGTCATTTAAGCAATAGTTTTAAATATGAAAATTAAAATCAGTGTTCACATGGGGTCCAATAGCACAATATTAACAGGATTATACAGTATCAAATCTTCCAAGAAGATTGGTTGTCAGAAGATCTTAGATTGTTTCCCTCTTTTGACTTAAGACATATATCTGTTAAATTTTGTTTCCTTGGAAAATTAAAGATATGTATCTGCTTTCTTCACCTTTCCTCCTCTTCACCTGTTCAAGTGACTTTGTCTTTCTAAATTCAGAAACAGGCACACACATATTATAACATATATGAAAACAACTATCATTTATCAATAGTTATAAGTAATGGAAGTCAGGATTTAGGGGTAATATTGGCTACTGTGCATGTTAGGCTGCATAGTCATGAGGGACCATGGACTAATCTCAAGTGTGTCTGCACTTTGAACAGTCAGTATATTTGAACTAACAGCTCTAGAACACTCAGGCACCTTTGGTTGGTTGTCCCACTTTTGTAGTCAAGGTTAGATAACACTGACTCCTTTGGGTTCTCAGGTATCACTCTGTAAGTTAAACCTATTGGATAATGTAGAAAATAGTCTGTCACATCAGCATTCTAACTGCACTAATCTCTGCATTTAGCTTTTGTTGATGTTTAGAGAGAGATTTCAAGTTCATAGGTGTTCTAGGAATGAAAAATTCCACCACAAAGACAAGGAAGGTGAATGAATTACGAGTTGCCTTCTAGCCTGTCACCTTTCACATAAGTGTGAACCCTGAGTCAGTGTCTACTTTATCAGGATCCCCTTTACATTTAAAGCATTGGGACTAACTGCTGATACCTCTAGAACTCTAGAATATCAGGTAACTTTAAGAAATAGGAACAAGCAAAGGAACACTCTTCAAAAGTGACTCATCAGAGTATGCATAGCTCAATCCAGTGAAATAGCCAAATCTGTTAATGTATTAGAAATGCAGAGTCATAGCAGATAGCTTTGGAAGTTACTAGTCCAAAGCCCCAATGCTCTAGAGTTTTATGAAGGGGGAAAAACAAACAAACAAACAAAAAACAGATTAGTCAGGTCATTTGACCTCCAAAGTTGATCTCAGTTATCTCTATATACATATTAATAGTATGAAGTCATCCTTCCAAGACTGTGTCCTGTGTGTGTGTGTGTGTGTGTGTGTGTGTGTGTGTGTGTGTGTGTGTAAGTGAGAGAGAGATAGAGAGTGGGAAGGGAGAGAGGGGGGAAAGAGAGAGAGAGGGAAAGGGAGAGAAGGGAAGGGAGGGAGAGAGAGAGAGAGAGAGAAAGAGAGAGAGAGAGAAAGAGAGAGAGGGAAAGGGAGAGAGAGAAATAGTCTTCACTTCCCAAGTTACATTTATACCACAAAAGTACTGGGACAGCAGATATGAAGCATTGTAGTTCTGGGAACAAAAATTTTAACCAACTACTGGAAATTAACTAATCCCAGTGAAACCAGATACACTTATGTTGTGAAGTTATGTTTTGTTTTTTATTATGTATTTCTCATGGGGTTTGCTGTTATATAATTGTATTTTATATATCATCTTGGTGTCTTGTTTGTTGTATTGTTGTTATTTTGCTTGCATATTTGTTTGTATACATGCCAACTGCTGCCTCCCTGCTCTCCACTCCTCCCACCTCTCCTCTCTTCCATATCCACTGCTCCTAGGTCTCCATTCAGAAAAGAGCAGGCTTTCCAGGCTTATCAACTGAACATAGCATAGCAAGATGTATTAACACTAGGCAAAAATTCTCATATCAGTGCTGTACTAGGCAAACTAACAGGAGAAAAAGATTCCAAAAGCAGCCAAAAGAGTCAGAGGAACCACTACTCTTATTGCTAGGAGTCCAACAACAAGCCCAAGATAAATAGCCACAACATATATGAAAGGAACTAGTGTAGACCCAAGCAGTCTCAGTGATTGTGGCTTTTGTGTCTATGATCCTTGCTTAGTTGATCCTGTGGGCTTCATTCTCTTGGTGTTTTTGACCCCTCTGGCTCTACAATCCATTCTCCCCGTCTTGGATCGGGTTCTGCCTAATTAAGCTCTTCCTAATTTTTGGCTGAGGGTTTCTATATATGCTCCCATCTGCTGCTGGAGAAAACTTCTCTGATGAAGATCGGGCTATGAACTGAACTGATCTTTGAGTATAGCACAGTGTCATTAGGAATAATTTCATTGATTTTTTTTTTTTTTTTTGGCAGCTGTGTTTGGTTTTGCCTGTCATGTACGGTTCTACACCAGCCTGTCCCTCAAGTTCTGAGGCACAAATGCCCTACCACATCTCACACTCAGGACAGGGTGTGGGCCTAAGGTTTTGTGGTTGGATTGGTGTCCCAGTCCCACTACTGGGACTTCCCTGGGCACAGAAGATAGAGAGTTCAGGCTCTGAATACTCCATTACTAGGAATCCTTGCTAATGTCACCCTCATAATTTCCAGGAAGTTTCCATTGCACTGTTTCCACATCACCCCCCCAGTACCCCAATTTCCTGTCATCTCTTCTCCTCATACATTTTCCCTCTATCCTTCGACCCCCCACCTGCTCCCTTCTGTTCCCTTATACACCTACCCCCAGTCTACACACAAAGTTAATTCCATTTCCCTTTACAAGAGAGATCTATTCATGCATGTAACATATTTGCATGTGGTTTTATTTTTGTATCATTAAGATGTTTTTTAAAAAAACATGTTCATATTTTAGGGAAATTAAACTCAAGTATTCCAAGAGTGGATGAGGTTAGATTACCATGTATGATGATAACCACAGAATTAGTGAGCTGATTTTGTACTACAAGTTTTTATTTTTCATACCATCACATTTTACCTCCAGGTGGGAGTTGTAAAAATCCTGATTACTAATAACTTATGAAAAGTATTTGTAACATTTCCACATGAAGCCTTAATACACCATCACTGCTCTGGGAAATATTTTTTAGAAATGAATTTAGACTGTAAGAAGTTATTTTAAAACAAGCCACCAACATTTCATCTTTTCAGTTCCTAACATTTATTAGGTAATTTTTTAAAGAATATTTCATTGTTACTTGTATCACATTTTCATTATTTATTCTTCAGTTGAGGTCGTCTAAATTGTTTCCAGGTTCTGGCTATTATAAATAATGCAGCTATGAATATTGTTGAGCAAATTTTCATATGGTAGGATTGAGCTTGCTTTGAGTATATGCCCAAGAATGGTATCCCTGGTTCTTGAGGTAGATTGATTACCAATTTTCTGAGAAACTGCCATACTGATTTCCAAGTAGCTGTACAGGTTTGCACTCCAATCAGCAGTAGAGGAGTATTTCCCTGACTCTACATCCTCTCCAACTGAGCTGTCCTCAGCATTTTTGATATTATCCATTCTGATAAATGTAAGATGGTTATCTGAGTCTTTCTTATTTACATTTCTCTGATGAGTAAGGAAGCTGAACAACTCCTTAAATGTCTTACGGCCATTTGGGATTTTTCTGATGAGAATTCTCTGTTTTATGGAATTATTTGTTATTTTATGATTAATTTAATGTATTTTGTAGATCAGACCACTCTCAGATGTGGGGTTGGTGAGGATCTTTTCCCATTTTAGGTTGTCCTTTTGTCTTATTTACCATGTCCTCTGCCTTACAGAAGTATCTTAGTTTCAGGAAATTCCATTTAATAATTGTTGATCTTAGTGTCTGTGGTACTGGCGCTATACTTGGGACTGATCTCCCACTTTCTCTTCTATCAAGTTCAATGTAACTGAATTTACTTTAGTTTTGTGAATGACAATAGATATGTATCTATTTGTAAGCATCTATAGGTTGACATCCAGTTATGCCAGCACCATTTTGTAAAGATGCTTCCCTTTTCCCATTGTACTATTTTGGCTTCTTTGTCAAAAATCAGGTGTTCATAGGTGTGTGAATTAAAGTCATGGTTTTTAATTAAATTTTATTGATTCACCTGTTGGTTTTTTATGCCAATACCAAGACAATTTTATTACTGTAGATCTATAGTGGAATGGGAAGTTAGGGATGGTGAGGCCTCCATTACTTTATTGTACAGGATTGTTTTAGATATTCTGTTTTACCATTATTATTATTGTTTGTTTTGTTTTTACACACAATGTTGAGTATTGTTGGTGTTTGTTTTTCCACACAATGTTGACTATTGTTCTTTCAAGGTCTGTGAAGAATTGTGCTGGAATTTTGATGGGGATAGCAGTGAAACTGTAGATTGCTATTGGTAAGATTACCATTTTTATTATGTTCATTCTACCTATGCAAAAACATGCTATAATAAAACAATGCTACCATGAAATGTGCAAGCAAATGGATGAAAATAGAAAAAAATCAATCTGAGTGAGGTAACCCAGACTCAGAAAACTAACATATGTGATCACTCATAAGTGGATTTTAGTTGTAGAGCAAAGGATAACCAGACAATAATCCACAAACCCAGAGAAGCTAGGTAGCAAAGACGACCCTAGCAGGGACACATGAATAGCCTTGGGAAGAGGAATAAGATGAGGTAAACTAGTGGTGGAGGTGTTAAAGCGGATGGGATGAGGGATGAGAACATGAGGGAACAGGATGGTTGAGTTGAGAGAGTGATGGAATGGGAGAGTAATGAAAGAGATTTCTTGATAGAGATAGCCACTATAGGGTTAAGGAGAAGCCAGGTACTAGAAAAATTCCCAATAATCCACAAGGATGACCCCAGCAATAATGGAAAGTGTGCCTGAACTGGCCTTCCCTTGTAATCAGATTGATTAATACCCCAACTACATCATAGAGCCTTCATCCAGAATTGATTGAATCAGATGCAGAGATACACAACCAAGCACCAGGCCAACCTATGGGAATCTAGTTGAAGAGGGGGAAGAGAGAATGTATGAGCAAGGGAGGGAAAAATCAAGAAGAAATCCACAGAAACAGCTGAACTAAGCTTATAGAAAACCATGATTTCTAGACCAACATTGGTGGAGTGTCCACGGAACCAAACTAAGTAGTTATGAAGCTTGGGCCCATGACAGCAAGAACAGTATCTAGCCCTAGTGCATGAGCTAGCTTGTTGGAGCCCATTCCCTTTGTGGGATTTTATGTTCAGGCTTAATGAAGTGGGGAGAGGTTTGGTACTGCCTCAATTTCATATGCTAGGCTTTGCTGCTCCCAATGGAAGCCATGACCCATTGGGAGAAGTGGATGAAGGGAGAGCTGGGGCAGGGCAAGGGGGCAGGAGTGTTGGTGGAAAGAAAAATTGTGGTTGGAATGTAAAATGAAATTTAAAAAATAAATTATAAAAAGAAGAATATTTCAAACAAGGGGTGAGGATGTAGTTTAGTCTGTGGGTTGCTTATGCAGCATTCACAAAGCTCTGTGTTTGATCACTAGAATTTTATATACTGTGCATGGTGGTTCATATCTATTATTCCATCAATCAGGTGGTAGATGAAAGAGGATCAAGTCAGCCTTCAGTACATACACAAGTCTCTGTTTTAATGATTTCACACAGGTATAATGATATATATAATAATATATATACATATATATATAGAGAGAGCATTAATTAAAATTAATATAATATGCCTAATTTTCTACTTTGTCTGCAGAAATGCTAAAGTTGAGATTATTCATACAAGAAGAACAAGCAAGAAATTTGACATTAAAATGCTTTACTTGAGATAGTAGAGTAGCACTACAGGGCTCTTAACTGTCCCCTCTCTTGACCAAAATCTTCTGGGGTTTTTAAGGGTAGAAAGCACAATAGTGCTATAATTAGCACCTTGAAAAAATATAGTATGAAATTCTAGTGAAATGACTAAGAAAAGAAGGAGCAACAACTGAGAGTGTAATATGATTGCACAGTCACTGAAGAGACAAGTAGGCAGAAGTGATAACATGTTAATTATTTAAGACTGCTTTAAGTGGACTTGACAGGTAATTATTAATTATATCCTTGAGGCTATGGCTCTGTGGGAATGTGGATAAGCTGATGCAAGTTATTTGTCTAAAAACATCTGGTTAAAGATCATTGTGTTTTGACTGAGTTGGAACATATTATTAATTAAAAAACCAAAGGGATGAATGTGTCTGTATATTATCAAAGCAATACACTAGGCAGACCTTTCAAATGTGTAATGTGCCTCATTGGTTCAATCTCATCTTGCAGTGCTTCAATCCTAGTGAGAAATTAGCTTCAACAGCACTCAAGGGGAAAAAAAATGTCAATTTTCTAAAGCAAAAATCTGTGCATTTCTGATATCATGGAGGGAAGCATATCTTAATTCACAACAGTGGTTTTTACCTTTTATGTGAAAGATGACAGACCTATCACAGAATGTGATAAAAAAAAATATGGCAACAATCCTTGTTGAGTACAATACATACACATACACAGAAACACACATAACTTCTAAGTTTTGCAAACTTCTTGGGATTCATGTACACTCTGAAGTCCAAAAAAGCAAATAGAGGTTAAAAAGACACTTATAAATATTAAATTCTGGAAACTATTAAGTTTTTTTTACAAGCATTTTATAATGGTATATATATTTTTACAACTTCATCAAAGAATAATTTGTAAGGCAAGCCCAATTTTGTTTCTCAAAAATTTAATGAGTCATGTAGATAAGAAACAAATAATTTAGTTTGTAAAAGATAAGATATGTCTTGGTAGAATTAGAGAACAACAAATATATTTAATGCATTAATATTTATAGGTGAATGTTTAAAAAAAAACATGCTTCCTTGGAATGGAATAGTAATGGAACCATAGATGTTTGCTAAATTGTTTATAACTTTTTAAAGAAATGTATGCAAAATAGTTTAAATATTCTCCATAAGTAGGTAAATACTTTATTTTAGTAAGTGAAACATGTTAATTTAGTTTGAGATTTTTCAGCAACTTATCAAGCAAATTTGTATATTAGGGAGTAGATTATTGAAAAAAGAAACTAAATGTCATTTTCAATATTTGTAGGCATGTGTGTTGATATCTGCAAATATATCACACCAATTAAAGATGAACTATTTCAAAATAAATATTTGAAATTTCAAGTTATATGAAAATTCTCTTAATTTTCAGTTTAAACTAATTTATGATGCATCTGTGATTTGTTTTCCTCCAGCACTCTGCTAAGAAATATAAATACATGCACTGTCTAAATTGACAAGTATGGCTATCCTGCCACAGAATGGGCAGTTTCTTTTGTGGAAGAGGTTGTATAGATAGGTCTTTGTGTATCCTGGTATCTACCTGTCTTTCTAATTTTCTGTTGTATTATATCACTACTACTCTCAGTATTATATACAGACACTCCTAATGTAAGGTTGTACTTTTTTGATGCGTATATATCATGTCCCTTAAAAAGAATTTATCTTCAGATCATCTGGCACCTACCTGTAACCCCCACAACACTGGTGTCTACTCATTCACCCAAACCATTTTCAGATTTCTTTTATGATTTTTACTCAAGGTTTCTTGTACCTACACTACCCTTTAATATATATACTTCATGTTGTACAGTATTTGCTAAAAGGCTGTGTGTTGTCTTTTTGAAATTTATGAGACTTGTAGTCATGGGATCCAAGGCAAAGTGAATTTTCTAAAACAGCCATGACAGTTGAAAGTGATTTAAAAAATAATGACATGAACAAACAATTATCTTAACCATCACTGAAGGATTTTAATTTTTAGGAGCATCAGGTGTTATATGAAAAGTGTGAGATTTTAAAAGGGAATATAAAGGTCAATTTGTGATGCTAAACAGTGTTGTCACTCTATGCAAATGCAGAACATAGAAATGCATTTTGGAAGTCATTGAAAATATATTTGAGATTTTTCAACTCATCCAATCTATACAATCTATACAATCTACTCAAACAATCTATACAATCATCTATATAATACAAGGATCTAATCATTTATCCATTCATTCTTACAACCATCTGCCACATATTCATTCATCTACTCATACCCATATCCATCTATAACTTGCAAATATATAACAATATGTTGAATGGGAAACAGTGTGATCATTCTCTTTTACACTGTTTTTGGAGGGACAGCTAATCAGGTAAGACCACTTGAAGCTTTTGCAGCAGAGTTGGATTTGATCCCCAGTACCTACATTGTGCTTCACAACTGTCTGTACCTCCAGTTCCAAGGGAATCCATCTGCTCCTCAAGACTATGTATGTGATATACACCTATATTGCAGGTAGGCAAATATGCACACAAACACATACAAAAAAACCAAAATAAACAATTATTTATAAAAAAAATTAAGATTTTTTTATTGTAAAATGGAGGGACTTACAAAAAATAACTTTCAAGGAAACATTTTCAAGGGAGGATGAATGTTCAAAGGATACAGAACCAAATAAACAACAAGTTTTATGAATAGAGTTAAAGGGGGTCCAAGACCACATTTTCCCACATATGAGCATGTAACCAAAATAAAGACCCTTGCACATGTATATATATATATATGTGCACATGTGTGTGTGTGTGTGTGTGTGTGTGTGTGTGTGTTGCTGGCAATTCCTGTCCTTCCAGGTTCTTCAGTCACCTTAGCCCCAAATGAACACATGGACGCTATACTAATTATTAAACTGTTGGTCATGGGTAGGGCTTTTTTTTTTTAGCTAATACTGTCTTAATTATTAATCCATAAGTACTAATCTATGTATTTTTACATGGCCTTATCTTACAAAAGAACATCGGGAGCATTATATCCTCCTGGTCCCTCCATGGTGTCTCTTTGAAGGCCTCTCTGGCTACATTTCCCAGAATTATCTTAGCCCTGCCTATCTTCCTGCCTATACTGGCTATTAGCTAAATAGTGTTTTATTCATTAACCAATAAGAGAAACATATACAGAAGGACATCCCCCTTTATAGTTTGGCATTTTTAAAAATTAGAAATTCATTTTTGTTAATTGTCTTCATTTGGTGATATATTTTTCATTTATATAATTTCATAACACATAAATAGGGAAGAAGACACATTTGTACATATTTAAAATCAAAACAGAAAACAATTACCTCCTTTTTTCTGTCATCTTTCCTTAATTTGATAAAATTATTTCTGTCCACATCTACATTTACCTTGACAATTTTTCTAATTCATTTTATATAATACAGACATAGAATTTATAAGTTAAAGTATAGTTAGATACTGTTTTGGTTACTAATATTTTATTTACAGATATTTATTGTTATTATTTTTATAATTGCAAGATAACCAACGAATCAACTAAGAAAATGTCCTAATGCTTTTTTAAATTATGTTTAACATTATGTAAACAAAACAGTATCATTTTTCTTTCTATGTGTTTTACCCACTAAAGATGAAATGTTTGATTTAATAG
Organism: Phodopus roborovskii; assembly: GCF_943737965.1. Taxonomy (NCBI): domain Eukaryota; kingdom Metazoa; phylum Chordata; class Mammalia; order Rodentia; family Cricetidae; genus Phodopus; species Phodopus roborovskii. The sequence goes on from NW_026126410.1 coordinate 14,802,375, forward strand.
CAACAATTTCTTTCCTAATAAAAGAAATATCTAAATAAATTTAGGAAATAAAATATAAAAAAGGTCCTGAATATACAACATTTCTGATCTAATTTTTCATAAATAAGTTAGCTACAATCACCAAAGAACTAATTAACTGGAAGAATTTGTCAACACTTACATATTGTTTATTAAACAGAATTGTAGATAAACGTCCAAAATCAGTATGAAAAATGGTAAGCAATGTTATTACTCATTTTTGCAGGTATTCTATGTGAATTTTCTTCAATATTATATTCACATTCACATACAGTAATTTTTTTTTCATTTTATGTGGGTTATTGATTTAAAATTTATGTGAAATTCAAATAAGTGGTTTTCTTGTATAGAAAGGGCAAAAGAATGGGCTCTTAATATTCTGAGAAATAGGGCTGAGGAGACAAGTTAGTGGGCAAGTTGTTATTATTATTCAGCCTATCTTAAGCTATGAGCTGCAGGCCAGTAGGTGATTGTTTCAGAAAATGTTGGTAGGGCTGGAAAATTGGCTCCCTGGTGCAATTATTTAGAAGTTGGAGAATCAGATTCTGGATCACCAGCATCCAGACCTTCAGAAGCAAAGAGAGGAGAGCCCCAGGGCAAGTTGTTTGTGTAGAATAGCCAAATCAGTGAGCTTTGGGTTCAAGTGAGAGACCCTGCAGAGGATAATTGAGGAGAACTCCTGATATAAATCACTGGCTTCTAAACCCATGTACACACATTACAATCACATTAATATACCCCCATGCAAATATGTGTACAACACCACACACACACACACACACACACACACACACACACACACAGAGGGGTTTTGGGAGAGGGACACATACATGGAAGTGTAAAAGCAAAAGGCTTAAACAAGACAGATAATGCCTGAGAAGCAACATCTGAGGTTAATTCCAGACCCCCACACAAGCATGCATACATGTACGTGTTCACCCTAGCCCTCACACATGCACCCTCCTGCAAGCTAAGGAGAGATTTTCAGGGCAGTAAGAGATCATATCTCAAAAAAAAATCTAGGCACCTTTGAAGAAAGGGTTCCACATATGACCTTGTACACATATTCATGCACATGCATACACATATACATAAGAAAGAATAATTATGTTCAGAAATTTCTACTTTGCCCTTTTAATTTTAGAGAAGGTAACTTCATGTCTAATAAAAATGAAATATATATTTATGAAAGTAGCCACACATTTTTGTAAGGAAAATTTGTATAGATTGTTTTTATTGTCACTTTAACCCCAGAACATCACTGAGGTATGTCAGAGTATTCCATTCTAAGATTTACCTTTTGGAATATAGATTGTTATGATATAAAATCCATTAAAACCCAGCAGATGCAGAAAATGCTTTTTCTTTTCCAAAACTGCCTAAAATTAAGGTATAAATCTTACCATTTACTAAGAAACTTCCATTTATAAATGAACTAATATTTGGTAAACCTCTCCATGCCATCAAGAAAAACAGAAACGATATTTACAATGTTCTAAATTCTCTTTTTCAGACCATTCTGTGTGTATTTTCCCCATAAGTTTTTGTTGGTTTCAGCCTGTTCTCAAACAAAAGCCTCGACTTTCCTTACCTTTGATTAGCTTCAAATACTGGCTGCAATTAAATCATATGTCCATCTCTAAACTTGATGTTTTGGGGACTCCCTTCACACACATATATAATTAAAACTGTCTTTTGATTGTTTACCTGTCTTTTGAGGATTTAATTAATGAATCTTAATCATGTATTCAAGGAGGATAGTAGGACAACAGTGTGTGTGGATAAGGGCACCTGTGTGTACTTCACCTGGGAAGACCAGATGATGATGCCAGCTGTGTTGCTTTATCATCTTGCACCTTATTCTGTTGAAACAGGATTTCTTAAGTAACAAAAGATATGGTAGAGACCAGGAGGCCCTAGTGGTCTTTTTTTTTTTTTTTTTTTTTGGCTACATTCTACGCATATTGGAATTTACAGTCACATGACCACAGTTAATTTTTATGTGAGTGCTAGGGATCTGATCTCAGTATTCCCTGGAAGCTCTATTATACACTGAGCCATTTTCCTACACCAAAAGATACATTTTAACCTTCTCTAATGCAGATAGAAACAAAATATTGTTTCCCTCTTTAATTATTCATCAAAATTCTAAGGGCTTCAATGACACAAACCTCAGACATGACCAGGTATTGTTAAGAATTCAATATAATATGTCAAATATATTTAGTGTCAATGCCATTGATATCTGTAATCTGTGCTCCTGATGGAGACAATGTTGAGCTTCATGATTCATGCTGCTGATGAAAACCATGTGATGTCCATGACCTGGGATGCCACTTGTCCAGAATCCTGTGCTTCTGCCTGACCCTGATATATGCTGTCTGGTGGGGTTGGGGCTAGACACTGGAAGATTCACCAAGCTCCAGGGAATATATGGACAACACAAAATGGACTTGCTTTATTTATCCTTTTCATATAGTCTTTTAAATATTTAAGGTTTTACCAATAGACTTGTTCTACTCCCAGCACAGCTCAGTGAAGTTTAATTGTTGCACTGGGTAGCAGTGAAAGCAGACACATTATTTTTAAATGTGCTGAGAATCAATACTTGTGGTTGTTTAGGCATAGATATCCAAATCCCCTGTTTCCCTATATGGCTTCTGAGTAATATCACTGAAGAAAGGGAGGAAAGACTGCTACAGTGGGAAATAGGGAGTGGTCAGAAAGTACATGCACATACAGGAGCAGTAATAAGATCACAGGCACATGACCACATTTGATCAATTTTACCCAAGTGCTAGGGATTTGAACTCAGATTGTCATGATTGTACAAGTGTTTTTACACAGTAAGACATTTCATTAGCCCAGGAAAACTATTTTATACTCCACCTGCACAGCAGCTGTGTACATGAACTCTTAGCAGATGTAGCTGCTGCCAGTACAAGTTCAAGCCAGGCAATATTCTGAGGTGAGCAGGGAGAGAATTTTGGAGGTCCCACCCACCCATAACCCAGGAGCTAGTGTTAATTGTTGGCTATTAGGGGAGGAAGAATCACTTTTCTTCCAGTGTGTGGCCACTAGCAGGTTGCTCCATTCCTCCGTGCTTAATTGTATTAAGTTAGTAATAGAAAACAAACAACAAAAACAGAATATGGGGTTAGGAGATAGATGTGTTTAGGACTGGGAAGGTGGAAGGCAGGGAGGAAAGTGGGAGTGCATAGGAAAAGTTACAATGTACACATACACGAAATTTTCACGTGATAACAAACTATTAATAAGTAAATTATGCATATTGCACTCATTAGACACTATGTGTATGTATCATTATCCTGTCTGCCCCATGAAGTAGCTCACATAGCAAGTTCAGTTCAATCTTACCCAGTCTGAACCTCCCTGAGACATGGCCTTGTTCTAATCCTTCACAGAATGCAATAGTGATATCAAACTACAATTCCTTAGAAATATAGGAGAAAAAAATGTTATGGAATAAGTAGATAGAAAGTTACCAAGAGGAAACAAGAGAGGAAAGAATAGAGTGACTCTACCCTACCATGCTTGGTAATCAGACATGCCCTGGGGGAGACTGGGTGACAAACAACTGTTAGCTCAGTTAGAGGCTCAGCTGGAGAAGTTCTGCTTAACTGAGTTAGCACATGACTTCTGAAAACTGTGCAACACAGAGATTTCCCGAGAAGCCCAAAATTTGAGAGCTAGTTGATTAGTGCCTGGTGACTGAGAACATCTTTATGATTGTACAGATCAATGAGAATTAGCCACTTTGTAAGGAAACAATTTTCTCTGTTTTCTCTAGGCCTTGCACTTGGGGCCATGTCAGTCTAAGGTTGATGTCAGCCCACTCTTAAGCTCCTTACAATCATCTGACATAGAGCTGTCAAGATCTCAAAACAAAACAGTGGTTTATACTGACTCACTTACAGAACTTGTTTTTTTTTTTCCAGTTCAGTCTTCTGTGTAAATAGTTGTAGGTCACTCTTAACAGTTGCAGGTCTTATTTCATAACATTTGTAAGTCCTATACTCTGTTGCAGTAGAACCTTGTTGTCTCAGCAACTCTTTCAAGAAAATTCTCTCCTTAAAAAATCAAAGAGGGAGCCATTATTGCTTTGAAGAGAAAACTGAACTCTAGAAATGTCTAGAGACCTACAAGACTGACTCCAACTAACAATTGGAGCAACAGTGGAAAGGCTACCATAAATGCCCTTCCCTGATAATGAGATCAACAACTAACTTTTCCACCATCATGGAGTCCTCATCTAGTACCTGTTGGAAACAGAAGCAAACACACACAACTAAACACTGAGTTGAACTAGAATCCAGATGCAGAGAGAGAGGATAATACCAGATTGCAGAAACACACAGAGACAGCTGACCTGGACAAGGAGGAGCTAACAGACCCCCCCCTCCAGACTGATAGCTTGGAATCCAACATGGGACTGACTTAGACCCCCTGAATATGGGTCTCAGTCAGAAGGACTGAGCAGTCTAAGGGACCTCAGACAGTGGAACCAGGATGTATTCCTGGTGCACAAAAGGACCTTGTGGACACATCCCCCATGGAGGGATACTCCCATAACCTAGAGACAGGAAAGAAGTCCTAGTCCCTACTTCAAATGACCTGTCAAGATCTACATGACCTTACCTGGATGGCATAACCCTACATGTGGAGTGGTGGGGGATGGGAGGGGAGGATGGTCAGGGTGCATGTGAGCAGGGAGAGAGAATAAGAAGGAGGGAGGGAGGCACCTGAGATATGATACTAGTATTAGAAGACTGAAAAGATAATTTTCAAATTAATAGTTATTATGACATATTTTACATATGTAAAAGTTTCATGCACCTCCAAGTGTAGATGTCATCAATAGCATGAAGAGTAATACACGCTGGTTTTTTAATCCATGTAATACTCCTATATTGTTGTCAAGAACAACCAAGAAAACATCATCCTGCCACTGCTTATTAGCAGAGGAACTTCTGATTTCTTACTCTTACCTTTGGCTCCCAGTGACTGTGTGATGTAACACTGAGCTTTCTGCCATGGAATCGCCTTGCTTTCCTCTTTATGCTAATTAGAACCAGAGACAAGAATCCAATTAATTTATTTTTTGCGAGGATTCCTCACAACCTGTAGTGCAGGCAATTCTGAAATATGCAGGTAGTATTGTAGATAATGGCAACACAAAGTAGCACACGGTAATAATGACCAATATCATTTTTAGGGGATTCAGCCTCCTGTCTCAAACCTCCTGCCTCAAACCTCCTGCACATTGCTCTCCACCTCTTAGCAAGTGGTAATTTCTTACAGTGATTTGTTATTTTGAGCAGTTCAGGGGTTTCTTACCCCTTTTACAGATTCTTCTGGGGTGGGGGCCACTGGTAATAAATGCAATGATCCATTAATGTTTTTCCAAGTAGAGATTTGTTTAAAGTAGGAACCCTTTAGTAACACAATGCAAGCCCACCATTTTGAAAGTAAAATCATTCTTTAGTATCACTCAACAAAGATGGAAATATTGCTAATAAGCTTTAGGCTCTTGTCAGGAGCTAGCATCTATTTTAACCCCAGCACAATCGATTGCAATCTGGATTCCTTATTATATAGACAAACTGAAACACACACACACACACACACACACACACACACACACACACACACACACACACACACACACACACACACAGTTTTATATGGAATAGGGAGGGTTTCAACCAACCATAGGGAACCTGCATATCTTAACAGTTCTGCTTCAGGCAAATGCTGACTCGCACCTGTGAGACTATTTTCTACACCATCAGTGGTACTCTGCCCACTTTCATAGCTGAGTTCTGAGATTCTAGTGGTTTTAATTGCTGCCAGAATCACAAATTCTTAAATGCTGGATTGGTTTTCTCTAACACTTAATTTTCCTTTGCCATTGGTGAATGTGGTTACTAGTGTAACCTAAAATATCCTCATATTTAAAGCTCTCTTCTATCAATTTAAAATTATTCTGATACTTCAGGCATATGCTTTAGTAACTTAACTCTATATAAATTATTCAAATTCAAAACTAAAAATATTTTCACTTTTTTTTTCATGCTACATTCAAATTTGGGTCTTCTGCCTGCTAATGGAGTAGTAGTCCTTTTCACTGTCTCATGGTTGCTACCAGGAGTCTGGAGGTTGGTAACTTTTGTTCCTCATGTTAAAAAGTTCCTAGAACATGAGAGGATTCAAATACTTCCTTAAACCTCTGATGTTTTATCATTCACCGATATGAACTTTGGATCCTTATTCTATTCCTGAAGCTATCATAGTCTTCTCACAGATGCTAAATGTTGAGTTGCACACTCAGAACCAGGATACCATCAGTCATCTGCCCTCTCCTGACCCAGTCTTTCTCACCAGAAAACTTCCATGGGCTAACACTTTCTAGACTTCTTAAAATTCTAAAGATTGCAGAACAAAAATCCTTAGGGTTTTTCTCTTGAGAGTTTCTCAGAAGCCCTTACTTTGTTGTCTAGCTAGGCCTCTTTATTCTAATTACAAACCACTCTTGTTACATATGTTTTGCATGTTGCCTGAGAATGGAACTGCCTTATATTACAAGTTCTTCCTATAAAAGGAGCATGGAGGAGAATAAGATCTATCTTAATAATGTGGTGTTTCTTGACCCTGGTTATATAATGCATTATGTGCTTATATGTAAATAATGACATATATTTGACCTATTACATATATAGCTAAATGTGTAGTTGTCTAATTAAAGTGCTTATACACTGTCTTAGGGTTACAAATGCTTTGATAAAACACCATTACCAAAGCAACTTGAGGAGGAAAGGGTTTATTTGGTTTACACTTCAGAATTGCTGTTCATCATATAAGGAAGTCAGGACAGGCACTCAAACAGGGTAGAAACCTGGAGGTAAGAGCTAAAGCAGAGGTCATGGAAAAATGCTGTTTACTGACTTTGTCCCAAAGGCTTGCTCAGCCTGTTTCTTTATAGAACCCAGGACTACCAGCCCAAGGGTGACCACACCCACAATGGCCTGGGCCCTACCCCATCAATCACTGATTAAGAAAATGCCTTACAGGCTTGCCTGCAATCCAGTCTTCTGACTGCATACTCTCAGATGAGGCTCCCTCCTCTACAGTGACTGTAGCTTATGTCAAGTTGCTGTAACACTAGTCAAAGCATGTGACAAATATTTACTTAATAAGACTAGATGAAAGTCCAAAATTTACAACTCACTCTGACAAAATATTTCACTTTATCTAAAAAAAAGAAAGCTCTTTTCTTTGATCTAAGAACTACAACTCTACCCCTCATTCTACTCCAATACAGTTAATCTCATTTTAGCATTAATCTACTAAATTTGTGTAAGAAACATTTGGTCCCCAGGTTTTTTTTTCTCTATTCATTAGAAAAAAAAATACTTTATTTTTTTCAAGACATCCAAATGTATACATTTTTGTGGCGGTGTCTACTTTTTCACATGGCACATTTTCTAAATTTATTATTTTGGAAAACAAGGTACAAAATAAATGAGCCTGAAATTATAATAAACTTTTAGTTGTGTTGTTATTTTGTGTCATAGTTTTTATTCACTCTGCATTGCTGTGAAAACTTATCACTTTGCAGAGAAAAACAAATGAAAGCAAACACTAGATGTTTTCCCAAGAAAGAAGTCTACATATTCAATCATTTGTATATATCATGCATCCATCTTTAAACTAATCACTTCATAACTCATGCATTAGAGGTATCATAATAAACTCAACTGCTGTAAATATGGGTAATACTAATAGACAGGATGCCGTGTAAAGTCATTATATTTTCAAAAGTCTTCCTTGCTGTCAAAAAAAAAAAATCCTCTAGAGATACATTTGACAATAATGCTTAGTTCATTATGAGCTTCCGCCAAATCAATTCTGCAAAGTCTTTCTGTAGGCTGTGCAGAGATTACACATTAAGGAGTGGGGGTGACACTCATCAGCATGTTGACAGTGGTATCAATAGTGACAATAATGTTTCAGCTTTGCGATGTTAATTTGCTGGTGCAAACAGAGCTGTGTCCTTTATTAGATGTCATAGCAGACAAACTGAGCACTGTAGATAGCTATGGAGAACAGTATAATCTCTGCAATACTGACACCTTTCAGGTCTCCTGGTCTTATTCTTCCCACCTACACTGAGAGTGGCAAAGAATTATTTAAAAATAAAGATGTGACAATAATCTTTGGGAGAATACTGGTCCAGACTGAACACAGAAGCTGGTGGGGGAAATGAGGTGAAGAAGTTATATAATACTCATGCAAATAAATAACTTTACAGATATACAAATTGGAAAGGAAGAAATTAAAGTATCTCCATTTTAAGATGATATTATAAATTGAGGTATATAAATAGATAAATCTATAAATAGATAAATGATACTATACATTTAAATGATATTAAAAATTCCACTTGGAAAATCCTACTATTTATAAAAATTTTCAGCAAATCATCTGGACACAAAATAACTCATAAAAATCAGCAGACCTCATATATGACAAACAGACTGAGAAAGAAATCAACAATCAGCAACTTTAACAATAGTCTCAAATAATATAAAATATCATGAGGTAACTCTCCAAGCAAGTAAAAGACTTGTATGATAAAAAGTTCAAGACATTGAAGAAATTAAAAAGGATATCACAATATAGTAAGATGCCCTATGCTCATGCATCTGTAGGTCCAATATATTAAAAATGGTAACCTACCAAACAGCAATATACAAGTTCAATATAATCCACATCAAAATTATAACACAATTTTTCACAGATCTTGAAAGGACAATATTGAGGTCCATTTGTAAATATTAAAAAAAAAAAAAAAAACACCACACCAAAACAAAAAACAAGAACAGGATAGCTAAAAGAATACTGAAAAATAAACCAACTGTGGGAAGTATCATTATCAATGATTTCAAATTGTTCTGATTTCAAATTTGGGGGGAGACATGTGATCACTGGAACAGAATTGAAGACCCAGACATAAAGGCACACACCTATGTACACCTGATATTTTATGAAGAAATCAGAAATACACCCTTGTGAATAGACAGCATCTTCAACAAATTGTGCTTATCTAGCTGGATCCTAAATGTACAAGGTTGCAGATAGATCCATACCTAACACCCTGCACAAAACTCAAATCCAAGTGGATCAACGACATCAACATAAAACCAAGTATACTGAACCTGATAGAAGAGATAAGGGATAATTTCCTTGAAAGCATGAGTACAGAAGACAACTTCCTGAACAGAACAGCAATAATGCAGTCAGTAAGACTGACAAATAATAAATGGGATCTCATGAAACTGAAAAGATTCTGTAAAGCAAACTTCATCATCATCTGGACAAAGTAGCAATCTATAGCATGGGAAAATATTTTTACAATTATGCTTCCAATAAAAAGCTAATATCCAAAATATATAATGAACTTTTAAAAAAAGTATCCTAGTTCACAAGTTGTTAATAAAACTCTACAATTCTAGTGTAGCTCAGCTTACCTAACACTTGAAGTATTTTCTTTTTTTACTTAGTTTACTATTTTACATGTCTATCTCAGCTCCCACTCCCTCCCTCTCCCCCACCCTCTCTACCCCCTCTCATGCACCACAACCACCCTCCCCTCCCACCCACCCATCCCAACTCCACATGCAGGGCAATGCCATCCAGGTGGGGTCATGCAGATCCAACAGGTCACTTGAAGTAGGGACTAGGACCTCTCTCCTGTCTCTAGGCCAAGGCAGCATCCCTCCATGGGAGATGCATCCACAAGATCCTCCTGTGCAACAGGGACACACCCTGGCTCCACTGTCTGAGGTCCCCCAGACTTCTTAGTCCCTCCAGCCAAGACTTACATTCAGGGGGGGCCCGAGTCAGTCCCAAACTGAATTCCCAGCTATCATTCTGGGGACCCATCAGCTCCTCCTTGTTCAGGTAAGCTGTCTCTAAGTGTTTCTGCAGCCTGGTCTTGTCCTCCCATATGCATCTGGGTTCTAGTTTGACTCAGTGTTTATGTATGGGGGTTTGCCTCAGTTTCCAACAGGTATTAGATGAAGGTTCCATGGATAAGTTAGTTGTTGATCTCATTATCCCAGAAGGGCATTTATGGTAGCCTTTCCACAGATGCTCAAATTGTTAGTTGGCAGTAGTCTTGTAGGTCTCCAGACCTTTCTCTGCATTCAGTTTTTCTTTAAACTAATATTGACTCCTTTTATGTTCTCTCTTTCTTTCTCCTGTCCTCTATTCCTACCCTGACTCAATCTTCCCAGTCGCACGTGTTTTCCTCTCCTCCCCCTCTCCTTCTCCCAATTTTCTCTCCATTCACTGCCCCCCCCTTCCCCTGTGCTCTGGGGAACTTGTTCCTTCCCCTTTCTGTGAGGGACTTTAGAGATACCATCTTTCTCCTGCCAGAATGGCTAAAATTAGAAAAACCAATGGCAACTCATGCTGGAGAGGATGTGGATAAAGGGGAACACTCCTCCACTTCTGGTGGGAGTGCAAACTCGTACAGCCATTTTGGAGATCAGTATGGTGGTTCCTCAGGAAAATGGGAATTAGTTTACCACAGGACCTGACAATATCCCTCTTTGGCATATACCCAAATGATCCACATCCATGCAACAAAGACATCTGTTCAACTATGTTCATAGCAGCACTATTTGTAATAGTGGAAGCAACCTGGAAGCAACCTAGATGTCCCTCAAGTGAAGAATAGATAATGAAAATGTGGCACATCTACACAATGGAATACTACTCTGCAGAAAAAAAAATAACAGTATCCTGAAATTCGCAGGCAAGTGGATGGCACTTGAAGAAACCATCGTGAATGAGGTAACCCCGCAACAAAAAGAGGAACATGATATGCTTTTGCTCATATATGGATTTTAGACCTAGGCAAAGGATCACAAGCTTGTAATTCACACCACCAGAGAACTAGGATACAAGGTGTATTCTAACAAGCATACTTTTTTTAAGGTCTCGAGGTCCTCTCTAGAAGAAACCATCACACAGACCTTATAAGGAAAGACTATAAAACAGTTCTGGTCCTTTAACATGCAGTCTTTCTCTTTCCTTGGCATGTTCTCCATTTAGAATTGAAATGTATACTGTCTTTTCACCTATCAGGATATTGTGCCTGTTGCAGTCTAAGCATTATGTGCTTATTGCTTGGTTGAAATCCTTCCTTGAGAGGGATGTGAAGAAAGCAATCTCCCCCGGTACATAGCTGTGACATAGATTGTTCCTAGCTAAGTCCTCATGGCATTAGTCATGGCCAAGATTTATGTGCTGTCTTCCCCAATGCTCTCCTGGTCACTCACTACATCATTTTCCACTTAAACTTTGGCAACAAACAGACAGATTTAGAACATGAGTCTCTACTATCACTGTGGCCAGGTACCTGTACCTTTTTCCTCTTCAATTCCTGAAAGTGATGTGAAGGATTCTGTGCTCAGAGACTGTCAATTCTTAGAGTGCCTGGTTTTATTCTGATCTGTTTTGCATCATTTCAATTCACCATTTCTGCTCTGGCTACCACCTTGATAGAACAAAGCAAATGTGATTCCTTTTTTTTCATATTTTGTATCAAAATCCTAGAGAGAAAAGGTCACATCAGGATACATATGATTACACTAAACACCACTTTCTCAGTAGGCCTACTGTGGAGGAGTTAATACTCCATCCTACTGGGACCTCAGCAACCTCTCCATCTGCCCTCTGGGGTAGAGGTAGGATCCAACATTACGACCGCCCTTCCAAACAGACCCATACATAAGTCTTCTACTCTGCCAAGTGTCTATGTAATTGATCTGGCACTCCTTTGAAGAAACACAATGTTCAGGCTGTATAGAGAGAATGTGGAAGCTGTAGAGAGAAAATTCCTGGTGTGTTTCAGGTTTAAGTTTACCTTATTTGTTCTATTCTGCTGAAAAGTCCCTAGTCATAGGGGTGTTATAAGCTGGCTGGCTGCCTTTGCTGGGTAGAAGTTTGGTTCAGTTTTTCTTTAATATAGGACAAAAAAAGGGCCCAAGTTAAATTCATCTTATGTTTGCAAGTCAAAATTAAGCTAATTTGTGAGGTTCAAATGGCTTTGTCTGAGATCTACATGACTCTGCCTGGACGGCATTGCCCTACATGTGGAATTGGACTGGGCGACAGGAGGGGAGGGTGGTCAGGGTGCATGTGAGGGGGCAAAGAGGGTAAGAGAGAGGGAGGGATAGAGGGAGGGAGAGGGAACTGATGGGAGATGTGATTCTGTAAATATGTTTCTCATACTGGTTAATGAATAAAGCACTGTTGGCCAATAGGAAAGCAAGATAAGTAGGACTAGGAGACGAGGAGGAAAGAGGAAGTAGTAAGGAGGAGACGATGGAGAGTCTGGAGAAGGCAGAACTGCCATTCCTCCGTTCTCAGTAAGACCACATGAAAATACATAGAAATGGGTTAATACTTAAGACAGAGCTAACCGATAAGAAACAAGTAACTGGCCAACAGCATAATATCAAATACAGAGTCTCTGTGCGTTATTTGGGGCTGGCGCGGTGGTGGGACACGACCGGTGGCAGGTGGAAAACCTTAATCCTTACAGGAAACTGTGATTGACATATAAAATAAAAAATAAATAAATTAAAAAAGAAAAGAAAAAGCAAAAAAACTGAAAAGTCAAGAAAACAAATTACTCAATTAAAAAATGGTGTGTAGATTTACATAAAGCAGTTTCAAAAGAGGAAATTTAAATGTCTAGGAAATACTTAAATGTTTAACATCCTTATTTGTCAGGGAAATGTAAATCAAATCAACTCAGATCTCATCTTAAACCATGAGAATGGTTAAGATCAGTAAAAGAAGTGACTTCATGCTGGCAAGGATGTAGAACAAGAGAGACATTCTTCCATTGTTAGTGGGGATGAAAACTAATGCAGCTACAATGGAAATCAGTGTGGTGGTTCCTCAGGAAGATGAGAATCTATCTACATCAAAATCAATCTATACCACTATTGAATATATACTCAAAAGCTTCATACTACCACAGAAGCACTGGCTCAACCATGCTCATTTCTGTTGTGTTCATCATAGGCAGAGAATCTGGAGACAACCTAAATGTCTCTCAAAAAAAGGATAAGGGGATAAATAAAAAATATGATATATTTACACAATGGAATATTATTCAGCTGCTAAAAAATAAAATCATGAAATTTAAGGGTACATGGATTGAACTAGAAAATAAATCATCTTGAGTAAGGTAGCCCAGTCCCAACAATATAAATATGCTATGTATTTGCTTATATGTGAGGTGGTAAGTCAATGGTAACAACTTAGAATCAATAGGGCCACAAGGGATAAAGTAAGAGACTATGGTAAATTATATATCTCATTAAGAATGGGAAATAGAATATTTATAGATATATGGAGGGACTTGAATGGAGGATCCACTGGGGAGGATGAGGGCATGGGGAGAGTATGTGGGAAGGCACAGCTAAATTTTCAGCTTTTTGAGAGTTAGCCTGGAAATGTAATATAGTGGGAGTTTCATAAATTATATACATATATGTAGGTGACCTAAATGAAATCAACAATTAATGGGCAAGATAGAGCCCTAGCTTTCCATCTCTTGTCACCTAATGAAGCTTCCAGTCCTGAGAATTGGGTTTTACCTAAATGAGTTGCTGGCCAAGGGGATCCCATGGGAATTCCAAATTTCCCAGGTGGTGGCCAAGACTATTGGTTGTTCTCTCTGAGAACAAGACCTCATTGATGAAGGCAATAGTTACACAGCTCATTCAACACAGAGAAGTTGAGCTGGTGCCCACATAAATTCTTACATTTTAGTGTTTTTGGTACAGGGAGGTATTCTGCATGCTACCAAAGGAGAAATGTAAACAAAGCCTAAGAACCTTAAGACCTTTGATCTACAATGGCGTCCTGCCTGTAAGTCATGCTAGGACAATTGTGGCCCAACGCTTCTGGATGAACTAACTAACTAACTAAACTAACTAACTAAATATTTGATGGGACCTAAGGCCCACTCCACATGATTGCATGTATGTCTGATACAGTTAGGGTAACCAAAAACCTGAAACTGATACCTCAAGGTCATATATATATATACATGTATGTGTGTTTGTGTGTGTGTGTGTGTGTGTGTGTGTGTGTGTGGTGTATATATGTGTATGTGTGTGTATGTGTATGTGTGTGTATGTGTGTATCAGAAAATATAGTAATAAAATGACTTATATGTACATACCTATGTTAAAAATTTAAACAACATGATGGAAATTAATAAAAGAGAAGACATGCAAGTATTTGAAATCAATGAGCAAATACAGACAATAGGAAAAAGGTTACAGTAGGTTACAGTAACAAGAGTTCTGACAAGCTACTTATAAATATGGTATGATAGGATTTAGGCTAAATAGCAGAGGCAGTAATTTCCCACTGATATGCTCATGTAAAGTCACTTAAAATTTCCTAGAAAAGCAGATGCCACCTTCAATGTGAACTGAAAGGCCTTGCTAAATTACTTGCCCTAGAGTTACTAGCAATAGATCAGACCCTGTGATTCTATAGATGTGGGTACTAACAGCTGTTCATCACAATACCCAGATTCCATTGGTTTCTTCAATCTTCAGTTCTGAAGCTCCATGTCATCTAAAATGTGCATTTGACATGCAAGGTATGTTTTGCTTAATTAATTTCTCCTTTACTTGTAAGAATCTCAATCACAAACTTAGGATGGGTGAAGGAAATTCATATTTTGTCCCCATAATAGGAATTTAATTTTTGACTACTAGCTTTGAGTGGTCTGACTTACCAGAGGGGTGTGAAGACACAGTTGCCCATTGTCCATTGATAGCCACATTGATAGGCATGTTCTCTATATAACAAAGTATTTGTTAACCATTTTTCAAAAATATATAGTCTAATGTTCAGTATTGCATTACATACTGGGAACTTTGTGAATATTTTGTTTATTAATTAGTTATCTGTGTGTGTGTGTGTGTGAGAGAGAGAGAGAGAAGACAGAGACAGAGAGAGAGATCAATATATAAGTTGATGATATATTATTGTGTGGAATTGGTGATGCTATAGCTGGAAATTTGATGTTAAACTTACTAGATGATGAAATGTGATGTTTCTTGCGGATAAAAGAAACAATTATTTAGAAATACTGTTATAATTGCTGTTTTCAAAAATTTTAAATTTTAATTTATGGGTTCTTTCTCTTAGTTCTGTGAAATGTTTAAGGAATGTTTTTTCATAAATGGTGTTAGACAAGAGAAATGTGACTACATTTTTATCAGGCATTTTCTATAGATGGAGGTTTCTATCCCATCTGGTCCTGCAGTAATTTAGTCCCAAATAATCACATAGAGTTTTATATTGATTATAAACTCTTTGGCAAATTGTACAGGCTTCTTATTGGCTAACTCTCTCTTAATTATTAACTCATTTTTATTAATCTGTATATCTCCACGTGGTCTTGATTTAAAGGTGATGTCCATGTCTTTTCCTTCCTCAGAAGCTGCATGGCATCTCTCTGGTGACTCATTTTCTCTGTTCCTCTTTCCAAACTCTCCTAGTTTGGTAGCCCCACATATACTTCCTGCTTGGCTATATCTTGCCTATATCTTGCCTGTCCATTGGCCAAAACAACTTTATTCATCAACCAATATAATAAACATATATTGACAGCATACATGATGACATCCCCTATCAATTTCCATAACCATAGGCTTTTCCCTGAGCTCAGCTTATTTTCTTGAGGAGCTTCTGAAATTTTCTAGTACATTTCTCAAGTCAACCCCCTTTTGCTCACTGAAGAAGTACTTTTACTATTTTTACTTTAATTTGGAGTTATGTATTTGCCTGTATGAGTGCACTATCTAAGGAGGAAAAAAAAACAGAGTGACAGATGAACTGGAGCTAGAGTTACAGATAAATTTGTGAGCAGTCTGGCATGAGTGCTTGGAACTGAACTTGGGCTACTTGGAAGTGCAGTATACACTCATGACTCCTTAACCATTTTTTTCATCCTGTGTACTCTTTTAATCCAGAGGAAATAGTTACACAAACAAATTTGTGAGTAAATGAAGGTGTATTTGAAGGTGATTTTCTGATACACCTATAATGCTTCATAATAGAGAACAGAGGTTTTAAAGTTGACATCTTGTCAAGAATACAAAGGACCAGGAAAAACTCAACATCACCAGAATGATATTTTCCTAACAATGTATTAATAATCATAACAATAAGAAGAAGGAGGAGGTGAAGGAGAAGAAGGAGAAAAGATATAACTGATCTCTTTGGAGGAAAATGACATGAATATATACACATGAAGAGCAGAGTTGCTGACAGAAATCTTCTGGGCACCAATTATTAATCATACAATCTACAGTGAATACTAACAACGAAAACAAACCAAGTTAGCTGCACACCATGGCAAGTTTCACAGAAGCATTAAGGGTGGCATGGGAAGGGAAGCTCTTTCTTCAAATTTGGCATTGTCACAGTGATTTGTGACTTACAAACACCCTTAAGAATGGTTTCATGAGCCAGGAGTTGGTGGCACATGACTTTAATCCCAGCACTTGGGAGGCATAGGCAGGTGGATCTCTTTGAGTTCAAGGACAGCCTGGTTAACAGAGCAAGTTCCAGGACAGGCTCCAAAGCAATACAAAGAAACCCTGTCTCAAAACAAACAAATAAACAAACAAAATCAAAAACAACAACAACAAAAAAACCCACCAAAACTCTGATGACAATGTTCTCCAAAAACACAAACCAGAAAATTGTTCTTTTGCCTTAAATGTTCCTTCCCTCGTGTCAAAATAAATATATCATTCTTCTCTATGGTTTATGCTTTATCTCTGAAGAACTCAGGACATTGGACATGTTATTGCACATAAATATAAATGTAAGTTCTTACCAGTGTTGATAAGATTTATGGCACTTTCTGATCACTTCTTGGCCCTCATCACTCTCCTTGCTCCTGATTGGTCTACTCTAGCTATGGTGATCTTCTTGCTTCTGGAACAGCAGATCTGCTCTGCTGCCTGACTTTGACCTCTCTACCTTTCATGTTGTTCCACAATGCATCCTTATCCTTCACCATTCTCTGAAAAACACATATAGCCACTTAGTCCTGCTCCCCACCCCCAGCTCTCCCTGCATTTCTCACCTAGCTTTGTCTTCATTCCACAGTACCTACTTTCTTCAAACCAACATATTTTACCTAGTGATGGTCCTTCTCACCAAGGCACAGTATGGTTCCATCATGGCCGAGATTTGATTGACTTTATCCATGGTTCTTTCATGAGCCCATGGAGTTGTGCCTGCTAACTACTAAATATTTATAAAGCAAATGAATTTATAAAGCAAATGAATGGATAGAGCAACTTGTAATTCGGCAATTATTTGTTTGTAGTCATTCTTGACAGTTTGAAAACAAACCAGGAAAGCAATCTCTGCTCCTAGCAGCCTACCTTGGATGGAGGGTACAGAAATCAGGGTAATAACCAGGGGTCCATGCACACAGCTGGGTGAGAACTGTCGATGTGGGAATATCATGCTATCATTAGGGCACCAGGAAGGAGCCTGTGAGTTCGAGGCCAGTCTGATCTATAGAGTGAGTGCCAGAACAGGCTGCAAAACAATACAGAGAAACCCTGTCTCAAAAAAACCAAAACCAACCAACCACCAAACAAACAGAATGTTGGCAAAGGAAACAATGTGATGATGCAACCCATACTCACAGACTTCTGGAAGAAAAAAAATGACATTTTTTTCCTTTGAAGAAAAAAAAAATTACATTGTTTTCCTAGTAGCTGAAGGTACTATTTTCTCATGAAAATAGTCTGGTGTTAGAAGTTGTTCAAATCTGTGAAGGCTCTGCTTAACATATTTGCTGTAGTTAACTAGTTATATATCCAAAAGTCTTATCTCTACTTTAGTCATTATAAATCTCCAGAAATATTTTCAAGATTCTAGCATATTTAAAGTTGTCTCTGTAACAATTTTTTTTCTTGTAAGATTACACCCAACCCCAACATCAGCAAACTCACTGTCAACTACACTTATTTCTGCCACTTTGAAATTGCAGTCCTAGCAGCTTTAGCTTGGTCAGCATGTCAGAAACAGGGATATAGCTTTGAGAATTAAATTTGAAACCCCAGAGCATTGAGATATCCTTTGGCAAGGATAAAGCTACAGAAAACCCCTCTACAAATTCCAGAAAACAAGATTTTTTTTTTCTTATCATTAATATTTTTTACTTGTTTACCAAGTTTCAAATATATTTTCTTTATCCATTGGAATATAAACAGTGATCTAATATATTCATTCATTTTGATATTCAAACCATTCTGATAAACTGGAAAATGCATTTTGAAATTTTTTGTAATATGAAAGCAACATGAATCTCTTGCAAAACTAATACAGGTAAGAATTATCAGATAATATTCTTGTTATGTGATAGGCATGAAGGATACAGAAGTGGACATTAATAATGCCCCATTTGACAAGTAGCTCATTTGTAACTAGACAAACATGGATTATACCATTATTCGGTAATATCCTAGTGATTGTTACCTCAAGATAGATGAACAAATTCTGCTTCATTCAGCAATTTCACATTTAAATATAATAGCTAAAATCTATGAAAACATACAAATTAATCATTGTTATGGCCTTTTCAGGTACTTAAAATGATTTTTCCTTTACAGAAACCAAAGATTAAAAAAAAAAGACAAAGAGATGGTACAATGTGGGTACTGTCAGGTTTAATCTAGGTAGAGTGAGTGCAGTGTAGATTTGAAAGCCTGGGAGCCTAGGGATGTATGTGCCACCTGTCACTCCCTTTTAACAGCTCTGAACTTGGTCAACTGCTTTGAATATTATTGTGCCATTTTTCAGTCTCTGCCTGTGGCAGCTTAACATAGTCACGAACACTCTCTTCCATTCCCATTTTACCCACCTTTCTTTTCAATTTAAGTTAATATAGACTACCATTTCTGAAGAGAGCCCTGAGGCCAAGGAGAATATTTATATCTGCTGCTACTCAGACAATAACAGAGCCAATAAAGAATGTCATAGATTTTGCACTCTCCCCATTATGTTTCCTGGCTTCCTGTGGGTATTCTATGAAAGACTACGGGTGTTCTTAATCAAGAAAACAACATATTTCTTTTATCAGTCTGTACTTGCAGTGTTTTCATTTAAACAGATTCCTTTTCAAGTGATACTGAATTTTCAATAATATTTTCTTTATCCCCTGAAACATGTACACTGATTCTAATAATATATTGTATTCATTTTTGGTATTCAAATAATTTTGATAGACTTCAAAATGCATTTTGAAATTTTTCCTAATACAAAAGCAACCGACAAAACCACTGCAGCTAAAACAGCAGGTATCTTTCAAATGTCCAGTTTGAACAGAAGAAAAGCAACTGAGATGTTAAAGCTGGATCTGTGCCTATGGTTAACTGGATTTCTTATATCTTGGTAGGGAGAACTCTTTCTGTCTGGGAGTACTGAAGTCAGAAGTTCTTGGTGCTTGTAAAGCTGACAAATGGCAGTCATACACACATACAGATAATAGGGAAAAGGAATAGAGATTACACAATTAATATGTCCATATAAACACAAAGTAATAACTACTTAAAATTGTTTCCAATGACTAATTTAGGAATTAAATACAGGCCTGTGAGACAGCTCAACTGGGTCTAGATGCCAGCCCTTCCCTCCATGTCTAGTTTAGTCAGAATTTTTGGCTACAGCTCTTCAGGTACAAAGCTAATGGGGGACAAAGCTAAAAATGGACCCTGTTAATTTGCGTAATAAAGTTGTAAAAGTCAATATGGTGCATGGGAACCCTTTCTAAAATTACTTGATTTAAGTTAAGTGATGATTAAGCTTTTCAGTTAAATTTTCTAGAATGATGCCTAACCTACTATTCTGTGACTTTGGGAAAGTGCAACTTTAACACACAGAAACACATGTCATTAAGCAGAGGTGGCAAAACCTTTGGGTGGGTGTTCTTTGATTGATGTTGTTCATGAGTAGTATACCAGAAGATATGCAGGAGAATGTTAATAATATTTTCTATTTTGATTTACTAGTCATACATTTACTTGCATGAAGTAGGACTTGAGATCAGTCAGAATATAGTTGGTTTTGTTCTTAAAATGGTTAATCTTGACTGTCATCTTGACACACCTGGGAAGAGAAAACTTCAATGCAGGAACTGCCCTAGTTGGATCTGCCTGCTCTTATGTGTGTGAGGTATGTTCATATCTTTAACATATATATATATATATATACATATATATATATATATATGATATTATAACCAAGTCCATTTAAATGAAAACAAACATTATAGAAAATATTTGGGAATTTGGGCGTTGTTCTTTCCAAACTACTTCTTGCTGGAAGTATCTTGGTGTAACGCTTAACTTTTATTTTTTTTTATATTTATAATTATAACACTTCTCCAGTCACTTTCTTCCTTCCAGACCCTTCTATACAACCCTCCTTATTGTTTCAAATTCATTGCATTTTCTTATATTAATTATTATTGCATGCATGAGTATTTAAACATAGCTTGCTCAGTCTGTATAATGCTACATGTAAGCATGTACTCAGAGCTGGACATTTGGTATCAGATAACCAATTGGTGTGCTGCTGTGTGCTTCCCTGGGAAAGCCCATTTCTCCTCTCCACATTCCTTAATTGTCTGTCGTTCTTTGTTTAAGATTAAGGCTTTGGGGGTTTTTCCCATTCACTTTGAAATGTCTGTTTTTGTTGTCCTTGTTCGCTCATGTTTGAGGAGTCATGTCAGTGTAATTTTACCACATTAAGAGACATCTCAGAGCTAACTCCCTGATCTTCTGATTGTTATAATTGATTAATGTAAGAAAACCCAGCTTATTATTAGTGATGTTGTCCAAAGATGGATAGGCCTGGGTTGTGACAAAGGTAACTGAATATGAACCTGGGAGAAAGCCAATAATCAGTGTTCCTTTGTTATATTTTGCTTCAATAGTCCTGACTTCGAGACCTTCTTTGGTTTCCCTCAGTGATGGATGTAATATGTAAGTTAAAATAAACACTTTCTATTACACATTGCTTTTATCAAAGCAACTGTGAGTAAACTAAAAGAAAATATATAGGCCCTGTGTTGAGATAATAACCCAATATATCTGAGTATGATTTGAGAGCTTTAATGTCTAGAATATCTAAATGATGACCATGCTCTCTGAAACTGTTTTTAAAAGTGAAAATTTGGATACCAGACTTCATACACGTAGTTTAAAAAAAAAAACATTTTAAATGAAAAATTATCTGTGCATGTTATTGCACAAATTCTATCTTCTGTCTCACTTTTCATAAGTTTTATTTTAGTTGAAAAAAGAATTGACAAAATGTGTAGATTCCTCCACTTTTGTGTCTCTCAAGTTTCTAACACACATGGTTATGGCCTTACAAGAGTACAAGAGCCAAACACTGATGCTGAGAAACTGAATGACTCTAATTTATTTCTAAATTACTTTTGTGAGTAAGAAAATTTCCAAACTTTACTTTTAATAAAATAAGGGGCAATTTATTGAAGATTCATCTGGCATAGTTTCAAAATTAATTTTGTTGTATAGATTACTCTGTGAATTCAGACAAGAGGAGTTCAAACTCATTTGGTGACATTGACATAAGACATTTCCCTTGATTTTCCTTCACTGCTTTGCCATCAAAATGTGTCAGTCTTTATTACATTGCACAAAGAATTGTAATAATATGTCAGGTACTGAGACCTGTGTCACTCAAAAAAAAAAAAAAAAAAAAAAAAAAAAAAAAAAAGGTGGCCTCTCTCCATACACAAATGGAATGATCTTACAAGGGGAAAATCATTCCACCACTATTATCATTCAATGTGCCTGAAATAGATCTGTATTTATAATAATACAAATATATTAAAATCCCTACTGAGTTTAGACTACTTTGAGCAATGGTTAATGAAAATCATTTTCAGAATGATGTTCCAAAGTAGACGGTTTTTAGTACTTAAATTCATTTAGTGACAACAACATTAAAAAATTATATAATAATTTACATATTTAAAATATTGAAAGAATGATCATCAAGCATAAAATGGATTAATTAAGTTAGAAGACTGTGAAGTAACAGGGGGTCTGCAACACAAGTTCAGGAGGGAAAGAGAACTGTATAATTCTTGGAACTTACTTGGTATGTTTCTAAAGTAGGTGAGAGTCAGTTTCATCCAAGCTTGGGCAGATAAAAGTATGATGTGACAGTTTGATTTTTGTATGTATTAAAATATGTGCAAATTATGTTGTTGATAATTAATATACTTTAAATGGTTTTAAATTCATACAATATATGCTAGAATATTACTGTCATGTAAATCCTTAATTTTCTCAAAAATAATATTTTCTGTTATTACAGAATATCCTTAAAAACTAGATCACATACGATGATCTAAAATGAACATTTGTTACAAAACAAACTCTGAATACCTTAAGAAAGCTTCATACGTACTTTGCAAACTATTAAATGAAGGTAGAAATACCTCAGTTGAATAATAAAATTGACTGATTGCACACATAGGAAACAATATACATCAAGAGATTCTGGGAGAAGCCTTTATCTTTAGAGTCCCAAATAAATGTAATAGCATTTTAAGTGAAATCATGATAGTACAACAACAAGAAAGTTTATATATAGTGAATGATGTCAATCAATGCTTAGAATATAAATATTCTTGTCAGGAAACCCTGTGGAAGTGAGAGAAGACAGTGTGTAAGAACCAGTCCACCAGAGAGTGTGCCATGAGTTTGTGCCTCCTGGTAATATCAGAAGTTAAACCCTCAAAGTCTCACCAAAATGACTGCCCAACTTTGCCCTGAACAAAGTCTACACCAGTGAATGCAAGAAGTAGGTGGGGAAAAGCACAGATGGCCTCAACTCAACACAAAGAAATTTAGACAAGTGGGGAAACTAAGAGCAAGAAAGGCAGTCTTCTGGAAGAAAGAACACACTAATTGGTTATCAGGTACCATATGACCATTCCCGAGAATGTACATGCAGGTAAAATCATATGGAGTTCGCACATTATATTTAGGGATGGAATGGTTTTATAATTAATGGTTTATAGCTTTAATGGTTTGTAGCTTTAATCCCACTGGTCCCTACAATTGAAATATTCTCATAGTGCTGTAAGTGAGAGAAACAGCAGTATTTTCATTAGAAGAATCTGGTCTAATGTCTGATATGCTAGGGTACTGGATGGACCCTGAATTTAGACAGAAATCAATAGGAGTTGGAATAATTCCATTCAAAGCTTTGGTGGTCAGTTAGCTTCAAACTGTTTTATCTGTTACAAATAACAAATACTTAGTGGTTATAGTAGAGACTTACAGCTCAACAGGAAGTGATTACTCTTTTTATTATTATTACTATTTTTATTTTACATGTTGATCCCAATTCCCTCTTCTTCCTTCCCTTCCTCCCTCCTTCCTTCCCACTTAACATCTCTCCCCCCCCACATGCACCCTGACCACCCTCCCCTCCCATTCCCCCAACCCCATTCCGCATGTAGTGCTATGAAATCCAGGTGGGGTCATGTAAATCTGTCAAGTCATTTGAAGTAGGGACTAGGACTTCTTGCATTTCCCTAGGTTAAGGGAGTATCCCTCCATTGGGGATGTGTCCACAAGGTCCTTTTGTGCACCAGGAATACATCCTGGTTCCACTCTCTGAGGTCCCTTAGACTGCTCAGTCCTTCTGGCTGAGACCCATATTCAGGGGGTCTGAGTCAGTCCCATGCTGCCGGATTCCCAGCTATCAGTCAGGGGGGGGGCATTAGCTCTTCCTTGTACAGGTCAGCTGTCTCTATGTGTTTCTGCAACCTGGTCATGTCCTCTCCCTCTGCATCTGGATTCTAGGTCAATTCAGTGTTTAGTTATGGTTGTTTGCTTCTGTTTCCAACAAGTACTAGATGAGGGCTCCATGATGGTGGAAAAGTTAGTTGTTGATCTCATTATCATGGAAGGGCATTTATGGTAGACTTTCCACAGTTGCTCAAAATGTTAGTTGGAGTCAGTCTTGTAGGTTTCTAGACCTTTCTTTAGGTTCAGTTTTCTCTTCAAACCAATAATTGCTCCCTCTTTTATGTTCTCTCTCTATCTCTTTCTCTTCCCCTCTTTTCTGTCTTCTATTCCTACACTGACTAAATCTTCCTAGTCATACTTGCTTTCCTGTCCTCCCCTTCTCTTTCTCCTAGTTATCTCTCCATTCACTGCACCTCCCAAATCCCATGTGCTCTGGGGGGACTTGTCCCTTCCTCCTTCTGTGAGAGAACTTACATGAATCTCTTAGAATACACCTTGTATCCTAGTTCCTCTGGCATTGTGAATTATAGGCTGGTGATCCTCTGCTCTAGGTCTAAAATACATATACGAGTGAGTTCATACCATGTTCCTTTTTAGTGACTGGGTAACCTCATTCAGGATGGTTTCTTCTGGTGCCATACACTTGCCTGTGAATTTCAAGATTCCATTACTTATTTCTGCAGAGCAGTATTCCATTGTGTGGATGTGCCACTTTTTTTTTTATCCTTTCTTTAGTTGAGGGGCATCTAGGTTGCTTCCACTATTACAAATAGTGCTGCTAAGAACATAGTTGAGCACATGTCTTTGTTGCATGGATATGGATCATTGGGGTATATGCCTAAGAAGGGAATTACCAGGTCGTGTGGTATACTAATTCCCATTTTCCTGAGGAACCGCCATACTGATCTCCAAAATGGCTGTAACAAGTTTGCACTCCCACTAGCAATGGAGGAGTGTTCCCCTTTCTCCACATCCTTTCCAGGATAACTTGTCATTAGAGTTTCTAATTTTAGCCATTCTGGCAGGAGTGAGATGGTATCTCAAAGTTGTTTTGATTTGCATTTCCCTGATACCTAAGGATGTTGAGTACTTTCATAAGTGTCTATCAGCCTTTTTCATTTCCTCTATAGAAAATTCTTCCTTCAGTTCTGTACCCCATTTTTAATAGGGTTATTTGGTATATTGTTGACTAGTTCCTTGAGTTCTTTATATATTTTGGAGATCAGCCCTTTGTCAGATGTAGGATTGGTGAAAACTTTTTCCCAGTCTGTGGTCTGGCATTTGGTCTTGTCCACTGTGTCCTTTGCCTTACAGAAGTTTCTAAGTTTGAGGAGGTCCCACTTATTAGTTGTTGATATCAGTGTCTGTGCTACTGGAGTTATGTTCAGGAAGCGGTCTCCTATACCAATTTGTTCAAGTGTACCTCCCATTTACTCTTCTAAGAGTTTCAGTGTGGCTGTGTTTATGTTGAGGTCTTTGATCCATTTGGACTTGAGTCTTGTGTATGGCGATAGACATGGGTCTATTTGCAGTCTTCTACACATCATCATCCAATTGTGCCAGAAGCATATGTTGAAGAAGCTTTCCTACCCCCACTGTATGGGTTAATATTACGAATTTGATTCAATTCGATTCATCTACCTATCTATTTTTGTGCCAATACCAGGCTGTTTTCACAACTATACCTCTGTAGTAGAGCTTAAAGTCAGGGAAAATGGTGCCTCCTGAAGTTCTTTTATTATACACTGTTGTTTTGACTATTCTGATCTTTTGCTTTTCCATACAAAGTTGATTATTATCCTTTCAAGGTCAGTGAAGACTTGTGCTGGGATTTTGATGGGGATTGCTTGAAATTATAGATTGCTTTTGGCAACATTGCCATTTTTACTATATTTATCCTACTTATTCAAGTGCATAGGATTTCTTTCCATTTTTTGTTATCTTCTTTAATTTCTTTCTTTACAGCCACAAAGATCTTATGGTCTTTCACTTGTTTGGTAAGTGTTACCCAAGATACTTTATGTTTTGTGGCTATTGTAAAGGGGGGTGTTTCCCTGATTTCTTTCTCAGCCCCTTTATCAACTGAATAAAGTATGGCTATTGATTTTTTTGAGTTTATCTTGTATCCTGCCCATTTGCTAAAGGTGTTTATCAGCTGTAGGAGTTCCATAGTAGAGTCTATTGGGTCACTTATGTAAACTAGCATATCATCCGCAAATAGAGACAGTTTGATTTTTTTATTTCCAATTTGAGTCCCCTTGATCTCCTTTTGTTGTCCTATAGCTTTAGCTAGAATTTCAAGTACAATAGTGAAGAGAAATGGAGAGATAGGACAGCCTTGTCTTGTTCCTGATTTTAGAGGAATAGCCTTAAGCTTATCCCCATTCAGTTTGATGTTGGCTGTTGGTACTGTATATTGCTCTTATTATGTTTATGTATGTTTGTTATCATTGATCTCCCCAAGACCTTTATCATGAAAGAGTGTTGAATTTTGTTCAAGGCTTTTTACATATTTAGGGAGATGATCACATTGCTTTCTTATTTAGTTTGTTTATATGGTTTATCACGTTGATAGATTTTCATATGTTAAACCATCCTGCCACCCAGGGATCAAGCCTACTTGGTCTTGGAGGATGATTTCTCTGATGTGTTCTTGGTTTTGGTTTGCCAGTATTTTATTGGGTATTTTATCATTGATGTTCATCAGGGATATTGGTCTGTAGTTTTCTTTCTTAGTTGTGTCTTTGTGAGGCTTGGGTACCAAGGCGATTGTGGCCTCGTAGAAAGAATTTGGTGATGAACCTTCTGTTTCTATTGTGTGGAACAATTTGAGGAGTACTGGTAGTAGCTCTTCCTTGAATTTCTAGTAGGAAGGCTTTCGAAGACTTCTATTTCATTGTGGGTTTTGGTATATTTAAGTTGTTTGTCTGTTCCTGATTTAATTTTGTTACCTGATAGTTATCCAGAAATGTGTCCATTTCCTTTGAATTTTCTAATTTTTTGGAGTACATATTTTCAAAGTATGACCTGAAAGTTGTCTGGATTTCCTCTGTGTCTGTTGTTATGTCCCCCTTTTCATTTCTGATTTTGTTAATTCACATGTTCTCTCTCTCCTTTATCATTAGTTTAGAAAGAAGTTTGTCTATCTTGTTGATTTTCTCAAAAAACAACTCTTTCTTGCATTGATTTTTTTGTATTCTTTTCCAGGTATCTATTTTATTGCTTTCAGCCCTTTAATTGATGATTTCCTGATGTCTTCTCCACAGGGGTGAGTTTGCTTCTTTTTGTTCTAAGGCTTAGAGTTGTGCTGTTAATTCTCTTATGTGATTATCTTCTGTTTTTTTTTTTTTTTTTCATATGGGCACTTAGTGCGATGAACTTCCCTCATAACACTGCTTTCAAGGTGTCCCATAATTTGGGGTATGTTGTGTCCTCATTCTCATTGAATTTTAGGAAGCCCTTAATTTCTTTCTTTATTTCTTCTTTGATCCAGGTATGGTGCAATTGCACATTCTTCAGTTTCTGTGAGTTTGTAGGGTTTCTGAGTTGTGTTGTTGTTGAATTCCAATTTTACAGCATGATGGTCTGATAAGATACAGGGGACTATTCCAATTCTTTTATCTGTTGAGGTTTTTTATGCCACCTATTATGTGGTCGATTTTAGAGAAGGTTGCATGTGGAGCAGAGAAGAAGTTATATTCTTTGGTGTATGGATGGAATGTCCTATAGATGTCTGTTAAACCCAGTTGAGACATAACTTCTGTGACTTCTTTTGTTTCTTTGTTGATGTTCTGACTGGTTTTCCTGTCTAGAGGTGAAAATGGTGTGTTGAAGTCTCCCACTATAAGTGTGTGAGGTTTTATGTGAGGTTTGATTTTTAGTAGCATTTCTTTTATGAATGTGGGTGAAATTGTATTTGGGGCATTGATGTTCAGAGCTGAGACTTTGTGTTAATGGATTTCTCCTGCGATGAATACCAAATGAACATCTTCATCTGTTTTGATTAATTTTGGTTTGAAGTTAGATATTAGGATATTCACACCTGCTTGCTTCTTGGGCCCATTTATGGGAAGTTCTTTTCCCAGCCCTTATCCTGAGGTAATGTCTATTTTTGAATCTTAGATTTGTTTCTTCTATGCAGCAGAATGATGGATTTTGTCTTCATATCCATTCTGTGTCTTTTATAGGTCAGTTAAGACCATTAATGTTGAGGGAGCATAAAGACCATTGATTGTTAATGCTTGTTTGTTCTAGATTTTTGTTGGCAGTGGTATTTGTCCTGCTTTACCCTTTGTTTCTGGTGAAGTGGGATTATCTGTTTGCTATTTCTTTGTGAGCATAGTTAACTTCCTTGGGTTGGAGTTTTCCTTCCAAAACTTTCTGTGGGGCTGGATTTGTAGATACATATTGGGAAAATCTGGCTTTGTCATTAAATATCTTCTTTTTTCCATCTATACTGATTGAGTGTTTTGCTGGGTATAGTAACCTGGGCTGGCATCCGTGGTCTCTTAAAACTTGTTGAACACCTGTGCAGGACCTTCTGGCCTTGAGGGTTTCCATGGAAAAGTCAAGTGTAATTTTGATAGGTCTGCCTTTATATGTTACCTGTCCCCTTTCCTTCGCTGCTCTTAATATTCTTTCTTTATTCTGTCTGCTAGGTGTTATGATTATTATATGTAAAGGGGTCTTTTTTCTTTGGTCCAGTCTATTTGGTGTTCAGTATGCTTCTTGTACATTCATGGTCATGTCCTTCTTCAGATTGGGAAAGTTTTCCTAATGATTTTGTTGAATATGTTTTCTGCACCTTTAAGCTGGGCTTCCTCAACTTCCTCTTTGCCTATTATTCTTAGGTTTGGCCTTTGCACTGTGTCCCACATTTCCTGGATGTTTTGTGTTAATGATTTGTTGGATTAAGATTTTCTTTAGTCGATTAATCTATTTCCTCTAGTTTATATATTCCATGCCTTAGATTCTCTCTTCCATCTCTTGAATCCTCTTGGTTATGCTTGTGTCTGTAATACCTGATCATTTGCCCAATTTTTCTATTTCCAGCATTCCTTTGGTTTGTGTTTTCTTTATTGTCTCTATTTCAGTTTTCAAGTCATGAACCATTCCTTCACCTGTTTAATTATTTTTCTTGGCATTCTGTACTTTCTTTAAGAAATTTGTTCATTTCTTTCAATTTTTTGTTTGTTTTTTCTTCCATTTCTTTAAGGAATTTTATGTCATCTTCTGTGAGGGCCTCTATCATTTTTATGATGATAATTTTTAAGTTGTTCTCTTCTGCTTCATCTGCTTTGTTGTGTTCTGGTCTAGTTGGTGTATATTCCCTAGATTCTGGTGGTGTCATGCTTGCCTTTCTGTTGTTAGGTGTTTTTTGTATTGCTGTCTTCCCATAGCTTCTCCCAGTAGGTGTTTGTGGGGTCTCTCCCTCTCTTTATCGTACTTCCGTTGTGGGTTTAGGTTGGTCAAAGTTTCGATGTCTGTATCTCTTGGTGGTCCAAGCTCTCTAGGAGGTCTCTCCACAGGCAGGGGCCTGGTGATGGGGGTCAAAGGTCAGGCTTCAGCATAAGACTGGAGATGAGAGTCAAATATCTTGAAGAAAAGCTGGGACTCAGGATGTTCCTGAATCTGATTGGCGGATCTAGCCTGGACTGGCTCTCTCCAGTTGAGGACTCTTTAGCTGAGGCCCTGTGATGGTGGTCAAGGATCCAGCCCACAGGATCTCAGAGTGGTCCAGCTGAGATATGCAGATTTCTGGGAGGTGCC
Source organism: Phodopus roborovskii (assembly GCF_943737965.1). Classification (NCBI taxonomy): domain Eukaryota; kingdom Metazoa; phylum Chordata; class Mammalia; order Rodentia; family Cricetidae; genus Phodopus; species Phodopus roborovskii. The sequence continues at coordinate 14,832,116 of NW_026126410.1, forward strand.
TGGAACTCCAGTAGAGGACCAGCTTGGGGGTCAGAGACCAGATAGGTGGAAATTTTGTGTAGTCTTATGTGGATAGGAAGGTCTAGTGTGCTCAGAGCAGCTCCAGGAATTTCCCCAGAAGTATTTACTTTTAACCAGATTTTTAGTTCAGCTGCATTCAACCATGTTTACCAGGACATCATTGTCACCCTCAGAAGAGTTGGGTTGTCTGTTTTGCATTCACTTCTTATGGTACAATGGTTGTGTCTCTCAGTCACATAGTAAGTTTGGGACTCTAGTCTGTGCACAGTATAAATTCAGACTTTTACATGTATATTGAGAATGAAGGCTTCACCTGAGCTTGTCTTGTAAGCAAATACAAGACATTGTCCTAAGTTAGGACTGGTACATCGAACTGTAGAAAACCCAAGGCTGAACTAGCCTTGAGGCTGAGTATGAAAGGGGTATGCTAATGAGCCTGATGATTAGAGTTTATTTTCTTGAAATCAGGCCAATGTAGAAGGAGGTAATGGACTCCATAATATTGTTCTATGGCTTCCACATATCATATATGTATCTTGGCATATGTACGAACCACTCCCAATATCACACACACACACACACACACAAACACACACACACATACACATACACTTAGAGAGAGAGAACAATAACATTATTAATATTACTAATATTAACAATGACAAAAGAAAACTCTGTTCCCATCTACATATTCCTATCACTACTTCAAAGCAACTCATTTAAAAGTACTTTTCATTCAGTAGGAACAATTTTCCTGAATATTGCCTTTTCAATAGACTTACTTGACCTTAAATAACATTTGCTTTTACAACGTAGGTTTATTGCCTTCATTAATGCATTTTACAACAGGTAAATTTTAAGGAACTAGTAGGGATCCAATTTTTTTTTAACATTTTATCCACAAAACTGGCACATTTCCTTTAAAAAACAGTTAAATTAATGAATGAGTTAAGCTGAAAATTTGAGCATAAGTGATCCTAAAGGTAATGGTATCATTGTAAAAGTTATTTAGAAAATAGAAGCTAGATGTCTGGACAATAAATCATATTATTATCAAGCTCTTCTTTAGACTATGCCTTTAGTTCATCACAATTACTACATTTTCCATAAACACTCACACACACACACACACACACACACACACACACACACACACACACTTACAGAGCAAATGATACATGGGCAAACTGAAAAATGTACTATGCATAACTAGGTATGTGATGCTATTCTATGTAGATTGTGTTTATGATTCAAAAATGCTTCTGGTACTATGAACTCGAGACATGTTCAGTTTGGTTGAAATCACCTGCTGCATTGAAATGGATGGAGCACAATTGCAGCTAAAAATTCAGGAAGCAGGAAGACTTTCAGAGGTCAAACCTGTGGTAAAGCATAATCTGCTTTAAGGAGTTGTATTATTGAGTGAAAACTATTGTCTGGCCAGTGCTTAACAGGTATCTTCCCAAAGGGTCCACAAAACTTACAGCAACTGGGGTTTAAATGAAATAACCAAGAACTCACTATAAAAGGGATTGGAAATTGTGTTTAAGAAATATTTTTAGGCACCGACCCATTAGATTCAATGCTGCTATTTTTGAAGTTGATTGTTGAAGCTGAAGACATTAGGCAATCTATGAAGAAACATAGTTAATATTTAAAAACTTGAGAGAACACTGATAGCCTTTCAAATTTCAGGTCTGGAATGAAAAAGCTTCAGAACCTAGTCTTTATCATTTTAAGTGAAATGTTGAAAAAACTGGGAAAATTGCTTGATATTTCTGGGTATGTGTGAGAAGGGAGAACATGGGAGAAATCACTGCCCAAACCAGAGACACAAAGAGATAGAAACCTCCACTGGAGCAGTACTAGGTATAAATACTTGACCCACTTTTTGTAAATTGCTAGGGTTCAGTGCAGACAAGTCTGAGAATTGAAAAAAAAAAGACAGGAGAAACAAGTTATAGAAGATTTTCCATATCTTCCTTTGTAGTTCATTTTAAGTTATTCAGCCATTGTCATTGTTAACACTTCAAAACAAACAGGAATAAACAAAAAACCTCCACCACTTATTTCTGGAGCTAACTGATCATCTGGATTTTTGAGTGAAAGCAGGCATACCCCTTTTTTATGGTCTATCTGGTGTTTGGACCCATCACCCTAGAATCCTACACAATGGGCCAAACTGTCATTATGACATTACTGAGAACATTTTAACTGCAAAGGACCAGTGGGACTGAAGCCAAGAATCCTGTACCAGGAGGCCTTGATCCACACACAATCACATCACAAGGAAGGAACCATTTGAAATTTGATTTGAAATTTGCCAGAACATTTTATTATTATTATTATTTATTTTTTTTTAATTTTTTTTAACAAAACTAGCACTCAAAAGAAGCTATTTTCCCAGATTGCTCAGACCCAATTCAACCTCAATACAAGACAAGCTCAGGTGAAGCCCTCATTCCCAATTTACATGTAAAAGTCTGAATTTATACTGTGCACAGACCAGAGTCCCAAACTTACTATGTGACTGAGACTTTGTCATCTCCTAGAATGCACAGCTTTTTTGCATGTCTTACCAGCCAAACGTCTATTTACAGAAGCTCATTTTCATTACTATTTTATTTTTAGCTATCCAGGAAAATTGGAAGGCAAACTAAAAGGACAAAAATATCATCATCATATTCATATTTAGCATAGTCATCATCATCAATAACACATTCTTTTTAATTTTAATTTTACTTGCAACTTTTTTTTCTTATTTTACATATAGATCCCAGTTCTCTCTCCCTCCCTGTCTCCCTCCCTTCATCTCTCCCTTCCTCCCATGCTACCCGACCACCCTGCCATCCCTTTCCATCCCCCTACTCCACAGGGAGAGTGATGCCTTCCAAGAGGGATCAACAAAATCAGTCAAGTCATTTGGAGTAGGGACTAGGCACTCCCTCCTGCCTCCAGGTTAAGGGAGTATTGCTCCATAAGAAATGTGCTCCTAAAGTCCTTTTGTGTACCAGGGATACATCCTCGATCCACTGTCAGAGGTCCATTAGACTGTCCAGGCCTTCTAAGTGAGACCCATGTTCAAGGGGTCTGAGTCAGTATAATGCTGGTTTCCTAGCTATCGGTCTGGGGATCCATGAGCTCCCCCTTGTTCAGGTCAGCTGTCTCTGTGGGTTTCTGTAGCCTGGTCTTGACTCCATTTTCTTAACACACCTCCCTCTCTGCATCTGGATTCCAGTTCAGCTCAGTGTTTAGCTGTGGGTGTCTGTTGCTGTTTCCATCAGCTACTAGATGATGGCTCTATGATGGCAGATAAATTAGTCATAAATATCATTATCAGAGAAGGACATTTAACCTCAATATCTCCCTCCTTTATGGTATCTCTCTCTCTTTATTTTTCTTTCATCTATTTCTTCCCTGACTCAATCTTCCTAGTACCACATTTTTAAGGAAAAAGTAAGCATTAAAACCATACTTATATATAGTAGGGCAGTTACAATTATTTTTGGAGGAATTTTAGCATTCTAGCCAAGGCAATAAAGTCAATGAAGAACAAATATTATATAAGAAACAGATGAACAATGCTAGGAGATTAATGGAAATTATAAGAGAGGTAAACACCAACAAGCAAGCAACAATGACAACAACAAACAACAAACCTACTGAAGATAAAAAATAGAGTAATGGAAATGAGGAATGACTTTGGTGGGCGAATTAGAAGAACATAAATATGGAAGGAAGAGTTTCCTTGGAGCTTCCTTCAGGAGAAACTTCCAGATTTGAAACACACAAGGAAAAAAAGACTGAGAAAGAAATGTCAGTACAAAACAAATGAGAGCTGTGAGACACCTACAAAGTATAGCATATGTGTACTGGGAACACAAAATGATAAGAAAAAATGAAAAAATTGAAATAATGATATGAAAATTTCTATGTTATTAGTAGGTATTAACCCACCAATCCTGGAAGCTCAAAAAATAATGAATATTTGGGGCTGGAGAGATGGCCCAATGAATATGAGCACTTATTCTTACAGAAGACCCAGGTTCAAATCTTAGAACCTACATGATTCATTACTATCTGTAGCTCCAGTTCCATGGCATCTAGTGCCCTCTTCTAAGCTCAGTACCTACGAGAACACATGCAATACATCAACATACATGCAGGTAAAACACACAGGCATACAAATAAAAATAAATAAATCTTTAAAAATACAAAATAGACCAAAACCCTAATATATGAGGCTTATAACAGCATATTATATTCAAGGAGGAGAATAGTAGTAATAAAAATAAAAGACTGAATGAAGACAATGGAAAAATAAGCAATTGTTTCTAGAGGAGTGAAGTTAATCACGAATTTAAGTTCTCCCTAGAAGCTACACAAGACAAATTGATTGTAATATTTAATGTTCAGAGAAAAATAAGTTGAAATTCTATAGCCTGTGAAATTAATATTTAAAAGTAAAAGAGAAATACGTATTCTCAGAGTTAAACCAAAACAGTGAGGCTGTTGTCAGATAAGTCTTGAAATAAATACTATGAGAACTTACTTAGATGCAAATGTCAGAAACTGGGTTCTACATAAAGAAAAAAAAAACTACTAGAAAAGGAATAAGAGAAAATAAATTGAAATCATGAATTTGTAAAGTTCTCAATTGCTATAGCAATTTATTCAAAATAGAAATGGGCCTGAATTAGAAAGTGCATATGTTTACTAGTGTATTCTTTATAGAAAATTCTTTCCTTTAGTTTTTGCTATTATAATATAATTATGTAATCTCCCCCTTTCCTTTAATCTATGCAAATCTTCCAATATACTGCTTATGTCCTATTTTTCATTAATTTGTATTATGTAAGTATATATTCCTAGATACATAATACAACATGTTCAGTCTGTATGATGTTACTTGTCTGGGTCTTTGAGAATAACCATTGAATACTGGATAACCAATTGCTTTCCTCTTTCTTGGAGAAGACTTTCTTTTGGTTTTAGCATTCCTTTGCTGCCTGTAATTCTTTGTATAGGACTGAGGCCTCCTAGGCTTCCTCTATACCTTCGCTCCTGTGAACTTTATCATGTCTATTGTTGTTTTTGCATTGTCAACAATAAGTGAAAAGAATGACAGTGATAATATAAGGAATAGAAGGGAGGAATTGAAAATATTGGATTGTTATAATAATAGGACTAATCACAAAACAATGTGTTTTCAAGAAGCAGTATGGTACTGATACACCTTGAGGCATGGTGTCACCAAGTCTCACTTTGTGTTTTCCCATGCCACTCAGTCCTTGATAGTTTGACATAGGGTAAAATAATACACACTCCAGAAATAAGGATGGAAAATGGTCAAAGAATCACTTTATTAATTTTCATTTTAGAATGATTTTATGTTTCTAAAAGTAGTGTGTTTTCCCAAGAGACATTACTTTAAGTAATTGACAAACCAATTTGATTTACCTCTTAGAGGTATGCTTTTGTTCCTTATCAGAAAGGATCCTTCTAGGTAGAAAGCTTATAATAAATAGAAATCCAGTAGCCATTAGTTCATTATCTGTTAATAAACTTGTAGGAGATGCACAGTGTCAAGATTGTAAGTAACATTCTGTGGTTCTAGTCATCAGTTTAGGAGTTGTTATATTACAAAGGAACTGTCTAGCCCCAGTTCCCTCAAAGGTTACTAATATGTAAGTAGCTACCTAATAGAAAAGTATTAATTTCTGTTCAGATAGTTCAAACGCAACTTTCTTCTCTTCCAAGCTTTCTACTCTAAAATTGAAATTTGGAGTCATGTACTATCCTAAAATTTCAAACAAATTTTACTTTCTCACTACTTCATTTTCATTAGCAAACAATTAATTCATATAACCATGAAAATAAATGTAATTGGGACTGGATAATGGCTTGTTGTTTAAATTGATGAACCCACAATAGTAAGAATATGAGTATGAACCCCCAAAAGTCCTGTGTTGTTGGGTGTGGTAGAACACATCTGTATTCCCAATATTCCTATGGAGAGAAGGGAGGTAGAAACAGTGAAATCCCCAGAGCTCACAAGCCAAGCATGGCATATGCACTTGTAAGGGAAAAAAGTGAACTTTCTAACAAGGTATAAGTGATCCTGATAATGTCCTCTGACCTCCATACATGAACACCCAGACTCATACACACAAACACACACACACACACACACACACACACACACACACACTCATAAAAAATACTCAGGCAGATAAATAAATGACAAATAATGGTCATACCTAGCACTTATGTACCTTCAGGAAACAAGCAAACAATTCCTTAGTTAGAAATTAGCTTACTGAGAAATGTCAATTCCTAAACATGTGGCCTCCTTACTTTGTAGAAAAATAATCAATTCGCTAATTTCACACATATTTTTCATTCATCTCTTAAGAAGTTCTTCAAACAGCCATGAAATCACTGCATTGCCTTTCTCTTTACACCTATTTAAAAAAACTGTACCTATACAAGGACTCAAACCACAGCCAAAATGCACCCCTAAAACACAAATTTAACAATGTTGTATTTACCTAACTTTCTTAGTGCTCCCCCAGTAGACTAGTTATATATTTTTTCTTGCTTAGCTGCTGTTCTGATTACCTTTTGCTTATTATTTTTACTTTTCTTTCTTTTGATTTTTCTTTCCATTGTAGGCTTTATTTTTCTGATTGTGGTCTTTTAAAATATGCTTTTAGCTTTAAGCTGTCACCCTTTTATACCCAAATTTAGAGCCTTGCTCTTGCACAAATCCCATGAATGTCTCTCATTCATATCTTTCTATTGTATGGCCTCAGGGAATCAAATATGATTAAATCTTTTAGCAAATATGATATTGGTCCAGTGTAATTATGAGTCTTAGTTTTGCTAACTTGAGAGAGCCAACTAATAAAACAGTCTGGTAACCTGGGAAATAGTGTCTGAAATTTTGTGTTCAGAAAGGAATTTCACTTGAGAAAAGTGAAGAAGGCAGAATTGGGAAGAATCAGAATAGGAACGTGTTATATTAGACATTGAGTATCATGAAATTACACTACATGACTAGTTGATTTTTCAAAAATGCAAAGACAAATAGTAGACTATTTGTCAGGAGCATGGGTTCTTGGGTAATTTGATGTAAAATATTTTTTTGTATTGTAAAACCGAATACTGAACTACCCGATAAAGGAATCTTAAGTTCCTTGTACATCTACTTTTTATATTAATATCTCACAATAATTTTAGTTTAGAATGGATTTGTGTTTTATAAGGCATGAAATCTAAAAGGAAAAACATTTGAAAATGTAATAAGTATAACATGTAGTTCCTCAAATCTAATAGAATAGTCTCTAAGGAAGGCAAAGTAATCCTGAGTGTAAACTAAAACAAAATGCCTTGTTCATTAATGGCAGCAGTAAGAGAGAGACATAATCTGTAGCTCTTGTACGTGGAGTTTACAGGGTATATTCTAGCCAGAAGTAATCAAACTATGAATTTCATCAGCCTTGTTACACCCCACTGGTATTGGTGCAATACAGAACTTGTCTGTGGCCATGAGTCTTTTAATTCTATGGCTTGTATTAGGCTATCCAGAGAAGGCTAAAATATTTCCTCTTTGGTTCTTTGCATATAATACTTCTCCCTCACAGTCAATTCTAATGCAAGGATAGATCCTTTTTTTTTTTTTTCTGGGGGTTTGTGTTAAAATAGAAACTTTGGGGATTTCTATCCTTCCATTAGACACCTTATTCAGAGGATTTATAAAAACATCACATCACCATATCCCAACCGACAGGACTGGCAGAAGCCTTCATTCCCACCAGAGGTCAGGTCAGTTCCCTGAACCCAGGGTAAGACTTTCCCTCCCCTTGTGATGGCCAAACCAGCTAAACCTAATCCCAACCACTCCACTTCTCCTTGTCTCCTTGTCATCTTATCCCAGGCCACTCTTCAAACATAAGTCCTTGACCCTGTCAGAGTCCAGGCAGATCCCTGAAAACTAGATAAGCAACCATTCCAACATACTCCCACCCTGCCTGATGAAGAAAGAGAAGATTCTCAGCTCAAAAGCAAGAACATATTTTTAGTGAAATCATAGAGGAAAAATTTTTCTAACCTAACAAAGGCCATGCCCATAAATGTTCAAGAAGTTTACAGAACAGCAAATAGAATAGACCATAAAATAAAATCCCCTCACCACATAATAAGCAAAACACTAAACACACCAATTAAAAAAAAAGCTGACAGAAATAAAGTCTAAGCAACATATAAACCCAGACATATTAGAATTACACTTGACCTGTCTATAGAGACTAAAAGCCATAAGGGCCTGGATAGATGTGATGCAGACTGCAGACTCTAAAAGACCACAGATGCCAGCCTAGAAAACTATACTGAGCAGACATTAAATCACCATCGATGTAGAAAACAAGATACTACATGACAAAGTCAAATTTAAACAGCATCTATCCACAAATACAACTCTACAGAAGATACTAAAAGGAAAGCTCTAATCCATGGAAGTGAAATATACTCACTTGCAATATATAATCTTACAAGAGTATAACCAAAGAAGGAAAATACTCACATGCACACACACGCACACACACACACACACACACACACACACACACACACACCCAATAGCTACAACTACAAGATAACAGGAATTAACAATCATTGGCCATTGATGTCTCTTAATATCAATGAACTCCATTCTCCCTGCCAAAACACAGACAAACAGAATGGATCTGAAAAGATCTATCCTTCTGCTTCATACTAGAAACACCTCAACATCAAAGAGAGATATCATGTCAGAGTAAAAGGTTCAAAAAAGATTTTTCAAGAAATGGCCCAAGGATAAATCTGTTGTAGCTATTCTAATATCTAACAAAATAGACTTCAAACCAAAATTAATGAGAAAAGATAGGGAAGGATACTCCCTACTAAGAATAAGAAAATCTTCCAAGATTGCTTCTCAGTTCTCATCATTTATGCCCCAAACACAAGGACACCCACATTTGTGAAGGAAACACTATTAAAGCTTAAATGTCATATTTACCCTCATATATTGATAGTGAGAGACTTCAATTCCCTACTCTCACTAATGTAGTTATCATTCAGACAAAAACTAAACAAAGAAATACTAGAGCTAACAGATGTTATGATTCAAATGGGCCTAACAATTATGTACATTATATTTTATCCAAACACACAAAAAGAATACACTTTCTTCTCAGAAACTTATGGAACATTCTACAATGAAAGAAACAAGTGAAAGTTTACAAACTCATAAAAAGATGAATACGTCTACATGAAATGACTACAGGTTAATGAAGGAATAAAGATGGAAAGTAAAGATTTCCTAGAATTCAATGAAAACTAATGTGCAACATACCCAAACAGAAGAGAGAGAAAGAATGCTGTGACAAAAGGAAAGTTGATAGATCAAGTGCCTTCACAAAGAATTTTGACAGGTCTCTTACTAGCAACTTAAAAGCACTCTGGAAAAGCTATAGCACACAAAAGAAGCCAACACAAGAAATAGCAGAAAATAATCAAACTGAGGGCTGAAATCAATATAATAGGAACAAAGAGAACAATATAAAGAATCAATGAAACATAGTTTGTTCTTTGTGAAACTCAACAAGGTAGTCAAACTTTTACCCAAACTAAAAGGCAGAGACAGAATATTCAAATGAACAAAATTAGAAAGAAAAGAACCTCGAATGTTTAGGAAATAATAAAAGAAAGGCCAATATCCTCTGCCACCAGGGAACTGAAAATCAAAATGACTTCCATTTTACACCTTTCAGAATGGCTAAGATCCAAACCACAAGTGACAGCTCATGCTAGAGAGGATGTGGAACAAGCGGGAATATTCCTCTACTGCTGGTGGGAGGGCAAATTTGTACAGCCATTGTGGAAATCAGTATGGTGGCTGCTCAGAAAAATGAGATCAATCCATCTCAAGGATCAGCTATCCAAATTTTGGACATATACGCAAAGAATCCTCCCTAATACTACAAGGATACTTGCTCAACTATGTTCATAGCACATTTATTTGTAATAGCCAGATCCTGGAAACAACCATGATTTCCTTCAAATGAAGAATGTAGTACATTTATACAATGGTGTATTGCTCAGCTATTAAAAATAATGACATCATGGAATTCCAAGACAAATTGGTGGAAATAGGAAAAGAATCATCTTACGTAGATAGCCCAGACCCAGAAAGACAAAGTATGCACTTCTTACGATGAAATATTAGCTGTAAAGTAAATGATAATCATGCTACAATCCAAAGACCCATTGAAGTTAAGTAATAAGGAGGGCTCAAGCAGGGACACTTTGATCTCCCTGAGAAGCAGAGAACTAAGAGATTTTGTTGGTAGACTGGGAATAGGTAGAGATGATAACAGTAGGGATCAGAGGGGCAGTGGAAGGGAAGTATACTCAAAGATGTGTCTGGAAAAGTGCAATTGGGGGTGAGTTAGAAATAGTACAATCAAAATTCCCAGGAATATACAAGGTTGACCTCTAGCTAAGACTCTAAATACAGGATATGTTCCATGAACTAACAATCTCCTGTAGACAGGCAAGAGTTCCAGTGGAAGGCATGGAACGTCAACCCAGGCAAATCACCTTTAACCTACAATTAAACTTGCCTACAAGATGTGATGGTGTAATTGTGGCACAGAAATTGTAGGAGTAGCCACACAATGACTGGTTGAGCTTGAGTTCCATGGCATAACTGTGATCCCATCCCAAATGCTACCTGGATCATCAGGACTCAGAGGCTGGATATAGCATAGACCTAGGATACAAGAAAATTTGACTGTCAAAAAACATGAAAACCAATGTGATGTAATAATTCCTAATGATAGTCTACAATAGTCATAGATTGGTACATACCCCAATTATGAGAGAAGCTTCATCCAAACCATGCAAAAGCCCGCAGTCAAACATTAGCTGGAGCTAGGAGGATCCTGTGGAAGAAGGGGGGAAAGGATTGCAGGAGCCAGAGGGATCAAGGATGCCACAAGAAAACTTACAGAATAAACTAGCCTAACCTCAAAAGGGCAAACAGAGAGTAAACAAACAACCAGAGAGCCTATGCAGGACTGACTTGGCAATCTGTATGTATATTATGATTGTCTAGTTTGAACTTCCTGTGGGACTCCTAATAGTGGGAGCTAGAGATGTCTTGTCTTTGCTTGCTTTTGTTAACCTTTTCCTCATTCTGTATTGCTTAATTCAACTTTAATAGGATGGGAGGTGCCTAGTCTTACTGTAACTTGATATGCCCCTTTTGATTGATATCCATGGGAAGCCTACCTCTTTATGAATAGGAACGGAGGAAGAGGGAATATGGGAGTAGGAGAGCAGAGGAGACAGGAAAAACTGCAGTTAGGATGGCCATAATGATAAAAATCATTAACAGAACACATTTATATATTATGAGTCAAATTCTCAAAGGGAAACTAGATAACACATGATTATTCCAAGGACATTTTACACAAAAAATACTAAAATGGTTCATGTAGAACCATGGATAATGAGAGATGACATTGCCATTATAACAGAGGGTCAGGTGCTACCACCCTAAGGCTCAGACGCAATAAAAAGAAGCATCTCCCAAAACTCTAAGGATGGACGACTGCCTTGCACGGTGAGGATTTAGTCCTTAGACAATAGACCTGGTTGAAGGAAAAAGGCTAGAATAAATCTGTGCCCTCATTTTTTGCCTCCCTTCAGGCTTGATCAGTGGTTCTCCATTGATAATACAAATGGAAGCCTGTGGGCAAAAAAAAAAAAAAAAAAAAAACTAGGTCTTTACATGTAAACAAGGTCAGTCTTTTAGGGTAGAGGGCACAGTGAAAAAACTAGAATGTAGATCAAAAAAAGAAGAAATAACAGGAGAATATGGCTAGAATTTGATGTCTGCTTTTAATAAGTGGGACCTCCATGTCCTCCATGTCCAGCCATTTTTAAGGAAGAAACTAGTGGCCCTAACTCAGTCTAGCAGAGGATGTATGTGGTGTATGTGTGTGTGGGGGGGTGTGGGTGTGTTTGTGTGTAAGATATTAGAATACTTTAATTTCCCATAAAGTATATGAAAATACACCTGGACATGTACACACATCAGATTTATGTACAACATAAAACTTCACCATTCTCTAAATGCAGGACCTAATATGATTTGTTCTAGGATCTCTATTGGCTTTTATTTATTCTATTCTTAGAGCAAACAACAAAGACATAAATCCAGCATCTATATTCTTTGCAAAATTTTCCTTGAAGTTGTTTAGTGGAGTAATTTTCAATAGGTTCAAAGACCACGTTTGAATGAGAGAATGACATTTAATAATCTCCATCCAGAGTTGTTTATGTAGGTTACAGAAATTGCAAACTACACCAGCCTCCTCTAAAATAAGTCCTTTAGTTTCTATATTTGAGCACGCACACTCACACACACACACACACACACACACACCTTAAAGTTTTTGACCTGAAACTATATTCCACCTAATCATTATTTGTGTCACTCATTACATCATAAGTTGCTACATTTATTTCAGACAGGGAAAACTCTGATCAACTTTGACCTGGGAAAACTATCATGAAACAGTAATCTTCTCCCTGATTCTTCTTTTGTTTTTACTAATATATTTTACAAGTCACTAAAATTGTAAGAAAATTTATTGGCATCATAAGTGGTTATGTTTATTAATATTCAAATGAAATCTGTCCAGTGTAACCAGTTTGTTATTACTTGAAGTTATTGATCAACTTTTCATGTATAAATTCAGGTCAGCATTTCCTAGTGCCTAATAAATGATTGGGTCTGTGAATTTCTAAAACCAGTTGCAACATTTTATTTTTGCCTCAGTAATTGATGAGTTCGATAATATTTTTTAATGTATATTTATTTAGGGTTTTTAAATCAGTTGTGGTTTTATCTATTTTTTTAAGTGTCCCACACTATAGCATGACTAAAGGCAAGGGTCATGATTTACACTGGAGAAGTCATTAGCTTCTCAAGAGGCTTTGAAAGATGGTACCAATTCCCTAGAGGGTGTGAGAAGGATTGCTTGGCAGCAGTTTGAGTAAATATCAGCTTAAGCACCATGGGCTTTATACGTCAAGTTGATAAAGGAAACAACTTAAAAAGACAAACACATACAATGTTTCTTAACCTGATATGTGATTTTTATGATCAAGTGCTGTACTTACACAGCCTGCCATGTAGTACTTTGGAAATACCTCAGAGAATGACAGGGTATGATTTTCATCCTTTTTTATTGTAAATGAAAAAGTAATTTTATTGTCGTTTGAATATTTTTATACACATCCTTCATGCACAAGCTCCCATCTCCTGAAAATTGTTGGTTTCCTACGGTTCCAGGCTGCTATCAGATTAAGGAGAAAATGTTTACATCTCATGCAAGATTAATTAGGTTTCTGCAAGTTTCAAAGAAAGCATCTACTTCCTAAAGGTACAGGGAGAATTTGGCAGCAGCATCAATCACTCCCCAGCTTGCCAATCAACTACTATATACAAATAGTCTAAGACACACTTGCTTTGTGTTTAGTAACAGAAAATAATATTTTCCATCTAGAAATTAAACCATATCTACTTTTTATTACAGTCCAAAAGTTCAAACTGTATTCAGTGCCAATATTAAAATTATATATGCATACATGTGTACATATATATGTATATACATATATGCTTATGTATACACCTATATACTTGTTATTTCAATTAGACATTATATGATAACATACATTATTTCTTTGTTAGATGAACATTAAAAATACATTGCCAAATGTACTCAAAGATTTAGTTATTTGGCACTGTAGCTTAAGCAATCACATAGTATGTGATTTGAATTAAAATTTGAAATAATTTGTATTGAAATTTGTGAATATTAAGGAATGTTACATTGTAAGAAGTACGGTTTTTCCTCCTGCCGCCTGGTCTTGTCCTGCTGCTGCGCCAGCCCTAATTAACACACAGAGACTCTGTATTTGATATTATACTGTTGACCAGTTACTACTTTCTTATCGGCTAGCTCTGTCTTAAGTATTAACCCATTTGTGTTAAGCTATGTATTTCCATGTGGTTTTCTTACCCGGAGCCAGCTGCCGCGTACTGCTCTCTCCAGACTCTCCATCTTGGCTCCTATTTACTACTTCCTCTTTCCTCCTTGTCTCCTAGTCCCTCCTATCTTCCTTTCCTATTAGCCAACAGTGCTTTAATTATTAACCACTATGAGAAACATATACAGAATGACATTTCCCATCATCTCCTCTTTTCTGTCTAAATAAAAAGAAGGGTTTTAACCTTAACATTGCAAAATATATCACATAACAGTTATCAAATAAGAATCACAGTTAACACTATTTAGTCCATTAACATTTAGCAAGATTAAAAGAAACTATCCTATCATCTATCCTATATTTGTGAATCTAAAGTCCTATATGTAACTCATCTTTAAACCTAACTAAGGAAAACTATAACCATAACTATCTGTCTTCAACTCCTTCAAAGACCACAGAAGGATAGTATATAAACTCTAGAAATGACAGAGACAACTCATTGCCTGGTCACCCGAAGTTCTTTTGTAATCTTCCATCTACAGCCCATAGGCCATAGTGTGTCTGGCAGACTCTTCAGCAAAGCAGGAAACTTTAAACTGTCTTCTTGTATTGGCAGTTTGTCAGTCACTTTTCTCTGTGTCCTGCAGACTGTCTGGCAGACTCTTCCATGAAGCAGGAACTCTGTAGCAATGTCCATCTTGAATCAGCAGTCACTTTTCTGTGGGTCCTGAATGTCCAGTTTATACAACACAAAGTCAAATAGTCCAGACAAGAGCAGTATCTTGTCCACATGGCTAGTCTTGCCATATTGGAGACAAACTCCATAACGAGTTTCTTCAATGTCCATCTTCCTTTCTGACGCAGGTGGTGTTGCCAGGAGCAGTTATGTCTCATTGTCAAGAAAAACCCTAAACCATTTTACATGCCATATTGTGTAGGTCTTTGAAAGGTTTGAAGAATTCCTATCTATTTCAAATACATCTCTATATATCTAGAAAACCTAACTCACCTAGCTATAAGTTTTTACTATTATAGGTAACTATCTAAAATCTGTACTAAATTATACATTACATTTAAATGAGCTATATAAACACAATGCCTAAACAAGAGGAGAAATATACATATCACAAAATTGACCTTAAAATGTATCAATAAATGAAAATCTATTATCCAAAACAAAGTATTCATGTCTATACCATAATCCCCTTTTTACCTTTAAAACAATATTGGTTGTGATCATTAACCACTTATAACCAATCCCATAATAATGAAAACAAACATTTATAAACAATATTTGGGAATTTGGGCATCGTTCTTTCCAAACTACTTCCTGCTGATAGGGGGCGCTGTCATGGGGATCCTAAGAAGATGCAGAAATCGGCTGTAGTCTGCAAGGCTGCCTTGTTTATGCTGTTTTGAATGTTGGATCACCAGCGATTCTGTTTCAGGTGGTCTGGCTTGATCAAACCACATTAGTCTGGAAGGAATCCACAGCTTTTTATTTCCTGTTGAAACAAAAATAGAAATCCTTTTCGCCAGTAACTTGTCCTTGAACTTAAATTTTGGAGTCAAAGCATTTTTAAAATATATAAATTGAATTAATCCAGCAGCATTTCCTTCAACAGTTGCTTCCTCAGCAGTCAAACAATACAAAGACAATATAATACCATACAGTAACCAGATTCTCTCTGAGCTTTTCATCTTTACGTGGCTTTATTATTACTCTGTTTATTTTACTTTTATTTTTTTCATTTTTTGACAAAGGATTTCTCTGTGTAACTCTTATCTGTCCTGGAATTCACTCTGCATACCAGGTTTACTTGAAATCACAGAGATCTGCTTGCCTCTGTCTCCCGAGTGCTGGGATTAAAGGCATGTGCTACCACACCCAGCTGTTCTCTGTTTTTTTAAAACCATTTTATTTTTCTCTCTGTCTTTAGATGGGAAGAGAGAAAGGAGGGAAAATGGCAGACTGGCTTTTAATTGGATGGATGGATGGATGGATGGATGGATGGATGGATGGATGGATACATGCATGATAGATGGATAGATAGATATAGATAGATAGACAGATAATATGTACAATGACACTTGTATGTATGTTTTCATATCTGACCATTTAGTATGGGTTAGCCAATTAGTGTGATCTTTTTGGGGGAAGACTTCAACCATCCCTGATCTGAAGCTGGTAGTTCATTCGTGAAGCCCTGTGACCTTACCACCCCCCAATTCATATTAGCATGTCTAATATGGTATTGATTTTGTTCAATACATTTTGAAAAAGCCATGTTGGGAAGATTTCAATGGGTCTAGCTTCAGGTATTTCTAGGAGATACAATTCCATAGCCAACCCACTGTTCTTTTAACTCTTATCCCATCCCACCCCTACTGCCACAGTGATCCTTGAACCTTCAAGTTAGGGCTTTAACTGGTTTATTGAACCAGACATAAATTCTCTCTTGTGAAATAATACACAAAAAATTACAGTCAGACAGACACAGAGACAGAAACACACACACACACACACACACACACACACACACACACACACACACACCATCCTGAATACTTTCAGCCTCTTATTGTTTTATTTTCTTTCTCCCTACAAGTCCCTTGCACACATTCCTATCTTTTAATTTTGTCTTCTCACCCACTGAGCTTACCTGTGGTTGTTTGTGTTCCTTTGGTAGCATCATCATCTAATATGCATTGATTCATTAATTTCTTAAATGTGTTAATAATCAAACAGTACCATAGATTTGTCTGTGACTTATGCATGTCTCTGTATCATTAATTTCTCCTGTCTCTCTCAGGACTGGTTTATTACAATGTCTATCTTTTCGCTAAGAGTACAAAGTTTGAGCATATCATCATAATCATTCCATTTAAATTTGATGGCAAAATGCCTCATTTTCTTCCTTTTGGTATGGCCAGGTAACATCTTCCATAACAGATATTGTGGTTGAAAAAGGCTTGGCAGTTAATGTATAACTTTAGCTAGTGACTTTCCTTGAGAAAGCAGCCCACATGCTTGACCTTCAACAGTGTTTTCTTCAGATGCCTAAAGGTTGCATTCAAATATCCTCCCAAAGAAGAATACTAAATGTTTCCATTTACATGTATACCCTTTACTGAAACTTTTTGGAATAAACTGCAGAGCTGTTTTCCTGAGAAAACTATGCTTAAGTGGAAAAGCAGCATCTTCTCAATGGCCCATTGTGTGGATATAGTATATATTAGATGGGACACCTTCTTGGTCCCCAGTGACTTCTATTAACCAAAGTACTTATTTGTTCTGTCTGAATAGGTAATGGTATGAGAAATTAATTCTTGCTATTAATATATAAAGCACTGAAGACACTAAGTCTACCATACTGAATATAATTAAAAGGTGTTGGTTCAGGGGTTATTAATGTTCAGGATACATTTTGATATGCTTTCCTTTTTGTTCATAAATTTATCCTCAGTGTTGTTCATTATCTACAAACCTGCCAGTCACTGTGAATACTACTGTCTCCAGAGCAAGTATGTAACCATGAATAAAAGGTTTCAGGGATCCTTATTCACTTGGTCTCTCATTCTCCATGTAACAGTTTTGTACCTATAATAGTCTTCTATGAGCTTCAGGTAGTGGAGTCTTCACAAAAAGGATACATTATGACCCCCCACCTTTGTATCTAGTCACTTGTGTGCTTCCATTTACAAACACTAAATTCTTTCTTAATCATATTGCCTATTTAAAAGGACACACTTATTCGGTTATTGCTCCCAAGTTCTCACTTCTCCCACTTTTACACATGGCTTTGAGTCTTTTGTAAATTTTTATAGCATGAATTTTCCTCTTCAGTTGCTTATTAAAGTAAAGCAGAACTTTGAAGCAGAACTGAATTGTCTCTTGCATTATGCATGAATGAATGGGATGTAGATGTCGCTTTGTGGGTAAAGCATTTGCCATGCAAGACTGTAGACATGAGGCCAGTTCCCCAAAACCCAAGCAAACATCAGACATAGTAGACAAATGTCTATCTGTTTTCTCAACAAACCCCTACTGGGAGATAGGATGCAGAGGCAGGAGAATCATGGAAATATGATAATCAGTTGGACTGTGGACTCAGTAGAGAAATTAGAAGCCTTGTTGCAAATAAGGTAGAAAGCAAAGAAGACTTATACCTGTGTTTGTTTCTGATTACTGCAGTTTGTGCAGTAAATGACACATGTAAACTCCATCTCATGCATAGACACACACACACACACACACACACACGTTTGTGTGCACCCACACACTTTTGCACACATCAGTAAATGAATAACTACTCTTCCATAATTCCTACATGTACTTCTTCATCTCACCCTATCCTTCAGCTTCTCCAGACTGTCTCTTTGTTCTAGCTGTTCAGTTATCTCTTACATCCAAAGATCTTCAAACTCTATCACTGATAACTCAGTGAATTTGTTTTATATTACCAGAGTCCCCAATAACTTTTATTTCTAAATGAAGATAATCGTCTTAACAATGTTATGAAGGTTGTGTGGTTTGAATTCATTTCATCAGGCTTGGCTGAAAATGAGTTTATATTGTATCTATCTTTTCAGTAGGATATTAAACATACAGTGACAGGGTAGATTTGAGAAGGAGGGTTACACACACACACATACACACACACTCTCACACACACACTCAGATAGATAGATAGATTAGATAGATAGATAGATAGCATTGAGGAAAGGCAAGATAGGGAAGCCAACTATTTTAAATCTTTTCTTAATTTATTTTATTATTTTACATGTTGATCCCAGGCCCGTTTCCCTCCTTCCCTCCCTCCCTCTTACCCTCTCTGCCCACTCACATGCACCCTGACCACACTCCCCTCCAATCCTCCCACCCCAATTCCACATGTAGGGCAATGCCATCCAGGTGGGGTCATGTAGATCTGTCAAGTCATTTGAATTAGGGACTAGGACTTCTCTCCTGTATCTAGGTTAAGGCAGTATCCCTCCATGGGGGATGTGTTGTTCAAAAGGTGTTTTTGTACACCGGGAATACATCCTGGTTCTACTCTCTGAGGTCCCTTAGACTGCTCAGTCCTTCTGGCTGAGACCCATATTCAGGAGGGCCTGAGTCAGTCCCTGCTGGATTCCCAGCTATCAGTCTGGGGGCCCATTAGCTCCTCCTTGTTCAGGTGAGCAGTCTCTATGTGTTTCTGCAATCTGTTCTTGTTCTCTCCTTCTGCTGTGACTACTTTGAGCATCTCTGTTCTTACAGTCCAACCTTTCTATTTGCTACAAGTCCTTTTGGATTCATTATATGCAGACATTATACACTAATAGATATAGTACAAATCTTGGATTGTCTTATTTCATAAAATGCACTAAAATTTGTTAAATTTCACATTGGAACTGTAGCTATAAATTATAAAATTTGGGAAATGTTGGTGGCCACATGCTTTTGATGTTCTTTAATGCACTTTTTAGTCTCAGCAAGAGAATGAAACCAATAGGTATCAAAAATAAAAGAAAAGATCTGCCTGGAGAGGTTTTTGTCCATGTTTCATTTCTTCCTACATTTTCTGGGGATTGTTTTACAACATTTTGGAGAGTTTTTTTTTTTTTATTTTAATTCAATGATGTTATCACTGAGACATTTGTACACACATATTGCAGGTGCACTCTCAGGAATTACAAGACAAAGATAGGGCATTGTGCATTTTACATTTTCAAGAAGGAGGTACAGAGACTGCATAAATGCTCAAAATTGGGGTGAAAACAATAAAAGGTGAATACTTTATTTAGTTAGTGGCTGGATTTAACAAATTCCTGTCTTCTTTCTAATATTTACTCCTAACCTTGGATGTAAATGACAAATGTATATCAAAATGAAGTTGTGTGTCACTTTCACATAAAATGATATTATGAACAAGAAAGCATGCCCATATGCATAGCAGATAGTAAGCTCACTTAAAATTATTCTTTAATTATAGTCTGACATGTATTGCTTTTGTACATCTGTATGTGTATGTATCCTACATGAGTATTTTGTATTTTGGTGTTCTACTACAAAATCCTTCATCACAACGATTTAGCTCCATTTGTTTTCTCTTTCTTGAAGCCTGGTAGTAAAGAAATAAATTTCATCTTTGTGTATCTTTTGTCCACTACTATATCTCTAAAAACTAACATCGATTCCATATACAGACTAGGTATCATTAATGAAGAACTCAAGTAATCATAGGTTTTATCACTGAAAATAGAACTGTATAATATTGAAAGGAACATCTTTAAAATCAGAGGACTAAATGGAGCTGGGTTGTTTAAAAATTACCCAAGCTTCATCCAAGTTGGAATGACATAGTTGAATTTGTCAAGAAATAATTAGAAAAAGTATGAAACCCTGATGAGGGATATCCTTCTGTATGCCATGAATATATGTTTCTCTTATTGGTTGATGATTAAAGCTGTTCCAGCCAAAGGACCAGGCAGGATGTATCCAGGCAAGAGAATGCTGGGAAGAGGAACACAGTGAGGAGTCATGAGAGAGATGCCATGTAGCTACTGGGAAGAGAGGATGCCTGTGCATACTCTTGTAATATGAGTCCATGTGGAAATGCACAGTTTAATAGAAATGGAGGAATAATTAAAAGAGAGGTAGCCAATAAGAAGCCTTGGCCATCAGCTGAACAGTTTATAATTAATATAAACCTCTCTGTATTTATTTGTATCCAAATGGCTACTGAACTAGGCAGGACAGAAGCTCCATCTACAAATCCCTATAAGGTGAAGTTCATAAAAAAAAGTCTCTGTGTCTCTAGAATATTAAATAAGATTTTATTGAAAAACCAAATATTTGAATTTTATTTCCATCTTAATATTCACATATTTTGATCAATCTTCTGTCATGGTCAGAAGACAAAGAAAATTGAAATAAACAGATTAATAATGAAAAAGTATCACCATCCCGGACTACTACATACAGAGGCAATAATATAGGCATTGAATAATACACTGCTGGTCTCAAGCTTAGGCACAGGGAAATAGTTTCTGTTTAATACATTTTCATTGTTTTCTACTAAAATAAGTGATCTTCTAACATAGTTCACAAAGGAAAAGAGGAAAAAATCTTCAAAAAGTACTCCTTGGTCTAAGAACTATGAAATATGTTACATTAGACCAAATAAAGGTGAGAAACTGGAGGGTGGTGTGGGGGTTACACCTGTAATTCCACATTTGGGAGACTGAAGCTGGACGATTACACAGTCAAATGTCTGCCAGGGTTACAGAAGAGAGAGAGAGAGAGAGAGAGAGAGAGAAAATCAAACAATAGGGGAATGTATCTGTACCTATCAGTAGATGGCTAGCAACATTTGACAAAGCTGGCTTAATACAATGGAAGTGGAATTTGTTTTGGAAATTAAGTTCTAATTCTAGTATACACAAATCCATACATCTATATAATATACTCTATATGCATGTCATCTCAATTCAAAAAAAGTTACGTGAAATCGTATTTGAAAATTCAATAGTGAAACACATTTTTTAAAAAAAAGTATTAAACTGCTTCCATAAAATCTTTGGATATTTTCCTGATTCTTTCTGTTGCTGGGATATACAACATGACCAAAAACAACTTGAGTGGGAAGTTTTATTTTACCTCACTACTTATAGTTCATCAATGATCATACCTGGGAAGGCATGGCAACAGCAGGCCACATATAGTCAAGAAGAAGGCAATGAACAGAAAATACAACTAGCTATAAAGCATAACCTCACCACCAGTGACTCCAGCAAGGCAAAACTGTTTCTCCTGTTGACACATCGTCCTTACAAAAAAGGTAACCAGCTAGGAACCAAGTATTCAAACACCCATTTTATTGGAGAAAATTTTACATTTAAACCATAAAGATTCTATTTTAATTGCAGCATTAGTTCTAAAGCCTAGATTCCCATCATCTAAAATTAGATGTCAGTATAAATAAACCTCCCAAGGTGGAGATTAGCTACACTGTTCCCAGGATATAGTTAGTTCTTCATCATTACATATAGGAAACTAGAAACAAGAAATTTGTTTCTCATGTTCCAATAAATGGTTGAATAAGCATAGAATCCTTGTTGCAGACAACCCTGTGGGAATTATAAATGCTTATGATGATGTATCTGCTAATTGCTTGATTTGATCATTGCACAATGTACATATGAATCAAAACATCATATCATACTCTATAAATATTGTGAAAGAAATGTAAAAATTGTCAGAATCAAAATGGAGTCATTATGCCAATCTTACTTTAAAAATTTAAATTAACATGGGAAATTATGAAGGAAGGGCTTTTACATGTCATTGCCTTATAGAAATGATCACAAAATACTCCATAGCCTGCATGCAGGACAGCAAAATTATGTTCAGAAAGCACTGCTACGAGGATACCTACCTATAAATTGTTTTTTCAGATGGAATGGAATTCACCCTTATTATAATGACTGTGGTCAAAGGGTTATTTTATTGTGATTTATGTATTTGTTTTTTTAAACTTTTTGTTGCTTCATACATTTGAAGGTGTTTATATGCTACAGGAGCATACAGCTTCAAATTGCCAGGAATTGAACTTTCTTTTCTTGTTGTTTTTGTTTTTGAAGATAGGAAATCTCTGTGTATCTTTGGAGTCTGCCCTTGAAATTGTTCAGTTAGACCAGGCTGGCCTCCATCTCACAGAGTTCCACCTGCCTCTGCTGACTGAGTGCTGGGATTAAAGGCGAGCACCAACAGCAGCCAGGAGCATTGATATTACTAACCTAATATTATTCTCTGGAGAATCTACGTTTGATTGATTTTTTTTATTTTTTTTATTTTTTTTAAAATTAATAGTGTCCATCAAAATTCAATTAAAAGGGAGGTTATTTGAGTCACAAACAGTTTGTTGGCTTATAGCAGTTCTGATATCCAGGCTGGAAGCACAGGAAGTTCCTTAATTATGTTCTAATTGTAGCAGGAGTCTCCCTGTCCTAGTGCTGTACACAATGGCTCTGATTTTTGCTTTATGTTACATTCTATCTGTGCCAGGTATCCTTTCAGAAGAAGAAAGGGTTTGAGGGCAAGCTATTTTGCCAGTTTTGTTTTGTTTCAGTTAAAATTTAGGGTTCTGTGAACTTTCCTTATGTTGTATTGTCTCTCTTCTTTTTGGTCAAATGGATCACAGTTTTGTGTACATTAGTTACTTTTACCTTATTTGACAGAATGCCTAATGGAAGTACTATAACTATGGTCTGCTTGTTACATGTTATGAATGGATACAGTCTGTTATATTTGTGGAAGGCATTGTTGCTTGTGTTCACACTACAGACTGGTGACAGGGCTTGTTACCACTCTGTGGATCAGGAAAAAGAAAGCTCCCTGAGTGACTTTCTTTCTAAAGGTTCTATAACCTTTTGAAAACAGTGGTAAGACCTGGGATCCAAGAGTTGAAATATTGTGAGGATATTTCATATCTAAATTATGACACTATTCATATAACTCCTTTGAAAACATCATAGCTCTCTTAGAGTTCTTTATGGGGATGCCTCAATTACATTTCAAAACCAAAGCTATAAATTTATGTGAGAATTCTTTCTCTTCCTTGGGCTTCTAATGAGACACTTTAAGGATAACAACGTGAGGCTTCCTAGGAAACCAAAAGTTCTTATTTTTTTAATTTCTTTTTTTAAATTTTTATTTTACATATCGATTCTAGTTCCCTCTCCCTTCCTCCCTTCCTCCCTCTTTCCTTTTCTCCCACCCTATTAAGCCTCACGATTACCCTCTGCTTCCATCCCCCCCACTCCACATGTAGGGTGATGCCCTCCAGGAGGGGTCATGTAAATCTGTGAAGTCATTTGAAGTAGGGACTAGGACTTCTTTCCTGTCTCTAGGTTAAGGGAGTATCCCTCCATGGGGGATGTGTCCCCAAAGTCCTTTTGTGAACCAGGAATACATCCTGGTTCCACTGTATGAGGTCCCTTAGACTGCTCAGGTCTTTTGGCTGAGACCCATGTTCAGGGGGTCTGAGTCAGTCCCATGGTATATTAACAGCTATCAGTGTGGGGGCCCATTAGCTTCTCCTTGTTTAGGTCAGCTGTCTCTATGTGTTTCTGCAGTGTGGTCTTTTCCTCTCTCTTTGCATCTGGATTCAAGTTTGGCTCAGTGTTTAGTTGTGGGTGTTTGCTTCTGTTTCTAACAGGTACTAGATGAGGGTTCCATGATGGTAGATAAGTTAGTCATCAATCTCATTATCAGGGAAGGGTATTTATGGTAGCCTTTCCACTGTTGCTCAAATTGTTACTTGGGGTCATTCTTGCAGTTCTCTGAATATTTCTCTAGGGTCAGTTTTCTCTTCAAACCTATAATGGATCCCTCTTTTATAGTCTCGCTCTCTCTCTCTCTCCATCTCTCTCTCTTCTCTAGTCTATTCCTCCCCTGACTCAATCTTCCTAGTCCCACATGCTTCATCTCCTCCCCTTCTCTTTCTCCTAGTTCCCTCATCACTCACTGCGCCCCCCACCCCCATGTGCTCTGGAGATCTTGTCCCTTTCCACTTCTGTGAGGGACTTTATATGAGTCTTTTAGAATCCTGCTTGTATCCTAGTTTCTCTGGTGGTATGAATTATATGCTAGTGAGCCTTTGCTCTATGACTAAACCAAAAATTCTTTTGTGTGTGTGTGTGTGTGTGTGTGTGTGTGTGTGTGTGTGTGTGTATGTGTGTGTGTGTGTGTGTGTGTGTGTGTATGATATGATTATGAAATCTCAGTCATTGAAATAACACCACGATTCTAAACATTTTTGAAATCATATATTGCATGTACTTAATTTTCTAGATGCTTACAACTTATGGTTTTAAAAATATTTATATCTTAAAACAGATCATGTTAAAAGAAAAAGTAAGCCATAAAAATATTTCATTGGGCCATTGTGAGGTTATCTCTTTATGCATTCCTTGAGGGAGTTTTCTATTTTACAACTGTGTCATGAGTCAAGTGTGGTGATACATGGTTCTGATCCCAACACTTGGAAAGTAATGACAGGAGAATGAAGAGCACAAGACCAGCTTCTCCTTCACAGCAAGTCTATATGAGACTTTGTCTCAAACAAGAAAAAACAAACACCAAAGATCATAGTAGATTGATCACATTCTCCATAATGGGAAAAAACACCTAGTTAGAAGAATTTGTCTCTAAATGGTTCATTTTCTAAGTTTTGAATACTTGGAAATGTACTCTTACAATAAGCAAATAGCCTTTAAATTCATATCTTCAAATTTCAAAAAGAAGAGCTGATGTTCACTTATGACCAAAAGTACATTTACATTTCTTATATGCCCAGAAGTACATATACATTATCCTACATGTATAATAGCATACTCTGACCTCACAAATGCACCCTAACCACCCTCCCCTCCCATCCCCCACCCCAATTCCATGTGTATGGGAATGCCATCCAGTTGGGGTCATGTAGATCTGACAGGTCATGTGAAGTAGGGACTAGGACTTCTCTCCTGCCTCTAGGTTAAGGCAGTTATCCCTCTATGGGGGATGTGATTGCAAGGTCATTTTGTGCATCAGGGATACCTCCTGGCTCCACTGAGGTCCCTTAGACTGCTAGTCTGCCTGCCTGAGACCCATATTCAGGGGGGCCTGAGTCAGTCCCATGCTGGCTTCCCAGATATCAGTCTGGGGGCCCGTTAGCTCCTCCTTGTTCAGGTCAGCTATCTCTATGTGTTTTTGTGCCTGGTCTTGTCCTCTCCATCCGCATCTGGGTTCTAGTTCAACTCAGTCTTTAGGTATGGCTGTTTGCTTCTGTTTCGAATACATATTAGATGAGGCTTCCATGAATAACTAAGTAGTTGATCACACTATCCTGGAAAGGCATTTTTGGTAGCCTTTTTATGGAAGCTCAAATTGTTCATTGGCTGTAGTCTTGTATGTCTCTAAACCTTTCTTTGGGTTCAATTTTCTCTTCAAACCAATATTGTCTTCCCCTTTTTATGTTGTCTCTCTGTCTCTGTCTCTGTCTCACTCTCTCTCTCCTGTCTTCTATTCCTACCCGGACTCAATCTTCCTAGTTGCTCATGTATTCCTCTCCTCCCCCTCTCTTTCTCCTACTTCTCTCTGCATTCACTGCCCCTCCCACTTCCACTGTGCTCTGGGGGACTTGTCCCTTCCTACTTTTGTGAGGGACTTTATATGAATCTCTTAGAATACACCTTGTATCCTAGTTCCTCTGGTGGTGTGATCCTTTGCTCTAGGTCTAAAATCCATATATGAATGAGTACATGCTATGTTCCTCTTTTTGTGACTGGGTTACCTCATTCAGGATGGTTTCTCCAACTGCCATCCACTTGCCTGTGAATTTCAAGATACCATTAATTTTTTCTGCATAGTATTCTATTGTGTAGATGTGCCATATCTTCGTTATCCATTCTTCAATTGAGAGGCATCTAGGTTGCTTCCAGGTTCTTGCTATTACAAATAGTGCTGCTATGAACATAGTAGAACAGATGTCTTTGGTGCATGGATGTGGAACAGTTGGTTATATGCCTAAGAGGGGGATTGCTGGGTCCTGTGGTAAACTAATTCCTACTTTCCTGAGGAACTGCCATACTGATCTTCAAAATGCCTGCATGAGTTTGTACTCCCACCAGCAGTGGAGGAGTGTTCCCCTTTCTCCACATCCTCTCCAGCATGAGTAGTCATTGATGTTTCTAATTTTAGTCATTCTGGCAGGGGTAAGATGGTATCTCAAAGTTGTTTTGATTTGCATTTCCCTGATAGCTTAAGGATGTGGAGCATTTTCTTAAGTGTCTTTCAGCCTTTTTGATTTCCTCTATTGAGAATTCTTTCTTTAGTTCTGTACCCTATTTATTAATAGGGTTATTTGGTGCTTTGTTGACTAGTTTCTTGAGTTCTTTGTACATTTTGGAGATCAACCCTTTGTCAGATGTAGGATTGGTGAAAACCTTTTCCCAGTCTGTGTGCTGCCATTTAGTCTTGTCCACTGTGTCATTTGTCTTTATAAAAGCTTCTAAATTTAAAGAGGTCCTATTTATTAATTGTTGCTCTCAGTGTCTTGGACCCTGGAGTTACAGTCAGGAAGCAGTCTCCTATACCAATTTGTTCAAGGGTACCCCCTACTTTCTTTTCTAAGAGGTTCAATGTGGCTGGATTGACGTTGAGGTCTTTGATCCATTTGGACCTGAGTTTTGTGCATGGCCACAGACATGGGTCTATCTGAAGTCTTCTACAGACCCTCATCCAATTGTGCCAGCACCATTTGTTGAAGATGCTGTCCTTGAGCCATTTTACTATTTTAGCTGTTTTGTCAAAAATCAGGTGTTCATAGGTGTGTGGGTTAATATCAGGATTTTCAATTCGATTCCATTGGTCTACCTGTCTATTTTTGTGCCAATACCAGGCTGTTTTTAGAACTATATCTCTGCAGTAGAGTTTAAAGTCAGGAATTGTGATGCCTTCTGCTATTTGTGTTGTTGTTGAATTCCAATTTTAAAGCATGGTGGTCTGATAAGGTACAGGGGACTACTCCTATTCTCTTGTACCTGTTGAGCTTTGTTATGGCACCTAGTATGTGGTCGATTTTAGAGAAGGTTCCATGTGGAGCAGAGAAGAAGGCATATTCTTTTGTGTTTGGATGGAATGTTCTATAGATGTCTGTTAAGCCCAGTTGAGACAATAACTTCTTTTAGTTCTTTTTTTTTTTTTTTTTTTTTTTTCAGTTTCTGATTTGTGGTCCTATCTAGTGTTGAGAGTGGTGTATTGAATTCTCACACTAAAAGTGTGTGAGGTTTTATATGAGCTTTGAGTTTTAGTAGCGTTTCTTTTAAGAATGTGGGTGCCTTTGTATTTGGGACATAGATGTTCAGAACTGAGACTTTGTGTTGATGGATTTCTCTTGCGAAGAATACGAAATGACCATCTTCATCTCTTTTGATTAATTCTGGTTTGAAGTCTAACTTGTT
Organism: Phodopus roborovskii; assembly: GCF_943737965.1. Lineage (NCBI taxonomy): Eukaryota > Metazoa > Chordata > Mammalia > Rodentia > Cricetidae > Phodopus > Phodopus roborovskii. The sequence continues at coordinate 14,860,235 of NW_026126410.1, forward strand.
AGATATTAGGAAAACCACGTCTGCTTGCTTCTTGGTTCTATTTGATTGGAAGATCTTTTCCCAACCCTTCACCCTGAGGTAACGTCTATCTTTGAAGCTTAGATGTGTTTCTTGTATGCAGCAGAAGGATGAATTCTGTGTTTGTGTCCATTCTGTTAGCCTGTATCTTTTTATAGGTGAGTTAAGACCATTAATGTCGAGCATGAGTATGGATCATTGATTGTTGATGCTTGCTTGTTTTAGGTTTGTTGTTGGCAGTGGTATTGTGAATATATTTGTTCTGCTTTACCCTTGGTTTCTGGTGTAGTTATCTGTTGCCTACATTTTTGTGGGTGTAGTTACCTTCCTTGGGTTGGAGTTTTCCTTCCAATACTTTCTGTAGGGCTGGATTTGTAGATACGTATTGGGAAAATCTGCTTTTGTCATTAAATATCCTGTTTTCTCCATCTATAGTGATTGAGAGTGTTGCTGGGTATAGTAGCCTGGGCTGGCATCTGTGTTCTCTTAATAATTGTAGAACATCTATCCAGGACCTTCCGGCCTTGAGGGTTTCCATGGAGAAGTCAGGTGTATTTTTGATAGGTCTGCCTTTATATGTTACCTGTCCTTTTACTTCGCTGCTCCTAATATTCTTTCTTTATTCTATATGCTAGGTGTTTTGATTATTATATTTTGAGGGCTCTTTTTTCTTTGGTCCTGCCTACTTGGTGTTCAGTATGCTTCTTGTACTTTCATGGGTATGTCGTTCTTCAGATTGGGTAAGTTTTCCTCGATGATTTTGTTGAATATGTTTTCGGCTCCTTTTAGCTGGGCTTCCTCACCTTCCTCTATGCCTATTATTCTTAGGTTTGGCCTCTTCACGGTGTCCTGCTTTTCCTGGATGCTTTGTGTTAAGGATTTTTTGGATTTATGATTTAGTTTGGTCGTTGAATCTATTTCTTTTAGTTTATCTTCTGTGCCTGATATTCTCTCTTCCATCTCTTGAATTCTGTTGGTTATTCTTGCCTCTGTAGTTTCTGATCTTTTGCCCAGTTTTTCTATTTCCAGCATTCCTTCGGTTTGTGTTGCCTTTATTTTCTCTATTTCGATTTTCAAGTCTTGAACCGTTTTCTTCACTGGCTTAATTGTTTTTTGTTTTTGCTTTTTTTTTTTTTTTTTTTTTTTTTTTGGCTTTCTGTACTTTCTTTAAGAAATTTATTCATTTCTTCCACTTTTTATTGTTTGTTTTTTTTCTTCCATTTCTTTAAGAGATTTTCTCACATCTTCTTTGAGGGCTGCTGTCATTTTTATAATGGTAAATTTTAAGAAGAAGTTCCCTTCTTCTTCCTCTTCTTTGTTGTTGTGTTCCGTTCTTGTTGCGGTATATTCCCTAGATTCTGGTGGTGTCATGCTTGTCTTTCTGTTGTTAGGTGTTTTCTTGTATTGCTGTCTTCCCATAGCTTCTTCCAATAAGTTTTGGTGGGGTATCTCCCTCTCTCTATGGTACTTCCCAGGTGGGCTTATGTGGGTCCGAGTTTCAATATCTATAGCTCGGGTTGGTCCAACTTCTCTAGGAAGTCTCTGCAGACATTGCCCAGGGAAGGTGTCAGCAATGAGGATCCAGTAGAAGATTGTGACAGAAACTCTGAGTGGTCCTGCAGAGATAAGCAGATCTCTGGGTGGGGCCCTGGGGCTCCAGCAGAGGAACAGTTTACAATAAATAGTACAAGTATGTGTTGTATTCAAATTTTCCTGCTAAAAATGTCTTTATCTAGACCACTAAAGTAACTAAAGCAGGATTATTGCTTAGAACTTCGGTGTAGGTGAGTTACAAATCTATCTGATATCTATCTGCAGCTTTACCCCAAAGTGCCCTTATTGTAACTAGTATGTTTATTATGGTCTTGCTTAATATGAAGATGAAGGCAGACATGAATTGTGAAAATACACATATTCACTTTACTGTTATTGGTTTGAGACAGATATTACTCTTCATCTCTGATCCAGAAAACATATGACCTCAATCAACTTTCTTGTTTTTGAGACATCATCTAACTATTTAGCCCAGGTTTATTTGGAAATTTTGTTCTGTCTCTACTTCCTGTATGGTAATATTACAATGACATACCAATACACCCAATGGGTTAACCAACTACTAAGGCTCTATTCTTTTGATAGATGATATCTGATTTTAGTTGCTCCAAATTTCCATGATCTAGAAACAGTTAAAACTGTTCCCACTCATTTTAGTCTATTTATGTCATTGAATACACATGAAAACTATAGCTTCACTTAATTTCCATTCCACATAGTGTTCTATTGACATTAATAATATTTTTTATTCTGGTGTTACCTTTCAATAGAGCACAACAAAATCCAATTAACTATGTGAAGATATTTTCAACAGATTTTTAAGAGCTCTTTATATTTTCTTCTGGAACTTGGAAGATTGCCATTATTCATTCTATTTTCCAACATGTCAGTCTAAATGGAGGAATACATGTTAATCCTGGAGCACAGCCTAAGTCGTTGCAATATTCCATGCACCAGAATGAGAAACACCTGTATCCACAGTCATGCAGTCACTGACCTCATGCCAAATTCCATATAGCATAGTAGAAAATTTTCTACTGTGTAGCATAATCATGGTAAATGTTTATGTAAGATTATTACATATTTATTTGTAGGAAGATTAGAAGACAGTGATCTGTTCATTTACTTCTGTATTTACTTCCAATATTTAGCATGTTGTTGGTAGAGTTCAGCTTTAAAACGAGGGAGCACCCCAGACTTTCTGAGAAAAAGGTATGTATGGGCAAGTTTATAGGCTTGCAAAGGCACATGTAAGGTGGATTAAAGAATGGAAAAGTTTTCCTAATTTTTATTGATTGCAGTTGACAGAGAAAACATTGCCAGTGCATTTAGTGGTCAACCCTAAGGGGGGTACCTGTAAACTTATATGTTCTCCAAATAGTCTGCCATCAGCAGTTCAATAACATTCCCCTCTTCTGTTGCCTAAAGTTGTCACTAAGTATCTCAAGTGACCACAGATACATCAAGCATCCAACCAAACTGCAACACATAGGTTAATTGAAAATGGTTCATTGAAGACTTGATGCTAACTTGCAACTATGTGAATGTTAACAACTTTAATCAATAGTAAAATTAGGTCAAAGTGGAATCCCCAAATCATTAAAGGTATTCAAAGGGAAAAGCCATGATGATAAATTAGAGAGATAATTACACTAACAAATTTAGAAAGAATATGAAAAAAATGTTCAAGGAAGTTATTGTGTTACCCTAAGCAGGAAGTGCTAAGGTCAGTAATAAAGACTATGACAACAATGCTTAAGAAAACCAAGTTAAGTGGAGGATAACTAAGATAAAGAATGGCTGGACATCATAACATTAATTATGAGAAGAAAAATGGATATTCTGCAGATAACACCTATATGTGGTACTTCAACTAGTTAGCAAATAGTTTCCTTAGAAAAAATAGAAAACAGAATATAGAGAGTTCTCAAATAAAGGTGAAATAGAAATGCACTCATTCATTTAATGTGCTTCATTTGAGGCCTTATGATTATACTATCATTATTGTGAGGCTAAAATGAAGGACAGTGTTCGAATAGAATAGGATGACACTCATCAAGTTTTAATATTTACTGCTTGAGTCTGATATAAATAAAAGAAGAGTATGCAGAGTTAGTAAATACTGACATAAATGTTATTGAAAACTTAAGACCTATTTTTCTCAGTTTGGGGCAGTGAATTAACTAAAGGTTTGGAATAAAAAAACCTTTGAATATACCTTAGGATTGTGTGTAGCAGTTATTGAATAAGAGTTCATGTGAGCACTTCTCACTTGAGATCTGTGGAATTTTCCCACATCTATTTTCTAGAGGATTAATCACCTAAAAATTGTGGTGACATCAAAGACAACTAGCTAGTGTGGCTTCTGGTCAGAAGCTCTACTTCTTAGGGTGTCCATTAATCACCTGCTCTGTGATATAGCCTTTACAATATTGGGGAAGACATTGAGGTAGAATTCTCACACAATTATGCCTGGATCTAGATGCACAAAACAGAGTCCTGGTAATTTCTATTATTTTGAATCAGGCTTTATGAAATGACCTTTCCTTTGCATATTGTTGCCTTAAATAAATCACAAATTTTGGATAAATTTAAGTGAAGATTATAGAGAACTCTTGGAAATGTAAATTATACTGTGATAGAGTTCATTGTCAAATTGATAGATTCTATAACAATTCTATAACAAACAGAATATGAACTTCTGAACAGGACTATAGGGAATTATTTTGAGTGATCAGTTTTAAATTATACACATGCTTTAGCCATACAGATCATTAGCCTCAATGAAAATTGAGTACCACCTGCCAGTGCAGAAGACCTTTTACAAGGACTTCAACTTGTTGGCAGATGATTTAGAGAATGGGCAAGCTCTCTCTCACTGGGGTTCATAGCCCTTGCACTTGGTGTTACTTCACAATAGCATTAGACAGGTACAGGCCATCTTTCAAACAAGATAGATTCTACTGTCTTTGGCTCAAGTGGCTGACAGACAAACTATTCACCCGAGATGGGTAAGGCAGAAGGGGGCAAATATTCAACCTAAGACAGTAGGGTTACAGGCCTGGGTGACTTCTCCAATGACAGGTAAGGAATTATGCTGACATCCTCTGTCACCTAAGACAGATGTTAGCTTATATTAAAAGAAGGGGAACCTGTAGAGCCCTGCATGGACCCCCGAGTCACCTTGAGCAAGCCTGAAGCTATTGGTTGGAACTCCTTGCCGCAGAGCTGTTATTGGTACTCTACCTGTTTCTATAATAAACACCTCATGGGGAGGAGCTAAGCCTGTTATTTTTCCACTGTGCTGTAAGTCAGTATTTAAGCCGGTTCCATCCCCTCAATAAACGACATTTAGCATTCGGAATTTTGACATTACCATTGAATGAAAAAAAAAAAAATGATGATAAAGATCTGCCTAATATGGGTGACACCATTGTTGGCCAGAATCCTAAACTGCTTAAATAGAGATAGAAGCTGAACATCAGAATGCATTCAATGCTCTATCTGATTGTTCATAGGATGGAACTAGCTGCTTTAATTTTTACAGTTTTCAATTCCCTGCCATGATGAAAAGTGGCCATGAACTATGTCAGGATAAGTTAGATAACCCTCAGTTACCTATTGTCAAAACAGGAAAAGAAATAAAGATAAATGTCAACCATTTGCCAATGTCTGTAAAGTTGGTGAGTTTCCATGTAAAAATGATTTACCGTAACTGTTTTATATTTGTTTCATGGTACTGATTTGACAAGTGGCCATAGTCTTACTAGCCCAAAACATTACATTTATCCTTTATCCTTTTTTTTTTTTTTTTTTAAGAAAGTCATAAGCCTAAAAGATTGTTATGGAATTCTCATCAAAATGTGTGTTTGTTCTGGAGGATTTGAGATTTAATTCATTTCATGTCTTTCTTTGCATCTAGAGGCAGTCTAAACTCTGGTTCTTAGTCATATCACTTTCACTTCTTTTTTATGATTACATGCCATTCTGTGACTTCGAACCTTCTGGCATTCCCACAAATAAGAATATTTGTATGTGTTATCTTGCTAGATAATACAGGAAACTATTTCCTAATTCATAATTATAAGGAGTATGGGTTTTTCCGCCTGCCGCCTGGTCTTGTCCCGCCGTCGAGACAGCCCCAAATAACACACAGAGACTCTGTATTTGATATTATACTGTTGGCCAGTTACTACTTTCTTATCGGCTAGCTCTGTCTTAAGTATTAACCCATTTGTGTTAATCTATGTATTTCCACGGGGTCTTCTTACCGGAGCCAGCTGCCGCGTACTGCTCTCTCCAGACTCTCCATCTTGGCTCCTCCTTACTACTTCCTATTTCCTTCTTGTCTCCTAGTCCCGCCTATCTTGCTTTCCTATTGGCCAACAGTGCTTTAGTCATTAAAGCAGTATGAGAAACGTATACAGACAGAGTGCTAAAAGGGAGTTAATCTCTAAAAAGGAATAATGTCCCTACTAGATACTGTTACAAGGAACCCACCATAGATTACCATTCAGACACAGTTTATAGGCAATTGAAAGTCTTTATTCTGGCTGGTTGTGACTACACTCAGAAATTTGGCCCCAATTGTAGCACTTGGTGTTTAGAGAAAGGGTTTTTTTTTTATTTTTTGTTTGTTTGTTTGTTTTTCACAAGACCCCCATCCTGTTATCTTGCCTAGCAGCTTCAGTGGAAGGTTTGGTACAAGCAAGCATTTTAACAGAAGCTAGGATGAGCAATTAGCTAGAGGGAAATGTTTGCACATACAGGAAGTTTATCAGAAGCCATTAGCTTGAGAACTTGACCTCTGGTTTCTGGAATAGATTTAAGTAATTTTCTATAGGATTCTCCACCAAGGAGGTAAAATTCTAGTTAAACCTAATGTAGCCTCAACAAACATACAAGCTGGAATACCTTGCACTGTCTTCCTTTATCAAGTGCTAAAACATAGAAAACCTATTACCGTGCATGAGTTTTTACAGTTTTTGGTCTTGAAAGCCTCTTATGGCCCCAAATGCTATGGGTTATTGCTCTTGCAACTTGAGAGTAAGACACTCTTACTGAAGTTATCACATGTTTGAATCATAGGACATGATAAACTCATCATGCTATAAACTTTATAGCTTTATCTCTACTGAGTAGCTTTCATAGTTCCAAAAGGTCAGCTATTAGAAAAGAAAATTAAGTTGTGAGGTGGTGGCTCATGCCTTTAATCCCTGCACTTGGGAAGCAAAGGCAGGCAGATCTCAGTGAATTCCAGGACAGCATGATCTACAAAACAAGTTCTAGGATAGCCAGGACTGTTTCACAGAGAAATCCTGTCTCACAAAAGAAAATGAAAGAAAAGAAAAGAAAGCATGAATCACACCCAGCTATCAACCTTTTAAACTAAAATAACAACTAGCCTGAAAAGGTATGTTCACTGATGCAATAAAGGCATGACTGAAATGGGGACTTTCTGATTGGATCTAAATTCTCAACAATAGGATGAAACCCATAAATGGTACAATTATCAGGCTAAGACCCTGTAGCTACATGACTACATAGGCTGTAGAGTAGAACCTATTACTATTATGCTGCTAAGTGAAACTCATATTTGATGGGAGATGTCATTCTGTATTTATGTTTCTCATACTAATTAATGAATAAATCACTGTTGGCCAATAGGAAAGGAAGATAGGAGGGACTAGGAGACAAGGAGGAAGAGTAAGGAGGAGTCAAGATGGAGAGACTAGGGAGATCAGACACTGGCCCCACTCTCTCCAGTAATTAAGACCACATGGAAATTAACAGAAATGGGTTAATACTTAAGACAGAGCTAGCCGATAAGAAACTAGTACCTGGTCAATCTAATACAGAGTCTCAGAGTGTTAATTGGGGCTGGTGCGGCTTTGGGACAAGACGGCGGGAGGAAAAACCTTACTGCTTACATATGGCAGCCACATGGCTAATAAGAACTTCCACTTAAAATTTAACAAAAGCTTAAAAACAGGTTTTACAAACAAAAGAACAGAGACAAGCAAGGATCCTTGGTACTAGCATTTTTCTTGGTTGGACTCTGCTTTGCAAGAGACAAGCAGATATTTGCGTGGCTCCTTTAAGAGAGGTTTCAGGACTCAGCATAAGCAGCAAAACCGCACAGCTTTAATAAAGCACTGCTAACAATTTATTGGTGTGTATCAGAGCTGGCAATGGCAATGACCACATCTCCAAGCTGTCAGAATGCTGCTGGATGGAAGCACAAACCAAGGCAGTGAGCACAGCTCTTACTGCTGGCAGTAAAAAAAAAAAAAAAAAAAAAAAAAAAAAAAAAAAAGCTATGACTTTTATTTTAGCAATGTTGTTTACCAGATAAAAGACTTTTGGCCAGAAAACGATAAACATTTACAGTAAAGACCGATTCATATTAGGAAAAACCTCTAAAGGTTTACACTGTGTTTTAAAATATATGTAGACATGGGAGAAAAAAAGAATAAAATGGTTTTAAAAAGACAAAGAGGAACTAGGTGTGGTGTCACATGCCTTTAATCCCAGCACTCCAGAGACTGAGGCAAGCAGATCTCTTCTGATTTCAAAGTAAACCTGGTATGCAGAGTAAATTTCAGGACAGATAAAAGTTACACAGAGAAAACCTGTCTCAAAAAAAAAAAAAAAAAAAAAAAAAAAAAAAAAAAAAAAAAAAAAGAAAAAAAAGAAAGAAACAGTAATAAACAAGCCAGGATAGAGAGAATCTGGATACTGTATGGTGTTATATTGTCTTTGAATCTTTTGACAGCTAAAGAAATAACAACAACTGTTAAATGCTGCTGGATCAATCCAATTTATATATTTTAAGAATGCTTTGACTTTAAAACTTATGTCTAAGGACAAGTTACAGGGGAAAAGGATTTCTATTTTTGTTTCCACAGAAAATCAAAAGCTATGGATTCCTTCCAGACTAATGTGGTTTAAGCAAGCCAGATCCCTGAAACAGAGTACCAGGTGATCCAATATTTAAAACAACTTGAACAAGGCAACCTTGCAGGCAGACTACAGCCAGGATATCTGCATCTTCTTAGGATCACCATGACAGCGCCCCCTATCAGCAAGAAGTAGTTTGGAAAGAACGATGCCCTAATTCCCAAATATTGTTTATAAATGTTTGTTTTCATTTAAATGGGCTTGATTGTAAATGGTTAATGACAACAACCAATCTCCTTTAAAAGGTAAAAAGGGGATTATGGTATAGATATGAATACTTTGTTTTGGAATGGATTTTCATTTATTGATACAATTTAAGGTCAATTTTGTGATATCTATGTTTCTCTTGTTTAGGTATTGTGTTTATATAGCTCATTGAGGAGCTATATAATTTAGGAATGTAATGTATAATTAGTACAGATTATAGATACTTACCTATAATAGTAAAAATTTATAATGTTAGTTAGGTTTTCTAGATATATAGAGGTGTATTTGAGATGGATAGGAATTCTTTCAAAGACCTACGGAATATGGCATTTAAAATAGTTTAGGGTTTTTCTTGAGAATGAGGCACAATTGCTCCTGGCAACATCACCTGCATCAGAAAGGAAGATGGACATTGAAGAAACGCGTTATAAAGTTTACTACCAATATAGCAAGACTAGCCATTTGTGATAGGAGATGTCATTCTGTGTATGTTTCTCATACTGGTTTAATGAATAAAGCATTGTTGGCCAATAGGAAAGCAAGATAGGTGGGACTAGGAGACAAGGAGGAAAGAGGAAGTAGTAAGGAGTGTTCAAGATGGAGAGACTGGGGAGACAAGACACTGGCCCCTTTCCCTGGTAAGAAGACCACGTGGAAATATTAGATTAACAGAAATGGGTTAATACTTAAGCTAGTCGATAAGAAACTAGTACCTGGTCAATAGCATTATATCAAATACAGACTCTCAGTGTGTTAATTGGGGCTGGCGTGGTGGTGGGAACAGACCAGCTGCAGGAGGAAAAACTGTACACCTTACACATTTGGACAAGATACTGCTGTTGTCTGAACTGTTTGACTTTATGCTGTATAAACTGGACATGCAGGACCCACAGAAAAGTGACTGCTGATTCAAGATGGACATTGCTACAGAGTTCCTGCTTCATGGAAGAGTCTGCCAGACAGTCTGCAGGACACAGAGAAAAGTGACTGACAAACTGCCAATACAAGAAGACAGTTTAAAATTTCCTACTTTGCTGAAGAGTCTACTAGATGCACTATGGCCTATGGGCTGAAGATGGAAAATTATAGAACTTCTGGTGACTAACAAGGCAAAATATCTCTGTCATTTCTAGAGTTTTTATACTATCCTTCTGTGGTCTTTGAAGGAGTTAAGGACAGATAGTTATGGTTATACTTTTCTTTAGTTAAGCTTAAAGATAAGTTACATATAGGACTGTAGACTCACAAATATAGGATAGATGACAGAATAGTTTCTTTTAATCTTGCTAAATGTTAATGGACTAAATAGTGTTAACTGTGATTCTTATTTGTTAACTGTTGTGTTATATATATTGCTATGTTAAGGTTAAAACCCTTCTTTTTATTTCGACAGAAAGAGGAGATGATGGGAGATGTCATTCTGTATATATATTTCTCATACTGGTTAATGAATAAAGCACTGTTGGCCAATAGGAAAGGAAGATAGGAGGGACTAGGATACAAGGAGGAAAGAGGAAGGAGTAAGGAGGAGTCAGCATGGAGAAATGGGGAGACCAGACACCTGCCCCACTCCCTGGTAAGGTGAAACCATGTGGAAATACATAGATTAACAGAAATGGGTTAATACTTAAGACAGAGCTAGCCGATAAGAAACTAGTAACTGGCCAAAAGCATTATATCAGATACAGAAGTGTTTTATTTGGGGCTGGCACAGTGGCAGGACAAGACCAGTGGCAGGAGGAAAAACCTAACTCCTCACACATATTAAAGTGACTTCTAATATTATATTGTTGTATTCATAGATCAATGTATTTCTCACCCCTTATCAATCAAACTTTTATTAGTGGTGGGTGGTGATGAACATAGTGACTTACAACTAGCCAACATGCAGAATATAAGACTGGTAAGCATTTAGCATTAAAGTGAAAACATACACTACAATCTCCATACCAAAGCTCAAAATCATTGTGGAAGAGGTTGTGGAAAGAGTGTAAGAGCCAAAACAGGTTGATGATTACACAAATAAATATGGTCTTGTGAACTCAGAAGGTCATGTGAACACATGAAAATCACAGTGACTTACACACAATGTATACAATTTAGGCAAGCAAAATTCAGATCAAATGTCATTATGGAGAGAGGAGTTGAACACACAGTGGTCGCACTCCATCCTTTGAAGCTACTGTTAGATGCTAGGAGAGGGAGAGAAAGTTTTATCTAAGAGTTCAACCTCTGATAATATGAACAACTCTCCAGTAGAAGACTACACCATCAAGAATTTTTAGCAGCTAAATTTGATCTTGAGAAAATACAAAACAAAACAAAATAGTACAAAATTCAGTAGGTAGAACAAGGGGGTGAATTTGAGAAGAGTTGGTATAAGATGGAGAGTACAATCAAAAGATATAAAATTCTCAAAGAACTAAAATCTATGTAACTTGCAAGGGGAAACAAATGTTTATCTATATTTTTTAAAGCAGAAGCAAAAATGATCAAATTAGAGAAATAAGATATAGCTCATGAAATGGTGACACCCATTTGGGCCGGGTGTTTGTAAAGGGCAACATAGTACAATGATTCCATTAGAACTGGAGAGGCATCTTTTGTATATCTTTACATTAGTTGTCTTCAGGGTTTCCTTCCAGAGTGTCTGTAACAGTTTTTATCCCTAGAGAATGCTGCTAACTTATAAATAACAGAGACTTCTGTATTCCATACCCAGAAACTATGATAGAGATATTTCTGTTAGGGAACAAAATATATTAATAAGGATCTTCTCCCAGATTATTATGATGAAGATGTATGATGTACCAGAAAGCAGGATCCCATTATAGCTATACTAAAATCTACTGAGTATGATTATAAAAATAGGCATCACATTCATTTACAACTCAAATTATGGATCGAGGTCAGTTATAGGACCTCATTATCTCATGTAATCTCTAAAGGACTTGTAAAATTTGCTTTAGTGTCTTACCCAAAGGAACCTGGATCAGACAATATCATATTGGAAGTTATTTTCTTCAACTTTATGCCCCCCATTGATCTGACATTCATGATGAATGAAGTTGCTATTTAGAATATTTCCATTGTGTCACATTAAATAGAAAATGACTTTTAAGACATCTTCTCAAAAATCAGAATTTTGTTTTAGAATTTCCTTAGCTGTGGAATGAAATTGCAGCCAGTGTCCACCAATATCTTTTGTGTGTTGTGTGTGTGTGTGTGGGGGGGGGTTAACTGTTTGGGGAGAAGTATATTGAGTATATTAAGAAATATATCATTTACTTAAGTTTTAGTTTCTTCTACAAAATCCATACATTTACTGTAACATTGTATTAGCAAAAGGTAAAACAAATAGCTTGAAAATTGTTTCAAATGTAATATGTCACAATTCTTCTATGAAGGAGATATCATTGTTGTTCCAATGGTATAAAAGAATATTATTTCATTAAAGTTTATTTTATTGACAAATTTTACATAATAATCTCAATCCATTATTCTTTCTTACTGAATGTAGCCCTGGTGAATCAATACCTAATTTGGATGCAGGAATGGAAGCAACAAGCTTCTGTATTGTTACTTTTCCCTTCCTTTTCTTCCTTCCTTCATTTTCCTTCCTTTCTTGCCTTTGTTTTTTAAGATATGCAACTCTTGTGCAAATTTATGTAACTACTTACATCTTAGAAGAGAAATAATTATATAAGTATGTAACAGCAATTTAAAGTAGGATAGGTGTTTGGGCTTCCTGGATTCTATTGAATACCTTTGCAGGAATAAACATATAATGTTGTTGGCACTGGGAAGAATGAATCACACTATACAATATACTCATGTAGGAGGTTTATTAGAATGGTAAGAGAAGAGAATGGTGTCAGGGGTCATTGAAACCTGCTTTGGAAGGAGGAATGGTGTGGGGTAAAAGGAAGAGGGGACAGAGGTGCTCACTTTTAAATGGGCCTTTGTGCATGGATGTAGAGGTTACATATTCACATAGCACATGTACAGACTACATACCACAGTGTAGGACCCTAGGTTGACTAGTTATCTGTCTGAATGTTGTCATGCATACACACAGAGGATGCTCTTAGTGTCTATAGCTGAGGACCCTGGAGGTAAGCAATTGTGATGCCTGAAATGCTAGCAACTGAATCTTCATGGGGAGTGGTTGTGGTTGATGGAGTCTTCCTTCAAATCCCCAAGGCCAGAGCAGCATAATGCCTGAATGCTAATATATACCAGTATTTTCTTTAGCTTTAATACCTAGCAAAGCAAATATCCACCATCTAGAACAACCTTAATTGTTGCTGAATTGGCTTTTCCATCAGCCTAGTCCTGCAGCTGCCTCAGTGCCAAATAAACACACACACACACACACACATTATATTACTTATGAAAAAGTTTGCAAGTGACTAGGGCTTCTTATTGGATAGCTCTGTCTTAATTATTAATGTATTTCTACAAATCTATATCTTGCCATGAGGCTGTGGCTTACTCAGTAATGCCCACATATGTTGTTACTCCTTCAGCCGCATTGCAACTCTGCATGGAGGGATCACTCTGCCTACCTTTCCTTTCCCAGAATTCTCCTTGTCTCCTAGACCCAACTGTCTTCCTGCCTCATTGGCCAGAAAGTGTTTTATTCATCAACCAATAAGAGAAACATATATACAGAAATACTTCCCCCATCACTTACTGTCTTTGCAATTTTGAAGGTAACAAAGCTATGAAAGAAGGGATTTTAATTCTCTTTAGTAATAGCTATCTTGCCTCTATAAATATTAAAAGATCTAGTGTATGAACTCTGCAAGATTCCTAGGGTTAGACCCCCACTCCCAGTTTCACAAAAGGAAATGGAAAAAAATCAGTATTGGTAATCTCTGTGTGCTAAATATTTAACAGTTCCTAGACTAGTGAGCTGTATTTAAATTAAAGTAAAACCTGTTATTTATTGTGACCTTTCCTATCACATTTTATCATGCGACTATCCTAAGTAAGTTTTCTCTGATGTGCCTACACCTTTCAAACTGCCGAGAGAGGGAGAAAAAAACCTCACAGAAAAGGTCAGAGCACTGCATAGTATGCAGCCTCAATTTCAAGGGAATATGAAATTCAGGCACTGAGTGGCTCTGGACAGTTTCCATGAAACTGTCAGTGGAAAGCAAGGACTTTAATGATCACAGGCCTCTCTGTTCAATTGAGTGTGACTAGATGAAGCAAGAATTCAAACTGAGTCCCTGTGGCGAATTGTCTACTGATTGAGATGTAGCTCAGGGAGAGGAAAGTGGTCCTTAGGGATCACAGATCTATTGAGAAAGCAAAACCTGCCCAGGCTTGGCACCAAATTTCAGTCTGGTACAGTGCAGAATTCCAACACAGTTGGTGAGCAACAAGAGGACTAATGCTCATGGGCTGTCCTGTCTATAAAAAATCTTGTAAGTGTGGCTTAGGAAATGACTTTTACTTCCTCAAATCTCAATATGATAATTTTATATGAGTTAGTTATATATTCTTTAGAAATAAGTGCCACCACATTGGGCTAGCCACACTTTGTACTTTCCACATATGCATTAGTGCCTTTTAAAAGACCTTAGCTAAAACGAACCAACAGGATAGAAACTAGAGGCCACTAGAACAGCTTCAGCCCTCAGGCCCCATGCGGACCTTACTGGACCAGGCTGCAGTAGCACAGCCAGGAGAAATGTGCTCCTAGGCACCTGGGCACTGCCCATTTCTGCCCCACCCCTAGTCCTTGTTGATATTTAGAAGTTATAATACTCATAACTTTGGTCAACACAAATCAACATCACTGGATTAGAGTCCATTAATACATGTAAACTTGGCCCACACAATGTATTTCATTTGAAATGGAGAAATGATGAAAAGGGGGCTAGAGAAATGACTTTGCAGGTAAGGGTCCTTGACACTTGTGATGATAACCTGGGTTTGATTGCTGAGACTCACATGTTGAATGGAGAAACTCATTTCTTGCTGGGTTTTTTTTCCTGGCCTCCACAAGGAATCCAAGGCATGTTCTCTCAAACTAACAAATATATATGTGTGTGTGTGTGTGTGTGTGTGTGTGTGTGTGTGTGTGTATTTCTCTTATTAGTTAATGAATAAAGCCCTATTGGCCAATAGGAAAGCAAGATAGGCAGATCTAGGAGACGAGGAGGATTCTGGGAGATGTAGGAGAGAGAAGTAAAAATGTAGACCATGAGAGGATAAGAGGTCTGGACTCTCTCTCTCTCATGTAAGACCACATGGAAACACTTAGATTGATAGAAATGGGTTAATGTTTAAGACAGAGCTAGCAGATAAGAAGCTCTCTCTACCCATTAGCCAACATATTTATAACTAATACAGCATTTCTGCGTGTTATTTTGGGACTGATGTAACTCTGGGACCAGGCTGGCAGAAAAATGCTTATAACAGTGTAATCTGGAAAAAAATGATTATAAACTTAAGTTCACACACAAATTATTTCTTTTGAAAAGCTAGTGTGTCTGACCATAATATCAGGGTTCCAAGGAACTTAATGGAAACATAAATCCTTGGATCCCTTTTCATGAGGAGGTCTCCCAGAATTAAGGGCTCAGACCCTAGTCTCCCCACCCTTGGTGGCCAAGACTATCACAGGGAAGGAAGCACATTAACGAAAATGGTATCCAGGAAAGGAGTGAGAATCACTGGTGAATATAAGAAAGACACACATTCGTTAGCCATGTACTCTTTGTTTGCAGAATTAGAATTAGCCCCCCCCCAAAAAAAACTCTAAAAGGAAGTACTTAAGAGATCACAAAATGCTATTGCACCAAATCTACACATCAGTTAGACAAAAGAGACCCCTTGACATGGACCTTCTTACACATGAATAAGTGAAACCTATTCATTCACTTAAATATCTTTGTGTCTTTAAATGAAGTTATATATTTCCCATAATATCTGTGCTCATCTTGGCATATTTATATCTACAAAATGTGATACCTTTTATCATTAAAATTACATTATCTCAATTTTCCTGTTTACTTAAATGCAGGTATTTATATATTTTTATTTATTTATTTTCTTATTTTACATATCAATCCCAGTTCCCTCTCCCTCCCTACCTCCCTTTCTCCCTCCCTACCATGGCACCCGACCACCCTCCCTTCCCACCCTCCACCCCCCACTCAATAGGGAAATCTTTCTTAAACTGGCTCAAATATTTCTCTAGCATCTTGGCTAATAGCAATGGGGCTATTTTTCCTTAGAAATGACAAGAATGAAAATGGTATTCTGATCCTGTCTTCAAGAGAAATATTAAACTGTTGTTATAAGTGTTAGTGAAATACAATTTGTCAGTTAAACCTAGTTCCTGTTGTCATCCAATACATTCAGAGTCTGTACAGTCAATGGTTTTGTTGCTTTTAAAATGACTCTGCTGAATTGCTTTGTTGTTTAGGGAGAACTTAATAAAGCCATTTGATTTCAGTTCAAGTTTAAAACATCACTAATTTTGGGAGTTACACAGCAGGACAATATATTATTAGTGTTCTGCCTTTGCTATAGATGACATGTAATTGGAGTCAGCTAATTGTTTAAAAACTTTTCTTCAGTCAATGTTCTTTCTCCCTGTTCTCCACAGAAAGTTTCTTCTCTCTGCATTTTCCTACTATTCAGGGAACATGTATTTTCCAATGTTAAACATTAACTTTGAAACTTATTTATATGGAAAGAAGTGAAAGAGCAAGAACTGTAATAATTTCTAATCAGTAAATTTTCTGTAGATTTGTAGGACATGGAAAAGTGAACAAGATAAGGTAGCAGCAATCTGTATATCAGCAGAGGAGATGATTGAAGTCTGTAGTTATCCTAGAATCTGAAACTACTTTGGTATTCATCTGTCTGGTGTCTCTCCACATTTACATGTGTAGTCATGTCCTAGCAACCCCTAAGCCAAATAGTCTGTATTTTTAATCTTGTTAGGATTCAAAAGTTTTTCTTGTCGCAAAGGTTTTCCTTGATTTATTGGGACTCTTGAACAGTAAATGATGAACTTTGGCTCATCATGATATTATTACTAAAATAAAATAAAACAAAAAATAAACTGAAAAACAAAAACATTGTCTGCTTCCAACTATGGAGCCCAGAATACCAAAATACAATTGCCAGTAATATCTGATTTGATGAAGTCCCACTTCCTGGCTCACCATATCTTTTTGGGTATTCATATTACTTATTATCAATATGTAAAAAGAGAGTATACATAGTGGGGAGATAATGGAAAGAGAGAAAGAATACTTTCTGTATACTCCTCTTATTTTTAAGGACAAAAATCCTACTGTCTTATGGACCTGCTCTTATGATTTCCTTTAACCCAACGTCTTAGGTTTGAATGAAAATGCCCTACCCCCAAAGAGAGTGGCATTATCAGGAGGTATGGCTTTGCTGGTGTAGGTATAGCCTTGCTAGAGGAAGAATGTCAATATGGGGGTAGGTTTTAAGGTCTCCTTTGCTCAGTGTGTGTCACTCAGTTCACTTCCTGTTGCCTTTGGATAGAGATAAAGATCTCTCAAGAACCCTGTGTGTCTGTATACCACCATGTTCCCCACCATGGTAATAATAGATTAAATCTCTAAAAGCTATCATTGCAAATAAATGTTGTCCTTTAGATGAGTTGCTGTGGTCATGGTGTCTTCACAGCAATAGAAGCAAGAATTAACACAGAAGTTGGTACCAGGGACTCAGGCATTGCTGTGGTAGGCTTGACCATGATTTTATTAGAAGGAATATGGCCTTTGGGACTATGGCTCTGATAAGCTGTTGAATAATTTAAGTGCTGTTTTATGTGCCATCCTAGTAACAGCATGGAAGACAGTGGTGCTGAGTGTGATTTGATGAACTGTGTCCTTGCTCAAGAGGTTACAGAGGAGAAGGATATGTGACCTAGAGATTTTTCTTCCTATCTGTTTTTTTTGTTTTTTTTTTTTTTTTTTTGATATTGTGGTAAAGTGCATGACTTCTTTTTGTCCTTTTCCAAAGAGTTTGCCTGAAATGACAGTGAAGAGTTTTTGATTAATTTCATTGGCAGAGGAAATATCAAAACAGCCCAATATAGACTCTTTCATGAGGTTACTGGTAGTAACTCTAATGAAGATTTATAATGTAAAGGATCAAGCTGAGCAGAGCAAATTACAAAATGTAAAATGTGAGGGAAAGGGAGCTTAAGGAAGTTGAGTGCTATATTCAAGGAGATAAACATACAAAGAGATAGAAAAAAAAAAAAAGAGTAGTGACCTTAGGGCAAGATACCACCTGCTAAATTTCTGTTTTGTAAAATGGAATTAAAAGCAAGCTTATTGCTAGATGTTGTGCTGCACACCTTTAATCCCAGTACTCTGAAGTCAGAGCTGGCAGATCTCTGAGTTTGAGGCCAGAATTTGGCATCCTCAATCACATGTTTCTGGTTTTAGAGTCAAGGATAGAAGAATATTTTGATGGAATCTTCCTCTGCAACTGAGGAAAACTGCTGAAACCAGGCATGTGCCTGAGGTTTGCTGCATGAAAGACTAGAGAGGAAATTGGAGGAAGCTGTGATGTTGAACCCTGGTTTACCTTGGAGAACCCAAGATGTTGTACATGCCAGAGATGTGGGCTGCCTGCTTGGAAAAGCTGGCATAAAGGAGTGAAATCAGCCCAAAAGAAACAAGTGTGGTGCAGTAAACAAATCTGGAAAGGAGTTGACTATCTGAAAAGTGCTTTGATATTAGACATGGAGATGCACAATTTAGAGTTTTCCCAGTTGGTTTTTGGTCTTGCTTTGGACAAGTATTTTCTCACTATTCTTCTTTCCCTACATTTTGAAATGGTAATGTATATCCTGTGCCATTGTATGTTGGATGCATGTGATCTGTTATATGATTATGACTTTACAGGGATTACAATTAAGAGTTTGAGAAAAGTTGTAGATTATGGGGACTTTTGAAGTTGGACTGAATGCATTTTTGCATCATGGTATATACAGACGCCTTTGGGGGATAGGAAGTGAAATGTAATGGTTTGAAATACAATGGCTCCTAAAGGGAGTGGCACTATTAGAGGTGTGGCTTTGTTGGAGTGGGTGCTGCCTTGTTGGGGGAAGTGTCTTTGCGGGGAGAGGCTTTGAGTTCCCCTTTGCTCAATCTTCTCTCAGTGTGTGACACTCAGTTCACTTCCTGTTGTCTTTCTATCAATATGTAGAATTCTTGAGCACCATGTCTGCTGCATGTTCCCTGCCATGATAATGAACTATACCTGTAAAACTGTAAGCAGCCACCTCAACTAAATAGTATCCTTTATAAGAGCTTACATGTTCAGTGTCTCTTCACAGCAATAGAAACCCTAAAAGTGATTCTGCTGAACTATGCTAAATTATACATGACAATATTTAACTGTGTGACTATCTTTGTATCAGAATTTTATCTTTCACAATTAAATGAGTAATATAACACATAATAATTAGCTTAGTGACAGATCATATATGCAACTTTGATCCCGTAGAATATAGTAGAATTGAAAATATATTACTACTGGTGATATAATGGTAAAGTTGTAGCTCCACATATCATTTATATAATCAAGCTACTGTACTGTAGCTTATAGTCATAAGAAAATATTGGAAAAGTACATTATAAAGAAAGAGATTGTAATTCTATATAAACATTGTCACAGGTTAGATCATAGGTTTATATGACTCATCATAATTGGCAAAATCATCAAGGATTTTACGAAGCCCTGCTAACAATTCAATGGTGTGTTTGAGCAGCTGATTTAAAAAAAAATAATAAAAGAGAGTAGCTGAGGCATTAGTGTCACATGGCTTTAATTCCAGCACTCAGGAGGCAGAGGGGAGCAGATCTCTGTGGTTTCAAAGTGAACCTGGTGTACGGAGTGAATTCCAGGGCAGTCAAAGTTATGCAGAGAAACCCTGTCTCAAAAAATAAAAAAATAAAAGTAAAAGAACTAGAGTAATAAAAAAGTCATGTGAAAAAGGAAAACACACGAAAGGTCTGGATCCTGTATGCTATGATGTTGTCTTTAAATTGCTCAACTGCTAAGGAAGAAATAATTGCTACAATATACTTGATTATCAATGCTACTAAATTAATCCAATTTATATATTTTAAAAATTCTTTTACTTCAAAATTTAACTTCAAGAGCAGATTACTGGGGAAAAGGATTTCTATGGTTGTTTCCACAGAAAATGAAAAGCTGTGGATTCCTTCCAGAATAACATCATTTGATCAACCAAGACCCTCTGAAACAGCGTCCCAGGTGATCCAACATTCGAAACAGCAGGGGCAAGGCAGCCTTGCAGACCACTACAGCCAGGATTTCTTCATCTTCTTAGGATCCCCATGACAGTACCCACTACCAACAGGAAGCAGTTTGGAAAGAACAACACCCAAATTCCCAAATATTGTTTATAAATGTTTGTTTTCATTTATATTGGGTTGGTTATAAATTATTAATGACCACAACCAATCTCCTTTTAAAAGTAAAAAGGGGATTATGGTATAGATATCAATACTTTGTTTTGGAATGGATTTTCATTTATTTATACAAGTTTAAGGTCAATTTTGGGATATGTCTATTTATCCTCCTGTTTAGGTATTATGTTTATATAGTTCATTCAGAAATGCAATGTATGACCTATTACCGATGTAGATAGTTACCTGTGATAGTTAAAAAATAAAGTTAAATTAGTTAGGGTTTCAAGATATATTTGAGATGGATAAGCATTCTTCAAAACTTTCAAAGACCTACAGAATATGGCATTTAAAATGGTTTAGGCTGTTTTTTTAAATAGTGAGGCACAACTGCTCCGGGCAACACCACCTGTGTCAGAAAGGAAGATGGATATAAAAGAAACTTGTTATGGAGTTTGCCTACAATATGATAAGACTAGCCATTTGGACAAGATTATTTGACTTTATGCTGTATAAACTAAACATGCAGGACCCACAGAAAAGTGATTGCTGATACAAGATGGACTTTGCTACAGTATTTCTGTTTCATGGAAGAGTCTGCCAGACAGTCTACAGGACACAGAGAAAAGTGATGGACAAACTGCCAACACAGGTGGGACATTTTGAAATTTCTTGCTTTGCTGAGGAGTCTGCCAGACTCCTGGACTATAGGCTGAAGATAAAACATTACAGAAGAATTTTGGGTGACTGACTAGGTGAGTTGTCTCTGTCATTTCTAGCATTTATGTACTGTCCTTCTGTGGTCTTTGAGGGAATTGAAGACAAATAGTTATGGTTATAGTTTTCCTTAGTTAGGATTAAAGTTAAGTTACATATAAGACTTTAGACTCACGAAGATAAAGTAGATGATGGGAAAATATTTTCTTTAAATTTCACTAAATGTTAATGGACTAAATATTGTTAACTGTGGTTCTTATTTGATAACTGTTTTGTTATATATTTTGCTATGTTAAGGTTAAAACCCTTCTTTTTATTTAGACTGAAAAGAGGAGATGATGAGAGATGTTATTCTGTAAATGTGTTGCTCTTATTGGTTAATTAATAAAGCTCTGTTGGCCAATAGGAAGGCAAGACAGGCGAGACTACAAGACAAGGAGGTTTCAGGGAGAGATAGGAGGTGATTCAAAATGTAGGACCAAAAGAGAAGAACTCTGGGTCCTCCCTCTGGTAAGATAAGGCCATGTGGAAATACTTAGATTAATAGAAATGGGTTAATACTTAAGACAGAGCTAATAATAAGAAATACTAGTAACAGGCCAACAGCTTTATATCTAACACAGCATTTCTCCATGTTATTTGGGGCTGGCATGGCCGTGGGACCAGGCTGCCAGAAAAACTACCCATAATACTGGTCTACATATTTTCCAAAACTACTTGTAGGATATCAAAACTGAAGTGATAAAATCAATGACATGCTATTATAGTTTAAAATGTACATGATAATGTGGGTACAAATCCCACATTCTTCAGTCAAACTTATTGTGGAAGAGGTTACTGAAAACACAATATGATTTTCTGTTCCATGCAAGGCTCAGCACAAGCATGCATAACTGCACACAAGCAGTTTTCTAAATGGAGTTCCATAACAGAGAGTAGTATTAAGAACTATATGTTACTTAGTCTCATTTCTCCTTTAAGAGTGATAAAACTATTATTAGTAGTAATGTATATATAGAAAAAAAGCTTTTTCATTTCTGTAAAAAATAAATATATCAGTATTTTTACATAACTATAAAATTGGCATTGTGAGTATATTCATAAAATTAAAAATAAGTGTCTTAAATGGTTTATATGTTAAAATGCTAATGAAAATTCCAGCAGATTTGAAAAGTATACATATTTTTATGCTTACATATAAGGTAGCAAGCATCAGATGAATGTTCTTTAACCTACATATTGTCTATCCCCTTCCGAATATTTCTGTACTTTTATTTTTAGTGTAACTTTTTTTCTGGAAGGAATGACGTGAGAAGTGCTTCATACTTCAAATAATTTTGATTTGGGGGGTATTTTGCATATTCATTAATCTATCCTGGGAATGGAACCTAAGTCTGAACTCAAATTAATTTGATCAAAGTTCTATCTGACAGATTTACTATAGCTAGGAATATGAGGAAATGAGGTCAAGTGCAGATTTTTCCCATTGTTACATCATGTTGTAATTCAAATTACTTCAGATCATAGTGAATTTTGTATTTGAGATATTTTGAATAAGATTTTATCTTTTATTATTTCCAATATTTTCTATATTTTGATTTTATTTAAGAATTCTTACAGAGATAGTTTAATAAATATATTATATTAATTTAAGGTATATTTTATACTTTATTCATGCATGTGTCTTTTTTTATGTATGTGATCATGTATGTGGGTTCTTGTGGAAGCTAGAAGAGGGCATCAGATTCCCTAGAACTTGAATTACCAAGCATGGTCTCTAGGAATGAAATTCTGGTACTTTAAAAGGGCAGCAAGCATTCCAACATTAATAAATATGTTTGCAAATATTTAATGATTAATTAATCTTGTTATATAGAACACATCATCATTAATAAACTGCTGCCCCAGATATTATAATGAATTTGGTTCTTAGGGGACTAAAATTGGGGAAACACAGTACCTGAGTATATTTCTATATCTTTTTGTAATGATTTGTTTATTGCCTCATGTATTACATCTCAACCACAGTTAGCCCTCTCTCCACTTCTCCCAGCCCTTACCCATCCCTTTTCATCTCTTTAAGATCCATTACTCTTCTGTTTCCCTTCAGAAAGATCAAGTCTTCCAGAAAATACACATGGCATAATAAGTTATAATAAGACTAGGTATGTAACCTCGTATCAAGACAACTCAGTAGGTGAAAAAGGATCCAAAGGGAAGGCAAAATAATCAGAGGTAACCCCACCCCCCACTGTTAGGAGTCTCTTCATAGCAATAGAAAAACAACTAAGACAAGATCCATATAATTGATACAATGGCCAATAGTCAAAGTTTCCAACAATTTCCTTCTTCCTCTTCTTGCTTTCATGATGTACTTTGAACTATGGACTGGACAGTATCCTTACCCCATTTAGCTGGCACTTATTCACATGACTTTGAACACTTATGACTCTTCTGGAACAGCTGCTCACAGTAAAAAATAGACTTTTCAGGAAAAAGCTTAAAGTATGATTTAAATTTGGACATAAAAAGATACAATGCCTCCAGAGAGTTTCCTCATTTGCTTTACATTTAAAACCCACTTTCCTCAGGTTTGGGCAACTACAATGTTGATTTGTACAATTTACTCATTGATTTCAATGCTTTCAGTTGTTTTTATCAAACATGTTCTTCCTATCATTTCCTCTCCTCTTTCATTCATTCTTTGTCCTTTATTCTCTTTATCTTTCCTCCCTTCATTTACTTTCTCATGCATTCCACTCTTTCTTACTTCTTATTTCTTTTCTTCTTCCTCAGAGGTCCTAATATTTTGCTTCATTAAAAGAAAATAGAGAATAGTAAATAAGCAGGCATGTCAGCTTATCTGGATGGGACACTAGCATTGATCTTGTTGGCAGAGGGTGCAGATGGCTTGAGAGCAGTAGAGCTGATTGCCCCACTCCCTCATGTGCCATGGGATGGCAAGGGTAAGGGAAATATTCCCTCCATACCAACTTCTTGCTGTCTGAAATAGGAGAGAGAGCTGACCCCAGAAACATGAGAACAGAAAAGCTGGCCTTGCCCCTCATTGAGTGCAGCAAATCAGAAAGTGGATCATATACATTACCAAGGCAAAATAGTAGAATTGGCCTTGGTGGTATGAGTATAACTGAGCAGGACTTGAGGATGTGAGAGCAGAACTGGTTTCTCTCCTTGCTATCTGCTACATTGGATGAGCTAGCCAGGGTAGTGTTGAAGAGCTCAGCTGAGTGGTGACATTCAGTGAAGCTAGCCAGCTGATCAACTCAGCTGCTATTCAGAACCAGTACTAGGAGGTAGCCACCTCAAGACCCACCTCATCTCCAAACTGCTGGAGTATGTGAAGGGTCCAGACCTGAAGGTCCAAACTACAGGGTCACCATGACATGAGGCAATGATAGGATATACAAGAATAGTTAGGCCTAATATTGATGGTGTAAGAGAAGACAGAGGCCACAAACCAGACAAGCAGTATTTCCTCCTTAGGCTCTTATAAGAGATTGTAAATAGGTCTGTTTCTAACTTCCTCCTCCTTTAATCTCTTCAAAAAACTGGAAATCTTGTGAATGTTAAATATGAAAATCCTGACAAATTGTGGATAGCATTGACTTCCCCAGTTTTGGATAAAGTTTACGTTTTTAACCTAATTGCCAAAACTCTCCACAATCCTTTTCATCATTTCTTAGTATTTTCTCAATCACACTGAAAAACAAACTCACTAAAATTACATAATTAATATAATGGTAACCAAGATAAAATTAACATGGTTAAAATTTAAGATTATATAAAAATACATGATATTTGAACATCTCCCTTTGTCTTGCACACTTCCTAAGTAGTTGCTGCTTTTCCTGACTTCAGACTTGCTTGTTATGTATAGGATGTACATACTACAGCTTAGCTGCTGGTGAATGGTTTTTAACTTAATATTTTCTTTGTTTGTGGAATGTAATGATGTAAAACTTGAGGAAATTTTCAGACTGAGTTCTTCATAAAACATTGTGACTGACCCAGAATGTGGAAAAAGTCTAGTTCTAGTAATTGACTGGTTGAACTTTCTTCACTAATTACTAGAAGTTCTGCCAGGAGAATGATACTGAGAGATTTTAGCTCATTGTAGTTATAGGAAGTATTTCTTGATATTTCTCTTCTTGAAGAAGCAGAGGAAATTAAGACATAGCCTGCCATTGGACTGTGATGTCTAGGCTTCTGTCATTTAATTTTCCTTATTCTTTCTTCTTTTCTTCTTTTTAAAGTGACAAGCTGATGTGGAAAATATTAGTTTATGATTAAACAGCTTAAGAAGGACAAAGGAGCACATTCCTTTGTAAGTAAACCATCTACCCAGATGAACCTACCACCCCTTTGATAAATTGATCTGTAAGGATTTCATGAAGAGGAAATTAAAGTTATTTACACACTTTGTCCCACATTTCCCTTGTAAAGTTTCCCTGGAAGACACAACTAAAAAACATTGGCACAGATGGCCTATTATTGCTGTGTAAGTCATGTTGACAGGTATATTCTCAGCTCAGGCTTTTTGTTTTAATTCTCTAGACATGACTGGTAAATAAAGAATTAAAATTTGGAAACTTTATTGATCTTGATTTTTTTTTTCTCACTATGGAAAGAGTCTCATTTGAGTATCAGTACTGTGTCAATTCTCTATGTGCCAATCACTCTTCTAGTTCTGTGGGGATGATTGCTTTTGAATACAATTTGAACAGTACAGCAAAGCACACACACACACACACATGCACACACAACACAGACACACACACCACATACCACAACACAAACACACAAATACACACAAGCACACAAACACCCATAACACATCCACACATCCACACTCACAACACACACATATACAGACAAAATACACACTCATACTACACACACAAGCACACACATATACACGTTCACAGTACATTCACATACACACAGAACACACATACATAGCACACACACAAACATACTCACAACATACACAAACACACACAACACACACATTCACAATTCATACACATACAACACACAATACAATCTCACAATACACACACAAACACACTGAGCACACACACACATACACATAAGCATACACACACGGAAGATTTTGCGTGGACTTGTGCCTATTTAATTTAGTAGACAACATAGTCAAGGTCAAACTTTCAAACTTAGTGAACACATTTTTCCCCACTGTGATAAATTTTCAGAAACAGGTATGTGGCTTTCAGTCAAAGTATTTATTTTAACAAGTTCATTGTTTTATTCTAATACTGTAGTAATATTGTAGATCAAAGAAGTCTATAGGAATAAAAATATGAAAAAAAGAATAAAAATATGAAATTTTTCTTCCAAATGACACGTATATTTAAAAAGGTCAATGTTTGATTTAAGACTGCTCCTTTTAAACCTCTAAAATAAGCCCATCATTCAAAATGTCAGAGGTTAGTAAGTCTATGAAATACGTGACAATGGATGACTTTTGCCATTGTCCGAATATCTAATGCTATTTCCACTTTTATGAATTTTTTAAAAATATGTTATAAAGAAATGTTTCCATTAATTGATGTGATTAGATCTACTCACTAAGGATGGCATTGTTTCTTGGCTGGGATTCTGAACTGTATCAATGGAGAAAGAGTACTAAACACTCTTTTTCTACTGATTGTGCATGTGATGTGACAAGATACTTCAAGTTCTTGCTGCATCCATATCTCTTCCACAGTAGAAAGTCCTCTTAAGCTATAAGCCAGAGTAAACTCTCTCATCCTCAAGTTGCTTATTGCCAGTGTAGATTATCATAATGGTAAGAAATAAGAAAAACTGTAATATCAGTGAGTAGTATAATTATCAGGAACCAATATAATTTGGCTTTTATTTGTTGTCAAACTGAAATATTTCTCATCCTACCCTCACATTATAACAAAACCAGTTGAACAAATTTATATAGTGGGTATATCAAGTTGCAGTTAGAGCCACTTTTGTTTGAAATTGAAGTACTCCATACAATCTGGTAAATACTTTCACAACTGAATCTCCACTGTGCATTAAGATCAATCTGTGCATCACTTACTATCACTGATAGGTGCTGTATCCATGCATGACTCCAAGGACTTGGGCATGACTGGGGGATGTGAAGAAATGAAGAAAGACAGACATAAACAAATAGAAACATGGGCTTCGGGTGGCCTGTGATCTTAGGTTGAGAATCCACAGCACTCTAGAAGCATGGTGTTTATTACACACAGTGAAACATAGGGGCAGGATTATTGCACACAGCTGAACAAGGAGGCACAATTTTATATAGATAAACAAAGAGGCAGGGTTTATGATATACAGCTGGATCAAGGTTCAGCTCATTTCAGTAGCAGCAATCACTGTAAGAGAATAGTCTTCAGACAAAAATATCTAGGGAGAGAAAGTGATGGTGGTTATTTTCTGCACACATTACCGTTAGCCACACATGGGCCAGAAGAGAAGATTTCACCTTTTCACCTCTGGAAAAAGTCTGCCATTTCTCCATGGGTGTGAGGCTATAGCATCTTTGGCATGGCTGTGTTCATGTCCACACATCAGTAATTCATTCCGGGTTTCATTCCCTACTGATAGACATATCATTGTCAGGCAGAATATGAATACTATCTTAAAACTATATAATTTGTAAATTTTTATGGCTGGATTCTCAAGAAGCTAGTGCTGAGATCAAAGTGATATCATGGTTAGCTTCAACTGTCAGCTTGCTATAGCCAAGAGTTACCTGAGATAATAGACTCAAGCATTTAATTGGCTAGAATGAATTCATTCCTGAGCATGTATCTGGGGACTGTCTTGGTTTTTAATTAAAGTAGAAGGGTCTGGCCCACTGAAAGCAGCACCATCACTAGATATTCAGTCCTGAACTGTGTAAGAAATCTTACACAGTTATTATAAGTCAGTCTGTGAGCCAGAAAGTGCTTAACAAGTTTTGCGTAACAAACTTTTATATGCTGTTCTCAGAAGACCTTGAATTTTATCCTCATCTTGCTCATACACAAGACTCAGGCTTCTTTGGGCTGGAAACATATTTATAGTTGAAGCAAACTCCAGCAGAACAGACCATTGCTTACTTTTTACAGCAGGGCAGCAAGAACTCTTTTGAAGGAGAATCAGTACAAAAATCTCTGTGTCTACTACACATGTACTTTGTTTTTCCTTCCTTCTTTATATACTCATGAGTTCACTAACTAACTGGAAGAAGAGTTCTGCCAATTTTTAAAGGAGGGAACTCCAATAAATTCACTCAATTCAAATGCTACAAGGTACCTCTCTTTGCAGGGATCATTGTTTAATGAATTGTATTCATATATGCATATGTGAACAGGTGTGTGTGTGTGTGTGTGTGTGTGTGTACCCCCATGCATCTGTGAATGTATTCAGACTTCACAAAATAGATACTGTTCCAAATAAAACCTGTGTAGTGTCACTTTACTGCCTTCTTTCTGATTCCTGGTCTCACTTTACCCTGGAAGTGTATGAGTAGAAATATGAATCATTGCCACCCTGAACACAATTAATGGCTTAAGACCATGTGTGTTGTCTTTAGGGTTAGTTTCGTGGCATCTTGCCTTGCCAGTGAACTTGTGGTGGTGGCCACACCCTTTGAGTGTGGCTTCAGCAGACATGACCCATTATAAAGAGAGGAGGGGCTGGTTCATGCTTTCTTGGGTTATTGAGAGCATCAGAAAGGCAGAGACTGCATCTTCTGGAAGAGGGGGACCAGAGTAGTTATTTATTGTTATCTGTACAAGTGCTTCCCTAATAAATAGCTGTTTATTATTTACCTTGGGTCTGGTGAACTCATTTAAGCCCTGCCTTCAGATTAGTTTTGCTGTGATGATACTAAAAGTAGCTTGGGGAGGAAAGGTGTCATTTCAGCTTGCATTTGCAGGGATGTTAGGGCAGGAAGATTAATAGTGCAGAAAGTCAAACAGGGCAGGAATCTGAAGGCAGGAGCCGATGCAGACACCATGTAGGGGAGCTGTTACTGTCTTGCTCCACATTAGAACCCAGGATCACAAGTCTGGGTTCTCCATGACATCATTTACAAATTAAGAAAATTCATATAGGATGATTTATAGAGGAATTTTCTTGAGGTTCCTGCCTCTCAGGTGACTTCAGGTACTTTCAAGCTGTCATAAAACTAGCCAGCACAACTGACTCTGTGGCATTTCTGGCCCCAAGTTCCAAAGTTCTCCACAAACCTCCCCCAAAACAACATGGTCAGATCTGTCACAGCATTGTGCTACTCTTTGAACCTACTTCTGTTTCTAGTTAGGGTTACTATTGTGATAAAAACACCATGACTAAAGCAACTTGGGGAGGAATGGGCTCATTTCAGTCCCTGCAGGAAATCAAACAGGGCAGGAACTTGCAGGGAGGAACTGATGCACACAGACCATGGTAGATGTTGCATTCTAGCTTACTCCTCGTGGCTTGTTCAGCTTTTTCTTTTTTATAGAACATAGAGCTATAAGCTGAGACATGGCACCACCCGGAATGGGGTGGTTGCTTCCCCCATCAATTAATACTTAAGAAAATAACATACAGGCTTGACAGTATGTGGAGACATTTTTTTTTTTAAATTGAGGTTCCCTCCTCTCAGATGACTTCAGTTTGTGTCAAGCTGATAAAATCTAGCCATCACATCATATAATCTGAGAATGTTGCAGGGAAATTCCTATATTACTGGTTATTTGATTATTAAGTCAATTTCTCAACCTATTGTGTATCTTAATATTGTTCTGCAGACATGACCTTGCCTTTTAGACAGAATTCTCTTTAGGCAGATTGCTTTGCTAAGTGACACAGAATTTTACAGAATTTATGGTGGTCTACCATGCCTCAGCTCCTAAACAAAGTGAGAGTCAAGTTAGACATGTCATCGGTGAATCAGATACTGTTGACTGGTGGTTCCACTTGTAACACACACATGCCAACATCCACAGGTAGATAGTGTCTTGCACTTTCCCTTACATACCTTTAAGTGATAGAGATTTATCTCCAGGAGCTCCACAAACAAACAATTCCTATAAAATTGATTTAACTCTTTAATTTCCACAACCCTTAAACAAATTTCACCTATGTTCTTCTAATTAGAAACAAGCTAAAGGCTGCCAACAATTTTAAAGCATTCTTCTTCTCTAAGTTAGGTAGTGCAACAAGCATTTAACTTTATGCATCTGGAGAAGTGTTGCCAAGTTAGTATGACAAGAAAAGTCTCATTTAATATAGAATCACATTGAATTTTATAAGTTGGACACATCACAGTGCTCACCATCTTCATTTGATAGAGGATGAGGTTAGATGCGGAAGATCCATGATTTCACAGACAGAATGGTCACAAGTAAAGGGACACTACCTCACCCAAGCATGAAGCTCTGGCAGGCCTTGCCCTTCCCCCAGTTCCTGTGCCTTGCTACAAATCCTCAGATTACATTTTTGAAGCTAGCCCCAAAGATCTGTTACATTATTTGACTAATCCCTCCTCATCAGGTTGACTACTAAGGTCCAGCTATCAAAATATTGAAATCAAGGAATCAGTAATCCCTTTTGGCTCACCTAATTAACATGACCAATTAAAATTAAACATTTCATCCAAACATGGGGTTTGCCATTTTCCCTTTATAAATCAACATTTTTCTGTGTTCCACATCTGTCTCCTCTCTCTCAGAGGCAATGCTTTTTCCTGGAGGGACAAAGAGCCCTGCCCTTCTCCCTGGTTCCCTTCCCCTTTTTCCTCTTCCTCTTTCTCCTACTTTTGTCACTAATCCATGCCCCCTGTTACTCTGTGGTAAACAAATCTCCTTTGTGCTGAGAACTTGTTCTGAGAACTTGGTCTTGGGGTTCCTGAGCTAATAACTTTCAACAGGTAACTTAATTTCAGGATAGGACATAAGTAAGTGACTTAGTTGTACTATGTACCTTTTATTTCAAGGACATCATGAGATTATAAATTTAATATGCTTTGAACAGAGTGCTGTGCTCTATCTCATCCCAAATATCTCTGCAAATGGCATCTCACGAATCAATTTTTCAGGGAAGAAAACAAAGACTTGTATTTGTTAACTTTTTCACCAACTTTAAATGGAATGCCATGTTTCAAGTTCAGATTTCTCAAACCCCACAGGCCATTCACTTCCAAAAACAGTTCTAATCAGTACTTAAGTATTTATTATTTATATAGATTAGCAATAAAGAAAAATCACTTAAATCCATTTATGTTAATTTGTAATTCTATTAATTTTTAGTTCTTTTGCAGTTTTTGCAGTACCTTTTGAAAGGTAACTGCAATGAAGCCACTAACATCACCCACATGATTAATTTCTCTTTAGGAATTATCTTTAGGTTGAAAGTATTATTAAGGATAAAGAAGATGATTTAGATAAGACAGAAGTGATCTCAATATTAATGATACCATAATGGAAGCATTCAAAAATAATTAGTTTTCACTGGTGAAACCCAAAGACAATATACAAATAATATATGCATGCATGTATATGATGTATTTATTTTGAGAAGACATCTATCTATATAGTTGCTTTTGTATGAGAAATGTAAATACAGTATTGGAAAGATAGACACTAATTTAGCATGTTTAAATAAGCAGGATGAGGTGAAATTGTGTGACTGTCATTAAAGATATACACACTGTCAATAAAGATTTGAGTGACCTACAAATATTGAGAAAATGAAGATACTTTTCACATGAAGGCATGCTCTTTCTTAATAATGATAAGTAGCTGCTACTCAGTTGTTATGTCACTGTTTAGCCAAATAAGATTTTGCAACTCAACAGGTGTTTGTTATGTTCCTAATATGTCTTAAGACCTTAGGATCCAGACCCTAGAAACATATCATAAAAGCACTGGTATGTGGAAGAGTGTTCTGTTATATCATTTTAGGGCTTCACCAGATTTTAAGTGTGATGAGAATTTCAGTCCAATTTCAGATTTATTGATGCTGACTGCAGGTCCTAAGGCAGCTTTTAAGAGTTCATGAGTTCCACTTACAATATGTATACTTCCCTTTTATATAGATAATATAAAATATCATCTTTAAGAACCAACAAGATGGCTCCATGTTGAAGACACCTGCTTCACAGGCATCTTGTTTTGAACTCCATCATTAGAACCCATATGAAGTTAGAACAACAAGAAGAAAAACCTGACTGTATAAAGTAGATCACTGGCTTCCATGACTGACATGGCACACATGCCAACACATACAGCATTCATATACCTTCATAATTGACATACAAATTTGAAGAAAAAAATATTTTTAACAAAATGGCATTTGAACAAGAGAAAACATTTATTGATAGAGCCATTTAAGTTTGTAAAATGTAGTCTCTGATGAGCCTAAAATACCTTAGCAAATATTGGTTGAATAATATTATTCATATAACTCTTAGTATGCTTAATTGTGGGTGCCCATAAAGATTGCTGCATTCCATCTTGGCATAAGGACAGAGAGTTCAAAGCTGTTCACAGCAAGTCATAAGACTTAAAGGTCAAAAGTGTGGCTACAGTAAGGATGTTTGGTTGTCTTAGTCTAAATAACAACAGATCTGAATCTGAGGTGTGGCTACTCCTGACCTCAAAGCTAGTGAGCAAGAAATTGGATCTAAAGCGAGGTTACTGAACCATTAGAATAAGTGAGGAAGAAAAGTCTGTTCCACATGCATGATACTGTGTCCCCCCTTTTGGATAAGGTATATAAGAGTAGTGAAAAATAAACTGCTGGCATTTCAGTATTGACTGATCTGCCCCACCTGAGCTTTACTCTGTCTCTCTGTCTTTTCTTTATCATCTACAGCTAGCCTTTCCCTCATCTACACTCCCCCATTAAGATATGGTCTTGGGGCTGCTCAGCTGGTTCTGATTGCAGCCCCACAAAGACCGCTCCAGACACTTACTTACCTAGAGTATTTTCATAAGGTAATGCTTCTAATTGATAATATAGCAACTTTGTACTAGTTATAATTCAAATTGGCTCTTACAGTTTTGAATTTATATCATAAAGAGCTTTGGATTCACACTTATAATAAAGTCAGTCTTTGGGAGGCTACAGCACAAGGTTCCTTTAAGTTGAAATTAGTTTGGGTTACTGAGTGAGACTCTGTCTTAACCATAACTCTGTCACTTTGAAGACATATCACGAATATGACAACTCTCATAAAGGAAAACATTTAACTGGGGCTTGCTTACATTTTCGAAGGTTTAAGTGGATTATGATCATGCTGGGGAAAACGGCAGAATGAAGGACGATATGGTGCTGGAAAGGTAGTGGAGAGTTCTACATCTGTATCTGTAGGCAGCAGAAAGAAACAGGTACTGTGATTGGCTTGGGTTTTCGAATCCCCAAAGCCTACCCACAGTGACACACTTCCTCAAAGTACATACATCCTAATCCTTTCAAATAGTGACACTCACTGATGACAAACTATTCAAATCTATGAGAACATGAGAGATAGTTTCACCCAAGAGACCACATACCTTGTCTTTAAAAGTAATAATTTTTTGTTGAATGAGAGGAAACAAGGCTATAGATGATGTATAATTTGGATAAAGAAAGGAAGGTATTAGAAGTTCAAGTAATCCAGGGCGGAAATGATCATTTTGTGACTTCATAAACAGCTAATAATAAGTACAACAAATACAATAAAATAAACCATGTGGCTAAAGCATATTTGTTGTTCTGAAAAAAAAAAAAAAAAGGTAACTACTGTGTACTAGATATCAAGAAATGATTTTTAGTTTTCAGGGGCTATTACTGTTGAAAACACTGAGAGGTCAATAACATATTTCTTGATATATAAAATATAGAAATGCCTCTGATTTGGGGCCAAATCAATGATCGTGTTAAGAGAATGGAAACAGATTAGAAGCAGTCAAGTAGGAGAAAAAAAGTGCAGGTCAGTGGCTGAATGCCAAGCAAGTGATGGGTGACAGAGAGTTCAAAAGCAGCTGTGACATTCCCAATTGTCCCAGCCTAATGGTAGCAGGAAAGGAGCAAGCAAGAGTTGAGTAGGATACAAGACTGCAGTCAATAAACTTTATGAACCAAGGGCTGAAATACAGGCATTAGTTGTTAAATACAGGAGAGGATCGGGTTGAATTTCCTGGTGTTCATCTGTCTAGGTTGTAAGTTATTTCTCCCTGAATAAACATCTATTCAGCCTATTTGTTTATCCTGAGCCGAATAGATGTTTATTCAGGGAGAAATAACTTACAACCTAGACAGATGAACACCAGGAAATTCAACCCGATCCTCTCCTGTCCGAGTCACGCCAGAAAGAACGCGCCTTCCTGGCCCCCTCCGACCTCCTTCCTCAGGTCACCTCCGCCCATCGCTCCACCCCCCAATGGGCGTGGTCAGTGCTACAGAAGGACTACCTCACTACAAATTGTTGGGAAACAGTGAGTGATTACATCAGGTACTTTGTTATTACTTAAAGTGTGGATGTCATTATGTTAATACAAAGTCAATATACAATTTGAATATAAACAGGAGAGTAGCAGAGGCTAGTACAATAGCTCCGAGAGATGGGAAACTTCTCACAATACAATCAATGGAAAAATAAAGAAACAGCCTTCTCTTTTTGAGGACTAGACAATGTTTTTGTGTTAACAAGGATGTTTACACCATTTTAAAAATACTTAGGATGTGAACCAATCAATTACACTGACCTTTTTTGTCCCTTTACTATAAGGACACAATGTTATTTTATACAAAGACTGTCTCCTTTAAAGTGTCCATTGCATATTATATTTGATCCAGGTACATTTGTGCTAAATATATCAATTTCTGTATTAATTAAAAAAAGGAAGGGCATGACATTAAAGGTTTGTAACCAACAAAAAAAATGAGTGAATAGTAATTTGAAGAGTAAAAAAGAAAGAATGAAGTGTGCATGAACATTTGGTAGAAGCAGAAAATGAGGACATAGTCTTAGATTTTGGTATAAATGTGCTTTACCAAGGAATTCACTGTCGTTCAGTGTCGAACTTTTAACATGCGCACCAGGAAAACTTTCACAATACTATGGACCTATAAGCTTTTCAACTTTAGCAGCTTTTCTTTTGAGGTTTTGAAATGCTTTATATACAATGTGGTATCTCATGACATCAGATAAATACAAGGAATACAATTTGTAAGACAAATTTCATTGTCATAAAATTTCCAGGGTTCAGCTGGCAAGATGTCTCAACAGATAAGGGAATCTGCTATCAAACCTACTAATCTGAATTCAAAACCCTAGCACCCACAGCATGGGAAAAGAGCTCTGATTTCTGTGAACTGTCCTCTGACCTCAACGTGTACACAAAGACATGCATCCGCACACACACACACGCACACACACACACACACACACACACACACACACACACACACAAACACACACATTCATACATACTAAATAAAGAAGTGTAATTTAAAGATTCAGAACGTCTAGGAAAAATTTTAAACCCATTTGCTCCTTCTGTTAGCAGCTTTCTTAGTAGAATAAGCCTAATTTCCTTTCCCCAGTGATTTTGGTAAGGTCTAGCAAACAGTGACCTGGAGGTGACACTGAATAACATCCTTTAGGTCCTAAAAAGCTTTCTTGTTTTTTTCCTTCCAATGGTGCAGTCATATTCGAAATACAGCCCCCATGCTGTGTGAAGGTCAGGCAGCCACAGCAAAAGTTGTTTTGGTATCTCAGGGTCACCTCCAGCCAAGGTTCCAGCTGACAAGCAGATGATATAATTGTGAGCCCCCAAATCCAAGGAGGATAAAGGTGATTTTAGCCTGGAGCCTTTATACACCCAAACTCATGTTAAGTAAGCTAATCCTACCAAATCTTTCTTCAATTCCATATGAATGAGCAAACATAAATAATACACTTCAGGCTCTGGGGTTTTGGCATTCTTTCTTATTCAATATTATCTGGTAGTTTAGCCTTCCATGGGACTGTACAATGAGGTTAACAAGAGAAAACTTTATACAAAATTATTTTCTAATTATTCCTTTTCTAGAAATATATTTTAGGACTGGGATCCTCTTCAAACATTTAATAGTCTCTAAAACATTTGAAGACAATATTGTGTTCCTGTAAAACTTGTCAAGTCTTCTATAGATTATACACTTTACTTTGTAGGCATTTCCCCATGATTTCCATGTATTAGACTATCAAAATCTTGCTTTCCTCCAACAAACCACTACTTCCATTCCACTGAACCCACCTCCACAAATAAAACAAAAGTCCCCCCCAAATAAATAAACAAACAAAAAAGAAAAGCAAACAAAAACAAAAGATATTTTGACAAAAGAATTCCAAAATTTCTAAATCACCATCTAGAGAGAGAATTCAGCATTAACAATTCATATTAGTCTTCCAAAGAACTTGATCCTTGCTTCTATGATGGGAGGCTCAGACACCTGAACTCCAGGTCCTGGGGAGGCAACATCCTCTTCTGGCCACACAGAAAACCCATACTTATATGCATATCCTCTCACATAAACATACATATTTATACATAATTGAAGTGAAATGAAATAAATAAATAAATGAAATAAACTCAGTGGTCTCTGATAGTAGTTATTTATTTATTGTGTCTGCAGGCAGGGTTTGGTATGTGTACCATGCTTAGGGTACAGAGGTCAGAGGACAACATCTGACTCAGTTCTTTCTGTCATGTGGGTTCTAGGGAATTGAACTAAGGTCTTCAGGTTTAACAAGAAGCACCCTTGTACACTAATCCAAATTGAAGGCCTTGTGGGTATTTTATTTTATATGAAGTGAATAGTTTAATAGAGCTTCTACTTCAAACTTGTATAAAAAGATTGTATTCTATCAAAACATCTTTTTTTATTTTTCATGTATATAAAAGAATATGGAACACTTCCTTAATGGAACCATTTCAGTCTTATTCTCTTTTGGCTCTCAGCAAGTTTCTAGCTTCAGTTTTATGGATTTCCACAAAACTACATGTTTTCATGCATTGCATTTTCTCATGCCTTTCTGCCTAAGGGGTGTATTTCTTCAGGCTGTGGAATGCCCACAGCACATTGCCATTTTCCAATCTTGATTTCCACTTCACAAAGTCACAGTGATAATAATAAGATTATATTTGCTGTCTTGTTTGAGAATCTCAATTTAAGTTTAGTTATTACCTATCCTCTGTTTGTTGGTTTATAGATACTGAATCCATAAATATACAGAAAAGATAGGACCTTAAGCCATAGTTCTGAAATCCAATTTCAACACACAGATGGCATTTTCAAACACAGATGCACTCTTATAAATTTTATTTTCATTCCTGTAGTCCCAAAGCTCTAGGATAATCTGTTATAAAGTGGATAGAACACAAGGTTTCATTGCACCTTTTGGGTTTTCTATATTTAAAATTCAGAATAATGAAAAAAGCATACTACTTGTTGTTTGTTTGGGCATTATTTATTCATGTCCCTATTGTTAGTAAAATATTTCCATTATAATGTAGCATAATTTATATGTATAAAATTCTTTAACACAAACATATGCAATGTTTTTTTAAGCTATAGATTTAGAACAAAAGAACCCTATGGTAATATCAGGGACACTTTTGACTATACTGCTCTGTAAGATAATCACAAATGAAATAAGAATATAGTAAAGGATGGAGGAACACAGAAGTTATTCTCCAAAAATTTGAACAGTATGATATAATTAATAATAACATAATAAGTAGTTGGCTAAGTGAATTAGTAACAGGACAGCTAAGATTGTAATACAACCTGGGCAACAGCAACACCTACAACATAGACAATAAACCAAAGTAGCAATCCTACATGACCTTTCTTCTAGATCATAAAATAACCATCACATTTTTTTCTAGATGTCAGCCATTTTTATTAACCAAAATATCTATACTAGGCATTTCATAATACTTGAGACTGAAAAAATATCAACATGAAAAGGAAAAAATATCTCACCATCTTTAAAATGTATACTTCTAAGGGACACATCGGGAAAATACATAAATAAAGAGATAAAATAATTTCAGTACATACTGAGTACTGAGATAAAAAAAAAAAAAAAAGCTATCAGCTAATGAGCAGTTGGAGCCTGCCTTAGATGTTCTAAATGAAGAGCAGACATTGTCCATATATACAGGCTAAATGGATGAGCGATAGGACAGAAAAGATTATGGTCAAACATGGAAAATATATGAAATTAACAATCTTATATGATCCTTTTCCTAGATCCTAAAATAAGAAAACCATTTTATAAAAGTTATTTGTATTATATGGCAGGCATTTAATTAATCTAACAGCAATGTGTATTATATAATACAAATAATATATCATATCTTAGTCATACATACAGTATGCTATTACAGTGTAGCTTACAGGCTGTGATCAAAGCAGTCCAACAATTCTTGTCTACTGACGGAAAAGCCAAAGATCCAGTTCAGTTCACAAGATTGGATGTCTCAGGAGTCCCATTCTGGTGCTGGAGTCCTGAAGAGCTTCTGGTTTTCAGTCTGAATCAGAATCATACAGAAGTAGATTCTAACAGCAATGAAGACATTCCTTACCAACAGCACAAATGAACTTGCTATTGAGTGGGCAGGCAAGTAGGGAAAAAAAAAAAAAAAAAAAAAAAAAAAAAACTTCTCTGTGTCCTTTTACATGGGGACGCCACAAAGTGTGTCTCATATTTAGGATGGGTCTTTCAATATGAAATGATCCAGAGCATTTTCCAGTTTTGCCACAATACTAGCTTTTTGTATTATAATTAGATAATAACATTTCTCTCTACTCTTTCCTCTTTCCGAGTCCTTCCATATATCTGTCTGCTCTTTTTTCAAATTTCTCCCAATTTTTATTAATTGTTATTGTATGCACAATGATCCCAGTGTTAGGTGTCTCTTCTAATAAAAAATGATTCAATCTCTCATAGAATCATCACCTAAAGCCCAGAGCTGAGAATACTGCATGGCTGTTCTTGGCTGTTTACCTGTGGGAATTGAACTCAGAAAGCAGACAATCCATGCTAGGCTGTGATAAGAAACTTGGATTTCACTCTCAATGTACTAAAAGAATTAGAGAACTATTGATGGGAGATGCCAACCTTACTCCTTACAAACTATAAACATGTGGCAGGTGACAAATCACATTTGAGGATGTCACTTGTTTTGTTTGATGGAAAGAGAACTTGCCCTGTGAGGTAAGAGGAACAGTGCAATCGAGGACAGTGGGGAGGTTGCCAATTTGTATCACAAACATAAGTACCTGAGTTCAAATCTTCACTACCCTAGTAAAGAGCCAGACATATAACTCCAGTCTGTGGAGAACAGACTGAGGATTATTGGAGCATACTTGCAGGTAGCTGAGTCCCATGTTCAGTAAAAAAAAGTACATGACAAGGATGTCTGATTCCACACTCCCCCATGATCCCTATGCATTTTTCCATAGGTACATGTACTTGTACACAAAAGATGTACATACATGTATCACACAATACATTATATATAAATACACACAATAAAATTAAGTACTGTAAGAATAGAAGCAGGGAGATAAGAGACTCAGTAAACCACACAAGACGATGATGGCTTATTCAAACAAACTTTTAGTTCTGACTTTGTTGAAAATAACATTGATTGTAGACAGAAATAACAGTCTCCCCAATTTAGAGACCAGATCTAAGGAGACACTGGACAAATATGAATCATTAAGGAGCAGAAAAGTGATCTTGTATTTTTGCTAGTGCAGCATAATAACATTGATGACTTACTTGATATCTCTCATATCACACTTACTTAGATCCATCACTCAGCTATGTGACAAATGCAGTTACTTTGGCTAGTAAAGTTCTCTGATGCAGATTTTATTTGGAATCTTCAAGAAAACATAAATATAAAAAAAAAAAGAATTGCTAAATATCTTCATATCAAAATAGTCTTAAATTATTGCTACCTTTAAATTTAACTTTCATTTCAAATAAAGTTTTATATTTGAAATGGAAACCTTTTAATTTCAAATAATCATTCTCCTTAGCCAAATAATTTCTTTGTGACTAATGAGGCATGCATAATTCATTAATTTCAGTGTCATGGATTGAGATAAAACACAAAACATTCCAAAATTTGCATTCACAAAAGTGAATTGTTCAATTATTTTCAGAACTAGACATGATTACATCTAAATATATTTTCAGGATAAAAGCTTCTCAGACTTCCACATGAATACTGATTTAAGCTTCTTCTTGTGGACTGCAGCCCTCACTGACAGTTGTAATCCATCTCTGCTGCTCGTAGCCAGGTTAGCCAGCTCGCATACCACTGCCTTTCTCACTCTCTGCTTGCCTCTCCCTTCTCCTCTAATACTGTCAGAAGAGAAGAATCTACATCCCTTTCCTCTCATTGCCACCTAAAACACCCAACGATGGATGCCAGAATGCTGGACATTTTGCAGAAACTCATAACGTTGAAACTTTAGTCATCAAAATAATTGAAGATCTTCTGTGTCTTGGAGCTGAAATTTGTATTGAAGACTTCAATTTTTCTGTTTTTTTTTTTTTTTTTTTTTTTTTTTTTTCAATTACATCTTGGTAGTAAGGATGTTTTCCACAAAAACAAAGTATTGTTTTATAAATTTTATATAAATTAGAAACAATCGTATTTTACATATCAATTCCAGTTCCCTCTCCCTTCCATCCTCACTGACCTCCCCCCCATCTCAATCTCACCACCAACTCCCTAGGGAGGGTGAGGCCTTGCATGAGGGCTCATCAAAGTCTGTCAAGTCATTTGGGGCAGGGCCTACTCAAAGAGAATGTCCTTCCATGGGGAATGGGCTCCTAACCCTTCATGCCCTAGGGATACATCCTTGTTCCACTGCCAGAGGGCCCATAGACTGCTCAGTTCTCCTACCTGACACCTACATTCAGGGGGCCTGGTTTGCTCCTATGTTGTTTCCTCAGTTATCAGAATGTGATCCATGAGTTCCCATTTACTCAGGTCAGCTGTCTCTGTGTTTTCCCAGCATGGTGTTTACTGCTTTGTCCCTCCTTCCTCTCTAAAACAGGTTTCCAGAAGTGCAGCTGTGGGTGTCTGCTTCCGCTTCCATCAGCTACTGGATGAAGGCTTTAGGATGGCATACATCATACTCATTATAGAGGAAGGGCAATTAAGGGAGCTTCTCCACTATTGCTTAGATTCCTAGTTGTAGTCATTCTTGTGGACCTCTGTACAATTCCCTAGTACCAGATTTCTCTTTAACCTCCTCTGTTGATGTGGTATGGGAGTCCAAAGTACATGCAAATACTAGGGATAAATACTGATCCACTACCAGAGGCCACATACATGGCGAAAGCCTCCTAACTGACACACACACATTCAGAGGTTCTAGGTCAGGCCTATTCAGGTTTCTCAGACATCAGACTTGGAATGAGCTCTTCCTTGTTTGGGTCAGCTATTTCTGTGGGTGTCTGCTTCTGTTTTCCTTAGCTATTAGATGAAGGCTCTAGGATGGCATATAAGGTAATTATCAATCATATTATCAGGGAAGAACATTTAAGGTAGCCTGACAACTACTGCTTAAGAGTGTTAGTTGGGGTCATCCTTGTAGGTCTATTGATGTTTCCCTAGTGTTTGTTTTCTCATTAAACCTATAATGGATCCCACTATTATAGTATCTCTTTTCTTGTTCTCCTCTATTCTTCCCCAGACTAAAATTTCCTGCTCCCTCATGTCCTCCTCTCCCATCCTTTTCTCCCTTTTTTCTTTCTCCTGACTTCCTATACCCTCCCCCATGCTCCCAATTTGTTCAGATCTTGTCCCTTTTCCCTTGTATATCGATCTTATGGTGGTCCTTGTTTCCTAGCTTTTCTGGAGGTGTCAATTGTAGGCTGATAATAGTTTGCTCTATGTTTAACATCCATATATGAGTGAGTACATAACATGTTCATCCTTTTGTGACTGGGTTACCTCACTCAGGATGATTTCTTCTAGTTCTATCCATTTTCCTGAGAATTTCAAGATTTCATTATTTTTTCCACTGAGTAGTACTCCATTATGTCAATGTACCACATTTTCTCCATCCATTTTTCTGTTAAGGGACACCTAGGTAGCTTTCGTGTTCTGATTGTTATAAATAACTCTGCTCTGAACATAGTTGAACAGATGTGCTTGTTGTATGAACGTGCATCTTTTGGATATATGCCTAAGAATATAAATGCTGGATCTTGTGGTAGACCGATTCCTATTTTTCTGAGGAGTAGCCATACTGATCTCCAAAGTGGCTGTACAAGTTTGCATTCCTCCCAGCAGTGGAGGAGTGTTCCCCTCTGTACACAGCCTCTCCAGCATAAACTATCATGGGTGCTTTTTTTGTTTTTTGTTTTTGTTTTTTATTTATTTTAGCCATTCTGACAGGTGTAAGATGATGTCTCAAAGTTGTTTTGATTTGCATTTCCCTGATGGTGAAGGATGTTGAGCACTTTTTAAATGTCTTTCAGCCACTTTAGATTCCTGCACTGAGAATTCTCTATTTAGTTCTTTACCCCACCTTTTAATTGGATTAGTTGATCTTTTGGTGACTAGATTCTTGAGTTCTTTGTATATTTTGGAGATCAGCCCTCAGTCAGATGTAGGGTTGGTGAGTATTTTTTCCCATTCTGTGGGTTGTCATTTTCCTTTGTTGACATTGTTTGTTGACTTACAGAAACTTCTCAGTTCAAGAAGGTACCATTTATTAATTGATGACCTCAGTGTCTGTGCTACTGTTGTTATGTTCCGGAAGCAGTGTCCTGTATCCATTAGATCAAATGTAAAGATCAAAGATAAATCCCACTTTCTCTTCTAAGAGGTTGAGTGTGGCTGGATTTATGTTGAGGTCTTTGATTCATTAGAACTTTAGGTTTTTTTTTTTTGTTTTGTTTTTTTTTGCAAATATTTATTTACTTATTCTTATTTTACATATTGACCCCAGTTCCCTCTCCCTCCTATGCCCCCGACCACCCTCCCTTCCCATCCCCCCAGGGATGGGGGTGCCTTCCAGGAGGGTTCAACAAAAATCTGTCAAGTCATTTGGAGTAGGGACTAGCCCCCACCCCCCTTGCCTCTAGGTTAAGGGATTATCCCTCCATGGGGAATATGCTCCAAAAGTCCTTTTGTGCATCAGGAATACATCCTGCTTCCCTTGTCACAGGTCCCTTAGATTGCCCAGGCCTTTTAACTGAGACCTATGTTCAGGGTATCTGAGTTGGAGAACGGAACAAGATCTCCTGAGCACATTGGGGAGGGGACAGTAGTGAGTGCAGTGGGAGCTAGGAGAAAGAGAAGAGGAGGAGAGAAAAGCATATGGGACTAGGAAGATTCAGTCAGGGGAGCAATAGATGGGGGGGGAATAATGGAGGGAGGGAGAAAGAGAGATACCATAAAAGAGAGAACCATTATAGGTTTGAAGAGAAAACTGACTCTAGGGACATGTCCAGAGACCTACAAATAGACTTAAGTTTTGTACATAGCAATTGATATGGATCTATATGCAGTCTTCTACAGGTTATGCAAGAACAATTTGCTGAAGATGATTTCTTTTTCCCATTGCATCATTTTTACTTCTTTGTCAAAATTAAATGTCCATAGGTGTGTTGGTTAATATCAGGATTTAGTTCCATTCCATTGGCCTGTCTATTTTGTGCCAATATCAAGCTGATTTCAGGACTATGGCTTCATAATAGAACTTGAAGTTGGGGATGGTGATGCCTCTGGAAGTTGCTTTGTTTTACAGGATTATTTTGGCTATCCTGGGTGTTTTGTTTTTCCATATAATGTTGAATATTGTTCTCTCAAGGTCTCTGAAGACCCGTGCTGAGATTTTGATTGGGATTTTGTTGAATCTGTAGATTGTTTTTTTGTAAGGTTGCCATTTTTACTATGTTGATTCTACCTATCCAAGAACATTTTTCTGTCATTGTCTTTAATTTCTTTCCTTGATGACTCAAAGTTCTTGCCATATAGGTCTTTTGCCTGATTAGTTAGAGCTATCCCAAGATATTTTATGTTGTTTGTGACTATTGTAAAGGGTGAATTATTTCTCAGCCCCTATATCATCTGTATATAGTAGGGCTACTGATTTTTTTTTTTTTAATTACTCTTGTATCCTAGCACTTGCTAAAGATGCTTATCAGCTATAGGAGTTCCCTGGTCACTTTTGAAAAGTATCATATCAACTACAAATTTTTAATCCCTTAATCTTATTTTTTTTAATTTATCTTATTGCTCTAACAAGAAATTCAAGTACCATATTGAAGATATGGAGAGAGTGGACAACCTTGTATTTTTTCTGATTGTAGAGGAATCACATTGGGTTTCCATTTAGTTTGGTGTTGGCTGTTGGTTTGCTATATATTACTTTTAACATCCTTAGGTATATCTCTGTTATCCCTAATATCTCCAAGAAATTTATCATGAAGGGATGGATGTGCGTTTTCAGCATCTAGTGACATGATCATATGGCTTTTCTTTTTTAGTTTTTTAATGTGGTGAATTACACTGATGAATTTTCATATGTTGAACCATCCCTGAATCTTTGGTATGAAGCCTACTTGATCATGGTTGATGATTTTTCTGATGTGTTCTTGGATTGAGTTTGCTTGTATTTATGGAGTGTTTTTGCATTGATGTTACTGAGGGAGATTTATCTGTAATTTTATTTCTTAGTTTTATCTTTGTGTGGCATATATACTAAGGTATTTGTTGCCTTGTAATGAGTGTGGAGATGACCATTCTGCTTCCATTGTATGGAACACTTTGAGGAATATTGGTATTATTTTTTCTTTGAATTTCTGGTAGCATTCTGCACTGAAACCAACTGGCCCTGGGATTTTTTTAGGTTGGGAGACTTTTGATGACTGTTTCTGTTTTGTTAGAGGTTATAGGTCTGCTTAAATTGCTTATCTGTTCTTGATTTAGTTTTGGTAGGTAATA
The DNA here is from genome assembly GCF_943737965.1 of Phodopus roborovskii. Taxonomy (NCBI): domain Eukaryota; kingdom Metazoa; phylum Chordata; class Mammalia; order Rodentia; family Cricetidae; genus Phodopus; species Phodopus roborovskii. The sequence goes on from NW_026126410.1 coordinate 14,905,164, forward strand.
CCTATTAAGAAAATTGTCCATTTCCTCTAAATTTTCAAATTTTGCGGATACAGGTTTTTAAAATATGACCTGATAATTCTCTGGATTTTCTCAGTGTCAGTTGTTATGCCCCCCTTTTCATTTCTGATTTTGTTGATTTGCATATTCTCTCTCGGCCTTTTTGTTTGGGTGGATAAAAGTTTGCCTATCTTGTTTTTCTCAAAGAACCAACTCTTGTTTCCTTGATTCTTTGTATTGTTGTTTGTTTCTATTTTATTGATTCCAGCCCTCAATTTGATTATTTCCTGGTGTGTATTCCTACTGGGTGAGTTTGCTTCTTTTTGTTCTTCAGCTTTCAGGTATGCTGTTAATTCTCAAGTGTGGCTATTTTTCAGTTTCTTCATGTGGGCACTTAGTACTAAGAATTTTCCTGTTACCACTTCTTTCAGAGTGTTCCATAGAGTTTGGTATGTTGTGTCTTCATTCTCATTAAATTCTATGAAGTCTTTGATTTCTTTCTTTATTTCTTCTTTTACCCATGTAAGATGTAGTTGAGCAGTGTTCAATTTCTATAAGTTTGTAGGGTTTCTGCAATTTGTGTTGATCCTGAATATACACATATACATACATACATGCATACATAATCTTTAATTTAAATTAGAAACATGGTTATTTTAAATATCAGTCCCAGTTCAAGCACCCTATTGGCCCCCGCTGTTCCCCCCACCAACCTTATCCCATCCTCTTTTTCTCCCCATGGAGGGTAATGTCTTCCATGGGGAGTCTTCAAAGTCTGTCATATCATTTGCATCAGGGCCTAGGCCCTCCAACACGTATTTAGGCTATGTGGAATGGGCTGCCAAAGACCACTAATATACTAGGGATAAATACTGGTCCCCTACCAGAGGGCCATAGACTTGCCCAGTCCTCCCATCTAACACTGCATTCAGGGAATCTGGGTTAGTCTCATGCTTGTTTCCTAGCTATCAGACTAGAGTCCATGACCTCCCCCTTGTTCAGGTCAGCAGTTTCTATGGGTTTCTCCAGCTTGGGCTTGACCCCTTTGCTCATCACTCCTCACTCTTTACAAGTAGATTGCAAAAAATTGGCTCAGTGTTTAACTGTGGGTGTGTCTGCTTTTGCTTCTATAAGCTACTAGATGAAGGCTCTTGGACGGCATATAAGGCAGTCATAAATCTCATTATCGGGGAAGGGTATTTAAAGTAGCCTCTCCATTAATGCACAGATTGTCAGTTGAGGTCATCATTGTAGATCTCTGGGCATTTCCCTAGTGCCAGATTTATCTTTGAACCTATAATGGCTCACTCTATTATGGTATCACTTTTCTTGTTCTTCTCTATTTTTTCCCTGACTCAGTCTACCTGCTCCATCATGCATACCTCTGCCCTCCTGTTCTCCATATCTCCTACCACCTCATGCTCCCAATTTGCTTGGGAGATCTTGTCCCTTTCATCTTCTCCATGGGACCATGTATGTCTTTCTGAGGGTTCTCCATGTTTCTGAGTGTGTGGATTATAGGCTAATAATTTTTTGCTCTATGTCTAAAAGCCATATATGAGTGAGTATATACCGTGTTTGAATTTTGAGTCTATGTCAGGATAGTTTCTTCTTATTCCATCCATTTGCCTGAGGATTTCAAGGCTCCATATTTTTTTCCACTGAGTATTATTCTATTGTGTAAATGTCACACATTTTCCGCATCTATTTTTCAGTTGAAGGGTATTCTGTTATTTTTTTGCATCAGTGTTCATGAGTGGCTTTGGTCTATAGTTTGCTTTCTTAATTGTGTCTTTGTGTGTCTTGGCTACTAAGGTAGTTGTAGCCTCCTAAACAGAGTTTGAAAATGTCCCTTTTGCTTCTATTGTGTGGAACATTTTGAGGAGTATTGGTATTAGCTGTTCTTTGAATTTCCTGTAGAATTCTACACTAAAACTCTCTGACTATAGGCTTTTTTAGGTTGGGAGACTTTTTTTTTTTTTAACTGCTTCTATTCTGTTAGGGGTTATATGTCTATTTAAATTGCTTCTCTGTTCTTGAATTAATTTTGGTAAGTGATATCTATCCAGAAAATTGTCCATTTCTGGTGAATTTTCGAAATTCAGTATGATCTGAAGATTCTCTGGATTTCATCAGTGTCCATTGTTATATGTGGCATTGAAAAGATGATATATTCTTTTTTGTTTTGATGGAATATTCTATAGATGTCTGTTAAACTCAAATGCATCATAATTTCTGTTATTTCCTTTGTTTCTTTGTTATGTTTCTGTTTGGTGGTCCTATCTAGTGGTGAGAGTAGAGTGTTGAAGTCTCCAACTATAAGTGTGTGGGGTTGAATGTAAGATTTGAGTTTTAGTAATGTTTCTTTTTTGAATATTGGTGCCTTTGTATTTGGGGAACAGATGTTTAGAATTGAGACTTCATCTTGATGGATTTTTTTTCCTGTGAGGAATATGAATTGACCTTCATCTTTTTTATTAATTTTAGTTTTAATTCTAATTTATTACATATTAGGATTGCTACACCAGCTTGATTCTTATGGCCATTTGGAATGTAAGATTTGAGTTTTAGTAATGTTTCTTTTTTGAATATTGGTGCCTTTGTATTTGGGGAACAGATGTTTAGAATTGAGACTTCATCTTGATGGATTTTTTTTCCTGTGAGGAATATGAATTGACCTTCATCTTTTTTATTAATTTTAGTTTTAATTCTAATTTATTACATATTAGGATTGCTACACCAGCTTGATTCTTATGGCCATTTGATTGGAAAATCTTATCCCAACTATTTACTCTGAGGTAATGTCTGTCTTTGAAGTTGAGGTTTGTTTTTTAGTATTCTGTCTTTGCATCCATTCTGTTAGTCTTGACTTTTTATATGTGAGTTAAGACCATTGATATTTATGGATATTAATGACCACTGGTTGTTGAATCTTGTTTGTTTTAGATTTGTTGCTGGTCGTGGTATTAAGTGTGAATTTTCCCGCTTTATCTTCCTTTTGGTAAATTATCTATTGCCTGTGTTTTTGTGAGTTCAGTTTACTTCCTTGTGTTGGAGTTTTCCTTCCAACACTTTCTTTAGGGCTGGATGTATGGATATATATTGTGTAAAATTAATTTTATTGTGGAATATCTTGTTTTCTCCATCTATAGTGATTGAAAATTTTGGTGTGTATAGTAGTCTGGGCTGACATCCATGGTCTCATAGTGTTTGTAGAAAATCTATAGAGGACCTTATGTTTTTCATAATTTCCATTGAGAGTCAGTTATAATTCTAATAGGTTGGCCTTTAAATCCTTTAAATGTTACTTTGCCTTTTTCCTTTGCTAATCTTAATACTCTATATTCATTCTGTATGTTTATGGTTTGATTATTTTTGATTATTATGTGGCGTGGAAACTTTTTTTTTTCAGCCCAGTCTATTTGGTATTCAGTAAGGTGCTAATACTTTCATATTCATGTTCTTCTTTATTTTATTTTATTTTTATTTTTTTCTCATTTTTGTTTGTTTGGTTTGGTTTGTCTTTTCCTCTTTCCATATTTTTCTTTGTTTGTTTGTTTGTTTTTTCTTCCATTTCTTTAAGGAATTTTTCCATTTCCTCTTTGAGATCCTCTATAATTTTCATCAGGTTTTTTAAGGTCATTCTCTTCTGCTTAATCTGTGTTGGGATGTTATAGTCTTGCTGTTGTGGAATCCCTAGACTCTGTTGGTGTCATATAAATCTTTCTGTTGTTGAAAGTGTTCTTATACTGTCATCTTCCCTTCTCTTCTTCCAGTAGATACAGGTGTGCTCTCTCCCTCTCTTGGTGGGTATGGGTTCAAGGCTTTCTTCTCTCTTTCCCAGATTGTTGAGGGACAAGACAGGAATAGTGGGCAATGCTGGATGCTTTGTATTGCTTCCAGGGTCCTCTCTTTACAGTAGGCTGGAGGGGCAAGGCAGGAATGGCAGCTGTGCTAGATACTTTGTTCTGCCCCCAAGACCCTCTGGGGGATTCAGTGGCAGGAAGTGTCTGGTGACACATGTCAGGAGGCTTGAAGAGGGTAAGGTAGGCTGGAAGAGCCCAGGTACCCACCTCTCTACTAGAGAGTGGTGGGGCACCTGGATGCTTTGTTCTGTATCTAGGGTCCTCTGGGGGATTTGATGGCAGGAAGGCAACATGACATTAATTTGATTGTTTTATAGCTTAAAGATAATTACTTTAATAATGTGGCTACAAAGAATTTATTATCACATACAATTTGAATGACTTTCTTTTCTGTTTGACTGAATTCTAGTTAGAGGCATTAAAATGAAGGGAGGATTAACTTTGACTCTTTGTTTGAATATGGAGGAATAAGCATGAGGTTCTGACCAGCTTGAATCACAACTGGGAAGCACAAAACCATGAATTCAGTTTGCTTTTTCCTTGTATTCAGTCCAGAACTCCAGCCCAGGGGATAGTGAAACTCGCATGCAGGTTGGGTTTTCTGCTTAAACATATCTGGAATGGACCAAGCAGTTTTTTTGTTTTGTTTTGTTTTGTTTTGTTTTTCAGCATGACCTTAAATCCAGTCAACAATTACAATTAACCATCACTTGAAATTTGGTCATACCAAGAAGCATTTGGATAAAGAAATTAGGTAAAGAAATAATATTGGGCTATCTGTCTGAAGGGTTATTTAGTATTTACTTGTACTTAGTCTATGAACAAACTTTCCCAGTAGTTTCCTACATGACTATGAGCATCAGGCAGTATACAATTTTTAACTTCTCCTGGATCCATGTAAATGATGTAAATTTTGCTTTCTTTGTTTCCTGTTTTCATTTGATTAATTAATTTCCACTGTGAATTCAGTTTTTAATTGTTATCAGGCACAGTTTTATGAAAGTTCCTATAGATTTTTGAATGATAATTTTCAATCCAAAACTTCTCATTAGAATGATGTGTATCTCTAAAAATGATTATGAAAGAAAATTCATGACAAAAGCATAGGGCTAAGAGAAGTTTTAAAACTATACTTTAAAAATTCTTTGTGTCTCATTAGAACAATTTTTTTTTACAACAATGAAAAGAAAGAATAATCTATTTTGAAGTGATGCTGAGTTAAAATAATACCATTATTGTAATTCTACATAGAAGCTTTGAATTTAGATATTCTCAGTAATTTCGATGTATTCAAGGAAGTTTTACTTAAGTAGTATCTATTATCATGTTGTCTTGAATATGGTGAGGCAATTTTGTTTCCTGTCATGAACTGAATATTTTTGTGTGTATAACCACTACTGTCTTATAATGAGGGAAAATGATCATGCTTGCTATTTTATGTTTTGTTTCTTTCTTTGTTAAGCTACACTACAAAATGGTTAGGGAAGAGAAATTCTTTACAACGATTTTGTTAATTGCTCAAAGAACAGCATCCATTCTGTCTCCACATTTTCAGTCCTGTGAGGATATGAAAGGATAGTAGACAGATGTGACTCAGCCCGAGGGCTCTGGCAAAAAGAAGAATAACAAGATGAAGGCACAGATTTGATTTAGAAGGGCAATAAAATAGTAGCCTCTCAAGGTTTGCGAAATTAGCTACAGCAATCAATTTCTACTTTCCATAAGGAGCACTTTTGTTAATTTTTCTGTAAGGATTTTAAAATGATGACCAACATAATTTAGTAATCCATTTAGTTTCTAGGCCTAAACGTCAGTTGTAATTCATAAAATTATTAACTTCACTTTTTGATATTATTTTTTTTTTGTTTTTATGTCCCAACCAAAGTTTTCCCTCCCTCCTCTCTTCCCATTTCCTCTCCACAATAACTCCATCCACTCGTCCTCCAATGTTTCTCTTCAGATACAGGCAGGTTTCACAGGAATATCAGCCAATCATGGTATATCAAGTTGTAGTAAGACTAGGCACCTCCTCTTCTATTAAGGCTGAATAAGGTAATCTAGTAGGAAGAATAAATTCAAAAACACAGGCAACACAGTTAGAGACAGCTTCTGTTCCAATTGTTAAGAGTAACACTAGAATATCAACCTATAGGGTCTAGATCAGTCCTATGCAGGATCCCTGGTTAGCAGTTCAGAATCTGTGAGCACTTAATATCCAGTTAATTGATTCTGTGGGTTTCCTTGTGGTGTCCTAGATAGTACTGGATCTTTCAATTGTTTCCCCTCCTCCCTCATCATTCATCAACCTAATGTTAGGCTGTGAATCTCTGCATCAGTGTCTGTCAGTTGTTGAGTAAAGCCTCACTGATGACAGTTTGGCTTGGCACCATTCTGTGAGTGTAGAAGAATATCATTAGGAAACATTTCAGTGACTTATTTTCCATTTGTGTTTGGTTCTATCCTAGGTCTCTGAGGCATTCTACCTCTTGGTCCTGGTCTTCCTGGTATGGGTCTCCATTTGGGGCAGTCATTAGTTATCACTCCCACAATTTCTATGCCATCTTTACCCCAGTATATCTTGTAGGAAGGACATATTGTAGGTACCAGGGCTTGTGGCTGGGTTGGTGTCCCAGTCCCTTCATTGGAAGTTTTGCCTGATTACAGGGGATGGCTGGTTCAGACTCCATATTCCTTATTGCTAGGAGTTTTAGCTAGGCTCTCCCTCATAGATTCCTGGGAGTTTCCTTTGCTCTAGGTTTTTAGCTCATCCAAAAGACCCCAAGATTCCAGTTGCCTCTTATAGTATTTTCTCCTCCATCCTCATCCCACCTGATATTTTTTGTTCCCATCCGAGGCGTCTACCGCGGCCAGCAAGGAAACATGACCACAACTCTTCTTTGAGCAGTTTATTCAGAAACCTTATACAACAGCTTCTGCCTCCCCCAGCTTCAGCAAGCCCTTAAATGTGTGCTCACTGCCCAATCAGCTCATGCCACCTGGTGATCCCGGATAGGCCACAGAAGGACGAAGTGCACCAGATCCATCAAGCACTTCCAAATAAGGCTTGTTTACAGCTAAGCTTGGACTACCTTGAATCCAGCCAGGTGTCATCTTGGGGCTGTGGCTTCCCACACCCATCCACAGTGAAATTGTCATTCCATTTTCCCTTCACTGTGAAATTCATGCATCCCTTTCATGAGCCCTCCTTGTACTAGCTTCTCTGGGTCTATGGGTTGCATCATAGATCTTTTTACTTTGCAGCTAATATTCACTTATGATGAGTATATACCATGTTTGACTTTCTTGATCATGTATACCTCACTAAAAATGATGTACAAATCAAAACAAAGAATTTTCAAGAGAGGAATCTCAAATGGCTGAGAAACACTTAAAGAAATGGTCATGACCCATAGCTACCAAGGAAATACAGATCAAACAATACCAAGATTCTATCTTATTTATACCTGTCACAATGGCCAAGATCGGGAACACAAGTGATAGCTCATGCTGGAAAGGATTTAGAGCAAAGGGGACACTTCTCCAATGTTGGTGGGAGTGCAAACTTGTACAGACACTTTGGAAATGAATATTATGTTGTCTCAGAAAATTGAGAATGTATCTCCTCAAAATCTGCTGAGTGGTATTCCTCTACTGGGAAGACACCCAAAAGATATTCCAACCTGCCACATGAACACTTGAACAACTATGTTCATAGTGGCTTTATTCATAATAGTCAGAAACTGAAAAGAAACTACATGTCCCCCTATCCAGGAATTGATAAAGAAAATGTGGTACATGGAGCATGATTCAGCTGCTAAAAACAATGACATCATGAAATATGTGGGCAAATTTCCACTGGTATTAAATTATAGATATCTAGCATTTTAGTAGAAACTGTTTTAAATCAGAAAACTGTAAATACAAAATTGATGGGAGATGTCATTCTGTATATGTTTCTCATACTGGTTAATGAATAAAGCAATGTTGGCCAATAGGAAAGGAAGATAGGAGGGACTAGGAGACAAGGAGGAAAGAGGAAGTAGGAGGGAGAAGGGAAGATGGAGAGTCTGGAGAGCACAGAATGCCGGCCACCTCCCCGGTAAGAGAAGGCCACGTGAAAATACATAGATCAGCAAAAATGGGTTAATACTTAAGACAGAGCTAGCCAATAAGAAACTAGTACTGGGCCAACAAAATTATATCTAATACAGAGTTTCTGTGCATTAATTGGGGCTGGTATGGCGGCAGGACAAGACCAGTGGCGACGGGAGGAAAAACCATACTCCTTACACAAAATCACTAAAATGAACATGTTCCACTTCTCTAAATTGATAATTTATTTTTATCATATAAAAATAAAATTAATTTTACATAAGGGTTTTTGTATCCTCTAATATTGTGAAATTCATTTATAAGCTCTGAATATTTTTGTTAATAACTTTATGATTTTCTACAAATAAGTACATAACACTTGAAAACAAAATCAATTTAATATTTTACTTTCCAATTTAGATACTGTTTCATTACCTTCCCCAATAATTCTAGCATTATGTTGAAAAGAAATTCTGAAAACACAATTCTGCTTTCTCTACTATGGTGTCAAAATACTACAATAAAAAAAAAAAAAGACAATCCTCAATCTGAAAAATCCCTTCAAAATGGGTCAAATACATGAATATACAAACAGAAAATCTCAAATTGCTACTTGGAAAAAATAGACAAAATATTCAAGATATAGGCTTATGTGTAACCTTCTTGGAGGGATAAATACTTCTGTTACATAAGAAATTGCTTCAGGAAATGACAAAAAATAGAATATGGAATTCCAATACTTTCATACAGTAGAGTAAACCAGTAACAAAACCAACTGGACAGTGAATTAGTATCTTATAATACATAAAGAACTCTAAAAATTGAACACCAAATAGTCTTTTAGTCACAAATCAAGCTAATCAATAGCATACACAGATACCACCCTCCAAAAAAGCCATCTGGGAAGTGAAAATCAGATATCCTCCATATTTCCTCTCACTCAGGTCATAATGAATATAATCAAGAAAATAGGAGATAGAAGTAGGAGAAAGAGAAGGGGAGGTGAGGAAAGTATGTGCCGACTAGATATATTGAGTCAGGGTAGAAATAGAAGACAGAAGAGAGAGAGAGAGAAAGAGAGAGAGACAGACAGACAGAGAGAGAGAGAAAGAGAGAGAGAGAGAAAACGAGCATAAAAGAGGGAGTCATTATTGGTTTGCAGAGAAGAAAAGTCTAGAGACCTAAAGACTGCCTCTCACTACCATAAATGCCCTTCTCTGATAATGAGATCAGAGACGAACTTATCCACCATCATGGAACCCTCATCTAGTATCTGTTGGAAACAGAAGCAAATACCCAAAACTAAACACTGAGTAGAACTAGAATCCAGATGCAGAGGGAGAGGACAAGACCAGGTTGCAGAAACACATAGAGACAGCTGACCTGAACAAGGCAGAGCTAATGGGCCCCTAGACTGATAGCTGGGAATCCAGCAAGGGACTGACTCAGGACCCCCTGAATATGGGTCTCAGCCAGAAGGACTGAGCAGTCTAAGGGACCTCAGACACGTGGAACCAGGATGTATTCTTGGTGCACAAAAGAACCTTGAGGGCACATCCCCCATGGAGGGATACTCCCATAACCTAGAGACAGGAAAGAAGTCCTAGTTCCTACTTCAAATGACTTGACAGATTTACATGACCCCATCTGGATGGCATTGACCTACATGTGGAATTGGGGTGGGGGGATGGGAGGGGAGAGAGGTCAAGGCACATGTGAGGGAGGAGAGAGGGTAAGAGGGTGGGGAAGGGAGGGAGAGGGACTTGGATCCACATGTAAAATAAAAAATAAAAAAGAAAATATAATATGAAATGACAAGGATATGGGGAAAGAGGAACATTTATTAACTGTTGATGATAATGTAAAATGATAAAGTTATGGAGAAGCCAGTATATAGGTCAATAATCGTAATATAAACCTACTATTTGACTGGTTATACTAATGTTGGTTATATTTGAAGAACTCTTCCTCAGCGTTCACAACAGGCACATTTTTATGGTTATTGGTGAAATATTCACAATTGCTAATACATAGATTTCTATCAGCAAATTACTTGATAAAGAACATGTGATAGGTATTCTCAATGTAACCATATTTGGCCATAAAGAATAAGGAAATAATAACATAAAAATGGATGAAAAAAATGGAAGCTATGATTAATAGGAAGTAGTAAGGAGGAGTCAAGATGGAGGGTCTGGAGAGAGCAGTATGCAGCAGCCGGCTCCCGGTAAGAAGACCACGTGGAAATACATAGATTAACACATATGGGTTAATACTTAAGACAGAGCTAGCTGATAAGAAAGTAGTAACTGGCCAACAGTATAATATCTAATACAGAGTCTCTGTGTGTTATTTGGGGCTGGCGCGGTGGCAGGACAAGACCAGGCAGTGGGCAGAAAAACCACACTCGTTACTGTGATTCTTGGGAAAATTTTTTTTGCATCCTTCATTTTATGTGCAGACTCCACATACAAGTCTGTGTTTGTGTGTATGTAGAGGGGATGAAAGTACAAATGGGAAAGAAGCAATCATAGGGACCAGGAAGTGACCTGCCATGAAAGCAGAAGAGAAGACTTCCCAGGGGGGGAATAAGCATGGGCCAGAGCAGCACACATGAGATTGGGGACAAGCAGTGGAAGAGCATATACATATACATATATATATATATATATATATATATATATATATATATATATATATATATGTGTGTGTGTGTGTGTGTGTGTGTGTTTGTGTGTGTGTGTATGAATAAATAAATAAAATTATACAGATGCAAATATGAAAATCCTAACATTACAATTAAGAAGTTGTTCTTGATCCCCGAAATGGAATTTGAAACAAATATCTATTTTATAAATTTTTATTTAAATTGACATATAATAATTACATAGATTTATGGTATTCCTTGTGATAGTTTTATTGATGCATAAATTTGGAAATATTAAATATGACTAAGCAATGTACATAAATATCTAAGACAGTAGGGAAGGAAATATTCCTACAACATTTCATGGCCATTTATGGGCTAACACCATCTATGTCTGCATCTTTGATTCAGTGCTTTGAGTTTTCTCAGAAGAGAGCTAAATAACAAGAGTTCCCAGAGGCAGCAGACATGCAGCTACATGCTGGAAGGCTCTGTAGTCATCAGTGAAGACAAAATATCTGTGAAAGTTGCTCCTCTTTAATTTGGAGGTGGCTTTGGATTGTGTACAGGAGTCTCATACCATCCCATAACAGCCAGTCTTCAAGAGCATGCTGAGAAACAAAGGATAAACTTGAGGATGCCTGCGAATCTCTTTCCATAGTAGTGAGCAACAGTGGCTCAGTTCTTTGTTATTGTGACTGGTTGTATTAAGAAGAGGAAAGGAGAAAGAAGCTCAAAATAAAGGACAAAGAGGCAGTATGGATATGATCGAGTAAAATGATATAGTTGCATGAAAATGCCATCATGGAACTTATTGTTTTGCATGCTAAACTAAAACAGTAATTAAAAAGAGAAGGGTACTCTGTAATAATTTCCACATATTCTTTTTAAATCTATTTATTCCACAGTTGTTTCCTGGTGCCTGGTCCATTTGTGGCAAAGCTGGGCCAAGTAGTGCTGAGGAAATAGATGAAGGTATACAAATAGTGGTTAAGTGTCAGGAAACTCAGACTGATAGTTGAGTATATCTAATAGTCAAAAAACATATATTGGAAACACAGGCTCTTGCTATATTTAAAATTTAAATTTAAATCTTAAGGGAAATGTCCCCGACTTTCAAGCACTTGCCTTTCATTTAAACAAGATTTTTCACATACTCAACTCTGATATCAAAAATTTGCATGTTTATGCAAAATGATGTTCTTCAGACACTGCTTGATAAATAAACTTTCAAACCTGTCCTCATGCCTCTGCTGTTTAAGAAAAGATCCAGGTCTCATTCTAATTGAAAGAAGGTATTTGTCTCCATATGCCCAGAGGCTTGTGTCTGTTATAAGTGCCTTTGTGTCACATTTGCTTTGTGAACCACATTTTTATGTTACAATTTTGGATGGTTTTTGTGCCCTATGTGTAATTTTCCTCATAATATCTTGAGTTTCTTTTTAGAAAATCAATTTTACATTTTCATAAATGTAATAAATAAAAGTTTGAAACCACAATCTACATATACAAATAAATCACAGCTAATTTAACTCTTCTTATGTCTCATGTTAAAGACATTTATCCATATCATTTTCTTTATAAACTCCATCAAAATATTGCAAGACAACATCAGTTTTATCCTTGTCTTATAATGTTAACTGTCTTGATCCTTATTACCCATCTGCATTCATCTGAGTTGACAGGTAATAATACCTACAGCACACCTAGGGACTTTTCCTTGATATTAGCAAGTAGCTTAGGAAATTTTGGAAACTGTTATCATTGCTATTGTTTGGATGCCCTGTGAAAGCCACAGCTTATTAAATTTTCCAAACTAGCACTTTCTCTAATAGGGGATTCAGATTAAAGTATGACTAACATCACAGTTCCAGATATTCCTAGCTTTAGTATTTCTGGAAGACAATGGATTCATGAAAAATAGTCATTTTGATATTATGTTACCTTATTAGTATGCTTGTGAATCTGAAAACTTAGTTTTTCAAGATCTACTATTGCCTATTCTGTGCCTGTATATTTTCTTCAAATTTAGACTTGATGTTTTTTCTTCAATTCTGTAACAAAATATTGATTCAACTTCACATCTCAGTAGTTTCTCTGAAGAACCTGAGTTCACAGTTACTGAGTAAATTTTGTCTATATAATACTGGATGATAAAGAAACTAATAATATGAAACAAAGAACTGTGTTCCCTGGAGGAACTGTGGGTTCTCGGGAGAAGCTGAGGATGCTACCATGGTGTGAAGATTGGGGAAACATCCACAACCTAGAGTGAAATGATTTCATACATCTCCACTTTTATCTGTGGAATACTTGTCTAAAGGCAAGGTCCTTGAAGTTGAGAAGAAAATCAGTGAATTGCTTGTGCTTTAAACAAGTGAACCCCCTGTAGGTAACAGTGTTCAGGAGAAGCGTGTTCTTTCCTTTTCACATTCCTGTTATTTATCTGCCACATGGGAGCAGAAAGCCATAGTACAGCCCATACTATAGCTTTATTTGATTTGGTGTTTCTATGATTTTATTTTATTAAATCATCATATATGTTAGATAGTACTATGGCGTATTCAAATTATGTTTTGTGGATTCCTTCCCTCCCCTCCCCCATACACCTGATACCTCTGTTCTTGCCTTGTACTCCTACCTCCCCAGCTCTCTGCTTATTTCATGTCTATGTGTCCCTTTGCACATAATCTTATATCCTTGATCATCACCTATGATTGCTCTTTCTTGGACCTGTGTTAGCAGTGAATGAATCTGAAAATTAAACATTGAAATTAGGGGCTTTTAGAAACAAATGACAAAATTATTCTAGAAACCAGATTAGAAGATGCTGTTAAGGGCCAACATACACAGTGTGAAACAGAACAGAGTTAATGGAAGAATCAAGATACAAAAGGGCTAAGATGGGTGGCATATTCCATCCACCTGGCAAGGAGATTTTGTATGAAATTCCATGATATGCTGCTTCTAGTGTGAGAACATTTTATATGTTCATGAAAGAAATGAAAATATAGATACTGAAGTGTTTAGTTGTTATTTTTGTTTGATTGTTTTTCTGGAGACAAGTTTTCTTTGTGTAACAACCCTGGATTTCCAGGAACTCACTCTGTAGACTAAGCTGGCCTTGAACTCACAGAGATTTGCTTGCCTCTGCCTGCAGAGTATTGTGATTAAATTCATGCATCACTACTACCTGGCTAGTTATTAGAGTATGTCATTAATTTCGAGTGATTGGTAATATAGATTATGCTATGCAGAGCTGCATGCAAGCACTATTACCAACATCCCAGCAATATACTCCACTCTTTTGACATGCCAATTGTTAGAGGAGCACTGAAAGACTTTCTATACCTCCATTAATAATGGAGAATCTACATCTAGTCAGAATGGTGGCTGGTTGAGGGAAAGCCTGTGAACAGTAGTATCAGCAATTAACTCTATGTTGAGGTAACTTAGACGTTCTGACCTCTACAAACAGAAGTGTCCTAAGACATTCCAGATCCTTACATTCAAGTATTTGCAACCTATTGATATACTGTAAGGAGTATGGTTTTTCCTCCCGCCGCCGGTCTTATCCCGCCGCCTTGCCAGCACCAATTAACACACTGAGACTCTGTATTAGATATAATTCTATTGGCCCGGTACTAGTTTCTTATCGGCTAGCTCTGCCTTAAGTATTAACCCATTTCTGCTAACTATGTATTTCTCTTACTGAGGAGCTGGCCAGCATTCTGCTTTCTCCAGACTCTCCATCTTCCCTTCTCCCTCCTACTTCCTCTTTCCTCCTTGTCTCCTAGTCCCTCCTGTCTTTCTTTCCTATTGGCCAACAGTGCTTTATTCATTAACCAGTATGAGAAACATATATACATAATGGCATCTCCCATCATCTCCTCTTTTCTGTCTAAATAAAAAGAAGGGTTTTAACCTTAACATAGCAAATTATATCACACAACATTTATCAAGTAAGAATCACAGTTAACAATATTTAGTCCATTAACATTTAGCATGATTTAAGAAAATATTTCATCATCTATTCTATCTTTGTGTGTCCAAAGTCTAAGTAACTTATCTTTAATCCTAACTAAGGAAAACTATAACAATAACTATCTGTCTTCAATTCCTTCAAAGACCACAGAAGGGAAATATATAAACTCTAGAAATGACAGAGACATCTTGCTTTTGTCAGTCACCTGAAGTTCTTCTGTAATCTTCCACCTTCAGCCCATAGGCCATAGTGTGTCTAGCAGACTCTTCAGCAAAGCAGGAAACTTTAAACTGTCTTCTTGTGTTGGCAGTTTGTCAGTCACTTTTCTTTGTGTCCTGCAGATGGTCTGGCAGACTCTTCCATGAAGCAGGAACTCTGTAGCAATGTCTATCTTGAATCAGCAGTCACTTTCCTGTGGGTCCTGCATGTCCAGTTTATACAACACAAAGTCAAGCAGTCCAGACAAGAGCAGTATCTTGTCCAAATAGCTAGTCTTGCCATACTGGAAGTAAACTCCATAATGAGTTTCTTCAATGTTCATCTTCATCGTCCTTTCTGACTCAGGTGTTATTGCCAGGAGCATTCAATGTCAAGAAAACCCTAAACCATTTTAAATGCCATATTCTGTAGGTCTTTGAAAGGTTTGAAGAATGCCTATTCATCTCAAATACATCTCTGTATATCTAGAAAACCTAACTAACTTAACTATAAGTTTTGACAATTATAGGTAACTATCTATAATCTGTACTAAATTATATATTACATTTCTAAATACCTAAACAAAGGGAGAAATATACATGTCAAAAAATTGACCTTAAAATGTATCAATAAATGAAAATCCATTCCAAAACAAAGTATTCATTTCTATACCATAATCCCCTTTTTACCTTTAAAAAGAGATTGGTTATGGTTATTAACCATTTATAACCAAGCCCATTTAAATGAAAACAAACATTTATAAACAATATTTGGGAATTTGGGCATTGTTCTTTCCAAACTACTTCCTGTTGATAAGGGGTGCTGTCATGGGGGATTCTAAGAAGATGTAGAAATCCTGGCTGTAGTC
Organism: Phodopus roborovskii; assembly: GCF_943737965.1. Classification (NCBI taxonomy): domain Eukaryota; kingdom Metazoa; phylum Chordata; class Mammalia; order Rodentia; family Cricetidae; genus Phodopus; species Phodopus roborovskii. Next base: position 14,920,817 of record NW_026126410.1, read on the forward strand.
TGCAAGGCTACTTTGTCCTGCTGTTTTGAATGTAGGATCACCTGGTACTCTGTTTCAGGCGGTCTGGCATGATCAAACCACATTAGTCTGGAAGGAATCCCCAGCTTTTTATTTTCTGTGGAAACAAAAATATAAATCCCTTTCCCCAGTAACTTGTCCTTAAACTTAAATTTTGGAGTCAAAGCATTTTTAAAATATATAATTTGGATTGATCCAGTAGCATTTCCTTTAACAGTTGTTGTTTCCTTAGCATTCAAACAATACAAAGACAATATAATACTGTACAGCATACAAATTCTCTCCATCTGTGGCTTTTTTATTTTTCTGTTTCTTTTAATTCTATTTTTTTTTTCATTTTTTGAGACAGGGTTTCTCTGTGTAACTTTTATCGGTCCTGGAATTCACTCTGCATACCAGGTTTACTTTGAAATCACAAGTACTCTGTCTCCGGAGTGCTTTATTCATTAACCAGTATGAGAAACATATACAGAATGACATCTCCCATCAATATGCTGCATCTCATTTCTTAAAAGAATATTCTAATTGTCTTGTAATGAAATGAGGTCAGGTTAGCACAGAATGAATTGCCCTTAGTGGGTCCATACTAGATCTTCATGACCATATCTGTTTGCCCTGGCTGTTCCAGAATCACTTAATAATTGGATTTAGGGTCATTTGTGGAATAGACGTCAATGTCCCAGCATGATGTTTGCACACACACCCACTCTTCCTTTGCAGAGACTCAAAGCAGATATCTTTCAAGGTCTCTCTATCCCCGTGGCTTATACAGTTTCACCAGGGATCTTGGGGTATTGTCTAAGTATATAGACAAGTTCTTGTCTCAACCCAGAGACCAGGACTCATTTAAAACAGCCACAGATTTTAAAAATTAAACAAACTGTCTGAAATGTAAATTTTTCTTTCTCCAAGTCCAGTCCAATATTGCATTCTCAGAAATCATACTGATTAGTGACGACAGAAGCTGAATCAATGTATTGATATTCACTTTGTGGAGTGACAGTGACAGCAAATCTGCTGTAATCTGCTAGCACAGTGAGGCTTAGGCATATTCTCAGTTTTGAAGTTTGCATTTGGCTTCCTCAGGAAGACTTCCTGATTAAGATTTTCTTATTTTTTAACTTGACAAATATTATATTTTTTAAAAGACAAAATTGGACACACATTAACACATAAAGCTATTTAAACTCATATTTCTAAAATCCACTTCCAGAAAACTAAAATCAAATATAAAATACTAAAATACATTTGTACAGACAATTGTTGACACAGACTGAATCTTTTTTAGTTTATTAAATCTGTATATATATATATATATATATATATATATATATATATATCTCCAATTTCCTTTAACATCCAAGAGGCCACCCTCACTATAGGAGGGTTACTTTTAATGCTATAAATTTAATTTCATTTCACTAATATCCATAAATCATATATAGAGGATTACAGAAAAAGCTTTAAATTAAAAAATTATTTTTTCTTTACTAACTGATAACACCATTTCCTCATTTTTCTTTACTGCATATAGAAGAATATAAGCTGTTATTTAAATTTCTTGTTTGTGCAAATAAGTCTACTTTCCTTTAGTATAAGTCCTTATAATATCTCAAAATGTATAAATATCTTTGATATATGAAGTGAATAACATTATATTTTCTTATTATGTCCACATTGTAGCCTTGCAATGGAAAAAGCATCTCTACCTCCAGATATTCCAGATGTTAACATATCTTCTCATGTCAAAACAAAAGAATGATGGACCGCCTGAAACAGAGTACAAGCTGATCCTACATTCCAAACAGCTGGACAAAACAGCCCTACAGACTACAGCTAGGATATCTGAATCTTCTTCGAATCCCCCAAGACAGCGCCCCTTACCAGCAGGAAGTAGTTTGGAAAGAACGACGCCCAAATTCCCAAATATTGTGTATAAATGTTTGTTTTCATTTAATTGGACTTTGTTATATAAAATTAAATAAAAAATACTCTATATGCATAAAAAAAAAAAGAATGATGGAAAATGGTGACCATAGTTCCCTCACACCCACATTGCTCCTCCTCAAACCTTTTCACAGAATCCAACAAACATGTCATAAGACAATAATTTATATGTTTTAAATAAATCAAGATGAAGTGTTACATAATTACAAATCCTGTTGCTTATGAATTTTTATATGCTTTTGAGGGAAATAAGAAAAAACTCCCTTTGTATATATATGTTTTTTAACTTGAAAAATGAGTACTAAATTTATTAAATGAATAAATAACTATTTGTGTACTATCAGGATATATTAAGCATCTCAAGTAGTGTGAATTCTTCATAAGGCAGTCTTTAACAACTGAACACATAATATAAATACCAAACTACTGTCTTAAACATAGCCTACATGTTTATTGTCATCTACAAGCATACACATTGTTATTATGAAAGAGTATAAGTAAAAATTTAACACAAAATCTAAGAGATCTGAAAATTTACTATTAAGAGTGGAATAAAAATTATTTTCCTACTTAATAATCAGTAATGAATATATCCACTTTTCCTTCCTGCAGCTTTCAGTCAGACATGTAGAGTTCTGTTTGTGTTTTTTTTTTTTTTTTTATTTCATAGGGCTGTAAAATACCTACCTAAAAAAAGAAAAAAAAAAAAAACATTGCCAAGGCATAAAGTCAAATGTCTAGAGAAACTCAAATGGCAATGAAATATTTCAAGTTATTATTAGTACACTGTAACACCAGGAGCTGGCCAAGTAAAATTTGAAATTTGTTGGGCTAAGCAAGAAAAGAGAAATCTTAAAGTGTAGTTCTGAAAAAAAAAATGCATTATAGTTTTGTATATAGTAGATTTTTCCTTTTTAAAAAAATTAGAAACAATCTCATTTTATATATCAATCCCAGCACCCTCACATTCCTCTTATGCACCATAGAAAGAGTGAGGTCTTCCATAGGGGATATTCATGTCTGTCACATCATTTGGGACAGGGCCTAGGTCCTCTGCTGTGTGTCTAGGCTGAGAAAGTATTCCTCTATGAGGAATGGTGTCCCAATATCCATTCGTAAATAATGGATGAATGCTGATCCACCACCAGAGGCCCCAGGGACTAGGGAGGCCTTCTAACTGACACCAACATTCAGGGAGCCTGGTTCTGTCCTATGCTAATTTTTGAGCTATAAGTCTGGGGTCCATGAGCTCCCCCTTGATTGAGCCAGGGGAACAATAGAGGACAGAAGAGGTACCTTAAGAGAGGGAGCCATTATAGGTTTTTTTAATTAATTTATTTATTTTTAATTTTTGTTTTACATATGGATCGCAGTCCCCTCTCCCTTCTTCCCTCTTTCTCTCCCACACTTTCTTGCTCCAGACCACCCTCCCTTACCAACCAGCCCCACTACACATGTAGGGTGATGAACTCCAGGAGGGGTCATCTAAATCTGTCAAGTCATTTCGAATAGGGACTAGGACTTCTCTCTTGTCTCTAGGTTAAGAGAATATTCCTCCATGTGGGATGTGTCCCCAAAGTCCAATTGTGTACGAGGAATACATCCTGGTTCCATTGTCCAAGGTGCCTTAGACTGCTCAGGCATTCTATCTGAGACCCATGTTAGGGGGTCAGAGTCCGTCCCATGCTGGGATTCCCAGCTATCAGTTTGTGGGGTTGATTAGCTCTCTCTTGTTCAGATCATCCACCTCTATGTGTTTCTGCACCCTGCTCTTGTCCTCCATCTCTGCATCTGGATTCCAGTTTGACTCAGTGTTTAGTTGTGGGTGTTTGCTTCTGTTTCCATCAGTTACTAGATGAGGGCTACATGATGGTGGATAAGTTAGTCGTCAATCTCATTACCAAAGAAGGGCATTTTAGGGTAACTTTTCCACTGTTGCTCAAAAATTGTTAGTTGGGTTCAGGCTTGTAGGTCTCTGGACATTTCTCTAGGTTCAGTTTCCTCTGCAAACCTATAATGGCTCCCTCTTTTATGTTCTCTCTCTCTCTCTCTCTCTCTCTCTCTCTCTCTCTCTCTCTGTCTCTCTCTCTCTTCTCTCTCTCTCTCTAGTTCCCTCTTTCTCTCTCTCTTTGCTTGTCTATTCATCCCCTGACTCAAACTTCCTAGTCCCACGAGCTTCCCCCTCTTCTCTTCTCTTTCTCCAAGTTCCCTCTCCACTCACTGCCCCCCCCCAACTCCCCATGTACTATGGAGACCTTGTCCCTTTCCCCTTGTATGAATCTCTTAGAATCATCCTTGTATCCTAGTTTCTCAGGCAGTGTGAATTATGGGCTGGTGTTCCATTGCTCTATGCCTAAAATCCATATATGAGGGAGTACATACCATGTTCCTCTTTTTGTGACAGGGTTACCTCATTCAGGATGGTTTCTTCGAGTTCCACCTGCTTGCCTGTGAATTTCAAGATACCATTGTTTTTTTTTTCCACAGAGTAATATGTGTAAATGTGTCACATCTTCAATATCCATTATTCAGTTGAGGGACATCTAGGTTGCTTCCAGGTTCTTGCTATTACAAATGATGCTGCTATGAATATAACTGAACAGATGTCTTTGTTGCATGGATGTGGATCATTTGGGTATATACCTAAGAGGGGGATTGCTGGGTCCTGTGGTACACTAATTCCCATTTTCCTGAGGAACTGCCATACTAATCTCCAATATGGCTGTACAAGTTTGCACTCCCACCAGCAGTGGAGGAATGTTCCCCCTTTTCCACATCCTCTCCATCATAAGTCCTCATTAGTGCTTCTAAATTTAACCATTCTGGCAGGAGTAAGATGGTATCTCAAAGTTGTTTTGATTTGCATTTCCCTGATAGCTAAGGATATTGAGCACTTTCTTAAGTGTCTTCCAGCCTTTTTTATTTCCTCTATTGAGAATTCTCTATTGAGTTCTGTACCCCATTTTTAATAGGGTTATATGGTGTTTTGTTGACTAGTCTCTTCAGTTCTTTGTATATTTTAGAGATCAGTCCTCTGTCATATGTAGGATTGATGAAGATCTTTTCCCAGTCTGTCGGCTGCCGTTTGGTCTTGTCAACTGGGCCCTTTGCCTTACAGAAGTTTCTAAGTTTGAGGAGGTCCCATTTATTAATTGTTGATCTCAGTGTCTGTGCTACTGGAGTTATGTTAAGAAAGCAATCTCCTGTAACAATTTGTTCAGTGGTACCTGACACTTTCTCATCTAAGAGTTTCAGTGTGGCTGGACTTGAGTTTTGTGCCTGGCGATAGACATGGTTCTAGGTACAGTCTTCTATACACCATCATCAAGTTGTGCCAGAACCATTTGTCATTCCACTAAGTGCCCATATGAAGAAAAGAGGATAGTCACATTAGAGAACTAATAGCACAACTGAAATCCTTAGAACAATAAAAACAAACTCACCCTGGAGGTGTAGATGCCAGGAAATAATTTGAGGGCTAAAATCAATAAAGTAGAAATTAGGAAAACAATACAAAAAAAAAAAAAAACAATGCAACAAAGAGTTGGTCTTTCAAGAAAATCAACAAGATAGACAAACCTTTATCCAGAATAACCAAAAGCAGAGAGAGAACATGCAAATAAACAAAATCATAAATGAAAAGGGGGACATAATAATAGACACTGAGGAAATCCATTCAATTTTCAGGTCATACTTTGAAAACCTGTACTATACAAAATTTGAAAATTCAAAGGAAATGGACAAATTTCTGGATATCTATCACTTACCAAAATTAAATCAAGAACAGACAAACAACGTAAATAGACCAGTAATCCCTAGTTAAATAGAAGCAATTATCAAAAGCCTTCCACCCCCCCCCAAAAAAAAAAAAAAAAAAACATGGCCAGATGAGTTGGCTTCAGTGCCGAATTCTACCAGAAATTCAAGGAAGAGCTAATACCAATACTCCTCAAATTGTTCCACATAATATAAACAGAAGGTTCATTACCAAACTCTTTTTGCAAGGCCACAATCACCTTGGTACCCAAGCCACACAGAGTCACAACTCGGAAAGAAAGCTGCAGACCAATGTCCCTCATGAACATTGATGCCAAAATTCTCAATAAAATACTGGCAAACTGAATTCAAGAATCCATCAGAGAAATCATCCACCATGACCATGTAGGCTTCATCCCTGGGTTGCAGGGATGGTTTAGCTTAAAAACTAACTGAAATTGAAAATCCACACGATCTTCTCTCTAGATGCTGAAATAGCCTTTGACAAAATTCAAGCCCTTTCATGATAAAGCCATTATAGTTTTGAAGAGAAATATGGCACTAGTGAAATGTCCAGAGATACATATGGATGAATCCAACTAAGAATGTAAGCAATAGTGGAGTGGCTACATTAAATGCCCTTCCCCTATAATGAGATTGATGTCTACCTTGTATGCCCGCCTAGAGCCTACATCAAGTAACTGATAGAAGCAGAAGCAGAGAACCACAACAAAGCACTGCTCCAGATCCTGTAGTCCACTTGTAAAGATGGAGGAGTAATAAATAAAGGGGTCAAATCATTTAAATAGTTATTAACAGTTTATTTGAGAAAAATCACAGTTACCGCCTTAGAACATAGACAATGACTATTTTAGTTAGTGTTCTATTATTGCTTTGAAGGAAGAGACAACCTGACCATGACAACTCTTACAATGTAAACTATTTAATTAGGACTTGCATACACATTCAGAGGTTCAATTCTTTGTCATCATGGCTAAAACACTGAGGGGTACAGGAAGACATAGTACTGAAGATGTAGCCAGTATTTATTATTGCAGAGTGTATATATGCCACTTGGTTTGGCTTAATAAAAATCTGAATAGCCAATAGCTAGGCAGAATTTTGGGGGCAGAGGGGTCACTGAGAACAATAAGGCAGGGATGCTAGGAGACTCAGAAGAAGCAAGAAAACAAGATGGATGGTACATAAATGAGGTCACCAGGCCTTGTGGCAACACATAAATTAATATAAATAGGTTAATTTAATTTATTAAGAGCTAGCTAAAACAAGCCTAGACTATTGACTGAGCTTTCCTAATTAATAATGAGTCTCTGTTTCACTTTTTGTAAGCTGATAGCCCAAAGAATAATTCATCTACAGTTGGGGGTATCAAGTTTGTATGACAATAAATGACTGAATATACCAAGGTTGTTGTTATTGAAGAGCAAGTCCCTTCCTTCCTTCTTTCCTTCCTTCCTTCCTTCCTCCCTTCCTTCCTTTATTTTTTCTCTTTCTCTCTCTTTCTTTCTCCTCCTACCTCTTCCATCATTAACTTTCTTTTTGTTTACTACCTCTTTTTTTATATTTTGATAATTCATTGCTATGTAGACCAGACTAGAATTCCTTCCATTGTGCCTTGTGTGTGTGTGTGTGAGGGAGAGAGAGAGAGAGAGAGAGAGAGAGAGAGAGAGAGAGAGAGAGAGAGAGATGGAGAAAGAGAGAGAGAGAGAAAGAGAGAGAGGTACAGAGACAGAAAAAGAGGGAGATATTTGGAAAAATATATTGTACCACTTGTTTTAAGTCATATTAAAATGCTATTCTTCAGATAATATCTTACCTATATGTCTTGCAAATGATGAGCATAGTTAATATTTATTTGTATGAAACATAAGATAAGGGATACTCTCTACTCAGATTCACAGAGGAGGGCCTAGGCTCTCCACCAAATGATGTGACAGACTGATGATCCCACATGGAAGGCCTTACCCTCCTTGGGGGATTGGATGGGGATGGGATGGAGAGATCAGTGGGGAACATGGGAGGTTGGGAAGGAGAGGGAATTGGGTATGATCTGTAAAATATGATTGTTTCTAAAACAAATAAAATGCAAAGGATACATTTTGTAGAGATATTGTAATTGTGTTAACTTATTTAACAATGTCCCAAAGGAGCACATATTTTTTTCAATTCTACTTTCTCCATAAGAAAGTAAGGCTCAGAGAGATTAAGGTTGTTGCATTGCTAGTGTGCTCAGAAGCACTGCCAGAAGAAGGACTTTGTATCTGATGTTATTTCACAGATAAAATACAGACAGGAACTGAGTTACAGACCTGCCTTGCACCTTGAAAAGCAATTCAAGTTTCTAGAATGCCTCAGAAATGCCATTTACAGGTACAAAGAGAAAGCATTATAAAGTACATTAAGATCCTGACATACCTAATACCAGGCCAAAGAATTCTATGCATTAGTTAAACAGCAACTAAATAAACTTCTTGAAACTTTCTACCAAATGCATGTGAGTTAGAAACTTATAAAACCGATGCCAGATTGTTGGTTTGTTTACCTGAGCAACCAATTTCTCCTATTAATAATGTGTGTCCCTGATACTGAATGCCTTTAAAAATCAATGACTGTTGCCTGGGTTTAATTGTCAGGCTTCAAACTCCAAAACATTACATTATAGATTTTCAATAAGGTGGTAATTGTGAACAAAACTGAGAAGGAAATTTACTCAGTAGTGGTATATTTTCATAATGTCTGTAATAACTGAGAGCAGTTCCAAGCTCCAATTTCTGTCTAAGGTACAGCTATAGAAATAGAAAACTGTGTTGGATCTAACGGGCTATTAAAATTTTATGAAAATTTTAATCCATGCTCCTATTTAAGGGGCAGTAATTTCAATATTCACAAATCCACTCACCTGGGAACTGTGATTATATTCTTGGTTATGTGTCCTTCTAATTTGAGTTGAAAGTCATTTCTGAATATCTTTGTGGAATGTGAATTGTGAGCTGGTTTTCTCAATATTTTCACCAATATTATATAGTGTGTGGTGTTAGTAGTCACTGGGACCTGTAGAAATTTGTCTATTCAAGTTGTCTTAAGCGGTAAGACAAATACGTGTCAAAGATGGAGAAAAGAGGAGCTACAGTTATGAAGATGCTGTTAGTATTTGCAATTATTTTCCATGCTTTGAAAACATTTATTACACAGGAATAGTGAATGATCAGAGTCTAAATTATACTTATTTTCCATGTTTCCATCAGGACAACAATGAAGGCTTCTTTAAAAAAAAAAACAAACAAAAACAAACTATAACTCATTGTGTAAGCCGTAGATAACAACTCAGATTGCCTGCTCTGTTAGATGTTTCCACTCTCAAAGTACTTTTTACTTAATTTGATCATGTTTTGTATTGTTCATTTATGAGACTGACATTTAAGTATATTTTCCCTTCCCTTTCCTTCCTCTAAATCTTGTCATATGTTTTCCTTTCCTTTTTCAATTTGTTGAGGTCTGTTTGTACTCATTGTTATTGCATTTGGAGTGCATATGTCATTTGTATGTGTATTTTTAGAGATGATTGTCACTAGACAAGCAATTGGCTCTTCAGTTGGGAGGGTTACCTCTTCTGCTCCAAGTATCACTCACTAATCTGTAATATATGTGTGGAGTAGAGACCTCATGGCTTTTCTTCATCCAGTTTTGCATGTCCATTGGTTTCATCCTTGTTTAGCTCACCTTTGGATAGTCATGCTGGTGAGGTTTTAATGGGTATAACCGCTGATGTTACAATGAGTCTTGTTCTGTTCTCCATTGAAGATGTCAGTTACATAGTTCTTCTCCATGCAGCATCTTTCATTTTGTTTTTACCACAGAATCATGTTGATCTTCCTCCCAGAAATCTAGGTATTTCTTCCACTTTATCACATGTGTTTATCAGGTTGCAATATGTAAAATTAGTGTTTTAGAGAAATTTTTCCATTTTATTTGTTTTTATCTGCACCCATCACAACAGTGACACACATGCCACTGTAATTGTTCAGGTAGAGTTTGGAAACAGTTAAGAGGGCATTCTGAGTAAGACAGTTTCTGAGTATATATGAAGGCACTTTCAGGAAGTATTAACTAAAGAGGGAAGAACACTGTAATCTTGGCCAAGAATCATAGACTGAATATAATAGAAAAGTGGAGTATAGCTACAGACATCACCATTATTCTCTGCTTCCTGTTTGCTTGGATAATATTTCAAATGATTTCATATTCCAGCTTCCATACCTTTCTCCACTATGCTGAAGTGTTACTCAAACACTGGTCCAAGGTAAACTGTGCCTTCTAAATGCTTCCTTAGATAGATGTTGTAATCACAGCAGCAAGAAATGGAACCAAAACCACTGGACTATAAATCAATGTGTATTCCAGGCCCCACATTTCTTAATATTAGACACATTTTAAGACAATAGACCTTCCTGGAAATGCTTTCTCAAATTATTCACAACAAATCTAAGTTCTACCATTTCTATCATGACTTAATCTTGCTTCAAAAGTTTCTCAATCTATCATAATAACTATTTCACACTTAATCTTTGATGGGAGATGTCATTCTGTAAATATGTTTCTCATATTGGATAATGAATAAAGCACTGTTGGCCAATAGGAAAGCAAGATAGGTGGGCTTACGAGACAGGGAGGAGAGAGGAAGAAGTGAGGAGGAGTTTCAAGATATGGGACCAACAGGGTAGAACTCTGGGCCCTTTCTCTGGTAAGGTAAGACCACGTGGAAATACTTAGATTAATAGAAATGGGTTAATATTTAAGACAGCTAGGCAATAAGAAATATTAGTAATAGGCTAACAGCTTTATATTTAATACAGCATCTCTGTGTGTTATTTGGGGCAGGCATGGCTGAGGGACCAGACTGGAGAAAACCTACTCATAACAAATCTTGTCACTTGACATTATTTTAAAATATATTTATGGCATTTCTTTATTGGGAAGGCACAGGCACATGGGCTATATAGTGTATGTGGAGGTCAGAAAACTACTTGCTCAACGCAAGTTTTCTTTTCCACCATCTTGGTCCCAGGAACTGACTTCAGTTATCAGCTTAGTAGCTTGAAACAGCAACATCCCCTGATGACCCTTCTCACTAGATGACTTGATATAGTGTTTTCTTAAGGACTTTATATTTTGCTCTGTCTGTTTCTATGACCATGAAAACAACCTAACCAAACCCTCTCATGAACTATTGAAATAATGTCCAAACAATTAAATCTGAAGTTTCTTCCATTAATATCAAATCTATGGAGGAGCCAGCACAACAATTTTAGACAAAGGTTGAATAATGAGTGTACCTAACTGAATGTCCTTCAACAGGTTTTCTGTAGGGTTCATTAGATGAGAAGGGAAGGGCAGAAAAATCTCTAAAGTAGAAATTATTTAAGATGAGGAAATGATTACCACAGTGGTATAAGGTAGTCTCAAAAAATAAATAGATAAATGGCTGGCATGAAGTGTGAGACTTTGGAGGCTCATGAGGCTTATGCTGAATTTTTCTTGAGGCACTCAGAATGTCACCTGGCTGGGGAAAGAGAAGTCAGAACTTGGTGACAGAATTACAAAGCTTTTCTCCCATTCACATAAAAGAGAAACAATGGTACATCTCCTGATTTCTTGCTTCCAAATTGCTTCAAGTCTATTTTCATGCCCATGTCTCATAGATAGGCCTCCAAAGGCCATGCAAAAAGATTTTATGTTGTGTGTGTCTGTGTGTATAAGTGTGCATTCATGTAGGTACACATCCACACACTTCATAGAAGAATAAAAGGTTAAAAAAACATCAAATTGTCATCATGAAATAAACTTTATTAAAAATTTAAATTTCATAAAATGAAATAGAGAAATTTTGTAATTTTTATCAAAATCTGAGTGCTGTGAGCAGTGTACACATCTGCCTTTTAAAATCCTAACACAAATCATTCCCTTTCCACAGTAGCTACAAATTGAGACTTGAAATGGTAAATGTAAAACCTATTACTTGCCATGGTATAATTCTGAGAAAGATTAATTGATCCACAATAATCTAATACTGAATAATAATGAACCTAATAATTAGATTGCTGATTCCTTTTTTTGGATTTGGAATGTTGTTTTCTTTTCCTGGGTTACCATAAGGCAAACATGTAAGTTCATTATTGAAGGATGTTATCAAAATTGTAAATTGTCTTATACTGGGGAGGTGAGTTTATATGGACACACATTTATATATATACACATATATACATGTATATGTATATATATGTACACACATATATATAATATATATATATTGTATATATATATTATTAGTTTCATTACAGGAAGCAGTGATTAATAGATACAAAATTTAAATTGTTTAAGTCAAAAGTTTCCTTGATATCCCCCAAAACTAATTAGATAATTTTAAATATTTGTTTTTGGTGATGGTGTGTGTGTGTGTATGTAGTGTGTGTGAGTTATGGGGTTTGTATGAGCCTTTGTTGGTCCCATGCTATTGGCAATCCTTTTCTCTTAGTCTCCTAAATTTTCCCAAAAACATGCTACTGTATGGTCATTTCTATAATTACAAAGGAAAATAATACCAGAATCTCATAAGATGATAATCAATATGAAGACATGCCCTTTAGTCATTGCACCCAGGAACCAGAAAAATATATATAAATTCTACTCTAAGAAAAAAAGTATCAGGAGAAATCTTAATCAAATGGATCTTTGTATCTTTAGAACTTAAATCAATTTTAATGAAGCATTACAGAGAAATAGAAAACTATGGAAATTTAGTTTGAGAAGAATTATTTATACAGAATTGTTGATGATTTAAGAATTTGTGGATTTAAGCCATTTGGTTTCTCTCTTGTAAATAGACTGGTTCATAAGATGCATTAGCACTGTATTTCAGGAATTAAAGAAAAAATTGCCAGAATAATTTCTAGTGTCCTGCAGTTATGTTCATGTTTGCATTTGGATTTTGAAGCTTAAAACCAATTATTTACACTATTGTAATGAAAAATGTATTCATTTCACACTTTTTATATAGAATATCAAAGCTACTGAGGCTGTGATTATATTAAGATTTCTAGGAGATAATGGAGATAATATTTTTCTGATAACTGCTACTCTCATCTTGCTTGTGCATTTCCTCTCATATTTGTCATCACTTATAACATCCTGGACACTCATCCCTGCTTTTCATTTTCATAAATTGATCAGCACTGAAGACTTCATCATATGGACAGGTTTTCTTTGTTGTTGTTTTGGGTTTTTTCACAATTCTCTCTTTAGAAATAGGCTTTTTAAGAGCAAAGATTAAAATAATATGTGTTTGAATACTTAAGCATGCATTAGATACTGAAACATTCATCTATTAAGGTAAAGTTTAAATGTAGATTGTGTAGTTTGTGCCATGCATAGTATTGAGGAAATGGGTACTATAGTAACTGGGGTAGATCCAATAACATTAGAAGACAAATTTTGTTGTTGTTCCAAGTTAACAGTCCATTCCTTGTTTTTATATTGATTCTATTATGAACTGGGTACAGTGGACCCTTTTTAGCAGAGGACACTCTATTTGCATTATCAATTTGTAAGATTAATTTTATCTAAGTATGAGACATCTGCAGGCTGTCTGCTGGGCCTGCCAAGTACCTCCAAAAATCACCCCAGACATATTATACATCTGCCATCTTTTATAATTCAAACTGCTGCAAGAAGGAATGTGTATTTATCCCTTCTAATGAAAAGAAAATATCTGAATGCCAACTAGGATGCACAAAAGATTACAATTGGAGTTGCCAAGCTTGGCTTGTCTAACATTAAATGTTTTAGTAGCTAATTCCTATGAATTATTGAGATTTTCATCATTTGGAAAATGTATCCTATCCTGCAATAATTAACACCATGCATCTTTTCCTCATCATAGATAATGTGTCACAAAAGAGCTCAGAGTATAGCTGTAAAAACCAAATGATGGTCTTTGCATGTTTTCTACTGATGAAAAGAAGATGGTAATAACAGACTCGGGATACTGTTCAAAATGTTTAAGGCTACAAAAGAGACATAGAAATGAGGCTTCAAATTCCTTTCATGTCTCTTTGGAAGATTTATATGTTCATATGGGAATATTACAATTTATTATACTTAATTGTCAAAAATTTTCAGTATTTCTGTAAATGCAATTGATTAGTTAGTAAGAGAAAAATACTTTTCCATCAGTAACTACTCTGTCATTTCAGCTTCATTTCTATTATTAGTCTATTGCTCATAGCAGTGATTAGAACAATCTGATTAATGTATTAATGATATACATATATCATTTCAATGTAATAATTATATATGTTAATTATAACATGTAATAATTACATATAATAAACTTTTATTTATGTATACAAATACTAAATAATGAGGCTAATTTTACATGTGGTAAATCATCATACAATACCTTTGTTGATTTTTGTATACAAAGTTATAATGGAACACTCAGGCTCCAGAAAACAAAAATGGAGGAGGATGCTTTTAATAAGCCTCCAGTAGTTTTAATAGGCAAAGTCTATTGTATTGTACTCATGACATTTCTCATTGTACTTGATTTAGATCCAATTTAGTTTTACTACCTATTAACATCTTGTCTTCAGATATTCTTTGTCAAGAAAGTGCCTTAATCTTGGAATAAAAACATGTAAATTGTTGTTCATTTTATTTATAACAAAACACCAGAAATGCTGGTAGAGAGCACTTTAAACAAATAGCTCTCCAGGAGTTTATTTATTTCTTCAAAAAACCAACTAATCTCTGAGTATTAGCCATAGACATGCTTGACTTTCTAGGTACCCATGTTCTAGGAACATGACAAATCACAGGCCAGGGAGGACACTCAGAGTATGTCTCCTGGAAAGCTGCATTCATTTCTTTGCAATCTCCTACATTTGCACTCCTTTCTGCTCACAGAACAGTGAGAATTGCTGGACAGGGAGCTGAGTTACTAACTGACATTAATTACTTCCACACTGGCCTGAGGGAATGAGTGTAGCTATAGAACACCTTATATTTGTCCTGTCAAGGTTCAATTGCAAAAGAACCAAAATTACCCTAGGAAATCAAAGAAGATACAAATGAATTATAAATGTTAACATTCAAAAAGATCAATCAAATGCATGTATCTATGCTTATTGAGCCTAAAATATTCTCTGTGAATCTGACAACAATGAAGTGAGCTCTGTTGCTTTTTCCAGAGAGTATTCTTTAGAATTCTTCAAAACTTGTTAGTAACCCTGAGAGGTTTATATTTGAACCAATACTAGAGTCCACTCTACACTGAGAATCTCTAGTTGTGATGTAAGCTCTAGGGTTGATGTGTAATGGGGTGTTTAGGAGTCTAGGTCCTATATGAGCTTTGAGACAACTGGTAAGAAAGACATTTAAGAAGAAAGTGAATATATGCATCAACATGTATATTAATGTGTTGTGTGAAATGACTAGAAAAATAAATCGTTCATTGACAGAGGAAATCAGGAATTAGATAACCAATTCAGAGAGTTAATGTTGTGAATCTAGGAGCAACTATGTGGAAAACAGTTGATGGTGACAAATTTGGGTTGACTTATTGTATTCAGCAATTTATCTGTATGTATTTTCCCATAAGGCACAGAGCAGGTATAGCTGACTTCTTGAAATTGTACAAAATGTTTAAAGATGAAATTCTCACAAAAGTTACTTCACAGAGAATCAGAAAATAAAAGGGTCAGTAGTGGACCTAGAGGACTTCCTCAGGATTTATGTCCATTTTCTTCTTAACTCCTGAGGATTGATGCTAAGCCTACTCCTTGAACTTTTCTCTCTTATAAGGTACACAGAGAATTGATTATGACCTCAGGTAACAAGAATTCACAGGTTACAGTATATAGATCTTTCACAGTAAAACCACAACCTAAACTATCAAAAGGCAGATTACTGAAAGAGAAAAAATAAAGGAACACAAAGTAAGCAAAAATATACAAGTAAACAATAAGCAAAAATATACAAGTAAACCAAAAGGAAGTGTTAGCAATATAGAGCAACACTTGGACCATGATGGATGGCTACAGGGAAATATTAGCTGTAAAAGACACGTGATAAATTAGCATAGTATCAATGGATAAAAGTAGAACTGATTAATCTGTATAATCAAATAGAGGTTTAGAAGAGCAGACTGAAGAATTCCATTAGACTCCAAAATAGAAATAGAAAAATATCCAACTGGAGTTAAAAGATGGAAGCATGAGACCAAACCAGGCTCTCTTAATATGGGAGTCATTTAGGAGGACTACGCAATCCATAAGACCTCTGGCAATGCAGCCAGTATTTATTCCAAAAGCATGAATGGACTTTGAGAGTCCATTCCCTATGGAGAGACTCTCCATAATCTCTCAGCATAGACATATGGGGGAGGATCTAGATCCTTCTCCAAATGAGGTGACAGACTTTAATGATCCCTTCCTGAGGAGGGATCCATCCTACCTGAGGAGTGGATAGGGGATGAGATAGGTGTTGTTGGAGGGAATGGGAGGTTGGGAAAGAGAGATAACTGGGATTGGTATGTCAAATAAGATTGTTTTATATTTAAATTAAAAAGAAAAGAAAAGAAACAGTCATTTCCCTTAGCAACAGAAACATAAAAGAGTTCTTATGAAGGCATCAAACCATGTCTTAACATGACTGTTCTGGTTGTATGAATCTGGCTTGCATAGAAAGAACTAGAGAATTCTACTCATTTTAAGAAATGAATTAGTTAGACTGAAAAAAAAAAAGGATGCAAGCGAAATTGCCAAAATCATAAAAATCAAGGTTTTGGGGAAATAGAATAACACAGAGATCAGTAAATTCCCTTGAAGAAGATATTGAATTGTTATTCTTATATCTAAATAGAGGGAAAGAGCATACACAGTAATAACTGAAGTAAATAACACACTCAGATGAATTATAAATTCAAATTAGAAAATTCAAAGATTATATACTTGAAGCATTAAGAGGAGAATAAAATAATTCATTAGGTTAGAACCAGATTTACACTGACAACTTAGAGTATAGAGGCAAAATAGTAATATTTTGAAGAGAAAATATTACATAATAAATTTGTGTGAAACTGAATTACTATACAAATATGAAATATAGTCAAAATATTTCCAGATATTTTGTGTCCAAGAAAAATAATCACATCAAACTCTACATTTAAAACTCTTCTAGAACAATTATACAAAATGTTAAATAATAATAAATTCAGACTATGTTGTAAGAGATACAGAAGACAAGCATAATAAAATATATTGTAACTGTTACTCTTTAAATGTTTTTAGTTTGTATGTACATTATAGATTTAGCACTGAGATGTGGTGTAGCAACTGAAAGACAGCAATGATGACATTAAAGAAATAAAACATACTGAAGTGTTTTCTTCTAAGGGGAACATGTAGATAATACACTTACAAATGAACCATGGAAATACAGTTTAGAATAAATAATAATATTATTATTATTAATAATAATCAAGGTAACATTCTGTTGAAGGCCCTTCATAAAGGAGGAAAAGCAAAAAGTTCATTTAATGGACAATAAGAACAGTTATATGAGATTAAATCTGAAATATCATAGTAATTAAAACTGTGCACATACATTGAATGAATCCCAATTAGAAACCAAACATGGAAAGCTAGACTATAAAAATAAGCATAAAATACAATGTTAAAATGATACACTTCCAAATATTCACAAAGCTTGAAAATGAATGGCAGGAAAGGAAGTTCTGAAAAAGAGGGAATGAAGGGATTCTTCAATGGTTATCAGCATAAGAGAGGAGAAATGCTGACAATGATAGGTGCCCTATAACATAAAATTATGAAAAACCAGAAGTATTTATGATGAATATATAAGCCATAACAACAGGAATGTGGATCCTGTAAGAAATTAGCAGTGTTGAGATGATGACTTAGTGGGTAAATCTGCCAGGCCTATTGAAAAGAGTTAATTCCCCAGGACCCCACATGTGAGAATTGCAGAAGAACAAAATTGACTCCTTAAGTTGCCACCTCACTTCGGTGGGTATTCCTGGGTAGCAAGAAAAGCAGGCACATGCACAAACAATCCTATGTAAATAATTATTTTTTTAGTGAAGCAGCTGACAGAAACATATGGAAAGCAAGATTAAACAATCCCAACTATAAAATTTAATACACATCTTACAAAGATGAATAGGGATTCAACATGACCAAGCCACTAAGCATTTAGTGATCAAATACTGTATGCAGACACATGCATTTGAAATTACATACAAATTTATCTCCAGCATACTGATACATATGAAAACATGATGAAAATGATTAAATCCAAGATGATTAAATGAATAAACACCAAATGATTAATATTCCACAAAGCAAAGAAAATTGTAACCTATCAAAATGTTCCAAAGAATTATATACAAATAATTTCAAGCAATTCATTACAAATAATGTTAATAGTAAATAAATAAAAATGATGAGATTTGAAGTAAAATTGAAAAAAGATCAACAGAAAATTACCAGCTAATTGTGAAAGAGAATAAAGCTTTAAGTATGAAACGGAGTTAATTGAGGAAAAAAAAATTTAGACTTAATCAAGAAGTAGATAAAATTTGGTCTACTCTTAATTTCAGAACCATATGCATAAATGAACCAAAAGCAAGGTCAGAAAACATATATTTATGCCCAATATCCAAGAAAATCACTATAGAATTTAATGAGCAGAAGTTATTTCACATTACTTCTGAATAAATTAAATATGAATGTGCTATTAATTATGACAACAGTTATGAAAAAAGACACAAATTTAGAAACATTTTCTAAGCATTGCTGGAGTGAAATGTTACACAAAGAATGAGAAAACCCACATGTCAGTTACCTGGGGATACTGAATTTGAGACTGGACAGTTATTTTGTAATACATAAAGTGACTGATTTTACCACATCATTTTTCTATCGACAACAAATATAAATCTGGGCAAAGAAACAAAAGGAAATTTATTAAGAACATATTTGTGGGAAATAGAAAGAAATATGTTTCATATACTTTAACGTTTGTGTGATATTGACCTTAGATTGTATTACAAATCCCACCCTGAGTATTACTCCAGTTGGTAGCATGAATGTGGGAGAGGAGAACCTAAAATGAGGCAGACTAAAGTCAACTTATTCAGAGTTTCAGAAAATTTCTAATATATGGGTTAAGAAAAATCACACAAATAACTTGTTCAGTCACAAGCCACATATGGCAAAACCATGTTTTTTGGTTTTTATTTTTTCCCATAGAGTAGAGGTTCTCAACATTTTTTAATGCTTCAAACCTTTAATACTGTTTCTCATGTAATAGTGACACTCAACCATAAAATTATTTTTGTTGCTACTTCCTTACTCTAAATTTGCTACTGTTAAGAATTGTAAGTTAAATATCAGAGATTCATGTTGGTCTTAGGCAAGCCCTTTGAAGCGGTTGTTCAACTTTCAAAGGGGTTGTGACCCACAGACTGAGAACCATTGCCACAGAGTTATAAAGGTTACTTTTAATATTAAATAAAAAACATCAGCAAGCAATAATAAATGTATTCCTATTTTAGTTACTGCTCTGAGTTCCCTCAGTGATGTGCCTTGCAAGCAAAATAAACTCTTTGTCCCCAGTGGGATTTGTATAGCTGTCTATCACAGCAACACATTAACAAAACTAAAACCTAAATATAAAATGTATCTGTGGAATGCTCAGTGTGCATTTGAAAGTTTATGACTATATCCAGACATGGTATATAGGAGTAACTACAATAATGCAATAATTAAAGAAGATGCTCAAATATAATCTCACATTTTAGTTTATTTATTGCATACATAGGTGATAGTAAACACCATGTGTGGAGGTCACAAGGAAACTTTGGGAATCTGTTTTCCTTCAATGCTTATGTGGTTCTCAGGGCTAAACTCAGGTCCACGGCTTTACAAATCATTTTATTCTCCTAGCCATCTCACTGGCCTTGAAAACTCTTGAGATTTGTTTCATCAAAAGAAATATAGATAAAAAATTCACAGCTGGCAGATTTTAAAAACTTTTTGATGAATAAACTCAGAAATTGGCATGAGATTAATGACCAAAATGGTCACATACTCAAGAAAGAAACAAAATAACTAACAGAAGTTATGTCTCAACTGGGGTTAACAGACATTTATAGAACATTCCATCCAAAGACAAAAGAATATACCTTCTTCTCTGATCCACATGGAACTTCTCTAAAATTGACCATATACTAGGTGTCATAACAAACTTCAACAGATACAAGAGATTTGGAATAGCCCCCTGTATCTTATCAGACCACCATGCTTTAAAATTGAAATTCAATAACAACACAAAATCAAAAAGGCTGAAAGACACTTAAGAAAGTGCTCAATATTCTTAGCTATCAGGGAAATGCAAATCAAAACAACTTTGAGATACTATCTTACCCCTGCCAGAATGGCTAAAATTAGAAACACCATTGACAGCTCATGCTGGAGAGGATGTGGAGAAAGGGGAACACTCCTCCACTGCTTGTGGGAGTGCAAACTCATACAGCCAGTTTGGAGCTCAGTATGGTGGTTCCTCAGGAAAATGGGAATTAGTTTATCACAGGACCCGGCAATTCCCCTCTTAGGCATATACCTAAATGATCCACATCTAGGTTGCAGAAACACATAGAGCTATTGGCCAGAGGACCACTGTGAGTACCTGCTAGCATCTTCTTCTGGATCCTTATCCTTGACCCCATCCCTGGATCCCTGTCTGAGGAGAAACCTCCTAGAGAGCTTGGACCACACAGAGCTACAGATATTGAATCTCAGGCCCATATAAGCCCATCGGAGAAGTACCATAGAGAGAGGGGGGAGACACCACTAACACCTACTGGAAGAAGCTATGGGAAGAAGGCAATACAAGAGAACACCTAACAACAGAAAGACAAACATGACACCACCAGAATCTATGGAATCTACACCAACTAGAATGGAACACAACAACAAAGCAGAGGAAGCAGAAGGGTACAACTTAAAAATTACCATCATAAAAATGATAGAGGCCCTCAAAGAAGATGTGAGAAAATCCCTTAAAGAAATGGAGGAAAAAACAAACAAAAAAGTGGAAGAAATGAAAAAATTCCTTAAGGAAAGTACAGAAAGCCAAGAAAAAACAACCAGGTGAAGGAAACGGTTCAAGACTTGAAAACTGAAATTGAGAAAACACAAACAGAAGGAATGCTGGAAATTGAAAAGCTGGGCAAAATATCGGCAACTACGGGCACAAGCATAACCAATAGAATTCAAGAGATGGAAGAGAGAATCTCAGGCGCAGAAGATAAACTAGAAGAAATAGATTCATCGACCAAAGAAGCAAACACCCGTAACTAAACACTGAGTCAAACTAGAATCCAGATGCAGAGGGAGAGGACAAGACCATGCTGCAGAAACACATAAAGACAGCTGACCTGAACAGGGAGGAGATAATGTACTCCCAGACCGATAGCGGGGAATCCAGCATGGGACTGACTCAGTCCCCCTGAACATGGGTCTCAGCTAGAAGGACTAAGCAGTCTAAGGGACCTCAGACAGTGGAACCAGTATGTATCGCTGGTGCAGAAAAGGACCTTTCGTGCACATCCCCCATGGAGGGATACTGCCTTAACCTAGAGACAGGAAAGAAGTCCTAATCACTACTTCAAATGACTTGATATATTTACATGACTCCACCTGGATGGCATTTCCCTTCATGTGGAATTGGGATGTGGGGATGGGAGAGCAGGATGAAAAGGGTGCATGTGATGGGCCAGATAGGACAAGAGAGAGGGAGGGAGAGATGGAGGGAGGGAGAAAGAGAGACGTAACTGGGATATACATGTAAAATGAAAAATAAATAATTAAAAATAATAAAGTTACCATGTATGCTTCTTAGCTTTTTGTCAAACTGGCACAGACTAGAGCTATCTAACAAGAGTCAATGGAGAAACTGCCTTTATCAGATTGGCATGTAGGAAAATTTATGGGGAAATTTCTCATATAATGATTGATGTGACATTGTGTCAGTGGGGGTGGGGGTGGGCAGTGGCATCCCTGATATAGTGGTTTGAATAAGAATGGTCACCTACAGGCTCATGTATTTGAATGCTTAGTTATCAGGGAGTGGCCCTTTTTGAAAAGGATTAGAAAGTGTGGCCTTATTGAAGGAAGTCTATCACTGGGAGCAAGTCAGGAAGCTGTGTTCCTCATGGTCTCAGCACCAGTTCCTGCCTCTGGTCCCTGCACTACTCCTAGAGCTCCTTACATGGCTTCCCTTGGTGATGGACTGTGATTAGTACATGTATGTCAAATACACTCTTTCCTTCCTAAATAAAAGAAAAAGAAAATGCACAGATCTCCCATGCTCTTGATTAGGTAGGATAAACATAGTAAAAATGGCAATCTTGCAAAAAGCAATAACAGATTCAATGCAATCCCCATCAAAATCCCAGCACAATTCTTCACTGACCTTGAAAGGAGAATTATCAACTTTATATGGAAAAGCAAAAGACTCAGGATAGACAAAACAACCCTGTACAATAAAGGAACATCAGGAGGCTTCATCATCTCTGACTTCAAGCTCTACTACAGAGCTGTAGTCCTGAAAACAGCCTGGTATTGGCACAAAAATAGACAAGTACACCAACGGATCGAATAAAAACTCTTGATATTAACCCACGCACCTATGAACACCTGATTTTTGACAAAACAGCTAAAAGTATGCAAGGGGAGGAGGAGAACAAATGGTGCTTCAACAAATGGTGCTGGCACAACTGGATGAGGGTGTGTAGAAGACTGCAGATAGACCCATGTCTATGGCCATGCACAAAATTTAAGTCCAAATGGATCAAAGACCTCAACATAAATCCAGCCACACTGAACCTGTTAGAAGAGAAAGTGGGCAGTATCCTTGAACAAATTGTTACAGGAGACTGCTTCCTGAGCATAACTCCTGTAGCAAAGACACTTAGATCAACAATTAATAAATGGGCCCTCCTCAAACTAAGGCGCTTCTGTAAGGCAAAGGGTACAGTTGGCAAGAGGAAATGGCAGCCCACAGACTGGGAATGATCTTCACCTATTCTACATCTGACAAAGGGCTGAACTTCAAAATATACAAGGAACTTAAGAAACTAGTCAACAAAACACCAGATAAATCTATTAAAAAATGGGGTACAGAACTGAATAGAGAACTCTCAATAGAGGAAATCAAAAAGGATGAAAGACATTTAAGAAAGTGCTCAATATCCTTAGCTATCAGGGAAATGAAAATCAAAACAACTTTAGATACCATCTTACTTCCACCAGAATGGCTAAATTTATAAACACCAATGATGACTTATACTTGAGAGGATTTAGAGAAAGGAGAACACTCCTCTACTGCTGGTGGGAGTGCAAACTCATACAGCCATATTGGAGATCAGTATGGCAGTTCCTCAGGAAAAAGGGAATCAGTCTCCCACAGGACCCAGCAATCCCCCTCTTAGACATATACCCAAATGATCCAAGTCCATACAACAAAGACATGTGCTCATTATTTGTAAGAGGAAGAACCTGGAAGCAATCTAGATGCCCCTCAACTGAAGAAAGGATAAAGAAGCTGTGGAACATCTAACAATGGAATACTACTCTGCAGAAAAAAATAATGGTATCTTGAAATTTGCAGGCAAGTGGATGGCACTTAAAGAAACCATCCTGAATGAGGTAACCCAGTCACAAAAAGAGGAACGTGGTATATACTCACTCATCTATGAATTTTAGACATAGAGCAAAAGATCACCAGCCTAGAATTCACACTGCCATAGGCACTAGGATACAAGGTTGATTCTAAGAGATTTATATAAGGTCCCTCACAGAAGGGGGAAGGGACAAGATCTCCAGAGAATGTTAGGAGTGAGAGGGCAGTGAGTGGAGACAGAACTAGTAGAAGGAGAAGAGGAGCAGAGGGAAGCACGTGGGACTAGGATGATTGAGTCAAGGGAGACAAGAGAGACAGACAGAGAGAGAGAGAGAGAGAGAGAGAGAGAGAGAGAGAGAGAGAGAGAGAGAGAGAGACCTGTAAAGGAGTAGAGTTTTTCCACCCACTGCCTGGTCTTGTCCCGCTGCTGCACCAGCCCCAATTAACACTCTGTATTTGATATAATTCTGTTGGCCTGTTACTAGTTTCTTATCAGCTAGCTCTGTCTTAATTATTAATCCATTTCTATGTATTTCCATGTGGTCTTACCTGCGAGAGGCAGCTGGTGGTTCTTCCCTCTCCAGACTCTCCATCTTGGCTCCTCCTTACTCCTTCCTCTTTCCCCTCCTTATCTCCTAGTCCCTCCTATCTTCCTTTCCTATTGGCCAACAGTGCTTTATTTATTAACCAGTATGAGAAACATTTACAGAATGGCATCTCCCATCATAGACCCTAGAAGAGGGAGCCATTATAGGTTTGAAGGGAAACTGAACTTAGAGAAATGTCCAGAGACCTACAAGACTGACCCCAAGTAACAATTTGAGCAACAGTGGAAAGGCTACTGATAATGAGATCCTGATAATGAGATCGATGACTACCTTATCCACATTCATGGAGCCCTCATCTAATAGCTGGTGGAAACAGAAGCAAACACCTATAACTAAACACTGAGCCAAAGTAGAATCCAGATGCAATAAGGGAGGACAAGACCATGCTCCAGAAACACATAGAGACAGTTTGCCTGAACAATGATGGGCTAATGGGCCTCCAGACTGATAGCTGGGAATCTAACATGGGACTGACTCAGTCCCCCTGAACATGGGTCTCAGCTAGAAGGACTGAGCAGTCAATGGGACCTCAGACAGTGGAACCAGGATGTATTCCTGGTAAACAAAAGACTTTAGGGGCACATCAACCATGGAGGGTTACTCCCTTAACCTAGAGACAGAAGAGAAGTCCTAGTCCCTATTAGAAATTACTTGACAGATTTTGATGACCCCTGCTGGAGGGCATCACCCTACATGTGGATTGGTGAGGGATGGGAGGGGAGGGTGGTTGGGGACATGAGAGGGTGGGAGAGATCAAAAGAGGGAGAGACACAGTTAGGGAAAGTGGGAGATGGACCTGGGATCGATATGTAAAATAAAAATAAAAAATAAATTAATAAAAAAAGAATAAATGAGTTAATGGTTTCTGTTTTTGGATTCCTCTTATAAACTAGAACCATTCTTTAGTTAAAAGCCAAAATTCCTTCTATCAATGCTCTCTATACACAGTTTTTCTGACATAAAGCTTTTATAAATAACCAATTATTAACATTCATCATTTCACCTGTGTGTTTTATTTCTTGAGAGTATGTAACAACTTATATAATATTAATGTCCAGAGTTAGTAAAATTTATTGAGTGGTATTTAAATGAAATGGCTTTGTAACATTTTTACAGAATCCTGTATGTAGATATTTCACAAAATAATATAGCTCATACTAAATAGTTTTCATCAAGGCCTTATTTCAATGCTATGCCACCATTTTCTTCATTGAGGAAAAGGTGATACTATATATTCACCACACAAAATAATCTATAATTTGTTCAAAAAAGAATTTAATCATATAATATTTTAGTGGATAATTATCAGTTTAATTTTGAGAAACATCAGTATTCTTAGAATATTAATGAAAGTAAACATATTGGAAATTTTTTATAGTGCACCAGACTCACAATTCAATTATAAATAACATTTTAATTACCTTGCATATATGTATGTAGTATATGAATATGTTGACATAAATGTGTGAATTGGAAATTTTATCCATCATATATATGCAAGTGTTTTAATTAGATCCATTGATGGTTCTTTGTAAAATTCATAGTTTATATATCTGTATATTTCTAAGAATGGTTAATTATTTCTTCAAAAGAACATGTAATCATACTAAACATGGTAGTGCATGGAATATTGGATATTAAAATATGAAGAAAATTGCAGTGAGTGATTCTGAGTGCATTATGGTTTGGGGGAACTTTGCTGTCAGCGTTGTTACAACATAGTGTTTTTTGGATGTCTGTGGGTATTTAAATCTAAGCGTTTCTGCCATCAACTCTCTTTTTGAAGCACAAATGACCCAGGGAATAAGGGACTGATTATTCCTGGTTAGCCAGTACATTTAGCTGCATTATTCCTGAAGATGCTTGAGCACAAGTGATTTATAATCTCTGTGTGAGAAAAGGCACCCTCTTGTCTTGACTTCCACTCCACCCTCCCATTGGTTAATCTCATGTTATCACATACCACGATCCTCCTACAAACTGCACCAACATTTCTCTGAACCGTTTTTCTCTGCACTGACACTGATTTCATTTAAAAATTTCCACTCACAATTAATACATGAACATCATTAAATATTGTTCCGTGAAGTTTTGCCAGAAGGGGTTACAGTACAGAGCCGAAATAAATTAACCCCGAAAGCCAGAAACCATCTCCCGGCATTGTTTACCTCCTTACGATAAGGCCTCTGGGCTCACAATTTGTTACTGAGGCCTGTACTTCACTGCACAGCTTTGCTCTCTCTTCCTCCTGAGAATCTGTTGGCCAGAGGAGATCGCCATATATTTAACACAAAGCGAAGGTCTGCCAGAAAGAAAATGAACTGTTGTTCTAGGTTCATGTAATTTCTCTTCCTGATTAACCTGGATCTCTCCGTTTCTTATATGCTGCCACGTGTCAGAATTGACTCAGATGACAAAATATTTAAACCAAAGCTGACTTCTGTTTACCCGTTATGGTGTAAATGAAGGCATCTTTGGAATAATGGGTTTTCAGTTGGTAGGATTATTAGAGAAGGCTTGGGACTGAACATACTGCGTAAAGGACCTTGACTCCTTTCTTTCCTGAAAGTAATAACAAACTGTGGAGTAAGTGAAGGAGAGGAATAGCACCAACTTTCCCCACATTATTTAGAAACCGATGTAAGGGAAAGAGAGGAATAGCACTTCCTCTACAACTCCATTGCAGTCTTCTCTGCCTTTTTCAGGTTTAGATTTACAGTGACTCATAATTCATGGCTATTCCACATTCTTTCAA
Organism: Phodopus roborovskii; assembly: GCF_943737965.1. Classification (NCBI taxonomy): domain Eukaryota; kingdom Metazoa; phylum Chordata; class Mammalia; order Rodentia; family Cricetidae; genus Phodopus; species Phodopus roborovskii. Next base: position 14,947,685 of record NW_026126410.1, read on the forward strand.
GAGTCTATCACTTGCCTATCTGTTGATTGTTTTGATTTTCTGTAAATAAACTAAATTATAAACTCAGTTTTGGGTTCACATTTTCATTGTTTCTTTGTGCTTGGTTTAGTTTTTTTTTTTTTTAAACTTGAAGTTGTGCATGTATGATTGATTTCAGACTGCCATTTCCCAATGTACTATTAATTTAGTATTATAAACTTTCTTTTCACCAGTAATTTAATTATGTCCCACAATTTTCATGTTACATTTTCACTTTCATTTCCTACACTGTCAAACACATGCTTAAGATTGAGGCTTTTCTATGTAACTCAGATTTTTAAAACTGAGTTATTTAGTGATTATTTTGTTACTGTTCATTAACCTTTTCCAATTTGAATCACTTGAGTCTAAGTACAGTCCTGTGAGCTCAATATTTGTAAATATGTTATGATTCTGTCCTTACCAATGTTATAACCTGGTTCCATATATATGACTTCTTGAAACCTGAAATGACCATGCACTTACTCTTTGAGTTATGGGGCATGATGTGATATACACTTTAATTATTTTGTTCTATTGAATTATCATCTGTGCTGTATCACAGGAAATAGTCTATAATCAGTCTTTGGATAACTGAGAAAGAAATGTCGTATCTAACTCTAATGACAAATTTTCCATTTTTCTTTTCAGTTTTCCATGTTTCATTGATGAAATTTGTTTTTAAACAGTTTCAGACATGTATGCCATCTACAACAACCTACTCTCACCTCTATGCCCCAATCAATCTCTCACATTCAAATTTGTGACTGCTTATTTTATTACTGATCTACTGGGATTGACCAGGGCCAGCTGTGTGGTTCTACATTTCCTTTTTCTTCATACAGACTCTTTCTAGAGCTTTGAAATAAATGAGAAGTCATGTATAGTCCCTCAAATAAGTTATATACCAAAGTTTTAAAAGGCTCCTTTACTTGTTCAGTTTCCTGTATACTGTTCAGATTGATGACTATTGATTTGTCCTCAGTTCAAGAATTCTGTCCTTACTCTATAATTCTGCTCAACATATTTACTAAGATATTTATCATCAGTTTGGAGTCCTTATTACTTTTCTTTTTTTTAATTTATATTTGTAACAAACTTGTTTACATGTCAATTCCAGTCCCCTCACCCTCCTAGCCTTCCCTGTCCCCCCCCCCCCACAAACCCACATCCCATCCCCTTTCTACACCCCAGGGATGGTGAGGGCTTTCATAGGGAGTACTCAAAGTGTGTCATATCATTTGGAGCATGGCCTAGGCCCTCCCCCATGTGTCTAGGCTGAAAGAGTATCCTTCTATGTGGAATGGGCTACCAAATTCCATTCATACACAAGGGATAAATGCTGATCCACTACCAGAGACCCCAAAGACTGCCCAGTCTTCCCAACTAACACCATGTTCATAGAATCTAGGTTTGTTCTATTATGGTTTCCCAGCTATCAGACTGGGGTCAATGAGCTCCCCCTTGTTCAGGTCAGCTGTTTCTGTGGGTTTCTCCATCCTAGTCTTGACCCCTTTGCTCATCACTCCTTCCTGTCAGCAACTGGATTCCAGGAGGTCAGTTCAATGTTTAGCTGTGGGTGTCTGCTTCTACTTCCATCAGCTACTGGATGAAGGCTCTAGGATGTCATATAAGACAGCCATCAATCTCATTTTCAGGGCAGGGCATTTAAGGTAGCATCTCCACTATTGCTTAGATTGTTAGGTGGAGTCATCCTTGTAGATCCCGGGACATTTCCCTAATGCCAGATTTCTCTTTAAACCTATAATGGCTCCCTCTGTTAAATATCTGTTTTATGCTCTCCTCTATTCTTTAACTGACTTGATCTTCCTGCTCCCTTATGTCCTCCTCTCCCCTCCTCTTTTCCTCTTCTCTTTCTCCTAACTCCCTCTCCCCTCCCAACTTTTTGTTATGTTGATTCTTTGTATTGTTTTCATAATTTCTACTTTATTGATTTCTGAGTTCAAATTGGTGCTTACTCCTTTGGGGTGAGGTTGCTTCTTTTTGTTCTAGAGCTTTCAGTTGTGCTGTTAGTTCTCTTGGGTGACAATTCTCCAGTTTCTTAATGTGGGCAGTTAGAGCGATGTACTTTCCTTTTAGTACCACATTCAAAGGGTCCCATAAATGTGAGTATGTTGCATCTTCATTCTCATTGAATTCTAGGAAGTTTTAAATTTCTTTATTTCATGGAATGGTGTAATTGTGCATTATTCAATATTCATGAGTTTGTAGGGTTTCTGCAATTTGTGTTGTTGAATTCAAACTTTTAATTTTGGTGGTCTGATAAGATCCAGGTGGTTATTCCAATTTTTTGTACCAATTGAGGTTTTGCTGAGAAGACGTTATATTCTATTGTGTTGGGACGGAATAGTCTACAAATTGGGTTTGTTAAAATCAATTGGGTCATAACTTCTTTTATTTCCTTTGTTTCTTTGTTAAACTTCTGTCTGTTGTACCTGTTTAGTGTTGAGAGCCATTGTGCTACCTCTACTAAGTGTTTAAAGATGACAAATCAAATGGCATTATATTTTTGTAATTTTCTACAGAAAATGAAATAACTAAATTATACCCATGAAAGAAGGTTAATATTGCTGAACAAAGATGATGAAATCTAGGTAAATATTTGCAAAAAAAGACATTATTCATAAGAAATAATGAAATATTCTTAATAAAGTTGAAGATATTCTATCACAGTTCCATTAATTACAGGACTCTGAAAACATTAAGAAGACTGATCATGTATAGTAATCAATTATTTTTTGTTGTTTATCACTTCTGAATTACTGGATCCATCAGATTCCCAGAGTGCTATAGCATGAAACAACAGCTATCCTGTGTCCATTTCTTCAAATTCTCTCATTTTCACTTAATTAATTGAAAATTTCCAATATAAAGTTAGGCTATATGCTTTCAATTCCAACCCATGTGAGACAGATGCAGTCAGATGTCTGTCAATTCAAGTCCTGCTTGGTCTACAGAGCATGTTCCAGGACATCACATGTCTTAAAAAAAATAAAAAATAAAAAAATAAAAGGTCTGATGGGAGATGTCATTCTGTAAATATATTTGTCTTATTGGTTAATGAATAAAGCATGGTTGACCAATAGGAAAGCAAGATACACAGGACTAGGGAACAAGTTGGATTCAGGAAGTAGCAGGGAGGAGTTTCAAAATGTAGGACAAAGAGAGAACAGAGGTCTGGACCCTCTCTCTGGTAAGATAAGACCACATGAAAATACTTAGATTAATAGAAATGGGTTAATATTTAAGACAAAGCTAGCCAATAATAAATGCTGGTAACAGGCTAATACCTTTATATCTAATACAGTGTCTCAGTGTGTTATTTGGGGCTGTGGACAAAGGTCGAATTATCATTGAGTAGCTTTGGACAACCAGCCAATTTCACAGTCCTTTCTATCTATGACAGCCATAATTTCTCTGTAACCTGTTGTTTGGTTTATATTAACAAACGCACACTAAGTCCCTGGATTCTTATCCCTTATCTCTGAATTTTCAAACAAGGAAAGAAACAAAATAGTCATTATTCCCAGATACCTGTAAAATTCTGTGTATTTTCCAAATCCTTTAGGCATTTAGAGAATAATTGTGAGTTGGAGGGGACAGAAAACTTCTATAAATAAAAAAATTAAAATAACCCAATTTTCTTAAAGAAGAAAAATATAGAAACTTATCAAATAAAAAGAATATAGATTACAAAAGGAAGCCAGAAAACAAATAAAGAACCACTTGGACCCAAGGATCACAACAGACTATAGACATCTAAACTAAATAGAATAAGCTGAACTAAGTGTACAATCTCCTGATTTGAAATGAGCTATGAACAATAGCCTGGCAATGACCTAGCTATCACCCTGACTTACTCTAACAAAATCACTACGAAATAGGCTGAAAAATAAATTATAGGTTCCAGATATATAATACAAATTTATTTTTGTCTTTTTATTTATTTTTTTTATTTAATTTTATATAACAAAGTCCAATTAAATGAAAACAAACATTTATACACAATATTTGGGAATTTGGGCGTCGTTCTTTCCAAACTACTTCCTGCTGGTAAGGGGCTCTGTCATGGGGGATTCGAAGGAGATTCAGATATCCTAGCTGTAGTCTGTAGGGCTGTTTTGTCCAGCTGTTTTGAATGTAGGATCACCTTTTAATCTGTTTCAGGCGGTCTGGCGTGATCAAACCACATTAGTCTGGAAGGAATCCACATCTTTTCATTTTCTGTGGAAACAAAAATAGAAACTTGTCCTTCAACTTCAATTTTGGAGTCAAAGCATTTTTTTTTTTTTACTTTAACTTATTATTTTACATGTCGATCCCAGTTCCCTCTCCCTCCCTCCCTGCCCCCAGCCTTCCCTCCCTCCTTCCCTCCTTTTTACCCTCTCTGCCCTCTCACATGCACTCTAAACACCCTCCCCTCCCATCCCTCCACCCCAATTCCATATGTAGGGGAATGCCATCCAGTTGGGGTCATGTAGATCTGACAGGTCCTGTGAAGTAGGGACTAGGGCTTCTCTCCTGTCTCTAGATTAAGGCAGTTATCCCTCCATGGGGGATATGTTCGCAAAGTCCTTTTGTGCACCAGGGATACATCCTGGCTCCACTGTCTGAGGTCTCTTAGACTGCTCAGTCCTTCTGGCTGAGACCCATATTCAGGGGGGCCTGAGTCAGTCCCATGCTGGCTTCCCAGCTATCAGTCTAGTGGCCGTTAGCTCCTCCTTGTTCAGGTAAGCTGTCTCTATATGTTTCTGCCACATGGTCCTGTCCTCTCCATCTGCATCTGGGTTCCAGTTGGACTCAGTATTCATGTATGGGTGTTTGATCCCGTTCTCAACAGGCATTAGTTGAGGGCTCCATGGAGAAGTTAGTTGTTGATCTCACTCTCCGGGAAGGGCATTTATGATAGCCTTTCCATGGAAGCTGAGATTGTTAGTTGGGAGCAGTCTTGTAGTTCTCTAGACCTTTCTCTATGTTTAATTTTATCTTCAAACCAATATTGGCATCCTCTGTTATGTTCTCTCTCTCTGTCTATGTCTCTCTCTTTCCTATCTTCTATTCCTAACCAGGCTCAATCTTCCTGGTCGCACATGTTTTCCTTTCTTCCCCCTCATTTTCTCCTACTTCTCTCTCCATTCGCTGCCCCCCCCCACTTCACCTGAGCTCTGGGTGACTTGTCCATTCCCAGTTCTGTGAGGGACTTTATATGAATCTCTTAGAATACACCTTGTATCCTAGTTCCTCTGGTGATGTGAATTATAGGCTGGTGATCATTTGATCTAGGTCTAAAATCCATATATGAGTGAGTACATACTATGTTCCTCTTTTTGTGACTGTGTTACCTCATTCAGGATGGTTTCTTCAATTGCCATCCACTTGCCTGCGAATTTCAAGATACCATTATTTTTTTCTGCAGAGTAGTATTCCATTGTGTAGATGTACCACATCTTCATTAACCATTCTTTAATTGAGGGGCATCTAGGTTGCTTCCAGGTTCTTGCTATTACAAATAGTGCTGCTAAGAATATAGTTGAACAGATGTCTTTGTTGCATGGATGTGGATCCTTTGGGTATATGCCTAAGAGGGGGATTGCCGGGTTCTGTGGGAAACTAATTCCCTTTTTCCTGAGGAACCGCCATACTGATCTCCAAAATGGCTGTATGAGTTTGCACTCCCACCAGCAGTGGAGGAGTGTTCCACTTTCTCCACATCCTCTCCAGCATGAGTAGTCATTGATGTTTCTAATTTTCGTCATTCTGGCAGGGCAGGGGTAAGATAGTATCTCAAAGTTGTTTTGATTTGCATTTCCCTGATAGCTAAGGATGTGGAGCATTTTCTTAAATGTCTTTCGGCCTTTTTGATTTCCTCCATTGAGAATTCTTTCTTCAGTTCTGTACCCCATTTTTTAATAGGGTTATTTTGTGTTTTGTTGACTAGTTTCTTGAGTTCTTTGTGTATTTTGGAGATCAGCCCTTTGTTGGATATAGGATTGGTGAAAATCTTTTCCCAGTCTGTGGGCTGCCGTTTGGTCTTGTCGACTGTGTCCTTTGCCTTACAGAAGCTTCTAAGTTTGAAGAGGTCCCATTTAATTTTTTCTTTCAGTGTCTGTGCCCCTGGAGTTATGTTCAAGAAGGGGTCTCCTATACCAATTTGTTCAAGGGTACCTCCTACTTTATCTTCTAAGAGGTTCAATGTGGCTGGATTGATGTTGAGGTCTTTGATCCATTTGGACTTGAGTTTTGTGCATGGCGACAGACATGGGTCTATCTGCAGCCTTCTACACACCCTCATCCAATTGTGCCAGCACCATTTGTTGAAGATGCTGTCCTCGCCCCATTGTATAATTTTAGCTGTTTTGTCGAAAATCAGGTGTTCATAGGTGCGTGGATTAATGTCAGGATTTTTCAATTCGATTCCATTGGTCTACCTGTCTATTTTTATGCCAATACCAGGCTGTTTTCAGAACTATAGCTCTGTAGTAGAGCTTAAAGTCAGGAATGGTGTTGCCTCCTGAAGTTCTTTTATTGTATAGGGTTGTTTTGGCTATCCTGGGTCTTTTGTTTTTTCATATAATGTTGATTATTATCCTTTCAAGGTGGGTGAAGAATTGTGGTGGGATTTTAATGGGGATTGCATTGAATCTGTAGCTTGCTTTTGGCAAGATTGCCATTTTTACTATGTTTATCCTACCTATCTAAGAGCATGGGAAATCTTTCCACTTTCTGGTATATTCTTTAACTTCTTTCTTTAGAGCCACAAAGTTCTTATTATATAGGTCTTTTACTTATTTGGTAAGCATTACACCAAGATACTTTATGTTGCTTATGGCTATTGTAAAGGGTGACGTTTCTCTGATTTCTTTCTCTGTCTCTTTGTCGTCTGAAAAATGTAGGGCTACTGATTTTTTTGAGTTTATCTTGTATCATGCTAGTTTGCTGAAGTTGTTTATCAGCTGTAGGAGTTCTCTGGTAGAGTTTATTGGGTCTCTTATGTAAACTATCATATCATCTGCAAATAGAGACAGTTTGACTTCTTCCTTTCCAATTTGGATCCCCTTGATCTCCTTTTATTGTCATATAGCATTAGCTAGAACTTCTAGTACGATATTGAAGAGATATGGAGAGAGAGGGCAGCCTTGTCTTGTTCCTGATTTTAGAGGAATTGGCTTAAGTTTCTGTCCATTCAGTTTGATGTTGGCAGTTGGATTGCTGTATATTGTTCTTATTATGTGTATATATGTTCCTATTATCCCTGACATCTCCAAGACCTTTATCATGATAGGGTGTTGAATTTTGTCGAAGGCTTTTTCCGCATCTAGGGAGATAATCATATGGTTTTTCTTTTTCTGTTTGTTTATATGGTGGATCACGTTGATAGATTTTCGTATGTTAAACCATCCCTGCATTCCAGGGATGAAGCCCACTTGGTCATGGTGGATGATTTCTCTGATGTATTCTTGAATTCGGTTTGCAAGGATTTTATTGAGTATTTTTGCATGGATGTTCATCAGGGATATTGGTCTGTAGTTTTCTTTCTTAGTTGTGTCTTTGTGAGGCTTGGGTACCAAGGTTATTGTGGCCTCATAAAAAGAGTTTGGCAATGCATCTTGTTGTGGAACAGTTTGAGGAGTAGTGGTATTAGTTCTTCCTTGAATGTCTGGTAGAATTCTGCATTGAATCCATCTGGCCCTGGACTTTTTTTGGTTGGAAGGCTTTCGATTTCATTGCCGGTTATAGGTCTATTTAAGTTGTTTGTCTGTTCTTGATTTAATTTTGGTAAGTGATATTTATCCAGAAATTTGTCCATTTCCTTTGAATTTTAATTTTTGTGGAGTACAGATTTTCAAAGTATGACATGAAAATTGTCTGGATTTCCTGTGTCTGTTGTTATGTTCCCCTTTTTGTTTCTAATTTTGTTAGTTTGCATGTTCTCTCTGTGCTTTTTCGTTAATTTGGATAAAGGTTTGTTTATCTTGTTGATTTTCTCAAAAAACCAACTCTTCGTTGCATTGATTTTTTTGTATTGTTTTCCTGGTTTCTATTTTGTTGATTTCAGCCCTCAAGTTGATTATTTCCTGGCATCTACTCCTACGGGGTGAATTCGCTTCTCTCTATTCTAGGGCTTTCAGTTGCACTATTAATTCTCTTATGTGACTATCCTCTATTTTCTTCATATGGGCACTTAGTGCAATGAACTTCCCTCCTAGCAGTGCTTTCAAGGTGTCCCATAAGTTCGGGTATGTTTTATCCTCATTCTCATTGAATATTAGAAAGTCCTTAATTTCTTTCTTTATTTCTTCTTTGACCCAGGAGTGGTGTAATTGCACATTCCATGAGTTTGCAGGTTTTCTGCTATTTGTGTTGTTGTTGAATTCCAATTTTAAATCATGGTGATCCGATAAGATATAGGGGACTATTCCTATTCTCTTGTATCTGTTGAGGTTTGTTATGTCACCTAGTATGTGGTCGATTTTAGAGAAGGTTCCATGTGGAGCAGAGAAGAAGGTATATTCTTTTGTCTTTGGATGGAATGTTCTATAGATGTCTGTTAACCCCAGTTGAGACATAACTTCTGTTAATTCTTTTGTTTCTTTGTTGAGTTTCTGATTTGTGGTCCTGTCCACTGTTGAGAGTGATGTATTGAAGTCTCCCACTATAAATGTGTGAGGTTTTATATGAGCTTTGAGTTTTAGTAGTGTTTCTTTTACGAATGTGGGTGACTTTGTATTAGGGGCATTGATGTTCAGAACTGAGACTTTGTGTTGATGGATTTCTCCTGCGATGAATATGAAATGACCGTCTTTATCTCTTTTGACTAATTTTGGTTTGAAGTCTAATTGTTAAATATTAGGATAGCTACACCTGCTTGCTGGATTTGTAGATACGTACTGGGAAAATCTGCTTTTGTCATTAAATATCCTGTTTTCTCCATCTATAGTGATTGACAGTGTTGCTGGGTATAGTAGCCTGGGCTGGCATCTGTGTTCTCTTAATAATTGTAGAACATCTATCCAGGACCTTCCAGCCTTGAGGGTTTCCATGGAGAAGTCAGGTGTAATTTTGATAGGTCTGCCTTTATATGTTACCTGTCCTTTTACCTTCGCTGCTCTTAATATTCTTTCTTTATTCTGTATGCTAGGTATTTTGATTATTATATTTCGAGGGGTCTTTTTTCTTTGGTCCAGCCTATTTGGGTTTCGGTATGCTTCTTGTACTTTCATGGGCATGTCCTTCTTCAGATTTGGAAAGTTTTCCTCGATGATTTTGTTGAATATGTTTTCGGTACCTTTGAGCTGGTCTTCCTCACCTTCCTCTATGCCTATTATTCTTAGGTTTGGCCTTTTCATGGTGTCCCACATTTCCTGGATATTTTGTGTTAATGATTTGTTGGATTTATGATATTCTTTGGTCAATGAATCTATTTCTTCTAGTTTATCTTCTGCGACTGAGATTCTGTCTTGGTTATTCTTGTGTCTGTAGTTCCTGACTTTTTGCCCAGATCGTTCCTTGTTCTATTTGGGATATATATATATATATATATATATATATATATATATATATATATATATTTGTTTCAAAAAACAAAAATAAGTATGACTAACATGCCAGAACACTCAAAAATAATTTCTTCATGCTTTTTGAATGATACAGAGCATTCTAATTTTCTACAACCTATTCCCATGCAAGGGAAAGCTGAATCTTCTGGCTCCATGTCGGTAAACCTACTGTGTTTTGATCAGCATTCCCTCTCCTCTGGTAGCCATCAGTTCTTTGCTTAGAACACACCACTTTGATTCACACAGGTATCTCAGTTTTTATTTACTGACAATTTGTAATGTTATTGAAGTTAATATTTTTCAGAAATATCACAAAACAGATTCTCTCAATTCATCTCACAATATTCAGCAAGTTTGACAGGTCTTTATTAAATGAAGTCATTTGTCTAAGGTAGTTCTTGTTAGTTTTCTATAGTGCAAAAAGCCATTCTCTTTAAGCAATCGATTAATACTATATAAACATCAAAATTCCTAAAATTATTTTCCTCACTCTTTTTAGCATCAACAACTGGATCTTAAAACTGCAATTAATACTCTATTGTTACTATGATAATTTTCTCCTTTCATGCATTAGTTCTTCATCTGAATTTTGAATGCAGTGCAAGCTCAAGAATTTGAATTCTGATTTATATATGAAGTTTGTCTCTCCCAAATATGAATGTTTTTCCCAACATCAGATGAGTATGGGAGACACTAATCAAAGAAATTCTCTTTCAAAAGGTGGGGCCGGGTTCTAAAAGAATAACTTTTTCTTTAAAAATGCTTTTGCTAATACTTCTTACAAGGTTAGAGCTCTTCTCCTTGGAACCTGGCACAGCTCCTGAGATGAAACACATGGAATTTATGTCTTCCACAATACTGTAGAACATAGGGTTTCTTCCTCTACTCCCTACTCAGCTTCCAGCATCTTGCAGCAGTCATCACAAAGGTGTTCCTGCCAGCATCCTAATCTGGAGGTCTCTGTTTTTGCTGCACAGTCCTGAGGTCTGAGTAGGGATTTCTCTGTATCTCTCTAGGTATCTAAGTAGCTCTGTCAGACAGTTTTGGTTCTCCAGTCAAACAGAACATGGGTTTTTGATTTAAGGTTTTCCTTACTGAGGAACATGACTATTGTCTTTAAAATAGACTTAAAACAAGCAGTACCAACCAACTCTTTATTACATATGTCCATGCTTTCAGTCTTTCCTAGTGTGGATGCTATGGGTTTTCCCAATTGGCTGTGGTAATTTACAGCTCTAAGTTTCTACTTAATTACTTTTAATTGATTTTATTAATTAATTTTAGGTCATTGTTGCATTTATTTATTTATTGTCCTTAGGAAATGATTCTTTAATATCATGGATATATTTACAACAATTTTTTTCATATGTTTTACTATTATATCCAACATAAAAATTTTTCTTTCATGTTACAGGAGAGAATTTTATTCTGATTATTCACTACAGTTCTTTATATGTTTCATGATTCTGTTATTGTTAAAAAAACAAAAATTTTACAATATATAATACAAAATTTATAAATCTTTGATTTTCTCCTTGAGTAGAAATTATTTGTTGAATCTCTGTTATAGAAGGTGTCTCATAAGTTTCTTTTCAAGTTTTGTTTTCTAGCCTGGAATTTTAGGAATCTCCTGTGTGTCTGTATCCATTAATGGTCAGGTAGTAATTTGCACAGAGGTTATTTCTAGAGCCAACAGTTCTGTAAAGCCTACACAATCTTTGCATGGATTTGTGTGTGCTTTGGGAAGTACATTCAAAGTTCAGTTGCTTTGAAACCCTGCTACTACTTTTATTTCCCTCGGGATACTCACAATTCTTTCTGGAACACACACATAATTTCCCAGTCAGGACTGACTCTTTAGATAATTTATTTGACCCTTCTAATTCTTTCTTATTTTCAGACTCTCTTTGTTGACATTTTGATTGTAATACTGCATGCTGTACAGGAGCTAGTAACCTCAGAACACTGAAGTTTCTAGAACCATGACTTATTATGCCTAAAAGTGCATTAAAAATGATATCAAGAATTACTTTTGCCCTCTTTCTATAATTTAAGTTTATCATCTGCCATGTGTATACCACTAGATTTCATGGAAAGGTTCTTCCCTAGGTTCTGGGATGTGGATGTGTTTTACACACAAACACACACACACACACACACACACAGAGAGAGAGAGAGAGAGAGAGAGAGAGAGAGAGAGAGGAATAGAGAGAGAAAGACAGACAGACAGATATACAGGCAGACAGAAAGACAGAGGCAGAGACTAAGAATAAGAACACAGAGAGTACCAGCAAAGAAGACATACAGACTGACAGAAAGACAGAGAGGTCTTATATAATTATCTTAACTCAGATTCCTGAACATTGGAAATGCCATGTGTTTGCTAAGATTTGACCAGCAATTTTGATATTACAAGCAAAATTGTTCATTTTTCAAATAATCTCAATTTTATCCTGAAGTTTATTAGAAAGCCTACATTTTTCTGAGGTAGAAGTTAAAAACAATATTTATTTTTAACAATATATATATATATATATATATATATATATATATATATATTGGGGTGTTTTGCCTACATGTCTATAATTGCACTGCATGTCTTCCCAGTGCTCACAGTGGCCATAAGAGGGTGTTGATTTCCCTGAAACTAGTAACACAAGAATAACCTATATTTGTATTTGGGTGCTGTGAATTGAACAAGCAAGGTTCTTCTGCCAGTTCAGAAATGCTATAAAACCTCTCACCCATCTCTCCAGCAGAAAAGTGGAAATTTTTGCAAGTTTGAGAGGATATAACATGGAGAAAAAAATAAAATAGGTTGCCAAAGTTCTCTCTAATTTTTAAAACAGTGTTTCAGCATGTGAAAACCATATTTTCCAAAGTATCAATGTTTCTCCAATTCAATGGCAATGCAATAAGGAAGATGCTGTGTTGAGGTTGAAAGACAATTGCACCCTCATAAGTACCCTTATCTGTGATCTGTGTACTGTCTAGTTCAGCCTAAAGAGTTCAATTATTTCATCTGGGGAAATGAAGTCAAGACATCTGAGTTAAGGTAATCAAAGTTAAATTCTTCAATGCTTCCTACACATGTGAAAATAATAATAATAATTATAATAATAAAGATACACTAGCATATGCATCTTTATTTATCATTGTATAAAATACTATGATCTTAATGGCACGATCTAAGTGATAATCATATAATAGTGTGAATCTTTGTGTTCTATTTATTTGAAAATTTTCATAAAAACACCTAAGAAAAAACACAATATTTATGATTTAAAAATATTATTTATATAGTTATGGGAATTTGAAGACATTAGGGGAAGAGATTGCAGATTTGGTATTCCTTAACAGTCAAGGATTAATAATATTTTTGGAAAATAATGTCCATGGCTAATACAAATGTCATGTTATTCTTCCCTTAAATGTGTGTGATACTGTTTCTTGGGTCTTTAAAGTCTTTGTCTTTTAAATTCTCATAGTAACTCTAAACAATATACTTCATTTTTATTTTGTTTAGGAAGCTCAAACAGCAGTAATACTTCCTGTGGTATACCCATAATTCATTTTTTTTTCTTTTTCACTCATTCTTCTCTAAAATATTACATCACCTATGCTGTTTTCCCTTCTTCTTTTCTTGCCAGCCCTTTCCCTCACCTCTTCTCTTCCCAGATTCATTTCTCCTTTCAGAAAGGGCAGGTCTCCTGGGGATATCAACCAAATATGGCATATAAAGTTATTATAAAATCAGGTTTATCCCCTCATATTAAGGCTGGATACAGCACCTAGTAGGTACCAAGAACAGGCAAAAGAGTCAGAGACAGCCCAACTCCCACTGTTAGGAGGCTCACAAGAACAATAAGTTACCCAAAGTAACACATATGCAGAAGACCTAGTTCAGGCCCACATGGGCTCCCTTTTATTGCTTCAGACACTGTGAGCCCTTGTGAGATTGGGTAGTTAATTCTGGAGATCATTTTTTTTATGATGTCTTACACTCTGGCTCTACAATCATTCCTCCAACTTTCCCATGGAATTTTGCCCGCCTTATCTAATGTTTGACTATGTGTCTCTCTATCAGCTCATCTCAGTGGCTAGATGAAGCCTCTCTGATGATGATTAGGTATGGCTAAGTTCTTTGAGTATAGCAGTGTATCATTGGGAATCATTTAATTAAGTTTTCCCCTGGGTTGTGATTAGTTCTATCCTAGGTCTCTCCCCCATCCAGTCTCTTATTGTTGACCCCTCCAGCCAGTATCAGGTATGGGGCACCATTCATGGCATAGGTCTCAACTTGGTTACTTCCATAAGTTCTATGTCACGTTTACCCCAGAACATCTTGCAGACAGAGAAAATTATAGGTTGATGGTTTTGTGGTTGGGTTGATGTCCCAATCTTTCCACTGGAAGTCTTTTCTGGTTACATAAGATTGCTTTATAAGTTTCATATGCCCCATTACTAGGACTATTTTCTACTGTCACCACCATGGAGTTTTGGAGTTTCCTTTTCACTAGGTTTCTATCATGCCCCTGAAAAGCCATCCGGTTTCTATCATCTCTACCAAAGTAATCTCTTCCTCTACCCGTCTACCTAAATCCCTCCCGTTCTCATTCCCACCCATCCCAAGCCCACCTGAGAAATCTATTCTCAGGGAGATACATACAGTCATAATTTTTGCTTACTTCTGTATACTTGCTCTCAATATAGTTATAATTACCTGTATTTTATGCATTTGCTTTATCTAAAATATATAACACAAGATCATGATATATAACATATTATATATAATATAAATGATATATGATATATAATATGCCAATACATATTAAAGACAGAATTCAATACATCTTTCCTGATCCCCAAATTCATATTCAATATGTCCTTTTGAATTATTTTAGTTATGCTATTCTCACTGAAAGCAATGAAGGCCAGCAAAAAAGTAAGCATTTGTAAGAAAGCTTCTAATGTTCAGTTTGTCTTATATTTCCTGTTAGTATAACATTGGCTTTAGGTCAGGAATGTCTAAGAATGACTATGCTTACTGACAGTTCCTAATGTGTGATCTGGGACACTGAAATTATAAAATGACTTAGTCACTAAAATGGAGCAATCCCTCTTTCATTTTTCATTTCTACATTCTTTATCCATGCTGAGTGTAAATGGGGGATTTGTGAGTGATGTCATATTTTTAGCTATATTTTCTCACAAACATTCCTAACAGCTAGACACAGCATATGTTCTAAGGAAATCACATTGCTAAGATGTTGATATAGCAGCCAAATTTAATAAATTATATATCAATCTTTAATATACTGTTTGTTTTCAAGTGTAGAAGTAGGTATCATTTAGCTGAAGACAGCTTTTTCACGAAACTGTCATTCCTTATGGTGTTCATGTGTTTCTAAAGAGAGTAAATGTTTTATTCCTATTCTTGTAGAACTACACTAAGTCACACAAAATGAAACAAATTGTAAAACATGATTTTGCAAATGAATTACCACATTCCTTATGCCTTAATTTGTTCTGACAATTTTCATAGCAACAACACAGTTTTCTTCTGACAAGCACAATTAGGTTTGGTGAAGCACCCTTATTTCATGTCTCTGAGAAAGTGATTCAAGTCAAATGAAGAAATATCTATGACAGGACAGGCAGTGCAATAAAAAGACATGGTGAATTCTAGTAAATTAATGTTGAGCTATAATTCATAAAACATGAGATAGCAAGATAAATCACTATTATAAAAGTTTAAGCACCAATCTCCTTAAAATACAATATGGTGTACAGTGTTGTGAGTAGTGGGGAGGGTCTGAAGGAAAGAATAATTAAGTGTTCACTCCCAGAGTTAGGAGAGGCAAGGGCAGAGATTCTTCTATTAGGCTACTAGAATTTTAACATCCTAAAATCTTGTATAAAACGTATGTATGGAGCTTCTTCAGACCTCTTACTCATATGCTGACAATCAGTTAAGCGGTAGGGTCTGCAGGCAATGAATAGTAAAGAGGGTGAAACCACCAAAAATCAGGGCTTGTTTGCCATCATTGCTTTACTTCCATGAGAAAACATCCTTTGAGGAAGTGTCTCCAAGCACAATGGGGCACTAGCCAGACACCTTATCCTAGAACAGATTTCATGTTTGACTTCCATCAGTGTATGAATGTGAGAAACAAATTTCTTTTTTTTAAATAAATAAATTACCCAGTCTATTGTATCTTTTGACAGCATAAATGGAAGAGGACAACACACACACAAACACACACACACACACACACACACACACACACACACACAGAGAAGCAATAACAAAGTGAAAAACTAGTTGTCAAAGTATTTATCATCCTTAAAATTTCATATTTATTTGTTGAATAACCTGACCAATATACGTCTACTTTGCAAACATGCAGCTTAAAGAATGGTTAAGACCATATATAATTTGGTCATGTTAGAAAGGCCATTCTTCTAAATCAAGCTATAAGTATCTTTATGTGGTCATCTGATGCTACTTGTAAGAGTCCATCCAACTGGACATGAGAACTTGATAGACTCTTCAAGGAGAATGGTGAGAGTTAGCTGATATTCCAGTATTCTCTTGTTATTTATATCTGGTTCTGCCTAATTTTATTGGTTTTGGGGTCTCAAATTACACAATAGTATATAGTCTGGGTGAGGCTGACACAGAGTCCATCTCTGCAGCAATGGAGAAGCCAACATCCCTGCTTGTTAAAGGATTTCCTTTTCTGCTCTGACGTCATACAAATTTCTGTAAGTTACCCCTGGCCCTTGATCTGTAAGTCCAAAAATTCATTAGTGCCCATTGGTGGTTTGTAATGGAATTAATCATATATTGGTTATTTTTGTAACCTTCACAGGAATGCTTAGGCATTGTTTACATCTACCACAATGAAGGGATTTTAGCAACATTTCAACATATATTCTCCATTTCTAGAATATGTGTTACATATATGCACAGCATGCACATACTAGCACACACAGGCACACACAAATCTAAAATATAGAATAAATTAGTTGAGCTGGAGAGTGCCAGACCCTGGCTAGATGCACCTAACCACCCAGGAACATCCTAAGACCTTGCCTACTGGATCTTTGACCCACATTGCCATGCCTCTGCTAGCTGTGAGTCTGGGACCAATACCAGTTGAATCCTCCCCCCACACACACACACTCCCTTCCCCGGGAACTCCCTGTATTGACTCCTAATCTCATTCCCCCCTGTGTTCTGTCCTCAGTGAGAGCAGCCCTGGTGCTCTGATACACACCCAGCCACCCCCACCAAAAGCTTACCCTCCACTTACCTTGTGCCCTACCCTGCCCACTGTCCCATTGCTCTGGTTGAGCACTGGAATAGAGGGAGGATCCAACAATACTTCCACCTGTGGGGGACTTCCTGGAGCTGTTTGGAGCACACTAGACCTGCCTATCCACACAGGACCACCCAAAATCCCCACCTGCCTGAACTCTGACCCCAGCCACTGGTCCTCTGCTGGAGTTCCAGGCCCCTCGCAGAGATCCACCTATCCCATCAGGACCATCCTGAGTCTATACCTGCTGGTTATTTGACCCCTACTTCCAGGCCCCTGCCTGAGGAGAGACCTCCTAGAGAGCTTGGACTACCCAAAGCTACAGACATGGAATTTCTGACCTACCTAAGCCCACTTAGACTTCAAACCAAAATCAATCAAAAGAGATGAATATAGTTATTTTGTATTTATCACAGGAGAAATCCATCAGCACAAAGTATCAATTCTGAACATTTATGCCCCACCCACATTCATAAAAGAAACACTACTAAAACTCAAAGCTTACATAAAACCCCACACACTTATAGTGGGAGATTTCAACACCACACTCTCAACACTAGAATGGAATACCAGTCAGAAACTTAACAAAAAAACCCCAAAGAACTAACAGATGTTATGTCTTAATTGGGTTTAATAGACGTCTGTAGAACTTTCCATTCAAACACAAAAGAATATAACCTCTTCTCTGCTCCACATGGAACCTTCTCTAAAATCGACCACATACTAGACCACATAAAAAACCTCACCAGATTAAAAAGAAAAAATTGGAATAGTCCCCTTTATCTTATCAGACCACCATGCTTTAAAGTTGGGATTCAACAATACAAATCATAGAAACCCTATAAACTCATGGAAACTGAAAAATGCCCAATTACACCATGCCTGGGTCAAAGAAGAAATAAAGAAAGAAATTAAGGAGTTCCTAAAATCCAATGAGAATGAGGACACAGCATACCCAAACTTATGGGACACATTAAAAGCAGTGCTATTAGGGAAGTTAATTGCACTAAGTGCACATATGAAGAAGACAGAAGATAAATCACATTACAGAATAAGCACAAATGAAAGCCTTAAAACAAAACAAGGAAACTCATCCCAGACAAATAGACACCTGGAAATAATCAATTTGAGGGATGAATTCTGTAAAGTAGAAACCAGAAAACAATACAAAAAAAAATCAATGCAACAAAGAGTTGTTTTTTTGAGAAAATCAACATGATAGACAAATCTTTATCCAAACTAACTGAAAATCAGAGAGAGAACATGCAAATTAACAAAATCAGAAATGAAAATGGGGACATAACAATGGACACTGAAGATATCCAGACAATTTTCAGGTCACACTTTGAAAACATGTACTAAACAAAATTTAATAATTCAAAGGAAATGGACAAATTTCTGGATAACTATCACTTACCAAAATTAAACCAAGGACAGAAAAACCACTTATATAGACCTATTACTCCATTTGAAATAGAAGCACTTATCAAAAGCCTTGCAACAAAATAATCCCAGGGACAGATGGCTTCAGTGCAGAATTTTACCAGAAATTCAAAGAAGAGATAATACCAATACTCCTCAAATTGTTCCAAACAATAGAAAAAGAAAGTTCATTAACAAACTCTTTTTATGAGGCCACAATCACCTTGGTACCCAAGCCACACAAAGACATAACTAAGAAAGACAACTGCAGACCAATATCCCTCATGAACATTGATGCAAAAATACTCAATATAATACTGGCAAACTGAATGCAAGAATACATCAGAGAAATCATCCATCATGACCAAGTAGGCTTCATCCCTGGATTGCAGTGATGGTTTAACATAAGAAAAGCTATCAACATGATTCACCATATAAATATACTGAAAAAGAAAAACCACATTATCATCTCCCTAGATGTTGAAAAATCCTTTCACAAAATTCAAAAACCCTTCATGATAAAGGTCATGGAGAGATCGGGGATAACAGGAATATACTTAAACATAATAAAAATATAAATAAACAAACAGCCAACATCAAACTGAATGGAGAGAAGCTTAAGGAGATTCCTCTAAAATGAGGAACAAGACAAGGCTGTGCTCTCTCTCCATATCTCTTCAATATTGTACTTGAAATTCTAGCTAAAGCAATAAGAAATCAAAAGGACATAAAGGTGATACAAATTGGAAAGGAAGAAGTCAAACATTTTCTATTTGCAGATGATATGATAGTTTACATTAGTGACCAAAAAACTCTACCAGGGCACTCCTACAGCTGAGAATGACCTTCAGGAAATTAGTAGAATACAAGAAAAACTCAAAAATTCAATAGCCCTGCTGTATTCAGAGAACAATGGGACTGAGAAAGTAATCAGATAAACATTACTTTTTACAATAACCACAAACAACATAAATTATCTTGTGGTAATGCTTTCCAAAGAAGTGAAAGACAAATATAATAAGAATGTATTGTCTTTAAAGAAAGAAATTAAAGAAGATATCAGAAAAAGGAAAGATCTTCCTAGAAAGAGAATGGGAGAAGAGGAAAGCACGTGTGACTAGGAAGATTTAGTCAGGGTAGGAATAGAAGACAGACGAGAGAGTGAGAGAGAGAGAACAAACATAAGAGAGGGAGCCATTATTGGTTTGAAGAGAAAAGTGAACCTAAAGAAAGGTCTAGAGACCTACAAGACTTCTGCCAACTAACAATTTGAGCAACTATGGAAAGGCTACCATAAATGTCCTTCCTGGATAGTGAGATCAACAACTAGCTTATCCACCATCACAGTTACTGGGGAAAAGGATTTCTATTTTTGTTTGCACACAAAATGAAAAGATGTGGATTCCTTCCAGACTAGTGTGGTTTGATCAAGCCAGACCACCTGAAACAGAGTACAAGGTGATCCTACATTCAAAACAGCTAGACAAAGCAGCCAGACAGACTATAGACAGGATTTCTGCATCTTCTTAGCATCCCCCATGACAGTGTCCCTTACCAGCAGGAAGTAGTTTGGAAAGAACAATACCAAAATTCCCAAATATTGTCTATAAATGTTTGTTTTCATTTAAATGGACTTGGTTATATAAAGTAAAAAAAAAAAAAAAAAAAAAAAAAAAAAAAAACCAAGGAAAGATCCATTTTGGTTCAGCATTGTACTTGTCTAGTCTCTTAGCCTTATAGCTGAAAACCTGTGTTGAGACATCCTGGTAAACAGAGTATACTCGAATAAAGTGGCTCTCTTGATGGATTCTGGGAAACAGATATAAAGAAGGAATGAGGTAAGCTATGACCTCCAGACATTGACCTCCAATGACCAACTTTACCCATCTTGGCTTTGCCTCCTGGAGTGTCCATCATTTGAGAGAAAAGTACTACCATTTGGGAACATTATAGATTCAAACTGAAACAGTATCATCAGTAACAAGAAAAAGGATTGAGAAGACAGGAACCGTAGAGTTGAATTATATATCACAAATTAGCATGTGTATCAAAATATCACATATATAATATAAATAGATACAGTCAATATGTCCTCAGAAATTAACTCAAAGACATATTTTATAATAATATCAAGGTCATGCAAGAGTAGGGTTAAACTATTACCAGGGAATCTATGCTAACTCAACACTTAAGTCACCTATTGTTAATAGCAGATTTCCGCCAGCCTGGTCCCAGAGCCATGTCAGCCTCAAGTAACACACAGAGATATATGGAATGAAAACAAAAAGCCCAGAGGCAAAAGGTAGATAAAGATAAAAAGATTAATTTAAGTTAAAATAGCTAGCCAAAATGAAGCTAAGCTAGGGCAAGCATTTATAATTAATGAAAGGTCTCTGTGTCATGATTTGGGAGCTGGTTGGTGGCCCAAAAAAAATGGACTAGTATGTAACGTAGTGTAATATATTGTTTCATTCTAAAAGAATCAGAACTTAATTTTGCACTTAAGATTTTTGTGGTTTTAAAATCATAATTAATTTAGTTTAAATCCCAAACACACTTGTTCCTTATTCCTTCCCCACGTCCCTATCCACACCTGTTCTGTTCTGTCCAGTAACGGGTTTGGCATATCAAATTTTGGTAAGGCTAAGCACCTCCCCTTATACTAAAGCTGGACAAAGCAATCCAGTAAGAGACAGCCAAAGCATTGGGGGACAGCTCCTGCTCCTATTGTTAGGCATGCCACAAATAAATCTAGCCACACAATTGATGTATAAATATAGAGGGCATAAGTCAGTTCTAAGCAGGGTCCCTGGTTGTTGATTCAGACTCTGAGTTCCTATGAGCCCAGTTTAGTCATTTCTGTGGATTTTCTTGTGATGTCTTTGATTCCTCTCCTCCCTGCAATCCTTCTTTCATCTTTTCAGCAGGACTTCTCCTAGCTCACACTAGTATTTGGCAGTGCATCTCTTCACGTGTTGCCAAAAGTTACTGAATGACAATTGGTGTAGTCACCAATCTGATCCCAGGAGACAGCCAATTCAGGCTACATATCCACTATTTCCAGGCATCTTGTCCGAGCATTTTTACATTCCCCTGATTACATGATTTTTATCATTCATCAGCCAACACTTTCAACATAAAAAGAAACAGCACAATATAGAGTAAACAACACTGAAGAGTCATTTGGATGTTCTGGATGAAATTCTTTAAAACCAAAATGAACCATGAGAGTGAAATAACTTTATCATGTATGCAGAATAAATTTTTAAAATATGTGTTTCTTACCATAATCATACAATTTTTTATATTAAAAAATAGAATTCAAGGCTGAAATTTACCTGGGTTATAAAAAGACCATTAAAATACTTTTTGTCAAGAGTTTAATACTGATATTTAAATCATTAATAGAAACTATTGGAGAGATAATTTGCCTTAGGTAATTTTAATCACATTTTAATAACATTTAAATCAAAATCAAATCACTTGATTATATATATATATATATATATGTTAAAGGAAGCATGGAATGTTATTGCTTTCAACATTTCTTGATTTTGAAAGATTTATGTGCTGTAGGAATGCCTGAAAAATAAAAGCCTGTGTGGCGTCATTTAAGATGGTTTACTCTTTTTCTTCTTCTTTTTTTAATCTCGAGTATTTTTAAAAATTTTATTAGTACGTTGAAAACGCATATAATGTATTTTGGCTCCAATAACACCCTCCTCTCTACTCACCCCACCTTGTATTCTATCATCCATCAATATCCATCTATCTATCTATCTATCTATCTATCTATCTATCATGTTACCTTTGAATATACTCTGGGATGTATTGACTTCTGGAGTTTGATAAGCCAAACAAGGTTATATTCTTAAAGCAAACTGATTTTCCCTTTCCCAGCAGCCATAAAGTAGGACTTCATGTCTACCTCCCCTCTTAATGCTAGAGCTATAACTGGCTTGAGCCTGTACAAGTCTTGTGCATGCTGTTTCACCCGCTGAGTTCATATATGCAATTGCCCTACTGAGTTTGGAAAACACTATTTCCTTATAATTATCTCTCACCCTGGGATATGGTTTAAGAAGGGAAGAAAACAATCAGCAAGCTGTAAATATAGTCAGCATCCTGGAAAAGGAAGAGGGATAAAGAAAGAAACCTATGACTTCTGCAATAGCAATTGGCAAGTAGATGTATGAGCATGAGTTTGGGAGACTAGAGAATGGAAAAGCCAAGAGTGGCTAGAAAACATCCTTATTGACAAGATACAGATTTGAGTTCAGAATGTACCTAAATTTTTGTGTCAGAGGGCACTTGGCATCAGTTAGAAGTGGTTAGAAAGAGAAATAGAGAGATCTTAGCAACAAAGGAATTAAGAAAAAAAAAACTATTAAAGCAAACGCATTAGTACCTACCTATTATGTCAAACAAATCAACAGATGTGATACAAAGATTTAAATCTGCCGAGTCCTACAGACACACAAATATTTACTCATGCTCTGTCATAAACAGTTTGTCCACAGTTGATAAAAAGCTATGCACAGTGAAAAATTTCTGTCATAATTATGTATACCAATTCTTTCAATTCAACACACATCCTATCTGAATTATTTTCTTTAGCATTATAAAAACTAAAATATATTAGGAATATGTTGAAGCAAACAACATGTTTACTTGTTCAAAAATGTGCTTCATTGATTTTGTTTATTTTGATCCAAAGAAGACACAACATTTCAGACAACAACACCTCATTTGCAGTCTCATAATATTTGTAAATGGAACTGATCTTTGTATTTAAACAGATACATGTTTTGGAGTTGATTAATATCTCATGGAATTTTCTATAAAATTGTGTCATAAAAGTTAAACCAATAAGTATTCATGAATCTCTTAGTACTAAATAACAGTACTCTGTTACATTTTATAACAATGAATTTGTTCAAAAGCACACTTCTATGTCTATGAACTCTTTCTTCATAGATATAGGTCATTAATGTGTAAATTCCATGTCCAAGGGTGGGTCTGTCATGTTCTTTGCTGAATTCATATCATTTGTAGCCTTTCCTAGAGGAAACTAATTGAACATATTATTCAGAAGAAATATAAGGGTGAAAGCCATCCATCTCTTTTCCGAGTGATATATGAAGTCATAATCTCTATACTGAACCTAATCAATTTCATATGAGTTAAATTTATACCTAAATTTCTATCTCAAGGAATATAATTTCAAAATATAAAAATTCTTCAATGCTCACACATTTCTTTTTAAATGAAAATAAATTAGAATGTATACATGAATGTTTCCTTTATATAATTTCCAGTCCTCCTTTTCTATCCTTCCATGCTTTAATTCTGCTTTAAGTTTATGATATCTGCTTCTTTACCATCTCTTTCACACACACACAAACATGTATAACATATGTCCTTTTAAGGGAACAGTTATATGGCTTTATTTTGATAAATAATAAAGTATGATATCACATGTAGAAACAAAGTAAAAGATATACTTTAATAAATGTATAATTATTAAATGTAATATATGAGGCAATATTCACGAAGTATAATTTTATTATTTGTTTTGTGTGAGTGTGTGTGTGTGTGTGTGTGTGTGTATACTAAGAACCATTTTTGCATTCTGAAAGAATTCAACAAGTTATTCCTTTTAGTCAGGGGTTTTCAAAGCCACTGTTTCTTTAAATTCCATTGACCACATTGACCAGTTAGCAAGCACGATTTTTTAAAAATGTGTGACTTAAAATTCCCCCCTTTTTCTTCTGTTTGAAGGTACATCAAATCATTCTATAATAGTCATATATAATAGTCATATATATATATATATAGTTATATATATATATATATCAAAAAGAATATTGTTTTAAAGGGAGGAAGTTTATATGATATAGTAGAAGAGGTGGGATGTAACGTTATGTTTTGAAAATTAGGGAAACCTCCATATCATTACTATAAGCCTGTCAAGAGGTACAGACAAATCCCTCATCAGCAGAATATTATCACATCAATATAAAAGAATACCCTTGGCAAATAAATATAGAACAGGAGATAGAGATTAAAATGCTGGAAAATGAGTTTAGAATGTAAAGTAATAGAAAGTGAGTCCATAGGTGGATATTTAAAAAGGTCTCTCAAATGGAGAAGAAATGAAGAAAAAGTAAGACTTTCTAATTTTTTTTCTTTTTTCTTTTTTTTTTTAGAATACAGCAAGTGATTCTAATGTGTTAAAATTTTGTCCATGAAGGCAAATATCTAGATCTATATTAATCTCATAGGTGGACATAATTTTTGTGTATAATCCATGGGGAAACACTGTTTGAGATACGATTAAGGTTCCTTGAGTAACAATCTGAAACAAGGACAATGTATGAAAAGAGGACACTCCACAGGTTTCTCAGCACATGCTATCCAGTTTTCAGAAAGGAAGTTAACCCTATAATGCATGGTGTTGTTTCTAAGAAAACGAATGGAAGAATCTGCTACGTCCTGCAGAAGGAGAGGTGCCTTTGAGAGTAATTGGGTTTGGGTAGGACCAAACTAGGGAAAGAGCAAGATAATGACATTGTGCACCATCTGAACTTGAGCTGCCTTTCTCATTGGAGAGATCTAACTGCATAGAACATTCCACATCAGTAATAGTTCAATTTAAAATTTATCAAAAAAGTATGACCCATGTCTTACAGTTATATGCTAATGTGCATTCTCAACTATTTAGGAGAAATATTCCCATATTTTAAAATTGATTTGTAACTCCTAAGTAACAGAAGATAATGAATCCACGCACAAGCTTGCCTGATGACTGAATTTAAAGTGGAATCATTTATGTAACCAGTATATTCACTGTGTGATACCCCTCATAAGAAACTATTCATTTTGCTCGGGAAACATATTCATATCTGTCCATGTCCTGCCATGTATTAAGGCTATACACCAACTGTTTTAGTTCTTTTAATATCTTTATTTGTAAAAAATGATGGTGATAACATTCATCTGAATAATTGTGGAAAGCAAATCTTTTAATTCTTATTAATATGTAAATTTTTACATAAACTTAGATGAATAGATCTTTCATCTAATTTACCATTGACACATTTTCAGTGTTTTAGATAATTCTATTTAGTGATACTAATGTCACCACTAAGAACGCTCATAAAAAACTTTTGGTGTGCAAACATACTATACATTTTGGGTGCATATATGATTCAGAATCAGTGCTATTGGCTCTAATCTAGTCAATTTTATCATTCTTCAGTGTTCCAAGGTGTGTATATCAAATTGGTTCTCACTAGCAACGCCAGAGTTCTGGTTTCTTCACATTTCCATATTCATGTTTCCTTTTAGTTGTTCTGGTGATGGTGATATTTTTAATTTGTGTATTTATGCTGGTTAATGGTAGCAAATTATTATTTTTATATTACAAATACATATTACTTTTTGATTTTTTGTGTGGATTATTTTTTGCAGAATTTTCTTCTCCATGATCTTCAGTAGTTTTATACATAATTAGAATGTATATCCTTTATACAATATGTGTCTACAAATCCAGCACTACAGAAAGTTCTGTAAGGAAAACTCCATCCCAAGGATGTTAACTATACTCACAAAGACATAAGCAGTAAATAATACCACTTCACCGAACCTAATAGTAAGGCAGGGCAAATATATTCACAATGCCATGGAGAACAATAAATTTAAAACAAACAAGAATTAACAATCAAGGGTCCTTACCTTCCCTCAACATTAATGGTCTAAACACTCTATAAAAAGACAACAGTGTAACAGAATGGATACAAAGACAGAATCCATCCTTCTGCTGCATACAAGAAACACATCTAAGCTTCAACGACAGACATTATTAGGGAAAGACCTTCCAATCAACTGGACCAAAGAAGCCATCAGGTGTAGCTATCTTAATATCTAACAAGTTAGATTACAAACCAAGATATGAAGAAGGTCATTTCATATTTATCACAGGAGAAATCCTCCTATACAAAGTCTCAATTCTGAACATCTTTGCCCCAATACGAAGGCACCCACTTTAGTAAAAGAAAGACTACTATGTAGTGCGATATTCACTTTGTCTCCTTCTGTGGCACTGAGCATGCCCATTGGGGGTGGAGCCAGGGGTGGAAGTGACCTGTGGAAGGATGTCTGAGGAGGAGCCAGGGAATGCCTCTTGCTGGCAGGTTGCTGAGAGGAGAACATCCGGTGGAACTTGCTGGTGTTCATCTGTCTAGGTTGTAAGTTATTTCTCCCTAAAAAAAACATCTATTTGGCCTATTTGTTTATCCTGATCCTTATTTAACAGCAATACTACTAAAACTCAAAGCTCACATAACACCTTACACACTCATAGTCGGATACTTCCACACCCCACTCTGTCCACTAAAGAGAACCATGAGACAGAAATTTAACAAAGGAACAAAAGAACTACCAGAAAGTTATGTTCTTATTGGGGTTAAGAGACATCTATAGAACATTTCATCCAAACACAAAAGAATATACATTCTTGTCAGCTCCACATGAAAAATTCACTATCATGAACCACATGCTAGGCATCAAAACATACCTGAACACACACAAAAAAAAATTGGAATAGTCCCATGTATAAGACCATCCTGCTTTAAAGTTGGAATTCAACAACAAAAATCACAGAAAACCTACAAATTCATGGAAACTGAACAATGCACCATTGCACCATATATGGGTAAAAGAAGAAATAAAGAAAGAACTTAAAGACTTCCTAGATTTGAACAAACTTGAAGACACAACATACCCTAATTTATGAGACACGTTGAAAGCAGTGGTAAGACAGAAGTATCGCGGTTAAATAAGGATCAGGATAAACAAATAGGCCGAATAGATGTTTATTCAGGGAGAAATAACTTACAACCTAGACAGATGAACACCAGGAAATAATGCCCGATCCTCTCCTGTCCGAGTCACGCCAGCAAGAGAGCTTTACCTGGCTCCCCTCCGATTTCCTTCCACAGGTCACTTCTGCCCATGGCTCCATCCCCCAATGGGCACAGAAGGTCTATTCCCCAGTGGTCAGTGGCACAGAAGGACTATCTCACTACTAGGAAGTTCATTGCACTAAGTGCCTATATGAAGAAAATGGAGGATAATCACATTAGAGAACTAACAGCACAACTGAAAACTTTAGAACAAAAAGAAACAAACTCACCCCAGAGGAGTAGATCCCAGGAAATACTCAATTTGAGGGCTAAAATCAATAAGAAGATGTGGGGAAAATGATATTAAAAAAAAAAATGCAACATGGACTTCATTTTTTGAGAAAAATCAACAAGATAGATAAAACCTCATCCAAAATAATCAAAAGGCAGTGATAATATGGAAATTAACAAAATTAGAACAAAAAATGTGGACATAACAATGGACATTGAGGAAATCCAGACAATTTTCAGGTCATACTTTGAAAACCTGTACTAAACAAAATTTGAAAATACAGAGGAAATGGAAAATTTCTGGATAAATATCACTTACTAAAATAAATCAAGAACAAATAATCAACCTAAATAGACCTACAAACCTTAATGAAATAGAAGCAGGCATTAAAAGCCTCCCAACCAAAAGAATCCCAGGGCCAGATGGCTTCAGTGCAAATTTCTACCAAAAATTCAAGGAAGAGCTAATACCAATACTCTTCAAATTGTTCCACATAATAGAAACAGAAGTTTTATTTCAAAACTCTTTTTATGGGGCCACAATCACCTTGATACCCAAGCCACATAAACAGACAACTAAGAAAGAAAACTACAGACCAATATCCCTCATGTACAATGATGCAAAAATACTCAATAAAATACTGCCAAACTGAATCCAAGAAATCATCCAACATGACCAAGTAGGCTTCATCCAGGAGTTGCAGGGATGGTTCAACATATAAAATTTTATCAACATGATCCACCATATAAACAAACTGAAAAAGAAAAACCACATAATCATCTCTAGATGCTGAAAAATCCTTTGACTAAATTCTGTACCCTTTCATGATAAATGTCTTGGAGAGACCAGTGACAACAGGAACATACCTTAAGATAATCAAAGCAATATACAGTAAATCAACAGCCACCATCAAACTGAATGGAGAGAAGCTTAAGGCAATTCCTCTAAAATCAGGAACAAGACAAAGCTTCACTCTCTCTCCATCCCTCTTCAATATTATCCTTGAAGTTCTAGCCAAAGCAGTAAGACAACAAAAGGAGATAAAAGGGATACAAATTGGAAAGGAAGAACTCAAACTGTCACTATTTGCAGGTGATATGACAGTTTACATAACCAACCCTGAAAACTCGACCAGGGAAATCCTACAGCTGATAAAAACTTTCAGCAATTTAGTAGGATACAACATAAACTCAGAAAATATTACTGGCCCTACTATATACAGACAAGAAAAGGGCTGAGAAAGAAATCAGACAAACATCGCCCTTTACAATAGCCACAGTCATCATAAAATATCTTGGGGTAATGCTTATCAAACAAGTGAACATCCTATATAGCAAGAACATAGTGTCTTTAAAGAGATAAATTAAAGAAGATACCAGAAAATGGCAATCTTGCCAAAAGCAATCAACAGATTCAATGCAATCCCCATCAAAATGCAGCACAATTCTTTACTGGTCTGGAAAGGATAATATTCAACTTTTTTTGGAAAAGGAAAAGACTCAGGACAGCCAAAGCAACTTTGTACAATAAAGGAACCTCAGGAGGCATCACAATCCCCAACTTTAAGCTCTACTACAAAGCTATAGTCCTAAAAACAGCTTGGTATTGGCACAAAAACAGATAAGTAGATCAATGATATCAAATCAAAAATCCTGATATTGACCCATAAACTTAGGAACACCTGATTTTCAACAAAACAGCTAAAAGTATACAATGGACTGAAGAAAGCATCTTCAACAAATGGTGCTGGCACATCTGGATGATGGTGTGTAGAAAACTTCAGATAGATCCATGTCGATGGCCATGCACAAAACTCAAGTCCAAATAGATCAAAGACCTTAACATAAATCCAGCAACACTGAACCTCTTAGAAGAGAAAGTGGGAGTTACCCTTGAATAAATTGGTACAAGAGACTGCTTCCTGATCATAACTCCAGTAACACAGACATTGATGTAGACAATTAATAAATGGGACCTCCTCAAACTGAGAAGCTTCTGTAAGTCAAAGACACAGTTGACAGGACCAAAGGACAGCCGACAGACTGGGAAAAGATCTTCACTAATTCCACATCTGACAGAAGGCTGATCTCCACAGTGTTCAAATCAAGAAACTAGTCACTAAAACACTAAATAACCCTATTAAAAATACTTACAGAACCGAAGAGAGAATTCTCAGTATAGGAAATCAAAAAGGTGAAAGACACTAAGAATGTGCTCATCATCCTTAGTTATCAGAAAAATGCAAACCAAAACTTCTCTGAGACACTATCTTACTGTTGCCAGAACGCCTATAATTAGAAACACCAATGACAACTCATGCTTGAAAGGATGTGGAGAAAGGGGAACACTCTGCCACTGCTGGTGGGAGTGCAAACTTGTACAGCCATTTTGGAAATCAGTATGGCAGTTCCTCAAGAAAATGGGAATCAGTGTACCACAGGACCCATCATACACCCAAATGATGATTCCCCCATCCATTCAATAAAGACATCTGTTCAACTATGTTCATAACAGCATTATTTGCAATAGCAAGAAACTGGAAGCAAGCTAGATGCCCCTCAACTGAAGAATAGATAAAGAAGATGTGGTACATTTACACAACGGAATACTACTCTGTGAAAAACAAAAACAAAAAACAAAAACAAAAAACCCAGTCACTAAAAGAGGAACAGGGAATGTAGTCACTCATATATGGCTTTTAGATTTAGAGCAAAGGATCACCAGGCTATAATTCATACTGCTGCAGAAACTGGGATTCCAGAAGGAACCTAAGAGATTCATACAAGGCCCTTCATAGAAAAGGAAAGGGACAAGATCTCCTGAGCATATTGGGAGTGAAGGGACAGTGAGGGAAGAGGGAGGTAGGAGAAAGAGAAGGGGAGGAGAGGAAAGCATGAGGAACTAGGAAGATTGAGTCAGGGGAAGAATAGATAAGAGGAAGAGAGAGAGAGAGAGAGAGAGAGAGAGAGAGAGAGAGAGAGAGAGAGAGAGAGAGAGAGAGTGAGAGACAGAAAGAGAGATTCTATTATAGAGGGAGCCATTATAGGTTTGAAGAGAAAACTGAATTCAGAGAAATATCCAGAGACCTACAAAACTGACCCCAACTATCAAATTGAGCAACAGTGGAAAGACTACCATAAATGCCCATTTCTGATAATGAGAACATAAAGCCCTCACCTAGTAGCTAATAGAAACAGAAGCAGACACCCGCAGCTAAACACTGAGCTGAACTGGCATTCAGGTGAATAAGTGAGGACAAGACCAGGCTACAGAAACTCACAGGGACAGCAGACCTGAACAAGGAGGATCTACGGGGCCCCCAGACTGATAGCTGGGAATCTAGCATTGAATTGACTCAGACCTCCTGAACATGGGTCTCAGAAGGCCTGGGTTGTCTAAGGGACCTCTGACAGTGGAACCAAGATGTATCCCTGGTGCACAAAAGACTTTGGGAACACATTCCCCATGGAGGGATAATCCCTTAATTAAGAGGCAGGAGGGAGTGCCTAGTACCTACTCCAAATGACTTGACAAATTTTGTTGACCCCTCATGGAAAGCCTTACCATACCTGTGGAATGCGGGGGGGGGGGTGGTGGTGGTGGTGAATGGGATGGGATGGTGGTCGGTTTGGGCATTGGACAGAGGGAGAGAATTAGGGAAGGATGGAGGAAGAGGCAACTGGGATCATTATGTAAAATAAGAAAAAATAAATAAAAAAAGAAAATCTTTATGTAATCCAGTCATTTATAAGGGTGCTCCAATTACACAAATGAGATTCAGAGAGTCTGTGGTTGTTGAGTAAGGAAGAATGTTTTTCTTTAGGAATGTGGCAAATGATATGGGTATCTTTGGCAGTAGATAATCCTGATAGGAGATGTTATTCTGTAAATATGTTTCTTTTATTGGTTAATGAATAAAGCAGTGTTGGCAAATAGGAAGGCAAGATAGATGGGATTAGGAGACAAGGAGGATTCTGGGAGATGTAGTAGTAGAAGAGATTCAATATGTAGAGATTTGAGAGAGAAGCAGTCAGGACCTAGGTCTGGTAAGATAAGACCACATGGAAACACTTAGATTAATACAAATGGATTAATATTTAAGACAGAGCTAGCCAATAAGAAATGCTAGTAACAGGCCAATAGCTTTATATCTAATACAATATCTCTGTGTGTTATTTGGGAGCTGACATGGCTGTGTGGCCATAATGGCCAGAAAACTGCTCATAACATGATCCTATACTCTTACACATGTAAGCAGTAATAATTGGACCCAATTGATTATAAATATTTAATCAATTAATTTGAAAATTAAAAAGAATACTACAGTTTATTGTCTATATGAACAAAATTATAAATTAATATTTTATATTAATTTTGAGATTACCATTGTACCATTTTCTCCTTCATTTTTCCTCCTGCTTTTTACTTTGAAATTCATGGCTTATTTTTTGATTAAACAATGTTGCATATACATGTGTATATAATAAATATATATATATATATATATGCAATTTTTCTGTATAGTTACTTGTATACATGCATTTTCAGGGATGGCCATTTGATATGATCAATCCTGCTAAAGACTATTCTTTACACTCTCCTCATTCCTCAGGTGCCTCTGGTTCTTTATGCAGGACCAATCCTGAACTTGGAGAAGAACCTACAGCCACCACTTACTTAACCAACATAGTCACTAATTACATTTTAAATATTGTTCTTATACTTACAAAGAAGTGTAGACCTCGCCTCTCATCAAGAAAACTATTCTTTACAGCATTGCAAACCCCCATAAACAATAAAAATACAGAGTTGTGGAATTCAGTTTTAATGGATATATCCACATAACTCCTACACAAAAGACTCAGGACACATGATGGGATATGAGGCAGAAAAATCTTAGAAGCCAGTGGAGTGGGGAATTTGCTGTGAAATTGTGACTCCTAAGTATGTTAGAATCTACATTAGTAAACCCCATCCCCAACACGATTGCCTAAAAGGGACAACACCAACAGAAATGCTAATGTGGACTGTAAGAGGTGCAAGGCCATGCTGTTTTAATTACAATTACTTCTTGTAGGTTTTGATAAAGGCTATTACAAGTTCTCCAGTTCTGTTCTTAAAAATGCCATGATGATTTTTAGACATCTCAGTTTTATTATAAATATTTTAATCAGGTTATGTGCACACACACACACACACACACACACACACCAATAGGTATTTTGACTGAAATTACTTTTATAACATTTTTTCTACAAATAATTTTATCTATATTGATGCCTTAAATATGTTCTGTTTCACTGAGTCAAACTAGAACCCAGATGCAGATGGAGAAGACACATAGAGAACACATAGAGACAGATTACCTGAACAAGGAGGAGCTAAAGGGCCACCAGACTAATAGCTGGGAAGCCAGCATGGGACTGATTCAGGCCCCCCTGAATAAGAGTCTCAGTCAGAAGGACTGAGCAATCTAAGGGACCTCAGACAGTGGAGCCAGGATGTATCCCTGGTGCACAAAAGGACTTTGCGAACACATCCCCCATGGAGAGATAACTGCCTTAATCTAGAGACAAGAGAGAAGCCCTAGTCCCTACTTCACATGACCTGTCAGATCTACATGACCCCAACTGGATGGCATTCCCCTACATATGGAATTGGGTTGGGGAGATGGGAGGGGAGGGTGGTTAGGGTGCATGTGAGAGAGCAGAGAGGTTAAAAGGGAGGGAGGGAAGGAAGGAGAGGGAACTGGGATCGACATGTAAAATAATAAATTAAATTTAAAAAAAATGCTTTGACTCCAAACTTTAAGTTAAAGATCAAGTTACTGGGGAAAAGAATTTCTATTTTTGTTTCCACAGAAAATGAAAATCTGTGGATTCCATCCAGATTAATGTGGTTTGATCAAGCCAGACTGCCTGAAACAGAATACAAGGTGATCCTACATTCAAAACAGCTGGACAAAGCAGCCTTACAGACTACAGCCAGGATTTCTGCATCTTCTTAGAATTCCCCATTGCGGCGCCCCTTACCAGCAGGAAGTAGTTTGGAAAGAACGACACCCAAATTCCCAAATATTGTCTATAAATGTTTGTTTTCATTTAAGTGGACTTGGTTATATAAAATAAATAAATACAAATATGTTCTGCTTCATCTATTCCAAGATATTCCTCTAAACTTATTTTTTTAAAAATGTTCTGGTATTGTAAAATAAATTCCATGTACTAATTTTTATTTTTTGGGTTTTAAAATACTACAATTACTCAAAATAGTTTTCTTTGAAGCAGTAGAATATAATTTTCTTTTATCCCACTTATTGGGGCAACATCTTATTTTTTATCTGTCCTTGATAACCTTTACTAATATTATTATACTCTTAGGTAACAAGGTTTTATATGTATCATGATGATAAAAAAAAATCCCTTGGACAAGCAGTTCTTACCACAGTTATCTGAGAAGTGACACTGAATAAGTAAACCACCTGTGCATGCTCTCCTAAGGTCAAGGTAGACAACCTTTGAATTTTCTTCTCTGACCAGGCCTTATCAGCATTTTACACACACTAGTTAGTAGTAATGATATGTACTAGAAAGTTTTTGTTTAAAATATTGATTTCTCAAAGCAACCTAATAACCTAGGAAAAAATGATGAAGCATGCTATGAGAGATGCACATAGTTCCATTGCACTTGAAGTTATCTGTTTGCTACCTATCTCTTCCTGAATCATCCATCATGATAACAAGGAGCAGGAATACAGAGGAAGATAAGGTAGGCCAATAGAAAAGGAAAAATCAATGAAGGTGTCTCAAACAAAACATCTCTTATCTTAATCCTATGTGGACACACATTTCAATGAGTATTTCGATAAATAAGACAAAGGCATTTCTTTGATTCCTGGCAGGCAGACTAAAACAGATTTTGCTTTGTCTTTGTTTTAAGTATTAAATGCCCATTCTAAAGAAAACTATTGTGCAAGTATAGGTGATTCATAACATGCTCCAAAAGTACATGCATTATATAAACTGCAGCTGGAAAAGTATGACTGCCTCTTCTATGTTTTCCTCTGATATCTGATCTTTCCCTCCTCCTCTTCCCCTCCTCCTCTTCTTCCTCCTCCTCTTCTCCTTCTCCATCTCTTCATTTCTTCTCTCCTTTCTCTCTTCTTTGACAGGATCTCATACTCTAACAAGACTGTTTTAGTACTATGAAATTAGGCTACCTTTAAACTCTGATTTTGCTGCAGCAACCCAAGATTTGGGATTTTACTAATGAGCCATTGTGCCCATCAAAGGTATGAACTCCTTCTTGCTATAATTATTATAGTAAGAGCTGTTTAAAACTGGAAACTAATATAACCATACTATGCATGTATTGATTATATCAAATCGTATACAACAAAGTTCTCTTATTCATATTTGAGTGGTTTTTCAAATACTCATTAAGTGCTAATTCTACATGAGAATTAAATCAGGGAGTGGCAAAGGATACATAAAAAATAAAAATTGCTTCCATGTCCTCTAGAGGCTTTCACATCACCATGAAACATTCTGATACAAACACACACATACAAATACAAATATACACACAGAATATTTTATGTATATCAGAAAGTGCACACAGAACCCAAACATTATCTTAAAATAAGCCTTTGTATGATAACAGTGGATATAATACACGTCAGCTTCCTTGTTTAAAAATTGCAGAAACATACTTTGTTGGCATAAGAAAGCCTAAATTTATCCAATAGTCTTTAGGAGTAATAAAAGTTCTTATTTAAAGTCTGTATAAGCTGACTTTGACATTTGTTTTCCAAGTTCTGTTTGGTGAAAAATAATCTCAAAAAGCTCACACAATAGATAACTAAATTGGCCTGGGGACACCATTCATGTGGATGTTCAGTTGTAAATTATCCAGGGCCTCAATAAGAGGCTTCATTTCTGAGATCATTTAGGAATTCTCAGATAGTCCCAGCTTCAAAAACACACAGGTCCAACAATTTCTTAGTACTGTCATAATCCTCCATCTGTATGATCATTTGTTTTTGATGAAATATTTTTATTTAAAAATGTAGAATCCTAAGGCCAGATTAAAAATTAAAGACTGTAATCTTTAAGACTCATTTTCTCATTTATTTCATTTCTACTTTAATATGAAGTAAAACGTTTCAAAAAGATCTATTTTTGTCTTTCTTGTACATTGATGTTTACTGAGAAACTACTTCATAAATTAGTGAAATTGTACTTGATCACAGTAATGAGCTCTCTATATACTTTATGAATGTCTAACAATGCTGTTATATTTCAGTAATGTCTAATTTTCATATAATAGTTTAAAATGATAAGTTAGCAAAAAGTATTACAATTACAATTGTAGAAGGAAAAAATTAAGTGCAAGTAATGGTTTTGGCATCCTTCCCTTTGAGTAGATTTTCTTCCTTTTTAATTATTTATTTTTGATTGGTCAGGCAGTGGTGGAATGAGCCTTTATTAAGCAAGGGCTACACAGAGAAGCCCTGTCTCAAAAAACAAAACAAAACAAGTAAACAAAAATCCCCAAAAGAATAGAACCCTTGCTAAAATGACAGACACCTTGTCTCTTTAAATCTTTCTGTCTCTGTGTGTTTCTCTTTCTTATTTTTACATCCTTTCCTAATAGGCTAATATCAGGGAGGGGAATAACAAATACCCATCACACACTTACAGCTTTACAGCACATGTTTGTGATTTTTCAGTGAGTTTGTGTTTTGTTTTGTTTTCTGAATTTCACCAACAATGGAGGAGTCTTTCCTTTGCTCCACATCTACTCCACCTTGAGGTGTCACTTGTGGGTTGTTGTTGTTGTTGTTGTTTTTCAGCTTAGCTATTTTGATAGTTATAAAATGGAATCTCATGGAATCTCAGTGTCATTTTGGTTTGAATTTCTCAGATGGTTAAGGGTAGTGAACATTTCTTTAAGTGTTTCTAGGCCATATGAGGTTCTGCTGTTGAAAATTCTGTTTAGAGACATACCCTTGAAATATTTGGTTTGTTGATGTCTAGGTTTTTGAGTTCTTTATATGTTTTAGAAATCAATCTTTTGTCAGATGTGTAATTGGTGCTTTCCTATTCACAGTTTTCTTTGACTTACACAAACTTTTCAATTTTGTAAAACACCATTTTATTAAATGTTGATCTTAGTGTTTGTGATATTGGTATCTTGTTCAGGAAGTTGTCTTCTATTCCAATGTCTTCAAGTATATTTTCCACTTCCTCTTCCACTGGGTTCAGTATACCTTGATTTATGTTGAGGTCTTTTATTCAACTAGACTTGGGTTTTATGTGTGGTGATAGATATGGATATATTTGCATAATCCTACATGTATACATTCAGTTATATCAGCATCACTTGTTACCAATGCTTTCTTTTATTGATTGTAGACTTTTCTTGAAATGTTAGGTGTCAAAAGATAAGTGTATTTACATCTGGGTTTTTTATTTGATTCTACTCATCCACCTGTCTGTGTTTATGCCATTACCATGCAGTTCTTATTAATATACCTCTTTGCTAGAGCTTGAAAGCAATGATGGTGGTACTTCCAGAAGTTCTTGTATTATATAGAATTGTTTTAGCTTTCTTGGTATTTTGTTGTTGTTGTTTTTGTTTTGTTTTCTGAAATGGAGTTAAAGTATTGTTCTTACAAGATCTGTAAAAAATCTGATTTTAATGGGGATTGCAGTGAATTTGTAGATTGCTTTAGGTAAGATGGCCACTTTTTACTATGTCAGATCTATAGATCCATGAGCATGGAAGAGCTTTCCATTGTCTGGTTACTTCACAAATTTCTTTCTTCATAGACTAGAAGGTATTGTCATACAAGTCTTTCACTTGTTTGGTCAGAATGCCACCTCACTATTCTATGTTATTTGATATTGTAAAGGATGGTGATTTCCCTGAGGGTTTTTTTTTTGTTTGTTTGTTTTTTTTGTTTTTTGTTTTTTTGTTATTTTTTTTTAACAGCCTGTTTATCATTTGTATTTAGGAGGGTAACTGATTTTGTGTGTGTGTGTGTGTGTGTGTGTGTGTGTGTGTGTGTGTGTGTGTGTGTGTGTGTTAAAGGTGTTGATTAGCTGTAGGAGTTCTCTGACAGAGTATTTGCAGTTGTTTAATTGTTATCTTTAGTTGTTTAATTGTTATAGCTAGAACTTCAAGAACTGTGTTGAATAAGTATGGAAAAAAATGAACAACTTTTTCTTGTTCTGATTATTAGTAGAATTGCTTTGAGTTTCTCTCCATTTAGTTGAAGTTGGCAATTAATTTGCTGAACATACTTTGATTATGTTTAGGTATGTCCCTTGTATCCCTGGACTCTCTAAGGGGTTTTGGAATTTTATTTCAGGCTGTTTCAACATCTAATGATATGATCATGTGTTTTTAATTTCTTTCAGTTTATTTATATGGTGGATTACATTGACTGATTTTCATATGTTGGGCCATCCCCTCATCTCTAGGTTGAAACTGACTTCATCACTTCATCATGGTGGATGATCTTCTGATGTGCTCTCTTGGATTTGGTTTGACAGTATTTTACTGAGGGTTTTTTGTTTGTTTGTTTTTGTTTTGTTTTGTTTTTGTCTGTGTGTGTCACTGTTAATGAGTGAAATGGGCATGTAATTTCTTTCCTGAGTCTTTGTGTGACTTTGGTATCAGGGTGATGGTGGTATCATGGAAAGAATTTGGCTTCTGCTTCTGTTTCTATATTGTGGAATGATTTGAGAAGTATTGATATTAGCTCTTCTTTGAAAGTCTGATATAATTCTGTGTATAAACCATCTGGCCCTTGGTGGTTTTTTTTTTTTGTTTGTTTGTTTGTTTTTTGTTTTTTGTTTGTTTGTTTGTTTTGTTTTTTGTTTTTGTATGGAGACGTCTAATGACTGCTTTTTCTATTTTGTTAGGGGTTATGGGTCTATTTAAATTGTTTATCTTATCTGGACTTCCTTGGTGTGTTCCCCTTTTTGTTTCTAATTTTAGTTATTGGGATATTTTCTCTTTGCCTTTTATATATATTATCAAAGAGCCATCTCTTGGTTTCATTAGTTCTTTGTAATGTTCTTTTGGCTTCTATTTAATTGATTTCAGCCCTCAGTTCATTTCCTATTGACTTCCCCTTTTGGGTATGTTGGCATCTTTTTGTTCTAGAGCTCTTAGGTGTGCTGTTAAATCACTAGTGTGATATCTCCCTAAATTCTTCATGTGCTCTGAACTTTTCTCTGAGCAGTGCTTTCAGTGTTTCCCATAAGTTTTGTTGTGTTGTATATTTGTTTCCATTGAATCATTGAATTCTGGGAAGTCTTTAAATTTTTTATTTCTCTCTTGACCCATTTGTTCAGTTTCCATGAGATTGTAGGTTTTCTGTTGTTAAAATACAGCTTTAATTCATGGTGACCTGATAAAATATAAGGGTGTATTTCATTTTTTAAAATATCTGTTGAGATTTACATTGTGGAGGAGTATATGGTCAATTTTTCAGAGGGTTCCATGAGAGGCTGAGAAAAAAGTATATTCTTTGGTGTTCTGTAGATATCTGGTAGGTCCATTTGAGTCATAACATCTGTTACTTCAATTTTTTTTTTCTCTATTTGGTTTCTGTCTGGATAACTTGTCAATTGGTGAGAATGAAGTCTCCCACGATTATTATGTTGAGTTTGATGGGCGACTTAGCTTTAGTGGTGTATATTTTACAAATGTGGGTGCCCATATATTTGGGGCATAGATGTTCAGAATTGAGACATCATCATGGTGAACTTTTTCATTGATGATTATGAAATGCAATTCTCCATATCTGTTTGATTAATTTTGGTTTGAAGTCTATTACTTAAACATATTTCTTTTAATTGGAAAATTGAGTCACTTGTTATTAAAGGATATTAATGACCGATGATTATTTATTATTTTGCCATTGATGTTGGTAGTGGTGGTATTTATGTGTGCATGCGTGTGTGCGTGCATGCATGCCTGCGTGTGTGTGTGTGTGTGTGTGTGTGTGTGTGTGTTTATGTTGTTTGGGTTTTGCTGGTGTAGAGATTATCTTTTGTTTGTATTATTGTAGATATAGTTAACTTCTCAGGGTTTGAGTTTTCCTTCTAATACCTGCACAGGGCTGGATTTGTGGATAGATATTGTTTAAATTTTACCTTGTCATGAAATATGTTTTTTCCTCATCTATGATGATTAACAATTTGCTGTGTATAGTGGTTTGAGATGGCATATTTTAGGGATTTATTGATTCCACCCACTATTTATTTATTTTCTCTTTCCCTCAATTTCTTTTTTTTTCCCTTATTTTACATATCGATTTCAGTTCCCTTTCCTTCCCCCCTCCCTCCCATGCCTCCTAAACCCCCTCCAATCCTATTCATCCTCATACTCCACAGGAAGGGTGGTGCCTTCCAGGAGGGGTCAGCAAAATCTATCAAGTCATTTGGAGTAGGGACTACGCCCTCCCTCCTGCCTCTAGGTTAAAGGAGTATCCCAGCATGGGGAATGTACTCCCAAAGTCCTTTTGTGCACCAGGATTCCACTATTAGAGGTCCCTTAGACTGCCCAGGCAGCCTAACTGAGACCCATGTTCAGGGGGTCTGAGTCTGTCCAATGTGTCCAATGCTGGTTTCCCAAGTATCAATTTCTTTAAGGGCGTTTTTTTTTTTTTTTTTTTTTTTTTGTTTTGTTTTTTATTTGTTTTGTTTTGTTTTGTTTTGTTTTGTTTTTGTTTTTCTTTTGTCCTTTTTAAGGACCTCTATTATCTTCATACAGTTATTTTTACAGTAGTAATCTTGTGCTCAGTCATGTTGTATTCTTCAGTTCTTACAGTCTTTGTATAGCTGCATTTTGGTTGTACCATATTGCCCATTCTGTTATTGATTATGTTTTTACACTGACCTTTATGCATCTGAATTTAAGATGATCATAGTTCTAGGTGTTTATTTCTGCAGGTAATGGGCAGAATCTTACCTGGAATCCCAAGGTTCACTCTGGCCTCTGGTAAATCAGCCTGAAAAATGGACCCTAATAAGGAGCTCAGGAGAGTGGATGTAGTCTGTGTTTGTTGGGCAGACTTAAGCAGTTTGTTGCATAGTGGGATGTGTCTTACCTGGGGTCCCTAGATCTGGCTTGGTCTCTGGTAGAGAGGGAGTTTTTTTTTCTGAAGTTGAATGTCAGGATATGTAGCCTAGGGTAGGGGCTGCTGTATGGATTGATTAGATTTTTGTAATCATTGTGTATTAAACAACAACAACAACAAATCTCTTGCTTCTTAGTCTGGCAGGGATAAATTAAAAAAAAACTCTTGTTTCTTGTTTATAGGTTGTCTCACATGCATATATACACACTTATACACCCACCTAAACAATACTTACATGCACAAATACCCACTTACGTACTCACACATACACAAAAAGAACAGATTTGATACAAAGACAATAGAACCTAAAAGAGAAGAACTTGGAAAATGCAAAGGCTCTAGATTTCATGAGTATGCTGTAGAACTACATGAAGTATTGAAGAGAAATTTAAAATAACA
Organism: Phodopus roborovskii; assembly: GCF_943737965.1. Taxonomy (NCBI): domain Eukaryota; kingdom Metazoa; phylum Chordata; class Mammalia; order Rodentia; family Cricetidae; genus Phodopus; species Phodopus roborovskii. The sequence goes on from NW_026126410.1 coordinate 14,988,781, forward strand.
AGAATATTAGTTTTATCAGAGAGGACACAGAAAAATTAACAATGAGGTTTGTGCTCTGAAAACCATATGGAAACATTTAGTACATATAAACAACTCCAAATCAAACTTCAAATTTTATGATCTATTCAACAAATCCTAGCTACTAATTTTAAGTTGAATAATAAAGAAGATTGTTACTTTTTTTGCTTTGTTTTGTTTTTTGTTTTGCTAGACAAAGCTTCTCTGTAGCATTGGTGCCTGTCATTGAACTCTCTGTGTAGAACAGGCTGGCCTCAAACTCACAGATATCCACCTGATTCTGCCTCCTGAGTGCTCAGATTAAGGTGAGAACCATCACCACGCAGTACAATTTTTTATATAAATATGAAAAGTACCTTTTAAGGTACTTAGACTTTCAAGTGAATGGGCATTTTGAACATCTGAATTAAGAATTATATAGTCAACTTTGTTTCAAATTTAAATAAAAAAGGAACTAAAAAGAATATTTGGAGGGGAACTATTTGGAAATAAAAAAAAAAGAATTTATAGTCAGTAGATTTTGAAAAGGCTTTACATTTTTATTTGAAACATTCTATTTCTTTTAAATTTATTTTACATAATGAGAAATTCATTAATAGAATTATAGAAGTTTATTCACTGTTATTGAGTAAAGTAAAAATATTTAAAACTGTTGCAGCTTATAAAATAGTGTCTGTAATTTGCACATAGTAAAACATACATTTGTATTTTTAATTTTTCAGCAGTTATAGCCTGATGCTTAATAAACTTTCCTATTTCTGTAATTAGAAAATTTATTTTCCTAGGGGTTCCAATAGATTTAACATTTGGGTAGTGTTACGCTATTTTAATCATGGTTTCTTTCCATATGAGCTTTTTCATAATAACTTTATTGAGCATATATTCTGTAGGCAGATTTTTCCTGTTTCGGCTGCCTGCTTCCAAATAATCAGCTACTGCTTCCCAAATCATATTCTCAGAGACTTATATAAATTATAAATTCTCATCTGATAGCTCAGGCTTCTTACTAGGTAACAGTAACATTTACATTAACCTTTATTTCTTATCTATGCTTTGCCACACTCATGGCTTGTTACTTCATTTTCTGTATGTTCTACATCCTCAGCACCTGGCTGGCATCTCCTCTGACTCATGTTTTTTCTCATAATTGTCCTAGTTTGGTTGTCCCATGTATAATTCCTTCCTGGCTACTTCCCAATCACCTTTTCATTAAACCAGTCTGAGTGACAAATGTTCACACTGTACAACAGGATTATTCCATAGCAATAGCCTAATTATAAGCAGGATGGCAAGATTCTTCCTCTTTTTAAAATGAAAAAGAAAGGTAAATTACAGAAATTTTCATTATCTCAGCAAAATGGCTATAATATACTCTTGATGTTACAGATGCTTATTTAGCTATAGATATGCTTTGATTTCATAGTAAATTCTAAGTTAGAAGTTTTCTAGGACTCATATCAATGTTCCCTGTACCTAAATATATGTCCTTAAAAGAATCTGTTCTTTTCAATTCAATATTACTCCTTAGTAGAAAAATATTAAGACTGAAAAAATATTTTATTGGCTAGTGAGTTACTACAGACTTCAATGTATTAGAGGATCTCCAGAACTTGGCATTAAGACCCTGTTGTTTCAGACAGGATATATTTGAACAAAGAACATGAAAAAATCAAGTTGTTATTAACCTGGAAACCTCATCCCTAATGGCTAACTTTAGTTGCTATACACGAGGGAAAAAATTATTACCAAACTTATCCTGCTATGAACACTTCAAGCTACACTGAAACAACTGGGAAGATATGCCCACTGGTGTGATAGAGGTACACATATTTTGAGACTAAGCAACAACTTTCTGGCTGGAGTTAAGCCCTGTTCAAAAATTTGAAATGTATATCTGGCAACAAATTGACAAGTCATAGTCCCTAGAGAAGAACTTACTATTATTACTTTGATAAATAGAAATATGATCAATCAGACTTCTAATAACAAATATCAAAGATAAGTGGATTTTTCCACCTTCATCAGAGAGACCTGTTTCTGCATCTCTTGTCACAGAATAGTGGTGGAAAAGTTTAAATCAAAATCAGTGACTGGCCACAAGAAAATGAGTATTTTCTGGACACAGGAGGGAAATTGTCCATTTGAATTTACAATAGTGGACTGAGAGAGTTATGATTAAGACTTGTGCAAGCTCAAGCCAGAATCTCAAAAAGGTTTTGGAGTTGAACATGAAGTTCCACCCCTAGCTAAGAAGCTATTGTAAATTGATAGATTATGGGAAAAGAAGAGTCAGTTTTCCTTAGTGGCATGGCCCCTGGTTAGTTAAATAAACTCCAGTGGACATGGCAGTACCATGTTTACTTGATGTGTTTAAAAACAGCAACAACAACTACACATACCCAGACAGAATGTATGGTGTATGGAAGGGGGATTAATATAGGAGAAGACAGAGGGGAGGATGGGTATGATCAAAATACATCTTATGAAGTACTCAAAGAAATAAAAATGTGAGAAAAATATTTGTTATTATTCTATGTATTCCTGGTACATAATTCTCCCCCTCTTTCTCTCTCTCTCTCTGTTTGTGTGTGTGTGTATGTATATGTGCATGAGAGTATATGTGAGGGACACGTACACCATGGCTTAGGTATGGAGGTCATGGGGCAAATTCTGAATTGTTTTTCTCTTTTATTCAAGGATGGGAGGCAGATTGAGTGCCTTTACTCACTGAAGTAACTTTTTAAATCCTTTCCCAACAATGATTGTTTTGCATTATTTTCCTTGTCTTTTTCTTTAATTTATTAGCATATGAGGGATAAAACACATAAAAACAAGAACAAAATAATGTAGACATTGAATTATAAATAGCTCTGACTTTTCTTATTTTTATGCTTAACTTCATCTGTCACTTCTAATCTTATCTTTAATTGTCTTAGGTTTATAATTTCAGTCTGTATAAAAAATTCAATTAAAACTAAATCTCTTAGGGAGCTTAGATATAACATTCACTTCAAAAACATATCTCCATATAAAAATGTACATATATAAAATAGGTGCATGAAGAACACAGCAACGTTGAACAATAGTTTGGATGGACACCAAAAGTTTGATTAATAAATGACATCATCAGTAATATGATGACCCAAGTAGAATGGTAAAGGTCTGTCCTTGCCTACAGCCTATTCAGGCTAACAAAGACTGATTTAAGGGTGTATCCCTAAGTAATTCTATGAGTCTGAGCCAGTCTAATCTACAGAGCAAGTTCCAGGACAGCAAGGGCTACATAGACAAACCCTGTCTCCAAAAACAAACAGTGTATACCTAACTTCCTTGTTTTTGCCAACATTGTTAAAACTGTACCTATTCTGGGATACTGAGTCATACAAGAAACTGTTATAGTCTATAATGGTACACTATGTAAGGACCAGAAAATAAAGTTACCAATTTCCCTATAAAATAAATAAATAAATAAATGACACCATTATTAATAACTATCAATTGAGATAATAGAAACCATCCTATCTTTGTTTCCAATAAAAATATATTTGAGTGAACAATGTTTCTCATGTAGAATATAAAAGTCACATCACTAAATATCCCAATTTCCACCATTGACAGAGAAATGAGATTACAGTTGGCAAAATTCCTAGAGTAAACTATGTTGGGGGTAATAGGGGAGGACCTGGAGCATGCTATAACAGGGATGACATGTAAACAAGCTTGTTTCAGTTTAAATACAACATTAAAAAAATGGGGTACATGATGCAATTATAATCTCAACAACTAAAAGAAGAAAACGAAAATGGAACATAGATCTTTTCCCTCTGTTTACTAAACATTAAAAATTCTTAATTACAAAATTGCAGTGGTACAGCCTATGTACACTATGTACCTATGTACACTAGTGGCACTAGTTCAATATTATTTATGACTCTGAGAAGACCCCTCAAGTTATTTTCTGATTTTTCAAGAGTATTGATTTGAGAAGTGCTAAGAATTCCAGTTTGTCCAGTTTGTCCACACACAAAGAAAATATATTTTTACATGGACTTCCTACACAGCTGGTGTCCTTTAAAATATTACTAACAAATACTGCTCCTAACTCTTTAAGAGAAATGATGCTTATAATATTTATTTTAAATAAAGTAGCAAGACTTCTTTGATTCTTAGAGACAAAGGAAAACATATATTTAAATTTCATCAAACATTGAATTTACAGGATGAACATGTATGAAAATGAATTTAGTATCAGCCTTTACAGATATCTATTGGGATATTTGTAGTCTCAAATTTAGATAAACATATTGATTTAACTGTTTACTCAAGAATAGAATTCTCTCTGTGTTGTCTCTGTCTCTCTCTCTCACACACACACTCACACATGTGCATGTGGCTGTGTTTATATCTATCATGTATCTACCTATCACAGATCTACCTCTCATTGATCTATCTGCCATCTGCCAATCTCATGTCATTTATGTAACTTATATGATTTCTGATCATGTTACTTGAGTGGTAGCTGACTAACGCCTGTTCTAGGGAAATCAACAGCATAATATGATTTCGGATTTTAAAGTATGAATTGCAGTTGTACCTGTGTTTTCATATTCACCTGATCATTTCAGATTGTCAATTTGTTTTGTAAGTTCCACAAAAGAAGTAATGGTATCTCCCTGGATTCAAATGTGCATTTCTCTAATAACTAGTGTCATACTTTCATGTGTAATATGTTCCTTGGTAAACTGCCTGAATATTTTTTTTCTATTTAGCCCTTGTTCATAATAATTCTTATTACATTTCAATGTTTTTATGTACTCAGAAGTTCTTCAACATATATGTTATTGGCAAATATTCTCAAACCTCTTACACACTGTAACCCTCTTTTTTACAAGTTCCCCTCTGGCTTTCATGACTTTCTTTTCTGCATGACTCACTGAGCTCAATTAGGGTTCTTGTCAAGCTTCAGTGGAAGCTATTTACTAGAGCATGTGACTATACCACTGAAGAAAATGATACTACCTTCTCTGAGAAACATTAACTGTCAATTGTCCCTCCAGAGAGTGGTGTATTCTCATGGGCCTCTCTCTAATCCGGGATAAAATGTCAATGTGCCCAATGTTGTGCACAAAACCACAGCTGCTACCATTGTTTTGCTCATCAAATAATTTGAAATCTAAATTGGCATTTACTGTGACAAGTATGCTTTTCACATTTGATTCATGAGATATTTACCTAAAATAAAATCACAGGCATTTATTGAGATTTTTACTCTAGAAGGTTTCGAGTTTTGCTTTTACAAGTTCATCTTTAGTAAAGTTGGTTATAATTTTATGTGTGATTAAAGTTCATCTGTATAATTTCACAACAAAACCAGACAAGAATGATAAAGTCTGCTACTATATATTGAGTTTGCCCAGTTAAGTTCAGACAACTGGTTATATGTGTATCATTTTTCTTTTTTTATATTAATGTAATTCTATGGTACTGGAATTGAATACAGAGCCTTATACAGCCAGGCTTTACGTCTGAACTATATTCCCCAGCCTCCTTTTTATGCTTTATTTTAGAAAATTTATAACTAAATTGTCCAGGCCGGGCTTACTCTTGTTCTATAGTTCATGTTACCTGTGTGTTATAATCTTCCTGCATCAGGTACAAAGTAGCACAAAATTATCATTATATTTTATGAATGATATGTTTGTTTGTTTGTCTAATTTTAATTAGTAGCCCCTGCTGCTGCTTCAAGTTTAGAAATCACTCTTTCACAATCTACACCATGAGAAAGGACAATGATTTCTGAAGGTTGTTTTTTATTTAATAATTGTATTTATTTTTAGATATTCCTAAATGAGCATTGTAAATGAAGCACTTGTGCTTGTATTCTCCCTCCTACAATTCCTCATGTATCACCCTTTCCAAATATCTGATCTTTGCCATAATTATTATTAAATAAATGAATATGTGCATTTATCTATATATATATATGTGTATATAGGTGTGTATATATATATGTATGTATGTATATATATATATATAACATATATTGAGTTCATATATCTTTGTTCACAAATAATGTATTGAGGGCATACTACTTGTGATTGGACAACCTGTATATAATATTATCTCTAGAGAAAAGTGTTCATCCATCCCTTAGCAGATATTGAATCCCTGTAGCTTTTATTCTAGGGATGGGACTGAGTGGAATTTCTAGTTTCCATATTGGCATATCAACTTGTCTTGTCATTATCTTATTCAGATAACCATGTTGTTGTAAGGTCAAGTATAAGTCCCCTGACATATATAGGAGACAATATTTTACAGCAGACTTCTTGGTCTTTTGGCTCTGAGAATGTTTCTGTCCTCTCAACTCCTAGTTTTCCCCACAGCCTGGGGTATAGAAGCTGCACTGGTGATTTATCATTTGGAGTTTGGCAACCTAGTGTGATTTATTCTCTGTAAGAGAAATTTTCACCAGTTGCAGATCTGTTTCCATCATTTGCAAAGAGAAGCTTGTGGATTAAGGGTGGGAATTATACTCATCTGTGGGAATAAAGTTAATATATACAACACAGTTTGAAATTATATTAGTTTAGGAAAATGGCAGTAGTAGGTTCTTCTTTGGGCATGTGACATTGCCAGCCACAGGTGGTTGGATAGCCTTATAACTCAAGACATGAACTGACTCTCAAGGAGTGTGTCTTAAGTACATTTAGGCAGATAATGGTTATCCAAAAGACATTACTGCACTTCTACAGGCATTCTGCCAATCCAGTGTCTGATTTGGTTCCATGGGCTCCTCTCCCTTGCTGCTTCTGTATCACCTTCTCAACTTATGAGAACAAGTCATCAGAGAAGATGTTTCCAGATCAATTCTCGCTCATTTCCTTTGGATGCCTTGTGTGTTCAAAGTGTGTGGCTACTCAGGAAAAGATATTTACCTTTAGTTCTCAAAAGCAACCAAATTAATTTTGAGTTTATATTTTAATTTCATTCTGCCCTTCCTCCTTTCTTCCAAACCACCCCCATAGACTTCTCTCCATTCTAAAGTCACAGTTTTCCCCACTGTAACTGTAGGTACATATATATATGCATATACATATATATATTCCTAAATATAACAAATACAGTACACATAATGCTCCTTGTATGTATGATTTCTTGGTTGAAAGTTTGGCACTGAACAGCAAATTGATGCGCTCTTACCTGGGGAAAGGTACTTCTGTTCTCTTGTAGCTGGCTTTCTGCAATTGCCTATAGTTCTTTGAACAGAGTTGAGGCCTCGTGAACTTTTCTCTGTCTAGTTTGATATATTCATTAATGTAAATCCTGTGCAGCTCACATTCAGGATTGTTTTGGGGGACTCTTGGTCTCTGACAAATTACTGGATGAATAGTTGCCATGTCTGGTAATTGGCTATTTGTCTCTACCACAGTTTTTGTTGGATATTCTATGGCTCTTGGAGAAGGATTATCACCCTGTGTTATAACTTAATGTCAATAAGCATAAATAAAACCCTGTGTTATAACTTAATGTCAATAAGCATAAATAAACAAATAAATATGTACACACATATATATATGTATATATACATATATATATTAAATCTTCCCAAGTTCTTTATCCCTTATCACTGTCTCCATCCTGCCTTCCCAGATACAGACCTCTACTCATTGCCTCATTACTTTTTTCCATTCTTTGTGCTTTTCTACTGTTTTCTACTGCTCCCCTTTTACAGCTCTTCACTCATTTGTATGGTCCCATTTTTTTCCTGGAATTTTCAATGTCTTGTGTGAGTTATTTTTCCCATGAATTGGAAGTTATATTGATACACATGAAACACTACCAATGATAATCTTGTAATACTCTAATCAGGTGGTTCTGTCCATTACAAAACCTTAATTCAAGATGAATGCAAATGTAATAAAATGTGACTAAATAGTACAATAAATGATTTATCCTCTATAATAACTATAGAAAGGATTCAATATGATCCTTTTCAAATTTTTAAACATGATTTTTTTCTTACCTTTTGCTTCTAGAAAAAAAATTTACTAGGTAGTACACACAATAAATAAATATAGTAAAATATTTATACCTCTGGTTTCCATAGTGACTGTATAAGTGTGCACTTCCACCACCAATGGATGAGTGTTGTCTTTTTTATTAATTTTAGCAATTCAGTCAGGTATAAGATGAAATCTCAAAGTAGTTTTGATTTGCATTTTCCAGATTGCTGAGGATGTTGAACATTTCTTTAAATGTTTCTAAGTGAATTAACTTTCCTCTATTGATGATTCACTGTTTATATTTATAACCCAGTTTTAATTTGGTTATTTATTTTATTGATATCTAGAGTTTTGAATTATTTCTATAGTTCTCTCAAGTGTGGAGTTGGGAAAAATCTATTGCCCTTCTGTAGGCTTCTGTTTTGTCTGATTGACAGTGCCCGTTGCCTTATAGCAGTTTTTCAGTTTCATGAGGTCCTGTTTTCTAAATGTTGAGTTTAGTGTCTGTGCTAAGAGTGTTCTATTCAGAAAATCTTTTCGTGTGGCAATGAGTACAATTTTACTCCCTACTTTCACTTCTATAAGGTTTATTGTATCTGGTTTCATGTTGAGGTCTTGAGGTACTTGAACTTGAGTTTTGTACAAGGTGATAAGTATGGATTTATTTCCATTCTTCTTCCTAAAAATATCCAGCTGACCATTACCATTTGCTGAAGATAATGTCTTCCTTCCAATATGTATTTATGTTTTCTGTGTTAAAAAAATAACACATGAATATAGGTGTGTAAATTTATGTGTGGGCCTGTGTCTTCATTTCATTCCACCTATCAACCTATTTCTTATGATACTAATACTATACTGTTTTTACTAAATCTTTGGAGAATAACTAAAATCAGGACTGGTGAGACATCCAGTAATTATTTTTTTTATTATTTTTGCTATTCTGGTATTATTTTCTTTTTTGTTTTAATATAAAGATGAATACTGTCCTTTCAAGTCTGTAAAAAAATTGTGGTGAAATTCTGGTTGGATTCCATTGAATCTGTAGATTAGCTTAGGTAGGATGACCTTTTTTTTTAATGTTAATCCTACCTATCCATGAGTTTAGGAGATATTACCATCTTTTATTTTCTTCAATTTGTTTCGTTAAGTACTTGGAGATTTTGTCATGCAAGTTTTTTGTGTGATTGGTTACAGTTACTCCAAGATATTTATATTATTTGAGGCTATTGTGAACTATACCAAAGGGATGTTTCATTCTACCACAAAGACACTTGCTCAACCATGTTCATAGCTGCTTTATCCACAATATCCAGAAACTGGAAGCAAACAAGATGTCCCCCAACCAAAGAATAGAAAAATAAAATGTGGTATATTACATAGTGGAGTATTACTCAGCTCTTAAAAAATAATAACTTGAAAATTTCAAGCAAATGGATGGAACTAGAAAAGAGTCATGATGAGTGGTATACCCCAGGTGCAGAAATGTAAATATGGTATATATATATATATATATATATATATATATATATATGCATATACACACACATATATATGCATTTACATGTAAATATTAACCATTTAATAAAGGAAAATCAAGCTGCAATGCACAGTTCCAAAGAGGTCAGGTATAGCGTAAGTAAGAGAATAGAATGGACATAAGGAAGGATTTCAATGGAGGGGAAAATAGAATAGATTTTATAGGTAGACTGGGGTTGAGAGATAGGAACAGGAGAATTGCATGTGTGTGGTGGGGTTGGGCATGATTTTGACAGAAGGAATGGAACTGGGAAAGAAAGAATTGACAGGTATTTGAAGGGTGGTACCTAGTATTTGAAGGATGGTGGAAACCTAGTTCAGTGGAAACTTCCTAAAGAACATGTGGGTGATCCTAAAGAGCTCTCCAAATACTGAGGGAGAAAGAGTCCCAACAGGACATCTTTTGTACCAAATTAAACTTTCAGTACCAGAACTATGTTATTTTCAATGAGTTGTTAGTCAAAGTAGTCCCATGAAAATCCCCAAACAACCCAGATGTTTGCCAAGAAAATAGATTGCCTTCCCCAAAGAGACATGTCTGAAGTCAACATGTATAAAATTCATTGAAAATGGAGAGCTTGTTCTGGTGTCTATATAGAAGATTCACCCTCATCTTCTAGTATTTTAGATACAGGAAGGTACTCTGTAGGCTACTGTAGGTAAACCCAACACAGCCACAAAAGCTTTAGTTTAAAATCTGTATACCTGAAAAATATTTTAGTGCAATGTTACCAGAGTTTTGGGAAGTAACCAATCAGTGTCTGGTTTGACTTAAGGCCCACTCCTTGAGATATACCCCATACCAAACACTGCTTGGGTGAACATGAACCAGAGATTAGATAGCACAGATACCTATGGTAAAACCAAACACTACTAGTCTAAAAATAAAAAGTAAAAAAAAAATGACAATAAAATTACTTTAAATGATATTCTGCTAGACTCACAGATAAGTGTCTTATTCTTCTATCATCAAAGGAACTCAATCCTGCAACAGATGGGAATGAAAAAGAGACCCACATCCAGACACAACTTTAAATGAGATAACTCTATCTAGTGTCTCCCCCTAGAATACAGGGATTTCCCCACATAAGAGAAGGCGGAAAGAGTATAAACATCAGAGGAGATAGAGTATAAGGGCTAGGAGAATGAGGCTGTCTAAATCAAGTAAGCAAAGCCCATACGACCTGCAGACACTGGAGCAGCAAGCACACTGTATATACATGGCTGCACCAGTATCTCTGGATTAAGATTATAGCTTTCAGTTTAGTAATTTTTTGAGAGTCTTGAGTTTGTAAACAAATGACTCTCTGATTCTAGTGCCTTTGGGCACTTTTCTTTCTATTAGTTTGTCTTGTCCATCTTTGATATAATGGTTTTGTTTTATAGTATTATTTTGTTGCTGTTAAATACATCAAAATAAATTCATGATTACAAATTTCCTAGTAAATATGTTTTCAATTGAATCAAGGGTTAAATTGAGTGTGTATAAAATTCTCAAAAATCTAAGTTCTGCATACTTTTTAATGGAATCATCGTGCTTAATGCAAGAGATGGATATGTAATTCCTCAGAGCAAGATATTAATCAACAACATGAGTCATTAGGGAAGAAATTTCCCTCCATTCAAAGAGCTTACAGTACATGTAAATAATGAGACAGGCACGTAATTATTACAAAGCGGATCATTCGAATGTAAGTAGCAATTGGACTATATGAGAATAAACAATAAAATATGCCTTAAGAAACTTGGGAAACTTCTGGACATTTCATCAAAGCAGCAACGTTCCCAATTATATGAGTGTCATAATGGCAGTGTATGCTGAGCATTGCATAAATTTTTGTTGTTTATGAAAATCCAGTGGGGAGGGTGCAGAGTGTGAAGAGATATTTTACTGTTCTGTCACAGAGAAGTCAAGATTGAAGAACGAGTAGTATTTGTGACATCAGGTTTAGAATCCCAGCTGTTTCATTTTAACAAACCGGGATATAACACAGTGAGTGGAGAGAGAGGATGCTGACAATGGTGAAACGAAAGGGACTTCATTTGTAGGTCTAGATAAAAAGATTTTAAAAAAGTTGTTTTTTTATGGTGTTTTTTGTTTGTTTGTTTGTTTGTAACTCATCTTTATTTTCCACTTGAAGTTTACACTTGTAGTAGTAAAGAAGAGAATTTCTGTTTTCTGCTTGGTGGTTTTCTGTCAGAGGAAAATATATATGTAGTTTTAACATGTGCATTGCAAACAAACTTCTCTGAGGAATAAACAGATTCAACAAATGCGTGTAACCAAATGTCATGGTAGGTAGTCACTGGACAAAGAGCTTTGGACGATGTTAATGTAATCATGGAGATTATGAAAGACCTTACAGTGGAATAGTATTGTAATTACAATTTAATTACTGAATATCAGGATGTTCCAAAAATGTATGATGGAAGGTGATCTGGAAAAAGATACACCAATGTGAAGGAACTTCATTGGTTAGGAGCATAACATTTAGGGGGAACAGAGAAGACACCAATGTGAAATGACTGTTGGAGGCAGAAGAGGCAGCATGTCATAAGAGGCTTAGTGGGTACACAGCACAGAGAAATAAAGAGGAACCAGAAGCCAACATAGTCTTAAATAAGTATGAATCATAACATATTCTTTTGGGAAAATTTCCTATGAGCTGTATGCACATGAAAAGAATATCAAACATACAGATAATGGAAGCAACTAGTAGGTGTTGCCAGTGTTGCTAGATAAAGGCAATACATTAAAGGGAAAACTAAATTAACTTTGCTTTTAATTCAAATATAATTACAGGATTTCCATCTTTCACTTCATCTTCTCTTATACATAACACCATACTACCCCAAGCTCCCTTTCAAATTCATGTTATCCTTTTCTTTAATTACTATTGTTACACACACACACACACACACACACACACACACACACACACACACACTAACAAATGTGTAAGTACAACTAGCTTTGTCTTTTCAGGATTGCTTATATGTGTATGTTTTAGAGCTTACCAATTAATTTATTTTAGAAAAGTTGTTTTGAAAGTTCATATATTTTCTTAATAATATCACATATTATGTGTAAAGGCTACTTAATGTTTGTAAGTCTCTATTTCTTTAGCTATGAAATGAATTAAAACAAATAAACCCTTTACTCTTTGCTGGTTTGTGGTTTGATGAAATCAACGACTTCACATGTTTCATGAGGGTATGAAATATTTTAAGGGTGTCATTCTGGTCCTGTCTGATAAAGATCTGCTTTCCCAAATGTGCTCTGATATTGAAAAGACTAAGAAGAAATATAATACAATAATTTTCTTTGTGAAAACCCACAAAGGCACATACATTTGTATGAAATATGAGTTAATAGTATTGGTTTTGATTTTAGTGACATCCAAATTCCCATAGCTTTTTATTAGCAGGCATAAATAAAATGGGTTGATTTATCATGCTCAACTATGTATTCTTTGAATATGAAGAGACTACAAAAGCCATAGGAATTTGAAAGCAATTCTTTGAGATAAACACTACACTTGATCAAACAGAAAACCACATATGTTTTTGGCTTCTTTTTAAGTCATTTTTGTATTTATCTATTTAAATTTAAAAGTGGGTGTAACCCTAATTAGATCCCAAAAGAGACAGAGTGACTGAATCACACATTCTGAACACATTCAGTGCAAAAGTCATGTTCATTTTAGGAATATTGCTAATATTGTTTCTCAGACAAATTCATATTTAAATTAAATAATACTCCTCAACTTACATATTTTATATTGTGCCAACAGATTCAATTTCTATTGTTTAGTCTAGTCTCCTTTCTCCTTATTGAAAGTTATGGATGCAAAGAGTAATTTAATATGTAAATGCATTTTGTCATAGCTTTAAAATAGCTTTTTCCTCTGGTATATTGAAATACATTTTAATATATATACCAAGAATTTAGTTGACATATTTCCCTAAATATTCTAAACCATTTCTAAATATATATAGGTTATTGTTTCATTTAATTTCCAATTAGGCTATTTCTTTTATTGAAACTTTAAAGTACAGTCATTTGTGAGTTTTTACAGACAATAAGTCTATCACGAAATGTATATTCCTTGGAGCAAACTGACGTTTTAAAATGAGCCCATTTTGAAACTAGTATTTATTCAGTTATCTTACAATTATTCATTGAATATTTTCTATGGTAAGAGCACTATTCTTAGCATTTGGTCCATACAACTGAAAAGAAGAAATCACTAACAGAAAATGGAATTAAGGTATACATATGCTGACTAGCATGAATGAGATTAGAAAGATGTAGATACAATGGTAACATTTTAGCAGGGTAGGAACTGGCATGTTTCTCTTATTTGTTCTGTTTCCTCTGATGACCTACTTTTACAAAATTGGCATCCTCACCATCAAACTCTATATTTATTGTCCTATTTTGATGTTCAGCACAGACTGGTAGGTATTTATCCATGCCAGTTCCCAATTCCTATAATAGAAACATGATTGTTTTAGCTTGAGTCTGGGTTCCAGTCCGCAGTAGACCAAAGCAGACTATGCTGTATTAATCTCCATTTGGGGACTCATAAGTTCCATGGAGAAGTTCCCATGGATGATAAGGAGTGCTTCATGCATCAAGTGAAATGGCTTATTATTCTCCAGTCTGGGTAGTTAAATGGCTTAAACAGACCACACACCAAACTCTGAGAGCACCTGCTGAATTTAATTGGCCAGTCCAGTATGAGAACTTTATATATCCAGCTCTTTCCTTTTGGACTTTCAAAATTCATTGTTTAGGACTAAGTAAGTATATTTAGAAAGTTTGTATCTAGCATCATAGTCATTTTGTTTTAGGAGTGTGACATGGTAGAAGAAAAATCTGTAGAAGATTTATGCAATCCATGGAATCTGATTGTTTCAGAGTACAGGTATTTAAACAAGTCACCAATATATTTAATCAGATAATATATTTTATTAATACTTACATATTAACCTTTGTAAGAGAGTAAAAGTTGTTACTTCCATAACATTTATTATAAAGATTGGCTTGACTAAATTGCCAAATAAAAATTATAAAGTTTTAAATTAACAATTATAAATATCATTAAAATAACAATTAAAACCTATAACTTCCAAAATAGAGGTGATATATAAAGTCCTCTTCTTCAACATGATTTAATTATTTAAAGATTTTAAGTGAATGGCTTCATCTACAATATTAATTTTAAGTAAGCCAATGCTCTTTTGCATTAAGCTTCCTTATGTCTACTACTTTATACAAAGTTGGAACATGTTAAAAATGCTTTTTTTCTTCATTATCTCTAGAGGAAAACATTCAGAAATTAAATAATGTAATGAGAAATATTTCTTCCTCTATTCTTTGTAAAACACAAGAGAAAATTTCTTACAGTGAAGAATGTTGATAGTGCCCATGTTCCTCTTTCTGGTTTGTAAAACATTTTGTTTGATGATTACAGTCCTTGAGTTTAGGGTTCCATGATTAATTACCCATCCAGATATTTTGCTCTTAGGGGTATTACAGTCCTCAGTAAAGGCATTTATATAAAATAAATATAAACTTGTAAAATTTAAAATAGAAAAAAATGGGACTTGAGCTAAAGCATTTTGTAAAAAATAAAAGAAGAAACTAGTATTACATAGAAAATAGATAAAGATTACAGATAAAGTTCATTTGAACTAGTCAAATAAAAAAATTATCCTAGCCATGAATGGTCTCCTACCTTTAACTCCAGCACTTGAGGGGCAAAATAGGAATATGCCATGAGCTCAAGATCAGCTGAACTACCTAACATGTTCCAGGCCATTTGAGGCTACATAATAAGACTATTTCAAAAACAAACAATCAAATGATTATTGTTGTAGATAGATGAAAATAGGGGATGTTTATCACAGCACAGGGAGATGGGAGGGTACTGTAAATTCAGAGAACCTTAATCAAGACATAGAAGACAAAACAATCGAGTAAGGACTAAGACACACACAATGCCAGATGGATGGACAAATGCTAAGAGTGTATCAGGAGTTTGAAAAAGGCCAGTGTGATGATAAGGATCTTTCATTTGTAAAACAGTAAGAAATTAATAAGTCACTTGAGGTGTTCAAAGAGGGAATGGCATGAAGATCTAAGTTTTAAATTGTCATTCTGACAACCATAGTGAGACACCATTAAACACCCACTGGATGTCAAAAACTAAAAAGACTAATGACAAGAAAAGATGTGGATGGGGAAAGACTGGTACACTCCAAAATTTCTCATTTTGTGGGAGTGTAAAATGTACAATCACTTTAGAAAAGTCTCAGAAAACTTTTTTTACAAATATTAAATGACAAGCAAAGATATCTATTCAGGATTCAACTGTTGGTTATTTACCTCTGAGAAATGTAAATTGTACAGGGATGTCCAAATCAACACTAGTTATTATAGATAACATTGATATAATCCCAACACTCAGAAATAGTAGATTATGTGAACTAATTATGATACATGCACGCAAGGGAACACTGCTCACCAATGAAACTAGTAAATTTGCAGTTCAGCTTTACATATGGCAGCATGTACAGATCTCAGATAAATGCCAAAGAAAAATTCAGATACATAAATGTATCTACGTAAAACCATTTCAATGGCATTAAAGAAAAATCAAACAAATCCATTATTATGTAAGTGTGACTGTGTCTTGCTCTGAGAGATGAGGATTGACTGGAAGTGGGTGTCAGCACTCTGTGGAGAGCTCAAAGATTCTTGATTGAAATCATGGCTACATGGAATATGCATTTATTAAAACTCACTGAAGAGTTTATGTTCTGTGTAAACTAACAAATTAACTGAGGGAACTGCTTCCTCACTTAAAAAAAATAAAACACCTCATAAAAAGTCTTAGAGGTGTTCTGTAAAGCAATAAAGTATAGAGAAGGAAGCCTTGAGGAAAAACTTTGAGAATGAAGTGATAATAGAGTCAGTTTAGATTTCAGAGCTATTTCAAAAGAGAACTCTGTTGGCACTGAGGACTCAAAGAAGAAAATGAATAACGAATGATTTTTAATGTCATTGTAGAAATAATAACAACCCCATTAAAACTGAAGAGAAAATGAACAAGAATGGCCAGAACAATGCTGCTTTACCAGAACAATGTGTTTGAACTTAGTCTTCATTATTAAGTCTAATACCATAGTGACTACTTCATGATGGTTTTCAAGAAAGAAAAGTCATAGATCAGTGTAACATATTAGAACATACAGGAAAACACCCTCAATTATAGTTAACTAATCTCTGACAAATAATCAAATTAATACAGAAATTGAAATCAATTTTTAATAAATGGTGCAGAAATAAGAGAAATTCTCAAGCAAAGGAATGAATATATGAGTATGTAGGATGTATACATCTCTGGAACAATGGCCTTAAGATGAAACAGAGTATTAACACTGAACTCCAAAATTATAAGACAGACACAGAGAAAGAGACAGAGAGAGAAAGACAGAGAGAATGAGAGAGTAAATATGAGAGAATATGTACTCATGACCTTGGGTTGGGAGTGTCTTTTTAGATGCCTATATAGTTCATGACAAAATCAATTACTTGAACTTTATTAAAAATTTAAGATTCCCATAGTCAGTCATACCTTGAGAAATGATGGGTCATTAAGTCCTTAGTGAATACAGGTGCATGTTGTCAAGGTTGAAAATCTAAAGCCAGCTCCAGGATAACCATGACTGAAGGACAGAAACACCTCCCGCACACTGTTCTCTACCTTCTACACGTACATTGTCTTGTGCATATGAACACATGGACTCACAAACATGCACGCACACAGTCATACACACTACACACAGACATGTCTCACACAGACTCAGATACATTCAGAGTCACACAGACATCACACACACAAACACACCCAGTCTCTCAGTCTCTCTATCCCTATCTCTCTCTCTCTCTCTCTCTCTCTCTCTCACACACACACACACACACACACACACACACACACACACATGCACACACACAGGGATACACACAGCACTTGAGCCATTATACTCCTTGGTTTAAAACTGATGTCAATACAGAATCTTCCACCATTTATCATAACTTCTGAAGCATGGAAATAGGTAAGTAGTTTCTGAGAGAAGAAATAAATGTAAGTAGATCTGTACAATTGGATTACTTTGCCATTCTGGAAAGAAATGAGACATGAAATCCAAGAAAACATGAAGGGTCCTTAAGTTCATATTTCTAAACAACAACAACAAAATGGCAAATTGAGAAAGACTCTATGATTCCAACCACATGATGCTCTGAAGTGATATAACTGTGGTCAGTCAGTGTCAGTGGCCACCAGAGTTAGTAAGGTAAAAAAGAGAAAGAAAGGGGAAGCAGGGGGAATACATGGGCTGTGAATCCTCTTGTATAGTCATTTAATAATGTCAACATACATGTATCAAAAGTCACAGAAGTCAGAGTACTAACAGTGATTCTTGTGTATATATGAGGCTCCAACAAATGTGCTAGTTTTGCTCACAGCTAATACAAATGAGTCACTCTCATGGGGAAAGTTTGGCAGGAATACATGACACTCCATGGCTTTCTATCCATTGATTTTGAACCTTAAAAACCCCTCCCCCAATAAAGCATGTTAAACTTTTCAAGTGCTAAGAATAAATTTGAAAGGAAAAAAAAAAAAAAAAAAAAAAAAGGACAAGACTTCAAATGATACAGATTGCGTAGGAGCATGTTTTTAATTCATGTGGAAAAAGAGAGCAGCAGGGACTGTCAAGATATAATAAGAAATTGAAATCATCTATATAGAACAAGCAAATGCTTCACAACTATATTGTAAGTCTAAGGAATGAGAGCATTTAGAATAAGTTGAGGAGAGGGGGAAAAAGAGGGGGAATGGAATTAAGGGTAGAAAAGAAACAAATTGTTAGCCAAGGAGTGTTTTCTGTTCTGTTAGAGGCCATGGATCGCTTATGGATGCTGTTAAACAATGTGAAAGCCAGGCTACTAATTTTGAAAAAGTGGTAAGGTCAAGATATTGTGTACTGACTTGAATGAAGGAAAATATTTGGAAAATAAAATTGCAAGTGCACAGTGACCCTTGTAATAGTGTGGTTAGAAAGGCTAGCAGTTATTTGAAAATTTCAAGGAAGCTTCATTTTATAGGGCTTAAAAGGAATGCCTTAGGATTTTTATGACATTTTGTTATTGTTATTATATATATATGATAGGCAACAGAGTTGTAAAATGTTCAAAACGTGTTTATACTTAATAAATCAAAGACCCTTTGCCACAGCATATTTAGCAAGAAGTGGTTGGTCTTTGAAGTGGTTAGTAAAACTTTCCAGTTGGAAGTTACAATGAATCCTTGGGAGACATAGCAATATTCTCACTGGTCTCTATTTTATAGTGCATTACTATGTCTAAGAAAAAATATTCTAAAAACTCTACATTCAATTTTAAAATGACATACTGGTCATATAATATCACTTTTGGTTAGCCATTTCCAAAAATAATCATATTGATGATTAAATCCAATGAATATTTAAATCATTTGAAAGGTAGATCATATTACATTGTCTAGCATATTTACATTGCTCTCAAGTTGTTTCTTATCATAGCTGGAATAATTATATAATTACAGGAATGGACGATTGAATGAAAGAATGAATGAAGGAAGTTATGATCTCTTAACACACAACGAAACATATTTTTCTGATTTGCTTTTGAAATATTATTTATTGGTTTATTACTTCTGCTTATTTGCATATGTATGTATGTGTATGTGTGTGTGTGTGTGTATGTGTGTGTATGTGTGTGTATGTATGTGTATATGCACATGATGCAGTAAGCATGAGGATGACACAGTGTGACCTGCAGGAGTTGGCTCTCCCTTTTTACCATTTTGGTTCAGGTGATTGAACTCTGTCAGTCTTAGCTGCAAGGGCCTTGACCTACTGCATCATCTCATTGGCTATTAGTATGCTTCCAATTTTTCCAAAGTACCTCTTAGTTCCCTGTCCGCACTTCTGAAAGAGTTAGTGGCTTCCTTTATAATCATTTGTTCCTGTGATGCAATGATTTTTTTAATTCTTTCCTTGCTGAAAATTGCTAAATGTTTAAATAGTGAAGCAGTAAAACAAAATGAAATTTTGAAGCATGCATATTCCTTCAACACGGCTTATATTAATAGTACAATATCTCAAAAAATGCCAGAAAAATGAGTCTACTTTATGTTTTATGTATCTTTTATTTTTAAAAGTATATTATTTCTACTCTTATTTATATACTTATGTGTGAAAAAGTGTGTGTGTATATACATGTGTGTGTATATATGTGCAGAGGACACAATAATAAAGAACTTACTGTGAATAATTGGCTTTGAAAAGTCCTCTCAATAGAATTCATTGCAAATTGATGTCACAGTGTATCATGTTTGAAAGAACCTTTAGAACTTATCTTACTTCAGCCAGGCAATGGTATCACATGCCTTTAATCCCACCACTCAGGAGGCAAAGGCAGGTGCATCTTTGTGAGTTTCAGAACAGCCTGCTCTACAAGAGCTAGTTCCAAGACAATTGCAATGCCACAGAGAAACCCTGTCTCAAAAAAACAAAAAAGAAACAAACAAAAAAAAAAAAGTACTTATATTATTTCATAGATAAGGAAAACTGATAAACTTAATTATTAACTTAGTTGATAATTCAAATGGATGGTACACTTTTAGTTAAATTTTGGAACAAAAATCATTTGAAACTGGATATGGTAAAAATAAATAAAAAAAAACAAAAACAAAAAAAAAACATACTTTTAATTCCATTACTTAGGTGACACAAGCAACAACACAAAAATTAACTCAAAATGGACTTAAATGTACTTTAAAATGCTACAATTCTAAAACTCAAAGCAATAAAGAGCAATCGTCTTTACATTGCCCTGACAATAATGACTTGCATATGGCACCAGAAACACTGGCAATAGAAGTGAGGCTGCACAAGTGTGACAACATCAAACTGAAAACCTCAGCAGTTCAATAGGTCTTTTTGACACACCATTTCACTCGCCTGATGTCATCCAGATACCAAAGTATGATGAGATTCCTGTAATAGGGAACCACACAGTTTGAAACATAGGAAAGTTGTAATCAGTGAAACAAAGTAATGAAAACTGTAGTGTGGCTAAGTCCTTTGGAGAAAGGGAGATTTCATTGTGTGCCCCTCTGATTGTATCTATATGTAGAGGTGGGAAAGAACTTTTCTTAGCTTCTCTTCTCAGATAGCCTAAAGGGGCAACCAAGGCTCAAAAGAATAGAGTACACAAGAAAAAAAAAAAGTTGAAGTAACAAATATGCTTAGGTTTTTTTAAGGTGCCCATGGAGGGTGGTAAAAAAACAAAGAATATGAAAGAAAAGAAAATTTCCAGGTTCTGGCTATTTGACTTCAGCTAGTGGGAACTCAGCGACTATGGACTGACAGCTGCTGAAACTTCATGGCACCAAACTAGGCCATCTCAACGTGGGTGTGGGTGACAATTCTATGCCTTGATCTGTTGCAGGGGTGCTAGCACGAGGACCTATCCCAGGTGTATGAACTGGCTTTTTAGAGTCCCTTCCCTGTGGTGAATACTTTGCTTAGTCTTGATACATGAGGGAGGGGCTTTGTCCTGCCTGAAATTTGTGTGCCAGATTTGTGGACTCCCCATGGAAGGCCTTACTCACTCTGAGGAGTGGATGGGTGGGAAGCAAGCGAGGTGTGGAAGCAAGTGAAGGGAAAGAAAGGTAAGGGAGGGGAGGGAAGGGAAGGGGAAGGGAGGGGAAGGGAAGAGAAGGGAAGGGAAGGGAAGGGAAAGGAAAAGGAAAAGGAAAGGAAGGTAACTCAAACAGAATGATTAAAAAAATATTTGGCTGATTTGAAGTTATGAATAATTTATAAGCACAGCAAAACACCCAAACATACCCATATCTGAGGGATAATTTGCTATGAACATCAAGTGCCAAAATTCTACCCTTTTCACATTTCAGTTTCAACCTTTTTGAATTGTTTTATCTTAGACAATATTTGTATGAAGTTTGTGTTTTATCCTCTATGGTCAAAAGTCACCATTCCTTCAGAGATGAGTTGCTGTGTCATAACCTAATAGATTTAAGCTTACTATTTGGTTTCAGTTTGATGTTTGATGTAATGTTTTATGTTCAAAGCTTCCTTAATTCTCCATTTTATGTCTCCCTTTACATATATAATATTTGTTTTTTCATCATTTGTTCATCATTTGTATAACAGAGATTTAGATTTTGGGTTTTTTTTTCAAGCTTGGTATTATAACACTGAAAAGCATGGATAAACAATCAAGTTTTAGTGGTCAAGCAGCAGACCAAGCTGCAGTTCTCATCTGGGATGGGAACATTCTTTTATTGAGTTTCTCAATTTTTCTTGGCCACACTTATAAGGTGAGGTATTTAAAGTTCAGTCAGTTTCTCCAATTTTAAGTCCATAGCGACCACTGTAAAAGAGCTGATCCTTTTAGGCACTCTGGAATAGGCACACCTTAATAACTTTAAAATATTTATCCAAGTGACTAGGAAGATAGCTTAGCAATTTGGAGCACTTGCTCCTCTTGCAGACAGCCTAAGTTTGATTCCCAGCACCTCTGGTGCCTCAGAACCATCTCTATTTCCAGGTCATTAAACACCTGGAACACACAGACACACCCACAGACACACACGCACACACACACACACACATACACACACACACACACACACACACACACACACTCATACATGCTGGTAAGTGTCCTGGAACATATAAATAAATCAATGTAAAAATAAATACATAGTAAACTTTTTACAATATTATATGTGACCCTGTTCTCCAAGCTGAACCAATTTTCATTTAAGCATGATTTCAAAAATTATCATACAGATGCATCATCGTGAGTCAACATTGCTCTGAACTAAAATTACATTTGAATATCCTCTTGCTTCAGCATGAAACCACAAAATTTCTAATTCACAATTAAATTATTAATACATGTGTCCCCAACAAAGAAAGAATCTGAACATTTGTGGAATAGACAATTGTACTATTATTCATCATTGTTTCAAACTTGTTCCATAACCTTTATAGAACAACCAACAAATAGGCACTAATTAATTTACCTTTGATGGTTTCATACATGAACATAATGCCTACTGATAATTCTTAATCCCCCCTCCGATTACCTTACCCCTGACTAATGTCCCTACACCACAAGTCTCTTTCTCACATTTCTATCTATTCATTTTGTTTCCTGACTCACTGGGTTTAGCCAGGTTCTTCTTCATTTGGGGTTTTATCATGGTAGGCTCAGCAGTAGGTACAAAACATAAAATTCCCTCTCCCCAGAATCTGTCAATTGCTAGTAACTCATTGACAAGTGATATGGCCCTATGAACTCTATGCTTTTCCATAATTGTTGAGAGGGTTAGTCATGTACGGACCCAGAGTATGTAACCATAACTATTATGAGTTCTTAATTGCAATAGTTTTATCTAACTCTAAAGAATGGCATGTTGAAGTCTTTTACCTTATCCTGACACATATATTCTATATCCCTCTTTAGCAATAACCCGAGAGTATTTGTGGTAGAAATGATTTATTTTTAAGGTCTGAACTCTTAACCTTCACTTACTCTCAACATCTTGAACAGCCATTAATCTCTGAATTCACAGAAGTTCACAACAAAGAGTGGCTTCTCTAATTAAGACAGAAATTAGTCATACCCCACACAGAAATAATGTCATAGAAGGAAGTTTAATTCTATGCCAGTTGAATTAAACTATAAGACCTTCAGAATGAGGAGTCTCCCAGTTTCGGTTGGTACCCCCAAGAACTCAGTGTCCATTCCAGTTGCTGCAACACGCAAGAGGTTTTAATGAACAGGAAACATTTGCGCAATCCGGCTTCCTTAGCATGCAGGCTAGAGAGAAGCCCCATCTCCTGGGCACAGGTGTTTTTAAGGCAAAACCCACAAACTTAGGGAGGGGATGGGACCCTCTGTCCATTGAGTACATGGCCCTTTGAGGGTGATGGTCTGGCTTAGGGCCTCAGGGTGTGCTAATTAATCTTGTCTGGGCAAACCAAAGGTACAGTTATCTCTTTGTTTCTTAAGGACCCTATTCACCACCTGCTGACTCACAAGAAAGGAGGGGCAGTGTGAATTCTTGGTTATCTTGTTATCTCAGGGCCTTGTGAGGGGAAGTTAGCAAATTCCAAGGAACAGATATTGGTCTGGGTTAGCTTTCCAGGTTAGTCTGTCCTTCATTTCAAGTGGGGGGGTTTCTTTAACTTTACTTTTTTGTCTTTCAAATAATAGTGAGTTTCCTCAGTGGGACCTACAATCTCCTGAGGCATAGGTTGTTAACTGAATTTACCAGGTGTGAGTTCCTTCCCATGAAGCAGGGCTTAAATCCTACTACTTTGTATCAAAACTATATAAATACACACCAAATAAAATTACAGGACAATTTCCCTGATTAACATAAATGTAAACTTCTCAACAAAATACTGTACACTATATTTAACATCATACCACAAAAGAAAATCCATCATGTGCAAATTGACTTCATTCCAGAGATGGAAGATGGCTCAACATGTATAAATCAATATATGTAATACACATAAATGACTCAAAGAAAGAAAATACATGGTTATCTCAATGCATGCTGAAAAGTCCCTTGAATAAATCCTTCTAGATCCATTTATATATTCCTGATAAATGTAACAGGGAATCAAAAGATAGAAGGAATAATTTTACAAAATAAAGGCCATTTACCAGAAACCTATATTCAATATCATTCTAATGGATAAAAACTCAATATATTACCACCAAGATCACAAAAGAAGATAAGTGTGTCCACTGTCTCCTCTACTAGACATAAGAGAGAAAGACAAAGGATATACATAGAAAATGAAGAAGTCAAAAAATCAACAAAAGTATTTTTTTTATTTTCAATTTAAAAGTTTTTATTTTTTCTTTTTATGTTACATATCGATCCCAGTTCCCTCTCCCTCTCTCCCTCTCTCCTTCTTTCCCTGTCTCTCACCCTCTCATGCTCCCCCAACCACCTTCTCCTCCCATCCCCCCCTCCACATGTAAGGTAGGGCATTGGTGATATAGGGATGAGCATAGCTGCCTTCCAAAAGTAATTTTTTATATTTATTTATTTTAGTTACCATGTGCATGCCCTATATATGTAGAACTTTACCAGAAGAACTATCATTATAAATCAAGGAATATACTGTGTTCAGATACATTAAGTTTAAATGCATTTTATTATATACATCAAGGACTAAGAGTTTTTTTGTAAATCTTTGACATGCTTATTTTTAATTTAATGACATTAATACAATTGTTTGATTTAGTGCACTAAATAACTTTTTTGATGTTTTTTATTTAAATTTGCAACAAGCTTGATTTACATGTCAATTCCAGTTACCTTACCCTTCCCCTCCTCCCTACCCCTATTCCATCACCTTTCTGATCCCCAGGGAGGATGAAGCCTTCCATGGGGGAATCTTCAAAGTCTGTCATATCACTTGAAGCAGGAATGAAGCCCTCCCCCATGTACCTAGGCTGAGAGATTATCCCCCTGTGTGAAATGGGCTCCCAAATTCCATTCATATACTAGGGATAAATACTGATCCACTGCCAGAAGCCCCATAGACTGTCCACTATTTTTAAGGAATTTTAGAGCAAGAAAAGAGATACTATCATAGACAGAACCATTATAGATGTAAAGAGAAATCTGGCATTAGGGAAATGTTCAGAGATCCACAAGGATGACACCAACTAACAATCTAAGCAATAGTGGAGAGACTACCTTAAATGCCCTTCCCTGATAATGAGATTGATGGCTACCTTATATGCCATCCTAGAGTCCACATTCAGTAGCTGATGGAAGCAGAAGCGGACATCCACAGGTAAACACTGAGCCAAACTCCTGGAATCCAGTTGCAAAGAGGTAGGAGTGGTAAACAATGGGGGTCAAGACAGGCTGGAGAAACCAACAGCAATAGCTAACTTGAACAAGGGGGAGCTCATGGACCCCAGTCTGACAGCTGGGAAAACCAGCATAGGACTGACCCAGACTCCCTGAATGTGGGTGTTAGTTAGGAGGACTGGGCAGTCTATGATGACTCTGGTAGTGGATCAGTATTATTATTATTTATTTTTTAATTTTACATATCAACCCCAGTTCCCTCTCTGGGGAGCAGAAATATGATGGGATAGGGGTTTAGAGAAGGACAGGGAAGGAGGGGAGGGTGAAAGAACTGGTATTAACATATTAAACATGCTTGTTGCAATTTAAATAATAACTATTTTCATAAAATAAAGGAAGAGGAAATGGCAATAAAAATTTAAAAAAAAACTATATTTTTAAACATTTTCTTTTATCACTTTGTATCAGTAACTTTTACCCATTGAAATTTACAAATTTATAATGAAGATTCATTGAAAAAAAATTGAAAGGCTTTTACTTTTTAAAATCACACATAAATATCTTAGTTTAAAGTAAAACAAAGAGAAAATTAAAATTACCTATTGGTCACTTTCCAGGATCATCATCTCAGTAATCAATTTATGTATTCAAATTCATCCTCCAGTTTAAATGTTGAAAAATATTTTCTTAAGAGTTACAGTAATTGAACTGATTGATTTGTTTCTCAGACATAAAGCTTTTAGAGTCTATCTATTAGATGTTTTAGCTGAACTAAAAAGAAGTTGTATCTATCAAATTATGTTTCAAATATTATGAAGAATAGCTAAAAGAAATCATACCACAACTGCAAAAATTAAATAAACAAACACAAATTAGCCATACCAAAAAAAAAAAAAAAAAAAATACAACCAAAATGGTAGCATCAGAAGAAGCCAATTAACATTTTTCTGTCACAGATCTCTTTAGAAGTCCTTTGATACCCACCACTCCTCATCTTCCAGCTGCTAACTTGAATAGCATGATAAACCCTATCCTGGTTGGCAAAAATTCACACACAAGAGGAGAGAAATACAGTTAGCCAGTTCCCTTATCAAACAAACAGCTAGATGGTCCTCTAGGCATCTGGTTTGGTTGATGGGAAATGCCATTCTATAAATAGATTTCTCTTATTGATTGATGAATAAAACACTATGGTCCATAGGGCAGCAAGATAGGTGGGTCTAGGAGAGGTGGAGGATTCTGGAAAGTGTAGGTAGAGGGCAGTCTTCATGTGATTCCCTGGAAGAGAGGACTCCAGTGAGACATTCTCAGGTAAGATAAAACCATGTAGAAATATATAGACTAGTAGATACAGGTTAATAATTAAGATGGAGCTAGCTCATAAGAAACTCTAGTCATCAGCCAACATCAGCTTCTGAGTGTTCATTTGGGGCTGAGATGGCAGTAGGCACAGGCCAGTGGAAAGAGTTATCCTAACACTTGGTTCTAAAGAAAATGGGAATATTCACTCTCACCATATATTAGCAAAATCCCTGAATCAACCACTCACTGTTTTCTTGACTTTAATTACAGGCAAATCCTATGTTTTACTGATCTAGAAATAAATATGTATTAAGTATGAGCAAAAGCAAGTTGGCAGTATAATTGAAGAGCAGAAATTTTGGATGATTCAGACAAGTGTCTGTACAGATAGAAATAAAAACTAGTAAAGACTGACTCTTCACTTTTGAAACTTTTATAGACACTTAAATATCATAGCTCTACATTTACTGGCTGTGTTAGCTGACTGCTCCTGTGACAAAATACCACCCATGAAGGAATCAACTTCAAGGTAAAAAGGTCTAGTCTGGCTCTTGGTATCTCAAGTTTCAGCACATAAAGGTCTAGCATTTTTAGATGTGGACCACCTTGGCAATGAAAACATGGGGACAGAGGAAAAGACTCAATTCATAGAAACCATGAAGCCAAGAGAGAAAAAGGAATGGACAGTACTTCTAAAAGAGATTTCTAGGGAAACAGCACTAACAAATCATTTTGACAACTGGGTTGCATTTCCAGAACTCTCTATTACCTCCACATTACTAAATCTGTTGCAGAAAACAGCTTCCACACATGAGCTTTGGGACTATCTTTATAACCAATACCATAATACTAGTGGTGGTTTCTGGCCACATCATAAAACCAGAGACTGAAATGTACATGAAATGTGTGGTTCTACCTGACATAAAGAATAGAGAGGGAGAGTAAGTGAGACGTCCCCACATGTTCTCATGACAGTTAAACACAGCAATGGATAAAACTCTGAACAGTAACTGACAAAAATTAACTCTTATTCAAGATCATGTGTGTGTTACGTGGTGTGTGTGTGTGTGTGTGTGTGTGTGTGTGTGTGTGTTTACAGAAATGGTATTCATTTAGGCTTGTCACAAACCTAAACTCATTTGAAACGGAACATAAGTCACTATAACCTATGTAGAACTGTAGTAAACCTGTAAACAAAATAAAGAAAACACAGGAAAAATGAGGATTTAATGATTTTTAAAACAATAAAAAAAGATAATTGTAGATTAATCAACTAACTATTCACTACTAGAAGAATAAACTGATAAAGATAAACTTATGCAAAGCTTAAACCCATAGTGGCCCCAGTAACAGCTTTATTTTATCATTAAAAATTATGAGATAAGATGTGGCAGAATGACAGAAAGGTGCCTGGGAATCTGATAGCCTTGCCTTCCTGTGGGTTATAATTTTGCAATGTATGGTCATAAATACAAAATCAAGTCCTAGCCATGACACTTAACTTACCTCAATATACATTAAGTACTCCAGTTTGTGTTTTATTTTTAGTTCTTATTCTAGACAGACTCTCAATAAAACTGGAAGCAATTCCTGAATATTCCCCTATGTCCCCACCCACCTTAACTAGGTTTCCTAACTGTCTTCCTGGAATCCTACACCCCATTTGATACCCCTCCCCTCTTCTTCCCTGCTGTGTTTTGCTCCTAGCAAGTTTTCAATTAATCCCCACAGAGGTGTTAACTGATAACTAAAGTTTTAACTGGAGTGTGAATACACTTAGGACTATTAAATGTTGAAAGCAGGCTCTTTGAAGACCCAGATACTCAGTAAAACAGAGAACTGGGAAAAAGAGTTCCCTGTGATTTATAACATCACACTTAATGGACTTTCATTCTCAGTATGAACAAATAATGGACTTCTGCTGTGTTTTACCTTGTACCTGAGATTTAGTATCTGTGCTTTACCCATCATCTTATTTTAAAAAAGGAATTATAAAGCATGATGGAATGTTCTGGTAGAATTGAGAAGACAGTAAGTACACCTTCAAATCTTGAAAGTAGAAAGGGGGGACAGGAAAAAGCAGCATTGGGGAGTGGATCTGCCAACTCTTCATGAGATAGGAAATGAAAATTCAGAAAGACTGCAATATATGCCAAACTTGCTTGTGACTACGCAAAATGAGTATCAAACTCTGAAGCAATCGTACATATGACTATTCTCAAAGTCCTTTGACATAGCTTTTTATATCAGTC
Source organism: Phodopus roborovskii (assembly GCF_943737965.1). NCBI lineage: Eukaryota > Metazoa > Chordata > Mammalia > Rodentia > Cricetidae > Phodopus > Phodopus roborovskii. Next base: position 15,017,893 of record NW_026126410.1, read on the forward strand.
AACATTTCTGCCACTTATAATTGTAGGTGTCGTAAAAAATTTATCCATCTTTCATTTTTAATGGCAGAAATGGAATAAGCTTTCTTTTCTAAGTTCAAATTTTCAATTTTCTTCATTTATGCTAATAATATAAACTCGCTTGAATTCTGTATTTCCAGTTAGATATTAAAACCGATCAGTTTCATTTCTTTTAAAATATGATTATAATCTAATGATACAAGTGAAAAAAAAGTGTTCAGAATACGTAAAGTAGCTGTTGTTACTATTCTAATGAAAAGCTCCTGAATTTTAGAAAATACAAGAAATTTTCAAAGGTCATTATTTGGGAAGCTGTTGTTTGGCTGACATATCCGATAATTCAAAAACAGATATCTAACACTTTTTAGTCTTCTAGCTTCCAGAAATCTCTTGGTTTACATACAATACCCCCTTCATCTGCTTTCTCTAAGTACACAGAAGAGAATTTCTTCATAGATTTCTGCACTGGGAAAAATCCTTCTGTTGTCCCTTCCTGGGGAGCCACAAGTGTTTTTATCAATGCAAGTTGAAGTGCAAAATCCTGGTTAGGTCTTCAGAGCTGCTTGCTCTTTGTACAAGGGTGATATAGATAGCTTATTTGTTCATGCGTTTTAAATTTGGGATTCAAGTACAGTACAGCAAACAAAACAGCAAAAACGGTTATTGTAGAGATTTTAGGAAGGAGAAAAGGGTGTGTACATTGAGTATGGCATGTTGGCAAAATCAAACATGCTGACCAACAAATCTTAAAAGAGGAAGAAAAAAAAAAAAAAAAAACCCTCACCTTACACAATGGATTGGCTCTGAAATAATCCAGAAGTTCAGAGCACAAGACATTTTCAGACATTTAAGAGCTCGCCCAAGGCCTTATGATCTCACTTTAGTTGAAGCAAAGCTGAGTTCAGGTTCATGACAACGTCCCACGGATTCTTTCTGTGATGCCTAAAGTTTTCTTCTGATCTCTTTTCTTACATGTGCCCGACCACCCTTGAAATTGCAGAACAGAAGCAGTCAAGAGAAAGAGATCCCATGCTCTGTATTCAATCTAAGAGCTGAAAGAATGAGCTGGCTGTGTTTGGAACATGAGTATCTCTTCTGGAGGCGAGAGGTTAGGAAGCAAAGGATTCCTATGCGAGGAGCCTACAGCATCCTCTGGCTCCAGCCAAGCTTTTGCATCCGGAACTTGCTGCAGCTGGGAGTCAGGGAGAGGAAGGTGGGATAGGAGGAGGGGAAGACGGAGGTGGGGGAGGGAGGGGTGAAGCGAGGGGAGCTTGTGAGGGATAGGAACAGGGAGGGTGGGACGAGGGGAGCGCTGGGCGCAGGGAGCTGAGTGGACCGCTGAGACAGGAGGCGCGTGCAGCAGCTCCAGCTAGAAGCGGAGTTGTCAGAGCCAGGCTGCATTTCCATCAGGAGCTGCGAGCTCCGTGCCCGCTCCCAACAAGGTGATGGGCCGGCAAGCGTTTTATCTGGCCGCTGGGACTCTCGCTGCTTGGGGCTTCCACCCTTAGACCCCCTTCTTCTTCTCCCTTGGGTCTGAGTGTGTGTGTGTGTGTGTGTGTGTGTGTGTGTGTGTGTGTGTGTGTGTGTGTGTGTGTGTGAGTGCCCTGGCTTTGGGGTGAAGCCTCCTGGAAGGGGACACCCGGTCTTCTCTTGTCTCCAACCAGTCCTTGATGATGCATGCCTTCCAGGGGCGCCCCCATATCTGCACCCAGTATCTGACACCGCTCTCTACCCTGGTTGTGTCTCCTTCCCAGATGCTCAAGGTGTCAGCCTTATTGTGTGTGTGTGCAGCGGCTTGGTGCAGCCAGACTCTTGCAGCTGCCGCGGCGGTGGCTGTGGCCAGGGGGCGGTCGGACAGCGGTAATTTTCTGGATGAAAAACAATGGCTCACCACAATCTCTCAGTATGACAAGGAAGTCGGACAGTGGAACAAATTCCGAGACGTAAGTGATGCGCTTCCAGCCAGCCAAGCGCATTTAGCTTTGGGGCTGGCATTTTGCCTTGGCTGCCAGAGGTGGGGAAGGGGCTCGGTTTTCTAAGGAACAGCGGTGGTGGTGGGGGGAAGCTGGATAGCATTTCTGGAGAACTTATCAGTCTCCATTCCCTACCAGACAGCTTAAGTAGTAATTTGCTTTTTCCATATACATCTGAGTTAAGTCACACAGGTTCTCTCTCTTCTTCTTTTTCCTTTCCTCCTAAGGACACACCAATCTTTCGGCCCCCCCCCCCAAAAAAAGAGAAGGTTTGCAAAGTATCTGCTTCGACCTTCTTAACTTTTGAATGGTGTTTCTGGCACTAGTAAACACAACCAAGGTGCCTCTGCATTGCCTGGCTATAAAGTAACTAGGATCGATCTAGTTACTAATGGCCCATTAAGGAATTGTAGGGAGTAGGTACAAAGATGTAACATTTATAAATGCCTGCTCTCTGAGTGTGGGAGGTTGTTTGGCAGCATCAGTCCGCAGAAGTTGAACTGCTACTGATTACGTAAAATGTGCATCAGATTCTGTTTCTGCATTCACTTACTCTGGAACACTTGGATCGTGCACTTGGTGTTATAGCCAGGAATGCAAGCTGTAAGGAAAGAGTTAAACTGTTAGAATTCCTTGGGAGTTGTCCAAAGAGCTCTTTCAAAACAATTAGCTTTAGAGATCTCCACACTTGTTTGCCTGGAGCCAATGGACAGGACATACTAGTCACCCTCACCTGGTATGAACGGAGCCCTTTGAGAATACTTATTGCTGTGTCCAGAACCTTGAGCTTGATTGAATCTCCGAGTGGGTTGTTCTGACCACTGAATCCCATCACTAGTACACCCTGCGAAATCCAGGATTTTGAGTCTGCAGACTGATTCACAGTCCTTGTCTAGCCGTTTAATGGCATTTGTGAGAATGTCTCTCTGAGTCTATCATCTGTTTTCCCGGTCTGTGAGTTAACTTCTCCTATTAGATCAGATTCTCACGGTTAGAAAAACAAATGGAGGCTGGAACTAATTCTCATCCCGGATACATCATTCTCTTCTACCATTTCCCAATAAAGGAACTGACAAGGGAAATGTCACAAAGAGACTGAGGAAATGTGATTATAGTTCAAATGTAAATTCAGATGATACTCAACATGAATATACACATGGAGAATGACTAGGCTCTTTCTTCCTGCAGGACTCAGTTTTGCTTTATGAATGAAGTGTGAACATCACTATTTTTTACTAAATGAATGTTCTTTACTCTTATAAAGGCTGAACTCCTGGCTACCTGCTTTAAACTAAAACTAATATTAAGTACAATCAGAAGCAAGCTAACAGACATTTAATATCAGGAGAGAATCGCCATTTATCATGCAATCACCTGAGAAAAGAAATATTGAAAATTTTGGCAGTGTTTGAATAGTTATTCCAGTATTGACATATATTTATTGAATAACTACTATCTTTTAAAATGAATTTTAGGCACTTCTAACGCACTTTAAATGTTGAATGTCCCAGAGTTCTCTGGTTTTAGTTAAGTTACTTTAATATTAAGAGAAAGCATTTGACTTTTGGACAGTGTTGGGCTTTTGGATTGTGACAAGTTGAGTTGCTTACTATAAAAATAAATATGCTAGGATTCATTGGAAATGGAGTGTGTTCACTACATCACTTTCAGGGGTTTTTATGTTCTCTCATTTGAGAAGTCTATCAAACAATGTAAAGTCAGGTGGAGGGTTTTTTGATATATAATAAAATATCCATTTTCATATATGCATCCAATATAACTGATTTAAGTGTTTTTTTTTTTTTAAACTGAAGTCTTGTTTTAAAGTAGTCATGGTAGGAAAACAATTTCATTTTATGAGGATCACTAAAATCAGTCAGGAAGATAACAAGAACTGTGATTAAATTTTACCTTTAAGGACCTGTTGCTTCTTGATAATGATGAAATGAGAGCTAACAGAGTGGCTTCAATTCTGCACTCAGAGTGCATCATGTACAAGTTGCACAGACCACCCAAATACCTGTGGTCACCATAGCATCCTTCCATTGGGGTAAATCATTCTTTACATTATTTTTTAGCATGAAACAGGCTAATATTTAAATTCACTTTTGGATAGAAGCACATGGTTTAAGGCATTGTTTGAAATGTGAATTTACTGTGTTAATAGTCTATCTGTAATGTTCTGTTTGAGGTCGCTAAGATAATCAAGTCAGTGCTCAGGTTAGAGAAAAGGAAACACATAAAGGCATCTGAGATTATTCTCATAAAAACAATTTAACTTAAGCAAATTCTTTCTCTGCTTGCTTCATAAGAAGATAATTGACATAATTTAGAAAATGTAAGAATTCAGTATAATTGATTCTGCTAATAGATATTGGAATTAACTCTCACATTTCTTCTTGTAATATTATTTTTATAAGTAATTCTTATTATTTTTATAAGTACTTCTCCTTGATAATATTATTTTTATAAGTAACATCTTGAAAGTTCAACTTTGCCTTCCTTTGAACTATATTTCAAAACTTTATTGTAAATATAATTATAAGCAAATACCCTTAAACTAACATTTCTTTTTTATATTTTTAATTTAATGTATATATGTAAACATTTGTTATAGTAAATCTTTAAAGATGAGGAACAAAATATCAGAAGTAACAAGTTTCTCAGTGAAAAATCAAGGGGAAATAATGAAAACAAAGGAAAGCTGAACATGAGTGTAAATTAAGGAAAAACTTCAAATGTTTTTGACTATTCATTACTATTTATTTTCATGGCACCTTTGTATTGTTATATGGCTGGCATTTCTTCCTATCCAAATCCAATTTTATAACATAAGGAATTTTTATTCCTTTGAGAATCTCTTCAGAAGTAGGACAAAAAAATTGCAGTTTAAATTCATCTATGATTATAGAATTCAAGATATTTAAAAAATTACTAGCTAGATACAGCATGGTAAATACAAGTTAGACTAACATAATAAAAATCCAAACTTTTCTCTCAACAATGGTGGGTAGACTTTGTAGACATACTGCTTGCTTTTTTTTTTTTTTCTTTCTTTCTCTTCTTTTCTTTTTTTTTTTTTTTTGAAGCTCTGCTGGGTTGTAATATTAGTTACCCAAGTTTCATAGGTAGAATAATTTGGGGAGTAACATTACTTTATTACTTTGTTCAAGAGCTAGAGCATAATGTGATAGCATATCTCATCCTTCCATATATACTGAGATGATTAAGAGGAAATTGAGCCAATAACTCAAATGGCTCATATATTACATATTTTAAACTTTTATGATTCACAAGTTCATTTAAATATTTCCTTTACCATGTAATAATTGGGTAAAGAATTTGCTAACCTATGAAGAACTTGGTAACACATGGTATAATATCACCATCAACCCTATATATTATTGATTTTACTGAAGTATGTGTGGTGATTAAAAATGACAATAAAGACAAAATGTGAGAGACCTCCAAGTTCTGTTCATTGGAAAGAGTCCAGTAAGAGCATAGGAAAAGGAATTCATATGGCCATGATAATTTCAGTCCACCGTGTAACAAAGTAAGGTGTATACATTTAACCTAAAACATAAAAAGTCTGAGTTAGAAGTTTCAAAAACTACCTGAACCTAAATTTTAACTGATTCAAGAAATGATTATCATTAATGGTATAAAATCCACAATCAAGTTTTTGTCTATAATTCTACTTAAGTAAGTTTTAATGGTTAGAGGCAATAACAAAATCTATTCAAATTTAAGAATTTAGCCCACAACTAAAGGACAAGTACAAAACTCTGAAAATGTAATGTATACAGCAAGGCATTTTTGTTCTATGTAACATCTAGGATTTAGCTCAAAGGGCTCAAATGACTCTGAACCTTACTGGCAACAATTTTACTTTGTGAAAATAAAATAGCTGACTAGGAGTTTTGAAGAGTAACCTTTTCTTCTGTATTTCGCTCAAATCATCTTTCATCTGAGCTGAGCTTCTTGAATGTATGGATCACTGGACACATGGTGGTTCATAATGATGGATTTTTCCTGGGCTATGGAAGAGCAAGGACTCCAGAGACTCTACTCTGGTTGTTGGATATTGTCCTTTGTTAGAAAGGCAATAAAACAATTGGTTTGTATTTGTATTCTCAGTCCTCAATCACTGTCTTAGATAGGGTTTCTATTGCTGTGAAGAAAGACTATGACCAAAACTGTTATAAAGAAAACATTTAATTGGAGCTGGCTTACAGTTCAGAGGTTTAGTTCATTATCTTCATGGTGGGTGGCATGCAGGCAGACATGGTGCTGGAAGAGGAGCTGAGAGTTCTACATTGGTCTGCAGGCAGAAGAAGCTGTCTGTATCCATATCGGGTAAAGCTTGAGCACAAGAAACCTTGAAGCCCACCCCACAGTGACAAACTTCCTCCCAAAAGGCCACTCTTACTCTAACAAAGCCACACCTCCTAATAATGCCATTCTGTATGGAAAGCATTTTCTTTCAAACCAATACAAACACTTAAACTTACTGTATTTTATACTTATTGTATAGAAAATTATAAAGAGACTCTATCAATTGCCTGTGGTTTTAATGTTGGGGATTCATGCCTATTGTGACCTCAAGTAGCAGGAATACCCTTAGCACAGAGGATGCCTCCAAACTAGTGCTGCTTGTGGTTAGTAGCTGAATTCTTCTATTTTTCTTTGCAAGAGTACATAACCCAAGTAAAATTAATGAGAATTAAGAAACTGTTCATAATGTGAGATAATTTATGTGCTAATGTTTAGTCTCTGTTCAGGATTACCTTATCAATAATGGATGCCTTAGTTACTTTTCTATTGCTGTGATAGACACCATGACTAAGATAAATTATGTAACATGAATATAAAATCCAGAGACAGATATTAGGGTTCAAGCTGAGGATCAGAAAAGTAAAGCTGAGGATCAGAAAAGTAAAGCAGCCAAGCCTCCAGAAAGCTCTTACCTCCAACAAAGTTGGGGATATCCTGACCTCAACATGGCTGGAGACTAAGTGCCTGTGGCTGGAGACTGAATACCAGAATCCAGACACTGCTCTTATCTTACATACCTTCCTAGTGCTGGGATTAAAGGTCTGAGCTCTGTTTTTCTTTTAGGATGATTTACTTTCATGTACCCTTAGGTGGTCTCAAACTCATAGAGATTTATGTACCTCTGCCTCCTGAGCCCTGGGATAAAATGTGTATACCAACATTGCCTGATCTCTATGACTGACTAGTGTGCTAGCTTAGCATTCTGATCTTCAGTAGCAGTTGGTGAAGGTCTTTTACCAGTCCATGGGCTGCCATTTGGTCTTATCAACTGTGTCCTTTGCCTTACAGAAGCTTCTCAGTTTGAGGAGGTCCCATTTATTAATTGTCCATCTCAGTGTCTATGCAGGAAGTAGTCTTTTGTACCAATTTGTTCAAGGATATCTTCTACTTTTTCTGTTAAGAGGTTTAGTGTGGCTGGATTTATGTTGAGGCCTTTGATCCATTTGGACTTAAATTTTGTGCATGGCCATAGACATGGGTCTATCTGCAGTTTTCTACACACCATCATCCAGTTGTGCCAGCACCATTTGTTGAAGATTCTTTCCTCCTTCCATTGTATACTTTTAGATGTTTTGATAAAAATCGGGTATTTGTAGGAGTGTGGTTTGATATCAGGATTTTCAATTAGATTCCCTTGGTCTACCTGCCTATTTTTGTGCCAATACCAAGCTGTTTTCAGGACTATAGCTCTATAGTAGAGCTTGAAGTCAGGGATGGTAATGCCTCTTGAAGTTCATTTATTGTACAGTGCTGTTTCGGCTATCCTGGTCTTTTCTTTTTTCATATAAAGTTGATTATTATCCTTTTAAGGTCAGTGAAGAATTGTGCTGAGATTTTAATGAGGATTGCATTGAATCTGTAGATTGCTTTTGGCAAGATTGCCATTTTTACTTTGTTTATCCTACCTATCCAAGAGCATGGGCGGCCTTTCAATTTTCTGGTATCTTCTTTAACTTCTTTCTTTAAAGACACAAAGTTCTTGCTATATAAGTCTTTCACTTATTTGGTAAGCATTACCCCAAGATACTTTATGTTGTTTGTGGATATTATAAAGGGTGATGTTTCTCTGATTTCTTCCTCAGCCCTTTTATCATCTGTATATAATAGGGTTATTGATTTATTTTTTTATTTTTTTGAGTTAATCCTGTATCCTGCTAATTTGCAGAAGGTGTAGGAGTTCCCTGGTAGAGTTTTGGGGGTCACTTATGTAAACTATAAACATCATCTGCAAATAGTGACAGTTTGACTTCTTCCTTTCCAATTTGTATCCCTTTGGTCTTTTTTTGTTGTTTTATTGCTTTAACTAGAACTTCAAGTACAATAAAAAAAAATGTGGAGAGTGTAGGCAGTCTTTTCTTGTTCCTGATTTTAGAGGAATCGCCTTAAGCTTCTCTCTATTCAGTTTGATGTTGGCTGTTGGTTTACTGTATATTGCTTTTATTATGTTGATGTTCCTGTTTCTCCAAGACCTTTATCATGAAAGGGTATTGGATTTTTGTCAAAGGCTTTTTCAGCATCTAATGAGACGTTCATGTGGTTTTTCTTTTTCAGTTTGTTTATATGATGGATCACTTTGTTAGATTTTCATATGTTGAACTATCATTGCGTCCCTGTGATGAAGCCTTATTGGTCATGGTGGATGATTTCTCTCATATTTTCTTGGATTTGATTTGCTAGTGCTTTTTAAGATCATAACCAATATATCACCACAGACTTATAAAAGAAAATGTTTAACTTTGTGTTCATGGTTCCAGAGGGTTAGAGTTCATGGCCATCATGATGGGAGGCATAGTATTGGAACTGTAGCTAAGAACTTATATATTGATCTACAAGCAGGAAACATAGAAAGATCTTACTGGGGAAGGCATGAACTTTTTAAACCAAATCCTGCATGCCTCCTCCTCATTGCTTCATCTCCCAATACTTTGAAAATAGTTCTACCAATAGGGGAGCAAGAATTTCCATATATGATCCTATGGAAGATATTTTTATTCAAACCATCACAATGTATGTCCAATGATTATGTAAATATTGATATTCAATGATTTTCACAAAGAACATTGTAACTGAATTATAATTATTTATATCTGTGAGCATACATATCTGTATATGTGTGTTACTGTGTGCATGCATGTGTATTTATGAACTCACATTCCAGATATTGAGCCCTGGTCTCCACACATGCTAAGTGTATGCTGCGGTACTGAGCTATACTTCCTGTACTCCATTTCTTATGTTTTATTATAGTTTGAGAAGTCTGTTAACTTCTTAACATTTTCATCAGAGCATTTTTCTTTTTGCTTTATTTTACTTTGGTGCTATGGCACTGTATAGTTCTTAGGAGTAGTTTTACTATTAGGAACACATTTTCAGGTCTTAGTCAGTGGAGGTCTAAAGACTGTGAAGTTTTATGAATATGGGATTGACATTCATAATGTATAAATTCCAAAGAAATTTAACCTACAGAAAAATCAATATACTTCTTAAAAAGAGGAATAGAACACCATAGCTATTATAGGGCCAAAGAATCACTGGGGAAGTAAATATTCACACTTTTCAGAATCATGACTCCAGCCATCTAAGTCCTAATTTTGCAATGGTTCTGTTAACCCTTCACACCCCTGTGTCTTCATTCTGTCCCCATATCACTATGGAGCCACCAGTATGGATTTATGGTTGATGTTTCTCATGTCAGGTATCACAGGATAAAGTAAGTAGGCCAGAGGAAGTCTCTTGACTTGCTGGGTTGTGATCCTGCTATCATGTAAGTCTCTCTGTCGACAGTTTGCTTTTCTGGTAATAATTTAGTTAATCTCTCTTATGAACTCATCTTAATAGAACTCATTGTGAAGCAAAAATAAAATATACTTTACTCTTTTATAACTTCTAGTGAGTTCTTTCAAAATTAACTATATGAACATTATTTCTCCTTGTATATTTCATAAATGTATATGTATGCATATTTATCATATATGTATGCCTGTATCATAATATATTGTTATATATGGAAATACATATAAAACAAAATACATTATATATGTATATATCTTTAATAGGCACAGAAATTATAATATTAAAATTATGATCATTATACTAGGCAGATATACACCATCTGCATTAAATGCAGTATATGCAATATTGTCAATGGAAAGCCCATAATTCTAGATTATTTCACATTGATTTTCTGTCTTGCTCATAGTTAAGTTGAGATGATCTCATTTGCTGCTACCTATGTGGCCACAGTATACTCTTCTTAGAGGAAGTAGGCTACTTTGGCACCAGATCTTCAAACTTATGAGATACACATACAAAAAGAGCATCATGCTAAGCTAGAAAGCATTTTATGTTGGACTTCATACAATAAGATTGTGAGTTGAATGCTTTTAGATCTCATGAATCTGACTCAGAGTGACATTTTATGTTCTTATTCAATTTTTGTTTTGATGCTTTCATGATCTGGGTCACAATTTTATTTTAGGTACTTTCTTTTAAAGGAAGATTCTTGAATCTTTTGTACTGTACATATCATCTCAATCCTGAAGCTTTTGGAGTCTTTAGATGTCTCTTCTCATTTGTGAAATTATTTTCATCTTGCCTGCTCTCAACATTTCCTATTTGTTTAGCATTCTGAACTACAAAGTTCTTATTGCTCAAGGTCAGAATCCCTATCACAGGCTACAGTTCATATAACATTATCACAATAACTCTATCAAGTTATTACAGATTACATTGAAGAGTAGGATATTACATTCACTGTGTATTGTGGAAATCCTTTAAGTATTTCCTCTTGTACTTGTGTTGTCTTTTATCAGACAGTTCCATTTCCGACTACCCAAAGATTGTCCATTCAGTCAGGTTTCAGAGTTACTTTCTGGAGCAGTAACCTTCATAAATGGAAGATTTTTATTTAGCAAGAATTCATGAGAGTTCTGAGAAAAGCAGCTCATTATTGTTGACTTGAGAGTGTTCACACATGACTTCTGCTTGGATAGCATTAATCTAAAAGTGTTTACATGGTAACATTTAGCTACCAAGTCCAGGGGGACTTGGAAGTATAATCACCACTGGAGAAGGACTAACTGACATTATGAAAGTGATTGTAATATCTGGTGGGGGATGGAAAGTATAGGTGACTACTTCATTTGGCCATTCTCTAATAAATTTCCTTGTAGATATCTCTTGAAAATATTCTCGATATTCACACCTACAACTACTGTATACTGTGAGTTTTATCACTGCCTGTAAGCACTTTGTGTTGCTTTCAGTACTTCCATCATGATGCTTTACCATGTCTTTTTCCTTTTAGCTATGAAGAGCAGGATAAGGAGTACTGCTTAGGGCAGAGCTGAGATGCCTAGTATCCAATACTGTTTAGGAATGTGGCAGCATGGTACATGTTAGTTGTAAGAGGAACTACTTATGGTTAGAATCAATGAAAAGTATCCTGGGTGTTACAAGGAGGCTGGTGACAAAGCTTATTTTCCTGTAGTGACATCACTTACCTTATTTTCTGGGAAGTCTTTTTTATAGCTACAACTATTTGGCAATGCATCCAAAATATCTTCTGAGACATCAGTAATTATTGATAGGGTTTGTGTGTGTGTGTGTGTGTGTGTGTACACGTGTGTATGTGTAGGAGTCTGTGATATACTTTTTATACCCGTTAGTTAAAAGAAACTGTAGTCTATTGCCCCCAAGTGAGTGTTTTGTTTACTGGAGAAAGAAAGAAATACCATTAAAAACAAGACTCTTTTTACCAGAATAACATTAACAACCATGTCACTGTCCAGTTAAAATAGCTCTTACTTTTGGAAGCTAGTGTCTCTCTTTTGGGTACAAAAATTCTGGGGCAGCTAAGAGGGAGAGAGCAGCACACCTGACATGTTAGACCCTGCAATGAAGCCTTTGCACTCTGTCTTTGTTACCTGATACCCTAGGTATCTGACAACTAGAAGGATTTCAGCTGAGTTCCTTCCTTCAGAAGCAGAACCATGATGTTTTGTTATATCAATGACTTCATGAATAATAATAATAATAACATGTAGGATTTGTATGAGTTATAAGGACAGTTACAGAAAATTTAGCATTCTGTTATTACAACTGCATCAATAGAAAATATGCTGTTATTTTAATATTACCAATTTAATATAAAAATGAAAATATAAGTACCTTGCTATTACAGCAGCCCATATTTTATTTTTCCTTAGCTTTTAACATTTGGCATCTTTGGTTGTAGACTTTAATAGTTTCACTATATTCTATATTATATAGATGAACTATATATAATATCTGGATAATTTATAAGTAAAATCCAATAGCAAGTAGAGTATATGACCTGTTTAATTTTCCACATCATGCTCTCAGAGCTTATATGAACTTACAATTAATTTTATGCTTGTCTGTCTACTTAATTGCTATAGGAGCCCTTTAATAAAATACAACACATGAGGTAGAATAAATTATTTCTCAATTTTTCCACATTAATTTTATTGTTTTTTTTCTGAATTTATGTATTTATTGAAAGTATAATCAATAAAAATTCAATAACTGTGCTAATAGAAAATATACCTATTACATTATGCAATGGAGATGTATGGGTTTATTTATGAATAAATAATGAATAAAAACTCTAAATATACTATAAAAGAAGTTTTGTCAATGGAAAAAACATGGAGGTGAAGTAGAGGCTCAGAATTCATAGACAAATGCATGCTTATTTATGCCTTCAGAAGTGAGGATGATACTGTGAGTTCAACAGGTCTGGGGTAAAAAGTGATACCAGTTTCAGAAAAAAAAATTAACAAAATTAATGTCAGTCACTATAATCAAATGACTTCAGATAAATTAAGGCCATTGAATTGTCTACATTTTGCACGTAAACAGAGTATTCAGTTTTATTTACCTTGGTCAAGTATGTGATGATGACAGAAGTGTGATTATTAAAAATATCAAAAGAGGTAATTACATAAAGTATAAGAGAATAAGGCCGGATTTTTACTTGTTTGAAAGGCTTCTAATCAGATGGGTTTCTTCTTGTCTGTGCTTTATATTCCTTCTTCCAGACAAAAGATAAGGGTACATCAGAAGATATTTTGGAAACCCTATAAAAATTGCTTCAGCCCCAGTGCCATGATTACATGTTCATGCCATCACACACAGCCTTGAATATAGGTGTTGGGAATTGAACTCAGATATTTATGCTTGCATGGCAAACATTTTACTGACTAAGCTATCTATCAATCTCTGATTTATTTCCTTTCTAAGAGTTAATATTCTATTTTACATACACCCTGTTTTTGTCCATTCACATATTTATGTGCCATTAGCTGTGTATGAGGCATAAGAACTGTTGTTACCATCATTATGGATATGCAGAAATGTCAAGATTCTACTTGTAGTTATCTGTTCAAGTAACACAAGAGGAATTATGTGTTATGTGGTGGTTATATTTCCCATTTTGTAAAATTGCATTTGCTGATGTGATTATATGTGTTTGCAAGCCATCTTACAAGTGTGTGGGGGGTCCTAGGGTTAAGGACAGCTTGTGGGAATCAATTTTTTTCTTATGGCACATGGTTCCTTGGATAGAACTCAGGTCTTGTGGTGCATGCCTTTTTATATGGAACTGTATTTTTATAAGGAAGTACCATACTGTTTATAATAGTGGCCTCATTGTCTTGCATTTCCCCAATAATGCCATAGATATCAATTGTATATATCCATAAAACAGCATTTGGAGTGCCCCCCAAACAGCATTTGGAGTGGCTTTAGTTCTACTTTTCCAAAGATTAGTAAAATTTGAGATCCTTTGCTATATTTTCTGGCCACTTGTCTTTCACCCATAGAAAGGAGTATATTATGTACTCTACCCATGTTTCAGTTAGGCAATTTGAGGTTTGTTTAGTAGAATCCTTAAAGAAAAATACCACTTAAAACAATGATACATTAAATATATATTCTTTTACAAAAAAAAGGAAACTGAGTTACACAGTTTTAATCAGCCTCTTTAGAACTGCTGATATTTGAGCCTGGTCTTTAAAACTCATATGTATTTCTTATTTGTTAATGGGTATAATTTTAAGTGAGTCCCAATAGGTAACTAATGGTTTTGTTTTGTTGTTGTTTTGTCTTTTGAATGTTCCCATGGAATATTTTCTTGTCATTTTGATTGAGATGCTGAAAATAATTTGAAATTTTTTATGGATTTTAATGCCTTTTAGACAAAAGAACCGTGATAATGCTGCATGTTGATCAATTTAACTTGTAGTGAGAAAACACATCTCATTGTTTATCATTCACTGATCTTATAAAAGCCTGTAACTGTACATCACATACTCTCCTAACTCAGTGAATATTCTCATTGGGTCACTGTGTTTGAGAATGGCATACCACGGTCATTTTGTTATTTTCTGCAATGATAGTGAAGTTCAGAATACTTGAGATGGCAAAGATGTCTGTAAATTAATACAAAATGTAACCAGTATGTATTTTTGTAGTGAATGCCATTTGTCTTTATATTTCTTGGAAGCTATTATGGTACTTATAACTATACACAACTTACAAATAGTATACTTGTAGCCCATTTTTTGTTGTTGTTCTTGCTAAAAATATTTTTCTTTCACCTCCAGAACATTTCAAATGCATGAAAAAGATAAATGAGTTATTTGCCTCTTTGAAATGCTAACAATCTGCAAATTATTATCATATGTAATCATCTGTATCAGTGTCTTATCTGTGAACTTGTAATGGTAGCCATGCTCGTTTGGGTATGGCTTCAGTCCAACAGAAAAAGGGAAGCATTGCTCTCTCTGTCTTTCTCTGTCTCTCTCTGTGTGTCTCTCTCTGTCTCTCTCTGTCTCTCTCTCTGATCAGCCAATCTGATAGGAAAGGCAGAGAAGTGCTCTCACAATTCTTTATTATTGTCTGTGTAAGTGTTCACTAATAAACACCCACTTATCATTTGTCTTGGGTCTAGTGAAATCATGGCACCCTTGACTTCAATCATAACATCGGTGCTGTAATTTAAGTATATTCCATGTTGAATGGGGGAGGTTTGGATAAATTCAACAGCCTCTGCATATTATGGATCATTTAGTTTCCCATTTTCTATATTTAATTGCATTCTAGATGGGGAATGATATTAGCCATTGAGAAAATGAAATATAAAGGTTCAATGGCTTGGTTGGCAAAGGGCTTGTCACACTAGTGTGAGCATCTGCCTTAGATCCTCAGCATATGCAAGAACATGTCAGCACAGCAAACAAATGTAATAGCATTTTCTAGGAAGCAGCCTCAGGAAGATTCCTAGGGCTTGCTGGCTCTCCAAGCTAGCTGAACAGGGAAATTCTAGGTCTACTGAGAGACTCTGTCTCAAAAAATAAGAAGTCTCTATGCCAGGATGCAACATACACACCAGCACTATATATACATGGGAACAAAAACAGATTATGCTTACACTTACATACTTTTAATAACTTTATGGTATGGTGGGATGGTTTGACCTTCAACTACCTTGGAAGAAGGAGACAATCGATGCCTCTAAATATGAAATTATCTTCTGACATCTGTCTACCTGTGTGCCATGGAGTGTATATTCACATATACAATATATGCACCTATAATAAATACAAATGTAATAAAAATGACTTTCTGTCTACATGTATTTTTTAATATTGCTCCCGTCTGGAATTTTTTTCAGAGAGTAAATATGTTAATCATGGAACATGCTACTTGATTTTGGAATTCTGTTATGAAAGAACAAAATTTAGTGTCCACTGGACCTAAGAAAATATAGAACAAATTAAAGTAGAAATATTCCCTTATTTCATTCTAACTGGAAATACCAGTGCATTTTCACTTACAGTTTACATGAAAGAGATTGTAACATAGATATTTTCTAGTAAATATTGTACTAAAATCCATGGTAAATCCACACACTTATGGTAAATGTTCCAAATAATTCTGTAAGATGTTGATCCTTAGTAAAAAAGTAAACTCTTATTTTACAGAACACATACACATATTCTCTCTCTCTCCCTCTCTCTCTCTTCCTCTCTCTCTACCTCTCTCTCTCCTCTCCCTCTTCCTCTGTCTCTCTCTCTGATTCTCTCTTACATACAGTTACACACAATCACACACAACCATAGGAACTTAAATGCACCCTATTAATATTATTGCCTCCAAATATATATATAACATCATCAGACACTGTCTTCCTGTACATGGAAAAATATTAGGAGCATCTTCTAAAATAGTAATTTCATAGTTTCTTAATAATAACTAATACTTATTTTCCTACCAGACCCTCTGTAACTTTCAAAAAAATGATCTAGGGCCTGTCTGTACGACACTTAGAAACACACATACACACACACACACTAATCTCCTGGCATCTGCTTGAGAACCTGTTTAAGAAGATGGGATATTTATAGGATTTTCATGGGCTAAAATATAATATGAAATTATATGCAATGCCCTTGTCTCCCAGAGAGTCTGTCTGAGGTGCCCTTGGAAACATTTGATGTTCTCATATGTCCCTGAGGCTGTAAGCTTCATATAAAATGAATATCCCCTGGAGCAGAATTTTTCAAGAGCATTGTAGCTACAGCATTAACCTGGGATCACCTGGGAACTCTTTCTTTGACATGAACTATAATTTCTTGTAGTTGAAATGTTATGTGCCTTAGAGTTTTAAAGAATTCCTGTCTTTAATGAATCCATGAAAATGAAGTCCTAATCCACACTGAAAACTAAAAGAGGGCTAGTATTAAATATGTGGAATTTGAACCCAGGCAGACTTTTACACAAATCAGCTCTTTTGATAGTATTTGACTTTGAATTTTATTTTTACATTCATTTTGTTTTCAGTGTGTTTGTTAAATTTTTCTTCTCAGTGTATCTCTCATTCAAACAATTAATTTTAGAATGAAAATCTTTTCTTTAGTTTTACCTACATTGCAAATAAAAGATACAAAAACAAAACAAAACAAAAACATAGTGGTATTTCAAATGGGGATGGAAGTGTTTAATGTAGATAACAAATTCACAATAAAAATAGAAACAATCTGTATTGTCTTTCAAGAATAAAATATATGTGGAAAAGACTTCCCTACATGTACACAAGACACTAAGTTTTAACATAATTGAGGATTGCCAAGAGCCATTGAATAAAATTTAAAATCTGATTTCAGAATTGTTTTGTTCCTACTAGCTGAATGCCTGGTTTCTGTTGCCAAGAGCTTTGTGTTTATTCTTGGAGAGAGTACCCCTGTATTTCTGTGTGTTGCTGGCTTCAGTGTGTGAATTCTGTAGAGTAATAGTGCCAGCTTGGCATCAAGCATAAAGGAAACAATCAGGCTGATTTAGTCTCCTATGTGTTTGCTACCATAGGTACCATCATAAGTAGAATAAAGCTTGAAAACCTCACCCAGAACTAAGGTAAAGTCTCTTAGAAAGCTTCCTACAGTTGTTTGACTAGCAGGGATCATGTCTTATCTAATAGCAGATTAGAGGACTCCTGATTGTTTTGCTGCTGTACTTTTGAATGGGTTTATATAAGATATATTTATATTTAAATGTTTGTCTTTCATTTTCCATTTGATTGACACCAAAATTATGTTCCATAAAAAATTGATCATTGCTGGGTGGTGGAAATATATACCTTTAATACCAGCACCTGGGGGGGGGGGGAGGATAGAGGCAGGTGAATCTCTGTGAGTTCTAAAGCAGCCTAGTCTACAGAGTGAATTCCAGCGTAGTCAGTTCAGTTACACAGAGTTACCTTCCCTTGAAAAACAAAAATCAAAAAAAAAAAAAAAAACCCCAAAAAACAATAAAATGATAAAAACAAAGAAGTAAACTAGTAATCCTAGAATTACTATGTAAATTGAAAGTAGCATTTCCCAAGATTTTACAATACTGAAGTGCGTGTAAACCCAAATATATAATCCTTATTTTTACTGCATCACTCAAAAATGGTTTGAAAACAAAAATATATATCAAATATAACATTTAGATTGTTTAGAGGTTGTCATCATGATCAATTAAAACATTTCAGAGGTAAATTATATACCAAAATCACTTTCATTAACTCAATGTTGGATAAAGACTCTTTTCCAAAACTCTCAAAATTATAGGAAATTTCCTCTCAAATATACATTACACTCTTGTTCCCTTCCCAGTGTTCAGTTCTTGATCAAAGCACTTAAAATTCAGGGTTGTCTCTGATGTGCTTTGCAGTCCTAGGCTCTTTCTTCTTCCATTAGTCAGACCCTCATTAACTATCCCTGGGGCTGATCTGACTGATGAAACACATGTTTATAGACTTTTTCTGCCAGCCTATCTGGATGCATGACTGCAATACTTTATACACCAATTCCATATTTTTAATTCCTTTTGAAAATCTTCAACCCATTGTAAATTTTATCATGAATTAGGATGTCATGTAACAATAACTGTTGTTGTTTCTTAAAATATTTGTGGATAGAACTAATGGACGCCCAGACTTATAGCTGGGAAACCGCATTGGACCAACTCAGTCTCCCTAAATATGGGTCTGAGTTAGAAGGGCTGAGCAGTCTAAAGGATCTCTGAGTGGAACCAGGATGTAACCCTGGTGCAAAAGGGATATGGGAGCACATTCCCCATGGAGGGATGCACCCTTAACCTAGAGGCAGGAAGGAGGGAATGTCTAATCCCTACTTTAAAAGGCTTGACACATTTTGATGATCTCCCCTGGAAGGTATCACCCTCCCTGTGGAGTGGGGCAGGGGTGGGGTAAGAGGGGACTGGGGGAGGGCACGAGAGAGAGAGAGAGAGAGAGAGAGAGAGAGAGAGAGAGAGAGAGAGAGAGGGAGGGAGAGGGAACTGGTATCGATATGTAAAGTAAGAAAAAGTAATAAATATATAAAAAATATTTGTGTATAGAATCATCTTTGGTGGGGAAGATGGTAATATCCATGTAACATACTAGTCTCATGGGCAGCCATAGTAGAAGGACATCTTGTGATCCCTGCTTCCTTTATAGTTAAGGTAATCTGTGAGAATATTGTAACACACAGGTAAAGTAAGGCTTTATCAAAAAGAACGAAAATTAAGACAAAGAGAAAGTGTGTTTGTAACTGTTTTGGAAAGAGGAGAAGCATGCAATGATTGATCTATGGCTCCACAATTGGTTCAGGGCAAACAAAATTCCCTTTCTCATATCCCTGGCTCACCCAGCAAATGTCTAATTTTAACACAACTGAGTCCTGGGAGGAGACTCTACGTGCACTAACCTTACATTTCGTGCTCTCACAGTCTTCTGAGGCTTTAGGGCTAAGGTTCAGGTCCTGTTTGGTGACAAATTCAACAAATAAATGGCACAGTAGGAGCCTTTAGTGTGAGCCAGAACCTCCATTATGATGGACAGACAGATCTTAGCAGAAGCATTGGGTAACCCCAGATTCCCCATCGTGGAATCCAAAATTCCTTCTTTGCCAACGTCCCACTCTGCAGGGGGTCCTGTTGATCTCCATTCTGTCTTGTATGACTTTCACACCACTCATATTGAGTTGTCATCACATCCATGCCTTCATTTCTGCCTTTCTCTTTATGTGACTTTCTTCTAACAGTCTGTCTATCTGCAATAGAAAATGTTTGACTCATTGTTCATATATTTCCAAACATGTCTTATGGCTTAATTTATACTCTACAACCAAAGTCAGCCTTTTTCTGTGCATCTCTGTAGCACTTTTTGAGTGTCAGTTAGTAGTGAAATACTCTAAGTTTCTAAGATGTCTGTGACTGGTGTCCTAGGACACCTGAGAAAAACATAACCTTCTAGACAGATACATGTGTGGCATGTATTGATGAAGGACTAGGGTTATAACTTTTCATTGAGTGTAAGAACCTAAGATGTATGTAAGAATCCAGGCTAATGCTTTATGTTAATAACAGAAGTTTTTCTTTTTTTCCATAAAGCGTATTTGAGTTCTACATTTGTGGGACACATTCATTCTCAGATTTTTAAATGATCTCGAAACAACCATCTGATTTCTGTGTTTCAACTCCCAATTACGCTACAATTCTGTTACATTTTGTCAGTCACTTTGAACCCTATTCAAAAGCGAAAGAATATTAGCAAAGATAGGCCATGTCATGTGTGACATGATTTTGTTCTTCTGAGCAGTCAACTCCTGAGCTATAATTACTCTGAAAATGTCAGCTGCTAGGGTTTCTGCCATAAGCCATCCCAGCCCCCAGCTGCCCCAAGGTGACTTCAGATGCTGAGGAAAACATCTAAATTCAAAAAAGTAAAAGTCCTCTGTTGGAAGAAACACCAACGAATTGCAAAGATCAAATAGGTGATTAACTCTCTGTAGGTAACCTTTGAGAAAATTATTTATAGACTTCTTTTTTTTCTGAAAATAAAAGGAATTTAAATTTAAGCTATACTACAAGCCCGGTTTGATAATAGATGTACAGTACTAATAATTATTTTAAAAAGCCACATAAAAAGACACAAATAGTTTCAGATATATTACATAAATTGGAAATTATAGTAAGTGAATTAAGAAAATTGTTTTACTGTCATAAATAAAATTCTACTTTTTCATAGAAATTCTATTTTTTTCCTGTTTCTTTGTAATCTTGTACCATTTAGAGACTCTATATTGCCTATGAAACATGAAGGATTTGAAATTTACTGTAATTTTACAGCTAATAGTTGTTTTCTTACTGGTGATTTTTTTCTTTATACTATATAAAATATGTATGTATATATCCATGGAAAATTTTTTCTGTATATTATATAAAACAACAATAAAAACAAATAGATCAAGGATAATAATCTCATCATCTATTGGTGAATTTTTCCTTTTTTACATTATTATCCTCTTATAATAACATTTTCTAAAGTAACATCCTGTAAGACAACTTTGACTAGTTTAACAGAAATTGCAGCTGTATCTATAAACTCCAAAGCAGAGATAAGTACTTGGAGAGCAAAAATGAGATTCTATCATTTATTTCATTTTATTGACTATTGTTACAGCATTTAGTGTTATAGTAAAATGTGCTCATTTGCATTACACTATAAACTCAAAATATTTGACTCATGCAATGTTGTTCCAATAGATCCATAAGATGAAAAGCTATCAACTTTAGGGTTTATAGTTTTCATTATGACTTTAAATATCACCATCTGATATTTATCATCTTCCCGTTTAAATGTCTAAAGATTGAATAGTGAAATATGTCTGTATTTATGATTTCAGAGTCTAACGCTAATGATTCAAGTAGCTGAATTTGTTTTTGTGGAAGTTGAGGTGTTTTTCAAATAAGTTTATCATGGGGATCAGTTATGCATAGTTTATTTACAATATTTAAGTCAATATTTATGAAAATATTTTCTGTTTTTCAAGCAACAGATCCATTCTATTGTTTAATATTATGCAGTATCTGGTATTGGCATAAGGGAAAAAAAGCACAGCAAAATGCAATAAAAATTATTTTTTTAGATACTAAACTTTTCTGTTTAATGGAAAGTTAACTTTTAAATATTACTTAGAACTTCTGTGTTAACATTAATATCTATAAAGAAAGTCAAATAATGTAATTAGATTAATAGAAGAAATATAAAGTAAATACAAACTATGGAGTAAATGACATTTTCATATGGCACTGTGGATCTATGTATTCTACAGTGATGTTCACATTGGACCATGAATCTAGAATTACATTGGCATATTATTTTTTTTCTGTGCACAAGAACAAGGAAACCATAATATATGACCAATCAATTCTATTTCATGAATAATAATAAAATTTTAAATTTGTGGCTAGGTTTCTTTTAAAAAAATCTCTGGGAGAAGGGGAAACTTTATTTCAAGCAAGGAACTGAGGTCCATTGGAACCACTATCAGTGGGCACAAATGGCTATGAGTAAATACATGTTGGCATGAGACAGTTATGTAGAACTTTTCTAATGAGGAGATATACCTGTCAGCCAGAACTTAATAATGACAGTGTTTTAGGATAGCTGGAAAAATGCTTCAGAGACAGAGCCTGCTCAAGAATTTTCATCACAAGCAACTTTAACATCTTAGTCACACATTATAAGATTGTTTTCACACTCATAAAAGTATAGCTATGTTGTGTGTCTTATATTTTACCAGGTGTTTTGAGCATATTCAAAAGTCACAGTAATTTCCTCAAATACTATGATCTTGAAAGGATTCATAGGACCATTGAGTAGATTTCTACTATTACACTTTAAGTAATTTTCAACATTTTTAAGTTAATTTTAGAATTACTCTGGATAGATGGTTGAGTTAAATGAGTTTTCTGGTATGATCTGATGGGTGAAGAAATATAGTATGTGGTCCTTGTAGATTTTAATTTTACCTCATATTATTCAAAACTTCTTGTTGAAAAAGGAAAGTGGAAGGAAATTTAAGTTAAAGACATGAGGACTTTCTTAACTAGAAACCATTAATGTGGAAAAGTAACAATTTAAAAAATCAAATGTAACGAACTATAGAAATGATCCCTGAAAGTATAGTCTTAAGATATTCATACAAGGTCCCTCACAGAAGGGGAAAGAAACAAGATCTCCTAAGTTCCTGAGCATATTGGGAGTGGGGGGGGGGCAGTGAGTGGAGAGGGAGGTAGGAGAAAGAAAAGGGGAGGAGAGGAGAACATGTGGGACCAAGAAAATTGAGTCCGTGGAACCAATAGATGACAGGAGAGAGAGAGAGAGAGAGAGAGAGAGAGAGAGAGAGAGAGAGAGGGAGGGAGGGAGGGAGGGAGGGAGGGAGGGAGGGAGGGAGAGAGAGAGAGAGAGAGAGAAAGAGAGAGAAAGAGAGAGAAAGAGAGAGAAAGAGAGAGACCGAGACCATAATAGAGGGAGTCATTATAGGTTTGAAGAGAAAACTGACTGTAGAGAAAAATGTCCAGAGATCTACAAGGCTGACCCCAACTAACAATCTGAGAAACAATGGAAAGACTACCTTACATGCATTTCCCTGATAATGAGATTGATAACTAACTTATATGCCATAATAGAGCCCACATCTAGTAGCTGATGGAAACAGAAGCAGACACCCACAGCTAAACACTGAGCTAAACTGGAATCCAGTTGCAGGGGTGAAGGAGTGATAAGTAAATGGGGTCAAGAGCAGGCTACAGAAACCCACAGAGGCAGCTGACCTGAACAAAGGGGAGCTCATGGACCCCCAGACTGATAGCTGGGAAACAAGCATTGGACCAACTCAAACACCCTGAACATGGGTCTCAGTTAGAAGGACTGCGTAGTCTAAGGGACCTCTGATAGTGAAACCAGGGTGTATCCCTGGTGCACAAAAGAACTTTGGGAGCACACTCCCCATGGAGGGATACTCCCTTAGTCTAGAGGCAGAAGGAAGGACCTAGTCTTTACTACAAATGACAGATTTTCATTATCTCTCCTGGAAGGAATCATCTTCCCTGTGGAGGTGGGGGGGCATGGGGTTGGGGGGTTAGGGGCCATGGGAGGGAGGGAGAGGGAACTGAGATCGATATGTAACATAAGAAAAAGATATATATGTATATAAAGCATAAAAAAATCAAATGTAGAGACTGACAGCATTAGTCAGCATAATTAGTATTTTGAGCACAACTATAAATTAGAAGCATGACTATTTCTAGTAGCAGAAAAGCATCAATTGAAAGTGATTTTGTTATTCATTATCATGTAATAACCCCATGTGGGGCTACTAATATCATATCACTAAGATAAATGTAATCAGATGATGACTTGATGGGCAAAATTTTATCTACTGATGCTGGAGTCAATGTGCTCACATTTGGCTATTTATACAGCTTGGATATTTGGTAACTGGTAATCCAACTAGACCTTGGTACAGCTGTGTTATCATGTTCCTTACATAGCCTTGCACAGGAAATTGCTGAAGAACATTTGATATCAAGTACAGTCTCTCCTACCATCAAAACAAAAACTGTTCTTCGTAACACAAACATTTTATAACCTTTGTGTGACATTCTTGAAGCAAATGAATTTTAATAATACAATGTCAGTCTAAGATCATGTGGTGTTCTTATTTACCTTTTATTTCTAAAGAACCATAATAAAATCATAGGAAGATATTCTTGCAATGGCATGGGGAATGACAAAACTTTTAATATGGATTCATTATATGAAAACTGATTGAATTCAATGTATTAAGCTGTCTATTAAAATTTAGAGTTAGGGCTTGAAATGTGGCTCAGGGGTAGAACATGTGCTTAGCATTAAACCTCTATTCATTACTAAAACATTAAAATTCCATTCAAAGCATTCAAAGCCAGAATGTGTATACTTGTTCATTGACACAATCTCAAACAGCATTAGCAAATGATTTATTATATGAGCAAATATTTACATTTTATGTGGAGAAAGATTATTTGAAATTACTGATCCAAGTAGAATTATTCTGATTTCTCAAGAAATGTCTGTTTCTATTTCAGATACAAGGACAGAAAGCATTGGCAGGATAGCACCTCTGTTGGAGTTAATATATAAGGAAGCTGTTATCCTGAGCTTCCTGAACTTCACATAGTACTATAATAAGATAAAAATGTAAAAGTGTCTTTTGTGAAGTTTAGAAAGAAGCATGAGCTAGTATAAAGCTACTTTAAAAGGAAAGTTCTGTGTCCTGTTTTCTAAGATACCGATCAAACAGGAACGAACATGTTATTCAAAGATTCCTAGATTCTGCTATTCAGAGGCTCCTAGAGATGCAGGCACCTGTTTCTGAATTTCCTCCTTTTAACCTCTGTATTATTAACATCTTAGGAAAATAAAAGTCTCAAGTTATTGATCTGATTGACTGCTGGGCTGAATTAATTCATCCAACGGGAAGCTAGAAAATGTGCCAGTACACAGTAACAGCAAGGGACTGCATTTCAGTTCACAAACACAATGGACATGTCATTTATTTAGTTCAATATACCACAATCTTGCTATTGAAGATTATGAATTCAGATATAAGTGCTGATGAAGAATAGCTATAGACTCTTACTGTCATTTTGTAGCCAGACTTCCTGTTTGAACACTGAGTCTACATCTTGTGATTAAGGGACATCGTGCAAGTTATCTTCTGTCCATATTTTCTGACACTGTCAAAAATGACATTATTAATACATCATCATTAAACCACAAAAATTCATACTTCAAACTGTTTTTATCAAGTGCATGCATAATACACAAGCATTTAAAAATCTATAGTGAATATTTAAATATAAGCACAAAATAATATATTAAAAATCATTCATTGCCTGAATATTAAACCAAATTTAGGATAAGCCTATTGCCTAAAATATGTAAAATCTAGCTTTTTTTTTATAAATTAGGATTTTATTCAATGATAGTCTGATATAACTTTTTTTAAATCTACAAGTAGAATTCATTATTCATTACTCTATCTGCAACATGAAATGGAGATATATTCTGTCTGTTTTACTGGGTGCTACCAGTTTGCCAGTGTTCTAACTAATGCTGCATTAGATATTTAGTCTTCCTTGAAGTGGCTTATGAATTCAATCACAAGTTACAGTCTGTGTACTGAAGAAAGAGTCTGAAGACTGAAATAATTTCTTTTCTAATAAAGGGAATAAGAAATCCCTAAAAGAAGAACTTATAGTTCAAACATAAAGATCCTCAAGGATATGGGACTATTACAGCTAGCACACAGGGATAGGAAAACATGATTGATTTTCACACTATATCAAACTATAGTAATCTAGAACCATGTAGTACGCAGACCTGTCAGCATGCCTGGGGGTAGAATCTATATTGGATTAACTGAGGTATGGGAAGAGCCTAAATTCCAGTGGAATTATGTCTTGTGTGACAGTCTCCAACTTAAAAAACAGAAAGAAGCCAGCAGAGCACTAACATTCATAATTTCTGTTCCCTGATTGAAGACTTGGGGTGGATTTTTGCCTCATCTGAACCTCCATCATGATCTGTGAACCATCATGAGCTCTTGATCCCTCAAGCTGCTTTGGTCATGAATTTGATCATATCAAGAAAAAAAGTAACTACTGCAGTGTCTCTATATACTGAGCATAGAAATAATTCAATCCATTTCACCTGACTCCTGGCTTATTAAAGCAAAGTCTACTGGTCACCCTCTGGTTGCCACTGACCTAAGTAATTTGTGGGCATATTTCACTCTACCTGACAAGGGGATAATTTGAATAGAATATTCCAATTCTTCCAGCATCATCTACATATTAAAAAGTTAATGGTGACATTTAATTGGTAGTGATCTACATACAGAATACAAATAAATAAATGCTAATAAGTTTATATTATTTATGAGAAGAGTGATGGCAGACTCAAATAAGTTGTAGTTCATATATATATATATATATATATGCATTCAGTATGTAATTTTTTTCAGTATACTCTTTCAAGAATCTTTAAATGCTTTTAACATTTATTTTATGTGTGTGAGCATGTGTGTGTGTGTTTGTGTGTGTGTAGACAAAACTCACTTTCTTTTCAGGGAATTTGTGAGGAGTTCAGAGTACAAATTGAGATGGCATATCTTAATTATGGGCTTTACAAGAATAAAACTTGCATCCTCAGAAGGTGACAAAAGCCTATAACTAACCCGTACTGAAATCTCTCAATGTTCTTATTACTTAGATGCTGTTTAGGAAACTCATCTTTCTTATCAAAGAGTAATCTATATTCATTTTAATGGATAAAAACTTCCCGATGAATTCCTTAACACATGTTTTTTAATCACTTTATGTGATGCTTGTAAGTTTCATATTAGATTACATTTAACAAAATAATTTCTTCAATTTATTTTCAAGTATACATTATTTCACTTTAATTACTAATATTTCCAACTATGCATGGACTATATACAAATACACAAATGCTCAAACTTTAGATATTTAATGTAAATTTACACAGGTAAGCAGAACTCCTGGAGTCCACTTGTAGAGAAGGAGGAGTGATGAGCAAAGAGGTCAAGACTATGCTGGGGAAACCCACAGAAACTGCTGACCTGAGTGAGTGGGAGTTCATGGACACCAGTCTGACAGCTAGGGAAACAGTATCAGGACCGAACCACAGCTAGGGAAACAGTATCAGGACCGAACCAGACCCCCTGAACTTGGGGGTCAGTTAGGAGGCCTGGGCAGTATATGGGGCCTCTGGAGTGGAGCCAATATTTATTCCTAGTTCACTAATGGAATTTGGGAGCCCATTACCAATGGAGGGAGACACTCTCAGCCTAAATACATGGGGGAGGGCCTTGGTCCTACTCCAAATGAGGTAACATGACAGACTTTGATGATCTCCCAAGGAAGGCCTCATCCTCCCTAGGGCGTGGATGCGGGGTGGGATGGGTGTTCGGTTGGGTACATGGGAGGGTGGGAGGGAGAGGGAACTGCAATTGATATGTGAAATGAGATTGTTTCTAACTTAAATAAAATAATAATAATATTCTGTCAAAAAGAAATATCAAAAGCTATTTTCTATAATGTTCTATAATGTCTAAATTAACTTGAACTGAAAATATTAATGGATTTTGCCATTTACCATTACCAACCATTTCAATATATGTCTCATAAGTCACTAAAAAAATGCAGTGGCTTGAAAAACTAAAAAGATGATTTCTCCCAAGAAGCAGTTCAAAAATAACCCAATCACCACGGTGATTGTGACATCATAATGCATGGAACACATGCTTCTCTTTGTCTTATTCTACCGTTATCTTTGAAGCATTTCCACTTCTCAGTTCATCATAGCTGCAGTGAGCCAGCTATTATATGCACACGCTGGCACATTGAAGGAGAAAGGTGTGTCCAGACTATGACCTAGAGCAGCCAATATACAGCTCTAAATGTTTCTAATAGTATTTGGGTAGCATTTACTGAACTACAGAGAGTATAGGGAAGACACTGACATGATGGAGCATTTATTGGTAAAATTTCACATAACCCAATAATATGTTAAGGTAAGTGAGGAGACTCATTAAAAGAATGCATAACTTTAAAGCAACCTCTACTACTCTATGATTTCATAATCTACACACACACACACACAGATGAAATCACAATATATTCAGTTGATAAAAAATGTCAATAAATTCTGCCCTATAAATTAAGCAAAGTTCATTAAATTGAACAAAGTTGAAGTCAAGTAATTATATTCTCATGCGTTTATGATCACAATATATAGTACTAAGTAATTACTTTAGAGTACTCATGCATAAATCACATCATTAATTGGTTTACTCTGGGAATGTCTCCAGGCACAATTCTAAAGCTCCCTGGTTGGTAGCATTTTAAGCTACCCTAGTATAAATCCAACTGTCCCAACTGCTAATGTGGGGTGTGCTAGAAAATGAATAGGTTTCATGTTTTCTCTTAACTACAGGTAAAAGAAAAATAACTTCAAACATGACTCATCATTGAAGAAGGAAGGGAATATAAATCCTCAATTTATACTTAAACAAATGTATTCTAGTGTATGTATTCATATAAGAACATATATTTATATTTATTCATTGCATATATTTATATATCTAATATTTATGTTTTTTTCATTGCATACATTTATATATCTATGTCCCCTAATTAAATAGCATTATACTTAGAATTGGACCAGCATTCATTTTGAGCTGTATCTTTCAGCAGGTATTTAGAGTTTCAATTTAAGAAAAATCATGAAACACATTAAAGAAAGTATGGATTTTTCAATGACTCTGTATTTCTTTTCTCAATTGCATATATTTGTATGCATTTCGAATGCTCATTAGTACAGTACATTGAAATTTTAAATGATCAGTAAAGGTGCATTATTATTATCACTGGTACGACTTTTTAATCATTGTTTTTATTTTGAAAACAACCTTTTCTCATTTTACATATCAATCCCAGTCCTAATCCATCCCTTCCTCCTGCTACCCCATCCTTCCCCTCACTCCACCACAATCTACTCCACAGAGAGGGTAAGGCTTCCCATGGGGAGTCAACAAAGTGTGGTACCTTACTTTGAGGCAGGACCAAGGCCCTCCCTGCCTATGTTAGGCTGAGGAAGGTATCCCTCCATAGACAACTGACTCCAAAAAGCCAGTTCAAGCACTAGGAACAAATCCTGGTCCCACTGCCAGTGGCCTCACAGACTTAGAGTTAGAGAGCCTAGTAAGGTCCTATGCAAGTTTCTCTGCTATTAGGGATGCTTGCTCCTGTTAATTGGGGTCAGCTATTTTTATGGGTTTCCCCAAACTGGTCTTGATAACTTTGCTCATAGCATTGCTCCTCCCTCTCTTCATCTTGACTCTGGGAGTTTGGCCAGTGCTTAGCTATGTGTGTGTATCTCTGGATCTGCTTCCTTCAGTTGCTGGATGAATATTCTATGATGATAATACAGGTAGTAATCATTCTGATTACTAGGGAAGGCCAGTTTAGGTAGCCTCTCCACTGATGCTCTAAGTCTTAGCTGGGGTCATTTTTATGGATTCCTGGACTTTAGGAGCAAGTTCCCATGGAGACTCAGCATAGAGGCAAGAGGGAGGGCCAAGACGCTACTCCCAAAGGATTTAACAATTTTGTTGATCCCTCCTGGAAAGCATCACCCTCCCTGTGAAGTGTGGGGTGTGGGGGGTGATGGGATGGGAGGGCTGGTCAGGGTGCGTGGGAGGGAGGGAGAGGGATCTGGGATCAATTTGTAAAATATGAAAAAAGTAATAAATATTTTAAAAAAAAGAGTGAGCACCAGGTGGTGGGGGAGATATCTCTTTCTTTGTTCTCCCTCTCTGTCCTTCCTCCATCTTGACTATCTTGTTCCCTTGTGTGACCTCCACCACCACCACCACCACCACTGCTTTTCCCCTCCCGATCAATCTCCACCCCTGAAAATCTCCCGATTTTCTCAGGAGATCTGAATAGACAAGATTTCCTGGTAGTCATTTTTAACACATTAAAACTTTGCAACAATGAAAATATATATATATATATATATATTGTATTGCTATTGCACTAATCAGTATTATGAATAGTAGAAGTAAATTCAAATAATCATTTGAATTTCTGTTTCTTCTGTTCTTATCTAATTATTAAAGACATGAATTTTATTTTCCCTCTCCTATTTTTTTTTCTTGTCTAAGACATTCCTTTCTCTTTGTTTTCTATCTTTATCTTCTCTATTCTCTGCCACTAAATTAAAGTTGATAGCATCTTAGGGAGGAAACCATATTCAAGTTTGATAAGAACTTTTGGCAAAAAATGAAACGAGCCAAAATTGTTTAATTTTAGCTGGTGTGCTTGTACAATGCACCATTCTTGGCTTCTGCTGTG
Source organism: Phodopus roborovskii (assembly GCF_943737965.1). NCBI lineage: Eukaryota > Metazoa > Chordata > Mammalia > Rodentia > Cricetidae > Phodopus > Phodopus roborovskii. The sequence goes on from NW_026126410.1 coordinate 15,048,282, forward strand.
AGGCTGTGTACTGAATGCAATAAAATAGACAAAGCAACACCAAAGACATGAATTTTTGTTGTCTTGTTTTGTTTTACCAACTAAATTTTCCAGGCACTATAATTCAAATAGAATAAAGAGTCTTGGAATTTTTACACTTTAAATGAAGTGAGGAGGTGCAACAGAAAGTGAAACTACTTTTCTCAATTTCCAAGGTTAGAAATTCAGAGTTGCTGCCCTAGGAGGAGCTGCAGGTGATGAAGCCAGTAGCTCCAGGGAGTCTAGTGGCATCATTTGACCTTCTTTTGCTCCTGAGTGTCTGACTTCACTATCTGATGACTTTTCTATTCATAGACATTACCAACTATAATATCATATCATATCATTACACCAAAAATGCTTCTATGTTAAATATATGAAAAAGATGCTTGTTCAGAGCACTCTCTGGTGTATCCAGTAACTGCTAGAGTCATTGCTTTCTCCACATAGTTTGACCTGCTTCACCTTGAAGTCTCTAATTATTACCCACAGACACAGTTTCTTATGAAGTCCATTATGGCATGCTCCTTAACCAACATATAGTGTATGTTTTGTATTTGAATTGTCCTCTATAAATGTCAAGATGTATTGTGTAGAGTATACTTATAAATTTAGGTATGCTTACATTTTTATATATTCAAGGTCATAAATGGCATTGTATGCCTTTGAATATATAAAAAAAACTGCTAAGCTAATTTCCCCAATATTTTAATCTAACAGTGTCCTGTATCTCACTTGTACTTTCTAGTTTATATCTTGAATTTTCAGAAACATAATAGTTGTTAGATAATGCACCTTAATGTTTCAACTATCATCCACTCAACAAACTCCATATGTTAGCGTTGAATTTACTTCTGGAAGAAACCCATAAATTAAACACAATTCTCTACATAATTTTATTCAGATATTTGAAAGCATCATATATGTCTGCCCCCTTTTTTTGTAGCTCAACATTCACTATTAGGTCTTTATACCATGCATGAACTTCCTTTCTTTGGAGTAATTAAAAAGTTACCGTTTCCTTTTTGTAAGATTTTGTTTCTAATGACAAATTATTATTCTGTAATAAAAATTTATGTAATTTTCCAGTTTTAGAATAGCACATATAGTATATAAATTAAATCACAGCAAAAAAATATGTCCTAGAATTTTATCACCTAATGCTATTCATGGAATTTCTGTATTTAAGATTGTTATTATTATTCATTTTATATATGTTCTTGCAGATTGAATTTCCAGGAAACCAACATTGAAATTAGAGAGCAGTAATCTTTGGAAAATCATCTGAAAAAGGAGGGGGAGAGCTGTAAACACAAGAAATAATTAGAATACTTTCCTATAGAAGCCTCAGGAAAAGAACTGCATGAAGGAGTGCAGAACTTAAAAGTTCCTCATGAACTGAACATTGAGATAAAGGGCTAGTGCCATCTCCATATATTAGCTGGTTTGGGGATAAGGACAGTGCTTAGGAAAGATAATTTCTTTTCCTGTTTGTTCAGTAGCTATAATATTTTCTATACATTTTATAAATATCATTTCACTGAATATGATTTCCAGAAATCACCCATGTGAAAATTCTTTGGTACTTATTTGTAATTTGTTACTTCTACTTTCAAGTCTTTTTATCCTTTCATTATTTTTTCTTATTTTACATATTGATCCCAGTTCCTACTCTTTCCCATGCCTCCTGACTACCACCCCCTATCCCATTCCTGCCCACTCTGTAGGGAGGGTGAGGCCTCCAGGAGGGATCATCAAAATCTGTTATTTGGAGTAGAGACTAGGCCCTCCCTCTAGGCTAAGGGAATATTCCTCCATGGGGAAAGTGCTCCCAAAGTCCTTTTCTGCGCCATGGATACAGCCTGGTTCCACTGTCAGTGGTCCTCTAGACTGCCCAGACCTTCTTATTTATTTGAGACCCATGTTCAGGGAGTCTGAGTCGGTACTCTGTTGGTTTCCCAGCTATCAGTCTTGGGTCCATGAGCTCCCCCTTGTTCAGGTCAGCTGTTTCTGTGGGTTTCTCCAGCCTGGTCTTGACCCCTTTGCTCATAACTCCTCCTTCTCTACAACTGGATTCCAGAAGTCTGGCTAACTGCTTAGCTATGGGTGTCTTCTTCTTAAACAAAACAGTTGCTTTTTGCAATAGAAGAAGGCTGGAGTCCTATTTACCAACCTTGAAAAGCCAATGCATCCTGTAGCTGGAGATTCAACAACAGGTCCTGACGCAGACTCACAGAGACACAACTCATATCCTCACTTTGGTGTCTTTTCCATTTCTGTTAGTCCACACTTAAAAAATTCAGGTAACAGTTAACCCTAGTAGGCTCATGATTTTAATACAGTTTAGCTTTTCTGATTGATCCTCTGGGCTTTACACTGAGAATATTTCCTTTATTAAAACTATAGAGTTGGTCAGCATGATATGATTTATGAGGTTATTTCAATTAAATGTGGATAACATCTTTAGATAGATACTACCTAAAATGTTTTTTGAGATTTTGCAAGTTAATGAGCAAGAGCACATAATAAAATTTAATTAAGTAGGACTGAAGTCTTCCTATTGCTCTAGTCTCTGAGATAATGATTAAGTTTAATTTTATAGCTTGATTATGTTGCTATAAACATCTATACCTAATCTATACTCTCAGTTTTCAGGTTGAAATTTTAGTTTTGAAACTTCAGCAAAGACATAAGTTGGGATTGGTCTGTGAAATTCAAAGCAGTGACACAAAGTTAGTAAGTAATAGGTAAAAATAAAGAGTAAAATATAAACACATACATACACACACACACACTCACACACAAACACACACCACAGTATTACTGCCAGTTATGGTAACACACTCTGAAACTCCAGCATCTCAGGGAACAGAGGCAGAATAATGAGAGTTCATAATAATTCTTTTCTACCTAGCAAGTTTGAGGCCAGTCTGGGCTACTTAAACCTACATGTCCAAAGGGCAACCCCAGTTTAGAGACACAGATCAACCACTAACATGATTGCCATTCAAACATGAGTACCTGATTTGTATCAGCAGAACACATACAAAAATATTCAAATACATGCATGTCTGGTATGATAGGTTTGCTTGTAATTTCAGCACCTAGAATGTAGAGACAAGACCAGTCACTGAGAGACATGGAATCCAAAATAAATAAATAAATATATAGGTAAATACATACATTGATGGCAGATAACCCTGAAGAATGACCCTTAATTTATCCTTTTTTCCCATATATATGCACACAAATATATATGCATACAAACCTATATAGAAACATGTATCTGCACATATACAAACATGTACACATTCATGCCCCTGATATAATCATAATAAAAAGACAGGTATTTGTTTCATTTATTTTTAAATGTGAATAATATCCTAGTGTTATATTATTATTTTGCTAATGTCAATTAAATGTAAAATTGGACCCTCTATATCTAGCTTTGTCTTTAGACAGTCTTGAAATAGGTATGGATGTTTTTCATAGGAATTTCTGAATACCTTCATTTGTTTATGAAGTAAATATGAGGTTCAACAAGGTATGAGTTTACAGCTTTCTCCTAAAATATCCCTACAATTTTAATTATAATTACAATGTCCTATAGGACTTACTCTCAGCAAGACCAAAACCTTATCTGATCCTCTGGTCTGCGTTGATGTTTTGCATTGGGTTTTCCAAAGGAAGATTTTTAATAGCAACAGGAAGGAGTTTATGAGGCCAACAATAAAATCAATTTGGTCTTGTCATATCTCCTTGACAACCTTATTTTTAAGAGTAAATATGTTTTCCTTAACTCATTTTTTTTGTTGCTGATTAAATATTAGCAATCATATAAGAGTTGTACTAAGAGGAATTAAACTAGTAAAGGTTTACAACATGCCCAAACATGTACACACAGAGATCTGCCAAACAGAAATAAATATTATAAATGGTTCTTACCTTGACAAAACAAATCAGGAATTTAGTGAGATTATTGTTAAGACCCTCTTGAAAGGACATTGGTTTGGAGGTAATTGAAAGAAGCCAGGTGTCAGCTTTTGATTTAGATATTTTGCAATTTGGTGCAGCCTCATGGAGATGCAATGAGGCAAAGGAGTGTTTATTTTAAGATTAGGAGTGCTTCTCTTCAAAGATCTTTAGGGACTTGATTTAGTCTGCTTTGCTTTTCAGCATATGTTCAGACATAATGCATACTTGAGATTCTCTTCAGAATGGCAAGAGCTAATTTATTGTGTGACTTTCTATATGTACTGCTTTTTTTTTTAAAGAAATGACCTTAACATAATTCACATTATTAAATAATGTACTGCCACTATACTTTGATGTTCTTTTGTTTGATGCAAGCAGTTAAAGTATTAGTGCCACCACCTTAAAATAACTATGAGGAAATTTGAATATTGATGTACGAATTTAAAATCAACAATTCATAGAATTTCTCATGGTTGTTTTACATATATTAGAATGCTACTTACCTTATGTAATAGTCCCAGTTTTCACAAACCTTAAAGTATGTAAGCTTAAATTAAATATAAAATTTTAGAAGTGTTGATAAAACCTGTTTTGCATTTAGTATCTTCTTTTAATTTATGTCTATGTCTGTGAGAATGCATGAAAATATGTGTACCACATGCATACAGTACCCTGAGGAGGGCAGAAGCAGGTCTAGCTGGTAAATGATCTCCTGGGCCTATTATGTCAAGTGGCTGTGCACCATCATGTGATTGCTGAGAAATGAATTCAGATTGTTTGAAAAAACAGCAAGCACTCTGAAGTTCTCAGCCATCTGTTTAACCCTAATTGTTTAAATAATTCTGATAGCTTGTTCCTTTCCCCTTCTGTGAGGGACTTGTATGAATCCCTTAGGTTCCTCCTTGTATCCTTGTTTCTCTGGCAGTGTGAATTATAGGCTGGTAATCCTTTGCTCTATGTCTAAAATCCATATATGAGTGAGTACATACCATGCTCTTCTTTCAGTGAAAGGGTTACCTCACTCATGATGGTTTCTTCAAGTTCTATCCATTTGCCTGCAAATTCCCCTTGGAGGGATCCTCCCTTAACCTACAGTCAGGAGGGAGGGCCTAATCCTTTCTCCATATGACTTGACAGATTTGGCTGATCTCTCCTGGAAGGCATCACCCTCCCTGTAGAGTGGAGGGGACAAGGATGGGATGGTAAATTGGTTGGGGGGCATGGGAGGGAGAGAGAGAAGGAGGGAGGGAAGAAGAGGGAACTGGTATTGATATGTAAAAATAAGAAAAATAAATAAATAACTGAAAAAAGATTATCTAAAGAAAATAATAATAATAATTATGAGACTATTCCAAAAACTCTGTGCTTGAAATTAGTGAGTTCAGAGGATATACACAATTATGCAGTTTGGGAGGATTTGGGAATTACTTACATTTTCTTTTGTTTTCTTTTAATGTTTTCTTTATTTTAAAAAAAAATCTTACTTTAACATCAATCCATCTTTCCCTCTAACTCCCATTCTCCCATGTGCCCCACTGATGCCCTCATCCCACCCCCCAACACTCCCCAAGAATAGTGAGGCCTCCCATGGGGGATTATCAAAGTCTGTCACATCAATTGGGGAGGGCCTAGGGTTCCTCTGTATCCTTTTATGGAGAATGGGCTCCCAAAATCCATTTGTGCACTAGGGATAAATACTGGTTTCACTGTTTAAGGTCCCCAAAACTGCCCAGGCCTCCTAACTGGCACTCATATTCAGAGGGCTTGTTTTGGTCCAATGCTGATTCCCTAATTTTATGACTAGGGTCCTTGTGCTCACACTAGGTCACATCAGCTGTTTCTGTAGGTTTCTCCATCAAGGTCTTGAATGCTTCCCTCATCCCCCCTCCTTCTCAAGGAGTATGGCTCAGAATTTAGCTGTGGGTGTCTGCTTCTGCTTCCATCAGCTTCTGGATGAAGGCTCTAGGATGGCAATTAAGCTAGTTATCAATCTCATTATTGGGGAAGGGAATGTAAGGTAGCCTTTCTACTACTGCTAGATTCTTAGTTGGGGTCATCTTTGTGGATCTCTGAATATTTCCCTAATGTCAGATCGGTTTTTAAACCTATCCTGGCTCCCTCTATTAAGGTATCTCTTTTCTTGCTTTCCTCTGTTCCTTTCTTGTCTCAGTCACCCTGATCTCTCTTGTTCTCCTCCCCCCTCCTCTTCTCCCATTCTCTTTTTCCTATTTCCCTTCCCTCTCCTCTGATGCTTGAAATGTTTCCTAGTCTCTCTGGAGGTATGGAATGTATGCTGGTAGTCCTTTGTTCTGTGTCTTATATACAAATATGAGTGAGTACATCCTCTCCAGGATGTGGAGAAATGGGAACACTCCATCATTGCTGGTGGCAGTGCAAACTTGTGCAGCCACTTTAAAAATCAATATATTGGTTTCTCGGGAAATTGGGAATCATTCTACCTCAAGATCCAGTAATTCCACTCTTGGTCCTATACCCAAAGGATGTACATTCATACAAAGATATCTATTCAACTATGTTCATACTGGTATTGTTTGTAATAGCCAGAACCTGGAAGCAACCTAGATTCCCTTCAACTGAAAAATTGATGTAGAAAATGTGGTACATTTACACAACATTGTACTACTGAGTGGAAGAAAAAAAACAAGGGAATCTTGAAATTCACAGGCAAATGGAAAGAACTGGAAGAAACCATCCTGAGTGAGGTAACCCAGTCACAGAAAGACAAGCATAGTATGTACTCACTCATATTTCTTTGGTGTTTTTGATTTTAGCCATTCTAACAGGAGTAATTTGGTATCTCAGAGTTGTTTTGATTTGCATTTCCCAGATGGCTAAAGATTTAGAATACTTTCTTAAGTGTTTTTCAGCCATTTTAGATATCTCTATTGAGAATTCTCTATTTAATTCTGTACCCCACTTTTTAATTGGAATGTTTTGTGTTTTGGTGACTAGCTTCTTGTGTTCTTTGTATGTTTTGGAAATTATCCCTCTGTCAGATTTGGGGTTGGTGAAGATCTTTCCCCATTCTGTGAGCTGCTATTTTGTATAAAGAAAACTTCACAGTTCTATGAAAGCTTTACAAATTATGCAAATTTTTAACCTCAAAGTTAGAATTTTGAGACTAGGTAAATATTCACAGTAACAGAAGGTGACCAAGTGTGACTCATTAACCCTCCAGAAAACTTCTGTAAGTCACACCAATGTAGATATCTCTTCCACTGAGTGAATTTATGAACTTCTATGAACTTCTTTAATGTATTGATTTGCAGAAGATGGGGACTAGGATATTTTATCTGGTGCCAGCGATGGGAAAGTAATTCTGTGTTAATTGTATAATAATAAGGAATGAATTTTCTGATGTCTCTGAGAAAACACACTCAAGAAATCAAAGACCCTGGCAGATGGCCTATGACAATTGTGAGTGGCCTCTCAGGGTTTAGAGTGGACCCCACTACAATCCAGAAACAAACAAGAGTATCAGTTCCTTATAATTAAGACAGAATTCCATCAAGCCTTGGAACAGTATTTTGATAACCCCCAGAGAAAGCAGTTGAGCATCACTTTGATTTTAGTCTTTTGAATCTGTAACTTGTGTACACATCATATCTGTGTGCAGATTCATGTTGCATGAACAAAGTACAATGAATAACAAGGTTCTATTTCAAACTGCTAATTTTGTGGCTGGTATGCCCCTAAAAATTGTACTGTAGCATTTAGCATATTTTAGATGATGAAAAGGACATTAAAAACTAGTGTGTTCAGTATGATACATACATTTAAAATGAATAGTACATATATATATGTATATGTAAAAATATAATATTCAATATAATATTGTACACATGTCAAAATTTTTAAAAAGTAATTTAAAATTTATTTGGGGTATGACTATTGCAGTTAAATAAGAATCAGGATATACAAATAGGCAGAATAGATGTTTATTCAGGGAGAAATAACTTACAACCTAGACAGATGAACACTAGCAAGTTCCACCAGATGCTCTCCTGTCCAAGTCCCACCAGCAAGAGAGTGTTCCCTGGGTCTTCCTCAGACCTCCTTCCACAGGTCACTTCTGCCCATGGTACTCCCCACAATGGGCGTGGTCAGTGCCACAGAATGAGACAAAGTAAATATCTCACTACATATGACATCATCAAAACAGCCAAATAGGGAGTTACTATTGGTATACCCACACTTCAAACATAGTTTGGAATCCAACCAGGGATTTAGCTCCTTTAAGGAGCACAATGGTCCATGTGTTGTGTCACCAAGTATTAGTACAGTCCAAGCTAAAAGAAGTATATTTACATCTTTACTGTAGAATGGAATCTCTTGTGTCAGACACATTTTGCTTTAGTTACAGTTCCCACAGCAGTTGTGTAATGATTTTTAGAGACTTTTTTTTAATCTTGAATTTGTACTGTAGTAGGAGTCCTATCCGTGTAGAAACTCAGAAAAAATGGGACCTGTATCTGAGTCACTGGTGGAAGTACCTCTAATCTGAAAACTGCATCAGATCATAAATGGGCCTGTAGATTGACTCTTGCCCTTTACTTTCAGTTTTGGCATAGTCCTGCCCATTCAAAAATCCATAGGAAAATGTTCAGATATTTGCTCCCAGTGGTGGATACATCATCTCTGTCTGGTTTAGCAGTTTGTGGTGGTTATGAAACTCTTCAATTCCTTCTTAGCCTGGTTAGAGAGTGACCCTAAATTAGAAGGAGATATACTCATCCATCCTATTATACAATTCTGCTGTCTTCAGAACAAAAGCCAAATGACATGAACTTCATATTTTATTTCAGCTTCTCAGTTCTTATCTGGATATATCCTACCTATCCAAATCCTAAATAGTGACCAATGCTCATCTGAATGACTGGAAGCAGGCCCATTGCACCTTGTAAAACTACAGATTCCAAAGATGCCCATCATCGGGCTTTATTTTTCTATTAGTGTGATATAACAGTTGTATCTCTTCCCAGCAAAAAACTGAAAGAGGAAATATACACCCTTGGCTACAATCCTTAGTGCTAACTTTTAACCCTGTAACCCAGTGTCAATTCTGCTTATGTAAAAATTCATCTACTGATGTAGTAGGAGACCTCTTAGAAATCAGAAGGAACTATAAGTATTTAAGTCCTAGTAACAAGCATACCATTTTTGTCCTGATGCATGCAGAATTTTTTCTGCCATTGAATTGGATGAAACTAACATAATTTTCTAGTATTTCCAAATTGACTTCATAAGGCTAAAACCTTTTTTTATTGGGTCCCTTTGTGGTTTCCATAATTGCACTCTAGAATGTTAAAACCACATCAATTACTCTTATTGCTGCTCAGTCCCCCATGAAGTCAATGGATCCTGTCCAGCATCTGGTGGAAGAATCTGAAATGGTTTTTTGACCTGACTCTGGAACAAAAAAAAAAAAAAAAAAAAAAAAAAAAAAAAAAAAACCAAAACCTCTGACCTGGTCCATAGCGCCAAAAATGGTATGCTCATAGCCAAGGGTGTGTATTTCCTTTTTCAGTTTTTTGCTGGGAGGGGATACAACTGTTACATCACATTAATAGAAAAATAAAGCCAGAATTCTCACTCTTAGGCATATACCCAAATGATCCACATCCATGCAACAAAGATATCTGTTCAACTATGTTCATAGCAGCAATAATTGTAATAGCCAGAACGTGGAAGCATCCTAGATGTCCCACAACTGAATGTGGTATATTTACACAATGGAGTACTACTGCTCAGTGGAAAAAACAAAACAGAACAAAAAACAATGGAAACTTGAAATTCTCAGGCAAATGGATGGATCTAGAAGAAGCCATCCTGAGTGAGGTAACCCAGTCACAAAAGGATAAACATGGCATGTACTCACTGTTACATGGCTTTAAGACATATAGCAAAGGATCACCAGCCTACATTCCATACCACCAGGGAAGATAGGAAACAGGGAGGACCATAAGAGAGACATACATTGTCCCTCAAAGAAGGGGATCTCCTGAGCAAACTGGGAGCAGAGGCAAAAAGAAATTAGGAGAAAGAGAAAGGGAGAAGTGCAAGGGAGAGGTGAACATGAGGGAGCAGGAAGATTGAGTCGGAGAGCAAATAGAGGAGAACAAATATAGGGAGCCATTATAAGTTTAAAGAGAAATTCCGCAGTAGGGAAATGTCCAGAGACCTACAAGGATGATCCCAAGTAACAATCTAAGCAATAATAGAGAGGTTTCCTTAAATGCCCTTCCCCAATAATGAGATTGATGACTAGTTTTATGGCATCCTGGAGCCCATATCCAGTAGCTGATGGAAACCGAAGCAGACACCCACAGCTAAACAATGAGCTGAATTCCTGGAATCCATTGCAGAGAGGGAGGAGTGATTAGCAAAGGGGTCAAGACCAGGCTGGTGAAACCCACAGAAACAGCTGAACTGAACAAGGAAGTGGGAGCTCATGGACTCCAGTCTGATAGCTGGGAAACAAGCATAGGACGGACCCAGAGCTGCTGAAAGTGGGTCTCAGGAGGCCTCGGGAAATTATGCAGTCTCTGACAATGGAACCAGGATATATCCCTAGTACAGGAAGGGACTTTGGGAACTCATTCCCCATGGAGAGATACTTCCTTAGCCTAGAGACAGGAGGGAGGGCCTAGGCCATACCCAAATGACTTAACAGACTTTGATAATCCCTCATGGAAGGCCTTTCCTTCCCTGGGAGTTGCTAAGGGATGGGATGGTGGTTCTTTGAGGGGGATGGGAGGATTGGAGGCAGAAGGAACTGGGATTGATATGTAAAATAGGAAAAAAAATAAATAAAAGGAAAGAAAAAGAAACAAAAAGAAAAGGAAGGGAGTGAAAAGATTGAGAAATGTAAGATACCCAAACTGAAGCTGATTTACTATCATGTGTTGTCAGATGTAAAATGGACGCAACTGTTTTTTAAATATTGATAGCTAAAAATGTCTCAATCCACTAATCTCAAAAGATCTTTAAAAAGTCAAGTAAAAGATTTTATCTAGAGAAATATAATAATAAAATTATCAAAATCAAAAGGAAAGAAACAAATTTGCAAGTATGAAAATCAGTACTTATAGCTCGTGGCACACACAGAAAATTTAATGAGTGCATTTCTGACTTCATCAGCAGAAATAATGCAGTTCCAAATAGAACTTCTACTAATATGAACATTTATACATGGTGTCTTATGGTGGTAATAAGTACATATTCAAATTAAGCTAGTTATATTGCCCCTGAGATATGTCTACAATACTTATACCAATGATGATGCAAAAGTCATAAAGTCTACTAAAATACCTTGGCTTTATTTTACTTTTATATTTCTAACTAAGATACCATATCCAACTATCATATCTTACAATTGGTTTATTTGGCTTTATTTTTCAGAAGTACATACATCTTAAGAAAAAACTTAGATTCCACACTAAACTATGTCAGTAATCCAAAAACCTTTGGGGCTGAATAAGGGAGGTTGATAGGAGTTTCAGACCAGAAAGTTTTTACAGTTTAATGACCTGCATGAAAGGATGTTTTATGTGAGGATATATATATATATATATATATATATATATATATATATATATATATATATAGAGAGAGAGAGAGAGAGAGAGTGTTTGGGTTGAATTCATAGTATCTACTCATCAACTTGCTTTAATACCTTAATGGAATCAAAATGGTGAGAAGAGTTGGAGAATGGAACGAAGTAAAACATTTTCATATTTATTTAAAAAGTCATTGGTTTAAAATTGGACAAATAGCTATTTTAAATAACTTGATTTGACATCTCTGATTATCATGTGTAGGCAATCGTATTTACTTGCACCCTCACCTAGTACATAAAAATTTTCCCTATAATTGTGTTGCCAGGCTCTCACTTCTATTTTTGTACAGGAGCAACTGTCAATAGTAAAGGGTACCTCACCCACACTATTGGTTAATGTTGAAATATGAATACTTCTTATCATAGCTAAGATTTCACTGATGAGTGTTTTCCTAATTAGCTCAAGTTCATGTGGGAGGAGAATTCACACAACAGATGGCATTCACACACGGTACTTTGATTCACGACCATAGTTGAGTTCTGAGTAACTCAGTATTGCTTTTGTACTAGGGAAAAAGAAAATAAATAGAAGAAGGCACAAGAGACAAAAAGGAATGAAATATAGGGAAGGGGGAGAAAGGTTACTATTTGGCATTAATGTCCTGTTTCCAGGGACCCATCTACTCTCAGGAATGTTAGTGTGTGCAGAAGTATTAGAAGCAAAGTTGTTATAATTATCTATGATGAATGGTGTAGGAGAAGATCACTTGTGGTATGTTATGGACTGGCATTAATAGTTCTCCTAATATTTGAAAAGGTCCCCACTCCTCCTTTCATGAAAGTCTCATGCCTGGAAATAGTCTTATGTTGTCTGTGAATTTTCAGACACTTGATATTGACATCATTTACCACACTTACTTCTACACTCCTCACTCTTTGCCTCACTCTTCATCACTAAGTTGTCAAGTATTTCCTGTTTAAAGGACATTATTGACAGAATTTGTGGAACTTGGAAAACTATAGATAAGTAATTCAAATTTTGAACTTCCAAAGCAGATACCCTATGAAACACCTTTAAACTTCAACATATAATTTGATTTAAATCTTTGATAACATTGTACATATTTGAACATATCTATTTTCCTTTCTTTTCCTACTCTCTTAATTGTATCTCTCCACAGTAACTTTGATATTATCCCTGAAGTAATTTTGTTTGTCTGTTTTGATTTTTTTGGGCTGTGGTCAGGTAGAACAATTTTTCATCTTCTGTAAATCTGGAGACATCTATTATATTTTTCATTTTTTCAGAGTAGTGTAATTTCAGACTCTGTATTAGTGACCATTGCATTATGGTTCCCAAACCGCTGCCAGGAAATATTAAAAACATTAAAGTGTTTGTTTGTCTACTGGTTTTGAAGAGTTTAGCACTTGGCCATCTGATTTCACAAGAAACATTTGATGGTAAAAGAATGTGGCAGAAAAAAGTATTCACTTTATGGCAAGTCAAGAAGCAGAGGAAGAGGAAATGTCTGGTGAGGGCTAGTATTCTTTCATTGTATTCATGTTTCTGAACCTTGTACTAACCACATGAAGGCAGGATTTCCCACCGCAATGAATCTTTCCTAGAAGCATCCTGATAGCTATCTCTCCCTAATTCCCTAGGTGATTCCTAATCCAATCATGTTTACCATTATGTTTAAATAAGAAAGCAAGTCCATATTGGCTTCACAAATCTAATCTTCACTCTCCAAGTTTACAGAAGAGCCATATTACAGAAGAGATCACCAATATATGGCAGCTATACTTTATTTGACATAGGGGAGTTGTTTTTCTGTTACAGAGTAAGTCAATTCTAGTGCCAGCTTTCAATAGTGTTTCTAAAGGCCCATACTCCACATTTTATCCTGCATTCACATCTCCCATTCCTCTTTTCCCTCTTTCTTTTCCATTATTCCCATTTCTACCTGCACACTTCCTGTTTCTATCCTCTTTTTTTTTTTTTTGAGTCAACTTCCTAGTTCCTTACTAATTTTATACTTTCTGTTGCATTCCAATTTAAATGTACATTTCTAAAAGTTCAAATACTGCCTTCACATATGAAAGAGAAAATATGACACTTGTAGTTTTGTATCTGGGTTATCTCAGAAGATTGTTTCTAGATCCATTCTTTTAACTATGAATTTCATTATTTTATTATTCTTTAGAGCTAAACAATGGTCTCTTGTATATACAAACCACATTTTTGTTATCCATTTGTAAGTCAATGAGCATCTACACTGTTTCCATTTTCAGGCTATTATGAATACCCCTGTGATGCAAGTATCTCTCTAGTAGTTTATAGTATTTTGAGAACATGCCTAAGATTGGTGTAGCTAAATAATTTGATCTTGCTATTTCAAGCTTGTTGAGGAATCTCCATATTGATTTTGATAATGACTGCAACAGTTAACAATCTGACCAGCAATTAATGATTGTTTCCCTTCCGTACATCCACCCCAGCTTTTTTTGTAATTTCTTTCATTGTAGATTTCCTTCACATTTTTGTCTGATGGCTAAGGATTACAGGATATTACATTTTAAATTTTTATTTTGCTTTTTAAATTTTATGGATTCTTTCAGAATATCATGTGATGTGTTTTTTTTTTTTTTTTATCACATTTCCACCTCCTCCAACCTTGCCACAATTCACCCCTTTTCCATTCCCATTTATTTTATGTCTCTCCCCTATCAAAGCTAGTTTTGCTGTTCACATATCTCTAGGTGTCTGGGCTTACACTGGAGCATGGTTGGTTTATGAATCAAGAAGAATATTCTTTGGGAAAAAATACCATTCCTCATCCATCAGCTAAGAACTGCCAATGATTACATGACTAATGTTAGAATTTCATATCCAACTCCCCTTCTACATGCTGGTATTTAGTCTAGCTTGTGTTTGTATAGGTCTTCTTAGGCTGTCATAACTTTTTTAGTACATAGGTGAAAATGTGTCTGCTTTATCAAAGAAGTCAATCTCCCCTGAGCTTTTAGTGTAGGGTATGTGGTTCATATGTCCCTTTAGTGTTGAACATCCTGCAGTCCCTTATTGTCAGCACTTTAGCTAGTTGTGGTCTATGTTGATCATTATTTAGTGCAAACAGACTATTATAAGAGCTGAGAGGGGGGCTTTAGTTTATATGTATATTTATAGGTCATTAAGAATTTATTTAATGTTGTTTACCTAAATAAGAGTAATAGGTTATCTCCTAGGTCATATCACCCGTCTAGCCATAGATTCTTAACTCCATCTCTTCCAGGCATGGGTTTCATCTTTAAGTAAACCCTAACTTTCTCAGAAGAAATATTGGTAGCTGCGAAGACACTCATACCAGTATTGCACCAGTAGGTGTGTTTTCTTAGGTACTCATTATCATAGCTTACATGTTTCACAGTTGGATGTTCCTTACATTTTCCAGTGTCATGCAAGGAACCTCCCCACATTATTAAATATACTGCATCATATACTATGAGGAAAGGAAGCCAATATAGATATTCAAGCTTTATCACCATAGGCTTGTTTTGTGGTGCTGAGAAGTTCAGTACATGTTGATGGGTAAAATGAGACAGCAACAATCTTCTCCAGTTGTTGTCCACTGGTGCAACAGAGACACGAAAGCTGGGAGGGAAAAGTAGTGGTGCTGAGAAAGGTGATATATTGGAGCAATTTGCGGTAGGGAGCAGATCTGATCAAGACATGTGCATTTCTGAATACCAAAAATAAATGATACATGTCAATAATAATTGTATGAAATTTATGGGGTCATAGTAAACTTAATGGTATTAATTTGGAGATCTGAATACCTCTTGACCTCTTGGTGAATGCAGTTGCATCCTGCAGCCAGATTCCATGTGTGTGTTTTTGCTTAGAACCATAGAGCCTTGGGTAATTGTATGAAGGATCAATAAAAAGAATTAAGAATACTTGGGAAATACATTCATAAACATATATGTCATTGAACTTGTGATTATTTAAGGGTTGAAATATACCAACGTATCTTTCCAGGGAGTTTCTATATTAGCTTTCTGGATTTTTTTTCCTCTTTCCAGCTTTCCAGGCTACAGACAAAGCAGAGGCTGAGATATAGGTCTGAATATTGTTCCGTGTCTGGAGAAAAAAAGAGATTAATTAGCAAATGGAGGCCTCTATTTAGAGATACATACAAAGTTCACATAAAGAATGATATCTCTTCCAGTAGTACATATTTAACAAGGACAAATGGGAATTTAAGCCAATTACCTCCAAAATAATTTTTGATTTATTATCATCTTAATAACTCATGAACAATTTGAGCTTCAAATAATGATCCTGGTATAATATTGCTGAAGGTTTGTGAATGAATGTTTTATGACAATCCCTAATAAAAGTTTCAATAACTAGTTATTTCTTCAATATCTTCCCTTAATGGGCCCTGAGGGTGCTGTCAGCTTGATTCTGGTAAGCTCCTGTGGCTCAAAGCTATTTGCTGGTGGTGTTCTCAAAGGCTTACAGGCAATCTTTTATATACAGTCTAAGAAATCATATGTTGCAACATTACAGTCTGGTCTTCAAAGTCTTGTTTTTATTATTCTAAGAATTGATTTCTTTCATACAAGATGTGATATTACAGTTACCATACACAAAATTTGTTGTGTAATAATAAAATGTTAATATTAATGAATTTGATAAATCTTTTCTTCCCTTGTTTGCTCTCATTCTGACTTTTCACCATAGAAGCGCTTCATCATCATGTATGGCTCATATGCTTGTGAAAATTATTTATTTAAAAATAAACTACTATAATATTTCCAATACATTTTGCTCAATAAAGTATCATTACTTTTTAAAACTGATTTGAACTGTTTTTCTAACTCACAAAAAAATACTGCTTTGGCAAATACAAAGGACTATTTTAGAAATAATTATACTTGTTTCCTGTTGCACACAGCAAACTATCTTAAGATTCAGAGGATTAAAACAGATATCATTTATTACTCTTCAAGTAATAAATGGCTGAGTGCTTTCAAGGTTTTGTGGCCAAAGTCTCTTCATTGAAATTCTGTAGCTGGTTGGGTTCATTTTCCTTTCACTGTGTAAGAAGCATCAGGGATTCCTCTGATCATTGCAGTGGCCAAGGAATAAATGACTTATCCCACATAGTGTCGTTGACTCTGCTCAGAACTGGAAGAGAGGCAGTTCAGCATCCATTCTGCATAATAAAGAAAAATCATGAGTTGGAGAATGAGGTTAAGGGTGGAGTGCTTGTTTATCAATGGTGGGGCCATGGAAAAGATATGAGTACAATGATGTACAATGAAATGAAGTAGCTGATACTACCTCCCTCAAAAAAAAAAACAAAAAAACAAAACAACAAACAAACAAACAAACAAAAAAACAAAAAAAAAAAAAAAAACAAAAACCAGTGAAATGGAAAAGGGGAACTCATATTAAGTATAGGAACCAAACAGTGTGTCATACATTACCATTGATTAATAATTGAAGAGTATCACAGTAGTAGAAATAAAATTAAAACATTGGCTTTGTCCTGGAAGGATGGGAAAGAACTGAAAAGTTTATAAAGATGGTATCCCTTTGATCAAATTATCTAGAAAATAGTCTAAAGCAAGGAATCACATGCTAAGTGAGTGGAGTTTTGCAGTAGTCTTTCAGGTTGTGGCTCTATAGAATATAAATAGTGAAAACCTGTCTAGCTTAGGATATATCTTGAAGACAGAGAAAACAAGAATTAGCAATTTCCTGAACTTGGACTAGGAAAAAGGGAGTCTTGGAGCATCAGAAATAGATCATTTTTAAATTAGCACACAAAATAATGTGTTTCATTATCATATTTTCTTTTTAATTTTATTTTTACTTATTATTTTTTCTTGTTTTACATATCAATCCCAGTTCCAGTTCCTTCTCCTTCTCTTCCTCCTTCCCTCTCTCCATTCCTCCCATGTCCCTGTACCATCCTCCCATCCCAAAATTTTCACACTGGTATTTGTATAGTTGTTAATATCCATTTCTTTCTTCCACTGCCTTCTTCAACCCACTATTTCCAATGTTTTTTGGTTTTTAAGAAAGGAATTTCCTTTCTAAAATATAGAAAATATTGCTGGAAAAGTATATAGAGAAATTCAATACTTGATGGATGTGATAATATCAAAATTTATGTTAGGAATGTGTCAGAAGCTACCCAGCTATTATCCTGGAATGTTAAAGAGAAAATCTGAACAAATTTGTACATTTGAAAGGTGTCATCTTATAGTTTATAATTAAAGATATTTTTAACTAATGAAAGGCTTATGAATAAATACATGATATATTTAATATGAGTAATTAAAAATTTTAATGGACCTAAATTAAAATTAATTAATACCAATTATTTGTATATTTCTAACTTCTGGTATGATGATATTTTTCATTTACTATCTCCTCAATAAGTTAAATATTTATCAAAATATAGGCCTTTTAAAAACAATTTGTTCTCTCTTACATGAGTTTCTTGATTCTAAAAAATGCTTGATAATGTCATTCTGATTTCAATCTGGTCTTTCTTTATTTAATAGAGTGATGGATTTTGAATGAATAATTTCCATCACTCAATGATTGTTTTCAGTAACTATAAAATATACTTTTAAAAATCTTAACTATGCTGCTGATCTTTAAATTACAAATGCTGAAATATCATCTTGATTAATGAATTTTCATATAAAAGTGAGTCCCCTATAATATAACTCCATATTTTATTTTCTTAGTATAACCCACTTATACCCTATAGGAATTCAATCTCTATTTCAAATTTCTTTTTGTGTTATCTTTTATTTCCTCTTAAGAGATGCTACTTGAGCCTTTCATGGTTGTTTGCCACTATATCTAGGTTTTTGTTCATGTATCTTTCTTCTGACACAACTACCACAGCTTCTGTTCTTGGGGGCACAC
This sequence comes from Phodopus roborovskii, assembly GCF_943737965.1. Taxonomy (NCBI): domain Eukaryota; kingdom Metazoa; phylum Chordata; class Mammalia; order Rodentia; family Cricetidae; genus Phodopus; species Phodopus roborovskii. The sequence continues at coordinate 15,066,809 of NW_026126410.1, forward strand.
TTCACTATCAGTTCATTCTGGTGCCAAATAGAACAGAATTAGAATATCATCAATATTTCATTGCAGATGTCCCATTTGTTAGTCTGCCAATCTAGAAGAATTTCAAAACAATGATATGACACTCTGTATTATTCTTTTGTATAATCTGAGCATGCCTTCCCTTCTTCTGGACAGTTTTAACTTAATGCCATGTAGTCTCAATATTTTTGGGGACTCACAAACACTGGGGGCTCTATGCTGTGATGTCTTTCATCTGTTCTTTTTACATGTGATCTGCTGAAGTGATACATAAACTACCATAGGTGTGCAATATATTTATGTAAAAGGGAATAAATGTGGTTTAAAAGTGGCACATCAAAACAAAAGTAGCATTTAACTAAGCTAACAATTTTGAAGCAAATAATTTGTGAGAATACAAAAATTTAAATCAATAAATTAAGTATTCTGAGCATTGCACAGGGTAGTTAGGAATATATTAATAGAGATAATTAATATAAAGTACTTACATGGTTATTTGTATATACTAATCATTCAGTATATCTATAGTAAGTTCAAAGAAAACATATTCACCAAGGAAGTTCATCTTCATTCCTAAAACTGACATATATTACTTTGTTTACAATGCAGAAGTTGGCAGATGGTGTTAATTTTTTTTGATAATGCAAATGCTTATAATTTTCTCATGTTCCAACTGTGGTCTTAAGACATAATAACAAAGCACCTGTGGGAAGGTCAAAGGAAGAAAAACAGGTTTGTGCATAGAAGCCAATGCCACAGTGATGATGGCAGTAAGTTGAAAAGAATGCAGGCCAACTGTAGGTATGGCTTTACCCCTGCCATTTCCAGAAGATCAGGGAGACTGCACAAGAAAGTGCAATTTAATTACTCATTTCTAGTGTTTAAACCAGTTAAATTCATAGACTCAGTATTTTTTTTTAAAGAGACACTATAATTATCTCTGCTGCCACTGATATTATTGTAGTGTTTTCTAATGAATACTGCCATAAAAAAGATGCACACATGTAATAGGAAATAGAAATACATTATCTTACCATTCTAGAATCTAGAATCAAGACCAAAGTGTGAGTGATATTGGCCCTTTATAAACAATGTGATGGAACAAATTTTGTCTGTCTTGCAGAGGACAATAATTTCCTGGCCTTATCTTCTATACTCCTGGGAAACTTTGTATATGCTAGCTCTGTTTTCATGAAGATGCCAGCAATGAAAGGTTATTAATCATAATAATTCTATTTGTTCTCTAAAATCATACTGTGAGCTTCTACAGCTTTGGCCTTCAATGTCTGAATTTTTTAAGACACAAATAATCCATGATCTTTGTTAATGACATTTAAAGTATCACTCCTATAATTTTCCAGCTATGAAGCAAATGGGTATAACAACTATTTTAGCTGTATCTTCATTTGATAAGGGCAGTTCTTTAGTTCTTTGAAAAGCAGCATGAATCATACTTCATAATATGACCAGTTACAGGGGGATCTTTTATTTTCTGTAATAGGAAATAGATCCAGCAATTCTAGCACTGGAATCCAATCTCAATTATGCAAAATGACAGTTTAATAATTCCAAGGGAATTTCCTTTAACTATAACAGACATTGTTGAAGTTACCCATGACTGCTTATGATGCCTGAGTAAATATGAGCTTGCTATATCATCTTGAACACTCTTGATAATTGTGGTGGTGTTAGGTCCCAAATAGCATGTGTGACATAGCACGTGGCATGGGCATCCAATGATGGAAAAAGCACCTCTAATTATATTTAATAATTAGATTTAACATAGTTCATCAGTGCTTAAAATAGAAGAACTCCATTGAAAATACATATTTAAAAAAAGAATGTTTTCTCCCTAGAATATATATATATATACCTATATGTATGTATGTATATGTCATATATGTGTGTATGTATGATATGTGTATATATGTATGTGTATTTATATATACACACTTATATACACTTATATACATACATATATGTATATGTGTATATATATGTATGTATATAAGTGTACATATATATATATGAGTGTGTATGAGCATATTTGGTTATTTGCGTGGTTTGACATAAAGTTCAAAAAACATGAAAGCCTGTAAGGAGTATGGGTTTTTCCTCCCACCGCCAGTCTTGTCCCGCTGCCGCGCCAGCCCCAAATAATACACAGAGACTCTGTATTAGATATTATACTGTTGGCCAGTTACTACTTTCTTATCGGCTAGCTCTGTCTTAAGTATTAACCCATTTGTGTTAATCTATGTATTTCCATGTGGTCTTCTTACCGGGAGCTGGCTGCCACATACAGCTCTCTCCAGACTCTCCATCTTGACTCCTCCCTACTACTTCCTATTTCCTCCTTGTCTCCTAGTCCCTCCTATCTTCCTTTCCTATTGGCCAACAGTGCTTTATTATTAACCAGTATGAGAAACATATATACATAATGGCATCTCCCATCAAAAGCCCCCTCCCTTTTTGTTCTTTTTCCCTGTGGAGCTGTGAAGCCTGTCCAGTAACTTGTAGATCAGGCTATTATTGAACTCACAAAGATACTCCTGATTCTGCATCCCAAGTGCTGATTTAAAGGCCTGTGCCACCACCACCCAGCAACATGGAATAACTTTTAAAGCTGGCTTATACAGTTCTAAGAACAAACTCTGTGATCCTATATATTTCAGATTCAGGTTTTGCCAAGAGGTGTGTTTGTTTTAGCCTCAGATCTGACCTCAGTTTTGGCGTGGATAATCTCTTTCCCTATTTATTTATTGTTGATTCTGCATTAGCATATACTATCAAGTATTTAATATTTCTAGTCATTGGAGACCTTTAAATTCCATGCTTCTTTCTCTTCATTCTTGTATGTTTCATCCTGTACTATGAAGCACCAATGGTTGTAAACTATTCTATATTATTGGTTTACTCCACTTGCTTTGTAGAACTTGGCTGACTTTCTCAAAATTGATGATTGGCTTTCAGTACATTTATAACTAATAGCTTTGCTTTACTTTAGTAACACAACTTCAAATTATATACCAATTCTCTATATCTGATTGCTATTATTGGGTTTTTGAAGAAAATTGAAGAAGACATTAAGTTAGGAGGGTACAATGAGGACAATGTTACAAAAGTGCATGAGAGACATGGGTAAAACATGTATTATTCTTTATCAGTAAAAACTCAGGAGTCAGATATTAGGGTAAGAACCTGATTGATTAGAGAGAGAAGCAATCAGTGAGCTCCTCTCTTTCCCTTCCTCAATCCAAAAGGTCCAAGAATTGTTCTAAGTCCTTCCCTACTACTTCTTGTGTCTCTCTATGTGTTTAGCCCTCAAAAATAACTCTATGGCTAATTTTGGTCAGCTAGTAGCTAGTTCCATCCTCCAACTCAGTATAAACTTTATTGGTAGTCTCAGAAATGTCAGAGTATGAACAAAATATCCTATAACACATTTAAGTGAATATGGTAATATTTTATTGGAGACATGTATGAAATTTTCAAAAGATATGAATGAACCACTATTGATACATCTAAAATACAATTCCTACACTAAAAGCTCAGGGAACATTATGAAAAATTTGGGTAAGAGACAGTGGATCTTGACAAGTACAGGATCTTCTATTGATGACAGTGTATTCTATTTGTCTATTTCCTGGTCCTGTAAAATCTCAGTAATGCAGTTGCCTAGAAAACACCTGAAAAAATGATAATGACTAATTGGTATCTAAATATGGATGGGTGAAATTTCATAAAGGCTTCACTTCCAGATAGAGAGTTACAGGACATAATGACTGTTGAGGATGACTAGTCAGTCTTATCCTGGGACAAGGCCTTGGTTATGTTATCTACTCCCATAAGCCCTAAATATATTTAAGCAACAAGTGAACTTAGTAGGCTATATTAATTAATCTATAGGTATACTTATATGTAACAATAATCATTAAAGAGCAGAATGCCATGAATTTTAGGAGGCATTGGGTAGGCACACAAAGAATTGGAGGGAAAAGAAAATATTTTTGGTATGGGATTCTCCAACGAATAAATTATAAGACATGAGGGGGTCATAGGAGAGATGGTTTGAGAGAGGGAGAGAGAGAGAAAGGGGACTGGGATCAATAATAAAAAAAAAGAAATTAGAAGAATAAAGTGACAAGTATTAATAACAGCATAGTCTCATACGGTGTCTTTATTTGGAATGGCTGCCAATAGGAGTTTTCATATGAAAATTCTCAACAGTGTTTTGGCTTTATCTCCTAAACGTATTGTCAGATTCAGTAACAAAACATGCATCCTGACTTTGAACAAAAGAAAACGTTGAGACATATAGTGAGGTAGCACTAATCTACTTTATATGTTACTTGACTCCTTCTGTCTCTTCTCTGTTGATGAAATGCAGGCTTTGTCCACCTTTGGGATGATGCAAATATCATTCACAAACTTCTGTCTTCTGAACCACTCAGGCTTTTGTGGCTCTCTGGATCCCAGTATACCTCTCCCTCAGTGATGCTCACACTATATTATCATCAGTAATTTATATCATTTTCTCCCATTCTCCCCTTTCTTTACCAATCTTTCTCAGTAAACGCTGGGAATCCAGGAGTCTGAAACCCTTACGGTCAGAATTCTGTGCACCCTGAACATCAAAAATAACTCTGTTTGTTGGTCATTAAAAAAAGGAATAGAGATTTTTAAAATAGGAAGAAGTTTAAGCTACCAAGAGGTTGTTAATAGGGGTGGATTAGGAAAATATTCATATTATCGTAGAATTTTTTAAGTCACAGTAACTTTTAGCAGGTCATGTGAATTTTCCAGTAGCTCCATCTAATAAATATCATTTAGATTAAGAACACTGATCTGGAGTGGAGGACAGAAAATAAACACTTTACAAAGTGTTACAAATATTGAACGAAAATAAAAAGAAGAAAAGTAAAAAAAAAGTTAATGGATTTAACATGTGAGGAAATATTGTACAAGCTATTTACATACATATCAAGAAATTTCAACAGAAATGATTCAACTCTCTGCAATAAAATATAATGAAAAGCAAAAGTAGAAAATTTCCATTTTGTTGCAGTTTCAGATGGAGTACCACTTGTGCTTAGAGAAGTGAAGCGCTTGTGGGCATCCATTCATATCTATTTTAAAGAAGGAAAGCAATATGTTATAAAAATATAACTCAAGGCAAATGAAAAATAAACAGAGCACTCATCTGGCTTGCAAAATATCTTCTGCTAATGAATGACTGAGCTTTTTTGTTTTTAAAGGACAATTGATTTACATGTCTCTATTCTTGGCCTAATTAATGTAAAGAATAAGAAAAGATAAATAATACACAAAGATATTTTTTCTTGTACTCTATTAGGTTTCTCACATTATATACATGAAAAAAAATATTTAAAATAATTTCCCTTTAAATCACTTTGAGATCTGAAATCTTAAAAGAATTCCCTTGAAAACACTTTGTGAACTGTCAATCTTCACAAAATGAAATGCCTGAAAATTTGGTCTACTTATGTGCTTACATGACATGTTTATGGATACACACACACACACACACACACACACACACACACACACACACACACACACTTTTGTGTCCCTTGATTATTTGATTTCATTGTAGCAGTTCTCTGTGAGGGAAATTAATCATTATAAAACCATCACAAAGTGTATAAGCACAAACAAGAATGGCATGGATTACTAGAACCCTACATAATATAGATACCTGCCGTATCCCATTTGCCTTAAAAATATGAGGAAGAAAGAAGCACAGGAAGAGGAATGTCTATGAAGCTCTATGAGACTTCTCTTAGCCAAAAGGGCATTTTGCTTATGATTTACGTTTTTACCAAGAAGAAATAATGTAATTCAATATGGTGATAAGATGTAGCTTACAAAGCACAGCAGCAGAATAGTCATTCACTATTACCAAGCACTACTTGCTGTCCACAATGCTGTCCACTGTCCTTTGTACAGTTTTTCTAATTTATTTATTAAATTTGAAACAAGCTCATTTTACATGTCAATCCCAGTTCCTGTACCCTCCCATAGTCCTCCCCTGTCCCTCTCATCCCCCATCCCATCCCCTTTCTGCTCCCCAAGTAGGGTGAGTCCTTCCATAGAGAGTCTTCTAAGTCTGTCATATCATTTGGAGCAGGATTAATTCAATTTACATATTTTAAAAATGCTTTGACTCCAAAATTTAAGTTCAAGGACAAGTTACTGGGGAAAAGGATTTCTATTTTTGTTTCAACAGGAAATAAAAAGCTATGGATTCCTTCCAGACTAATGTGGTTTGAGCAAGCCAGACCATCTGAAACAGAGTACCAGGTGATCCTACATTCAAAATAGCTAAACAAAGCAGCCTTGCAGACTACAGTCAAGATTTCTGCATCTTCCCAGGATCCCCCATGACAGCGCCCCCTGTCACCAGGAAGTAGTTTGGAAAAAATGATGCCCAAATTCCCAAATATTGTTTAGAAATGTTTGTTTTCATTTAAATGGACTTGGTTATAAATGGTTAATGATCACAACCAATATTCTTTTTAAAGGTAAAAGGGGAATTATGGTATAGATATGAATACTTTGTTTTGGAATGGATTTTCATTTATTGATACAATTTACAGTCAATAAGGTGATATGTATATTTCTCCTCCTGTTTAGGTATTGTGTTTATTTGGCTCAGTTAGAAATGTAATGTATAATGTAGTACAGATTATAGATAATAACCTATGATAGTCAAAGCTTAGAGATTAGTTAGGGTTTTCAAGATAAACAGAGATATATTTAAGATAAATAGGAATTCTTCAAACCTTTCAAAGACCTACACAATATGGCATTTAAAATGGTTTAGGGTTTTTCTTGACAGTGAGACATAAATGCTCCTGGCAACACCACCTGTGTCAGAAATGAAGATGGACATTAAAGAAACACGTTATGGAGTTTACTTCCAATATGGCAACACTAGCCATTTGGATAAGATACTGCTCTTTTCTGGACTGTTTGACATTGTGCTATATAAACTGGACATGCAGGACCCACACAAAAGTGATTGCTGATTCAAAATGGACATTGCTATAGAGTTCCTGCTTCATGGAAGAGTCTGCCAGACAGTCTGCAGGACACAGAGAAAAGTGACTGACAAACTGCCAATACAAGAAAACAGTTTAAAGTTTCCTGCTTTACTGAAGAGTCTGCCAGACACACTATGGCCTATGGGCTGAAGATGGAAGATTACAGAAGAACTTCAGGTGACTGACAAAGGCAAGATATCTCTGTCATTTGTAGAGTTTATATACTATCCTTCTGTGGTCTTTGAAGGAGTTGAAGACAGATAGTTATGGTTGTAGTTTTCCTTAGTTAGGATTAAAGATAAGTTACTTAGACTTTAGACACACAAAGATAGAATAGATGATGAAATATTTTCTTAAATCATGCTAAATGTTAATGGACTAAATATTGTTAACTGTGATTCTTACTTGATAAATGTTGTGTGATATATTTTGCTATGTTAAGGTTAAAACCCGTCTTTTTATTTAGACAGAGGAGATGATGGGAGATGTCATTCTGTATTTTCATACTGGTTTAATGAATAAAGCACTGTTGGCCAATAGGAAAGGAAGATAGGCAGGATTAGGAGACAAGGAGGATTGAAGGAAGTATTAAGGAGGGTCAAGATGGAGAGTCTGGAGAAAGCAGAACTGCTGTTCCTCCACTCTCGGTAAGACCACGTGGAAATACATAGAAATGGGTTAATACTTATGACAGAGATAGCCAATAAGAAACTAGTAATGGGCCAACAGAATTATATCAAATACAGAGTCTCTGTGTGTTAATTAGGGCTGGCGCAGCGGCGGTACAAGACCAGGTGGGCAGTACAAGACCAGGCGGGCGGTGGGCGGCAAAACCGTACTCCTTACACCACAGTCCTATTCTACCATGCTGTACATTGTTTTTATAAGTTCTTACAAATATCCCAGATCTCATTTGTATGACTAGACTGTCCAGCCAATGAGTCAGGATTTTTTCTGTTTTGATACCTTGGTTCTTTGAGCATAGCAGCACTAAGTTATAGGAACATGGCACTGTGCTCACACTTCTTTGTGGGCACTTATGTGATAGAATTTTCTGCCCAGACCTCTACTATATATTATGTTATGGTTATTTTCACAACTTCATCATTTACATAATTCCCATTATTCATACAAGGTTATGTTTATTTCATTTTTAAAAAATAATTTTTAGATTTAACCACATTTCTTAGAAAATAAATTCTCAGACCTTATGAACATAACATAAATTAACTTATAAGACCATTTGGAGAAATTAACTTCAAATTTCTTATGTATTTCCAAAGTAAATGATGTCTACATATAATAAAATATAAATAAGGGATAATTTATGGAATTCCTATTTCATCCAGTTGAGAAGTCTGGATGTATTAAAAATACATTGTTTTTCTCAGGACGTGAGTGTCTCAAGATTAGATTTCTCACTTCCTGTGAATTATAATATCATCTCTGTAAGAAGAAAGACAGATATTAAATGAAAGGAGTCCTTAGAAATTCCTTACAAAGGAATTCTGCTTGTAAGTTGTGGATTGACTTGGGATAGTAAATAGCATGGCTTGTCCCCTGCCCCCTACATGGTCAATCTGTAGTTGCCTCTCTGTACTGACTTCCAGATAATCTCCAGACTGCCCAGATCAGATTTCCCTGCTAGGAAATTCATCATAGACACCTGACTTTATCTGGATTGCCTATTAGCTTCCCCCACTCCTCATTTTGTAGAATCTAGATAAATTCTCCTTACTCATTATCTTACTAACTCTAAATTAAGTCTTTAGTTACCTTTCTAAATCCAATTCTTGTCTATTGATTTTTTTTTAGCTATCTAGAGAAGAATTGTCCTCCTTTTCTTTTCTTTTTTTTAATCCACTTTGAACACTTTCTGTGAAAGTAGACTGGCTCATAGGAGAGCTGATAGACCCAGCTGAGCTTGGAGGTTTCGATGAAAAAGTTAGATATAACCAAAATGCAGAAGTGTTAACCTTCACTATAGTCTTAGGTTCTCAGGGTGTGTGTTTGAAAAATCTCTCCCTCTTCTTCTAACTATATCAGTGTTGTTTTCTCAAATGCTCAGAAAGTTTAGAGAAAATGGGAACACTTAATGAGCACATGTATTAGTACCTAGTGAATATTAATTATTCCTATTAAAATAAGGTTGGAAGAAGACCCTGATGAGTAGGCCTAACAATTTATGTACTTCTTAATACTATTCTCTTATCGGAAGATAGCTAGTAAACTTTAGACTGGAATTTCACAGACACACTTGATAGCTAGCCTGCTTTCGGTTTTATTTCTGTAATATAGTAATGAGCTGGATAACTCATCTGAATTAACTAAAAAACTGAATACTTAACTGAAGTATACTCTGTGTATCTAATATTTAACTTGATAGAAAAATAAATGAAAATCATTTTATGTGAAAAGCCACTCTTTATAGATTTAGTGTGTGTGTGTTTATGTGTGTGTGTGTATGTGTGTATGTGTGTGTGTGTTTGAAAAATGTGTACTTGGCTGATTACACAAATTTTTGCATGCATATGCAGGCTAGAAGCAGGTATTGAATCTCTATGAGCTGCAGGTGCTTGAGAAATGCTGGTTTTGTTAAATGGATGCTGGGATCCAAGCTTCATTCCTCTTAAATCTGAAGCAAGTATTTTTAGCTACACTGCTCTCTATTTCAATAACCTTTCCCTTTCTAACAAATAAATTTAGTAAAGAGTTGTGTATATGTAAATTTTATGTGCATATTTATATGTAGAATGTTTCTGTCTGTCTGTGTGTGTGTTGTGCATGTGCATGCACGTACATGTGTGCAAATAAATATACCCATTCTCTTTATTGCTTGTTGCTGCATAGGACAGACTGTTGGGTCACCATACAAGGAAACTCCCTTCTTTGTTTCTCATTTATTTGCAGAAATATATAGTTTGCAAAGGTTTCAGTAATGCCAAACATCATATGAGTTGGCTTCTGGGGTTTTTAAACTCAGGTCTTCATGCTTGCTAGTCAGGAATTTTACCAATAATACCATATCTACATTTAGTACATGAGATATTTTAATGATCACACAGGTGGTCTAATTGAAATATTTTGGACACTTAGTGCATCATTCATGTGATTCCAGGATAGTTAAAAGAATCATTTGGAAGTTACTCTCTTCTGTTGCTTTGAAGTTTTTCCCATCTTTTTGCTCTACCCCAATCAATTTTCCTTTGTGGTTATAAAGCCAAGAAGTTGTTCCTCTAAAGGGTTGTTGAAATACCCAAAGCACAGAAGAATCACAGGTAAATATTCAAACTTTTCAGAAGTCAAGATTTTAATTAATTCAGAAATCATGAGTCTATTGGGAAACCTAGATTACAGAAGTGGCTAGCCTTCAGAAAGGAATTTGGTTCATCTTGGTATTTTTATAATACTATCAAAACATATTACTGTGTTGTATTTTCATGAAAAGAGCTAACAGGATATGTTCCCTGAGTGTAGCTGTCTGCTGTATATGCTTACTGGTATGTGTTTGTGTGTATGTGTATATTTTTAAAACTAAGTCTATTTTAGATATGTTAAACACAGTCTGTTAAATTACCTGAGAGTAGTGAAGCAAATTTCACTGTCTTTATTTGATTTTCTTACTGAATTGTTCAAATTAAATCAAATAATCTTATGGTTATTAGATTTAATTTAATTCTGTTATAACTTCTCCCTAATAGAAAGCAGGGTTTCATGTTTCTTGAACTGAATTCCTGTACAATGAGATTTAATTATTTTTAGCGGCACTTTCTTCTTCATAGTAGTGGGCAATGCAATGCTTTTTAATTTGATGACTTATGGCAAATTTGCAGAAGTGTCTTAACCAGCAAATGAGGATTGTCTTCAGGTAGTTGTGTGGAATAGCACAACTAGTACAGAAAGAAGCCCTGATTCCAAACCTCATCTTTTATTTAATAACTGATAGTGATAGGTGGTGGATGAAGCATATTAAAACTCAATACCTTTCTCAATAGTTAGAGTTTTATCTTCTGAAATATCCATCCACTCCAATCATATATTTAAAGTTTTCGAGTATTAATAATGTGAATATATGTGAACTGTTTTGGGAAATATATGTATATGTTGTGTTGTTTTATTTTGAGACAGGGTACAGACCAAGTTAGCCTTGAATGCATGACAGTCCTCTTGCCTAAATATCCTAAACAAGGAAATTGAAATTTTAAGACTGCACACTTGGCTTAATCCCTTACAGTTCTTTTAATAACATAACTTTACCAATTTGTAATGAGGAAATGTATAGAAAATTTAGGAATATCAAGGAGGATAAACTTAAGGAAATACAAGAACATGTCAATATGTTTATGACAATATATTCATGCCTTAATATATTTAAAGGTGATCCAATAAAAATAAACATTAGATATGTGAAGGCATTTCATCAGGGATGTCCATAAACTCATAGAAATACTATATTAACTGTATTAACTGAGAACAACCACAGGGTGAAAGAAACAGGGCATGTTTTACTTAATATGCAGATCATAGGTTTTAATGCTTATATATGTGTATATGTGGATGTTAGTGTAGAAAAAAAAAGGAGGGTAGGGCAATAGAGCATATGTGACATGAGCAGAATGGTGGCTGCTGTGGGGAGCATACAATAGAGAAGTCAGAGGGATGAAGCTCAAGGGTTGATAGGAGAGTCAACAAAAATAATTGTGTTTTGTTATGCCATAATGAAAGTTACTATTCTGTATTGAGATTTAAAAATACAAATACAAAAGAAATACATTGGAATTTAATTATACACACACACACACACACACACACACACACACACACACACACACACACATATATATATTCAAAAATGTTTAGGATACAGGGATCCTTTATAATTCATTGTAATTGCAATTCATTATGAAAGAGAGCTGTTTCTTGTGATAGAAATCTATGAAATACTTGCATTTACCTCCCTTTTTAGAATCCCATGCATATAAAGTCCCTCACAGAAGGGAGAAGAAACAAGTCACCCAGAGCACATGGGAAGTGGCGGGGGTGGGGGCAGTGAATGGAGAGAGAAGTAGGGGAAAGAGAAGGGGAGGAGAGGAAAGCAAGTGCCACTAGGAAGATTGAGTGAGGGGAGGAATTCAAGACAGAAGAGAGAGAGAGAGAAAGAGAGAGAGAAATAGAGAGAAAGAACATAAAAGAAGGAACCATTATTGGTTTGAAGAGAAAACTGAACCTAAAGAAAGATCTAGAGATCTACAAGATTGCTGCCAACTAACAATTTGAGCAACCATGGAAAGGCTACCATAAATGCCCTTCCCAGATAGTGAGATCAACAACTAACTTATCCATGGAGCCCTCATCTAATACCTGTTGGAAACAGAAGCAAACACCCATACCTAAACATAGAGTTGAACTAGGATCTAGATGCAGACAGAGAGGACAAGACAGGGTGGCAGAAACACATAGAGACAGCTGACCTGAACAAGGAGGAGCTAATGGGCCCCCCAGACTTATAGATGGAAATTCAGCATTTTTAACATTTTTCAAAGGGAATATGTAAACTGTGATTCTCCCTTTGAGCAGGGAAATTAATGATTAGTGGGCTGCATTTCAACAGACCATTTACCTTTCATTGTCATAAATATTAGCTGTCTGACAGGACCCTATTAACAAGTCCCCAGGACACTAATTGCTGAAAAGCCTTACACATGCTTTTACAGTTAGAGTCATAAAAATGTAGAAAAAAAGGGAGCAGGTGAACTTCTGACAGCAAGAATTTAAACTTTCCTGATCTTGAGAGCTCTGGTAGTAGCAGCACTCACCTGACAGATCAGTCTACCACTTAGTGTCATACAAAGAGGAAGTGTTATAGGCTGTCAAGCCCTTCAGGGAGTAAGAGAAAGTGCTAGAGCCTTGCTTGTGGTCAAGAGCACTCTGTCTTTTGGATTTTGTGAAACACTGAGTTACATTTCCATATTGGAGAATACAGCAACAAACAACTTCCTACTCTTAAGGGAGATTTCTTCAAATTTATTCCAGTTCTGGCAAAGTAATATTAAGCTGTACATTGTCTCTTGTTCTGTAGAATATTAAAGGAAGTAGAAATTTTGGATTTGAAAAAAAATACAACTTTTATAGTATCAATTGTCTGCCATTACTTCTTTCTCCATTGAATGAGAGTTCTGCATTTCCTTTTTGTTGATGATGGTGAATAACTAATCATTCCCTCTCTTTGAATTCATTTCCTTCCCACTGAGATTATTGGAACCGTGTAAAAATTTATAAGATAGTTTCCAGAATTTGTCATTCTTATTCTTATGTCTTTAGTTATGCTAATATTCCAGTTATCAGGTGAAACTCAGAACAGAAAACAGACATTTTCTGTTACCTTCATTGCTGAGAATCTCTATGAGTAGTATCTTGATATAATTCAAGTGCATCTTACTTCTTTACTTCTTTATCTCAGGGTGATGTAATCCATGTCTGTAATATGTGCTTGGACTTATTTACTTATTGTTTATTTGAGACAGGGCTGTACTGTGTTGTTCTCACTGGTATAATGCTCATGAATCGTGTGAACTTGAACCTGTGATACTATGGCCACCACCATACCTGGTTGTTTTTTGCATTTTCTTGAATCTCTGAAAATGCACTACAACATGACTTTAAAGTATTTGTTATTTAACAATATTTTTTACAATAAGGAACTATATTCTTCAGGCCACCCTTTAGTATAATTCTTATTATATATGTTTATATGTGTGTATACATATAAGCATATATATTCTAAAAATGTATATATTAGCCTGAGTATATTTTAGATTAAGCACATTGCAAATAAAATGCAATATGCAGGAAATAAAGTTTGGTAACCACTAATCAATAATGTAAAAGTAAATAGATGAAATTTGATTAAAATTACTTTATTATGAAAATAACATGTTACCATTCTACATTCTCAATTGGATTGGTAGTAGTAGTTTTGTTCAAAGAACACTGAATAGTTGTTACATTCCCAAGTTTGATATTTTGAGTAAAATGAATCAATAGGTTTTATGTAAATATTAGAATATTAGTTTAAACTCTAAAGCTCAGTTTTTCAAAGAATACATGGTATTTGTTTTACTTTTTGTCACATAGACACTTATAAGTAAACTATGAGATTATAATCCCATCTATTCTCATCTAAAGGTCTACTTGCTTTCATATTTGAAGTTCAATTTCATTTCTGCATTAACTCAAAGTCATAAATGGTTGGTTGAATAGATTATGAATTAATTTATTGATTAATACAGTAAAGCATAAAAGTATAGATAATATGCTGAAGATCTGATACAATTTGTATTAAACTGACAAATGAAATGTACCACCACTGTCATGACCAATGGACCTCATTTATAAGATGTATAATTCAGTTTAATGAATACTAAAATTATATACTACATAAGAAATAAAATGCTAATAAATGTATTGGATGTGTTAGTATAATTCAATTAAATGGATGTACTAGCCACTTTGTGAAATATTAAAATAGTTAAATATTTATATTTTCTTTTAGAAGTATAAACTATCAACAAGGATAACAATAAACTATTACTTATTCTATAGGAAACATGTATATCCATTCCCAGTTTTACTTTCCATAATAGTTTTGCATTTTTCTCTTCTAGGAAATTGTGGGAACTTTAAACCTATTTATATTTGATTTTAAATGTCATTCTCACATTTAATACTCACGTGTCAAAGAAGAGCCAGGATTGTTTAATATTTGCCATGCAGTGACAGGCAGAGAATTAACAGGAGATTGCAATTTCATCTAGCCTCAGTGTTCCTCGAAATTTCTTCCTCTCATAAGAAATGGGTTAGGTAACAACACAATCCTAAGAGCATTGTGCCTTTCTTTACAAAGGAAAGATACAACGTTCAGTGCTGTCTAGAATATATTACTTATATTACTTCCTTGAAATAGGGCTCAGGTTTTCATTGTTGTTACTTTTCATGTGAATGTGTGGAGATGGAGGCAAGAGGGTGACATCAGGGGCCTGCTTAAATGCCTTCCCATTTTATTTACTAAGTTTAGGTCTCTTACTGAACCATTGATGCCCTTTTCAGCCAGTCTAGAAAGACAGCTAAACCTTATGCATCCAGAATACCTACCTTCTGAACTCAACCGGCTGCCATGATTCCTCTGCTTTTATGTACATGCTGGGGATCCAAACTCCAATCTCAACATTTGGGATGAGTTCTGTCACGAGTCTCTAATTGATTGTTTTCAATTTTAATGTGTATTGTCTCTGCCTATTAATTGACATACCAAGTGTGTAGGTGTCCACTGAGATTACATGAGTGAGACTAGGTTACATTGTGTCCCCATGAAGGGAGTTACAGGCATTGTTGGGAATTGAACCCACATCCTATGGAGCAGAGGTACCTAGTCTTCCTAACACTGAAATCTTTTAATGCAGTTCCTCATGTTACAGTGACCCCCCAGCCAGATATTTATTTACTTGCTACTTTATAACTATGATTTTGATACTGTTAATTATAATGTAAATATATGAGATTCAGAATATCTGATATGAGAGCCACACGTTGAGAAATGCTATTCTAGATAACAGAGCAACTCAAGGTTCTCAACCATGTAGATATCTCTCTAGCCCCAGCAGAACCTAATTACTAATTTTTTTGAAGAAAGGGTCTTTTGTCTGTCTGTATGTCTCTTTCATTCTTTCCTTTTTGAGCCATGTTGTTTTATATCTCAAGCTAACTTTGAAACCACTGTATATCTAAGAATAATCTTGAATTCCCAAACCTCATGTTGTCACCTCCTCAGTTCTTTGATTACAGGAGTTCTTCACCACACCAGCTTCCCCAGTTTCTGCTTTTGGTAGTTCACTAAATAGTGTTAGTGAACTCTGCCCTTGGAAGACCAATTGGAAAGCTATTGTGGAAGGATTTAATGGTGTGTGTATTAGAAATGCTTTCAGTAATGCCTGCTGTAGGAAAAATTTCTTTCCTCTTCACAGAAGTCTAGATTCAAGGGTAATTTTAAAAAAAGACAGAAAAAAGAGGTAATAAAAGAAAACATAGAAATTTGAAATATAATGTTTACATGTCACAAGAGCCCTTGAGAACAAGACCCAGATGAAGCAAGCAAATCTGTGTTCTTTGTACTGGATGTGATTTAGAAATTTAGATTGACCCAGAAACATTTAGTTGTACTAAGAATGTTAATGGAGACTGGTAATTGGGGGTGATTAACAAGCATGCTTTTTCAGTTTTCATCCTTCTTAAACAACATGTTCATCTTTATTTCTACTTAGGGATGTCTCTTTCAAGATATAAGGAACATGCTCTCTAATAGGCAAGACATAGTCAGGGAAGCTACAGGAGAAAAAAATGAGGTGGGCTTCCCTAATTATGTTTTCTCAAATGTCAGTGTGACGCATTTCCTTAAATTAGTGTGTCCTGATCTCTATCACAAATGTCAATTATTACAGTAATTGTCTTCATATTACATTCTAAGAACAATAAACAGTTTTCCAATGTTCTTAGGAGGTATGGGAGTTCCTCATTATACTTTTAGGTGGATAATTCAAATGTTTATTAGGTTAGGCATTTTGCCTCAGGTTACAGAGGAGTCATGTATAGCACAGGTTGGTGGCTTAATTATATTTGCTGACAGGTCCCGGGATTTTTGTAACAAATTGCATCAATGTCTACCTTTTACTATTTATGTTAGACTAAATGTCTTCTCCAAAAGTTTCATTTTTATTCAAATACATACAGACTTCTTTCTTTTTAACTTGTTCATTCTCACATCAATGTGTGGTGATGTCTACTTCACCTTCATTCAATCCATCCTAGGGAAAACACAACCAACATAACAGAGTTCTGTTGACCTGTAGTCTTAATTATGTTTCTTTAAATGTTTGCCAACATAAATACTTGAAATGTAAATTGAGTTTCAATAATTAAACAATATGAATACTTAACGATTATCTATCCTGTTTCTCCTACACCATGGCAAGGAATTGTTTATTGTAACGATTAAAACTACAATATTCCTAAGCTTTTATTCATCAACATTACACATCAAATTCTGAAATGAAGTCACACAAGACTTGGTTCCGCATCTCACAAATCCTCCAAGGCTATTTGTTCAGTGCAAGATGGAATAGTATCTGACAAAGAGAGTGGTCCCTTGAGTATAATAACAGACTCTGACCAAACTGCACTGCACAGAGAATGACAACAAGGTGTGTGATACATTGCTACTGACAAGCTGGTGACAACAAACTGCATCTTTTAAAAATGGGAAAGTGTATTCACATCCAATGCCATACTTGATATGTTAACATCCTTTTCTCTTATGAGTAGGTTTTTCCCCCACCACCGGTCCCACAGCCATGCCACCCCAAATAACACACCAAGACTCTGTATTCTATATAATGCTGTTGGCCAGTTACTAGTTTCTTATTGGCTAGCTCTGTCTTAATGATTAACCCATTTCTATTAATCTAATATTTCCACGTGGTCTCATCTTAACCAGGGAGTAGGGTCAGTGTCTGGTCTCCCTAGTCTCTCCATGTTGAGTCCTCCCTATTACTTCCTCTTTCCTCCTTGTCTCCTAGTCCCGCCCATTTTGCTTTCCTATTGGCCAACCGTGCTTTATTCATTAACCAGTATGAGAAATATATTTACAGAATGACATCTCCCATCACTTTTCAATTATTGGAAAACTATTTGTAAGCAATTATGTTCAAAACCATCAGGGAGCTTTCTTGTAGGTGATGGAATCATGGAATCTAATAGCCAAGGACTATAGTGAATGCCTAGACACTTATTTGTGCTACATATGTGTATATGCTTACATTAACATATTTAAAATCACCTCATGGTATTATAGAAGTATATACATGGTGAGCCTTTGGATTGTATTTTCTTTTACCAATCACTGTATAGATTTTATATAATTGTTTGGCACTAGGATACAAACCACACAATTTTAGCTCTAGCTATCTTTTCTTTAATGACAAAGAACAAATTTTATTTGCTATTTGTAAACTAAAACAAAATAATCTAATACTTTTGCATTTATTATTATATTTACAATTTTCTAGATCAGTAACATACATGCTAAAATGACTCAAAAGTTTTGCTAACCACATAAAATGTTTTACAGAATTGCTGTTAAGGATGGAGATGTGCTTTGTATACCTACTATGCTAAGGCCCTATGTTTGATCCTTCATGTTGGGAGACAAACTAAAATAAATGAATCAAAACCCTGACCACTATTAAATGTATTTTTACTATGGAACTTTTAAATTACATTATCTAAAAAGAGTTTACTTATTGTCCGGGATTGGAATGCAATATGGTATATTTACCATATGATATCAGATGGTCTCCAGCTTTCTCTGCATCAGACCTGTGGGTTATTCAAAATACAGAGCTTTTGACATGGTATTTTCTTATTATACAAATCTGTTTTAAAACATATAGTCTTTTTGTATTGAATACATATGATGTAAACCAAATTTGTTGCTGTAAATTGCCTTGCACTTTCTAGTGCTTCATATTTGAACTTCCATCCCTTACTGTTGAACATGACATGAGTCTTTGAACAGGTCTCATCTGAAGAAGCCAATTTAAAAACATTTGCCTCTTTTTGTCTTTTTTTTCTTTTTTTCTTCAGAGCTGAGGTCTGAACACAGGGCCTTATGCTTGCTATGCAAACTCTCTACCACTGAGCCAAATCCCTAACCCCTTAAAAACATTTGTATGAGGAATTTTTTAATCACCATAGTACATGTAACTAAGCTTTCTTGTTTTTGTTTTCCCACTGATTTATCCTTCTACTACTTTTTAATCCATGATATATTTAAAAAACTAGTAAACCAGAACTTGGAAAGGGAACATATTTTGAAGGAGTAGTTTAATAATGATATTGTCTGTCCCTTCTACTCCACCTACAATAAAGAAGTGTCACAGCCACAAATAAACTTCCCCAAAATTGATAACTATAGGTCATTTACACTCATGATATTTGTGAAAAATTACAGAAGATTGTCAATGAGACCTTTGAGGAGAAAACTCATTAATAGGAAAGTATAGCTGCTTTATTCATCATCCTTTCCTAAATATTGCCCTGTAATTCTCATGCATGAATTCTTGAATAGTTTCAACAATATGGATTAGTTCTGTCTGTGCTTCAATTTTCATCTTGTTAGATGTATTGACTAGAATATATCCAACGATAACCCAAGTGAAAAGTGTATCTAGATTTGGATTTCTATTCAGAAACTTCTTTCTCAAGTAACATATACTCTTCTGAGTCTTGATGTAACTTTAAAATACTAGGTGCATGGCAATGTTTTAAAACTATTCATAAAATATTTGCAGCTATACCCCAGCAATCCATCTTATGAGGGCAACAGTCATGAACAGGAAGGATATTTATTTTTTAACACAGATAGTTATATGATTAAAATAATTTTAAGACAAACTATTAGTATAAATGAGTACTTTTTTCCCTCACATCATTGCAAATTTTAAATGCAAAATTTGTAAGTAACATTAGAAAGCATGAAGTCTCATTCTCTACCTTGTGAGATACCAATATCTCCAGCAAGTCTTCAAGGGACTGTGATCAAATCTCAAAATTGCCCTACAGCATGGTGTATATTTCTTAGTCCTTAAACCCAAAAGACAGGACATTTTTCAAGCCTATCCTCAACACTTAAAACATTGTATTTTTCTCATGAAAATTCCACAGAGATGATAGATCACAGAAACAATAACCCTAATTCCATTTGCATTGAATTATAAATTAACAAGGGACAGTTTTTGAACAGAACTGTGATAGACATGATGATTGAACAAACTTTTACAAGTGTCACTTTCATTCAAATGATTTATTTCTTCTGCTCATTTTTTAAGACCGGTGACAGAGTCAAAGGAGTTTCCAATTCACATAATTTTTAAGAATAATAGACAGGTACTGTTTCCTTTCCCTGTTCTCTGTGAGGGTAGAAAGAAACTTTAGTTTCTTGTTCTTGTTGCATATTCATTTTAAACTGTTTTCTTCTGGAGCCTCTGCTTGATCATAGACTTCAAAATTGATCCTAAGCAGGCAACAGGCATTGACTGAAAGACTCATTACTTGCCCTGAGATTTACAGTTGAGATTGGAGAAAAAAAAAGTACACGTTATAATATGTATATTCTAGATAATATATATATGTGCATAGTGTGTAAATATTTATTTTTCTGTGTGAGAAAAAGGGAGCAATGGAGAGAGCAATTGAAAAAAGAAAGGAAAATGGAATCAGAAAGGGAGGTAAAGTGGGGGATAAAAAGAGAGGAAATAAAAAAGAAGGAGAGAGTTCAATTTGGACTTAGAAAGAATTACTGTTAATGCATTTAATAAAATTTATGACATTATAAAGGAAACTAATTTTCCTAAATTCAAAGAAGATATCCAAGACACACACACACACACACATATATATATATATAAGATTATTTTCTTTTTTGGTTCTAGTTTTTGGTGACAAGGTGTATAACTGGTGTGCAACAGTCCTAGAACTCACTATGAAAGGCAGGCTCCAGGTTGGCTTCAAACTTACAGAGATTTACCTGCCACTGTCTCCCAAGCATTAGGATTAAAGGATGTGTCCACCACTACCCAGCCTATGATATCATTTTGTATATGACTTTTGAATTAAAAAATAAATAGCTTGTAAGTTAATGATAGAAAATTATAAATACAATATGCATATAGAAAGAATGCAGAGAAATGACAGGTTAGGAATAACAAAACAACTGCAGTTTTCCCTGAGGATCCCTGGTTAGGTAATTAATACTCTGTTCTTGGTTTGTCCTACAGAGATACCCTTCACATTTGAGTGTACTTTCTTCATTTACGTCAATTTGGAGTTGGTCCCTGTTACTGAATACTGTTATGTATCATATACATATTGTTCAGCTAATGACTTTAAAAATAAAAGCCTGGCTTCGTATTTTGATCCTATGTACCATTCCAGTGTTGTTACTGCACTGTCAGACAGATCAAATATGTTGAGAAAGTATCAGTGACCAGGCAATAATCTAAGCTTATAAACCCTTCCCCCTGAAATCAGATTGAATCAGATTGAAGTCTACCTTAATTATCATCATAAAACCTTTATCCAGTAACTGATGAAAACAGATGCAGAGATCAAGTACTGGGCTGAGCTCCTAGAGTGCATTCATAGAGAGGGAGGAGCAATACTATGAGCAAAGGGGTCAGACCATGATAGCAAACCTACAGAAACAGCTCACCTGAGCTAGTGGAAACTCACTGATTCTGGACTGGCAGCTGGGGAACCTGCTTAAGACCAAACTAGGTTTATGAATATGGGTGGCTTGGGCAGTCTGTGGGCCACTAGCAATGAGACCAGTATTTATCTCTAGTGCAGAACTGGCCTTTTGGAGTCCATTTCCTGTGGAGGGAGACCTTGCTTAGCCTGGATACAGAGTAGGAGGTCCTTGATCCTCCCTCTATTGAAGAGAGAGACTTCCTTGATTCCCTATGGGAGGCCTCACCCCTCTCCAAGAAGTGTATGGGGATGGAGTAGGGACATGGTTGGAAAGAGCAGAGGACAGGTTTGGTATGTAAAATAAGATTGCTTTATAGAATAATAAAATAAAATTAATAATAGTAATAAAGAAAGCATTGGTCAATTTGCCTATACAAAGTTGAAAACTCATATTAATTTTTCTGACTGAATATTTAAGTTGACAGTGCTTAAAAATAAAAGTTCTATGGCAAAAAGGTAATACCCCAGTGTCTACACTATAAAAAACAATGTCACCACCTGAATGAGACTTGAAAGCAACAAAAATGTGTCTGGTATGATTGAAAATTTGCATATATAAAATTTAATTATACTGAGTTTATATATCATTGGTTATTAGTTCAAAATGTCTTCTGGGTTATTGGGGGAGGTGTGTAGCACAGGCTAATATGCAGTCCCTTGTGATTTGTATCATCTAATTAATTTATTAGCATACATATTTTAGGTTGATGCTGAATGTATTTGTTTTCTTACTTTACCTAGATTTTCTCTCCACTCTCATTTGAATTTTGAAGATCTGACTGCAAAGTGTGTAACATGAGGACAGCTTTATATACCAGTCAGGAGTATCTCACTGTAGATATTATAAATGAGTTTTGTACTTCAAGCAGATGCAGACTAGGTAACTCTATGTGACTTGATAGCCTCAGACAAGATACCCATTCTCTTTAAACATGAATTCATCATATATTAGATTAATATGATATTATTTCTTTCATTCCATAATTAGAATGAAATTAACTAAATTGGAATTGAAATTAAATATCTTTAAAGACTTTAGCATAGTATCTAACAATGTTAACAATTGGCATTGTTAACAGTATGGGCATTGTTTATATGTGGGATAATTTTTACAATAATGAAATAGGTTTTTACCTTATTCTAATGTTAGAAAAATCTTATAGACAATACAGTTTTCAGCTCATAGCATATTTTTATATAAGTATTTGCAATATTTTGAAAAAATATTTGGAAAGATTACAAAGTAACTACAATAAAATAAATACTAAATTATCACATTTTTGCTAGTAATCCTTTTAAATTTTAAACTAATTTCTTACTTAGTAAAAGAGGGTTTATCTCTTCTTATTAGAACATTTTGTCTTTAGCTATCAACACTACCTATGACTATATCCTATTTAAATTTAAAGGGCACAGTGATTAGAAAAGTCACTTCACTTTAAGTTTAATCCAAGTTTAGATTGTAATAAAGTGGTCAAAGGATGTACTCATCACATATACTCATTAGGTATCTCTTACTGAATAGTCAGGAAACTCAGCTCTTAATGATTACACTGAAATGGCTTGGTTAGCTGAACTTTCCAAGATAATAAACATCAAGGTTACCTTATGCTTTGTCTTTGTATGTTTAATATCTGCACCCATTATATTCGAGAATGTTTCTGCCTTTAATCATTCTGTTGCTATTTTAATTCTTGTATTGTTGCTCATGAACAATATAAGCAATATATACTGATATTTTATTCCACTAACAAGAACTTATTAGTTTGTGGAATATTTACATTAAGAATATATTGTATTTTACTTGTCAAGTTTTAACATTATTTACAAATGAGCACTTAACAACTTCTCATCTTAGGGAAATGAGCAGTGCTAATGTTTTACAGAAATGTTTCATATTTTATTTATTTATTTATTTTTACATATCAATCCCAGTTTGCTCCTCCTCCCTCCCTTCCTTTCTTCCTACATCCCTCCCTCTTCCCTTCTCTGTCCCCCTCACATGTGTTCCGACCACACTCCCCTTACACCCACCACCCACTCCACATGTACAGTGATGCCATCTAGCAGGAGTCATTAAGTCTGTCCCTAGGTGAAGGGCTGTAAGGTCCTTTTGTGCACCAGGAATACATCCTGGTTCCACTGTCTGAGGACCCTTAGACTGCTCAGGCCCTCTAGCTGAGACCCATATTCAGGGGTATGAGTCAGTCCCATTCTGGATTCCCAGCTATAAGTCTGGGAGCCCGTTAGCTCCTTCTTGTTCAGCTCTGTTGTCTCTATGTATTTCTGCAGCATGGTCTTGTCCTCCCTCTCTGCATCTGGATTCTAGTTCAGCTCAGTGTTTATTTATGGTTGTCTGCTTCTGTTTCCAACAGGTACTAGATGAGGGCTCCATGATGGTGGAAAAGTTAGTTGTCAATCTCATTATCAGGGAAGGGCATTTATGGTAGCCTTTCCACAGTTGCTCAAATTGGTAGTTGGAGACTGTCTTGTAGGTATCTGGAAATTTCTTTAGGTTCAGTTTTCTCTTCAGTCCTATAATGTCTCCCTCTTTTGTGTTCTCTCTCTCTCTCTGTCTGTCTCTCTCTCTCTCTCTCAATTTCTCTTTCTCTCTTTTCTGTCTACTATTCCTCCCCAGACTCAATCTTCCTAATCCCATATGTTGTCCTCTCTTCCCTTCTCTTTCTCCTAGTTCCCTCTCCACTCAATGCCCCCCCCCACTCCTCATGTGCTCTGGAGAACTTGTCCCTTCCCCCTTCTGTGAGGGACCTTATATAAATCTCTTAGAATCTGCCTTGTATCCTCGTTACTCTGGTGGTGTGAATTAAGGGCTGGCGATCCTTTTCTCTAGGTCTAAAATCCATATACGAGTGAGTACATACCATGTTCCTCTTTTTGTGCAAGGTTACCTCATTCAGGATGGTTTCTTCAAGTTCCATCCACTTGCCTGCATATTTCAAGATTCCATTGTTTTTCTCCACAGAGTAGTATTCCAATGTGTAGATGTGCCACATTTTCTTTATCCTTTCTTCAGTTCACGGTCATCTATTTCTTCCAGGTTTTTGCTATTACAAATAATGCTCTGTAATAGCTCTAAAATAAACGCTATAAAAATAGTTGAACACATGTCTTTGTTGCATGGATTGGATCATTTGGTATATGCCTATAAGTGGAACTGCTGGGTCCAGTGGTAGACTGATTCCCATTCACGACGTCATACAAGTTTTCACTCCCACCAGGAGTGGGAAGGAAAATTCCAACCCAAGGAAGCTAACTACACTCACAAAGACATAGGCAATAGATAATCCCATGTCACCATATTGTGAACAAATATATTCACAATACCATTGCCAATAACATATATAAAACAACAAGCATTAACAATCAATGTTCCTTACTTACCCTCAACATTAATGGTCTTAACTCGCCTATAAAAAGACACAGGCTAACAGAATGTATGCGAAGACAGAATTCACCATTCTGCTGCATACAAGAAACACATCTAAGCTTCAAAGATAGACATTACCTCAGGGTAAAGGGCTGGGAAAAGTTCTTCCACTTAAATGGACCCAAGAAGCAAACAGGTTTGGCTATCCTAATATCTAACAAGTCAGACTTCAAACCGAAATCAATGAAAAGTGATGAAGACAGTCATTTCATATTCATCACAGGAGAAATCCATTGGCACAAAGTCTCAATTCTGAACATCTATGGCCCAAATACAAAGGCATCCACATTCATAAAAGCAATGCTACTAAAAGTCAAAGCTCACATAAAACCAAACAGACTTATAGTGGGAGACTTCAACATGCCACTCTCACCACTAGATAGGACCACCAATTAGAAACTTAACAAAGAAACCAAAGAACTAACAGAAGTTATCTCTCAATTGGTTTAACAGACATCTATAGAACATTCCATCCAAACACAAAAGAATATACCTTCTTCTCAGCTCAATATGGAACCTTTGTAAAATCGATCATATTAGGCAACATAACAAAAGTCAACAAGTATAAAATTTGGTATAGTCCCCTGTATCTTCTTAGACCACCATGCTTTAAAATAAGAATTCAACAACACAAATTGCAGAAACCCTACAAACTCATGGAAACTAAACAATACACAATTGTACCATTCCTGGGTCAAAGAAGAAAGAAAGAAAAATTAAGGGCTTCATAAAACTCAACCAGAATGAGGACACAATATATCTGAACTTATGGGACATCTTGAAAGCAGTGGTAAGATCAAAGTTCATTGCACAAAGTGCCCATATGAAGAAAACTGAGGATAGTCATATTAAGGAATTAACAGCACAACTGAAAGCCTTAGAACAAAAAGAAGCACACTCACCCTGGAGGAGTGGACGCCAGGAAAAATTCAAATTGAGGACTGAAATCAACAAATTAGAAACCAGGAAACAATACAAAAAAAAAAAAATCAATGCAACATAAAGAGTTGGTTTTTTGAGAAAATCAACAAGATAGAGAAACCTTTATACAAACTAACAAAATAGCAGAGAGCGACCATGCAAATTAACAAAATCAGAAACAAAAAGGGGGACATAACAATGGACACAGAGAAAATCCAGACAATTTTGAAAACCTGTACTCCACAAAATTTGAAAATTCAAAGGAAATGGACAAATTTTTGGATAACTGTTACTTAACAAAATTAAATCAAGAACACACAAACAACTTAAATAGACCTATAAACTTTATGAAATATAAGCAATCATCAAAAGCCTTCCAATAAAAAAAAAAGCCCAGGGCCAGATGGCATCAGTGCTGAATTCTACCAGAAATTCAAGGAATAGCTAATACCAATATTCCTCAAATTGTTCCACACAATAGAAACTGAAGATTCATTACCAAGCTCTTTTTAGAAGGCCACAATTACCTTGGTACCCAAGCCACATAAAGACACAATGAAGAAACAAAACTAAAGAGCAATATTCATGATGAACATTGATGCAAAAATACTCAATAAAATGCTGGCAAACAGAATCCAAGAATACATCAGAGAAATCATCCACCATGACCAGGTCGGTTTCCTCCCTGGGTTGCAGGGATGGTTTAATATATGAAAATCCACCATATAAATAAACTGAAAAAGAAACACCAAATGATCATCTCCCTAGATGCTGAAAAACCTTTGACAGAATATCCTTTCATGATAAAGGTCCTGGAGAGATCTCAGATAACAGGAACATACTTAAACATAATAAGAGCAATATACAGTAAACCAACAGGCAACATCAATCTAAATGGAGAGAAACTTAAGCCAATTCCTCTAAAATCAACAACAAGACAAGGCTGTCTTCTCCATATCTCTGCATTGGAAAGGTAGCAGTCAAACTGTCTCTATTTGCAGATTATATTATAGTTTACATAAACAACTCAAAAAAACTCTACCAGGGAACTCCTACAGCTGATTAACACCTTCAGCAAACTAGCAGCATACAAGATAAATTTAAAAAAATTAGTAACACTACTTTACTCAGATGACAGATAGGCTGAGAAAGAAATCAGAGTAACATTATCCTTTACAATAGCCACAAACAACATAAAGTATCTTGGAGTATTGCTTACCAAACAAGTGAAATACTTATATAATAAGAACTTTGTGGCTCTAAAGAAAGAAATTAATAAGATACCAGGAAATGGAAAGATCTCCCATGCTTTTGTATAGGTAGGATAAACATAGTAAAAATGGCAATCTTGACAAAAGCAATCTATACATTCAATGCAATCCCTATTAAAATCCCACCACAATTCTTCCCTGACCTTAAAACAGTAATAATCTATTTTATATGGAAAAACAAAAGACCCAGGATAGCCAAAACAACCCTGTACAATAAAAGAACTTCAGGAGGCATTACCATCCCTACTACTACAGAGCTATAGTTCTGAAAACAGCCTGGTATTGGCACAAAAGTAAACAAGTAGACCAATGGAATCAAAACAAAAATCCTGATATTAACCTATACACTTATGAACACCTGATTTTTGACAAAACAGCTAAAAGTAATACAGTGGGGAGAGGAAAGCATCTTCAACAAATGGTGCTTGCACAATTGGATGATGGTGTGTTGAAGACTGCAGATAGGTCCCTGTCTGTTGCCATGCACAAAACTCAAGTCCAAATGGATCAAAGACCTCAACATAAATCCAGCCATACTGAAACTCTTAGAAGAGAAAGTGGAGGTACCCTTGAACAAATTTGTTTAGGAGACTGCTTCCTGAACATAACTCCAGTAGCATAGACTCTGAGATCAACAATTAATAAATAGGGCCTCCTCAAACTTAGGAGCTTCTGTAAGGCAAAGGACGCAGACAAGAGCTAATGGCAGCCAACAGACAGGGAAAAGCTTTTCTCGAATCCTACATCTGACAATGGGCTGATTTCCAAAATACATAAACAATTCAAGAAACTAGTCAACAAAACACCAAATAAACTTATTAAAAAATGGGGTACAGAACTGAATAGAGAATTCTCAATAGAAGAAATCAAAAAGGTGAAAGACATTTAAGGAAGTACTCAACATCTTTAGTTATCAGGGAAATGCAAGGCAAAACAATTTTGAGATACCATCTTACTCCTGTCAAAGTCCCTAAAATTAGAAACACCAATGACAGCTTATGTTGGAGAGGATATGGAGAATAGCAAATACTCTTTCATTGCCAGTGATTTATTTATTTATATGTTATGATGATTTTACTTTTGATTATCTACTGGCTCATGGTATGAAAGGGTACATATTTTAATGAAAAATGATTCTCTGTTAGATATCATCTCACCACTGTAACAAAATATTTGAAGTTTTTATAGTTTTTTAAATTTTTATTTTTCAGTTCTGAGCTCATAAAATTTAAAAAAACTGTTTCATTTTGAGGTTAAATATAACTACCTATTTCCCTCCCTTCCAACCTTCCCATGTACCCCCACCTTTCCTTATCCTTTGTCAAATTCATGAACTTCCTTCATTAGATGTTTTGTAAGTGTGCACGTGTGTGAATCTACGTGTATCTATACTTCTAAAAAATATAAACTTATTAGTCTTTATACTGTAACTTGCATGTATGTTTTCATGGCTCAGCATTTGGCACTGGAAAATCAATTAGCATACTCTTCCATGGAGAAGTCCCTTTCTTCCACTCTCAGTATTACTTAGTTGCATGGTTACCTGTAGTTCTTTGAATAGAGTTCAGCTTTTATGGGCTTTCTCCTGTTTACATTGTCATGTATTTTTTCTATTCTTCTTGATCAGCTCATTTTAAGCAGTCATTTTGATCAGTTTTATGTACACAGCTTTTGATATTCCTGGAAGACACACTCTAAGTCCGAACTGCCTGTCCCTCTGACTCTGACAATCTTTTTGGATCTTTTTCCACATGATCCCTGAGCCTTAGGTGATGTAGTTGAACTGTAAGTGTATTCAATGAGACTGGGTTCAGCTACTCTACATTTTAATTGGCTGAGGTTATTTTGTACTGGCCTCTGTTGCAAAGACATTTCCTTTATATGAGGTGAGGAATCAATTTATCTGCGGGCAAAGGGGACAATAATTTGAATGTAGTTAACAATTCTGTTAGTTTAATAAATTGGTAATTGTAGGTTCTACTCCAAGATTCACAAGAAGCCCCAGGCAGGGTAGTAGGCTGGGTTGTGTGTGTGTGTGTGTGTGTGTGTGTGTGTGTGTGTGTGTGTGTGTGTGTGTGTATGCATGTATATACTTTTCAGATGTGAATCACAATTAAGACACCTAAGAATTCTGGTTAGCCAACATCAGACCCAGAATCATGAAAGTATGCTAGAAAGATAGCAAATATAAGAACTACATTGCTAAATTATTTTTTCTAGAAACAATACATATAGTACTACAGATCATAATATTAAATGTCTCTCCTCAGACCATACTTAAGCAAACAGCACATTTCCAAATATCAAGTCAGTATTTCTACTGCATGACATCTTGACGTTCTCTTTCTCTCACATTAAAAATCATCCCTCTTCAGTGTAAAAGACAGCATTTACATGTTTCTGTCTCACGATGACTTATAAGTTTTCACTAATGGTATGAGTTGCTTCTATTGTTTCTAGATATTATGAGATCATTACATAGCAACTATAGTCACTATCTAAAATTCTGTGTTCATCTTTCATACTCTTTCCACTCACTTTTAGTCACTATCTAAAATGCTGCATTCATCTTTCATAGTCTATTCACATACTTTTAAATGTTTCTGAAGCTGGACAACTTTTTTTTTCTTTTCTGTTTTAAAAAATAGATTCTTCCCTTATACAACACATCCTAAACATGGTTTCCCCTCCCTCTGCTCCCTCAAACCCCTACCCACCACCCCTCTCACCTCAAGATCCATACCCACTCTGAGTCCTTCAGAAAAGAGCAGGTCTCTAAGAGACTATGACCAAACAAACAAGCAAGCAAGCAAACAAACAAATAAATAAAAATAAGATAAGGAAAAAACCTTCCCATTGATGCTGGATAAGATAACCCAGTAAGAGGAAAGGAGTCATCTCTCAAGAGCAGGCAAAGGACTCACTGTTAGGAGTCCCACAAAAAACAGCAAACAACAGCTATAAACAACATGCATACAGAAGGCCTGTTGCAGACCAAAGTTCTGAGCTTGCTACTTCAGTCTCTGTGATCCCATGTGAGACCTGCTTCTTTATTCCATGGGCCATGTTTTCATGTTGTTCTCCAGGCTTTTTGACTTCAATAATTTCGCTCACCTTCTATTTCTCACCTTCCTCTAAGGTTGAGGAACCTGATGAAAATTTCTAATTAGATACTTTATGCACAATGTGTGGCTGTCAATCTCTGCATTTGATCCCATCTGCTACCAGAGAAAGCATCTGAACTACATATTGATCTCTGGTATAGCAGAATATCATTAGGAATCATTTCAATGGTTATTTTACCACTCTGTTTGATTCTACTCTAATTCTCTGGGCTATCCAGTCCCCAGTTCCTGGCCATCCAGGCAGTGCATGACATGTGCTTACTTTTGGGCCTAGACTTCAAGTGAAATGAAACTGACTTGCCAGTCCCAGAGGCTCAGTGCCACTATTTCCCCTGCACATCTTTCAGGCAGGATGGATTGTAGATGTAAGGTTTGTAACTGGGTTGATGTTCAAGATTCTCTTTCAGTGTCCTGTAGAGTGCCTTCTCATGCCAAAGAGACTAGAACACAGGAGTAAAAAGCTGCATACCCTTGACAGCTCTACCATTCTTTTTTGAGCAAACTGTTTGGATGTTATTCTTAACAATGAGACCCAGCTGTCTACAGAGAGTGTCCTTTTGTCCTAATATCATTCTGTATTGTTTAGGTATCTCAAAATGTCTCCTGTGACTAACAACTCAAAAGAATATATCCCAGACCTGAATTTCATGCCTGGCTACAGAAGATGGCCAGTTAAGACTCCATATCCTCTTCTGCCATAAGTTTCTATATCACTGCTGCACTGCAATGTTTCCAATTCCAGCTATCTTTCCTAGCATTCTCTTCCTCTCTTCTCCCTCTCCCCCACAACATCCTTCTTGCACCCATCCTCACCCTATTCAATCCATAAAATGCATTCAATTTCCCTTGGAGGTCCATACATTCCCCATTAGAGCCCTTCCTTCTTTTAAATCTAATTCTCTGGAACTGAAGCTTGTAGATTGATTATCATTTATATGAGGAGTTAATATCCACTTATAAGTCAATAATACCATATTTGTCTTTCTAGGTCTCAGTTACCTCACTCAGGATGATTTTCTTTCTAGTGTCATAAATTTGCCTGAAAGTTATATGTCATCACTTTTAGCAGCTAAGTAATGTTCCACATGTAAATATATTCATTATTTATGGAGAGACATATGGGTTGCTTCCAGTTCCTATCCATTATGAATAAAACCATAATGAATGCAATTTAATAAGTGTCCTTCCAGTAAGATAGATTATCCTTTGGATATTTGCCTAAGAGTAGTACAGCTTGGTCTTGAGGTAGACCAATTCCCAATTTTTTGAGAAACTGTCATATTGGTTTCCATAGTGTCCATACAAGTTTGTAGTTCCAATAGTAGTGTAAGAACATTCTCCTTGCACCACACTCTCATCAGAATATGCTGTCATTAGTGGTATTGATCTTAGCCATTTCCAAGATGTTGAACACTTACTTGTTTCTCAGGTATTTCAGAACCCTCTATTGAGAAGTCTCTGTTTAGATCCGTATCCCATTTTTAACTAGATTACTATCACAGTTTAATAAGGATCAGAATATACAATTAGGCCAAACAGATCTTTATTCAGAGAGAATAACTCATAACATAGACAGGTTGCTGTTCCTCTAGTGAAGTTGTGTGAAATCATATGTTTTCAGCCAAACAAACCTTCTCTATAAAAGCAAGGAATTCTTAATAAAAAATATAAACAGTTAATAAACATGTTCAACATGAGGCAAAAGGCATACCAACTCTGTTTACTCTGGGCAAAGGGAAATTATGATAGGAGACAAGATCTTTCTGCAGCACACAAGAAACAATAAATTGAGAACTATAATGAGACTCACTTGATGTGGCATTAAAATTACAAAGAGCTTTTAGACCAAAAGTAGTTATTGGTTTCTTAGATTCATGGGATAGAATTCTTCTTTATTTATTTTTTTATATTTACTTTTATTGCCCAGAAAAGTTAATGAGAAGACAAAGTCCAAAATTTCCTTTATATAAGAAAGGAGTTCAAAATATTTGGAGTTGATACATTCTTTTGAATAAAACATGCTATTCAGGCAATTACACAGCATGTTATACTTACTAGTTTTCTTGTACTTGGTATTTTGTAATGATGTCCTGATGTATTTTAGCTTTTCAGAACAGAGTTTTACCTTGTTGACTTTGTATAGCAAATTGCTTTTAATAAGTTTAACAAATTTAGTTAATTTATCCAGTTTCTTGATCACAAAAAAGAAAGTACTCAAGAAAAATCTAATATGCAAAATATTCTCAAAATATGAAGAAAATATACATATTTTCTTGATAGTCATTTTTTTGAAAATCATAAGTATGAGTATGAATGATTTAGGCCACCCAGTGCTTTAAAATGCACTAGGAGCTTAACGAGAAAGCAACGTAGTATACTGTGCTCATTTCCCTTGTGACAAAAGAGATAATGAGAAATAGGTTAATAGTTTGACATGAGTGGGTAAATGAATTAGCTATGCAATTTCATAAGAGTTCAATTGTATGCATCATGAACTTTGAAGAACTAGGATATATTAAATTAGTCCTTTTCAAAAGGGTTTCTAATTTTTCATTACAGATATATTGGCCAGTGACTCTACCATGGAGCATTGCCCTTTCCATTTTAAGGCACTTGATAGCATCTGCAATACCTGTTCAATAGATTGTTGCATCTGGATCTTTCTAAAATCTCAGGTCACAATTAAAAAATGTCTTCAACAATTGCAAATGCTTTCTCAGAGACACATCAGTGATAAGAATTAGAGCAGAAGGTGATAAAAGAGGAAGTGAGGCCATACCTTTAATACTCCATTGCACTGATGACTAAAATTGCCTGTGACCTGGCTCCCATGTTGGTTTTTACATCTACACATGTTGCTTCATCTGGAGCATTTGCAGTTGAACCTTCTGTTTACTTAATAAAATTTCTCTGCTTGTAAATCATAAGCTGCACTTGGACTTTTCTCATATCACCTGAGCATCTGAATCTCAGCAATTTCTCTAGGTATCTTTTCTTATTTGCCCTTGAATCAAGGGTAACACACAGCTTAACTGATGGAAATATATATATATGTCTGTTTGTCTATGTATGGTATGTGTGTATGCATGTATGTACGTATGTACCTATTTAATGAGATATGGTGGTATCTCACACTTATGTGGAGATAAGATGACAACTTTAAGGGTTGTGTTCTATCCAGCATGTGAGTCACAGGGGTGAAATTTATGCTTAGCCATAACACCTTTAACTGTGTGATAGGTATCTCAACGTCAGAATATTATTCTGCCATTTTTTCACAATCTTTAAGCTAGCAACTATAAATTATATTCTTTGATTACTCAGTAAGAAGCAAAATAAACTTGAACTAATTCTTGAGATTTGTAAGAGCACAATTTTCATCCTATAGTGAAATAACAATTTGAGTAACTATTCACTTTTACTAGAAAGGAAGAATTTATATTCAAAGAAAATATTATTTACTAAATAGTTACAAAACTGGGTATGTCTATCTATATATTGCATTATATATTACATATATCCTATTATATTCTATTGGTTAAATATCATGTAAATATGCATAGATGAGGCTATAATTTTTTACATTTATAAAAATCTTAGCAATCACAGAATAGTCAAATGACCATTTCTAAATCAATCTAGATTATTATGTCTATTTAAAAAAATAACTTGATGTGCCTCATTGCTATGATCATTTGTTGGATCCTTTCTGGTAATTACATTCTTGCTGGCAGAGTCTATAGAAAACACTGGGCACCATAAGGGAAATAGAATGAACATAATATAATATATACATCTCTAGTTTGCTCTGTTTTCTAATAAAGTCATCAATAGTCACACAGGGATTCTTCCCAGAGACATTCCTTGGAATTAAATGCAACATATTATAAAATATCCCAATTTAGTGATTATAAACTCTGAAAAAAAGGGAGATGTCACTTAAAAGACATGATCAATTTATATTAGGCATCCCCAGCTCAGGGAAACCAAATATGGCTTTCAATCAATAAAAACAAAACAAAAATTGTAGTTGTCTTCTTTCATAGTTTCTGTGTTGTTATTTCAGGTTGGAGAGGTGGTTCCATAAATTGCATTAAAATCTTACTGTCTTTAACCCAGTAATCCAAATAATGTCACAAGAAACAAAACTTGACACATTAGGAATCCAGATGGTGTGAACCAGTTCTGTGGGGTAGCAGCTTTGTATAGCCCATGTGCTCAAGTAAGAATAAAATCATCTTTTTGACTCATCTCTGTTCACTTGTGACTGTCTAGGAATGTGAAAAATAATTCAATGAATGTTTTATATACACTTATATATATTTGCCTTTCATTTGTCTATTAATAACTTATCAAAGTAACTTTCATATGGTTTTGTAATCCCCAAAGGCACTCATGATTCATGTTATAATGTAGTTATTATATAATTCCTTTTTTATTTCATTTGATAAAATCAAATCTATAATCATTTTCCTGCCTTTTTTAATAACTAGATTTCCAAATAAATGAGAAAGTTTATAGCTTTTCACTTCTCAGTTTGTAATGATATGTATTGCCTCCTGTATAATAAGGGAGGGTGGGTTGTTTTCTACAGCCCACACCTTTGCTGCTTTACTTGGTGTTTCATTATATTTAGTTAATTTTGTTAACTGAAAGTAATTTATGGTACTACTATATATACCTGAGCCATTGTGTTTTCTTTTGTTTTTGTTTTGTCTTGTTTCATATCTTTGTGCAATGCCCATCTTCCATTCACATCCCTAAAATCTTTGTTACACATTAGCTTTTACCTGCTTAGATTGTTCATATTTATTAATAATTTTCATAAATTATTTCTGACAGAATTCCATTACAATTTTCACAAGGTCATTTGGAAATTGTGTGCATGACTTCTTTATTCATGTCAGTTTATTTTTCATTACTCTGTAAAAGTTTTTCATAAAGTAAGCCTTATGATTTTTCTCCAATGTTAATGTTGCAGGGCTGACAACATAGGGTGTTCTTTGTGAGTATGTTAGAAGTGTTTGCTTCATCACAGTGTATATAGCTCTGTGTGTGTGTATGTGTGGGGGGTGTTGTTTATTCCTTATATATTCACTTGCTAGGGAAAGAACAATTTCCACTATTTCATTCAGCTAAGGTCATGGCACTGTTGTCCTGTAGAAAGGTTTTTATTACACCAATTTAGTGTGCTTTATATAGAGTTGCGAAGTTGTATACCACCTCACCTCCATTTTGGAATATTCTGTCTTCCCTCCTGAGTGAGTGTCCAGTATCCTTTATTTGGTTGTTGCCTCTTACTTAGGCATATTGCTTGAGGATATATTCTAGTCACTTCCTGGGAATAGTTTATTAAAAGCTCAAGTTTTTATTCCTGAAAATACTTAATATTCTCCCATACTTGATTGACGTGGGTCAGAAAGTCTCAATTTTGTCATGGTTGAAATACCCAAGATATGAAGTGGTTTTTATTTAGAAAATCAGAAGCCTTTGTTGACATCATCCTACCAGTGTGATGTTGGACAGACAAGATGTTTTGGTTGTTTTGCAAATGAACTTTTCCTTCTTTCTAGGAGACTGCTTGATATTTTTGTTATTAAAGATTGCTTAAGAATAGGTTTAGCTTCTCTACTGAGTTCCAGGTAAACCTTTTAAATACAAGGACTCCACACTTCACTTTCCATTTTTATTTTGTTTTATTTTTACCTTTGTGGCTCAGGCTGGCCCAGAACTCATAATGTAGCTTATACTTGCCTCAAACCTGTACTCATCCAACTACGTATAGGATATTTTAGGTATAAATCATTGCATCTCTTTTTAATCATGATTTCTCAGTTTATTATTTCTTACTTTGTATTAACTTATTTTAGCACTTTTAAAACTACTGCTCAGAATTCTATACTAGCTACATCTTTTTAATTCTTCACTTTTCCATCTCTATCATTTTGGTTGATTTCTGAAGTACTTTTAAGTCCTTATTTTTCACCTGTGCTGTACACCCAGTAGAAGATGAAATCATACTGTACCCGAAGGCCAGTGACATAGTCCACTACAGCTCCAAAGATTCTAATCACTTGCAGTTCTTGTCCTGGGATGTATACCAGATGCTGATATGAGATATCAGATGCTGACTACAAACAAAAATGCCATTGTGTGCAGGAACATCTTGCAAAATTGGGATGCTCAGTCAAAATTTTATGTTCCGGCCAAAGAACATGTCCTATATGCTGGTGGATGTGAAATGGCCAATTTTCTGTGAAAATATAAAATATTTCACATATCCTTATATGTTTGTCTTCATGAGTATGTGGGTATCAAAATGTGCAGGCCAGAAGATAACCTTAAATATTGTTTTTCATGTACCATATGCTATTTACTTCAGGTATTCAAAATTGACTGGCCTAGAATTTACCAAGCCTAACTTAAATAACATAAGAGACTGTCTGCCTTCGTTTTCCCAGCATTTGGTTTGCTGATCATCATGTACATGCACACACACACACACACACACACACACACACACACACACACACACACACACACACACTTTCTTTTTACATATTGATCCCAGTTCTCTATCCCTCCCTCTCTTCCATGCCCCTGATCATCTCTCCTTTCCTATCTTCCACCAACTCCACAGGGAGGGTGATGCCGTCCAGGAGGGATCATCAAAATCTGTCAAGCCATTTGAAGTAGGAACTAGGCCCTCCCTCCTGCATCTAGGCTAACAAAATATCTCTCCACGGGGAATGTGCTCCCAAAGTCCTTCCGTGTACTAGGGACACATCCTGGTTCCACTGTCAGAGGTACCTTGGGCTTCCCAGGCCTTCTAACTGAGAACCACATTCAAGGGTCCCAGCTATCAGTCTAGGGGTCCATGAGCTCTCCCTTGTTCAAGTCAGCTGTCTATTTGGGTTTCTGTAGTCTGGTCTTGACCCCTTTTCTTATCACTACCCCCTCTCAGCAACTGGATTCTGG
Source organism: Phodopus roborovskii (assembly GCF_943737965.1). Taxonomy (NCBI): domain Eukaryota; kingdom Metazoa; phylum Chordata; class Mammalia; order Rodentia; family Cricetidae; genus Phodopus; species Phodopus roborovskii. The sequence continues at coordinate 15,103,995 of NW_026126410.1, forward strand.
GAATTTGGCTTAGTGTCTAGCTGTGGGTGTCTGCTTATGTTTCTATCAGCTACAGATGGAAGGCTCTATGATGGCATGTTAGTCAGTTATCAGTCTCAATATCAGGGAAGGGCATTAAAAGTAGTCTTTCCAGTGTTGCTCAGACTGTTAGTTGGGGTCATCCTTGTAGGTCTTTGGAAATTTCTCTATAGTCAATTTTTTTTCTTCAAACCTATAATGGCTCACTCTATTATGGTATCTCTTCTATATTTTGCTCTCATCTATTCGTCCCCCAACTCAATCTTCCTGGTCCCACATGTTCTCCTCTCTAAGAGATGGCTCATTGGAGAAGAACACTGGCTGTTCGTCCAGAGGTCCTGAGTTCAATTCCCTGCGACTACATGTGGCTCACAGCCATCTTTTGTCTTTTTTTAAACATAGATTCTGAAAATCAAATTCTGCTCCTAATATTTACAAGATACAAAAGTACATTACCTACTAGTCATTTCCCCTGTCTCCATTTTCCCTTGTCCTTCTGTGATTAGGTTTAGACCTTTAAGAAAAGCAACAGCTGAGTTCATCATAGATTTAAATGTTTAAATTTAAGTTAAAAATACTCTTATTTTACATACCAATGCTAGTTCCCTCTTCCTCCTGTCCTCCAACTACAACCACCATCTCCCATCTCACACCACTCACTCTTCAGAGAGGGTGAGGTCTCCCATGTGGGATCATCAAAATCTGTTACATCAATCCTTGCTGGGATTCTGACACTATCCTGTACTTCTTAGCCCCAGCTGCTCTCTGAACTCATTGTGTAAGAATTTTTGAACAACTGGCTTAGATTTGCTTTTTATGGCTTTATTAAAGCAATGATCAAAAGGAATGTGCACAGTACAGTTTTTTTTTTTTTTTCCAGCTTACAGTCCATCATGAAGGCAAATGGGTTCATGGAGTTCAAATGAAAACATAGGGGTAGGGTAGGACCACAGAAGGAGTGCTGCTTGTCAACTGCTCGCCATAGCTTGCTAAGTACACTTTCTCATACCATTGATAACCACCTGCCAAGAAGTGGCACCAGTACCACTGTTTTGGGACCCCCACACATTAACAATCAATCAAGACTTCGCCCTACAGATTTGCCTAGGGGCTATCTGATGGTGACATTTCCTCAACTGAGGCTGCTCTTTTCAGAAAGCTCTATCTGCCAGCTGAAAATGTAGTGTGGCAATTCGGACAACAGTTATTTCAGCCTCACAAACTTACCCTGGAAAACCTTACTCTAAATAGTTTTTTTTTTTTTTTCAAGAAACCTTTTCAATCTATGCTTTCCTTTTTAAATGGGTTTGGATCTTTACAAGTCATACAAGACATAGCTTCCAATGTGCAGATTTTGCCCTCCAGTCATTTTTTTCTATTGTCCCAATAAAATGCAAGATATTTCTCTTCAGTGATGCTGATTTATTCAACAATAACAAGTGCTTTCTCAGCAGGAACCAGATGTTCTTCAAATCCCCTTTTACAAACAAAGTAGTCCATTATCTTTAATTTCAAGTTCATTAAAGTTCAAGTTTTCAAGACACAGACAGAAATAAGTCAACAAAACCTTACATAAATGGACCCTTTCCCAGTTCCTCACAGAATCCTTGTTCCCTTATGAAGCCTCATGTGCCAGCTTTATCACTGTGCATTTCTCTAAATTACTGCTTATCAATTTGAACAAGAATGGACTGTTAAATATCTTCATCTTTGCCTCTAACATGCTTGACTCTTCATGTCCCAGATATGTAACTCTTCCATATTCCAGCCACAAAATAATATCAAAGACTTAAGAGCCACACAATCAGGATTATTAAGCAATGGACCCAGTAACTGCTACCAATATCTATTTTAGCAATATTTTGACATTTGACATTAACCAAAATATTTGTTAAATATTATGTTTTGGCCCAACCCTTAATTCTAAGGTAGTTCTGAGGAAACCCAGAAAGAATCTTAGTCTTCAGTGGCTGTGAGGCTAGTAAATGGGGAAAACAAAACAAAAACCTAGGAAGAACTGATTGGTTCAAGATGTTAGCACAAGATTATCCTCCTCTTGAATGTAAGAATCTTTTCAAGATAAGCTTGAAAAAGAATGTATGTGTTCTCAATCAGAAAATTCTACTTTTTTTATTTTTGGATCATTCACAATTATTATTATTTTTCCTTTTATTGAAAATAGATTTTTTATCACATATTATATCTTATTTATGGTTTCTGCTACCTCCACTTCTTCAAGTTTCTTTTCACTGTGCCTGTCATCTGTATCCACCCACTTTCTGTCTCCCATTATAAAACAAACAGTTTTCTAGGGACAATAATAAAATGAAATATAATAAAATAAAACAATAAGTACTTTATCAGATTAAGACAAATAAAACAGAGGAATAGAGCCCCTTTAAAGATAGAAGAAACAGATTTAGATGGAGATACCTACTATTTCTCACACTGAGAAATCCCATAAAAACTCTAATCTGGAGATCATAGTATATACACAGAGTCTATAGTATAAACGAGAGAAAAACATTATATGTGCTTATGTTTCTATGTAATATATATATAATATACAGTAACATATATAAAATAACATATAAAATAAAACACAGTTTTGTTAATAAAAATAACAAGAACTGTTAGGACATTATGAGACAAGGGACCTCCAAGGATGGTATTGAGTTTGTCTTCCCTTGGCCATCTGCAGCCACACATGTATCCTACCCATTATAGTAGTTTGTTTCCCCAGTGATAATTCCTTGAATAAAACTAAATGTGAATTTGCAAGTGATTACTAATTGGAGATGGCTTCAGGGTTGGGAATGTGGCATGTGTCTATTTCTTTCAGCTTTAGGATCCTATCTGCTTCAGACCCATGCAGGCCTTGTGCACAGCGCCTCAATATCTGTGAGTTCATATGTGCTTGTGTACTGGTGGTACAGACAGTGTTGTTACCTTGGTGTCCTCCTTCCTCTGTAGGTGTTAACATTCTTTCATTCTTTCTTCCTCCTCTTCTGCAGGGATCCCTTATCCCTGACTGGAGTGATTTAATGGAGACATCTCACATAGGGCATGGTGTTGTAAAGTATCTCAGTCTATGCATACTGTCTGACTGTAGGTATTGTATTTGTTCCCATCTGTTGTGGGAGGAAACCACTCATAGCTATGCTGGACACAGAACTACGTGTCTATGTATGTGTGAGTATAAAGGAGTGCTAATAGGAGTAATTTTGTTGCCCCATGCTTATAATAAAATTGCAGTATTTTTCTAGCCTATGTTCCTGGGCTATCTAGTCTGGTTTTTCAACACTTAGTGAAATAGTTTTGATGTGGGTTTTATCTTATGGACTGGGCCTTAAGTCAAATCAAATATTTGTTGGTTATTCCCACAAATATTGTACCATCATTGTTCCAGCATACCTTTAGACTGAGATTTCCATAGAGACTGTACAAATTTTAAATGAGCATGAATGAAGGCGTGTTCTCCCTACCCCACATCCTCACCTGCAGAAGCTATCACAGGTTTTAATGATCTTAGACATTCTGACAGATATTAGATGAAATCTCAAAGTAGTTTTGATTGATATTTTCCTGATGACTAAGGATATTGAACATGCCACTAAGTGATTCTTAACCATTTGATATTCCTCTATTTAGAATTCTCTGCTTAAATCTGTAATCCTCATCTTTTAACTTGTATATTTGTTTTCTTGATATCTAGCTTTTATAGTTCTTTATATATTTTGTATTTATCCATCTACCAGGTATGAACTTGGCAATGATCTTTTCCTTTTCTTTAATCTGCTTCTTTGTCATAATGATGGTGTCCTATGACTTGCAAAAGATTCTAAGTTTCATGAGTTCTAATTTATTAATTGATGAACTTAGAGCCTGTGTTAAAGGTGTTCTGTTCAGGAAGTCTTTTACTACACCAATGAGTTTAAAGCTGATCCTCACTTTCTTTTCTGGTTCAGTGTGTCTGTCTCTATGCAGAGGTCTTTCATACATTTGGAGTTGAGTTTTCTGCAGTGTGACAAATATGGGTCTATTTGGACTTTTGTACATGCAGGTATCAATCTTGACCTGCACTATTTGTTGAAGATGCTGCATTTTCCTCCCTAGCTTAACTTCTGGTTTCTTCATCAAAAAATCAGATGTCCATAGTTTTTGGATTTGTCACTGTGTCTTCAGTTATTTTCCACTGATAGCCCTCTCTGATTATGTGCCAATACCAAGATCTTTTTACTATAACACTGTAGTACACCTGGAAAACAGAGATGGTGATATCGTCAACAATACTTTTACCATCCAAGAATAATTTATATATACTGGGTAATTTATGATTCTATAGAAGTTGGATTTTTTTCCCTTTAAAGGAATGTGAAGAATTTTGTTGGAGGAGAGATGTGTGACCTGTGGAGATGAGGATAAGGGGAGGGGAAACTGCTACAGGTGGACTGCTAAAGAGCTAGTTGTGAGGCTGCTGGATTTGATGTGGAAGAGAGAAAAGGGAGGTGAAGATGTTCAGTTAACCTATCTGCTAGTAGTCCAGTCAGACCTGTATTAGTGTTTGGCTCTAGATAAATTTCCCACCATTGGATAAGTTCTCCTCTTTCTCTAAAAAGATATATTTCAGGGAGTTATTTTGGAGCAAAAAAAATCATCTTTCTTCCCAAATACCTGTCCTGATTTCTTCTCCCCTGACATTTGTTCTACTTCCAAGAACTATGTTCTTGTGACAGTTTGCTAGTTTTATTTTGAATGCTTTATTCTTGAGCATTTTTATATTTTGTTGAACATAGCTATGGCAATTATTTTTAAACACTTTCTTCTATTTATATGCTATGGGTCATCTAAACTCCTCAATCTCCCCCCCCCCCAACTTTTATTGATAGAATGAAAACTAAAATGTCGGGTATAATTCCTCAGTTCTCAGAGCAGTTTATCCCAGGGCTCATGCTTAAGTCATCTGTCTTTACATGGTTTCTTGACATTTTTCTGTGTCTTGATATGAGGAAAGGGTCATAAGAGGGAAAACAGGGACCCTTGAGTACAGCTTTAGGTCTTGTGTCTTCTTGTTATTACCTTACTGTCAAAGTCCTAATCCAGTTTCCTCACCATTCTGTGGGGGCCTAACAAGGGAAGATGATAAGATACCTGCATATTTGGGATTTCATACCCATAGACAACTACTTCGCTCAGGTTTTTGTTATGCTGTCAGTTGTCTCAAACCTGCCCGATGACTGCCACTACTCTATAGCTACTGTCCTTTATAATCACCTCAGTGAAAAAATTCAGTCCTTTCAAGATCTGGGGAAACAGCAGTGAGCTAGTGATTTGACCTATTTTTCAAACCCTCAATAAAATACTTGAAAGTTGAATACAGGGCTACATTCAAAGAACCATCCACCCTGACCAAGTTGGTTTATGTTGGAGGTTCTGGTATGGCTCTTTACATATAAGTCAACACAAATAATAGATTATATAAATGGACTTAAATGTGAAAGTTACATGACCATTTCAATGGAAGCAGAAAAGGCCTTTGACACATTGCAGCAGGTCTTTATGATAAAAGTTGTAGACAGAATAGGACATCAGAGAACAAACTTCAGTACAGTAAAGGTTGCATATGAAAAGCACACAGCCACCACTATTATGAATGGAGAAAACCTTGAAGTGATTCCATTAAAATCAGGGATAAGCTAGGGCTCTCTTCAACCACTTTAAGTTTAATTCAATCTTATATATTTAACAATTCATTTTATTTCCCCTTTACCTGATATGGCTTCCAAGTGAAATGATTAAAAACTTTTCATACTATATAAATTTTGGTCTTGGTTTTGTCACTATGAACCTCAGAACATTCCATATCTATTCATTTTTTAGTTTCCAAAATTTTGACACTGTCATCTACCAAGTTTTTCCATCTTAATGACTTGAAAAACAATAGACACTATATTATTGTGCAATATGGGGATAGAAGTGACAGACTGTAAAATTATAAATGTATGTTTCCCATGTACTTCACATGCTTGACTTCATCTAAAGCTCAAACCATCTGTTAACATTTAATAGTCCTACTAAACCATTTTTGCAAATTGGAAACTGGAATGCAGAATTGTTAACTAGCTTGTTATGCTTTACAGATTTTGCACATAGCAAAACTCAAATCCAAACTCATTTCTCTGGCTAAAAGCTCTCTACTCCTTAATTCATGTTAATAAACCTCATCAAGTCATTTCTATTGAAAGGAGGGGACATTGAAACATTTCCTAGGGTATTTAAGAGATAAATGCTTGTGTCTTTCTGGTGCTATGATAGATGAGAGAACTTATTTAGATTCTATTCCATAAATGTAGGTAATATAAATTACTACTCACTGAAGTAGAAGATGACTGAATGTTAGAGGTAAATAGAGCCAGCCATGTGTTTTTTTTTTTTTTTTTTTTTCATGTTTCTTAACTTTTGCATTAGACTTCAAGGTTGAAAGTAAAACCTGTACTAAACTAGCAAATGGAAATATGACGTGTTATCTGTCAATTACCTACTTTGACTATATATTATTGGGCAAATAAGGACCTCTTTAAGTAAATAATGATGCTACTTGCTATAAATTATCTTAAGTATACACAATCTATTACCATCACAAATTGATAAATTATAGAATGAATTTTAAAGATAAATGGGTAGAATATTTTAGTGAAGTTGAGAATATTTAAAACTGTCACCTACTATAGGTACCAGAAGACTTACTGTCATCTATTATAGGTACCAGAAGACTTACTGTTACCTACTATAGGTACCAGAAGTCTATATGGAGTTAATGAAGTATAATATCCATTCATAATTATTTAGAATATGTTGATCTACAAGCAGCTAAAACTGAAATGCAGTATAAAAGTAAATAGATTCACAATCCCATAGAAAGAAGAAAAAGTGAAATACCTCAACCTATCAGCTGAGTGACTTTATTATGTGGCTGCACCAGATCCCATCTACCTATATTCCTGCTCTTCTCTGCACAATAACCTTGCATGTTTGCTTGCATCATGGCTTACAATAACTTCAGGTTTCATATGGAAATCAGGTTTTCCCAGTAAGTAATAAGGGTGCCATAATTTTGCATGTTCATGAAAAGTGAGAAAAAAATTTTCTCTGTAAACCCATGCATATAAAGTTGATCATAACACTTGGCTACAAGAAAATAGTTGAGTTTCATGGCATTTTAGTAATATAAAAATTTACTATGCTAGTGTAATTGCCATGAGTGACTAGGAGTGATTATCTGAAAAATGAGTGGTTTTATATATAATGGAAATTTTATTTGAATTGTCTTTGCAACATTAGATTGAATAGGTCTTATCAATGAATTCTGGACTTCCTGAAATAATCACAAATGAAATCCTTGTGAAAAGGTGAACCCATCATAATTTTACCGAGAAGCTTTAATTGGAACATTTTAGTTGGAAACATTTTAAAGCCACACCAGCCAGTTTCCTATTCAAAAGAAATAAACAGAAACAATGCATAATAAAATATAGCAATTAGTAGTTTATTCATTATATTTATTAAAATATAATTACATCATTCCCATTAACCCTCCTTTCTTCAGCCCCACCAACATGCACACACCTTCCCAAAATCATGGCTTTATTTTAAATGTTATTGTCGCATGTATGTATAATACATAAAATTTAAATATAATCTGCTGACTCTGTTCATGTATTTGTATGTACATGACTTTAGGGCTGACTGCTAGGAACTAGATCACCAGTTAGGGGACCCAATTCTGAGGGAGACTACTTCTACATCTTTCAGCATTCTTAGTTTTTTGTAGTTCATTCGGTTGTGGTGTGTTCTTTCCATGAGGCAGGTCCTGGTCCTGTTTAGGCACCTATATTGTTGAAGTGTCAAGGCTGAAGCTTCCTTGTCTTTTCTAGGAGATACAAACTAACAGCAGGTTTTTTGTTCCTCTGGACTTATAACCTTTGCACCTCTCCTTCTATAATATTCTGAGTTTTAGGAGCAAGAGTTGTATTCTAGATCAGTTAGTTATATCTCTGCAACCCAGGAACATCAGTTGTTTATGAATTTATAATTGTAGACAGTAAAAAGTTGTCCATATGTTAGGCTTCTGCTTAATCGTGAAATTCTAGTCTATTTCTCATTAGGTGTCTCATATAATAAGTTGGTTCTCAGAATGTCCACAAAAATACAGACAAATGAACTGAAGTTCTACATGGAGACATACAAGAAACTGATTAAAATTCCCATAAGTTGTTGAAATTTCAAGTCATTCTTTTCCATATATAACTTTTCTATGGAAAAAAATCCTAAAAACTGTGTTTACTTTTCCTTAAATGTATTAAATCTTAAAACTTAACAATGCATAATGTCCTCCAATCAGAATTGTACAAGGAAATAAATCAGTTTTATGGGTCATATCTTAAGAGTTTACAATTCAGTATGTGTTGGGTGTGCTTGAGAATTTGTGTTTCTGGCGTCATACCAGATGGTATGATTATAGTTTAACACAAAGTAATGCCCGAGACATAGTACTGCCTCCTATTATCTTTCATATATATTCTTGCTCTGTTGATTCTTAGGGAACGAGAAAAAAGGAAAACAGCCACTATATAATGAGTTTTGACCAACGACCCAAATGCATTTTTATTGTCTTTCCTTAAGAACTCATGTAGCCCTATCCAATAGTAGTTGAAATTTTCCTCAACACCTATAGGAATACAATTCTGTAATTTTCCTGAAAACTTGCATAAGGGTGTGTCAAGAAGAATGAAGCATGAATAGGAACAGTGCTCCAGAGTTTTCTGACTGAAGAGACCAATGGTACTTGCCCTGTGGGTTTTAGATTCATTCATGGAACATTAATTTTCATACAAAGCAATGAATGGCAAAGTGCTGACAGTTCATATGGATGATACTTTTGAGAGTTGTCTTGTGTAATGATCCTGGTAGGATCAACATTATTTGGGGATGAGACATGAAATACTGAAGAATCTCCTCAAGGTGTGTAATGGCACAAAGTTCCTTGGGTATGTAGAAGGGGTCCTGTTTCCAGAGGTGTGAACAAGTTATTAACAGTCAGATTGTTCCGATGATCTTCACTAAACTGTTTTCACAGATGTGTGGTAACTTATTTTGTAAATTTAATTATACCTTCCTAAAGTGAGCAGTTGAAGTTTTGGGTAGGTAAAGAATAATGTGAATTGACTTCTGAACTTTTTCAAAGCATTACTCATTTATCAAGTAATTAAGCTACCAACAGTTAATCAAAAACACTCTCCTGTGTTCAAATGCTTTTTCCCTTAAAATGTAATCATTTTGAGATGATTGTATGTGTGGAAGATTTAATTAGTAGATTTATCACTTACTGATCATTTTATCTATTAAAGCTAATTAATAATTGTGATATTCCTGATGTAAACTAACAGTGCTTATATTTGATTACTTGTTAAACCTGTGTATTATCCTTCAGGTATCCTATAATGGAAATATTACGCATATATCCTTTAAATGTTTTGCATTTTTTTTTTGGAGAAGTATAACATAATGTGCTTGTTGAATGCTGTCAGGGGTCAGTTCTCCCTTGACAACAGGTAGATCCTGAGGGTTTAAACATGGATAGTTAGACTAGCAGCAAGTGTTTTTTTTTTTTTTTTTAACCCATCTCACTGGCCAAACAATTGTCCTTTTAAACCTATAGATTTGGTTTCTGAATATTAAAATAAAATGTACCTTTTTTGTAAATGGCACACCATGTTTGGTATTATACAGTACTAAGTTATATCCTGGATATTATTTGTAGAAGAGTGAAGCTTTCATAAAAAAAAAAAAACCAATAGAAAAAGCAATAGATAGGTCTAGTTGTAGGATGGGTATTTGGGTATTTGTGCCTTTGGATTTTTAACAAGAACAGTGTAATATGTTGATGAGGAATGAGACAGGCAGAAGAAGAACATGAGACAGGATTAGAAGATAGAACATACATTTTTTTCATAAGAGCTAAGGTTTAAGGATGAATAAGAAAAAATACTTTGTTGTGTTAATATTACTGATAAAATATAGAAGGAAAAGGAAGACATAAATGTTGACAATCTAACTTTAAAGATAACTGGCCTAAAAAGAACTTACCAAGAATGTAACATTACAATTAAAAAATAGAGAGGAGATAAGAAAGCAGGAGTAGGTATATAGGATGGAAGGAAGCTGTCCAAAGAATAAATGAAAATTCACTGTGAGGTCAACCTGTGCCAGCCTTGTTTCTCAGAGTGGCCTAAACGGAGTAGATCTGGAGATGATTAAGAAGGAGGTAGTTAGAGTGGTGGGTCCCACACCTTGTTGGTCATGGGAAGAACTATGGATATGTTGTAGATCTGAACTACATTTCTCTCTGTTGAAAATGATGTGTGTGAGTGTGGGGAGCTGGTCTTGTATCTGATAACAAGTCATTGGATTTAATTTATAAAGTGTTTCTTGGGATACAACTGATATATATATATATATATATATATATATATATATATATGTGTGTGTGTGTATATATATATATATATATATTCATTTTGTGTACTGATTGTGGATTTTTCACATCATGCATCCCATTCCCATTTATCTATCCAACCCTTCATATCTTCCCTCTGAACATGCAACCTCCTCCTCAAAATAAAAGAATTTAAGCAAAAAAAATGTTTTGATGTGGAAGCTATAGTGTGATACAATAAGTCACACAGTATACCACTGTGTCCATATATTTTTACTTCTAAGTGTTCTTTGCAATAATTCATTGTTCTGGTTGGAGGTTTGGAGGTCTCTGACTTCTCCTATACCCTTAGTATGGGTCCTCACTGGGACTCTTCTTGGATATCCTCTTGTTCTCTAGTGTCATGGGGATCTTCAGCCTTAGTTATGCAGGCCCAGAAGATCACAGATGGGGTGGATACTGGAGTGGACCAACTCAGCCCTAGTTCTGCATCTTGATGGTAGCTTGGTTGGTCAGCCTATCAGCTTCCTCTCTCCAGTACCAACTGGGTGAGCCTGTACTTCTCTGGCAAGTTTACCAATTGCAGCATATAGAAAGGAGCAGGACCAGTTCTAGTCTTACTCCCTGCATGCTCCCACCAAGTTTTGTCCATCTAAGATGCAGGGCAGCTCTCAGGAGTGTTGCAGTTGGTGAGGTAAAGGGCGAGCTCTCCTACTCTCTTGTCCAAGGTCAGCTCCCCCTCCTACCACAAGTGTCAATGGGAGGGAGCAGGAGGACATTTTTCCTCATTCATTCTATCATATGGCAAATGATGGGGAAGTCTGCGTGGGTCAGTTCTTCTGTTCTCAGGACTGACTCACCAACTCCCCAAACAACAGGACCAGCTCTATAGGATCAGGGATGGGGGGAGTATGGTAGAGTTGGGGTGAGACCAGATCTCTTATGTAGATTTATGGAACCAGATCACCTTCACAAACATACCCCACACCCTGTACTCCCCTCAGCTAACACCCCTCTTCCCATACCCCCTCACTCTAGTCAATAGGGTCTGCACTATTGTGCTACCCAGTTGAGCACGAGGCCTCTTCTGAGTATTACAGACAGTGAGGAGCAGGGTCAGTTCTTCCAGTGTTGTGACACCAGGACTAGCAGTATGTGGCAAGGGAGTGAAAGGAAAATCTCTCCCTTGTCAATGCCACCACATGAGAGACAGATATTGGACATAGCTCTCCCACTCTCATGGTTGCAGGGCTGGCTCACCTGCACCCACACCAAAGGGGTCCCCTCTACTTTTTGCCCAAGTGAGGTGAAGGGCCCACTTTATTTACATAACTGTGTCAGCACTATTGAGCAAAACATGGCTCTCGGCAGCAGCCCGCAGCCCATGTAGGGACAGCACCATGGTCCTGCATAACAAGCAGACCAACCCATGTCAGTGGGTTCTTCTCTGCTCTTGGCATTTCCAAGTGCACCTGTCTCAAACACATTAATAACCCCCCTCCTATTTCCCTACTGTGTACTCATCACCATAATGCTGCACTGTGCAGGCTCTTGGTTTATCTCTGCAAGGGTATGAAAGGGTATATCTTAAACCTAGAGAAGACCAAGTAGGTGGCATTTTACATAATGGAGCATCAGTGTTGTCATTAAATATTATAAAATCTCAGGAAAAATACAAGAAAGAGAAAAGGAGCAGAGAATAATGAAAGCAAAAGGAGTTTGTGAGAGAAAGAAAGTAGGAAAAAATGTAAATGATAGAGGGGCAAGTAAAGAAACCAAACAAAATTGACTGGAGTAGAGGTAGCAGTTTTGTGTGGGTGGTGCTGGTAATTGAACTCTGGCCCTGGCTATAAGAAATGAGTATTTATCTGCTAATCTGTGGTGCCATTTCCTACTGGTTAAAGAGGTAGTGTATGAAAAATACTCATGCAATATTCCTATCATTGTATTATCATTCCAAATATTTTCTAAATTTCTGAATAATACATGCATGTGTGAAATATGTGTTTAAACATACAATCATTTATTTTCATTTTATTCCCACTGTTAAATATAAGTAGTAAATATATAGGTATGTATTTTATTTTATTATTCATTTGATATCATACTTCTTAGAGGCCACAATAAAGTTTTTCCTTTAAGCATTCTTTGTGTTGCTTTTCCTAGCCATATTATCTTAGTTTGATTTTCATGATCTTAGCCAGAGGTGGCTGCTCTTGTTTATAGTCCATAATTTGGGAGGTAAAGGCAGGAAAATTTGGAGATCAAGGTCATCCTCACATATTGAGAAAATCAAGGCCAGTCAGGGGCTACATCAGACCCTGTCTGACAACATCAAAAACACAATACAACGTGTCAGAACCCAACACAATGAAAAGTTCACAATTCAGAATACTACTGTACTGATGTCATGACTTTTAAATAATTTATGGTTTTACTATCATTTTCATTCTGTAAAGTGACAGCTTTTCTTGTTATTTAAGTACTTGTTATAGGTTCCATATATCATTACTCTAAGCTTGGCACTGTTGTTTCAAATAAAATATAGAGATGTTTGGAAAGACATTACAATAGTTACTTAATTTTATTAAATTTATTATCACTCTATAGTACTCCTTAGGGTACACTGAGAATTTATTGTGTTGTTCAATGTTCAGAAATTGCAAACCACAGTGCAGTAAATAATCATTTTATCTTTATATCCCTTCACATTATTTTCATCTTCTCTCGAATATGAGTGATAAGAAATGAGTAAAGAGTGATGCATATACATGAAGATGATACTGGTCATATATTCCATCCATCTGAATCAGCAATGATGTCACCACTGCACCATGGTGATGATTCCATATTGTACTACAGTTTTATGAAGTACTCTAGATTTTGTATACCTAAACCAAAAACAGTGACTGTCCCTTCTCACAGATATAGAAAGTAAACTTAATTGGTGGTTTATATTTTTTATTAATACCATCTGACAGCAAAGTATATGTAATATTGAAAAGGTCTAGCAAGGAAGTTTCAGGAAATGTTTTTCCTGGTAAGTGCACAAGTTTCTTTTGCCCCAGGTAGTGAAGATGCAGGTGTGTGTTTTATGGGTTACTATTTTGTGAGGCAAAACCCCTTAGTATACCCAATTTGTAAGAAATTCCAAAGCAACTATATATTGACAAAATAGTTTGGAGCAATGACAGTCACTGCTGTGCCTCTGTTCTCAAGAATAGAACAGCCAGTGGGTAGTGAACATGAATCCTGCTGATAACATTTACCCAAGACTAGATTTTCAAAGTATAAAATGTTTAATACTAACATAAAATACAAAGAATTTGGCCAGCTAAAATTTTTCTCTCTACAATCTCTTTCCATATTTACTCTTATCTCTTCCTCTTGCTTATCCTTGGATTTAGTACTGAAGTAGAAAAATTAATCCCATTCTTACTCACATTTTCCATCTGAAACCCAGGAAGAAATCTCTATATGTGGCTTGGATGGATCTCAACAGCTCTCATCTAACATGATACCTTTAAAATCACAGGTTGCTGGCAGGAAGCAAAATGAAAAGTGCTAAGGCAAAAGTCTTTAATAAGAAACCACTAGTATCTGTACTGTGAGCTAATGAATAGCACACAAACCATCTGCATGAGTAGGACGAGCAGTGTTAAAGGGAGTAATGTTTGTGTACCAGTGACATTCTGGCTGTTCACATATGTATGAACAATATATAATTGAAATATATAGCAGGTATAGAGATAAGTACCTTTGCACATTATTAGCATTTTATTAAAGGACTTTATACTTTGATTTCTGCAAATTTCCATGCAATACCAATGCTTCCAGATCTCTAAAATGTCCATTTAAATCTCATGGTGGATGAGAACACGTACATCAAAAAGAACTAAAAACTTTAAAATTTTGAAAACCATATTATTTAGTACTTATTAATTTAATAAAAGTTTAATAAATAATAATTTAAATAATTGTATTACACAGTTTTAAAAAATAATTTAAATTATTATGTTTGCTATTTATGTGAATAACAAGTTTTTTCTTGAAAGAATGAAATTTAAAATAATGTAAGAACACTTAAAATTTTAAAAATTCATTCATGACAAGATGAATGAAAATTTCATGACTAGAAATCAAATTATTGACTAAATACTTAAATATATATTAAATACTATAAAAATTTGTGATTAGTAATATACTCAGAAATGAGGTGTTTTGCACACCTGTAACTATTGGGAAGGAGGAGGCTCTGATCACCCTCAGCTGCAAAGGAAAGAATTACTGGCTCAATAAATTTAAATAAATACATACATTCACAAATCTTCACTATGTGGTCAAATTGCTGTGCCCTATTTCTTTCATAATTATGATAGCATAAATTACTAAGTATAATACAAGGTACGAAACTGAATGTCTCTTTTTCTTTCTTTCTTTCTTTCTTTTTTTTTTTTCGTGCCAGATATCATAAAGGATCAGTGTGCCTTGTTTTCACAGCTGACCTTTGTTCATAAAGGACTCTAAAGATACTTAAAATTTTTATTACTTTTGTATATGTTCAGTTTACTGGTAGTGACACATATGCATATAAACACAAACACACACACAGACATACATATACTAATCTATTACTCAGTTAATCCTTTCTACACTATATATATACATACACACACACACACACACACATACACACACACACACACACACACACACATATATATATATATATATATATATATATATATAAATCCCTACTACAATATATATGTCACTGTTTCAACTCCTACTGTGACCCTCTAAGATAATGTATTATCACCCCCATTTCATATTTCAGAACATATTGGCACACTATACATATAATGTGTTCTAATTGACATAGACAAGGGTATACAGTGAAACAGCCTGAAGCCAGATTATTATGCTGTCACTCATATTACTATTACATCTCTGTAAATTTGATGTGATCTAGAAACTTGTATCTAATATATAAGCAAATATATATGCATGATTATGACTCTACAAAAATGTAAAACTGAGAATATATATAATTAATACACATTTCAAAGTATGATATTCTGACGTCATTCACTTAATAGGTACCTTATTTTCATTATTAAAGACTTACTTATTCCTAAAATGTTCATATTGACATTTTATATGGTAAAGAAGTGAAACTGACAATTTGGAGAGAAAACTCTACTGGTCAGCTTTAATGTCAGAATAACACTAGCTAGAGGGTCATCTTGGAAAAGGAAACCTCAACTGAAAAATTACTTCCCTCAGATTGACCTGCAAGTATGTCCTTTGGGCATTTATTTATTTATTTATTTATTTATTTATTTATTTATTTATTTTTCTTAATTTATATATCGATCTCAGTTCCCTCTCCCTCCCTCTCTCACTCCATCTCTCCCTGCCTCCAGTCCATGTTCCCCACCACCACCGTCACATCCCACCCTCCCCAAACACTCCACAGGGAGGATTATGCCTTCCAGGAGGGATCAATAAAATCTGTTGAGTCATTTGAGATAGGGACTAGGCCCTGCCTAGTATCCCTCCCCGGGGAATGTGCTCCTTTGGGCTTTTTTGTTTTGTTTTTTTTGTTTGTTTTTTTTTTTTTTTTTTTTTTGATAAATGACTTATGTGGGAAGACCCAGACCACTGTGGGTAATGTCACTCCAGGGCCGGTGGATCTAGACTGTAGAACAAAACAAGCTGCATAAGCCATAAGTAGAAAGCTTGCTTATAAGTGGCATTCCTCCATGCCTTCTTCTTTAGTTCTTTCCTCTGTAATCCTGACTTGAGCTCCTCTCTGGACTTGCCACAGTACTGTACACTAGAAATATAAACCATACCTCACTCCAAGTTGCTTTTGGCCATGGCATTTTCTAAAAGAAATAGAAATGTTAACTAAGACAATCACAGCCAGCATGCCTTCAGGACTAAGTCACAAAATAGAAATTGCCCATAGGGAGCAGTGAGTACTCAGGTAAATTATACACAAATCCCTACTTATTTCATGCATTGCTTTCATGGCATGGAATAAACAAACAATGACTGATTTCTTGCTCCAGGAATTTGCCATGGTCTCAGTTGCTACATAAAATCATAAGTGAAGCTTATTAAACTTTAAATAAATAAATTCCTGGAAAATTACTTTGAAAGTGATTGGTTAGATCATAACATACACCATGAGCAATGCCTTTTCTTTCTGAAGAAATCTACAACCTCATGTTTATTAGTGAAAGAAATTTTCATGCTTCTTTATTAACCAAAACTCTAGACATAATAAAACAGGGATCAATGTTAAACACCCACTCTGGAACACCTTTATTGGAAATTCTGCCCAAATTGGCCCTGTGGTTTCACCAGTGCCCTGTCTTGTCCCTATCATTATCCAGGTCAAATGATGTCAGTTTATCTTTATACTTGTTTATGTTTTATTGCTTGCTTGTTTACTAGTTTGAGACAGGACTTCACTCAATATCTTGGGTTACCTTGGACCTCACTATGATGCCCAGGCTGCTAACTCTGGGAAAATATGTAACTGAATTTCCAGAATGATAGGATTACTTCATGAACCACCACACTCAGCTGGTTAGTTTCTTGAGGCACCAATCACCTGTCTTTAAGTCTACATTCTTACCAGAAAGGTATTGCTTTCCAGTTTAACTCAAAAATTGCCACTACAAATCATTCTTGTTCTTCTCCATAGTGAAAATGCAGTGGCAATTATTTTCCCTCTTCTTGTTTGAAACATGAAATTATAGTGTGCTAGCCATTGTATATTATGCCTATTGGGCACCTATCATTGACTTTGGAGTGGTTTCTAGTTATATGTACAAATGGGATAGATTGGGACTGGTTGCCGATGACCCAGATAGAGGCTAAAAAAAAGTTAAAATGCAGGTAGAAATGGATTATACCAGATGGATATAATAGGAAAAAAATGTGTTACAAAAATCAGAAACCCAGTATAGATTATATTAAAGCCCTCGTCATAATTATGTTATTGTTGTTCAATTGTTTAGGAAGAAACCAAAGAATAAAACAGCAAGGGGTCCCTTTTTACTTGATAGAAAAAAGAATTCAACATACTTGTAAAACAAGGCATAATGTCACTCTGATGAAGCATTTTTGAGAATAACTAGTACATGAAACATGAGCAATTTCTCTATTGAAGATTCAACTGCAATGGCAGCTGGCATTTCAGAAGGATTCACTAACATTAATTTTAAAGTTGAAAATGCTGCACAAGCAGCCATATAATATAGACTGTCAAAATAAATAAGACAATTTTTTAAAATATATACTGTACACAAGGACTTTGGAACTTGAAAACCCCAGAGCCTTTAAAATGAAATACATGGGTTTTTCGAGATAATGTTGGGAAGAATTTGTTTTATTAATAATGAGTTTTGGAAATAGGTATGCATTAAAATCTAATGGCATAGTAACCTAATGAAATAAACTTACATTGTATTTACAAGTAATTGTGAGAAAATCTTTAAGTAAGTTATGTGAGTCTCAGAATAGTATGAAAGTATTTGTCTTCCTTAGTTAGGGTGTCTATTGCTGTGATGATAAAACACTGTGAACCGACAACACACCATGACCAAAATAAAACTGTGGAGAAAAGTATTTATTTGACTTAACATTTCGGCATTATAGTCCATCTCTGCAGAAAGTCAGGACAGGAACTCAAAGAGTGGGATCCTGGGATGCTGATGTAGAGTCTATGGAGGGACCCTAATTACTAGCTTGCTTCCCATGGCTTGCACATCATGCATGCATAGGATGACCATCCCAGGAAAGATGACACCTGATGGGAGATGCCATTCTGTAAATATGTTTCTCATACTGATTAATGAATAAAGCACTGTTGGCCGATAGGAAAGCAAGATAGGCGGGGCTAGGAGACAAGGGGGATTCGATGAAGTAGTAGGGAGGAGTCAATTTGGAAGAGGGGGAGAGCAGAACACTTGCAGGCTCTCTCTTTGGTAAGATAAGACCACGTGGAGATTAATAGAAATGGGTTAATAATTAAGACAGAGCTAGCCTATGTGAAACTACTACCTGGCCAACAGCATTATATCAAATACAGAGTCTCGGAGCATTATTTAGGGCTGGCGCAGCGGCAGGACAAGACCAGCAGCAGGCAGAAAAACCTTACTCCTTCAGACACCTAATATGGGCTGGATCATTTCCCAACAATCAGTAATTAGTAAAATTCCATACCTGGATCTAATAGAGGTAATTTCTCCACTGAGGTATCTTCCTTTTAGATATGTCTAGCTTGTGTCAAATTGACATAAAATTATCCATCACAGCCTTAAAGGACCTTCTAGATGCTTGATTTTTACCAACCTATATTTTGAATTAATCACAGATACATATTTTAAAAATACCATATGTGGGACTTCTTCAAAACATAACAGTGGCCAAATAAGATATTGTATTCTATATTGAAAAAACTATTCATAAGATCAGGGTTTACATGATTTTCTAACCAGGAAACTATAATATACTGCTTCAGATTTGTAGTCATATTATCCTTTATGGTAGATATTACATATGAAAGATATAAGGTGCCGATAACTCTCATGACACCAATGTAGAAATTTGACAGTGTCATAGGTCTTGGCTTTGTTGTAATTTCAATATCAGGGCTCCATACTTTAGACAGTTTTAGAGTGAGACTATTTTTTTTCCCATCAATAGCTTCAGAAATCGCTTTATACCTTTTAGGGATGTCAATCAGTCCTTGTCACAAAAGATTATGCTTTTCATAAACAACTGCTTAATGTTGTTCACCTTGTGGAACAATACTTCCTACCTTTCTTCTCCATCTGCAGTCTTGAACTGTATGTTGCTATGTACTTACTGGAATTTCACTTTATTAATTTAAATTGGGATATTTGCTTCTTCCCAAGCTTCAGGGTTCTCAGTCAAAATCCTGGGGAGAACTGCCCAGTGGGTTCATGAAATCTTTGTAACTGCAGGTTTTTTTAAACTCATATCAGCCCAAAGTCATTAGCTTAATTTATGTTGAATGTTCCTTTCATCTCTGTTTTGTTTTGTTTCATTTGTTTGTTGGCTTGAACCAGGTTTTCATGTATGCTAACCTAACCCAGATTTATCTGTAGGCAAGACTGGTTTTGAAATTCAGATTATCTGGCCTTCTCTTCTGTGTTAGAATTGTAGGGATTGCCTGTTGTTCCTGATTCTTCTTTGTTTTTCTCTTGCAATCATCATACATGATTGATTCAAGGTACCCAGGGGTAATAGTGCCCTAGACAATATTGCTTCTTATCTGTAATTGCTTAACTTATGATTCTTTAAATCCACAATTTGGTGATTGGTTTAGGAAATGCCAGTACATTTGTTATTGATCTGATTTGGATCCACTTTAAAAGTCAAGCAATGGTTGTGATGTTGTCCTTTTCTACTCGCTATGGGGAACTAAACTTACAGCATCCTCAGATTTAGTAACTTCCTTTTTTTTTTTACTATTTTATATTATACTGTAAATAAACCATTTGCAAAGAGATATATTTTAGGTTGATAGTTAATAGTATGATTTCCAATGACTTTTTAAAACTAGCATTTTTATGAACTTTTTCTTGTGAGACTTTTGGTATGTGTATGGGTGTGAACATATCATGGGTATTTGTCTAGGAATGAAGTTCCTGATGCATGCATTATACAAGAGCTATCCATTTTCTTACATATACATAAGACTTTATAAAATGTTACTGATTTTTATACTTATCATGTTAATAATTCCCATATAGATATGTTTTCCCATTACTCTTTACTCCTAACACAGTTTTGTTGCATTTAAGTGTATTGTTTTCAGACCTAAGGATTAGTTTCAGAAATTGTTTTTGACAAGAGTCTTTTATACCTAAATTCTACTTTAACTGAAGATCTTTATTTTTTCTACTCAACTTGAAATGCAATAGTACAGAGTTTTGCCACTGCAGTAACACTTCAAACATGTTGTATTTTGTCTATTGATATCTGGTTTTGATCCTGTGAGCTGAGGATAATAAACTGTCACTTTGTATTATTGTTCCTTTGTAGTTAAATATATGTGTCCCTTTAGAGCCATACTTTCACATTACTAATAACTCTTTACCTTATATTTTATGCACATTGATTTTTTTATTGTTTTTATTCTGCGTGACACAGAATATAATTCTTTATTCTTTAGCACAATGAATTTCACTACATTTTCAAAGTTTCCAGCCATCATTTCATTCAGCACAGCAAGACTATCATCTTCAAAAATTCTTTCAACTGAATGATAGTCATAATTTTGGAGCAGGTAGAATGGCCTAGCACATAGTATTTGCTGTTCAAGCTTGAGATGTTTCCCTAGACCCATAAACTGAACAGAGAACTGACTCTTAAAAGTTCTGCCTTGATTACACACATGCTATGTCATATTTATCCTCACACTGACAAACATATTATACAGTCACAATAATGCATTTTGAAATATGTATTAATTATACTATAACCCAAATTTCTGTTTTATTTTACTATTTCAATTTTGGAATTCTCTGGTTCTTCATCCTGAAATTTTGGGTTAACTGACTGCCAATCATCTGTTATTCTTTTTTTAATATTTTTTCATTATTTAAATTTTTCACATTATACATATCAATCCCAGTTCCCTCTACCTCCCATTCTTAGATGCCCTCACCTGGACCTCCTTCCCAACCCCATCCACTGCCCGAGGATGAGGTCTTCCATGAGAGATCATCAAAATCCATCAAGTCATTAGGGATAGGGCATAAGCCCTTCCCTATGTGTTACAAGTAGGTTTTTCCCCTGGCCTGGGCCCACTGCCATGCCACCCTAAAAAGCACATACACAGATGCTGTATTAGATATAATTCTGTTGGCCTGTTACTAGTTAGTTTTTTATCAGCTAGCTCTGTCTTAAATATTAACTCATTTCTATTAATCTAAATATTTCCACATGGTCTCTTCTTACCAGAGAAAAGGGCAAGCATTCTGTTCTCTCCAGTCTCTCCATGCTGATGCCTCCCTACTACTTCCAGAATGCTCCTTGTCTCCCACCAATCTTGCTTTCCTATTGGCCAACAGCATTTTATTCATTAACCAATAACAGAAAAATATTTACAGAATGACATCTCCCATCAAATCCTCTTTTTCTCTATAAAATAAAAAGAAGTGTTTTAACCTTAACATAGTAAAATATATCACACAACAGTTATCAAATAAGAATCACAGTTAACAATATTTAGTCCATTAACATTTATCTAGATTTAAAGAAAATATTCTGTCATCTATTTTATCTTTGTGAATCTAAAGTCCTATGTGTAACATCTTTAATCTTAACTAAGGAAAACTATAACCATAACTATCTGTCTTCAACTCCATCAAAGAGCTCAGAAGGGTAATATATAAACTCTTGAAATGACAGAGAAAACTTGCCTGGTCAGTCACCCAAAGTTCTTCTGTAATCTTCCATCTTCAGCCTATAGGCCATAGTGTGTCTGGCAGAGTCCTCAGCAAAGCAGAAAACTTTAAACCGTCCATCTGTATTGGCAGTTTGTCAGTCAATTTTCTCTGTGTCCTGCAAAATGTCTGGTAGATTCTTCCATGAAGCAGAAACCATGTAGCACTGTCCATTTTGTTACAGTAGACATTTTCCTGTGGGTCCTGCATGTCCAGTTTGTACAGCATAAAGTCAAACAGTGTAGACAAGAGCAGTATCTTGTCCAAATGGCTAGTCTTGCCAATTGGAAGTAAACTCCATAACATGTTTCTCCAAGGTCCATCTTCCTTTCTGACACTGGTGGTGTTGCCAAGATCAGTTGTGCTTTATTGTCAAGAAAAACCCTAAACCATTTTAAATGTCATATTCTGTAGGTCTTTGAAAAGTTTGAAGAATGCCTATTTACCTCAAATTAATGTCTATATATCTAGAAATCTTAATTAACTTAACTATAAGATCTGACTATCATAGGTAACTATCTATAATCTGTAATGAATAATATATATTACAATTCTACATAATACCTAAACAAGTGGAGAAATATGCATATCACAAAATTGAACTTAAATTGTATCAATAAATGAAAATTCATTCTAAAACAAAGTATTCATATCTATACCATAATCTCCTTTTTACCTTTAAAAGAATTGGTTGTGATAATTAACCATGTATAACCAAGTCCATTTAAATGAAAACAAACATTTATAAACAGTATTTGGGAATTTGGGCATTGTTTTTTTCCAAACTGCTTCTTGCTGGTAGGGAGCACTGTCATGGGGATCCTAAGAAGACACAGAAATCCAGGCTGTAGTGGTCTGCAACACTGCATTGTCCCATAGACATTGTTTCAGGGGGTCTTGCTTGATCAAACCATATTAGTCTGGAAGGAATCCTCAGGTTTTCATTTTCTGTGGAAACCAAAATAGAAATCCTTTCCCCCACTAACCTATGCTTGACCTTAAATTTTGGAGTCATATATAAATTGGATTGATCCAGCAGCATTTGTTTTAACAGTTGTTGTTATTTCCTCAGGAGTCAAACGATACAAAGACAGTATAATACTGTACAGTATCCAGATTCTCTCTATCTTTACATGGCTTTTTTATTACTCTGTTTCTGTTAGTTCTATTTTTTCATTTTTTGAGACAGAGTTTCTCTGTATAACATTTGTCTGTCCTGGAATTCACTCTGCATACCAGGTTTATTTTGCAATCACAGAGATCTGCTTGCCTTTCTCTCCCAAGTGCTCGAATTAAAGGCTTGTGCCACCACACTCAGCTGTTCTCTATTTTTTTATTCTTTTTTTAAACCATTTATCATTTTTCTTTTTCTCTCCCAAGCCTACGTATATTTTAGAACACACTGTAAACCTTTAGTGCTTTTTCTTAATGTGAATTTGTCTTTACTGTAAATCTTTATCTTTTTCTGGCCATGAGTCTTTTATCTGCTAAACAACATAGCTAAAAATGAAAGCCACAGTTGATTCAGCCATGGTCTATCCAAGATGGCAGCAAGTACTTTTACCTCCAGAACTGAGAGCTGTGGTCACTGCCTTGGTCTGTGCTGCCATCCAGCATCATGTTGTCAATTGTAGATGTTGTCACTGTCATTGCCAGCTCTCATATAAAACATTCAGTTGTTAGCAGAGTTCTTTAAAAGCCTTGAGGTTTTTAGCCACTTATGCTGAGTTAGGTAATCTCCCTTAAAGGAGCTGTGCAAATCTCTGTTTGTCTCTAACAAAACAGAGTCCAACTGAGGAAAATGCTGCTACCAAGAAGTCTTGCTTGTCTCTGTTCTTTTGTTTCTAAAATCCATTTTAAGCTTTTCTTAACTTTTATGTTGAAGTTGTTTGGTCCTTGTTGTGGTGCCATATGTTATGAGTAGGTTTTTCCCCTGGCCTGAGCCCACTGCCACGGCAGCCCCAAATAACACACACACAGATGCTGTATTAGGTATAATTCTGTTGGCCTGTTACTAGTTTTTTACTGGCTAGCTCTGTCTTAAATATTAACCCATTTTCATGTGGTTTCATCTTGCCAGAGAGAAGGGCCAGCATTCCGCTATCTCTAGTCTCTCCATGCTGACCCCTCCCTACTACCTCCAGAATTCTCCTTGTCTCCTAGTCCAACCTATCTTGCTTTCCTATTGGCCAACAACTCTTTATTCATTAAACAATAAGAGAAACATATTTACAGAATGACATCTCCCATCACCCATGTCTCTAGGCTAACAGAATATCCCTCCATGGGGAATGGGCTCCACAAGTCCATTCGGCACTAGGGATGCTTCCTGTTTCCACAGACAGAGGTCTCTTAGACTGCCCAATCCTCCTAGCTGACACACACATTCAGATAGTCTGGTTTGTTCCTATGTTGGATCCCCAGCTGCCAGACTAGAGTCCATGAGTTCCCACTTGCTCAGGTCAGCTGTTTATGTGTATTTTCCCAGCGTTGTCTTGGCCCCTTTGTTCATCTCTCCTCCCTCTCTGAAATTGGATTGCAGGAATTTGGCTCAGTGTTTAGCTGTGTATCTCTGCTTCTGCTTCCATTAGCTATTGGATGAAACCTCTAGGATGGCATTTATGGTAGTCATCATCATTCTCAGTATAGGGGAAAGATATTTATGGTATCCTCTACACCACTGCTTAGAATCCTGTTTGTGGTCATCCGTGTGGATCTCAATACAATTCAACATGCCAGATTTCTCTTTAAATCTATAATGGCTTCCTCTATCCATGTGTCTTTTTTCTTGCTCTCCTCTACTCATTGTCCCATTCAACATTCCTGATCCCTGATGTTCTCCTCCCCTTCCTCTTCTTCCCTCTTCTTCCTCCTCCCTCCCTCCCCACTGCCCATTTGTTCCCCGCTCCCAATTTGTTCAAATACTTTTGTCCCTTTCCCCTTCACCAGGTGACTGTGTATGTCTCTCTTAGTGTTCTCCTTGTTTCCATTATTCTCTGGAGGTGTGAATTGTATTCTGGTAAACCTTTGCTCTATGTGTAAGATCTGTATATGAGTGAGGAAATGCCATGTTTGTCTTTCTGTGAGTGGGTTACCTCACTTAGGATGGTTCCTTTTAGTTCCGTTCATTGGCATGCAAATTTCAAGACTCCATTGTTTCTTTTTCCCCCCCACCGAGTAGTACTTCATTATGTAAATTTACCACATTTTCTATATCCATTCTTCCATTGAGGGGCATCTAGGTGGCTTCCAGGTGGCTATTGCAAGTAATGCTTCTATGAACATACTTGAACAGATATCCTTGTTGTATGAATGTACATCCTATGGATATAAGCCTACGTTTGGAATTGCTGGACCTTTAGGTAGAGTGGTTTCCATTTTCCCGAGGAACCACCATAATGATTTCCAAAGTGTCTGTACAAGTTTGCACACCCACCAGCAGTGGAGGAATGTAGCCTATTCTCCATATCCTCTCCAGAATAAACTGTCTTTGCTGATTTTTTTGATTTTAGCCATTCTGACAGGAGTAAGATGGTATCTCAGAGTGGTTTTGATTTGCATTTCCCTGATGTCTGAGAATGTTGAGCAATTCCTAATTGTCTTTCAGACATTTTAGATTCCTCTATTCAGAATTCTCTGTAGAGTTATGCACCCCACTTTTTAATTGAATTATTTGTTGTTTGGGTGACCAGCTTCTTGTGATCTTTGTATATTTTGGAAATCATCCCTCTTTCAGATGTGGGGTTGGTGAAGATCTTTTCCCATTCTGTGGGCTGCCATTTTGTCTTGACTATGTCTTTTGCCTTACAGTTTTGCATATTACAATCCCAGTTCTTACTCCCTCCTCTCCTCTCACTCCCCCCATTGACCCCTCCCATCTGCTCCTTGGAGATGGTAAAGCTTCCTCTAGGAAGTCTACTAAGTCTGTCCTGTCATCCCATTAAGGCAGGAATGAGGGACCTCCCTACCTCCAATACCCCTGTGTCTCAGCTGAGCAAGATATCTCTTTATATATAATGGGCCACACTAAGTCAATTTGTACGTTAGAGTTAGCTCATGGACCCACTGGCCTCATATATTGTCCCAGCTGCACCACTGTCACTTACACTAAGGGTGTCTAGTTTGGTCTTTTGCAGGTTTCCTATTGGACAGACCAGAGTTAGTGATCTCTCACTATCTCATGTCAGCTGATTCTGTGGATTTCCCCATCATAGTCTTGAGTCCTTTGTTCATATCGTTTCTCCTTCTGCACTTCAATTGTACTCAAGGAGCTTGACCCAATGGTTAGTTGTAGATTTTTTCATCTGCTTCTATCTGTTCTGAAAGAGGGTTCTGTCTTCTCTGGGGTTGTGGATTGTAGTCAGGATATCTTTTCTTTATGTCTAGTATCCACTTACCAGTGAGTTACATACTATATTTGTGTTTCTGGATCTGGGTTACCTCACTCAGGATGTTTTCTCTTTTTCTTTTTCTTTCTTTCTTTCTCTCTTTTTATTTCAAGTTCTGTTTATCTGTCTGTAAAATTCAGGATGTCATTGTTTCATTTATTTATTTATTTATCTTATTTTACATATTGATCCCAGTTCCTTCTCTGTTCATACCTCCCTCCCTTCTTCTCTTCCACTCTCCCATGCCCCCCCGGACCACCCTCCTACCCCATTCACCCCCCCAATCCACATGTAGGGTGATGCCTCCCTGGAGGGGTCATCTAAATCTGTCAAGTCATTTGGAGTAGGGACTAGGCCCTCCCTTCTGCCTCTAGTTAAGGCAGTATCCCTCCTTGGGGAAT
Source organism: Phodopus roborovskii (assembly GCF_943737965.1). NCBI lineage: Eukaryota > Metazoa > Chordata > Mammalia > Rodentia > Cricetidae > Phodopus > Phodopus roborovskii. The sequence continues at coordinate 15,130,792 of NW_026126410.1, forward strand.
GTGTTCCCAAAGTCTTTTGTGCACCAGGGATATATCCTGGTTCCACTGTCAGAAGTACCTTAGACTGGTCAGGCATTCTAATAGAGACCCATATTCAGGGGGTCTGATTCGGTCCAATGCTGGATCCCCAGCTATCAGTCTGGAGGCCCATTGTTTCGTAAACCTGAGTAGTACACCATTGTATAAATGTACTTTATTTTCTTTATAGATTCTTATATTGAGGGACATCTAGGTTGATTTCAATATTTGCCTATTATGAATAATGTTGCTATGAACATAGTTGAGCAAATTTCCTTATGGTATGAATGTGCCTCCTTTGGGTATGAGCACAAAAGTGGTATTGCAGGATCATAAGGAAGGTAGTTCCTAATTTTCTGAGAAATCACCATACTGATTACCATAGCAGCTATAGACGTTTGCATTCCCACAAGCATTAGAGGAGTGTTCCCTTTCTCTGTATCTTTTCTAGCATAAGCTGCCATCAATGTTGTCAATTTTAGCCATTCTGATGGATGTAAGATGGAGTCTCAGAGTTGTTTTGCTTTGCATTTTCCTGATAGCTAAGAATGGTGAGTACTTCCTTGTGTCTTTCCACCATTTGAGATTGTTCTGTTGAAAATTCTCTGTTTATATCTGTACCCATTTTTCATTGGATTACTTGGTAGTTTGATGAATAGTTTACTTTGTTATTTGTGTATTTTGGAAATCAGCCCTCTGTCAGATGTGGCTTTGGTGAAGATCCTTTTCCCATTCTGTAGGCTACTCTTTTGTCTTTTTGACCATATTCTTTGCTTTACAGAAGCATCTCATTTATTAAGTGTTGCTCTTAGAGTCTGTGCTACTGGTGTTCTATTTAGAATGTTGCTTCCTATTTCTATGCATTCAAATATATCTCCCACTTTCTCGTCTATGAGGTTTAGTTATGGATGAGTTTGTGTTGAGGTCTTTGATGCATTTCAACTTGAGTTTTGTACATGGTGATAGATAGGTTGCTATTGGACATACCTAATTTGTCATATTTGACCCCAAAGATATACTTTGCCAACCTATCACATTGAATTATTTACAACTTCAATTAGTTTCTTTCTGTGTAATAACATTTAAGTATTTTCATAATATAAAATCTATATTTCTTACTATTTTATAAATTAAATTACATTAATGTTAGTATCTGATAATTTCAGTGTCAAAATCAGTTGCCTTAATTTTCTTTTTCTTGGCCAGCCCCTTCATGTTTGTCTATGGTTCCTGTCTCTTTCTCTCCCTGTTTTCTATTCTTTTCTCTTTCTCCCCCTCCCCTGCCCCTCTTTCCTCTCTCCTCTCTCCTGCTGCTCCTGTCTCAGGAGGCTGATCTCCCCCCTCCCTTTTCTCTTTTTATGATCCTTTTCCCCAAAAAAAAAAAAAAAAAAGGTTGTATCCTCCTTATGCATTCTGGAGTCTTGCTGTCTTAGTGGAAACTGTAGCTTAGGTTTCTAACTTGTCCTTCAGCACATGTTTAGCATATTGATGTGCCAAGCTATTGAAAATTAGGTTAAAAGTGTGTCAAACAATTGTAAGACCTTTGGAACCAGTTCTATTTTGCAGTTCCAAATTCCACCTGACCTCTATGGGTATTGTAATAATTTAGTTTCCTAATATAATACACCTTTAAAGTAATTTAAGCACATATTACTTCATAATTCATCATTAATCATGTGTGGATATGTAATATATATTTTACTTTCACCATACATGAAGAACAAACATGAAATGAGCCATGTGCTGTGCTGAACAGCTCTTATAGGTTCTTTTATATTCATATTAGCATTGCAAAAATCTCTGGTCTTCTGACTTTCCTCTACCAGTCTTAAAATTTAGGGAAAGGCTGTTTAGATTATCTGATCTATACAACCTTTCTACTCATGTATGTTCTCAGGATCTTTTCAAACAGAGACTGGCAGTATCATGTTAGTGAAGAGTGGCAGATATATATCAATCTTTACTTCAGTGGAATTTCCCTTATCTAAAAGTCTTGATCTTGGAGTCATAGCTTAATTTTCCATGCCCCCATTCTTTCAAGGGGTACTTTCCATAAATTTTGTTTGTTTGCTCTTGTTAGCTATACTTACTCCTATTTGTTTCAGAGGATAGTTAGCTATATTTTCTTATAAGAAGCTTAACATGAATGTCAAATATGTTTTGAAACTAGTGTGAAATGATACCCTGTCTCAATGTCAGAATGCATTCATACAATTATTTAAGTTTCCTCTTTATATTTAGTTTCTCCATTTCCTTCACTGCTATGTACCTCAGATGTTCCTCATAACTACATTATCACATTTTCTCTCTCTCTCTCTCTCTCTCTCTCTCTCTCTCTCTCTCTCTCTCTCTCTCTAAATTTTAGTAGTAGTATGTATATTCAGGTTTGCATGTATGTGTTCATGTGTATGAAAGCCCAACATTTGACTGGCAACTTTCTACATTCACTTCTACTTTTATTATTTTACCAGGATATCACACTGAATCTCAAGCTCATAAATTTCAGCCAGCTAATCTAGCTAGCCTGGTTCCCTGAATAGCTCATATCTCTGCTTCCCAAGTGCTGAAATTACAGTACTCATGACTTGTGCCTGCCTTAAGTGTGGTGTCTAGGGATCTGAACTCCTTGTCATCACACTTGTGTAACAAGCAAGATATCCATTGATCCATCTCTCTGGTACTTGCATACTTTGTTTGGATGGGCTTGGTTTCCTGTTTGGATTGGACAAACAATGGGAAACCCAAAATGGAGGAATCATAGTCCTCCAGCAGAGTCATTCATTCATTTCTCCTTTCCCTTCCTTACCTGTATCACAGCTCTTACTCCTTGATGCTTTTCGCGAGGCACATCCTGCACTTGGCTGAACCCCACTGCTTTCCTGTGACTTTGGCATAAAGGCAGACAATAAAGCAGTTCATTGACATTAGTCTTGCTTGTACCCCTTATCCTGTCAATTACTCCTACGTTACTCCCACGTGCCAATGCTTCTTGGCCTATCATTTCAATCTGCTCAGATCCTGGCAGATATACATTCTCATTTTATCTGGTAATTAGAAGGAACATTGAATCTGTGACTAAAGTAATAAATCTTTTGCCCAAAGCTACTGAGTTTTGCTTCCAGAATCTTGTGCTTGATTGAGAGTAAAATCTAATATATAGCAAATACTGAAGACTGCATCAGAAGAGCCCTCCAAATTAATGTGCACACCATCATAGTTTAAATAGTAACTCAAGAGGGATAGAAAGAGAATGGAGCTTACTGCCTTGAAAAGAGTCAGAGTTGCTAGACATGAGCCTAAGTGGCATTGCTCTACAATAATAAGGCAGCAATTAACATGCAGTAGCAGGGACTAAGTGCTATAGAGAAAGCTTAACTAGCTGCCTTTTGTCAGTGTCTCTTACTGAGTATTTTCTATTCCTGCAACAATTGGTCTAAGATTTGCAGAGCTTCCCTTGACACACTGACCTTTTCACATTGATTCTTTGTACCTGCTGCTAAGATACAAAATCTATATAATCAAGCAGGCAAATCACTTGATACTGAAAAAGCTTGATAATAGGGAAGAAAAGCCTTGTTATCGGGTGTCCTTGGATGTGCTTCATGTACAAAGACAAGCATGTGGAGCTGTGTTCAGATACTTCTTGATTTAAACTTACACATTAAATGTGTAACCTCTACTCTAAAGAGCACTCTTGAAGGGAGTTGGGTCAGCAGATAAGTTCAGCTGAAATGCTATGAACTTGTCCTTGGCAATAGCACAGGACATTTTTATTCTATTCCTTCTGACACATTTTTTTTTTTTTTGTGAGATCTCTTCCAGCTCTATTTTCTCTCTTATTAATATAACTTACTTGGCAGGGCTACATGAATATCCATCTGTAAAGTAAATACAAATAGTATATAGTATTCCCTCCCCCTCCCTCCCTCCCTTATTCCCTCTTACTCTTTCTCTCCTCCTTCTCCCCCTCTCTCTTCCACACACATTCACACCCCTTTTACCATCTTCTCTATATTTTGTTGGAGACTGCTAGAGATTTGGGATGTTAACAAGTATACTCTTGTCTAGATTCTATATATTAAACAGGAAATCCACAAACCAGTTTCTGCTTTCATATGGCGATTATTTGGGTACAGAAATGTCTAAATTATACCTGTTATTATCAATAAATTGGTTAATTACCTTCAATACCCTATTGAAATATTTTGTATCTTTCAAAAATGAAAGAATTTTTATGACAGTGTAGAAAGTTTTGTTTGTTTGTTTTGGGGTGTGTGTGTGTGTGTGTGTGAATTTTACTGGTTTTGTTTTAAGAAAGATTAAAAAAAAATCCAAAACCATAAAGTTTGATATGTGAGTGGGAAGAAAGATCTAGGAGACATGAAAGAATATGATCAAAATATATTGTATACAATTTTAAAAATAAAACTTTAAATATGTTTTTGACCTAAAACACATTTTAGAATGTCAATTATTAGCTATAAAGTAAAGTTTTAGTTATAAAGTATTCATAGACATTTTCATACATGCTATTTGGGGAATCCATATGATTTGATACTTGATAGAAATTATACTACCAGGGAATATTTTATATGTCAATCATATATATATTTTACCATATATTTAACCAATGATTTTGTTCTTAAAAATATTTATTTTTTATGAATGTGTGTGTGTGTGTGTATGTGTGTGTGTGTGTGTGTGATATGTGTGTCTAGATGGTCATGTGCAAATCTATGCATGCGTGAATGCTTTTATTCCCAAGCTGGTTTCTTGAAAGTGCCTCATAAAATAGGGCAGCATGTTTATTATCCATTGTTAGGAGTTCAAAAATAAACTTCAGGAATGATGGGAATGTCCTTCTGTATGCTGTAAGTATGTGTTTCTATTTTTGATTGGTGAATAAATGCTGATTGGCCAGTAGTCAGGCAGGAGGCATAGACAGGGCTACCAGATCAGAAATGCTTAGAAGAAGGAAGCTTCAGAAAGGAGCTACCAGAGAAGCACTATGTAGCTGGCAAAGGAGTAATATGTCAGAGCATTATTGGTAATCAATAGCCTTGTAGCAATACATTGTTTAATAGAAATAGGGTTAATAATCAAGAGAGAGCTAGACAATAAGAAGCCTGAGCCATTGGCTAAACAATTTATAATTAATGTAAGCCTCTGTGTATTTATTTGTGGCTAAATGGCTGTGAGACCTGGTGGGACAGAGTTTCATCTACAAGAAACAAGGGAACCTTAAATATTTATTATATTTTTTCAATAGTTCTGTAATCTATCTGTGACATTTAGTTTACATGATTACTTGTGTTGTTATTGTGATTTATAGTGCATATAAGTGTTTGTCTGCTTGTAAATATGTTAATCATGTGCATGTTAGAAGCCCACAGATGCCAGAAGATGGCATCTAATGCCATGGAACTGGAGTTACAGGAGACTGAAATGTTAAGTGAGTGCTGGAAACCAAACCGGGACCTACACTAGAGTAGCAAGTACTCATAACTTGTGAGCTACCTCTCCAGCTCTATTATGTGTTTTCTAATAGTGATGAATTAGATTGACTGTGGTTAAACAGATACATTAAATAGAAGTGTCTTGGAGGATTAGCATTTAAAATTTTAAACTTTTTTTTTAATATAAGACACTATAGAGTAAATTTGTTTTATAGACCATCCAGAAATGACTCTGTAAATAGGGTAGATAGAACTTAATAGAAATCATGATTTCTGTTTGTAGCTCATAATATTTATCCAAGAGAGGTTCTTATAAATACAGTATAAGAATACACTCTCACTATTCACAAGGCATTAACCTCACCTTATAAGTATTAAAAGAGATTAGGATGGGTGTTTAAAATTTGAAAATCTCAGAATTAAGGTAGCACTGAAAAATATATTTACTCAACACTGTATTAAAATCTTGATGTTTTTGTTCCTGTTTTTTTTTTTCTCATTTAAAATTTTCAACTTATGCACTCTGTGTAACCAAATTGTCAATGTACAATTTTTCAATAAATAATAATTCTTATTTGTGTTTATGGACACATTAGGTGACCAATAGTTATTATCAAGCCAAGCGTTGGTGGCACATGTCTTTAATCCCAGCACATGGGAGGCAGAGGTAGGTGGATCTCTATGAATTATAGGCTTGCTTGGTCTACAAGAGCTAGTTCCAGTACAGATTGCACATCGATACAGAGAAATTCTGTCTTGAAAAACAACAACAATGAAAACAGCAAAAAATATGTATCATCAAATAAATTATGTATGTGTATGCTTTCTGAACACAGTCATTCATAACTATTTGTAATAAGTACTCTTAATGATGATAATTCTTTAAGAATATAAAAAATGAAATTGGTAATATAGCACAGTATACTGTACCATAGAATTCTGCTTCTGCAACTGAGTATTGAACTCAGATAACATTACATACCTGAATATTACAAACTTGAAATACTGAGTGCACTAGGGAAATTCCCAGGAATCCACAAAGAAGATTCCAGCTAAAGATCTAAGCAATATTAGAGAGGTATCTTAACCCCCCTTCCCCTGTAATCAGATTAATGACTACCTTAATTGTCATCATAGAACCATCATTCAGTAATTGATAGTAGCAGATACAAAGATCCACAGATAAACACTATACCAAAATCTTGGAGTCCAGTCATAGGGAGTGAGGAGTGATAGTATGGGCAAAAGGGTCAATAACATAATGGGGAATCCCATAGAATCATCTGACCCAAGCAACTGGGAGCTCACTGACCCTGGACTGACAACTGGGGAACCTGCATAAGACTAAACTGGGCCCTCTGAATGTGGGTGACAGTAGGTTGGCTTCAGTAATTTGTAGGGCCACTAACAGAATTTACCCCTAGTGCATGACTGTGTTTTTGGAGCCCATTCCCTGTGGAGGCATACCTTGCTCAACCCAGATACTGTGAGGAGGGCCTTGGGCTTACCTCAAGTGATGTGACAGAATTTATTGATATCTCATGATAGTCCTTAATCTCTCTGAGGAATGAATGTGTCTGTAGTATGGAGAGAAGGTGGGGTGAGCAGGAGGTTGAGAGGGAGAGGGACTGGGATTGGAATGTAAAATAAGTGTTCTAAAAATAAATAAATATTGAATCTAATAAAAATATTCTAAATGAACAATGACAAAGTTTTAACTCTCAATCATCTTTGTGATAATTCTGGGGCCTTTCTAAAAGCCTGTGTTGTCTTATGTGATTTAACCTCAGCATTCATTCTGTACATAAAGCATTTTTTTTCTTCAGTGTGCTTGATACTATACAACAGAACATCAATGACTAACAGATGTCTGAATTACTATGGCTCAGGTTTAAGACTGATGCATTCTATGGACTGTATTGTTTCCACAATGTATGCAAATTTTCTGCTCATACAAAACCACAGTCGTTAAGACAGATGATAAAGTCTTCTAATAGTTTTCTATTTTCCTTTCTCCAAAGAAAAGTGCCAAATTATCTCTGTGTTTTTGTATCTGAATATTTTATCTTTATTTTTTTTAATATTCAACTTTTGGAAAACCCATTATGTGTAATTTTTTATTTTCTTACATTTCAATCCCAGTTCCCTCTACCTACCTCCCTTCTTCCCTCTCTCCTTCCCTCCCATGGCCCCCAACAACCCTCCCATCCATCACCCCACTCCACAGAGAGGGTGGTGCCTTCCAGGAGGGGTCAACAAAATCTGTCAAGTCAATTGGAATGGGGGCTAGGCCCTCTCTCCTGCCTCTAGGTTAAGGGAGAATCCCTCCATGGAGAATGTGCTCCTAAAGTACTTTGTGTACCAGGGATACAACCTGGTTCCATTGTCAGAGGTTCCTTAGACTACCCAAGCCTTCTAACTGAGACCCATGTTCAGGGTGTCTGAGTCAGTCCAATGCTGGTTTCCAGCTATCAGTCAGGGGTACCATTGGCTCCTCCTTATACAGGTCAGCTTTCTCTGTGGATTTCTGTAGCCTGGCCTTGTCTTCCCTCTCTGTATTTGGATTCAAGTTCAGCTGTTTAGGTGTAGGTTCTGCTTCTGTTTCCATCAGCTACTAGATGAGGTCTCTATGATAGTGGATAAGTTAGTCATCAGTCTCATTATCAGGGAAGGGCATTTATGGTTGCCTTTCCACTATTGCTCAAACTGATAGTTGGTATCAGTCTTGTAGGTCTCTGAACATTTCTCTAGAGTCAGTTTTCTCTTCAAACCTACAATGGCCCCTTCTTTTATGGTATCTCTCTCTCTCTCTCTCTCTCTCTCTCTCTCTCTCCTACTTCCTGTCATCTATTCCTCCCCTCACTCAAGCTTACTAGTCCCACTTGCTTTCCTCTCCTACCCTTCTCCTAGCTCCCACTCCATTCACTGCCCACCCCCTTACTCCCAATATGCTCAAGAGATCGTGTTCCTTTCCCCTTCTGTGAGGGACCTTGTATGAATCTCTTAGATTCCTCCTTGTGCCCCAGTTTCTATGGCAGTGTGAATTATAGGCTGATGATTCTTTCTTCTATGTCTAAAATCCATATATGAGTGAGTACATACCATATTTCTGTTTTTTCTGACTCGGTTACCTCATTCAGGATCATTTCTTCAAGTTCCATCCATTTGCCTGTGAATTTCAAGATTCCATTGTTTCTTTTTTTGTTTGCTTGTTTGTTTTGTTTTCAAATTGCTTTTTTTTTTTTTTTTTTGCAGACTTGAGCCGCATTTTAAAAACTAAATTCATTTTGCCTTGGAATGATTACAGAATTTCCAACATTATCTAAAATGTCCAAAAAGATAGTAGATAGTTCTGCCATGTGGTTGCATCTATTTTTTGTGAATCATTTGTCTTAGCACTGATTATTACAAAATCTGAGTATCTATAAACTCATATGAATATTTAAGATATTCTATATCCTCAAATACTCTTCACATATTTAATTATGTTAAAATATAGATGCACATTCATCACATTACTATGACATTTTTTATTATTAAAAAGGTAAATTTATAGGTAGAATGAAGAACTGCCTTAAAATGATTTCAAAACTATCTTAAAACTATCTTTAAGCATTTGATTTGCATATCTATTTTATATACCTAAAAAACTAAGACCTTGTGAGATGAAGAATTCTCATGTGCCTGTAGTGTCCCTTTGTGTAGGGTTGAGGCCTTGTGGGCTTTTATCCATCTCCATGTTTGTTGGTGTCCAGAGGTTCATTTCATCTTTTCTCAAAATATTTATAGCTATCCAGTATCCTATTCTTTCTTGCATATTCTGAGATACTTTACAGCAAGTTCTTCCCCAGAGGTTGAAAGCATGTCCTCATTTTTCATTTAATTGTGGCAATTTGTCTCCATTTCTCATGGATAAAATAGACACAATTAAAATGGGAATACTAATGGTTCATTTTAACATACTTGTAAAGCAGGATAGACTGGGAGCTGGCTAAAAAAATACCCTTTAAATGTTTACAAAAAATATACTCACAAGTGGATAGGATTCTTATTTTTCACCTTAAACATCCTTGCCTCTCTAGTTATATGGAAACCAACTGGTTGTTCAGTGACAAATAGTCAGACCTGAAATCACACATACATATTACATTTTATGGGCAGAGAAAGTTATATTTAGGTACTTAAGGTGATTCCTCTAAAATCAGGAACAAGAGAAGGCTGCCCTTTCTCTCCATATCTCTTCAATATTGTACGTGAAGTTCTAGCTAGAGCAATAAGACAACAAAAGGAGATCAAAGGGACAAAATTGGAAAGGAAGAAGTCAAACTTTCACTATTTGCAGATGATATGATAGTTTATATGAGCAACCAAAAAAACTGTATCAGGGAACCCCTGCAGCTGATAAACACCTTCAGCAAACTAGCAGGATACAAGATAAACTAAAAAAAATCAGTAGCCCTATTTTATTCAGATGACAAAGGGGCTGAGAAAGAAATCAGAGAAACACTACATTTTACATTAGCGAAAAACAACATAAAATATCTTGGGGTAATGCTTACCAAACAAGTGAAAGACCTATATAATAAAAACTTTGTGTCTTTAAAGAAAGAAATTAAAGAAGATATCGGAAAATGGAAAGATCTCCCATGCTCTTGGATAGGTAGGATAAACATAGTAAAAATGGCAATCTTGCCAAAAGCAATCTACAGATTCAATACAATCCCCATTAAAATCCAAGCACAATTCTTCACTGACCTTGAAAGGATAATATATGACTTTATATGGAAAAACAGAAGACTCAGGATAGCCATAACACCCCTGTACAATAAAGGAACTTCAGCCTGGTTTTGGCACAAAAGTAGACAAGTAGACCAATGGAATCGAATCGAAAATCCTGATATTAACCCACACACCTATGAACACCTGATTTTTTGACAAAACAGCTAAAAGTATACAATGGGAGGAGGAAAACATCTTCAACAAATTGTGCTGGCACAATTGTATGATGGTGTGTAGAAGATTGCAGCTAGACCAAAGTCTATCTCCATGTACAAACTCAAGTCCAAATGGATCAAAGACCTCACCATCAATCCAGCCACATTGAGCCTCTTATAAGATAAAATAGGAGGTACCCTTGAACAAATTGGTACAGGAGACTATTTGTTGAACATAACTCCAGTAGCACAGACACTGAGATTGACAATTAATAAATGGGTACTCCTCAGACTTAGAAGCTTTTGTAAGGCAAAGGACACATTTGAGAAGACCAAACAGCAGCCAACAGACTTGGAAAAGATCTTCACCAGTCCTAGGAATGACAGAGGGCTGATCTCCAAAATATACAAAGAACCTAAGAAACCAGTCAACAGAACACCAAATAACTTCATTTAAAAATGGGGTACAGAACTAAATAGAGAACTCTCAATAAAGGAAATCAACAATGCTGAAAGACACTTAAGAAATTTCTCAACATTCTTAGGTATCAGGAAATGCAAATCAAAATAACTCTGAGATACCATCTTACTCCTGCCAGAATGGCTAAAATTAGAAACACCAGTGACAACTCATGCTGGAGAGGATGTGGAGAAAGGGGAGCACTCCTCCACTGCTGGTGGGAGTGCAAAGTTGTAGAGCAATTTTAGAAATCAGTATGTCAGTTCCTCAGGAAAATAGGAATCAGAAAAGAGTTTATGATGTTAAGTATTCAGATGATTAAGTAAAATAATTCAGAATATAAATAAGTATTTAGTTAGACATGATTATAATAAAACATTTATTAGATCTATTATACAGTTATATAATGTCAAAGAAAGGTGTTGCATCTTTAAATACATAAGCAGATGTTCCATGTGCATTTGTAGACATCCATGATGGAAGGAAAAAGAAACCAACCTATGTATGTTGATAAGATTTTAGATGCTATATTAAAAGCATGAACCATATAAAATAAATTGGTCCTTATTAAATTTGGAAGCTGATGTACTCTATTACCAACTATTAAGGAAAAAATTAACACTAGATTTTGGTTAAAAGTTCTTGAAAAGATGTTGGTATTGAAGTAATATAACAAATCTTACATCAAATCTTATAACCTAACAATAAAATTAAAAATAGTATAATAGTAGGAAATATTTGAATAGGTATGTCAGTGATTCTGAGATGTCACCCGAGAAGCACTTTGAAATCATGCATCAATAGGCCTTAAGAGATGAAATGAATAATAGGAATCGTCTATGCACTACATAATTGGCACAATCCAGTTGCTGGGAGTTTATTCAACACTAGTAGAAATTCAGAAAGCCATCAAATGCATGGAAAGAAGTATGACAATTCCTTATAAAGCTAAGCATATGATATTAGAGGTTTCATGAGTTGTAATCGTACATACTTGACCAAGTTCTTTGATATTATTGCTCAACAGAAGAACTTATATAAAGATGTTTAAAGCAACTTCACTTATGATAGTTAAAAGTTGTTATTCACGATATATGCAAATATACAAGAGTATTATTTGCCAATGAAAATAAATATTAAATAAAGCCAAGGAAAGACACCAGTGTTCTTCAATGTATAGAACCAAAGAGTTTCTAAAATATTTGTAATTGCTAAAAGTATGCGTAGAGCATGCAGTTACATTCTCTACTGTCGTCACAGTTTCTATGTCTATCTCTGTTCTATAAAAGAAGTTTTATTTTAGAAATGCTTGAACATTTCAAAGGCTATTTCAGTATATTTAGCATCATGAGTTAGAGCTCATTCTATAAATTCTAAATGAGTTGTGCTGTTTTCCTCAAAGCTGAAATTAATGTAGCATGTGGAAAATGGCTGTTAAATGTATACTTGGGTTCCTTGGATTATTATGTTATTGGATTTTTATCTGTCTCCACACAGGGAATATCAATAACATAGAAAATTTCCTCACAATGTACCACTAAGATATGAAATTTTAAATTAGAATATTTGAGTATACATCTTAGCATATCGGATATAGAGATATCATATGAAAGCACATTTAAGGAATGAAGTGAGAACAAGCTAGCTTGTGATAATTTGGTAATAAATAACTCACAATGTTTTCAAAATTCAATCCCTATGATTTCCTGATACCTTATCTCCATAGCAAAGTCACAAATGCAGAATTATGCTGGTGTATTGAATTTATTTTAATAGTTTACCTTCTAAAATCCTATTTCCATATACAATAAGTAAGCAGGTATGTGAATGAGTAGCACAAAAATAATTTGATTAGACACTCCTTATTCATTTAACAAATTATGCCAATAGGGACAACTGATGTTTTGTTGATTTTTATTACTTTATTTGAGTAATATCAAATATTCCAATTGTTTAGAAACACAATGGCTCAGCATTTCACACATGTGTTCTTGTTCCACTCATTTCATATTTTGTCCCATTCTTGACTTAGACTAACCAACATGAATATCTAAAGTTAAATTGCACTGAAAGCCTAATTTTGAAATAAATCTTTAAAAGAAGTATTTTGATAATTTGGAAGTTAAAGAAATTTGTGTTATTTTATTTTGTGCTAATGATAGAGTGTCATTGCTAAGTAAATCCAACTGACAGTTGTGTTTTGATTCATGAATGAATGCAATTGTCTTTGATTTTGAGAAGAAGCATAGTACTACAAGAACAATTTTGTAATTTTTCCCCACCATATCTAAGCCAACTACCTATTTCTAAAATAGTATTGCTATAACCATGAGATTATACTTTTCAATCTGAGTTTTTGCATTCATCAGAAATTTTCCAAATGTTTTGATTCTGAAAAATTGTAGCATTATTAAGAAAAAGGTAAGAAAGAAAGAAGGAAGGAAGGAAGGAAAGAGAGAAAGAGAAAATTTTAATAAACATCTGAAGAAAACTTCCAACAACTTCTGTCTAGTCAGCTTTAATTTCTTTTGAATGTACTGAATAGTATAGGAAATATATTACAATAATGGTCATTGATCAAGCTATAACACACACAAATGTGGCTCATAAATATTATCATTTATGTTGTGTCAGTATTTCAAAGGAGTATTCAAACTACAATGTTTACTAGCTTTTAGGACATAAACCGGAGTAGGGAATGCCCCCTGTTTCATGGAAAGAAAATGTAGTTCCTATTAAAAATTTTGAACAGACCTCTTTTGATGTTTTCTGATCATCTTCAGGCTACCTTCTGTGACAGCTATTCTCACTTTTTTTCTGCATCCTCTAACACATACCTGGTGAGTTACCTTCATCTCATCTTATGGGCTTTCTTATGTCTCTCTGCAACAACACATTGATCTGATGAAAGCAGGTACATGGAATTTGCTGTGATTTTGTTTTTTCTTCAACTTTGGTTACAAGATTATTCAAGAAAATTGGGAACAGAGAAAAAGTAAGAATCTAAGTTGTTAGAGATTGCTAAGGATGAATTTGAACCAAGTCTTTTGATATTCTTGTTGCTTTGTGGAGTGATAACGTTTGTGTCCCATTTTACTTCATTTTTGTAGACACTAAGAAAGCCATAAATAGTAATAGTGAAAAGTGTTGTAGAATATTTCTCACTCAAAGCCTTGAATAGTCTATATATGAAACAAACAACTTGTAAAATTACCTGTAAAAAAGAACCATTTTCTAGTACAAAATACACCCCCTTTCCATTTTTAATATCCCATAATTGTCTAGAAAATAGTGTTTCTTGTGTATTCATTCCTATTTTTCTTGTCAGAGAGTTTATACATTTTATAAAATGTGATACAGTAAAATTTCCAATGAACTATAAATCATGTGATAAATTTTTATCTCCATTGCTTATTAGAATATTATATTTAATTCAGTGACCTTTATAAAAGCAGAGCTATTGTAACCTGCACTTGTTGCCACCATTACAATGGTCTCTTCTTGTTTTTATTCTAGTTCATTTCATATGTTATAACATACCATAGGCACATTAAAGACAGTAGATATAAGGAGATTTTGTTTGTGTGTTATAGAGAATTAGCTCAATACCTACACGAAATTATCAGTCCACATAATTTATGCAAAAATCTATATGAATTTTATGTAGTGATACTTCATATGTGGTAAATGTTCTCATGAAAACTAAATCACACTAAATATGTGAAAAATTTAAATATTTTTAATAAGGAGGTAAGGAAACTCATTTCTGAGAAACTCTTCCTAAATAACCAGAAGTCATTTGTTATTAGAATGAATTTTGAGAATAGGCCAATGTAGGGTATGGTTTCAAAAGAAGGAAGTTCAGGTCATTTAAGACAATTGATTCCAATCTAGACAGTGACATGGAAGACATTTTTGAGAACAGCCTCCAGTTTTCACATTGTGCACCAAGAATAATTACTGATACTTAACAAATATAAATTAGGTGATTAGGATATGAATGAATGTTAGAAGAGAAATAATCAGGGATACTCCTTAAAACACTAGCAATATTCATCTCAGTAACAACATGTTCCTTGCTTTTAAAATAAGAGAGGTGACTAAAGTTCTTGAAGATATTTTTCTTATGTTCAAGTTCCAAATTCAGTATATTTTCCAATTTCTAGTTGGAAATGTGATCTTAGGACCTAGAGCAGCATGCACATAGACTTCTAAAACCACCCCACAGTGGAGCTTATCATGTCTTCTAAGAACCATTTTCTAAAGAATCATTTGTGCTTCTTTCCCATACATGATTCTCACATATATGCATACCTTTCTGCTCTCCATGAATCCGAGGCAATGAATTTTAATTGCTCATCTTAAACATGTTCTGTGGGTGTTTGAGTATTTAGAATAGAATTGAAGACTGAATTGTAGATTCATACTGGAGCTTTATATTGGATGACTTACACATTTTATAATTTAGAACTTGGAGGACATTTCTTACCCCCCCCCTCCAATAGAAATGTTTTCTAGCACAGGAAGAGTCTGACTGCATATTGAAGAAAGGGTCCTCTGAAGGGTGTGTGTGTATCACTATTTACTTTAGATAATCAGAGTTCTTCTCCCAGCACAGCCATTTCCCATCTTTGTCCTATGTTGTCATGAAACACAGCATTTTCTGCAAGTTTGTGTGTATGTGCTTAATATGTATGTGCGTGCACACACATACACACATCTACTTTGACACATGGAGAGACCATCTAAATTTTTATTACATGCCTTATTCTGAGTGGGAGCCTTAGAGTCTAGCTCATCAAAGCCACCTCCACAGTTTGAGGAAAAAGTCAACAGAGAAACAAAACTGAGCTTAAAAGTTTTCTATCTGAGGGATTTCAGAATTAAGTCATACACATGCTGCTTAAGTCATGCTATTAAATATTTTGCTTAATTTTTGCCCTATTATTTTCCTCTAAGTTTCAATTATTTCTAGAGCTACTTTGTTTTAATTCCCCATTATATCTCTGTTCACCTAGCTTAAATACATTTTTTACAGGTGGCTTAAGGCAAAAAGAAAGATGTTGAAGGGTTATATCTCATTGGTCACAGAACATTATTTGGGTAAACAATAAGGAGCCAAGCCATTTGCCATGGCAATATATAGGTGAAGAAATGGTGCTTGCGATTTCCCAAACAGGACTTTGAAAACATCTCAACTCCAAATTATATTTTCTTCTTTAAATTTTTTAAATTTAGTTAACAGTTAGTCATAATTTACCTATAAATACTAGTTCCTTTCCCCTACCTTCCTGCCATGACCCCCCCCAAAACAGCCCATCCCACTACACAACCAATTCCCAAGGAGGTTGAGGCCTTCCATGAGGTATCATCAAAGTCTGTGGTATCATTTTCTGGAGGGCCTAGACCCTCCTCCCTCCATGTATCTGGGTGGAGAGTGTGTCCCTCCTTGGGGAATGGGCTTCCAAATTCCATTTGTGCATTAGGGATAAACACTGGTTTTGCTGTCAGCCATCCCATAGAATGCCTAGGCTTCCTACCTGGCACCCTCAGTCAGAAGGCTTGGTTCCATGTAATGCTGGCTTCTCAGCTTTATGGTGGGGGTCCCAGTGCATTCACTTGGTTGGGTCAGTTGTTTCTGGGGGTTTATCCAATATGATCTCCACACCTTTGCTTATCATTCTTCACTCTCTACAACTGCATTCATTCCAGGAGTACAGTTCAGTGCTTAGTGGGTGTCTGATTCTGCTTCCATCAGCTACTAAATGAAGGATCTAGGGTGGCATTTAAGGTAGTCATCAATGAGGGAAGGGCATATAAAGTAGCCTCTTCATTATTGCTTAGATTCTTAGTTGGGGTCATCGTTGTGGATCTGTGGACATTCTCCTAGTGCCATATTTCTCTTTAAACCTGTAATAGCTCCCTCTATTTAGGTATCTCTTTTCTTGCTCTCCTCTATTCTTCCCCTGGCTTCATCTTCTTTATCCCTTATGTTCTCTCTCCCCCATTTCTCCTCTTTTCTTTTTTCTCCTCCCCCTTTGGCCCTCTTTCCCCATGTCCCCAGTTTTCTCAAGAGCTCTTGTCCCTTTCCTCTTCTCCAGGGGACCATGAATGTCTCTCTTAGGTTCCTCCTTGTTTCCTATCTTCTCTGGAGGTATGGATTGTAGGTTGATAGCCCTTTGCTTTATGTCTAATATTCATATATGAATGAGTACATACCATGTTTGTCTTTTTGTGATTGTGTTACCTTACTCAGGATGGTTTCTTCTAGTTCTTTCCATTTGCCTGTGAATTTCAAGATTCCATTGTGTTTTTTGTTTGTTTGTTTGTTTTTGTTTCTGTTTTTTGATTTTATGAGCAGTACTCCATTGGGTAAATGTACCACATATTCTCCATCCTTTCTTTGGTCGAGGGGCATCTAGTTTGCTTCCTGGTTATGGCTATTGGAAACATCGCTATTATGAACGTAGTTTAACAGATGTCCTTGTATAAATGTGAATCCTTTTGGTATATACCCAAGAATGGAATTGCTGGATCTTGAGGTCAATTGATATCCATTTTTCTGAGAAACCAATATAATGATTTCCTTAGTGACTGCACAAATTTTCACTCCTACCAGTAATGGTGGAGTGTTCTCCTTTCTTCACATCCTCTACAGAATAGACTATTATTGGAGTTTTTTTATTTTAGCTATTATGGCCAGTGTAAGATTACATATCAGAGTTGTTTTGAGGTGCATTTCCCTGATCACTAAGGATATTGAGCAGTTCCTTAAGTGTCTTTCAGCCACTTTAGATTAATTCTCTATTTAGTTCTGTACCCCACTTTTTAATTGTATTATTTGATGTTTTGGTGGCTATCTTCCTGAGTTACTCTGGTTTCTCTTCAGATTGTATAAGCCTTTCACCTTTTATAAAATATATACTCATATTTTTTGTAACCCCAAAACAGGAAAAATGGGGGAGGATTATTGTAATTTTGAGTACAAGGCAGTCATAGTAGCTGGACACGGACTAATTTTCTTTGGGCTTGATTAATTGATGAGTTGTTATTTGAGACCTAAATTTCGATCAGTTAGTTGAAGACTGAGTTCTATGTCATAAACTGAGGTTAGAAGTTTGTGTAGAGTTTTAATTGCTATGAGTTTAGTAGGGAATTCTGCTGGTTCCATTATAATCTGGACTTGGCAGGAAGTTGGCAAGTGATTCAAGTCACTTTTGCCTCTGAAGGACTTTGATTCAACAACCCAGATGTTAGGAGTAGGTTTTCCCTTGCTGGACTGGGCCCACTACTGCACCAGCCCCAAATAACACACAGAGACTCTGTTTAATATAATCCTGTTGGCCAGATACTAGTTTCTTATCAGCTAGTTCTGTCTTAATTATTAACCCCTTTATATTAATCTAAGTACTTCCTCATGGTCTCATCTTACTGGAGAGAGGGGCTGGCGTTCTTCTCTCTCTGTTATCCATCTTGGATCTCCTTCCTACTTCCTCTCTCCTCCTTGTCTCCTAGTCCTGCCTATCTTGCTTTCCTATTGGCCAACAGTGCTTTATTCATTAACCAATATGAGAAACATATTTATAGAATGACATCTCCCATCACCCAGACATTTTGTAATTCTGTCTTTGAGTATAATCTGTGAAAGTCCAACTAATAATCTATCTACAAAGACATTATATCTGACCAATATGCCCTTTTAGCTTAGCTAATTACAGAGAACAGGCTTCTAGATGTCTTACAGTCTTTGTGAGACAATAGATCTAGTCATTAAGCATATCCTGGAATTCTTTCTACATGTCAAAATTATACAGCTTAATAAGAAGTAATCTTCCTGATCATCCATGTACATATGTTCCCATAAGACTGAGATGCAATCATGAGATTACATATATACATCAGATGAGATGACATACCACATTGCAGGTAATAGGGAAACACCATAGCTGCTTTTGCACAAGTGAAATTGCAGACAGGGACAAACTTCCAGTGTCATTGGTCCTGCAGTCCCTGCCTGGATGTGATTCCATCTCATCAGAGAACTATTCCTGGAGAACATCCAGACTAGTCATCACCTACTTTATGTTTCTACAAACCTCAATGCATTCCCAACATTGCCCAAGCCTCACTGTTGCACTGTATTCAAGCATGACTAAAAGAGTATATAATAAACATTCATAATATATTTTGAGGCTAATGAAAACAATGATTACATACAAGAAGTTATTGCTGAAGTTTATAAATGTTTAAAATGATTTAAAACTCTGGCAATTAAGAGGTTTGTAATTCAACATAGCAGCTATTATTCACGTAAATGTTTCAATAGTGGGCAATTGATAGTGAGTACTATATTGTGGATAGGCAAACAAAAAATACTACTAGGTATCTATTGTTTGTTATATATATTTTTTGAGATTTTAACACACTCACATCATTTCCATATTCCCTTTCCTCCTTCCCAACCTTCATGGATTCTCTTTGTGAAGATTGTTGTTACATGCATATATTTACACATATACATATGTATATGTCCATGCTTAAATAAAACCATTGAGCCTATGAAATGTCACTTCTTCTTCTTCTTCTTCTTCTTCTTCTTATTATTATTATTATTATTATTTTGGACAGGAGACAGACCAGAAGGCCTCAACCCTATACAATGAACTACAACATTTACAAAATTACTATTTTTTGTGCTTTTTGTTATGATGATGAGTAGAGGGGAACTTGGTGGATCCCATGGAAGATGAGATTGACTGAGGCGGGGCACAAACATGCCAGGCAGACATAGCTTGATTGAGAAGTTTATTAGAAAGCATAATGCCTTAATCCTTACAATGTTTATGTTGGTTTTCTATTTTTAAAATTATAGATATAATTTTAAATTACTTATACAGAACATGTGTGAATTTATTCCACAATCTGTCAAGTTGAAAACTTTTAAATAGAACCTGATGAGTAAGTTTGCTTCCCCCATGCTCCGGGTTTTGGAGTCAGTCATCCATTGAAACAAATTCAGCAGTGGGCATATTCACTAAAAGACAACAAAACAAACAAACAACTGACTCCTGGGTTGGATAATGCCTTCCTTCTCTTAGAAATTTGTAAACTAAATTCTGGAATCATGGAAGCTAGACATCGGAAAAGCTGCTTTGTTGCCATACCCACAACTCTTGTAAACTAAGTTTACAATTTCTTCAACAATAAGGACAAAACCTTCAACCACTGAAATGTATCCAAAGGCAACATAGATGATCTATATTGTTTCTGGAGTCACTTGTAATACCCTAACCAACTATTCCAAGGAGGTTTGGAAATAGGGTTGTTTTTTGTATGTTGTTCTTGTAGGAGCACTGTCAGCCCAAATGGCTTTGCTACCTTTAAAATATTTATAAATGTATATATACACATATACCTATATACATTGTATATAATTAATTTTAGGTAAATATAAAATGCTAAGATTTATTTTGAGGTTTTAACAAACACCTTTGTATTATTTGTCTCTAGTGTCTCTTTTTTGTACTGAGTCCCCATCCTCCCAGTTTGAGTCCCCACCCATTATGTAATTTCTTACTTCAAATTTCCAGTGTTCTTGTATACCTACCACCACTCTCCATCTCCCACATATAGTCCTTTACCCTTTGCTGGTTTCTGTGGTTACTCCATGTTGTATACTCAGTTCTGAAGATTTAGAGCCAGGAATTATAGATAGGCGAAAACATGTATTATTCATCTCTCTTTTTCTGGATTGCCTCGTTGAATATAATCTTTTCTACTTCTACTCATTTACTTTGAAATTCCATGATTTCTGGTCCTTTGTGGATGAATATTATTCCAATGTGTAGATTTATCACACTTCAGTGGCTATTTGTCTACTGAAGGACATGTAGGTCCTTTGAATTTCCTGTCTATTATGTATAGGGTAGAAATGAACATTGTATCTAAACAAGTGTCTGTGTATAAGAATGTTGACTCATTTTGGACCATGTGAAGGAGTATTATACGTGAATCATATAGTAGATTTATTTTTATTCTAAGAGGAAAGTTTTTGTGGTGTCCCACTCCTATCCTAACAAAGAACAACAAACAACTAATGACTACTGAAAGAAGGAAAATTAGCCTTTCTCAGGAATAAATCCCATTCTTGATTTTATAATTCAGAATAGTCAGCCAGGAAATCATATACATTTAAACAACAAAAAAGAAACTTAGCAGGTTTAAGTTTATTTGCATATATATTTGTGCATGCACACACACACACACACACACACACACACACACACACACACACACATAATCAAAGGAAAAGAAGCTATCCACTTAAGAAAAAAAGATACCACAATAGAGGGAGCCATTGTAGGCTTAAAGAGAAATCTGGCACTAGGAAAATATACTGAGATCTACTAAGATGACCCCAGCTAATAATCTAAGCAACAATAGAAAGGCTACCTTAAATGCCCTTGCACTGATAATGAGATTGATGACTACCATATATCCCACCCTACAGTCCTCATCCAGTTGGTGATGGAAGCAGAAGCAGACAGCCACATCTAAACACTGAGCCAAACTCCTGGAAATCCAATTGCAGAGAGAGAGGAGTGATGAGCAAAGCAGTCAAGATTAGGCTGGAGAAACCCACAGAACAGCTGACCTGAACAAGTGGGAGCTCATGGGCACCAGACTGATAGCTAAGAAACCAGCATTGGACTAATCCAGACCTCTTGAGCAAGGGCATTAGTTAGGAGGACTGGGCAGTTTATGGCAGATTACTAATGGATTTTGGGATCCCATCCCACATAGAGGGATACTCTCTTAGCACATGTGGGGAAGGGCCTAGGCCCTGCTCCAAATGATATGGCAAACTTTGAGGATGCCCATGGAAAGCCTCCCCTTCCCTGGGGAGAAGAAAGGGAATGGGATTGGGAGTTGTGGTGGCAGGGGAGGAGGGGAGGAAGAAGGTACTGTAATTGACATGTAACACAAGCTTGTTGCAAATTTAAGTTTTAAAAAGGGAAAAAAGAGTGGGAGTCAATTGGAGGTGTTCAAGGAAGCATAGTTGGGAGGGATAGGAAGTAGTAAAGGAGGATGGAAATGATGTGATTTTATTTAAATTTAACACATATTTTAGCCAAGCAGTAGTGACACATGCCTTTATCTCAATACACTGGAAGCAAATGCAGGTAGATCTCTACAACTGAGGCTAGCATGGTCTATAGACTATGACCTAAGATAACCAAAACTACACAGAAGAACCCTGTTTTGCAACTAAACAAAACAAAAAGCATATTTTAGAAAATACTGACTCAGTTATCAATACCTTTAACAGAGGGGTACGGGATCATGAGCCCTCCCAAGGATAATGTTTGGTGTCATGGTTTTGATCTATCTACAAAGATACAAAAACTTGACAAATAGAAAGTACTTTTTTCCTGACTTAAAAAATGCAGCCTGCTATCAAGATTGTTGCCATAATCTTTTATCTACATTAAAATTCCCAATATTCTGCTTTTAATTTATTACTTACAAATTTGAGGTTTAAAGTAAGACTAATAGTCCAACTACATATTTTAATGGAGAACTTATTTTATCTCTCTATTTATGTGAGGATGACCTAGAAATGAAATCTTCAGTGAAGCCTTATATCCAAATAATGTTCTTTCTAGGCTATTTAGTCCCCTTTAATCATTCATTTTCAATGATAAAAATTACTTATCTACAATCTTCTTGCTCCCTCATGTTCTACTCTCCCCTCCTCTTTTCCCCTTCTCTTTCTCCTAATTCCCTCTACACTCACTGCCCCTGCCACTCACTTTCCTTTTCTGTGGGGGACCTTGTATGCCTCTATTAGGGACCTCCTTTTATCATAGCTTCTCTGATGGTGTAAATTGTAGGCTGGTGATCCTATGCTCGATGTCTAAAATCCTTATATAAATGAGTATATACCATGTTTGTCATTTACCTCACCCAGGATGGTTTCTTCTTTTGCTTGAGGTGAGATTGGGACCAGCCAGATTGAATAACCCTACATCGTTTCCTTGGAACTTCCTGGGTCAGCTCTGCATCTTGAAACCTTTACTCTTTGGCCTGAGTGGTCCTTCACTGGCATGCTGGACCATCTGGAGCCTATCTATTAGCCCTTATCTTTGGCCCTGCTAGGCCCACTGCTTGGGGTGAGTGTTTGGCCATCTCGGGTCCAACACCCCCACCCTCTACTTGGAATTTTTGGGTAAACTTAAAATTTTATTTCATAGTCCATCATAGGAGGAAGTCATGTCAGGAAGTCAAGGCAGAATCCTGGATGCAGGAACTGAAAAATGGTGGTTGCTTGTGTGCTTAGCTTGCATTCTTATTGTTTTTAAATATTTTCCTTTTATTGTAAATAGATTTGTTGAAGGGTAATCTTTGTGTACGTTATGAAGAGGTGTCTCTGCCTTGGAACCCTCTGCTTGGTTTAATAAAGAGCTGAAAAGTCTACAACTAGATAGGAGAGGATTAGTTTGATTTCCAGGCAGAGATAAGAACTCTGGGAAGTAGAGAGGCAAGATTCATCAATGAGAGGCAGAGGAAGTAGGATGTGTGGTACTGAACAGAGGAAAGCAGGCATATGGCAGAATATAGATTAATAAATGAGAGTTAGTTGACAACAAGCCTAAGATAAACCCAATAATTGCTCCTATTGAATATTGATTTTGATACAGTAATTTCATATTTTAGGAGTTATTCCAAAAACCTTATTACATATAAATATGATATACTGTATATATTTTAAAAATTTGAAAACTTTGATGCAAACAGAGTACTTATGTAAGGGGATCAGTCTCTACTAGCATCAGTTCTGAGGTGAATGTTTGCAAGACTCAATTTATATACAACAAAGGATACAATTGCTTTAGGTAGTGCATGCATTTAAATATATAAATTTTTAATGTGGTTATAACTGCCTGCTTTTGAATAGTTAAAATTTAATCCATTGATCTCTCTAATCTAGCCTGATTTCTTTTTTGACCCTTTTATGCATATAATATAATGAGGCAACAATGGTAATTAAAAATGTTATTTCTGCACTTTAAACAGTCAGCTATACTTGGAGTGCAACATAATGTTCTCTAGTACTACTGTATCCATTGATATTGCTTTACATATTTCACAATGTTAGAATTGATATGAATGTTAGCGAAGAAGAAATATGACTAACAAAAGGAATCACATAAAAAGTTGACTAACATCATTATTCATGAAAATAAAAAAACTCAACCACCAAATTAAATACTTTGAAATATTATTTGGATGACCAATAAAATGATAAAATAATAAATTGTATATAATAATTATGTGTCAATGGAGGACCAAAGCAACATCAACTCTTATCCAAATGTATTCATTTAAGAGAATTGCACATAAATAAACAATAATTTGCTGCAAATAGACCAATAACTTTTTTTTGGAATTTCCCCATGTATTAAAACTATTATATGCCATCAAACTAATGAAATGGTACATTAGTTTTCTTAATGCTATACAGTAGAATATTAATCAGCAAAGACAAAAGACTTACACTTTTAATTTAGAAAAACCTTCAATAAGTTATTGAAATGGAAGAAAGCAGGAGCTGGAAGACTATGGTATCCCATTTATATGGAAGGCATAGAAATAGCCCTGTTGTCATCAAGTCCTCATTGGTTTAACTACAAAACACATTTGTTACATGAATTGAAAATGATCAATGCATACCTAGTAGAAGAGTGTGATGTGTATAAACCAGTAATCAACAAAGCTGATTATAATTGAGGCATGTGATAATTTTTAATGTAATTTCTATGCTTGAATAGAGTTATGTATATTAGCTGAGTTTAATTTTAATGAAGCTGCAAAAGGCCTCTACATTAGACCTCAGTTTTTGAAAATGTAACTGTTTTGTTTTGTTGCTGTCTTATATATAATATCTTGACTGCAGTTTCTCCTCCATCACTCCTTCCAGCCCTCCCCCATCCACCTGGCCTCTTTTCTCTTCAGAAAGGAGCAGGGCTGCCCTAGTTATCAATCAGCCATGGTATATCAAGTTATAGTCAGACTAGGCACCTTCATCTTCTGTTAAGGCTGGATGAGGCATCCCTGAAGGGGGAAAGGATCCCACAAGCATGCACTGGAGGCAGAGACAGTCCCTGCTTTCACTCTTTCACTGTTAGAGGAATCCCACAAGAAGAAGTCTCTAACAACATTAACATAAGTCTTAGATCAGAGTATGGATTGTCTTTTCAATCAGCCAAGTGCAGAACAGATGAAAAAAGTCAATCTGCTGTAGTAGTTTTCTCAGTATATTTATGAAAGATCTTATAACATTGAGTCACAGTGTGAGGTTACAGTCCTACATGATGAGGAAGCCATGCTAGCAAGGATTAAGCTAACTACTCACATTGTATCTTTCTTTAATCATAGACTAG
The DNA here is from genome assembly GCF_943737965.1 of Phodopus roborovskii. Classification (NCBI taxonomy): domain Eukaryota; kingdom Metazoa; phylum Chordata; class Mammalia; order Rodentia; family Cricetidae; genus Phodopus; species Phodopus roborovskii. Next base: position 15,156,104 of record NW_026126410.1, read on the forward strand.
AGGGAAATGAACACTGGGGTTCTATTCACCTCCACCCTTTGATTGAGTCTGGGATTCCAGCCCAAAGATGGTTCTGCCCAGAGTAGAGATGGATCTTGTTACCCAATATATCCAAATCTAGAGACTCCACAATACACAAGCCCATAATTTGTGTCCTAAGTGGATATATACATCCTTTAAAAGTAACAACCATCTTTAACTATTAATTCTGCAAAAGTTATATATTCATGTACTCTCTTGACTTATACTTGTCTGGAATGCTGATGGCCTCAGCAAACAACTGTAAGATGGATGGTCTATTTTGTTGCACTATGGTATATAGAATGGCTAAATGGTAACTTGCTACAAGATATAGGTAGTCTCATTACAAGTATATACTAAAAAAAGTGTGTGGTTGGTAAATCATTGCTAATTCATGATTAAATGTTTCTTAGTAAATCATTTTGTATGTGACACTTTTTTGGAGAATGTGGAAGTATGAACAAGAAAAAAAACGAAGTTACAGATCTTAAGGTGCTTAGCATAAATATAGTAAACTTGGTATTTGTGCAATATGGTTGATAACTTATGCAAAGGAAAATATAGAGAAAGACACCTTAGGAATACTTACTTGGTGCTTGGTAGGTTATTCATTTTTAAATAATGTCATTCTAAAACTTAACATTTGTAAGCAACATAAATAAAACAAATAAAGTAAATTTCATCACAGTTGTCAGATCCAAGAAACATCAACTATATGCTTCAATACATATGTACAATCTCTTTCTCTTCAAAACTTTCTAAATCAGACAAAAATACCTAAGTATACCAGAAACAGAAACTTTCCTAGATTCTGAAGCTTCATAATCATCCCAGGTTTCAAATATACAAACTAAAGTTTTCTTTTCCTTACTAGAAGTGACCTTGATTAGCACCCACTCCTTCTGTTAAATGGTCACCCACTGAGGCCAGCATTTCCTACTAGCTTAAAACTGCCAGGTACCTTCCCAAAATAATGGGATTTCTAAACTGCAAACACAGTGTAGAAATTTAGGTTTAAATGCCCTTCAGCTAAGAAACTAAGTTAAGAACTTGGTGTTACAATTTCTAGTTAAGAAATATAAACGAAGAAAAGTAAGAAGTTTTGTAAATTTCTGTAATGCCCTTTTTTATTGGCATCCATAATTTACACACCTTCAATATTCTCCTGAAATATAAAAGCCAGACTGAACAAGGCATTTCAAATAGATATTTTATAAGCCAAGCTCCCAAGCTAATCCTGTTCTAAATCTTAAGTATGGAATGATGTTGAAATGAAGGGCTGTGCTTTTTTGTCTAAAAGGATGGCAAATGGTACTTCATAGACCTTAAAATATATACACTAAGGCCTAACTATACACTTGCCACCTTGTAAATGGAAGTATTGGGAAAAGAAATATCTCTGTGCCTTGCCCAACATTCACTAGAGTACTTGCTAGCAAGCCAATTGGTTTTGTTTCATGTTTTACCAAGGGAGAACACACAGCATAAAGAAGCATTCCAGGAAGAGGGTCTAAAAACGCTCCAAACTTATTATTCAGTGTTTACTTGGGTAATTTTAGACAGAATTAAGAAGTAGAGAATTATTTTGCATTGAGTGTGGACAGAAATCATTACAGAAAAATCACAGCCAGTGAAACTACAGAGTTGTAGACGTCAGACTCAAAGGATACATCTGCAAAACAACTCCCACACCAAAGGCTTAGGGAACATTGTAGAAGGGAAGAAAGAGTCAAGGCTGGAAAACGTTATAAATGTTAGTGTCTGAAAACATCTATCTGTCCTGCATGCATTGTACAAAACCTCCGAATGGCATGTTGTCTGTTCCATCCAGAGAGAAGGTGCTCCTGCACTCCCAGTCATAAGGAGTTTTTAGCTCTGCTTGTTGCTTTGTCAACTCTCTACAACCTTTTTTTTTTAATCTTTATAGCACATATGGCTTTACAACTTGAATCTAGTAAACACAGTTCTGATCTAATTAAATACTCACATTATAGTTACTTTTTAAATATCATATCAAGAGCTCTATAAACAACTAGGATAGTATGTGGAGTAGCTTGGCAATGCTCATAATGTATCACAGTTGCCAGCACCATAAAATTCCATTTGCTTTTGCTTCAAAGTGTTGGGTATTGAATTTGTCTTCCCTTGGACTGTAATTAACAACATTTGAACTGCCTACAAGATTCAATTGACTGACAATATTAATCACACATTCAGAAAGAAATTGGCCATTACATTTGATTTTATTTCTTATGTATTCTCAGCAGCTAATCGCTGATTAAAACTAAGGAAATGGCCCTTTCACCATGCTCCATGCCCATTTATTTTCTTGGTATATTTAATTTTTAAAGATTTTTTTCGCCTTATTTCTTCAGATCTTGACTCTAAATGTCTATAGACATGGAATAAAACCAAGAAAAAATATTTTTCTTTTTGTCAAGAGGAACACTTTTTCTAGATAATTAAATCCAGGAATGTTCAAAGAAAACACAGCAAAGAGAATAAATTAGGTTTTGTCGAGGGATATAGGTCGTTCCTCATGAATGGATACTGACAAAACAATTTTGTGTAGAGCTTTGAAAAGTTATTCATAGTTTTGGAAGTTTTGAAAACTAGTACATTTTGCAGAGGAAGCAGCCAGGTTTAGATTCACATTTTGAGGATGTACATCAAATATTCACAGATATTTCATTTTCATTTTGATATTATTGTTAAAAACACATGTAAGATTTCTGTGCAGTAACTTTTGTTAATACAAGGGTATTTTTTTTTTATTGCATACACATAGATACTAATTCAGGAAGCAAAGACTGGGATGTAAATACCAAAATATAATAAATTCACAAGACAAATAGAGCTAGAAGATTGGAAGAACTCCCCATTATACATGACCATTCTATAGAACTGTACAGTGTCCATAGGAGCACATTATAGAAAGATACATTTCTACTTTACTTGATTATTTTACATTTTTCTTAGAGTTAGAATATTTTGGATAATCAGTACTTGTTAATTAAGTAAATGAGCAATAGTAATTTAGGTAGAACTCTAATTGGTTTTCATAGCAATATGCTACCTATACTTGATAGTTATCTAACAAAATTAAAACAGAAAATTAGAATATATTAAAATGATTGCTAGTATATGTTACAGAAGCAGGTTATTTTGTATGGAAGCCTAGACTCTGAGAGTCCATGGATGTAAAATAAAATTATCTCCATTTATCTATAAAGTGAGATAAAGGAAGACACCCATATTACAAGCTAAATACAATATTTATAGTGCTTCACATATGGAAAGCAGAATATTAGAACTTGTGTGTGTTACTAATATAACTAATATAACTAATATAACTCTGTGCTTAAGTCAATTCACTGATATGTATCTTTGTAGACACTTTAAAACAAAGCACTTGTATTGATATTAGAAATAAAGGAAAACATATCTTAAAAAATGGGAGCCTGATTGCAATGTTTTATCATGCATCTCTACCTAGCTGCCTTCTCTTGTAACTATCATCCATTCTTTCTGTGTTTACCCAGATTCAACATTGCCCATCTCTCCTAGTTGTGGTAGTGATTCTTAGATACACAGTAACGTATTACACTAACATGAGTCTGAACTATCTGCAGTTGCTAGACTTTTCTTTGTTTCCACTAATATCTTTTTATTTTCAAGTGTTTTTCCACAACACATGAAAGCTTGCCATTTTTCAATTCATGGTCATATGAGATATGATAAGAACTTCTATCATATTGGGGTGAGGAATACTGTATAAGAAATCATATCATCTCAATAAGATCCTCAGACTAAATTGCATGAGAACAGAGACCATGTCTATAGATAGTCACATCACAGTAGCCAAATGTTAACTTGATCACAGATCCCTAAATGTATTGAAAGATTGTTTAATATAAACTCTCCTTTCTCTCTCAACTCCTTTTTCCTTCACCTTTTTGCCCCCTCAACCTCTCTTCATTTCTTCCTTTGTCCTTCATTGTTTCATTCATTTATTCCCTCTCATCTATCCATTATTGTATTGTCCCGTTTTCTTTAAACAGTCACAAGCATTATTAAGCTCAATTAATAATGAAAATTTCTCAATTATATTATAGTGGACACCAATATAACCTGAAACTTCCATATTATTCAAAAATTTTCAAGCCTATTAGATGAATTTATTGACCTTTGTGCTTAAAACGATTCAGGAAATACTGATTCCTTTTTTTAAAAAAGGTTCTACCTAAATGTTAGCTGAACAAGAACAACAATGGGCATGCCAATATTATGGAGCAAAGCACAAGAGACCTCCACCCTACACAAAGAACTCTGAAAACTAAAGAAACCTGAAAGCTGAAGAAGCAGTCTTCCTCAGGGAAAAACACAGAAATCTATTATGCAATACCAAATGGTCAATCCTGAAAGCATACAAATAAGTAACAATATACGGACTGAATATATTGTAGTTATATATTTAGGAGGATAGACACACATACACATGTATATATATATATATATATAGTGCTGTATATAAATATATATATTATGCTATATACAAATATATAAAGTGTACAATTATATTCATATACTCATCACATATTGCATGTTACAATAATTAATATAAAGATAACATGAATTTAAAAGCAACAAGCAGGGATATATAAGAAAGTGTGGGCTAAGAGGAGAGAGGAGAAGAGAGAAGTTATACAATTATGTTAATATCAAAATGTAAAAGAAATAATATTTAAAAATTATGATGAAATTGCATAAGAGTTTCTCATATACTTATGAGGTTCACTTCTATTCTTTTCAGTTAGGCTATAGTGTGTGTGTGTGGGGGGGGGGGTTGACCTGTTCCTTGGATAAACCAAAGATGAGTCGTAAGAATATTTGCATCTGAAAAAATATTATGATTTTTCATAGAGAATATTTACATTTTCAACACAAAATATTTTGAGTTAAATTGTGAGTATTGTTTTAAATAATACAGTAAACTAAATGTTAGACAGGTACCATTATTTGAAGCACATATTTTATTTAGTATCAAAATATAAAATACAAGGAAACCTGTGGAGTTTCATGCATATTAATTCTTGTTGTTTATTTTTATCATTATTCACATATCTTGCTTCAAATTTTCATTCAAAATTAGATATGAAAAATTTTTACTTTAGTTTAAATATGTTATATTTATCCTTAGGTTTATTTCTAAAATAAGACACAAAATTAAATTCTTAAGGTGGAATATTAAAGTTTAATCATTTGAATTTAGAGTTGTTAGTATCTAAAATAAGTTAACTTCCTTGTTTTATATGTTGTATAATTTATTACATTGGAGCATTCAAAATAGTCTTGAATGATTGTGTAATTATAATTAGTGAACACCTCTGTAAATAGATGTCTTTTAATGTTTAAAAGTTTTATTCATTTCATAGATTTATCATGCTGATAGAGGCTATTTATTGGCAAACAGGGTACCATTTCATATTCACTTATATTGTGTGTAATTTAGAAATCATTTAACATTTTCTATTGTGAGTAGTTTATTATAATTACATCCATAAAAATGAACTACATTATATATTTCCCATCTTATAAAATTTTACAGTGGCTTAATTTTATTTTTAGAGCAGTTTAAGTTCTACAACAATCCTGGCCATAGGTCTAGATTTTTTGAACATTCCCTGCAATCCTATGCACAGCCTCTCTCATCATCTCTGTATATTTGTTGCAACCAATGAAGATATAATGACTCAGCTTTGAAGTCTACATTTTATAATTTTCAGTAAGATCACTTTATAGACTAAGCATTTTAAGGGTTTGTGAAGGTATATAATGACTTGGTTTTATCATTACATTGTGACTCTCAATGGCTTTCTAGCCCTAAATGTGTTCTGGTCCCCTGCATATTTATTCTTTCCTCTCTCCTAAGCCTCCATTAATCACTGTTATATTATTGCCTCAAAGTTTTACTGCTTTTCAAATATCATATGCTTCAAGTCATACAGTATGTGGCTTTTCTACTTAATAATACTCATTTAACTTTTCTATGTCTTTTATTACTTTATTAGCTCAATTTTTCTTAGTGTAATTGTTAGTTTAAGGTATGTTTGGGAAACAACAAATGCAAATAGTGATTAGAGAGCAGGGAACCCTTATATACTATTGGTGGGAATGTAAGTTGCTCCAATCACTCTACAGATACTGTGCTGCCTTATCATCTAGCTGTACCCTCTGGAGATACATCTGAAAGACTCCAAGACAATGTTCCACAGAGGTGATTGTGCATGCATTATTATTCTAGCACTATTCATAGCAGTTGAGTTCTAGAATCAGCTTAGATCTGTATTAAATTAATTAATTAATTAAATTAATTAATAAAATGTGGCATCTATATTCAATAATGTTTTACTCACCCATAACAAAATGAATTTATGATGTTTGCTGAAACATAAAATGCAACTGGACATCATCCTATAAAGTAAAGTAAAGCAAATAGAGTGACAAATAAGAAAGGAAAATAGGGAAAGGGGAACACTAGTGAGAGGATCTCTTAATTAACATTTCTATTGCTGTGATAAACACAATGACCAAAGACCCACTTATTGAGAGAAGGGTTTCTTGGGCTAAATCTTCCATATCATTGCTCATCATCAAAGGAAGTCAGAACAGGATATAAACAGTGCAAGAACCTAGAGATAAGAGCCGATGCAGAGGCCATGGTGGATGCTACTTATTGGCTTACTCCTCATATCCTGTATAGACTGCCTTCTTATACCACTCAGGATCACCAGACCAGGGATGGCACCACCCACAATAGTCTGGGTCTTTCTCTATTGATTGCTAATTTTAAAAAAAACTGTCTTACAGGCTTCCTTACAACCTGATATTTATCAAGGAATTTTCCTTATTGAATGTACCTCCTCTCAGACAGCTCTAGTTTGTGCCAATTGAAACTAAACTGTTCAGCAAGATGGGGAGGGAGAGATATGGAGGGACTTTAAAGAAATGAATGGGAGCAGCAACCTGTTCTAAATATAGGAAACATATGAAATATTGAAGGAAATTGTCTATATAAACTCACCTGTAGTTTATGTGTGTTCCCTAGTGGGAAAGTCTTCTGGGATCTTGATAAGGTAGGCCAATGGTTTCATATAAAATAGTTTTCTGTGCATTGAGAAGGAATAAGGATAGGCTAGGAGCAGATGCAAAGGGGTTCAGAGGATGGAGGAAAGCAGAATATACCACCAGGTTCTGCTTAGTCTCCTGGAAAAGTGGGCACAGAGTCAGCAGAGGCCAGAGCAGAATGCCTACTACAGGTATGGGCATGAGAATGATGGATTAGAATTGGAGAAATGTAGAGAGAGATGAAGATCCACAGTTAGCCTATCTACTTCCATAGATGGAGTGCCTTATTGTTTTCCAGAAAATGGTTCCTGGTTTGCGATCTGGAATAAAGCAATGACTTGGGGAAAGATAGTTTAAAGACAAAGATCTATGTTATCTACTGGATAGGGTTGCAGGGAGAAAGAGCAAACAGCAGCAGCAGATAATATGATGCAGACATGGAGATGAGACTGGAGGATTGGAATTGGGGAAGTGCTGAAAGAGGAGATTTGCAATAAGACTACCTCTTCTCTGGCCTATGCAGCCTACTTGATCTTAATGAGTGGTATTTACTTGTGATCTTCATTTTGGTTTGCAATAATTTATTGATTTTTTTTCATCTTGTGAATATCAGGGAGAAGAGTCCATGATTGAATTTTTGTCCATGTTGTGCAGTTGTCATCAATTTTGACCCTAGTTTTGGAGGGTCATATTATTAAACAATTTTCTTAAAAGCCGAAATTTTAGGTCTATAAACATTCCTTTTAGGACTGCCTTTAGTGTGTTCCATAAGTGTTCCTATGATATACTTTCATGTTCATTCAATTGTAGGGTCTCATTTTTTGTTTTCTTAATAATTGCTTCATTAACCCTTGTAATGCAATAATTGAGTATTGTCAGAATTGCAAGAGTTATATTCCTAAACATGTCAGGTTGGAAGTACTATCATGTTTTGAATTGATATCTAATTTTTAATGATTTTCTATATTTTATGAACATCCCTGTTTTGCCTGTATGTGTGTAAGTACACCTCACAAATGCCTAATATCCACCCAATCCACAACAGAGCAATAATTCCCTAGGACAGAAGTAACAGATGTCTCTATGTGAGTGTTGGGAAACAAACCAAGACTCTCTGCAATAGCAACAAGTGCTTTTAGGAGCCAAGGCTTCTTCCCATTCCACTATCTAAGAGTTTGAGCCATATGAAAAATCTATACAGTATGTTGGACACTTAAATGAGCAAATAGAGGGACTTTCTGTTAAAAATTATCTCCTGACCTTCATACATCTATTCTACAGTGACAGTACAATGTGGAATCATGGAGTACATATTACTTTTACAAAAACAGCAAAAATTAAGCACAGTGCATTTCAAGGTGTCAGAACTTATGATAAGTCCCAAAGTAGATTACTAGACCTTAAAAGAGTGTATGTGACCCTTGTCCAACCAACTTTGTAAGTGATAGAACTGTTTAACTGGCTATAGTTTCATTTCTAACCTGAACCACATGTGGAAAAACTGAAACTAAAATCCAGCTATACAGGAATTCTGGCATGGAGGATTGCAATATAAATAAAGCAAGAATAGAGTCTACCTATATTTTGGTGCCTTTTTGTTTTGATGTAATTGAATCATGAATTCTATATGTTAATGTATGGTAAATCTATATACAGTCCCTATATAATTTGAGGATCTTTTACCTCGATTTACAAATATTTCCAAACACAGTTGAGAAGCTAACCCACCAGTATAGCCTTTTACTCACAATTTATTTTATTTATGTATTTAATCTATGGTGAGTCAAGGAGTATAAAACATTCTTAAAAAATAAAATGCTCACTGAAGAGTTATAAATGAATTCTTTCAGGATTCTAGGATTCTATCTGGAAAAAATGGTAGCGACTTATTTAATAAATGTGCCACCTGGGAGCCTGATACACACAATTTGTATCACACGAATAATACTTTTCCCTCCAAACAATTTTTTTCTATACTTACATCATTCCTGGGACCAAATTAGTTAAGATTTCTATGGAGAGACATTTCCTGTTTGGAGAAATTCATATACTTAGTTATTAAGAAAGCCAATCTTCCCATATTAGCATCCAAGGTGGGGGTGTGTGGCAATTAAATAACAGCACATTTTAAAACAGTGTGTTCCCACTTTTATGTTTTTGGGCTATCATAATTGGTGAATGTGTCATAATTTTTCTTAGATAAAAAACTAAATCAAAGGATTACTAGATGTAAGAGTAAAATGTAAATTTGTGAATCAGAGGCTTTGGGAGACTATAATCACAAATAATAAAAACAGATTTGTAGATATTGTGTCCCATTTTATCAGATGTCACTCAAGGATGAACAATTTGGCAACATATATATAATAGGTTACTTTAATTTTCTTTGGTTCAGAATATTAAAATACAATTTGTAATTTTTATAGCAAGTTCAAAGATAACTGCATTTTGTTTATTGAAGTACTGTTATGAATAAATAGTAGTTTTTTGTGTGGTATCTCTGCCTGTGTCATTTTTCCCAAAGAGGAGGCCAGAAGCACTTTCTCTCCCACGTTGTTTATATGGTTATTTCCTACTTGGTGGCATTTGAAACCACCACCAATTATTCTTCTTCCTGGATGATAGGAGTTGGACTGTAATAATGGCGACAAGACCAAATAGATATCAGTCACATAAGGTTGGAAAATTAGACAACTAAACTGCTTTGGGTCATGGGATGGATAAAGAATTCAGGAAGATAAAGTAATTAGTGGATAAATCAACAAGTTTAATAGTATAGTGGATAAAGTAGATTTGACATCTTTTCTTGACTGGTAATTATGCGATTTCACAGTATTTGCACTGAGGTTAATTTTCAAGACAGGTTATTCACATTCTAAGACTTATGTCATTATTCTGCATCAAATACTTAGGGGGAAAATGATGTTAGGATTTGCTTGATGCATCACATTTTCCTCAGCCAAACAAAAGGCACTTTAGAGGCTGTGATTAGTGTCTATGAGGACATCCTGTCATGTCCAACACCCAAGTTCAATCACATAATTTCTATAATATTTTATTTATGCCAAAATATTGTCTCCAAGGTCACTTAGGGCAACCCATATAGAACTCAGGCTGCACACACTACCAAGGAGGATGCTGTTTGCAACCATTGAATTCCAGATCTTTATTGGAAAGGGGACTTGTCCAGCTTAGTTAGCCATAAGCAAAGTTTTATTTTCATGTTGAGGTTCTTATACATAGATATGCAATTTTAATTGTATCATTTCTTGAGAACCCTACTTTTTCTCAAGTGTTTATTTTTGTCCTATTTGTCAAAAGTCAGGTGGCTAAAGTTATAAGCCCATGCATTTATCTGGGTCATCCATTTTATTCAATTGGTATATATCAGGAAAATGTTATTGCTATTTTTTATTTGAGTTGTCCTGTAGTCAAGCTTCATTCAATTTTTTTTTTCTTGGAGTTGTTGGCTCTTGTGGGTGTTTTGTGGTTCCATAAGTATTTAATATGTTTTTCTGTCTCTGTTAAAAATTTTATTGAGATTTTTAGTGGGATTGCATTTTCAATATAAATGTAGCAGTGTTAACACAAATGAAAGAAACAGATGATGCTAAAATATAAACTTCCTTGTTACCCACTTAACCTTCATAATGCCATATTATAACCAGTTATAAAGGCAAGCCCTTTTCATTATTATGAATGGTGTTTATGCCTAACTTTCAAAACTTATGCAAGTCTGTTTATAAGAGAACAGAAAAGTTTTCAGACATGAATTACCATATTTATTATAGCAAAAGGTTATAAAAAGTATGAAAGCACAGATAGATGGAAGCAAGCCTAAATGAGAAATTCACACCAAATTATATATTGAGCTCAATAGGCTTTCTAAAACATAACCTTGTAAAAGCTCCCAATATTATGAAATATTTATTAAGAAAATTTGTCACTGAAAATACTTCTCTACTGTAAGATATTTTGCTTCAGTATCCTGTACATTATCCCAGTAATTCTACATCAGTGTTCTTGAATTGAATGATATTTCCCCCAGAAGATATTTTCCAATATCTGGTGATATTTCTGTCTGTTAAACTGAGGGAGAATGACCTCAGATTTTTCTCACAGTGGTCCAGGGTGCTGCAAATAGCCTACGAGCACAGACCAGCCAATTGTTCTCAATACAAAAAAGAATTATCTGGATTTAAATTGTATGACTACCAATGTTTTGTATTCCACAAAACAGAGAGAAATACAGGCATTGCAATACAAGACAAAAGACATTCTGAATAATGCCATACATAACACATTTTCATGTGCAGTCTCTTTCATGTACAGCTAACAATTATTTTCCTAAGCATAAGAAATTGACAAAGGTCTCATATTAGCTATAGGAAATGACAAGAATCAGTTTGTTTTTAAATAACTCAGATTTGGTTGTATTTTCCTAGACCCAAGTGTATCTGTTTGGAAGCACTTTTCTAGGTCTTTACTAAATCTCTGGTGAGTTCCTTTTGAACCTAAATTGAAGACATGGAAAAGGCAATATCAACACAAAGTCCTTGGAAAGAAAAGAAATTGTGGTTGAGTGAACACTTCTGTTGAAAAAAGAAACAATGTGTTTTACTGTTTATCTTGGTAAAACTCCCAATGTTTAACAAAGCAAAACCATTGTAAATAAAAATAAAGAAGTAAATAATAAAAATTGTAAATTCCACTGATGTGAGAATGTAGAAAATATATGTAAAAGTAGCCCATTAAGAACTCCTTTGCTGTCATATGCAGAGTGAATGTTGCATTTGACATCTCCCAGAGAGTTCTAATGGCAGGTTTTATATAGTTACCAGCCCAAATTTATCAAACTGGTCATTGTAGTCTGCAGAGCTGTAAACTACATTTGACTAAGCTTAAATCTTACCACTATATTCTCTTTGAAAACAGACTTTTAACATTAAGAGGTTCCACCGTTGCTTTTAAGATTTAGGGAAAACTGAATGTGTGTTTTTTTTTGTTTTGCTTTTTTTTTTTTTAACTGTCATGAGATGTTCAAGGGAATTAACAAAGGGGAGGTAGCCTTTCCCAAGGAGTATCAGTGATCTAACATGTCCATGTCTGATATTCTGCTGGTGGCTTTCTTGGTTTTATTGTACACATACACAGAGACACACATACAAAGCCTTCTCAAATTGCTGTGTATTATTTTTCCAATTCTGCTCCTGGGGATCAGAGTTCTAGATCATCACTTTTCCAAGGAGAATCCCCTGCCAGACCAGTAGTTTAACTTTCACAGACTTATGCAAGTGTCCATGTTTAGTGTCTGGTAGGCTTTATGGGAGACTTGAACACACAGCTGTACTACTCCTCTTCATGTTTTGAATGAATGACAATAAATATCTTTTAGCATGGTTATGCCATTTTAAACTTATGAGGCATTAAATCGGCATGTTATGGTCTTCAGATTGAATTTAGAAGATTAAAAATGATTTTGTTTTATTTTCAGTTATGCTCATGTGCATGCATCTTTGTGGGGTTTACACATGTGATAGTAGTTGCCAGAGTAATCATTTGCTCTGGAACTTGATTGAGGGTGGTTGAAGGATACCAGCTTGGATGCTGGACCCAATCTCTTGTCCAATTTGGCGTCAACACATACTTTTAACCACTGAGCCATCTGTGTGGCCCTGGTAGTTTAGATACATAGTGAAGTAATGTAATTTGAAAGCTTTGTTTTCCAAGAATTCTATCTTGGAGTAATTGTTTTTAAAAGGAGATTTTTTTTTCAAAGAATTTAAACAATCAATATTGATTGAATTATCCTAGGGCATTATTCTCCCTTAATCTAATTCTACATAATTTAGAACAGAACCTATTAGTACGGACTGCCATCATTTGTCCCTTTATTGTAACCTCATTTGCTCTCAAAACAAGGCTGACATATATGGCTCTAAGTATTTTCTGTCCTTTCATTTGAACTTTGTGGGTAGGATCACAGAAGATAGTGGTTAGCAGTTATAATCAGAAAATACAAACTTTGGGAATGAAATTTACATTTTATAATGAGTAGATAACTGTGATTGTTTCCATAATTAAAAGGAAAATTTCTAAATACTTCTTTATACCCATAAACAAGTGATCTCTCATAATCAGAAAAACTTCATTTTACCATGGAGGGAATCTGGAGACATGCTGCTGTAAAAAAAACTACAGAGAATAAGTAATAATCGAGTAGGGCTCATCCCTCAACAGGATATTCTTATTACTAGCACTAAGGCTCAAAAAACAAGGACAAAGATGAGGATAGGATGAAGAGACAGAAGACAGGCAGAAGCACTAAGAAGGGCTGCCATGTGGCCATGACACAGCCAACACAATCACGTAAGAACTTCCAAAACAGATGTCCAGTGGTTCTGCAAATGGCTGCTGTCAACAGTCATGTTGTGGGTCAGCAAAACCCTACCTATCCAAACTGAAATATTAACTAATTGTATATTCTGTGCAAGAGGTTGGCACTGTTTCCAGTTGTGACTGAAACACTGCTGGAACAGTCTTACTCCAAACCCAGGGTAACAAAAAAAAAGTTCCGGTTAAAACCTGGGTCACAAAAAAAAAAAAAAAAAAGACATGAACATATAAACATGGGAAGAGGAAGAGGACCTGGGACAGGAGGTTAAAAAAATAACAATGTACTCTTGTACTCTTCAAGTTTTATAGATTTTCATCTAATTGAGTACATCCCAGAACTATTGCAAATCTTCACGGTGTGTTTTCTTTCTCATACCATGTTATCACTATGAAAACACTGTATTAATTTTAGCTCCAAAATCATTTTTTTCCACAATTGAAGACACTACATATGAAGTATTTTATAAGGCTTTAAAGTAAAACACAATACAGGATCCATTTGGATGTGTCTTTTAATTTTTTGATGTGCATTGCTTCAATTTTACATCATTCAGTTAAAATTCCTAAATAGATAAAATATATATTTTTTCCACATTCAATATTTAAACATTAACTAGGATTTAATTAGGTGTGCATTTTTTTTTCAATATCCCAATTGCATTTTGATGAACTCCTTGGTTATTCAATTAACATGTACATGATTTGCATAAAGTCTATTTATACTCAATGGACTATTGCAGAATCAGTTGATGTTTTCCCTGTTATATTAATGGATCCATTTACTATTGTACTAGTGGGAAATGAGGTCCTATAATTGGAATCTAGTAAGATACTTTACAGCTTATTAGCTTAGTGGTAATTATCTGCATGTTATATTGCACATTGAATTGTAATTGAAAGCAGCTCATTATAATATTTAAGAGAAGTGGCAACAAAAATAATTGAATTGTTACGGTAACCCCTGGCTTCCAATGAAAATAAGCACATGTACTGAGAATCTTTTCTTTAATTTGCATACAGTTGTGTCCCTTTTTGATAACTGTTCTTTTTCTCTGTTCCCTTTCTTTCTTTTCTTTCTTTTTTTTTTTTTTTTTTTTTAATTTGCTGCTTGCCATTGCAGGAAGTAGAGGTTTGTATGCTATTTCTCTGTTTTATATATATTATTTTATATTTTATGTGAATCCATGTATTTTCATTGATCATGTACACTTAAGTCATGGTATTTTCCTCTCTTAGGATGATTATTTCCGTACCTGGAGCCCAGGAAAACCATTTGATCAAGGTAAGAACCTTATTAAAATAAGTAAAACACATTTAAGCAGGTGTTGGTGGTGCACACCTTTAATTTCAGCACTCAGGAGGCAGAGAAAGGTAGATCTCTGTGAGTTCGAGGCCAGCCTGGTCTACAGAACTAGTTCCAGGACAGGCTCCAAAGCAATACAGAGAAACCCTGTCTTGAACAACAACAACAATAAAAATAAATAAATAAATAAACAAATAAATAAAATTTAAAAAAAGGAAAACAAGAAGACATTTAAAAGTTCATACCTGCTATACTGTTGAAATGTTATTTATTGCTTGGTTAGAATTTAAAATGCTAAACACATAAACATGCATGAGTGGAAACTCTATTCTGTTTATCTCAGTATAATAAAGTTAGAAAGGAGATAATTAGGTACATGATTTTGTGAGAATGTTACTTATTAGAACCATGGTTTACATTGCTGATTTGAGATTGTTAACTTTGTTTATCATGTCTATTTTTGTTGTTGTTGTTGGTGGTGGTACAAAGAACTTCACGTGCTTTACAGGGGTATCCATCTGGCAGTAGATACAGTTGTGACATTTCCAAAAGATATATGCCCTACATGTGGGATTGGGGTGGGGGGATGGGAGGGGAGGTTGGTCAGGGTGTATGTGAGGGGGCAGAGAGGGTAAAAGGAAGGGAGAGAGGGAGGGTGGGAAGGAGAGGGAACTGGGATCGACATGTAAAATAATAAATTAAATTAAAAAAGATATATATTATTACTGTCTCCACTTTAATTGACTAAAATGGTTCATTTGAATGGGAAACCCTTGGTGATTACATGTGAAACATTAAGCACTAAAATTCTCCAGCTCAACATCTTAGCTTGGGTCCTGGCTGGCTCACCTGAGGAAGGAATGCCGCACTGAACAGCAAGCATATGTCATGAGAATGGGAATGTCTATATCACCAGGATAATAATTATACAATAATTATACAAAATGCCCTTCTCAGCACAGATACTGTACTGAAGTAGTATTCTTAAGACTCAGTCAGTGTTCTATGAGGGAGTGAAATATTATACAGAAAATGAAAGCTGGTTTAGGGCACATTTCTGGAGGTTCTGTTACAAAAGAGATCTGCCCGTTATCTGTGGATACATGGAGAAGGGACCATTGTGGAGCAAACCATTTATGTCACAAGCAAAGAAGCTAAGGAAGAAAGAGTTCAGAGTTCCCTGGCCTTCTCCTAGTGCATTCCATTTAGAAGCAATCCTTTAATGCGTGCATCCTTAGGGGGGTTTTAGTAATGAAAGCAACAACTTACATCTAGACATATTTGTAAATTAGTTTAAATAATCTGTAGTTCTGGCTGTGAATCATCAATGGCAGTCTCAACCTGCCATGGGAAGCAAATTGTCACATGAGACATTATTCAATATTAGTTCCTTATTAAGAACACTGTATTATTTATCATACACTATCTACATTCACATTATATCACCCTATTACCCCTGTTGTTATTTATTGATTCTGATGCAAGGATTTAACTAATTTTTTTTCTTTTAGTTTACCAATTAAGTTATGCCAGTGTGCCCATAAAAGGTCATGAAAACATTATGTCAAGCAGAATGAAATGCATTTATGTTTTTTCTCAGAAAATGAATTTTTTTATGATGAGATCATAAAACTTGACAACTGGAAATTATCTGTAAACACTCAAACTTGTCATTTTGTAAATGTTGGTATAATAAAGACGCTTTGGTGACCCCTCTATGTATGGAGAGTATGTTGAATTATGACTTCTCTTTGCTTGTATGGAACTGATTATCATAGGAAAGGTTCCTAAAAGCAAATATAATACAAGAATGATTTAATCTTAAGGAGGGGTAGGTTGTTCACTACAAACTACATGCATGCACAGAAACAAAACTTACACTGAACCATAAAATGAGCAATATTATATTACTTTATTAAATATGTATCATATATAATATATTTATTAAAGCTAAATTTGTGATGAAGTATTAACTAAAATTTATAAAAACTAATATAATTATTATATTTTATACTTATGAGTTTATTTAACCATTAAATAGCTCTTGAGAGCTACAGAGGCTATTGAATAATTGAGGAAGTCAAGTTCTTTCTCATGTGATCATCCTCCGAGGAGGAAAAGCAAGGATTGGAGTTTGGGAGGTCTGTCTTCTGGTGCCAGGACCCTAACTACTATATCCTATTAATACAAGAGTCGAATTTCCTTTGCACATACATTTCAGATTATGCAGTTTTATGGTTCAGTGTAAGTTTTGTTTCTGTGCATGCATGTAGTTTATAGTGAGCAACCTACCCCTCCTTAACAGCAAAACGTCTGTGTATATTTATTGTTACTGTACTAAATAAAAGAATATCACTACTTGCTATAATATAGGTCAACAGTATTTTTATTGGTAATGCTTAATTTAAGATAGACAGTATATATATTATTAATACTTAAATATACATAGAAATTGTAGCCATTTCAGAACTATATTACATTGAGAGGCATGTGGGACATTGTGAACCACCCTAGGAGGAACAGACTGTTTCAATCTCCCATAAGATCTGAATAAGACAGGATTAAGATATACTAATTTCTAATGCATTTCTAATTTTTTAGATAACATTATTTTTTGCTTGCGACATCATATTTAAAAGCTAATGTACGGAGTAAAGTTTTTCCTCCCGCTGCCGATCTTGTCCTGCCACTGCACCAGCCCCAGTTAACACACAGAAACTCTGTATTTGATATAATGCTGTTGGCCAGTTACTAATTTCTTATCGGCTAGCTCTGTCTTAAGTATTAACCCATTTCTATGTATTTCCACGTGGTCTTACCGAGAGTGGAGGAACGGCGGTTCTGTTCTCTCCAGACTCTCCATCTTAACTCCTCCTTACTCCTTGTCTCCTAGTCTCTCCTCTCTCCCTTTCCTATTGGTCAACAGTGCTTTATTTATTAACTAGTATGAGAAACACATATACATAATGGAATCTCCCATCATCTCCTCTTTTCTGTCTAAATAAAAAGAAGAGTTTTAACCTTAACATAGCAAAATATATCACATAACAGTTATCAAATAAGAATCACAGTTAACACTATTTAATTCATTAACATTTAACAAGATTTAAGAAAGTATTCTATCATCTATCCTATCTTTGTGTGTCTAAAGTCTAAGTAACTTATCTTTAATCCTAACTAAGGAAAACAATAACCATAACTGTTGTACTTTCACTGCAGCTAATGCCTAAGAAACACAAACAGGAGACTCAGTGCCCACGTGGAGTTTATTGAGAGAAGGGAGAGAAAGAGGGGGTAGCTAGTGGCCAACCCAAAGCAGGAGAGAGGGGGGGTGGTGGGGTGCTTGCTTAAAAAGGGGGGGGGGTGCTTGCGCATGGGTAACTGAGTCCTTTGGCAGCCAGGTAAAGCTTCAGCAATGACACTGCCATGAGTATCCTGCCCATCATTGGGGAAAGGGTCAGCTGGCTGCTAGTTCCTAACTTTCCCACCTCTTATTGTTATTAAAAAAAGTGGGGGTTGGGAGTGGCAGGTTAGGGAATAAAGATGTTGAGTTCTAGAGACTGCTTCCTGCTGACTTGGGGGTGTAGATTGTCTTTGGAGGATCCAAGAAGGCTGGGGTGCTGCCAAGTCCTGGTAGTTGGTTATTTTTAGAAGTCCTGACAGTATGGATCTCTGGCATCTCTTTGAGACCTGGCGAGATGTTAGCAGAACAGAGGACAATGTTAGGTTTTTTTTCTCTTAGGTCTTAGTACTTAATGGGAGAAGTGTGAGGTGCGGGAGGGGCTCCCAAGGGGGTCCCGGGACAAGGGAAGGAAGTCCTGAGGCCAGGAAAAAGTTGATTTATTTGGAGTGAATCTGACCTGTTTAGATGAATCCATTCCAGCTCCCTGGAACCTAAAGAATCCTTCGGGTTTGTGAAACCTAAATAATAGATACATTAGCAACATATTCATGTTAGAAATGTTACCTTTACTTAGGAGTTACAAGTGTTTGATGAGTTGTGTCTCTAGGTCCATGACTTTTGGCTGTCATTCCTGTAAGAACAGCTATTGGTTAGATTAGAAATTTTAGATCAGCCTGAATACAGGAAGAAAAGCATGAAATTTCCAATCCAGCTGAGTGAAATTATAGGAATGAATCCTTAATCTTCTAGAATAGGAGAGAGTGTAGTTAATCTCTGTGTTGTCCAAAGCTTAAGGGAACAGTGTCTTGCTGTAGTTGCTGTATATGAGGGATTAGTTTTAGATGAAGAAGTAAAGGGTTTGAGGTGAGATAAATGAATCCAGTGGGAAAGGCCCTCAAGCTTGGCAGCTGTTGGGGGTGATAAGAATTACCTTGAAGGGGCCCTGCTATTTAGGGGAGAGGGGTGAAAGGTTCTTGTCTGGGGAGGGGGGGGGAGAGAAGGACCTGGTTCCCAATGTTAATTGGGGATGTACAGAAGTTGGTGCAAGGTCGAGGCAGAGAGTGGTCAGTAAAGTTCCATAGTAGGGAGCGGAGATGATGAAGTAAGGGTGTAAGCAGGTGGTCAGGTTGAGGTGACAGTTCAGGTGAGAGACCAGGTGTTAGAACTGGCCTCCCATACACAAGTTCAAAGTGGGAGATGAGAAGGGGTCATTTGGGGAGGGTCCTAAGCCTGAATAGAGCCAGAGGCAAGAGCTTTACCCAGTCAAGGTGAAGTTCCTGTGACATTTTGACAAGAACATTTTTTAGGGAACAGTTAGTATGCTCTATCTTCCCTGAGGACTGGGGGTATTAGGGGATATGGAAATGCCAAGGGATGTTTAGACCTTTAGATAAGATTTGTGAAATCTGAGAGGTAAACTCAGGGCCATTGTCTGGCTGAAGAGAAGCTAGGATTCCAAACTGTGGAATGATTTCCCTGAGAAGGGTGTCAGACAGTGTCTGAGCCTTTTTGTTAGTAGTTGGAAAAGCTTCCACCCACCCTGAGAAGGTATCAACTAATACCAGGAGATATTTGACCCATCTGACTGTAGGCATGTTGGGTAAAGTCAAGTTGCCAATCAGTCCCTGGGAGGGAGCCCCTGGCCTGGTGGGTAGGAAAAGGGAAGCTACGATACCTGGAGTTAGGATCTGATGTCTGACAGGTTTTACAAGAGGCAATGATAGTTTTTAAGAACTCCAAGTCCTCAGGAGTGGGCTGGAGGTGAGCCTTGACAAAATAAGAAAGAGCCTTGCTGTTAGGATGAAAGAGTTGGTGTAAATAGGACAGAAATTGTCGAGTATTAGGAAGTGACTGTGAGGATATGGGTTGTAGTGTCAGGACTCCCTGTGGTGGGTATGGTGATTGTGGGCTTTCTGAGGGCTATAGCTTTAGCTGCTTCATCAGCCAGATTGTTTCCCTTAGAGATAATGGAGTTGTCAGCCTGAAGAGACCAGCAGTGAATAATCCCTATAGCTTTGGGGAGGTGGGAGGCCTTTAACATGGCCATAATATAACCTGAGTTAGTTATGGATCCTCCTTTTGTAGTAAGCAGCCTCCGCTCTTTCCAGATAGCAGCATGAGACAGAGGATGTGAAAGGCATATTTCAAGTCTGTGTAAACATTTAGGGTTTGTCCCTGTGCTATTTGAAAGGCCCGGGTGTGGGCTATTAATTCAGCCTGCTGGTTAGTAGTATGGGCAGGTAGTGCCTATGCCTCTACCACCTCAGTATCTGACACTATGCCATAGCCTACTTTACAGGTCCCCTTATGTAAAAAGGAGCTGCCATCTGTATAACAGGTATAGATGTCCTGAGGTACCATGCCCTCCTGTATGTGTGTAGGATGGGGCAGTAGTTCCTCTAGGGTTTTAATGCAGGAATGAGATGGGGAATAGTTAGAATTAGGTTGAGGTAAGAGATTTGAGATATTGAGGGGTGGACAGGATTGGAAGGTGAGTGTGGCATCTTCTATTAGTGCCACCTGGAGGGAAAGAACTCTAGAAGGCGGTAGACTTTGTAAGCCTTTATAAGTTAAGAGATGGGACAGGTTATGGTGGGAAAAGACAGTGACAGGCGACACAAAGGTTAGGTTTTTTTTTTTTTTTTTTTTTTTTTTTTTGACTCACGAATAAGGAGCTCAGCAGCTGCTAAAGCACGTATGCGGAGTGCCCACCTTGGGCAGTTAGATCTATTTTCTTTGACAAATATGCTATAGGTGAAAAGGAAGGTCCCAGCTGGTGGCCTAGACTCCAAGAATGTATCCTTCCTTTTCTGCTATATATAGACAGAAAGGACGAGTTAGATCTGGCAGGTGAAGAGCTGTGGCCTGGAGAGCTATAATGGTGTTGTGTGTTTAAATAAAACCATTTTGATGATTGTAACTCTGCTTACAAAATGAAATAAAGTACACAGATGCAAAAATAAATTGCTTTGCATTTCTCCATGTTAAGTTCCCTGTGCTATTACTTATCTTCATTAGTGTGGTTAATCATGAGTATGCACAACTGAAATAAACTGAAAAATAGTTTTAATGAGGTCATGAATCTCCCGGAAAAAGGAGTAGACTTTGTTTTCTATGTTTACTGTGAACAATTGAGGAGAAATTTGTATGTGAACATAGAAACATAGAATATGCCAGGTTGAAAATAATTTAGTAATACTCTGAATAAATACACAGCAGGTTTTAAGGACAAACATGCAGTTTTTTCTCTTAACCCATCTTTGTCTGTGAAACAGATTGATAAGCATAAAGGAAAATTACTAGAATTTTCCAACAGTATTAGAGTTTAGAGAATCTATTTGAACTAACAAACTATATTTGAACCAGTTATCTTTACACAAAAGCATGTGATACACACATATACATAAACACAGACACATAGACACAGACACACACAGAAATATGGACACAAATATGAATACAAAGACGTGCATTCAGACACAGACAAACACAGACATATACATGGACACACATAGACACAGAATTACACACAGATAATGTAGACACACACAGAGACACACAAAGACACACACAGACAGATATAACATATACATTGAAACACAGGCACACACACACACAAACACATAGACATAGACACAGATACACACACATACACACATAGTCAGTTACAGATGCACACACACAGGTACACTGATACACGCGCAGAGACATACAGAGGTACATATAAACATAGATGTAGATACACATACAGACTCATAGACACACATAAACACACACATACATGGAACAAAAGATATATGAAGAGAACATGCTTTCTGTATTGTCCAAGTTTTTCTATCAATATGTATTATATACTTTTCTATTTGCTGATACAAAATACCTTAAGTATTTAAATAAGGAAAAATTGATTTTGGCTCACTGAAAGTGTAGGCTATTTTGACATGAATAGCATGGTAGCATCTATGCTTAAGAAAGCAAATTCCCTTTTACAACTTTTTTGTGGTTCCCAGCCCATGGATAAGCACATAGCAAATTCAGAATAGATATTCTTACCTCAGTTAAGCAAATCTAACCACTGGTAAGGATTGCCCAAAGGTATGTCTCCTATGTGAATTTAGACCCTGACAAGTTGACAATTATTAGTCATCACCCCATGGCAACTTGAGGTTTCTATCCTTGTTTCTACCATAGAGAGGACTGTAATAACCAGATTGACAACTAGAATCACAGACATAAACTTATTAATTTCTGTCTTATGCAAATTTTATGTTATATTTTTGCTCCCCTGTTTTTGAGGTGTCTGGGAGTTGAAATTAGTTATAAGGAGTATAACTGTATATTTTATGAAGGCTGTTTAGTCACCATGACAATTTGGAAATGCCTTTCCTCTAGATCAAGTTCTGTGTGGAAGACAAACAAATTCTACTGCTCCCTTAGATTGGTTTTAATTTAACAGATTATAAAGAGAGGTATGCGATCATTTCCACACTCAAGATGCTGAAAACCTTGTGAGAACAAATACAGTGATAGTTAGCCATGTAACTAGATGAGTCATGTGCCAAGTTTGTAAGTAGGGTAGATGACAAAGGCAACTCCTCTGCTTGACAGAATAGTCACATGATTAGCCATGCTTAGCCATTATTTATGGCTTTTCATTCTCAGTTCTCAAGACTTCTTATTCTTGTTAGTTACTTTCATTTATTTGTGCAGTGTTTTCTATGATACACCAATCACAGCCAGATTTGAGACCTATTTATCAACATCTGGCTGCAAAACACATGATAGGGAAATTCCATCTGGAGCTTTTGTTCTAATCAATGACTATAGCAATCTATTTTATTATGTTTATAACTATTTCTAAAATTAAAAGAGTTAAGTGTTTGTACAATTAAATCCCATGGTTTGCTTTCTCCCTTTAAATACAGTGATGTACTTGAGACAAACGTTCTGTATATTGGACTTTCCGTTGTCTGGAGTATAACTTGTTTACATAAGTGTTATGTGTTCCCTACTCTTATTTTTTGGCATTTCTTAGCAATAGTCTGAAATAATAAGTTGATCTGATCTATATTTCACAATAGCGGCATGGTGTGCCACAATAGGACTTTGTTTAAGGCTTGGAGCCTTCTGGTTTTGTTTTAGTGAAAAAAGAGCAGTGCTTTATTAAAATTCATTGAGTGCAATAAACAAAAATAACTACATTATTTTACAAATGGTTTTCAATCATTTAAACCATGAATTTGAACCACTGCTTAATGTGAATAATTATTTGATTAATTCACATGGTTTAATTAAAGATATTTGAATCCATTTAAACAAAATCATGTTTAGGTGTTAACATGCGGATGCTAACAGCTATATTGATTCACATCCTATGTTGGTTTTATTGGCCACATTAACAACTTTGTATCATAGAATGCTTCCACACTCCTAAGGTAAACTATACAGAAATAGTATTCAGTCTTGGCACCAGTATTAAGTGCTCATTCATTCCATGTTATGTTTAGAACATAAAAAGATGGCTCCAAGTGAAATGTTTATTTCCATTACTTAGTCCTTGCTTCTCTTGTTTTGTACCAACTTTAAATGGTACATCATTCTACATTTTTTTAATTGTTTTAATCTAACAGCGTGCTGTTTCCAATGTGTAACAAAGTTTGTATACACATCTGCTTTGGGGTCATAAATTTAAATTGAGATTAGTCATACTTCCTTTGGTGTATAGGGCACTATCTTGCACAGGTATGTATTTATTTTTAATGAAATCATGTATTAGGAAAATTTGAATCAAATTTGTGGAGAAGAGCATGGGTTTGATCAAAT
Organism: Phodopus roborovskii; assembly: GCF_943737965.1. NCBI lineage: Eukaryota > Metazoa > Chordata > Mammalia > Rodentia > Cricetidae > Phodopus > Phodopus roborovskii. The sequence continues at coordinate 15,180,178 of NW_026126410.1, forward strand.
TTGGATGGAAAGTATTTTGTGATTTAAGAAGAAATTTATTATTATAAATATTGTTATTCAAGCATGAATATTATCCATTGCAGCTATTAAGCCATTCTTTATTAGCTACTTCACTGGCCAAAGAAATGATTCTAGGTCATGTTATAAAGAAGAATTAATTCACTTCTTTGTACAATGAGAGTATTTTGACTTGTTATCTAAATGTTTTTAATTACATTTCTCTCTCTCTCTCTGTGTGTGTGTGTGTGTGTGAGTGTGTGTGTGTGGTGTATGTTTGTATTTGTATACATGTGGCAAGGCAGAAGAGGAAAGTTTGACTGTGATGGTGGCTAATCTTAAACAGGGACCTTTGTGGACAGTAATAAGATAGAGATAAATTCAGATACTTGATGTCAACTTATAGCTTCTATGTGTCTGCACCCCTACAAATACATATGGACACACCTAAAATTACATATACCTGCATAAGTCACATACATTTACACAGAAGGGTATGGAGAATGTTTATGGTGAATAGTTAAACATTTATCATCAAGAACACATTTGATTATATTTTGCATAGTGCTACTGTAGAGAAAGTTAATATTTAAAACTTGTTTGGAAATGTTAATACCATCATTGTAAGTATGTGCCATTATGTGGGTTAGAGTGAATTCTGTTCTTGGAGATACCTTATGATAAACAATAGACAACAGAGTATAGCACATAAAAAATATTTCAGAGACTTGGAATCTTCATGTAGAACAGTCTTGGATGCTTTACTTACACATACTTTATTCACAATGCTAGCCATAACTGCATGAATTCATGTGTCATTGGAATTACTAAAATTGTAGACACAGTCTGACAAGATGGCTCATGAGTAAAAGCATTTCCTTTGCAAACCTGAACCCAAAAACCGAGAACCCCAATAGGATAGCTGTATGAGGAAGCGTGTTCTTATCTGGATTCCTACCCAAATTACTCTCTTACTACAAGACAGCAAGGAGAAGTAGGAGACATAGCCAGAAGCTATGTAGTGAAGTAAAAGAAATCATTATAGAGACCCTGCCTCAGAGAAAAAGTGAAAACAGATAAAAAGAGAGAACCAGTTTATGGAAAGTTTATCTTCTGACCTATTCCTGAATGCCTTGGCATGCATGTCCAGGGCACATGAATGAACATAGACACACAAACACACATACCATAAATAAATAAAAGTGAATATTTAAATCTTTTAAAAATTATTACCACATTATAGCTTCTCCCTTTTTCATCTCTTTTATTGTATTGTCTTCCTGTTTATATTATGTACTATATTTTTCTTTTTATATGTATAACATTTTAAATTAAATTTAAAACAAGCTTGATTTATATATCAATGCCAGTTCCAGCACCCTCCATTCCCTTGTTCCCAGCATCAACCCACATCCCATTTCCTTTCTGATTCCCAGGAAGGATGAGGCCTGAGGTCTTTCATGGGGAGTTTTCATATATATATATATATATATATATATATATATATACATATATATATATATATATATTATTGTTTTACATATTTATCCCAGTTCCCTCAACCTTCCTCCATCCCATGTCCCCATATCACCTCCCACACCACACCACAAGTAGGGTTATGCCTTCCAGGAGGGATCAACAAAATCTGTCAAGTTATTTGGAGTAGGGACTAGGCCCTCCCTCATACCTCTAGGCTAAGAGAGTATCCCTCCATTGGGAATGTGCTCCCAAAGTCCTTTCGTGCACCAGGGATACATCCTAGTTCCACTGTCAGAGGTTCCTTACACTGCCCAGAACTTCTAACTGAGACCCACATTCAGGATGTCTGAGTCAGTCCAATGCTGGTTTTCCAGCTATCAGTCTGGGGGCTCATTAGCTCCTCCTTGTTCAGGTCAGCTGTCTCTGTGGGTTTCTGTAGTCTGCTCTTGACCCCTTTGTTTATCACTCCTCCCTCTCTGCAACTGTATTCCAGGAGTTCAGCTAAGTGTTTAGCTGTGGGTTTCTGCTTCTGTTTCCATCAGCTACTAGATGAGGGCTCTCTCAGGGAAGAACATTTAAGGTAGCCTTTCCGCTGTTTCTCAGATTGTTAGTTGGGGTCGTCCTGGTTGGTCTCTGGACATTTTTCTAGAGTCAGTTTTCTCACCTATAATAGCTCCCTCTATTATCTCTATTATGGTATCTCTCTCTCTTTTTGTTATCATCTATTCCTCCCCTGACTCAATCTTCCTAGTCCCACAAGTTTTCCTTTCCTCCCCTTCTCTTTCTCCTAACTTCCTCTCCACCCATTGGCCCCCACCCACCCCCAAGATGTCAGGAGATGTTGTTCATTTCCCCTTCTGTGAGGCCCCCCAAAGTCCATTCATATACTAGGGATAAATACTGATCCACTACCAGAGACCCCATAGACTGCCCAGTCATCTTAATTAACACCACATTTAGGGAGTCTGGGTTTTGTGTGTGTGTGTGTGTGTGTGTGTGTGTGTGTGTGTGCAATTGTATTAACTTCTAAACTGAATTTTTGAAAAGAGTGTCTGATCTGTACTCCTATACATGCTGTCATACCTAGTGTAGTCAGTGAGATCAGGAAAGATCCTTTGCAGTTAGGAGGGGAAAGAGTGAGTGAGTGAATTTGTGCTGAATTGTCTTTTATCGGTACCCTGACTTCAATATAAAATATTTGAAATTTTAAGTTTTCTTGAAATATGGAAAATATTTTCTATATATTTGTTGCATATTTGATAATTTGTACAATTTTTAACAATTTTCACAAGGCTAGCAGCAACTAAACGACTTCAAGATAACATGTTCCATCTAAGACAATTGTATTTGAAGTGTGCCATTTTAATTTTAGTGCACGTAGCATTAGTTTTCATTGTGAGACCACCATGCATATATAACATTGTACATTTATCCCATTTCTCCTCACTTCTCACTCCCATTCTGTTTCATTACATACACAGAGCACAGAGAGAATTAAAGAGTAAAATTGCCTTGTTCTCAGCTACCTTTCTTCACTCATGCTGTTCCAGACCCTTTGCTTAGGGTTTGCTGTCCACAGTGGGTTGGGTCTTTTCCCATCATTTGACAATCAAGACAATCCTCCATGGATAAACAGCTCAGTCTATTCCTGCCAATTCCTCATTAAGACTTCCTTCCAAAGTAATTTGATGTTGTGTCTAGTGGGCTGTTAAAAAGTACCAGCCAACAACTATTTCAAATGTATTTACATTTCAATCAACAACAATTAATATCTCCTTCATAACACTAGTATAGATTAAATGAGCATGAGAATTTTACTTAACACATGAAAATAATAAAAATAACAGTAATGATAAATGTGAATAACATTATGTATTGCTAAGAGCAGATAGAATGGCTTCTTTACCTACAACTTTAAAAAAACACATAATCTTTTGTGCTCCCAGACAAGTTACCTTATTTGATTGTTGAATACGAAAAGGATCACAATGTTGTAAGAGAGTCTGTGGAGATGGCTCCAAGAGTAAAGTAGTTGCTGCATAGCCAAATGGACTTGAGATGGATTGGTGCAATCTGAGTAAACAGCTAGTGTGGTAGTGTGTATCTTTAACTCTAACAGGGAGAAGTGATAGGCAGATCAAAGGGTTCAGGGCTAGTCCATTTAGCTGGAATGGTGGTGTACAGGTTCAGTGAGAGACCTTGTCTCAAAATCCTGTATGGAGAAGTAATTAAAGAAGACATAATGATGCCATAGTCTGGCTTCCAAAGTGCACAAACACATACACACACAAATGCTAACTGAAAAAATATTTTGTTAACTTTGGCACTTTGACTTTCTAGTGTGCACAAGTATAATGTTTAGGGTGATGGTGATGTCATTCGAGCACAATATCGTGACTGTTGTATCCTGGCAGGAGAAAGAAACTAAATTAAATCACAGTAGGCAAGTCATGGGCAGCCCTGCTGAGCATGTTCGCTAAGCATGAACAATAACGAAATGAAGTCATTATGCCTAATTGAAGAATTCATATTCTTTTGTGTACTTCTCAATAGAAACTAAAGTGAATAAATCTAAATCAACTCAAAATATAAAATAACTAGCCCTTATTGCCTCATTAGACTCTTAAGGAATAATAATGAAAACAGGACTCTTGTCTGCATTTTCTAGGAGCTCATTAGAAATACAGATCAGAATTTCTTAACTTGAACACAAAAACAAGTTCTCATAAGATTTTAATTTAAAGGTGAGCTCTTTTCTTTTGTCACTTTTGCTTTCCTATGATAATGAAATTGATGTGATAGTGGTACATGAATCCTAATAGGATTCAGTATTTTTTTTATTTTATTTAATTTTACATAACAAAGTCCAATTAAATGAAAACAAACATTTATACACAATATTTGGGAATTTGGGCGTCGTTCTTTCCAAACGACTTCCTGCTGGTAAGGGGCGCTGTCTTGATGGATTCGAAGAAGATTCAGAAATCCTGGCTGTAGTGTGTAAGGCTGCTTTGTCCAGCTGTTTTGAATGTAGGGTCAGCTTGTACTTTGTTTCAGGCGGTCTGGCGTGATCAAACCACATTAGTCTGGAAGGAATCCACAGCTTTTCATTTTCTGTGGAAACAAAAATAGAAATCCTTTTCCCCAGTAACTTGTCCTTCAACTTAAATTTTGGAGTCAAAGCATTTTTTTTAATTTAATTTATTGTTTTACATGTCGATCCCAGTTCCCTCTCCCTCCCTCCCTCCCCCCAACCATCTCTCCCTCCTTCCCTCCCTTTTACCCTCTCTGCCCTCTCACATGCACTCTAAACACCCTCCCCTCCCATCCCCCCACCCCAATTCCATATGTAGGGGACTGCCATCCAGTTGGGGTCATGTAGATCTGACAGGTCCTGTGAAGTAGGGACTAGGGCTTCTCTATATTAAGGCAGTTATCCCTCCATGGGGGATATGTTCGCAAAGTCCTTTTGTGCACCAGGGATACATCCTGGCTCCACTGTCTGAGGTCCCTTAGACTGCTCAGTCCTTCTGGCTGAGACCCATATTCAGGGGGGCCTGAGTCAGTCCCATGCTGGCTTCCCAGCTATCAGTCTGGGGGCCCGTTAGCTCCTCCTTGTTCAGGTAAGCTGTCTCTATGTGTATCTGCCACATGGTCTTGTCCTCTCCATCTGCTTCTGGGTTCTAGTGCGACTCAGTGTTTATGTATGGGTGTTTGCTCCTGTTTCCAACAGGTATTAGATGAGGGCTCCATGGAGAAGTTAGTTTTTGATTTCACTCTCTGGGAAGGACATTTATGAAAGCCTTTCCACAGAAGCTGAGATTGTTAGTTGGGAGCAGTCTTGTAGTTCTCTCGACCTTTCTTTGTGTTCAATTTTATCTTCAAACCAATATTGGATCCCTCTTTTATGTTCTCTCTCTCTGTCTCTCTCTCTCTCTTTCTATCTTCTATTCCTAACCAGGCTCAATCTTTCCTATTTTCCATTCCTAACCAGGCTCAATCCTCCTGGTCGCACATGCCATCCTCTCCTCCCCCTCATTTTCTCCTACTTCTCTCTCCATTCGCTGTCCTCCCCCACTTCACCTGAGCTCTGGGGGACTTGTCCCTTCCCAGTTCTGTCCCAGGGACATTATATGAATCTCTTAGAATACACCTTGTATCCTAGTTCCTCTGGTGATGTGAATTATAGGCTGGTGATCATTTGATCTAGTTCTAAAATCCATATATGAGTGAGTACATACTGTGTTCCTCTTTTTGTGACTGGGTTACCTCATTCAGGATGGTCTCTTCAAGTGCCATCTACTTGCCTGCGAATTTCAAGATACCATTATATTTTTCTGCAGAGTAGTATTCCATTGTGTAGATGTGCCACATCTTCATTAACCATTCTTCAATTGAGGGGCATCTAGGTTGCTTCCAGGTTCTTGCTATTACAAATATTGCTGCTATGAACATAGTTGAACAGATGTCTTTGTTGCATGGATGTGAATCCTTTGGGTATATGCCTAAGAGGGGGATTGCCCGGTCCTGTGGTAAACTAATTCCCATTTTCCTGAGGAACCGCCATACTGATCTCCAAAATGGCTGTATGAGTTTGCACTCCCACCAGAAGTGGAGGAGTGTTCCACTTTCTCCACATCCTCTCCAACATAAGTCATCACTGGTGTTTCTAATTTTAGCCATTCTGGCTGGGGTAACATGGTATCTCAAAGTTGTTTTGATTTGTATTTCCCTGATAGCTAAGGATGTGGAGCATTTTCTTAAGTGTCTTTCAGCCTTTTTGATTTCCTCCATTGAGAATTCTTTCTTCAGTTCTGTACCCCATTTTTTAATAGGGTTATTTGGTGGTTTGTTGACTAGTTTCTTGAGTTCTTTGTGTATTTTGGAGATCAGCCCTTTGTTGGATATAGGATTGGTGAAAATCTTTTCCCAGTCTGTGGGCTGCCGTTTGGTATTGTCGACTGTGTCCTTTGCCTTACAGAAGCTTCACTTTCAGTCCATGGACATTTGTTGACCTAACTGGCACATTACAGAGGATTTGAAAAGAAAGATTACTGTGGAAAGAAAAAATTGTTTACTTCTTGTTGTGTCTGTGTTTTAAAAAGGCACAGTAGAAGCCCAAGGATAGGGTATACCCTTGAAATACTCTATCACAACCACCACCACCAACAAAACATTTTAAATTCATACAAAATTGATAAAATATGTTTGTAATATCTGTAGAAGCAAGAGGCAAGAGATATCTTTAATACTATACTTTTTTTATGTTTTACACAATCTGTTAAAATTTACATACCAATCCCAGTTCCCCTCCCCCGCTTCCTCCCACCCCCATCTTCTTTCCCCACCCTAACCCCTGACTTCTAAGAGAAGCTGAGGCCTGCTAAGGGGAGTCAACAAAGTCTGTCCGATCACATTGAGGCAGGGCCAAGGCCCTCCTCATTGTATTAGGCTGAGCAAGTTATCCCTCTAGGGAATGGGGTCTACAAAGCTAGTTCATGCACTAGGGATAAATCCTGGTCACGTGCCAGTGGTTCCTTAACCTGCCCAATATTCACAAATTTCACCCATGTTCAGTGTGCCTGGTTTGGTCATAAGTAGATTCTCCAGCTGTCAGTCTAGAGTATCTGAGCTCTCACTAACTTAACTTAGCTGTTTTTATGAGTTTCCACATCATGGTCTTGACCCTTTGCTGATATCATCACTTCTCCCTCTCTTTGACTGTACTCCAGGAGCTCAACCCTGTGCTTAGATGTGGACTGATGCATCTGCTTCCATCATTTACTGTGGTGATAACACAGGTAGCCATCAATCTTATAACAGGGGAAATGCAGTTCAGGCATCCTCTCCACTGATGCTTAGGATCTTTCCTGGGGTCATCCTTGTGTATTCCTGAGAATTTCCCTAGTGCCAGGTGTTTTGCGAACCCCATAATGAGTCCCTTTATCAAGACATCTCTTTCCTTGCTCTCCTCTGACCTTCCCCCGATTGGACCTTCCCTCTCCTCAAGCCCTCTCCCTCACCTTGCACCCTCCCCTTCCCCTCCATGCTCCCAATGTACTCAGGAATTCTTGTCTATATACCCTTCCCTTGGGTATCCATGTATTTCTCTTTTAGGGTCCTTGTTGTTACCTAGCTTCTCTGAGGTTGTAGACTGGAGGCTGATTATCCTATGATTTATATGTAATATCCACTTATAAGTGAGTACATACCATGTTTGTCTTTCTAGGTCTGGGTTACCTTACTCAGGATTATTTTCTATCCATTTTCTTACAAATTTGATGATGTTATTTTTTTTTACCACTGAGTAGTAATTGTGTAAATACCATATTTTCTTTATCCATTCTTCAGGTGACGGGCATCTAGGTTGTTTCCAGGCTCTAGTTATTAAAAATAATGCTGCTATGAACATATGACCTTGTGGTATGAGTGTGTATCCTTTGGGTATATGCCCAAGAGTGGTATAGCTGAATCTTGAGGTAGATTAATTCTTAATTTTCTGAGAAACACCCATACTAATTTCCAAAGCATCTCTACAAATGTTCACTCCCACAAGAAATGAAGGTGTGTTCCTCTTGTTACATCCCCCCAGCATAAGCTGTCATCATGTTTCTTTTATATTAGATATTCTGACACGTGTAAGATGGTATCCCAAAACATTACAAAGTGATAATGAGTTTGATGTGGACAATGGCTTGTGAGTGATCAACAACCGCCCATAGAACCATGGTGTTTTAGGAAAATAGATGAGTATCTTTGTTCACAATAGTAAAAATATGTTATTGACTCAGTTTGCGAAATATGAGTTATTTTATTGAAAAAATCCTGTGGCCTACAGTTTTATTGTAGAAAATGTGTGTTCTTAGACATAATGTTTGAGTTCTGTATTCAACAATACATGAAGTATTTCCTGGGTGCAAGCAACTCTATTGCAAGATCACATTTTTGAATCTTTCTGATATATGATGACAATGTGAGTGTATGATGCCATATGTAAATTTTATACATACAGTGGACATGAAAGAGGTGATATCACTATGAGATATGAATCCTAAGTGCACAGCCAGTGGTACGAAATCAAGGAAATGTAACAGGCAGACAGATAACTTGTATAGTTCAAGTAGTGGTGGTGAAGAGACAAATAAAGTCTTGACCAGGATCTAATGGAAACATTTCAAATGTAGTGTCCTGGCTACTTTTATGTCAACTTGACACAAGCTAGAATTATCGCAAAGGAATCTCAATTGAGAAAATGCTTCCATAAATTTCAGCTGTAGGACACTTTCTTAGTGATTGATGGGGGAAGCCCCAATCTGTGTTGAGTGGTGCTATTATTACTGGGCAGGTGATCCTAGGTTCTACTAGAAAGAAGGCTGAGCAAACAAGTAAGCAGCACCTTCTTGGTCCTTGCATCAGCTCCTATCTCCAGGTTTCTTCCTGTTTTGGTCCATGCCCTGACTTCCTTCTATGATGAACAGTGATGTGGAAGTGTAAGCCAAGTAAGTCTTTTCATCCCCAAGTTCACTGATGGACACCTCTTACTCTTTTGTTCTGTGATTTCATACTCTGTGTCTTAGTTTGGGATTCTATTGCTGTGACAAGATACCACTGCCAAAGCAAGTGTCAGTTCACACTATGGTACTTGTATTCTTGTCTCACTCCATAAGACCTTATCAAAACACATTTTACCATAATTAGGAGCAAATGTTTCAATTGTTCTAGCAATTCATATTGACTTTAGTAAACATGAGAAATGCAATGGGAATGAAGAACAGGAAACAAGTCAAACAGACAACAAGCCTCATGTTTAAAGAGATCCCAATCAAAATACACCAAACACATATAAATGTATGTACACTTAGTGTCAATGAACAAAATAGAAAATGAAATTTAGTGTATTGTTGCGAGTAAGGTTTTTCCTGCTGGCATGGACCCATCGTGGCGGCAGCCCCAAATAACACATAGAGACTCTAGATTTGATATAATTCTGTTGGCCAGGTACTAGTTTCGTTTCGGCCAGCTGTCTTAATTATTAACCCATTTCTATTAATCTAAGTATTTCCACGTGGGCTCATCTTACAGGGGAGTGGGGCCTGCGTCTGCTCTCCCCAATCTCTCCATGTTGACTCCTCCCTCCTACTTCCTCTTTTCTCCTTGTTTCCTAGTCGCGCCTATCTTGCTTTCCTATTGGTCAACAGTGCTTTATTCATTAACCAGTATGAGAAACATATTTACAGAATGACATCTCCCATGAGTGTATGCTTTAGACTTCTTTCAAAAGAAAGGAATAAATGCAGCATAGCAGTTATACAATAGAGAGGAGGATACACAGATGGTGATCCCTAAACAACAAGATAAGACAGATTTGCTATTAATTTTAAAAAGTTAATTACACCTGAAAAAAAAAAAAAAAAACTAGCATCAAGAATGATGGGCTTCTAGGAATCCAACATGAAGCTATCAATGGAGTTTAAATCAACATGAGGAAACTCACAGAATTAACAAGAAAATGGGGGAAAAAACCTCAAAATATTGGGCAGTTTAACAGACTTTCATTGGAAGCATTATGTAAGAAAATGATGAACCAAAATTTGAAGAGTGGTAGGAAGAGCTAGAGGGCTTATGCAATAGGCAAATCTCATATATTCTCTCTGAGGGGGTAGATGAAAACTTCCCTGAAGAATGACATTTTAAAAATATGTCAAGAATAATTAAGACTTTATTAAATGAATATTAAAGAAAAGGTTTGGAGATTCTATGATTTGACTTGAGATTTCACAAGAAAATTATGTGATGCATATATGAAAGATGCTGTACAAACCCTAACACACAAAGACTTAACCTGATTTTTTCCAGCTCATCTACAAATACCAGAATTTTTAACAGATTTTATTTAAATTAGAAACAATCTTATTTTACATATCAATCCTAGTTCCCTCTTCCTCCTATCCTCCCTTCCTCACATGCCCCTCACCAGCCCCCATATCATCTCCCATCCCCTCCCCAGGGAAGGTGAAGCATTACATGAGAGATCATCAAAATTTGCCAAGTTATTGGTGTAGGGCTTAGACCCTTCTCTGCATCTCTAGGCTAAGAGAGAATCCCTCCATGAGAAAGGGTACCCAAAGTCCATCCTGGTTCCACTGCCAGAGGCCCCATACAAGTTCGAGTCCTCCAAGCTGGCACCCATTTTCAGGGGGCCTGGTTTGGTCCTGTTTGTTTCCAGCTGTCAGACTGGGATCCATGAGATCTCACTTGCTTAGGTCAGCTGTTTCTTGGGTTTTTCCTGCATGGTCTTGGCCCCTTTGTTTCTTTTTTTTTTTCTTTTCTTTTTCTTTTTTTTTTTTTTTTTTTTTTTTTTGCGTGTGTGTGTGTGTGTGTGTGTGTGTGGTTTTTGTTTTGTTTGATTTTTTTTTATTATTTTACATGTCAATCTCAGTTCCTTCTCCCTCCATCCCATGCCCTCCATCCCCCCTCCCATCCTACCCTCCCATTCCACAGGGAGGGTAATGCCTCCCAGGAGGCATCATCAAAATCTATCAAGTCATTTGGAGTAAGGACTAGGCTCTCCCTTCTGCCTCTAAGCTAAGGAATATCCCTCCATGAGGCATGTGCTCCCAAATTCCTTTTGTGCACCAGGAATACATCCTGATCCCACTGTCAGAGGTCCCTTAGACTGCTCAGGCCTTCTAAATGAGAACAACATTCAGGGTGTCTGAGTGGGTCCTATTCTGGTTTCCCAGCTTTCAGTTTGGGTCCTTGTTTGTCACTCCTCCTTCTCTGAAAATGCATTCCAGGAGTTTGGCTCAGGGCTTAGTTTTAGATCTCTGCTTCTGCTTCTATCAGCTACTGGATGAAGGCTCTAGGATTGCCTTTAAGGTAGCCATTATTCTTATTATCGGGGAAGGGCATTTAATTTAGCATCTCCAATATTATTTAGATTGCTAGTTTGGGTCATCCTTATGGATGTCTGTAAAATTCCCTAGTGCCAGATTTCTCTTTAAACCTATAATGGCTCCACCTATCAATGTGCCTCTTTTCTTGCTGTCCTCTATTCATCTCCCCATTCAATCATCCTGATCCCTCATATTCTTCTCCATCTACTCTTCTTCCCCCTCTTTCTTCTACCTCTGCCCCCATCCCAATGCTCCAATTTTGTTCAGGGGCTCTTGACACTTTCCTCTACACCAGAGGACAGTGTATGTCTCTCTTGAGTTCCTCTTTGTTTCATAGATTCTCTGGAGGTGTGGATTATTTTCTGATAAACTTTTTCTATGTCCAATATCTGCATATGACTGAATGCAAACCATGTTTGTCTTTCTGTGACTGGGTTACCTCACTTGGGATGGTTTCTTCTATCCATTTGCCAGTGAATATAATGATTCCATTGTTTTGTTTTGTTTCCCCTGCTGAGTGGTACTCCAATTTGCAAATGTACCATATTTTATATATCCATTTTTTTTTTTGTTTGCGTGGGGGGCATCTCGGTTGCTTCCAGTATCTGGCTGTTACAAATAATGCTGCTTTGGACATAGTTGAACACATGTCCTTATTGTGTGAATGTGCATGAGGCATGGCTGTACCTTAAGGAAAACTAGTTCCCATTTTCCCAAGGAAGTACCATGCTGATTTCCAAAGTGTCTTTACAAGTTCGCACTCCCAGCAGTACTGGAAGAGAGTGCCCCTTTCTCTGCATCCTTTTACCATAAACTGTCCTTGGTGTTTTTGATTTTATGCAGGTGTAAGTGGTTTTACATTTCCCTGGTGGCTAAGGATGCTGAACAATTTCTTAAGCGTCTTTTGGCCATTTTAGATTTCTCTACTGAGAATTCTTTATTTAGTCTGTACCCCACTTTTTAATTTAATTGTTTGGTGTTTTGGTCACTAGCTTCTTGTGATTTTTTTACCTGTTTTCCTGGCTTTTTCTATTTTAATTTAATTAATTAATTAATTTTTTTACATATTGACCCCAGTCCCTCTCCCTCCCTCTCTTCCTACCTCCCTCCCTCCATTTTTCCCTTTCTCCCACCTTCACATGCACCCCGACCACCCTTCCCTCCATCCCCCCCCCACTCCACATGTAGGGTAATGCCATCCAGGAGGGGTCATCAAAATCTGTCAAGTCATTTGAAGTAGGGACCAGGACTTCTCTCCTGTCTCTGTGTTAATGGAGTAACCCTCCATGGGAGATGGGCCCACAAGGTCTTTTGTGCACCAGAAATACATACTGGTTCCACTGTCTGAGGTCCCTCAGACTGCTCAGGCCTTCTAGCTGAGACCCATGTTCAGGGGGGGGGGTCTCAGTCAGTCCCATGCTGGATTCCCAGCTATCAGTCTGGGGGCCTATTATCCCCTCCTTGTTCAGGTCAGCTGTCTCTATGTGTTTCTGCAGCATGGTCTTATCCTCCCTCCCCACATCTGGATTTGAGTTCGGCTCAGTGTTTAGTTGTGGGTGTTTGCTTCTGTTTCCAACAGGTATTAGATGAAGGCTCCATGATTGAAGATAAGTTAGTCGTTGATCTCATTATCAGGGAAGGGCATCTATGATAGTCTTTCCACTGTTGTTCAAATTGTTATTTGGAGTTAATCTTGTAGGTATCTGGACATTTCTTTAATACTATATTGTCCCCCCTATTTAATGTTCTCTCTCTCTCTCTCTCTACCTCTCTCTCACTCCCTCCCTCTTTCTTTTCTGTCTTCTATTCCTCCCCTGACTCAATCTTCCTAGTCCCACGTGACTTCCTCTACTCCACTTCTCTTTCTCTTAGTTCCCTCTGTTCTCACTACCCTCCTCTACTCCCCATGTACCCTGGAGAACTTGTCCCTTCCCTCTTCTGTGAGGGACTTTATATGAATCTCTTAGAATCCACCTTGCATCCTAGTTCCTCTGGTGGTGTGAATTATAGGCTGGTTATTCTTTGGTCTAAGTCTAAAATCATGAGCAAGTACATAACATGTTCCTCTTTTTGTGACTGGGTTATCTCATTCAGGATTGTTTCTCCAAGTTCCATCTGCTAGCCTAGAAATTTCAAATTTCAAGATTTCCTTTTTTTTTTTTTTTTTTTTTTGTTTTTTTTGTTTTTTTTTTTTTTTTTTTCATCAGAGTAGTATTCCATTTTCTTTATCTGTTCTTCAGTTGAGGGGCATCTAGGTTGCTTCTTGCTATTACAAATAATGATGCTATGAACATAGTTGAACACATGTCTTTGTTGCATGGATGTGGATCATTTTGGTATATGCCTAAGAGGGGGATTGTCATGTCTTGTGGTAGACTGATTCTCATTTTCCTGAGGAACTGCTATCCTGACCTCCAAACTGGCTGTACAAGTTTTCAGTCCCACCAGCATTGGAGGAATGTTCCCCATTCTCCAACACAAGCTGTCATTGTTGTTTCGAATTTTAGCCATTCTGGCAGGAGTAACAGGGTATCTCATAGTTGTTTTGAAATGCATTTCTCTGATAGATAAAGATGTTGAGTACTTTCTTAAGTGTCTTTCAGCCTTTCTGATTTTCTCTATTAAGAATTCTCTTTTCAGTTCTGTACTCCATTTTTTAACATGATTTCTTATTGTTGACTAGTTTCTTGAGTTCTTTGGGTTGTTTTTTTTTTTTTTTTTTGTAGACAGAAATAATGATGGTTTTATTTTTTTTAAATGAAAACAAACATTTATGGACAATATTTGGGAATTTGGGCATCCTTCTTTCCAAGCTACTTCCTGCTGGTAAGGGGCACTGACATGGGGGATTCTAAGAAGATGCAGAAATCCCGGCTGAGGTCTGTAAGGCTGCTTTGTCCAGCTGTTTTGAATGTAGGATCACCTGGTACTCTGTTTCAGGCAGTCTGGCTTGATCAAACCACATTAGTCTGGAAGGAATCCACAGCTTTTCATTTTGTGTGGAAACAAAAATAGAAATCCTTATCCCCAGTAACTTGTCCTTGAACTTAAATTTTGGAGTCAAAGCATTCTTTTTATTTTATTTAATTTATTATTTTACAGGTCAATCCCTATTCCCTCTCCCTCCATCCCTCTCTCCCTCCCTCCCTCTCTCCTTCCCTCCTTCCCTCCCTTTTACCCAGCCCTCTCACCTGCACTCTAACCACCCTCTCCTCCCATCCCCCAATCCCAATTCCATATGTAGGAGTATATCTTGTATATCAGCTCTTTGTCAGATGTAGGATTGTTGAAAATCTTTTCTCAGTCTGTAGGCTGCCGTTTGGTCTTGTCAACTTTGTCCTTTGCCTTGTGTTCTTTTTATTTTAGATATCAGCACTCTGTCAGATGTGGCTTTGGTGAACACCTTTTCTGTTCTGTGAGCTGCCATTTTGTCTTACTGACTATGACTTTTTCCTTACAGAAGCTTCTCAGTTAGAGGAGGTCCCATTTATTAATTGTCCATCTCAGTGTCTGCTACTGGCATTATTTTCAGGAAGCAGTCTCCTGTACCAATTCCTCCAAGGATCCTCTCTCTTCCTCTACTAAGAGGTTCATTGAGGTTGAATTTATGTTGAAGTCTTTGATCCATTTGGACTTAAGTTTTTGTTCATGGTGATAGATATGGATGTATCTGCAGTCTTCCCCATGTCTGTATCCAGTTATGCCAGCACCATTTGTTGAATATGCTTTCTTTTTTCCCACTGTATAATTTTAACAACTTTGTCAAAAATCAGGTGTTTGGAGGTGTGTGGGTCATTATCAGGGTCTTCAGTTTGATACCACTGGTTTACCTATCTGTTTTGTGCCAATATCAAGCTGGTTTTATTACTATAGCTCTGTAGCAGTGCTTGAAGTCATGAATGGTTATGCCTCCAGAGTTCCTTTATTATACAGTGTTGTTTTGGCTATCTTGTCTTTTTGTTTTTCTATATAAATTTGAGTATTGTCCTTTCTAAGTCTGTGATGAATTGTTCTGGGATTTTGATGGGAATTGCATTGAATCTGTAGATTGCTTTTGGCAAGATTGCCATTTATACTATGATCTTACCTATCCAAAATAATGGGAGATCTTTACCTTTCTGTTTTTTGTTATATTAAATTTACCCCAAGATATATATTTGTGTGTTTGTTTGTTTGTTTGTTTGTGGCTATTGTAAAGGGTGATGTTTCTCTGATTTCTTTCTCAGCCCCTTTATCATCTGTATGTAGTAGGGTACCAATTATTATTTTTTTTTTTAGTTAATCTTGTATTGTGTCATTTTGGTATTTTTGGTTTATAGGTAGATATCAGAAAACTGAAAAGTAAACCTCAAATGCAAAAATGATGTACTTTACACTAAAAGTTATGAGATTTCACATAGGAAAAGTAATTAATATTTGACACACAAATGAAATATATTCAAAATATATGTGACTCTTACATGTGAAACAACTTGTTCTCATAAGCAGTTTTCACTACTTCACTCTGAAAATGTTCTGTTTTAGCCCCTTCTTTTGTATGTAGTATTAGAAAAAGGATAATTTTAGAATTGAATAATTCAGTTGCTACTGTCAAGTGTAGTCTTAGTGAGTTGCACCTAATATCAGGAGGTTTCAGTTGCATTT
Source organism: Phodopus roborovskii (assembly GCF_943737965.1). Lineage (NCBI taxonomy): Eukaryota > Metazoa > Chordata > Mammalia > Rodentia > Cricetidae > Phodopus > Phodopus roborovskii. Next base: position 15,196,194 of record NW_026126410.1, read on the forward strand.
TATATGTGCTTATTTAGTAAAGTACATCAAATTAATTACTTTTTCTGTCTCAGGAATAACTTTCACATAGGTGAGAAAATTGCAAACTGCTCCATATAGTCCTGAGATGGCCAATGATGTTTTATAAGGTAGAAAAGTGTAGAACTTTTCTTCCCTTTAAGATTTTCTTTGGAAGACATGGTGGTCAATGCTTTTCATACCAGCCTTCAAGTGTAAGGCAGAGGATCAGGATTCAAGTATAGCCTGGTATTCATACTAACTTCAAAACCAGCCTGAACTACAGGAGACAGTGTCTCAAAACCAAACAAACAAACCCACAAACAAATAAATCCAATAAAATCTTTAAGATAGCGTATATGGATCTTAGTAAATATATCCAAATATTTGATTTGAATATTTTCTTTGAATTCTGTCAATTTAAATGGATGAACTACTGTAATAACTCTTCCCTTCTCTGGTGGGAGCTGCACTGAAAGCTTGACATTAAGGTCAATGTGTATTAAAATGCAACAATAGCTGATCATTTGTATGCTTGTTTCTTTAAAAAAATCCAAATCAAATATGAGAAGGCCAATAGAAATAAGTGTACAATAAAAAAATCCCCAAGATCCCAAGTTGCTGGGTTCTCCTTGAGGTTCCATAACTTCAGCAGCCATAGGTAGTTGGCTAATTTTATAGTGACAGGCATGAATTAGCTCCTGTTGAGTGGATATAAAGTCCAATTAGGTGCCTGTTTATTAATTCCAGATTATAAACGCCATTATTGAACCTTTAAGAATATCTTGATGTACTGACCTGTGTGGTGGTTTATAGACAGTATAGCTGGGTAGGACTACTGCTTGCTTTTGTCCACTGGAAAAACTGCATGGTTCCTTCTCCTATATAAGTGGAGTCCTGAGAGAGGACTCTTCATGCTAAGATCCAGACTGATTCTTCTAAGCTCTGTGTCCTTCAGTTTCTGAGAGTTAGTCAAGGGCAACTGTAGCAACTTATATTATTGTGTGTATTGCTTTGTATTCACAGAATAACAAGTCAAAATGATTTTTCTTATGCTAAGCCCTCAAGTTTACGTTAGGTAGTCTATAATGTTCAAATAAGTATTGTTACTCTGAATGCCTCTGGGCGTGTATGTGTGTGTGTGTGTATGTGTGTTGCATGTGCATGCATGCATATGTGTGTAGTTTGGAGTAAACATTAAATAACACAATTCATGTGTCTTTTTCAATCGGTCTTTGCGTTATTTCTCCTCTTGCCTATTCCCCATATATTGTCCTCTCTTTTCCCTCCCCATTTTATGTCTCCTGACCTTTCCTCACTATCTAAAGTTTTCCAGTCTCAACATTTCTGCTCCTTCAGCTATTAAGTGTTTGTATGACTCATAGCTTCAATCTTAGAACTCAGAAGTTTAACAACATTCTAAGCATTGTTCCAAATATAAGAACCAAGATGATAAGACACTACATCAGCATATTTAAGATGCAGCTAAAATACTGATGCTTCTTTCATAGGGTGAACACTTGGGACACAGCACAATTGAATAGTTCAAATTCTAGTTGAACATTTTTGCTGCTGTAGAATATTATTTTAATTGGACAAAGACATGATTCCTGTATTTATGATGAGGAATATTACTTTAACTGTGTAAATCTGTTTTACATTTGTTTATGCTGAATTTCTTTAATGATGTAAGGGTGTGTGTTTACATTTTTAAAGATTTGTTGCATTTGTTTCACTTTGCCTAGCTAAAGCACCTGATTTGTCTAGTAAAGAGCTGAACAGTCAAAAAAAAAAAAAAAGAAACAATCGGTGGGTCTGGCAGTATAAATAGGAGGAGAAATCTAGGCTACAAAGAAGAAGTAAGATAGAGAAAAGGAAGACAGAAGAAGGGATACACCTGGCACCAGAATCCAGACAGCCCCCCACTCTGACAGGAGAAGCAGTTAAAGTAAAACATATATAGGAAAAAAAAAGGTAAAAAGCCTTTTTAAATAGAGAAACAGTTTAAGTTATAAGAGCTATTGGACAAGCATAAGCTAAGGCCAAGCACTAAAAACTACTAAGTCTCTGTGTCAAGATTTGGAAGATGGTTGGAAGCCTGAAAGAAGAAGCCTGGTACATTTACTTGTATCTTTTATTCATATTCTGCCTTCCAAATATTTCAAGATTTATTATCAAAAGTGTAATTGCTGTGCTTCAAAAAACCTCTCAGGGCCTTTCATGTATAATTTAATAGAACTTATTGGAAGAAATTTAAAATTTATTCAATTTGTATGAACTTCATGTATTATTTAATTTTGAACCTTTTGTACATTTTACATTATTGTTACCTGGAAGAAAATAAAATGAGCTAGAAATTATTTTGACATATGGAAGTAATATTAACATGGTAATTTCTGAACTTTCTCCCATTACACAACACACACACACACACACACACACACACACACACACACACACACACTTAGCCTTTGTAATCTCAAATCTCTCAACACAGGTGATCCTCATTCTTCCTCAGTGTCCTGAATGTTGGGGCTATACTCATGCAGGTACAAGTATACTCAGCTAATGTATTGAATTCTTGATTTTTCTGTTACCTTCAGTAAACTTTCACTCTCATGGAATAGATTGTATAAAGTTATCATTAAAAAAATGTAATAGAGGTTGTGGAAAAGTTCTTAGCGGAGATACAGAATTCAAAAATGGATGATAAAATACCCAGAGAAATGTTTTGACTCTTGGGCCTTAATGGATAAAGAATATAGCAAAACTAAAATCTCCAGAGAGGCACTTTCCAATAGCAATGCATAAACCGTATAGGCAAAGAAAGAGTAGTTTTAGTCAAAGCAGAGAAATGTATATCTTAACTGTAGCCACTGTTTAGTAACTTCTTTTTAAAGCAGTGGTTCTCAACCTGAGTCAGGACCCCATTGGCAAATATCTATCTTCATGAATACCTACATTATGATCTATAACATTATGTTATGCAGAATTACAGTTGGGGTGTAGCAACAAAAATAATTTATGGTTAGAGTCACCACAACAAGAGGACATACACTAAATGGTCGCAGCATTAAGAATGTTGAGAACCACTATGGGCGAGAAAGCCAAGACAATAGATATTAAATAAGCCAGTCTTATACCACAGAGCAGATATAGCCCATAATAGAAAGCTAGGTTTGCCATGAGAGAGTGTAAAGGCTAGTCCTTCAACATATAATCTCACTGTCATGTTCCTGTTTTTCGAAAGTTAGAAATTAAGTGAAATTGTATTTTATTTATTGTCTTACTATGAAGGAATTCTGATATTTCTATAGTCTTTGCAGAATCAAAATGCGAACCTGGCTTGCAGCTTTTGCTTTCCAGTTGAAAGTGGAAAAAAAAGAGAGAATGAAAAGCAACCATCAGGGAAATTACAGATGCTAAAGCCTTCAGTTGTTTCATGAAGAAAAATAGCTTCTTCTTGTGTGTTACTTTTCCACCTACCTTTCTCAGTTAGTCTTTGCAAGGTTTATCTATTTTAATGGGATGCTGCCTTACCAGGTTGGAAACCTAAGCAAGGTCCCAGACTGGTTGGCTTTGTGAAGATACAGGGACTTAAGCTAATGCAAAGGGCCCAAGTGTGAAGGAGGGATAATATAAAGAACCCATGCTGTTTGAAAAGATGGCTAGAGAAATTATGCCATGAAGGGTGGGACTTAAGGAGGAACCAAAGAGGAAACGGGGTAGAAACTGAGTGACTTACACAAATAAAGTTAGATGGACCACCTGGGAAAGCCATGGCACACAGGACTAGAGACAGAATGGTTATAACAGGGACATAGGATGGTTGTGGATAGGAAGTAACTTATGAGATTGGCAGTATAAAAGAAACACCAGCTTTGGTGACACTGGTAGGTAGAATTAGAAAGGACAAGGCTGGGGATCATATTTGTAATTACTCATCAGCCTGTGCTAGGAGACCTCAAGGTAAACTTTGCAATTGTACTATTTTATTTTTGACCAAGTTTTGACTACTTCTCTGAGATAATTGGTAGGGGTAAATTAGTAATATTTACATATTATTTAAAAAATTTAAAAATACCTCAAAACAAAGTACCTTGACTTCGCACTGAGATAAAATTTATGCAAAATAAAAAAGTAATTACATATTGAATATATAATTTTTAAATTTTACAATATGCTGATATATATATGTATATCTATATATACATATATACATATATTAAGCACACTTTCAACGAGATAAAATATACTTTCAATCACTGACCTGATATACAGCTATTCCTGTTTTTAAACTTCCTATTTTCCATGGTACATGATCATGTGTATGTGTGAGTATATATGTGTGTGTATGTGTATATTTAAACTGTCTAATGTTAGCAATATGTGATCATCTCTAATTACATACCAATTTCCATCTTTTGATGATTGGCTTTATAGTATGCTTATAAATATTTCCTATGAAATTGGTTGGTTTTAGTTCTAAATAGGCTAAAAATGCAGATTTTATTAGAAATAGTGGTGAGTTTAGAGTCAGAGAATTTTCTTTCATGGAAATGAAGTCTAAGGAAAGAAAAATATTAATCAACTTGGCCAGACATCCTATAGAAACTAGCAGGAACAGTAACATAACATGACAAAAAGAGATGGTTTGGGACCATAAAAGCTACCAATATATTATAAATTCTATTGGCCAAATATAGTACTTCCAATATGTGAATAAATATTCTAGACACTTATCATAATTCATATATTTTTAAATAAACATCTATTCTGCATGGAATAAATTTCTACATTTTTGTTTGTTTGCTTGCTTATTTTCTGAGACAGGGTTTCTCTGTGTAATAGCTTGGGGTCTCCTGGAACTCTCTTTGTAGACCAAGATGGCCTCAACATCACAGAGATCTGTCTTACTCTGCCTCCTGGGTGCTGGGATTAAAGGCATGCACCACCAGCACTCAGAAGATTGCTACATTTTTAATGTGGTGTCTTTCTGGTTAATTAAACCACTAAAAATATATTCTGTTGTTTTATACTATGTAGTTAATAACTATATTTTTGATGCATGTGGTAGAAACATCAATATCTAAAACTAGAAATTATTTTTACTCAGCCACTTAGAGATTGGTATATTAGGTAGTATTGTTCATAACGTTTCTGTTTGAAGTAGTATTTTAGTGGTAACACAACATTGACATATTCTATTTTAACAGTGGAAATAAGTGTAAATACTTATGATGAAAATTTGTCATTATCTGTTGCATTAAATAATAGACTAGTATGCAGAGCAGTTAAAAATTATAGATTTCTACTCATTATCAGTTTCACTGGCAGATGTCAATTTTACAAAAGGCGTTCTACTTATATTAATCACATTACACATTTTGGAAATTACATGAAACATTTCAACAGATAAATAATAATAAAGAAATAAATAAATAATATACTAACATTTCCATTAATCATCAACTCAAGAAGAATAACACTACAATAAAATTCTAATTTATAAGAGCATATGGAGCTTTCATAAGTTATCCCAGTAAATAGTAATGTATCTTCAACATTTATAAGAAAGGAAATTATGGAAATAATATTTTGACTCCTATTTCACACCACATAATGCAGAATTACATCCTAATTGGTTAATAATGTTGATTGTCATGATTAGTATGAATTCCGAATGAAGCTGACTAGGACCACAGAGAATGAATGACAGATGCTCATACAGAAAAGCCAGATTTGGGTGGGCTATTCACTCTGAAGGAGATTCACCATCAGCACAGGAAGTCAACACATTGATTTTATTAGCTCAAGGAATAAACACATTTATGAAACTCTGTAGGGAGTATCTTCAGTGGATCCATCTCAGGTTGGAGTCATCAAAGCAAGGAGGACAAAGCTGTACTTGATATTTTATGCACAAATGGTTAATATTTATAAGTAGAACAGGAGATGGCAATGATATTCCCTGCAACTTGGGGAAGGTCTTGCCATTCCTATGTTTCTCAGGTACTGGGGACTTTAGCATGACTATGCTCATGTCCACAATAGACATTGGCTAAGGGTTTCATCTGTTCCCCACAGTAGACTTCTATATTCTTTTTCTTCTTCTTCTTTTTTTTTTTTTTTTTTTTTTTTTAATGGAAGGCCAAAGTGAACAGAGATCAGTCTTATGTAACTAGGGGCTATTCTGGTTTGAAACTAAGAAAGACTTAGGATTACAATTAATTGTATTTACTACTGTGAAACCTAACTGAATATCAGATGGTTACTCTCTTTTCTATGCTCTTCACTTGCATTGTCTGTCATTAGAGCATCAGGCAAGTTTTTGAAATTTCTTTGGAAATCATATCTTCCTTTTCTTAATAGTACAGAATTTTACTAGAATGAGCTCATTATTTTTGCATGTACAGTGGTTTTCACCCTTTACCTTTGACTTTCATTTAGGTCCATCAGTTAATTATATGTTTTTTTCCCAGTATTTTTAAAGAGAGTAAAAGTTAAAATATCTCTCTTTTCAGTGATTAAATGTTTATATATACAGTGATCATACCCTAAGTACCTCCTCGTGTTCTTCTAGAATATAATGTAGAACCTTAGACCAGTTTTAGTTTAAGCCCCATTCTTCACTATTTCCCTTATGTTATACTTAATTTTACCATAAATGACACATTCAGAGATAATTACCATCATTTCTATTATTCCTTTTCCTGACATAGCTAATAAAGCTACTAGTCCTATGCATCCATCTTTAACTCTTCCTTTTTATTCTTCCTCCTGTATTCTCTTGCGTTTCTTTTTTTTTTTTTTTTTTCAAATATCAGTAATTTGTTTCACATGTAGGAATAGAAAAGAATTCCCATAGGGATGTTTATTTTGTTACAAATTTCTGCTTCAACAACTCTAAAACTGGTAATGTCCATGCATCTTCAGCTCTTATTTAATTATTCTCTTTTCCCTTTGTACAATACAGATAAAATTGCCATTAACAGCCATGTCTGAACCTAGTGTTTGATTAATATCAATGCAATTCTTAATCTTTTATTGTTTTCAAATTCACATGTGTTTGTGCACTGAATATATTTTTTAAAAATTTTCCACAAATTACTACTGCATTCATTAAAAAACAATGCTGTTTATTAATATATTAACTCCATCTTAAATTTCTTTTGAATATCACAAGTTCTCTTTTAATATTTTATGTATATCTTTTAATATTGTACTTAACACATTTTACACCTTTGATCAAATATTTCTTTAGGAAATTAAGGGCATCATCATAGATGCTTCATCCAGAAGTAGAAGCAGAGATTCACAGCTAAGCACTGAGCTGAACTCCTGATATCCAGTTGTAGAGAGGGTGAAGTGATGAGCAAAGGGGTAAAGACCAGGCTGGTGAAATCCACAGAAAGAGCTGACCAGATTTGTCAAAAATCAGGAGTTCATAGGTGTGTGGGTTAATATCAGGATTTTCAATTCAATTCCATTGGTCTACTTGTCTATTTTTGTGCCAGTACCAGGCTGTTTTCAGGACTATAGCTCTGTAGTAGAGCTTAAAGTCAGAGATGGTAATGCCTCCTGAAGTTCTTTTATTGTACAGGGTTGTTTTGGCTATCCTGGGTCTTTTGTTTTCCCATATAAAGTTGATTATTATCCTTTCAAGGTCAGTGAAGAATTGTGCTGGGATTTTAATGGGGATTGCATTGAATCTGTAGATTGCTTTTGGCAAGATTTCTGTTTTTACTGTGTTTTCCTACCTATTCAAGAGCATGATGGGAGACCTTTCCATTTTCTGGTATCTTCTTATTTTCATTCTTTAAAGACACAAAGTTCTTATTATATAGATCTTTCACTTGTTTAGTAAGTGTTACCCCAAGATACTTTATGTTGTTTGTGGCTATTGTAAAGGGTGATATTTCTCTGATTTCTTTCTCAGCCCCTTGTTTTCGGAATAAATTAGGGCTACTGATTTTTTTTCTTTTCTTTTTTCTTTTTTTTCTTTTTGAGTTTATCTTGTATCCTGCTAGCTTGCTGAAGGTGTTTGTCAGCTGTAGGAGTTCCCTGGTAGAGTTTTGGATCATCTATGTAAACTATCATATCATCTGCAAATAGAGAAAGTTTGGAAAATACCTGAACATAAAACCAGCCACGCTGAACCACTTAGAACAGAAAGTAGGAGGTACCCTTGAGCAAATCGGTATAGGAGACAGCTTCCTGAACATAACTCCAGTAGTACTGACATTGAGATCAACAATTACTAAATCAGACCTCCTCAAACTGAGAAGCTTTTTTAAGGCAAAGAACACAGTTGACAAGACCAAATGGCAGCCCACAGACTGGGAAAAGATTTTTAACAATCCTACATCTGACAAAGGGCTGATCTACAAAATATACAAAGAACTCAAGAAACTAGTCAACAAAACACCAAATAACAGAAGCAAACACCCATACCTAAACACTGAGTCGAACAACAATCCAGATGCAGAGGGAGAGGACAAGAGCAGGTTACAGAAACACATAGAGACAGCTGACCTGTACAAGGAGGAGCTAACGGGTCCCCAGACTGATAGCTTAGAATCTAGCATGGGACGGACTCAGACCCCCTGAACATGGGTCGCAGCTAAAGGGACTGAGCAGTCTAAGGGACCTCACACAGTGGAACTAGGATGTTTTCCTGGTACACAAAAGGACCCTGTGGACACAACCCCCATGGAGGGATAACTGCCTTCACCTAGAGACAGGAGAAAAGTCCTAGTCCCTACTTCAAATGACTGGACAGATTTGCATGGCCGCACCTGGATGACATTGCCCTATATGTGGAATTGGTGTGGGGGGGATGGAAGGGGAGGGTGGTCAGGGTGCATGTGAGATGGAAAGTGGGTAAGAGGGAGGGAGGAAGAAAAGAGAGGGAGGAAGGGAGAGGGAACTGGGATCAACATGTAAAATAAAACAAAAAAAAAAAATAAAATAAAGAAAAAAATGGGGCACAGACCTGGAGAGAATTCTCAATTAAGGAAATCAAAAAGGCTGAAAAACACTTAAGAAAGTGCTCAACATCCTTAGCTATCAGGGAAATGCAAATCAAAACAACTGTGAGATACCATCTTACTCCTGCCAGAATGGCTAAAATTAGAAACACCAATGACTACTTATCCTGGAGAGGATGTGGAGAAAGGGGAACACTCTTCCACTGCTGGCGGGAGTGAAAACTTGTACAGCCATTTGGGAGGTCAGTATGGCAGTTCCTTAGGAAAATGGGAATCATTCTACCACAAGACATGGCACTCCTCCTCTTAGGCATATACCAAAATGATCTACATCCATGCAACAAAGACGTGTTCAACTATGTTCATAGCAGCATTATTTGTAATGCTGTAAGCAATCTATATGCCCCTCAACTGAGGAATGGATAAAGAAAATGTGGCATATCTACACAATGCAATATTACCCTGTGGGGGGGGGGAAACAATGGAATCTTGAAATTTGCAGGTAAGTGGATGGAACTTGAACAAATCACCCCGAATGAGGTAACGCAGTCACAAAAAGAGGAACATGATATGTACTCGCTCATATATGGATTTTAGACCTAGAGCAAAGGATCATCAACCTATAATTCACACTGCCAGAGGAACTAGGATGCAAGGTGGATTCTAAGAGATTCATATAAGGTCCCTCTCAGAAAGGAGAAGGGACAAGTTCTCCAGAGCACATAGGGTGTGGGGGGCAGTGAGAAGAGAGGCAACTAGGAGAAAGAAAAGGGGAAGAATGGAAAGCACATGGGACTAGGAAGATTGAGTCAGGGTAGGAATAGAAGACAGGAGAGAGAGAGAGAGAGAGAGAGAGAGAGAGAGAGAGAGAGAGAGAGAGATAACATAAATAGGGAGCCATTACAGGTTTGAAGAGAAAACTGAACCTAAAGAAATGTCTAAAGACCTACAAGACTGACTCCAATTACAATTTTAGCAACTGATAAACTAACTTATCCACCATCATGGAGCCTTCATCTAGAAGCTGTTGGAAACAGAAGCGAACACCCAGCACTAACCACTGAGTTGAACCAGAATCCAGATGCAGAGATGGACAAGACTAGGTTGCAGAAACACGTAGAGACAGCTGACATGAACCAAGAGGAGCTAATGGGCCCACAGACTGATAGCTGGGAATCCAGCATGGAAATGACTCAGACCCTTGAACATGGGTCTCAGCTTGAAGGCTTGAGAAGTCTAAGGGACCTCAGACAGTGGAACCAGTATGTATTCCTGGTGCACAAAAGGACCTTGCAGGCACATCTCCCATGGAGGGATACTCCCTTAACCTAGGGACATGAGAAAAGTCCTAGTCCCTACTTCAAATGACTTGACAGATTTGGGTGACCCCTCCTGGATGGCATCACCCTGCATGTAGAGTACGGGGTAGGGATGTGATGCAAAGGTGGTCAGTGTGCATGTGAGAGGAGGAGGGAACTGGGATCGATATGTAAAATAAAAAAAAAATTAAACCAAAAGGACTTAAGAAAAGAAAAGAAAAGAGTTGATCTGAGCAAGTGAGAGCTCAGAGATTCCAGTCTGACAGCGGGGAGCCTACATGAGACCAAACCTGGGCCCCTGAGCATTGATGTCAGTTGGGAGGCTTGGGCAGTCTTTGGGGCCATTGGCAGTGGAGCCAGTATTTATCTCTATTGCATGAATAGGTTTTGGATTCCCTATGGAGGGTTACTCTCTCAGCCTAGATAGAGTGGGGAGGGCATCCATACTGCCCCAAATGATGTGACAGACTTTTATGATTCCCCATAGGAGGCCTCATCCTTTCTTGAGGAGTGAATGGGATGGATGGATGGGTGTGGGGAATAGGAGAACAGGAGGGAGTAGGAACTGGGATTGATATGCAAAATAAGATTGTTTTTAATTTAAAAAATTAAAAATGTAATTATGACACCATTAAGCATGTTTTCCTATTATTAAAATTTTGTTTTTTATTCCTTGATACCATAAATTTTGTATTAAATGGTGGTTCTGGAGATATCTGGGAAAATTACAGTGAATATGACAAAATACATTTTAGGAAATTCTCAAAAAATGAATGATAATAAAAACAAAACAAGCTAAAATATTATAATATCATTACCCATCTGCATAAAAAGATAAATATATTCAAACTCTATAATATACAATTTTATGTTACATTTTTAGTGGTTTCTGCAAGTGTTATTTTCATTATCATACTTCTAAATGCTGCTAATAATTATTGATTTTTTTAATACTACTTAAACTTTCAGTGTTTAAAAATATTGATGATTGTGTATTTATTTTCAATAAGATTAAATATCCCAAAATTACAGATAAAGTATTATCATGAAATAGTAATCTTCTTGAACTTAAAAAAAAAAAGCAAAACTGGGGCCTTTAGAAATGTTTGTTTTTGCACCTTTAAATTTTGTCATTTCAACCCTATTTTTAGTAAGAAATAGCCATGTAATTACAATTTTGATTTCTCTTGTTACTGCTGAGAACTTTATTGTTAATATTTTTTTCTTTATTAAATGTGTTTCAATTTCCATTGCCTAAGGAATTTGCATTAACCCAGAATTAGTAAGCATTGGAATCTCCCTTTCTTTTTCTCTTTCAACATATCATTACAAAAAAAAAAACAAACAAAAAACTTTATTTCATTCAGTGAATTCTCATGTTTTATTTTCCTGTACTAATGTGTCATAATTGTGTGTATGTGTGTCTATATAGATCATGAACTCGAGTGAAAATGTATCTGAGCCTGTGTACACATATCTTCATCTAGCTTCTCTGCCTTATTGCCTAAACTCTGGTCTCTTCTTGAACTTGAAACTCACTTTCCATTTTGGCTGGACTTGCTGTCCAATGAGCTTGAGTGTGTCATATCTGAATGTCTCTGCCTCCTAATGTTGAATTACTAGCAGCACATCCATTTATGCCTTTTTATGTGGCTGCTACTGATCCAACCCCAAGACTTCACACTTGTTCAGCAAATGTTCTTATCCCCTCCACTGAACCATCTCCCCAGCTCTGTCTAGAGTGCTGTGGACATTTAAATCATAAAGCCATTATTAATTTTGTATTTTCATAATCTCATGTACAATAGCCATTAGAGTTGTCTAAAGTCAATATGCAAAATTATTAACAGCCCTATCTTGCTAAAAGAGAAAGCTGTCAACAAAAACATTATCCCTGGTCTAGCTATGTTTTATATAAACATACTCCTTAATTTAATTATAAAATTTAATAGTACAAATCTATTCTTACACTATGAAAAAAGAAGAATCTTCAAAGGGATAGTAATTGACTTTCTAGATTTTCATGGTGCTATGTACTTTTATTGTAACAGGCAGGCTGTTGTTTATATCTCTCACAGGGGTTTTATTAAGGGCTGACCAATTGTACAAGTAACATTGAGTGTTCTCCTGATTTATACATGAATGGGAACACAAGTTAGAGTTCTACAGTATACTTGATCTTTATTAAATTTGTACTCTCTGAGAAGTGATAAAATATGTTAAATGGTAAAGGCAGAAAGACATACACTATTCCAAGAATGAGCTTACAAATTCTAGTGCCAAGCATGAAATGGCAGGTAAGTGAATCTCTATGGAAAGGAATCTGTATAGAATGGAATGGTAAAAATACTTCCAAGCACTACTGCAGCATGGACATAATGTGATAGAATAGAGGAAAAATGGAGCATTCAGTTACCAAGAACCAAAAGTGTTTAAATGATTCTGTCACCATTGTGAGAATTAGGATCAACGTCCCATGCAGAAAAAAAAAAAAAAATGTTCAAGAAGGAAAAACATTACCACAGAGCAAACATCTTGAATTCCTAACAATGAGGGTACAGCAGAAGAAAGATGTTCTCAGTCTACATTTACTTTAGTTGGAGATAGTAAATATCATACTTAATTACAAGTCTTGATGGATAAATGTTCTACTGTAGAGAATAACTAGATCAGAATATAACAATCCAAATTCTAATTTCCTGTAGACAAATACCGAAAGGGGGCCATAAATAGAAGTTATCCAGGAGTTTAAAATTGTTGTGATAGCACATTGTAAACACAGCAAATTGCTGATTAAACTTTAAATATTATATTTGTATATATATATATATATATATATATCCATACCATTATCTATGAATTTAAGAATTTTTTTGTTTTAACAGTCATTGGATTATGTAGTGTATGTGTTGGAAGTCACTTAGAGACAAGTTAAATATGTTGCATCCAATGGTGCAGCAGAAATAATGCCTAGGTGAAAACACTGGGTGTAAGTTCCTCTATGATGCATTCAGTTCACACAGTAGAGTCAATCCAGACCTTTTTACTATGCAATGAGTCACAAGTGACACTGAAAATCTATACTGACAATCTTTTACTGTAGCAGCCCAAATGTATGAAAGGTAAACAAAGTAACTGTCACAGCTTTACAGTAGCACCACTTAGGCTTGCTTGCCCACCTCTCTCAGAAATGGCATCCTTTGTCTACTAGATAAAAATCTTCTGAAATCTATTAACTTTTGCAGACTACTAGCTTGCTTTAAAAGTTAAGATCATCAGACAGCATCATTGACCTATGGAAAAGTTTCTACTTAAGTCCTGCTCAAACTACCTCTCTGTTGTAAACAACAATGTGTCCTAAACTTGACATGATTTCTGACTTTACCTGTTCTACAAAACTGTTAGACTTTATGAAGCTGCTTCCATGTATTCTGTGTTCTCAGGACATGGTCACCCAAATGGCTCCAGAACAAACTGTCATTATTTTTTCCCCTTTCACATGAGAGATATGGTGTTTACATCAACATTCTTAGACACTTTCCACATATAGTACCTTATGAATGTTAACTTCTGAGGTGATTGCATGAGACTGACCTCATCTGTGACCTACTCTGAGTTCTATGGTTAAAAGTGGACACATATCTCAGTAGGATAAAACATCAGGAAGGCTTGTAGATGAATGCAATTAAATTCAAAGATCATGATGAAACCAGAGTAGACAAGATGGTGATGGGTGGGAAATGATCAAGAAACATTATTTACATGTATAAAATTGTCAAAATTGAAAAATCAATGCAATAAAATGAAATAAAAATTTGATAATCTAAATATTTATATTTGATGAGATACAGTACATAGTACCTCATTGTGCAGAAACATTTAAATTCTTTTTTCCTCTTTTCTTTCCCCCTGTCTCTGTCTATTTATCTCTGTGTCTCTGTCTCTGTCATCTATTCCTCTCTATTTCTATCTTCTCTCTTGCTTTAGATCCAGCTAAGGACCCATGCTTAAAGACCAAATGCAGTCGCCACAAAGTCTGTATTACTCAAGATGCTCAGACTGCACTCTGCGTCAGTCACAGGAGGCTCACACACAGGTAAACAATCTGAAACTAAGTCCTACTAATCGAGTGAAATTACTTGCCACAGCATGAATATTCATCAATATGTTGATATTTGATAAAGATATATATATATTTAAATGGCTCAAGAAGTTTGAGTAGTAAAGTCATGATAAAAATGGGTCAAGTATAGTTGTCATACAGAACTCCTAGGGATTAGGTAGTTTTAAGTCTATATTATACAAGGATGACATTGTAAAGATTGAGTTAAAATATGTTATCTGAGTCAATATGCTTCTCAAATTTAAAGAGTACTTGTAATTTAGATACCTCTATAAGTGGGGTACATTGAAACCTCCAAAATAAAGCTTTCTGCAGATGGAAACAATTTCTTGGCTTTGGGAGTAACAGAGCCACTGCTGGAGATACCTACTCCAGAAACTAGAGGTCAGTATTTTGTGGGAAAAAGCATACCAGTTTGATTGGTAAGGTAGTAATGGGAGAGGACATTCAAACCTTAGAGTTAGCATAGAGGCTTTGATCCATTACAGGCATTTAGGGTTCCTGATTAACAGGAACTGGATGCCCTTTGCCTAGTTGACCATTGTGAGTGGACAAGGTAAGTAATGTCTTCCTTGATAAACAGAAACTGTCCTCATGGGATTCCTGTGGAATGCAGCATGTAGGTTTTGTTTAACCAATAGGAATGCTCTGTTTCCCAGTAAGACTTCTACCTGGATTGGGCCTAGACTATCAAGTAGCCCATTATCATTAGCACTGTCATTTTTGGGCCTAACTTCCTCTACTATTCTTGTTTATAAATATGTATACATATAAATTTAAAGGAAAACTTAGGTAATATTTATGTAAAAAACTTAAAATAAAATTTATGGAGATTTTGGAGACTATTAAAGAACATATTTTAATAAATCATTCCTACTGGTGGTGTTCTTTTATCATAGTTCCCACTATTTCTGTGGAGTGGGATCTACTTTGAAGAGTCCTTAATTTACAAATATTCTATGAAGCTTGGCACCAAGATTTAAGCACTGAAAATCACCATAATCCCAATTCAAAAAAAAAAAGAAGGGATGTATTAACACTATAATATCCAATGGATCCTAGTTATTCATTTCTATGGTAAAAGTGGAATCATTTATGTATTGTCTTCAAATCAAATTAATGAAGGAACATTGCAACTAGCATATTCTCAGATGATAGTTGAAATGTTTGGCTTTAGTAGACTTACATACCAATAAATATATTAAACGCTTCTTACCACAGCTGCTAGAGAGGTGAAACATAAGAAACATAGATTTTATACTTCATTAGGCCAATAAGTGGAGTTTAGTTACAGCCTAGACAATCTAGGTTAAAAAAAAAGTCCAAACTAAAGTCAGAGTTTAAGAGTTTATTAGCAGGACATGTAACTATGCAGCTTGGAAAACAACAATACAAAGACACACCAAGAGATGGAGAAAAGAGAACATTATAGAATAAAAATGGCTTGAATATCCACCAAAGAACAATTTAAATATATGTTTTATACACTGAATAGATCAGGAAATTTTATTATACTAAATCTGTAGTGCCAGAAATTTAGAACCAAGGCATATGAAAACAAAAATATTTGCAAACCTCATAGTATGCCTTGTGATATATGCATGTTATGTTGGGGGAGTGACTGCAGAAATTAATCAGGCAGTTTTTTAAATTTTGAAATTACATGTGTATGTCATCAGTGTGCTAGAGAAATTCACAAAATGACAGAATGACTTACCAGTAATGTGTTGCCTGTCAACCATGACTTTTTATTTTTATTCTATTTATAAGGGAATGGTGGTCCTCTAGGCTAGACATTTTGTTATTGACCTATTTCATTTGGATCCTAAAGATATCCTGAAATTTCTGAAGCTTTTATACAGGATGGTGTGGGAACTGGGATTGACATTTAAAGCAAGCTTGTTTCAAATTTAAATTAAAAAAAATTATTTGAAAAAAGAATACATGAATGAATAAACCAAAACAGGTTGTAAATACACAAACTGGAAGGGGTCTGTGCTCTTATTTTTAAGTTTTAAATTTGTGACTTGGATTTTAAAGTAGATAAAACAATAATTTTATAAGTTTATATATATATATAAACTTAATCAGAGAGACCCTATTGTTATCATAACTTACTACATATTTAACACTAGCATTAACCTCATCTTCTAGTATAGGGTATGATGTAAAATGTCTAAATATCCCAGGATACAGGTAGAATCTTCTGAGGTAAACAATTCTGAAATCATCATAACTTTAAGGTTTGCTTGCAAATATTCCATTACCATTATCATGTGGAATTAAAAAAGAGTTAAATTGGGAAAAACACTACAACAACTTTCCAAATATTTTAGTTGTTTAATGTAATCTCTGATGGTTTTCTTAGAGCTTGAATGTTACTTATTTTTTTATCCAGTTTTTATCTTGTGACCTTAACGTCCTGGTTTTGCTGGCCATGAGTGCCAAGGGCTCTTTGTTTTCATGTATTAAAATTGTGTTTCATGCTCCTGACATGCCTGTGAAATAGCATATAATTAACACTGTCTATAGATCAGAATTTTGGGCACCATCCAATATAGCCAATATAAAAAGAGAAAGGGCAGCATGAACAAGTCGAGAGAGAGAAAGAGAGAGAGAGAGAGAGAGAGAGAGAGAGAGAGAGAGAGAGAGAAGAAAGGAAAAAAGAAAGAAAAAAGAAAAGAAAAAAGATGTAATCAGTATAGGAGAGAGTTAGTCATGTTAATTTCTGCTTCATTTAAACACAAGATACAAATACAAATCAATAAGTACATGCCTTTGGCCTCCTAATTGTCATTACATAGAAAATTGTAAAACCTATTTAAAATGTTGGTTATCAAAATAGATATCAAAAGAATACAAACCTTAAAACTCTTTCATTCTAATGATTCACTGTGGAGATTTTTATTTGTAATGTCTGTATTTAGGTTGCGATAGTTTTCTTCAGAATCTTGCATACTGGGATGTTTATTATTATTATTAATATTATTATTATTTTTTGTTATAGTTATTATTATTATTCCCATTATTACAATGTTGGAATATTTTACATAGGAACAACCAACCACAGGGTCCATGTTACAGTGAGATTTGTTGAAATGAACTAAGCATAATTATGACTATTTAAAAACATTTCACCTGATGCTTACACGAAATGTAACCTTTCTGATAACTAAATACATGGAAAATATTCCATAAGAAATTGATATCCATTATTTATTTCTTATTTAATATGTGAAAAACTTTAAATGCACCTACATTTATTTGCAATGTTTAAATAAAACACTAATTCTTTATATTATGTCCACTTTATAAAAGCAGAGACAACATTTGAATGTTTCTGAAAGTTTTACTAAATATTAAATAGATGACAAAATAATAGGTAGATAGATGATAGATTTCTAGAAAGATCGGTAGACATAAGATTTGACACATATATATGTTCATTTAATTTTACACTTAGAAAATAACCTTGATTGTTCATAGGGCTAAATGTGTCTTTAATTTTGTAAGTATTCATTTCTCACTTTCCTATGGTTAATGTATAAATGGTTTGTGATTCTTTTAAATATTAATTATATTAAAGAGTAATCATAGAATTTGGATAGAGGTCATAGTGTTTATTGATTCTTAAAATTAAAATTATAGATAAGCATCATAGTACCTTTATCTTCTCTACTGAGGCTCTGCATACATATACAAGCACTCTTCCTTATACAGTGTGAACGATTTAAATCTTACAGATATCATTGGAGTTGAAATGGATTACAATTGTTATGATCAGTTTACCAAATATAAAATTAAGACTCTGAGAATGTACACAGTTTGATCAACTGCACTCTCACAATAATCATAGATGGTGAGTTGGGCTATAGTTCTTACTCCCATTTTACTTATACCAAATTCTGGGACAGAGAAAATTTCTAGTGTTTTAAGTGGCAAGTTTAGACACTAAACTGGGCACTATAGTTTGATAATTTTTTATTAGTGTGGTGCACCATATCACTTGAAACATTTTTTAATACTTAGGGTCATTAATTCAGATTATCTTAAAGTGATCTATTTCTTCTAAAAGTAATCCCTGAATAGCTATCTTCTACAGTATAGTTTCTCAAACACATTTAAACCCCTGTTCAATTTTAGTTGAACAGACAATTCTATTTTACTGACTGTCAAAGGGGTATACTACCTACCATATTGAAAAGCATTTACAAGAAGAAAATTAAATTAATTAGCCAATGTAATTTCAATAATTAATGTGATTTTTGTCTGTTTAGATTCTGATAATTGAAAAATTAAAAAATTAGGTACACATATAAAAACAAGTCCCACTACTGACTTAATTTCTTAATGTGTGACACTTAATATCATTGTGATACGTTTCCACGTTATCTATATTTCCCCATTATCTGATAAACAGAAACCTTACTCATAAAAGTTGCAGATCTTCAACATGATCCTTCCTGGAGTGGCCATAGTAACACATTTAGCTTTCTCTGTACCTTTCCTCCATTAGCTCATCACAGCAAAATAGTATGTTTTACAGAGGAATGTTTCACAGCAGGAGATAAGAGGCAATATGATCACTCACTCCAGCAATAATTCATTTTAGCTGAACAATCATAATGTCTCTTTTCAGCATATTCCTCTCTAATGTGTGAATAACAAATATATGAGGTCTTCTGATGATCACTATATTTATATAGACACAGGTAAAAGAGAATGTAGTCCATTATCTTATATGGGAATAAAACATGAACGGGAGGGAGAAAGGCACATGAAAAGAATATTAAAACCTACTTCATGTGTGACCTTTTGAAGAAAGGCAAAACTTTTGTAAAAACTTTTGAAGAAAGGCAAAGGTAACATAAGTGAAGATGGCTACCTTTGCAAATGCATTTCACATGACTCTGAAGAAAATTTAATAAAGTGTCCTTCAGAGATGAAGACAAAATACCAGATTAATGCCCAGTGTTGTATTTAGGTTTGTAAGATATAAAAAGAAATTGACTTGAAACAAATAGTCTTACATCAAAAGAAATATTTCAACATTTTCTAAAAATGTTCTTTTTCATAAATAATACTTACTTTAATTCTCATAAATATAACACATGTCTATTTTTTCTTTCCTTGTTTTATTTTTAAATCTTTTCAAAAATTATTATTTATTATGAACTTTTTCAAAAAAATAATATTTATTTTTTCTGTCCTTCTCTCATCTCCAATTCCCCATCATCCCAGATTCTTTCCAGTCCCAAAGATTCCTTTTTTGCCTTCCTGTTATACATGGCCTTATTTCCTTTCCATCCTCCCTACAAAGCTCTTCTTTCCTCCAGTGGTTTCCTACCTAATTTCAAAGTCAATACCCAGTCTCCCCCTGACTTACTGACATTCATACAAGCATGAAATGAGAGAGAACATGTTCTTTGTCTTTCTAAAACCAAGTAACTGCACTTAATAAAATTTTTTCCAGACTCACTGTCTTCTTATTTTATTTATCTTGATAGCTGAGTAAAATCCCACATTTTCATTATCCAATCTTCTGTTGATAGACACTGTTCCAGGATCCATGTCCTTGCTACTTTAAATAATATAGCAATAAACATAAATGTGTGTTTCTCTGCTAAGAATGCAATAACAGACTCTTATGGTAGTTCTGTTCTGAAATTTTGTGGCATGGTAGTAATCAAATCCACAATGGCTAATCCAGTTTAAACTCCCATTAGCAAGAGTTGAGGGTTCCTCTTCACACCCTCTGAATTTGTTTACTATCTTTGTGCTCTTTATCAAGGTGATTATCACTAAGGTAAGAGGAAATCTCAATGTTTTTACTTTCTTATTTCCCCAGTTTGTAAAGGTCATGAAAAACAAACAAACAACAACTACAACAACAATAAAAAAACATGTTTTGATGTTTGGTGGTAATTTTTAATTTGGTAAATCTACATAATTAATAAAAATTAAGTAAAAACTGTGAAGCTATAAAAACATAGGAGGACAAAGATGGTGCTTTGTTAATGATGATGGGGAAACACACACTCAAACCAGATTGAACCATTATACAAAGAATAGCGAAACTCAAAAGTCATGGCTGATATCATAGTTTGAATTATGTGTTTTCCTTCTACAATTCTACAATATTCTTTTTCTTTTCACATTTGTTTTTCAAATTTATCTTTATTTTATTTTTATTATATGAAAGCATTACCTGAATGAATGTCCGTTTGCCAAATGTGTGCCTGGTCCCTGTGTAAGTCAGAAGGCATCAGATTCCCTGTGAGCCACTGTATGGGTGTTGGAAATTGATGCTCTGTCCTTTGCCAGATTAGCCAGTGCTCTTAACCTCTCAGCCATCTCTCTAGCCCCAATTTTTACATTTCTATTACATTATTGTCACCAAAATTATTTTGTACTTTTATATTGCCAGCTGTCCCACAGTAATGTATGGGTGATCAATTATTACATGAAAATGTTTAACCAATGAAGCATGATAAAAATGCTAAATAATATAGGAAGTGTTTGTTACATACATTAAACTAACATTAATATAACAACACCCAGTTTGATTTGGCTGAACTTACAAATGTGTGATCAATGTTGATGGTACTGATCTCCGGTTTACAAATATTGTTTCAATTGATTTTTCATTTTCTTTTCTGCTTCTTTATTTTTATTATGACTCAGTTTAGTTACTGCTGAAATAAGGTTCCAATAAAAGCATGTTAAGAAAAGGATTTATTTTATTTTTTTTCAACACTTCAGAAGTGTCAGACATGGTTATCTGTCTTATGTATCCAACATGACCATGACATCATACTGGCAGTGTGTGGGAGAATTCTTTTCTTTTCTTTTTTTTTTTTTTAATTTCTGTGTAGGTGGAAAGCAGAAATAAGGGAAATAAGGAGAGTACATGGCATAATATAGCTCCTTCAGGCATATTTCTCCTCTTCCTCTAACTCCTCTTCTTCCTCTTTATCTTCATCACCTCTGAATACTGTTACCATACCATAAATCCAAGTCAGAATCCACATTATCTAATTGTCCCTAGTAACACCCAGAAATTTCTTTTGTTTTTATAAATCTTTATGTTTCTAAA
Source organism: Phodopus roborovskii (assembly GCF_943737965.1). Taxonomy (NCBI): domain Eukaryota; kingdom Metazoa; phylum Chordata; class Mammalia; order Rodentia; family Cricetidae; genus Phodopus; species Phodopus roborovskii. The sequence goes on from NW_026126410.1 coordinate 15,217,719, forward strand.
GCCAGTCAATCCAAATTATACATTGCAGAGTATCCTCCTACAGTCTCATTTAAATTTATATATTTCCCAATCTGTCATATGAGTATATATGGCTTTATAATCTGTTTTACTTTTACATATTAAAAAGACAAGTTAATATGTCTATCCTCTATACTATTGTTTCTTTTTATAAAAAATTGAAAATATGTTTTGATCCGATATAGTTTGATCATGGTTTCCCCTCACCTGTCTCAAAGACCCTACCCAACTCCCTGTCTAACTCCATTTCTCTCCTTCTTTTGAAAACAAACATAGCAATAAAAATCTAAAACAGAGTAAAACCGTAAGAAATGTCAATACAGAGGCACATATACCTACAAAACATAAATCCTAACATCAGATATAATTATGCACAAGCATAAGACCAGGAAGATAAAAAAAAATGTTCCAAATTCCCTGCTGCCCAAGAATGCCATTGCCTACAGATGCCTGAGCCCTCCCACATTATTCAACTAAATGTTCCACAGACAATACCCACAGGCCAATCAAATAGATACATGTACTCAATTGAAGTTCATTCCTTCCAGACAACCTGAGTATACAACTGAAAAATATGTAACCAGCACAATATACTAGGTAACTATTTTGAAGAAACATAGGAACAAATGTGCTTACTTATTAACAAAACATAAAAGGATGAAAACAATTACATAAGTGAAATCAATTTGTTATTCCATTTTAGTTTTAGATTATCATATAATTACATTTCTCTATCACTTTTCCTTCTTCCAAAGTCTATCATCTTCCCCTTCTTGCTCCATTTCAAATATATGACTTCTTTTTCTTCATTAATTATTGATATATATATATGAACTATCATATATATATATGTTATATGATATATATATATATATATATATATATATATATATGAACTACTCAATAAGCTGGCTAGCATTTAAAATTCAAACATTTATAAACACAAGTGGGTAAGGTCACAACTCTCCATTATAGATCAGGAACAAGCAATGTATGTTAATCCTCTGTCCCTACATCCATGAATGCCAATCACGTACTTATGGAGATTTATAGCAGATATGTTCTATAGAATATGGCAGGTGAATACAAATACATGAATAGTAACAGAACATAAAATACAAATAGGAATACTTCAAGCACATTGTTGTGCTTCATTAACGAAATACCCTTTGAAGGTCCACAAATAAATTCATCACCTTATTACCTTCCAGAGCAGAGAAATAAACACACAGCCTTGTGCTTGGTAGGCAAGTGCTTTACCACTGAGATAAGTCCCCAAATCCATTCATTACATATTTTTAACCAACTATTCAGTTTGTTGATGACATAAGTACTTCCAACAATCTTCAGTGTGTTCATTTGTGTAAGAGCATATTTTTTTCTATAAATCTCTAAAGGAAGGTTTCGTTAGTTAAGAGGTAAATATGAATATTTTTGGGTGTAATGCCAAAGATTTTCCAAGAAGACAGGACTAGTTCCTGTACTGCAAGTAGCCTGTGTCTGTACTACTTTCAGTACATCACTGTGCTTCAGTATTTGTTTTGATTCTTGTAATTGGCTTTGATCATATGGTTCTAGATAGAGTCATCTTATTTATTCATTCTCCCCTTGAGAAATATCTGTGTATTTGTATACTTTGTATACATGTCTTCCATTGTGCAGGAGCAAAACAAAAATAGTTCTATTTTGTTTTTAACCATATTCTGAAAATGCATCATGATGCATAAAAGCTTTAAAAAAGTAGACTATAAAAAGATATCGAGCAGCTGGGCAGTGGTGGTACATGCCTTTAACCCCAGAACTCGGGAGGCAGAGGCAGGCATATCTCTGTGAGTTCTAGACCAGCCTTGTCAACAAGTTCCAGTACAGCCTCCAAAGCAACAGAGAAACCCCATCTCAAAAACAACAACAAAAACAAAACAAAACAAAACAAAATTATCAAGCATATTTTTCCTGAACCTGTTGGAAGCTACAACAATTTTTTTAGAAGTGAGGATTATTAGTACAAGATAAGAAGATTTAATACCAGGCCCTAACTGTGGAAAAGGATTGTTGGATCTTCAACATGTAACAAAGTCTGCATAATTTGCTCATTCTCATTCTTTTAATCCATTATTTGTAAAGCAGTTGATATTTAAATGGACCTTTAATTTAAAGTAAGGAACCTAATTAGTGTTTTACGTAGTTCTGTTTTTGGTTACTCTCTTCATCCAGTGAATATTTCTTATTCTTTTCTCTCCAGGTAATCAATTACATTTAATATTATTATTTTTAATACTCTGGCTTCCTACAAGAAATTGGAAGGATCATTATTGTAATTCAGTTAGTGAATTTATTTGCTTTAATTATGGCTTTAATAATGTAAATCCACCATCTCAATTCTAAAAGTATATTTTCCTATAAGAAATTTTGGAAAACTTAAAGTTAAGCTGCCTGCTACTTCTGTTTGACAAAACATAGTAATATTTCTAGTAACAGATATTAAGGGTAGGAGTATATTAATTTTTAAAGCATTTAGGACACTTCTTTTCTTACATATAGTTAATGCAGATGAATATCTATGAAATATAGAGTTATATGCAGTTATATTTTTCTGATTAATCTTTCTTACTCTACGTTAGTATTTTGCCACATTTATTTTCTCTATAATTCTCTTAACTACCCTCAAAAACATATTTTTATATTGGGCTTACTTCATTTCAAAATATGAATGTCAGTTTGCTCATTATTTTACTTTGTACTTGGGCTGTGACTCTAATATATTTAATTCATGTGCATCAACATTTCCTTATGAGCAAACACAAGTAGGTATGGATTAAAAAATACCAATCTTGTTCAGTAGGAGGAACTTGGTCCCAAAGAATTTTGTCAATCATGTTCTTCATATTTTAGCATCTTGCCTACTAACTTCTGCATTATTAACCACAAAATAGAGGAATAATAACTCTGGTATCTTCATGAGGTCATGTGATAAGATATTACATATCAAATTACAATAGAACCTTTCTCACTTAGAAAGTCCATATGGATAAGCTATGTATAACATTTTGAATACAAGAAATGGGTATTTAAATGGAACTACAGTGGACATTTACTATGTACTAAAGACCATGTTCAAAAGGCCTGTGCAAGTAGCTGAAGAAAAGAAAAGAAAAACTAATCACATTGTTAGGTAACCAACTGTTTAGATTTATGATAGATAGATAGATGATAGAGAGAGATGAGAGATACATACATACATACATACATACATACATACATACAATAGATAGGTAGATCTGGGTTGGATTCCTGCTCCCTGGGGGAAATAAATATCTGGTAATATAAGCCTTGTCCAAATCCTGCAGCTGGAGACACCGTAAGTCCCAAAGTTTGACATAGTCAAACTTCTTCCTAAGTATTTATGCTTCAATGCAAAGACTAGAGCTGTTCTCAGGCTTGGACAGCAGAGCTCTTCATCTTGCCAGTAAGTAAAAGTTAATGCAAAAACTCATAATTGGTCCAACTGCAGAGAATATGTGACAATTGAGTGCTTAGTTCTCAATAAAATATTTATATTAGCTAATTCATGACCAAAAACCATGAAAGTATGGAAGAAAAGATTAAAAGGCAGAGGATGAAAAGCTTTTCTACAAAGCTGTCTTTGGGATTTGGCAGGGCCATTGAAGATGCAATCACACAGGAGCTATGGTTGCCTGCAGTTGATATGTACACACATAGAAAAGACAAGGAAGTGAAAAAAAAAAAAAAAAACACTAACTGGAAATAAAAGTGAGTCATCTCTCCTGCTTTGCTTGGGAGTCTACCCTACACATATGGGTAAAGATGGAACATGACACAACTTCGGGTAACTGACTAGAGAGCAATTTGTCTCTGTCATTTCTAGAGTTTTATACTATCCTTCTGTAGCCTTTGATGGAGTTCAAGACAGATATTTTTGGTTATAATTTTCCTTAGTTAGGATTAAAGATAAGTTACATATAAGAATTTAGAGTCACAAAGATAAGATAGATGGTGGAATATTTTTTTTAAATCTTGCTAAATGTTAATGGATTAAATATTGCTAGCTATAGTTCCCATTTGATAACTTTTTTATTATATATTTTGCTATGTTACATATGTTACTTGCTAGGACTTCATTTTAGAGATTTTATAAAGAATATAACTATTAAGTAAGTGACAGGACTTTAAGGTTAGACCTGCAGGATTTATACATCATTATTCACCACCATAGCTAATTACTGATTTGTCTAGAAACACACAACTCTGCATTCATTAATGTATCTGAGACTAAAAACCAGTTATTCCACACCAAGATTGTGTTTTCATTTGTTAAAACAAAATGCTGGCATGAAAGTTCTCCTAACCCTGTCTAGATCATCCACATTGTCTGTGTCTCTGCTGCTGAGTAACCTGTACTTTCTAGTTCTGTAATATGTTCCTTTATAAGCCTCAAGTTTTAAGATTCATGAATTATCATCTATCTTTGTATATATGGGATGAATTAATCTTTGTCTTCACTAAGAAAAGTGAAGTCATTTGGTTGTTTCCCCTCTGACATTACATTAACTAATTTATAGAGTTATCTGTTTAATTGATAGTCAAGAAAGGCATCAGCATCTGCTTTTTTATGATGTTATGATTTTAATGATTATCATACCTCATCATTTTAATGTATTAGTCCTTAATTTATGTTCCAAACTCTAAACTCATAATTTTTTCTCTATATAATCCTTGATTTAAGAATTATGGTTTTATGTCATATTTTTATATCTCTGTATATGCTACATAGTTTATTAAATCTATAAGTAAATTCGCTTCCAAAGTGATATTTTAAAATAAGCACATAAACTCTGTATCTTTAAATGAATAATAATTAACAATGAAATTATAAAATCCAAAGCAAATCTCCAGACATTCAGAATGGCTCTTCTACATGTATAGGAATCCAACGAGATGTGCAGGGTTTTGATTTGTCACATGCTTCTTCATTTGATTGAATCTAGCTATATAATATTTTTTTTAAAATGTTCTTACTTCTTTACAATAAAGTTATATTTTCTTTTAAATACAATTCTGCATATCTTCTCTTCTCCATCGGTGCCCTGGAATCTCATGTTGACTGATTTCACAGCTATTTGCAAGCAAATCTGTTTAAAGCATTTGCATTACATTTAGTTTTAGTTTTCTAACCAAGCATACCTCAAACAAAAATTCCAGATGTTATCTTATCTTTCCATAAGTCAAGACTTTGCTTTACTAATTACACTGAATTCATAAATAAGCACTTGGGTATTTTATAGCAAGGGTACATTTACATTGTGTTTTCATGACTTTCTGTTGGCAAGTTCATCACATGGTCTTTGTTCTTTTCTTACTTTAGCTTTCTCCTATATTCATTGATTGATAAATCATTCATCAACAAAGATATAACTTGAATACTAATAATGAGCCAATCATTCATAAAATCACACAGATTAGACTTATAGGAAAACTACTCCCAATTCTGTCATTTTATGTAAAACAAAGAAATAAGTAAGCCATAGAACAATTTAAGAAGGTAAGAATTTAAGAATAACTATCAAGCAAGCATGCATCCACCTGACAAAAGTGGTACCAGAATGTTTGAGAAAGCTTTCTCATAGTAGATACTATGTGAGAAATTCCCTGAGTAAGAAGAATTATTATTAAATACTATAAGATATATAATTAAAGCACAGGAAACATAAAAAAAAAAACAGAAAAATATTTGGAATGTTCCCATGAAACAAACAAATAAAAAGGACAGAGAGAAGTATGTCAAGTGTAAAGCCTGTGCAGTAGTCAGTTATTATATTCTCTGAAGTCATATAAGGGTTTTATATTTTTTGCTAAGACTGTGAAAGGGATGTGGTTCAAAGTGGAATGGAAATGTGTTTTATTTTGAAAGTTTTCACTTCAAATTGAGGATCAAGAGTGAAAATAGGAATGTGGCCATTGAGAAAGTGAGTCGATGAGGAAATTGGGCACAGGAATTCTTGGGGATATACCAAAGACTGGTATAGGGAACAGCTAAGATACAGCACTACAAATAATGTATCTGGAAAGTGCAGTGCACTGTCTACTGGATAAGTCAGATTCATTATTTTAGAGAAAAGGAGAATGGGGATGAATAGATGAGACAGATACATAGATAGATAGATAAAACAAGAGATAGAGATAGTATGGATACTATGAAAGCTACTTGTGGATCTATGATACAAATGAGGAAGTTTGTTTTCTGTGATAAAGAAATATTGTTTTATTTATCTCCCCAGACATGTTCTGGTCTCTGGCTTCCTACCTATAAGAACTCTCTTACTGATGCTATAGTTTCTCCATATATATTCTTATTGATGGGTCTTAATTGTGAGCAACTTTTTTAAAATTAAATTTAATTTTTTTCTTATTTTACATATTGATCCCTGTCCCCTCTCATTCACTCACTCCCTCCCTCTCTCCCTTCTTCCCATGCCCCAGACCACCCTCCCAACCCACAGCCCCCCACTTCACAGGGAGGTTGTTGCCTTCCAGGAGGAATCAACAAAATCTGTCAAGTCATTTGGAGAAGGAACTCGGTCCTCCCTCCTGACTCTAGGGTAAAGGGGTATCCCTCCATGAGGAATGTGCTCCCAACGTCCTTTGTTCACCATGGATACATCCTTGTTCCACTGTCAGAGGTTTCTTAAACTGCTCAGGCCTTCTAACTGAGACCCATGTTCAGGGGGTCTGAGTCAGTCTAATGCTGGTTTGCCAGCTATCAATCTGGGGGCCCATTAGCTCTTCCTTGTTCAGGTCAGCTGTCTCTGTGGGTTTCTGTAGCCTGGTCTTGTCCTCCCTCTCTGCATCTGGACTCTAGTTTGGCTCAGTGGTTAGCTGTCTGTGGGTGTCTACTTCTGTTTCCATCATCTACTAGGTGAGGGCTCTATAATAGCAGTTAAGTTAGACATCAATATCATTATCAGGGGAGGGCACTTATGGTAGCCTCTCCACTGTTGCTCAAATTGTTAATTGGGGTTAGTCTTGTAGTTCTCTAGACATTTCTTTAGAGTCAGTTTTTTTCTTCAAACCTATAATTGTGTGGCTGTAATATTTGGGCAGGCAAAATGGAAACAAATAGAATCTTCCACATCAGATACATTACAATAATGGAGTTAATGGCATCCTTTGTTCCCAACAACCCTATTTTAAAAATAAAATTATAAACTTGAATTTCCCCTACACACATGCTCTGTCTTTTTCCTTTTTCTTCTCTCTTTTGAAATGAAGTTAAGAAAAAATACCATGTTAGAAAATCTCTATATGGTATGGAATAAATAAATACTCAGTATCTTTACTATTGAGCTATAGAAGCTATGAAAAACATAAGAAAATGAAAGCCTTGAGGAACTCAAACCTTGTTCACATTTCACTCTTAAGCTAGCTTTGCTTTCAGCAGTTTGTCTTTGAACCAAGGGAAACAAATAACAGTATGGTTTAATGTTGTATTTATCATTTTTACAAACTTAGCAAAGTTGGAGAAATTAACTATGAAATTCTTTTTTGTTGTTGTTGTTTTTAGATTTTCCCTTAAAATTTCAAGTTCTATAGATTTTGATATACATGTATCTGAAAGAAAGGAAAAGAAAAATAATAAACATTTACCTTTAGAAGTCAGGCAACAAAAATCTAGCACCAGCCTAAAATTTGTTCACTAATCTGAGGTAGAAATTTATATACTCTTGATTTTATAAGATTGCAGTTTTCCTTTAATAGTTTTGAAGAATCTCCTTATATCCTATTTAGCTTCATTGAATAAAATAAGCTACATACGGAAACTTTTATTATATTACTATGAAGATATGATAATCACCTTCTAAAACTTTACATTTTAATGTAAATGTAATGTAAATGGGGGTAAAGTGTGTTACATTCAACTTTTAATATTGTCAAAGCTTTGTGAATTTATAAACTGGTTTATAAGACTTCTAGTCATCTAAGTGAATTTACATTGAATAATTTCTAATAATGACATCACTTTGGATTTGAATATTTTCATTACGTCCTCTTTTATTGTTAGCAGTTCCATGCATTTATACAAGTTTAGTCATTGTACCCTCAATTGCTCATCTCTTCTCCTCCTTCTCAAGCTGAAAGCCATATTCCCAAAAACCCCTCCTACTTCATGTCTTCCTGTAGCTTGGGATTGTTAAATTTTATTAGACTTTTTAGCACACACTTAGCTGAAAAATTATTTACTGGAGTGAGGGCAGCTTACCGTTATCCACATGGAAGGAAAGCATGGCAACCATTCCCCAATTCATTTTTAAGATCTAGGTATACTTGGTAACACATACATGTATACCCATCACTCTTACCCATCACTCTGAAATAAGAGGAAAGAGAACTGCAAGTTGGAGTGAAGCTGACACTTTGTCTAAAAATGTCAAAGAGATGGGGAGACTAGATGGAACAGAAGAGGAGGAAGGAAGAGAGGGAGAAAAAGAAAGAGGCAAGGAGGAGGCTGAAGAAGAGACCTGAATATATGCCAGTTAAGTTTTATAAAAAGGTTGATGTCCATGTTTTAGATAGAGCCTATATTGCTGTGAAGAGACTATGACATGGCAACTTTCATAAGGAAAAAATGTTTAATTGGGGCTGACTTAGAGTAGTTCAGAGGATTAATCCATTAACATCATGGCAGGGAAGCATATCAGCATATAGTCAAACAAATGATGAAAAGCTGAGAATTCTACATCTGGATTGACAAGCAACAGAAAAAGAATTATATGCTAGACATGGCTTTAACATCTGAGATCTAGAGTCCACCCTCAGTCACACTTCCTCAATCAAGGCCACACCTTCTAATAATGCCTCTTTATATGAGCTTATGGGCACCATATTCTTTCAGTCCACCACAGGTAGGTTGGAAGACTGAACTTTTTTCCTCTTTGTCTAGTCAGATTTATTTCACATAATAATAAACATGTTGGTTTTGCAAGCACTTTAAAAGGATCTTTAATTTGCTGGATTTTTTTTCTTTGTTCAGTTGTTCTTGTGAGGGATTCTTCATTTCAAGAAACCTTCTAAACCACCTTGTTAGAATGCAGTTTTGGTTACAGGCAGCTTTTTTTAAAAATTCATATTAAGTAAATTGTGATACATTGACATGGTAATGAAGTTGTCAATCACAACAAATGTTATCCCCCAGGCTCCACCAGAAGCTAAGGAATATCTTTTTGATTATATGAACAATACTCAGGCTGTATTCTGAATGTCTCCAAAAGATAAATTACCTGCTTTTTCTTCCAATGAAATTCATTTCAGTTATAAAGGTCAAATCATGAACTGAAAAGTTTATCATTAATTACAAAAATAAATAATTCTCTTCTGTAACACTATTATGGGTACAATGGTTATTTTTTAATGCCACCTTAAAAGAATATTACTTGTATTTCACAATTAGTAGTTAATTATGTACAAAAGAAAACATTGTTGATAAACTGGAAAAATATTGTATACTATTTTAGAAGAAAAAAGAATTCTATATAACACATAGGCCTTTGTATTCATGTAATATTATCCTTATGGTCTTCAGTTTTTCTAAGAGAGATCATCACTTCATTTAAAACACTGCTGTAGAATATTATTTTCCTTCTCTACCTTATAATGCTCAAATAAATGGGAAAATTATTGCTCTTCTGCTCAAATTTGAGAAGCATCCCACAATAAGTGCAAATGCTGGTAGTCATGGCAGAAATATATACTTTATATACTTTAATTTCACGAGGACCAATCCTGTGTAATATTTATATATATTCTTATGAACAACATATAAAAGATATGAAAAGATACTAAAAAATGGCCTAAATGTTTACTAAAAATGTCTATTGTTATCATGTGTCAATACTAAATTTACTTCCATGAATATTGGCTCCTTTCTTGACACAAAATATCTGGACATTAAGATTGTCTTATTAGAACATAAACTCATCCTATGTTGTTATCAAACTCTACCTGCTCACTGCTTGTGTTTGTTTAAACCATGTCTCAGGAAAGCACTTGGCATCATTATGTACAATGAACTACCAGCCTAACTCTGGTGCTGTGGCATTTGACTTCTCTAAACACAGGGTCATTGCATCCTTTTTTTAAGTTTATTTTACATGCCAACTACAGTGTCCCTTAACTCCACTCCTCCCATTCCATTTCTTCCCCCCATCTTCTTTCTACCCACCTCATCCATGGCCTCTCATGGGGAGTCAATGAAGCCTGGCATATCAACTTGAAACACTGCCTAGATCACCGCCCCCCCCCCCATTAAGGCTGAGAAAGAAATTCAACAATAGGGAATAGGCTCCAAGAGTCAAGCTCATACAGTAGGGGCTGTTAAGGTCAATGCATTCTTAAGAAAAATGTTAGAAAAAAATTAGATTTTGTTTTCTATTTTACAATTCAAATAGTTTCAAATCAATCAAATTAATAAGACCAATTTACAGATTTTCCAGGTGGCCTATGAATATGTAAATGTAATATAAACTTCCAAATTATATTTTCATAATTTGAAGCATTCAGAATTGGTTTAAATTTGTTCATGTCTTTACATTTAAAGTAATTATTATTTCAATTAATGGTTACTATTATCTATTATTATGTATAACTGCAAAAAAAAATTATAGTGGCTGGAGAGACACATCAGTGTTTGAGTTCATAATGCTGAAAACCAGAGTGCAGTTTCCTGTGTGTGGCAACTACAGGATTTCCATTCCCTTTTCTGACCTCGCCAAAACAGTGCACTCACACCCATGTATAGATATGTACATAAATAATGTTTAATGTTTTTGAAAATTGCTAGAGCACTTCTCATTCCATATACTTCATGGTAAAAATATTGAAAAAGCACAGCTAATAAATAAGTAATATTCTATTTTTCCATAAAACTTTAGAGAATTTGCCTACAAAAATCACAAAATGACATTTGTTATGTTAACAGTAAATGTTGGATTAATGGCATAGAAGATTTTCTAGCACAATACTTCTTAGTTGATAAAATCAAGCAAATCCTTGGTTATATAACAAAGGAAGTCCATGGAAGAGATAGCTAAATTATTAATTAGTACATACAAGTATTCATTCTCAAAGTATATATTCTCAATGAATATAATGTCTGTCATATATCAGGTACTCCTACAACAAAATAAAAACATTACTGAATAAAAGCAGCACACATATGACTCTTATAGAGGGCAAAATCTAATATGAACTTAAATGTTTAAGCTCTCTTTTATATACTGTCTGTGGGTGTGTTGTATATAGTCATAGGAATGCACATACCATAGCATATGTGTGTGTGTCAGATAAATTCATATCTTGTGTTCCAGCATGTGCGATCTTGGGATTTACCTGAGGTTATCAAGGTTGGAAGGATGTTCTTTATTCACTGCGCAATCTCATCTGCTCTCTAACACTAATTTTAAATGGAAATAAAAACTCAGCACGAGATTACTGTGTTCAAAATGACATTGAAATGGGTATAATGCCCCAACTCTAAAGCATCATTTTTCTGAAAACATGATACTATGATATTAACATGGAGGTATAAACAGTTGTCAGACAATAAACAATAATTACTTTTGAGTAAGAGGAACCATTCAAAGGCTTCAAGAAAGAAAGAGATGTGTTAAGCTCACAAACTGATGAGAAAAGGGAGTTTCCATACCATCATATGGTCTTGGTAAACTGAAGAGTCATGTGAGATCCATTAGAGTTGTGAGATGGGGGTGACTTATATTTGACCTATAGTGTTTAACATCTATAGTAGAGTTCATGATATGCTCATGATAGTAAAACTCATAGAAGACACTGAAATGCATAAGAAATAAGAAAACACTTGAAGAGATCCTGAAGACAAAGAAATACTTAGTGCATCATTGGGAAACACCCACTCTGATAATAATATTAAGAGCAGGATTAATACTATGAGAGAAAAGAAAAAAAGTAGGATATGACAATGATCTTCTGAGGGGGAAACAGTTGGGGATAGGGTCCCATTACAATCAATGAGTTTTCACACTTTACTTGACCTTTCTTTTAAGCTGTATTTGGCCACAGCCCACTGTTTGTTTGTTTGTTTTTTGGTTTGGTTTTGTTTTTGTATTTTTCTTGTTTTACATATCAATCCCAGTTCCCTCTCCATTCCCCCCTTTCTCTATCCCTCCCCACCATGCTACTGACAACCCTCCCATCCCATCTTCCTGCCCCTGCACTCCACAGGGAGAGTGAGGCCTTCCATGAGGGGTCAACAAAATCTGTCAAGTCATTTGGAATAGGGAATAGGCCCTCCCTCGTGGCTCTAGGTTAAGGGAGTATCCTTCCTTTTTAAGTGATTTGGAGAAGAAGAATGTGTGCTATCAGAAAAAGAAATCAAGGAGCATGCCTGCCCTAGTTTTCCTTCTGTTGTTATGACAAACATAAAGACAAAACGAAACAAAGAAGAATATAATCTTTTTTCCTTACAATTAGAATATTTCATTTATTCATTGCTACAGCTCAAGGCCAGAACCTGAAGGCAGTAACACATGGAGACCATGAGAGTACTAGTTAACATTCTTGTCTTCTGGCCTGCTTAGCCATCTGTCTCACACAGTCCAGGACTACCTGACTAGGATTGGCACCACCTCTGTGCCTTGGGCCTTCTTACATAAACCCCCAATCAGGACATTGCTCCAAAGTGCAATCTGATGGAAGCAATTCCTCAAGGGAGATTCATTCTTTCCAGATACTTTGCAGTTAGTAGGTTTGTGTGAGGTAGACACAAACTATCAATCACAATGACACAATAAAAATAAAAATATTAAATTAAAATAATAATAATGTGGAATCCTAAAAACTTGTGCCAGAAAAATTGTCCCTGGCTACAAAGACATGCAACTGCTTTAGTATTATCAGAAATAAAACAGAAAATACATGCAGAAAAGAAGTGATCATGATGATTGTAAATTATGAAACAGAATTTATTCCTATACAATTCTGTTTCCTATAGAAGTATAAGTAGAATGCAAAGTTTTTAAGATGCAAATCATCCACTATGACTTCTGATGAAGTACGCTTCATCATAAGAAAATCTTGATCAATGTGATCCACCATATAAACAAACTAAAAAGAAAAAACACATGATCATCTCACTAGATGCTGAAAAAGCCTTTGACAAAATTCAACACCCTTTTATGTTAAAGATCTTAGAGAGATCAGGGATAAAAAGAACATCCCTAAACATAATAAGAGCAATAAACAGTAAACCAACGGCCAACATCAAACTGAATGGAGAGAAGCTTAAGGCGACTCCGTTAAAATCAGAAACAAGACAAAGCTGCCCTCTCTCTCCATATATCTTCAATATTGTACTTGAAGTTCTAGCAAACGCTATAAGACAACAAAAGGATATCAAGGGAATACAATTTGGAAAGGAAGAAGTCAAACTTTCACTATTTGCAGATGATAAGATAATTTACATAAGCAACCCAAAAAAGTCTGCCAGGGAAATCCTGCAGTTGAAAAACATCTTCAGCAAACTAGCAGGATAAAAGATAAAAACAAAACAAAACAAAAACAAAAAAAACAAAACAAAACAAAACAAAACAAAAAAAAAACTTCAGTAGCCCTACTTTATTCAGATGACAAAGGGGCTGAGAAAGAAATCAGAGAAATATCACCCTTTACATTAGCCACAAACAACATAAATTATCTTGGGGTAATGGTTACCAAACAAGTGAAAGACCTATATAGCAAGAATTTTGTGTCTATAAAGAAAGAAATTAAAGAAGATACCAGAAAATGGAAAGATCCCCCATGCTCTTGGATAGGTAGGAAAACATAATAAAAATGGAAATCTTGCCAAAAGCAATTGACAGATTCATTGCAATCCCCATTAAAATCCCAGCACAATTCTTCACTGACCTTGAAAGGATAATAATCAACTTTATATGGAAAAACAAAAGACCCAGGATAGCCAAAACTACCCTGTACAATAAAATAACATCAGGAGGCATCACCATCCCCAACTTTAAGCTCTTCGACAGAGCTTTAGTCCTGAAAACAGCCTGGTATTGGCATAAAAATAGACAAGTAGACCAATGGAATCAAATTGAAAATCCTGATATTAACCAACATACCTATGAACACCTAATTTTTGACAAAAGAGCTAAAAGTATACAATGGGAAGAGAGCAGCATCTTCGACAAATGGTGTTGACACAACTGGATGAGGGTGTGTAGAAGACTGCAGATAGACCCATGTCTATTCCCATGCACAAAATCAAGTCCAAATGGATCAAAAACCTAAACATAAATCCAGCCACACTGAACCTCTTAAAATAGAAAGTGGGAGGCACCCTAGAACACTTTGGTACATTACACAGCTTCCTGAACATAAATCCTGTAGCAAGACACTGAAATGGACAATTAATAAAGTGGACCTCCTTAAACTGAGAAGCATCTGTAAGACAAAGGACACAGTTGACAAGACCAAAGTGTAGCCCACAGACTAGGAAAAGATCTTCACCAATCCTACATCAGACAGAGGGCTGATCTCCAAAATATACAAAGAACTCAAGAAACTAGTCAACAAAACACCAAAAAGCCCTATTAGAAAATGGGGTACAGAACTGAAGAGAGAATTCTCAATAGAGGAAATCAAAAAGGCAGAAAGACACTTAAAAAATGCTCAACATCCTTAGCAATCAGGGAAATGCATATCACAACAATTCTGAGATACCATCTTACTCCAGCCAGAATGTCTAAAATTAGGAACACCAATGACAACTTATCCTGGAGAATATGTGAAGAAAGGGAAACACTCTTCCACTGCTGGTGGGAGTGAAAACTTGTACAGCCATTTTGGAGATCTGTATGGTTGTTCCTCAAGAAAATAGGAATCAGTCTACCACAACACAACAATCCCACTCTTTGGCACATATCCAAATGATCCACATCCATGCAGCAAAGCCATCTGTTCAACTATGTTTGTAGCAGCATTATTTGTAATAATAAGAAACTGGAAGCAACCTAGATGCCCCTCAACTGAAGAATGGATTAAGAAGATATGGCACATTTACACAAAGGAGTACTACTCTGAGGGACAAAACAATGGAATCTTGAAATTCACAGGCAAATGAATGGAAGCCTGAACCTGAATCCTGAATGAGGTACCCAGTCACAAAAAAAAAAAAAAAAAAAAAAAAATATATATATATATATATATATATATATATATATATATATATATATATATAAAGGTACAATGTTTGTACTCACTCATAATGTCCAGAGACCTACAAGCCTGATTCCAATTAATAATTTGAGCAACAGTGAAAAGGCTACCTTAAATGCCCTTCCCTATTAATGAGATTGGCGACTATCTTATCCACCATCATAGAGCCTTCATCTAGTAGCTGATGGAAACAGAAATAGACACCCACAGCTAAACACTGAGAAAGACTGGAATCCAGATGCAGAGAGGAAGGACAAGTCTAGGATACAGAATTACATAGAGACAGCTGACCTGAACAAGGAGGTACTAATGGGTCCCAGGACCTACAGCTGGGAATCAATCATTGGACTGACTCAGACCCCCTGTACATGGGTCTCAGTTAGAATGCCTGGGAAATCTAAGGAACCTCTGACAGTGGAACTAGGTTGTATTTCATGTGCCCAAAAGGACTTTTGGACCACATTCCCCATGGAAGGATACTCCTTTAACCTAGAGGAGGAGGGAGGGCCTAGTCTCTAGTGCAAATGAGTTGACCTATTTTGTTGATCCCTTCTGGAATGCATCACCCTTCCTGTGGAGTCTGGTAGGGGGAAATGGGATGGGAGGTAGTTCAGATTGTATTGGAGGGAGGGAGAAGAGGAAGGAGGGAGGGTATGAGAGAGAGGGAAATGGGATCGATATGTAAAATAAGAAAAAATTAAATTAAAAAAAGATATGGTACACAGATGTAGAAACCTCATAAATATGACTATTTCTTGTGGTAACATTTTGCTTGTACAAACAAATTCTGTCCGAAGGTCAGAGAACGGAGCTTGCCACTAGCTAATGGCAAGCTCCGTTCTCTGACCTTCGGACTGAGTTTATTTGGACAAGCAAGATATAACCACAATTTCTATTATTTTAAATACAAAGTCCTTCACATATTATAGGATTCATATTTTTCTAAAACATATAATAAAGTCATCTTACCATTTCTTCCAAAACTTAATTCCCTTTCCAGGTTATAAACAAAAATTGTTATTATCAGAAAAATGTCCCAGTTTTCCAGAAAATGTTAATCATGTACTCAGGTACATTCTCTTATTTTCATTTTCCCTAGGTTCATTTTGAATGCATATGTATGTTTTGTGATTAGTCTATAAATATTTTAAAGTCATTCTTACCACGAAGAACTTTCTCCTTCCCAGTTTTTCAAAGGCACGTTGTAGCCATGATCACTATTTCCCAGTTCCTGGTAAACTTAATAATCTGTGGATATCACATCATTCTGAATGCTTCAGATTGTGTGTGCATTGATAATTGAAAATGTCCTTGCTTCTGTCTTGAGTATGAAGGGATTTAATTCAAAATAAGGGCAGTCATTCATTTATCTTAGTGATATATTAATAAATGAACAAAATGTTACTGTACAACTGAGGTCTTGTGCTTTGCTCAACACCATATATTGTCCAGCATTCATAGGCTATATCATAACTTTCCCATAAGCTGCTAACTTTATCACTATTTATTAGAGTTTTGTCATATGTAATGGATCATTGCTTCTGAAGTTCCAGTCTCCTACATAACAGAAATCTCTTTTGGGATGAGAGAAATCTCTAAAATCCTTCACTTAACACATAGAAACAAAATAAATAAATAATAATGTGGAAGTAAAACATTTCAGGATATAAGAGCTCAGCTGTCTTTATGATACATAACCATAGATAGTACAAGAAATGTTTCTTGGACCTACATTATTTAAAACTTCCTTATGATATACTTGATGGCACACTAAAGTTGAAACTTTGATCAATATTTACTTCCTCTATTATCATAAATGATGTGTCCTCTGCTTCAAAGGAGTGAATGGAGACTTATAAGCTCTTTGAATTATGGGTAGGCAATACTTAAAAGCCTATGTTGCTAAAAGAAATCTAAAATCTTTGTGTACATGCATTTGAAGTTTTGCCAGGAAAGAGAAAATAGGTTTAATGCTATTTAGATTTAGCTGTTTTACATCCTTCTTAGAAAGGAGCGTGTTGGCAGCCTTCCCAACTAATGGGTGCTTTCCAAAGAACAGTCAAAAACAGTCAGATTCTAGCTTCCTTATCAATGGGACAATGAATTCAGAAGCATGGGTTAAATAACTTACTCTATATTGTACATTCATACCTATTTTATTCCAAATCCATTCAAATGTCAAATTTCAACTTGACAACATGAATATATACTATGAAATCATGTCACATGTAATTATGGAAGCAATAGACAGAAACATGTCTAGCAGGTTTTATTTTAAAGTGATTTTCATTTAATGATGCTCAAATTTGGGATTTATAATAAGTTTCATCTTTTCCATTTAGTAACTTTTGGAAGGCTTTAAAGTATCAATTGACATTTTCTTAAACATTTTAATTAATGCTTTTACTTGGGATTTATGAAATAATTATATCATTCTCCCATTTCCTTTCCTTCCTCTAAACCTTTCATACCTCATGCTGCCTTTCGAATTCATGATCATTTTATTAACTATTATTGTATACATATGTGTATTTACAAATACATATGTATTCCTAAATATAACCTGCTCAATCTGTGTAATGTAGACAACATATGTGCTTTCGGGGCTGACTATTTGATATTAGGCAGTCAATTGGCATGCTCTTCACTGAGGATGAACATTCCTCCCACTCTCAGTATTCTGAACTTCCCTGTGTTTCTTTGTATAATGTTGAGGCTTTGTCAGCCTTCCCTACCATTTTATTGTTTCTATTATATTTTACCTTTCTTGGCTCATAGTTATGTGGTCATCTGCATAATTTTACCTATATTTCACACTTGATGTTAAAATGATTTGTTTTGACTTAATTTTATTTCATTTAAAGTTCTTCAAAATGAATTAATTTAGTCTTTAATTTGCATACTTACTAAGAAGATGGTTAGAAAAAATAAAACTTCAAATTGTAAATCTGATAGAACAAGAAGAAGGAATCTTTTGATATCTTGCTGTGTTGAGAATTAAAAAAAATATAATAAGATTTTCTTAAATTTTGTTCTCCTTATTAGGTTATTTCACTTAGACACATTGCTATTTTTGATAATCAGTTTCTCATATTAAAAATGCCAAAAAATTTATAAATAAGAGCTCAACATTAACTATATAATAATTGAAAAATATGCAATAGATACATTTAAGTAATATAAATGTCAAACTGACAAATTTAGTACATGTCAATTTATAATATTGCAAATACTGAAAAAGAAAACAATTATTGATATATGATTTGACAGATAGATTTAACATGTAAACTTAGAAATAACTCACTAATCCGTTTTCATAGTGACCACTAACAGAGCAAATTTTTTTGTCCTGAATAATTCTAGACAGTAAAATAACAAAGGCTTAATTATATATTAGAAAATAAAATAAAGAAAAGTTATAGCATTGTTAGCCTGGGAAGGGGTCAGATGTGCCAAGACCACTTAGGATAGATAGGGATGGCTAGGCAAGCAACACCAAGTCCCAGACACCACAAGAAGCTAAATCAAAAGTTCTAAGACTCACAGTAGAGGTCTCCAAATAGAGCCACACTCACTGAGACTAAGCATGAAAGCCTGAGATCTGAAGACTGGCTAGGAGATGCAACTATGGGAACATACAGACTTAACACAATGACCTAGGTGATGATAATTTATTCTATTGTATGCTGAAAACAGCACTGATAGAAAAAAAGGAGATGCACTGTGAACTATTTATTTCATAAACTCAGCAGAATTTGCTGAAAGGCAGGCCAAAATTTGTCTGTGTCTCTAAATATTTGGAATAGAAAATCAAAATTATTAATCAGTGAACAAAGCAAGGAAAATTACATTTTTTGGTACTTCTTTTGACTAGTTAGTTGGTCCTTTTTTGAAAAAAATGTGAGTATTCACATGAAGGCTAAATGGAAGTTCATATAGAGATGTATTAAGATTGAGATACCCATATAGGAGGGCTAAATTTTGTCTTTTAGTGTCAAACAAAACCATGTAATCTTACATTCCAAATATGCATGTAAACATATAACTATATAATGAAAACAATACCATGAAATAATAATTTAAGGAGAAAAAGTTCATGAATTTAGGAGTGTGGCAGACATAAGAGATATTAGGAAGAAAGGTTGAATAATGCATATGTAGAAAATTAAAAATCTCATTCAAAAATGTGCACATTTTAGGTAATCCAAACTCTTTTTTTTTGTCATTTAGCTTTTTTTTTCTTTTTTTATTTGATTTTATATAACAAAGTCCAATTAAATGAAAACAAACATTTATACACAATATTTGGGAATTTGGGCGTCGTTCTTTCCAAACTACTTCCTGCTGGTAAGGGGCGCTGTCTTGGGGAATTCGAAGAAGATTCAGATATCCTGGCTGTAGTCTGTAGGGCTGTTTTGTCCAGCTGTTTTGAATGTAGGATCAGCTTGTACTGTGTTTCAGGCGGTCTGGCGTGATCAAACCACATTAGTCTGGAAGGAATCCACATCTTTTCATTTTCTGTGGAAACAAAAATAGAAATCCTTTTCCTCAGTAACTTGTCCTTCAACTTAAATCATCAAAATATTTCTTGGGGCTTGGTGAGTTTGTACAGTTAGTAAGTGTGCTTACTAACAAGTATGACAATTTGGTTTCAATTCCAGGACCTGGCCTTCTAGAAAGAGAGAACAAACTCTGGAAAATTGTCCTTTAACCTCCACAAATACTTCATACTACATATAAGGACACACACGGGTAACACACAATATACACTAGGATAACATAAAAATGTACCTTATACTGGTTTTATCATAACCGTTTAAAAATATGTTATATTTCCTTTGCAGTGTCATTTTTTTCTGTCATATATCCATAAGGTTTAGTGGTCATTAAATGAATAAATGATAAAAGTACTTGATTCTAATAATTTACTTATGGTAAATTTATTTTAAATTACATTCTATCTAGGGTGTGAAGATAGAAAATTCCATCATATTTCATGATAATATTTTACCCTATGAAGTTATTGAACATTGTTTAAGAATACAAATGAGAAACCCTACATTATTCACTGGTAACAACATATAATGAAGCAGATCATTACATTCTACTTAATGTTGGATGTTCCCATATTAACAAATTCTTTGTACTTCACTATACCATTATATAATATACTTTGAAGATAATCTTTATTGATCATATTTTCACATGTAATTAATAATGTGTTTCTATGGCCATTATACGTACTTTAAAATAAATCCATACCCTTTAAAGCAGGATTGACTTAAGTTCTTGAGTTCATTTCTTGTATTGTGATTTAAATAAAGTATATCTTTGATTCATTTATTAATATGTCACTAATTTGTTACTTGTATTG
Organism: Phodopus roborovskii; assembly: GCF_943737965.1. Classification (NCBI taxonomy): domain Eukaryota; kingdom Metazoa; phylum Chordata; class Mammalia; order Rodentia; family Cricetidae; genus Phodopus; species Phodopus roborovskii. The sequence goes on from NW_026126410.1 coordinate 15,238,375, forward strand.
TTATAGCTATTCTGTAAATTATTATAATGAATTCAAGGTAGAACATAAATCCTATAGTAAGATTTGTTCCATTGTTTTTAGATGATAGATTAAAAAAAAATAGTGACTTCAAAATAAATAATTTCAATAATACATTGAAAGGTAACTGGATAAAATTTAGCACAAATTACACAAGTATAAAAATATTTAGGAAAACATTCTTAAAGAGCTATTACACTCTGATCAACCTAAGGGCTATCAGCAGTGTGATATAATAGCTTCCATTGTTTCCCACTCAGTGTTTAGGTAGTGGCTGTTGGTCTTTTGACTTGTTAATTTCTTTTCAGGCATACTTGTTAATTTCTTTTCAGGCATACATGGAGCTTACTTGTGACCCAGTTTATTGAAGCTGTTTTTATAGGTACTTTAGAACATTGTCACTCAACATTGTAACACCACTTTGTTGAAGATGATCCTTGAGTATTTCAGATTCCATCTAATTCATTGTGACTTGTTGTTTGTCTTCTATAAAACTCCTTTTTTTTTTTGGTGTTTTGAGACAGGGTTTCTCTGTATTGTTTCGACCCTGTCCTGGCACTCACTCTGTAGACCAGGCTAGGCTTGTAGGCTTGAAGTCACAGATATCCTCCTGTGTTGTGATTAAAAGCAGGTGCCTCAAATGCCTGGCCTTCTATGAAACTTTTAATCATTCTTATGCAACAAGGGCTTCATACAATTCTAGAGGCTTTCTTCCTTCTTGAATGATTTGTGTCACCAATCTGCTAGTGTGGCAGAATTTTCAGCTTGTGTTACCAATGTTTGTTTCATTTGGAAGTTAATACCAAAAATACTAAGGTTATAATAATATTTTGCAATGGGCTAGGACACATGTCTTCCTTAGTGAGATTATTAATACATTTAATCCAGGCATAATTATACCATGCTAAATATATATACATACATATATATATATATATATATATATATATATATATATATATAGTGTTCAGCAGTAATCATTTGTTTTCTTATGAGGTGAATTTAAATTTTGCTTTGAGCTTTACTTTTATTCTTCTACCTAAAGCATTTTGAATTTGCTGTCTTAGTGTGTTCTTATTAGTGTAACACATCAGCATCAATCTTTGCATTTGAACTATCTCCAGTTAACTTTTCTATTGCTGTGAAGACATGATGATAAAAGCAACACACAAAAGAAACAGTTTATTGGGGCTTGCATTTCCATGAGTTAGAGTCCTTGACCATCAGAACAAATAACATGGTACTAGGATGACAGACACTGGAATAGTGGTTGAAAGCTTACATCATTATCTTCAAGCAATAGATAGAGAAAGCAAGAATTGGGAATGGCAAGAACCTTTTGGAAATCTCACAGCCAATTCTTAGTACCATGCCTTCTCCAACAAGGCCATACTACTTAATCATTCCCAAATAATTCCTTTGACTAGGGGCCCATGATTCAAATATAGGAGTCAATGGAGGTACCTCCCACTTTCTCTTCTAAGATATTTAGTGTGGCTGGATTTATGTTGCAGTCTTTGATCCATTTGGACTTGAGGTTTGTGCATGGTGATAGACATGGATCTATCTACAGTCTTCTATACACCATCATTCAATTGTGCCAGCACCATTTGTTGAAGATGCTTCCCCCCCCCCATTGTATTATTTTAGCTGTTTTGTTGAAAATCAGGTGTTCATAGGTGTGTGTTAATATCAGGATTTTGAGGAGTTATGGATTGTAGGCTGGTAATACTTTGCTCTATAGGGCCTCTGGTAGTGGATAAGTATTTATCCCTAATATATGAATGGTATTTAGGAGCCCATTCCACATAAAGGGATACTCCCTCAGCCTAGACATATGGAGGAGGGTCTTGGCCCTGCTCCAAATGATACGATAGACTTTGAAGATGCCCCATGGAAGGTCTTAACCCTCTCTGGGGAGCAGAAAAGGGATGGGATGGGATGGGAGTTGGTGGGGGAAAACAGGGGAGGACGGGGGTGCAGGAAATGGGATTGACATGTAAAGCAAGCTTGTTTAAATTTGAAATAAAAAATTATAAATAAAAATTTTAAAAAAAGGAACTTTTCAAAGGAAAACCAATATTTCAAACCAGAATAATGGGGAAATTAATCTCCAGAGTTGAAGACAGAGAGAACAGAGTCAGTTTCAGATCAGCAAGAACAAAATTTTCTTTCGGAGTTTTCACTTGAATTGGGAAAAGACAAAGACATACAAGTGATAATTAAAGAGTGAGTTGTGATAACTGGTTATTGAAGTTTTATAGTTTTCCCTTCCATAAAAGTCAGCATAAGAGCAACTCCTAAGTAGTCTTGTAGTATTCAAGGCAATATACATACATACTTATATACATACATAAAATTTCAGATAAGTATCTTTTCATTTCTCCTAGTTTTATTTTTGTAAACTTCATACATATATACAATTGAATGTGATCATATACCACCTGCATTTTCCCCTTTCAAATGCTGCTACACCCTCTCAACACTTTACTTCATAAATTCAGATCAACATTTTTAAACCAATCATTAGCTTCACATAGTGTAGTCTGAAATGTATGTAGATATGGGGTAATCCATTGGGCCATGAGAAAACTACTCATGACCACATCATCAGAGGAAAATGATTCTCTCTCCCCAAGCAACAGGTAACAGTCAATAGCCCCTTAAGGAGGAATGGAGCCTGGAGATTCTATAATAACTTTAATTTGGAATGTTGGCTCACTTGATCTTGTGTAGGTATCATGTATGTCAGTACTACCATGGCTGTGAATTCCTAAATGTGTCTTAGTTACTGTGTTGTTGCTGTGAAGAGACACTTTGACCAAGGCAACTCATGAAAGGCTACAGTTTTAGATGATTAGTCTTTATCATCATGGTACGAAGCAAACAGACCTGGTACTAAGGCAAAGCTAAATATTTTACTTCCTGATTTGCAGGCAGTCAAGGGAGAAAGAAGCACACACACACACACACACACACACACACACACACACACAGAGAGAGAGAGAGCTGGAGAGAGAGAGAGATGGAGAGAGAGAGAGCTGGAGAGAGAGAGAGATGGAGAGAGAGAGAGAGAGAGAGAGAGAAGAGAGAGAATAGATAGATACACACGAGGTGGGGAACTGATCATGGTATGGATGTTGGAAACTTCAAAGCACATTCCAGTGACTTGCCTCTTCCAAGGCCACATCTACCCCAGCAAGGCCTTATCTCCTTATTCTTCACAAAGAGTTCCACTAACTGGGGACCAAACATTTAGACATATGATCCTATTGAGGCTGTTCTTATTCAAGCCACCACATATTGTCATGTGCAGAGGACAACATTAAACAGCACTACCTAAAACAATACAAAATAATAGATTACCCTACTTAAATTTTACAGTGTTTCTATAATAAAACTATTACAGCTAAAACCACTTTGCTCTAAAATGTTCCTGTATTTGTTGTAGATAAATCTGAAAGTTCGGCAAGGATGGAGATTACCATTCATATCATTTAGCTCTTCAACATACCTATCATTATTTGAAAAATATCAGTGGGTAAAGTATTTTAATAAATGTGTTGATTACTAATGATACATTAAAAGTATCAATGAAAATATTATCAAGTCAAATGTAGTTCCACAACCTGTCAATCTTAGCATTTGACAGTACCTGGGTTCCAGCCTACATTCAATAATGAAATATTATACCTCAAAGTCTAAAGAAAAAACAATCCATCTAATGGAAAGGTCCACTATATCAGATAATTGTTTAATTTTAGTTAATAGAATAATTTTTGTTCTGTTTCTTCCATTTCTTGTAACCTTTCCTATTTTCTTTTACAAGTAATATACACTGACAACTACATTTTTAGCTTCCCTGTGGATATATTTTATCATATAATGGTGACTTTATATATTTAAATGTGTATTTATTCATACAGTATTCCTATTCAAACTATGTCTTGTGTATACTATTTGGAATGAAAGTATAAATATTTCATAAGGATATACATAGGATTTTAAGTGTCACAGCTGCTTTAGGCTATGGGGATTAGATACATGCTTCCAGTTTTAATTGCTCTAAGCTTTCAGCATTTGATATACAGTACAATTACATAGCTGACACTTTCAATGGTGTACAATTCTGTTGTCTAAGTACATTTAAATTACATAGCAACAAATAGCTTATTGATAATTTTTAGTTACATATATTTTTCCTGAAAGTATAAAATAAAGAATATTCATTAAAAGACTATCTGTGTAGAAAGGCATCTGCAAGAGAGTTCACTTATTTTAACATAAAATACTCTATTAACAGATCTTATGTTTATTCCTCTATTCCTTTATTCATAAAAATAAATTGGTGATCTGCTTAAAGAAATTCTGATCTCAGAGAGTAGTCAAGTTCATAAAGAGTGTAGAAAACAAGGAGGTTGCAGCTTCTTATGAAAATGTTGGAAAGTTTTATGTAAAAATAAACATAACTTATATGGTCTCCATCTTGATACTCATGGCACAGTCATTGACTCATATTTTAACTAATCTTGCTAAAAATGGTGTTTTGCTCCATGATTCATGATATTTAATACAATAAGAAATCTATTTCTCATTTATGTTTCTCAGAGTCTGGCAATATAAAATCTGACATTGGGTTACAAAAACAAGCTGCAAATTGTGACACCACAACTGAAGTCTCTGAGCCAAGGGATTCACATAAAAAACAAAATCAGCAACTCATGTGCAGAATATTGAAGAGCACATTTAATTTGGTTTTAAAAAATTGAATCAAAAGAATGAAGGCGTCAGTGTTACATGAATCTTGGCTATTTAGAATTATCTCCTAGGGTTTGAGTTCATGAATTTTAATACCAAGCTATTTGGCTACTTCAAGGCCTTAAAAAAAATAAAAAAAAAATCTTATTGTTATGGTACTAATACAAAATTCAGTTAATCTGTTTCATTACTAACAGATATAAGTCAAGAATGAAATATAAACTGATGGAAAACAATGTTAGCTTCATAGAATTAAAAAAAAAATCCATCTGTACTAATCTAATGATATGAATGTTTATATTTCAAAATATTTAAATCAAAAAATTAAGATAAATATCTCTGTTCATTCATGTTTTATTTCCTCAAAATTGTGAAATTTAAACATTGCCAAAATCCTAGATCCTAGATAGCAATCTTTAGTATTGAACATCCTAGATAGCAATCTTTACTAACAGCACTGAGTGGGGGAAATCTCAATGAGGAGTTGATCATGACTTCAAATGGCACAGATGATGTAAAGTGTAAGATACCAAGAAGAAATATGACAACCTAAGTTCCAAGGGAAAGAGTATTGTCACATATTAGAGGTGTTTCAAAGGTAATAAAGAAGTAACTACCACTTAGTAGGGTGAAATGGATAATGCACTAAAAATATGGCATTTACTTAGTTAAGCATCTGCATGGACTGACATATAGAACACTTTGAAGCTAACCACTTTAGTATTCTGGAATGTTAGGATCTCCTGAGTTAGTGAGCAAGTGCCTGTATTTTAAAATTAAATAGCGTTGGGGAACAGAATTCAGTGGATAAAATGTTTGTCTAGCATCCATGCTGCCTAATTTTAAAGTGACAATTTTGATGACTTCAAAAATTTCTTTTATATTTCTAAGAATCATGATAAAATTCCTAAACCTAATGAATGTTTGTGTCAAGTCAGTAGCTGTGGATGGGGAGTAAGGTAGTATATTAGTTTACAGTACTTAAAAGTCACTATTTTATCTTACTGTGATTTTAAGAGTCTGGAAGAAGATGCAAAGCTTATGACTGAGGGGGAAAAATAAAATGACTCATTACATCAATTGGATAAATTTCTTGAGTCTAACCTTCTACATGGGCCAAAAGGGACAGAAGGTATCTTCAAATATGTATCAATCTTCATTAAACACTAATAGCGTAGCCAACAGAGCAATAACTTCACAAAATGCTGCCTTCATCTGCATATATCTTATATGCCAAAGGATTAAGAAATGAGATAGAATGAAAATTTTTAATAGTTGATCTAGTAATAGGGTTAAATTTCAGAGAGTATTGAAGGATGCTCATACTAATCACCATTTTGTGTTTGTTTTCTGTTGTTGTTGTAGGTGGTGGTGGTTTTTGTTTTGTTTTGTTTTCAGTCAGGATGTAAAGGCAGAACCTCACATAGCCCAAGCTGGTTTTGGAATAACTGATCACAGATTGTCTTTGAACACCTGATCCTTCCTTCCCACCTGCCTTTTCTTTCTCTTCTTTTTCCCAAGTGCTGGTTTTTTATGTATGTGCTATCATTCCTGGCTTGAGTCATAGAATGTGCAGGCAAAGGAGGCAGAGTAACATTGAGGAAACATGTGAAATATCCTGCATTTGTTTTTGTCTGATGAAAAGAGACTGACAGTGACACCATCCCCAAAGAAAATACAGAAAGACAACCCCTTTCCTGTAGCGGACATTCTGACTGTAGTTGGGGGTGATTCTGTGCAGTTTTCACAGTCCTGCAATTCTAACATGGTAAATATGTGTTGTGTTAAGCAACGTCATAAACAGAAACATATGTAGAAGTTGTAAACATTCCTTGGTAGGAAACATTAGCATTATTGCCACAGTCAAAAACCAACTTCCAGTTTTACTCAGAGACTAGTACATTGTAAACATCTGCCACATAAATTCCTCGAAGATATTCTGTGGAACTGAAACTATTCAATACTTTTGTGCAGAAGTTGTCCAAAGATATGAATGATGGATGGAGAAAGATCTTTTCAAAGATACATTGAATAGGAGAGGAAATTTCATCTTTGGGGGCCTGAGATACTTAATCTGAATATCCAAAAGTTTGATTGGACCACTCATTCAAATCTTATGTAAAAATGTGTTTGCAGTGCTGTATTAAAAAAGTGTTATAGCTCTTTTTAGAAACTAGAGGCTCTATTGTTAATATATTTTTTACACTAATCTCCCCCTTATTTTAGTAGTTATCATTCATAATCTTGGCATATACAAGCTATGATACATAGTTTGAGCTTTAATTTTAGATTCTGTGGTATATAACTATTTTACTTTGATTATGGATGAGTTTTTCTCTTATCAATTAGCTATGGATTATTTTCTGAAGCTTTACTAACATTAAATAAGAAATTGAGATGTAAGACATTGAGAAATAGTTTAGCTTTTCCTCTCTTGTCTACTTCTGTTTCTATGTCCCACGACCACCGAATACCAGATGAACATCCTTGATCTCTTGGGTATCATAAAATAGTAAACATTCTCTGAAAAATAGCATCAAGATATTCACATCACAATAGTAGGATATAGTTAATATATAAAGAAAGTTTTTATTAAAAGTTGCAGAAAAACTACATTCATAAAATGTAGAATGTATCTTACTTCGTAATAATATAATTTAAAAGAAGTGTGAGCATATGTAACTATACAAGATGATAAACAGAGAAAAACAGATTTATATTCTATATGTTTCATTTGATTTTTATAATACTCTAACAGTTAGTGTTATCTGTGTGTGTGTGTGTGTGTGTGTGTGTGTGTGTGTGTGTATGTCTTTTTAGTGTCATACACTAGAGTATGTTAGATCCAAAGGGCCACAGAATTGAAGAAAATGGACGCTCCCTTCCACTGCACCCATCAGTTTTCAAAAGCTCCTCCACTAGGCATGGTGCCTTGTGAACCTCTCCACACTCATACTAGATTGTTTACTGGCTTGACCTTGTGCAGATCTTGCATAGGTAACCACAGCTATTGTTAATAAGACTGACAGCCTGATCAGGCCCCAAGGTCCACCTTGACCTCAGGCCCGTAAAGTTATTTTGTCTTTTGCATCAGTGTTCTCTGAGTCTTAGTAGAAGAGGGTAAGAATGATATCACTGAAAAGACAAATGCTATCAAGTCAAGTATTTAAGATTGCTGGTCCAATATATTCTTGGAAATGTATTTGTGTATTCATTCCTGCTTTAGAACTACAGATAGTATATAATAAAATTCTAATATAACACTGCTGAAATTTTTGAGGTTGATATAGAAGATATATGACTCTAACAATAAAAAATGATTAAATCCTGTATCCACAGGAAAACACAATAAAATTGATTCATAAATGCAAGCTATTCACTCTTGAAGGCACAGTCATTAAATTGTGTGTGTGTGTGTGTGTGTTTTAAAGATTTATATAATCAAACAAAACTGGATTTCTGTCTTTTTAAAAAGGAATACCAGGTCACTAGACAGTCATCATTTTATAAAAATGGTATCAGCCACAATGCAGTGCTAAGTGGTACATTCATTTTAAGCCCCTCTAATGGTCCTAGAAGTCTAAGAATAGTGACACACTCAAGATTTTGTGTGGCTGCAAATGTTTTTATACACAGGTTCTTAACTTTTATCATGCAAGTTTTAAATTTGATAAGTATAGTCAGTTACAAGCTTTTCTTTTTACTGTATCAGTCTAAAACTTACCTATCATCCCATATTTGTTAGTTTTATACTTTATGGATACTTTAATTCTTTTACTGTAATCACTCACCTACTCCTTCTTTTGACAATTAATAGCTTTTCCCTAATTCGACATGTTTTGCTGACTGTAATAAAGCTCACATTATGTCTCTCTAAAATAACACAGACAGCTCCAAACCAACAGTTCCATGTACTAACTCTACAACACTGGTCAGAACAGATTCCTTCAGATGTGCCTGCAAACTCTGTTTTATTTCCATGCCTCTTGGACATTATACTCACACTTTTCTCAATCATCTCTATTCATCTTGTTCTGTATAGAAGCACAACATGCATGGTATATGCTCATTCCAGAGATTACTTTACCTGCTCTGGCTAGACTGGGTGGGACCACATTTTTCTTTACCCTCCCAACATAATTTTTATATTCAATAAAGAGGCTAATTTGCTAGTGATAATCTTTTATTTCTATGGCATTATTTGAATAACACCATTATCAGAATCTGTCACAGCTCCTAACATTTTATCTTCTATGGTAATGAATATTCTGAGATCACAGACACATACATCTATCCTTTAGGATAAATAACAAATGTTTTATATTCCATGGATTTTTATGCTGTCCCACCTGAAGTTACTGTTCTTTCTTCTATGTCTCTTAGATATTTATATCCCTCTTGTCTTGTTATTATCAAGTTGCTACCATCTGCTAAGGTGTATTAATCTCTTTGTCTTTTTTACCTTTGAATTCTTCCTGTCAACCTACACAAAGCCTTGCTTTGATGATAAAGCCTAATAAAAGGGAACCAATAAAAACAAAATTGTTAAAGCAATAACCCTTGAGTTATCAAGGGATGTTGTTGCCTTTCAAATCACACATTTCTGCATTGTTTGATGTTTTTATAATGAGTACATTCTACTTTCATAACTAGAAGAATAAAAAATATTGTATGTTATTAGGTTTTTTACTCTAGGGGCAGCATTATGAAATTGTTCCAAAACCATTAAACATAATTGGACTGAAATGTTTCAATTATTAGTCTAATATCCTTTTATTGTGCTTCATTTTGAAAATTACCATGAAGAGGAAATGGAAATGTTTAATGTTCTTGTGCAAATTCCTTTAATTAAATCTTCTTTTTTCTTTTTCATTGCTTTTTTATGTGTATTTCATATGTCATATATAGTATGTAAATATAGTATGTAAATACATGAAATAATAGTGATGATAAAGAAAAAGTTTTATATTAATGGAATCTAAGAATTAAGATTATATTTCAAAGTATATATGCTATTTAATATTTTTCTATTTATGATTCCTTTAATATTTTCTTCTTATTTAAGAATATGAGTTTTTAAAATTCACTTCCATAAATCTATTTTCCCACATTTCATAAAGTCATAAGGGCTATTTTCTCATTTATTCTCTTTATTGTTAATAATTCATTATTTCCTTGTCAATATCGTGCTTTATTAAGGACTAGATAAACAACTTTAAAAAAGCAAAGCAGTTTTGCAATGAACAATTCTAAAACTTTTAGAAGGCAATTGGCGCAATTCCCAAAATATCAATTAGGTCCTTTCATAATTTATAAATTAATATTTGCTTTGAGTATAGTTATTGTTAAATGTAAAGATTATTCATTTTTGTGACATTTTCAAACTTGCCTACTATCTCATCTTATCCCAATATATTGAATGATTCTATGTTCAAAGAAAGGATGTTTCCTTGTCTCTCCCAACCTTAGCCTAAGCCCTTATATCCTCCTCTTGTGATATTTTGTAGACTGTAGTTCTTGTTCTAGCAATAAGTAAACAAAATAGAGGAAAACCTGTAACCACGCAAGTTACATTGTAATAGAGGAAATAAAATGGGAAAAGCATGTAAACTTTCCTGAAACTATTACCTACTAGATTTGAACTTGCATAATTCCTTAATTTTAACCCCCCCCCATTGGCTTTGTGCCTTATCACTTCACTACTTACTCTACAGTGTATTCTGACCTTCTATGTATTGTGTTTTTCAATTAGAACGAAGAAATATAAAGATTATTCAACTTTTGAGGAAGTGCAATGATGTTGAAACAATCAATGAGGCTTGGGTCATACATTTTGAAAACTGTTGCCATAATCCTGTAGAGAGAGGTTGATGACATCATCCAGGAAGGACAGACAAATCTGTAAAATTGGATAGATTTTCAACATGCTACAGAGAATGAACCACACGTTTTTGTTTCAGAATTAGAGAAAAGAAGAGTAATGAAAAAAAATCACACTTTTATTTTTAGTTGTGATGTCATGTGGGTGGTGGGAATCAAATTCTGGTCCTCTGGAAGAAGAGCAGTGTTCTTAATCACTAAGTCATCTCTCCAGCCCTCATTGCCATGGCTTTTTATTTATTTGTTTGTTTGTTTACTTGTTTGTTTGTGTAACTCATATAATAGGCTAGGGGAAACTGAGGAAGAACACATTTAAATCTTAATGCACAGTTCAGGTTGAAGAAGGTGTTAGTTTAGGGTTGTTTTCTTTGAGAGGGTATGGACAGTGAATGCTCTTGTATAACACTATATGATTTCAGATCCACATCTTTTTTGTGGATATTAAAGTCAGAACATGATAGATGGATATTAGATGGAGAATATATATGTCATTATTGCCTTGAAAGTATCATTTACAGGGTTATTAAACAAGAATTCTGTGACACAAGAAAGAATATATGAAGCATAATAAACACTGAGGAATAATTATTATAACATAATAATTATCTTGAGCCCTGGTTACACTCAATACATAGACATGTAATATCTATAGGGATAAATAATATTAAATTTGATTACCTGAGATTGAAATGGGTGGTGCTGAGGAATGTTTGACTGGAGAGAAAGTCATGTGTGTTTTGTCTAAGATCATTTTGTGAGTCACACCAGAGAAAATAAAGCAAACAATTAGGAATCCTGAAGCTGTAGGATGTTGGGAAGTAATGTGATTTTCCTTGGAACAAGAAAAGAAAGTTCATCAGTACACTGTCATGACTGATGTTTTAGTAAGTAAAATTGTTACAATTTTTTATTTTATGTTTTCAGAAATCCCATAAGTAATGTTCTTGGGTATTAAAATGCAACAAATTGTACAGAGTTATTGGTAACTATGAACTGCCATATGGATACTGGGAATGAACTTTGTACCTCTGCAAGAGCAACAAGTGCTCTTAAATTCTCATGCTATCTCTCCTTCTTTCATTCCTCCTTTTAATCCCACTCAAATGTATTGTCTCTTTTTATTTGGTTCTTGTTTTTGTTAAACAAAAGTATGCATGTTTACACCACCTATTTATCTTCAAATATATAAGCACAACATTCTGAGTTCAGTTAGTTTTGTTTCTATGTATATGTATAAAAGATCAGAATGACAAGAAAAACAGACATTTACATGGAATGGCCACCTTTACACAAAGAACTACAAGCAACTAACAAATGATGAGAAAAGGAAAATTAAACATACCGAAAGGTAAATCCTATAATTGCATATGATTTTTAACATACATAAGTTGTCTAGGCAAAAAAAAAAACTTTGAATCCATTTCTAATTTATCTTATTGGTAATTTTATATGCTTATGTAGCATGCTTTGATTAAATATACTCCGTATTTGACCGCCTACAATTTCTCCTGTATCTCCCTTGCAACACACACACTTCCCTCCCAACCCCAGTTAGTTCTATTTTTTGTGCTGAATCCACTAAGTTGTACCTTTATTTTCAGGTATATAAGACTGGTGCATGGATACCCTGTGAGGGGCCACATCTCTGAAAAATACCTACATTTCCTTCCTCAACAATTATCAATTCACATACCTTCTCAGCTAGGATGGGGCATCCTGAACCACTGGCTGGGATTTTTACTGTTTTAATCTGTCCGAGAGTCCACCCTGGACATGAAGATTGGAAATAGCTAGCAGGCTGACAAAGCCAGCTACCACTTAATTCCATACTAGGATTATATATAGGCTACCCTAACATACACCCCACCTATGAATTGCTGGAGCATATGAAGGGGATTGTCCTGCATACCCAACTTGCAGGATCTCCACAACACAAGGCAACAACAGGATATCCAAGAGGAGTCCCAGTGAGCACCCAAGGTAGCAGAAATCAGAAGCCTTGTGCCAGAGCAATGATGTTTTGCAATAAACACTTACAAGTGAATATATATGGACAAAAGGGGCAAAACAAGACTTGCAGATACAGTCACATCACTGTGAGTTCATCTGTGCAACAGTTTTGTCATATCCAATTAACATTACGTCTGGCTCTTCAAATCTTTTTATCTCTCTTCTACAATTAACCTTGATATTTGGGAGGATGGATTGAGTATAGATATCTCATTTATAATTAAGTATTCCACAGTCATTATTACTCTGTGTATTAACAAGTGGTTGGTCAATGTATTTATTACCATTCACTAAGAACCTTCTCTAATAAAGATACAGGTGTACTAATCTATGGATATATTGGTAATAACTTAGGTAGCAGTTTAATAGATAAATCTATTTATCAAAATGATATGATTAGTCTTCCCTATGGCCTGTGACGTAGCTGAACATGGGTTTTGAGCCTGGTTAATGATACTTTCATTTCTTCTTATATTTATTGTTTTCTGTTCTATTTCTAGTGTTTTATTATGTAATGTTTAACCTTTTTTTTTACATTTTTATAATTTTTATTTAATTATTTTCTTATTTTACATGTTATTCCCAGTTGCCTCTACCTCCTGTCCTCCCATGCCCACCACAATTCCCCCATTTCATCCCCCATCTACTCCCCAGGAAGACGTTAAGAGTAAGTTTTTCCTGCGTGTCTTGTCCCACCACCATACCAGCTCCCTGTATTAGATGAGACTCTGTATTAGATATAAAGCTGTAGGCCAGTTACTTGTTTCTATCAGCTAGCTCTGTCTTGATTATTAACCCTTTCTATTAATCTAAGTATTTCCACGTGGTCTTATTTTACTGGAGAGAGGGGCTGGCATTCTTCTCTCTATCCTCCATCTTGGCTCCTCTCTCCTACTTCTTCTCTCCTCCTAGTCTCCTAGTCCTGCCTAACATGCTTTGTTATTGTCCAAGAGTGCTTTATTCATTAACCAATAAGAGAAACATATTTAAAGAATGACATCTCCCATCATCTCCTCTTTTCTGTCTAAAATAAAAAGGTTTTAACCTTATCAATAGCAAAATGTATAACAAAACAGTTATCAAATAAGAATCACAGTTAACACTATTTAGTCCATTAACATTTAGCAAGATTAAAAGAAACTATTCTGTCATCTATCCTATATTTGTGAGTCTGAAGTCCTATATGTAACTTCTCTTTAATCCTAATTAAAGAATACTATAGCCATAACTATCTGTCTTCAACTCCTTCAAAGACCACAGAAGGATAATATATAAACTCTAGAAATGAGAGAGACAACTCACTGCCTGGTCAGTCACCCGAAGTTCTTCTGTAATCTTCCATCTTCAGCCCATAGGCCATAGTATGTCTGGAAGACTCCTCAGCAAAGCAGGAAACTTTAAACTGTCCATCTGTATTGGCAGTTTGTCAGTCACTTTTCTCTGTGTCCTGCAGAATGTCTGGCAGACTCTTCTATGAAGCAGGAACTCTGTAGCAATGTCCATCTTGTATCAGCAGTCACTTTCCTGTGGGTCCTGCATGTCCAGTTTATACAGCATAAAGTCAAACAGTCCAGACAAGAGCAGTATCTTGCCTAAATGGCTAGTATTGTCATATTGAAAGCAAATTCCATAATGTGTTTCTTCAAGGTACATCTTCCTTTCTGATGCAGGTGATGTTGCCAGGAGCGATTGTGCCTCACTGTTAAGAAAAACCCTAAACCATTTTAAATGTCATATTCTGTAGGTCTTTGAAAGGTTTGAAGAATGCCTACCCATCTCAAATACATCTCTGTGTATCTTGAAAACCTAACTAACTTAACTCTAAGTTTTAACTATCATAGGTAACTATCTATAATCTGTATTAAATTACATTTTTAAATGAGCTATATAAACACAATACCTCAACAAGAGAAGAAATATACACATCACAAAATTGACCTTAAATTGTATCAATAAATGAAAATCCATTTTAAAACAAGTATTCATCTCTATACCATAATCCCCTTCTTACCTTTAAAAGAATTGGTTGTGATCATTAACCATTTATAACCAAGCCCATATAATGTCAAAAAAAGATTTATAAACAATATTTGGGAATTTGGGTGTCATTCTTTCCAAACTGCTTCCTGCTGGTAGAAGCACTGTCATGGGGGATCCAAAAGACAAGCAGAAATCCTGGATGTAATCTGTAAGGTTGTAGTGTCCCAACTGTTTTGAATGTTGGATCACCTGGGACTCTGTTTCAGAGGGTCTTCCTTGATCAAACCACATTAGTCTAGAAGGAATCCTCAGGTTTTCATTTTCTGTGGAAACAGAATTAGAAAACCTTTTCCCCAGTAACTTGTCCCTAGACTTAAATTTTGAAGTCAAAGCATTTTTTTTTTCAAGCTGTTAAATTTTATTTTCTCAGGGGAGGCTTATATAGGAATGTGGGCAGTATGTGAGCATGGTTTGAGCCCAGCCAGGGCATGGGCACTGGCACATAGGCAGAGTGAGAAAAGTCAGTAGAAGGAATGCCCTGAATTGTTTAGCTAACCTGTAATTGGTCTTAACTGGATTGAACCAGTATAAACCAGTCTGAACCAATAAGAACCAGATCCAACCTATCTAAACTGGATCAAACAGGTCTGTACCAGTGTGAAACAAATTGAACCAATCTGAACTCGATCAAACCTGTCTAAACCTGTCTGAACCGGATAGACCCAGTTTGATCTGGTCTAAAACAGTCTGAACCTGATCGAAACAGTCTGAACCTTTCTAAACCAGTCTGAACTGGTTTGAACGGGATAGACCCAGTTTGGTCTGGTCTAAACCAGTCTGAACTGGTTTGAGCCATGTGGAGCAGATAAGAAGGTATGTTCTTTTGTGTTAAATAGATGTCTGTTAAACAAAGTTGAGACATAACTTCTGTTAGTTCTTTGTTGAGTTTCTGATTGGTGGTCCTGCCTACTGGTAAGAGTGGTGTGTTCAAGTCTCCCACTATAGTGTATGAGTTTTTATGTGAGTTTGAGTTTTAGTAGCATTTCTATTACGGATGTGGGTGCCTTTGTATTTGAGGCATAGATGTTCATAATTGAGAATTTGTTTTGATGGATTTCTCCTGTGATGCATATGAAATGACCGTCTTCATCTCTTTAGATTAATTTTGAAGTCTAACTTGTTAGATATTAGGATATCCAAGCCTGTTTGCTTCTTGGGTCCATTTGATTGGAAGATCTTTTCCCAAACCTTTACCCAGAGGCAATGTCTATCTTTGAAGATTAGATATGTTTCTTGTATGCAGCCAAAGGATGGATTCTGTCTTCTTATTATGGTATGTATTCACTCATATATGGATTTTAGACATAGAGCAAAGGATCACCAGCCTATAATTCACACCACCAGAGTAACTAGCATACAAGGGTATTCTAAGAGATTCATATAAAGTCCCTCACAGAAGGAGGGAGGAACAAGTCCCCCAGAGCACATGGGAAGTGGGGGGGGCAGTGAATGGAGAGAGAAGTAGGAGAAAGAGAAGGGGAGGAGGGAAAAGCACATGTAACTAGGGAGATTGAGCCAGGGTAAGAATAGAAGAAAGAAGAGAGAGAGAACTAACATAAAAGAGGGAGCCTTTATTGGTTTGAAGATAAAACTGAACCTAAAGAAAGGTCTAGAGACCTACAAGACTGCCGCCAACTAACAATTTGAGCAAATGTGGAAAGCCTAACATAAATGTCCTTCCAGGATAGTGAGATCAACAACTAATTTATGTACCATCATGTAGCCCTCATCTAGTACCTTTTGGAAACAGAAGCAAACACCCATACCTTAACACTGAGTCGAACTAGAATCCAGATGCAGAGGGAGAGGACAAGACCAGGTTGCAGAAATACATAGAGACATCTGACCTGAATAAGGAGGAGCTAACAGGCCCCCAGACTGATAGCTGGGAATCCAGCATGGGACTGAGTCAGAGCCCCTGAATATGGGTCTCAGCTAGCAGGACTGGGCAGTCAAAGGGATCTCAGACAGCGGAACCAGGATGTATACATGGTGCACAAAAGGACCTTGCAGACACAATCCCATAGAGTAATACACCCTTAACCTAGAGATAGGAGAGAAGTCCTAGTCCCTACTACAAATGACTTGACCCCACCTGGATGGCATTGCCCTACATGTGGAATTGGGGTGGGGGGATGGGAGGGGAGGGTGGTCAGTGTACATGTGAGCGGGAGACAGAGTAAGAGGGAGGGAGTGAGAGAGGGAGAGGGAACTGGGATCCAAATGTAAAATAAAAAAGAAAACCAAGGCACTCTGTCTTTGTACAAAAATGAAATCTTGGGGCTGAAGAAATATGACATGATCCACTGATCATCACTTTTTGCAGAGACTCTTTAAAATGACTTTCCTCTGAGTCAGTGCAGGGCTTCATATTCTGGGCACATGCATAGAAAAGGTAAATATAGTCACACAGTTCAAAAACTATTAAGACCATCTTCCCTTCATAGTCTTCAAAAAACTTGATGTGGTAAGATATTGTTTATGATTTGTTAAAGCTTGCCTAAGGATTCAGAAAACAAAGTCAGCCACAGGCCATAGAAGACAGGCACATACCTTTCATTCCAGCAGCCAGAAGCTAGCAGGTGGTGGTACACAACTATAAACAAAGGACTTAGTATTAACAGGTAGGTAGATGTTTATCTGTGAGTCTAAGGCCACCAAATCTATACAATGAATGAGTCTAAAAATAAAAACGGAATTATAGCTCTGAGGATAGGCAACAGTTTGATATGTGGTGAAGAGCTCTTTGTGGACAAACCCTTTCAGCCCAAACTAGAGGTGAGAGCTAGTAGCTGGCTGCTTTGCCTTTCTGATTTTCAGGTTGAAGCTTGAACCCAGTATCAATCTATATCATTTATTTATATGTCTTACAACTTGACTTTTTTTTTTAAGGTTCTCACCACTTTTGGCTCTTTAAACTTTTTTGTTATTTAATTTATTATTTTACATGTCGATCCCAGTTCCCTGTCACTTGCTCCCTCCCTTCCTCCCACCTTCCCTCCATCCCTCCCTCACTTTTACCCTCTCTACCCTCTCACATGCACCCTAAACACCCTACCCTCCCATCCCCCACCCCAACTAAATATATAGAGGAATGCCATCCAGTTAGGGTCATGTAGATCTGAAATGTTGTATGAGGTAGGGACTAGGGCTTCTCTCCTGTCTCTACATTAAGGCAGTTATCCCTCCATGGTGGATATGTTAGCTAGGTCCTTTTGTGCACCAGGGATACATCCAGGTTCCACTGTCTGAGGTCCCTTAGACTGCTCAGTCCTTCTGGCTGAGACCCATATTCATGGGGGTATCAATGTTCATCAGGGACATTGGTCTGTAGTTTTCTGTCTTAGTTGTGTCTTTCTGAGCCTTGGGTACCAAGGTTATTGTAGCCTCATAAAAAGAGTTTGGCAATGAACCTTCTGTTTCTATTTTGTGTAACAATTTAAGGAGCAGAGGTATTAGTTATTCCTTGTTATGTCTGGTAGATTTCTGCACTGAATCCATCTGGCCCTGGACTTTTTTTGGTTGGAAGTCTTTCGATGACTGCTTCTATTTCATTGCAGGTTATAGGTCTATTTAAGTTGTTTGTCTGTTCTTGATTTAATTTTGGTAAGTGACAGATATCCAGAAATTTGTACATTTCCTTTGAATTTTCAATTTTTGTGGAATACAGGTTTTCAAAGTATGACCTGAAAATTGTCCAGATTTCCTCTGTGTCTCTGTGTCCATTGTTATGTTCCCCTTTTTGTTTCTAATTTTGTTAGTTTGCATGTTCTCTCTCTGCTTTTTCATTAGTTTGGATAAAGGTTTATCTATCTTGTTGATTTTCTCAAACAAACCAACTCTTCGTTGCATTGATTTTTTGTATTGTTTTTCTGGTTTCTATTTTGTTGATTTCAGCCCTCAAGTTGATTATTTCCTGGCATCTACTCCTACAAGGTGAGTTTGCTTCTCTCTGTTCTAAGGCTTCAGTTGCGCTGTTAATTCACTTATGTGACTATCCTCTATTTTGTTCATATGGGCACTTCTTGCAATGAAATTTTCTCATAGCACTGTTTTCAAGGTGTCCCATAAGTTCGGGTATGTTGTGTCCTCATTCTTATTGAATATTAGAAAGTCCTTAATTTATTTATTCCTTCATTGACCCAGGTGTGGTACAATTGCACATTGTTCAGTTTCCATGAGTCTGCAGGTTTTCTGTTATTTGTGTTGTTGTTGAATTCCAATTTTAAAGCATGGTGGTCTGATAAGATACAGGGGTCGATTCCTATTCTGTTGTATCTGTTGAGGTTTGTTTGCCACCTAGTATGTGATCGATTTTAAAGAGGGTTCCATGTGGAGCATAGAAGAGGGTATATTCTTTTGTCTTTGGATGGAATGTTCTATAGATATCTGTTAACCCCAGTTGAGACATAACTTCTGTTAATTCTTTTGTTTCTTTGTTGAGTGTCTGATTTGTGGTCCTGTCTAGCATTGGGAGTAGTGTATTGAAGTCTCCCACTATAAGTGTGTGAGGTTTTATATGAGCTTTGAGTTTTAGTAGCATTTCTTTTATGAATGTGGGTGCCTTTGTATTAGGGGCAAAAATGTTCAGTACTGAGATGATTGATTTCTCCTGCGATGAATACGAAATGACTGTCTTCATCTCTTTGGATTAATTTTGGTTTGAATTCTAAATTGTTAGATATTAGGATATCCAAGCCTGTTTGCTTCTTGGTTCCATTTGATTGGAAAACCTTTTCCCAACCCTTTACCCTGAGGTAATGTCTATCTTTGAAGTTTAGATGTGTTTCTTGTATGCAACAGAAGGATGGATTCTGTCTTTGTATCCATTCTGTTAGCCTGTGTCTTTTTATAGGTGAGTTAAGACCAAATGTTGAGGGTAAATAAGGACCATTGAGTGTTGATGCTTGTTTGTTTTAGGTTTGTTGTTGGCAGTGGTATTGTGAATATATTTGTTCTGCTTCACTCTTGGTTTCTGGTGTAGTTGGATTATCTGTTGCCTACATTTTTGTGGATGTAGTTACCTTCCTTGGATTGGAGTTTTCCTTCCAATACTTTCTGTAGGGCTGGATTTGTAAATAAGTATTGGGAAAATCTGGTTTTGTCATTAAATATCTTGTTTTCTCCATTATAGTGAGAGTTTTACTGGGTATAGTAGCCTGGTCTGGCATCTGTGTTCTCTTAATACTTGTAGAACATCTATCCAGGACTTTCTGGTCTTGAGGGTTTCCATGGAGAAGTCAGGTGTAATTTTGATAGGTTACCTGTCCTTCTTCTTTCACTGCTCATAATATTCTTTATTTATTCTGTATGCTATGTGTTTTGATTATTATATGTCAAGGGGTCTTTTTTCTTTGGTCCAGCCTACTTGGTGTTCAGTATGCTTCTTGTACTTTCATGGCATGTCCTTCTTCAGATTGGGAAAATTTTCCTCGATGATTTTGTTGAATATGTTTTTGGCACCTTTGAGCTGGGCTTCCTCACCTACCTCTATGCCTATTATTCTTAGGTTTGGCTTTTTCATGGTGTCCCAAATTTCCTGGATGTTTTATGTTAAAGATTTGTTGGATTTATGATTTTCTTTGGTCGATGAATCTATTTCTTCTAGTTTATCTTCTGTGCCTGAGATTCTCTCTTCCATCTCTTGAATTCTGTTGGTTATTCTTGCGTCTGTAGTTCCCGATTTTTGTTCAGTTTTTCTATTTCCAGCATTCCTTCAGTTTGTGTTGCCTTAATTTTTCTCTATTTCAGTTTTCAAGTCTTGAACCGTTTCCTTCAGCTGCTTGTTTTTTCTTGGCTTTCTGTACTTTCTTTACTTTCCTTAAGGAATTTGTTAATTTCTTCCACTTTTTTTGTTTGTTTTTTCCTCCATTTCTTTAAGGGATTTTCTCACATCTTCTTTGAGGGCCTCTATCATATTTATGATGGTAATTTTTAAGTTGTTCCCTTCTGCTTCCTTTGCTTTGTTGTGTTCCACTCTAGTTGTGGTAGATTCCCTAGATTCTGGTGGTGTCATGCTTGTGTTTCTGTTGTTAGGTGTTTTCTTGTATTGCCATCTTCCCATAGCTTTTTCCAGTAGTTCTTGGTGGGCTTATGTGGGTCAGAGGTTCAATATCTGTAGCTCTGGTCCAAGCTCTATCCAAGGTCTCTCCACAGACAGGGACCCAGGGATCCAGTAGAAGATGCCTGAAGAAACTCAGAGTGGTCCCATGGAGATATGTGGGTCTCTGGAAGGGGCCTGAGACTCCAGCAGAGGACTGGAGGTAGGGATCAGAGGCCAAGCAGGTGGGAATTATGGGTGGTCCCATGTGGATAGGCAGGTCTCTGGTGTTCATATTTGCTCCGAGAAGTCCACTGAAGTAGTGTGGACTCTAGCCAATGGCTCTAGCCAATGGCTGGCAGGAGAGGACAATGGCTGGGGTAATACATGGGATGTTTCTGCACAGATAGTGGGATCTCACTGTGAACTGGCACTCTCCAGCTGAGGCCTCTTTCTTTAGCAGAGGCCCTGCTTTGGGGGTCAAGGATCTTGCCTGCTGGAACTCAGAGTGGACCCGCTGAGATAGGCAGGTCTCTGGGAAGGGCCCAGGATTCCAACAGAGGACTGGAATTGGGGGTCAGAGACCAAGCAGGTGGAAATTACAGGTGGTTCTGCATGGATAGTCAGGTCTCCTTTGTTCAGAGTTGTCCCAGAAGTCTCCAGAGTAGGGCGGAATGTTGGCTCCACCTTCTGTCCCAGTGAGCAACCAGAGCAGTGTGACAGTGGGCAGGGTAGGGCACAGGTTTGGGGGAACAGCCTCGCAGTGGGGATGGGTGGGGTGTATCAAAGCTCTGTGGGGACAGGACACAGGAGCAGTGGATTAGGGGCCAACCCAGGGAGTTTGGGGTGGGGCGGGAGGTTGTAGGGGAGAGGCCACCCCAATTGGGCCCAGACTCACCTCTAGCCAATAGCTGGCAGAAGAGGAAAAAGGCTGGGCTGATACTGGGGAAGTTTCTACACAGATAGTTGGATCTCACTGGGGAGTGGCACTCTCCAGCTGAGGCCTCTTTCTTTAGCAAAGGCCCTGCTTTGGGGGGATCAAGGATCTTGCCAGCAGGAACTCAGAGTGGACCTGCAGAAATAGGTGGATCTCTGAGAGGGGCCAGGGACTCCAGCAGAGGACTGGAGGTGGGGGTCAGAGACCAAGCAGGTGGAAATTACAGTTAGTCCTGCGAGGACAGGCAGGTCTCCTTTGTTCAGAGTTACTCTGAGAAGTCACAACTTGACCTTTTTTATAAGACCATAATATAAAAACAGGCAAGTTCAGTTTGTATTCAAACTGACTAGTGTATATAATTTTCAAAATAATATGTGAAATAAAAAAATTATTTTTTATTAACCTTTAAATGCTCTAGCTTCTTGGGGAGCAAGAGGGAATTCCAATGCATGTCTTTATCAAATTAAATATCTTGTTCACCAAACTAAAAAACTGAAGAGTCTAATCTCATTTTGTGTCTTCTTGCCAAATGCTAACTTAATATTACATGAAAACTGGATTCAAAGTAAATTATTCCATGCCATTTTCCTAACAGAATACACTTTTTAAAACAGCTTTGTACTTTCAAAGGATGTATCTTGCTCCATGCGTTTTCTCACTATCCCACTGAACATTGTTAAAGAGATGTGCATTGGACCAGTAGCTGTGATTGATCGAAGTGGATCAGGGTACTGACAGACTTAAGCAGATGTCTTTGGTCTGAACACATTGGCATTTGATTACAATCTTTACAAAATCAATTATAAATACATCATATTTATGTATTAAAGCCCTAGAATTATATGTATAAAATGAAATATTTTCCAAATGTTATTGTAGTTGTTAATATAATGAAATTATTATATTGATCATCTGTATCTAACTATCCACAAGAGAAAATATAATTAATCATAAAAGTTTTGCTTAAATGATGCACAGACATGCAAAAAAAATAGTTCCTTGTTTTCTTTTTCCTTGATATGAGAGGGTAGATTTTGGGCACATCTTTTCTCCCTAACTATTGCTATAAACAGTTTTCACACATCAAAGTTTTGCATAATGATAGATCTAAAGTGGCTTAAAATTGCAAGAAGCCATGTTTATTAAGACATGAATATTGAAAAGCAATTATTGCTTAATAGACTTTTTATAAGACACTATTTTATGTACAGCTGCTCAGTTGCTATAAATTCTGCCTGAATGAATCATGCAAATATCAACACCTGTGAGCATTTATAAGCATTCAGATGAATTCTATAGTGGATTGTTAGTCTGAATTTTTTTTAATCCATATAGATTTTTAGTTTTCTGCTTATTTTCATTTTTAAGTACTTGACTAAGAAAAATGGAATTATTTTTAATAAATCAAATTGTGTTGTGAGGATTGCTTTGAGGGAGCAGATTTTGTTTTAGATTTCTTTATTGTTTACAAAAACTTTCATAAAAAACTTATAGGAGGAATGATGACTTTGCGCAAATTGTTTGAAATATTTCTGTCCCAGAATAACTGGCTCCCTTATTTCTGAGCTAAGAAGGAGTCTCAGCATCATGGCAGATCCTGTAGAGGAGTGAAATATCCAAACCTTCATGGCTAATAGACAAGAGACAGAGGAGGGGACTAGTTTCAAACATCAAAGGCATGACCCACTGACAGACTTACTCCAGCTAGACAACTTCTTATATTTCTAACATGTCCCAAAATAACACTAGTATCTTAGAAAACGTGGTTAGCACACTACATGGTTAGCCCATGTAGCATGTATAAATAAGAATCTGAGAAAACAGTAGGCTGATAGATGTTTATATGAGGAAAAATCACACCAGAAACACATGACTGCCAGCAGGTTCCTGTCCCAAGGGTGCCTCTGGATGCTTTCTGTCTCCTACTAGGAAGCAAGAGAGACTGCAAGGATGCAGGACCCCAGAACTAGTTACCCCATGTCATGCCTACACGTGTTCCCATACCCCAATGGGTGTGGTCAGTGGGACAGGTGTGGGTGGGGTGGATATCTCACTACAATTCCTTTTATAATCTAAAGAAGAGATTTAGGCCTGAAAGAAAACCATATACAAAGAGAGTAAACATCAGGTATGCTCTAGAAAAAAGAAAATTAAGAACATACAAAGACCTATATATCCAGTCCTAGGGTGAAGGTATAACAGAGATTACTATAAAGTTGTTCTAAGCTGGAAAACTTAAGTCTTGTACCTAATATTTCTACTTAGGGAGAGAGAACGATAATAATGACAGTCTAATCTTCAACCTAATCAAAGACCTGAGAAGGAAGAAAACAATACTGGGGTAGGCATACAGTGCAGGCGAGCAGCTTCCAAAAGGTGCGGCAAAGACAGAAACAACAGGCTACCTAAACAGTCACCTAAAGTCTCACAGCAACATAAGGGCAACCATTTTTGGCTAAGGCTCAGAGTATCTTACAGACCATTACAGAAGTAGGGAGGTAGAAATTCTTACCCTGACTTGAAAGGTTTAGCAGTCTTTTATGTTTTTCTCCTGCAAGCATACTAAGACATCATGCAGAAAGTCAGTGGTTGAGATAGGGGCAGTTCTTTGCCTAAAAACCAATTAGCCAAGGAGAGAATGGACTCCAGGAGTAATATCAGTTACCAACATATTCTCAGGAAATGCTAGGTGCTATTAGAAGCATTAGTATCTCATGTTAATGGAGTACCTATATTAAAACCTTTAAATGCCATGATCTGCAGGAATATGAAATGTTTGAAGATAAAACATCTATGTGTGACTAATCTCATAGGCATAAGAAACCTGGGTGAAGATAATCTGAATGCTTGAAAATTCCCTAAGTAATAGCAAGGACAATGATTTTAGCAAATCCCTAATATCAAGGACAATGATTTAGTAAATCTCTAAAACAAAGGTAGAATTGAAATGTTGATCTGAGGTAGAAATGTATAGAGCAACATGAATAAAAATATTCTTTCCCTTGAACAAATGTAAAGATATGCATACATAGAATATGATAAAGATATTTTACACAAAACACCATAAAAAGAAAGAAGATCTTACACAATATGACAAAATATTATAGACAAATCATTTGAGAAAGAATACAAACTTAATTTCACATAAGTTACAATGTATAAAAATCTATAATAATGTAAGTTGTATATATCTAATAGCTACAAGATATTTCACAAGAATATAACTTAATCTATCTATATCCCATATAAACCATACCCTTCCCAACCATACCCTACATTTACCCAAAAGAGATATCCTAGTCTGAGTATCACCTTCCATACAGAACCCTAAGTAACTAAAACCAGCCCTATGCAGATGAATATTATCCTTAATGCCAACAGGAGGGAAAGGAGCTGTCATTATCTTAAGTTTTCTTCTTACTGAAAATGATGACAATGACTGCATAGTATCCTGTAGAAAAAAAAATGTAGGCAACAAAATTTCTTGAGGGGACTAGCTGTAACATTTGCAGCTAGTCTCTTCATTGCAGGAAATGCTTTGCTAAAGTTCTATTTGAAACTCTGGCCAAGGTGTAATAAGAGGTGCACCATTTCAGCTAGCTAGTCTGGAGTTGTCTTGAGCATTACAATCCCAAACCCATTTTAGGGTGATGTTTGTAGTCATATGCATCAGATTGAATCAAGTAGAAACAATGAAGTGGGGTCTCCTCTTCTTTCTGGAGAGTTTAAAGATTGCTATTAGGAATTGTTATTGTTCCTTTTGGAAAACTTAAACATCAGTATCATCATAAAACTATCAACTTTTATAGGTATGCATATTGGGAAAAGTAACATTAAGCATGAAAATAAGTATGAGGAAAATTAGGATTTCAGAGAGAAACCTGAGTTTAGTAGACAAAAGACAGTCCCTAGATTTTGTATTTGTCTGTCTTACACCAATTGGCTTCATGATATACAGCAGAAACTCTGAATTCGATTTTAACAACATGCTTCAATTTAGAAGAGGAAAGCCAAATCCAACTCCAAAGACAACATTGGTTTACATGAATTGAGTCTAAAGGAGTAATAGGAAGTAAATAGAAATAGGTTTTTATATAGAAATAGTTCACCAGAAGTAAATATTGGTAACTTACATCAGATTCCTCTTTGGTAGATAATTCTTTCTGGAGAGCTATCTTCTCTTCTGTAGGTACTTACATGTTTAATGTCTTTTGGCTGTTTAAAGATGGGTGTTTTCTGTTTTCCTGTAAAGACAAGAACAGAACACTTCCTCTACCTCTGAGAGGTCTCTGTACAACTCATGAGAAATTCTTTGGTGGATGACTTGTCATTTTGCCTCATTAAGAGGTTTCTCTTATTCAGCTCTAATTTTGATCAACTTAGATGGTATCCACAACTTTTCTTCTCCTGTAGATACAAAGATGAAACCCCTATTCCAATGTAGCCCATATTCTGGTTCCCATATTTAGGTCAATACATCTTTGAAGTGCACTGGCTGGTTTAGTTCAGAAGTTGTTTCTATTGTCAAGTGTCTTTCTGCAGCTGCTTTACCTTTCTCATTAGCATTAAAAATGTTAATGTTAACAAAGCATTATGTAATCTGTGTTTGGGTATCTTAGTTCCCTCTGCTTGTTTATGGAGCATTTTTTAAAAAGTATGATTAGATCTCTCAACTACTGCTTGTTCTACAGGATTGTGTGTTATACCAGTTAAATGCTTTACATTATAATATTTAAAAATACTGTTTCAATTTGCTGGAGACATATGCCAAAGCATTGTCAGTTTTTATTTGTGCAGGTATGCCCATAATGGCCATTACCTCTAATAGGTGTGTGATAACAGAATTAGCCTTTTCTGATCTCAGAGCAGTGGCCTAATGAAATCCTGAAAATGTGTCTATAGTATTGTGCACATATTTTAATTTTCTAAATTCTGCAAAATGAAACATCCATTTGCCATATTTCATTCCTATTTATACCTCTAGGGTTACTGCCTGGTGGTAGAAGAGTTTGGTTATACAATAAACAAGTAGGACATTTCCTTACTATTTCCTTAGTTTGTTGCCAAGTAATAGAAAAAATCTTTTTTAAAAGCTTTGCTATTAACATGGTGGGTGTATTTTATGAAACTCTGGGACCTCTAGTAAAATTCCTATTAATAACCAATTAATTTCATTATTGCCTTGTGCTAGATGACCTGGCAGACCCATATGGGATCATATGTATGTATGTATGTATGTATGTATGTATGTATGTATGTATATGGGGAGTCCTATTCCTGATGGTTTCTTGAATTGTATAAACAAAGAAGTTAATTCTGTATCATCAGGAATAAATTCTGCAGTTTCAACTTGTAAAATGACTGTGCATATTGAGAGCTAGTAATTATATTAAGGGGTTCTGTAAAATCCATATGTACCATGAGAATGAAATACAATTCTACCTTTTGTACAGATTTAGAAAGACTTTGAACTACTTTACTTATATTTCTTAATTTCTATCCTGCCTTACTGATTTGTTTGCATTGGTGTAGAATGTAGGAACTCCAAACTCCAGAGATTGGTGTTTTTCTTACACTGCGTGGAAGGATCCAAATGATTTTTTTTTTTATGAGTTTGATTCTCTCACTTTTGGGATAATTGTTGCTAATCATTCCTAAAAAGTTACTGCAAGCTCTCTGCCAATATTCATTATCTTTCCATAAGGAAGAAATTTTCTCATTTGTTAATGGTACTATAATTTCTTCTATGTCCCTTCCTGTAAGTTGACGAAGTCTTAATTTACCTTTCAAAATCACATCAGAGATCTTTTCTATGTATGTTTTAAGTTTTTTATTCTGTTTATGTGGTAGAAATATCCATTCTCATATGATGGCTTCCCTCTGCATCAAAATCCCTGAAGGATGTTCTCTAGATGGTAATATAACCAGATTACAGTCTAGTTTTGGTTCCACATGGTAGACATACACTTCTAGTATCCTCTTTCCTACACATTCAATTCCTTATCGGCTTCAGCTGATACTATTCATGGACTACTTAAGTCCTTGTCCTATCCCCTTTGAGGGCCACTTTCAAGTTTTTCAAATCATGCCCTTCTACTCCAATAATGGTTTGTAATTCAGAAATATCTCCTAGTAATTTTTGAAGATCATTAAGAGTCTGGTAACAATCTTTCCTGATCTGTACTTTTTGTGTCTAACATTCTGTAGATCTATTTTATAACCTAAGTAATTGATAGAATCTCCTCTTTGAATTATTTCAGGTGCAATTAGTAATTTGCATCAAGGTACAACTTCCTTTACTTCCCCCAAATTTTTTTTCTAATATTTCTACTTTAGAATCAGCCAACAATGTATCATCCATGTAATGGTAAATTATGGATTGTGGAGACTGTTTACAAATTATTTCCAAAGGTTTTTGCCAAAGGAAATGCTAAAGAACCCGAAACTGTGTCAATATTTTGTGAAAAAGACTTGCTGAGAATTATTATAATTAGGTACTGTGAAGGCAAATTTTCTTTATCATTTTCTTGTAAATGTATAGTGAAGAATCAATATTTTAAATTAATAACTATAATAAGTCATTTTTTAGGTATCAGAGAAGACAAGGGCATTCCAGGCTGTAGAGAGCCCATTGGCTGGATTACTTTATTGATGTCCCTCAGGTCTTTAAGCTTTCTCCATTTTCCAGATTTTTTTTTATAACAAATACAGGAGAATTCCAAGGGCTGGTAGATTCTTCAGTATGTCCATTATTTAGCTGTTCCTGAACCAGGATTTCTAAAGCCTCTAACTTCTCAGATGTCATGTGCCATTTCTGTACCCAGACAATTTCATCTGTTAGACATTTTAAGGGCAGAGCTTTTGGTTCCTCTGTTAGTTTGGCACTTGTATTCTGTTTTTGTACAGCCTGGATATTTGGTGTCTGTATTGTATAATACTTTACAATGTTTTTCTACAACCATGAGTTCATTTATGGTTCCTATCTAATACTGGAAGAATATTAATCTGTGTATTCCATTGCTGCAATAGATCAAGACCCTATAAATTTATTGCTATATCAACCACATATGGTCTCAACCTTCCTCTCTTTCCTTCTGGACCTATACATTGAATATATCTCATGCTCTGTTTTATTTGAGATAGGGTTGCAATTCCTAAGAATTGAACATTTCTCTCTTGTTGTGGGGGGCACCTTGGAGACCAAGACCTAATAATTATAATGATCACATCAGCGCCAGAAAGATCCCTTCTACCAATTGCTATTAATCCTCACTTTTAATTTAGGCCTTTGAATATTTATAGAAGTTTGCCAAAATACATGTAATTGTTTCCTCCATTTATGGTTGATTCATATTCCACAACTAATATGTCATCTGGAGTTGTATGATGTTTTATGATAAGCACTGGATTTTCTAATCATCCTGGGGAAGATTGTCCTCTGCAGTGACTGAGAATGTCCAGATCACCTTTGACATGGGGAACTTTCAGAGGTCCATCAAGGAATTTCCTGCTCATAAAGGGTTTCCTTGCTTGCCTCTGATCATTCTATCTTCATTGGTCTAATGTTGGCCTTTGCCACATCTTTTACAAAATCCAGAAGACTGAGGCCTTCTGTTTGATTCTTTCCTAGGAGTGTTATTTCTAGGAATGCTTTGCCTATAATTTCTTCTTAGATGTCCTATCCTATCACAATGGAAACATCTGGTATTTTGATGTTTTCTCAAAACATTGGAGATTGCTTCTCCTACTCAACCTTCTGTATTACCACAATTAAGGTATCTCTTACCTTGATGTGTTCTCTAACCTTTAGGTATTGCTTCTGCTACCCAAGCTTTATTGTCATGGTCATTATACTCAATATTGGCTGTGTACACAACCCATTCATCCAATGGTGCTGATCTGAGTTTTAAGGGCCAAAGCACTTGTTTGCATTGTGGATTCACATTCACATAAGCTAATGATTCTATGAGTATTCTCCTGGAATCTGGGTCTGCTGCCTCTAATGTATTGCTCTAGACAATCTTTGTAGATATATGCTCTCTTGGTTCTCTTTGTTCCTGCCTCACCTTGGTATGGGAATCTATTCTCTCCCCTGGTTCATGAATCTTATCCCAAGCAGGTGTATTTAATAGAGACAAGATGTGTTCATCATATGCATCATGAGTTTCTGGATGAGCATAAAGACATTCACCAAGATTTTATCTTGGGGAGCTTTATAACCTTTCTTTAAGCCCTGAAGTTCAGGAGCGTGTGCTTCTTCTCTACTTAAAGCCTTCCATGCTAATCGAGATGAATTTTCAAGGACAGCAGATATTAATTGATTCTAGTCCTTAGTGGTTACCTTATTATTCTTTGCCCATGATTTTACTATTTGCTTTATATATGGTGAGTGAATCCCACAAGAGACTACTGCTTCCTTTATACTTTTTAAGTCTTTCATAGTTATTGGACCCCAATAACATGCAATGAAAACTTTCAGTTTTTTTTTTCTTTTTGCTGGTTTTTAAAGAAAAGCCATTGGTGATGGGATATGGGACAAGGAGCTCAGGAGCTTAGGCAGGTCCCCTCTGAACCTTAGGGTGGAGGAAATTTTAAATCTCTTCATGCCCTATTAACCTGCACCTCTTCTTCTTGTGTATCAGATTGAAAGCCTTCTAAGACATGCAATCTATTCACCATTGTTTCTCTGAATGTCTGAACTTCTTGAATCACATAACTTTGCAGAGACTTCATAGAATCAGTCAGTTTTTTTTTTCTTTTATCCAACTAGGAATGGTTCTATGCTTTTAATATTCTCATCCTTAGATATTATCTGAATGGCATGCCAACTGCCTTCCAGAAACAATGTTCTATCTGCTAGCTTGCCATTATCCTCAGATATGGAACAAATTTTATCTGCCAGTTTTTCCATCTGATATTTCAATTTTTTAATCTTATTATTTGATTCGTCAGACAAGGAACGAGCTATTTCTGCTAGCTTGTTAATGCATTGCATTGTTTCAGTTAGGTCATTGAAGCAGCAGACATGAAACAAATTCTGTTTTCTAATTGGTCATGTTTATGTTCCATGCTTTGTATTTTACCTGTCATATCTCCATTGCCATTTTCTATTCTGAACCCTTTTTTCTAAGTGTTCTATGTTTGCATTTTGGTTTTTAGATCTTCATTGTCATTTTCAATATCCTGAATCATTTTTTCTAATTGCTCTAAGTTTTGTGTTCTGTTTTTCAGATCTCCATTGTGATTTTCAATTTTTTGAACCCTTTTTTTCTAAGTGTTTTATATATTGTGTTCTGTTTTTTAAATCTCCATTGTCATTTCCAATATTCTGAATCACTGTTTTAGGGCCCTATGGTTTGTACAAGTTCCTTATTCTGTGCTCTAATCTTAAACTCTTTCTTTAAGAATATTATATTGATTATGAAACTAATCGCTGTTATTAGGAAAATGTATATTTTGGTTAAGTCATGGTCCTCTTCTAAGATCCCCTCCATATATGAAACAAAAAGATTTCTAACATTCTGCCTTGTAAGATTATCCACCATTGGTATCAAATAATTGACCTCAATTATGATATAATCTTAAATTGTGAAGGATGTTATAATTACCTTAGATATAATCCTGCTGTCCTGGGACTTTGATGCTTTTAGTTGCAGATCTCAACTTGTAGTAATTACACATGGCCAGTAGATATGCAGGTGTGTCACCAAATAGTGTCTGTAAGAAGATCCTTCTTATCCTAGTCCCTGAACAATAGGTATTAACAAGCTAATAAGCAAATTTTTGTTAAACAAGCCTTGTGTAAATTGCTGGGACATCAGTGCAAACAGGCCTTGCCTCAGCTAGCAGAAGGACTGGAGACTGCAAGTGTGTGGGGGAAGGCTCGGGGCTGGGGCTCAGGGCTCAGCACTGGGTCTCAGAGCAATGTGGGAGGATGTGTAGCAGCAGCAGTGAGTGCAGTCTCAGAGACACTTTTGGGATAAGGGAGTTGCAGCACACATGCAAATGTGCCACTAGCAGCTGTGTATCCTGATGGTTTAGTCAAGGACCCTGCTGGTTTAGGTCAGCGATAGCAGTGGTAATGGCGCCATAGTCGGCTGCACACATGAGCCCTTGCTGGAATGAAGAACCACAGAGCAGTGAGCAGACCATAGGAGAAGGTGAGTAGGCAAACTGCAAATGATTGCCTAATAGCTGGGGTTGGGAGAGGAAGGGACTCTGCACAGATGCTGCTTCCTGGGTAAAACCTAATTCCCCAAATCCTATGAAAATCTAGATCCCACTTCTGACAACAGATGTAGTATGTATAAATAAGAATCTGGGTAAACAATGGGCTGATGGATGTTTATTTGGGAAGAAATCACTTATACCAGAAACAGGTGTCCGACAGCAGGTTCCTGTCCAAAGGTTGCCTCCAGATAAGCAACTTTCTATATTTTTAACTGTTTAAGCATAGGTTTTCCCACCATCCTGGTTCCAGAGTTGCATCAGCCCCAAATAACACACAGAGACATTGTATTAGATATAAAGCTGTGGCCTATGACTAATGTTTCTTGTTGGCTACCTCTGTCTTATTTTCATGTGTTCTTGTCTTACCCTAATGAAGATCCAGAGTTATGCTCTCTCAGTCCTACATTTTGAATTTCCTCCAATCTAATTTCAGAATCCTCCTTGTCTCCTAGTCCTGTCTATCTTGCTTTCCTATTGGCCACCAGTGCTTAATTCATTAACCAATGGGAAAAACATATTTACAGAATGACATCTCCCATCATCTAACACTTCCCAAAATAACACTAGTAGCTTTGGAAGACATGTTTAGCACAATACTGCCAGAAGCCCATGGTGTTCTCATCAAGAAAAATGAATTTAGTCCATTTTTAAGATTCACCCAAACCACATATGTCTACCATTGTTCAAAGACTAGTTCTTAGATCGAAAGAAAACTCTCAGCTCTTATTCACATAATTTTTTTTTAAAAAGAAAAGTATTTGTTTACAACATACCCTGGCAAAGAACAAACATTCCCATTCAAAAGGAACAAATGAACCTGAAATAGAACTATAAGCCTGGACAAGATTACATGCCTTCCTTTAAAATCTCAGTGTGAATCTCAATGACACAAGAACACATTCCTGTTAATGAAACCAGCATCAGGCACTTAGTACCAGTGTCTGACCCCAGCTCTAGTATTAGTCAAGAGTCCTTGAAAGATTGGAGTACCATATGGGCCCCTGAATGTCTGTAGATGGAGAAACACTTCTTGGTTGATTCTATGCAAAAAGAGTGGCATAAACATTTTTGTCAGAGGAACTGTTGGACCTGCTAAGGGCAATGACTGGCCAATTACTAAAATGACAAGGCATCTTTTCTATTGGCCAGAAACGAGGTAGTTTTTTTTTTTTTTTTTAATTGTTTTACTTTCGCTGTAACACTATGTTACACATATCTTTAAAGATAAGTTTTGCACCAAAATGTATGTTTCTTTAATCTTTCCGGTCTGAATGGAAAAAAAATATTTAAGGGTAGCATATATGCATGTCACAGTCTGCATAGAATTCTGCTTTGAAATGTCATCTGCCCAATTATTAAATTATTCCATCACCTTTGAATTTAACATCTTGTAAGAAGCAGGTCACAGAAATGACACAGACAAGCTATTTTCCAATGTTTAGTAAGAATGATCTCTGATCTAATTTCTAAGGCTGTCCTTGCACCTATCTGAAAGTTTGTAAGTGAAGACTTCACACTCTCTACTGTAATGACCCATTAAGCTTGGCTTTAAAATATTGAGGTTACTATATAGTTGGTGTTGACAAATGTTACAAGCTCTTTATGCAAAACTGTTGCCAAGGCTTATGAATCATTATCTGTGATCGTAACTGCAATGCCCCACATACACTCTAGTGACTATTCTGTGCATTTAGCACAATTTCCATTACTCAGTGTGTGAAAGGATGATCTGTTTTCAAAGGCTTTACTTCAGAGATCATAGTTTTCAGTTCATGATTTGGTAGTACTGAAATCAAGGTGTTGGGGACAAATGGAAGGAAGAGCATGGACTTTCCATGTTGAATGCTAAGCAGATAGACAGTAAGGGACAAGGAAGCTGGGACAAGGAGCCAGTTGTTACCCGCCATGATGTATACCTACTTCTACTTAAGTCAGGCCTCACACTTTAATGACTTTTTTCCTATTAGAAGCCACTTTTTTTGAAAATTGTTTTATAGTTGTGGAGAATGTACTTGGCTCAATGCATTTCCTCACTATCCCACTGAGCATTCTTACAGAAATATGAACTCGACCAGTAGCTATGATTGGCTGGAAGTGGATCAGTATACTTTAGAAAGACTTGCTTTCTGAAATTGTGTTTGTGTGTACATGGTGCGAACTTAGTCATGTGTACTCAACACACTGTACAGATTCATATCGGAGGACAACTTCTGGATTTGGTTTTCTTCTTCTATGTTTATGTGAAATTTGGGGATCAAAGTCAGATCATTGGGCTTGCATGACAAGACTTTCACCCAGGCACCATTTTCTAAAGTTTCTGTTATCACCCACCCCCTTAGGTCCAAAACTATCATGTGTGAGGGTCATTTTATATTCAAGTATTAATATGTTTTCCCAAGTGTAATACTTCTTTAGCCTCAAGAAGCCAAATATTTTCATTTAAAAGCTAGAAACACCAAATGATTGAAGCATAAACAACTGATTTATGAACCACAAATTAATGTGTAGATATTGTTATGAAATATAAAGGATTCAAAATAACTGTTAAACATATTTATATATTAAATGTTGAATCATATTATATACAGCCTTGTATCTGTTTCATGAATTATTGTAATAAGAGAGAGACCCCTACCATTAGCTATCAAAGAATCTAGTTATTATAACTTTAGAGACACTAATCAGCAAACATTTATTATTTAAAAGCTTCCCTGGATCAGAAACCTGGATGGAGTTTGTTGAATTCCCCTCACTTGTGAGGTAGCCTTTAAACTGGTAGCCTGGGCTGGAAACTCTTAAGACTAGTCTAGGCTTCATCAACCACTTTGAAGTTCTTCTGGGTAGCATTGTGCAAGCTATAGCTCCTCAGCAGCACTCATCTAAGGCCACAATTCTTAAGGCACTATGTGAGTCCCAACTGAGGACTTTTCCTAATGTGAGAATTCTCCTCCTACATGAATGACAGGAAAGAGATCAAGAAAAGAAATGTCCAAGTCAAGACTCAGTTGCTCTATTTGTAAGCTAACCATGGAGTTAATAATTTATATATTTGCTTACATAGATATAAATATATCCTGGATGTAGAAACAAAGCTCATTAATTCATCATATTTAAGGATTTGAACTAAGACCCAGAGACAATTGAGATCATTTTTGGAAGTAATTATCCTTAAAATGTAAAAATTTAATGAGTATTACATTATATTGTTTCCCTTTCTGGTAGAATTTTATTATTATTACAAAGTATGACTAGAATAATATATTTGAAAATTGACTAAAAACAAAAATGCAAATTGAAACTGTGTCTGTTTAGAAAGATCATTAGTAGTTCTAATTTGGTCCTTGTGCTAGTAAATTAATTCTACTTGTGAAGTTCATTTTGCTAATTAAAGAGGAAAATCTCAATCGCAAAACAAAAAACAAAAAACAGTTTTATTTTGTTTTTCTTGTACATATTCCAATCTTATACTCTCATGGTTCCAGACTTCCACTGAGATTCTCATCCCATCCCTTGATAATAGAGTATTTCTTTAGCCAGCATTTTACCTGCCATCACAGGAAGTGAACTCTTCCAATATGCATGTCCATGCAGTTGCTCAAGTCAGGACCTGCACGGGTCTGCATCAGGTCCTCTAAGTATATACTATAACTTCAAGTTTAGTGTCCATATGGAATTCTTGAGTGTGTGAATGAGTGTGTCTCTGATTCTTCTTGGGCCCTTTTGCTTCTGATAGTTTGTCTCACCCAAACTCTAAGTTACAGTTCTTGGTTGTGTTATATTTTATATCAAAAAGAATGACTGACTGACTGACTGACTGACTGACTGACTGAATGAATGAATGAATGAATGAATGAATGGAAACTTAGCCACAATGGAGCATGCTAACAATTGAAATGCTATTTATACCTGCTGTGAGAGGGAAAATCATTGTCTCCAATAGAGAGGCATATATATATAGCTACTTCAGATCAGGCTGCATGTTCATAGTAGTAGACCCACATACAATGGACTCCACAGCTTTTTGTGTGCTTTTACCTTATTACAGTTTGATGGTCTGTTTTTGGTTGGTTGGTTGGTTGGTTGGTTGATTGGTTGGTTGGTTGGTTTGGTTTGGTTTGGTTTGGTTGGTTTCCAAACAGTGTTTTCTTGGTTTTAGGTGGTTTTGTTGTTTAATTGGCTTTTTATGGTTTTATGAAAAATAACTTAAAATTCAGTGGGTAGTGATGGGGCAAGGTTCTGGAAAGGCTTGAAGGATGGCAAGAATATTAATATATTTAAACTTAAAAATTGTCTCACATATTAAAAATATAATAAAAACAAAACACTTGAAACATTTACAATTCGCTTTCTTGTTGAATTTTACATACCATGGTCCACAATATAGTGTACTTTACTTGCCTCAAAATTTTTGTATGAATGTTTAAAAATGGACATTGAGAGCCATGAACATTCTCACCTAATCCAATTTTTCATCAAATATGTATCATAGGCAATAAATAGAAGAGAAATAAAATTATGAAATAAAATAAAATTATAATATAGAATGAATTTCCTGGTGAATTTAGAAATGAGTAGAGATAATAAATTTGCCAGGTATTGATACATTTTAATGTATTTTTAAAAGTATTTCTATATTAAGGACATTTTTAATCATAAAGGCACACTACAATAAATCTAATACACCTTCTGATTTTTCAGAAGGAACTTACACATTGAGAGGACAATGCTAAGAGAGATATATAGAGTATTCAAAAGAAATGATAAAGTAAATGCTGTCCTGCTTCATATCCTCCATGGGATTGTCCAAAATAACAGTTTTTATCAAATGAAAATTAAACCTTTTTCCAGGTGCATCACTAAGCCAGAGAAGCAAGTATAGGAAGGTTTATTATTATTATTATTATTATTATTATTATTATTATTATTATTATCATTATCATTACTATTAGCCACACAATTTCAGGGTGTATTTCACCTGACAGGGATGACATGGTGAGAAGAGATTACAGTGTCTGACCATATGCAATCCATAGTCAGGAAGCAGAAAGGAATGGATGCTCTACTCAGCTTTCCTTCTCAATTGTAAACAGTTCAGAATCCCAACCAAGGGAACAATGATGCCCTCTTTATAATTTGTTTTCTTACCCAAGTTAAACTAATCACAATAACACACTACAAGTACACACCAAGGATGAACAAGTTGAACTAATTACTCAGAGGAGTGATTAGAACTTGTATCTTAGGAATTACATACCCTATTGTGCAGATGATCTATTTTAACTATCACAATAAATGTCTGATCTCTCCATAATGCAAAGAATTTGTTTTGGTTCATGTCTACATTTACTTTTGCTCTTG
This sequence comes from Phodopus roborovskii, assembly GCF_943737965.1. NCBI lineage: Eukaryota > Metazoa > Chordata > Mammalia > Rodentia > Cricetidae > Phodopus > Phodopus roborovskii. The sequence continues at coordinate 15,275,646 of NW_026126410.1, forward strand.
TGGTTTTTATACTGTTTTTATTTTACTAGTAAAATTATTAAATACTTGTCAACAAAATGGTGTATTACTGTTTTCTTTTACTGTCATAAATAGGTTTTACATCATTTTCATAAGATTACCTCGTTTCTAAATATATGGGTTTCTTTCAGTAAAAAAGGAAAATATCATCATACATCATTATTTTTTTGTTTTTGTTTTGTTTTTAATGTATGGTTGTATGTATGCCACAAACATTGAGAGGGATATGTTAATTACAGTTCATGTAATTTTTTAATGGAAATTTTCTTTCCTTTAATCTTTTTTATTTTTTATTTTTATTTTACATATGTTCATTTATTAGTAAATATTTACTGTTTTTCCCCTCTTGTAATCACCTAATACAATAGAAATAATTACATTATTATCATTGTGGGGAGTATGCTCATGTCCCAGAATTCATATGGAGGTCAATGGATAACTTGTGCTAGTCAATTCTCTTCTTCCAACTTTATGATTAATGGATTAATGACATCTTCCAAGACTTGAGCAGCAAGTGTTGCTATCTGTTCAGCCATCCCAATAGCTCACTATGTATTTTACTCATAAGTATCATAGTTCTGCTACTTTTTAAATGGCAGGGGAACGTTTTTAAATGTCATTAAAAAATATTACCAAATGTACCTAGCAGCAATAAGATTAAATAGAAGCTAGACTATAGAATTAGTTAATTGTGAAAAAATAATAAAAATGGATGATTAAAACCTTTGCAGGTTTGTAAATTTCATTTAAAGTTTAAAGTATTTAATTTTCTACATATTTTTTACATAGATTGCAAATGGGGTAAAATACTTGATGGTGATGTCTATTATTAGATATAATTGTTATTGTTAACTACCTCTTATAAATGACTTTTTGTAAACACACTCATATTTGTTTTGAACATTGTATACTTATAAATCCTTAGACTAATAACTGCATTTGCTTGAAGTAAATAAATTACTTAATGATAAAAACTAATTCAAGTGAATATTTTATTTTAATATTGAAAATCAAGTGAGAGTCCTGCTAATATATTTAAATGAAACAACACATACTGAATCTACTCCAAATTTAAAAATATATTGATAATAGGACTTTGGTCTGATTTAAGAACTCTAAAACCTGAAAAAAAAATTCTCTCAAAATAAGTCCTGAAATTGATATCTCAGTGAAGATTTATATTGAAATACACTTGCTCCTAGAGGTAACATCACTGAAAAATCTCCAGGAAAACAAACAAACAAACAAACAAGCAAAACAAACAAAAACCTCTGATTCAATTTTATGATAACAGGTAAGGTAGAGTCTTCCAGCATATACTTGTTTGTCACATATAATCTTCTTGGTGAATTAACTGTTAAAAGTCATTATTTCCAAATTGTGTATTATTGGGGCCTAAAAATCTCTTCATGTTTTGGATAGCCATCTATCAGATATGTCTTTTGCTAATACTTTCTTCTTCTCTATGACCAGTCTTACCATTGCCCTCCTATGTCCTCTATGAGGCCGAAAATTTTAGCATTAGTGAACTCCATATTATCACCTTTTTAATGCATTTAAGGACACATTGTAGAAGCCAAATTTATCTAGATTTTTGTATGTATTCTATAAGAGTTAACATTTTCATTTGTTCTCCTCTGTCATATAATCTGAGAGAACTAGATGATAGGGGAAACATTTAAATGTTAGCTTTATTTCTTTTTTCTCTTTCTCATATATCTCCGTCTCACACTGTGTGTGTGTGTGTGTGTGTGTGTGTGTGTGTGTGACTCAGTCTGTGAGTATGATATGTTATGTGTACCATATCAATCAGTACCAGCCCTCAAATGTGTTCTTTTCATTCTACTTTATTCTGATGCTATTGTTGGGTGTTTCTTATTTCTAGAAAACTTTAAAAATAGCTTTTAAATGTACACAAAATAGCATGCAAGGATTACAAGAAGGATGAAGTTTTTTTCTATGATCAAATTGTGAAGAGACATATCTTGACAATACTGAGTTTTCCTGGGCTGGTCATGTTGTCTGTTCATTTAGTTAGTTCATCAAAATTCTTGGCTTCTATTTCATCAGGCTAAATTGAAATGAGAGACTGCATAAAAATGGTACCACTGGGTTATCAAGAGAAATTTCCATAAACTCTTCAGGCATGGTGAAGTGAGAACCTACAAAACCTCCAACTACAGTTTGGGGCCACTTAATATATCAAAGACAGAATTTTCAGCTTGACCAGTCAAAAGCATTTTTATGGATATTTTCAGAGCAATGGAATTTATCCTCATGTCACTAAAATAAAGGGAGTATTTGGTGATGTTGATTATTTTGTACTTCTGGTAGACAACCCTAGCAATATGAGAAAAGTAGTTTCATTTGTTTTAATAAGACCTTTTATTATTATTTTGTATTAGCCAGGACTTCCAAGAAGACACAGAAAAAAATCAAGTTATATGGTCACATACTTTTAAAATTTGAATAACATTTGTCAAAAAAAAAAAAATCAAGTTGTACCTTCATTACGACATGAATCTTTGGTGTAAAAGGTTTTTTTTGTTTGTTTGTTTGTTTTTGTTTTTTATAACCAAGACCATTTAAATGAAAACAAACATTTATAGACAATATTTGGGAATTTGGGCGTCACTCTTTCCAAACTACTTCCTGCTGGTAAGGGGCACTGTCATGGGGGATTCGTAGAAGAGGCAGAAATCCTGGCTGTAGTCTGCAAGGCTGCTTTGTCCAGCTCTTTTGAATGTAGGATCACGTGGTACCCTGTTTCAGGCGGTCTGGCTTGATTAAACCACATTAGTCTGGAAGAAATCCACCACTTTTCATTTTCTGTGGGAACAAAAATAGAAATCCTTTTCCCCAGTATCTAAAAGAATATACACATCATGGATAGAAAGTAGTACACTGAACATGGACAGCAGAGTTGTAGGGTTAGCTCTCCCAAAAGATGACAAATTCCACAATATTTGTTCACAATGAGGACAAATTAGATGAATTTAAAGAAATTGAGTTCAAAAGAATGATCATAAACATGATCAAAATTTTAAGAAACATGAATTACCTTAATAATCTTAAAGAAGACATGGATAAACTGTTGGCTGTATTTCAGAAAAATATAAAACACATCTTAGTGAAATGAGAACAATTCCAGACAAAAGTACTGAGTTAAATAAACAGAGAAACATTGAAGAAAATATAAACTAAAATAAAGCTAGAAATATGAAAAAATTTATGTCTAATAAAAACACAGTTTAAAGCCTTACTGGCAGAATGCACCACATGGAAGACAGAAAATAGGGCATCAAGACAAAACAGAGGACCAGATAATTCAATTACAAATCATTTTTTAAAAAAAATTTATGGGAAATAATGGCAGTCTGGGACACCACAAAAAGACAACTGTAAGAATTATGGTAACAGAAGGACAAAAGCAAAGAAAATATTAATGAAAAAGCATGAAACAAAAATTTTGCAACTCTAAAGGATGCCAAAACAAGAACAGGAGGCATGCAGAGCACCACATAGACAGGACTAGGAAAGAAATTTGCCATGCCATTTCTCAAAACACAAAGTGTGATGACAGTGATATGATGACACCATAGAATAACAACAGATCTAGCAAGGAAAACTGAAAATCCAGAAATGTTTGGAGCAAAATGAACTAAGTTCTGAAATTGTACTACTGCCAACCCATATTATTTTACCTGAGAAATCTATCTGAATGAGAAAGAAAAAAAATCTTTTGTCAAAATTTTGTCAAAATAGTTTTCAGAAATCAAGACAAAAAAAAAAAAAAAAAAAAAAAAAACAAGGAGAAGGAGGAAGGAGGAGGAGGAGTTAAGGAAGGAAAAAGAAGGAGGAGGGGGATAGCAGTTATACCAAGTAGAAGAAATAAATAATAAAAAAAATTGTCTCGTGGAGAGAAGTCCTAGACCCTACTTCACATGACTTGACAGATTTACATGACCCCACCTGGATGGCATTGCCCTACATGTGGAATTGGGGTGGGAGGATGGGAGGGGAGGGTGATCAGGGTGCATGTGAAGGGGAGAGAGGATAAGAGAGAGGAAGGGAGGGGAGAAAGAGAAAGAGGGAGGGAGGGAAGGAGGAAGGGAGGGAGAAGGAACTGGGATCGACATGTAAAGTAAAAAAAATTGTTCTTGATCCTTTTCGTCCCCCTTTATTAAGCCCTGTCCCTTCTCTCTTGAGCCAGTTCATTCTGGAACATGGATGATAACCAGAAGGTTTTATTTCATCTATTGTCAAGAAATGATTTTCCTAAAGAAACATAAATATTTAATTTGTGCCTGAAAAGACTGACATATGTACAAAGAAAAATATGTAATTATTCTGCCCTGGAGGATGAGCAAGAATCTGTTGTTAATAGGTTTTTGTTGTTGTTGTTAATGTGATGAATTGTATGAAATGAAGCAACTTATTTGGATAATATTCATTCCTTTTTTTTTTAATTGGGTCATGGTTTTATAGAATTCAATTCATGATTGCCAAGATTCATTGCTCTTGGCTTGATGCACGACAGAATATCACTGTGGAGAGGGTTTAATGGAGAAAAGAATAAATCATGGTTGCTTGAAAACAGAAGGAATTAGGCACTTTAAAAAACAAGCTTTCAAAGTCAATTCCCTAGGAACCATCCTCCAACCATAGCTACTTTTTAGTATTACATGTATTGTAAATGAATCAATGGGTTAAGCTGTTCATTAAAGTAATGCCCTAAGGATTGATTCACCTTTGAATGTCAACAGTCAAGCTAGCCCTTCAACAACTGTATTACGAAATTACTCACTTGTAAAACATAAACAAACTTGAACACTTATAGCAAAATGAAGCCATCATACCTAAAGAACATATCAGTAGTATCAAAATAGCAAGATAAGGGAAAATAAGCAAGAGGCCTTCTCTAAACTATACTACCATAAATAGTAGATAACCCATACATAAATTTTATCTTGAACAAGGTACAAATGAGTAAGAAGCATGATTAGGAGATCTCTGATGTGCTAGTATTTGTTATCAAATCCATAACAGACTTGCTAAAAATTACTCAATTGGTCTTTTCTTCAATGTAAGAAAATATTTGCCAGCTTCTTTTATAGAATATTTTCTATCAAGTTAGTTTTTCCTTTGGCTGTCCCATCCACAAAGGAATAGTCCTATGTTGTTTCTAAACTCCTCTAGAATGAGTGTGTCTTCCCAGGAATAGAAGAGTAAGCATGACAGGCCAACATCATCTTTCTAACTTGTGTAACGACTGGGTTCTAGAATAGGGAGTTTAAAATTCTTGAATAACATACTACATGTCTTCCAGGTGAATTCACACACGCCCCCCCCACACACACACAGAGAGAGAGAGAGATACAGAAACAGAGACACACAGAGAATAATATAGACAAATGGTGTGACAGACAAACCAAAGAAAATAAGTACAAGCCATTAGAGTTTAATATCATAAAAACTTATGAGTTTTATTGTCATGAAAGTGTTATCTAAGAAAAGAATTTATTAAGACCTTAATTTACATATTTTTTATAAAATGTTCCTAGAGAAAGGAAATATGTGGTGCTAAGTAATTTCTACTTCTTAAGAGGGTATATATTAGGAAAGTAGATGTGACCATTAGTGGCATTAGCCAAAGAGATCCTGTTAAATGGCTTAAACTTTCTGCTTTCCCTTGCATCCTTTATTCACTCTTTTATGTAATTTTTTATTCTTTCACATGTTCATTCAATTATATTGATTGAGTACTTACTTTTTATCAGGAGCTTGTATGCATTGGTAAAAGTCATAGGTTGTAATTAAATATGATTGCATAGACAAAGGAGACTACGTGAAGTATGGGGCAAAGATTATTCAGTAAAATACAGAAACAAATGAGTATATAGTTCAGGGAGCAAAGCTTATGTACAATATAACCTAAAATAAGTTCTTTATAGTTATTTTTCACATTTTAATCTTTTATGCCAAAGAACACATATTTTCTATTACCCCAAAAGATGAAATCTACTTCAACAGCCATTATTCTTTCCTTGAATTGTACCACTATTGGAAGCAACAAACATGAAGAAAACCAGCCTCATAGCCTCTCTCCTTTGCTTTCAAGACATAAAATTTAGAGTTGCAAGAGAAATGTCCCAGTTTAGTGCATGTTTATTATTTATTTGTGAAGATGGTGTCTTCATTGTTTTATTCTCTGCACAATTGTAACAGTGTGTCCTTGGACTTGGAAGATGATATAAATAACTTTTGAAAACATAACTTTTAAAACTGATTGCTCAAAAAAATTCAAATAGTAATAAAATTTCTGAGAATTGACAACAACATGAAGTGCCCTGCCTGGGAAACTTCAAGAAAGGGAGATGTTATACAAGGTCATGACACCATGGTTACACAGAGGACAATTTTTTGCTGAGTGGTGTCTCCTGTTGGGCAGTAGCTGACTCCCACAATCTCTCCATAGATCACATGTCTTCCCTTTAGATGTGGAGGAGTTAATCAAATAAGGTAGGCAAGCAGCAAAATACAGATGTTAAATTAAGGGACAAGTCCCCCAGAGAACAGGGGAAGTAGGGCGGGCAGTGAATGGAGAGAGAAGTAGGAGAGAGGGGGAGGAGAGGAAAGTACATGAGACTAGGAAGAAGATTGAGTCAGGATAGGAATAGAATAGAAGACAGGAGAGAGAGAGAGAGAGAGAGAGAGAGAGAGAGAGAGAGAGAGAGAGAACATAAAAGAGGGAGCCAATATTGCAATATTGGTTTGAAGAGAATACTGAACCTAAAGAAAGGGCTAGAGACCAACAAGACTGCCGCCAAATAACAATTTGAGCAACCATGGAAAGGCTACCATAAATGCCCTTCCCGGATATAGACATCAACAACTAACTTATCCATGGAGCCCTCATCTAATGTCTGTTGGAAAAGAAGCAAACACCCATAAATAAATACTGAGTCGAACTAGAATCCAGATGCAGATGGAGAGGACAAGAACAGATTGCAGAAACACATAGAGACAACTGACCTGAACAAGGAGGAGCTAATGGCCCTCAACAGGACTGGGCAGTCTAAGGAACCTCAGACAGTGGAACCAGGATGTATCTATCCCTGGTGCACAAAAAGACCTTGGAGCGCGTCCCCCATGGAGGCATGCTGCTTTAACCTAGAGACAGGAGAGAAGTCCTAGTCCCTACTTCAAATGACCTGTCAGATCTACATGACCCCACCTGGATGGCATCACCCTACATGTGGTATTAGGGTAGGGGATTGGAGGGTGGTCAAGGTGCATTTGAGGGGGAAGAGAGGATAAAAGGGAGGGAAGGAGGGAGGGAGAGGGAACTGGGATCAACATGTAAAATAATAAATTAAATAAAAATAACAGTAAATTTTAACTAAGGTGTCTTCTAACAAACACAGGCTGTATTCTTGACATTGCTCTGTTGTGAGACAAGTGAATTCACACTTTAGTATTCTCTCTGACATCAATTACAGAGTGGCCCACCAGTATTTTCACTTCCTCAAGTCAGTGTCAGTGAGTATTATCTCATATGATGTAAGGGTAAATATCACCTTAAGTGACAAAATGAGAACGGTCCTCAGGATGTGAGTTTATTTTAGGTTCTTATGGTCAATGCTAAACACTGTCACATCAGTTTTTACCAAAAAGCAATAGGGAGTTTGACACAGACACAAGAGGAAATGGCTAAAGATGAAGCAGGGAAAGATTTTGCACTAAATTAAGGGATGTACCAAGCTGTCCTGAGCTGGAGGAAGCAAGGCTCAGATTGTTGACTGAGAACCCTGAGATTATGGCCCTGCCCAACCTTGGATTTCAGTCATAAAATACTGATTTCAGATATATCCCTTGTATCTATTGAACCAAATTTACATTATTTCAAATACAAAAGAAGTTTTTTTTCTCTCAGAAGACAAAAAATAATAATAATACTATTCTCAAGAACGTAGTATTATTTTTGGAAGTGTGATCTCAGTAAAGAAAAATCAAGAATATGATTGTACAGATGTCAAAATGGCATGGGCACTCTAGAGGATGCTATGGTTATAAGCAATTTGTGTACAATTCCAGCCTATGATTATAATGACATCTTTTACTGCCCAGCTGTGTTCTGCCGGCTTGTGAGTGGAGAGGCTCACTGAAGAGGTCACAGATATTTTTAGGCTTGAGAAAATGCCCTTTCCTTTTAACAGCTACATGATGACTAGATTCAGAACTAGGATAAATGACAGAAGCAAGGAAGACGTGAATATGAGCTTCAGAGATAGGTATGACTCATTCAGCAAATGTTAAAGGATATTCAGCTGAATATCTCTAGGGTTGAATGGACAGATAATCATGTGAGTAAAAATACTATAATGAAACTAATGCTGTATGCAAACATAAGTTGCAAGCTGGCTACCAGTGACCCTAGGTTAGGGATAAATGAATGATCAATTTGGGCAGTCTCATGTAGCCTACAAAATAAATAGCTGTAACAAATGGACCTTAGAGATGAACAGTTGTTTAGCTAAGTCTCAAGTAGACTCCTTTCTTTCCTGGGCATAGGAATACCTCATTCCACATATGTTAATCCAGGAAATAATGTCTTAGGTCCATGAATTCATTAACCCTGTTCTGTTATATTTCATCTAAGACAGAAAGTGTTAACTCATAACTCATAGGTAAGTGAAATAATACACTTTGTAGTTTTTAGGTTGGCAGGTGAGAAGTTACTGCAACAGTTGATGATAAAACAGAACTAAATGGATTTGACAGGCTTTCTGATAACCTGTTAACTGAGGCAAAAGTGACAAAAGTACTGTTTCTTAAGAAATCATTCTGTGTCTAACAGAACTGCCTTGGTTCTTACTGCACTAGCAGGAGCACATTTGAATATCTGCTCTTTTGGGCTATCTGATAAATAGCATCTAGAGGAAATAAAAGTATTGTGGGGGAAAGTTGAAGTTCTTTGTTTAATTATATTAATTATTTCCAAGCATGCAATGTACTGTCAGAAATAATATATAGTGAAGGTTTAATGTTCTTAATACTTTGTATCAAGGTATACATCAAACAAAGTCAGAATGTAGCAGCTTCTCTTATTTGTATTTGTTGAACCTTCCATTTATAATAAAGCAGGAAGAAAGGAAGGATAATTGTGACTTCTTTAAAGATACTCTATGAAAGTGAAGCTATGTTTTTCTTCTCTGAACTTTGTCTTGCCATTAATGGCTGTTTTCTTAAATAACAAGCAGCAATTATTTATGGTCTGCTTCTGCCAAAACTGTCAAGTCAGTTTCTTTAAAAGCAGGTAAAATGTTTCCTTCTCTGTTTAAATGAAAAAAATCAAAAGGATTTTTCATAATCAAGGCACTGTGTGAAGTGTAAAATATGTTTCAAATGTTCAAATGCAATGTTTCCTCATGTCTTTTGGAAATATAGTACTGTTAACCATTTCCTTAGTAGTAGTTTTTTTTTTCCCTTAAATCTGCCATTGCTGTTTTCAAATGCAGATATATTCATCTACATGTAGACTTTCCTTTGTTGTTAAGAACTATAGGTTATTAGCAGATCTTAATTGATACTTTGCTCACCAGTGGCAGTAAAGGATTACTCTAGTATGTAGTGAAAATTTGAAGAATCATTTTGCTTGGGAACATTCACTTTTGCAAAAATGCTGAGGTGTTCATCATGCTTATTTGCAAAACAGAAATACAGACTTAGTAGCTATCATTATAGGCTGAGATCTGGTGCAAATGTATACATAAATCAAAATGAAAATGACATAATCGTCTTAATCAATCTTGTACATATTCCCTAGTGTGAATCAAATAAAATCTATTATTTAATCTACTTAATTATAAATTTTAAATTCAATTGCTAATGAATATTCTCGACACAATAAATCAATAAATGCAGGTTATAGATTTTTAGAAAATATTTAGTTCTTTGTGTGTGTGTGTGTGTGTGTGTGTAAGAGTGTGTGTGTGTATACAATGAGTAAAAGGTCCAAGAAAGTCAGAAGAAGGAATCAAACCCCATAAAGTATGACTCAGAACTTGTGAACCACCCCCACCCATAGGGATGGTAGGAATCAAACACTGAATGCTATGTGAGCAATATGTGCCCTTAATCACTGATGTGTCACCAGCACCAGTGGTGGGTATTTTTAAGTAAAATATGGGACATACCTTAAAACTGGTCTTCATTTTTCCTAAAGTAGAATTTATGTTTTCTAAATACATACCGATATCATAATAATTTTTTTAATTTTACATATTTATCCCACTTCCCTCTCCCTCCCTCCTTTTTTTCCCTCTCTCCCACCCTCTCAGGCCCCCAACCACTCTCCCAACCCATCCCTCCCCACTCCTCAGGGAGGATGCCTTCCAGAAGGAGTCAAGAAAATCTGTCAAGTCATTTGGAGTAGGGAATAGGAATTCTCTATGGGGGATGTGTTCCCAAAGTCGTTTTGTGCACCAGGGATACAACCTGTTTCCACTGCCCGAGGTCCCTTAGACAGCCCAGGCCTTCTAACTGAGATCATGTTCAGGGGGTCTGAGTCAGTCCCATGCTGGATTCCCAGTTATCAGTCTGGGACCCATTAGCTCCTCCTTGTTCAGGTCAGCTGTCTCTATGTGTTTTTGTAGCCTGGTCTTGTCCTCCCTCTCTGCATCTGAATTCCAGTTCTGCTCAGTGTTTAGTTGTGGGTGTTTGCTTCTGTTTCCATCAGCTACTAGATTAGGGCTCCATGATGGTGGATAAGTTAGTCATCGATCTCATTATTCGGGAAGGACTTTAAGGTATCCTCTCTTCTATTACTTAGATTGTTATTTGGAGTCATTCTTGTAGATTTCTGGACATTTTCCTAGTGATTTCTCTTAAAACCTATAATGGCTCCCTCTATTATGGTATCTCTTTTCTTGCTGTCATCTATTCTTTCCCTGACTCAGTCTTCCTGCTTTGTCATACCCATCTCTCCCGTTTACTTCTCATACTTGGTTTCTTAATACAATATTTATAGTGTAATAATTATTATTTTCATTAAAACAGAATACCATTCTTTTAAGTTTTCAGAATAGTAGAGCTCCATGTGGTGATTCATCAGTTGGATGTTTTATCATACATAGAATCATGTTTTTCTAATATCTCTCCACACAATCTTCTGGAAGTGTATTTGCTCATTCTCAGATCACAAATGCATTATCATAGTATTGGCAACTTGACACAAACCTAGATATAAGTATAAATACGTGTAGGGCATGGGGCATGGTATTGCAAAAATGAGCACACACAGACAAAACACACAGACAAACACACATACATGAGAGACAGACAGACAGAGAGAGAGAGAGACAGAGGGAGAGAGAAAGGAAGAGAGAGATAAATGATATCAAATTTATATTTATCTTCTGATATTGAAGGTCCTTCCTAACATGAGTATTCAGGTTTATTTGGCTCCTAATGCTTTGTCCAGACTGAGTGCTTCACTTGTCATTGCTAGAGATATTGTTGCCAGGAAACCATCCTGACAGCAGCAACTGGCTTGCCATTTCTCAATAAAGTCAATTTTTCCCTGTTGGCCTGTCCACTTAGTACTATGACCTCACTTCTCTCAGAAACAACATTCTTCCTAAACCAGGGCCTTTAGGTATGATTAAAAATCAAACACCAACAAGCTACACTCGTGTGTGTGTGTGTGTGTGTGTGTGTGTGTGTGTGTGTGTTCATGCACACACATATGTGTGCACTACATAAAATACTGATATTAAGACCTATAAATTTCCAGTTATTGTTGCTTCTGTTCAACTCATTCTCCTTTGAACTGAATTTATCCATTGGAAACACTGTAAATAGTATCTCTGATGCTGAACAAACACAAGTTTCACAACTTTAGTGAAGATTTCTGAGAGTACTCAGAGAATGATGCAGTGAGGTAACTGCTATACAAACATTAAAACCTGATTTTGGAATACAAGAACTTATATAAATTCCAGATTTGTTTTCATGCAACTGTGGCCTCAGCATCTGATGCTGTAAAGAGGTGGAATCCGGGACCTTCATTTCAATGTACTGTAGTTAGAATGCTAAGATTAATATTAAGGGAGAAATTCTGTCCTAAATAACTGTAAGAAGAAGTATTTGAGGAAACCATCTTAATGCCAACCTATGAACTCCAGATGCACCTTTACTGGTGAACAGATGCACACACACACACACACACACACACACACACATGCATATACACACCTTCACAGGTAAACATACACAACACATCAATACAATTGCACACACACACATGAACCTACAAAGTTGAATATGCACACAGAGACACACCTTCACAAAAGAATACACATGTACACATACTAACCCAATGCACACTAACACAATGCACACACACACACACACTCAAAGAAGTCAAAGTGATATTCCATGATTTACATAGCTATTAAATAGAATTAAAAAAAATAAGCACTTCATTATACAGAGTCTGTAATCTATACAACTGCATTTGGTACCCTGATATGGAAGCTTTATTCAACTTTTGACATTGATGAGGTCTAGAACAGCATGCTAGGATTTCCTGACATTATTTTAATTCCTATTATAATATTTATCCAATATTAATACTTTTCTCCACTGTATCTTCTGGTGAATTCTGCAGCCAAGTAAGGTTTTACTGTGGTCATTAAGTGTAATTTATGTATGATAAATGAAAATAACATATTCGAAATTCTTGTAGGCATTAGATATTCTGTTTGGGAAAGATCTAAGGAAGAAGAAATGAGAAGAATGTGGGATATGGGTAAAATGATAGGGTAAGGAAGAAGGGAGAGAAAAAGACAAGGGCATAAAGAGGTAAAAGATAGGTGGATGATGAAGATAGATGATAGATAGATAGACTGATATGAGATAAATATGAGATTTTAATGTCTAAATTCCATATCCAACACAATTTTCCTGCTATGAGAAAATTCTTTTGGGTGTAGTTTTAAGTATTGTCTAGGTACCACACTTTGTAAACTTGTTTCCCAGTATAAAAATTACTAAAAAATATATAAAGTCATGAAAAGGAATGTATAGTGCGTCTCAGCATTTTTTTTTTTTTTGTTTTTGCTCTGATATCAGATTATTATTCTCTGCAGAGAAAATTACAATGAATACATATTGACTTCAAATACTAAGTGTCTTTGTATATATTTCCACTCTTTCATTTCTTAGTCCTCTGCTTCTGTGTAAACTGTGCAAACAAATAGGCAATGAATTGAGTAGTGTCAAGAAGAGGAAAGATTCTGAGTGATGCTTAACAAAAAGAGAATAGATTTTTTAGAGTTACTTTAAATCAAAGTCTAAGGGGTCCATTTTGAAACACTTTGCAGCAATCAAGGGCATTGGTATCAATAAACCTAGTAATTTGGCTTCTTAAACACTGCTAGATGCTATATATTCCTGGTATAAAAGTAAGCTCTCTCCCTTTCATGCAGTCATTAAATCGGGTGTCTCTTTTCTTCATACCTAAGAGAATAAAAGGACAAGCTTATAGAAAGTTCTGAGTTCTGTAGTTTTAACAAGTGTTGCTCCTGGGATAGCAAGAACCTATTTCATGTCTATAAATTAAAGAATGTGCATAAAAATCTGACCACACTCTGTGACTAACACAACACTTTTAAGAAGTACAACTTTGCTTCATTGGAAGAACTTCAGAGTCTGGAAAAGACAATAGATCATTCAGAGAGGATTGCAGAGATAAACAAGGGGTGAAAGAGACTGTAACTCAATATCAAGCATCATCATGACAGGTCTGAAAAGGCAGTTCATATAAACATAATTCTGAAAATCAAATACAGTAAGTGTGACTGTTTCCTTTTTTATTTCATGTCTTTTTTGCTGACAGTATGAAAGAAGTAGGAGGAAGCCATAAGCAATGGAGAGGTCTCCTGTCATCCACCTGTAAGCCATGCCCTGTGGCCTATGCCAGCCCTGTTTGTGGTTCCGACGGGCATTCCTACTCTACGCAGGTGAGGGCAGCTCTACTTATTCACTACGAAATTAACAATGCCTGTTGATCCGTGTGTGGTTTGAATGTGACATAACTCTGAAAGCTCATGTACTTTTTCAATATTTATTTTTATTTAAATTAAAAAATCTTATTTTACATAGCAATCCCAGTTTGCTCTCCCTCCTGTCCTCCCATTGCCCTCAGGATCTCCCCCATTCCACCTCCCATCCTCTCCTCAGGGAAGATGAGGCCTCACATAGGGGATCATCAAATTCTGTCACATCATATGGGGCAGAGCCTAGGCCCTCCCCCATGTATCTAGGCATGGAGAGTATCCTTCCATAGGGAATGGGCTCCGAAAGCCCATTTGTGCAGTAGGAATAAACACTAGTTCCTCTGCCGAGGGTCCCAAACTGTTTGGTCTCATACAGGTTCCTCAGCTATCAGTCTGGAAGACGATAAGCTCTCACTTGCTAAGGTCAGCTTTTTCTGTGAGTTTCCCAGGCACCGTCTTGACCCCTTTGCTCATCACTCCTCATCTCTACAACTGGATTCAGGAGTTTGGCCCAGTGCTTAGCTGTGTTATTGTCCCTCTCCTTGGTATTGCTCAGGAAGTTTCTGGAATCTTTAGGAGGTAGAGCCACCTAGAAGGAATAAGCCACTCAGCATGCCATTAGAGATTTTGTAACTGACCCCTCTTCCTATCTGCCCTTCCTGAGAGCAGTCAATGAGGTAACCTACTGCTTCAGTTGTGATAATGAACATACCCCATGCCCCTATGGACTGTATCCCTTTATAACGTTCTGCTAGAGCCAACCCACCTTACACAAAAGTAACAAATACAATAAGTAATTGAAACTAATCAACTCTCTGTTCATGTGGTTCTTTTTGAAATTTCTTTATTTGCTTTAATAAAATAATTATGATCTAATTAGTTAGAAATATACTTTGAAGTGCATTTAGTTCTTCCATGTCAGAATGTTTCAACCATGAAATATAAATGTCTTAGTTTCAGCCTTTAAATCTGAAAAACAATGTTTCCTTCATTCCCTTCTGTGGCTAAAATCCCAAAATGGGGGGGGGGGCATTAAAAGTAATTAGTGTTGTAACAGTAAAGACAGTTTGTCTAGTTTGTCACTGCAATTACTTATATAAAATGTCTTAAACTTTATCTCCTACATCATCTCATTTAAGCTTCCCAGAACCCCTTGCAAGCACTGAAGTTAAGGAAATAACAGCAATGTGACCAATTTTACACAACTGATTATTATTACAGCCAGAATTGATTGCATTTCTGCTCAGGTTTTTCTGCTACATTATTCAGACTCCCTAGTCATTATATCATAAGATTATAAGATTCAGTGGTGTTTAAGAACTTAGCTTAAGTGAGAAATTGATGTGTGTTATTAGATTATGGAGTAAAACTCTACAACCTCAACATTAATTCCTCATAGATCATTCATGAATTTATTGTTTTAAAACAAAGTACTCAATAAAGTAGCCAGCACATCACAGAGTGTCTATATTATGCATGCGTCTAGTAACATACCGTTGAAGAATTAATTGTATACTTTTATTAAAATGTATATATGTATTAAAATGTATATACCAGTTTTTGTAATCACTGTGAAGTTAAATCTTTAATTCTTTACTTGCAGAACATATCTGTCTGAGCAATATTCCACTGAAGAATCCACTTGCATTTCATAATTATAAATCTTATTAAGAATATTAGAATAAGAAAAATAAACTGATTTAAGCAATGAAGTTATTAATTAGTCTGGTGGAGAAGCTGCCATGTATTTCTCTGCTGAAGTTTTAAAAGTAAAAGACATAAACTTCATTATAGGTTCCATGTATCTAGGGTCCTCTCAACATTACTTTGGTCTCACTGAATTTATTAATGTACTAAGCTTTAGTATTATGTATTAGGCCATGGATTAAATAAGAAAAATAAAAAAAAAACACTCTTTAAATTATATTTGATGGCAAATATAATTTATAGAACAGAACATGTTATGAAACATTGATTTACAAATACCAGTATTTTGGTTGATAATAGTGTCAATATAATTAAACTCAAAACAATCCTGGTTTTTTTCATTAGATTTTTTTTTCATGGAATGTATTTTGTGTATGTCCCTTACGGGCAGAAGCTGGCACCTGAACAAGATAAGAGAGATAGTTTCACATGGTATCCAATAAAAAACTTCAGGTGAACTGTACAATTAGGCTATACTTTAAGAATGTATAACTTGGTTGGACTGGAAAGATATCTTTGTGGTGAAGAGCACTTACACTTCTAGTGGACCAAGTTTAAAATTCTTCCCTCTACATGGCAGGCTACAACCATTTGTAACTCCCCTAAATCCAATGCAGGGTATCTGATCCACTTGTCTAATCTTCACAGCTCCTTGAATTGTCAGTTGTCAATAGACATGAATTCAGACAAGACACCATACACATAAAATAAGTTAAAAAGTTTAAAATACATAATGTTTGATAAAAGTGACCATATTGATTAATTATAAGGTTGGAGCTTTAGCAAAGTCATTAACAGCACATTGATATTGCAGTGCAAAACTAAAACCTGAATGGACAGATTACAACAATTCAAATGTAGTTTTATTGAAAAATGTTTGGAGCATATGTGATTTTCATAAAATATATCCTCATTACACAGCCTCCTTTTTGTTATTAAGAGAAGTAATTGACCTTTGTGGAAGCATAATTAATCTTTCCTTTCCTAATAAAAAAGCTACTGATTTCAGAATTCTTTCAAATCTAACAATGCCAAAAAAAAATGAAAATATGACTCCATTCAAATTAGACCAAGAGTCAATAATTCTTGAAATTAGCAAAAAAAAGTGTCTGCTTGTGTGCTTCAGGCAAAGCCAGATAGCCTGATGTGGTTTTTATTCTCAATCTTCAGTGTAAACTAGGAATTATTCTCCAATACAACATCTTTCTTAGACAATGAATGGTAAATCTATCAGTTTATATAAACTGTGTGTTACATTTGCTCTGAGAATAAATCAATAAACAATACTGATGATTTAGAATTGAGCATCACATCAAGAAAACAAAGCCTGTGAGGATAACATTGTATCAGTGTTTAAGCTTGTTCCATCATGTTTAGCAATATAACTCTTGACAGTTACATTAAACAATGGTAAATTCCCTAGGAATAGAGATTTCTTAAAAAAAAAAGTGTGTGTGTGTGTGTGTGTGTGTGTGTAAAGAGAAAGAAACTAGAAAACTTATCTATTTCATTCTGCAACTCCCAACTTCTGCTGCAGATATTGCTGAAGTTGGTGGGGATAAGACCCGTAAATAAAAATTTTGGACTCACCAAGTGCATTTCATATATAAATGTAGTTGAGAACATGATTAAATTTCTTCATGTAATATATTTGGATTATTAAAGTTATGTGTATGAACATATATGCGATAGGATTAACATTAAAAGGCATTACTTATATGTTGCCATGTGACAACTTTCAACTATAAATGTCACTATTAAAATTAAGCAACTTATTCTTTCATTTCTTTTTCCTTAACTGAGATATGTTACTCCTTTAAGCAGTTATCATTTATACTGTATATTTATTCTGAAACAGACAAAATTTTTGATACCTAACAATTATTAGTTTTAAGCAATGTGTTGGTATTTAATTTTATCTTCACCAATATTTTTTGTTTTAGCAGAAACTATTTTACATTGCTAACAAAAGTCAGAAAGGCATATGTGCTGTTTGTCTTTGAACTGTTTTCACTTGATCGCAGCTTGATTTTGGAATTAACTTTTCAAACCAGAAATCCAAACAAAAACAAACCAACCAACAAAATCCAAGCCACAGCAAAATTAAGCAAAGTGACATAAAATAAGGGAAGGATATTTGACACGAAGCATTTTGGTGGGAGGAGGGTGGATAGAACAGGGGCAAATAGTCAAATATAAATAAGGGTTATTGTTGTATTTGTTTTAAAAGAAATTGTAGAATATTTAAGAAGATAAGATTCCAAATTATGTTCTGTGATGAAAATGCTTTGTTTGGAGGAAATTTTAATGGTGAAAAAAAGTTCTCCTCAAGTTATATTGATTTTGTATATAACACACCCTAAGTTAGCCCCTCAGGTATACCAGGAATAACAATCACAATTATAAAACATTTATGAAAAAAAATACTTCTTGAATGTATTATTTAAAAGGGAGCAAAAAGGTGAAACACAATTTGAAAACATCTTAGAATAGAATATCATGTTATCCCCAGTGTTTTAGCATGACCTCATATACATTTATTAATTGAGATATTAGCTTATTAGGATAAATGAATGATTCATCTGGAATGACCTTGAGACATTTTGCCACTGATTTAAAAAAACCTTCTATTTTCACTAACAGTTAACAATAATTAGTGGAAATTCCGGGTGCTAAATGTAATAATGTTCTATTTCTCTCCCTGTTTTATACATGGATATTAAATGTACACTTTATAGACATAGATTAAATTCTCCAGGTCTTATGGTTTTATTCTTTTTATGATTATTCTTGCATCCTCATTCTGGTTAAGTCTTACAGTGGTGTGCTGCTTTTACATGTACTTGTTTGAGTCACATTTTAGTTGAAAGTATGTTTAATATTTACATAAATTTACTTATATGCTTTTTGTGCAAAAAGGAAAAAAATTAAATAACTAAGAATAGAGTAGAATAATATTAAATTAAATAAATATTAAATTAAATAGTAAATAATATTAAATTACTCAGCAGCCACCAGACACTAGAATGACATGATTGTCCATGTAATCTTTGTTACTGTATTAAAGAGAAACTAAAGCAGGTATGGTGTTTCTTAAATAATACATGGTATTATGCTATTTATTTATTTATTTATTTATTTATGTATTTATTGTGTTTTTCTTATTTTACATATCTACCACAGTTCCCTCTCCTTTCCTCTCTCTGTCCCTCCCACCCTCTCCTCTCTGCCTCCCTCCCATGCCTCCAACTAACCAACCATCCAATTCCCCCCATACTACAAAAGGAGCTCTATTCCAGAGGGAAAATCAAAACCTGTCAAGTCATTTGGAGTAGGACTAGGTCCTCTCTCCTGCCTCTAGGTTAAGGGACTATCCCACCATGGGAAATGTGCTTTCCCAAAGTCCTTTCATGCACTAGGAATACAACCTTGTTCCACTGTCATAGGTACCTTAGACAGTCCAGACCTTCTACCTGAGACCCATGTTCAGGGGATCTGAGTGGGTATAATGCTTGTTTCCCAGCTAACAGTCTGGGGGGCTCATTAGTCCCTCCTAGTTCAGGTCAGCAGTCTCTGTTAGTTTTTGTAGTCTGATTTTATCCTGCCTTTCTGCATCTGGATTCCAGTGTGGCTCAGTGCTTAGCTGTGTGTCAGCTTCTGTTTCCATCAGCTACTAGATGAGGGCTCCATGATGGTGGATAAGTTAGCCATCAACCTCATTATCAGGGAAGTGCATTGGTGGTAGCCTTTCTACTGTTGCTCAAATTGTTAGCTAGGGTCAGTCTTGTAGGTCTCTGAACATTTCTCTAGAGTCAGTTTGTCAGTTTTCTATTCAAACCTATAATAGCTCCCTCTTTAATGAATGGTCTCTCTCTCTAGTTCTCTCCCTCTCTTTCCTCTTGTCTACTCCTCAACTAAATCAATATTCATAGAACCAAGTGCTTTCCACACCTCCCCTTCTGTGTCTCCTAGCTTCCTCTCCACTCTCTGCACACCCCCACTCCCAATATGCTCAGGAGATCTACCTTTCCCCTTCTGTGAGGTACCTTGTATGAATCTCTTAGATTCTTCCTTGTATCCTAGTTTCTCTGATAGTGTAAATTATAGGCTGGTGAGTGAGTACATGCCATGTTATTCTTTTTGTGACTGGGTAACCTCATTCAGAGTAGTTTCTTCTATTTCCATTCTTTGACTTCGAATTTCAAGATTCCATTGGTTTTTTTTGTTTGTTTGTTTGTTTGTTTGTTTTCCCCCCGCAGAGTAGTAAATGTGTAAATGTGCCACATGTTCTTTATCAGTTCTTCAGTTGAGGGGCATCTAGATTGCTTCCAGGCCCTTACTATAACAAATAATGCTGCTATGAACATAGTTGAACAGATGTTTTTGTTGCACGGATGTGGATCATTTGGGTATATGCCTAAGAGGGGAATTGCCAGGTCCTGTGGTAGACTGATTCCCATTTTCCTGAGGAACTACCATACTGATCTCCAAAATGGTTGTACAAGTTTGCACTCCCACCAGCAGTAGAGGAGTGTTCCCCTTTCTCCACATTCTCTCCAGGATAAGTCATTGGTCTTCTTATTTTAACCATTCTGGCAGGAGTAAAATGGTATCACAGAGTTGTTTTAATTTGCATTTCCCTGATAGTTAAGAATGTTGAGCACTTTCTTAAGTGTCTTTCACCCTTTTATTTCCTTTATTAAGAATTATCTCTTCAGTTCTGTACCCCATTTTTTAATAGGGTTACTTGGTGTTTTGGTGACTAGTTTCTTGAGTTCTTCCTATATTTTGGGAATCAACCCTCTGTCAGATGTGGGTTGGTGAAGATCTTTTTCCAGTCTGTGGGATGCCCTTTGGTATTGTTAATTGTGTCCTTTGCCTTAAAGAAGCTTTTCAGTTTCAGGAGGTCCCATTTACTAATTGTCAATCTCAGTTTCTGTGCTAATGGAGTTATGTTCAGGAAGCGGTCTCCTATACCTATTTGTTCAAGGGTACCTGACACTTTCTCTACTAAGATGTTAAATGAGACTAGACTTGAGTTTTGTGCATGGCGATAGACATGGGTCTATTGGCAGTCTTCTGCACAACAGCATCCAGTTGTGCCAGCACCATTTGTTGAAGATGCTTTTCTCCTTCTGTTGTATACTTTTAGATATTTTGTAAAAAATCAGGTGTTTGTAGGTGTGTAGGTTAATGTCAGGATTTTCTATTTAATTCCATTGGTCTACCTGTTTGTTTTTGTGCTAATACCAAGCTGTTTTGAGGATTATAGCTCTATAGTAGATCGTGAAGTCCAGTATGGTGATGTCTCTGGTTGTTTTGGCTATCTTGGGTCTTTTGCTTTTCCATATAAAGTTAATGATTATCTTTTCAAGGTCAGTGAAGAATTGTGCTGGGATTTTGATGGGGATTGCACTGAATCTATAGATTGCTTTTGGTAAGATTTCCATTTTAATATGTTCATTTACCTATCCAAGATATGGGATATCTTTCCATTTTCTGATAACTTCTTTAATTTTTTTCTTTAAAGACATAAAGTTCTTGGTATACAGGTCTTTCACTTCTTCGGTAAGTGGTTATTGTAAAAGGTGGTATTTCTCTGATTTTTTTTCTCAGACCCTTAGTCATATGTATATAGTAAGACTACTGTTATTATTTAGTTTATCTTGTATGCTGCTAGTTTGGTGAAGGAGTTTATCAGCTGTTGGAGTTCCCTGGTAGAATTTTAGGATAGCATATGTAAATTATCATATCATTTGCAGACAGGGACAGTTTGACTTCTTCTTTCCAATTTGGATCCCCTTGATCTCCTTTTGTTGTCTTGTTGCTTTAGCTAGAAATTCAAGTACAATAAAGAAGAGATATGGAGAGAGAGGACAGCCTTGTCTTGTTCCTGATTTTAGAAGAATAGCCTTAAGCTTCTCTGCATTCAGTTATGATGTTGGCTGTTGGTTTACTATTTATTGCTTTTATTATGTTTAGGTAATTTTCTGTTATCCCTGAGCTATCAAAGACCTTTATCATGAAAGGGTGTTGAATATTGTCAAAGGATTTTTCAACATTCAGTGAGATGATCATGTGATTTTTCTTTTTCAGTTTGTTTATATGGTGGATCACATTGATAGATGTTTTTATGTTGAACCATCCCTGCAACCCATGGGTGAAGCCTACTATGTCATGGTGGATGATTTCTCTGATGTGTTCTTGGATTCTATTTGCCAGTATTTTATTGAGTATTTTTGCATCAATGTTCATGAGGAATGTTTGTCTATTGTTCCCTTTCTTAGTGGTGTCTTTGTGTGACTTGGGCACCAAGGTAATTGTGGCCACATTAAAAGAGTTTGGTAATGAAACTTCTGCTTGTATTGTGTAGAAAAATTTGAAAGTATTGGTACTGGCTCTTTGAATTTTGGTAGAATTCTGCACTGAAACTATCTGGCCCTGGGCTTATTTTGATAGTAGACTTTTTATGACTGCTTCTTTTTCTTTTGGGGTTATAGGTCTATTTAAGTTGCTTATCTGTTCTTGATTTAATTTTGGTAAGTGATAGTTATCCAGAAATTTGTTCATTTCCTTTGAATTTTCAAATTTTGTAGAGTACAGGTTTTCAAAATATGACCTTAAATTTGTCTGGATTTCCTCAGGGTTGGTGTTATGTCCCCATTTTCATTTCTAATTTTGTTCATTTGCATGTTCTGTCTCTGCTTTTTGATTAGACTGGGTAAAGATTTGTCTATTTTGTTTGTTTTCTTGAAAAACCAACTCTTTGTTACATCGATTATTTTGTATTGTTTTCCTGGTCCTACTTTATTGATTTTAGCCCTCAAATTTATTATTTCCTGGAGTCTACTTCTCCAGGGTGATTTACTTCTTTTTTTTTCCCTAAGGTTTTAAGTTGTGCTCTAATGTGGCTATCCTCCATTTTCTTCATATCACCACTTAGTGCACTGAACTTCCCTCATAGCACTGCTTTCAAAGTGTCTCATAAGTTCAGCTTTCTTCAATCTTGTTGAATTCTCTGAATTCTTTCTTTCTTTATTTCTTCTTTGACCCAGGGATTGTGCAATTGGGCATTGTTCAGTTTCCAAGAGTTTGTAGGGATTCTGTGATTTGTGCTGCTGTTGAATTCCAACTTTAAAGCACTGTGGTCTAATAACATACAGGAGTCTATCCCAATTTTTTTTTTTATATCTATTGAGATTTGTTATGTTGCCTAGTATGTGATCAATTTTACTGAAGGTTCCATATGGAGCTGAGAAGACGATATATTCTTTTGTGTTTGGATGGAATGTTCTATAGATGTCTGTAAACCCAATTAGGACATAACTCCTGTTTCTTTTTTAAGTTTCTATATGGTGGTCCTTTCTCATGGTGAGAGTGGGGAGTTGAAGACTTGCAATATGAGTGTGTGAGGTTTTAAGTGAGCTTTGAGTTTTAGTAGCATTTCTTTTACGAATGTGTGTGCCTTTATATTTGGGGCATAGATGTTCAGAATAGAGACTTTGTACTGATGGATTTCTCCTGTGATGAATACAAAATGACCATCTTCATCTCTTTTGATTGATTTTGGCTTTATGTCTAACTTGTTAGATATTAGGATAGCTACACCTGCTTTCACTTTGGGTCAATTTGATTGGAAGATCTTTACCCAGCACTTTACCCTGATGGAATTTCTGTCTTGGAAGCTTAGATGTGTTTTTTCTATGCAGTAGAAGGATGGATTCTGTCTTTCTATCCATTCTGTTAGCCTGTGTCTTTTTATAGACAAGTTAAGACCCTTAATATTGAGGGAAAGTAAGGAACATTGATTGTAAATTCTTGATTGTTTTAGATTTGTTGTTGGTAGTGCTTTTATGAATATATTTGCCTTGCTTTATCCTTTGGGTTCTGGTACAGTTGGATTATCTATTGCCTATGTCTTTGTGAGTGTAGTTACCTTTCTTGGGTTGGAGTTTTTTTCTTTGATACAGTCTATTTGGTGTTCAGTATGCTTCTTTTTCTTTCATAGGCATGTCCTACTTCAAACTGAGAATGTTTTCTTCAATGATTTTTTTAATATGTTTTCTGCATCTTTTAGCTAGGCTTCTTTACCTTCTTCCATGCCTATTATTCTTACATTTGGTCTTTTCACAGTGTCCCACATTTCCTGGATGTTTTGTGTTAAGGATTTGAGATTATCTTTTGTGGATGAATCTATTTTTTCTAGTTTATCTTCAGCACCTGAGATTCTGTCTTTGATGTCTTTTATTCTCCTGGTTTTGCTTTCATCTGTAGTTCCTATAATTATAATTTTCCCAGTTTTCATGTGTGTGTGTGTGTGGTTTTTTTTTTTTGTTTATGTTTGTTTTTGTTTCTATTTTAGTTTACAAGTCTTGTACTATTTGTTTCCTTCATCTGTTTGATTGTTTTTTCTTGGACTTCCTTCATTTCTTTAAGAGATTTGTTCATTTTTCCCAATTTGTTTTGTTTGTTTTTTCTTCCATTTCTTTTTTTTTTAAATTTTACATGTTAATCCCAGTTCCCTCCCCCTCCCTCCCTCCCTCTTCTGCTCTCTGCCCCCTCACAACTACCCTGACCACCCTCCCCTCCCATCCCCCCACACCAATTCCACATGTAGGGCAATGCCATCCAGGTGGGGTCATGTAAATCTGTCAAGTCATTTGAAGTAGGGACTAGAATGTCTCTCCTGTCTCTAGGTTAAGGCAGTATCCCTCCATGGGACATGTGTCCACAAGGTCCTTTTGTGCACCAGGAATACATCCTGGTTCCACTGTCTGAAGTCCCTTAGACTGCTCAGTCCTTCTGGCTGAGACCCATAATTCACGGGGGCCTGAGTCAGTCCCATGCTGGATTCCCAGCTGTCAGTCTGGGGGCCCATTAGCTCCTCCTTGTTCAGGTCAGATGTCTCTATGTGTTTCTGCAACCAGGTCTTGTCCTCTCCCTCTGCATCTGGATTCTAGTTTGACTCAGTGTTTAGGTATGGGTGTTTGCTTCTGTTTCCAACAGGTACTAAATGAGGGCTCCATGATGGTGGATAAGTTAGTTGTTGATCTCACTATACTGGGCATTTATGGGCATTTATGGTAGCCTTTCCATGGTTGCTCAAATGAAAAAATCATCCTGAATGAGGTAACCCAGTCACAAAAACAGGAACATGGTTGTACTTTCTCATATATGGAATTTAGACCTAGAGCAATGGATCACTAGCTTATAATTCACACCACCAGAGGAACTAGGATACAAGGTGTATTCTAAGAGATTCATATAAAGTCCCTCACAGAAGCAGGAAGGGACAAGTCCCCCAGAGCACAGAGGAAGTGGGGGGGGCAGTGAATGGAGAGAGAAGTAGGAGAAAGAGAGGGGGAGGAGAGGAAAGCACGTGTGACTAGGAAGATTGAGTCAGGGTAGGAATAGAAGACAGGAAAGAGAGAGAGAGAGAGAGAGAGAGAGAGAGAGAGATAAAAGAGGGAGGAGGGAACCATTATTGGTTTGAAGAGACAATTGAACCTAAAGATAGGTCTAGAGACCTACAAGACTGCTGCCAACTCACAGTTTTCTTCCATTTCTTTTAGGGGTTTTCTCATATGGTCTTTGAGGCCTCTATCGTTTTTATGAAGTTATTTTTTAAGTCTTTGTCTTATGCTTCATCTGCTTTGGTGTGTTCAGTTCTAGTTGGTGTAGAGTCCTTAGATTCTGGTGTTGCCATTCTTTTCTTTCTATTGTTAGGTGTTTTCTTGTATTGTCTTCCCATTGCTTCTTCGAGTGGTTTCAGGTGGAGTCTCCCTCTCTTCCTCTATGCTACTATCCCATTGGGCCTATGTGGGCCAGGAGTTTGAAGTCTGTAGTTCTGGGTGGTCCATGCTCTCTAGGAGGTCTTTCTGGCAAGGGCCCAGTGATGAGGATCAAAGATCAGGCTGGCAGGGACTCAGGATGATCTCCAGCAGAGGCATGGCTTTGGGGGAGAAATATTAGGCAGGCGGGGACTCAGGGTTGTCCTGTGTGGATAGGCTGGTCTAGTGTTCTCAGAGCAGATCCAGGAAGTTCCTGGGAGGTAGAGTGGTTGTTGGACCTGAACTCTGGCTCAGTGCTCTACCAGAGCAGTAGAGCATTGGGCTCAGTAGGGCACAGGGTGGGGAGAGGGCAGATTCTGGGTTAGGTTGTTTGTGGATCAGAATTCTAGGACTAGGATGTAGTGGGTGTTCGACCTGAACTGGTCCCAAACTTACCTCAAACAGAGGCCCAGCGATGGGGTCAAAGGTTATTATGTCTTATATAATGTTTCTTACTTGTATTTCAAATTTGATAGCTTTGTTTTACAAATACCCACAGTTTATTAGAAAACATTTTTTTTTTGCAATTTCTTGACATTTTATAAAATGGTAGATTTTATACTTTCTTCATACTCATATAAGCACATAGGTACTTCAGTTGCTATGAAAAGAAATTATGGAGGTGGCTCAGTGGTTAAGAACACTAACTAGTCTTCCAGAAGTTCTGAGTTCAATTCCCAGCAACCACATGATGATTCACAACCATCTGTAATTAAATCTGGTGCCCTCTTCTGGCTTGCAGGGATACATGCAGACAGAACCCTGTATACATAATTAATAAATAAATCTTTAAAAAAAAATAAAAAAGTAAAAGAAAGAAAAGTAATTATGGTTAATAGCCTTACTATCAATTGCTAAATTAATTGAGCATTTATATCAGGTAGTAATCTCATTATTTTTAATTTAATTTTTTAAAAAAATTAAACTTTCTGCAATAGTATTAACTAAACTGTTTCCTAAAACTAGGAAGCAAGAAATTCTGGAATTAGAGCCCAGTGAAAACTCATATAGTTAATCCAAGAGCTATCTTTAGGAACAGAATCGCTGGTGCATTTACTGTGTGGCTTTCACATGAATGATCTCTTTGCAACATAGATTATTCATAAGTTAAACTGTGGAAATTCCTGGAGCAATGGCAGGCTACAGTTCAGATTTGTAAATGCCAACTATGATGCAACTCATCAAAAACTTATATTCTAGACAGATAACTGTTAGGCCAAGGTAAAAGATAACTGTAGCACATGGTACTGTAACTTGTTAGCAGCTATTATTCCAGCTGATGCATTCAGAATGTCTTTAGGAAGTTCAAAGTCAATCCACTGACAGGTCACTTGGTTTCATTTTCTTTGCCAAATGCACATCGCACCTGCAAACAAAGGGCTATTTAAATGCCTAATGTATATTAATCTGTGGTTTAAATTGAAATGTTAGTGTAAAAATAATGTATCAATTTCATATTCATCAATATATTACTCATAAAAATGTGCAAGGTATGTAATATACATTAACACCTTCACTCAAAAATAATCTGGGGGCTGGAGCAATGGCTCAGAAGTTAAGAGCACTGACTGCTCAAGAGGACCTGAATTTAATTCCCAGTGACCACATGGTGGGTCACAATCATCTGTAATGGGTTCTTGTACCCTCTTCTAATACATAATGTAGGCGCACATGCAGGGAGAATGCTATATGCAGAATAAATAAATCTCAAAAATAATCTGAAGCATGGAGGTACTAATTTATATAAGGTCACAGAAAATAGGAACAGGGTTAATCAGATATAATGTTGCCATGAATAAAATGAATACTATATAGAACAAATATATTGTAATTTTTATGTAAGCATGATGTTTTATTCATGTAATAGCTGATAAATAAAGATGCTATTGTAAGAATGTGAATCGTAAAATTAATACAAAAATATTTTTCTTATAAGGAAAATGTTACTATACAACTGAAAAGTTGCTGTACAGACTTATAATAATATGATTTTATAGTAGAAAAACCACAGTAGGATTTGACTGACATACACTACAGGAGTAAAATATACATTTTCCTATAGTTCTTTAAATTCAGATTCAACAAAATCAATAAAACACTAAAGCGTACTTTGGAAATCTGAATCAGTTTTCATTAATTTTAATTTGATTTTTCTACTTGCCATGGCATGATGACGTTAGCCACACGTAGAAAGCTGTAAAAAAGATTGTATCAATCCTATCAAATAATTTAAAGCAGAAAAAAGGTAGGACAATATGGCATTTGAAGTGTATGACCATCACATCAAAGCTGACCAAAAGATATTATATTAATGGGTAATATACCAGATTCTTGTAGATTGCATATAAGACTCATGAAGTGTCTTTTTGATAATTCTGTTGTTGAGTCTCTTTGTTGATTGAAAAATCACCCACAGCTTTTGTTTTTGTTTTTTTTTTTGTTTGTTTGTTTCAGTTTTTTTTTTCAATTTGAAGCAAATTTGTACTTTCTATAGTTTTATTTGCTACTTGCATTTGATTACATACACTCACCTTGTATAGACCATCTGCTTGGATAAGAAGGGAACATAATAAACTTTTACAGTATAAAAATAAATTCCCCTAAATAAAGCTTTTGGTGAGAACAAGAAACCTTTCCTAAAATAATGTGTTACTCTTTCATGCAGGTGTCACATATAGAGAATGATAATTCAGTGTCCCCCATGGAGAAGATAGTTACAATGTGCTTGTTTCTATATTTTGCTTCTGACTTGTGATATCACATCTGTGATATTTCTGTGTGAGTTGTCTATCCCAGTTGGATGAATGGATTTCCAGTTGAATCTGTTCTTGTTATCTTCTCTTTGTCTTTCCAGGAAAACACCAGGGTGAAGATTATAGAAACAAGTAGAGGTGGTTTTCTGTAAAAGACTTAGTCCCATCTGAGAGTGAGAAATCCTGTTCATGCTTATTGTGTTTATAGTGCTGGTACTGGAGTTATTAAAGAGATAAATTAGTCCAAGAAAGATTGAGGCCAAAAAGTTATTTCTGTTCTTTCTTATTTCTCAAATTTTCTTTTAATATGATAAAATGTTATTGCTTCAGTAAAGAAAATATCAGTGCAGTTGATTTTGTTTACTGATAATCATATCAATGATAATCCAGTTCATACCAGGATGATGAAAATCCTGTAGGAATTAAAATACCTTAGCTTTACATGCTCTTTCATAACTTGTGTTCATTACTTACACTCAATACTTCGTCAAACCCTTTGCCTTTAACCTTTATTGTTTTCTTCATGGTATAATGTACTCACTTGTATGTCATGAACAGTATTGGCTCAGTCAAAGAAGGCCACTGTCTTGTAGATCTTACTATTTCAACTGGCTTGAATTCCTTAATATCTATGAATAATTAAAATAATATATTTGTAACAATATTTCTGGCCTACATTCTTATACCCTTTCACTATTATTAACACCCTGGCCTGTCTGTGGACCATGCTCTGTTTTGTGACTCACTCAACTTAATTTTGGGGGCCTTGTTGTGACCATGTTTTTAAAACTTTCTGTTAGTTTCTGCTTGATTCTCCAGTGGTAACATAACTGAAAACATGACTCTCTAGAGAAGTATAGGTTTCAAGTGAGCCTCACTGCTATCTCTTCTTGTCTATTAGCAGACCTACTCCTGTTCAGGACTGTCATACCCAGACCTCACTTTGCATTTTCCTTCCTTTTATATGGTTCTTATATTCTGCTCAGCTCCTTTACCACAATATTACTTGAGCTTTAGATGGAGTAAAATAACTGTTATTAAACAAAAAATTGTACTGCTTATCCAACATTCACTACAATACAAAAAACAAAAAGATACAAAGTTTATTCCTAAATTTAACTGCATTGAAACAGACATGGATGAGAAATAACACAACTTAGAAGAAAGCAACAATAAATCCAAATTCTAAAGCCAATAAAAAGTTATAGTAAAATGGTAAATTATCTAATTTGGCTCTCATCAAAGAATTTGTAATTAATTTCTTATTTTTATATTTGATTAGATGTTGAAAATTTTAGAGCCAAAATCATTTTTATAATCATTTATTCATTTGATTAGTTTTAAAAATTTTGTTCTAATGAGGAATCATTTCTCAATTGCAAATTTGTTCAAACTGTCCACAGTTTTAATCATTTGTTGCAGATACAGTTAAGGATTCTGTTTGTCCATAAAGATTTTTTCAACAAGGAAACATGAATTGTTTGAGGATATTAGTGATATGGTTAGTCACTGGGTATATGTTTTGCTTCCTGATGCGAGCTCAATCAAATTACTCTCCTGTGATTTCACATTAGAGCCAGAATGTCTACCTTACTTAATTTTAAAATAATTGACTCAGAAAATTACGGGAGTAACTTCTAAAGAAATCATGTTACAAAAGACTTAGACACAGTACTTTTGTGTAGGAAGATATCATTGACTCTTAAAATATGGAGTTAGATTAGAATTTTTCATCATATCATGTATTTAGCTAGCAAACATTATCTTAAGAGGGATTTTTAGACTCACATATTTAACATTTTATAAGGTGTCATGTTTCTAGAAAAATGAATTCAGGTTAAACCAAAATCACAAAATAACTTGTTTTATAATATTTTAATAGTTTTCCTTCAATTGTGTTAGTTTTATGCTAACTACTGAGAAAAGTCTCGGTCACAAAATTATATAAGCAACTCATGATTATTAATATCTGAGATTTAGAGAAACTCCACTAAAAAATGTTGTACATTATGAGTTAAAGGATACATATGAATATATTATCTTGTAAATGTGTTCACAATATGTGTACCTAGATAAAATGTAGGCATGCATATCATATTATGGTTGCAAAATATATGTTATATTGATTTTGTATGTAAGCATGCAAAACTGGTCTGTATATGTGTGTGTTTGAACTGTTATCCTTGTCTGTCAATTAATACATGCAAAGTCTTCAATGATTTCTTAATGTGTTGTGATGCACCAAGCATAGAGTAAAGAGAGATACATTATACATTCTCAAATAACTGAAACAAAACAGGAACATATCCAAAACAACTCAGGAGATGGATAGTCAGTTTCTACATTATTGTTCTGTCCTTTTGTAACTTATTCTGTAATCCAGACTAAGCAATCTTACAATTTCTGTGCCACTGCATTACTCCATGTCTTTTAATCCAAATGATCCCCCAAGTACTGTTGTACTGCCTTGTCTATGTAGCAATTAATTATACATATTGGGTAGGGTATCTCATAGCACTATAGACATAAATAAAAACACTTGGAAATTACATATACAAATAATATGCCTAAGGACTCTTTGACTTTCTAATGATATAATTAAATATAAATGTGCTTGAGTAATACTTTGTTTCTTATTCTTTTATTTACACAGTGCAAGCTAGAATATCAAGCATGTGTCTTAGGCAAACAGATTACTATACGATGTGAAGGGCGTTGTCCATGTCCCTCTGATAAATCTACAAGCACAGGCAGAAATGTTAAGAGAGGTAAGTGCTACAAAATCATTTCTACCTTTATATTCAATTCTCTTTCCCAGGATAGTCCATCATAAATATCAGTTAATGAAACCAGAAACAAAATTTGCTTTTATAACTGTGACTGGCTGTAAGAATAGCATCTCCTTTGTCAGTTGATTCTGACTTGAGCCTCAATTATACACAGAAAAGTTCCCCATGTCTTTCAAAGTCATTATGAAAATAAAGTGAAATTCACAGACTGTTTATTTTTTATTTGGTAACCAAATATCAAATTGTTAAATTGTATTTTCTAAAAATTATTAGATTTCAATTGTGTGAATTTGAGTTCATATTTTCAGATCTAAGAACTGCAACTTATTTTGACCACATACAAAACTGCTTGAATATTGTTTTTATAAATGAGATGCCTACCCATTGTGCAGTTCATCTAGGCATGTGAATTCCCATTGAACAATTTTATAAATAAAGTATTTTAGTAGTTTGATATGTAGCATCATATAATCTTTGTGTTTTCTTAGGTTACTTACAGAAATTTTCGTGTGTGTGTGTGCATGTGAGCATATGTGTGAAATTGTCATTATACTTTTGAAAAGATCAAGACTGTCAAAATCAGCATTTGAATTTGTAGCTGTTTGATTGTCATAATTTGAGAATTATCTTTCTATGGCAGAGAAGTATCACTACCAGGCTTTTCCTGAAACATTTTGAAAAATGGCTTCAAAGAAAAAAAAATGTGATTTTATATAAAATTTCTTAATTAAAATGATATTTTGAACACGGTGTGTTGGTTTTGTGTATTATAACAAAATTCCAAGGTTAATCAACTTATAAGTAGTGAAGGTTAATTTGGGCTCCTGGCTCAGTGGTTTTAGTTCACGGTTTTGTTATGATATCACAATATAGAACTGTAGGAAGATCAGGAGGAGCATCTACCTCATAGTAGCTAGGATACACACACACACACACACACACACACACAGAGAGAGAGAGAGAGAGAGAGAGAGAGAGAGAGAGAGAGAGAGAGAGAGAGAGAGAGAGAGAGAGAGTTTTCCAAATCCTTTTCAAGTGTTTATCTGCAAAGACCTAAAGTCCTTCATAGACTTCAAACACTTAGTGTGAAGGTTCCTCCACTGCTTAGTAGTGTCACACAATTAGAAGTCTGAGGATCCAGTTTATGAATTTTTAAGTTAAATTCAAAGATACATCCCTTAGTAAAGCTGTTGCAAGTTTTTAACCTCATGACAAATATCTTATTTTAGACCTATTGTCTGAAACTTGGTGTTGTCATTTATGAATATGTCAGTTGGTAGAGTCATAACTCAGATAAATATTTAAATAAAATCATAGGAAGACACTGACACTTTGTTAAAACACTGAATCAGTATTATTTTTCAAAGGAAAATTAATTTACTTTAAAGTGGTCAATGATTATCAGTGTTCAGATATGCTCAGTGATTTCAACTTTTCCAAGTGGCTGGGGTGGCTTCTATGCCCTATGCTTTACATATTGCTTTTGCTGTCTCACAGTAGGATAGGTTAGCTTCTGTGATTGGTTACTTATATATCATTTTCTCTGTCTCCCAGTCCATTTATTTCAATACCTACTAAATAACTCTGATAATCACTTCCCCTACATTACCTAAATTACCACAACCCTTCAACAAGATTATTGTTCAATAAAATTTCCTGATTTCAAGCTTACTTTTGAATGAGGAAATATGTTTTATATGGTATCACATTATCATGTTATCTCATAAACTGTGATAGAATGCCAGTATGAATTAAGTTAGGAAAGTAACACATCTATAAAGCCGACCTCCCAGTGAATGAACAATTGTTTTATCACTCAAATTTTCATTAGAGTATTTATATTAATATGTCAAGAAACAAATTTTCTTAAAGTCATACCACAGGAAATAAAGATATTTGAGTTCAATTGTGCATCAAAAGAGAGGTAAGAGAATTTTAAACTAATTCTTCTGCTCAAAAAGATTGTAGGGCAAAGCAAGAACAGGATTTTGCCAGCTACTGTGGAAAAGTAGTACAGAAAACTTTGAATGTCATTTCTTCACAGTGCCAAAGGCCAAGAAACATGGGAAATGTAAAACTCAGTTCAGCATCATTTCTAATCTTCCACCTGTCATTTATAATAGAAGCATGTCTTAGGGTGACTAGGCAGTGTGGGAAATTCTTTTTTATGTCATCTTTGTTACAGAAGTAGTAAGAAGAAAACTACACTCTATGAAATAATCTTCAATCTCCTTGATCCTCTCACTGAGGTCAAGTTGATAACACACTTAGTTTTCAGTTTATTAATTATGGAGTGAACCTTTTAGATTTGCTTGCTCTTTATCAATCAATAAATAGTTTTTTTGTACATAGAAGGTAATGTATATTTCATCATTATTCTCCAGATATAGTCCACAAGGGGTAGACATAAATTGGTTAAGCATTTAAATTTGAAAATTTTAAAAGAAAAATTAAAACTACTTACTTTATAATTTTAGAATTCTGGAGTTTGACTTTGGACAGGTATATAAACGAATCCTTCAATAAATAACTTGAAATTATTTTCACACTCATTTCAGCTTTCCCTTCATTTAAAAATAGTCCTACCATCATCTAAAAGAAGTATTGTTCAGACATAAGATGTATTATCAAAAAGGGGTACTAATATTATCAAAATAACGATGCAACTTCAATTGATTATAAAGGAAAATAAATGACTTATTGTGAACATAACCTCTAAATAAGTCAATCCACAATTTTACTATATGCATATAAAATACAATTATCTACTTTATAAGAGACTTACAGAATCAACTACCAAGAAGATCTAGAAAGATCTTAGGAAAATACCATATTTTTTGTAACTTGAAGATATCACCCAAAGCATATATTTAATTGCAATATTTCATAAACAGAGTAAACCTTAGCTCTATAAAATCAAAAGTCTACTGTTTTGTTATTCATTTCATTCTTCAACTTCAGGACATTATTTATTTGGCCTTTTCTGTTGTAACTTGAGCATGAATTGTGCATTATGCTTACTGTATTTATGGTGTCTCAGAAACTTGAATTTCCTCTTGTGGCTTTCCTTCACCCTTTGCTCTTGAATTAATGGACTCAGTGTGTGTAAATATATTGTTTCTTCAGCTACTGTTTTTCATAGTCACTGCAGCAGCCATATTCAGGTGCAACTAAAAATTGTAGAATGAAACAATGTCTTATTTTGTCATGACTTGGCCCGTAAGTGGGCCTGTGGCTTTATACTGATACTTTCTCTCTTGAAGATACAGAGACATTTTGGCTGTTTTTTTTTTTTTTTTTTTTTTTGTCTTGTCTTGTCTTGCTTTCATTTTGTTTTCTTTCTATTAGTTCTTTTTTTCTTTTTTCCTTCTTAATTTATATATATATATATACATATATATATATATATATATATATATATGTATATATATATATATAAAATCAGTTCCCTCTCCCTCCCATTCTCTCATGCCCTCTACTCATCCCCATTCCATTCCTCTTCTGCTCCATAGAGAGGGCAAGGCCTTCTATGTGGGAATCATCAAAGTGTGTCATGTTATTTGGGACAGGGCCTAGGCCCTCCCCCGTTCATTCAGTGAAGCTCCATCCTTTTTCATTCATAGTCTTCACTTATATGTTAGTTGGCTAATCAATAAGATAAAGTGATAGTGGTGATTTTTCAAGTTCTTCAGGAGTTGCATACAAACATGCATAACATGCATGAATAATGATTATATACTTTGGAATTAAAACCAGAAGTCCAAGTAAAATTTATTTATAATATGGATTGCCCAACAAATGTGGAGCTAACACTAGTCATTACCCCCAATTACCAGAATGTGTAATGATAATTAATTAAAGAAAGGAAAGCAGGTGATACAGTCATATAACATAAAAAGTAAGAATGCAAAGTCTTCCAGACTTCAGGTCCCAGAACCCATGTTCATGACAGCCTGTAGATCCAGCTTCCTCTGTTCACCTGCATGGAGTGGCATAGACATGTGGCACACAGTTAAAATCACACACACACACACACACACACACACACACACACACACACACACAAATAAAAACATGTTTTATAAAGGAGATTAGAAGTGAAGAGAAACATGTTGGCCTTCCTTTCTTAGAAATATATATTATAAACAGTCAGTGTTCTCAGTTTATGGCTTAGGTTGTGTGATAGCACAAATGTACATGAGGAATTTGGTTGATAATGCTAAAAATGTAAAGAAAAAGTCAAGGGTTTTAACATGACTGTTTGTTCTAATTGTCTCATAGTTACTACTTGCAGATGTGGGTATATAATTTGAGATGTTTTTAACACTGATTGCTATAACTCAACAGAATGAAATATCAGAAGTTTGCATTTTGTAAAATGAACAACACTGTCCCATCACAATTCTTGCTGATTTGGCAACATGGTACTATAGAAACCCCCACCCTAATCCTGACCAAGCATTCATCAGTTGAGTCCACAGAGCTGAGGCTATTAAATCCAGAGCAGTAAAATTATGACTTTCTGAATGATTAACGAGACATGCACAGTTTCTCCTCTAACTAAATTTTCATTTTAGTTGAATTTTCATAGAACTCAGTTCTCTAAAAACATTATTTAAGAATATTATTCTACTTATTCAAAAGATAAATTTTATTAAAAGTGTACATGGATAGACTTAAAATTATGTTAGGCTATCATAGCATAGGAAGTGAGATAATAGTGATACTGCATACAACTTGAGTCAGAAACAATTTTATTTGTTTTAGTAAATGCTTGTTCAAGATTTAGAGGGAGATAACATAATATATGCATTGTTTTGCATTTACCTGGTACCGTAGAATTGGAATGGCAGGGGAAGAGAGTGGAAGTTTCAGCAACTGTGTCTTATTTCTGACTTTTGAGTAGATAAAAGAAAGAGTAACATTATAACTAGATTCCTGTTTCCCCAAGGAAGCTGTTTTCTAACATTCATTTTTTGATCTTCACTTGACTATTGTTAGCATTACCCTGAGAATATTTAAATGTCATCTTTAAGAAATATTACCTTATTATCTCAGATTACTGCAGATGATATCCTATATAGGTTTAATTCAAGCCACAGAAGCATAGTAGCAAAATTACAAAATATGACATTGACATGATAATTGAAAGTTGTCTCATTTATCTTCTTAAATATACAAATGAAATTAAAATAAAAATATTTAGCTCCACACACTATTTTTTCAATGTTATTTATTCATTTATTTCACAAATTATTTATACTATATACATATAGAGTGGTGATGTTTTGTGTATGTTCTAACAAATAATGCTTGCCCTGAAGATAAGAGTGCATAGCTAGTCATACTAGTTTGCCATAGAGGCCAGGCAGTGGTGATACTAATTTTAATCCCAGGATTTGGGAGAGGAAGGCAGACATGTCTCTTAGTTCAAGGCCACCATGTACAACATGGAATTCAGTCTGTCTAAAAGTGAAACTGAACTCTCATGAATTGATGCAAGTACCTGGAGTGACTTACCTTTAATCCCTGAACTAAGGAGGTGGAGACAGTAAGGCATATAGCTGAGTGGAGAGAGGAATATAAGGTGAGAGGAGACAGGGACTCAGGGCAGATTAGGCAGAGGCAGTCTGAGGAGCAGTGCAGTCTCAAGAGTCTGAGGATGCAGTCTGAGGACAGGATAGCCCCTTTGGTCTGAGCATTGGTAGAGGTAAGTACTCTCTAGTGGCTGGACACTTTGCTTCTCTGATTCTTCACTTTCGCCCCCCTAATATCTTACTCTGGGTTTTTATTACTAATACCAATTAGAATTCATGGTACAATATAGAATATGTGAAACAGATGTATATGTATGTATGTATGTATGTATATATACATATATATGTATGCACCCCACATTTATATATATTTTAGTTAATTAAAAATGATATTTTGCTTCTCTGTTTAAATATATACATTTATGTAACATATATATTATAAAAATAATATATATATATATATATATATATATACTTAAGGTTCATAATATCAACATTAAATACACTATAACACTTTTTTTTACTATTCATGTATCTAATATTAAATTTTGACCCTGCCTAATATTCAACTACTTTGCTTTTTGTTCACCTTTACATTAGCCTATAGCATTCATCATTTTAATCACTGAAACTATGAAGCAATTACTTTTAATTAATGTTTAAGTTTATTGCATTTCATTAATCAGTAATTTCTTTACCTCTTAACCATACAACATTTTCCATAATTATGGTATTTCACTCGCAGTGCACTCATGAGATGTATGTGTCAAATATATCTTTTGTAAATAAATAATTTTAGCTTTTCTATTATAATCAATAAGTTTATGCCTAGCCAGTTAGAAGCCTTTCATACTAAAGTGTTGTGTCATATTTATACATTAAGAGACTAATTTCTTTTTTTAACAGCATTTAAATCTCTTCTCTGGCATTACACATTCATTTGAGAAACTTAAGAAGTATGGACTATGAACTCCTTTATAGCTATATACAAGCCAATACTGTTAAAAAAAAATCACTTCACAATTACCCTGTTGTTCTTCCTCTAGAAGATCAGAGGACAAAGAATCTGAAATTAGTGTAGGTACTATTTTCTCATAGAACATCACTTAATTTACTAACATATTTTCTAAGAATTTCATTCAAATTTAACTAATGTCACCAAAGGTCTTCTTGATTTTCCTGGGAAATTTGCAAATATTGTTCACTTAATATGGACACTGAATATAGGCCTATGAAACAATTTTCCACAAGTCTGTCTTGGTAAAACAATGAGTTTACTTAGATTACTTACAGCAACTACCTCACTGAAAAATCCACCCCATAATCAGTGATGTCTCAAGAAAATGAAAAAAAAAAAAAAAAACCCAAAACAATACAATTGCATCCCTGCAATCCCTGCACATTAGGAGGCTTTACTTCATTATGAGTGAAGACACCACAGTATTACAATCAGTTTCTAATATATGCTAAGAGAATGAAAAACGGCTTCCCCTTTTCAAATGACACCTAGGCATTTTGCTGGTCCTGATTTCCAGGGCTCACACAATACTCCTGCTATCATCTCCTGAGTGACTAGGGATCTGCTGATACAACCCCATACCATTTTAGTCCATCATATCTGCCCATTAGGCTCACTCAAGCTGTGAGATGCATTGTTGATTGCTACTTTTATTACAAAGCTTAAAATGTGTGTAATAAACATATTTGAACATAGAACAAAGTTTTAAGTTTTAATACTAAAAATAAGAACAAGAACCAAGAAAGAGATAATCACATCCAGGCTTGACATGTAGTAAAATATAATTGACAGACTGCTGTGTTAATAACAATTCTAAGACTGACTTGCCTCAAAATACTGGAAAATCTTAGAATGTTTGATCCAGCATTAATATTTAAGACCAAATATTCAGAATGGTCTCAATGTAAAGGAGAAAGCAGCCATCATTTGAAATGGAAATACAATGGAAACTAACACCCAATAACTTGGGAATGGTTAAAGTACATTTTGCTTTATATCAGTTTAACAAAATGTCAGAAAAAGGCCATTAAAAGTGAAAGAGCCCAAAACTTCTGAGATTTCAGTTTGTGGTTTCTTACCTCTGGTTTTTTTTTTTTTTTTTTTTTTTTTCTGGACTTATTGTTGTAAGAAAAATTTTACTATATTGTATACCTTTGTACTTGAGAAATCTAATTAAGTAAACTGAAAATAAAAATTCCATATTGAAGCATTATATACACCCCCAAATCTAATTTGTGTTTCTAACACCCACCTACATAAATATCTAAAGCATATTTCTAATTTTAAAATATTATGCTATTTAAGAGGATTAATTATAAATAGTACTAGAGATGCTTTAGGATAAATATGAGAAAACATGTGGTAGGATTAAGATTGACATAGAGAGCTTTTTAAAAAAATGTTCTCAGGGCTGGAGAAATGCTCACATATTAAAAGACCGGCTATGGCTTCAGATGATGTGCAAGACTCCAAACATTCATCTTTGGGATCTCATTACCACTGTGGGCTCTACCTCCAGGGCATTTGTTACCTTTTTCTAGGTAAAATATTCAAACATGGCAGACACACAAACACATCCACACACCCCCACACACACATATACACACATCAGTAAGATAATATAAGTAGATTTTAAAAATGAGAAGCATTCTGATTCACTGCATGATCACCTACTCCATCTGTTGGAACAGGTTTTTTGTTTGTTTTTTTTTTTTAATTATTATCAAATCCTCAAGATGATTTGGGCAACTGTAACATTAACTGTAATTTACCCACTTTGCAAATGTCACTCAAGAAGTTAAGAAGTGGATCAGTTTTGTTATTAGTATCATTTAACTACACCTAGTAATTATGAGAGGGATCTCACATGTATCAAATTTAAAGTTCTTGTAAGGTAAATTGGTGAACATAACATATGCCGCATCTAATTTATAATTAGATGTTTCTGATGCTTTGTCATTTATGTCTGAGCCCCTGACCTTGAGATTTTAAACCTTTTCATTTTTTTTTTTATGTACTTAGTGTGCTACATCATATTTATTTGGTAGGATTGTTGACGTCTTATTTTTGTAATAGTTTACACTTTTCCATTCTAAGACTCCTGTTGGTTATTTTCAAATAACCCAAGACATTGAGATTATATCAAATGCATGAAGTAGGAAGCACCTCCCTCGTGCTCTCTTCTGAATTCAATCACTGTGCTCATTTCTTGGCTTCTATTTTTCAATGTCAGGCAATCTAATCCAACTCTAATATACTTGCTTTATGAACTCCTGATTTTGTACACAGTTTGGGGTGTGAAGTTGCTGCAGATGAACGGAACCAAGTTGCAAACATAACCTGATTGAGCCAAAAACTACTGAAAAAAAAATGTTATCATCCAAGTTAGCTAAGGAACACAATATCAATATCTATAGAAATAAATGAGACAAAATACTGTTTGTGAATTACAGAAGAGGAGCCAACAAGCTCACAGGTGTGAAAACAAAGGAAAGAGTGACATGTGAATCCCAGGGCAAGTACATTCTGTAACACATTACAGCTGTTGGCAAGCACATTCTTTTCCAGGGCTTCCCTGGAGTTTCTGTTGTAGTAAACATTTCCATTGCGATGCAAAATTCCATCAGCAAAAGAAACATTCAGTGACAATCTTGAGTCAAAAAGACAGTTTTACTGTTAAGGACTGCACCATCCTCCAATAAAGGAGCCCACCCCTACCAACTCCCCTCCCCCCCACACACACACTACCAAGGAAATGTATTTAAGTTTATTTAATTAAAAAAAAAGAAACATTATGGATAGCAATCTCTACACACTGCACAAACATGTATTGATATATTCTTTTGTCAATTGAGGATGTGCTGAACCAGAATTTAAAGATAAATTCAATAAAATATGATTTGCTGTAACAGAAAGGACTCACTGGCCTTGCTGTTTCCAGTAGAGGGCTCTCAAAAAAAAAAAAATAAAGAAAAGAAAAAAGAAATGGATTGATTGCCTGTGTTCTTTCACTTAAATAACCTGATAGAATGGGTTTCTTCATAGTTTCACAGTCATCTTCAAGATTCTTTCTTATGTAGTCATTTGACTTTATCATTCAATTTTCAATAATTGAACTGTATGGACATTTCATTCCATGGAAATACATCGCTTACCACACTCATCATATGGAAAGATCCTATTTGTTTTTAGTTCCAGATGAACTAAATCCAGATGAACCCACTTGGATTTCTTTCTCAGAGTAAGATAAAGTGATTTATGCACCTCCAATGATTAGCTAAGTGAATCTATTATTGCCGTTTACAGCCTTTGTAGTAAAATAATTATATATAATAAGATTTAAAATTATAATCTGTAATTTATACTTTTCCAGAGAAGATAAAAAAGAGAGTCAAAATACCTTACAAAGCAGTTGATGTAAACTTTGGTCTCTATCTACAGTGCGGATGAAGTTGTGAATGTATGTGACCACGTGTATGTGACTACATCCCATGTGAGGGAGGTAACAAAAGACCTCAAGTGTCCTCTTCTTTGCTTTTTAAAATGCTTTGTTATAAGTGGCATTGGGGAATGTTTTGTGACAATCGTTACCTCTCTCTTACTGATCATGACCATCAAACTTTCCTCATGCCCTCATTTCAAGCTCCTTTTCCCTGAATACTTGAAATAATATATGATGTTGAATTGTATGTATAATTTGTGTTTTTGATACATTTATATGAATAAGAAATTTTAACTAGTAAGTTATGTATTAGAAATTAAACCCATGATTAATAATCAAGTGGGAATATCATAGCAGTATACTGAGATAAAACGCTTGCCTATTGTACTATATTCATTCTTCTTTTTACTTTTGATGGGAGATGATAGTGTGCCTACATGATGACCTGAAGGAAACTGAATATTATGGGTATTAGAGCATACCTTTAAGTTATTACCATAAAGGTTACATGAATACAAGTACTATGACATGGTGTCCCATATGTTCTTTATGCATACAAAAGCTATAGATTGACTAACAGGAGGGTAAGTAATGCTGTGTGGACACAGTGGTCAGAGATGTTTCATATATATGCTAGGATGCAGACATACCACTCAAGCTTTTATCCTACTACTCACTTGGTTTGCAGTTAAAAATTGATAAATTACCTATTGCTTGAATTTATTATTTAATATTTTCATCCATAGTGATTTCCTTAAGTTATTTAAGGGTACTTACTACATCTCTTCCAATTTTTTTATTTGTAAAAAAAAAAAAAAAAGTTCCTTACTCCCCATCAATCCATCAATAATACCATTATATTTTGTTAAAAGAAACCTCCACTACAGAGAAAAGAAAAGGGGAGTAGCCTTTGCTAACTTATCAAAGAAATATTATAAGTAAAATAGTATCATCCTTGCCAAGTAAAATCCAATGATAGTATATTCATTAAAACATCATTCCCCCATTGTCAATAGGTTTCCTTTACTTGACTCTTAACTCAGATAACACATCTATATGAAAACACTAGGCAACCCAACAATCCTTCATTACTAATATGTTGTAGAAGAATTGAAATTTTATTAAACCATCTTATTATTACAAGGAACCCTATAGTTATAGTTATTAACTATACTACAAATTTTTCCTTCACAATATTTGTTTATAGGGAAAAATTCTAAGTTGACTATTTACTATGAAATTGTTAAGTATTTCGGAGATTTTTTTTATGTTATTTAGGCTCAGTGCATTTTGCTTTATGAGTTATCCATGACCCTTTTGGGTAAGGGATTGAAAGGATGTCGTTAAAAAGTAATGAGTTTTGGTGTGAAGTTAACAAAGGGTGGATTTGTTATACTTTTAATACCATGTGACCAGCTGCTTTAAGCTCCTGTCTCCAAGACTTCCATGATGGATTATATCCTTAAACTATGTAACAAAACAAACTTTCTTTCCTTACATTGCTATTGTTGTTTAGTTTGTTTCAGTAATTAAAGAAGTAAGTAACACAATAACTTATTCAAACTGTGAAGTAAAACTAGGCAGGGTTTCAAATAATGTGGAAGTTTTCAGGTTCACCAGAGTAACAAAGAAGCTGTGGAAGGAACGGACTCCTCAGTCAGTCCTACCTAAATCTGAAATAAATCAAGCTAATTGAATGAACAGTAGGCCAGCCACAGAGTGTCTTAACTTCTGATAATAGATTTTAAAATTCCAGTTTTATATGAAGACAGTACCCAAACACATATAGGTAGGTAGCAACAGTTATTAAAAAGATGCATAAATTACAAAAACAAAAAGAAAAGATGGGTATATGAGAGAGTTTAGGATGAGGGGGGGAAAGACAAATGATGTAATTATATTATAACCCCAAAACTATAGTTTTTCTTTAAAAAATTAAAATTACAGCATGAAAAATATCACTGTCTTCTATAATATCTATAGTTTATCCAATATTAGGTCTTTTCTTTGCAAATAAGTACTAAAGCATTGATTTAGTAAAAATTTTTAGGTCAACTTCCTTTGATTTGGGCAAGTAATTGCTCACATGGAATAGACAAGAGCAACCAAGTAAATCTCCATTGGAAATAAAACTGAGATATGAGTTTCTTTGTGTGTGTGTGTGTGTGTGTGTGTGTGTGTGTGAGAGAGAGAGAGAGAGAGAGAGAGAGAGAGAGAGAGAGAGAGTATGCTGACTTGCTGAACAAAACCTGATATCTAACATATGACCAGGAAAACACACATATATACACTTATTGTGTAATTATATCTTTATCTGTACCTAAAAAAGAGAAGGAATAAACAATGAGCATGAAGAGAATGATGTTTTCTTTAGTTTTTTTATTGTTGTTTTCTAAATAAATGATGGTCTTATTTTCTGTCTCTTAAAGTTTAAATTTACTCTTTTCAATTTAATCTGTCTTCTATGTATAAACACACACATTTTACTTGATGTTAAATACACAATATGTATAAGTAGTCTCATTTCCCTTCTATTAAGTGCATTTAAATGTGTAATACATATGTATATTTTAAAATCTGTTATGCCCTTGTTAATGTCGGTGATAGTTTCAATAAAATTATGGATATTTTACCTTATCTAAGAATTCTCATATAAAACATATGAAGTAAAAACATTAATAGCACATAAAGATATAAACTAAATGTTGTCCAAATTCAGAAGTCAGGATAGGTTAGCTGGAAAGCAGCATTTCCCATAAATCCAGGATCAGATTTCAAAACAGAAGTGTGAGGAGCACAACAG
Source organism: Phodopus roborovskii (assembly GCF_943737965.1). Taxonomy (NCBI): domain Eukaryota; kingdom Metazoa; phylum Chordata; class Mammalia; order Rodentia; family Cricetidae; genus Phodopus; species Phodopus roborovskii. The sequence continues at coordinate 15,319,606 of NW_026126410.1, forward strand.
CCAATAAGTTGTAAAATCTTAGCAGTAATTCTTCAGAAAATGAGACGAGTGAGAAGAATATCTACAACCCCCATGTAAACTGTGCAAATGGTTTTGTCGGTGACTATTTGACATGTAATTTGTTCTGTAGTGACCCATAAGTATAATGGGAAAATACATAAAATGTCTTCATACACAGGTGTCTGGAAGTGTGACAGAGGCACATGAAACATGAAATTTCTTCTGCTGTGTAATCTATTTGGTACAACATACCTGTCCACTTTGGCACTACCTAAAGCTTAACATGAAATAATGCCCTGAAAGACTGTGACTAGCCCCCCTAGCAGACAACTCCATATTTCTTCCTCTTGATATAGCAAGTATACTTGAATGATAGTCATTTTCAACCTGAACAGGAAAAACTTTATTTTTGACATTTCAGTTATTCAAATACAGCTTTTAAACTTTCTTTCAAATTTGACTTAATTACAGGAAAGATCAGAAACGGCTTGGAAAAAAAATGACTTCATAACACACCTGAGACTTGGTACTAGATAAGGAGAAAACCTGGTTTTGTGTAGACAGAGAAAAAGTCTATATAAATCCTAAAGATTCTGTTAGCATCTCTGGTAAAAGCCTCTTAGTCCTCTAAAGATGACCTTCCTTTGAAACTTGCCCTATACCTATCATTTGGAACCCATACATGGATAGTTATCCTAAGACAGTGTTATAGAGATCTTTAGTTATTCAGTGCAGCCCCTGTTAATCTGGTATCAGGACCTGGACAACCACTGGGGCTAAACTGTCAAAATTCTATATTACAGGATATTTTTCTACATAAAATGTTATTCATTTACCTGTTTACAGCAGGAATCATTAGGTAGCATAGATGATTGCTATCTCAGCCTATACCACTGCAATGATGTCCTTCACATGCCTTGTATCTGCTTGATGCTGCAGCTGAAGTAACACAACCCGCACGACTGAAGAAAAATGTCCCACAGCTAGCATGTGTATTCAAGTCAGTTAATCTCCATTGACGTATTAGCATGTACATTACCTTTTAACAAATGTTTACACACATTTGATGAATTTTTGTACCTTTGTATTAAAGTGGTTATTACTGTGTTTTGTAGAGCAATATTTCTAAAAATATTTCCATTCATATCACTATTTTTGTCAAGAGATTTTAAAGAGATCATCTGCCAGAGAAGATCACTTGCACATGACTTCAAGCCAGAAGTCTTTACTAGCTGTCTGGCAACTCTACTGTGTGTTCCAGACCAAGTACTGTAGAGCCTTTCTTAGGATAATCTTTTAAACACTAAAAAACACATCCTGGGTTGAAACATCTCAATTATCAAGAATACATAGCTAAAAGCAGAACTACAGAAGCCAAAAAGTAAAGTTAACATGCTTAGGTACTTTCCCAGAACTGTGATCTTGGTTGGTTTAGGTCTCAGGTCTCATTTTGACAAGTGTTTCTGTCTTTGTACTGAGCACTAAGACCTGAATAGAGTTTCCATTGTGGTATCAATTGTATTAATGGCTGAGGGCCTGTTACAATTCCAGATATATAATTAGATGAAATAAATATGAAAATTATTAATAACTGATGATATGTTATAAGATTTTTTAGGAAAACTATTTTGGTAACTATATTACCATCTGCTCAAGAGAAAGCAAATTTTCATTCTAATTAGTTTAGAGTTTTACATTTATATTAATTAAACTTTGGCTGAGTATTTGGTACCATAGGATGTGAACCAATTTTGAAGTTAATATTTTGATTGTTTGAATGTCAATGCTGAATATTCCCTTTGTCATAAATATGTAATACATAATTAGAAAAGTATATTCAGGGCCACTTTAGATAGAATTAAAATCAATTAACAGTTGCTGAGAAATAGAAACTTAATCTTCCCCAGGAATGAACTCCTTGATTGACTGAGATTTTAATACCTGTCAGTCAGTCCTAGAATATAAACATGCAAGCTACGCTTAACATATTCAAAGAGTTTGATTTATATATCTATTTATTTATATGTATATGTAACAATGCTTTAAAGAAGAGTTGTCTTCATGAATTGAGGTTAGAGCATGTTGAGAATACAAGTCTAAGGTAGGAGGGAAAATGATTTAATTATATATTTTTTCCTTTTTTTTAATTTTTTTTAAAATTTATTTTATATAACAAAGTCCATTTAAATGAAAACAAACATTTATAGACAATATTTGGGAATTTGGGCTTTGTTATTTCCAAACTACTTCCTGCTGGTAAGGGGCGCTGTCATGGGGGATTCGAAGAATATTCAGAAATCCTGGCTGTAGTCTGTAAGGCTGCTTTGTCCAGCTGTTTTGAATGTAGGATCACCCCGTACTCTGTTTCAGGCGGTCTGACTTGATCAAACCACATTAGTCTGGAAGGAATCCACAGCTTTTCATTTTGTGTGGAAACAAAAATAGAAATCCTTGTCCCCAGTAACTTGTCCTTGAACTTAAATTTTGGAGTCAAAGCATTTTTTTTTTAATTTAATTTATTATTTTTCATGTCGATCCCAGTTCCCTCTCCCTCCCTCCCTCTTTCCCTCCCTCCTTCCCTCCCTTTTACCCTCTCTGCCCTCGCACATGCACTCTAACCACTATCCCCTCCCATCCCCCCACCCCAATTCCATATGTAGGGGAATGCCATCCAGTTGGGGTCATGTAGATCTGACAGGTCATGTGAAGTAGGGACTAGGGCTTCTCTCCTGTCTCTAGATTAAGGAAGATTGAGCCTGGTTAGGAATAGAAGACAGGAAAGAGAGAGAGAGAGAGAGAGAGAGAGAGAGAGAGAGAGAGAGAGAGAGAGAACATAAAAGAGGGAGCCAATATTGGTCTGAAGATAAAATTGAACACAAAGAAAGGTCTAGAGAACTGCAAGACTGCTCCCAACTAACAATTCGAGTCTCTGTAGAAAGGCCACCACAAATGCCCTTCCCAGAGAGTGAGATCAACAACTAACTTATCCATGGAGCCCTCAACTAATGCCTGTTGGAAACAGGATCAAACACCCATACACAAACACTGAGTCGAACCAGAACCCAGATGCAGATGGAGAGGACAAGACCAGGCGGCAGAAACACATACAGACAGCTTACCTGAACAAGAAGGAGCCAACAGCCACTAGACTGATAGCTGGGAAGCCAGCATGGGACTGACTCAGGCACCCCTGAATATGGGTCTCAGCCAGAAGGACTGAGCAGTCTAAGGGACCCCAGACAGTGGAGCCAGGATGTATCCCTGGTGCACAAAAGGACCCTGCGAACACATCCCCCATGGAGGGATAACTGCCTTAATCTAGAGACGTTGTACATTTTTCATGCTTTTTTTTTTTTTTTTTTCTGTGCACAGGGGCATATCCAAGGAGTAAAGGCTATTTTTTTCTGAGCATTGGGGGTTGGGGGTTTGGGGAGGAGCTGCAGAGGACTGAAGTCTAAGTGAGCTGTGGATGAAAGATGTGAGCTAGGAGGCTGAAGACAATACATCAGATCTGAAGGGACCTAGGGAGGTGGCTCAGTAGATAAAAGTCATTCTGTGTACCTATGTGACTGGACTTTAAATCCCCAGAGACAATGTAAACACAAAGGCAGCTGTGGGTATTTGTGATCCTAATTCTTGGGAGGCAGAGATGATAGATTTCCTGATGAGTCTGATTACTATATCAGCTTGCTCTGGGTAAAAAAACAAAACAAAAAACCAACCAACCAACCAAACAAACAAACAAAAACAAAAACAAAAACAAAGCAGGGCTCCCTGGTTCAGTTGAGCTACTCACTTCCACTGTGGTGGCTTTTATTTCCCAAGACAGAGTCTTGCCTCAAGTTTGATAGACACCTTAGAAGCTGCATCTTTCCTCCTGTAACTTCTTGTGTTATAGGCAAACTGACTTAAATAAGAGATTAGTAATATTTTCTGCATTCCCATTACTATGCTCTGACCCACATCTGTTAGTGGTGTTGCAGCTTCCTAATACATCCGAGACTTTAACACAGCCACAATAAAAAAACAAAAACAAAACAACAACCAAAAAACCCAAAACAAACAAACAAACAAACAAACAAAGCATTTTCAATAATTTGTGTTGGTTTAACTGGTCGTCAACATGTAGAAAATTTCAAATAGATCCGTATCTATCACTGTGCACAAAACTCAAGTCCAAATAAATCAAAGATCTCAACATAAATCCAGTTACACTGAACCTGATAGGCGAGAAAGTGGAAGATAGCCTTAATACATTGTCATAGGAGACCCTTTCCTAAATATAACACAAGTAGCACAGACCTGAGAGCAACAATCAATAAATGGGACCTCCTGAAGCTGAAAAGCTTTTGTAAGGCAAAAGACACAATCAATATGACAGACTCACATTTGACAGAGAGTTGATCTCCAAAATATATGAAAAACTCAAGAAACTAAATACCACAATACCAAATAATCCAATTTAAAACTTGGGTAAAGATCTAAACAGAGAATTGTCAACAGAAGGAACTCAAATGGCTGAAAGACATTTAAGGAATTATTCAACATCTTTAGTTATCAGGAAAATGCAAATCAAAGCAACTCTGAGATACCATCTTATATCTATCAGAATAGCTAAGATCAAAAACACTGATGACAGCCTATTTTGGAAAGGATGTGGAGTAAGGGGAATACTACTCCACTGCTGGTGGGAATGTAAACTTTAACAATGACTTTGGAAATCATTAAGGTGGTTTTCTCCATAAGTACTTTCTGATAAACCTGTATTTTCACATGAAAGCAGTTTCAGAGTTAACTTTGGGGGAATTTTACCTGAATTTATCACAATTTTATAGTCATAGTAACTGAATGAAGTCTAGAGAGGTAAAATAACTGCCCTAGGGCTACATAGCCAATAATTGGCTCACCCAAGAGTCTCCGTAAAGAGGTGTGGCTTCTTTTAACTTTAAAGATATAAAGAAGAGCAGCTTTGGGAACCTGATGGAGAATAAGAAGGAAATGTTCTTTTTTTTATATAATTTATTTTATATAACAAAGTCCAATTAAATGAAAACAAACATTTATACACAATAGATTTAATTATATTGAATTAAGTAAGGCCAAGTGAAAAAATTATTGAGAATTCTAGCTTAATCACATGTCAAAATTCAGTTTATGTTTTATGAAGCTCAAGTTAACAGGAGTTTAAAACCAAACAGCAATTTTATATCAAATGTAATAAAATAAAATTAAAATATATACTAATTTGACAGTTATATGCTGAGGAATTATACAGGAAAATATTAAATGTCTGAAATTTTTCATTAAAACCTTGTTTGTAGAAGAGAAAATATTTGTATGGTAGCCTATAAAGATTGTAATTCATAACATACAGTGGTCTTAAAATCCTAAGTCAAGGTGTTTCCAGCATTATTCATTAACTTTGCATAGCATGACTGCATGCATACTGCAAAGTAAACCCAGTATATTTTCAGAAATGACACTGCACTAATATGCAGAATGTAGCATAGGTAAGCCCAACAGGAACACCTTCAAATCACTGCAAATTTGAATTTGGATTACTTTCTGGGTGCTAAATATTCAAAATATTTTAGTGTTGTGAAATCTTCAAAACCCCATATTCAGTTATATGTTTCCTAAGCAAACCACAACCTATAGTTGAGAAAGCTGGGTACTAGCCAATGAAATAGCACCATCACAAAATCTATTAGGTATATGGAATTCCCAGATATTTTTTTAAAGTTTCAATTCAAGAACTGTGAGCTGTGTATTTACTTCATAATTTTTTTGAAGATGATTCTAATGATTTTCCTAGAACAAACTAGATGCAGAATTGAGATAGCTACTAGGCAAATCAGAGTAGTAGGTTTAATGAGAGAGTAGGGCAAACATACTTCTGTCTCTATCTCTGTGTGTCTGTGTTTTTGGTGTTCATTTGTTGGTGTGTGTTTTAAATATGGAGAGAAACATTTATTATGAAGTAAGATGTTTTCAAATTCATTAAAGAAATAATTAGTTTAATTAAATATGAAAATATTTCTATTACCTGGAAAAAATGTGGCAAAACTTTAAGAAGAAAATAAATAGCTAATATGTCAATGGTAAATGTATGCTGATTTGAAGACAATGATATAATTGCAAAATACCTGTAATGAATTTTACTACAGAAACCTTAAATATTATGCAAATATATTCATTAATATTAAAATATAACTAATTATGAAAATACATGTGGCTACTGTCAGTAAAAGACAATAGGTATGGAAAGGATATGGAAAACTGAAACTCTTACAGAATAGTATGTAAATGAATGTGGCAGTTCTTAAAAAATAACATAAGATTATATATAATTTTGTGATTTCACATGCATAAGTGTAGCACAGAATTCATAATATTAGTATATTCATATTCATAGCAGTATTAATTATTTCCAGTGGCCTAAAGGTAAAAGTAATTCAAATAGCTATTTTGTGATATTTTGGCAAATATAGTATAAATAAGTCATTGGTAGTTTTTCTCTGTCTCACGCAGTCCTACTGAATCTCTCCCACATGCCTGGTCCAGCATGTGAATATGAAATAACACTCAGAGGCTAATATTAAATATAATTGTTTGGCCAATGGCTCAGACATATTATTGGCTAGCTCTCTCTTATGAGTTAACCCATTTTTGTTAATCTATATACTCCCATGAGGCTGTAGCTAGCCAGTGATGCTTTAGTATGTTATTCTTTCCATGACTACATGGCATTTCCCTGATTCTGCCTTCTTTTTCTCCATAACTATGTTTGGATTTCCTGATTAGCTATATTTTGCCTTGCCATTGGTCAAAACAGCTTTATTCATCAACCAATAAAAGCAACACATATTTGCAGCATATAGAGGGATATCCCATATCATGAATGTTTAAATATATGATAACATTATTCATCTCAATAAACATGAGATTTCAGACAAATGATTCATCATGGAGAAACATTGATGAAACTGTGCTAAGGGAAATAAGCCACTTGTAAAAAGGAAGAATATTTTTCTTCCATTTACTTGTCATATTTAAAAAAGAAATTGGTTTCTGGCCTGAATTTCTGTGTCCTTCTTGGAGCTCCTGAGGCCTGGGGACTGCACACAGGCAACCTGTCTTCGTGGATCAGTCCATCTAGAGTCCACTAATGAGGTGATACTAGTTCTGCCTCCATCCATGAGAAGAGGAGAGCCTTAGGAGTATTGGATCTGCTTTCACCCACTGGAAGAGGACCTTGATCCTGTACCCATCAGAACAGGGAACAGATCTCACAAGTACCCACTGGAAGAAGGAATGGGAAGATTACAGTACAAGAACACAGTCAACAAAGAATGATCAATATGATGCCACCAGAGTCTAGGGACTCCAAAACAGAAATACCTGAACATCCCAACGAAGATGAAGCAAAAGAAAATGATCCTAAAAAAAACTTTATCAAGATGACAGAAACCCTCAAAGATGTAATGAGAAAATTCTTTTAAGAAATGGAATAATAAAACAAACAAAAATTCAAGAAATGGAAAAGACAAACCAAAAATTACAAGAAACAATTCAACAGTGCAAATAGAGAAAAACAAAACAAAACAAAAACAAAAACAAAGAAAGAAACACAGTCTGAGGGAAGGCTGCATGCTGGAAATAGAAAAGCTGGGTATATCCAATAGAATACAAGAGATGAAAGAGAGATTCTCATCTGTTGAAGACACACTAGGAGAATTAGATTTATCAACCAAGCAAAATCTTAAGTCAAACAAATCCTAACACAAAATATCCAGGATATATGGCACACCATGAAAAGGCCAAACCTAAGAATAATAGGCATAGAAGAAGGTGAAAAAAACCCACTGCAAAGGTGCAGAAACATATTCAACAAAATCACAGAAGAAAACTTTCCCAACCGAAAAAAGACAAATTTACAGGATTGTAAAATAAAATGATGAAGGTTTAGCATATGTGGATTAAAGGGAAGAAAATTCTACATCTCTGTCCATGTGAACTTTAAAAACTGTAAAAATAATTGCTTCTTCTTTGTCTCATTGATTCCCATAAGCCAAACAACTAGTCAGTGTGCCAATGAATAATCTAATCCTGATTATAGTTTTTGTAAATATTGAAGTGTGATTACTAATACATTTTACTTCACTTGTTGGAAATTCTTTAGCAAGAAACAATAGTAACAGGATTCATACAGTAGCACAGCAAGTAGGCTCCTGGGCTTGGATAGATAGTAACATAAGTGACATGTAGTAGCATAGAGGGAAAAAGACACTATGCACATGTTTTCTTCCCTAGTAAGCATACTGGTTAAGGAATCACATCTATGCTTCCCAGAACAAGCTGCTCTCACCTAAGCACAACATCAGGGCATACAGGCAAGGAGAGATCAACACTGAGGCCTTCTGTGTTTGGTGTCTAGTGCTTGTTTCCCACAATGTTCAGTCTAGAGCATCATGGCATGTGGCAGTTCCCCAAACAGTTCAAAAGAGAAAGCAAAGGCCATTTAATGACCATTTCTCTATTTGTACTTCATGTCTCAGGGGAATTTCTCAAAGCATCACACTGTAACAAAGAAACATTCAGCGGACCTGACAGTCAAGTGATTGTTTTTTGTTTGTTTGTTTTTGTTTGTTTGGTGTGTGTGTGTGTGTGTGTGTGTGTGTGTGTTTGCAAACCATGACAACATAAATAGATTAACAGTAGTTTTTCATGGCTATCTCTCTCCTCACATGTGAAATGCATGTTCCCCTAACTCCTTCCATAGTCAAAACAGGACTATCCATACTGTGACCATCGAAGAAATAACTTACCATAGTTTTACTTCATTCAAGCAACTTTTAAGTAATTGTAATGTAAGATTTATCAGCTATCAGCTAGAGAGATAGCTCAGCAATTAAGCACATATACTGTTCTTGCATAGTACTTGTTTTGGATTTCCAGCACCCACCCTTGGGACCTCACAAACATCTATAATCCTGGGTCCAGATAGGTCAGATGGCTCTGGCCACCATGGGCAAATGCACTTACACATACTTGTAAATGGAGGTATGTCTCTCTCCTGTGTCCTGCCGCTGCTTCTAGTAATCACTCACAGGCTTAATAGTAATTACAAACTGTTTGGCTTCTACTTCAGGCTTATTGTTAACTAGCTCTTACATTTAAATTAAACCATTTCCATTAATCTATATATTGCCCTGTGGCTGTGGCTTTTACCAGTCTGCTGGCATCTTGTTTCTTTGGCAGCAGGCTTGTATTCCTGTCTGTGTCCTTCCTTCTCTCTGCATTCAGTTTGGCTTTCCCACCTCACTATATTCTGCCTTGCTGTAGGCCAAAATAGCTTATATTATCAACCAACAAGAGCAACATATATTCACAGCATACAGAAGGATTATCTCACGGCACGTATTCTTACACAGATTCACAACCCAAAATTAAATCTTTAATTTTAAATATGTCAATATTTTTACCTAACAAAAGATGTGTGAGTGTGTGTGTGTGTGTGTGTGTGTGTGTGTGTGTGTGTGTGTGTGTGAAATTAGTGGGTGTGTGCATTTAGGTTGCCACTAGTCAAAAGGATGGTTAATGAATTCAATGTAACCTCTATTATATATGTCAGAGTATTGTCTGACACTGCTTCATTTGCTGTATGAAGGCCACTGTCCACTAGTCTGAATGAATTGTAAATTTTGTAGAGTATATTAGGAAACTCAATTGTGATTTCCTTCTAAATTATAAATCAGTTACATTCCAGGCCTGATTTTACTAGGTTTTTTGACATCTTCACAAAATTCAGATAATAAAATGCCCACTATGCTAGTCTGTATGGTCACTGTATAACTGACCTATGAGTTGCAACAACTTCTAGCTTGCCTGGCACTGGAGTGAATGCAACTAGCCCTAACCCCTGCTGGTCCACACCTGGCCTAGCTCAGAGGAGATAGCATTTAGCCTAATCCATCCTCCATTGACCTGATACCTTTTGTCCCCCTATGTGAAATGGGGAGTTTCCCAAGGATACAAAACCTATGCAAAACTTGCTTCAGTGCTTCATCCATCAAGGTTAGGAACCCCTGCAGCCACAAAAAGGAGAAATTCTTTCTTAAAGTGTCTCTGAGTCTTTTCTCAATGGACCCATGTGAACCCACATTCTTAAACAAGGACAGTAGACATTGTTTTTCTTGTTCTATTTATTTGCTTTGAAATTAGAAAGGAATGCTTACTAATCAGTCTTCCATAAGCTTAGCTGCTACACAGAGATTATTTTGATCATTAAAATCATACTAAAAATTCAGACTTCACCATGTTCTAAGAAGAAAAGAAAAAAGTAAACATGATTCCCATTCAATAGAAACCTGTAACTCTTTCCCTAAATTGTGGCTTAATTTCATCTAGAGCGACATTGCTTTCTCCAAATATTCAAGACAGCATGAGGAGGAAAATCAGCAATAAGGATTGCCAATGCATAAAGGATATTATTCTTGCCTGCCTCTCTACAGCATCCGGCTCGGTAGAATATGAAAATACTCCCTAGCAGAGCAGCAACACTGATTTCCTGCAGATGTTCAACTCTAGGGAAGTCAAGCCTTTCATAATATTAGGAAATATATAATCCTGATATGATAAATATCTCAGACACATTTTACTTCATTATGTTGTTGTCATGAAGAAGAAATCCCCAACTAACGCAGTTTAAGCAGAGATTGACAGTTCAAGACCATTAAACACAATTCACTCTAGGCTTCTTTGGGCTACTTGAGACCATGTCTTAAAAAAAATGTATTTTTAAAATATTTTACTTGTTATTTTATTATTATTATTATCACATGTCATTTGTGGGTAGATGAATTGTGAAGTGCATTTATGGAAGGAAGGAGAACATGTTTGGGAGTAAGAACTCCCTGTCCACCTTCATATGTTCCCCAGAGATGGAATTCGGGTTTCCCACCTTGTGAAGCAAATGCCTTTACTCACTCACTGAACCATCTATCCTGCCCCAAATAATATTTATTTATTTATTATCTATATATTTTTGAAGCTGAAAAACTGACAGTATCTTCCTTCTTCTGCCAATAGTAATTTATTTATGCTCCCCTCTTGTCCCTTGCTTCTATATCATTCTTCCTAAAGGTCTCTTGATTACATTCCCTTGAACCACAAAAATGATGCTGTGTAATGAAGAGATTAGTAGCTCTAATCTCTTGCCTAAAAAATACTTGCCTAAAAAAAGGGAAAGTATGGAAAATTTGTGGGTAAACAGAAGGGATTCAAAGGATCCTGACTGAAATGTTAGTTAAGGAAGAGAGGAGACTGCAGGCAGAGGTATTGTGTTACACCAATGATTCTTGTTCTTCTTGCCCAGATATAGAGAAATTCAAAAGGGTTTAGATGAGGAAGAAGTAAAACCACCCCATGAGGATAACTGTATCTCACAGTAAAACAGTTTCAAGAAGTAAAATCAGAGGGGCGGCAGACTCAGATCACAGAGGTAAAGCATACCACATATTCCATTGTAATAGTAAGGTTTGAGCAAGTTCTAGAAATGAAAAAATCCTTTAATGTAAGTTAACTGCAGTTATTACTTTTGTGATGTAAGCAAAAGGAAAGGAATGTTCAACCAAAATGTTCACAGTATACCACAATATTAGTGTTTGGAAAAAAGCTGAAGGAAAAAAAAAAGCAAATTATTGCTAACAATTAAATTTTATTACAGGAAGGTGATATTATTTTTGCAATGTTTTGTCAATTACATATTTGCAAAGCAATGAAAAAATATAAAACAGAAAATAGGAACAAAAAATTGAGAAATGCTGTAGAAATCAGGTGGAATATAGATTTGAGTTTGGTCAGTCAGAGCATCTCACTGCTTTCTTTTTATATGCACACAATTTCAGAGCAAATTACAATTATAAACATTATATAAAATATTGAGTCTGTAGAAACTAATAGAGTTGATAGCTGATGAAGTCTACTCAGTTTTCAATAATGTAGCAAATTACTTTTCAGAATATTTATAAAGACTAGGAGAAAGAGAAGAGGAGGAGAGGAAAGCACATAGGACTAGAAAGATAAAGTCAGAGGAGGAATAGATGAGAGAGAGACCATAAAAGAGGGAGCCATTATACATTTCAGGAGAAAACTGACTCTAGAGAAATGTTCAAAGACCTACAAAATTGGCCCTAACCAACAATTTGATTAACAGTGGAAAGGCTACCATAAATTTCCCTCCCTGATACTGAAATTGATGACTTACTTATCCACCATCATAGAGCCATCATCTAGTATCTGATGGAAACAGAAGCAGACACCCACTGCTAAACACCAAGCCAAACTGAAAGCCAAATGCAGAGAAAGAGGACAAGACCAGGCTACAGAAATCCACAGAGACAGCTGACCTGAACAAGAAGGAGCTAATGGGCCCCCAGACTGATAGCTGGAATCCAGCATTGGACAGATTCAGACTCACTGAACATGAGTATCAGTTAGGCCTGGGCAATCTAAGGGACCTCAGATAGTGGAACCAGGGTGTATCCCCGGTGCATAAAAGGACTTTGGGAGCACATTCCCCATAGAGTGATACTCCCTTAACCTAGAGGCAGGAGGAAGGGCCTAGTCCCTACTCCAAATAACTTGACATATTTAGATGACCCTTGCAGGAAGGCATCACCCTACATGTGAAGTGGAGGAGGGAATGGGATAGGAGGGTGGCCAGGGGGCATGGGAGGGTGGAAGAGAGGGAGGGACTGAGAGGGAACTGGGTTTGATATGTAAAATAAGAAAAATAAATAAATAAAAAGACACTTCTATGGTGGTGAATAGAGAAAATCTAAAAAGAATAAATGTCTTAAGTCACACAAAAGTATAACTCCTTAAAGCTGAAGGAGCATGGTAGATAACTAACAAATTACTTAAGAGATAGTCTGACAAAAGGGAACAGTGAAATTTCCATGCAGAAAATTGGGAATTAAGAAGTTTAGTTTCATGTGTCCTATACTCTCTTCATTTTTCTCAATAATTAAAATTATTGCATGGAAATAAACTTAATGTTTTTCAGAAATAATTTGCCAATTTTTCCTATCTAAGTGAACTTCTACTACTTCCAGAGTCAAATTTCTTTAATGATATGACACCTGGAGGTTGACCACGTTCTAGGGCAGGGTCTTCAGCCAAGAGTGTTGGACAATACAAATTGGACTACAGGATATGTTTATGTATTTGTGTGTGTGCCTATACCTGCATGCTTGTTGTGTATATATATGTGTGTGTGTGTGTGTGTGTGTGTGTGTGTGTGAGAGAGAGAGAGAGAGAGAGAGAGAATGCAATGTTAGTTCTGTAAGGAATATATATGCTTGCAATAACAATTAAAGAAAAACTGGGTCCATGTATTTGAAGGAGAAAGGAAGAGTATAAGAGTTTATGGGAGGGCTTGGAGAATGGGTAGGGGAGGGAGAAATATTGTAATTATACCATGATCTCAAAAACAAATGTCAAGGAGAATACACAATTCTGTGGGTGGTAAGGCATTGGGAAAAGAGCACCCATTTATACACCCTTTGTGTTTTCATTTACTTGTGTGTGTTTGTACTACATTTCCTGTATGGTCTAGGTGCTAGTACTTAGTGAAAAACCTTTGAATGAAAAGTAGTGAAACATGATCTAGGAGTATAGTGGGAGTTAAACTTTTACTTCTGATGTAAATTAGCACAAGGCAGCCTCATTGTGACTAGATACATCACACAGTGAATATTGCCAGATTGTAATCTAAATATGTGTATTTGATGTGTATGTGAACAGCCATCAGAACAATGAAGTGGCAGCACAAGACATCAAACAACTGCAAAGATGGCCATGATGTCTCAAGCACAGACACACAGTAAGAGCGTAAGAGCTGCTCACATTTGGTATACTGTTTGAGAAACAATGACTGCAAAATATCCTCCTCCATATCGTTAGATATATTTAATTTGTAATTAAAAGCCTAACAACAAACCAAACCAAATGGACACACACAATGAGAGAGAGAGTCTGCCCTCAAAAAATATTCCTCATGAGAAGAGAATTAATGTCTACAAAACACAGTTAACTGGTGGTAGAGCAAAATCAATACTAGCAGACTCTAACTTGAAGGGGAAAAATGAGTTTTACTGGGGTTACTTATAGGACTACAGATAGTGGGTTACTTACAGGAGCACATATGACTCAAAGACAGTGACACAGGCAGAGTCCATCCCTGCACTGATGACAGCTTATGAAACTGGAATGCTGGCATTGGTTGGTTGGTTGATTGGTTGAACAATGTGCAGGCTGCTCAGCAGTTTGGAGAAGATCCCTGCCAGACAGCTCCGTGTATCTCTCTTTCCATGCAGTTCATCTGGTGTGATAGCATTAGTCATTAGTCAGTCAGTAGTCCTAGTATTGTTACTTGTGTGTGTGTGTGTGTGTGTGTGTGTGTGTGTGTGTGTGTTCAGGGTGTTTATTTAATGTCTGTCCGAATGGATACGGTCATATAAGACTCAATTAAAATACATCCACATCATCATTTTACACCTTTTACATGCTCTCTCCCCCCCCTTTTTAAATGAATTTGAAACAAGGTTGTTTTACATGTCAATCCATGTTCCCTCACTCTCCCATCCTCCCCTGTCACCCCCCACCAAACCCCAGCCCATCCCCTTTCTGCTACCCAGGGAGGGTAAGGCCTTCCATGGGAGTCTTCAAAGTCTGTCATGTCATTTGGGGCAGGGCCTAGGCCCTCCTCCATGTGTCTAGGCTGAAGGGGGGAAGGGTCTAGTGAACCTGATCAGTTTCAGGGACTTTCTTAAACTTTGAATGACATATTTCCTGACCTTAAGAAACTGGCTACTTGAAACTTTAAAGGAGTATACATTCTCTTAATACTTTAATGCATCAAATAAAATTAATACTTACTGGTGCTTCATAATAACTGCATTGTCAACCTTCCTAGAAGAAATATTACACCTTAAAATATCCAAGCTGATTTGAAGCATGATACATTCTTGTTGAGAATCCCGTCATTTAGGAAAATCTTGATGTAAAGATCAGTAGTCCAAAGAAATAATTGTTTCACTAAAACAAATTATTTGTAAGTTCAACAATAAGAACTAAGGTATATGATATATTACTTTATCCATACCAGTTTGTTTTTTCAATAAGTTAAAATGAAAAAAGAATCCACTTAAGGAAAATCTTGTCCTGTGCTTGGATGATGTAAAAACAATTGTTCTCCCATCACTACAATGTCAAGGAGAAAGCTTTCTATCTAAGAAATATGATTAAACCCTGTGGTAATAATGCCTGTGCCTTGGGAGATAAATAATATGATGTTATCAGAGAGTCCCTGGTGTAAAGCAATAACAGGGAGAAATCGTTGTCTATATAATATGATAAGCTACACAGCATTATCTAATTCTTATGTATTCCAGATAATAAATATTTTTGTTCTCTCAAAGCAAACAAAATTATATAAATCCAAGCTACAATATATCTGGAAAAACATGTGCTTTTCTAACTGAATTCAAAGAAATATTTGGAAATGTCACATGGAAATTAGTCATTTATTTATGAAATTTTCTTTGCAAAAACATTATAAATCATGATGTGAATATAAATTATGACTATTATTGTGTTTTAATTAAACTATAAAATGTAATGAATCCTCCTTTGTTGTACAGTACTCATAACATATAAGGAAACAGCTGACCATTTCAAAACAACTTTGTAAAATGTGAAGATAAACTAAAACAAGACTAGACTCAAAATATTAGGAAGAATTAATTAGGCTGGATAATTCTGCTGCATATATATTTTTGTGCCATTTTCTCTTTTATGATATTTTTATTGATTCTTTGTGAATATATATATATGTATATATATATATTATTGTGTGTTGACTAGCTGTGGGTCTCTGTGTTAATCTTTATAAACTGCAAGAAGTCTTGCAAATAAAGGTTGAATTATGTTCTAATCTATGATTATTATGCCAGTGAACATATATTTCTAGACATGTTATTATTATAGCTTACACAGTTCATAGATGGTTAAAATTTCTCCAGGGGTATCATGCATAGCAACTTCTAACACTATAAACTCTACCAAGTATAGCTGTAGCTTCGAGTTGAGTACCAGCTATATACCTCCATTCCTATGTCCCTGGTATGGGGAGTCTTCAGAAATAGGATCATACTGAGAAGTATAGGAGGGAAGCCAAAAGGGACCTGATTGGACAATAACTCAAAAACAGGTAATTGAGTTGATGTTGTCTGATCTGGCAATCTAAGTGGGATTGAATGTGGATTGACAAACTCCATCAATTTTGAGCAATTTAAAATTTGTATATGAACATAGACAAGTATGTTTCTTTCTTTCTTGAAAAGAGATTGTGGGTGATCAGGCATATTTTGCATGTGTTCAATGGTGTTCTCACAGAGAATTTTAGTCTTTGTCAAAAGTTTTTTTCTGTTAGTGAGATCTCAAGATGAAGGCAAATAATTATCCTTATATTGGGATACAATTGATTACAGCAATTTCTACCTTTGTTACTATTAGTCAGAACTAATAACATGGCCCAGAATCATACTCACTGGAATGCATATGCTAGATCTTATTTCCTAGTTTAAACTATTGTAGCCTTTGAACTTCCCTTACTATAAAGACTACAAAGATGAGTATTTCTCTGTATCATAAGAAGTAATTGAAGTGATGGCATTCTATTATGTTAGCTATATTGCATGGCATAATCTCACTAATAGGAACTCACTCGGGTGCATGGTGTGAGTTTTGATTACAAGGTATTACACTCTCAGTCATTGAAGAAACTATAGCAACTGCTATTCTTTAGGCAGTTGTCTTATTCAAGTCATATTCTCAGATAGCATGGCCACCTTCTCTTGAGTAACCACAAGAAGTATCTTGATTACCTCTCAATCTCTTTTTCAAAAGACATAAAGTGGGTTTAGGAAGACAAAGTACAATAATTACTTGTCAAGCATTAACTTTATAGGGAAATACTTTAAATTTCTTAAGGTTTTTATGGAATTTGACAACCTGATTCTTTATCAAAAGACAAGATATCTGCTCAAGAAAATTGTTCATTCTAACATTATAGGACCACATTTTAAAAAATAGAAGACAAAGTTTAATTAAATATAGAGGTAAAAGACAGCTTGAGGTTTTTATTTTACTGTAAGCCTTTCACAGTTAAATGAACTTCCAAATAAAGTAAAAGAAAAAAGTTTCATCATAGGCTCAGAAAGTATCTAATATTCCGTGGCGATGTCAATTTTGCTATTAGTTTATTTTCTTTTCCATTCATCAAATAAAGTTAGTCTAGTGATTAACAGTGGACATTTAGTGGCCAGACATAGCTTTACCTCAACTAGAGATTACTGCTAAGCAGATGCTGACCAAAAAGGAGATTTGCTTCAAGTTTTATTCATTCAGAATTATGCCAGCTGTAGGTTTCAATTTCTCTTTGTAGGCTAGTTTCCCTTTATTAAAAATACCTTTGCTTTTTTTTCTCACATAATATATCATGATTGCTGTTTCTCTTCCCACTTTTTTTCACATTTCCTTTCATTTGGACCAACTCCTTTCTGTCTTTCATTAGAAAACAAAAAGGCTTAGAGGATTAATAAGAAAATACACTAAGATAAAACTATCACATTGAAATTGGATAAAACCAACAGAAGGGAAAGAGCCCAAGGCACAGAATCAAAGACCACCTTTCTGCAGACTCAGGAATCCCATTTAAAGCACTAAACAGGAAGCCTTAGCATACACACAGAATACCTGGTGCAGACCCATGCAGGCGCTGTGAATGCTGCCTAGATCTTGTGAGTTTTAGAAGGTTGTGTTTTCCTCCATCACCTCTGGCTCTTAAACTCTTTCTGCCTCCTCCCCAACAGGGGAGGGATTTAATAGAGACATCCCACTTAGGACTGAGTGTCCCAAACTCTCTTTGCATAATGTAAGATTGCAATCTCTGCATTTGTTCCTATAACCCCAAGGAGAAAGCTTCTCTGATGGTGGGTGGAGAAGGAACTGATCTATAAGTATAGGATAATGCCATTGGGAGTCTTTACTGTAATACTGTTAATGTGACTTCAAAGCTTTTTCTTTCAGCTAAACCTCTTTGGAGACACTTTGAAAGAGAACAGTACTATTCGGTTTTATTCCAGGTCCCTTAACTATCCAGTCCGATTTATGGTCACCCAAGGCAATGCTGGGTATAGCTCCCACCTTTTGGAATAGTACTTAAGTCAAACCTGCTCTTGGCTGGTTACTTTCATAAGCTTTGTGACACGTTTGCTCTAGCTTTCCTTGGAGGCAGGACACCTTTGAAAATCTAATGGTTTGTGCCTAGGGTGGCATTTATGTTTCTCTCTTGTTAGAATGCAGATTATATTCTGGCACCAAAGATTCTAGAATGTGGAAGTGAAGGCTCTAAGTAAGCACCAACTAGACCTTTCCATATTCAGTGATGTGTAGGTGTTTGTCTCATCAGTGGGGCCTTGCTGTCATTTTGAGGCAACAGTCTGAGTTTTGGGGAGAATCCCATGGTACCCCTTTCGCCAACAATTCAATTAGATATAACACAATCCAGGCACTGGAAGCTTCATTTTGTGACAGTTGGTACTATGTCTCCCCCATTATTTGGTGATTTAATTTAGATCACTTCATATATGAATATATTTTAGGAAGTTTCTAGTCTATTTGGTTTACACACCTTCAGGTAAATCATTGTATATTGTGGTTTTATTTTTGAAATTTGATTATATTTCAGTTAAATAAGGATTTCTTTAATTAAAACAGCTAAACAAAAATATCATTCTAGTACATTAAATTTTTTGCCAGAAAAATATAGTTGATGGCTCATCAGGTAAGGGAATATTGAGTGAATTCTCTCTCTCTCTCTGTCTCTCTCTCTCTCTCTCTCTCTCTATATATATATATATATATATATATATATATATATATGTTAAATGAGAAATTGATATACAAATTACCATTCATGAACATAGGTTTTTATGTTTCCATTTTGTTTTGCTGTTAAGTTTGCTTGCTTGCTTGCTAGTTTGTTTCAAAACAGGGGTTTTCTGTGTAAAGCCATGGCTGTCCTGTAATTAACTTCATAAATAAGGCTGGATTTGAATTCACAGAGATGCACCTGACTCTGCCTCCCTAGTGCTGGGCTTGAAATTGTGGGCCACCACACCCAGCTGATGCCATGTTTCAAATTATACAAAATCTGAGTCTTTGTAAAGCAGCTTGTGTTTGCATTAAAATTTCATTTACTAGCCTCTATCACATGAACAAGGTTATAGTTAAAGTTCTTTTAACAGAATAACATTTTTAGATATATCTGTACCTGAAATAAGACTTAAACTAACCCAGAGTCTTTCATTATCAATTTTAATATTGAAGACAAGGGACATGCCATATTAGAAACACTTATTGAAGGAAGTGTTATTCCTAGGTGCAGATCTACCAGTAGCTCTCAGCATTAGATATGATAAATGAAGTGTACACCTGTGTCATTGGTTACATGAGAGAGACAAAATGGAACTTCAGTATATATCATATAGAAAGAAGGCCGATAGTAATTTGGGATTCAAAACGTTATAAAACCAGAGGAAATCAAATCTAACACTGACAAAAGAATTAAAAATAAGAGATAGTTTTTAAAAGAATATGATATAATTCTGATCAAAACATTTTACTTCAATAGAATGCATTAAATTAAAACCTTAATGTGCAACATGATGCAAGTGTTTGTATAATATATTAATAAATGTTTTCTGGTTATAGGCACTCTACAGAATGACTTAAAAGAATAGATTAGTTTTCAAAACTATAATCAAAGAAAATGTTTGTTAACCCAAAATATTACTTTGAACACAATTATAATAGACCTTTAAATTCTTCCTTAATCAGTTCTGAGAGATTTTATACCTATTGTAAAGACAGGGAAAATAAGGGTCAGAACACCTATGTATTTATCTACAATTAATATAGCTATTGTTGTAACTTGACTACATCTGGAATTAACTAAAACCCAAATGGCGTGGCACACCTATGAGGGAATTTTCTTAATTAGATAATTTGAAGTGAGAAGATTTTCTTTGAATACTAATCTTTTGAGGTGGGAAGATCCATCTTGAATTTGGGCCACACCTTCTGCTGGATGCCTAAAGAACATGGAAAAAGGAAACTTCTTTATTTTGCTTGCTTGCCCTGACTCTCAATGGCAAGTCCATTCCTTCACTGGAATTCTTCAGAATTCCAGCATATACTAAAGAGCAGTTGAGATATCTAAAAAGTGTAAACTGAAGAGCTACAGGATTCCTGAACTTTTTGTTCGTAGACAGCAAATGTTGGGGTAGCTTAATCATAGCCTGTAAGTCATTAAAATAAATCCCCTTTCTATATGTACTTAGATTTATTCTATAAATTCTATTCCTCTAGAGAACCCTGACTAAAGCATCTTTGTAGGATATGTGACTATGTATCATGTCTGAAAACCCAAGGTTTATAACTCATGCCATTCTTAATCTAATACTACTATATCCTTGCAAGTATAGAGGACAAAACATCCTTGGATATAGTGAAGGCTATCAAAATATCCCTCTATTAACATTAAATGAGTATCTGGGAAATTAAATATTTTCTGATTGAATTGCATCTCATTTTCTTCATACCCTTCTCTTTAATGATATATAATTTGTTTTATAGTGACTTAATTTTTACAAAGTTAAGTTACCTCTTTTTTATTTAAATATTTTAATTTATTTTACATACCAATCACAAATCCCCTTCCCTCTCTTCCTCCTGCTCCCCCGTCACTCCTTTCACTTCTCACCCCCAAAACTATCTCCCCACAAACTCCTCAGAAAAGTTGACTCTCATAAGAAGTCAACAAGCCTGTCACATTAACTTGGAGCAGGACCAAGAATCCCCCTCCCCTGCATCAAGGCAGAGCAAGGCATCCTGTCATAAAGAATAGATTCCAAAAAGCCAGCTCATGCACCAGGGATAGATCTGGTCTCACTGCCAGAAGACCCTCAAACAGACCAGTCTACAAAAATGTTTCCCACATGCAGAGGACCTAGTTAGTTTCCATGCAGTCTCTCTAGTTATCAGTGTAGAGTCTTTGGGTTTCCACGACCTAAGGTCAGCTTTCTTATTGCTTTGATCGTGATCATAGATATCACTTCAAAGTGTATATAGCACTTTATGTTTGTTGGACTTTAATTCTGTCTCAAATTTATTCGTTTAAGGTGTGTGTGTGTGTGTATGTGTGTGTGTGTGTGTGTGTGTGTGTGTTTGTGTCTATGTTGTGTATGTATGTGTGTTCCTTTGTGGGTTGGTGTCCAAAGAGTAATAGTGAATTTATCATTGGAAACTTTGAAAGCCAGTACCCTAGAACAGTACATTAAATGGATAAAACACTATGATAGCCAACCTGATTAAATATATCCAACTAAACAATCTTCCATGTTGGAAGGAGAAACTCTCAGTGTAAAAATATGTATATCTAACAAACCAAACCTAAGGAAATTATAGGAAGCATTATTTTGGAACAAAGAGATTGTGGAAAACTGAAGCAATATTTTTTAAAACACAAAATACCACTGAGAATATAAGCAACCCCCCAAATAACACATATATTTCAATAATAACCTTAAGCATCAATGGTCTCAATACCCCAACCAAGTGACACAGAGTGGCTGAATGGATCAAGAAACAATATGTGTCTGATACCTACCAAAAACACATCTTAGTTATAAAGACAGACATTGTCTTATAGTACAGTAGTATTTCTATCAAACATCCTGTGTCCTTTTAAAGCTATTGTTTCCTAGTCTTCTAAATGTGCATATGAATTCCCCATTTTATGAAACCCACATTCCTTAGGAGCCTGATGATAGATCCGATGTTTTCACTAAGAAATGTCCCCCTTTCCTGTGACCTCAGATATTTGGATACTTAGTTCCTAGGTATTAACAGTGCTTAGTTAGGTTCATTGCCACAATAAAACTTAACCAGTGAGGAAGATCCAATACCTATGATAGCTATTTAGCGATGGTTTACAACCTTGTTGTATGAGATAGAATCTTTAACTTTCAAAGAGTGAAACTGTCATTACTATTACAATCCCCAGTGAGAGTTTATTAAAAGAAATGATTAGGAAGAAGAAAACAGAAAAGAAAGCCATCTAAACCACCCTGAACAGATTTTGATATAGGCATTAGCAAGACTTAATTTCTTTCCTACTGAAGTCCACTACAAGATATAGACTTCTTGTTTTTCATAACAACTTGAGATGCTATTTACAGTCCAGAGTGAGTCTACAAGTTGGTCATTGCTTCTCCTTCATTACAGCTTGGTAGGAACCATTAGGAGACAAAGTTAATGAAGATAATTCTTCAACATTACATTTAATGTAAGTCTTATTTAGTAAGATAAATCATAAACATTCAGTTGACTGGACCATGAACCAGAGCCCTGTGGAAGGATAAGATCAAAGAAATAGTTTTTCTCTACATCTAGTTTGACTTAAGTTTTATTTAATGAGTAAGTATAACAGTACAATGAGGTGTTGTTACATCAGACTCCTGTATATAGCGTAAATACCTGGAAACCTTGCAATAGAAATCAGTTAAAGCAATTGTCCTCTCGGCAGTGCTCTTCTAACAATAGCTACTTATGCCTCTGTAGTAGATGTTATGTCCAGTTGGAGTGGACATTATAGAACAAAATTAAATTAAATCCAGATTCCACTTGCAAATATCACAAAAAAAATAGTATCTAATCGGTCATTTAAATAAAAAAAGTATAATCCTGTCATATCATTTTAACACAATCATTGAGGAATGTCATAGGGACACCTTTGGGTATCCTGAATAATTTTCCCAAACTCATGAGTTTAACAACAGGATTTCTTATAGCCTTCTTTAATTAGGAACATGTACAATTAGGGCTCAGATGGACACATCAGAGATGTGAGAAATACTCTTCCAATGGGAGATAGTGTTCCATAGTGGAGAAATAAATTTTTCTTAACATTTGACCTCAACATTTATGAAGGTAATCCTGTTTTTGTTGGTTGCAGGCAGATACTATAGTACTGAATTAAAACAAGGTCTTGTTTTTACGTCTGGAGTATATATCAAGAAGAAAGTCACTGGACAGAACAGTAGTTAAGAGCACTGGCTAATGTATAGGATGACTCTGGTTTGAAGCCCAGCACCCATCGGGTGGTCCTCAACTATCCATTATTTCAGGGCATCTAAAGTACTCTTCTAACATCTGCCTTCTGTTGGAACCAAATATATATGCAGGCAAAATATTCACACATAAAATCAAGTAATTCTAAAAAATAATAGCATTGTAAGAGAAAAATAATTATTCAAATAACATCTTTTATGGTTAAGTATGACATTTAAGGACTACAGTCTTTTGACTATTATGGAAACATACTGACCATTTTAATTCAGGTTATACATTATTGATGGGTGTTTAAGACTGTGATGGTGGCCAAAACTAATATTTTTTACTGCCAAATATAGCTAAAGATCTGGTCTTTAGGAGTCATATGGGACCTTACACATTTTTTGACAGCATCATTTCATTTACCTTAAGAAATACACCAATATTCTCTTCAAGATTTTTTAACTTATATTTTGTTCAAATGAAAATTATTATTTATTTATTTGGTGTGTGTGTGTGTGTGTGTGTGTGTGTGTGTGTGTATCTTTATGAGTATATGGAGCATATCTGAAGACAGCTTACAGGACTCAGTACACTTCTGCCACTATGTGGATCCCAAGAACTGTATTTGGCAGCAAGGGCCATTGCATACTGAGCCACCCTACCATCCAGTAAATGTATTAAGTAACCTTCCATTTCAACCTACTATCGTAAAATATAACAGTGGGTATATATTGTATAATATATCTTGTGATAATGTAGTATATGCATATGTTTCCAAAATAATTTTTTTAATATTTTAAAGCACTCTGCCTATAGAAATTCTTTACCAAAGTTGGCAATTGTTGCAAATAATGGCAAATTAGAAATAAACTTCTGAATAGTGTATAATGTTATTTAGAGGGCTATTTTATTCAAAATGAGATGACTGGAGTAGGGTATTGATATCACTGAGAAAGCTTCCATAAGTCCTCCACCCTTCAGTCTCCACCTCCCTGTTATTTTATGCTAATAGATGGCAAACCCTGCTTATTCTTTTTAGATGCCAATTGAAATTTTGTGCAGAAGCTCAGGTGTTAGTGGCTTTTCCAGGGGTGATGAGATGATGAGATCTGATTTGCTTTATGAAAATGTAATTTAATTTAAGTCATTTGTAAGTTTTATGATACGTTCATCATGGACAGCATGTGTGTAAGGAACGTTAATTTGAAGCTGTGAGGATAACCAGCTGTGTTTCTCTGATATGGAAACTATAATATTTATATTAATCATTTCATGAAATGGAATCATTCAGACAGAAAATTCATTATACTTCACTGATGAAAGATGAAATCACAATGCTCATGTGTATTAATTTTAAACTATGCACCAGCAAATCCTCAGAGCCCACAATATCTTAATGATGCCATATTAATGAACTTTTAGAAAACATAATCTATTATATACATAGTTTATTTCTATTAATGTTTTAGAATTCAATTTACTCATAGCTAATACACACTTCAAACCTAAAAACTATACATAACTATTGAGTGCCAGGTGATATTTTCTTGTTTATATGTAAGTTTACTGTTTTCAAAGAATGTTAAATCAGATTAAATATATCTATGTTTTCAAAAATTATTTTGTGTGTGTGTGTGTGTGTGTGTGTGTGTGTGTGTGTGTGTGTGTGATGTATACATGTAATTGTAGATGCCTGTGGAGTCCAGAAGAGAGTGTTAGGGCACCAGGGGCTGCAGTTTACAAGAATTTGTGAGGTCTCTAGTGTGGATGTTGTGAAACATATTCAGGCCCTCTGCAAGAGCAATAGTGCTCATGACAACAATCTCTATGGCCTCTTAAATGTCATTTCTTTGTGATGAAACCTTTCAAATTCATTTCCTCAACATTGTTGAAATGTTCATTCTGTTTTTCATTATCTTTGATCAACTTTTTATTCAAGTGCACACTAGAGCTTATGTCCCTTAGTGATTAACTTTTCCCCATCCTTCTCCATTCTACAACCCAGCCTCCAGTTCGTACCATTCTACTGGTGGGGTTTTTTTTTTTTTTTTTTCCTTGATTTTTCTTTCTTTCTTTTTTTTTCTTATTTATTTATTTATTTCATATAACCAAGTCCATTTAAATGAAAACAAACATTTATAGACAATATTTGGGCATCGTTCTTTCCAATCTACTTCCTGCTGATAAGGGGCGCTTTCATGGGGGATTCTAAGAAGATGCAGAAATCCTGGCTGTAGTCTATAAGGCTGCTTTGTCCAGCTGTTTTGAATGTAGGATCCTACTGGTGGTTTTTTTGAGATCACTCTATTTCAATCCTTCATGAATTAAGTCATGTGATTTTTGTGTTTTGGTGCTGTTCTTTTTTCAGCACAAACTTAATATGGTGATCTCCCAATACATCTGTGTGTTCACAACTGACAGTGTTCCCTCCCTTTATAAGGGAAAATTAGTATAGGTAGATTGTGCACTTAAATTGTGTTCCTTTCTTGACTATTTCAAACAATGCTATAGTAGACACTGGAGCTTGGAAGCTTCTTTGGCATACTGATGATAGTTCTTTTAGAAAAAATACCCAGTCATTGAATCGCTAAATGACACTGGAGTTTAATTTTTAACTTTTGGGGATATTCCAGAACCCTTTTTTTTTTTTAAATTTACATTCCCACTAAATATTGAACCATGGTATACAGGATTTTTTTTTTTACATTTACAATTACATTTTATTATTATAGCAGCTGTCCTACCATAAGGACTAGATAACAGGTGAAGGTAAATTAGGAGTAGCAGTTATGGAGTTGTCCAGACCACTAAGTTAGTAGCAGTGGAGATGGAAGACACACAGGGATCTAAAGGGAACAATGAGAAATGCAATAAACTATTTCAACACATTCATTCATTACACACACATTTATACAACCACTAGAGTGTCCTTGGGAATTCTGCCAAATTCTAAAGAGATGCACGGTCCTTGGTATACATGATTTTTAACATCTTTGACAAAATTTGCCCTTTATATTTGTAACATTTATTCTTTTTAAAAGACATATGCTTAATTTTGTTTTTGTTATTTTTGTTGTTTTTACATCCCAACCAAAGTTTCCCACTTTCTCTCTTCCCCACCACATCCTCTCCCTCTCTATCCTCTCCTCATTCTCTGTTTCTCTTCAGATACTGGTGGGTATCCCATGGAGATCTGCCAGCCATAATAGATCAAGTGATAGTGAGACTGGACATCTTCTCTTCTAATAAGTATGGATGAGGCATCTGGTATGGGGAATGGGTGACAAAAGCAGACAACAGAGTCACAGACAGTCCCTGCTCTCACTCAAAAAGACCAAGTTATACAATGGGGACATATATGTAGAAGGCCTAGGCAGGGCTCATGCAGACTGCCTGGTTGTTGGTTCAGTATCTGTTGAGGTCCTAAAAGTCCTTCTTATTTGGTTCTGAGGATTTTCTTCTGGTACCCATGACTTCACTGATTGCTACAAATGCTTCCTCTCCCTCTTCCACAGAATTCCTCAAGCTCTACCTGATGTTTGACAGTGGACTTCTTTTCTATTTCTATCAGTTTCTGGGCAAACCTTCTTAACAGTTGGGCTATGCATAAATCTATGAGTATAGCAGAATATCATTAGGAGTCATTTCATTGACCTCTTTTTTTCCCAGTCACATTTGATTCTATCCTACATCTCCAGGACATCCTGTATCAGGTCCTTGTCCTCAGGGCTGTGAGCTCCTGATCTGTTTAACAAATTATTATTTTTCAATAAAAAGTCAGGAGTCAGTTATTGGGGTAAGAACCTGAATGATCTGAATGATCAGAGAAGCATTGGAGAAGCCACCAATCACCTCCTACCTCTTCTGCTTATTGCTAGAAAAGGATGGAGATCATCTCTCAACTCCAATTTACCACTTCCTGTCTCTAATTTTTCCACAGTCTCCTTAACCTCTATGGTTAATTTTGATCTTCTATTGGCTACCTCCACCCTCTGACTCAAAGCAAGCTTTATTTTAAGAATTAAATCAAAATATCACACAAGTTCCTCCTCAGATTATAGGTTTCCATTTAGGCAAGTCATTAGTTGGTTGGTTACTTCAAGAAATTCTGTGGCATCTTCACACCTGCACATCTTGCAAGCAGGACAAATGATAGGACCCAGGGTATGTGGATGGGTTAATGTTCAGTACCTCCAGTGTAAGTCTTACCTGGTAATAGTGGATGGCCACTTCAGGTTCTGTGCCCCGCCCCATTGCTAGGAATTTTAGCTAGGATCCCCCTCATAGACAGTTTCCATTTTAATAAGTTTCTTAGTTTTCCAAGAGACACCCCAATTTCAGTTGTCTCTCCCAGTACTCTCTTCCTCCATCCTCCACCCACCTAACCTCAATGTCTCTCAACAGAAGAAAGAATTTAAAAATGTAGTAAATTAAAAGTGATGATATCAGGAAATTTGCTGGCCAAAAATGGAACTATAACAGATCACCCTGAGTACGTTAACACAGACTGAGAAAGAAAAACATGCTATGGTACTCACTTCTAAGTAAATATTGGCTGTAAAGGATAACCAACCTACAATCCACAGACCCATAGAACCTAAATAACAAGGATGACTCAAGGGAGAGATTCATGAATCTAATTGTCAAAGGGAAATATTTATTACTTGTTATTTTAAATTGTGTGTGTGTGTGTGTGTGTGTGTGTGTGTGTGTGTGTGTATGTGTATGTGTATATGAGTGCAATACCATCTGAGTCCAAGAGAGGGTGTAAGATCTGGAACTAAAGTTACAGTTGGTTGTGATCTGCCTAATGGGGGTACTGGAAACCCAACTCAGGGCCTTTGCAGGTACAGAGTACATTTTAAACCACTGAGTCATCTGTCCAGCCACCTGAAGAGAGCCATTCTTTTTAGATGAATGAGACAATTTGGTGATATTCCTTTTGCTGCCTTGAGATTCTTGTCTTTCTTTTTCAACCACTGTTGATAGCTTTTTTATGGTACAATGGTTAAACTTACCTGGTGGCCACAGAGTGAGTTATTTGTTTAACCTTTTGTTGGTTCTCTCGAGATTTTCTTAGGTCCCAATAATTCTTTTTATGTTTTCCATCTGAGAGTTCACCTTGTTAGTATCTGATCTTTTTTTTTTTCCTTTGAGAGTTAACTGAGTTATGATATCTTGATACTTTTAGGACTTCTTGATGTGTAGTATGATTCTCACTTTGAAGAACCAGTCAAGTATTCCTTTGCTCATAATTTCAATCTTTGGGTGCCCTTTACCCAGAAATCAAATAAACAACTTTTAACCTCTGAGCTCACAGTCACTTCCATTATTGCATCAATAGATACTATCCTCCAACCAAGTTTACTGAGAGATTTGTATTAGTATGTTGTTATTGTTTCAGACATGGAGGGATGAAATTAAAGCAATGCTTTCCACAAATATCCAGCATGTGCATTGTTAAGCATGAATAGTAAGAACATTAACAAAGGATAGTTGGATCACATAACCCTCTCCACAGTCAGAGGTATTCCAACTGCCTGTAATCAGAGGCAGGTGGTTCTCTGTGAGTTTGAAGTCAGCCTGGTCTACAGAGTGATTTCCATGACAAAAAGGACTACACAAATAAACCTTGTTTCTAAAAAACAAACAAATAAAAAGAGAACAATGTCATAACCAACCTTTATTTGCCTTGCATTTCCAATGTAATCAGACTTCACAATTAAGCTATGTATAATTTTAATCATGTTATAAACCTCTCCATGAACTTGATCCAAAAGCAATGCAAGTGTGTATATGTATGAAATAGCAATAATGGTATGTGAACATGAGATAGAACAAATGGCCTTATAAAGTGAATATCCATAATAAATATTAGAAGCACCATATGAATATTTTATAGCATTTTTTTGTTACCTAGATAAGTTTTGGTCAGTTAAATTCAGTAAGTTAATTGTGAAACCTTGTTAAGAATTTTGGTAAAGGGACCCTTATTCCTTTCCCATGTAACATTTCTGTGGTGTTCAATAAATGCAGAATAGAAGTCCTTAGTTAGAGAACAGGGAGAAAGGAATAGTTAATAATTCAATTGGTTAGATTACTTCAGGGAGAAGTACTTTGGTCCTTAATGTGACACCTATGTATTACTGGCAACTTTAGTTTATCATAAGTGCATTCAAACTGACACAATGCCTCATAACTACCAAATAGAGTATTATTCTCTATTATGTTGTCTAAGATAGAGCAGATAGTATAAGTTACAAAGTAACAAGTGTGAGAGTGAGCTGGTTTTCCCCTCATCTTATATACTCCCTACTAATATGGCCTGGTAGATATATGTATTAACACCTACTACTCTGTAACAGGTAGTAGTGGAGTCTGTCATATTGAGAAAACAGTAATTCCTTGGGGTCTCAAAAAGGTGCAAACTGTGGAGAGGGTTGTATGATCCAACTACCCTTTGTGTTGCAGTTGGTTCTTCATGTTTTAGAACCTGTAAGTCTGAGGATGTGAATATATAAAGGTATTATTTTAATCAATTTTCTGTTTCATTACTTTTGTTTTGGCTTAATTGAAAGTACTGGAAAATTAAAATATGGAAAGAAAAGAATAAAAGGTAGAGGAAGAGAGGGAAGGTAGAAAAAAATAAAACTTCCTTCTGAAAATAAAAGTCTAACAAATCTCTACAATTTGCTTTTTACTAAAGTGAAAAAATTAACAAACTTTATTATAGTTCACCCAAGTAAATTTTAATAACATATCTGTTTCTATATCTCTTTAAGACCGAAAGGTGAATTGCAAGCAAACTCCATATTTATTTTCTCATACTAGATTTTTAAAACTCTCCGAAATACCAAATTTAATGTTGTTCATTTCTCATTAGAAAATAACAAAGTTTTGAAATCACTGAGCAGAATCCTCCTTGCCTTGTTTGAAGCCCTTTCATTTTGCTTGTGCTGATGAAGACTTCAAAGTCAGAACTATGCAGAACCCCATGAAGCATCCTGGGTATTTTAAAGTTGTTTGGTTTTAGTCATGTCACGGAAATTACAGGAAAAGCTATACATTCACTAGTATCAGGTATTAAATTCAGATATTTGCATTCAGCTTCCAACAAATAACTCAGGAATTCTCTCTGCTCCCTTCTCTCTGCTCTCTTCAAGTAGGGGAGATATAAAGAAATAAATTTATCCTGGAGGCAAAAATGTCATCAAATTAGAACTCCATCCTTACAGTCTCATCCTTCAACTAATTTACCTTCCAAATTTTGGTGTCAAGGTATATTCATGTCAGATGTCAGCACCTTAGCATATGGCTTTTATTAAGACAGAAGTTAGTCAACACCAAAATATAATACATTTACAGAAATAAGGCTCTGAAATTGTATAGCTTTGACCAGAGGTCTATTTGGTTACACTTCAGAAACAAAATCACCATTGTTACTACACTTCTTTTGTGTTCCAAAGACAGCTTGAGTCCCTGTCAAGAAGAAATCCAGTGTGAACAAATGCTGCTATGGGGCTGAAAAAGCTGCTTAGAATCATAGAGTCCTATGCATGCAGCATGTAAGATGGATAAATGTCCCTGGATGCTTAAGAATTATGGATTTGAGCTTCTAACAAAATGGTGGTATTACAAAAAACCAGAAGAAAAGTTTATGAGCTACTTAGAAAAAAGAATTCATAGTAGAAGAAAAATAAAACTCAAGAATGCTCAGTGATCTTTTTTTTTTTTGTTTTCCTATTGTTTGTTTTATTAAAACTGGTGAAATGATCAATAACTTACTTATAATCAAAATATACCAGTCAGTCTGTTACTTCCTCTGGTCTGTTGGCAGTAATGGTCTGGAATTCACACTGGTAATCTGGATGATGGGGAAGAGTTTTTACCAGTATATACTTTCTGTGCTTTATTTAAGGTATCACCCACAGTGCTCAAACACCCCTTTGCTAACCAGTCTCTTTGGATTTGGCATATGTAAGAGATCTAGCAGTGATGATGAAAACACTCTGTCTACCCTACCTCAGAAGTTGATGTCCATAGTTTACTTGTAGGAGTTATGCACAGTTTCAGATCCCATACTATAACCAACCCCTCAAGGGTTTTGATCAACTCTCTTTTCGACATAAATTGCATCACCTCACAATGGATTATTTAGGAATTGAAAATTGCAACAATGAATTATAGATGCTTCATGTGGCACATAATGTTTGATTTTATCTTTGCTTGTCATTTTATATTTAATTAAAGACAAGTGTATATGAATACTCCTTCAGTGACAACGGAATATACTGAACCTTAGTTATGGGGAGTATATATTCTAAAAGAAGACAATTAATAGTAAATAATTACTAACATAATTTTAATGAATGATGCTTATTGTATATTTATTATATATTAAATATATTTAATATATATTATATACCTTATAATATATGTTTTATATATTATAGAATTATTATATAAATGACATGTATGTGTTTTATGCACATATGCATGTGATAGGAGATGTCATTCTGTATATGTTTCTCATACTGGTTAATGAATAAAGCACTGTTGGCCAATAGGAAAGGAAAATAGGAGGGACTAGGAGACAAGGAGGAAATAGGAAGTAGGAAGGAGGAGTCAGCATGGAGAGACCATGGAGACCAGATGCCTGCCCCACTCCCCGGTAAGAAGACCACGTGGAAATTTTAGATTAACAGAAATGGGTTAATAATTAAGACAGAGCTAGCCAATAAGAAACAAGTAATGGGCCAACAAAATTATATCAAATACAGAGTCTCAGTGTTTTAATTGGGGCTGGGACGGCGGGGGGACCAGACCAGCAGCGGTAGGAAAAACCATACTCCTTACATGCATGTAAGTGCATATGTGTGTATTTGTGTGAGAAAGAGAGAGAAAGAAGAAGAGAGATATGTGCAAACTCAATTGTATTTTAAAGTTCTGAGAAAATATTTCATTTTACTAGAAATAATAGTTTCATGAAAATAGCCTTTTCAATTTCCTCATTTATTAACAATTTTCATTAACATGTGATGACATATAAGCATCTTTGTCAATCAAGAAATTTTTGTTATTTATAAGTAAATTGGGCAGTGAGGAGATAATCATATTAAAGTAGAATTATCATTTCGGATAAATTTAAATAGAAGGTATGAAATATGAAGTTTCATGCATTGATCATCATGAACAATATAATTTGACACTAAAGTCAAGACAAATGCTTAGGTAGTATGCATCACTGAAATAACGAATAAATAATTCAGTATTTAAGATAGTATAGATTTTACCATTTTTGTTTACATGTAATTAAATAATAATCAATAGACCAAGAAAATACATTCTTTGTAAATACTGTATTTTTTCAGAAATATTTCTCAACATTAAAAATATTTTCTTCTTTTTATGGATCTCAATTAACATGAAAGTAGTAAAGGAATGATTTCAACAAACAGTAAGGGTTATTGCATCATCAAATTATACAAGTTTCTTTATCAGAAAAGGCGTAAGTCAAATCAGGACATGTTTTGTGTCAAAGTTTTTTATGAACTTCAAAATCCATCCATTTGTTTTGGGCCTTAAATATTGTTCTTGCAAATCCAGCCAGCTTCTTATTATTTTCATATGATTGCCAAATGCACTCACCTTTGAGTACAACTTCATTTTTTACCACCACACATAATTTTCTAATGGCCAGTGAAATTGATTACAATATCAGCCATGAGTTCCATTAATATTACGTAAGAATAAAAGCAGCTCTAGGCAGGTTCCTGAATAGAATTCATCTCATTAAATATGCATTTTTTGATTACTGTCTAACCTTCTATAACCTTTACTGTCTGTCTGCTGCCATTAAAGATTAATATAACAGTATATCAGATAAAATAATAATCTGAATGGATCTATATCCCTTACCCCATCTATCAAATCAGGTCAGACCATTAATTTTACTCTTTGAAGACATTTGTGACTGTAAAATCCCCATTTAGAAAGGAAGAAAATGCATTAGAATATAAGGCTGTGCTAGTAAAAATGTGTGGATTATAAAACATAGTTTTTAGACCTAGAAAAGAAAGTTGCTACCTCTCAAAAGAAGTATCTCAAAGGAAGTCAAAAAGAAAAACTGAACTTTATAGTCTTAGTCTACTTTACACCTCCTACTCAACAATCAGTTCTGAAGAGGTATTGCTTATATGTTTACATGTCTTATGCAGATTAAAAATTAGGATAGTTGTATTTCAGTTTCATTTTTATTAAATACACACACACACGCACACACACCGACAAATAAAACACTATTGCCTAGAACATTTTTTGTAAAAACAATGGAAAGATTCATTTTTATATTAGAGTGATGAATTATGCTGCCAAATAAATGTGTTTAACAAATTTCCAGTGCCATATACTTTTAAGACAGTAGTTTTTTGAAATCTTTCTTGAAGAAAATGTAATACCTGACAGAATACTATCAGAAAAGGCAACTTTTCAAGATAAAACCTACAATGCAGTAGACATTATAATTAGTGTGTTTTCCTTATATTATGTAGTTCTGGCTATATTTAATATGAAAAAATTCCAACCCAGTTAAATTAATGTTTTACTGATCTAAAATAGCATGATCATATACATTACCAATACAATATTTCAGAATAGAAAGGACTCCAACAATCTGGAGTTGTCACACCTTTGTAGAAAACAAATTATTTGCCTGCGATCTACCCACAATCTCCTAAATAACTTAAAATAGCCTTAATATTTGCCTAGATGGCTCAATAATTAAAGGTATTTAATACCAAATTTTATGACCTGTGTTCAGTCTAGGGACATACATGTTGAAAAATAAGAACTGACTCTTTCATGATGACATCTGACCTCCACAAGTATACCATGGTAAATACCTGCTGTAAACATGTGCAAATGCATAAATGCATAGAAGAATAAATAAAAGTTGAACAAAAGTTCTAAATTTTGTATAACAAATAATATAATACTATATTCAAATACTTGATAATACTTATTGTAAGTCTTCAGTGCTATGAAAACTGTAATCACACATTGCTTAATCCTGGAGATACAACCAGAGACATTCATCATTATCAGATATTGTCACTGTGAGAATATCACAGAGTAAACTTAGGTAGTAAAATGATTAGACTATAAATATATAATCTCTAGAAACTACTGTTGTATATGCGGTTTATAATTGACCAAAATATCATCACATGACACATTAGTACACTCTAGAAAGTTTATTTAGTACCTAAATAAAGAACCTATATATGTGCATGGCCAGCAGTATTTGGCAAGGTTTTCTCCACAGATAAATGTAGTTTAGCTGATGAATAATAGTACTGAATTTCACATAGTACTGCAATATTTTATTCCATTTCCATTTAGGTACACACCGTGTCTCTCCAAAAATTTATCATATTGTTGTGATAAAAATATTAATGTATTTCTTATGGCTATTGGAACAACATACATAGCCCATAGTTTCAAACCACAGGAATAATAAGATCTGAATTATATGCGGTTACAATGTTTCCTTAGCTTAATCACTGCCTGTGGTTATGGCCAAAACGAAAGTGTACCTCTCATATTCTAAAGGTGTACTCTATCCAGTTCTGTAAAAAATTGTTTATGCCTGGATATAGGTCCATTACATATTAATTATTTTAGTGTTCAATGGCTAGTCTCTAATCCTGTTGGATTGATATCTTAATTAGAAGAATCAAAATATAGACAATACAGACAAAAATCAGAAGAGAGTAGCAAGGGAGATGTTACATGTTGAATCTGAAATGATTCCATACTATTGTTTTAAGAATTGATTTCCCATTAACCTCTCTGAGTAGTGAATGAGGGTGGGGTGTGGGGAAGGAGGGACTAACAGGAGGAGGTGAGAAAGTGGGAACTGGAATTAGTAAGAAAATGAGTAAATATTCTTTTTAATATGAAAGAGATTTAAAAGTCTACAATTTGTTCAAAATAAATTTCAGAAACATGTAAAAAAGAGAATGACTTTCCCAAATATTGAAGCTTTTATCAATTTTCAATTTTCTAATATTTAAGACTATAGTATAATTATATCATTTTTTTTTCTCCATTTCTTTTTGTCCCTCCAAAAGCTCCTATATACCTTTGTCTGTTTCAGAGTCATAGCCTTCACTGTTATTATATGCATATAGATAGATAGATGATAGATAGATAGGAGATAGATTATACATTTCTAAATATAACTTGCTCAGTCTGTATAATGTTAATTGATTAGATATTACATAATCGATTGGGATGTTCTTTCCTGAAGAAGACTTTTTCCCTTCTCAGGGCTCTTTGTTTCTTATAGTTATATGGGTAGGTTTCAGACCTCATGGGCTTTCCTCAATCCACTTTTGTTGTCCTTATCCAGCTTATGTTTAAGTGGTCATGTTTGTGAGACTTTATGAGTATAGCTTCTGATATTATTAGAAGACACAATCTCACAGAAAATATTGTGAACCTTGAACTCCTCCTGCCCCTTACAACCTCATCATAACCGTATTTAGCCATTCTTGGAACATTAAGAAATTGAGACACTCTGCAGCCTTTTGAGGTTCCACTCCACTCCTAGTGTTGGTCCCAGTGGCTCTGTTCTGTTGACCTTCACTGTGTAAATCAACATTGCCACATGCTTCTACTGCTGTACCTTTCTCACCATGATCAGGTAAACTTCTTAGAAACCATGACTGAGGAAACCTAAGGGCAGAGTGAAACTACTTCCTCTTTATCTTGGACTTTAACACTATAAAACATGGGGGAGGGGAAGTCATGCTGTTTTATCTACTCACATTTTGACACCCTGTAATGGCACTCCAAGAAATGACTATACTCATTAGGTATTAATTTGGGGTCATACGTATATTTGAATTTTAGTGTTACGTTCTATTAGTAGAAAATCACAGCTGATATTTGAGATCTGAAGTCCATAGGTTCACATTTAATAGCAGTTACACATGTCTGTCCTCAAAACAGAGGTGACTGACCAGTATTTTGCAGTATATTAAATATGCCAACCAAGTTTGTCATTTTTAAGATGTTTGGGTAGAATGTCACTTTGTTACTTGATTGTGCCCCTAGATGCACTTGCTTTATTGAATTTTTTTTATTTATTTATTTTATATAACCAAGTCCCTTTAAATGAAAACAATCATTTATAGACAATATTTGGGAATTTGGGCGTCGTTCTTTCCAAACTACTTCCTGCTGGTAAGGGGCACTGTCAAAGGGATTCGAAGAAGATGCAGAAATCCTGGCTGTAGTCTGTAAGGCTGCTTTGTCCCCCTGTTTTGAATGTAGGATCACCTGGTACTCTGTTTCAGGCAGTGTGGCTTGATCAAACCACATTAGTCTGGAAGGAATCCACAGCTTTTCATTTTGTGTGGAAACAAAAATAGAAATCCTTGTCCCCAGTAACTTGTCCTTGAACTTAAATTTTGAAGTCAAAGCATTTTTTTATGTAATTTATTATTTTACATATCAATCCCAGTTCCCTCTCCCTCTCTCCCTCCCTCCCTCCCTTCCTTCCTGCCTCCTTCCCTCCTTCCCTCCCTTTTACCCTCTCTGCCCTCTCACATGCACTCTTACCACCCTCCCCTCCCATCCCCCCCACACCAATTCCATATGTAGGGGAATGCCATCCACTTGGGGTCATGTAGATGTGACAGGTCATGTGAAGTAGGGACTAGGGCTGCTCTCCTGTCTCTAGATTAAGGCAGTTATCCCTCCATGGGGGATGTTTTCACAAGATCCTTTTGTGTCCAAATGGATCAAAGACCTCAACATTGATCCAGCCACATTGAACCTCTTAGAAGAGAAAGTAGATGGTACCCTTGAACAAATTGGTATAGGAGACTGCTTCCTGAACATAACTCCAGGGGCACAGACACTGAAAGAAACAATTAATAAATGGGACCTCTTCAAACTTAGAAGCTCCTGTAAGGCAAAGGACACAGTCGACAAGACCAAACGGCAGCCCACAGACTGGGAAAAGGCTTTCACCAATCCTATATCCGACAAAGAGCTGATCTCCAACATATACAAAGAACTCAAGAAACTAGTCAACAAAACACCGAATTACCCTATTAAAAAATGGGGTACAGAACTGAAGAAATAATTCTCAACAGAGGAAATCAAAAAGGCTGAAAGACACTTAAGAAAATGCTCCACACCCTTAGCTATCAGGGAAATGAAAATCAAAACAATTTTGAGATACCATCTTACTCCTGCCAGAATGACTAAAATTAGAAACACTAATGATGACTTATGTTGGAGAGGATGTGTAGAAAGGGGAACACTCCTCCACTGCTGGTGGGAGTGCAAACTCATACAGCCATTTTGGAGATCAATATGGCTGGTGGTTCCTCAGGAAAATGGCAATTAATTTACCACAGGACCCGGCAATCCCCCTCTTAGGCATATACCCAAAGGATCCACATCCATGCAACAAAGACATCTGTTCAACTATGTTCTTAGCAGCACTATTTGTAATAGCAAGAACCTGGAAGCAACCTAGATGCCCCTCAATTGAAGAATGGTTAATGAAGATATTGCACATCTACACAATGTAATACTACTATGCAGAAAAAAATAATGGTATTTTGAAATTCGCAGGCAAGTGGATGGCACTTGAGAAAACCATCCTGAATGAGGTAACCCAGTCGCAAAAAGAGGAACACAGTATGTACTCACTCATATATGGATTTTAGACATAGATCAAAGGATCACCAGCCTATAATTCACACCATGAGAGGAACTAGGATACAAAGTGTATTCTAAGAGATTCATATAAAGTCCCTCACAGAACCAGGAAGGGACAAGTCCCCCAGAGCACAGGGGAAGTGTGGGGGGCAGCAAATGGAGAGAGAAGTAGGAGAAAATGAGGGAGAGGAAAGGAAAACATGTGCCACCAGGAAGATTGAGCCTGGTTAGGAATAAAAGACAAGAGAGAGAGAGAGAGAGAGAGAGAGAGAGAGAGAGAGAGAGAGAACATAAAAGAGGGAGCCAATAATGGTTTGAAGATAAAATTGAACACAAAGAAAGGTCTAGAGAACTACAAGATTGCTGCCAACTAACAATTTGAGCTTCCGTGGAAAGGCTAGCATAAATGCTCTTACTGGAGAGTGAGATCAACAACTAACTTATCCATGGAGCCCTCAACTAATGCCTGATGGAAACAGGAGCAAACACCCATACATAAACACTGAGTGGAAGTAGAACCCAGATGCAGATGGAGAGGACAGGACCAGGCAGCAGAAACACATAGAGACAGCTTACCTGAACAAGGAGGAGCTAATGGGCCACCATACTGATAAGATGTGAAGCCAGCAGGGGACTGACTCAGGCCCCCCTGAATATGGGTCTCAGCCAGAAGAACTGAGCAATCTAAGAGACCTCAGACAGTGGAGCCATGATGTATCCCTGGTGTACAAAAGGACCTTTTTGAAATGTTTTATAACCTAAAATGCCACTGCTGGTCAGAGTATAATGAATCATGTATTATTGCTTCCCCGATGCCTGCCTGGGGACTCATCTGCTCAATAGGTTCTCTCTAATGTCTCAAGAAAATGTCTTCAGTATAAAAACCACTATCCTTAGGCTCTTCCTCACAAATTAAATTATTTATGAATCACAAGGTTTCAGATATACTTATGAACAATATTTTTAATGGCTATAGCATTTAGTATTTGTAACTCATGTTTTAATATAACTATAAGTTATAGCAGTGCTGATAGCTGACAGTCAAATTTTCATTTTCATAATTTATCATTTAAACATGTTAGTTTGATTTTAAATATGGTGTACTCAGACTAAAAGTGTGTGTGTGTGAGTGTTAGAGAGAGAGAGGAGAGAGATGAGCAATAAGGAAATGAGAGGGCAACTTGCTGATTTTGCACATGTGCAGATAAACGATATTAGTTAGGATCCTCTCTAGAACAATATCTGGGTTGATTTTCACACTCTACATTTTATTAAAGAGTAAATGAGATAGTTTTGGCTTTCAATGAGACTTGTACTTTTTTCCTGGCATTGGCACCAAGGTGTAGACAAATTTGTAATGTCAGATTTCCCTGTTGAAATATGAATCATCAAAGCATGGTTTAGAAAGTTTGTGCCATATTGATCATGAGAATGGAGGCCTAATGAGTAAGGTAGGTGTTCTCATACCATGGAGAAAAGTTGATCTTCAGTCCATCTTACTTGTGAGGATGTAGGCAAAATAGAGTGTCTGGGGAGAAAGCCTTCACCATAATTCCAGTATGCTGAAACTACAGAAGTCTTCAATGCAGTCTGATTTCCTAACATACTGGGCACTAACACTGTTCTTAGTAAATTTCTTCCACTAGCATTTTGTTCTTGAAGTTCAAATGGGCTCAAACAACTTATTCTGCTCAAGCAAAATATATGTTTATTATTTTGTGTCAATTTACATTATATTTATTTTATTTGCTCTTTGATCATTTTTAATGTGTAGACTTTTATCTATATATTGTGAGTATTTTCTGTTATTTTTAAAATTAGTTTTGCAGGAAAGAAATACTATTTACTATGCCTTTAAAATATCCAGCATTATTGATGAATTAGACAAAATATGTTCTCTTGTTCTTCAATTTATATTTTCTTTGATCCATCTGCAATTTGTGTCTTCACTATGTAGCTCACAGTAGTGGTTGACACATTTTGAAATTACACTTCTAGAAAATCCTTCTTACTGATGCAGGTTGGAAGAAGAATTCACAAGTGAAAGAACACAGCACTACTGTTTACTTTCCAACTTTCCATTGTGTCTTTCTGGAGGGCCAGGGCATTTCATGGACTGATTTTCTCCCTGATTTAGTTAGTGTCTTATCAAGCATACATTCTTTTGAGAACTGTTTCCTGGCTGCAGCTGTGGTGAATACATTAATCCCAGCCCTCTGGAGGCAGAGGCACTTGGATCTATTGTGAGTTTGAGGCCAGCCTGGTCTACAGGTTTCTGGACAGCCAGAGCCACACAGAGAAATTCTATCTTGAAAACAAAGCAAACAAACAAAACACTAAACAAAATCAAACAGAAAGGATCTGTCAATTAGGTCCTGTCTGTCAAAGCTCAATTACTTCTACCACCCACACAAATTGTCTATCTCTAGGCTATCCATCGCCTTGACCTATCTTTGTAGCATGCTCTCAGCCTGAGTTATCAAACTTTTGTCTTCCCTGAGTGGGTTGTTTTGAAATTTCCTTCCTTTCACTTTCCTTATTGTCCTTTTGTTTTCTGTAGTCAGTTTTCATATTTGTGTGGAATGAAATGACTCTTGATTTCCTGTACATTTAAATGTGTGTTTATTTTACCCTGTTTTGTTGATATTTGAATCATTATTGTATTCTGGGTTAAAGTCCATTTTCCTATCAGCCTTGAGGACACACTTCATGATCTTCTCCAGTTCAGCAAACAATATGGTTGCTAGGATATCAAACTTGATTATTGTTTTTTTTTTTATTTTCTTCCTTAAAAATATTGCTACCATCTTTATTTCATATTTAAAAATTTAAAACATGTATTTATGTATAGGTGTGTGCATTGGTGTGTGTGTGTGTATGTTTTTTTGTGTGTATGTGTGTGTCTATTATGTAATCTCTCAAACCTGTAAAACTATCTGTCAGACAATCTTAGGAAATACTCCATGGCCTTTATCTCTTTCTTTATGTTTTATTGTTGTATGTCTGTTTGTTTGTTTCTTTTTATGTCCCTCTTTGCTTTAGTCTACATCCTGGAAGAAATTTCATATCTTCATCCAGTACCACATATAGGTATTTTATCAACCGTGTGTGTGTGTGTGTGTGTGTGTGTGTGTGTATCAGAGAGAGAGAGAGAGAGAGAGAGAGAGAGAGAGTTTTTAAAATTCCCAGTAGATCTTGGCTTAAACTCATCATTTGCTCTGTGTAACATGATGCTCTAAACAATACTTTATAAACCTAAACAAAGCTGGATTAAGATTTATATATGTGAAATTTATAATTAAAAATAATATAAGCTATGTTAGTATTCTTGTATTAATTACTGAGTATACATATAATTAGAATAACAAATACCAAACATAATTTTAGTTCACTCCTCTATGAAATTCAAGGAACTCACTTAGTTTGTGTATGTTGGCTTCCATGGCTGGTAACAACAAGGTTAATAATCATGTATCTAATCGTCTAGTCTTGGTGATAAAATCAAATGGGAAATGTCATTTAATACCATTTCTTGCTAAGTGAAAGGCCTTATATCTCAGAAAATATCAGAAAAAAGTAGGACAGTTGGGATATGGGAAGAAATATATTTATTTGACTTGGTGGAAAGTAACCGTCTAATAATTCACCAATTAACTGGGTCCAGTACACTCTGAATTGGTTTTTGCTAAATAAATGCCTGTTAACAAATGAGGCTGGCTTTCTGATCTTTGACCCCATCCCTGTGCCTCTGCCAGACAACCACCCTGAGCCCCTGCCTGCCTGAATTTTGACCCACATTGTCGGGCCTCTGACTGAGGACAGACCTCCTAGAAAACTTGAACCACTCAAGCTACAGACATCAAAATCCTGACTCACCTACACCACTGGGAGAGTAGCTTAGGGAGAGAGAGAGAGAGAGAGAGAGAGAGAGAGAGAGAGAGAGAGAGAGACTCTACCTGCATCAACTGGAAGAAGAGATGGGAAGACAGCAATACAAGAAAAAACTTAACAACAGGAAGAGAAGCATGACACCACCAGAATCTAGGTAATCAACCCCAACTAGAGTTGAACAAACCAAAGCAGATGAAGTAGAAGAGAAAAACTTAAAAAGTAACTTCATAAAAATGATAGAGGCCCTCAAAGACAATATAAGAAAATCTCTTAAAGAAATGAAAGAAAAAACAAAAAAATTGGAATAAATGAACACATCTCTTAAGAAAGTAAGGAAAGCTAAGAAAAAAATAATCAAATAGGCGAAGGAAACAGTTCAAGTCTAGAAAACTGAAATATAGACACAATAAAGAAAACACAAACTGAGAGAATGCTGGAAAAAGAAAAACTTAAGAAATCATTAGGAACTGCAGATGCAAGAATAACCAACAGAATATAAGAGATAGAAGAGAATATCTCAGGCACTGAAGATAAACTATAGGAAATATATTCATCACCAAAAAAAAAAAAAAAAAAAAAACCTTAAATCCAGCAGATCCTTAACACAAAATATCCAGGAAATGTGGGACACTTGAAAAGGCCAACCTAAAAATAATAGCCATAGAAGAAGGCAAAGAAGCCCAGCTCAAAGGTGCAGAAAACATATTCAACA
The DNA here is from genome assembly GCF_943737965.1 of Phodopus roborovskii. Taxonomy (NCBI): domain Eukaryota; kingdom Metazoa; phylum Chordata; class Mammalia; order Rodentia; family Cricetidae; genus Phodopus; species Phodopus roborovskii. The sequence continues at coordinate 15,362,195 of NW_026126410.1, forward strand.
AAAATCATTGAATAAAACTTTCCCAATCTGAAGAATAACATGCCTCTGAAAATACAAGAAACATACAGAACACCAAATAGACTGAACCAAAGAAAAATGACACCTCTACACATAATAATCAAAACACCTAACATACAGAATAAAGAACGAATATTAAGAGCATCAAAGGACAAAGGCCAGGTAACATATAAAAGCAGCCCTATCAAAATGACAACTGATTTCTCCATGGAAACTCTCAAAGCCAGGAAGTCCTGGATAGATAGTCTACAAGTACAAAGAGTAATGGATGTCAGTCCAGGCTAAAATAACCAGCAAAACTCTAAATCATTATGGATGGGGAAAACAAGATATTCAAGTATAAATCTAAATTTTTCACAATATGTATCTACAAATCCAGCCCTACAGAAAATTCTGAAAGGAAAACTCCAACCCAAGAAAGTTAACTACACTCACAAAGACATAGGCAATAGATAATACAACTTCACCAGAACCCAAAGCAGGGCAAATATATTCACAATACCCCTGCCAACAACAAATCTAAAACAAACAAGCATTATCAAGCAATGATCATCACTTCCCTTCAACATTAATGGTCTTAACTCACCTATAAAAAGACACATGTAACAGAATGAATACAAAGAATCCATCCTTTTGCTGCATACAAGAAACACATCTAAGCTTCAAAGACAGACATTACCTCAGGATAAAGGGTTAGCTAAAGATCTTCCAATCAAATGGACCCAAAACAAGAAAGCATGGGTATCCTAATATCTAACAAGTTAGACTTCAAACCAAAATCAATCAAAAGAGATGAAGACAGTCATTTTGTATTCATCGCAGGAGAAATCCATCAACACAAAGTCTCAATTCTGAACATCTATGCCCCAAATCAAAGGCACCCACATTCGTAAAAGAAACAGCACTAAAACTCAAACCTCACATAAAACCTCACACACTCATAGTGGGAGACTTAATCAACCCCACTCTCACCGCTAGACATGACCACCAGTCAGAACTTAACAAAGAAACAAAAGAACTAACAGAAGTTATGTCTCTATTAGGTTTACCAGACATCTATAGAACATTCCATCCAAACACAAAAGAATATAACTTCTGCTCAGTCTCACATGGAACCTGCTCTAAAATCGACCACATACTAGGTGACATAACAAACCTCACCAGATAACAAAATATTGGAATAGTTCCCTGTATCTTATGAGACCACCATGCCTTATAGTTGGACTGCAACAACAACACAAATTGCAGAAACCCTACAAACTCATGGAAACTGAACAATACACAATTGTGCCATACCTGGATCAAAGAAGAAATAAAGAAAAAAAGTAAGGACTTCCTAAAATTCAACAAGAATGAGGACACAACATTCCCGGACTTATGGGACACCTTGAAAGAGTGATATGAGGAAATTTAATTGCACTAAGTGCCCATATGAAGAAAACAGAGGATAGTGACATTAGAGAATTAACAACACAACTGAAAACTTTAGAACAAAAAAGAAGCAAAGTCACCCTGGAGAAGTAGACTCCAGGAAATAATCAATTCAAGGATGAAATGAATAAAGTTGAAACCAGGGAAACAAAAAAAAAAAAAAAAAAAAAAAAAAGTCAATGCAACAAAGAGTTTTTTTTTTTAAGAAAAAGCAACAAGATAGACAAATCTTTATCCAAACTAACCAAAAAGCAGAGAGAGGGAGAACATGCAAATTAACAAAATTAGAAACAAAAAGGGGGGCATAACAATAGACACTGAGGAATTCCAGACAATTTTCTGGTCATACTTTGAAAACCTGTACTCCGCAAAAACAAAAAATTCAAAAGAAATGGACAAATTTCTGGATTACTACCACTTAACAAAATTAAATCAAGATCAGATAAGCACCTTAAATAGACATATAACCCCTAATGAAATATATGCAGTCATCAAAAGCCTTCCAAAAAAAAAAAAAAAAAAAAAAAAAAGCCCAGGACCTGATGGTTTCAGTGCAGATTTCTACCACAAATTCAAGAATCATTAATACCAATACTCCTCAAATTGTCCCACACAGGAGAATCAGAAGGTTGTTTACCAAACTCTTTTTACAGGGCCCCAATTACATTAAACACAAGTCACACAAAGACACAACAAAGAAAAAGAACTACAGACCAATGTCCTCAAGAACTTTGATGTAAAACTACTCAGTAAAATATTGGCAAATAAAATCCAAGAACACATCAGAGAATTCTTCTATCATGACCAAGTTGGCTTCATCCCTGGGTTTCAGGGATGGTTCAAAATTAGGAAATCTATCAACGTGATCCACCATGTAAACAAACTGAAAAACAAAAACCACATTATCATCTCCCTAGATGCTGAAAAAGCCTTTGACAAAATTCATCACCTTTTCATGATAAAGGTCTTGGAGAGATTAGGGATGACAGGAACATACCTAAACATAATAAAAAGCAATATACAGTAAAACAAGACACAACATCAAACTGAAGAATGGAGAGAAGCTTAAGGCGATTCCTCTAAAATCAGGAACAAGGCAAGGCTTCTCACTCTCTCCATATTTCTTCAATATTGTATTTGAAGTTCTAACTAAACTATAATAAGACAACAAAAAGAGATCAAGGGAACAAAAATTGGAAAGGAAGAATTCAAACTGTCACTATTTGTAGAGAATATTATAGTTTACATAAGCGACCTAAAAAACTCTACCAGGGCACTCCTACAGCTGATGAGCACCTTCAGCAAACAAGCAGGATACAAGGTTAACTCAAAAAAAAAAAAAAAAAATCAGTAGCAATACTATATACAGATGACAAAGAGGCTGAGAAACAGACCAGATAAACATCATCTTTTACAATAGCCACAAACAACATAAAGAATCTTGGCATAATGCTTACCAAACAAGTGACAAACCCATATAGCAAGAACTTTGTGTCTTTAAAGAAAGAAATTAAAGAAGTTACCATAAAATAAAAACATCCTCCATTCTCTTGGATAGGTAGTAATAACATATTAAAAATTGCAATCTTGTCAAAAAAATTCTACAAATTCAATTCAATCACCATCAAAATTCTAGAACAATTCTTCACTAACCTTGAAAGGATAATACTCATCTTTCTATGGAAGAACAAATGACACAGGATAGCCAAAACAACCCTGTAAAATAAAGGAACTTCAGGAGGCATCCCCATCCCCGAATTCAAGCTCCACTATAGAGCTATAATCCTGACATCATCTTGGTTTTGGCACAAAAATAGACAAGTAGACCAATGGAATCCAATAATCCTGATATTAACCCACACAGCTATGAGCACTTAATTTTTAACAAAACAGCTAAAAGTATACAAAGGAAGGAGGAAAACATCTTCAACAAATGGTGCTGGCACAACTGGATGATGGTGTGTGGAAGACTGCAGATAGACCCATGTCTAACAGCATACCAAAACTCAAGTCCAAATGGATAAAAGACTTCAACATAAATCCAGCCACATGAACCTCTTAGAAGAGAAAGTGGGAGGTACCCTTGAACAAATTGGTACAGGAGATCACTTCCTGAACATAAGTCCAGTAGCACAGACACTGAGATTGACAATCAATAAATGGGACCTCCTCAAACTGAGAAGTTTCTGTAAGTCAAAGGACACAGATGACAAGACTAAATGGTAGCCACAGACTGGGAAAAGATCTTCTTCAATCCTACATCTGACAGAGGACTGGTCTCCAAAATATACAAAGAAACTCAAGTCATCAAAACACAAAATAACTATATTTAAAAAATGGGGTACAGAACTGAAGAGTGAATTCTCAGTAGAGGAAATCAATATGGCTGAAAGACAGGTAAGGAAATGCTGAATATCCTTAGCTATCAGGGAAATGCAAATTAAAACAACTCTCAGATATCATTTTACTCCTGCAAGAATGGCTAACATTAGAAATACCAATGACAACTCATGCTAGAGAGGATGTGGAGAAAGTAGAACACTTAGCCCCTGATGGTCGGAGTGCTAACTTGTACAGCCATTTTGGAGATCAGTATGACAGTTACTCATGAAAATGGAAATCAGCCTGCCACAGGACCTGGTAATTCCACTCTTAGACACATACCCAAATGATCCACATCCATGCAACAAAGACATCTATTCTACTGTGTTCGTAGCAGCATTACTTGCAATAGCAAGAATCTGGAAGCCACCTAGATGTTCCTCTACTGAAGAATGGATAAAGATGATGTAGCACATTTACACAATAGAATACTACTCTGAGGAAAAAAACAAAAACAAAATAAACAAAAAACAGTGGTATCATGAAATTCACATGCAAATGGATGGAACTTGAAGAAACCATCCTGAATTAGGTAACCCAGTTACAAAAAGAGGCACATGGTATGTATTTACTCACTCACATATGGATTTTAGACATACAGCAAAGGATCACCAGCCTATAATTCATACTGCCACAGAAACTAGGATACAAGAAAGAATTTAAGAGATTCATACAAGTTTTCTCACAGATGTGGAAACAAACAAATTCTCCTGAGAATATTGGGAGTGGCGGCAGGAGGAGGCATTGAGTGGAGAGGGAGCTAGGATAAAAGAAGGGGAGAAGTGGAAAGCACTTGGTTCCAGGAAGGTTAACTCAGAGAGGAATAGACTAGAGAAAAAGAGAGATAGATACTATCAAAGAAAGAGCCATTATAGGTTGGAAGAGAAAACTGACTCTAGGGAAATATCCAGAGAAGTACAAAACTGACCCCTACTAACAATTTGAGCAACAGTAGAAAGGCTACCATAAATGCCCTTCCCTATTATGAGATTGATGACTAACTTATCCACCATCATAGAGCCTGTATCTAGTAGCTGATGGAATCAGAAGCAGACACTCACAGCTAAAACTGAGCCAAACTAGAATCCAGATGCAGAGAAGGAAGATAAGACCAGGCTACAGAAACACATAGAGACAGATGACCTGAACAAGGAGGAGCTAATGTGCCCGCCAGACTGGTAGCTGTGAAACCAGCATTGGACCGACTCAGACCCCTTGAACATGGGTCTCAGTTAGAAGGCCTAGGCAATCTAAGGGACCTCTGACAGTGGAACCAGGATGTATCCCTGGTGGACAAATGGACTTTGGGAGCAAATTCTCTGTGGATGGATATTCCCTTAATCTACAGGCAGGAGGGATGGTCTACTCCAAATGACTTGACAGATTTTGTTGACCCCTCCTGGAATGCATCACCCTCCCTGTGGGTGAGGGGGGTGAATCGGATGGGAGAGTGGTGGAAGGGCATGAGAGTGAGGGAGAAGGAGTGAAGGAGAAAGAGTGAGGGAAGGAGGAAGAGGGAACTGGAATCAATATGTAAAATAAGGAAAAAAGTGAAAACTTACAATTATAATAAAGAAATAAAACAGCAGAGATCTTATGAAGTTCAAAAAACAAACAAACACAAACCGGAAATAAAAAAGAAATGAGGTTAGAATATGATTCTAAATATGACAGTATGCTTTGATAATATATAGGCTATATAATATTTTTGTGTGTGCGTAAAGACAGATTGACTCATAACTTACAATATGTAATAGTGTTATCTTTTTTGGTGTCCCTAAAATGAAGGAAGGGGTGACATCTATCTTACTGACTAACTGCTAGTAGGGCCCCTGTCAGAGACTTTCAGGTGTGGCTGTTTGTTCTGTAGCTAATTTCTCAAAATAATCTCTCTGATCTGTTTTTAATTGGTATCAAACATTTGACTTTGATAAATGTGACTTCTTTACAATCAAGAAGATCCAATTACCCTGTATAGATTTGCTAGAGGCTTCTGAAAAAAGCATTTTGCTAACATCAAATGTATCCCACAGTGATGCTGAGCTAATATCATTATCATCATCATTAAATGAAATGGAAGTTTACAAACTCTCAGTTAGCTATGCTTGCCCTTTTTGTCCTACATTGCATTCTCCCCTTTGCAGATTTCCTTTGAGCCTACTTTGGAGCTTTGCTGTAGAGATTTAGAAAACCAGGTCTGAAATTGGCCTAACTGACCAAAACCCTACCAATCACACTTACTACCCTGACCCCAGCCAAGTTCTTCACTTTCAGTTTCCTGACATACCAAACTGAAAGCAATAATGAAATTTTGTGATGATTTTCTGTAAATATAGTTGAAGCACTCAAAACAGTAATCAAACTTCTCAGTGATAATCATTATTATAAAATTTATTATAAGGTACTTAACTTCTAATTCTATTGCAATGACATTAATAAATTATTGAAAGTTGACTTATGGTATTGTTTTGTTTGTTTTGGTTTTTATATTTTTTATTTAAATTTGATACAAGCTTGCTTTACATTTCAGTCTGAGTTCCCCCCACTCCTGTCTTCCCCTGTTTTCCCCACCAACCCCCAACTCATCCCTTTTTTGCTCCACAGGGAGGGTGAGGCCTTCCATGGGGTGTCTTAAAGGTGTGTCATATCACTTGGAGCAAGGCCCAGGCCCTCACTGTGTGTCTAGGCTGAGAAAGTATTCCTCTATGTGGAATGGGCTTCCAAAATCCATTCATATTCTAAGGAGAAATATTGATCCACAATACCAGAGGCCCCATATAGTCCTTCTAACTAACACCCACATTCAGGGGATCTGAATCAGTCCTATGTTGCTTTCCCAATTATCAGACTGAATTCCATGAGCTCCTCGTTGTTCAGGTCAGTACTTTCTGCAGTTTTCTCCAGCCTGTTCTTGACCCCTTTGCTCATCACTCCTCCCTGTCTGCAACTGGATTCCAGGAGTTTGGCTCAGTGTTTAGCTGTGGGTGTCTGCTTCTGCTTCCATCACTTACTAGATGAAGGCTCTAGGTTAGTATATAAGTAGTCATCAATCTCATTATCAGGGAAGGGCATTTAAATTAGCCACTCCACTATTGCTTAGATTGTTATTTGGGGTCATCCTTTTATTTCTCTGGACATTAACCTAGTGTCAGATTTCTCTTAAAACCTATAATGGCACCCTTTATTATAGTATCTCTTTTCTTGATCTCCTCTATTCTTTCCCTGACTCCATCTTCCTCCTCCCTCATACCTCCTTCTCCTCCTCTTCTTCCCTCCTATTCCTCCTAACAACCTCTCCCCTCCCTGCATGTTCCAATTTTTCTTTGGAGATCTTGTCCCTTTCCTCTTTTCCAGTGGACCATTTATGCCTTTCTTAAGGTCCTTCTGGATTCCCAGTTTTTGTGAAAGTGTGAATTGCAGGTTAGTGATCCTTTGCTCTATGTCTAACATCCATATATGAATGAATACATACAGTGTTTGTCTTTTTTGTGACTTGGTTACCTTACTCAGGATGGTTTCTTCTAGTTCCATCCATTTGCATGTGATTTTCAAGATTCCACTGTTTTGTTTTGTTTTTCTGCTGTGTAGTACTCGATTTTGTAAATGTACCACATTTTCCATTTTGTAAATGTACCACATTTTCTCCTCTCATTCTTTAGTTAAGGGGATTTATGTTGTGTCCATCCAATAAAAAGTGGAGTATAAAACTAAATAGAGAATTCTCAACAGAGGAATCAAAATGGCTAAAAGGCAATCAGGAAAGTGTTCAACATCCTTAGCCATTATGGAAATGAAAATCAAAACAACTCTGAGATACCATCTTCCTCCTGTCTGAAAGGCTAAAATCAAAAAGTATGAAGACAGTTTATGCTAGAGAGGATGTGAAGAAAAGGCTACACTCCTTCACTGCTGGTGGGAGTACAAACTCTTAAAGCCATTTTGGAAATCAGTATGGCAGTTCCTCAGGAAAATGGAAATCTACCTACCTCAAGATCTACTAATTACACTCTTAGGCATATACTCAAAAGATACACATTTACACAAGAAGAACATCTGTTCAACTATGTTAATACCAGCATTGTTTATAATAGCCAGAACCTGGAGTTATAGTATTATTTGTAATAAAGTTATATAAGGTCTCAGAATTGAAATATGTTTCTAAAATTCTGCTTTTCTTAAATATGCAGATAAATTTTAAAAAATCATAATATCCTAATTAACTCCCACATTCAGGAGGTCGGCCCTATGCTGGTTTCCCAGCTATCAGAATGAGGTGCATGAGTTCCCCATTATTCAGGTCAGCTATTTCTTTGGGTTTCTGTAGCCTGGTATTGACCCCTTTGCTCATCACTACTCCCTCTCTGTAACTGGATTCCAAGAGTTCAGGTAGTTACTTTCTCAGCCCAGATACATGAGATATGATATGACAAATGATATGACAGACTTTGAAGAACCCCTATGGAAGGCTTCACCCTCCCTGGGGAGTAGAAATGGGATGGGCTGATGGAACATGCCATTCTGTAAATACGTTTCTCATACTGGTTAATGAATAAAGCACTGTGGGCCAATAGGAAAGCTAGATAGGCAGGACTAGGAGATGAGGAGAAAAGAGAAAGTAGTAAGGAGGAGTCAAGATGGGGAGAGAGCAGAACCCTCTGGTAAGATAAGACCACCACAGAACAGAAATGGGCTAATACTTAAGACAGAGCTACCCGATAAGAAACAAGTAACTGGCCAACAGCATTATATCAAATGCAGAGTCTCTGTGTGTTATTTGAGGCTGGTGTGTGGTGGTGGGGCAAGACCAGTGGCGGGTGGAAAAACCTTACTCCTTACAATTGTCTGGGGTTTGGTGGGAGTGATGGGGAGGACAGGAGGGTGAAAGAATGTGGATTGACATGTAAAACAGCTTTGTTTCAAATTTTAATAAAATAAAAAAAAATCATAACATCATGCACATTCAGAATTATTCCATTAGTATTGCATAGTAAGGACTGTACCAGTTTAAGACTTAGTAACATGAAATACTGCAAGTCAATCTATTCAACAGATCTTTTTCCCCCTCTACTTGTAATTTATCTGTTAAAATGTTGTCCTTTATACTGGCTCCAGTTTTCAAATAAAATTATAAAAAAATTCATTAAAGTCTTTTATTTTAATGTTTATTTATGATAGGCAATGCATCAACCTGTTTGACTTGTAAAGGTATAAAATGTGACTAGACTCTTATTTGTCTTTACATGAAGATATGTAACCAACAAAGATAGGGATGGCAATGTGTTAATTTTTCAGATGTGTATTTACAAATATTAAAAAATTATTATCTTATCTTCTTATACAAACTGGATGGCCATTATATGTATTCTTCTGTTTCTTAGTACAAAGCTGTACTTTGGTAATGAACTTCTTTATATAGTAAGTTAGGGGTTGTGAATTAGATACACTATTTTTATTTATTTATTTATTTTTATTTTACATATCGATCCCAGTCTCTCTCCCTCCCAATCCCTCCCCCCCCCCACTGCACAGGGAGGATGATACCTTCCAGAAGGGGTCAACAAAATCTGTCAAGTCATTTGGAGTAGGCACTAAGCCCTTCCTCCTGCCTCTAGGTTAAGGGAATAACCCTCCATGGGGAATATGTTCCCAAAGTCCTTTTGTGCACCAGGGATACATCCTGGTTCCACTGTCAGAGGTCAATTAGACTACCCAGGCCTACTAACTGAGACCCATGTTCAGTGGCTCTGAGTCAGTCCAATAATGGTTTCCCAGCTATCAGTCTGGGGGCTCATTGGCTCCTCCTTGTTTAAGTCAGCTGTCTCTATGTGTTTCTGTAGCCTGGTCTTGTCTTCCCTCTCTGCTTCTGGATTCCAGTCCAGCTCAGTGTTTAGCTGTGGGTGTCTACTTCTGTTTCCCTCAACTACTAGAGGACGGCTTTATGATGGTGGATTCACTCATGTGAATATTTGGTTTATGAGAAAAAGCAAGCACAGAACTGCATAGATGGGAAGGAACAGGGAGGAGATGGAGGAGTTAAAACCATGATCAAAATAGATTGTATGAAAAAGTCTATTTTCAGTTTTAAATAGGAAAAGAAGAAGAAGAGCATTAGTAGGATGTAGTTGTCCTTGGGAAAGAAAAATATACCTTTTGTAACAAGAAGGAAAAGTATTTGTTGTAACAGTGTCTAAAAAAATTATATGTTTCTTGTACTTTCAAAATATGGTAATACAATAGCTGAACTGAGTAGCATATTTTAGTGCCAGTCAGGTATTTATTGTGTTACAGCTCAGTTTGTGAATTATTTTTAAACAATAATTGTTGCTAAAGTAACATGAAAACAAAAGGTAAAACAAAACTTCACTCAAAATGCTCAAGTTTGCTAATACTTCACTATTTTATCTTTTAGCAAGTGTTCTTCCACTCTAGTCTATCCAAGAATTCTTTTTTGTTTGTTTGTTTTTTTAATTTAAATTTGAGTCAAGCTTGCTTTACATGTCAATCCCAGTTTCCACACCCTCCTAACCTCCCCTATTTACAACCCCCTTCCCATCCCTTTTCTGCTCCCCAGGGAGCAGACTTCCAGGTAGAGTCTTCAATAGTCTGACATAGCATTTGGAGCAGGACACAGGCCCTCCCCCATGTGTTTAGGCTGATGGAGTATCCCTCTATGTGGAATGTGTTCACAAAGTCCATATGTATACTAGGGATAAATACTGATTCACTACCAGAGGCCCCATAGCCTGCCCGATCCTCTTAACACCCACCTTCAGAGACTCTGTCCTGTGCTGGTTTCTTAGCTATCAGAATGTAGTTCATGAGCTCCCCATTGTTCAGGTCAGCTGTTTCTATGTATTTCTCCAGCCTGGTCTTGACTCCTTTACTTATCACTCCTCCCTCTCTGCAACTGGATTCCAGGAGTTTGGCTCAGTGTTTAGCTGTGGGTGTCTGCTTTGCTTCCATCAGTAACTAGTTGAAGGCTCTAGGATGGCATATAAGGTAATTGTCAATTTCATTATCAGGGAAGGGCATTTAAGTAGAATCTCTACTATTGCTTAGATTGTTAGTTAGGGTCATCTTTTTATTTCTCTGGACATTAACCTACTGTCAGATTTCTCTTAAAATCTATAATGGCTCCCTATATTATGGGATCTCTTTTCTTCATTGCCTCTATTCTTTCCCTGACTCAATCTTCTTGTTCCCTCATGCCTACCTATTCCCTCCTCTTCCTCTTAACTCCCCCTTGCTCATCCCCATGCTCCCAATTTGCTTAATTTGCTTGGGAGATGTTGTGCCTTTCCCCTTCTCCAGGGGACCATCTGTGGGCTGATATTTTGTCTTTTTAACTTTGTCCTTTGCCTTACAGAAGCTTCTCAGTTTCAGGAGGTCCCATTTATTAATTGTTGATCTCAGTGCCTGTGATACTGGTTTTATGTTAAGGAAGCAGTCTCTTATAATATATCATTCAAAGGTACCTCCCACTTTCTCTTCTAATAGGTTTAGTGTGGCTGGAGTTATGTTGAGGTCCTTGGTCCATTTGGACTTACGTTTTACGGCATGGCAATAGATATGGATCTATCTGTAGTCTTCTACAAGTCAGAATCCAGTTATGCCAGCATCATTTGTTGAAGATGCTTTATTTTTTTTTTCCATTATATACTTTTAGCTTCTTCGCCAAAAATCAGGTGTTTCTAGGTGTGTGGATTAAGATCAAGGTTTCAAATTCTATGCCATTTTTCTTCCTGTCTAATTTTGTGCCAATGCCAAGCTGTTTTCAGGACTATAGCTCTATGTAGATTTTATTCAGGGATGGTGATGCCTCCTGAAGTTCCTTTATTGTACAGGTTGTTTTGACTCTGCTGGATCTTTTGTTTTTCTATATAAAGTTGAGTATTATCCTTTTGAGGCATGTGAAGAATTTTGCTGGAATTACGATGGGGATTGCATTGAATCTGTAGATTGCTTTTGGCAAGATTGCCATTATTACTATGTTGGTCCTACCTATACAAGAGCATGAGAGATCTTTCCATTTTCTGTTATCTTCTATAATTTCTTTCTTTAGGTCTTTGATGTATCTAATTTTGGCCACCTGTATTAGAGATGAGTTCCATCTCATCTAATGAGACTTAAATCAAGTCAGTTATTACTTGTTTACTCCACAAGTTTTGTACCAACATTGTATTAGCACATGTTGCTGGCAGGTCAGCATTGGAAATCAAAGGGTTTGTAGCAAGGTTGTAAGTCACCTTTCACCTTTGGTAGAGTGCAGAGTACTTCCAGGACTGTCAATACCAATTAGTATGGGTGAAGGCTCTAGGTAGATATCACCTCAACTTCTCTATGTCCAATAGGTTGTGTATGTGTTGTCTTCAGGACTCAGGTCCTACCATCAGTTTGTAGAGAGAAACCATTGGCCTGTGTAATAAATAGCATGTGTGCTTTGGTGCCTTCAGGCCTCTTTGATCAACAACTCAATCAGATATAACCCATTCTTGGAACTAGAATCTACTTTTAATTGCAAGAAGTGTACAGAAGGGACTCAATTCTTTCCCTATTATTTGGATATTTCATTTAGATCACCTTCCTATATGTATTTATTTGGAGGATTCTACTATAATACTTTTCTATACAAACCCTCAGATGGGCCTCAGTTTTAGTTGTCTGATCCCATTTTCCCCTGATTACCCTTTGCTTTCCCTCCCTGTTTGAGCCTCCTGTTCCAGCCCCTACACTATAAGTATTTATACTATTTTCCCTTTCTAGGGAATTCATCCCTCTTCCTAATTTCTTACTCTGTAACTAACTAGTTTCTTACTCTATATTACTCTATATTTATTTGAGTTGTAACCTGCTTATAGAAGACTTGACAGTTAACATCAATGTGAAAGTGAATACCATATTTTTCTTTTGGAGTTTGGTTTACAACACTCAGGATAATTTGTTTCAGGTTGCTTCCATTTAGCGGTGAATTTTATTTTTTAAACACATGTTCTTGTGGTGATGATCTAATAAAATTTGCCTACAAATCAGAATGCAAAGCCAGCTACACTAGTTAACCACAGAGGCCAGGCAGTAGTAGCACATTCCTTTAATCCAAGGACTCAGGAAGCATGAGCAGATGGATCTCTCTGAGTTCAAGGCCACCCAGGGCTACATGAAAGTGAATCAGTCCAAAATAGAAAAAGAGCTCACACCTTTATCCCAGAACTAGAGAGGTATATGAGATAGGATCAGGGGCAATTAATCCCCAACCACTTGAGGTCAGGACCATCTCAGCCCTGGTAGAAGAGCTCTCTGAAAGCTTAACTGCTTTACTTTTCTAATATTCAGTTGGAACCCCAATATCTATCTCTGGGTGTTCATTATCCATGTTATGTGTTCATTATCAATTTATCAACAGACTTATAGACTGCTTCTGATTTCTGGCTACTATGGATAGAACAGCAATGAATGTGGATGCAAGTTGCTACAGTAGAATGAATTATCCTTCAGCTATATGCTCTTGAGTAGTGTAGCTTAATATTGAAGTAGATCCAGTTTCATTTTTCTGAGGAACTGCCACACTGATTTCCATAGTAGCTTTATAACTTGACACTCACAATTCTAACACTTATTCAACATCCTCACAATCATGAGCTGTGATTTGTTATGCAGATCTTAGCCATTCTGCCAGATATAAGATGAAATTTCAAAGTAGTTTTGATGTACATTTTCCTCATGGCTAAGGATGTTGAACATAATTTAAGAGCTTCTTAGGCATTTGAGTTTCCTCTTTGGAGATTTCTCTGTTTAGATTTGTACCCCATTTTTAAGTGGGTTATTTGTTTTCTTTTTCTTTCTTTTCCTTTCTTCTTTTTTTCCAAGACAGTGTTTCTCTTTGGCTTTGGAGCCTGGAACTCACTCTGCTGACCAGGCTGGCCTCAAACTCACAGAGATCCACTTGCCTTTACCTCCCAAGTTCTGGGACTAAAGATGTGGGCCACCAATTCCTAGGTTGGTTATTTGTTTTCTTGATGCCCACTTTTGACACATTATATATTTTGGATATTAGTCCTCTACTGAATGTGGACTTGGAAAAAAATCTTTTCAAATATTTAGGCTTCTGCTTTGTCTGAATGATGTTATCCTATTTTTCTATACATAAGATTTTCAATTTCATAGGGTTCCATTTATTAATGAATTATCATTCATTGGAAGTTGAATTTTGTAAAACATGCTAAGTATAGATTTCTTTGGATTCTTCTACATGCAGCCTTCTAGTTTGACCAGCATCTCTTTAGAAAGATATTTTCTTTACCCAGTATGCATTTCTAGCTTCTTTATAAAAATTAGGTTCCTTGGGTATGTGAATTTACATCTGAGACATCAATTTGATTCAATTGCACAATGTATGTGCTTTTATGTCAATACCATACTGATTTTATTACTATTTCTCTGTAGGACAATTTAAGGTCAGGATTGTAATAACTAGCAGTTTTGCTTTTTAAATCACTCAGAAATTTATCAAACATCCTCAGTTTGTCTGTGTGTGTCCATTCCCATATGAAGCTGAAGACTGTCCTTAAAGGGTCTGTGAAGAATTATGTTAATTTCATGAGGATTTCATTGAATCTGTAGATTGTGTTTGGTAGGATGACTACTGTTGGTATATTAATCCTATAGAGCCATGTGCATGGAAGATCTTTCATATCTGATAGCTTCTTCTATTTATATTTCATAAAACTTTATTATATAAGCCTTTTACTTCCTTTTTAGTGTATAAGCCTTTTACTTCCTTTTTGGTGTCACCACAAGATATTTTATACTTCTTTTTGAGGCTATTGTATGTAGGAAGGCTACTGGTTTTTGTGTAATAACTTTGTGCCTGGGACTTTGCCAAGAGTTTGTCAGTTATAGACTTTCCTGGATGAATTTTAGGGTCCCTATATATACAGTCATAGCATCTGCAAATAAAGTTATTTTGACTTTCTCCCTTCCTATCTGAATTCTCTTGATCTTCAGTTGTCTTGTTGCTCTAGCTGAGACTATATTAAGCAGGTATGTAGGGAGAGAAAGGTCACCTTTGCCTTGTTCCTCATTTTAATGTAATTTATTTTTTTTCTTCATTAAATTGATGTTGGCTGAAAGCATATCATTTGGGTACAGAATAAAACTAAGACCTCTCCTAGGAAAGCAGAGGGATATGAGGGAACAGAGGTGAAGAAGACAGAAGGGGCCAGTGAAATAAAGTGACCATAGAATTGATTCAGAGTAACAATGGCTTGTGCTTTTGCCAAGACTATTACACTAAAATAAGATGGCATAAGAGGCAGAGAGCTGCAGAGCATCAAAGGAAGGGGGAAAATAAAAAAAAAGGAGAGAACTAACTGGTAGTAACTCATCTACAGTGAAAGAGATGAAGGTCTTTTTAGCCAGATTCTCTCCACAGCATCTAAAATGTCTGTTTGCAGATATTCCCTGTTTGTAGGTGATAAACTTTGTATACTTGTTTTAAATATTAACAACACCAGTTATTATGTAATGAACAAAAATGGAGTACCTCAAATATAATAAAATTTCATGAGGAGGTAAAAGTTTTAATAAATGAGACTATTACCTTATATAGCTATAGTGTTTAAAATCATTTTGTTAGCATCAAATTGTTGTATTTAAATTCCAATATCATATAGTAAAATGCAAGCTGCATAAAAAGACAATATAATTCCAAATTATATTCTCACATAAGAAATTACTTTTAATTATTTGTGACTGGAATTGGGTGGCATGGGAGGGAGGGAGAGGTAACTGGGGTTGATATGTAAAATAAGAAAAAATAATAATAATAAAGAAAAAAAATAATCACAGAGGCCTTTAACTGTCATGCTTTTACCTCAAAAGGCACATCTCTAGAACAATCTAGAATAGTCTACTAGCCAAGTCAGAGACAATAATTTTAGGAATAAATGATTCATTTTACAAGGTTTTCTAAAACTTACCCTGTGAATATAACCTTTTAAAAATCTCTATATTTTTATTCTATACACTCAACCAATAGATGAAGATGAAATCAGCCAAATGTCAAATCCCTCACAAATAACATGCACAAATAACATAGAAGGCTAAAGCCAACTCTTTGGTATCAAAAAAAAGTTTAAATTATAAATATAGTCCATAAAGAGACTAGATTTTTTAATGTTCTTTTGCAAAGTTCCAGTTTTTTTATATGACTTGGTTTCTTCAAATTCTATAAAGCCTAACAAAGATCAAATGTTTACAGTTTTTATGAGTCTTAGTTTTATCAAAGACATTTGAATCTCTGTAAGACTGGATCCAATCATCTACATATCCATAAAGAGTATGTGTGTGACTATAGATGGGAGCAGCCAACCAGAAATGCTTTTATTTCTTAACTGCTAAATATGCAAGCAAGGATTTCCCAGGTTTGGAGGAACAGAAACACAAGTAGACCAAAGCAAAAGCATAAGGCAAAAGAGACATAGGGTAAAAGAGTCCTATGCTGCTACCCCAGTCAGAAATAATTGTGAAGACCCAAGTTTGGAGGACCAACTGAAACAGTGAGCCTTCTGGCTCTGGGTGTGGTTGTAAGCTTAGAGTGAACTATGAGTTTTGTGGGGAGGGGACCTCATGCCAGGCTACCATTTAATCTTATGGAGTTATTTGAATCTGTTTAGATCAGTGGTTCTCAACCTAGAGGTCACAACCACTTCTGGGGGTCAAATGACCTTTTCACGGGAGTTGCATATCGGATATCCTGCATATGAGGTATTTTAACTGCAATTTATAATAGGAACAAAATTGCAGTTATGAAGTAGAAACAAAAATTATGGTTGGGGTCACCACAATGTGAGGAACTGTATTAAGACTTGTAGCATTGGGAAGGTTGAGAACCACTAATTTAAGGTACAATTTCGTGCCAGCAGTGGCCATTTCAATTATGGAGCTCCAGTGAACCCCAGACCTTAGACTGTCAGGTAAGTGAAAGGTTCTGAGGGTTTTGGTGTAAACCTCTTAGAATCTTTGACCAGTTATGTAGAGTATCTCCTATGTCTCAAAATGACTCAACATACCAGGTAATAAAGGGTGTCTCCAACCTAATGGACAGTCCCAAGTGTAAAGACCTGCAGGAACAATGGAAGATTATCAGAGCTTCCAGCTGAATGAGTGCTGTCATTGTTATGATAAAGTGTGGGAAACCTTGCATGGGGGACAACTTTGTGTGGGAGCACTTGGCAGATTCAATGTTGGGCAGATGACTGGGGCAGAGGGACAAACATGCCAGGCAGAAAGAGCTTAAGTTTTATTAGAAGGGGGAAGGGGAGGAAAGAGAAGAGAGAAACACAGAGACAGAGAAGAGGGAGACGAGAAAAGTCCTGTCTGCCCAAGGAGAACTGCGGGAAAGAGAGGAGCAGGCAAGAGAGCTGGAAAAGAGAGCCGAAAGAGAGGAGAAGCAGAGAAAGAGGAGGAACAAGGAAAGAGAGAGAAGAAAGGAAGGAGCTGAAAAGAGAACTAGAAAATAGAGGATAGCAAAAAAGAAAGCAAGGAAAGGGAGCATAAGTGGGAAGAGGTCTTTCTTTTAAAGGGGTCCTTTGAACCTAGGCTGACCAGAGGGCTGCCTGGGTGCACTCTGCCAGGTGACAGGGGCAGGCCAGCATAATGACTAAATCCTTATAGTCATAGCCCCAGTAAGTCTTCTGCACCTTTGGCTGACCTGGCCTTACAGAAGACAGCACCACTGAGCTCCCAGATCTAACAAGGGCACCTGTGAATCAGGCCCAACAGGTTACCTTGTCCCAACATTTTGCTATGTTATCTGTGTGTGATTACAGCTTGGCCTCCTACCTAGGTCAGACAGTTAGGCAAGAGAGTAAGGTGAAAGAAAAAGGTCAGAGGCAGTCAGTGAAAAGAAGGCTTCCTGAGAGAAAATGGTTGCCATGAAGGGACATGGGGACCTCAAATATAATCTTAGAGATTCCTGCTAGAGGCAAAGGCTTCAGAACCCTTCCAAGGTTTAGCATCATATGTTAGGTTACTTAAGAAGTAACGGTAGGAAGAAAGGGAGGCTTGGTCTGACTTTAAGTGGGACCATGTCTCTTCACAGTGAGGGGGCATTTTGTCACCCAAGTGTGTGGATAACCAGAATGCCTATAGGCAAAGATGAGCCCCGTCCAAAAGCAGAAACTATTTCTGCATTCCACCAAGGGAACTGAGAAGTGGAGTGTTTCAGAAGGAAACTATCCAGTAATCCGTTAGTGTTTTTTTTTTTTTTTTTTTTTTTTTTTTTTTTTTTTTGCTATTATTAAATGCATATTTCTCTTTCTTTAGCCTGCAGTGACCTGGAATTCAGAGAAGTGGCAAACAGACTTCGCGACTGGTTCAAGGCCCTTCATGAGAGTGGAAGTCAAAATAAGAAGACCAAAGCACTGCTGAGGCCTGAGAGAAGTAGTAAGATATTTAAAATTGGATAAAGTTATTATCTTGAAGATGGTGACTTATACCAGTGAAACTCTCAGAATAAACACACTCATCAACTTTTACTCTTTACCTATATGATGAACAACATCCAGCTCATTGTTTCAAAGAACTTCTATGGTAGTATGTAAGAAAGTAAAATATAAAGCCTTTAGGTCAGCTCTGACTTAGGAATGAGGCTTGTGTCTTTATCGCATTGATGATCTATCAGAACTGAACAATAGAAATATTACTAGCCTTAGTGGTACATTGTTAAAACGTCAGAATTTTGGAGACTGTGGCAGTAGTAGGAGTTCGAGGCCCCATGGGCTACATAAGAGAGCACTTCAAAAATAAGAAAAGAAGAAGGAATAAAAGAGAGGAAGTCCAAAGCTCTATGTATAGCAGGATTTAAAACAAAAGGCTTTTGGTACTACTTAGTGATCATAAGTAAAGTCATCTGTTTAATTTTGTTCAGTGTTAAGCAAGTTCTTTAAAAGTCAGTTTCAGATAGAGTGCTTAGCTAGCATGGGTTTTAGCTTCTGCACCAGCCATTATTTCCATTACCACAATTTTTTAAGCCAAATTGGAGCAAGCTTTAATTATATGCTGGCCAGAATGATGGACTCTAGCTAGGTGCATTCCATGGTTCCCAAAAAATGAGGAGTCGCATTTTGCAGATCCTTATAAAGGCAAATTCATAAGATTCAATCAATGATACGCATATATCCTGATTAATTCCTGTCTACAAAGATCCTGCCTTTATCCAGTCATGGGCAAGCATATATCTTAACATATGTCTTGGCTTCTTACCTTCCTCATACATGTGATCGAGCACATCTAGTGTAGTTGGGTCAAACAGATTTGTTTAAAGTAGTGAAATTTCACATGTGGCTTGTTATCGTCAATAAACAATAGCATATCAGGAAGTATCTGTCTTGGTCAAGGGAATTGTAGGGTTTTTTTCCTTTTCTTTTTCTTTTTTTTTTTCTTAAGAATCTCTTAGGCACAATAACTAAAATGTAACATTGGCTCTTGGGAAAACAAAAACAAAAACAAAAATAAAATGATATGGGAACTGACAATAGAAACTAGATATTGCTATGAACAACCGAATATTTCTGTAGCTTAGCTGGCAAAGAATTTCCCAAAATGTGACCCTACTTAGAATCATCAATATGCAGTTTCTGTTGATGACAGCAATGTCACACAGTTATCAGTAATGTTTTCATTTTTCAAAGAATATCTTTCTTAACTTTTTCTCTTTAAGCCATTTTTTTTCACAACCCCAACCTCTAAGATTATTTAATACATGTGAAAAATTAAAATCATCCATGGAAATAATTTTTTTCACTGTGTGAATGTGTATACATACAAGTTATAGTATTTACCAACACTGTAGGAGAGTTGCTGATATTTGTCTTTGTCTATTATAAACCTTTGGTTTTCTGTCATCTTTCTGTCTGAATTTACTTCATAGTGATAGCAAATCAGTGTATCTACTTCATTACACTGAAGAAAATGTCTGTCTTGGGGAAGATTGCCTTGAACCATACATTGCATAGTAATTATTTTAATGTATGAATAGGGATCTTCTAAGTATACATGCTTCAACTGAGCACATTTTCAAAATGCTTGTGAATGAGTTCAGACCAGTCCCTCTCCTAAATCTGGAGACACACCAAAGGAGAATTGGAGCACACAGCAAGGTGCCTGCTTTATTAATTAGCTTCATAAGTGCTATTTTCATTCAGGACATGTCCTGAGACCTGGTGAATAAGATCATTCATTAAATTGCAGGAAGTTTCTCTAGAGTTGAGTATCTGCCAAAGAAAGGAGAAAAAAAATGGAGTGCACAGAATCACTTAAGAAGTCAATGGAGGACACATTTATAAAGAATGTTCTCTTTGCAAATCAAAGACCAAAGCTTTCCTCCAGAGGACTTTGGCTTCTTCACAGTTCTGAATCATGACAATCCTAGTGTCCTCTTCTCAATTTGTTAATCAGTTTTGAAAAATCAGCTGTCTCCTGTCTGTTGATCTTGCAATTTGAACTACATCTCTTGATTTCTCCTTTTTCCCCCTTTTTAAAATTTAAATTAGAAACAACCTTATTTTATATATCAATACCAGTTCCCTCTCCTTCCCATCCTCCCATTCCCCCCCCACCAACCTTCATCCTATCCCTCTTCTGCTCCATAGAAAGGATGAGACCCTTCATGGGGAAGCATCAAAGTCTGTCATCATTTGGAGCAGGGCCCAGGCCCTCCCTCATGTGTCTAGGCTGATAGAGTATCCCTGTATGGGGAATAGATTTCCAAAGTCCATTCATGCACTAGGGATAAATACTGGTCCACTACCACAGACCCAGAAGTCTGCCCAAGCCTCCTAACACCCATGTTCAGGTAGCCTGGTTCCCCCCATGCTGGTTTTTAAGCTCTCACTCTGGAGTCCATGAGTTCCCCCTTGTTTATTTAGGTCAGCTGTTTCTGTGGGATTTCTCAGGCTGGTTTTGACGCATTTGCTCATCACTCCTTGATCTCTAATGGATTTCAGGAATTTGACTGAGTGTTTAGCTGTGGGTCTCTGCTTCTGCTTCCATCAGTTTCTGGATGAAGGCTCTAGGATGGCAAATACGGTAGCATCAATCTCATTATTGGGGAAGGGCATTTAAGGCAGCCGCTTCACTATTGCTTAGAGTCTTAGTTGTGGTCATCCTTTTATTTCTCTGGACATTAACCTAGTGCCAGATTACTCTTTAAGTCCATAATGGCTCTTCTATTAAGGTATCTCTTTTTTTGCTGTCCTCTATTCTTCCCCAACTCAATCTTCCTGGTCCCTCAGAACTTCAGTCCTGGAGTAATAGGCAAGAGGCACTGGCTCCAGGTCCTAGCCCATCTAGGTTTAAGGTTTTTACATTTCTTTGATAATATTAATCTATTTAAACATTGTATCATTACCTTTTCAGTTATACTACAGTAAACTAAATGCATTTAAAATTTAAAACATGGAATTTGGCTTGATTTAGACATTTTAATATAAAAATGAGCAGTATTTAGGTATTATGGTCTGTTAATAATTGATTAGGAGGTTAAAATAAAGTCTAAAAATATTCTGGAAGATTCTTATTATTTTAGGTATTTTACACAGAAAACAAGAAAAACTGAAATTATAATATCTTTTGACAGGAGAAAAAATCTTATACTCTTTTTGTCATTTTAAGTGACAGAAAAATTTAATTTTAGTTTTGTAGCAAGATAATATTTCATTTTGTTGTTATATATATATATGTATGTATACACACACAAACACACACACACACACACACACACATATATATATATATACATATATATATAGTGAATCCTTAAATATCATGATCAAGCATCATTCACCAAGAAGAAGGTTTTAGCAATCTTTTTTAAACATGTCATGCATTTTAATTTTGTTTTATATGTTTTGGAGGAATATGTCATTTTCTTATAGTACAAATGATTTCTTTACCAAAATAATGTCATATACCTTGTATAAAGTTATTTTTCTGGAAGACTCATACTTGCATAAAATTTTAATTTCAGTTTTTTCCCCATTTTATAGAGAGACATATGATGTCGATAATTATAAAGTATTAGGCATCAGCAATTTCAGGATATTTTGTGTAAAAAAATGTATATTTTTTATAGTCATATGCTTCTTTGCAGTATGTTTCTTTAATGTGGTGAAATAAACATATTTATTAATGAAGCCTAGTGGCATGCTCTAGGCCATAAAAGAGAGGTAAAATATGGACATTTAAATGAATGCTTTTGTAATTTGTCAATTAAGAAATAGCAGATAGTTGGCTAGGTAGTATAAGAATATAATTTCAACTTAATAAGAACCTTAGAATTTATTTGACGTTAGTTTAATAAATGTAACTATGGTTGGAATAAACTTTATCTTTCATTTGGATAACAATTATATAATTATAAACATCTAGAAAATTCTATTTTGATGAATTTGATCAGTCCTTTTAAATATTCTTTAAAAAATTAAATGTCAAATCAGCTGCAACATATACTAACAATGAATGTATGCTGTTCATTCTAAATCTATAACTGTTTTTAATTAAATAATAATAACTAGTCTCCTCTGCCAACATTGATTTAAATTATATACTCTGAATTTTTAAAATCTTTGGATTATTGTTCTCAAGAAAAATTGAAAGTAATAATTTTATCCTAACTTTAAAAACTGAAAGCTGTAATTTATGTATGTACTTTATATAGTATAAGTTTACATGTGTACATATTTGTAGTGCAACTTTCCTTAAGAGATGTTATTTAATTTGCTATAATCATAATCATATAAAAACCCCACTAATATAGCTAAAAGATATGTAAAACAACATTTTGCTATCACAACCAGGAGATCTCTATCTGTTGATAGTTTTGTCTCAGCTAGACCCTGTTGAAGTTGCATTCTGCTGAAACATCTGGTACATTAGAGCCATGTTATGAAGGTTTGAATGGGGAGAAATTAAAAAACAGTAGACTAAGCCTTTCAATGGAGGCAATGTCAAGATGGTACAATAACCAAGGAGTAGCAATGTTATCGCACACAACTCTTAGATCCACAAAGTTAAGACACATATTGGAAATGTATAACCTGTTTTAGAACAAGAAAATAAGCAAGATCAGAAAAATCATTTGTATATTTTTAAGAAATCAGTGCCATTGAAAATTAACTCAGTGTTTCTAAGTTGCTCCATGGGAAAGTCCATTTAGGGTAAAACCCATCAAAGTCTCCAACTGGTAGAAATGCATATTCACTTTAAAGAACAGAGTCTGAACTGAGAATATTGCTAAAATGTTTTCTCCTCAAAATGGCCACACAGGGAATGCTTTCACAGAATCGCTTTGTTCAGACCACTACAGTTGTGATGAGAGGAAACCAGACTAGATATTGAGCTATTAAGAGAACATTAATACATTATCTGCAAGGTGCTGGCTGTGCAGATATACAATGTAAGGGTTACAAGATAGTGTAGCCTTTCATGGATGCTCCAAACAGGGGAAGCCAGAGTTGAATTACAAGGTAGTAGTCCCTAGAAAGAGGCCCTGAGAAGCCATTCTATGAACATGACATCTATGCTTCACTCAAGTTGCCAGGATGTTGGAATTTCCAGGGCCCAGGAAAACAGTAGGAATGGTGAGAGTCAGACCATACAGGGCTATCTATATTTAAGATGACAGAACTCGAGCCCATATGAACCCTCACAATTCTCAGATGCAGATATAGAGCTGCTGACTTTGGCATTTCCTTGCTGGGTTTTAGTCTTCCGTGTAGTCTTTGTTTGCTTTCCTCCTATTCCTTATTTTGGAATAGTAATGTCAATCCTGTTCCACTGTATGTTTGATGTAGATACATGCAACCATATGTTAACTCTTAGTCAAGAGTTACCCTTGAGACAAGGGAGAGACTTTGACTAAGAACTTTTGAACAGTCTTAAAACTGATAATAAATATGTAGACTTTTGAACAGACTAAACACATTTTACATTAGGAGCCCTTTGGTGGAAACAGTAGAAAATGTATCATTTAAAAGTGATATATTTGGCTATGAAGGTGATAAGAGATGGACTTATGGTTAATTTTTATTTTTTAACTATTATTTATTTATTTTACATATCAATACCTGTTCCTTTTCCATCTCTCCCTCCCTCCCATACCCCCTGACCACCCTCTCATCCCATCCCCCTCCAGCATCCCACAGGGAGGGTGATTCCTTCCAGGAGGGGCCAACAAGAGACCTACAAGACTGACTCTAACTAACAATTTGAGTAACAGTGTTTAAGATTTACTATATGTTAGCCTGGATTTAAAACCACCTGTGAGACACACCACTATGGGAATATTTTACTTAGAAGAGAAAGTCACACCTTGAATGTGGATAACACCATCCCATTGACTAAGCTCTGAACAAAATAAAAAGAAGAAAGATAGGGGAGCAGAGAATCTGTGTTTATCTCTGATTCCTGATTGTGGCCACAATTTGAAAAATTCATCATCTTGAAACTTGTTAGAAGTACTTTTAGGTACTATGATTTCCTTGCTATAATGGACTATACCCTCAATCAACAAGCAAAAACACACCCTTTCTTCCCCTGCTTTTGGCAGATGCTTTCACACAGCAAAAGAAAAGTAACCAACACAATCAATGGTATCCAGTAGAAGAAAGACACAACTCTATCAGAAACAGGACAGAAGTAAAGTCATGTGCTGAGCCTCAATTTTCAAAATGTTTGATTCCCTTTAAGTATCATAACACTCTGAATATGAAATGTGGTTGCATGAAGAATGGAGAAGTTTGCTATCAATCAACATTGCTGAGTGTGTTACTTCTGTTACACGTCTAATTTTTATGATATAATTTTGAAACAGATGATAACAGATTTTTCCATTGAGAAAATAGTAATCTGATGTTTAGTTGAACACATCTTATCATAACCTTGACATATATTTTGTAAACCAATGGAGAACAGGAGTACTCTGTTTGTATATTGGTTTACATCAACATAATGTCAATACTGTGATAACTTTTTAGTTTCTTACAATTTTCATGTAGAGAAATGCTTAATGTATTTGTATTGTTTAATATATATTATTTCAATCACAAAAATAATATTTTTAGAATGGCAATAGGATACTAAAAACACCTAGACATTATAATTGTCAGCTGAAGGAAATAGAGTTACTTTTTATTGTATTATGATTTTAAGGATAATGTTAGTTTGAGGCCTTTTTAACTTGTGTTTGATTTATATGCCAGCATATTCTTTTATTCTTTAAGATAGAAGAATTTATAGCACAAGAACTATGCCGAGAATCTTTCTAAAAGGCTATAATAGAGTTTGTTTAGTACTATGAAAGGATTATGTCATTAATGTCCTTTATATCAACTTGTAAAGCATGGTAGAGATGAACATCATATGCAAAGTTCTCAGATAAAGAGCCTTTCCCTCAGAATTGGATGATGTCTTACATCGTGTCTTAGACACCAAATGTTCTTCACAGTGAGAGAAAATGATCGAATTACTTCAGCCCCCAGGGTATATGAAGGCATTCTAATTTCTTACCAAGATATGGCTCACTTTGTGGCATGCTGTCCTCACATTGAGAAGAAGATTGAATTTGGAATTACATGGCTTAAAAATAATACCCCTTTTTAATGAAATAGGGGCCTTCAAGGTATAACAGGGAAATGCATCAACTGAAAACAAAGATCTAAAGTTAGGAGATAAAATTTCTTTTCTCATTTAAAGTAATAAAATGAAACAACCATATCATTGCTTATTTTTGTGTTTCTAATTATTGAAACATCTGGCAGTTACTTGTTTTATTAGGAAGATGTAACTATCTCTATATTGAGATTTATTTATGTACCATAGCACTACTAAAGTATTTTCCTAAAA
This sequence comes from Phodopus roborovskii, assembly GCF_943737965.1. Taxonomy (NCBI): domain Eukaryota; kingdom Metazoa; phylum Chordata; class Mammalia; order Rodentia; family Cricetidae; genus Phodopus; species Phodopus roborovskii. The sequence continues at coordinate 15,387,926 of NW_026126410.1, forward strand.
TAGTGATGCTGTGATTTTGATCAAATAAATTTTAATAAAGTTCCCCTATGTATTTTAATAAATAATTATAAATTATATATAGATGTAAGTTATTTAATGCAATAAAGCTATTACATTACATTATTCCTCCCGAATGGCCCCATTAAGAATACTACTTACCAAACAGTGGGAACTAACATGAGCTCCAGCAAATTTGAAATCCATGAGAAGATTTCTAATCATGATGGATTTCTAATTAATGGATACATGAAAATTTGTCAGTTGTATTATTTTTAAGAAAAAAGATACTTTTCATTGTAAGTAAAACAGTTTTTTTTTTTAAGGATAATTTTAAATAAGAATCTGAACCTAATGCAGCCCAACAATGGCTAAAAATATCATCCCAAATTATCCATCATCTCTAACAGTTTGGAGAATGGAAATCTAAAACAACTTTGAATGTCATCTTACACCAGTCATAATGGCAAAGATGAACATAGAAAACTATTGCTTCACAAAAAAGTACTGAATATTTGATCAGTATGTATCTTGAAATATTCAAGAATTAATACTCAAAACAAAGAGAAATGTATAAATTAAATGTAAACAATGTAGCAAAATCATAATGAGTTTTGATAGTTTAATGTATTGAATTGCAATGTAAATGTCTGATAATTAGTATATCTGATATGTGACCCTGTGGGTAATGATCCACAGGCTGAGAACAGCTGCTATACAGAAACATGAACTTTGTTTCCAGCTGCTTTTAAAAATTCCATTTTTTTTATTTGTTTAAGTAAATTTAACTACAATATGTCAATTTTATTTGTATTTATTTGCTTGATATTTGCCAAGTTTTATATTCTATAAAATTCTTCTGTCTTTTATTAGATACATTTTATTAGTTGTACCGAAATCTTCATTGTTCCCTTAACCATCTCGTCTATCACATGCTTTTTCTTCTAACTCTGTCCATTTAATTATTTCTGTATTAGTCTGTTTGGAGATGGTCCATAGCTTTTTTGAAGTCTTTGCTTTGTCCCTTTTCCCTAGTTTTTTCTCTCAGAGACTCTGCCCTTAGTCAATGTCTGAGCCCTTTATAGTTCTACACACAAGACAGTCTCCCAAGTTTTTCTTTTGCTTTTTTTTATTTTTTAGATTTAAAAATTTTTTATCTCAAAAACAAATTTATTAAAAATAAAACACCATGAAAATAAAATGTCTTCAAATCTATAAAGTAACAAGTATAACATTCCATAATAGCAGGTCAACAAAAACATTTTCTTCAGCTTCTTTTCTATTTCTTTTTTCAGAAGTAATATTTTCTTTTTTTTTATCCCATCAATTTTATTTTCATTTTTATTTTACATATAGATCCCAGTTCCCTCTCCCTCCTTCCCCTCCTCTTACCCTCCCTCCCTCTTTCCCTCTCCCCCCCCCACATGCACCCTGACCACCCTCCCCTCCCACTCCACCTCTACTCCACATATATGGTGATGCCATCCAGGAGTGGTCATCTAAATCAGTCAAGTCATTTGAAGTAAGGACTAGGACTTCTCTTCTGTCTCTAAGTTAAGGGAGTATCCCTCCATGCAGAAGTACATTCAAGGTCCATTTTTGCACCAGGAATACATCCTGGTTCTACTGTATGAGGTCCCTTATACTGCTCAGGCCTTCTAGCTGAGACTCATGTTCAGGGGCTCTGAGTCAGTCCCATGCTGGATTCCCAGCCATCAGTCTGGGGGGCCCATTAGCTCCTCCTTGTTCAGGTCAGTTGTCTCTATGTGTATCTGAAGCATGGTCTTGTCCTCCCACTCTGCATCTGGATTCTAGTTTGGCTCAGTGTTTAGTTGTGAGTGTTTGCTTCTGTTCCCAACAGGAACTAGATGAGGGCTCCATGATGGTGGATAAGTTAGTCATTGATCTCATTATCAGGAAAGACCATTTATGTGAGCCTTTCCACTGTTGTTCAAATTGTTAGTTGGTGTCAGTCTTGTAAGCCTCTGAACATTTCTTTAGGTGGAGTTTTCTCTTCAATCCTATAATGGCTCCCTGTAGTATGCTCTCTCTCTCTCTCTCTCTCTCTCTCTCTCTCTCTCTCTCTCTCTCTCTCAACCTCTCTCTCCCTCCCCCGTCTCTTTTCTGTCCTCTATTCCTCCCCTGACTCAATCTTCCTAGTCCCACGTGCTTTCCACTCCTCCCCTTCTCTTCTCCTAGTTCCCTTTCCACTCACTGCCTCCTCACTCTCCCCCCACTCTGTAAGGGATCTTATATGAATCTCTTAGAATCTACCTTGTATCCTAGTGCCTCTGGTGGTATGAATTATAGGCTGGAAATCCTCTAGGTCTAAAATCTATATATGAGCAAGTATATACCATGTTCCTCTTTTTGTGATTGGGCTATCTCATTCAGGATGGTTTCTTCTAGTGCCATCCACTTGCCTGCGAATTTCAAGATTCCATTGTATTTTTTCCACAGAGTAGTATTCCATTGTGTAGATGTGCCACATTTTCTTGATCCATTCTTCAGTTGAGGGGCATCTAGGTTGCTTACAGGTTCTTGCTATTACAAATAGTGCTGCTATGACCATAGTTGAGCACATGTCTTTGTTGCATGGATGTAGATCATTTGGGTATATGCCTAAGAGGGGGATTGCCGGGTCCTGTGGTAAACTAATTCCCATTTTCCTGAGGAACCGCCATACTGATCTCCAAAATGGACTGTACAAGTTTGCACTCCCATCAGCAATAGAGGAGTGTTCCCCTTTCTCCAAATCCTCTCCAGCATAAATTGTCATTGGTGTTTCTAATTTTAGCCATTCTGGCAGGAGTAAGATGGTATCTCAAACTTGTTTTGGTTTGCATTTCCCTGATAGCTAAGGATATTGAACACTTTCTTAAGTGTCTTTCAGCCTTTTTGATGTCCTCTATTGAGAATTCTTTCTGAAGTTCTGTACCCCATTTTTACATATGGTTATTTGGTGTTTTGTTGACTAGTTTCTTGAGTTCTTTGTATATTTTGGAGATCAGCCCTTTGTCAGATGTAGGATTGGTGAAAATCTTTTCTCAGTCTGTGTGCTGCCGTTTGGTTTGTCAATTGTGTCCTTTGCCTTAAAGAAGCTTCTCAGTTTGAGGAGGTCCCATTTAATAATTGTCAATCTCAGTGTCTGTGCTACTGGAGTTATGTTCAGGAAGCAGTCTCCTATACCAATTTGTTCAAGGGTACCTCCCACTTTCTCTTCTAAGAGAAGTGGCTGGATTTATGTTTAGGTCTTTGATCCACCAAGATTTTCTTAGTGATAGAATCATTTCATTTTTTAACCTGTTCTCTGAATGAAAGCAAGTGGCATGATGTTCATCTCTTTACAAAGAAATTAAGGAATTCCATGGGAGATAAAAAGACAGTTGGATGTACCTTTATCTTTTTTCCATGCCTACCTTTGATTCTCAGTTTACTTTTTCTCTGTTCTGCCTTGCCTTCCTTCAGATGTTTAGATGAGCCCTGTGGAAAAATATCTGTAAAAGGGAATGAAGCTACTTGTTCTTGTGCTAACCTTCCTCAGCCTTTACCAACTCATGAAGAACTTTAATTAGATTCTTCTTATTTACTTGTATGGCATTTCTTATCTCATATAAGCAAGTTCTTACATCCTATTTCCAGTTGGAGGAACAATATGTGTGTGTGTGTGTGTGTGTGTGTGTGTGTGTGTGTATAAACACATACATATATATATGTATGTATATATGTATACATATATGTATATATTGAGTGTAATATTGCAATGGTTCAAATCACTGGCAACATTGATGAAAAATAGGACTGATGGCTTCTCTGAGGTTTGTGGATGACCCATGTCTAATACTACACAGCTTGGGTACAACCAAGTGCTGCCATTTTGTGAACCCTACTTCCCTCAAGTGACCTTGGTGCTTTCTTTACAGCACTTTGGTAATTGTAAACATCACCACAAAAGAAGGTAAAGTCAGAATGAGAAATATTGCATCATAGCTATTTGCTCACTTGTTAACAGTTTGTGTAAAATGTTACTCAATAATACAGTGCAAATTATGATTATCTAGTAAGTATCAGAAAAGTTTAAACTATAACTAGCATAAGTAGCATATAATTGCAATGTCATATTCCATTGAATGACCACTAACTAGTAGCAAATGTTATCTGGTTAATTAATCCTAAAAACTAGAGATACTTATTTTTATACCTGATATACTTTTAAGCAAATTTCCCAAGTTGAAGTTAAAATATTGCTTTTATGCCTAGCCACTTCTTGTCCATTATGTTGATTTATTTTATTTTCTGACAATGGTTTTTTTGCATACTAAGCTAATCATGTTCTATTTGCATGTAGGATTTGATACCAGTATTTTGCCAATTTGCAAGGATTCACTTGGCTGGATGTTTAATAGACTTGATACAAACTACGACCTTCTATTAGACCAGTCAGAGCTTGGAAGCATATATCTTGATAAGAATGAACAGTGCACAAAGGCGTTCTTCAATTCTTGTGACACTTACAAGGACAGTTTGATATCTAACAATGAATGGTGCTACTGCTTCCAGAGACAGCAAGGTAAAAGTGAGGTTACTATGGTAGAATTACTTGACATGCATTTTAAATTTCATTTAAATATTAACACCACCCAATCTTCACTAATTTTAGTACTTTTTTCTAATTTGAATATTTAATGAAAGAACAAATAAGAAACATATTGAACAAAACAATTGTGCTAATGATACAAATATTCTAAGATCGAAATTGTAATTAATGTTTTATATTAATGTATTTCATTATACTTTCCATTATGAACAAGCAAGCAGCACACGGAGATATGAGAACATAAATATTAAAAGTAATCATTGAAATTAATTTGTTATCTGCTTTGCTCACAGTGTAAAATAAATGGGTTTTTTATCACTATACGGTGGAGTTTTAATGTTTCATTTTGTGATCTTGTTAAATGAGTTGCATGAACATCGGCATTCACTGTGAAGTTACTTTTACTCATTTTATTTTCAAAATTATTTAGTCTTTCAGTCTTTCCCAAGTAGTTTAGCTTGTTAAAAATTCACTAGTTAGAGAATATTCCAAAACTCCAAAAGAAGTGGGACCAAAGAAGAACAGCGATGTTTTTAGTGTATCCTTTAAAATAAATTACACATTTTAATTAAAATATAATTGCATCACATTCCCTTTTCTCTTTACATGATTATTTCCTCCAAGGTACACCTCCCTTCAGCCCATCCAATATTAATTGCTATAAAAATGTATTTTAAATTAGAATCAAATTTTGAGATGTTACATGTGAAATACATGCACAGAAAAACCCATATAAGTCCTCATGCTGTAATAAATATTTAGAAAACTAAGGAATTATTATTATGTTGCTACTAACTGAATCAACTGGATGCAAAGTTGATATTGTGCAGCTAGTATTAACTATACTTTTAAAACTTGGTGAAATGAACAAGATATTTAAAATATAACAATTATTACCATACTTCATATGGAATTATAAGTATTACCTTGCTAACTAAATTATGTAATTTAGAAATATTTCAGAAATTGGGGAGGAAATAATTGTCTATACATTGACAAAAAATAAGTCAATCATATGTATGCTAAAGAGATGGTCTTAACTATCTGTAAACCAATTTAACTTAAAATGATTTGGGTCAGAGGGCAGTTGAGAAGATCTTGGAGACTCTGCAAAAAGTGAAACCACAATCGGAATATATTTTCTATAAAAATTTTAATAATAAACATCAATAATTAATTTTGGTTTACTTCATTAAGTATTTTAAATTGAACACACTTGTGAATACACATTATTAGGTTGACTACATAGACTATGTATGTAAACAAACACTCCCTAAAATGACATTCTAGGGCTGGAGAGAAGGCTTAGCCATTAAAGGCTAGGTTCACAACTAAAACTATAAAAGACATTCTAGTTATTAATAGCTAGTGTACATGACATAGTAAGTGTACTGAATAAATTCAAGTATATTATCACTAAAATGCATTTGCTCATATTTTTCTCTATATTAATGGTAGCTATTTTGGTTTTGTTGTTTATTATAATATGTCTTTCATGTTTATGTATGAGCATTGAAAACTACATAGTCGTGAACACACATGTAAAATCTACAATGCTGAAATCATTGAATGTGAGAATGCATGGTTGTTATAAAAGTTTAAAAACTGGAAAAGGATTTGAATTTAATTTGAAAAAAACTATTTTAAAAATAGTTTTTAAAAACATTCAAAAGTAGCAGGAATTTCAGATGCATATAGTCATACATCTATTTAGTAAAATAAAAGAAATCCACTTCTCACTTATGTAACTTTTTAATAAGATTTGAAAGCTTGGATAAAGTCATGTCAGTAGGGCAATGAGACTAAAGCTTTTATTTGACATATCAGTGTGTCTTAATTTATATTCTTTAGTTTAAGGAAAAGTTAAATCACATCAATTTTAAATATGAACTACAACAATAAAGTAGTTACTAAGTATTTGAAAACAAATTACTTTTTATTTCCTTAATATCTAATATTTTTGGCCTCACATACTGATTGCATAATGTATAGTTTAAGCACATTATTTTTATTTCTTTATACTATGCTTTTTAATGATTGAATTATTTTGCAGGTAGCATAATAACTAACTTCAAAATTAATTGAAATATAGTGTATATTTTACCTTTCTTTCTGAGAGTATATAGTGAACAAGAATATCAATTAATTGATATTTTAGTGTTCTGTGATAGCTATAATACTTTTCATTCCCTACCTATGTCAAGGATAAAAATTATTTATTTGTTTTAGTAACATTCCCTTAACTCTTGAACAAGGGTGTCAAATTTCAATAAACCTTCTGCATTATAACTATTTAAAACTATTCATTTATCCACACATACATGTATTCATTTAAATCATTGATCATTAATACAGCAGAAAAAATATATACTTACAAATTGACAAGTTCTCCTAAGATTTTTATGACATTTTATATGACATTATCTTTTTAAACAACTTACACATTTGAAGCCTCTCAAGAAACTAAAGACCAAGGTACACCAATAATATTATACAACAACAAAACAGATAAATGTTCAGTGTCACTTGAAAAAAGAAGTATCCTTTTCATAGAATATTGCAATTGCAAAGTGAAAAATTGCTCTGTTATCCTATGGCATATGCTAAATGAGAGGGAGATGGGTTAGATTTTGGTCATAAATTAACTGGATCTAGACTTTTAAATGTAAAAAGTAAATGTATTCCATCATCTGTATCTATGTAGTTATCATTCTATATGAAATTTCAGTCATACTAATAAATATCAGGAAAACCTACCATTGCTATCAATGGTAAATTGTTACACTCCATCATGTATCTATACATTGATATATCTCTGCACATGTTTATCATGATACATCCACACACATATATCCATGTGATAGCATGACAGATGGATAGCTTGGCAGGTGAACATTCTTTAACTAAGTCCTTGAAGTACTGGGTTTAATGTCTTTACAGACCCACCTTGCCAGACAGAGCTCAGCAACATTCAGAAGCGACAAGGGATAAAGAAGTTCCTAGGTGAGTCACAGATCATTCTTCTGGAAGCTTTCTTGCTTGCATAAATTACCACAGGGAAACAGCAACATAAAATCAATATTAATCCAACAAAGACAGAAAAGAGAGACTGCATTAAATTTCATCAGCAAAATTTATGAATTTTTGGAAAGTCATTGAACTTACTTTTATTTTCTCACCTATGGAAAGATTTAATTTCTGTTTTATTACTCTAATATCATGTTCATTTTGAAAGTTAAGTACAAAAGAGATTTAGAATCAGCAAAAATGTCTATTTCTACAGTTAAATGTTTAAGGATTGGTAGCATCATATGTGACCACCCATATCAAATGTATGTAGGTGATTGCACCTTTAATTCAGAAATATGAGCAGGACTTTTAGTGGTTTTCATTAGTAAATTTACAACTGTTACTTTTAGTAAGTAAATTTTGATACATAAGTAAATGGGTAGGTAAATGGTAGGTAGATAAATGAGAGAGACAATAATGAGACACAATAATAGAATAATTTAGCCAAAGTCATAAAATATTTGAATACTTGGCTGTCTGTCACAATGCTGTTATATTCATATATATATGAATATACAATCACACATTGTTAATAATTCCATTTGAAATAATTTTAAATTAGAAATGTTTCTAACAGAGAATATATTCTATACATCCTTCACTCATCTCTTTCCATCCTTTTCTTTACATGCTGTAAATTGTATAGCTTATTTGTAAAATCTAATAAATTATTATTGCTACAATACAACTTGAATTTGACCAGTTCTGCCAGTTGTATTTTAGCATCATAAGTGTATGTTTGTATTTTCACATTAGGTACCACATTGTGAGTGTATATTGAAGCATTCATATTTTAAGACTTTACAATGTCTCTCAATCTTATTAATAAACATCATTTTAGATAGTATCCATGAAGCTAAAAATATAGTAACTTTAAATTAGAACATTTTTTTTAATGTTCTAGGGAATTCTTACCCTAGGCCTCATCATTCAGTTAAATGGTTTGTCATAAAATGCTTTAGGTGAAAAACCAATGATTATAAAACAGGGCAATTTTCTTTTTAAACTGTGGATAGCTGCTTGTGGTGGTATAAATCATGAGGGGAAATAGCATATGGATGCATGAGCATGTTTCTGCAATCCAACATTTCACATTGCACCCTGAAGAAGCCCTTAACTTCAGATAGATATTTCAGAGGTGAGCAAGGTCAAGAAGTACTGAAATCTATTAGAATGTTGGCTTTTCTTTTCTGAATATATTAAAGAGTCACATTTAGTGAGAACCTGGGAAGATTTCCCTTACTCTTCTTTCATGATATAAGAAGGAAGATATTAGAACATTGGATGCCTTAAGTGCTCTTTTTGATTAAGGGGAGGTCATGAGGCATTTATCAATTGGCCAGCTGCTCTATCAGGGTAAAGCATCATGTGTTTCAATGTGAAGATCAAGTTTGCATTCATGTCTGTAGTGCAAGTGCTATACTTACCAGTGTTCTATTCTAAGTTTCCTGACATAACAAAATGATTGCAACATCACCATATTTTAATTATGTAGGTATAAAGATTTTTTTTCTTGTATTTAATGCCTTGAAGACTGTAGAAGAAACTAACTTTGGTAAATTTTTCATATCAGTTCACATATTTCAGTTGAATTATATTTGTATTAAATGTATCATTGTATGTATTAGAGTTATGAAGCTTTTTATGGTGTAAAATTATCATCCCATATGAGCTACTAGAAAAGACATTCATATTTTCTCTCTATAATAGATATTTTAACAGAATATATATGAGAATTCTGTTCACATGAAAGAATAAATGGGGAGAAATGGAAATATCTGATTGTCTAAAAGTTGTAGCTAATGTTGGAGTATTTGTAGAAGAAATTCCTAAGCTTATACAGAACTAAACATCCCTCATTATACATGTACTATGTATGGGACTGTGTCAGGTTCTACAAATAGGAGTAGCTATTTTCCCACTATTTTCTGGTTCCACTTTCAGTGTAATGTGTATGGTTTGTATAACAATGAAAACCAAGAGATCCTAAATATTTTCAAACAGAAAAAAATACCATAGAATAGTGATAACAATAAATAATGGTAGCACACACAGAGGCATCCACATAAACACACATGCACAATAAAAGAGAGAGAATACTATACAGTGAGTAATTTTTTGTTGAAGCCTTAAAATGAAAAGTGTAGGAATTGAGAAGGATTTCAGTTGGAATAAGCAAAGTAACACTATATTAGTGAGAAACAGCTTGGCATAGATTGGTTTTTTGTAATGTTGAATGAAATTGTTGAAAGCCAGAATAGAAAATTGTCAATAATAACACAAGCAAGGGTATTGGATGCCATGCTAAGTGTTCTGAATGATTTAATATGAGCATAGAGTCAAACATGTTTTGATTCTTTAGGATACTAATACATAATAACCATCTAAAGGAGAATACACCTTATTAATAAACTTATTTTACATTTGTGTGTGTGACCTTTTACTTCACAGGACAATATGTCCCTCTGTGTGATGAAGATGGTTACTACAAGCCAACACAATGCCATGGAAGTGTAGGGCAGTGCTGGTGTGTTGACAGATATGGAAATGAAGTCATAGGATCCAGAAGAAATGGTGTTACAGATTGTGGTAAGAGAAAGGCTCACTTCATAAAATTTTCTAACACACAATTAAATATGTCAAAGGCTCATGAACTTTTTCAAGCATTTAACAAAGACCTCCCCTATTCTTCGTTTCTAATATGTAGGATACATATGAATGTTATAGGTGGAAAGAAGTCTTGTTTCTTGCATATTGTGAATGGTGGTAACAATAACAATATACAAAACAGACACATTTAAGTATCTTGAAGAGAAAGATAAAAAGCAGAATTTCAATTCCTACTTCAAGTTAAGATGTTTGTCACAAACATTTATTCTAGCTAAAGTTGTAAAATGTAGGTGCATATTCTAATTCTAATCTAAGTCTGTAAAACAATGAATATTGTTAGAATGGTTGTCTGCTGTTCTCTGGTGAAAAATGAGTTGAATAACATGACCCTCATCAGCCAAACCAAATGAAGCCAACCCAAACAAAACTCAATTTCAACTGTATGAAGTTTGATAAATTAGACTAATGCATTGCTTGTTTCCTTATGTTTAGGTATGAAAAACATCATTTGTGTATCAAATGATAGTTATAGTTGATGTTCTAATTATTTTATGAACATATATCTTATGTGTATTTAAGAATTATACAAGAATTTGAGATTATATGATTTTACAGTTTCCATTTTTATCAATTTTCCCAGAATGCAACATTCAAGTCAGTGTTTGTGTTTGTTTTAAACAGAATTAACTATTTTAAAAAACCCTTCTTATTACCCTACAAACTCCTAAGATGGTATAAATGCAAATCTATCAGGCTGTTGGGATTAACAGTTTATGTATATTTTAAAACACATTGTAAACTTTTAGTGGTTTTTCTTAATGTGAATCTGTCTTTACTGTAAATCTTTATCTTTTTCTGGCCACGATTCTTTTATCTGGTAAACAACAACATTGCTAAAATGAAAGTCATAGCTGTGTCATCCGCGGTTTATCAAAGATGGTGGCAGGTACTTTTACCGCCAGCACTGAAAGCTGTGTTCACTGCCTTGGTTTCCGCTGCCATCCAGCAAGCATGCTGCTGGCTTGGAGGAGATATGGTCATGGTCATTGCCATCTCTCATATACACTAATAAATTGTTAGCAGAGTTATTTAAAAGCCTTGCAGTTTTATCCCCTTATGCTGAGTTAGGAAATTTCCCTTAAATGAGTCACACAATTATCTGCTTGTCTCTCACAAAGCAGAGTCCAAACGAGAAAAATGCTGCTACCAAGAAACTTTGCTTGTCTCTGTCCTTTTGTTTCTAAAACCCTTTTTAAAGCTTTTGTTAAATTTTCAGTGGAAGTTCTTATTAGCACGTGGGTGCCATATGTATGGAGTTAGGTTTTTCTGCCTGCTGCTTTATTCATTAACCAGTATGAGAAACATATTTACAGAATGACATATCTTATCATCAATGACATCTCCCGTCACACTTGGTCCCAAATTTTGATGATACATAGGAGCATTTATATATAATATAGAGTGTAATGGACATTGAAAGTTAGGGCCCAGCTTTAGTGTGGATTTCTTCTTCCTGGTTTGACACTTAAAGTACATCTTTCACAACTTCAAAATATCTTTCCAATTGTCCCAGTTGTTCTTGTCACTCCAGCATCCATTTCCCTGCCATGATGGATCATACACTCTAAAATTTAGCCCCAATTCAACTTTACTCCATTTCCTCATATTTGTCAAGTATTTGGATATAGCAAGGAGAGAATTAATTACTTAAACCAATCCCCTAATGCAGATCTAATGGATTTTATTTTCATTACTATCAATTAAAATGATGAAAATTATGTACACAGTGATAATACTTTTGAAATTTTAGACTGGTAAACAAGGGTTGTTTAAGAAGAAACAAATCACAGATAATAAGTAATCTCACATAATTGTTCCTTCCTGACTTGCATTTGTTTATTCATAACATTTTCAGAGCTTGCTTTGGTATTAGGACCTTACTTAAATGATCAAAGCAGCAACTAGAATTCAATACCTATCTTACCTACAGAGTGTTAAAATCTGAAGATTAAACCTTCATATTATATATCACAAAATGCTTGGATAATTTATGACATCATCCATTTATAATATGAGTGGATAAAGTATTTTAATTTTTATGCTACCAATTAAAATTATGTGCCGAAGAGTTTAGTAAGTGAGCAAATATATTTTAGAAATTATAATTCCTGGGTTTTTTTTATACTGGTGTAACTATGATATATATAAATATAGAATTTAAGAAATTTTTTTTGTTCACATAAATGATACTTTCAGATGTGAAATCAACCAATTTATAACCATCTAAATACATTAATGGTATTTATAAGAATTAAGACTAAAAAGGAAGTATCATTTGAGGGCTTAATATTTGTTACACTATACTGAATATATGTGATCTGCTATCTCTAGAATATTAGAAGCTGATTTTAAATTAATATGAGTATTAATTTTCTGTTGCTCTAGTAACAACAGAAAAATCAATCCCACTACAGTTCTGGCTTAATTAACACAAGTTTATCATCTTTCAATTTTGCAGGTCTCCTAAAGGAAACATCAGTATTTTAGTCAATTAATGCTATTCTGGAGACTCTTCGGGAAAAATCAATTTCCTTGAATTTTCTATTCTCTAGAATTTTCTGATGTTCTTTGTATTATTCACCCTCCCATCCAGTTTTAATACACAAACTCCATAATATTTTAAACATTATTTTATAGTTTCATCTCTAAATTACCACTTTCTAGGGGAAAATGTGGTTAAATGGAAACAAGTACTAGGGAAATTACCCAGGACAGTCTCCTGTCTCAAGGTCACGAGTTGAATCTTATTTATACAGTTGTATTTTAATATTAGGTAATGAAGCTTTGTGATTTCAAAATTTAGGAAGTATCTATTTTGCTATTATAATTGTTCCCCCTAATATACTTGTAGGGGAAATTTTAAGTAATGTCAAACTTCGTAGTCTGTCAAAAATTCTACAAAACTTGGACTGATATCAAATTTACTAAACTGGAAATCGTACACTGAACATTGCTTTCAGCGTAAATATTTTAACCAGTTAGAGATCTAACATACAACAGTCTTTCCAGGAATAGATTTTTCTTTTATCTTCTTTGAGAGAAGCAGCAAATACACATTCATTAAACCTTTCAACTTTCTTTATTAGTTTATATAATTCAAAAAACATGGCATTGCTCAGTCAAGTAATGGTGCTTGCTTTTGCAGCTATAGATTTTGAAATCTCTGGAGATTTTGCAAGTGGAGATTTCCGTGAATGGACTGATGATGAAGGTGAAGATGACATTATGAATGATAAGGATGATATTGAAGATGATGATGAAGATGAAGGCGATGATGATGATGATGATGATGGGGATGACCATGACGGATATATTTGACCAGTGACAGCTGAAGTCAATAAATACTAAATTTTTAATATTTACAAAATACTAACGTATTGAGAATTTCCTTCTTATCCCTAAACAAAGTGATTCTAAACCCCACATATATTTTGTATAATTATTTCAAATATTGAAGCTAAAACCATAGAACATTATGTTTAAATAAGAATTATTTAATTTTGGTTTTTATATGCCTTAGAAAAAAAGAAAACACATATGGGTTGTCACTTGAATATAGAAAGTTGTGAAGACTATTATAATAAAATTAAAAATAACATACTATTTAATTGTTCCACAAAAATAATAACAATGAATGTGTGCTTGGGATTATATGTGTTGCCTTTATGGTGGATTTTTATAAGCTAAATTTATAGTAATTTATTAATGATATGAACCACAGGGTTTTTGTCAATTAGTTCATGATGTTAATTTTGATCAAACTGGACCTCTTACCAAACTTACTTGTTGGGAAATAAGAAAGATGACTCATGGTAAGACAAAGTGACCACTAGTGAGTACTTAGTAAGTGGTTATCTTTTTAACTATAAAGTTATCTTGGATATGATTAAATAATTTTTTGCAGTGCAAACTATGGAATACCATGGATTCTGAAAGTTAAAAGTTAGTTTTTCTTCCTACTTTTGAAATTAAATTGCATTGTGTATCATATGGATGTTTAAAAATATTTTTAAACAGCATCATTTCTAGATTTTTCTATCTTTCCAGCAAGCAATCTGGATGCATAATTTCATTTAGAAAGAAAGATATTTATTTCAAACACTTTTGCATTAAATATATTTTGTTTGTCCCAAGATCAAATTTGAAATTGTGCATTCTCATTTTTATATAATATAAAATTTTATGTTTAATCTTAAAATCATGTCATTTTTGTTAGTAGTAATGAAATTAGAGAATGTGTTGTAGGGTGCCTTGCAAAAATAGAAATAGAAAGGGTTAGCATGCATACAAGTATAGGATACTAGGCAATACTTAAGCACACATAATTAACAAATTATTGCTACTGAAGATACTGCTGGAATGAAGAAAGTGGAATATGTTTCTTTCTTTTTTTCTATTGTTACATAATCCCATATGGACCTGTTTATAATTATTGTAAAGAGTAGCATTTAAGATATAACTGTAACAAAAATTACTTTGATCACTATACACCAGTTAGCATGTTAATTCATTGTGTAGATATTTTGACATGCCACCTCTGTTGAGTATATCAGACCAATAGTTTTGTGCTTATAATAGAAATGAGAAAACCTGTTGAATTTTACACCTTGGTATATTTCACTTCAATAATGAATTTACAGATTTTCTGGAATATTATTCCTAGAACACAAATTTGGTGAACTTGTTCCATTTAATTTCTACATAATAATTAAAAACTTTAATGTTGACCTTACATAATATTTAAGCTATAATGCATTTTCTTTTTTTACTGTTTATGTATAGTTTACAAAATAAAGATTCTTGTAACCAAAGTAAGCAGTTCCTTAATGATTTTCTGGTATACATAGCAGCATGGAGAGTTTTTACTTTGTTTCATAATTCTGGAAAATAACGTAACACAACAACAGTGACAAGAAATGTCTTTTGAGCTTACTTTTCCAGTTTCTAAACAAGAGTTGTTAGTGTCTTCAGACAGTTAAGATTATTTTTAATAGTTAGTTTATCTTTATATGATCATTTGCTAAAATATTACAAAATAAATAATTTTCTTTCCAAAAGAATATCATTTTAAATTTTATTTTGTTTACATATTTCTTAAAACCTTTAACTTAAGTTCTATAATAAGATTGTAATTATAAAATGATTGTAAATGTTTGTCTATTGAAATAATGTGTAGGAATCATAAAATTTAACTTGAAATATCTTGAAAGACTACACAGCAAATTATATACAGGTATTTACCCTAAAACCATGATCATGAAGTTAAGCTTGTTTCTATTGTGTCAACATTCTGATTTTCATGAAAGCAACTAATTTAACAGTGAATTCCAATTGGCAAACAGTACAGTATTGAGTATACAACTTATTAGTATAAGATTTTCCAGGGACCAAAAGGCTGTATGTTCAATTCCAAGCACAACAAGATTACCAAGATTAACAAATGTTACATAATGTTATTTGTAGACAGTAAATATTTTTAGATGCATGTGCTTTTTTTTAATTTATGGCAGGTATTAAGTGCCTTGATTAACATATAATTCACATTGCATTTGTTAACTCAGTACATTCATACTTGAATATTTATTCCCAAGACTGTAAGTAAATACTGAATTTTTGTATTATACCAATTACTATTCTATTACTACAGATTTATGAGTGAACTTTTTTGGGACCCTAGCCTTTAATGGCTGACCCATCTCTGCAGCCCACATTTCCTTCCTTCCTTCCTTTCTTTTTTAATTTATATATATTTGTTATTTTACATTTCGATCTGAATTCTCTCCTCTCCCTTCCATCCTCCCATAACCCCCCCCAAACCTCCCCTGGCCTGTTCTCCATCCACTCTCCAGGGAGAGTGAAGTCTTCCAGGAGGGATCATCAAAATCTGTCAAGTCATTTGGAATAGGGCCTAGGTCCTCCCTAGTATATCTATACTAAAGAAGTATCTCTCCATGGGGAATGTGCTCCCAAAATTCTTTCCTGTACCAGGAATACATCCTGGTTCCACTGGCAGAGTTCTTGGAGATTGCTAGGGCCTTCTAACTTAGACCCACATTCAGGTGTTCGGCCCTATGCTGGTTTCCCAGTCTAGGATCCATGAGCTCCCACTTGTTCAGGTAAGCTATCTCTGAGAGTTTCTCCAGCCTGGTCTTGACCCCTTTGCTTATCACTTCTCCCTTTCTGCAACTTGATCCCAGGACTTCAGGTCAGTGTTTAGCTGTGGGTGTCTGCTTCTGTTTCCATCAGCTACTGAATGAAAGCTCTAGGATGACATATGAAATGGTTATCAATCTCATTATCAGGGAAGGGCATTTAAGGTAGCATCTCCACTATTGCTTAGATTGTTAGGTGTGGTTATCCTTGTAGGTCTATGGACATTTCCCTAGTGCCAGATTTCTTTTAAATCCTATAATGCCTCCTGTATTATGGTATCTCTTTTCTTGCTCTCTTCTATTTCTCACCTGACTCAAATCTTCCTGTTCCCTCATGTTCTTCTCTTCCTTCTCTTCTCCCCTCTTTTTCTCCTAACACCCTCTCTACTCACTGCCTCCTCTCCCCTCCACTCCCAATATGCTCAGCAGATCTTGTTTCCACTTCTGTGAGGGACCATGTATGCCTCTCTTAGGTTCCTTCTTGTTTCCTAGCTTCTCTGTTGGTATGAATTTTAGGCTGGTGATCCTTTATTCTATATCTAAAAACCATACATGAGTTGAATACACACCATGTCTTTCTTTTTTGTGACTGGGTTACCTCACTCATAGTTTTTTCTACTTATATCCATTTCAAGATTCCATTGTTTTGCTCTTTTGAGTAGTACTCCATTGCATAAATGTACTACATTTTCTTTATCCATTCTTCAGTTGAGGGGCACCTGGGTTGTTGCCTGGTTCTAGCTATTACAAGTAATGCTGGTATGAACTTAGTTGAGCAAATGTCTTTGTTGAATGGATGTGCATCTTTTGGATATGCACATAAGAGTGGAATTGCTGAATCCTGTGGTATACTGATTCCCATTTTCCAGAGAAACCACCATACTGATCTACAAAATGGCTGTACAAGTTTGCACTCCCACCAGCAGTGGATGAGTGTTCCCCTCTCTCCACATCCTCTCCAGGATAAACTATCACTGGTGTTTCTTATTTTAGCCATTCTGACAGGAGGAAGATAGCATCTCAGAGATGTTTCGATGTGTGTTTCCCTAATAGCTAAGGATGTTGGGCACTTTCTTAAGTGTCTTTCGGCCTTTTTGATTTCCTCTATTGAGAATTCTTTCTCCAGTTGTGTACTCCATTTTTTAATATATTTATTTTGTGTTTTGGTGACTAGTTTCTTAAGTTCTTTGTATATTTTTGAGATCATCCCTCTGTCAGATGTGGGCTGTGTTTTCTAATAATATATCAACAATTGCATTTTACAAATTAAAGGAAAGAAGAAATTTTGAACTTCAACAGGATTTCTTCATTCCAATTCACAGACTTAGAGAAACATACTTAGTTAGAATTTAGAATTAATAATGTTTTATTCTTCTCTAGGCTGAATTCTGATTCATTGGCAAGAAATCAAAATAAAATAATATTTTAATATCCATTTTCATTGTATTTGTTTCTCAAAACACAGCAGATCAAAAACAATGTGACTCCCAACCTCCTCAGAAGATGTTCCTGCCTCTATCTGCCCTTCTCTGGAAAATGTTCCTTGGTCTATAGAACTGACCTTATCCTACCAGCTGTCTCTGAGCCAAATGCCTGATTTATCTTTAGATTGAACCTTGGCACAGATTCCTGATAGACAATTTTTTTCTAGGAATTCTTTTATAGGACCCTACTGCCTCATACAAAGCCTTGTAGTATGAGCAGCCCACTTAATGCAAATAAGTGTTTGTTCACAGGTTCCCTAATCCTACATATTATTTATACTTTGGAATAAAGTTGAAGCCAGACTCTAAGAGGGAGTCTTGAACCCTGTTCTCTACTTCTAATCCCCCTACCCTTGTGGTCCAATACAGCCAAAGATCCCAAGGAAGAATCAGGATCACATAGTTTTCTCTACCATAAGCCCCCTTTTCCTCCCCCTCCCCACATGGTGCACCCAATAAAGCCCCATTTTCTTCCATATCTTTTCATTCTATTTCACTTTCCCAGAGAGATCAATATGTTCCCTGTAGTCCATTGCTCTATCCCTTCCCTTTTTGATTTCATGGATTATAGCTTTGTTATCATTGACTTGAAAAAAACTAATATTCATATATAAGCAAAATATACCATATTTGCCTTTCTGGCTCAAGGACACTTAAATAATGATTTTCTATTTCCAATTTTATCCATATGCGTGAGAATTTCATTTTGTTTTAAAAAGCTGAGTAATACTTCAGTGTAAATGTACCACATTTTCTTTATACATTCTGTTGATAGCCATCTATGTTGTTTCTTGTTTCTAGGTATTATGAACAGAGCAACAATGGACATGGTTGGTCAAGTGTTTCTGTAATAAGATGAATGGATCTTTTTTTTGGGGGGGGGTATTTGCCCAGGAGTGGTATAGCTGAATCTTGAGGCAGATAGATTTCTAAATTCCTAAGGGACCACCGCGCTGATTTCAATAATGGCTTTGTGATTTCGCATTCCCACCAACAGTATGTGACTATCTTTCTTACCACACATCTTTGCCACCATGAGATGTCACTTGTTTGTTGATGTTGACAACCAATAGACATTACACAGTCCTCAGACCACTCAACCTGAAATAGGATGTGTTGATCAATCTCTTCTTCTTCTTAGATGGCAGGTGAACCCATGGAGCAAGAGGCAACAAGACTGTTATAGCAAAAGGGGATGGAGAACACCAAAAAAAAAATAAGGTAGTCTAATTCATCATGAGCAAAACTTATATGAACTCACAAAGCCTGAAGAAGTAAGCACAGAGTTAAGTGAATCAATGCCAGACCCTCTCTGGTATTTATGGCTTCAATATTGGTGATGCTATGGGATTCTTGAATGTGTGAATGAGGGGGCCTCTAATTCTTGTGCCTTCTCTTGGGCTCTTTTTTTCTGTTAGTCTTGTCCAATTTCAACGGGATAGTTTTTGTTTTACATTACATTTTTTATGTTGTATTTTTAAAAATATTCAACAAATGAATGAATGAATGAATCAAGATATAACTACTAGGATTAAAGATAAATGAAATGTCACATAACTTCTGGGAGAGAAAAATACTCATTTCCTCTTGTTTAGTGACATTTGATATATGAACCATTCCTGGACAGACCTATGTTCAGGAGCAGTTAACAAACATGTAATGTACATCACAGAAGTATATAGTGCTCTTAACAGAGTACCAACATTCACTTCCCAGTTCTCATAGAGAAGTTACAGAATGTGGCTCAAAACTTCTTGCAACTAGATGCAGGGGATTTGACACCCTCTTCTGATCTCTGAAGGATACTTTATCCATGAAGCGATACCCCCATAGATTTACATGAAATATATTATAAAAGGAAATAAATATTTTCTAAAGAGAAAAGAAAAACCCACAGAAATTAGAGATGTTTGAAAATGGTATGGATGCAAATAAATGATATGTTAATAAACCAATGGTCACGCAGATCACTTAGTTATACTCAGTTGATCACAAAAGTAAGTTATAAACTGTGGAGAGAGCTTGAAAAAAAAAAGAAGCTTACAAAGGTAAGAGGGAGATGAGTAAGAGTATGTGTAAATAATAGGAATTCATTGTACACATGAATGGAATTGTCAACATTCAAATTTAATTAACTCAAACACTTTCAAATGTTTAAAAATTTTCCACAATAATACTCACAAGTTGTATTCATGTACATTTACTGTAAGTACCATAGATTAAATAGTATGCATATTAAGATCATTCAGAAAATCAAAGGGGCATATTATTTAAATAAGAAAGGAATATTAATATAATTCACAAAAAAATTCCCATACTTGATTCCAAGATTTTTCTTCATCATGTGAGATACATATTTATTTTGTGTCCTCATAGTCACATTGAGGCGATGGTACCACATCCAGCTAAGAGACTGCCAACAGAGGTAGTTTATGTGGCACTAAGTAGGACAGATTTTACCGTTATTTGAAAGTTATTTATCTCCCACAGGCTCATGTGTTTGAGCAGTTGTTTTCCAGCTGGTGGTATAGTTTGGGAAGGTTGTAAAACCTTTACAGGGTCTGGTCTAGCAGGAAGAAGTTGGTTTCTGGGTAGGTTTCATAGCCTAAGTCTGGTTTACCCTCTACTTCCTGTGTGTGAACACTATGTTATCAGTCAGCCTCATGCTCCTCTCAATCTACGTTCTCTGCCTGCAATCATCTTCCTCATCTTAATAGACTTTATCGCCTTCAAAACTGCAAACCATAACAAACCCTTCTTCTCTTGAGTTTTTTTTTTTTTCAAAGTATTTTATCATAGCACCAGAAAAAGAAACTATGATAGGTATTGAAGCATCAATTTGCCGGCAGTTGGTTTTGAATGACAAGGCTATGCATAACATTAAGTTCTATATTCTAGTGCTACTGGTCATCCACCATGCCAACATTCCACATCTACATGTACATCTGCAGTAATTTCACATGCATTGCCTTATGTTTTACCCCACACTTAAGCGGAGAAGTCATTCTCTCTAAAGCAAAATGAAGAACTAATTGATTCAATAAACTAATGGAATAAATACACTTGATAATTGGAATCATTTTCCTGAGTTTGCATGACAGTGCTGTTGGGCATTAGGCCAGACATTCCATTTGCTACTACAGAGTTTATATGTTTAATTCACCTACAAAAAAGGAACATTATAAAGATTTACTTCATAAGGCTACAGTGTCTCTTTATAGAGTATACATTTCAAATAATTAGCTAAAAAAAAGTAGCTACTTAGAGCTAGAGATAAGGTTCAGTATTTAAGTACCCTCTAGTTCTTGCAGAAGAGCTGAGTTCATTTCCTAGCACTTATGAGGGCAGGTCCTAACCTTTAACTCCAGCTCTGAGACATCTGACACCCTCTCCTGGTTTCTGCAAGTACCTGTACACTTACCCAAGACAAAAACTTACAAAAACACTCATTATAAAATTAAAATATATGTTAAGCTTTTAGCCAATGTAAGAATTGAGAAAAATACACACAGTCATAAAGGACATGGTGTCTGACAAATACTTGTGGAATCATGTCTATGCCACTCATAGGCATTGAAAACACTACTTATAAAATGGGTTGGAATTTAGAAATAAAAAAAAACATTTTCTTTATTATTTAAATTCCTTATCAGCAGAATAAAAAGCATCTTAATTCATATCCTTATGAATTATGGCACACATCATGTTGAAAATCACATAAAATGCTTTATTTATTGCCCATTACTGTAGGTTTATCATACCTTTATTTTAAGAATACAGAAACTATTATTTCTATTTTCTCTGTTAACAGATTCAAGTTAAGAAAATGACCTGACCTCTGAAAGTCACTGGGAATATTAGTGTGGCAATTACAGCACAAACTCAGTACCATCAGCTCAATATAGTCCAAATGAAAATATTTTTGGACTTATAAATGTCCTCTTTAAATTGTACTTTCCATTTCAGGGATAACATTTTAAAACTATATTCTTTCCAAGACTTGTTACTTATAGATAATATCTGAGAGCCTATTGATATAGGTTCTTTGTAGTAGTAATACTCAAATGTCTGTTACTGAAGTTTTCTGTTGTTCCAACTTTCATGACATTTCTTATCCCCTAAGAGGATAACAGATATGTGTGCCACTACTGAACTCAAACTAATAACTACATACAGCAAATCTGCCTTCAAGTTTTTCACAACTTGCACTGATCTGCCATTGTAAATTGTTTATTTTAAACATTAAAAGGAGCCATAATATTTGTGATTATGTTAAATGATGTATGTTTACAAGAGAAGGAAATCATGGTGATGGTACTGTAAGAACTGTGGATTATGTGTTTTAATATTCTTCAGAAGCCACAGAGCATCTAAGTAGGTGACATAAATTATCTTACATTTTTTATATATTCAAAGAATCTTACTACCTCATACAAATACATATGAACATTGAGGGATGGCATTTTTAGCATATATCTGCTCAGGTCAACTGTCTGTGCTTCCTGACATGATAGGTAAATACTTGATTTGTTTTCTGTTTTGGCACGATGTATTCCAGATCATCATCACACATAAATGACTTTTCAGGTCCAAATTTTATCACCGGGAGCATGATAAACATGTAAAAATGAGGGGCATGTTCCTTTTTGTAAAATTGCTTTGTGAAAATATTAATAAAATGAATAAATTTCTTCTGAGTCTGACCTTCTAAGAAAATGGAAGCAAATATTAATTCACGTAAAATTTTGTTTTATAAAAATGAGTTGACATAAGTTATCTGGTTGTTCATGTGTGTGTAATTTACATGCATATGGATAGGCATATAACTCACTATTAGAATGTTTTTAAGACACCAGCTTAATAATTAAAGTATGAGTGTTACCACACAGCTCTTACTTGTTTCTAAAATCTGTAACTATCTCAGTAAATATTTGAGTCTTTGTCAAGTTATATGAATCTCTTGATCTCCTTCCCACCCACACCCAGGCATCCATAGCAACAGAGGAGAGTTAATAAGATTAATAATATTTTGCATTAATTGATACATATACCTGAAGATTAATACATTTTAAAATGGTGGACCTGAATATGCATTTTCATTTTGAATCACTCCTGCTTCTAGGCAGGTGATAACCAAGATCTCACTTAGCAAGTAAAATAGCTTAGTCATTCGCCTAGCAGCCAATTCCAAATTAACTTTACATGACTTTATCCTTCTTTTTGTGTTGAAGAATTCTCCCTTCTAATTCACTTTTCTTGTAGGGAAAATTACAAGCCTTTGGTTGTCAAGAATTTTTGGCAAATATCTCTGAAGAACTGACTGAGTATGAACTACTTTGTTAATAATTTTTATCTGTGCTTTCCCTAAGAGAAATCAATTTCATGACTGGTTTTCACGGGATAATATCATATTTAATTATAACTACAGGAACAGATGTATCAGACTATGCTGCAACACCTAGTAAAATATAAACCTAACTGATAAAGCAGTGAAGTTGCTTTCTTGAGAGGCCAAAACATAAGTCACTTTGATACCAGAAAAGGAACTTTTATGTTTTATCAGATAAAACAAATCCCCTTCTGCCTATCGTGGTTTAATAAGGATCAGGAGAAACAATAGGCTGAATATCTGTTTATTCAGGAAGAAACAACTTACAAAATAGACAAATGAACACCAGCAGGTTCCTTTTCCCACGGATGCCTCCAGATCCTCTTCTGTCCTTGTCCTGCCAGCAAGAGTGCACTACTAGACCTATTTCCCCAGGCAATTCTGCTCCTGTCCCCACCATCAATGGATATGGTCAGTGCCACATATGTTGACCAAGTGAATAACTCACTACAATTTTCCTTTTTTGTCTAAAGAAAATATTTAGGCTTGATACAAAACTATATACAAAACAGTGAATAACAAGTGTGCTCTAAGAAAAAGAAAATCAAGAACATACAAACTTAAGACCTACATATCTAGTCCTAGGATGAACTCATAGTGGAGTTTAGAATAGAGTTATACTAAGATGGAAAGCTTAAGTCTGGTACCTAATATATCTAACTAGGAAGAGAGAATAATAGTTAAAGTTTAACCTTCTACCTCATCAAAGTCCTAAGAAAGAAAATAACAATACGAGGGTAGACAGGAAGTGCAGATGGGCAACTTCCAAAAGGTGCAGCGAGGACAAAAACAGCAAGCTACCTGGACAGTCACCCAAGGTCACACAGCTACATTGGTACAGCTAGTTTTGGCTAATGCCTAGAGTACCTGACAGACCAAAACAAAAGCAGGGAGGTACAAAGGCTGTCTTTCTTACCCTGGCATGGCAAGGTTCAGCAGTCTTCTATGTTTGTCTCCTGCAAACACATAGACCACATGTCCAAATCAGTGGTCGAAGTGGGGGCAGTTCTTTGCTCAAGAGGCCAGTAGCGAGGATGGATTCCAGAAGGAGCGAAAACAGTGTCCAACATATTTTTGAAGAATGCATGGTGCTGCCAGGAGCAATGGTGTCTCATGTCAACAGAGTACTAATATTAAAACATTTAAATGCCATGTTCTCCAGGTCTATGAAGTTTTTGAAGATTAAGCATCTATGGGTAAATATAATCTGTAATACTCAGGAACTTAGCTAAAAAACTGAAACTTCCCTCAGTAAAGCAAGGAAAAATACCTAAGCAATATAAATCCCTAAAACATGTAAATCCCTAAAACAGAGGTAGAATAGAAATGTCTAGACAAGAGGTAGAACTGTAAAAGACAGCATGTAAAAAAAAAATCTTAAATTTTATCAATATACAAAATGTCTTGAAAATAAGTAAAAGTACATATACATAAAATATAGTAAGGATAATGTTCATAAAACGTAATGAATGGAAATATTTTACACAAAATGACAACATATAATACACAATTCTTCCATGAAGGGTATATAACCTTAATTTTACATAGGTTACCACATATAAGAAGCTATAAAAATGTAAGCTGTATAATACTAATAACAAACTATTACTAAAATAATTAACAAAAAGATAGGCTAAACTACCGATATCCCACCTAAAACATACGTTTCCTAAACATACCCTATTCTTGTCTAAAAGAAATACCTGAGGGTTGAGCACTGGGACAGAGGGTGGAGCCAACAGTTCACCCTACTTTGGAGACTTCTTGGAGCAACTCTGAACAAAGGAGACCTGCCTATCCACATGGGACCACCCGTAATTTCCACCTGCTTGGTCTGTGACCCCACCTCCAGTCCTCTGCTCAAGTCCCAGGCACCTCCCAGAGATCCGCCTATCTCTGCAGGTCCACTCTGAGTTCTAGCCACCAAGATCCTTGACCCCCAAATCCGGGCCTCTCTTAAAGAAAGAGACCTCAGCGGGAGAGTCCCAGTTTCCAGTGAGAACCGACTATCCTGGAAAAACTTCCCAAGTTTCAGCTCAGCCTTTGTCTTCTTCTGCCAGCCATTGGCTAGAGCCATTGGCTAATGGCATCTTCTACTGGATCTTCAGTCCTGACCCCCTCCTTGGGTCCCTGTCTGCGGAGAGACCTCCTAGAGAGCTTGGACCACACAGAGCTATAGATATTGAATTTCTGACCCACATAAGCCCACCGGGGAATTACCATAGAGAGAAGGGGAGAGAGCCCCACCAACAGCAACTGGAAGAAGCTATGGGAAGAAGGCAATGCAAGAAAACACCTAACAACACAAAGACAAGCATGACACCACCAAATCTAGGGAATCTACCCCAACTAGAATGGAACACAACAACAGAGGAAGCAGAAGGGAACGACTTAAAAATTACCATCATAAAAATGATAGAGGCCCTCAAAGAAGATGTGAGAAAATCCCTTAAAGAAATAGAGAAAAAAAAAAAACAAACAAACAAAAAAAGGGGAAGAAATGGACAAATTCCTTAAGGAAAGTACAGAAAGCCAAGAAAAAACAAGCAGGGGAAGGAAACGGTTCAAAACTTGAAAACTGAAATAGAGGAAATGAAGGCAACACAAACCGAAGGAATGATGGAAATAGAAAACTGGGCAAAAAATCGGGAACTACAGACGCAAGCATAACCAACAGAATTCAAAAGATGGAAGAAAGAATCTCGGGCACAGAATATAAACTAGAAGAAATAGATTCATCAACCAAAGAAAATCATAAATCCAACAAATCTCTAACACAAAACATCCAGGAAATGTGGGACACCATGAAAAGGCCAAACCTAAGAATAATAGGCATAGACGAAGGTGAGGAAGGCCAGCTCCAAGGTGCCGAAAACATATTCAAAAAATTTATCAAGGAAAACTTTCCCAATCTGAAGAAGGACATACCCATGGAAGTACAAGAAGCATACCGAACCCCAAATAGGCTGGACCAAAGGAAAAAGTCGCCTCAACATATAATAATCAAAACACCTAGCATACAGAATAAAGAAAGAATATTAAGAGCATCTAAGGAAAAAGGACAGGTAACATATAAAGGCAGAACTATCAAAATTACACCTGACTTCTCCATGGAAACCCTCAAAGCCAGAAGGTCCTGGATAGATGTTCTAAAAGTATTAAGGGAACACAGATGCCAGCCTAGGCTACTATATCCAGCAAATTTCTCAATCATTATAGATGGAGAAAACAAGATATTTAATGACAAAACCAGATTTTCCCAATATCTACAAATCCAGCCCTACAGAAAGTATTGGAAGGAAAACTCCAATCCAAGGAAGGTAACTACATCCACAAAAATGTAGGAAACAGATAATCCAACTACACCAGAAACCAAGGGTAAAGCAGAACTAATATATTCACAATACCACTGGCAACAACAAACCTAAATCAAACAAGCATCAACAATCAAAGTTACTTACTCACCCTCAACATTAATGGTCTTAACTCACCTATAAAAAGACACAGGCTAACAGAATGGATATGAAGACAGAATCCATCCTTCTGCTGCATACAAGAAACACATCTAAGCTTCAAAGATAGACATTACCTCAGGGTAAAGGGTTGGGAAAAGATTTTCCAATCAAATGGAAATAAGAAGCAAGCAGGCGTAGCTATCCTAATATCTAACAAGTTAGACTTCAAATCAAAATTAGTCAAAAGTGATGAAGACGGTCATTTCATATTCATCGCAGGAGAAATCCATCAACACAGTGTATCAGTTCTGAACATCTATGCCCCTAATACAAAGTCAACCACATTCGTAAAAGAAACACTACTTGAACTCAAAGCTCATATAAAACCTCACACACTTATAGTGGGAGACTTCAATACATCACTCTCAACACTAGACAAGACCACAAATCAGAAACTCAACAAAGAAACAAAAGAATTAACAGAAGTTTTGTCTCAACTGGGGTTAACAGACATCTATAGAACATTCCATCCAAAGACAAAAGAATATACCTTCTTCTCAGCTCCACATGGAACCTTCTCTAAAATAGACCACATACTAGGTTACATAAGAAACCTCAACAGATACAAGAGAATAGGAATAGTCCCCTGTATCTTATTGGACCACCATGCTTTAAAATTGGTATTAAACAACAACACAAATAGCAGAAAACCTGAAAACTCATGGAAACTGAACAATGTGCAATTGCACGACACCTGGGTCAAAGAAGAAATAAGGAAACAAATTAAGGACTTTCTAATATTCAACGAGAATGAGAACACAACATACCTGAACTTATGGGACACCTTGAAAGCAGTGCTACGAGGGAAGTTCATTGCACTAAGTGCCCATATGAAGAAAACAGAGGATAGTCACATAAGAGAATTAACAGGGCAACTGAAAGCCTTAGAACAAAGAGATGCGAACTCAACCCGCAGGAGTAGACGCCAGGAAATAATCAACTTGAGGGCTGAAATCAACAAAATAGAAACCAGGAAAACAATACAAAAAAATCAATGCAACGAAGAGTTGGTTTTTTGAGAAAATCAACAACATAGACAAATCTTTATCCAAATTAACAAAAATCAAAGAGAGAACATGAAAATTAACAAAATCAGAAACGAAAAGGGGAACATAACAACAGACAGAGAGGAAATCCAGACAATTTTCAGGTCATACTTTGAAAATCTGTATTCCACAAAAATTGAAAATTTAAAGGAAATGGAAAAATTTTTGGATAACTATCACTTAGCAAAATTAAATCAAGAACAGACAAACAACTTAAATAGAACTATAACCCACAATGAAATAGAAGCAGCCATCAAAAGCCTTCCAACCAAATAAAGTCCAGTGCCAGATGGATTCAGTTCAGAATTATACCAGACATTCAAGGAAGAACTAATACCAGTACTCCTCAAACTGTTCCACAAAACAGAAACAGAAGGTTCATTGCCAAACTCTTTTTATGAGGCTACAATAACCTTGGTACCCAAGCCTCACAAAGACACAACTAACAAAGGAACTACAGACCAATATCCCTGATGAACATCGATGAAAAAAACTCAATAAAATACTGGCAAACCGATTTCAAGAATACATCAGAGAAATCATCCACCATGACCAAGTAGGCTTCATCCCTGGAATGCAGGGATGGTTTAACATATGAAAATCTATCAACATGATTCACCATATAAATAAACAGAAAAATAAAAACCATATGATTATCTCCATAGATGATGAAAAATCCTTCAACAAAATTCAACACCC
Source organism: Phodopus roborovskii (assembly GCF_943737965.1). Classification (NCBI taxonomy): domain Eukaryota; kingdom Metazoa; phylum Chordata; class Mammalia; order Rodentia; family Cricetidae; genus Phodopus; species Phodopus roborovskii. The sequence continues at coordinate 15,416,544 of NW_026126410.1, forward strand.
TTTCATGATAAAGGTCTTAGAGAGGTCAGGGATAACAGAAACATACCTAAACATAATAAGATCAATACACAGCAAAACAACTACCACCATCAAACTGAATGGAGAGAAACTTAAGCCAATTCCTCTAAAATCAGAAACAAGACAAGGCTGTCCTCTCTTTCCATGTCTCTTCAATTTCATACTAGATGTTCTAGCTAATGCTATAAGACAACAAAAGGAGAACAAGGGGAACCATATTGGAAAAGGAAGAAGTCAAACTGTCTCTATTTGCAGATGATATGATAGTTTATATAAGCAACACAATAAACTCTACCAGGGAACTCCTACAGCTGATAAACACCTTCAGCAAAATAAAGTATACAAGATAAACTCAAAAAAATCAGTAGCCCTACTTTTTTCAGAGATCAAAGAAACAGAGAAAGAAATCAGAGAAATATCACCATTTACAATAGCCACAAACAACATAAAGTATCTTGGTGTAATGCTTAACAAACAAGTAAAACACCTATATAAAACAAGAACTTTGTGGCTCTAAAGAAAATAAATAAAGTAGCTTCCACAAAATGGAAAGATCTCCCACGCTCTTGGATAGTTAGAATAAACATAGTAAAAATGCCAATCTTGCCAAAAGCAATCTACAGATTCAATGCAATCCCCATTAAAATCCCACCACAACTCTTCACTGACCTTCAAAGAAAATAATCAACTTTATATGGAAAAACAAAAGACCCAGGATAGCCAAAACAACCCTATACAATAAAAGAACTTCAGGAGGCATCACCATTCATGACTTTAAGCTCTATTACATAGCTATAGTTCTGAAAACAGCCTTGTATTGGCATAAAAATAGACACATAGACCAATGGAATCAAATTGAAAATCCTGATGTTAACCCACACACCTATGTACACCTGATTTTCAACAAAACAGCTAAAATTATACAATGGGGCGAAGACAGCATCTTCAACAAATTGTGCTGGCACAATTGGATGAGGGTGCATAGAAGACTGCAGATAGACCCATGTCTGTGGCCATGCACAAAACTCAAGTCCAAATGGATCAAAGACCTCAACATCAATCCAGCCACATTAAACCTCTTAGAAGACAAAGTAGGAGTTACCCTTGAACAAATTGGTATAGGAGACTGCTTCCTGAACATAACTCCAGGGGCACAGACACTGAGAGAAAAAATTAATAAATGGGACCTCTTCAAACTTAGAAGCTTCTGTAAGGCAAAGGACACAGTTGACAAGACCAAACTGCAGCCCACAGACTGGGAAAATATTTTTACCAATCCTATATCCGTCAAAGGGCTGATCTCCAAGAACTCAAGAAACTAGTCAACAAAACACCAAATAACCCTATTAAAAATGGGGTACAGAACTGAAGAAAGAATTCTCAACAGAGGAATTCAAAATGGCTGAAAGACACTTAAGAAAGTGCTCAGCATCCTTAGCCATCCATCAGGGAAATGCAAATCAAAACTACTCCACTCTGAGATACCATCTTACTCCTGTCAGAATGGCTAAAATTAGAAACACCAATGATGACTCATGTTGGAGAGGATGTGTAGACAGGGGAACACTCCTCCACTGCTGGTGGGAGTGCAAACTCATACAGCCATTTTGGAGATCAGTTTGGTGATTCCTCAGGAAAATGGGAATTAGTTTACCACAGGACCCGGCAATCCCCCTCTTAGGCACATACCCAAAGGATCCACATCCATGCAACAAAGACATCTCTTCAACTATGTTCATAGCAGCACTATTTATAATAGCAAGAACCTGGAAGCAACCTAGATGCCCCTCAATTGAAGAATGATTAATGAAGATGTGGCACATCTACACAATGTAATACTACTCTGCAGAAAATAATAATAGTATCTTGAAATTCGTAGACAAGTGGGTGGCACTTGAAGAAACCATCCTGAATGAGGTATCCCAGTCACAAAAAGAGGAACACAGTGTGTACTCACTCATATATGGATTTTAGACCCAGATCAAAGGATCACCAGCCTATAATTCAACACCACCAGAGGAACTAGGATACAAGTTGTATTCTAAGAGATTCATATAAAATCCCTCACAGAACTGGGAAGGAACAAGGCCCCCACAGCTCAGGGGAAGTGGTGGGGGCAGTAAATGGAGAGAGAAGTAGGAGAAAACGAGGGGGAGGAAAGGAAAACATGAGAGACAAGGAAGATTGAACCTGGTTAGGAATAGAAGACAGGAAAGAGAAAGAGAGAGAGAGAGATAGAGAGAATATAACAGAGGGAGTCAATATTGGTTTGAAGATAAAACTGTACAGGAAGAAATGTCTAGAGAATTACAAGACTGCTGCCAACTAACAATTTGAGCTACTGTGGAAAGGCTACCATAAATGCCCTTCCTGGAGAGTTCAATCAACACCTAACTTATCCATGGATCCCTCAACTAATGCCTGTTGGAAACAGGAGCAAACACCCATACTGAGTTGAAGTAGAACCCTGATGCAGATGGAGAGGACAAGACCAGGCAACAGAAACTCATAAAGACAGATTATCTGAACAAGGAGTAGTTAACGGGCCACCAGACTAATAGCTGGGAAGCCAGAATGGGACTGACTCAGGCCCCCCTGAATATGGGTCTCAGCCAGAAGGACTGAGCAGTCTAAGGGACCTCAGACAGTGGAGCCAGGATATATCCCTAGTGCACAAAAGGACTTTGGGAACACATCCCCCATGGAGGGATAACTATCTTAATCTACAGACAGGAGAGAAACGCTAGTCCCTAATTCACATGACTCCAACTGGATGGCATTCCCCTACATATGGAATTGGGGTGGGTGAATGGGAGGGGAGGGTGGATAGGTTGCATGTGAGAGGGCAGAGAGGGTAAAAGTGAGTGAAGGAGGGAGGGAGGGAAGGAGTGTGAGGGAACTGGGATCAACATGTAAAATAATAAATTAAAAAAAAAAATGCTTTGACTCCAAAATTTACGTTCAAGGACAAGTTACTGGGGAAAAGGATTTCTATTTTTCTTTCCACAGAAAATGAAAAGATGTGGATTCCTTCCAGACTAATGTGGTTTGATCAAGTCAGACCACCTGAAACAGAGTAACAGGCCATCCTACATTCAAAACAGGTGGACAAAGCAGCCTTACACACTACAGCCAGGATTTCTGAATCTTCTTCTAATCCCCCATAACAGTGCCCCTTACTAGTAGGAAGTAGTTTGGAAAGAACAATGCCCAAATTCCCAAATATTGTCTATAAATGTTTGTTTTCATTTAAAAAAAATAAATGATTATGCCCGGATTAAAAAAAGAAAGAAAGAAAGAAAGAAAAAGAAAAAAGAAACACCTGAGTCTAAGCATCACCTTCCATACCCAAACCTAAGTAACTAAAACCAACTCTAAGAAGATGAATATCATGCCTAAATGCCAAGAGTAGGGAAAGAGGACCTTTTTATCTTATGATTACTTCCTGCTGAAATGGGATGACGATTGCTCCATGGGAATCTGTTGGAAGAAAATTTTTAGCAACCAAATTTCTAGACAGTCTGGCTGTTTTATATGTAGCTAGTCACTGTTTGGCAAGAAATGCTTTACTGGAGTTCTATCTGAAACTCTGGCCAGGGTATAATAAGAAGATGCACCATTACAGCTAGCTAGTCAGGGGTAGTCTCAAGCAAAACAGTCTCAAACCAATTTTAGGGTGATATTTGCAGTCCAGATGCATCAGGTTGAGTCAAGTGGAGATGATAAAGTGGGACCCCACCTTCTTTCCGGATACTCCAAAGATTCTGTTAGGGCTTGTTATTATTCCTTGTGGAAAACTTAAACATCGAATCAAAGTAAAATTTTCAAATTAAAGGTATGCATATATGGAAAGGCAAGAATTAGTATTAAAATGCATATGAGAAAATTAGGATTTCAGAGAGAAAATTGCAAATAAGCAAATGAGTCCTGAGATTTTATGGTTCATATCTAATACTGAAGGAATGTTTGTCTGTGTATTCCATTGCTGTAATAGATCACGACCCCATAAATTTATCGCTGCATCAGCCACATGTGGTCTCAACCTTCTTCTCTGTCCTTCTGGTCCTACACATTCAATCCATCTCCAGCTCTGTTTTACCTGAGACAGGGTTCCAATCCCTAAGAATTGAACATTTACCTCTTTCAGGTGCCATCTTTGAGGCCAACACTTATTAGTTATGATAGTTATGTCAGCACTTGTGTCAACCATGCCTCCAAACAGTCTGTTATTTATCTTAATTATCAATCTAGGCCTTTGACTACTTATAGAGGTTTGCCAAAATATACTTCTTTTGTTTCCTCCTTTCATGTTTGATTCAACTTCCATCACTAGTTTGTCATCCAAAGCAGTATGAGTTTTTACAATTGGCATTGGATTTTCTAACTGTCCTGTGGTAGATTTTCCTCCACAGTAACTGGGAATGTTCAGACCACCTTTGATATGGGGGACTTTAAGAGACACTCCCAAGGAGTGTCCTAAATGTAAATGGTTTCCTTGCTTGTCTCTGGTCGATCTACATTCATCCACTGTTGTCCTTTACCACACCTTCTACATAACCCGGAAGGCTGAGACCCTCTGTTTGATTCATTCCTTGGAGTGTTATTTCTAGAATGATTTTCCTACAATTTCTTTTTAGATGTCCTATCTTACCACAGTTAAAACATCTGAAATTTTGATATCTTTTCAAACCTTGGGAGATGGTTTATCCTACCCAAGCTTCTGTGTCACCATAGTTAAGACCTCTGTTACCTTGATGTCTTCTCAGACCTTTAGATATGGCTTCTCCTACCCAAGCTTCAGTGTTATTGTCATTACATGTTGGCTGTATATATGAACCATTCATCCAAGGGTGCTAATCTGATTTTTAAAGGCCAAAATACTTGTTAGCATTGTGGATTCACATTTTCATAAGCTAATGATTCTATGAGTATTTGCCTAGAATCTGTGTCTGTTACCTCTAATTGTACTTCCCTAGACAACCTTTCTAGGAATACACTAAAGCATCCTATGCATCCTTGCCCTATCTTGGTACAGGATTCTATCCTCTCTGCTAGTTCATTAACCTTATTCCAAGCATTAAAAGCTGCTGTACTGCATAGAGACAAGATGCGTCCATCATACGCAGCTTGGGTTTCTGGGTCAGCATAAAGACCCTCACCAAGAATTTTATCTTGTGGAACTTTATAACCTTTCTTTAAGTCCTGAAGTTCAAGAGCTTTTGCTTCCTCTCTTCACAAAGCCCTCTATTCTAATTGAGAGAAGTTTTCAAGGACAGCTGATATTAATTGATCCCAATCCTTAGGGATTACCTTGTTATTTCTTGTCCATGATTGTATTAATTACATCACATATTGGGAGTACATGCCATAAGTGACTACTGCTTCCTTTATACATTTAAATCTTTCATATGAATTGGTTCCCATTGATATTAATGACACATTTTGGGTGTTTTTAGTTGCTTGTTTTTCATTAATAGATACAGGGAAAGCTCCCCTGACCCTAAACAGTGTAGAAAAATTTAAGTCTCTTTCATGCACTGTTACCTGTAGTTCTTCTTCTAATTTATCAGATTGAAGGTCTTCTAAGGCCTGAAACCTATTCATCATTGCTTCTTTGAGTGTCTGAATTTCTTGAATCATACAACTTTCTAGAGACTTCATTGAACCACTCAGTTTCTTGCTTTCTCCAACTATGAATGATTCCATGTTTTTAATATTCCTGTCCTTAGATATTATCTGAATGGCATGTAAACTGCCTTCCAGAAAATAAATGTTCTATCTGCTAGGTTGCCATGAAAGACATGGAACACATTCTATCTGCTAGTCTTTCCATCTGGTGTTCCAGATTTTTAACCTTATTAGTAGCTTCGTCTGACCAGGAATGAGCTGCTTCTGCTAGTGTGTTAATACATTGTATTGTTTCTGTTTTGGTTATTCAGGCATCGGTTATGGAACAAATTCTGTTTTCTACTTGGTCATTTTTATGTTCCATGTTTTATTCTATGTGTCAGCTCTCTATTGCCATCTTCAATATTTTGAACATTTTTTTCTAAGCATTCTCTGTTTTGTGTACAAATTTTAAGCTCTCCACTGTCATGTTCAATATTTTGAATGCTTGTTACTAAGTCTCCTATGGTTTGTACAAATTTCATATTGTTTGCTCTAATCTCAAACCATTTCTTTAAGAATATCATATTAATGATGAAACCCATTGCTATTAATATATATATATATATAGATAGATAGATAGATAGATAGATAGATAGATAGATAGATAGGTTAGGTCATGATTTTATTCTGCTAAAATTTCTTCTATATATGAAGTGAAAGAATCCTTAAAGTCCTGCATTATAAGATTATCCACCATAGGTTTTGAACAGTTGATCTCAGATATATCAGTTTAAGTTGTGAAGGATGTTGCAATTACCTTAGGTGTAATTCTGCTATCCTGGAACTTTGATGCTTTTAGTTGTAGATCTCAACTTGTGGTAGTTACACCTGGAGGTGTACCACCAAATAGTGTCCAGCAGCAAATGATCCTTCCAATTCTGATCCCTGAAGAATAACTATTAACAAACTAAGGCAAGCAAAATTTTGTTAAATGAAGGAGTAAAATGAGCTTGGGCAAATTGCTGGGACTATAAGGCTAACAGGTATAGCTTCCAAGTGGCATCACCAGGCCACAGGAACACACAAGCAGGGCAGGCACAGTGGCTGGGCTGTGTGCAGGAACACAAGAGCAGGATGGGTTCCCCAGAGCTCTGTGTGAACACAATGTGAGAGAATGGGCAGGAGATGAGCTGACTCAAGGCTGCAGTGGAGATAAAGGAGTTATAGGGCAGACACAAACGTCACACAAGCTGTGGTTAGGCAAGGGACCTGCCTGTTCAGGGATGTTGGGGTTAGGGAATGGAGTCTGCCATCTGGGTGAAACCCAGGTCCCATGAAAATCGTGATCCCACTTCTGACACCAGATAGTGTGGTTTAATAAGGATCAGGAGAAACAAATAGGACAAATAGATGTTTATTAAGGGAGAAGTCAAGTCATTTGAAGTAGGGACTAGGATTTCTCTCCTGTCTCTAGCTTAAGGCAGTATCCCTCCATAGGGGGTGTGTCTGCAAGGTCCTTTTGTGCACCACCAGGAATATATCCTGGTTCCACTGTCTTAGGTCCCTTAGACTGCTCAGTCCTTCTGGCTGAGACCCATAATCAGGGGGGCCTGAGTCAGTCCCATGCTGGCTTCCCAGCTATCAGTCTGGTAGCCCGTTAGCTCCTCCTGGTTCAGGTCAGCTGTCTCTATGTGCTTTTGCATCTTGCTCTTGTCCTCTCCCTCTGCACCTGGATTCTAGTTCGACTCAGTGTTTAGTTATGGGTGTTTGCTTCTGTTTCCAACAGGTACTAGATGAGAGCTCCATGATGGTGGATAAGTTAGTTGTTGATCTCACTATCCAGCAAGGGCATTTATGGTAGCCTTTCCATGGTTGCTCAAATTGTTAGTTGACAGCAGTCTTTTATTTCTCTAGACCTTTCTTTAGGTTCAGTTTTCTCTTCAAACCAATAATGGCTCCCTCTTTTATGTTTTCTCTCTCTCTCTCTCTCTCTCTCTCTCTCTCTCTCTCTCTTTCTGATATTTTAAGAGAACTCTTGAACAACTATAACTATATTAGACTTAATTTAAATCATCCATACTTAAAAACAGCAGATTATAAAGGCCACAAATAAAAATGAAAGGTATTTGACTGCAATAGTATGCAACAAAATTTCTAAGGGGTGTTTTCTAGGGTATGAAACCCACAATCATTATTATAAATGTGATCATTCCTGAGTTTGCAATGGTTCAGGCAATCTTTTTTGGGTTGTTTATTATGTGTCTTTCTGTATGACTTTTGGACCCATGGACTTATCAAAGGATAGAAGACATAGTTGATTCCATTTTACTCTTGCTAGTGCCCAGTCATATCGTTAATGTTAATAAATACAAATATACTTGGGAAGTTACACTGAATTCTCACTATTTTAACCACAATATTACAATATTAAATGTTTTCACTTGAAAACAAAATAAAAACAAAAGCAAAAAGAAAACACTAAGCTGCCAGGAATTCCCTTAAACATAAAAAGAAAGAAGTCAAAAAGAAGTCAAATTTCTCAAGTCCTGTATAACAAAAAGTAGAAGCTAGGTCATATACAGAGCTAAAGTTCATATTCTCTATGTGGAAGAGAAATACCCATAGAGGTCTCAAAAATCTACCAGAATAAAACATCCATTGTATTTGAATAAATTTCCCTATTCAATGTCCTTTCTTTTCTCGACTGCAGATAAAACCATTGTCCTTGCTGTCCACAAATGTATGAAAAAAATTGGCTCTTCATCAGAACAACTAATGTTAGTTAATGATCTTCCTTGAAATACTAAATTGTGACACTAGGCCTAATGCTTATGAAATTTTAAAATATATAATTATTTCAATTTTATTGCTTTCCGACTTATCTCTGTTCATAAGTGTCTATGTGCATGTATGCATGCATTCATCCATACTGACAGAGAACAACTTGAGGCAGAATGTTTCTTTCCCCAATCATGTAGGTCCTAGGATTTGGTGGTGTTTGTTCCCACTTAGTCATCTCTGTGTCTCTATATCCTTTTTTTCACAAAATTATTTTACCTTTTCCTTGCTATTACTTTATTCCATTTCTTCTTCTCTATTGTTCTGTTATTGAATTTAAGAAGTTTTTTTTTATCAGTTTCAATGATCTTTGTTTATTTTTGTTTTTTTCATTAGAAATACAATAAATTGCTCTAAATTAGTATTCATTGTTAAAAAATCTATGCATGTATATTTATAATGACATAGGAATAAAATTACAGCTCTATATCACATTATCTTGTTCTTTGATAATTAGGTAGATTCATTCTGGTTCTTCAAATTCCAGCTATTTCTCAAAAGGTGGAAACTTGTCTCAGTTTTTTTTTTTTTTTATTCTACTTCTACTTTTCTTCTATGTCACACACACACACACAGGAAGAGTAGAGAAGAAAATTTGCAAACACATTTTGTTTGACCAGAAAGCTTACTTTGAATTATTTTGCTTGTCTCACTCGTATATTCCCTGCATTCATACTGAGCAAATATATAGAGCATCATTCTACTTGGGAAGTTATTTATCTATTTCACTATGTTGAAAAGAAATTATGCTGAAAGTACTATCAATGTATGCTATTGTTGATGGAGCCTGTAATGATACCTTTCTTGCATGAAAAGGCCATAGACAAATTGCAGCTTCTGTACAAACTAATTAATTTCTGATGTAGGAGGAAATTGGTTTCTTTTTTTTTTTTCTGTGACAGAATGAGCTTATAGTGTAGGCATTAACATTAAAGCTTCTGTTGCAATATAATGGAGTGCTACATTAACTCTTTCATATACTTAATGAATGAGCTAATGGACAGCATAGTCTTTATTGCTTTTATTTATGACATGGAAACCATGGAAAGTTCAAGAAGAGGTTTTTTTCACATAAGTTCGAGGTCAAACTTGACATCATATAATCATATTAACTATGAAGTACCTCGTGAAATATCTGCCATAACAATGCTCCCCTTGCCTTGCCTATGCTCCGTGGGGGATTTTAATACCTTGCTCATAGACCTTATTTTCCAAAATTTACTTGCATTTTCACATAACTCTTGAACAATAGAGTAGCTTAGTCATCTTTAATCTATCCATAAACCACTACACTGGATATAGTTGGTAATAAAATCTCATTAGGAAATGAGATTAATGTGCTGAAATCAAGCTTCTCATTAAACTACTAAAGGAACATGCAAAGAGAGGTGATAGAATGAGAGTGGTCGAAGAGCTGGAATGCAGAATGAAGGGAGACAGCTCATGGTAACACCAATTACAGGAAAATAAGTTGGAAGCATGTGGGTGCCAGAAATGCCTACCTGGAAAGGATAAAAGTGGCCTATGTTTGGAAATTTAGAAAAATGAGTACAAGGAAAAGAATGTTTTAAAACACATGTGTGCTTTTAGAAATAAAGGAGTGTTAATGGTATACTCCATCAGTAGTGATTTGACAGCTTTGATGGTAACGGCTGTGTTTACTCTAGGAAACACACTAAACCTTAACAAGGCCTAATCTGAAATGTTTTGACAAACTGCAATATGTCTCAATGCTATTTCACTGAAAAATCATTTGTCAGTCCCACATGGATGCTTTGGCATCCTTTGACAGCTATAATACTCTTCATTTATTACATAGCTCAAGGATAAAATCTATTTACCTGTTCCATGGGCATTCACTTATCCTTTGAACAAATTGAAGTAAGACAAACTAGATTTCAAAAAATATATATTTTAGCATATAACACTTTGACATGAATACAATGTTATTCAAATAGTAACTCTATTAATTTGAGTCTACCAAAACAAATTAATGAAAATACTTAATGGCACTAAGTATTAAAAACTGGAAGGACTACATTTTGTAATAAAAATCTACAAGCTATGCCAGGGCTCAGCACAGTTTCAGAAAAATACAGACCATGTTAATGGTTAGTTTTCTGGTTACTCTAACCTGAAAAGAAGTTAAGGGAGACAGCCTCTATTTTGACTCCTGGTTTGAAAAAAAAAAGCAGTCCATAATCATAGACAATGGTGTTGAGAGAAGCTTGTGACTGGAAGCAGGATTGTGGAGATACTTACTCATATCTCAGTGGATCATGAAGCAAAAGATGGAAAACAGTGCACTTTAGCTGGGTTTCTCCTTTCTTTTTTTCTTTACTGCAGGCCCACATCCCACAGACTAGCATTCAGAGAAACGTGTACCGTAACAGTTAATCAACTCTTAAAATGTGTTCTCAGAACATTCAGAGGTGTTACTAATTGATGTACTAGACATTACTTAATCCAGTCAGGACTTCAATAGAAATTAACTACCAAAGCCAATTTTAAGATGTGCTTCTCTACTCTTCACCACTTCTGTTTTCCTTTATGTATGCCTCCTGCTTAAATGAGGTCTTTTTATATCATTGTTAATATACAATCAGTAGTTCTAGGTATCCCACTCATTAACTCAGTGAATGAACAAACACTTGAGATAGAGAAAAACAGTGACATAGAGCCTCTGCTAAAAGTTATAGGACACTTGAAAAGGTATCCAAATACTACATGGAAATTTTAGGAGCTTTTTTTTTATTATTTAATTTTATATAACAAAGTCCAATTAAATGAAAACGAACATTTATACACAATATTTGGGAATATGGGCATCGTTCTTTCCAAACAAATTCCTGCTGGTAAGGGGCGCTGTCTTGGGGGATTCGAAGAAGATTCAGATATCCTAGCTGTAGTCTGTAGGGCTGTTTTGTCCAGCTGTTTTGAATGTAGGATCAGCTTGTACTCTGTTTCAGGCGGTCTGGTGTGATCAAACCACTTTAGTCTGGAAGGAATCAACATCTTTTCATTTTCTGTGGAAACAAAAATAGAAATCCTTTTCCGCAGTAACTTGTTCTTCAAGTTAAATTTTGGAGTCAAAGCATTTATTTTAATTTATTATTTTACATGTCAATCCCAGTTCCCTCTCCCTCCTTCCCTCCCTCCCTCCCCTTCAGCCCTCCCTCCCCCCTTCCCTCCCTTTTACCCTCTCTGCCCTCTCACATGCCTTCTAAACACCCTCCCCTCCCATCCCCCCACCACAATTCCATATGTAGGGGAATGCCATCCAGTTGGGGTCATGTAGATGTGACAGGTCATGTGAAGTAGGGACTATGGCTTCTCTCCTGTCTCTAGATTAAGGCAGTTATCCCTCCATGGGGGATATATTTCCAAGTCTTTTGTGCACAAGGGATACATCCTGGCTTCACTGTCTGAGGTCTCTCAGACTGCTCAGTCCTTCTGGCTGAGAACCATATTCAGGGGGACCCGAGGCAGTCCCCTGCTGGCTTCCCAGCTATCAGTCTAGTGGCCCTTAGCTCCTCCTTGTTCAGGTAAGCTGTCTCTATATGCTTCTACCGCATGGTCTTGTCCTCTCCATCTACTTCTGGGTTCTAGTTCTACTCAGTGTTTATGTATGGGTGTTTGCTCCTATTTTCAACAGGCATTAGTTGAAGGCTCCATGGAGAAGTTAGTTGTTGATCTCACTCTCCAGGAAGGGCATTTATGATAGCCTTTCCACGGAAGCTGAGATTGTTAGTTGGGAGCAGTATTGTAGTTCTCTCGACCTTTCTTTTTGTTCAACTTTATCTTCAAACCAATATTGGCTCCCTCTTTTATGTTCTCTCTCTATGTCTCTCTCTCTCTCTCTCTCTTTTCTATCTTCCATTCCTAACCAGGCTCAATCCTCCTGGTCGCACATGCCTTCCTCTCCTCCCCCTCATTTTCTCCCACTTCTCTCTCCATTCCCTGTCCTCCCCCACTTCACCTGAGCTCTGGGGGACTTGTCGCTTCCCAGTTCTGTCCCAGGGACATTATATGAATCTCTTAGAATACACCTTGTATACTAGTTCCTCTGGTGATATGAATTATAGGCTGGTGATCATTTGATCTAGTTCTAAAATCCATATATGAATGAGTACATACTGTGTTCCTCTTTTTGTGACTGGGTTACCTCATTCAGGATGGTCTCTTCAAGTGCCACCCACTTGCCTGCGAATTTCAAGATACCATTATTTTTTTCTAAAGAGTAGTATTCCATTCTGTAGATGTGCCACATCTTCATTAACCATTCTTCAATTGAGAGGCATCTAGGTTGCTTCCAGTTTCTTGCTATTACAAATAGTGCTGCTATGAACATAGTTGAACAGATGTCTTTGTTGCATGGATGTGAATCCTTTGGGTATATGCCTAAGAGGGGGATTGCCGGGTCCTGTGGTAAACTAATTCCCATTTTCCTGAGGAACCGCCATACTGATCTCCAAAATGGCTGTATGAGTTTGCACTCCCACCAGCAGTGGAGGAGTGTTCCACTTTCTCCACATCCTCTCCAACATAAGCCATCACTGGTGTTTCTAATTTTAGCCATTCTGGCAGGGGTAAGATGGTATATCAAAGTTGTTTTGATTTGCATTTCCCTGATAGCTAAGGATGTGGAGCATTTTCTTAAGTGTCTTTAGCCGTTTTTATTTCCTCTATTGAGAATTCTTTCTTCAGTTCTGTACCCCATTTTTTAATAGGGTTATTCAGTGTTTTGTTGACTAATTTCCCGAGTTCTTTGTGTATTTTCGAGATCAGCCCTTTGTCAGATATAGGATTAGTGAAAATCTTTTCCCAGTCTGTGGGCTGCCATTTGGTCTTGTCAACTGTGTCCTTTGTGTTACAGAAGCTTCTAAGTTTGAAGAGGTTCCATTTATTAATAGTTTCTTTCAGTGTCTGTGCCCCTGGAGTTATGTTCAAGAAGCAGTCTCCTATACTAATTTGTTCAAGGGTACCTCCTACTTTCTCTTCTAAGAGGTTCAATGTGGCTGGATTGATGTTGAGGTTTTGATGCATTTGGACTTGAGTTTTGTGCATGGCCACAGACATGGGTCTATCTGCAGTCTTCTACACACCCTCATCCAATTGTGCCAACACCATTTGTTGAAGATGCTGTCTTTACCCCATTGTATAATTTTAGCTGTTTTGTCAAAAATCAGGTGTTCATAGGTACGTGAATTAATATCAGGATTTTCAATTCGATTCCATTGGCCTACCTGTCTATTTTTATGCCAATACCAGGCTGTTTTCAGAACTATAGCTCTGTAGTAGAGCTTAAAGTCATGAATGGTGATGCCTCCTGACGTTCTTTTATTGTATGGGGTTGTTTTGGCTATCCTGGGTCTTTTGTTTTACCATATAAAGTTGATTATTATCCTTTCAAGGTCGGTGAAGAATTGTGGTGGGATTTTAATGGGGATTGCATTGAATCTGTAGATTGCTTTTGGTAAGATTGCCATTTTTACTATGTTTATCCTACCTATCCAAGAGCATGGGAGATCTTTCCATTTTCTGGTATCTTCTTTAATTTCTTTCTTTAGAGTCACAAAGTTCTTATTATATAGGTGTTTTACTTGTTTGGTAAGCATTACACCAACATACTTTATGTTGCTTGAGGCTATTGTAAAGGGTGATGTTTCTTTGATTTCTTTCTCTGTCTCTTTGTCATTTGAGAAAATGTAGGGCTACTGATTTTTTTGAGTTTATCTTGTATCCTGCTCATTTCCTGAAGGTATTTATCAGATGTTGGAGTTTGCTGGTAGAGGTTATTGTGTCGCTTATGTAAACTATCATATCATCTTCAAACAGAGACAATTTGACTTCTTCCTTTCCAATTTGGATCCCCTTGATCTCCTTTTATTGTCTTATAGCATTAGCTAGAACTTCTAGTATGATATTGAAGAGATCTACAGAGAGAGGGCAGCCTTGTCTTCTTCCTGATTTTAGAGGAATTGAATTAAGTTTCTCTCCATTCAGTTTGATGTTGGCAGTTGGTTTGCTGTATATTACTCTTATGTTTAGGTATATTCCTGTTATGCCTGACCTCTCCAAGACCTTTATCATGAAAGGGTGTTGAATTTTGTCAAAGGCTTTTTCCGCATCTAGGGAGATAATCATATGGTTTTTCTTTTTCAGTTTGTTTCTATGGTGGATCACATTGATAGATTTTCGTATGTTAAACCATCCCTGCATTCCAGGGATGAAGCCTTCATGGTCATGGTGGATGATTTCACTGATGTATCCTTGAATCCTGTTTGTCAGTATTTTATTGAGTATTTTTGCATTGATGTTCATCAGGGATATTTGTCTGTAGTTTTCTTTCTTAGTTGTGTCTTTGTGAGGTTTGGGTACCAAAGTTATTGGGGCCTCATAAAAAGAGTTTGGCAATAAACCTTCTGTTTCTATCTTGTGGATCAGTTTGAGGAGTACTGCTGGTATTAGTTCTTCCTTGAATGTCTGGTAGAATTCTGCACTGAATCCATCCGGCCCTGCGCTTTTATTTGTTGGAAGGCTTTTGATGACTGCTTCTATTTCATTGCGGGTTATAGGTCAATTTAGTTGTTTGTCTGTTCTTGATTTAATTTTGCTAAGTGATAGTTATCCAAAAATTTTTCCATTTCCTTTAAATTTTCAATTTTTGTGGAATACAGATTTTCAAAGTATGACCTGAAAATTGTCTGGATTTCCTCTCTGTCTGTTGTTATGTTCCCCATTTCGTTTCTGATTTTGTTAATTTGCATGTTCTGTCTCTGCTTTTTCGTTAATTTAGATAAAGGTTTGTCTATCTTGTTGACTTTCTCAAAAAACCAACTCTTTGTTGCATTGATTTTTTGTATTGTTTTCCTGGTTTCTATTTTGTTGATTTCAGCCCTCAAGTTGATTATTTCCTGGCGTCTACTCCTGCGGGGTGAATTCGCTTCTCTCTGTTCTATGGTTTTCAGTTGGGCTGTTAATTCTCTTATGTGACTATCCTCTGTTTTCTTCATATGGGCACTTAGTGCAATGAACTTCCCTCGTAGCACTGCTTTCAAGTTGTCCCATAAGTTCAGGTATGTTGTGTTCTCATTCTCGTTGAATATTAGAAAGTCCTTAATTTGTTTCCTTATTTCTTCTTTGACCCAGGAGTGGTGTAATTGCATATTGTTAAGTTTCCATGAGTTTGCAGGTTTTCTGCTATTTGTGTTTTTGTTGAATTCCAATTTTAAAGCATGGTGGTCCAATAAGATACAGGGGACTATTCCTATTCTCTTGTATCTGTTGAGGTTTGTTATGTCTCCTAGTATGTGGTCTATTTTAGAGAAGGTTCCATGTGGAGCTGAGAAGAAGGTATATTCTTTTGTCTTTGGATGGAATGTTCTATAGATGTCTGTTAACCCCAGTTGAGACATAACTTCTGTTAATTCTTTTGTTTCTTTGTTGAGTTTCTGATTTATGGTCCTGTCTAGTGTTGAGAGTGGTGTATTGAAGTCTCCCACTATAAGTGTGTGAGGTTTAATATGAGCTTTGAGTTTTAGTAGTGTTTCTTTTACGAATGTTGGTGACTTTGTATTAGGGGTATAGATGTTCAGAATTGAGACTTTGTGTTGATGGATTTCTCCTGAGATGAATATGAAATGACCGTATTCAACTCTTTTGACTAATTTTGATTTGAAGTCTAACTTGTTAGATATTAGGATAGCTACGCCTGCTTGCTTCTTATTTCCATTTGATTGGAAAATCTTTTCCCAACCCTTCACCCTGAGGTAATGTCTATCTTTGGAGCTAAGATGTGTTTCTTGTATGCAGCAGAAGGATGGATTCTGTCTTCGTATCCATTCTGTTAGCCTGTGTCTTTTTATAGGTGAGTTAAGACCATTAATGTTGAGGGTGAGTAAGGTCCATTGATTGTTGATGCTTCTTTGATTTAGGTTTGTTGTTGGCAGTGGTATTGTGAATATAATTGTTCTGCTTCACCCTAGGTTTCTGGTGTAGTTGGATTATCTGTTGCCTACATTTTTGTGGGCGTAGTTACCTTCCTTGGGTTGGAGTTTTCCTTCCAATACTTTCTGTAGGGCTGGATTTGCAGATACATATTGGGAAAACCTGGTTTTGTCATTAAATATCTTGTCCTCTCCATCTATATTGATTGAGAGTTTTGCTGGATATAGTAGCCTAGGCTGGCATCCGTGTTCTCTTAATACTTTTAGAACATCTATCCAGGACCTTCTGGCCTTGAGGGTTTCCATGGAGAAGTCAGGTGTAATTTTGACAGGTCTGCCTTTATATGTTATCTGTCCTTTTTCCTTCACTGCTCTTAATATTCTTTCTTTATTCTGTATGCTAGGTATTTTGATTATTATATGTCGAGGGGTCTTTTTCTTTGGTCCAGCCTATTTGGGGTTCGGTATGCTTCTTGTACTTTCATGGGCATGTCCTTCTTTAGATTTGGGAAGTTTTCCTCAATGATTTTGTTGAATATGTTTTCAGCACCTTTGAGCTGGGCTTCCTCACCTTCGTCTATGCCTATTATTCTTAGGTTTGGCCTTTTCATGGTGTCCCACATTTCCTGGATGTTTTGTGTTAAGGTTTTGATGGATTTATGATTTTCCTTTGTTGATGAATCTATTTCTTCTAGTTTATCTTCTGCGCCTGAGATTCTCTCTTCCATCTCTTGAATTCTATTGGTTATGCTTGTGTCCGTGGTTTCTGATTTTTTGCCCAGCTTTTCAATTTCCAGCCTTCCTTCCGTTTGTGTTGCCTTTATTTTCTCAATTTCAGTTTTCAAGTCTTGAACCGTTTCCTTCACCTGGTTAATTGTTTTTTCTTGGCTTTCTGTACTTTCCTTAAAGAATTTGTTCATTTCTTCCACTTTTTTGTTTGTTTTTTCCTCCATTTCTTTAAGGGATTTCCTCACATCTTCTTTGAGTGCCTCTATCATTTTTATGATGGTGATTTTCAAGTCGTACCCTTCTGCTTCATCTGCTTTGTTGTTGTGTTCCATTCTAGTTGGTGTAGATTCCCTAGATTCTGGTGGAGTCATGTTTGTCTTTCTGTTGTTAGGTGTTCTCTTGTATTGCCTTCTTCCCATAGTTTCTTCCAGTAGCTGTTGGTGGTGTCTCTTCCCTCTCTCTATGGTACTTCCCCGATGGGCTTATGTGGATCTGAGATTCAATATCTGTAGCTCTGTGTGGTCCAAGCTCTCTAGGAGGTTTCTCTGCAGGGTCCAGGGATCCAGGGATGGGGTCAAGGATGAGGATCCAGAAGAAGATGCCAGCAGGTACTCACAGTGGTCCTCTGGCCAATAGCCCTGGCCAATAGCTCTGGCCAATAGCCAGCAGAAGAGGACGAGAGCTGAGCTTGAACTTGAGAAGGTTTTGCAGGGTAGTGGGATCTCACTGGAAACTGGTGCTCTCCCACTGAGACCTTGTTCTTTGGCAGGGGCCCGGATTTGGGGGTCAAGGATCTTGCATGAAGGAACTCCGGGTGGACCCGCAGAGATAGGTGGATCTCTGGGAGGGGCCCGGGACTGCAGCAGAGGACTGGAGGCGGGGTCAGAGACCAAGCCATTGGAAATTACAGGTGGTCCTGCGTGGATAGTCAGGTCTTCTTTGTTTGTAGTTGCTCTGAGAAGTCTCTGAAGTAGGGTGGACTGTTGGCTCCACCCTCTGACCCAGTGCTCAACCAGAGAGGCAGAACCGTAGGTGGGGTAAGACACAGGGTGGGGGGGGAGGCTGGAGGTGGGGATGGGTGAGGGTGTATCAGAGCTCCAAGGGTGTTCTCGATGGGGACCAGAGACAGGAGCAGCAGGATCAGGGGCCAATCCAGGGAGTTCAGGCGGGGGAGGGAGGAAAAGAGGTTGTAGGGGACAGGCAGCTCCAATTGGGCCCAGACTCACCTCTGGCCAATAGCTGGTGGAAGAGGACGAGGGCTGGGCTGGAACTTGAGAAGGTTTTGCAGGGTAGTGGGATCTCACTCGAAACTGGCGCTCTCCCACTGAGACCTCGTTCTTTGGGGGTCAAGGATCTTGCCTGCAGGAACTCCGGGTGGACCCGCAGAGATAGGCGGATCTCTGGGAGGGGCCCCAATTTTAGGAGCTTTTAAGAACTACATTAGGAGAAAGACAAACTGTGGGTCTTTTGTTCAACACACACACACACACACACACACACACACACACACACAGATGCACTTATTAACATTCAGGCTTCTTCCTTTAGAGAAGCCTGAATGGTATACTAGAGTACCTTCTTTGTTATATTGTAGAAAACACTATTAAATATAAAAATGACATCAACATTTCTTTAACATTTCTATTTTTGATCCAAGGGGGATAATACCAATTTACTTGACCATCATTGATCATCCTTGATCATTCTTCAAGCCCAGCTTCTCTCAATTTTATTGTAATATGATGATTGCACAGAAAATAACAATGCAGGGTGGTGGTCATGCATGCTTTTAATCCCAGCACTTGAAGACAGAGTTTTTTTTCCAGCCTGGTCCAACAGATGTTTAACTACCAAGAAACACACAGAGGCTTCTATTAATTATAAATTATTTGGTCAATGCCTCGGGCTTCTTTTTGGCTAGCTCTCTCTTAATTATTAACCCATTTCTATTGAACTGTGTATTGCCTAGAGGCTGTCACTTACCCATAATGCTCTAGCATGTTACTCTTTCAGCAGCTACATGGCATCACCTCTGGTGACTCACAATGTTCCTCTTTCAAGCTTTCTCCTAGTCTGGTAGCCACACCTATACTTCCTTCCTGGCTACTGGCCAATCAGCATTATTCATCAACCAATAGAGAAACATATATTCACAGAATACAGAACGACATCCCCCATTAAGCACAGGGGAGGCAAAGGCATGTGGATCTCTGAGAGTCTGAGGTAGCCTGGTCTACAGAACAAGTTCCAGGACAGGATCCAAAGCTACCTAAAGAAACCATATCTCCAAAAACAAAATTAATAATGATATGTCACGTAAATAACAATGATCATATTTTCACATAAAACATAGTTAAAATAACACCTTTAAATAGTCTTAATTTGTCTCAAATGAATAGTTTCCCTCATGCACTGAATAAGAATCTTGAAATTGAAGAAAGGTGAATTACTTACATTTATTCAAACACAATCTGAAAAAAAAAACAATCAAATAAACAACAACAACAAAAAAAAAACCCCAATATCACTAAACAAGGCTGTCCTGTGTCTGCTGCATACTATTTTTAAAAACCAGGATGAAATGTTTGTCCAGTTATTCTTTATCAATATGAACTCTGGATTCAGACATCAGGAAAAGAATCTGAATGATCAGAGAGAGAAGCAGCAGAAAAATGACCAATGAGGTCCTCTCTCTATTTACTTTATAAAAAGAGCTGAAACTCTTTCTAAGCTCTACCCTACTACTTTCTTTGTTTTTTCAATAAACTCTCAGTCCTCCAAAAACTATAAGGCTAATTTTGGTCAGCTAGAAGCTAACTTTACCCTCTGATTAAAAGTAATCGTTATTATCAATCTCAGGAGTGTCACAATGCCTTCAAAATATCTCACAACACCAGAATTTCTGTAACAGACTATTATGAGTAGTTTTCCCAGCAGCTAGTCCCGCAGCCATGCCTGCCCTAAATAACACACAGAGACTCTATATTAGATATAATGCTGTTGGCCAGGTACTAGTTTCTTCTCGGCTAGCTCTGTCTTAATTATTAACCCATTTCTATTAATTTAAGTATTTCCACGTGGTCTCATCTTACCAGAGAGTGGGGCCGGGGTCTGTTCTCTCCAGTCTCTACATGCTGACACCTCCTTACTACTTCCTTGAATCCTCTTTGTCTTCTAGTCCTGCCTATCTTGCTTTCCTATTGGCCAAAAGTGCTTTATACATTAACCAGTATGAGAAACATATTTACAGAATGATATCTCCTATCATCTCCTCTTTTCTCTCTAAATAAAAAGAAGGGTTTTAGCCTTATCATAACAAAATATATCACACAACAGTTATCAAATAAGGGTCACAGTTAACAATATTTAGTCCATTAACATTTAATAAGATTTAAGAAAATATTCCATCATCTATTCTATCTTCATGAGTCTAAAGTGCTATATGTACGAAATCTTTAATCCTAACTAAGGAAAACTACAACTATCTGTCTTCAACTCCTTCAAAGACCACATAAGGATAATATATAAACTCTAGAAATGACAGAGACAACTCACTGCCTGGTCAGTCACTCGAAGTTCTTCTACAGAACTTCTTCTTCCATCCTCAGCCCATAGGCAGACTCTTCCTCAAAGCAGGAAACTTTAAACTGTCTTCTTGTATTGACATTTTGCCAGTTATTTTTCTCTGTGTCCTGCAGACTGTCTGGCAGAATCTTCCATGAAGCAGGAACTCTGTAGCAATGTCCAACTTATATCAGCAGTCACTTTTCTGTGGGTCCTGCATGTCCAGTTTATACAGCATAAAGTCAAACAGTTCAGACAAGAGCAGTATCTTGTCCAAATGGCTAGTCTTGCCATATTGATAGCAAACTTCATAACGCGTTTCTTCGATATCCATCTTCCTTCCTGGTGCAGGTGGTGTTGCCAGGAACATTTATGTCTCACCGTCAAGAAAAACCCTAAACCATTTAAACGCCATATTCTGTAGGTCTTTGAAAAGTTTTACGAATATTTATCCATCTCAAATACATCTCTCTATATATAGAAAACCTAATAACACTATAAGTTTTTACTATTATAGGTAACTATCTACAATCTGTACTAAATTATACATTACATTTCTAAAAGAGCTATGCAAACACAGTATCTAAACAAGAGGAGAAATATACATATCACAAAATTGACCTTAAATTTTATCAATAAATGAAAATCCATTCGAAAACATAGTATTCATATCTATACCATCATCCTCTTTTTACCTTTAAAAAGATTGGTTGTGGTCATTAACCATTTATAAACAAGCCCACTTAAATGAAAACAAACAATCATAAACAATATTTGGGAATTCGGTCGTCATTTCTTTCCAAACTGCTTCCTGCTGGTAGGGGGTGCTGTTATGGGGATCCTTAGAAGATGAAGAAATCCTGGCTGTAGTCTGCAAGGCTGCCTTGTCCCAGCTGTTTTGAATGTTGAATCACCTGGTACTCTGTTTCAGGTGGTCTTGCTTGATAAAACCACATTAGTCTGGAAGGAATCCACAGCTTTTCATTTTCTGTGGAAACAAAAATT
This sequence comes from Phodopus roborovskii, assembly GCF_943737965.1. Lineage (NCBI taxonomy): Eukaryota > Metazoa > Chordata > Mammalia > Rodentia > Cricetidae > Phodopus > Phodopus roborovskii. The sequence goes on from NW_026126410.1 coordinate 15,438,257, forward strand.
GAAATCCTTTTCCCCAGTAACTTGTCTAGACTTAAATTTTAAATCAAAGTATTTTTAAAATATATAAATAGGATTGATCCAGCAGCAATGGTTTTAACAGTTGTTATTTCCTTAGTAGTCAACCAATACAGAGACAATGTAAAGCCATACAGTATCCAGATTCTCTCCATCTTTACTTGGCTTTTTTATTACTCTTCTTTTTTTACTTATTATTTGATTTTCATTTTTTGAGGCAGGGTTTCCTGTGAAACTCTTATCTGTCCTGGAATTCACTCTGCATACGAGGTTTACTTTGAGATCACAGAGATCTGCTTGCCTCTGTCTCCCAAGTGCTGGGATTAAAGGCATGTGCCACCACACCCAGCTCCTCACTGTCTTTTTAAAACCATTTAATTCCTTTTCTCTCCAAAGCCTACATATATTTTAGAACACACTGTAAACCTTTAGAGGTTTTCTTAATGTGAATCTGTCTTTACTGTAAATCTTTATATTTTGGAGCCACAAGTCTTTTATCAGGTAAACAACATTGCTAAAATGAAAGTCATAGCTGTATTAGCCACAGTCTATCCAAGCTGGCGGGTGATGGGAGATGTCATTCTGTATATGTTTCTCATACTGGTTAATAATAAAGCACTGTTGGCCAATAGGAAAGGAAGATAGGAGGGACTAGGAGACAAGGAGGAAATAGGAAGTAGGAAGGAGGAGTCAAGATGGAGAGTCTGGAGAAAGCAGTATGCCGCCGGCTCCCCGGTAAGAGAAATACATAGATCAGCAGAAATGGGTTAATAATTAAGGCAGAGCTAGCCGATAAGAAACAAGTAACAGGGCCAACAGCATTGTATCAAATACAGAGTCTCTGTGTATTATTTGGGGCTGGCGGCGCAGCAGCAGGACAAGACCAGCGGCGGCGGGCGGAAAAAACCGTATGCCTTACAAATGGCGCCCACGTGGTTAATAAGAACTTCCACTTAAAATTTAACAAAAGCTTAAAAATGGGTTTTAGAAACAAAAGAACAGAGATAAGCAAGGTTTCTTGGTAACAGCATTTTTCTCGGTTGGACTCTGTTTTGTGAGAGACAAGCAGATATTCGCAGGACTCCTTTAAGGGAAGGTTCCTGACTCATCATAAGGAACAAAAAACCACACATCTTTTAAGAAACTCTGCTAACAATTTATTGGTGTGTATGAGAGATGGCAATGCCAGTGACCACATCTCCAAGCCGGCAGCATGCAGACCAAGGCAGTGAGCACAGCTTTCAGTGCTGGCGGTAAAATAGCAGCCGCCAACTTTTATAAACCTCGGCAGAAACAACAAAGACTTTCATTTTAACAATGTTGTTGTTTAACAGATAAAGACTTGTGGCCAGATAAAGATAAAAATTTACAGTAAAGACAGATTCATATTAAGAAAAACCTCTAAAGGTTTACTTACAGTGTGTTTTAAAATATACGTAGACATGAAAAAAAAAATGGTTTTAAAGAGACAAAGAGGAACTGGGTGTTGTAGCACACCCCTTTAATCCCAGCACTCAGGAGACAGAGGCAAGCAGATCTCTGTGATTTGTAAAGTAAACCTGGTATGCCGAGTAAATTCCAGGACAGATAAGAGTTACACAGGGACAGTAAAACCCTATGTCAAAAAATAAAAAAAATAAAAGTAAAATAAACAGAGTAATAATAAAGCCACGTAAAGATGAAAAGCTCAGAGAGAATCTGGTTACTGTATGCTATTGTGTTGTCTCTACATTGTTTAACTGCTGAGAAAATAACAACTGATAAAGGAAATGTTGCTGCATTAATTCAATTTATATATTTTAAAAATGCTTTGACTCCAACATTTAAGTTCAAGGACAAGTTACTGGGGAAAAGGATTTCTATTTTTGTTTCCACAGAAAATAAAAAGCTGTGGATTCCTTCCAGACTAATGTGGTTTGAACAAGCCAGACTGCCTGAAACAGAGTACCAGGTGATCCTACATTCAAAACAGCTAAACAAAGCAGCCTTGCAGACTACAGCCAAGATTTCTACATCTTCTTAGGATTGCCCCATGACAACGTCCCCTATCAGCAGGAAGTAGTTTGGAAAGAACAACGCCCCAATTCCCAAATATTGTTTATAAATGTTTGGTTTCATTTAAATGGACTTGGTTATAAATGGGTAATGATCACAACCAATATTCTTTTTAAAGGTAAAAAGGGAATTATGGTATAGATATGGATACTTTGTATGGGAATGGATTTTCATTTATTGATACAATTTAAGGTCAATTTTGTGATGTATATATTTCTCCTTTTGTTTAGGTATTGTGTTTATATAGTTCATTCAGAAACATATTGTATAATGTACTACAGATTATAGATAATTACCTATGATAGTCAAAGCTTAGAGTTAAGTTAGTTAGGTTTTTCAAGATACACAGAGATGTATTTGAGATAGGTAGGCATTCTTCAAACCTTTCAAAGACCTACAGAATATGGCATTTAAAATGGATTAGGGTTTTCGTGACAGTGAGACATAATTGCTCTTGGCAATACCACCTGCAACAGAAAGGAAGATGGACATTGAAGAAACTCGTTTTGGAGTTTGCTTCCAATATGGCAAGACTAGCCATTTGGACAAGATACTGCTCTTGTCTGGACTGTTTGACTTTGTGATGTATAAACTGGACATGCAGGACCCACAGGAAAGTGACTCCTGATTCAAGATTGACATTGCTACAGAGTTCTGCTTCATGGAAGAGTCTGCCAGACAGTCTGCAGGACACAGAGAAAAGTGACTGACAAACTGCCAAGAAGACAGTTTAAATTTTCCTGCTTTGCTGAAGAGTCTGCCAGACACATTATGGCCTATGGGCTGAAGATGGAAGATTACAGAAGAACTTCAGGTGACCAGGCAGTGAGTTGTTTCTGTCATTTCTAGAGTTCATATACTATCCTTCTGTGGTCTTTGATGGAGTTGAAGACAAATAGTTATGGTTATAGTTTTCCTTAGTTAGGTTTAAAGATAAGATACATATAGGACTTTAGATTCACAAATATAGGATAGATGATAGAATAGTTTCCTTTAATCTTGCTAAATGTTAATGGACTAAATATTGTTAACTGTGATTCTTATTGGATAACTGTTGTGTTATATATTTTGCTATGTTAAGGTTAAACCCCTTCTTTTTATTTAAACAGAAAAGAGGAGATGATGGGAGATGTCATTCTGTATATGTTTCTCATACTGGTTAATAATAAAGCACTGTTGGCCAATAGGAAAGGAAGATAGGAGGGACTAGGAGACAAGGAGGAAATAGGAAGTAGGAAGGAGGAGTCAAGATGGAGAGTCTGGAGAAAGCAGTATGCCGCCGGCTCCCCGGTAAGAGAAATACATAGATCAGCAGAAATGGGTTAATAATTAAGGCAGAGCTAGCCGATAAGAAACAAGTAACAGGGCCAACAGCATTGTATCAAATACAGAGTCTCTGTGTATTATTTGGGGCTGGCGGCGCAGCAGCAGGACAAGACCAGTGGCGGCGGGCGGAAAAACCATACACATTACAGGCGGGGGCTATTTTACCACCAGCACTGAGAGCTGTGGTCACTGCCTTGGTCTGTGCTGCCATCCAGCAGCATGTTGGCGGCTTGGAGATGTGATCACTGCCATTTCTAGCTCTCATACACACCAATGAATTGTTAGTGGCGCTTCTTCAAAGCCATGCAGTTTTATGCCACTTGTGGTGAGTCAGGAAATCTCCTTAAGGAGCTGCGCAAGTCTCTGTTTATCTCTCGCAAAACAGAGTCCAACCCAGAAAAATGCTGTTAGCAAGAAGCCTTGCTTGTCTTTGTTATTTTGTTTCTAAAACCATTTCTTTAGCTTTTATTAAATTTTAAGTGGAAGTTTTTATTAGACACATTGTGATGACATAATGTTGCAAATAAGGTTTTTCTGCCAATCTGGTCCCACTGTGGTGCCAGTCACAAATATCACATCGAGACTCTGTATTTGATATAATACTGTTGGCCAGGTGCTAGTTTCTTATCAGCTAGCTCTGTCTTACGTATTAACCCATTTCTAATAATCTAAGTATTTCCACATGGTCTCATCTTACTGGAGAGTGGGCCAGGACCTCTGTTCTCTCCTCTTTCTATATGCTGACTCCTCCCTACTACCTCCTTGAATCCTCCTTGTTTCCTAGTCCTATTGGCCAACAGTGCTTTATTCATTAACCAGTATGAGAAACATATTTACAGAATGACATCTCCCATCAACAGACCACTATTCAGACTTACTTAATCCAAACTACCACCCCAAAAATACTAAGAATACTTATAAACTACTTGCAGAAAAATATGACCCTGCCACCCCCCTCAGCAAGTACCAGTTCATGACTTCCAACAACATCAAACACTTAAGGTTGCCCTCTTCACTCTGCTCAACTTTATTCCATGGACACCATGAGCCAAGCAAAATGTGATCCTGATGGTCTCTGTTAATACCATTGCATCTACAACAACTTTCTCAGCTGCAAAATTTTAACTCCAATCTCATTATGAAACCAAATAGCATTCAGTGTACTAATTTGACCTCCTTGTGATATCTACCTTGTTTGTGAATACCCAGCCTTCTTAAACCCAGAGAACATCTCTGACTTTACGTAAAGACTTGAAGACATAACTAAAAGAAGTGTCCAAAACTTTGTCAGTAATTGTTTGCTCCATAATTCTTCATCCCAGATCACCCAGGCATGTAAGCACAAACGTTGGAGAGCAATGCTACAATAACCTGTAATGGAGACATAGGGGAGAAGCCATAGAACTCCCTTAGACCTTTATCACTACCGCATAAGATAAATAACTGTAATTGATGTGGTCCCCTTTTCTACCCTGATTATTGGCTTCCTTGTTGTCCATGTCTCTAACTCTATAGCCTCTGAAATGGTGGGGGGGAAAAAGGAACTGTAATTTTCAACTCTTTTCCTCTGGCAAAAAATATAATGAATTACATATAAAAGGGAGAAGTAAAAGTTGACAGAAGCAATGGCAATCAAGATTTAGGACAAGAACTACCACCTGGCCAGCATTAGCTGCAGGATGTAGATAAAATATAAACAATAACTCATTTTAATAATTAATCAGTATTTTGGTTCTTTGCAACTACTTTTTTTGGATTTCATGACAAAGAAGTGAACACAGACATATTTATGTTTATTACTTCAATAATAACTGTGCTTGTATCATTGCTGAGCATGTGGTTAACATTTTAATACAGAAAAAAAAAGATTGCTTATAAATAGTACAGTGCGTCATCAAAGGGCGAAAGAGAGGGTATGAAAGTTATAATGTGGTGACTACTGCCACAATAAAAAAAAGTGCATGAAATAGTTATTCAGTTTTAATCATGTACAAACAGAAGGGCAAACAAATGAGAGAAAACAGCACTCAGATGCCCAAATCAAGGGAGAGCAACATAAGCCAATTAGAATAGACTAAGTTATGGAGGATGAGGTAATGAGATTCAAGAAGGCACTGGAGAAGCTGAGAGTCCAGGTTACAATGTAATCAAAGTCTACACAAAGCTGTTCTGTTACTACAACAGTTTAAATAAAACACTGAAAGCATTAGAGAAGAAAAAGGATCAAAGTTGTAATACAGAAATTGCATATGGAGGTTTGTTGCAAACAGATGGAAGGGTCAAGTTGATGAGTCTATAGACAGGTGTAGAGATTTGACAGCAATAACCTCATATAAAACAAAGTTTGGGCAAAAACGTATTTTCCTTATGAATTTAGGAATTTACTTATGAGTCTAGATACAATTCACAAGGTGGTGATTTTCACTGAACTTATCAAAAACATGACTCCACAGGGATGCTGCATTAGTGAACATTTGCCAGGAGTAAGATGAATTGGGATCAACCCAATGAAAATGAAGGATTCATGTTAGTGGAGGGGCATTAGACAGAAATATATACACCTGTACCTGCTGCCTAGTCTTCTGATCAGCCTGAGCTTTAGATTTGACTGTCACAAATTTCATCTTTATGGATTTTCTTCTTGAAAGTAAAGCAATATGCTCCTCTCTGTTATTACCTCCATTTGCCTTTGAAATAATTCTCCTATCTACTCATAGAAATGGTACTATTCTTCACAAACAAAGGATTTTCAGGAAAACAGCATAGATAAACACATGTTATCAATAATGGACACGAACTTCAACACAGAGAAAAGCAATGGTACAGTAGAAAGCAGATATGTGGGGAAAATAATTTGGAATGGATGATAGCAATGAACTCAAGAGAGGGTTTTTCTCTTCAGTTGGAAATTCTAAAACCAGTACATGTTCCAGCTTTTGGGACATTATTATTTCTCTGTACCTTAATATAAATATATAAATCAAATGATCCTCCTATCTGATTATTAGCTCTCAAGTCAAAAAGCAGTAGAACTGCTGCTAAGGGATATTAGTTATAAACAGTGCTACCCAGCTCTAAAAATTGATGTACTACAACAGTGATCACATTAATAACATACCCCCAATGATGTAATAATAGTGTTTATTTGTGAATAGTAGCCAAAAAACTGGTTATTCAGACAAAATAACTGTACAATAGCAGATAAGTTATGATTGATCCTATAATTCTAGCCAATTTGTCTGGAGAGGTCAAAGAACATGAAAAACCTACTACTACAATTTAGATAACAACTATACTTTCAAACTGTCTCTAAAATATTTATCCTTATAGCCATAAAGTGCAACTCTTGGGCCTCATCCAAGAAATATTGTTGCAGAAGACAAAGGCTTATAGAGATCCACAACTGATTAAAATGCCCATGGAGGCCCAGCCACAAATGAAACATCCATAGGAAAACTCTTACTTTTAAGTCTCAGTGAACATTACAGCAAAGATGATGGAAATGCTCTAAGAATTCAAGAATAAAAACAATTTCTGTGAGTTTATAACTTCTCTACATGAATAAGATGTTTGACCCATGAAATTCCCACAAAATACGCTTATTTGTACAAGACTTGAAAACACTACACCAGTAAACATACAAACATGGATAGAGAAAACACAAGTTCCAACCCTACTTGAAGACTACAGTAAATCAGGAACAGAGAACTGGTTTTCTAAAAGATGATGCTAAATAGTTAGCTAGCATCATATGTACCTACCATGCTGGAAACACACAATAAAGGTATCTACATCCATAGCTTTATATACAAATATACATTTAACAGCAATAATTATCAAATAAGAGATCAGGAATTTGAGAGTTAGTTTCAGAAGGATGTAGGAAATTCTCAAAGAAAAAATTAACAAATTCTGAATCTGCTGTGAAATACAAAATTTCTATTATAGAAATCATTAGTCCCTTAAAATATGGCCCGCTGCAAATGTAACTCTATGTTGTACTAGAAATATAGAATATATAAAATATTTCTGCCCTTCGGAAAACTTATTGGATAATAGAATGACAATTTGAAATGTTTGACAATCTTCTTGAAGTTTTCGGTCAATTGGGATCATATATGAGTAAAACTGTGATGCCAAACTTTATTAGTAAAAATGTTTTCTGTATTTTCAAAGCATTCTTGAACCTCTTAGAAAAAATCACTATAAATGAATGCTGTTTTAGAAATGTTTTGTTATTGCTGTTTAAAGTGGTGACATAGACTAAAAGACTTGATAAAGCTATGAAGGGACAAGTCCTTTCTATACAGCCTGAGGATCTGAGTCAGGCTATGGGCAGCCATGATAATTATTCTTCCCAAAGGACAATGCAGTCCAGAGGCTAAGGATTAACATGAATTAGGAGCATCTGTTCACATACTTGGTTTCACCATTGATCCTTAGTTTGTGCATTACATAAGCCATGGCCCCTTTCACATTTCAAAATGTGTTATGACTGAGTAAAATCTATTTGCATAAGGCTTAGAAGTACTACATGGATAGTTACTATAATAACTTCAGATCGCTGAACACAAGACTACATGTCTTCTGGGAACATCTTTCACGATCTGGATCTTGAAATGGTAACTTTTTAGTAACTGGTTGTTACCACAAGTAATTACATGTTATTTTCAACATAATTCTAAACATAATTAAAAATGTAGTAATTAATGATCATTCACATACTCTAAAGAGAAATATATGTATATATTTAATTATTAAGGAAATTATTTAAAACATTCTATCAGCATTGCAATAAAATCTATTCAATCAATTTATTATAGCTTGATTCAGAGATGATAAAAATACAATAATTATTTCTAGATGCAAATATGTCCACAGACATTGATAAGACCTTTTGTAGAAAAATATTGAGAGAAGCCATATTGACACGCTTGTCACCTGGCTGATAAACTCTTTTGAGTTTAATTCCTTCCATGTATGTGGAAAATCAATTGTGAACTTCCTTTTCACATCCCTTAAAGTGGTTCAGTATTTTTTCTGAACTAGAATGCAGACAGAGAAGGTTTTGTTGTTTTTCACTGTCTCAGGGGAACCAGCATTCTAACAACCAGAGAGATAGAATGTTGATTTTGATTTCAAACTTTAAAAAACTGCCTTCATATTAGAACACTAAGGTCATTATTTTTTTTGTTATTATTATGAAGTATATGTGGCTGTACACAGTGCTTCAACCTAAGTTCTGTGCTATGAAGTGCACTGCCAGAGAATTACAGAATAAAAGGAAGCATTAAGGATTTGACGAAGAGTTCATCTACTTTTGAATAAATTGCTATATGGAAGTAATATAAGAATATTACTCAAGCATACCATTGTTGTCATAGGTAGTTTTTGCATTGTAAACTTTGCAGGACACCTTTGCTCATTCCAATATGTTTCTGGGACACATCTGATCTAATGCAATAATATTATGTGCACATATCCATGAAAATATATAAGAGCACACAGCAGGAACTATTTAGATTTTGAACAGAAGAATGAACCTGATAAAAATATCAGATACTAATGTGATTAATAATAAATAGCAAAAGGAAAGAGAGAAGTATACTTGTGGATTTCATGATAATCTGATGTTTCACAACAAAATATAAGGGTGATGTATTGTGTAAAACTAATTTTTAGTTGACAAAAGAGAAATAATAAGAAAATTTTCAACAGAAATATGGTATCAATTTATCACATTACTGTAGAGAATCACTGATAATTGCTATCTAAAATCAGAATTCAGGAGTAGTGTCTCATGCCATTAATCTCAAGTCTAAGCTAAGGCAAGGGGCTTGTCACAGTTCAATATCAGTTTGAGCTATGTGGTGAGATCATTGCCATTTTAGCCACAAAGGAAGACTCTGTGATAACAAATACACAACAACAAAAATGGAATTAAATGAACAGAAGGTTTAATAATTTTTGAAAAACAGAATATTATCTTATAGTTCGGGCATCCTAAAATATAACTAGGCCTATACATAAAAAACTAAAACCATTTTAAATGAAAATATAATAAAATACTTTACTCAGAACTGAAGATAGTTTTAAATTTCATAATGATATTTTGAAAGTTTAGGTATATAATACAATTTATTCATGGCCACATATTCTGCTACCCACATTTCTTCTCATTCAATCCCCTAAATTCTCCTACATAGTTTTGCTTCTATTCTTGGTAATGTATGTTTATGTGCGTGTATAATTAATTGCATCAATATAAAATTAAGCATTCCCAAACTAAACTGCAATATTCCTGTGTTAATATGAGTCTGAGTTAACACACTTATTAACAAAGAAATAATTTCTTGTCCCATTTAATAGCCAATGCAAAATTTATTCTTCTTTTTGGCTGAGTGAAAATCATATAACATATCATCATATAATACATCACCAGTTCTTCTGCTACCAAACATCTAGGTAGGAACCAAAGTTCAGTCATTGTGACTAGTGATGCAATAAACATTGAGGTGCAAGTATTTCTGTGATAGCATAAGGTGGAATCTTTCATTTACATACACAGGTGTAGCATAGATGGATCAATAAGTAGGTATGTTTTTAGTTTTCTAAGGAAAAACTATGCTAATTTCCAGGGAGGATAGAGTAATTTACATCCCCAGCATTTCTTAGTAGGGCCTTCAATTTCTGCACTTTTCCATATAATTATTATGTATTACTTATATGTGAAATGATTCCCATTTTGACTAGACTAAGATGAATTTAAATAACATGTAAAACCTCACATACTTATAGGGGGAGATTTCAACACCCCACTCTCAACATTATACAGGTCTACCAGACAGAAACTTAACTAAGAACAAAGGAACTAACAGAAGTTATGACCCAATTGGGTTTAACAGACATTTATTGAATGCATCCCAACACAAAAATATATACCTTCTTCTCAGTGCCACAGGTAACCTTTTCTAAAATCAACCACATACTCGACAATGTAGCAAATATCAATAGGTACAAAAATATTGGAATAACCCCCAGTATCTTATCAGACCACCATATTTTAAAGTTAGAATTCAGCAACAACACAAATTACAGAAACTGTACAAACTCATGGAAACTGAACAATGCACAATTGCACCATTCCTGTGTCAAGGTAGAAATAAAGAAATTAAAAACTGCCTAGAATTTAATGAGAATGATGAGACAATATACCCAAACTGATAAGACACTTTGAAAGCCGTGCTAAGAGGAGAGTTCATAGCACTAAGTGCCCACATGAAATTTAGGTACATTTGTTTGTTTTAAATTAATATGTGAAGAAATTGCTTTCAGTATGGGACTTTCATGCATACTTTCTTTTCTGTGACTTGTTGCATCCCTCTGTCTTCCATCTCTCATATATCCTCTTGTCCCCATGTCCTCTTGTGCACTTCTACTCCATCTTTCTGCCTCACACTTGCATTCCCCACTCCACTTTTCTACATGCCACTCCCACTTATACCTTTCCACTACCAGTAACTTTCTACCTCATGTCACTTTCTACTTCCTCTCATACCCATTCCTTAATGTCCCTTTACCTCTATGCCACAATCCCTTCCTATTTTAGTTACTACACATTTACTCAATCCACAGATTAAAATCTAAACGCTAGAGTGTGCATGTGTGAGAAAGCCTGCAAGATTTGTCCAAGTTAGTCTGGGTTACTATACCTACACACTTAGGACCCATTCATTCTCCTAAAACTTTTATGATTTACCTGTTCTTTATGACTAAATAAATATCTACTCTGTATATGTACTCATCTGCTGGTGGATATGTAAACTATAGTGAGTAGTGTAGCAATATGCACCAAAGTGAAAAGTATTTCTGTAGTAGTATTAGAGAATTTCAGTACATGTCCAGTAGCTATAGTAGTTTATTGGAAAAACTCCACACTTATTTTTTTTGTAGCTGCAGCAATTATATCCATCCCCTTTTCCCAATATCTCTCTCAGTCTTTGTTGTCTATTGTTTTCATGAAAATTATTCCAATTTTGGTAAGATGAATTTCAAATAAGTTTTAAAGAAAAGTTTTGCTTTCCCAGAGGGATAATTAAGTTGAAAACTTTTCAAAAAGTTTACAATTTTTTCCCTCTTGAAAACCTCTTTGTTCCATTCATTAGTCCGCATAGTGATCAAAGATTAATATTAAGTTCTCAGTTCTAAGATGTGATAAATTTTAACCTGTCTGGTATATATATTTCAAAGATTTTTTCTCCCAAATCATGGGCTGTTCCTTTACTTGCAAATAGTTTACTTTGATGTATAAGAGAACATGTAGTCCCATTTGACAATTTTTAGAGTGCTATGGAAGTTTTTTTCCAAAAACCCATTGCCTATACCTATATTTTAAAATATTGTCTATATTTAGTCAAGCACAGTGGTTCTCAACCTCCCTAATATGGTGACACTTTAATACAGTTCCTCATGTGGTGAATCCCAACTGTAAAATCCCAACTGGTACATCATAGCTTAATTTTGCTACTGTTATGAACCATAATGTAAATATCTGATATGCTGGATGTCTGATATGTGATACCTGAGAAATGGTCATCAGTTCCCTAAAGAGGTCATGGGCCACAGGTTAAGAACTGCTAGAGAAGTTTCAATATTTACGGTTTTAAATCAAAGTCTGAGAAACCAGAACTGGTTTTTGTTCAAGTGAGAGATACAAATCTATTTTCATTCCTCTGCAGGTGAATAGCAAGATTTACCAGTAATGTGAATTGCATTGGTATGGTGATAACTTACTTGTACAAATAAAGCCTTGTCTGAGAGGCAAAGAATGGAGCTTGCCACTAGCTAACTATAGGGTCTGTACAGACAGACATAAAGTGAGGTAGTTGGATAAAAACAGGATATAAGCAGGGAGAATCAGGAAATCACTCTCTTGTTTGTTGAGACAATGAGGAGGCAAGGTATCCTCCTCTCGTTTCTCAGCATTTCCCTCTGTCTCTGACTCCAGGATTTTATAATCAAGACCAATTAAAAATCAATTTACACACTGTCAGTCTCTGTTATTTTTTAAACAGAGAATGTCTTTGAGATGAATATTTAAAAAAAAATGTTAGCCATATCTTTGTGGTTTTGGTCGTGATTAATCTATTCTGTTTTGATGTCTACACATCTGTCTGTTATTTGTGGTGGAACCACTCTGTCCTTGTCTACTGTAGAATAATATGAAATCAGGTATTGTGATGCATTGCTTTGGCTATCTGTGATATTTTATGTTTCTTCATGTGTTTTAAGACTGTTTTTCTAGTTTTTTGATTAATATCATTAGAATTAACTAGAGATTATATTCAATCTTGAGATTACCTTTGAAAGTATAACCAGTTATTCTATCAGCCCAAGAAATGGAAAGACTTTGCATCATGGAGTATCTTCCTGATATTTTTTTCAAAATCTAAAATTTTCATTATAGAGGTCATTCAGTCCCATGGTTAGGTCCTATTGTTAATGGGACGCTTTACATAGTTACTTTTTCAGAAGACTTGTAATTTATATGCAGAATATCCAATAATTATATATACTAATTTTTGTATCTCAAAATTCTGTGAAGTTTTATAAAATAAAAGTTTTAAAATAATTTATTATGAAATAATAATAATAAATTCACCAAGGACCTGGTGTATACCTATGCAGTTCCTGTGCATGCTGGTACAGTCTCCATGAGTACATATGGGCTTTGATAATGTTGATCTAGAGGACCTTGCTTTCTTGGTGTGATCCATACCCACTAGATCTTACACTGTTTCTGTCGTTGCATCCAGTGGACCCCCTGAAGGATTTGACAGATATACTTTTAGGGCTGAGTGTTCTAAGGTCTCTCAGTCTTTCTATAATATCTGGTTGTTATTCTCTGTGTTAGCTCCCAGCACCTGCAAAAGGAAGCATTTTTGATGAAGGCTGAACAAGGATCAAAGACTATAGCAGAATGTTATTAGGAATTATTTTATTGGAACATTATTATTGTTGTTGTGGTTTCAGAGAAGTGGAGCTTGAAAAATAGCTGACTGTCTTACGTCTTGCAGGTAACAGGAAGTTGATTGACTGTCAGACTGACTGAAGCTTGAGAAAAAGACCTTAAAGACTGCCCCCACAGAGACAGAATTGGAAGAGAAGGTATGGCCCAGACTAAAGGTGTGCCCTCCAGCCTCAAGGTCTGAAATAAAGCCATGTGTCATCCAGGGTGCTCCAGCCACACACCTTCAAACAAAGCCATACCTCCTAATAGTGCTACTGCCTTTTAGCTTATGGGGGCAAAATACATTCAAACTACCACAGGTTTACTTTTTTTATTCATTCCTTTTTATCATACATATCCTGGTATTTTTTTTAAAAAAATGTATGTTTATAGAATTTTGGAAGCCAAAAATACACTGAAATAACTTTCATTAAATGTTAATAATAATGTTGGCACAAGAAAATGACTTCAGCCTGGGATTCAGTCTATTGAGGTTCCAATGGGATTTAACATTGAAGCACCTTAACAAAGTCCTCATTGTCACACCCAAGTCCATCTCTGCAAGTACCATTCTTCCAAGGAACATTAGGATATTCTTAAGATATGATTTTCAGAGTTTAGTGCTTAAATTCTTTTTTTTTTTTGTTGCAATATACCCTTCCTTCCTTCCCAATTCTGAATTCCTACTCCTTGAGACATCCCAATTAATTACAAGAGTCAGTGTGAGTTGAAGCTTTTCTTATTTTTCTTCATGGTACCTGGAATTTTCCTTGCACCATTATTTATGTAAGGTAACAGCCTGATCAGAAGGGCCTATGTCTTTATTTGCTCTCTCTACAAAAGCATTTGGGGTTTAAACAGTGAGAACATAGCTTGTACATTTCCAGTCTCTGCTATATTTCATTACACAACTTCAATCATCAGTAAATATTTGTGGAAGTACTGTCTAGTGAAGCTCTGGATTTGGTGTTTCGTTTAAACAATCCCTTCTGCATATTAACTTTAGGCTTTATGTAAATTCTAATGAGTATCTTCTTCCCTTTACTTTTGCAGGGACTCATCAGAGTGGGATTATTATAGACAATGTTCATTCATCTAAAAGCAAAATGCCCTCACTGACATAGCCAACTCATTTGCTAACAATCTGCTTTGAAATTTGAATGGACTGTCTCCATTTAGTAATATATTTTTAAATGCAGTGTTATTGGATCTAGAAATAGCCAGTCAATTCCACAATTAGAATATCAGTTTCTGACAGATATAAACATCAATTAATAAATCTATTAATACAACCATCAGCAGGACAGGACAATCTCTTCAGAGAGTTTTATAAAGCAAAGTAGGGAAAACATGTTTATATCAGCAATCCTTTTACTAGGTTAAACACATATTCACACCTAGAATTGAAAGTTTGAGGTTTCTATGATCAGCATCTTTATACTTTAATAATGTGTGCTTAATATTTCTTGCTCATTTTCATAGTACATGTGGAAATTTATTGCACCCATAAGGTAAACAACTTATACATTTCATGTGTTCCTTAAATAAAAAGTGTCAAACTAATGAAAATTGCAATTTACAAACTTTGGGAACAACAGATTCATTTCTCTGTACTACCATAGGGCAAAATGAAGAAATCCCGATACTACTTAAGAAGACCAGAAGGAATGCTTTTGAATACCATTAAGATTCCGGCTATTCTTTTGTGAGGGGTTCATCCTTGAGAAGGCATATTCATGGTAATGTAGCACAGAAAATATTGGTCATGCACAATGCTGTATCGTAAATATCTGAAATCAAATTGGGATTTCATTACAAAATCTGATAATATTCTGCAAACTGAAGCATTCGCAATTGCTTGTGAATTCTCTATACATTCTGATGCAGGAATGTTGTGATAGCACAATTCAGGTCATAATCTGTCTGCCACCTTTGCTGTCTAGAAAGTCACCAAAGCAACAGACATATGCACAATTGCTATCATGAAACTGTTTCCTTCCCTTTGTTGTTTCACTCCCTGTGAAGTCGTTTCACTTCATCTGTCCACTTTTCTTTGCTGCTTTTAAAATACTTAATATCTATAATATTCCAGATACCTCCTAAGAGGTAAAAATATAATGGTGAGCAAAAGAGGATATTTTATGATGTTACCTTAAGAAGACATAAATATATACTAAGCAGATGTTTTCTTTACTAAATTACAATCATAACACTAGGCAAGAATGGGTGTTATACAGGTTTACTCAAAAGGTAGTTGTTAGAATATTAGATTTATTTAATTCATTAAATTAAAATAAAACCAATATTCAATTTTTACTTTTTAGAATTTTATTCATTTATTTTTTATTTAAAACAATTTATTTTTTATTTTACATAAAAACCCAACTTATCCCTCCTTGCTTGAGGGTACACAAACACACACACACACACACACACACACACACTTCCTGCCATGTGGTGGCTTGGGCCAGCACAAGATGCCCTCCCCCCCTTTTCTCCTTGCTACATGTGGCAAACAGGAGAACTAGTCTTGGGACTTGAAAGCAGGAGAGCTGGTCCTGCCCTGAAACAGTTGCAGTGTTCAGCAGAGTGTGTTCTGCATCTCATCTGGCCAACACAGTAGAGTTAGCCCTGGTGGTATGGGTGCCAATGAGTCTCTGGCAACTATCTTTGAGCCTTGCTGGCTATGGCTGTAGGAGAATGTAAGGAGAATGAGAGAAAGTTGATTAGCTGACCAACCCAGAAGCACACCCAGGTCTGTGAATTGTTCCATTCCAACATTCACCCCATCTCTGAACTCCTGGAGAATATGAAGGGACCAGTCCTTCAGATCCAAAGCTGAAGCATCTCTATGACATAGAGAAACAACAGGATATCCAAGAGGAGTCCCAGTGAGGGCCCTCTATTGATAGAGGCAGAAGCCATGGCTGTTTAGCCAGACCAATGAATCACTATAAGAACACTTGCAAGTAAAGATATATAGATAAAAGGATGCAGTGTCTGACTCACTGAGCCACATTAGCGTTTACACAATGAGACACCACTTTTTTGTTTTTAATTTTTTTTTGGGGGGTGGGTGGTTGCAAGTTCAGAGGACAAATACAAAGAGGAGATACATGGGGTCAGGATTCATGATGTGAAAATAATAAAAAGTTAAAAATAAATGAATAAAAGTGTCTCTGACTGGTTGACTCAGACCTTGGCTGGCTAGTTAAGCTAATCTGGTGAGGGACCCAAAGGACATCCTCTTTGCTCTGTCCTCCCTGGATAGGATTATAAGCTTATATAGCTCTATATGTGAGTTTTAAAAACCAAATGGAAGGCAGACATTTAGCAGACTGGGCTATATCATCACCTTATCCCCATATTTTAAAAGTTGCTGGTATCAGAACTCACTTCTTCGGGACCTCATAGACACTGAGCCTTGTGGACTGATCAATTAGCATACACTCAGTCTTTACAATATGAGACAGCTACTATTCTACTATTGTACAACGACTTGTAAGCCAATCAAAAACTTATATATACATAAATATGTATATATACAAATATATAGAGAGATCATATGTATATGTACATATATTCATTATAAAAGTGTTTTTTTTCAGAGGAACACTAATACAACCTGTATTTTAACCTTAGTGATTTCTATTCCCAATAGTCTTAGTTAAATAAATAAATAAATGTTTTAAATCTTACAAACCAATAAGATGATGCATTTGGTATTTACAAGTAATAGAGCAGCTATTTTCATATTTGAATGTCTTGAAAATAATTATTCTAATTTTGACCAGTAGAAAGGATAGACTATGTCATGTGAGAAAGAGGTGGGAGGGTAAAGAGAGTCAGGCACATGAAAACAACATAGGTATTGGAACACAAAGCACTGGAGAATGAGAAAGAAGCTATGTTCATACAATGTATGGCTCTCAGTGGAAAGGAAAAGAGCATGAATTAGCCAATCCAGAAGTCTGACTGTGAAAAAACTATTGTTTTCCAACACTTGGCCTACCATTCACCACCATGCATAAATGCTGCAATTATGCATGTTGTTCCGTTAAGACACCTACAGCTGTTTTTCTTATCACAGTATGAGAATTAAAGTAGGCTAATCCACAGCTACCTTTCTGGCTCTGAACAAATACTCCACATTCTCAGTATTGTCATAATAGTAATTTCAAAGGGAAAGAGGCAGGGTAGGCTTCATTATCTAAGATTTAAATCTCAAAGCTCATAAACTGTTGTGTGTTGTTAATAAATATTTAATTTCTGACACCAGAAGCTAAAAGCAGGTCATTCAGAATGCTGCTGCAGATTTTCTTTAGTATATGAGTGTAGGACCTTACATGGACCCCCGAGGCACCTTGAGCAAGCCTGAAGATGTTGGCTGGAACTCTTTGCCCCAAGGCTGTTGTTGGTACTCTTCCCCTTTTGATAACACACACCTCGTGACAACACATGCCTCGTGACATTACACACCCACACTAAGCTAAGCCTAAAATTCCTGTAATTTTTCCACTGTGCTGTAAGTCAGTATTTAAGCAAGTTCTTTCCCCTCAATAAATGGCATTTGGCATTTGATGTTCTGACATTGCCATTGAACGAATGACCTGCTGTCTTGTCTTTATTTCAATCTCTAGGCCTTAGCCCGATTCCTGGAACAGATCATAGCACCAGCTCTACAAGTGGAGGTCCCACCGAGATCAGGAAAGAAAAGATCACCTAAGATATTGCCCTCAAAGGCCAGCTGGCAAAAGGAAGTAAATGAGGGTGTATTGAAGGATGGGTGCCAGTAACTGTAAGTGGGCAATTAGTGGCCTTATTGATAAGGCAGGGAACCAGGATTAAAAGAAGACAGCTAAAGAATTAATTGCCATAAAGTAAAAGAAAAATAGCAAAGATGAATAGGAATTTTGAGGAATTACAAGATTTAGAATCTGTGAAATCTATCAGGGAACAAGAGGGATCCCAACTAGGAGATGATAGTCATGCTGTAACTGATAAAGAGGATACTTTGGAATCAGAAACTGAAGCTGATAAGCGCATATACCATCCGCCATGGCACAACCCCTTTTTTGATTCCAATTCCTTTAGTAGGGGCTCTACACCTCAATGGTTAGAGGAAGAGGTCAAAGGTTTAATAACCAAGATAGAAAAGGAAAGACAGGTGTTTCCATTGATTGAGACAGTGGATCCTCAGGATAAAAGGGTTAGGGTGCACAGCCCATTAAATTTTAAGGATATAAAACAACTTAAAGAGGTTGTCACTGCTTATGGACCTCATGCTCCTTTTAATCAGACAATTTTTGAATCTTTTGCAGTGTTAAGTTGCACCTCTAGTGATTGGATGCTGCTCTGTAGAGCTGTGCTGAGTGGGGGTAACTATTTGCTCTGGAGAGGTGAATTTCAAGAATTTTGCAAGGAAACCATGCAAAGTAATACTGCTGCCAGATTTCCTGCTAGGAACTTAGATATGCTCACAGGCACTGGACAATATGCTAACCTTGCAGCTCAAATTCTTTTTGACCCAGCAGTCTATGTGCAAATTGCTGTTGCTGCTACTAGACATTGAAAAGCCCTGCCTAATAAGGCTGCAGGAGATCAACTATATAAGGTATTGTAGGGACTGTCTGAGCCCTATTCAGAATTTGCAGACAGCCTCCTATAGCTGGCAGGTCACATTTTTGGTGATATTGAAAATGCCATGTCCATAGTTAAACAATTGGTATTCAAAAATGCAAACAAGTATTGTAAAGAGGCTTTACGTCCCCATAAGGCCAAAAGTCATAATGACTGTATATGCATATGTCGGGACAGAGATGGTCATCACATTATGGTCCAGGTTATACCTTCAGTTATGAAGAAAGGTGGGAACAATGGAGGAGCCAGGCCAAAGACTTGCTTTGGATGTGGACAACCAGGACATTTCAAAAGGAACTGCTGTGGCTCCAGAATGTAGTACTTAGTTTCTTAAATGGTCAGATGATGAAGGACATACAGGTCTTTTTCAGCCTTTTGTGTTAAGTCATATCCCTGTTAATCTTTGGGGGAGAGATGTGCTTCAGGCCATGGGAGTGGTTGTTACTACTGAGCCTGTTAAAAATATGCTGGCTTACCAAGGTTATGTACCAGGAAAAGGACTGGGTAAATTCCTACCAGGTGACCCTCACTTAGTCTATTTTATCTAAAAAAAAAAAATAAATAATTATCAAAAGAGCCAGAGATCGCTCTGGGCTGGGAAATTTTCCTTAGGGGCTATTGCTATGCAGCCTGTTCCCATTCCTATTATCTGGAAAACTGATAACCCAGTTTTGGTGGAGCAATGGCCCTTATCTATTGTGAAATTACAGGCTGCACATCAACTTGTAAAGGAACAATTAGAGGCAGGACATTGTTCCTTCCACTTCCCCATGGAATACTCCAATCTTTGTTATAAAGAAAAAATCTGGAAAATGGAGACTTCTACAAGATCTCTGAGCTGTTAATGATTGTAAGCAAATTATGGGAGCCACACAACCTGGCTTACCTTTCCCTGTAGGTATTCCTCAAGGCTATCATTTATCAGTTATAGACCTAAAAGATTGCTTTTTTTTTTTTTTTTTTTAGCATTCCCTTGCATCCTCGGGGTAATGAGCAATTTGCACTTAGTATTCCTTCTATTAATTTTAAAGGACCTTATAAGAGATATCAATGGGTGGTGTTGCCTCAAGAAATGGCCAACAGTCCCACTATTTGTCAAATTTATGTATTATTGGCCATTGTCCCCATTAGAAAGATGATATTATTTTAGCTGGCCCAGATCCTAAGGAAGTGAATGAGGCTTTTGGGGAATTGCAACATAATCTTGAACTAGTCAGTTTAAGAATAGCCCCGGAAAATGTGCAACAAGAATTTCCCTATCAATACCTGGGACATCAATTGTTATATTCTGGTATCTGTCCTCAAAAGATTACTTTAAGGCTGGATAAACTGACCACCCTTAATGATTTTCAAAAATTCGGGAGATATAAATTGAGTTCAATCTAGTTTGGGCCTAACCACTGGGCAGCTTAGACCCTTATTTGATATTTTACAAGGAGATTCTGATCCCACTTCTCTGCGCAGCTTAACGCCTGCTGTGCGAGAATGCATACAGCTTGTGCAAAAATGCCTCCAATCTGCACATTTAAATTATATTGACTATTCTCAGAACTTGATGTTATTAGTTTTTGCTTCAGTGTAATCTACTACCGTGGTATTTTGGCAAACTGGTCCTATATTGTGGGAGCATGAACATGCATCCCCAGGAAAGACAGTTAGGTCTTATCCCCCAGGCAATGCTTTCTATTATTCAAAAGGCATACAAAATGAGTCTTCAAGTTTTTTGGCAAGATGCCAGATGTAATTGTTACTCCTTATACTCAACAAGAGATACAACAGCTTCAAATTGGGCACATTTCTTGTGTTCCACACCTTGCCACTTTGATTGTCATTTTCCTTCCAGTAAGTTAGCTCATTAAAAAAAATCTCCCTGTGTGTTACCCCAATGTTTTTTTCCCAAAATCTTCTGAAGGGGGCCCACAATGTATTTACAAACGGCTCTTCAAATGGTTGTGCAGTGTAAGGATTAGGGTTTTTCCTCCCACGTCCGGTCTTGTCCCGCCGCCGCGCCAGCCACAATAACACACAGCGACTCTGTATTTGATATAATGCTATTGGCCCGGTACTAGTTTCTTATCGGCTAGCTCTGTCTTAAGTATTAACCCATTTGTGTTAATCTATGTATTTCCACATGGTCTTCTTACCAAGGAAAGGGGCCAGCGTCTTGTCTCCCCAGTCTCTCCATGTTGACTCCTCCTTCCTACTTCCTCTTTCCTCCTTGTCTCCTAGTCCCTCCTATCTTCCTTTCCTATTGGACAACAGTGCAAGAAAACATATATACATAATGGCATCCCCCATCAGTGCAGTAGTTGGTTCCTTTCTCATCAAATGCTCTACACTTAAAGTGAAGTCTGCACAATTTGCAGAACTAGCTTCAGTACAATTAGCCCTTCAACATTTTTATGGTAAGCCATTTAACTTATACACTAACAGTAAATATATGTATCATATATTGGCTCCCTTAGAAACTGCTGCTTATATAGCTCCACTCCCTCATGTACAAGAACATTTACTGGCCATACAAAGCCTAATATGGAGGCGCTCTCATCCAATTTTTGTAGGACATCTCCAAGCACATTATAATTTTCCCAGCCTTTAAGTGAAGGAAATGCCATGGCAGATTTTAATACTAAAAAACGATAATGCCATTATGATGATGAGAGAGTCTGGTTATGAAGAAGCCTGCAAATCTCATACAACCTTCCACCTTAATGCAGGGTCACTTAAATTCCATTTTAAATTACTAGAGACCAAGCTATTAATATAGTTAAGAATTGTCCCCTATGTGCAGAATCCTTACCTGTTCCACACCTTGGAGTTAACCCCTGTGGTGTCATGCCTAATGATATCTGGCAGATGGATGTTACTCATGTTCCTTTCTTTGGCCAACTACAATTTGTTCATGTACCTGTAGAAACCCATTCTCACCTCATATTTGCATCTGCCCTTACTGGAGAAAGGCTTAAGGATGGTAACAGCCATTGTTTATGCCAGAGACAATTAAAAACTGATAATGGCCCTGCTTATACAAGTCAGGGTTTCAACTCCTTTTGCAAAAAAAAAAAAAAAAAAAAAAAAAATCTCACATAAGACAGGCATCCCTTATAATCCTCAGGGTCAGGGCATGGTGGAACTTGCACATCGCACAATTAAACCCAGTCTTCAAAAAACAAAAAAGGGGGAATTTACAGGGTCTCCTCATAATCACCTTTCTCTTGTCCTATACATTTAAAAATTTTAAACTATTGATGATGCTGCTTGATCTCCGGCCGACAGGTATTGGCGCACTTGGTCATCTGACTGGCTCACTTATGTGGAAGAGTGTTACTACTGGACAAAAGTGAGGCCCCAACCCAGTTCTAGTGTGGTCCCAAGGGTCAGTTTGTGTCTTTCCACAAGACACAGATAACCCTGTTTGTGTGCCTGAGCAGCTGATTCACCATATGCGGAGGGACAGTGATTGTAACAGCCAGAAATAAGGTCCAATGGGTCTTCAAGAATCTACCCATCCTGATGTCTATGGGTCCGAGTAGCCATATGTGGCCTTTTTTCCTGACCACTAATTATAGTTTGGGTCAAGCAGCTATGAATTTACACTTTGATATAAAGGACAAGAATTTCACCTTCATCCCAGGCACTGTATTCTGGTTCCATTCTTTTTGTTGTAACCAACGCTACTAATTTTGGAGAAAGTTTCAATTGTTCTCAGAAGGTCTGATGACTGTAACAGCTGTTGTGTGCCATGTAGTGCCAGGTGTGCAGCTGAGAGGAAAGGAGATTTCAGGATCACAGCTGCCAGTGCAGCCTCTGTCACTGAAACAACAGTTTCTACCATAGCCCTCGCCCAATCTGTAAATACTGTAAGCACAGTGGATCAGGTGATTTGGCTGTAGCCTTAGCCACCCCAAACACACTTGATTATCTAGTACAAACATCTACCATCACCAAATGAAAACTCAAGTTCCAGTGATGGGTTACATGAAAAGGAGTTGTTTGCCAAGGGGCTCCATGGAAATCTCTTAACAACCTAGGCTATTGCCAAGGCTACTTGTTGCTCTTCATAAACTGATGGTAAGGTAGGTCCTATTGCTGAAGACAACACCCACACTACCCATCAAACATGGAGAAGCCAAATTGGTTCCCACCCTGAGCCTTCACCTTTACTGAATATTGCTCATTTTACCAGTGGATAAAGGTAAACACTAACTAAACCAGTTAGTGTTTGACACGCAATTGTGACTTGCCTGGAACTGTGCTGATAATAGTGGCACAAACAAAAGAGATGGGAGTAAAAAATTACTCTGTGATTGAATTTAAGGCCCACTCCCTTAGATGGAACCCATATGTCATGTAATCAAGAAACTGAGAATGAGATGGCCATAGGCCTAAGAACACAGGAACATGCTAAAAGGACATATCCCTAAAATAACTCATAATAACATTATCCTATACTCATATATCAATGCGTGCCTTGGCCATCATCAGAGAAGGTTTGTCCTGTAGTTGATAGCAACAATACAAGGACAGAACTGGACAATGTGCAGAGAATGAGAGCGCTTGGATCACTCATTCCAAAATTGAATGTTTTGAACAAATTCCTGACCTCAGGGATCAGAGAACTTTGCAGAAGAGGAGGCAGGAAGATTGTAAGAGCCAGAACAATAAAACAACTCACTCTACACACAACCAAGATGATACATATATGAACTCACAGAGACTGTGGCAGCTTGCAGAGAGCCCACACAAGTATAAGCCAGATGAGGTCCCAGCACTGACAGGGGAAGAGGATACCAGTCCCCATTTATAACCCAAAATCTATCTATAATTCATCATCACTCAAAAAGAGAACAATTTTCTCTAATGAAATGTTATGGGTTATTAAAAAAAAAATGCACTTAACACCAGCCTCATGCCCACAAGTAGATACACAAAACCAAATGAACTGAGAGTTTTTGTCTGGACGTATTTATTTACCTTGCTTGACTTTTACTTACACATTATAGTTTCTCAGTTTTGTGTCTCTATGGAATTTACGTGTGTGCAAATGTGTGTAACTCTATGCCTATAAGTGTTTCTTATACTGTTTCTTTGGAATTTTTTCATGTGTTTGTTAATTTTATCCTGTATGTGGTGACTTGGATGAGAATGGCCCCCATAGGTTCATATGTTTGAATGTTTTCTCATTAGTGATTAGGAGGTGTGGTCTTATTGGAGGAAATATGTCACTGGGAAATGAGCTTTGAGATTTCAAAAGCCCAAGCCAGGCCCAGTGGCTCTTTGTTGGTTTTTTTTTTTTTTTTTTTTTTTTTTGTATTTGTTTTTGTTTGTTTGTTTGTTTTTTGAATTTTTTTTTCTGCTGCCTGGGATCTAGATGTAGAACTCTCAGCTCCCTCTCCAGTACCACCTGCATGCTACCATGCTCCCCACTGTGTCGGCCTGCACCCTTCCAAACTCCCCACCATGATGACAATGGACTAACCTCTGAAACTGTAAGTAGGTCCCAACTAAATGCATCACTTTGTAAGATTTGCCATAGTCATGGTGTCTCTTCATAGCAATAGAACACTGAATAAGTCACTGTGTATTTTTATCTTATTTTATTATTATTGTTGTTGTTATTTTAGATGCCTGTTTATTTTCTAATGAGAAAAAAAAAACGTTAAAGTTTGCATTTGTGTAGGGGGGGGGATGCAAGGAATATATGGAAGTAGTTGGGGGAGTGGAAAACCATAGTCAAAATATAATGAATGAAATAAAATCTATTTTCAGTAACTTTTTTTGGAAAAAAATGGATGTTAGACAGTCTAAGAAGTGAAACCAATAAGGAGGGAGAGGGAACACACACACACACACACCTTCAAAAGTTTAGGACAGAATTGAGGACAACATTATAAATTATAGTGTTTGAAGTTCATAGAAACCCAAAAGTTTGCAAATATGGAAGTAATTGGGGACAGAATAGAAGGGTAGGTTAAGGTCCCTGAGAAAAAAATTAGATACAAATGGACTTAGATTTCACTGCCATTTCTCTGTATTATTAGAGGCATGTGTGGAATTTGTGAAAGCTTTCTTGTTCTATTGAATTTTAGGCACTGAAATCAAACATCTCGTCTTCCTTACATGGCTACATGTGGTACCATCTATTTCAGCCCTTTTTCTTATGTCCTTAGTGTTATTTTCCTGCCTAACTTTATCCTGTCCAGCCAGTAAATTTCTTTATTAAACCAATCACAGCTTATTTTACACTGTGCACAGAAAGTGGCTTTGGTGGGTATGATTCAACCAAATACCACCTATGACCCAAGCAAGAGCCCTGGTGCTGAGGGGTCAGGCACCATTGTGGTCAGAGAGTATAGGGTAGGAAGATGGAGAGAGCGAAAAGTGAAATGGTTCAGAGACTGAGGAAAGAGTTGGATCTGGAGAGGTAGGGTGCTCAAGAACCAGCTGACATGAATGACCTGCTGGCCAAACGAGTCCAGAAAAATGTCCAGGCCTGTGATATGGCCAAGAGAGGCCCTGAAGCAGCCAAGGTATTAGTGTTTGTGGTGGCCATGCAGGGCCTATGGTCTGGACTGCCACTATGGGGCCCTGTTGGTATCTGAGAGCCATGGTTCCATGGAGAACATGCCTATCTGAGTGGCCTGAAAGAGCTACCTGGGGCCATGGTGACATCTTGGCCTGAGCTGCTGCATAGAGGTATGATGGTGCCTGTGGCACCTAGTGGGCTGCAAGTTAACTGTCTTGTGGGAGCCATCTGTGTCCTTTGATGATTCTGGCCAGTACTTTTTTTTATTTATTAGATTTATCTTTTCTAATATTTTATTTTTGTTGCTGTTATATTTTCTCTTCTTTCTTTTCTTCTTCCTTCCTTACTTCTTTTCTTCTTTTGATTTTAATGCCACTACATACTTTAGATCCATTTCTTTTAATGAGCTTATGTCTCAGCTCTAAGAGTTGTGCAATGGTTTTAATCAACAGACTTATAATAGCAGCATTTATCTCCTATTACCTGAGCACTGGTCCACTGTTTTCTGTGTCTTTGGAATACTTACCTTTCTAGTTGGACAGGTACATGCTGTGACTCAACAATCTGAAGCATCCTTTTGTTCCTATCAATTTAATTAATGTATTTATCCATTAAATCTGGAAAAATTCAAAATTCAAAAGACCAAGGTATTTCCCTCAAGTGAAAAGCCTCATCTCATTAACAACTTCTAACACACACATGAGTTCCTCCTTGGTCAAGAATGTTGTCAAGCCCAAACTGCAGAACATGATATGGTGATACCTCTAGTCTATACAGCTTATGCGTTCATGATGAGAAGTCTCCTGGAGTTCTTTTGATTCTGAAAATAGTCTTCCAAAGCAAGATGTCAGCACTATTGTTTAATGACTCAGTCCTAAACAGCAGATTGTCCTCACAGCTCTTTCTCAGTTGCAGGTTCTTCCACAGGCAGCTTATGAGAGACAGGCACCTTTGAAACCCAGGGCATACATTTAAGTTAAAAAAAAATGTATTAAAACCCTTTCATACAGTTCTTTATTGATCCTTGCCTCGTGTCTTAATTTAGATTTATTATGTTTACCATCCCATCCCCATTCAAATATCAAGGGTCTTATTGTTTATTTGAATTCTGTATTTTCTATGCGTCATATACAAAAGATATTATCTAGGCAAAATATCCACATTCCTTTTTATAAAATAATTTTTTATACTAACCTCAGTTCTCCTTTTCTTCCCATTCCCTCCCCTTATCTTCTATCTATCCCCTGAATCCATTCCTCCTCTGTTCAGAAAGTGACAGGCCTCTCATGAGAGTCAACAAAGCATGTCATATCACATTGAAGCAGGAACAAGATCCTCCTCCTGCTTCGAGGCTGATTTCCACATTCTTGACTAAGGATCCTGTAAACACAGATTTAGCCACCATTCACTTCCCATGGTCACTACTGCTGGTTTTGTTCTTCCTTCAATGGTTGATGAAGTGCAAATATATTATATAGAAGAAGTTTTGTAGCATTTAAACTCTCTGCAAAACAAATATGAATCAAAGATTGAATATATGAAGAATATATGCTCTAGGTCTGAAATCCATATATGATTGAGTACACACTATGTTTCTCTTTTTGTGACTGGGTTACCTCATTGAGGATGGTTTCTTCAAGTGCCATCCACTTGCCTGCGAATTTCAAGATACCATTATTTTTTTCTGCAGAGTAGTATTCCATTGTGTAGATGTGCCACATCTTCATTATCCATTCTTCAATTGAGGGGCATCTAGGTTGCTTCCGGTTCTTCCTATTATAAATAGTGCTGCTATGAACATAGTTGAACAGATGTCTTTGTTGCACCAGAGGAACTAGGATACAAGGTGTATTCTAAGAGATTCATATAAAGTCCCTCTCAGAACCGGGAAGGGACAAGTCCCCCAGAGCACAGGAGAAGTGGGGGTGGGGGAAGCAAATTGAGAGAGAAGTAAGAGAAAACGAGGGGAGGAAAGGAAAACACGTGCGACTAGGAAGATTGATCCCGGTTAGGAATAGGAGACAGGAGAGAGAGAGAGAGAGAGAGAGAGAGAGAGAGAGAGAGAGAGAGAGAGAGAGAGAGAGAACATAAAAGAGGGAGCCAATATTGGATTGAAGATAAAATTGAACATGAAGAAAGGTCTAGAGAACTGCAAGACTGCTGCCAACTAACAATTTGAGCATCCGTGGAAAGGCTACCATAAATGCCCTTCCCGGAGAGTGAGATCAACAACTAACTTCTCCATGGAGCCCTCATCTAATTCATGTTGGAAACAGGAGCAAACACCCATACATAAACACTGAGTCAAAATAGAACCCAGATGCAGATGGAGAGGACAAGACCATGCAGCAGAAACACATACAGACAGCTTACCTGAACAAGAAGGAGCTAATGGGCCAACAGACTGATAGCTGGGAAGCCAGCATGGGACTGACTCAGCCCCCCCCCCACCCGAATATGGGTCTCAGCCAGAAGGACTAAGCAGTCTAAGGGACCTCAGACAGTGGAGCCAGGATGTATCCCTGGTGCACAAAAGGACCTTGCAAACACATCCCCCATGGAGGGATAATTGCCTTAACCTAGACACAGGAGAGAAGCCCTAGTCCCTACTTCACATGATCTGTCAGATCTACAAACCCCAACTGGATGACATTCCACTATATATGGAATTGGGGTGAGGGGGATGGGAGGGGAGGGTGGTTAGGGTGCATGTGAGAGGGCAGAGAGGGTAAAAGGGAGGGAGGGAGGGAGAGGGAATTGGGATCGACATGTAAAATAATAAATTAAATAAAAAAATGCTTTGACTCCAAAATTTAAGTTCAAGGACAAGTTACTGGGGAAAGGATTTCTATTTTTATTTCCACAGAAAATGAAAAGCTGTGGATTCCTTCCAGACTAATGTGGTTTGATCAAGCCAGACCGCTTGAAACAGAGTACCAGGTGATCCTACATTTAAAACTGCTGGACAAAGCAGCCTTGCAGACTACAGCCAGGATTTCTGCAGCTTCTTAGATTCCCCCATGACAGAGCCCCTTACCAGCAGGAAGGAGTTTGGAAAGAACAATGCCCAAATTCCCAAATATTGTCTATAAATGTTTGTTTTCATTTAAATGGACTTGGTTTTATTAAATAAATGAATAAATAAGAAAAACAATAATATATGAAGTTGGGATAAATTTACTTTATATTAATATGACATTACTTCAAATATAATTGAAATATATTATTGTGCATGTTAGTAAGATTTGAACATGACTTTTAAAAAATACATAAATTTTTTGGAGAGTGGCCAGTGCTTTCACACAGAGCATAGTAATTAAAGATAACTGAGACCATGTCTGGAACTGATCTTTTTTATTTTAGATACTTGTAGAATGCTCTCACTAAACTGTCTGTGATAGAGTACTAGAGGTATAATGACCTCCTGCTTCAAGAGCTTTGAAATTTACCCTGATCTTTCAAGATGATTTGCTGCTGTAGGACCAGCCTTTAGTGACTCAGAAATTGAGGGGAGCCATAGAGTTGTGAACTAATCCGTGAATTTGACTTTTCTTTCTGAGCGAGTAAAACTTCATTCTCTGGTGCTCTCAAGTGAAGCAAACTAAACTCTCCAGGCCTGCTGAGAAAGGGAAACATAACACCACACACCTTTAGGGGTTTTCTGAATCCCTTCTACATGTTGTTAATTTTTCTGTTACATATTATATGCCCTAGCAAAACCTTTCAAGCAGTATAAAAAGTTATGATGTGGTTTCATTCAATTTTCAAGTGATGATTACAATGAACACAAGTAAAAAAAAAATGTTTCTCATTTAGCTTACATGATTAAACATTTTACATATTACAGTTGAAAAACAAATTATCCCCAAGAACCCAAGAACCTGCATACCGTTAAACATTTATCCTTTAGACTTCCCATAGGCCAGGAGGTTTTCAGCCATAAACATTTACATGGGCAGCAGTTTTTATAATTGCCAGAAAAACAGCTTACTAGTTTCATTTTTCATATTTTAGAGCCCTATCCACTTATCTTAACGAACCATCCAATGCTTTGTTTTTTAGTTACATAAAGTCAATTATTTAAAGCTTTGTTTTAGCTATGATGCACACCAAAACACATGCACACGTTTCCCAATATCAGAAAGAACTTGAGCTAACTCCTTGGACTCAATTGTTCTCCTTAATCATTAACAGAAACCACAGTCTATACAACTCCTCAAGTGAAGCTTGTATATATCCTAGCTGTGTGACACTTTCTTGTTCCCATTTTCTATTATCTTTATCACAAGCAGGGGCAACACTTTAAACAGTACAGCTTATGAGAAAATCATCATACATCAACAGTTTAAAATGCCAAGTAGAATGGGATATTTCCATAAGATAATTACACTATATGAAAGGAAGTGATGATCCTGGACACCTATTCATACCATGCCAGTTACCAGAAGAGAAATGGCAGCACAAACATGTAAATTCACAGCAGTAACAAATGATCAAGGCCTTGGCTGTGATTCACCCCTCAGTGCTTTGCTTCCTGGTGGGTCTTTCTCCTGAATTTCAGTTGACACCTGCTACTCCTCTGAAGTGGCCACTGACAATGACTGATTGATCTTTAATATCCATGAAGGCTGATGCTGAAAACTTTCTTGCAATATGTTGCAATTGCAAGGTGGCATCCCAGATCCTCCATGGATTTTATGAAATGGCAGAGATTCTGTTTATTAGCCATAGGCTAGCAAGTTCTGTGAAGTGACATTTTTACTATATCTTGAGCCTTGATATCATCAGAGGTTGGATTAGTGTCTTTATATCTCAAAGGCAGACTAGAACTGCATATCTTCTCTTGTCTAGAAAATAACTGGGAACTATAGGACCTGGACATCAGGTGAATCTGTTCCTACCTTCATGTTTTTTCCTTGGGCACTAAAATTGCCCCAGTAGGGCACTGAATTGGGAAGAGTTTCATCTTCTTCTTATACTTTTAGAAAAAGGAGATAGAAATTAGGAAGCACCAATATATGGCTAGGTTTTTTTAAAAGCCAAAGGAATATGACCTCGTACATTTCCTTTATCTTGTACAATGTCATATTTGCTTTCTGGGAAAATATTCATTATATTAGAGCTTCTGTAAGTACTGAAGATGTATGTGCATTTCTGAACCATTATTGACAAATGGAATAGTAGGTGATTGAATGATTTCTTAATTTCCTGGGTTAGCTTTAGTATATATGGATTAGCTGGAGTAAATAACTGTAATGTGATATACCATAAAACATAATGTGAGATAGGGAGAATTTATCTTTCGATTCATATAACAGAATCATTTAGGGAGTCTTCTGACTTATCTGAAAAACTTGAACTGTCTTCCTGCTTATGTGATTCAAGCATAAGCTAACAGTAGTCTAACTCAATACTCAAGATTATGACTGATCTGTAGGCATACTTCCCAGAAATGCTTATCATCATTATCACTAATTTATTATAACACAAATATATGTTCTTTATGTTGATAAATGATGATCAGAAATAATGCGACTTTTGTGAAATAGTTTTCAAATTCTAATAGCTGTATAGGTAATATATTCAATCTTCTTACTAATTAAATATTTTCTATTTTCATTGCCATGATTTCTTCTCTTGTTTCTTTATAGGGACATGTTTAACCAGGGAAAAGGAAAGAAAACTTTCCCCAAATACTACTTGTCTTATATACTTTCATAATTATGTCTATATCCATGTGTTACTTTCCTATTTCTCCATTCCCAGGGGCCTGTCCTGTGATGCATATAAATATACTGAAAACTTTCAAGAAACATGTTTGTATGTACTGCATGTGTACAGTGGCATTTTGTCTTTGGGGAGACAACCGTCTCACAAATTAAGACATACAGACTTATTATTAATTATGAATGTTTGGCCTTAGCTTGTGCTTCTCCCACTAGCTCTTTTAACTTAATTTACTGTTTCTATGGGGGATTTTTTACATTTCTTTCATTCTTGTCTGGCCTACTTTCCTGTGTCATCCATTTCTGGCTGGCTGGCTGGCTCCTGTCATCTTACCACCTCATTTGTTCTCCCCCAAGCTTAAATTTCTTTTCCTTACTCTTCTTTCTGGGAAGTCCAGCCTCCCTTGCTCCTGGCTGTTCATCTTTTTATGAAATCAATCATGTGATTTAGGCTGGCAATTTAGGCAGTACCAATCTATGCATAGTTAAACAATTGAAAACCATCTTTATATAATTAAACAAATAATCTACAACAGGTTTGTTTGTTTCCAATCAACCTCATCAACTGGATTTATTTTTAGAAAATATTCATATTTTTAAATGTCAAGAAATATTGGCTTTAAATTGGTGTTTGCTGTTCAAGCTAATTTTTTTTTTTTTTGAAATTTTCTTTTCTGTTGATTGGCATTAGTTACATTTCATTGGCTTAGTGGTTGTCAAATTATTATTATTTCTTTTTGTAGGAGAAAACTCAATGAGATGAGATTTTCAGTGAACTAGGTTGAATTGCATTTGATTGTACACTTCTTTCTGAATAACAGGACAGAGTCAAATTGAATCATGGTCTGCTAATGTTTCTTTTCTCCTGTGGCCTCACAGGACTACCTTTGAATACCCAACATTTTTGTTAAAGCTGTCAGTCTATCATGACTTGTGTGTATCCTTGGGGAATGGACATTTCTTTATGGTTAAAAGGCTCCAAATACAAACAACCAAGACAGTTACTATCTGAATTGTACATCATGTCTTCCCTACTGGTTGTTATCTCTTAATATTTATTACAACTACATGCAGGCTCCCAGTTGGTATTTTGCTATTGTTACTGGAAAATGTTAGAAATCTAAGCCTTGTTATTTTTTCTTTTTATTCTTGAATGCTTATCAGCTGGGGAATTGAAGAAAACAAAACAAAACAAAACAAAAAAACAAAAAGGGTGTGTTAAGTCAATGGTCTTCTTAAGAAAGCAGAAGCAGACACCCACAGCCAAACACTGAGCCAAACTGGAATCCAGATGCAGAGCGGGAGGACAAGACCAGACTACAAAACCACATGAGACAGCTGACCTGAACAAGGAGGAGCTAATGGGCATCCAGACTGATATCTGGGAATCCAGCATGGGACTGACTCAGACCCCCTGAATGTGGGTCTCAGAAGGCCTGGGCAGTCTAAGGGACTTCTGACAGTGGAACCAGGATATACCAGTGGTGCACAAAAGAGCTTTGAGAGCACATTCCCCATGGAGGAATACTCCCTTAACCTATAGGCAGGAGGGAGGAACTAGTCCCTACTCTAAATGACTTGCCAGATTTAGATGACCCCTCCAGGAAGGCATCACCATCCCTGTGGAGTGGGGAGGAATGGAATGGGGGGGGGTGGTCAGGGCCATGGGAGGGTGGAAGAGAGGGAGGGATAGAGGGAGAGTGAATTGGGATAGCTATGTAAAATAAGAAAAATAAATTTAAAATAAAGAAAAGAAAGCAGAGACATTTTAAACACATCGAATGTGAAACTATATACTGTATTTTTCATAGATTTTATTCCTTATTAATATTATATTTATTTTTAAATTTCTCTATATGAATGTTTTGTTTACATATGTGTTCCTAGTACTTGCAGGGGTCAGAAGAAGGCACAAAGAACCTTGGAGCTGAAGTTGTGGTCAGTTGTAAGCTTCCATGGAGGTATCAGGAACCACATCCAGGTCTTTAAGATCATCAGGTGCTGAATCAACTCTACAGCTCCCAGCTCTAACTCCTTAAGCCTTTTATTTTTCATTACTCTTTGTTCACACATTTACAAATATATCTACATTCATACAAATATATTGTATAAACTGAAGCCCCATTTCAGTAAGTGGTAACTATATTCATCAAGAAAACATCATGTGTGTATATTTTACAATATTTGAAAAAAATTTCTATGACTGTTAATAAAACATGAAAAAGAAATCAACATAAATTTCTTTGGGGCCTCAACCAAACAACTATGAGACAGACAATTTTCAATCAATAAAGCTGACTTTCTTATGTATGGTTTCTCATGGAATCACAAATGTGTGCTCATTGGTGGCTAATGTAAATGCCTTGGCTTAGTAGCTATGAACTCAATTTATAATTGCTACTGGATTTGTATTTCATTCATTTTTAAATGAAGGCAATTATTCTAACAAATTCACTATACATTCTCCTCCTAAAGACAATAAGGCTATTCATAGTGTTTACTTATTATACTAAAAAGTTACTAGAACTATTTGTATGAATCATGTTTGTATTTATCTTGGGTAAATACATAGAAGTGCAAATTTAAGGTTATTCGCAAAGTGTATAAATAACTATAAAGAAACAAAAGATACTGTTAAAAGCTCTACCAAAACAAAATCACCTCAAATACACAAAGAAATACTGAACTCCATTTCCACGAACAAAGCTGGAGGTATAAACAACCATGTTATATAAAAGTCTACTGCAATGTTTTAGTAAATAAAATAGCAAGATACTAGCAGAAAAGAAGACACATAGACCAATGGAACAATAAGAAAACACACACACACACACACACACACAAACCTCCATGCTAATGTCTTCATGAGAAACAACAGTATATATAGTGAAATAGTTACCTTTATTTTATGCCTCAATTATGAAAAAACTAAAAATTTCATAGTTAAAAAGTTAAGTGCTGTTTTTGATCTGTTACTTTTGAATTTGTATTTGATTTACAAAGCAAATGACATTTAAAAAATAACTCTCCAAGTTAGTCACTACTTTCCTCTTTAAGAGGTGATTATTAGGTGCCTTAATTAAAATGAACAGGAAATTAATAAAATACAGTAGAGATAACACTGCACAGGGTTGAGTTTAAACTAAGTATGCCCTTAGGGTGATCCATGTGTCCCTCTTAGGTTCCTCCTTTTTACCTGTCTTCTCTGGGATTATGGACTATAGGCTGGTTATCATTTGCTTTACATTTAATATCCACTTATTTTTTTGTTGGTCCTATTAATAAATTTTATTTGGAACTTGTACCACAACCATTCTACCTGCATTATTAAGGCTGCACACCCCACAGGTCTGTTCAGAGTGAGATGAAAAGGTTGCATGCACCTCAGAGCTAACCATGATCTAGTTAAGACACCTTGTGCTAAGAAAATTTCCTTCAGGTCATGACCAGCATAAAAAAAAAAAAAAAAAAAAAAAAAATCAGGGGATAGATTCTATAAATGTGCAAATGTACAGCAATGTGCTGCAATAGGAGTCAAAGTCAGATTCTAGTTAGTGTTAACATCAAGCCCTTCAGAGAAAAAGAAATTCTCCCTTGTCATTTACATATGTCAAGAACTATTCACATTTAGGGCTGGGCAGGGTAGCCAAGGAGCCCAGCAGCTCCCACCTGTGAGGAATGCTTAGGCAAATACTGAAGGTTTTCCCCATCAGGTGCACATCCCCATTCTGGCCTCCAGAATCTCTTATCAGCCATAAAATAAAACGAGGAGAAAGCAATGCAGGCCTCTAGGAACCTCATCCTTACTCAAGGGAAACTGCTCTACCAATTCAAGCCATTCAGTCAGGAAGATGAAGTAACAAGTTAAGGCTTTGGTGACATTATAATCCTCTGAGAAATTACTTTCCCTTAAGTCAAGATAAGATAATAGTGTTTACTGTACATTCTCTTGACTCTTAAAGCCATTGATATTGGGAGTAGGCAACTTGCACCTGTGAATGAGTTGGCAGGAAGAAGGTACCCCACCACCACACACACACACAGCTGTCCCTCACTTGTGTGTGGCAATCAAGCCTAGCTCTGATAGAAGCAAAAAGGACACCACGATTCCGGGATTCAATATGTTGACGAAGCTGTACTCATTGCATTTTCAGAGATTTTGGTGCTGGACAGGGGGATGCTTGCAAAGTACTGGGCATCACTGCCTGGATCTATCTGAAGAGCCAAGATTGTCTTTTCCATGGCCTCCTGATGACAGCTGGCAGAGGCTAAGAAGTATTCTTTCTCTAGAAACGTCTGTCGCAGGGTTTTTGCAAGCAGCACTCTGACATTTGGAACCCTATCGTTTGCCAAGGTCAGCAAATGTGGCATCAGGTGCACAGAAAACTGGTCCCTGGGGAGGCAGTCATCTTCAATGACAGTCTGGCAGACAAAGAAAAAGGCTTGCCGAGCAGACCATTTTGGACACCTGCCAAATTTCTCTACCAGCTCATTTATTAGGTCTACTCCAAACATTGGGGGATGTTGCTGTGAGGACTTTCTTCACCATTTCACTGACCAACTTGTAGGAAATGCAAGGGACTGAAGAAATCTTGTCTGCACAAAGATTCAGAGCAATGGGACGCAAATAATCATAAGCATCTCTGGGACTATACAATTCTAAAGTAAAATTAGCTGTTATATCCACTTATGAATGAGAACATACCCTGTTTCTCTCTCCAAGACTAGGTTACCTCACTCAAGATTTTTTCTTTTTTCTGCTTCCATCCATTTGCCTGCAAATATCATGATATCCTTATTTCTTACAGCTGAGTAAAATTCCATTGTATAAATACACCTTATTTTCTTCACCCGTTCTTCAGTTTAGGGACATCTAGGTCCTTGCCAGCTTCTGGCTATTACAAATAATCCTGCTCTGAATATTGTTAAGCAACTGTCCTTGTGTTATGATTGAGCATCTTTTGGGTATATGATCAAGAGTGTTATCCCTGGATCTTGAGGTAGATGGATTCCCAATTTTCTGAGAAACCATCATACTGATCTCCAAAATGGCTGTACAAGTCTGCACTTCCACCAGCAGTGGAAGAGTATTTCTCTGATTCATATCCTCTCTAATATAAGGTGTCCTCAGTATTTTTTATCTTTGCCATTCTGACAGCTGTAAGAAGGTATCTCAGAATCATTTTTATTTGCATTTCCCTGATGATTAAGGATGATGCCCCTGGGAAGGGGAATTAGATGAGTACTCCTAAGTAAACTAGAGGTGAAGGAGTTGGGAAAGGGAGGGATGGTGATTGAGAACATGAGGGAATGGGATGGTCAAGGTATGGAGGGACAGACAAGGAGAACAAATAAAGAGATACCTAGATAGAGAAAAGCACTATGGAGTTTGGGGGAAATCTGATGATAGGGAATTTCCCATGAATCCATAAGGATGACTCCAGGTAAGGCTCCTAGCAGTTGTGGAGAGGGGGTTATAACTGGTCTTCCCCTGTAATCAGATTGGTGAATTCCCCAACTATCATCATAGAGACTCCACCCAGTATTTATGGAACCAAACAGAGAGATCCACAACCAAACACTAGGCACAACTCAGGGAATCCATTCAAACATGGAGTAGAGAACACATGAGCAAAGGAATTCAAGATCATGATGAACCAAGCTTAGACTGCATGGGACTGAACTAGGCCCTCAGTATGTAGAAGACAGTTGTGAAGCTTGGGTTATCTGAGTGTCCCCTGGCAGTAGGACCAGGATCTATCCCTTGTGCATGAAGTAGCTTGTTGGAGCCCATTCCCTATAAGGAGATGCTATGCTCAACCTTAATGCAAGGAGAACGGGCTTGGTCCTCCCCCAACTTAATGTGCCAGGCTTTTTCAATTCCCAATGGGAGCCCTTTCTTGTTAGGAGGAGTGGATGTGGTATGGGCTTGGGGAAGATGAGGAGCACAAAAGGAGGAGTGGGAAGGAGAATTTTCATTGAAATGTAAAATTAAGTTTTTAAAAAAATAATATATAAAAGATTGGCCTTCAAAATGAACTGTATATATGATCCCTGAATCCATAGTATTTGTTTATCTTGAGGTTTTGTGGAACTCCTAAGAGGAGATTGGGGTGTCTCTGATTCTTTTGCCTGCACTTGGACTCTTTACCACATACTGGGTTGTCTTGTCTAACCTTGATGAGGGTTTGTGCTTAGTCTTACTGCATCTTGCTATGTTGGGTTGATATCCCTGACAGGCCTGCTCTCTTCTTAAGGGAAACAGAAGCATGGAGAAGCAATGGATCTGGGGGAGAAAGTAGATGAGGGTATTGGGAGGAGTGAAGGGAAAGGATACTGTGATAGGGATGTATTGTATGAGTGAAGAATAAAAAATAGTGTGACAAGTAACTTCAGAGAAATAAAGAATTAGACATACCTACAGAATAGGCCCATGGTTAATTATCCAAGACAAAGTGATTATCCCTAGAAATTTATGTATTCAAGGAGTACTGAACAGAGCCAGTAGGTTGTATATCTATGTACATGTCTATATCTATCTATCTATCTATCTATCTATCATCTATCTATCTATCTATCATCTATCTATATCTATATCCATCTATGTATAGCTCTATCTATTTATATTCATTTATATTTATCTCTATATCCATCTATATATAGCTCTATCTATCTATATTCATTTATATCATTATGGATTTGGGGTGCAGTTCATGGAAGGGGTAGGAGTGATGGGGGAAATATGTAATTATAATTTTTATTCAATAAAAAAGATATTCATTTACTATAACACACATCTCTTAGAATAGTAACTCATTTTTAATTCTTCCTCACCATGTAACTACTACACATACTTTAAAACCAGTATGTTCTCAGGAAATATTAACAGGGCAACATTAGATGATTTTAGAGT
The DNA here is from genome assembly GCF_943737965.1 of Phodopus roborovskii. Classification (NCBI taxonomy): domain Eukaryota; kingdom Metazoa; phylum Chordata; class Mammalia; order Rodentia; family Cricetidae; genus Phodopus; species Phodopus roborovskii. The sequence continues at coordinate 15,476,467 of NW_026126410.1, forward strand.
ACACTCTGAATCACTGTTCGGACAAGGACCACAATCTTGAGTAATTCCCAGAACAAAATAAAAGTAAAATAAATACTAACTATAGCAAAATACTCACCAGTGTTTTTAGAGAAAGTATAGCCTTATAATGTAAGGAATTGTTTATTGTATTCTAGGCTTCTTACACTTAAGAACCTCCCACCCACAGAACTTTGATAGTGTATCCTTAAACAACAACAAGGACAAGAGTGAGTGTTTTCTTAATCTGCCCATCTCATGAGATTTTCTTGCTCTACTACAGGCTAATTCATACTCAGAGAAGTACTCAGTTATTCTAGCAACTGCAACATACATGGTTGCACCCACGTCAAAAAGTTATACTACAAGTGTTTGGAAAATCTTAGCTATAAATGCAACAAATTCCTAACAAACCTTACACCAACTGTTGCTCAGAAATATTGTATATGTTAAACTAATTCTCTGTTGCTGTAACTCCCAACTAGAGAGATTACTTGTGATGCAATATTAGAAAGGCCTAAATAATTTTTTTCACTATACCCATACATTTCTCGTTCAATGTATTTGAAAAATTTTATTTTCTGCAAATTAAAACATACACTTGACCATGAAAGTAATGAATATGACCTATAATTTCACTTCAATTTCATCTGCAGGTCAATTCCTCCAAAGTCATTATCCCAGAGTCTTCATTGTATGCTGGAACATTATATTATGCTGGATAGTTTTATATATCTTGAAGTAGACATAGTCATGTGAAAGGAGATAACCTCAATTTAGAGAAAGCCTTCATAAGATTGGTATGAATCCAAATCTTTGGTGAATTTAATTAGTGATTGTAATGGGAAAGCATTGTAGGTGGGGTGATTCCTGGGCTGTTGGTCCTATGTTATATAAAAAAATCAGGATGAGCAAGCCATTTTGATCAAGCCATTAAGTGCAATAACTACATGATCTCTGCATCAGCTCTTGCCTCCCAGTTCCTACTCTGTTGTGAATTCCTGCCCTGACATACCTCAATGATGGACTATGATGTAGAAGTATAAGCCAAATAAACTCTTTCCTCCACAACTAAATTTTGATCATGGAGTTTCATCATAGTAATAGTAACCATAACATTAATTTATTTACTTACACACAGAGGTCATTAAGTATACTAAGAACTCTGATTCTCTGTCTCTTTTACCTCTTGAATGAGTAAAATGACCATAATATTTGCCTCCTTGTTAGTTCTCTTAGTAACATATCTATTGTTTCTTTCCTATTATGAATACAGCAGGTCACCAAATGCTTTAACAATAAACCCAATTAAAATGTACAGTTACTTTTCCAATAATATTTTGTCGCAACATTTGCACAAGTTCTGCTTTCTTAATAGTTATGGACTGCAACTTGATGCCATGGTCTCAGTTGGGTTTCTATGGCCTCTGACAAATAAAACCAGATGTTCCAGGGCAGAAATGACAATAAATATGGGTCTTATATAACTGAGCTTACATTTTCTTTTGGATTTGGCATCTTTCCCTATCTCTGTGTTGTAGCTTTCTCAGCTACTTAAAAATGAAACCAAAAACCTAGAAAACCTAATTCTAAGCAGAGTAATATTTATATCTATTAAGAGGAAATATTACTAATCACGTTGATAGTCTCAATGTTCTAGTACGCTGAAATTTACCCCTGGGTTAATAGCCACTTCCCCATATATTACAAATATTAAACTCCTAACATCATTTGCTTAATAAGCTGAATGAAGCATCCATGCTGCCATCTGTTATATTTCTTGTATGATAGCTGCTGTCCTCATTATAGATTATTGCCCATCTCGAAGGGCTGAGATATCCCTGCCTTAAAGCCATATTCTAACAAAATACAAATGGCTCACACATCCTCCTGTCACTGCACAAGCTGTATTATAAAGATTGCCTCAATTATAGTATCATTTATATAATCTTAAACAGAACTGATAATTTTTCATGTCCTAGGAATGGATGTTGGCTCAGTAAAAAGCTTCTGTAAGCACTGTTGCTACACTTTATGATACCTGGGTATATCTAGTGATATGAACAAGCATGATTACAATGATATTATTCAGTACTTATTGTGGATATTTCAACAGGAAAACCTCTTTGTTGATATCTCATGCCATCTGTTTGCCATTGGAAAAGGGCATTCTTTAGAGCACATTATCACAGAATTAAAACAACAGGGTAGTTATTCAACTTAGCATTAAGGCACTATTGTCAAACATCTCTACTATTCTAGCCAAGGATAGTAATATGGAATAAATATTGCCATTCAGTTTTATACTCTGATAAGGACAATGGTAAAGAATGGTGTGAGGATTTCCAGTTCTTCTTTGTATTTATTTTAAAAAGTTTTTTTTTTTTTTACCTTGCTGGTAGCCCATTAACAAATTCTGAACACATAACAATTGCACAGGGTTTCTTAAAAAGCCTCAAAAAGCCTCAGCCCCCTTCCTTTTCCTTTTGTTATTCCTTTTTTTTTTTTTTTTTTTTTTTTTTTTTTGGATATTTCCTATTTATCCTAGAATTGAGTATAAGATTATGTGTTCCATTCCCCATGGAGTGATACTGCCTTAACCTAGAGACAGGAGAGAAGTCCTAGTCCCTACTTCAAATGACCTGTCAGATCTACATGACCCCACATGGATGGCATTGCCCTACATATGGAATTGGGGTGGGAGGATGGGAGGGGAGGGTGATCAGGGTGCATGTGAGGGGGAAGAGAAGGTAAAAGGGAGGGAGGGAGGGAGGGAGGAGAGAGGGAGGGAGAGAAAGAGGGAGAGGGAAGTGGGATCAACATGTAAAATAATAAATTAAATTAAAAAAAGAAAAGTAAAAAAAATTATGCGTTCATTAACTCTTATTTAAAAATTATATTTATTATTAGAATACTAAGGAATTAGAGTATAGTGACACAAAGGACAAAATGTGTGTGGGAGAGTGGGAGAGAGCCACTTTCTTTTTTATTTTCTCAAGCTCACTTGTAATCATGGACAGTCACCTAATTTCACAAATCTTTACTCATAATAGGGCTACAACATAATCAATAAGACCTAATTTTCCTTCCCATTAAACATGTCAGAAAAAGAAAAAAATATATATATATGGAAAACATTGTCATTTATATTTTTTAACTTTCTTGGCTTCTTTCAAAAGTAGTTACCTTAAAACATTAAAAATGAATTTTTGATTTCCCCTTCTTTTTATGTCTTGTAGTAGTTCCTTAGATTTTAGAAACACCAGCTCTTACTCTATTCATGGTCTTCTAATTTTCATCTTCATTTAAATACATCTTTTGTGGATTATTTTTGATGATTCTGATTAACTTTGGCATACTGTGCCTAGTCCTTCACTCTTATTTTGTGTCTTGTACATTTGAATTTTCTTGTGTTTACAAAAAAAAAAAAAAAAAAAAAAAAAAAAGATCTTTCTTTTAGTGAAACTATTAGCAACCTGTTCTTGTCTAGATTTTCTCTAACACTAAGCCTGCTTCTCTTGCTTACATGTAAACCATGTCTGCGTTTTCTACTTCAAACTTGCATTTTGCCTGTGGATGGATGCAGAGGTTCCTGTAGCACTAATCAACAACGGATAAGCATGGGCTGTTGCAGTAACAATGAGGAATTTGTACCTGGGCTTTTGTAAATACCTGTTATTTTAAAATGAAAACACATACCAAGGGGAAATGAATTTTGCAAGAGTAACATTAAAGAATTGGTATTCTCAGCTTAAATCTCAATTGCATAAACCTGAGAATTTGAAAATGTGTCTAAAATAATGTGCTGTTTATTTTAAAGATTTACCACTATTATTTTTAAGTGTGTTTACTTGTATGTGTCTGCATTTTCATATATGCTTATGAGTAAATTTGCTGTGGCCAGCAGTGCTGTCTTTTCCTGGAACTGGAATGCATGACTATGAACTGCCCGATATCTTCCTGGGAATAGAACATTTTGCATTGTCTTCATGTTGATCTTTCTCTCCAGCCTCATAATTTTCTGTTTCATTCTTTACATAATACTTACTCTTCCCTTGGTACAAATGGTATATACTTTTCTTAAGTAGTTTTCATTTTTCATGGCATGTCTTTCTTTAGGTTGGGAATGTTTTCATCTATGATTTTGTTGGATATATTTTCTGCACCTATGAGTTGGGTTTCTTCACTTTCTTCTAATCCTATTATTCTTAGGTTTGACCTTTACTGTGTCCCATATTTCCTGAATATTTTGTGTCAGGGATTTGTTAGACTTAAGAGTTTCTTTGTTCGATGAATCTATTTCTCCTAGTGTATCTTCAACACCTGAGATTCTCTCTTCCATCTCTTGTATTCAGTTGGTTTTGCTTGCATCTGTAGTTTCTGATCATTTGCCTAACTTTTCTATTTTCAGCATTCCCTTCAATTGTGTTTTTTTTTTATTGTCTCTATTTCAGCTTTCAAGCCAACAAATCCCTGACACAAAAGCATGCCAGTGAAAGTACAACAAGCTTGCAGTACACCAAATAGAGTGAACCACAAAATAAAGTTCCCTAGTCACATAATAATCAAAACATCAAACATATAGGATAAAGAAAGAGTATTAAGAGTAGCAAAGGAAGAAGGCCAAGTAACATATAAAGGCAAACCTATCAAAATTAAAGCTGATTTCTTCATGGAAACTCTGAAGGCCAGAAGGTCCTAGATAGATATTCTGCCAACACTGAGATATCACATATGCCAGCCCAGACTACTATACCTAGTGAATCTTTCAATCACTATAGATGGAGAAACCAAGATATTCTATGACAAAACAAGATTTAAACAATATACATCAAGTCATCTTGCCCTACAAAAATTTCTGGAAGACTCAAACGCAAGGAAATTAACTATACTCACAAAAACATAGGCAATAGATAATGGACATTAATATCACTCACTATTAACTCACCTATAAAAAGACACAGGCTAACAGTATGGATGTGAAGACAGAATCCATCCTTCTCCTGCATAAATAAAAACACCTCAACTTCAAAGACAGATGACACCTCAGAGTTAAGGGCTTGGAAATGACTTACCATTCAAATGGAACCAAGAAATAAACGGGTGTAGCAATACCTATATCTAACAATTAGACTTTAAACTAAAATCAATCAAAAGAGACCAAGAAGGCCGTTTCTTATTCACCACAAAAGAAATACATCAAGATGAAGTCTCAATTCTGAACATATATACCCCAAATACAAAGGCACCCACATTTGTAAAAGAAACATTGCTAAAACTCAAATCTCACATAAAACCTCACACACTTATAGTGGGATATTTCAACACCCCACTCTCAACACTACACCATACAAAAGCTTAACAAAGAAAAAATCTAACATAATTAACAGAAGTTGTGACCCAATTTGGTTTAACAAACATTTTTAGAACTTTTCATCCAAACACAAAAGATTATACCTTCTTCTCAGTGCCACATATCTTCTATAAAATCAACCATATGCTCAGCAATATAGTAAATCTCAATAGGTAGAAAAAAATGCAATAAGCCCCTCTATATTATCAGACCGCTATGCTTTAAAGTTAGAAATCAACAACAACACAAATTGCAGAAAACCTACAACCTCATGGATATAAAATGATAAACAATTGTACCACTCCTAGGTCAAGGAATATTTAAACAAAGAAATTAAAAGCTTCCTAGAATTCAATGAGAAGAAAGACACAACATACCCAAACTTATGGGAAAATCTGAAAGCAGTGTTAAAGAGGAAAGTTCATATCCCTAAGTGCCCACATGAAGAAACTGGAGAATAGTCACATTAGAGAAATAACAGCACAAATGAAAGCTGAAGAACAAAAAGAAGCAACTCACACTGGAGGAATAAATGGCAGGAAATAATCAATTTAAGGGCTAAAATCAATAAGGTAGAAACTAGGAAGTCAATTCAAAGAATCAATATAACAAAGACTTGGTACTTTGAGAAAATCAACAAGATAAACAAATGTTTATCCAATATAACCAAAAGATGGAGAGAAAATATGAGAATTAACAAAATCAGAAATGAAAAGGGAAACATAACAACAGACAGGCATAGAGGAAATGCAGACAATCTCCACTTCATACTTTGAAAACCTGTACAAAACAATTTAATGGAAGTGGACAATTTTCTAGACAGATATCACTAACCAAAATTAAATCAAGACCAAGTAAGCAATTAAATAGACCTATAATCACTAATGAAATTGAAGCAATCATCAAAAGTCTCACAACCAAAAAAGGCAAATGCTAGATGGTTTCAGTATATAATTATACCAGGAATTCAGAGAACAGCTAATACCATAACTCCTCAAAGTGTTCCATACAATAGAAAAAAAAAGGGTCATTGCCAAAATCTTTTTACAAGTCTACAATTACCTTGGTATCCAAGCCACACAAAGACAAAACTAAGAAAGTAAAATACAGACTAATATCCCTCATGAACATTGATGAAAAACTAGTCCATAAAACAGTGGCAAATTGAATTCAAGAACACATCAGAGAAATCATCCACCATGACCAAGAAGGCTTTATCCCTGGGATGTCAGGATGGTTCAACATACAAAAAGCAATCAGTGTAATCAACCATATACACAAACTGCAAAAGAAAAACCACATGATCATCTCACTAGATACTGAAAATACCTGTAACAAAATCCAACATTTGTTCATGATAAAGGTCTTGTAGAGATCAGGGATAACAGGAACATACCTAAATATAATAAAAGCAATATACAGCAATCCAACATCAAACTAAATGGAGAGAAACTCAATGGGATTCCTCTAAAATCAGGAACAAGAGAAGACTGCCTACTTTCTCCATACCTATTCTATATTGTGCTTGAAAAACTAGCAATAAGACAACAAAAGGAGATCAAGGGGATATAGATTGGAAAGGAAGAAATCTAACTTTCGCTATTTGCAGATAATATGATAGTTTATATATGTGACCTGAAAAACTCTACCAGGGAACTCCCTCAGCAGATAAACACCTTTAGCAAAGTGGCAGGATACAAGATTAAGTAAAATAAATAAAAATCAGGAGCCCTACTATATACAGATGATAAAAAGTCAGAGAAAGAAGTCTGAGAAATATCACCTTTTAAAATAGCCACAAACAACATAAAATATTTTCGGGGCAATGCTTACCAAACAAGGGAAGGATCTATTTAATAGAATTTTAAGTCTTTAAAGAAAAAAATTAAAGAAGATATCAGAAAATGGAAAGATCTCCCATACACTTGGATATGTAGGATTCACATACTAAAAATGGCAGTCTTGCCAAAAGCAATCCACAGATTTGGTAATTGCCCTCAAAATCCTGGTACACTTATCTATACACCTTGAAAGAACACCTAATTTTTGAAAAGAAGCTAAATTTATACAATGGAAAAGAGACAGCACCTTCAACAAATGTTGCTGGCATAAGTGGATACCGGTGTGTAGAAGACTGAAGATAAACCCATGTCTATTGCCATGCACAAAACTTAAGTCCAAATATATCAAAGACTTGAACATAAACCCAGCCACACTGAACCTCTTTGAAGTGATAGTGGGAGGTACCCTTGAACAAACTGGTACAGCAGACTGCTTCCTGAACATAATACCACAGACACTGTGATCGACAATTAATAAATGGAACCTCCTGAAACTAAGAAGCTTCTGAAAGGCAAAGGACACAGTCCGTAAGACCAAAGGGCAGCCTGCAGACTGGGAAAAGATTTTCTCCAACCCTACATCTGACAAAGGGCTGATCTCCAAAATATACAAAGAACTCAACAAACTATTCAACAAAACACCAAATAACCCTATTTAAAAATGGGGTACAGAACTGAAGAAAGAATTCTCAATAGAGAAAATCAAAAAGGCTGAAAGACACTCAAGAAAGTGCTCAACATCCTTAGCTATCAGAGAAATGCAAATCAAAACAACTTTGAGATACCATCTTACTCCTGCCAGAATGGCTAAAATTAGAAACACCAATGACAACTTATTCTGGAGAGGATGTAGAGAAAGTGGAACACTCCTCTACTGCTGGTGGGAGTGCAAACTCATACAGCCATTTTGAAGATCAGTATGGCAGTTCCTCAGGAAAATGGGAATCAGTCTACCACAGAAACCAGTAAGCCCTCTCTTAGGCATATACCCAAATGATCCATATCCATGCAACAAAGACATGTGCTCAACTATTTTCATAGCAGCATTATTTGTAATAGCAAGAACCTGGAAGCAACCTCGATGCCCCTCTACTGAAAAATGAATAAAGAAAATATGGCACATCTACACAATGGAATACTACTCTGCGGAAAAACACAATCGAATCTTGAAATGCTCAGGCAATTAGATGGCACTTGAAGAAACCATCCTGAATGAGGTATCCCAGTCACAAAAAGAGGAACATGGTATGGACTCACTCATATATGGACTTTAGACCTAGAGCAAAGGATTACGAGCCTATAATTCACACTGCCGGAGGAACTAGGATTCAGAGATTCATATTAAGGTCCCTCACAGGAGGGGGAAGGAACAAGGTATCCAGAGCACATGGGGAGTTAGGGAGCAGTAAGTGGAGAGGGAACAAGGAGAAAGAGAAGGGGAGGAGAGGAAAGCATGTGAGACTAGGAAGATTGAGTCAGGGGAGAAGTAGAAGAGAGGAGAGAGAGAGAGAGAGAGAGAGAGAGAGAGAGAGAGAGAGAGAGAGAGAGAAAGAAAGGACATAAAAGAGGAAGCCATTATAGGATTGAAGAGAAAACTGAACCTAAAGAAATGTCCAGATACAAGACTGACTCCAAGTAACAATTTGAGCAACAATGGAAAGGCAACCATAAATCCCCTTCCCTGATAATGAGATCAACGACTAACTTATCCACCATCATGGAGCCCTCATCTAGTACCGGATGGAAACAGAAACAAACACCCACAACTAAACACTGAGCCGAACTGGAGTCTAGATGCAGAGAGGGAGAACAAGACCATACTGAAGAAACAGCTGACCTGAACAAGGAGGAGCTAATGGGCCCCCAGACTGATAGCTGGGAATCCAACATGGAACTGACTCAGAGCCCCCTGAACATGGGTCTCAGCTAGAAGGCCTGAGCAGGCTAAGGATTCTCATACAGTGGAACCAGTATGTATTTATGGTGCACAAAATGACTTTGCAGGCACATCCCCATGGAGGGATACTCCCTTAACCTAGAGACAAGAGAGAAGTCCTAGTCCTGACTCCAAATGACTTGACAGATTTAGATGACCCCTCCTGGATGATATCACCCTACATGTGGAGTGGGTGGTAGTCAGGGTGCATGTGGGAGGGGGAGGGAAAGAGGGAGGGAGGAAGAAAAGGAGGGAGGGAGGAAGAAAGTGAGGGGGAATGACCTGGGATCGATATGTCAAATAAAAGTAAACATTAAATAAATTTTAAAAAGTGGGGTACAGGACTAAATAAAGAATTTTCAATGGATGAATCTAAAATGGCTGAAAGACAATTTAAAAAGTATTCAAAATCCTGGTTAGGATGTGGAGAAAGGGGGACACTCATCTACTGCCAGTGGGAAAGCAAACTCATACAGCCACTTCACAAAAATCAGTATGGTGGTTCCTCAGAAAAATGGGAATCAGTCTACCTCAAGATCCAGTAATTCCACTATTAGGCATGTACCCAAAATCTGCACATTCATAGAACAAGGACATATGATCAACTATGTTCATGGCAGCATTATGTGTAATAGCCAGAACCTGGAAGCAACCTAAATGCTCCTCAAATGAAGAACGGATCGAGTACACAATGGAGTACTACTCAGCAGGAGAATACAATGGTATCCTGAAATTCACACAAATGATGGAACTACAAGAATCCATCCCCAGTGAGGTAACACATTCACGAAAAGACAAACATGGTATGTACTCAGTTCTAGACATAGAAGAAATGATTACCGGCCTACAATCTATACTGTCATAAAAGCTAGGGAAAAAAATGAGGACCTGATGGGAGATGCCATTATGTATATATGTTTCTCATACTGGTTAATGAATAAAGCACTGTTGGCCAATAGGAAAGCAAGATAGGTGGGACTAGGAGACAAGGAGGAAAGAGGAAGTAGTAAGAAGGAGAGTCAAGATGGAGAGTCTGGAGAAAGCAGTATGCCGGCCAGCTCCCCGGTAAGAGAAATATATAGAGCAGCAGAAATGGGTTAATACTTAAGACAGAGCTAGCCGATAAGAAACAAGTACCTGGCCAACAGAATTATATCTAATACAGAGTCTCAGTGTGTTAATTGGGGCTGGTGCGGCAGCAGGACAAGACCAGGCGGCAGGCGGAAAAACCGTACACCTTATAAGGACCCTAAGAGACATCATCAATTGTTAAATGTGGATCTATCTGATAAAATCATATACATTTTCTGATGTACTTTGAAAATGACAAGTGTCAACTATGACAAGGAATGTCTTTAGATTATGTCCTTCTACACATGAATAATTATTGCTTATGATTAATCCATTGATATCTATAGTACTTGTTCACAGGGAAGAGATATTCCTTCTGATAAAGACAGATCTACAAATGATAGCATTGGAAGGGTCAGAGCAATGACATACAGATGATTTGGAAACACCAGATGTAAAACTAGAGCTCTTATAACTTTTTAGCAAAACCTTTAAAGAAAAGAAACTATGAGAAGAAAATGGACAGAAATTTTACTAAATTTATAAAAGTATATGATTCAAAGTTTATTCAGAATTTTGTAAATAGTTCGTTGACTCATCTGTTTATATTATGAACCTATAAGACAGTGCCACTTTCCTCCTTTTTATATTGGAAAAAATATAGGTAGGGCCATTTTATTTAATGATTTTCTATTTATCTTCATTTGAAAATACTATGGTTATACTATGATAATATTTGGTCATATATTTTAAAAATATTATCTGTTGAATAAATAAAATGAGAAGATTATTCAATGACTATTATTCAATATTAATATTTAACAAGCTTATTCCATATACTGATTTTTCAACCTGTTATTTTTTTTTCAGTAAAGCAAAGTAAATCCCCCAGTTCTGCTGCATAAAATATGCATTTGCACATATCTACACATAAGGGAAGTTCAAATTACTGTCATCTTTCAGAGGCAAATAATTAATGAGTGTGCTAGTCAATTAGTTGTCATGTTGCCAAAATACACTGATAATTTGTAAGGAAAACTTAGTTTTTTTACTTATGATTTGAGACCATTGGTTTACTTGGCTCTGTCACTTTGAGTGTGTGCTTGGCAAGTATGGTATTCTGAATGTGTTAAAGGGCTGCTTATTTTATGTTATCTGAGAAGCAGTTACAAAGAACCAACAGGTGTGACTTCAAAATTCTCTCAAAGGACACACCTATTATGACCTAGGATACACCCATCATGGTATAGGACATACTTAGAATGGCCCAATGCTTTCCTTCCGGAGCTCATCTCTTAGAGGATCCATAACCAAAATTGTTTCATCTAATGGTGACTGAGATATGGCCTTTTGGGGGGAAACATTTACTATCCAAACCATAATATAAATACAGATACTAGATACTCTGGTTTAAATGTAACTTTCATGATCATTTTAAATAGGTATTTTTGTAAATAATAGTAATAGTATGAATGACTACAATCAGGAATTTAGTGTAGTAACATGCTATAGAAAATGAGAATCTATTCATTTACTTCTACACAAAGACATTTGACTCTCAGCAGCAGTATTTTTATGTTAATAGTGCCCTTTTCTCAGTTGAGTCATAGGAAATTAAAGCAAAAGAAAAGAAACTATATTGCATAGCTATGAATTTTATGCCAAACATATGTAAGTTTATAATTAACACAGTTTATTCTTTTAAAAGGGGGTATTTTCTCTGCATTCAGTTAGGTCTATCTAGAATTTTTTATTTTATAAAATTTTATTATTCAAAGCTTGAAGTAGACATTAAGTACAAGGCCTTTCTCTAAGAACTATCAAAAGAAAAGTATGGTTTGCAAAACTGCTGCCATTCCAAGTAATCACATGAGTGAAAGAAAAGAATTTTCTCTGGCATCCCAACATCCCATGTTTAAATTAAACTCTCCCTTCTCTCTGCTGCTTTGTTTTCGTATCTGTTTGTTCCTCTGTGGCTTACAAAAGGATCATTTTGTGTGAATGTCTCCTCTCTATGGGAGCTTTAAAGAAACAGAAAAAGAACTGGTGAAGTTGGAACAAACACAAACAACAAAAATTCAGGGCTTTGTGGTCTTTTGTTAGCATTGATTGTCCAGATCATCCATATGCTTTCTTTCTTATGCTGAAATTCTGCATGCTATTGCATCTGCCACCACGGCACAGATTGTCCTGTGGATTCTCACAACACAGAGGGAGAGGATTTGCTATCAGTGATAATAGCACCAGCAGGGACACTGTTTTCATCTGTGCCAAAGTGCTTTGGAATCTGAAGTTTAAAAGAATGAAGCCTCCCGTGTTTTTATGTGTGTGTGTGGGTGTGTGTGTGTGTGTGTGTGTGTGTGTGTGTGTGTGTGTGTGTGTGTATTCTTTCTACTGCTATGTAATAAAAGGGTTTAGTAAAAGGGTTTAGATTTTCTTTCTGTATATGTAAAGTACCACACACACACACACACCTTGATGTGTGTGTGTGTGCACTTATGCAACACTGAACTACTCACTGCACTGTTTTCCAAAATACACAGTGTAACTGAACAAAATGTTAGTGTTTGCTTGGGAGTAAATGACTGAAGCAGAGAGTGTGGGAGATAATGAGCAAAAACAATGCCAAATTACACCCTGATTGACATTTCTCAAAGCTTTCTATGCTTATGTGCATTGTACAGATGGCAGGGACTATAAAAGAATGTACTGTGTTCTCCACTTCGTTGACAGTGAAAGTCAATAAATCAGAGAATAATTTTCATGGTTATTTAACTTGTTTGGTAACTACACATTCAGTCCCCAGATATTAAATATCATAATAGATCAACCAGATGATGAATCTACATTCAACATATATTTAGTCCTTGTGATGGTTAATTTTACTCTCAACTTGGATGCATTTAGAAAAACTTGGGAGATAAATACCTGGTATGACGGTTACAGTGTTTCTAATGAGTTATTACTGAATTAGAAACACCTAGTCTGAATGAGGATGACAGCATCCTACCAAATTTTGTCTCAGACATATAAAGCATAAAGTGAGTGTAGAACCAGAATTATTTTTTTTGTGCCTCCTATCTCAGAGAATGGCAAGTTGCCTCATGCATTTAAGATCTAATCTACTCACTACCCTTTTTCTGGCATGATAGACACCATTCTCAAACTGCATGTTCATATAAACCTTCTCTTCTTCGGTTTGTTTTTTTTGCCCAGTATTTTGTCAAAGAAATGGGTAACAAATCTATTAATTTTTATAATTTACAACAAAGTAAAAATAGTATGTCCTTGGTAGAAACTTTGGTTCAGATTTTGAAATTTGACCTTTACTGGGCTAGTGGAGTGTTCTGTAATACTCTCTGAGATGCCAGGAAGAATCTGCACACTACAATTTCCATTCATCCACATGATACTGGAAGTTAAGAACTAACACTCGGGCAAGGTAGTTGTGGCACATGCCTTTAATCCCAGCAAGCAGGAGGCAGAGATAGGTGGATCACTGTGAGTCTGTGGTCAGCCTGGTATACATAGTTATTTCCAGGACAACAGGGCTATTACACAGAAGACATCTTGTCTTGGAACTCAATAACAAAAGAAAAACAAAACAACAACAACAAAAAAAAAACAAACAGACAAAAAACAAAAAACTCCTAACACTCTGTGGTGTCTTGGGTTGCTAAACTATGATGTTCAGTCATTTTGTGTGACTTACAATTGGTTTATCATAATGTGGCTCCATAATAAATTGGGGAATAGATGTTTATGAAGAAAACCAGAATGTATAATAAGTACATATTCTTATACCCCAACACACACACACACACACACACACACATACACACACACACACACACACACACGAGCAGCAAAGTTATATGAAAAAGTAGGATTAAGCGAGAAGTTATGTAAAGATGTGCTCAAGATTTGTAGGACTATTATTTCATACTTTATGAAATCACACAATTAATTCCCATTAAAATGAGCAAAACACTGAAATACATCAAAATTGCATCATACAAATGATTGTAGGGAGATATTTCCACTGGTCTCTTGTGGTTTTGTTTCTGAGAAATGTGGTACTTTTGCATTATGTTATTCTGAAGTATTATGTGTGGTGAACATTCTTGGACAATAGCATTCCTCTTGATTAAGGTTAACATTCTTATTATGCTTAGTAAACAGGTCTTAGTTTTAGATTTCCTCTCTCCTGGCCTCTTTGGATTCCTCTTTTAGTTTTGAAGTTTAATAAATAAGTACAATGCCTGGCAGGGTAGCTCACATCTGCAATCCCACCACTTAGATAGATAGCTGAGGGAATAGGATCCCCACAACTCGTAGGCCAAAATGAGCTACATAATGAGTTCCAGCTTGAGCATAATAGCTTGTTCCTCTGACTCCTCAGCTCCTTAGCAAGTTGGAATGCATAGCAAGCTAATTTAAAAGCTTATGAGAACCCTTCATAAAACTCAGCATGTTTTACAGAGAAAAATACAAAGTAAAGGTGAGAAGAACACATATAACTACTGGCAAGTCTGTAAAAGATTGTGAGTAGTGAAGTGAACCTATTAATAAATGAATACATCATAGTTTCCTGACATTGGTCACATACACAATGGACATCAGCAGTGAAATGATTTATTGGCTGGCTACCCCAAGTCATATATTGGAATCATAATCCTATTACAGTGTTATTCAGATATACTGCCATTGGAAAAGTAAGGGTCCTTACTCCCATTCAGACAGGTCTCTAACTAGGCATAACAAATTTACCAGGGTTGTAGTCACCTCTCCCTATTTCTGAGGGTATTCTTGAATGGCAGTTTGATGGGGTTTAGACTCACTATGTAAATCAATCTTCAGCATGTCTATAAGGACTTGCGTAGATTATTTACCCTTTGGAAAGAGCTTGGGCCCTTCTCTTCTTTATCTCATAAGAAATTCAAGATCAAGGCAATATGAAACACAAGGGAATCTTATCAGGGCAACTCCTTTATCTCCTGTTCATAGATTCTAGAATTGTGAAAAATAAATTTATATTCTTTAAGTTTCAGATTTATGGTGATTGGCCTTTCTAGCATAATCTGACTAAAGTATTTCTTGAACTAGACAGAGTTTGATTAATCATCATAGAAAAGTACTCATGAAATGGGCTCTTCCACACAGCATTTTAATTACCCATCTACAAGCACATTAAAAAGGGGAAGCATGTAAATGGACAAATGATGGGAAATTAAGTAAATTCATTTAAATTTTAATTAATCTATACAAGAGTTCATTAAAAATAATAATGACAAAGAAGATTGGTCTGTGGGGGAGGCTGTGGTAAGTTATTAATTGATGATCCATGTGGAAAGACCCAACTCACTGTGGGAGAGTCTTTCTAATAATAGGCAGATGGGCCTTGGTGCTATAAGGAAGCATTCTGAGCAAGCCACAAGGAGCAACCTAGTAAGCAGTCTGCCCTCATTCATGGCTTCTGCTTCAGTTCCAACATCTGTGTTCCACCTTGAGCTCCTCTCCAGGTTTCAAGAGCGGCTGTGGCCTAAGATTGTAAACCCTTTCTTCCACAAGTGGCTTTTTGTCATAGTGTTTATCACACAATGGAAACCTAATAAAGAGTTCTAGGTCCAATAATGAACTGAGATTCATAAGTCAGAATACAGATTTCAGCTATACCTTCTGTCTTCATTGTTCACCTTGATTACTTTCCCATTACATGGATGAATCAGTACTTCTGTTCATTGTTTCCTTATGTTATGTTTTCTTCATGTTGTGTTCCAGTGATGGTAAACATTTTCATAGCTCTCTATGCTCTGTCCTCAAAATTGACATTACAAACTCAATTCTCATTATTTTTTCCCAATTTTATTTGAGAAGCTTTATGTGACATTTTTTATTCCTGAGACTTTTATTCCAATTGTTATCCCACTGATCAGCTGCATAATACTATCCACACCAGCCCACAGATGGCAGCTCCTCAGCAATAATGGCACCCTTTCTGTGATGTGTTTAACTTATGTTTGATTAGCTGGATGTCCTTCAAAGCCTCTTCTGGGACACAGGGAGCTGCTCCATATATGTAGAAATATATACACACATATCTCTCTCATATACATACTATTATATAAGCACTGTATCTATTCAGTCTTTCAAAAATACTAATACCTGTAGCATTCATGTATGCCTTTAAGACTGAGTAATCACTAGTATGAACATTTTTCAAATTGTGTAATATTCTTTGCATTTCTATTTTATTTGATATACATTGATGATTTTGTTTTTTCAATGATCCCCACTAACTCTTTTCAGCACTAACTTTCATGGCAAAATCCAAGGCACTAAATCCAGTATAGTCCTGGCTCCGAGTCATTACATAGTCTCTTGGCTTATGTCAGACAGAGTATGTGAAATGTTGTGAATTAAAGAATCTTTGGTATGACCTTAATAGACTATATCTAGTAGACAGAGACTGTGTGTTAAACTGAAAATCCAGATAGGTAATACTCCTTACCCTAGAACTGAGATGCTGTTATAGCCCCAGACACCTCAGGGCTTCATGAATTTCAAGAGTTTTTAGTGTATTCATGCACATATTCCTGACACAAGTTTCTGAATCATGCTCTTTGTCAGTCAGAGTGGTAGAACTGCTATGAGGAATTCCCCTGGGGTGTAGTCTTCTCTTTTTATCTAAAGCCCTAGAAAACATCTTCACTTTCATTCTTCTTCTCTTCACCCACAGGAAACTGGTGTCTTTAATATTTAACTTAGGAACTCTCAGCTACTTCTCTGTAAGGCTACATTTAGCAATTACTATGTGCTGCTACTGTCACCATGACTTTCTTAGCATCAAATATGTATATGACACATCTGCCAGAGAAAATGTTCACCCATATCATTTTCCAAGTCAACACCCTTATAAACTTATTTTATTAGTATTCTGTACACAGTGCAGAATATCATGTACTTTTGGGCATATTCACCCTTCATTTTTTTTGTGAGATTAGACTATTTCAGTAAATATAAATATCGCAAGTTGTATGTTGTTTAATTTAATAGTGTATTTTCTTTAATCCATATGTTCAATGCCTTCCTTCCTGACTCAGGGCAGGTATTGTACAAGTTAATAAGTCTTCCACAAGGAAGTGGGCCCATTGTTTTTATTTGAGACTATTCAAGAAAAACTTAGGAACATCTATTTCTAGGATTTTAACTAAGGTTTGTATCTGCTACAAACCCCTTTAAATGGATGGTAATACCAGGAAGAGAGAAGTGAAAAATCTGGCTTGCCACATATTAAAAAGATGAAGAAGGCAGCCTGGGTCTTCATAATTGTCTTAAACAAAGAGAAAAGGGTATTGATTTTTAATATGAACAGGGGAAATATTTGTTGCAAGCAGACTCTGGGGAATTATTTGAGGGCCAAATAGTGTCTATGTGCAGGCAAATGTAAAGGTAGTACTCAGTTACATATCTGTACAGTGCACAGTATGTGGTAGAACTCAATTGAATGTGCATATTATACAGTACCTGGTATCTAAATTATAACACTGTTTCATTACTTTACAAGATGCTTTGAAAAAGAGGGAAAAGATTGTAAGTTTGAATGCAAAATGCAAAATGTGTCTAACACACACAGCATTGTCCCTGTTTACAAAACTGAGCATGATGGGTGTTGTGCAATTCAGTTTATGTTGAAATTAACATTCTAGTGAGCATCACATGTACTTCAGGTACAATAAAGCTTGATTTGATAAAATAATATTAAATGTGAGTTCTAAAATAGCTGTATGTGGGCTAATACTCTGTTAAATATTAATGAAAGAAGTGACAATACTGTCATAATCACTTTTAATATCCGATGACTCTGTTTACCTATTTTAAGGGGAGTCATTATTAAGTCATATATTGCAATTTCTATACCATTATAAAAAGTTTAAAAATTATAATTGCACCATCCCCACCCTCCCTTTTCTTCCTCCAACTTATCCCAGGAACCCCCACTTCTCAAATTCCTAGACACTTTTTCTTTCTTTGTACTTGTATATACATATATTCCAAAATATATGTTCTGCCCATAAAGTTCCTTCCTTTAGAGAAACCATAAAAGACAAGGATAAGATACTGTGTCCTGCTCAATAGGTGGGTTGTTGCTTTCAGTCAACAAACCTTGCTGTGCCAACAGATCCTCTTCCTGTCAGTTCACTTGAGTACCTGCTTGGAATTTCCTCCACTTAATATTGTGATACAATGCCCTGCTGATGTCAATGTAATCATTACTGCCTAAAAGGAGAGAAATTATGTGTTCAATTGATGCCTGCTCGCTCAGTTGTTTGCTTGGGAATTCCTCTGTAAGGGAAGATATACCATGAATCCCTGTTTTTGGAAGCTTGAAAACAATTTTGAGTGATTTTAGGTAGAATCAGCAATTAACAATTTTTTATTGATAGTGCCCCAAGTTTGAAATGATGCTTAGTGTGTTTGCATTTGTCTGTGTAATTACAAAAATATAGACAAGTAAAATTAATTTTCAAAATTATTTCAAGTAGGCTGATGAATTTATTCATTTGGAAAATGCCTTTCCTTGGGGAGATTTCAAGAAGCATAGGATGGCCTGTTCCTGAAATCCTAGATATTTATAACATTACAAATTAATATTGAAACACATGGAATAGTAAAACAGTTGCAAGATAGATATTGGGATAGCCAGTTCCCCTCTTGATTAGATTTGAGACCTGCTCTACAGGAAGTGATTCCTGTTTGCCTCATATGGAGAATATGATCAAAACCCATGGCCAAGGGAGTAATGGGACTTAGGGGAGAAACTGTTGACATTGTTTTGTTTTTAATTTTTTTCCCTCCATAAAAAATAAATTATTCTTACATAATATATCCTGGATTACAGCTTCAATTCCATCTATTCTTCCCAGTTCTTTCCCACTCTTATCAAAATCCACACATTTTTTGAATCTCTCATTAGAAAAAAACCCAGGATTTTAAAAGATAATAATAAAATAAAACATAATATTACAACTAAACAAATACATCTTAATATGACAAAACAAACAAACTGAAGAAAAGGTGCCCAAAAGAATGCACCCAAAGCAGAGGCCCACTCATCAACTCATCATCACACTCAGGAATCCAATGAAAATATTAAGCTGGAAATATATATATATATATATATATGTATATATATATATCATACATATATATACACACACACACACATATATATATACATATATATATATGAAAATGACCTCTATGGTAAAAAGACAGAATATATAACATTGTATAATATATGTAATTGCACACATAATAAAATTATATATAATAAATATATATACAAAATAAAATAACAATAAGATAAAGTTTTATTATTTATGGAAAATAAATTCTTCTCTCATACAGTACATCCCAACTAGTTTCCCCTCTTTGCACTCCTCCTTATCCCCCCAACATCCCTCTCCTTCTAAGATCCAATCTCCTTTCATTTCCTTTTCAGAAAAGAGCAGGCCTCCAAAAGACAGCAGCCAAACAGGAAAAAAGAAAATACAGTGAGACAAGATATACAGACAACCTAATAGGATGTAAAGAATCTCAAAGCAGACCAAAGAGTCAGAGATACACAGGCTTCCACTAATAGGAGTCCTACAAAAAACAGCCATAACATATCCAAAGATGACCTGGTGCAGAAGCAGGCAGGCCCCATGCTTGATGCTTCAGTGTCTTAAGCCCATGTGATCCCTGCTTAGTTGATTCAGTTGGCCATATTCTTCTGGTACCCTCTATCCCCTCCAAAACCTATACTCTTTCTACCTCCTGTTCTAGAGGGTTCCCTGAACTCTCAGGGGAGTGACTTTATGGAGAGCACCAATTTATACTCTGTTTCTTCATAAACTCTGGTTGTGGGTATGTGCACTTTCTCCCATCTGCTGCCCAAGGAAGCCTCTTGGATGACAACTGGACAAGGCACTAACCTATGAGTATAGCAAAATATCATTAGGAATCATTTTATCTATTTGTCTGTATTTATTTTTTATGACTAGTCATGTTTTGTTTTACCATAGATCTCAGGGTTATTCATACTCTGGTTACTGGACATCCAATCATGGGATCACTCTTGTGGTGTTAGCCCTAAATTAATTAAGACATTGGTTGGCACTCCCACAATTTCTGTGTCACCCTTGCCCAAGAACATCTTACAGGCAGGATGGATTGTAGGTGGAGGGTTTTATGACTGGATTGGTGTCCAGTTCTGCTATTTTTAAAACTTTTCTATGTATTCATTTACTTTTATATTTAATTTAAATATAATTACATCCCTTCTTCATTCACATATTGGCTCCTCCTATGTCCTTTTCTTCAATTTTTCCTAAACCCCCTACTCTCAAATTGATAGCCTCTTTTTATTATTATTATTATTATTATGGCTCTTGTTATTATTTCTATACACACATATACATATGTAACTTATATGTCCATGTATAGTGATAATTATGTATAGACAGAGACAAATGTGTGAATACAACCTGCAGTGTCTATTGTTTGTTATTGGTCTGTGTATGATTTCAGGGCTGAACACTTTGTACTGACTAATTGGGGCAATCACCCTCTTTCAGCAGTCACTAAACTAGGGGTGGGACAAAGTGATATACTTTTCTCCCTTTCACATTAGCATGTCTCTAGCTGTTGTCTTTGTTCATGTTTTGTTCTCACGGGCTTTTCGAAAGAGCAGTAACAGAACAGAATTCCTGGCATTCTGGATCTTATAATCAATTCCTGCCCTCTTCTCTTGTGGTTCTTGAGCCACAGATTCAAGAGCTGTGCTGTGGATGTAATTGTTGGAGCTGAGCTCATAAAGATCTTCTGCTGTACATAAAAATGTATGTATACAGATACATATATAACTCAAATGAATTTAAGCCACATGGGCTGACAATATTCTACATGAAAACCATAGACTAACAAGAACCCAGTGGGGAAGCCTTTTTCAGGTGATTGCTAAAGGCAGTCCGAATGACTCTCAATTCAACATAGTTCTTGGGTTCTTCTCAGACATTGATGGTAAACTCCTGGTCCTAAAGATACTTCATGCTTAAAACACAGTACTCAAATAATTGAAACTGGTTCTAACCTGGAAACATCTTTCCTAACCTCTAGCATCCATAGTACCAGAAATCATTATGTAAACTGCCAAGAGAAGGAAACAATAATTATTGTGTTATAGAAATTACATGCCTTTTCTGTGAAAAATTACTCTGATCACAGAGACTATTTGATAAGTGA
Source organism: Phodopus roborovskii (assembly GCF_943737965.1). Taxonomy (NCBI): domain Eukaryota; kingdom Metazoa; phylum Chordata; class Mammalia; order Rodentia; family Cricetidae; genus Phodopus; species Phodopus roborovskii. Next base: position 15,497,954 of record NW_026126410.1, read on the forward strand.
AAAACTCTTTAATATAGTGCTTATCCATCTCTGGTGAATACCCAAAGAAGAGCTGGCCACAGTTAGATGATTTTACTACCTTACATTCAATTTTGACCTATATATTCTACATACATTTTCATACTTAAACCTCTTAAGTGCAGGCACCTGATTACCTCTGAACAACTTAAACAGAGGCAGGAGACTGTGATTCTGGCCACTGGGACAGAAGGGAGATTTACACAACAAAGAAATTGCAGAATTCTCTCTTAAGTACACCATTGTTGCTTTTTTGGAATAGCTGGTACCCAGGTTCATCTTGTCTACCTGGCAGGATTTTTCTGCCCCTGATAAGAGCACGGGGGACTTAACGTCACCCAAGACCTAGTGATGGTTGCAGCCTGTACTGCCCCCACTTGAGCGTCCCCTTAGAGGCATGTTATTTGATAACAGGATGGACCTAATGGAAGTCATAGCTGTCTCTTTTTGTTAGTGGAATGAAGCCTATTTTGAGTGAATAAACATTAGGAGAAACTTTTTCAGCAACGCTAAACACAGTTTCCAACAAGTCTTTTTAATGTGTTACTTATCTTCCAGTCATTTTGGAGGCAGTGGCTCTTTTGCTAAATTCTGCTCTATATAACAATACTTACAAATCATAACCAAGTTTGTTAGTAAAACTTCATAGCATCAAATTTTCTGCTTCAAGTTTCTCCTCTGTCACTCCTACAATAGCTGTGATACCTAGGAGTAACCAACATAACTAGCACAGGTATTCCTAAAAGAATAGTAAGTGGCACATACATATTGGTGATAACCAACAGCTCCTTGTTGGAATTAAAACCCACTTAACAGGAGAGAAACCCAGACTGTTTTCTTTGTAACTACTCATGGCTAGTGATGCCATGGATCTTAGAAGAGACTTAATTACCACCAACTACTTTGCTGGACCAATGACATCCTTATACACTATAAATCTTACTTCATACTCACAAATAAGTACAGCTATCACCCTTCATCAAAGAAACTTCTCTCAATAGCAAATGGAGACTATTACAGAACACTACAACTGATATAAAGCAAAGTTGTTGGGTTTGGTTTTTTTTTTTTTTTTTTTTTTTTTGAGGGAAGTAATTGTTGGAAAGCTACAAAGCTCCACCTAGCCTTCCTCCCTCCATTCCAGACCCTGCCCCTGAGAAAACCCACCACCATGCAGCTCTTTCTCTGGAACTGTTTAATATTGCCTATAGACTATTTAAGACCTGGCCCATGGACCAGCCATGCATGATTTCTTGTTCTGTCTCCTGACTTCCTGAAAGTCACCTGGGGATGCTTTGCATTGATCTGCTTATTACAACTGGATTTATTAATTCGGTATGATTTGGCTTATTGCATTGGTGACGGAGGAAGCCAGTAATTGGGGATCCAATACTTAGTAGTAATTATACACTAATTTTTAATTCCTTAGTAGCACATTTGCATGAAGGTGCTTTGGAAATTTTTAAAGGAGAAACACCTTTACTTGGTTATGAAAAATAATCACTATTTTTTTAGATTAGGCTTATGAATCCTATTGACTTCTTCAGAAGCAAATATGAAGAACAATATATGAAATGCTAAATAAGATACCAAGAATTGAAAACTTTATGTAATGACTAAATTCTATTTGTAACTGCCAGAAGGAATGATGTTGGGACTGTGGTTGTGTGGTCACAACTCAAATGTCAGTTAAGTCAGGCAAGATTCTTTTTCTTTTTTTTTTTTTAATTTATTTTATATAACAAAGTTCATTTAAATGAAAACAAACATTTATAGACAATATTTGGGAATTTGGGCGTTGTTCTTTTCAAACTACTTCCTGCTGGTAAGGGGCGCTGTCATGGGGGATTCGAAGAAGATGCAGAAATCCTGGCTGTAGTCTGTAAGGCTGATTGGTCCAGCTGTTTTGAATGTAGGATCACCTCATACTCTGTTTCAGGCGATCTGGCTTGATCAAACCACATTAGTCTGGAAGGAATCCATATCTTTTCACTTTCTGTGGAAACAAAAATAGAAATCCTTTTCCCCAGTAACTTGTCCTTCAACTTAAATTTTGGAGTCAAAGCATTTTTTTAAATTTAATTTATTATTTTACATGTCGATCCCAGTTACCCCTCCCTCCTTCCCTCCCTCCCTCCCACTCTCTCTCCCTCCCTCCCTCCTTCCTTCCCTCCCTTTTACCCTCTCTGCCCTCTCACATGCACCCTAACCACCCTCCCCTCTCATCCCCCCACCCCAATTCCATATGTAGGGGAATGCCATCCAGTTGGGGTCATGTAGATCTGACAGGTCATGTGAAGTAGGGACTATGGCTTCTCTCCTGTCTCTAGATTAAGGCAGTTATCCCTCCATGGGGGATAGCTTCGCAAAGTCCTTTTGTGTACCAGGGATACATGCTGGCTCCACTGTCTGAGGTCCCTTAGACTGCTCAGTCCTGGCTGAGACCCATATTCAGGGGGTCCTGAGTCAGTCCCATGCTGGCTTCCCAGCTATCAGTCTAGTGGCCCTTAGCTCCTCCTTGTTCATGTAAGCTGTCTCTATGTGTTTCTGCCGCATGGTCTTGTCCTCTCCATCTGCATCTGGGTTCTAGTTCAACTCAGTGCTTATGTATGGGTGTTTGCTCCTGTTTCCAACAGGCATTAGTTGAGGGTTCCATGGATAAGTTAGTTGTTGATCTCACTCTCCAGGAAGGGAATTTATGATAGCCTTTCCATGGAAGCTCAAATTGTTAGTTGGGAGCAGTCTTGTAGATCTCTAGACCTTTCTTTGTGTTCAATTTTATCTTCAAACCAATATTGGATCCCTCTTTTATGTTCTCTCTCTCTCTCTCTCTCTCTCTCTCTCTCTCTCTCTCTGTTTCTCTCTCTCTCTCTCCTGTCTTCTATTCCTAACCAGGCTCAATCTTCCTGGTCGCACATGTTTTCCTTCCCCCCCCCTCATTTTCTCCTACTTCTCTCTCCATCCACTGCCCTCCCCCCACCTCCCCTGAGCTCTGGGGGGACTTGTCCCTTCCCAGTTCTGTGAGGGACTTTATATGAATCTCTTAGACTACACCTTGTATCCTAGTTCCTCTGGTGGTGTGAATTATAGGCTGGTGATCCTTTGATCTAGGTCTAAAATCCATATATGAGTGAGTACATAGTGTGTTCCTATTTTTGTGACTGGGTTACCTCATTCAGGGTGGTTTCTTCAAGTGCCGTCCACTTGCCTGCGAATTTCAAGATACCATTAATTTTTTTCTGCAGAGTAATATCCCATTGTGTAGATGTGCCACATCTTCATTAACCATTCTTCAATTGAGGGGCATCTAGGTTGCTTCCAGGTTCCTGCTATTACAAATAGTGCTGCTATGAACATAGTTGAACAGATATCTTTGTTGCATGGATGTGAATCCTTTTGGTATATACCTAAGAGGGGGATTGCTGGGTCCTGTGGTAAACTAATTCCCATTTTCCTGAGGAACTGCCATACTGATCTCCAAAATGGCTGTATGAGTTTGCACTCCTACCAGCAGTGGAGGAGTGTTCCCCTTTCTCCACATCCTCTCCAACATGAGTCATCATTGGTGTTTCTAATTTTAGCCTTTCTGGCAGGATAAGATGGTATCTCAAAGTTGTTTTGATTTGCATTTCCCTGATAGCTAAGGATGTTGAGCATTTTCTTAAGTGTCTTTCAGCCTTTTTGATTTCCTCTATTGAGAATTCTTTCTTCAGTTCTGAATCTACTGAATTGCCATTTTTACTATGTTTATCCTACCTATCCAAGAGCATGTGAGATTTTTTCCATTTTCTGGTATCTTCTTTAATTTCTTTCTTTAGAGCCACAAAGTTCTTATTATATAGGTCTTTTATTTGTTTGGTTAGTGTTACACCAAGATACTTTATGTTGCTTGTGACTATTGTAAAGGGTGATGTTTCTCTGATTTCTTTCTCTGTCTCTTTGTCGTCTGAAAAAAGTAGGGCTACTGATTTTTTTGAGTTTATCTTGTATCCTGCTAGTTTGCTGAAGGTGTTTATCAGCTGTAGGACTTCCCTGGTAGAGTTTATTGGGTCGCTTATGTAAACTATCATATCATCTACAAATAGAGACAGTTTGACTTCTTCCTTTTCCAACTTGGATCCCCTTGATCCCCTTTTGTTGTCTTATAGCATTAACTAGAACTTCTTGAACGAAATTGAAGAGTTATGTAGAGAGCGGCAGCTTTGTCTTGTTCCTGATTTTAGAGGAATTGGCTTAAGTTTCTCTCCATTCAGTTTGATGTTGGCAGTTGTTTTGGTGTATATTGCTCTTATTATGTTTACATATGTTCTAAAAATTTCTGGGCCAGAAAAACTGTACTACTAAGTATCAAAAATATGGAAGTAGTAGGGCACAAGTGATCTGGTGGGAAAATGGAAAAATGGGGGGAATTCTAATAAGTTATATAGGTATAAAAAAGGAAGGGAGGTGGGTAAAATTAAGAATGCCTGAAAGTCATAAGGGATCATATTATTAAGTTCTACATATTATTAAGTATCTACTTCAAAAAAATCTATAATGCACATAAGAGTGTATAAATATAAATTTAAAGGAATTTTTTTCATCTAGACTGACAATTCTTCTTCCAAGAGCCAAAGACCACAACAAAAAACACAACCCAGGCATGAAAGGCCCTCTTTTGAGTTGTTGGTCAGATTGTGCAAGAGACTCCCAAAACATGCAGCCTATTGCTATGGCCTTGGTTAATACCAGAGTTAAAATGTAGGTCCCTATAGCTGAAGACTCTGAACACTTCTGACATTAGGCTCCTAAGACTGATCTTGAATTGACTTGAATCCCAACTCTCCAGGGAAGAGTTTTCATGGTGCCAAAGGGTACCATGTAAGTTTCCAAAGGAAAGAAGCAACCAACAGCCCAACTCAGTCATAACACCTAAGGATCACAACAATAACCAGTATGTAACTATAGCCCTAAGGATAGAGTAGTGGTATACACATCTTGAAAGTCACCAAGAGCTCTCTAATTGGATCTAAGACCTATTAAACCAGAGGTAAATTAAATTGTGTTTGATACACTAGAAACCTACCTTAGAAACTAGGGCTCATTAAGTCATGGCTATAGAAGAGAACATATAACAACAACTGAACTTGACTAAATTAGCATAGCCCCTAACTAAAATCTAAGCATTTGTCCTTATTTATACAGGTAAGTGTAGTCATCACCATTCACGAAGGAAATGTCTCTTCTCAACAGAGATCATTATAGAATACCAGAGCCTATTAAAATGCAGAGTTGTGTAGTACAGTCACAATGGATACATGCATGTAACAACTACTGTACCTAATTAAGACTCAAGGGACACTGAGGAAGATATGATAGAAAGGTAATAAGAGCCAAAAGATCAAGCTGCTTGCTCTAATACTGTGTCTCCTAGTAATGTCAGAAAATATACCCATAAATTCTTACCAAAATAACTCCATAAATATGAGTTCAACAAGGAAAAGGATAACAACAATAAACAAAGTATATAAATGAAAATCCTAGAGGCTATATATATATATATATATATATATATATATGCTGAGTGTGGGAGAAATCATCTTCTAAGGAAAGAGCACACCAATTGGTTATGGAATGCCAAATAGTTAGTCCTGAAAATATTCAAGTAGCATTATATGGACTGAACAGTTTACTTTTAGGAAATACATATGTGTATTCATATATGTATATGCATATAAAAGGAATTAATAAAAAAAGAGGCCATGAATTTTACAAACAGCAGGAAGGTACAGGGAAGAGCTCGGAAGGAAAAAGAAGAATGAGCAAGTGATATGATGATATTATAATCTCAAAAAACAAAACAAATAATAAAATTGACTGTCTCAATTATGATGGAAAGGTGATATGCATGTACATTCACTGTTGACCAAGGGCCCATATTCATAAGCAAACTAACAACTATTCATGCCTACATTAATACCTTATATTCACAATAACACATAAAGTGAAAAAAAAATTAATTCCATCATGTGTCTTATCAACTGCATAGAAAGATAATTAAACCTACATAGTTATGACAGATAATTCATTGTTTCTAACAAGTTGAGATAAAATGCACTTCAATTCCTTTTTCACATGGAATTTGAGTTGTCTATGACTCCATATTTAATGATATGTTTGTGATGTTTCATTATGTGAAGTTAATAGCAAAATATCACAAAAACTTTCTTAAATGTGCTACAGTTAAGAAACTATGATAAATACAGAATTCTATACAGAAAAAAATAAACTTCTTTAAACTAAATCACTATTTAAATTTAATAAACCATATTAAGTATCCTCTTTGCAATGGACATATTTTTCATTTTGACAACCACTTTTAACATAACCCTGATATCTTCAGACAAACCACTAGAATTTGGAGAAATCTTAACTACCAAAGGAATCCATTATTTTTCCAGTCCTAACAGAGCTCTACATTATAGTAAATTACAGAGAAATGTATTCTCTCCTCTGTTATTATAGTTATCACATTTTTCTGTTTGCTTCTCTACAGAATTGTACACATAATCATTTTGCAATAGTTTGTTTAAGTAAGTATGTAAAGAGAGAAAGATTTAGATAATTTGAAGCCCTGGAAGTTGAGCTTAACATATAGTAAGTCAAAATGATCACAAAGCCTTAGTAACATTCTTACCACTTCAGCTATGCCAGCTCTTTATTGAAAGTAGAATTTTTTCATAATACACGACCCAAAATAAAACAAAAGCTATCACATGCATTTTCATACATGACTATACATAAATATTGCTAAACTTAACTTTTTAGCCTATATCACCTTGCTTGAATATTTTCACTACTAACCTTTTGGTATTCGATAAACAAATGGTGTGTTCTTCCCTGGAAAGAGTATTTCTCCCAACCTCAGCAACCTTGGTTGAGTAATTTATTATAAAATCAGAATTTTAAATATTTAATGAAGATTTCTGGAACACCGAAATCCTGAAACTCTTTAGCATTTTTACTGTCAATTTTGGCTTGTTAACTATATGTTTTAGAACTGATTTAGAATAGATACATGTATCTATTGGAAAATCTAATTCTCTGAATAGCATCTAAGACAGAAGGGCTTATTGCTATTGACATTATTAAAACTAAAACTATAAAATCCAATAAAGCACTTCTCAGAGAGTAGTTTGTTCTTTGTCTATATATTTACTGGATATATTTCAATATGGAAATTGCTTAGGATGTACACAATTTTATTTGCTTAGCAAATCCAGGATCTGAACAGATCCTACCTCTGTTTAAGTTCCCCAAAGTAAAATAGAGAATAAGAGATATAAAGTCAAATGGTGTTACCAACTTTTTCACAGAATCCTTCTGTCAAAGCACATTTGAAAATAACGAAATAAATCTAGCATTCAGGGATGTTGCAGATCAAATGCCAACTTGTTGTTTTCTTTATGTAAATCCACCACCCTATGTGGGTACAATATTATCAGTGATTACTATTGCTCCAACACATTTCCAATTCATAGTTTTTGAATAAATGATACCCATTTCAAGTTCTTTTCAAAATATCAAGAGAAAGAATACTTACAAATGTTCATGTACACAAAAATATATGTTTGAAATATGTAAAACATGTGTGTCTGTGTTTGCTGTGTGTTTCCCAAGAAAAGAGCTCCAGGCAAACATTGAATGCAAAAAACATGAGATTTGAATTTAAGCTAAATCTTAATGTCACATATGTTCTACCTGGGTTCTTTCTTAATTTACAGACAAATATTATACTAACTTCATCTTCAAAATCACAGTACTGAATAATAGTATTTACACATTATGTAGCCTTTCGGAGTCTAGCAAATTTCTTTACATGTTAATTGCCTTTGGTCTTTATTCAAATATCCGCAGATCATACTGACATAAGCCTAATGTTATGCTCTATATTTACTTGGCTGATGAATCTGAATATTCTCTTTTTATCATAATATTTTAATTAATATATTTTTAATTTGAAAACCATCAATTATTTTTCCATTTAATCCTTCCAGATCCTACCTCTTTACCAACACACCCATCCAACCTCCTTCCCTTCCCCTCTTTCTCCATTTTTTTTAAGTTTTATGTTTGTTGGTTTTGAGATAGAATCTTGCTCTATTGTTGTAACTGGTCTATAAATCTCCATAGAGTTCCTTAACTTGTGACAACTTTCCAGCCTCTACGTCCTAAGTGCTACAGTATCCAGCTATTTCTGTCCATCTTTATATGTTTTTTTGGCTATGGTAACATAACCTCTAACTTTCGTTTTTATAATTGTGTGAGAAAACATAGATCTTTGGTCACGTTAATATAGACTTATGGAAAATGTTTCATAAATAGTTTGATAAAATTTTCTAAGTGAATGGATCATATCTGGAAGAACTGACATCCTTTCTATGAATAGTGGATAGCATTAAAATTCTGCTATCAGGGACTATCTTATTTTTTACCTAGAATTACTTTTCCTCCATTAGATTTTTTTTTAATTTTCTTTTTTAATTAACATGCACAAATTTTGCTAAAGTTATATTTAGACATTTCCACTTTACATTAAGTGATAATCTATGGTATAATTTCAAATGTTAATTATTTTTATCAGTAGATATTTGTTAGATTCTAAACCCTTTTTGCTATTCAGTAATTTTTAAATATTTCGGTAACATTTTAATGTTTTCAATTAACACATGTTATCTGTGAGTAAATTCATCTTTGTTACCTTAATTATTACCTTTATGGGAGTTGGTGTGGTGGGGCAGGGGAGCACAGGAGGATGCATGGACTGGGATTGATATGTAAAACAAGCTTGTTTCAAATTTAAATTTTAAAAATTATCAAAAAACCACACTGAATAAAGTAATTACCTTTACATATCATATCCCATTTTATCTTCTTCAATTAACTATGACTGTGCCTGTGGAGTGTAAAGACCTCCTCAGGAGCTCCACTGTCTCTTTCTTAGAGCAAGTTCTAATTTCTTTGTTGTAAATATGATGCTAGCAGTAATTTTGTAAAACGTCATTTATAAAGTTCATGAAAGGTCTTGGTCTTTTCTTTCTTTTTTCATTTTATTTATACTTCTCTCAGAAAATACATCCTGATCATGTCCTCCCCTCCTCCTTATCCCCAGACACTGGCCCCACCTCTCTTTTCTCCCAGATCTACTGCTTCTCCCTGTCTCTTCAGAAAAGAGCACAAATGAGCACAGCAGGAGGGAGAGGAGTGGAGTTCTTTGGATTTCATTTGTTTTATTTTTTTCCTGTTTTTCTAAGATGGAAGCTTAGCATACCAATTCACACACTCTGCTCTCTTCTGCTTGTGCATGCACCATTGTCATCCCTCTAAAGTACAGCTTTGGAGAAGCTCACAATTTTCATTTTTAATAATTTATTTAGTCTTTTAAGTGTTATTTTACATTGAAACTACCATTCTTCCTCCCATCCCGCCTCCTGCCTTCCCTTACCTTGCCCCCCAGCATACTCCCAGTCCATCCCTCACATGTTAAGGCTCCCAGGAGTTGTCAACAAACTGGCAAAATAGGAAGGGAGAGGGGCTTGGCTGAGCATGGCATTCCACCATAGGGAATGGGCTCCAACAAGCTAGCTCATAAGGGAACTGAATGGAAAGGAGGGGATGCAATGGAAGAGCATTGAAAGAAAGCTATCTTAATAGGGTAACTTGCAAGTATCCATAAGGTGGACCCCAGCTAAGACTCCTAACAATAATGGAGTGAATGCCTGAACTGTCCTTCCCTGCAATTAGATTGGTGAATTTTCATATTATTTCATTTTCTTAAAACGAGTATTTTGAAATTTCATCTTAGATATCTTTTTGCTTGTTATCCTGCTGTTGGTTTGTACTTTAGATTAATTTATTTGAATGCATTACTGTATAACCATAGTGATTAAGTATTATAAGATATTTTTTCCAGTTTACAATGTGGTGTGTGTGTGTGTGTGTGTGTGTGTGTGTGTGTGTGTGTGAGTGCGTGCGTGCGTGCGTGCGTGCGTGCGTGCGTGTGTGTGTGTGTGTGTGTGTGTGTGTGTGTGTGTGTGTGTGTTGAGCTCCATGTGAGTTTTATGATAGTGGGCCTTGTATTGCTGCATTAATCAGATCCTTATTATCTTCACAGAATACTTGAGGAAAACTGTTTAAAGAAAGAACGGTTTATTTTGGCTTACATTTTAAGAGGCCCAGTCCCTGGTATGCCCGCTCTACTGTTTCTGGTACTGTACTGAAGCAAAGAGGTATATAGGAAAAAGCAAAGGACCTGCTTACCTCATGGATGCTGAGAAGCACAGTCAAAGGGAACAGAGGTGACCAGTGATAAGACAAACCTTTTCATAGCATAAACTCATGGACCTTTTCCTGCAACTAGGTCTCAACTCCTAGTAGACCATTCATTCTGTGAATTAGCAATGAATCAATCCACTCAGGAACTTAGAGTTAGTTTTTTAATCAACTCAATTCTGCTGTTGGATTCAAGCCTCAAACAAATGATCCTTTGCAGTCATTTTATGTCTAACCCTTTAATAGTAGTTCTTGGGGAAAGTTATAATACACATCAAGGACAGCCAGGGTTCTCATGATGTTTTGTTCAGTTCAGTCTTTACTAATTTTATGTCCTGCTGTGTAATTCTCCAACTAACTTTTTTGCCTATTGCTTCTCTTTATATAAACCAACATTTTGACATTATTACACACCTACCTAGTAAGGGTTTTCTAAATGGCTTTTTGCTCACTTAACCCTTAGTCATAATATACCTCAGTGCTTTGTCCCTCATAAGTTTTTTTGTGTCAAAATAAAATGGCTACTTTATACTTCTTTAGACAAAAGTTAGCGTGGTAGATCTTCATCCATCCCTTTTCTTTTCCTCCATGCATTTATACAGAATGACTTGCTTATAGGTGGATGATATGTAGTTGATTTTATTTTAGATGCACTTTGGTAGTCAGATTAATAACTATACATTATGCTTTTTTTAAAATAACAGCTTAATATATAAATCTGTGCAAACAACCTAAGGAACCTTGAAATGCTAACCGTGTAAGTAAGATGTTATAAACTCAGTGATAAGCAAATTTCATATGCTAGTGACTTGTTGTCTTGGAGATGAAATAGTCAGGGTCACTCCAATGACAGTTCAGAAATTTACCACAGTAAAGCCTTCTAAACCATACTGTTCTAAATGTGAAATGGAAACAACAGACTGTTGCAAAAGGAATAAGTACCACCTCTGAATTTTGTTTATGTCACCTATTTGATACAAGATCTTGAATCTCCACACAATTTAGATGTGTTTCTCTTGTCTAATAAGGAAATAAAAGGTCATTATTTAACAATTATGCCTAAAGCAGAAAATGTTAGTATTTAAAAATTTTAAATTACATAGAAAACACCACTATGTCCACCTGACATTTTTTTTAAAAAATATGGCACTTTCATGGTAGGGGTTAAATGGAAAAGTGAGAGTGGAATATTTTTAAGAATAACTTTCTCTTACCCATTAAATACCTAAATAAATTACTTAAATTCCTGTAAGAGAGGACCTGTAAATCTTTTTTTTTTTTTTTTTTTTTTTTTTTTTTTTAGAAGCAAGTCTGTAATTCTCAGTGGTTGAATTGGAGACGCAGTAAGTACATTTGAGTGGAGAATATTTTGCATGATTCTGATATGCTGTAGAAGGAAAGAAAAGATCTCCCAATCATTAACACTGGTCAGGCTAGGAGACATCTATAATATGTGACAGGGCTTATTTCACCAAATTTTGACAATAGCTCTAACAATTATAAAGAACTCCTCTCTGACAATTATAAAGAATTCCTCCCATTGCCAGGTGAACAAATGTAATATCTGAGGGAATTTCTCATTTCCTGCTACCTTTGGAGGAATGTCTAATCACCTGCCTTGCTTTTAGTAGCAACCCTTTTAAATAGGTAAGACAGCCCGTCCTCCTATCTCAGATGCACTCTGTCAGTAATTCTACACTTATTGATTCCTACCTTGAAACTGCTTATTGTCTATAAATCCCCATTGGCTTTTGTCGTGTTTAGAACTGAATATGCCTCTACAGTAAGTTGTATTTTCCTCAGCTGCTCTAGTTCCTAATTACTGTATGCTTTTAATATTTTATTATCCAGCACTGATTTTTTTTTTAACACATAGAAAACTGGTAATATACAGCTGACAAAACAAGAACAAAGAAGTGAGCCAATGATGAGAATGCAGATAATCAGGTCCAAACAAACAAACAAACAAGCAAACAATCAAGAGGAGGAAACACTTAAATGGGGCACCAAGTCAATCAGAAGTTCCATTTCTTAGAATTTTCTCTGTATTATTTATGCCATGGATGTTCCTTCTCTTATTGTGAGAGTTCACGCTACATTAATCATTCTATGGACAGCTGTATATAAAGCAGCTGCATTACATTCTCAGAAAAGTGAAGACCCATGCAGTGATTCTAGATTTATTGAAGCAGATTTCCACGAGAGACAATATAAAATTGTTATAATTTAGAATGTTTTTTATTGAAATTGAATTACATTACTTTGCAACATCCTCTCTCACTCACAAGTCCTGCCCATGGCCCACCCTCAAGTTCTTAGTACTTTTTCTTTGATTATTTTTGTTTTATGCATGTAGTTTGCGCATACATGCATATGCACAAACATATTTAAAAACAACCTTCTAAATTCATTTTGTTATTAGTGGGTATATAATTGAAGGCAGACCACACTTAGTCATGTCATTTAGCTACATAAAATTAAGCAACATTACATATTGTTACTAGGGATTAGTAGTAGGGTTATTGTGCCATGTTGATCATTGTTGTAGTTCATAGGAATCATGACAGGATGTGATTGTTGGTAAACATTTGTCTTTATATCCATAGGTAAGGATGGTCCACTTGTCTCATCAAGGAAACTTCTAATTGCAACAGACACATGTAACTACAGAAATCCACAACCAATCAAAATCTAGAGCTGTGGAACCCAGTCCCAGTGGAGACATCTCTAAACCACTGTCACACCTATGTTTCAGGGAACTTTGTAGAAGATGGTGCATAAATATTGTAAAAGTCAGAGCATCAGGAACTTTGCTATAAAGTTGTGTTTCCAAGTAACATTAGACACTACACCCACAAAATCTCACCAACATGATTGCCCAAATGTGAGATCAACTGGGATAACACCAAATGAATATAGCAAATTAGATAGGGTAAAGTCCAGGAGGCCTCAAACTTACACAAAGAACTACTGGCAATCGAGAAAAGCTGAGAAGGGCATATCAATATGTTATTCAGTACCAAATGATCAGCATTGGAAACATACATACAAGTAGGATTATATAGCCTCAACAGGTTATGTCTAGCAGGGAAAAGGGGAAAGGAGAAACATAATAAGAAAATCATAATCTCAAAAATAGAAAGAGAAAACAGTGAACATAATCAAACACAAATATTTTTGTGTCTTAACCTGATTCATATAGCATAAAATTTCAAAAAGATATAAAATTCCTGATAATCCATTTCTTTTATTGGAAAAGAAATGGCAAACTGAACCCAAGACTATTTAGAACTATAGTGTTTGCTATTTCCTCTTTAGAATATGGAAACTTAGTTACTAGTTGTTTGGGTCCAGTGTAAATACATTTTCTTTTCCCAGGGAGCTTCCCAGATGATCAACCATCTCTGTTATATTCACATTTTCATAATTTATCCCAATACAGAATTCTGTTGACAGTAATATAATACTTCCATTTACATTACAAGTAACCACATATATTTTCTCAAGCAAAATACTAACAGGCATAGTTTTGTTCTCATCCAAAATAATACACTGTTTTGCTACCTTTTGTGAAATTATACAGCAGCTTTCAGTATCCAAGTTTCCATATCTCATTTAAAAATGCCTCTGTTCTCTTCCTCCGTGCCTCCAAAATCCTGTGCAATTCTTTTTATGTTCATTGACTTGGTATAATTTCTGCAGTTGGTCTTTGCTGCTTCACAGCAATATTAAGAGAATGTTTTTTTTTTTTTTTACTCCTTTTTAGTCATTTGAAAACTACTAACACAATTATATCTTTGGCACCTTAGAGTTGGGAATCTGTCTCCACCACTCTACTGCAAAATAAATAAGTGGAGATTCCAACCTAGAAATTCTGGTTCATAAGTTGATCCTGCAAAGTCTCCCTCCACACATGCCAACACACACACACACACACACACACACACACACACACACATCAAATTACATGACTTTTTTGTTTAAATTATCCCTCTGATTCTACATACACACACGTGTTTGCACATGCACATGCACATATATACACACAAGTGTATGCACACGCTAATAATAAATAAATGTTTACATATTTTAAACATAATTTGCTTTTACTATAATTATATATTTAACTAAATACAAATCACACAGATTTCAGTCATTTTATCTTTCTTAAATAATCATTATTGTCTATTTAAGTACTTTCAGTGAAATAAAAGATGAACTATAAGTGATTTTAATAAAGTTGACATAAAGTGCATTACCTGAATGATTAGATTAACATGTTATTTAAATTTAACCTAACATTTACACAGCAGTCACAAAATAATAGTAAAGATCTCAGGAACCAGGAAACACACAATTTTCTTGAAAGAGGATAATTTCAATAGTGCTGGGAGCAGAAGAACTGGTTGTGGTGTCAAACACTGGTTGAATTTGCTGAAGGAGATGGAGGCAGGACAATCACAAGTTTGATCCTGGGTTACTAGACATTTTAAGTGGTTTCATTCTCAGACGACTAAGGAAAATATGAAATTCATCAGTTCACTTACTTTGGTCTTTTTTATTCCAAAGATATGCATTTTGTACTTAAAGTCACATGTGGAAATAATGATGAATGTTAGTTAATGATACACTTGACAAATGAGTTTAATCTTTTTTTAATTTAAGTTTGAACCATGTTTATTTTACTATATATGTCAGCCGGTTACATTTTTATATGATTTTTTTAAATTTAAGTTAGAAACAAGCTTGCTTTAACATATCAATCCCAGTTACCTCACCTTCCTGTCCTTCCCTGGACAACCTCAACAACCCCCATTCCATCCCCTTTCTGCTCCACAAAGAGAGTAAGGCCTTCTATTGAGAGTCTTCAAAGTCTGTCATATAATTTGGAGCAGGGCCTCCAACATGTGTCTAGGCTTAGGGAGTATTCCTCTATGGGGAATGGGCTCCCAAAGTCCTTTTGTATACTAGGTATACTGATCCACTACTGGAGGCCACATAGACTTCCCAGTCCTCCTAACTAACATCTACATTCAAGGGGTCTGGGTCAGACTGTGCTGGTTTCCCAGCTATCAGACTGGGTTCCATGAGCTCCAACTTGTTCAGGTCAGCAGTTTCTATGGATTTCTCCAGCCTGGTTTTGACCCCTTTGCTCACCATTCCTCCATGAATGGATTCCAAGAGTTTGGGTCACTGTTCAGCTGTGCGTGTCTGCTTCTGCTTCCGTCAGTCACTGAGTGAAGACTCTAGGATGGCATGTAAGGTAGTCATTAATCTCATTATCAGGGAATGCCATTTAAGGTAGTTTCCCTACTATTGCTTAGATTCTTTGCTGGGGGTCATCCTTGTAGATCTCTTCACATTTCCCTAGTGCAATATTTCTCTTAAAACCTATAATGACTTCCTGTATTATGGTATCTCCTTTCTTGCTATCCTCTATTCTTTCCCTAACTCAATCTTCCTGATCCTCCATGCCCACCTCTATTGGCCTCTTCTCTGTAACTCCCACTACCCACCACATACTCCAAATTTGCTTGGGAGATATTGTCCCTTACCCTTTCTCTCTGAGAGACCTCCTTATCCTAGCATTTCCGGCAGTGTGGATTGTAGGCTGGTAATCCTTTGCTCTATGTCTAAAACCCATACATGAGTAAGCACATACCTTGTTTGTCTTTTTTGTGACTGGGTTACCTCATTCAGGATGGTTTCTTCTAGTTGCATCCATTTGCAAGAAGATTTCAAGATTTCATTGTGTTTTACCATTGAGTAGTACCCCATTGTGTAAATGTACCACATTTTACTCATCCATTCTTCAGTTGAGAGGCATTTAGTTTGCTTTCAGGCTATTACAAATAATGCAGCAATTAATATAGTTGAACAGATGTCCTTATTCTATGACTGTGAATCTTTTGGATATGTGCCTAAGAGTGGAATTACTGGATATTGAGGTAGACTGATCCCCATTTACCTGAGGAACCACCATACTGATTTCCAAAGTGGCAGAGCAAGTTTGCACTCCCACCAACAGTGGAGGAGTATGACCCTTTCTCCACATCCTCTCCAGCATAAACTGTCCTTGGTGTTTTTGATTTTAGCCATTCTGACAGGAGTAAGATGGTATCTCAGAGTTGTTTTGATTTGCATTCCCCTAACTACTAAGGATGTTGAGTACTTTCTTAAGTGTCTTCCAGCGATTCTGGATTCCACTATTGAAAATTCTTTTCAATTGAGTTATTTGGTATTTTGGTGTCTAGCTTCTTGAATTTATTTGCATATAATGGAAATCAGCCCTCTGTCATTTATGGGGTTGGTGAATATATTTTCTCATATTTTGGGCAGCTGGATTGTCTTCCATTGCCTTACAGCAGATTTTCAATTTAGGAGGTTCCATTTATTAATTGTCGATAGCAGTGTCTGTGTTACTAGGTGCTATGTTCAGGAAGCAGTTTACTATACCAATTCCTTGAAGGGTAGTTCCCACTTTCCATTCCAAGTGTTTTAGTGTGGCTTGATTTATGTTGATGTCTTTGATCTATTTGGATTTAAGTTCTGTGCATGGTGATAGATATGGATCTGTCTGCAGTGTTCTACAAGTCAGCATCCAGTTATGCCAGCACCATTTGTTGAAGATGTTTTCTTGTTTCATTATATAATATTAGCTTCTTTATCAAAACTTGGGTGTTTGTAAGTATTTGGGTTAATATCAAGGTTTTCAATTTGATTCCATTGGTCTTCCTGTCTATTTTTGGAACAGTACCATGTTATTTTTAAGACTATAGTTCTATAATAGAGCTTGAAGTTAGGGATGGTGATGACCCCAGAAGTTTCTTCATTGTACAGGGTTGTTTTGGTTATCCTGTGTCTTTTGTTTTTCCATATGAAGTTGAGTCTAACTCTTTCAAAGTTTGTGAAGAATTGTGCTGGTATTTTATTGGAGATTGCTTTGAATCTGTAGATTGATTTTGGCAAGATTGCCATTTTCACTATGTTGATCCTACCTATACAAGACCATAGGAGTAGGAGTTCTTTCCATTTTCCAGTATCTTCTTTAATTTCTTTCTTTACAGACTCAACGTTCTTATTATATAGGTCTTTCACTTCTTTGGTTAGCATTACCCCAAGATATTTTATATTGTTTGTGGCTATTGTAAATGGTGATGTTTCTCTGATTTCTTTCTCAGGAAATTTATTCTCTGTATACAGTAGGGCTACTGATTTTTTTTTTTAATTAATGTTGTATCCTGCCATTTTGCTGAAGGTGTTTATCAGCAGGTTTATTATCAGGAGTTCCCTAGTAGTATTTTTCGGATCACCCATGTAAACTGTCACATCATCTGCAAATAGTGACAGTTTGACTTCTTCCTTTCCAATGTGTACCCTATTGATCTCCTTTTCTGTTTCATTGTTCTAGCTAATACTTCAAGTACAATATTGAAGAGATATGGAGAAAGTGGGTATCCTTGTCTTGTTCTTGATTTTAGAGGAATATCATTGAGCTTCTCTCCATTTAGTTTGATGTCAGCTGTTGCCTTGCTGTATATTGCTTTTATTATGTTTATGTATGTTGCTATTGTCTCTGATCTCTCTAAGACTTTTATTGTGAAAGGGATGTTGGATTTTGCCAAAGGCTTTTTCAGCATATAGTGAAATGATCATGTTTTCTTTGTTTTTCTGTTTGTTTATATGGTGGATTGTTTTGATGGATTCTGTTTGTTCAACCATCCCTATTTGCCCAGGATAAAGCCTACTTGGTCATGGTGGATGATTTCTCTGATTTGATTTGCCAGTATTTTATTGTGTATTTCTGCATCAATGATCATGGGAGATATTGGTCTGTAGTACTCTTCCTTAGATATGTCTTTTCCTGGCTTGGATACTAAGGTAATTGTAGCCTCATAAGAAGATTTTGGCAATGACCCTTCTGCTTCTACTATGTGGAACATTTTGAGGATATTGGTATTAGCTGTACTTTGTATTTCTTATAGTTTCTGCACTGAAACTAGCTGGTCCTGGGCTTTTTTTTGGGGGGGGGGGTTGGGAGACTTTTGATGACTGCTTCTATTTCATTAGTGGTTATAGGTCTATTTACATTGCTATCTGTTCTTAATTTAATTTTGGTAAGTGATATCTACCCAGAAAATGATCCATTTCTGTTGAAATTTTGCATTTTGTGTATTACAGGTTTCCAAGTATGACCTGAAGATTTTCTGGATCTCCTCAGTATCAATTGTAATGTCCCCCTTTTCATTTCTGATCATATTAATTTTCATGTTCTCTCTCTTCCTTTTGGATAGTTTGGATAAAGGTTTGTCTATCTTGTTGATTTTCTCAAAGAACCAACTCTGTTACATTGATTCTTTGCATGAATTTCTACTTTTTTTTTTTTTTTCAGCCATCAATTTTATTATTTCCTGGCGGGTACTCCTCCAGGGTGCATTTGCTTCCTTTTGTTCCAGAGCTTACAGTTGTGCTGTTACTTCTCTAATGTGACTATTTCCAGTTTCTTCCTTGAACCACTGCTTTCAAAGTGCCCATAAGTTTCAGTACGTTGTCTTCATTCTCATTGAATTTTAGGCAGTCTTTAATTTCTTTATTTCTTCCTTGACCCAGGAATGGTTAATTTCCATTGTCGGGTTTCAGCAATCTGTGTTGTTGTTGAATTCTAACTTTAAAGTGTGGTGGTCTGATAACATACAGAGAGTTATTCCAATTTTTTTGTACTTATTGATGTTTGCTATATTGCTGAGTGTGTGGTCAATTTTAGAGAAGGTTCCAAGTGGAGTTGAGAAGAAGGTATATTCTTTTGTGTTTGGATGGAATGTTCTATAAATGTCTGTTAAACCCAAATGGGTCATAACTTCTGTTAGTTCCTTTGTTTCTTTGTTAAGTTTCTGCCACTATGAGTGTGTGAGATTTTATGTGCAATCTGTATTTTAGTAATGTTTCTTTTACCAATGTGTTGTTTATGTATTTGGGGCATAGATTTTCAGAATTTAGATTTCATCTTGATAGTTTTCTCCTCTGATGAACAAGAAATGCCCTTCTTCTTCTCTTTTAAATGACTTTAGTTTAAAGTCTAATTTGTTAGATATTAGGATTGCTACACCCAGTTGTTTCTTGGGTACATTTGATTAGAAAAATATTTTCTCAAACTTTAATTCTAAGATAATATCCATCTTTGAAGTCGAGTTTTGTTTTTTATATGTAGCAGATAGTGGATTCTGTCTTTGTATCCATTCTGTTAGCATGTGTCTTTTTATAGGCGAGTTAAGAACATTAATATTGAGAGATATTAATGCCCGTTGATTGTTAATTCTTGTTTGTTTTCTATTTGGTGGTGGTATTGTGTGGCTTTCCCCTCCATTTTTCTTTTGGCTATTGGTAAAGTGTGACTATATTGCCTATGTAGTTTTGTGGGTTGAAATCCTTGTGTTGGAGTTTTCCTTCCAAAACTTTCTGTAGGGCTGGATTGTTTAAATCTTTTTTTGTCATGCAATATCTTGTTTTTTTTTTTTTTTGTCATGGAATATCATCTAAAGTGATTGAAAGCTTTGCTTGGTATAGTAATCAGGTCTGGCATCCCTGTTCTCTTAGTGTTGTTAGAATATCTATCTAGGACCTTTTGGTTTTCAGATTTTCCATGGAGAAATCAGCTGTAATTCCGATATGTTTGCCTTTATATGTTATTTGAACTTTGCCTTTGCTGCTCTTAATATTCTTTCTTTATTCTATACATTTGGTGTTTTAATCATGTGTAGAGGGTACAATTTTATTGTGGTTCACCCTATTTGGTGTTCTGTGAGTTTGTTGTACTTACATTGGCATGTCTTTCTTTAGGTTGGGCAAATTTTCTTCTATGATTTTGTTGAATATATTTTCTGCACCTTTGAGATGAGTTTCTTCACCTTTTTTATACCTATTAATTATTCTTAGGATTGTCCTGTGTCCCATATTTCCTGGATATTTTGCATTAGGGATTTGTTGGGCCTAAGATTTTCTTTGGTCAATAAGTCTGTTTCTCCTAGTGCATCTTCAATGACTGAGATTCTGTCTTCTATCTCTTATATTCTGTTGGTTATGCTTGCATTTGTAGTTACTGATCATTTACCCAGCTTTTCTATTTCCAGCATTCCCTTGGTTTGTGTTTTCTTTTTTTTTTTTTTTTTAATCTAAAAGGATGACGTGTTTATTGTCTCATCTTCATAAGCAATCCAAGCATATCTCTTACTAGTAAGTGAGCTAGAACTAGTATAGTATAGTAGATCTCTTTTTTTTTTTTTGTTATTTTACATCTCAATCCCAGTTCCCTCTCCATCCCTCTCTCCCTCTCTTCCACCCTCCCATGCCATGCTCCCAACTCCCAACTGATGCCTTCCAGGA
This sequence comes from Phodopus roborovskii, assembly GCF_943737965.1. NCBI lineage: Eukaryota > Metazoa > Chordata > Mammalia > Rodentia > Cricetidae > Phodopus > Phodopus roborovskii. The sequence continues at coordinate 15,518,663 of NW_026126410.1, forward strand.
GGGGTCATCTAAATATGTCAAGTCATTTGGAGTAAGGACTAGGCCCTCCCTGCTGCCTCTAGGTTAAGGAATTATTCCTCCATGGGGAATGGGCTCCCAAACTAATTTTATGCATCAGGGATACATCCTGGTTCCACTATCCGAGGTCCCTTAGACTTCCCAAGCCTTCAAACAAAGGGGTCTGAGTTGGTCCAATCCTGGATTCCCAGATATCAGTCTGGGGGCCCATTAGCTCCTCCTTGTTCAGGTCAGTGGTCTCTATGTGTTTCTGCAGCCTGGTCATGTCCTCCCTCTCTGCATCTGCATTCCAGTTCAGCTCATTGTTTAGTTGTGGGTGTTTGCTTCTATTTCCATCAGCTACTAGATGAGGGCTTTATGATTGTGGATATGTTAGTTGCCTTTCTCATTATCAGGGAAGAGAATTTATGGTAGCCTTTCCACTCTTGCTCAAACTGTTAGTTGGGGGTCAGTCTTCTAGGTCTCTGGACATTTCTCTAGATTCAGTTTTCTCTTCAAACCTACAATGGCTCCCTCTTTTGTGGTCTCTCTCTCTCTCTCTCTCTCTCTCTCTCTCTCTCTCTCTCTCTCTCTCTCTGTTATTTTTCCTCTCATTTATTCCTCCCCTGACTCAATCTTCCTAGTCCCACATGATTTCCTCTCATTTTCTTTATTGTCTCTATTTCAGTTTTCAGGTCATGGACTGTTTGAGTTGTTTCTTTCATCTATTTGATTGCTTTTTTCTTGGCTTTCCTTAAGAGATTTGTTGATTTCTTGCAATTTTTTTCTGTTTTTCTTCCATTTCTTCAAATTAATTTTTTTTATTTCCTCTTTTAGGGTCTCTATCATCTTAATGAAGTTGTTTTTAGGGCCATCCTCTAATGATTCATCTATATTGGGATGTTCAAGTCTTGCTGATGTGGTGTCCCTAGACTCTTGGGGTATCATATTGATCTTTCTGTTGTTGACTGTGTTCTTATACTGCCATATACCCATCCCTTCTTCCAGTGCATATGGGTGATGGTGGTTTCTCTCTCTCTCCTGGTGAGTAAGGAACCAAGGTTCCCTTCCAGTGGATCTAAGCAGGTCCAACACTCTGATGGCTCTCCTCTTCCAGTGGATGGAAGTAGGACTAGGGTGCAGGCAGACTGAGGATGGGCTGGTCTGCTGGGATGGGTTACTCTTTGCATAGTCCCAAGTCCTCAGGAAGCTCTGAGGAAGGCACCAGAAGATGAACTCCTTTTGTGAGTGGAAGCAAATTGAGGATGCTGACAAACTCTGGATAGGCTGGTCTGCCTGGATAAGCTGCTACCCTGTGTGCATGCAGGCCCCAGGTCTCAGGAGTCTCTGAGCAGGGCTCAGGAAAGCAGGCCAAAAAAAAGTCCCAACCTTATCTCCTACCTTGGGTGGAGAGTGAACCAGGATAATGGCAGATGCTGAGAAGGCCAGCCCCTCTGCACACAGTTCTCAGTCCTCAAGAGGCTCTGGCTCAACAGATTACCTTTTTAAAAGTGACAACACCACTATGTGGATCTGAAAATTTCAGCTCTTAATGTTTTTTAAATTAAGAAAACACAGACAAAACTGTTATTTCCAAAGATATAACATTTCCTGAATGATAGAAAACAACAATGAAATATAAACTGAGTGCTTGGTGGGAGGGCATTGCTTAGGAGATTCCTGCCTAAATAATTGTAGGGTTTTACTTGGGAAGCCATTTCTCTATGGTTATATTACAACCTAGTTCCATGTTCTAAGAACAAAAATAATTAAACATTTAAAATTAATTGGCTTTTGACACAGATGTGATATATAAAGAGGTTGTTTCTGGAAACAACTGAATGAAATGAAAATTTGTAAGTTACATAGATTGATTTATCTCTTGAGTCTCTTTTCATTGCATCCCTTTAATATTTTATTGTCTAATTATATTTTATAACAATATTTATGTACAATTACAAAGATTTGTCTTCCTGCTGTCCATCTGGTAACCAATTGCTTAACATAAAATTAGCATATTCAAAAATGTTAATGGCAATAAAATGGTCCAAGAATTCCTTTGCTTCTATAGTTATTAAAAGGACATTTCTGAACCAAATTCTTCATGTTGACCATTGTAACAATTAAAAGCTAGTTATGAGAGCTCTGTAAATCTGGATCCTTAGCACAATATTCATAACAGTGTTGCAGCAACACCAAGTACACTTAGGAAATTCTTTCAGTGCCTTTAAGGTTCATTCATATCATGCTGTCAAGACTGAGGAGTCTACTTGGGAGAAAGAATGGACAGAATGGAGACACTAGAGTGAGGAAGAAGGAAGATGGCCTGACCTTGACGTCTCACTGGAAAACATGGAGAAATAAATGGTCCTGGGGAAAATGCACTGAGTTCAAGGGAGGGACTAGGGAGACGTCTAGTCCTTGAACCTTTCACAGCTAGGGCTAAAAATCTTGGAGCTTTTTGGAAGCAATATGACTACCTTGCTTCTCTGGGTTCCTGACAGACTGATGCACATCAAGGACTCATAATGGTTAATTTGACAGAGTCAGAACTTGACAAAGCTATAGCCTTTGTGCTAGGGACACTCTGCTTTCCCTCCTAGTGGGGAAGGAGGACAGAGGAATTAATGAGATTTCAGCACCATCACTGTACTTCACCCCCCACTGCAATGCTTTAGGTTGTAATAACAAAGCCAGAGATAATAAGGAAAGCTGAGTGCTCTGTAAAATAGGTTGTCATTTTTTTACATCATAGCCACTAGCAGGGCTGAGGCCCCAAGTTCTGCTTTCTGAGTACCCAGATATGGGTGGCACACAGGGCTCCAGTTCAGCCTAGAGCTATTAGAGCCAAAGGACCTGGTTAGGGAATGCCCCTTCATGCCAACTCTGTGTGTGGTTGGCAGTTAGTGAGGTTGGTTTTGAGCTCCGGTGACTATGTTTTGCCCCTCCATGGTTTCTTCATTAGCTTGAAAGTTTAAAGTAAAATGAAATTTATTTGGGCATCCCTACACTGCCTGAGTGCTTGTGACAGTAGTAATTATCTCCAGGCTTCTGAAAGCACATGACTAAGAGCTCTGAAGCTAAGATGTAACCTCTGCAGCTATGAGGAAGCTTTAGAAAACTGTTCCAAGTCACCTTGTGCAGGGAGACAGAGGGAAAAAGGTAACTTCTGAGACATCCACCTCCCTGTAGAAATGGCAGAACTTATATCCACAGAGGAGGATATTCAAGTCTATTCTTTCAGAACCTTCTAGAGCAAAGTTTCATCTGTCACTTCCTGAGCATCCTTCAGTGTGTCAGGTTTGACTAAGATAAGGCAGTGGCTAGGGCAGGTGCTGTCCTTTGACCTCTAGAATTGCGTATTAATAGGATACCTATCTTTTCTAACATGGTTGTAGTGAGATGAAACATCTGAATTGACCTAATTTACCCTGTATCACTCATTTGTTCTGGTGGCCACCAAGTACACTTCTGAAGCCACAATCCAGGCTTCTAGAGAATTTTCAATCCAGACTGAACATGGTGCTATATCTTCCTTTCAGAAGTGTCAGCAAATTCAAATGTGTGAAGTAAGGCTCTGGGAAAGTCTGGGGCAAAGAACCCCAGTTATCTCTCCTTTTGTGCCTTTGCCTATCCTTCTCATGTGCCAATGAATAGTGTCATTTAAGCTGACTGTGTCCTCTTTTGTAAAAGCATGTACATTACCACAAGTAGCTCCATGTCAAGGAATTTGGCTTTTGTGTAGCTCTAGGTGATGTACTATAACAGTGACACACTACGTACTCTCCCCATAACTGTGACAAATTTGATTTTCTGAAATGCTTTTGCAGAGGTGTGTGGCCTTTCAGTAGCCATTCATCCTTCCTCAAACTTGTGTGCAGGAGTAGACCATAATTCTTCATGGGAGTGTTTGCTCTTGTGTTGAGGGCTCAGCTGAGAAGTCCCAGTTCTTAGTAATTCCAGCCTGACCTATTGCTAGTTGATCACACATTTGCTAACTTATGATGGCTGGAATACATTCTGCTGAAGTTTTAGGGTAATTTTCATCAGCTACGGGACTGATTTGGTTTTGACAGGATACCCACAATCTCCCACCAAAACAACATATTGTAACAGCCTTGTGGAAGCTCCACAATGTGCTTGATGCCTTTAGGGAACTGAAATTCCCTCCCCGTCATCCTTACTTAATTACCTAGAAAACTTCATTTCTTCTGTTATTGATTAGCGATCTCAAGACGGGGAGGACCCATTTCCTGGGATATGTTTGAATGTGAGTCTACCAATTCCAATACATGAAGTAGTAATTATATTCTAATGAAGCAGAAATATCTCTAGCTTTGTAATGAGAAGGATATAAAGTCTTCTCTTGTGTTTTTTGGAAGGTTCATAGGGAGGGCAGTATGGCTTCTAGTGAATTGCTAAAGATCTAGTTAGTAGGCAGGGAAGGGCTGCTGCTGGTGACTCTGATGGTTGCTTCTCTGGATATTCTATTGTGTTCTGGAGAGCCCTTGGTTTTCCCAGTAATGTCACCAGTGCTCTGGGAACACCAAGTGACTGTGGGGGTATTCTTTCAGTGGCCATATACATGCTGGCAAGACTGACAAGACTGCTGGGGGGAGAATAGACAACATGGGAAAACCAAAGAGAGGCAGAAGGAAGCTAACCTTCAGTCTCAGTGTAAAACATGAAGAAATAAGTCATTCTGGGAAAGGAATAGTGAGTCCTGGCATAGGGGTGGAGGGGTCCTGAAAGAGTTGGACCTTAATCTGGGCCTTCCTATAGTGGGGCTCAGCATGTGGGATCTTCTGGGAAGCTGTGGGTTTATTATGCTTCTTTTGCTTCCTAGAGTTAACAGTTTCTGAGGGTTAGTTTGGGAGATTCATGAATTGTCAAACCTGAAGCTGCTTTTCTTGGAGACCCTGAATCTCATTCTCAGAGGAAAGGAAGGCCAGCAGGAGCAAAGGAGTGAATAATTATGTGTCCCTTTCAGGGTAAGGTGTTATTGCACTTCATCCTAGTGATTTTTTTTCAGTTTCCATGGGAAACAATTAGAAGGGAGAAAAACTCCCTGGCCATGCATTAAAGTCTCAGACGTTCAGATGCTTTGGTCCTGGTTCAGCTCAGTGTTTAGTTATGGGAGTTTGCTTCTGTTTCCAACAGGTATTAGATGAGGGCTCCATGATAGTGGATAAGTTAGTCATGGATCTCATTATCAGGGAAGGGAATTTATGGTAGCCTTTCCACTGTTGCTCAAATTGTTAGCTGGAGTCAGTCTTGTAGGTATCTGGACATTTATCTAGGTTCAGTTTTCTCATCAAACCTATAATGGCTCCCTCTTTTATGCTCTCTCTCTCTCTCTCCCTCCCTCCCTCTCTCTCTTTTCTGTTTTCTATTCCTCCCCTACCTCAATCTTCCTAGTCCCCTGTGCATTCCTATCCTCCCCTTCTATTTCTCCTAGTTCTCTCTCCACTCACTGCCCCCTCATGGTGGTTGATGACAAACATAGCTCATGAACATCAGTTTGAGAGTAGTTGAGCTGCTCTTTACAACTTTCACTGAGTTCTTAGTATTTACTCTTCCTTGGGCTTCTTATTGGGACTCAGCATGGATTCCTGGCTCTTTGTCATTTAAGTATACAAGTTTAATTGTCCCCATCTACCTTTGGGCACTACTGATGAGGCACTATCCCAACTCTCCACCTTTACTGAACAGAAGCATCAGATAAAAAAGGTGGAGAAACTTATCATTCAGCCAGAGTATAACATAAGAGTGAACTTAGATGCGTGGAATCTTGGCTAATTATACCAACAAAGAATTTGAACAACAGGGAGCCATTATGTCCAGTTCTCTATTGACCATTTTAACCACATAGGGTCAAGCCAATCTTTCCTGAGGAACGGGTTGAACCTTCAGGATGTCCTGATGCCTACACTAATTTTGCTGAGTACATCAGAGAGGCAGAACTTTGAACATTGGTAGGTAGTATGATGGGAATGTAGCCTATTCTGCTTATTCCATATGAAAAGTAGGGCCTGTGGCCTGAACCACCGTCTGGGGATAGGGACATTACTGTGTGAGCTCTCAGTATACATTTCAAGAGGCTTTAAAAGGTGTTGGATTGTGGGACAAGCTAGGTCCTGAGTCTTAGTATTTGACCAGCAGATGATTGTGTGCTGAAAGTTCCTGGAAGCATCTGGAGGGTCCTGAACCCATTCATCAATCTCAGTATGTGGCTGGAAGGCCTGAATTTAGTCACTGCTCCTCTATGGTCTTCTTCCTTTTACTCTGAGATAGTGCCAACTCCATACATTCCATGGGCATTTAGATTGTATGTGCTGTGTTTGTGGGAGAGGGGAGAGGGCATATTGGCATGTGTGTACTCCTGGAGTCTGGGATCTGTGGCAGGGCCTCAGGATTTGACATTCTCATAGTTTCCAGAGGATACAAGTGCTGAGGCCAGGAACCCTCTGTCTCTTCTGGTATGGGGACAAGATAGTAAGTTTAATAAGCACCCCGAAGTTCCAGTATATAGGTACTATGCTGTAGCATCCACTGAGCTGGTGTAGTCTCAGAAACAGCCTGATTTCATATGATCCTTGATGCCTGTTTTTATGGGGTTCTTTTATCATGTGACCATGCCATACAACAGGCTGAATTCTCTCTAGATGCTGAAAAAGGAGCATAACAAATGATGTCAGACCTGCAGAATTTGCCCATGGAGATCAGTGTTGCCTTGAACAAATGCAAGAGGCTGATTGAGAAGAATGAATCCTACAGGTATATGCCTGATTTAGCTTGGGAGGGACTGATTCTGCCCTTTCAGTCTTTGACACAAAGTGAAGGCTTTGGTTCTAACCTGTTTGCCTCTTAGCAAGCAACCTGCCTTGTTGTCCTTGGACTGTTGCTTCTTAGACTCAGTTTTGCTGTGCATGAAGACAATGATGTCCTACCAGCATTGTCCTGTCAGACTCAGGAGACCCTAGTTAGAAAAATGGTTTGTACCTTGGAGAGTATCAGGCAGGCTAGGGCCTTTTGAACTCTGTCAGGGACTTCACAGATCTGGTTTCCATGCACCAGTAGATAGAATTTTTCCTAGTTGAGCCTACTCCCTACAGAGTGTTTGTCCTCTACTTTCTGATGATTTCCCAACACCATGAATAGTTAAGCACAGGTAGGGGTTCATTCTGTTCTCAGGGGCACAGTATTACTTTTAGTACCAGGGTTTTCAGAAGTAGTTTGAATTTGGTTAATCTCTGGATTTGGCCTGCCTCTGAGTGTTCCTGCCTTGAGGACTGTGAGCTGTAGTCTTGGGTGGTATGGAGGCCTAGGGCTTTTTAGGGTTGCTGGTGCTTGGAGGTTGGAATGGAAAAATGGAGGGGGGATGTTGATCACCATTTTTGGATCATGGTTTAGTTGAATCCACAGCCCAGTCCTAAAGAAATTTGACTCAGCTCAAAAAAAGATGTATATGAGGGTTAGTTACAAATTGAGATGAGAAAACTCTGGAAAGAGCAAAATTCCCTGGAAGAGTCCTATGAGGAGGTGAAGAAGCTCTTTGAAGTACATTAGAAGATCTGTGACCCCTGTGCTGAGCAGCAGCTGTTAGTCTTAGGCAGCAGGGGGAGACTGCTCACTTGTCCATCAATAAACATAAAGACACCCATGTAACCATCTACCCACCCAGCCATAATCCCACCTACATATCATCCAATTGTTCATTTCCTGTGATCATTCACAAGTCTCTGTAGTTAGTTTACCTCTTGCAAGAAACTGACAAGCAACACAACCACCCTGCTCTGACAGTAGCTGCAGTACATTAAGGGATATGTGTCAATCCCATATTACACACCTACATGTCATGATGGTCAGAGGGCTGCTATTCAGGAAGCTACTTAGGTAATAGTACAGAGCCTTCGTGGATGAGGTCAGTAGCATGTGACTCATTTGTTTGCAAGGGTCATGTGAGGTCACAGATAGGAAGCAACTTGTAAGGAATAGAGCCCAGTGCCAATGCCAAATGAGTGGTTCACTTGTCTTTTTTTTTTTTTTTTTTTTTTTTTTTTTTGTGCTGAGTGGCATGTAGCATTCCTGCATCCCAATGTGTTATCACACCTTTGCTCAACTCTTAGTCCACACTGACAGAGCCTAAGTATTAGCTTGTCAGTCCTATTATCTGTGGATGGTACTAGACAGTTCTCCCATTTTGGAGCTGTCAGTCACAGATCTAGAATGACTTTATAGGCTGAGGGTTGGGGTGACAGATTTGATGGTTCAAGAGAACATTTTCTCCAATCATCTCAACACAGTTTGACTAAGCTGTGTGCTTCCTAGGAATTTTCTGTCCCTATGGGATGGAGAGCAGTGTGGTGGGTCTCAGTTGAAACACTTGATATACATAGACTAAATTCAATGTTCATTCAGTACGATGTCCTCTTCAAATTTTTACTCACTTATAACTTATGGTTATTGCGGTAAATAAGGATCAGGATAAACAAATAGGCCGAATAGATGTTTAATCAGGGAGAAATAACTTACAACCTAGACAGATGAACACCAGGAAATTCAACCCGATCCTCTCCTGTCCGAGTCACGCCAGAAAGAGAGCGCCTTCCTGGCCCCCTCCGACCTCCTTCCTCAGGTCCTCTCTGCCCATCGCTCCACCCCCCAATGGGCGTGGTCAGTGCTACAGAAGGACTACCTCACTACAATTCCCCTTTTAGTCTAAAGAAAAGATTTAGGCTTAATACAAAACTATATACAAAACAGTGAATAACAAGTGTGCTCTAAGAAAAGGAAAATCGAGAACAAAATGACCTACATATCTAGTCCTAGGGTGAGGGCATAATGGAGTTTACAATAGAGTTGTCCTAAACTGGAAAACGTAAGTCTAGTACCTAATATATCTAACTAGGAAGAGAGAATAATAGTTGTGATAGTTTAATCTTCAACCTCATCAAGACCTGAGAAGGAAAATAACAATACTAGAGTAGACAGGAAATGCGGATGGACAACTTCCAAAAGGTGCAGCAAGGACAGAAACAGCAAGCCACCTGAACAGTCACCCTAGGTCTCACAGCGACATTGGTACACCCAGATTTGGCTAAGGCCAAGAGAACTTGACAGACCACAACAACAGCAGGGAAATAGAATGGCTGTCTTACCCTGACTTGGCAAGGTCAAGCAGTCTTCTATATTTGTCTCCTGCAAGCACATAGGACTGCATGTCCAAATCAGTGGTCAAGGTGGGGGCAATTCTATGCCCAACAGGCCATTAGCTGAGGCGAGATTGAACTCCAGAAGGAGCAACAACAGTGTCCAACATATTTTCGGGAAAATGCACGGTGCTGTCAGGAGCAACAGTGTCTCATGTCAATGGAGTACTAATATTAAAACATTTAAATGCCATGTTCTGCATGTCTATGAAGTGATTGAAGATTAAGCATCTATATCTGACTAATCTCATAGGTACAGGAAATGTGAGTGAAGATAATCTGTAATACTCGGGAACTTAGCTAAAAAGACTGATTAAAACTTTCCTGAGTAAAGCAGGAACAAATACTTAAACAATATAACTATTTACATATACCTACATGTAAATCCCTAAAATAGAGGTAGAGTATAAGTGTCAAGACAAGAGGTAGAACTATAAAGGGCAGCAAGATAAATATCCCAAATTGTATCAATATACAAAATGTCTTGAATACAGGAAAAGTATACATACATAGAATATGGTAAAAAAATAATGTGCATAAAATATTATAAGTGGAAACATTTAAAACAATATAACAAAATATAAACTTAATTTTACATAGCTTACCACATAAGAATACACAACAATGTAAGCTGTAAAATACTATCTCATTCTTACTCAAATTCTCAAGAAAATAGGCTAATCTACCTATATCCCATCTAAACCATACCTTTACCAACCATTCCCTATTCCTGTCTAAAAGATAAACCCGAGTGTAAGCATCACCCAATCCCAAATAACTAAAACCAACCCAAAGACGATGACTATTATCCCAAAATTCCAAGGGTAGGGAAAGGGGGCATAGTCATATTAAGATTACTTCCTGCTGAAATGGGACGATGATTGTTCCAATAGATCCTGTAGGAAGAAAATTTTTAGCAACCAAATTTCTCAACAGAACTGGCTGTGACATATGTAGTTAGTCACTGTGTGGCAGAAAATTCTTGACTGTAGTTCTATTTGAAACTGGCCAGGGTGTAATAAAAAGGTGCACCATTACAGCTAGCTAGTCATGAGTTGTCTCGAGCAAAACAGTCTCAAACCGGTTTTAGGGTGATGTTTGTAGTTCCGATGCATCAGGTTGAGTCAAGTGGAAATGATGATGTGGGGCCCCATCTTCTTTCCGGAAAGTCCCGTGCGGAAATGGGCAAAAAATGTTAAGCGGTAAGTGCCTTCTCAGGTCTGCTTTAGCGGCAAAGATCTCCTTTGCAGTAAGGAAGAGGCAAATGTCCCAAAGCTGTGGTGAGTCCACCTGGTTAAACCCTGCCCTTTGGGGAAGGTGGGGGGGGGGCGGCTTCTGCCGCCTGGGGGCAAAACCCAGGTAAATCCCGCTTCTGACACCAGATATTGCGGTAAATAAGGATCAGGATAAACAAATAGGCCGAATAGATGTTTAATCAGGGAGAAATAACTTACAACCTAGACAGATGAACACCAGGAAATTCAACCCGATCCTCTCCTGTCCGAGTCACGCCAGAAAGAGAGCGCCTTCCTGGCCCCCTCCGACCTCCTTCCTCAGGTCCTCTCCGCCCATCCCTCCACCCCCCAATGGGCGTGGTCAGTGCTACAGAAGGACTACCTCACTACATATGGTCTCTGTGTGATATATGCATATGTATGTAGATGTGTACAACAAATATCCTTGTTGACATTGTGTTGCTGATCATATCATGTACATGGTTGTGTGTTAGAACAGATTCCCTCTGACAGTTGTGCAGAATGCTGCATTCCTGAAAAGCACTGCTGGTGATGGCATTAGCCTCCCTACGACTGACAGTGAGGCTGAATTCATACTATACACACAGTTGTCTGTTGAAAACTTCCTGGGTATTGATCACGGGTCATTTTCTTTCTCTTGAACTATTAAGGACTCCTGTGAAGGAGCCAGGATAGGTTTAGTGAAGAGACTATGATGGATCAAATTGGAACGTTGGGATGGGTGAAGTTCATAGAAGGAAAATATGTGCAGGCTAAGGTAACAAAGCCTGTCTGAGTCAAAGAGCCTTGTGGACAGTAGGGAGGATGCACTCCCTCCCACTGCATCAGAAAAGGTTTTGAAGGGCAGCAGTCTTCAGTGTGTATATACATGTATGTTTGTGTGTGTGCGTGCATCTCTAAGTTTGTGTGTATATCTATGCGTATCTGCTTCCTCTTGTTCTCACAATAGTGTGTGTACCTTAAAGTATATGGTATGAATGTCCCCATGTGGCTGAGTGTTATGTGTGCCCATGTTTCCTGTATGTGTAAGGATAGGTATTTGTTTTGGTGTTTGTGACTATTGTTACAAATGTTTCTGTGTATATTGATGTGTTCACTCTTGCATTTCTACATATTTGCTTTTTTTTTTATAAATTTTATTTAAATTAAAAACAATCTTATTTTACATATCAATCCCAGTTCCCTCTACCTTCCATCCTTCCATGCCCCTCACTGATGTCCCCATCCCCTTTCCAGAGAGGGTAAAGCCTTCCATGAGAGATCATCAAAATCTATCAAGTCATTGGGGGGTATGACATAGGCCCTCACCCATTTATCTAGGCTGAGAGAATATCCCTCCATGGGGAATGGGCTGCTGCATATACTGACCACTGCTCCTAGCTGACACCCACATTCAGGAGGCCTGATTTTGTCCTATGTTGGTTCCCAGATGTCACACTGGGGTCCATGAGTTTCCACTTGCTCAGGTCAACTATTTCTGTGAGTTTTCCCAACATGATTTTAATCCCTTTATTCATCACTCCTTCCTCTCTAAAATTGGATTCTAGGAGTTTGGTTCACTTCTTAGCTGTGGATCTTTCCTTCTTCTTCTATCAGCTAGGGGATGAAGGCTCTAGGATGGCACTTAAATTAGTCTTCATTCTCATTATAGGGGAAAGGTATTTAAAGTAGCCTATCCACTATTGCTTAGATTTCTAGTTGGGGTCATTCTTGTGGATCGCTGTACAATCCCCTACTGCAGATTTCCCTTTAAACCTATAGTGCCCCCCTCTAATGGTGTGTCTCTTTTCTTCCTTTCCTCTCCTCATGTTATCCCCCCACCTCATGTTATCTTCCCCCTCCTCCTCTTTCTTCTCCTTCCCTCCACCCTGCCTCCATCCTCCCAATTTGTTCAGGGGCTCTTGTCTCTTTCCCCTTCACCAGGGGACCATGTATCTCTTGTGATATTCCTTGTTTCCTAGCTTCTCTGGATGTGTGAATTGTAGTCTGGTAAACCTTTGTTCTATGTCTAATATCTGTATATTAATGAGTGCATACCATGTTTGTCAATTAGGATGACATCTAGTTTCATTTGCCTGCAAATTTCAAAATTCCATTGCTTTGTTTTTTCCACTGAGTAGTACTCCATTGTGTAAGTGTCCCACATTCTTTGGTTGAGAAGCATTTAGGAGGCTTCCAGGTTCTGACTATTGCAATAATGCTGTTATGAACATAGTTGAATAGATGTTCTTGTTGTATGAATATGTATCCTTCGGCTATATGCCTAAGAGTGGAAATGCTGGTTCTTGAGGTAGACTGATACCCATTTTCCTGAAGAACCAGCATATTGATTTCCAATGTATCTATATGAGTTTGCACTCCCACCAGCAGTGGAGTATTCCTCTTTTCCCGCATCCTACCTAGCATAAATTGTCCTTGTTTTTTATTTTAGCCATTCTGAAAGGAGAAAGATAGTATGTAAGAGATGTTTTGATTAACATTTTCATGATGGCTAAAGATATTGAGCACTTAAGTGTCTTTCAACCATTTCAGATTCATCTATTGAGAATTTCCTATTTAGTTTGGTACCCCTCTTTTTAATTGGATTATTTGGTGTTTTGATGACTGCCTTCTTGAGTTCCTTGTACATTTTGGAAATCAGTCCTCTGTCAGATATGGGGTTGATGAAGATATTTTTCCATTATGCAGACTGCCATTGTGTCTCTTTGACTGTGTCCTTTGCCTTACAGAAGCTTCTCAGTTTCATGAGGTTCCATTTATTGTCAATCTTCAGTGTCTATGCTACTGGTGTTATGTTTTGCAAGCAGTGTCCTGTACCAATTCATTCTAGGATACCTCCCACTTTCTCTTCTAAGAGATTAAGTATGACTGGGTTTATGTTTAGGTATTTGATACAGTCAGACTTAAGTTTTGTACATGGCTATAGATATAGGTCTATTTACAATCTTCTACATGTCCCCATCCATTTATGTCAGCACCACTTGTTGAAGGTGCTTCCTTTTTAGCCCTTTTGATCAAAAATTAGATGTTCATAGGTGTGTGGGTCAATTTCAGGGTCTTCAATTTGATTCCATTGGTCTACCTTTCTGTTTTTGTGCCTATAGCGAGCTGTTTACATTACAATAACTCTATAATAAATCTTGAAGTCAGGGATAGTTATGCCTCCAGAAGTTACTTTATTGTACAGAGTGATTTTGAATTTCCAGTTTTTTTTGTTTGTTTGTTTTTGTTTTTTCCATATAAACTTGAGTACTGTTTTTTCCATGTCTGTGAGGAACTGCTAGGATTTTGATGGGGATTGCATTGAATCTGTAGATTGCTTTTGGTAAGATTGCCATTTTTACTATGTTGATCCTATCTATACAAGAGCATGGGAGATCTTTCTGTTTTCTAGTATGTTCTTTAATTTCTTTCTTTAATGACTCAAAGTTCTTTTTATACAGGTCTTTCATTTGTTTGGTTAGAGTTACCCAAAGATAATTTACATTGTTTGTTGCTATTGTAAAGGGTGATGATTCTCCGATTTTTTTCTCAGCCATATATGTGTGTGTGTGTGCATATATGTATATGTTTCTGCCACTTTGCTGAAGGTGTTATTCATCTATAGGAATTCTCTGGTAGAATTCTTTGAGTTATTTATGCAAATAAATATCATATATCATCTGGCAATATTGAAAGTTTGACTGCTTCCTTTCCAAATTGTATCCCTTTTGTTGACTTATTGCTCTAGCAGGAGCTTCAAGTACATTATTGAAGAGAAATGGAGAGAGTGAACAAAATTTCTTTGGTTCCTGATTTTAGAGGAATGGCATTGAATTTCTCTGTATTAGTTTGATGTTGGCTGTCAGTTTACTGTGTTTTGCCTTTATTATGTTTATTATGTTCTTGTTATCCCTAATTGCTCCAAGACCTATATTATGAAGGGGTATTGAATATTATCAAAGGCTTTTTCAGCAGCTAGTGAGATGATCATGTATTTTTTGTCTTTCAGTTTGCTTATGTGGTGGATTACATAGATGGATATTCATATGTTGACCATCCTTGCATCTCTGGGATGAAACCTATTTGATCATGGTGGATGATTGTTCTGATGTGTTCTTGGGTTCAATTTGCCAGTATTATATTGAGCATTTTGTTCATGAGAGAGATTTGTGGTAGTGTACCAATGTAGTTGTAGCCTTGTTAAGAGTTCAGCAATGGTCCTTCTGCTTCTATGGAGTGGAATACTTTGAGGAGTATTTTCATTAGCTCTTCTTTGAATTTCTGGTTGAATTCTGCACTGAAACTATCTGGCCCTGTTTATTTTTTTGGGGGGGGGACTTTTGATGACCCTTCTCTTTCAATAGGGATTATAGGTCTATTTAAATTGCTTGTCTGTTTTTTATTTAATTTTGGCAAAGGATATCTATCCATAAAATTGTCCATTTCCTTTAAATTTTTAAATATTGTTGAGTACACATTTTACAAGTGTGAACTGATTATTCTCTGGATTTCCTCAATATGTATTGTTATGTCCCCCTATTCATTTCTGATTTTGTTAATTTGCCTGACCTTTCTCTGCCTTTTGGTTGGGTTGGATAAAGTTTTGTCTATTTTGTTGATTTTCTCAAGGAACCAACTCTTTGTTTTATTGGTTCTTTGTATTGTTTTCTTTGTTTCTACTTTATTGATTTCAGTTCTCAATTTGATTATTTCCTGCAGTCTACTCCTCTTGGGTGAGTTTGCTTCTTTTTGTTCTACAGCTTTCAGGTATTCTGTTTAATTCTCTAGTGTGGCTATTCTCCGGTTTCTTCATGTAGGCACTTTGTGCTATTAACTTTCCTCTAAGCACTGCTTTTGTGTTCCATAGGCTTGGGTATGTTGTGCTTTCATTTTCATTGAATTGTAGGGAGTCTTTGATATCTTTATTTTTTTCCTTTACCCAGGAGTATTGTAGTTGACCATTGTTCAATTTCCACATGTTTGTAGGGTTTCTACGATTTGTGTTGTTACTGAATTCTCATTTTAAGCCATGGTGGTCTGATAAGAAGCAGGGGGTTATTTCAATATATTTTTTTTTTACCTGTTGAGGTTTCCTTTATTGCTGAGTATGTGTTCTATTTTAGAGAGGGCTCCATGTGGTACTGAGAAGAAGGTATATTCTTTTTCGTTTAGATGGAATGTTCTATAGATGTCAGTTAAGTCTGTTAGTTCCTTTGTTTCTTTGTTAAGTTTCTTCTGGTATTCCTGTCCACTGGTGAGAGTGGGGTGTTAAAGTTTCCCACTATAAATGTGTGGGGTTAATGTTTGATTTGAGTGTTATGTTTCTTTTACAAATGTGGGTGTCTTTGTATTTGGTGCATAGATGTTCAGAATTGAGACTTCATCTTGATGGATTTTTTTCTGTGATGAATATAAAATTACCTTCTCCATGTCTTTTGATTAATTTTAGTTTGGAGTCTATTTTGCTAGACATTAGGATACCTATACCAGCGTGCTTCTTGTGGACATTTGATTGGAATATCTTTTTCCAAACCACTAAGTCCAAGTTGAGGTGTGTTTCTTTTATGCAGCAGAAAGATAGATTCTTTCTTTGTATCCATTTTTTTAGCCTGTGTCTTTTTATAGGTGAGTTAAGAACATTGATATTGAGGGGTATTATTGACCATTGATTGTTGATTCTTGTTTGTTTTGGATTTGTGTATGAAAATTTCTCCCTTTTCTGTTTTTGGTAAAGTGGGATTACCTATTGCCTATGTTTGTGTGAATGTAGTTAACTTCCTTGGGTTGGAATTTTCTTTCCAGAATTTTCTCTATAGCTGGATGTTGGATATGTATTGTGTAAAACTGGTTTTGTCTTAGAATATCTTGTTTTCTCCATCTAGAGTGATTGAGAGTTTTGCTGGTTATAGAAGCCTGGGCTGGCACCTGTTGTGGCTTCTCAGAATTTCCATGGAGAAGTCAGGTGTAATTCTGATAGGTCTGCCTTTATAGGTTACTTGGTCTTTTTGTTTTACTGCTCTTAATATTTTTTTTCTTTATTCTGTATGTTTGGTGTTTTGATTATTATGTGGCAGGGGGACTTTTTTTGATACAGTTTATTTGGTGTTTAGTAAGCTTCTGTACATTTGTAGATATGTCCTTCTTCAAGTTGGGAGTTTGTTTTCTATGATTTTCCAGAATATGTTTTCTGTAACTTTGAGTTGAGCTTCTTTGCCTTCTTCTATACCTATTATTCTTATGTTTGTTCTTTTCATGGTGCTCCACATTTCTTGTTGGATATTTTGTATTAAGGATTTGTTAGATTTAAGATTCATTGTTCAATGAATCTATTTCTTCTAGTTTATTTTCAGTACCTGAGACTCTTCTCTTCCCTTTCTTGTATTCAGTTGTTTATCCCTGCATTTGTAGTTCCTTATCATTTTGTGCATCTTTTCTATTCACAGCATCTACTGTGTTTGTGTTTTCTTTATTGGCTGTTTTTCAGTTTTCATGTCTTGAACTGTTTGAATTGTTTCCTTTGTCTGTTTGATCATTTGTTGTTGTTGTTGTTTTGTTTTGTTTTTGTTGTTGTTTTGTTTTGTTTTGGTTGGTTGATTGTTTTTTTTTCTTGGCTTTACCTGCTTTCTTTAAGATATTTGTTGATTTCTTGCATTATTTTGGTTTGTTTTATTCTTCCATTTATTTAAGGGAGTATCACATATCTTCTTTGAGGTTCTCTATCATTTTCATGCAGTTGTTATTAAGGTCATTCACTTCTGCTTCATGTTCCGGTTTGGCTGGATAGATGCCCTAGGCTCTCGTGGTATCATATAAGTCTATTGTTGGATGTGTTCCTATACTGTTGTCTTTCCATCTCTTCTTTCAGTATGTACAGGTAGGGTCTCTCCCTCTCTTGGTGAGTATGGGTTCAAGGTTCTGTCCATGGCAAGACAGGAGCGGATGCTGGATGCTTTGTTCTGCCTCCAGGTCTCCCCATGCCTCTCTCACAGAGGGTGGAGGTACAAGACAAGAATGATGGCCAATTCTTATGCTTTGTTCTGCCTCCAGTTCTCTTTGGGGGATTTGGTGGTTCAAAGGTGTGGCAGCCACAGGTCAGGGGCTATTTCTGCATATTTGTATATTTGCTTACACATAAAACATGTTTAATGATGATGCAGTAGTACAACCTTATTGAGTGCCCCCTTACTTTATATCCATGAAATATTGTATGTTGCTGCCAATCTCTCTGCATCCATGAAGCTCTCTAGAACAAAAACAAAAGTAAACTACTATAACTCAATGGTTTTTGAGTATTTGTAGAGGGAAACATATTTACCTGTAAGAAAAGGCTTTGAGCAAACCAATGGATTGTGGTACAGAAAGGCGAGGAGGATGCCACTGTGGCAAATCAAGGCAGGATGGGCTGGCTTACTATGTGTGCCCCTTCTCTGCTCTGGGTGAATAGTGACTGTGCACTCAATGGTAAGGTTCTTCTCCATACCCTGTTTTGTTTTCATCCACAGTTCCTACTATCATTTTCTTTTTACCTTTGCTTAACTTTGGTTCAGTTAATCTTGGTCTTGGAGCTAGGACTGGATTTTATTCATTGAGAGATTCTTTCAGTGGCTTCCTAGCTGCATCTCAGTCTATCAGAAGTCCCCTAGCCATGCTGTGGTATGAGAATGGAGCATCCTTGTTTCTGTGCTTCCCTCTCAGGCTCATGATGGTATGAATCACTCACCATTTGCTGTGTCTGCAGCACCCAGGAACTGCTTTTCAGACTTGTTCATTCTGAGATAAAATCAGCCTCATGAATGGTTAAGGAAAATGAGGACCCTCAGACATTGCTGGTGATATAAAATGATGTTATCACAGTGAGAAGCCAAGCACGATACTCCAGAAAGTTATACTGCAGTTGACAGGTGACCCAGTGATTCCAGAACATGAAGTAGGTATCCACAAAGATGCTAAGAGACACCAGGGTTGTAGCATATTTTCTCAGAGTGTCCATCATTCAATGAGTAAAAATGTACAATGTGGATAAGTCCTTCCATGGAATATTGTTCATCATGAATAAATATGCAATACTTTGACCCTGACTTAGTTAGCTTTTTGTTACTCAACCCAGTCCCTGAAACAATCACTCTACAGTGAGGAGTTGTTTATTTGGACTCCTGGTTGCAATGATTTTCTTGTTTCCTGAGATAATTGTTTTGAGTCTGAAGTGACGCATCCTTGCCATTTATAATTAATTGCTCACCTTGGGGGTAACTAGGAAGCAGTAAACAAGACCATTGGGTTTGTCCACTACCATCCAGTGACTCTCTGCTGGGGGATAGTACTATACTGTACAGCCTGAGGAGCTCCCTATGGTTGACATTTTGTTATTTGTTCTTTCTTTTGCTTTGTTGCTTTGATATTTTTGCTAAGTCTATTCACTGCTTATATTAATTGTTCCCTTTAAGCCCCTATTGAGTAAAATGATTGTACTTTTAGTAATAAAAAAAAAACTGATTTTTCAACTCCTTTCTTAGAGCCCATTTCTTTGGTCAGGTGTAGTGTCTCACTCCAGTAGCCCCAGAACTTCCTCTAGCATCATAACACAAAAGGGAAAACTTGCTATGGATATCAATCAGCAATGTTACATCAAATGCAGTGATGCCAGGCACCTCCTCTTCTATAAGGCTGGGTGGGATGGGCTGGTAGAAATGTTAACAATTTAATTCTATGATCTAAAAAGACAAAACTGATGAATATTTATCTTAGAAAATGATAAATAAATAAGTAGATTAGTTGATAAAATAGGATCATTAAATAGCAGCCCCAAGAGATGGCTAAGTAGTTAATACTGCTTGGTGCTCTTATAGAAAACCTCTATTCAGGTCATAGAACATGGGTGCTAATAATGGTCACTGAATCCAAGAGGTCCCAGTACACACTTCTAGGCTCTTGAGGTATTGAATGAACAAGGTACTTAGTTTTACAAGCAGGAAAAACCTCTATACTGTGCACACAAAGCCCCTAAGCGCATAAAACAAAATTTAATATCTAAAAATGTTGTTATACAGCAACAACAAAATCTGTTCACTATAACCATGTAAGATATCATTTTTGTAGATATTGAAATTAACTTAGATATTTATTGTTGCATTTATAAAGAATATTTGTTAACCTTTATGAATCTGCGTTTGATGCCACATGACTTTAGCCCCAAAATTCAAGGTCAGCCTGGTCAACACATCCAGGGCTACGCAGAGAGATTCTTGCTCAAAACAAACAAGCAAAGAAATCCCTCCACATCCCCAAAAAAGAAAAAGAAAATGAATGAATGGTATAAAATCAAAATGACTTATTTAAGTGGTATTTTTAGACAACCATATTGTTGAAATTCATAGATACAGCTTGCCTGTAGATACAGAAGGCACTATCTCTATGCACGAATCCTGGTTACTTGACTCCTTTGGTGGTTTGAAAGAAAATACTGCCCAAAGAAAGTAGCAATCTTAGGTGTAGGCATGTGGGAGAGAGTATGTCACTGTGGGGGGTGGACTTTGAGGTCTTTTTTTTCTCAAGCTTCCCTCAATGTGACAGTATTTGAGTTCTTGTTGCCTGCAAAATGTAGCACTCTCAGCTGAATCAGCATCCTATCTGCCTGCCATGCTCTCCATCATGATCATAAGACAGAACTGTAAGGAGTATGTTTTTCTTCCCGCCGCTGGTCTTGCCCTGCTGCCACGCCAGCCCTAAATAATACACAGAGACTCTGTATTTGGTATAATGCTGTTGGCCAGGTACTAGTTGCTTATTGGCTAGCTCTGTCTTAAGTATTAACCCATTTCTATGTATTTCCACATGGTCTTACCGGAGAGCAGGGGCCGGCAGTTCTGTTCTTTCCCTTCTCTCCATGCTAACTCCTCCTTACTCCTTCCTCTTTCCTCCTCGTCTCCTAGTCCTGCCTATATTCCTTTCCTATTGGCCAACAGTGCTTTATTCATTAACCAGTATGAGAAATATATTTACAGAATGACATCTCCCATCATCTCTTGTTTTCTCTCTAAAAATAAAAAGAAGGGTTTTAACCTTAGTATAGCAAAATATATCACACAACAGTTACCAAGAATCACAGTTAACCATATTTAGTCCAATAACATTTAGCAAGATTTAAAGAAAATATTCCATCATCTATCCTATATTTGTGAGTCTAAAGTCATATATGTAACTTATCTTTAAGCTTAACTAAGGAAAACTATAACCATAACTATCTGTCTTCAACTCCCTCAAAGACCGCAGAAGGATAGTATATAAGCTCTAGAAATGACAGAGACAACTCACTGCCCAGTCAGTAACCCAAAGTTTTTATGTAATTGTCCATCTTCAGCCCATAGGCTATACTGTGTCTGGCAGACTCTTCAGCAAAGCAGGAAACTTTAAACTGTCTTCTTGTACTGGCAGTTTCTCAGTCATTTTTCTCTGTGTCCTGCAGACTGTCTGTTAGACTCTTCCATGAAGCAAGAACTCTGTAGCAATGTCCATCTTGAATCAGCAGTCACTTCTGTGGGTCCTGCATGTCCAGTTTATACAGCATAAAGTCAAACAGTCCAGACAAAAGCAGTATCTTGTCCAAATGGCTAGTCTTTCCATATTGGAAGTAAACTTCATAATGAGTTTCTTCGATGCCCATCTTCCTTTCTGACGCAGGTAGTATTGCCAGGAGCAATTGTGCCTCAATGTCAAGAAAAACCCTAAACCATTTAAAATGCCATATTCTGTAGGCCTTTGAAAGGTATGAAGAATGCCTATCCATCTCAAATACATCTCTGTGTATCTAGAAATCCTACCTAACACTATAAGACTTGACTATCATAGATACTATTTATAATCTTTATTGAATTATGCATTACATTTTTAAATGAGCTATATAAACACAATAGCTAAACAAGAGAAATATAGACATCACAAAATTGACCTTAAATTGTATCAATAAATGAAAATCCATTCCAAAACAAATTATTCATATCTATACCATAATCACTAACCATTTATAACCAACCCCATTTAAATGAAAACAAACATTTATAAACAATATTTGGGAATTTGGGCATTGTTTTTTCCAAACTACTTCCTGCTGATAGGGGGCACTGTCATGGGGATCCTAAGAAGATGCAGAAATCCTAGCTGTAGTCTGTAAGGCTGCTTTGTCCAAGCTGTTTTGAAGGTTGGATCACCTGGAACCCTGTTTGAGGGGTCTGGCTTGATCAAACCACATTAGTCTGGAAGAAATCCACAGCTTTTTTATTTTCTGTAGAAACGAAAATAGAAATCCTTTTCCCCCAGTAACTTGTCCTTAGACTTAAATTTTGAAGTCAAAGCATTTTTAAAATATATAAATTGAATTAATCCAGCAGTATTTCCTTTAACAGTTGTTTCCTCAGCAGTTAAACAAAACAAAGACAAGATAATACTATACAGTGTCCAGATTTTTCCCATTTGTGGCTTTTTTATTATTCTGTTTCTTTTCTTTTCTGTCCTGAAATTTACTCTGCATACCAGGTTAACTTTGAAATCACAGAGATCTGCTTGCCTTTGTCTCCCGAGTGCTGGGATTAAAGGCATGTGCCACCACACCCAGCTGTTCTCTGTCTTTTTATTATTTTTTAAACCATTTTATCTTTTTCTCTCCCAAGTCTACATATATTTTCGAACACACTGTAAACCTTTAGAGGTTTTCTTAATGCGAATCTGTCTTTACTGTAAATCTTTATCTTTTTGTAGCCACAAGTCTTTTATCTGGTAAACAACAACATTGCTAAAATTAAAGTCATAGTTGTTTCTGCTGCAGTTTATCAAAGATGGCAGCAGCTATTTTACCGCCAGCACTGAGAGCTGTGTTCACTGTCTTTCTCTACACTGCCATCCAGCCGCATGTTGCCAGCTTAGAGATGTGATCAGTGCCATTGCCAGCTCTGGTACACACCAATAAATTGTTAACAGTGCTTTTTCAAAGCCATGCTGGTTTTTGCCGCTTATGCTGAGTCAGGAAATCTCCCTTAAAGTGCCGCACAATTATATGCTTGTCTCTTGCAAAGGAGAGTCCAACCGAGAAAAATGGTGCTACCAAGAAACTTTCCTTGTCTCTGTTATTTTGTTTTTAAAACCCTTTTTTAAAGCTTTTGTTAAATTTTAAGTGGAAGTTCTTATTAGCCACATGGACACCATATGTAAGGAGTAAGGTTTTTCCTCCCACCACTGGTCTGGTCCTGCCACCGCGCCAGCCCCAAATAATACACAGAGACTCTGTAATTGATATAATGCTGTTGGCCAGGTACTAGGTTCTTATCAGCTAGCTCTGTCTTAAGTATTAACCCATTTCTATGTATTTCCACGTGGTCTTACCAGAGAACAGGAGCCAGTGGTTCTGTTCTCTCCCTTCTCTCCATGCTGACTCCTCCTTACTCCTTCCTCTTTCCTCCTCATCTCCTAGTCCTGCCTATCTTCCTTTCCTATTGGCCAGCAGTGCTTTATTCATTAACCAATATGAGAAACATATTTACAAAACGACATCTCCCATCACTGAATCCCTCAAATTGTAAGTGAGCCACTCAATTATATGTTTTATTCATAAGAGTTGCCATGGTCATGGTGTCTGTTCACAGCATAAAATCCCAGATGAAGACACATCACATACAGTGTTCTATGAGCCTTAGGTATATGATTCACATTGTAGAAATACCAAATGAGGTTGGTGATAGTATTCAGGCACCTGTATTGGCCTGTCCTTGGGGATCTTACAGGGCATATCCTCAGTTATAGCTATTAACAGTACCACCTGTGCATATTCACTAACATTCCCTTTTAAAAGGGCCCTGCCTTCTTCCCCTCTCTTTCTCTCTCTCTCTCTCTCTTTTTTTAGCCTTCTCTCTCTGTTTCCCTCTCCTCCCCTGTTACCTTTCTCCTCTATACTGCTGCTCTTTTTCTAAGTGGTAAATCTCCCCAATTCCCTTTCCCCTTTGTATAATCCCTTTCCATAACAAAAAACCCTCAGCTTGACCCATGCCACATGGCATCTTTCTCTTTTGCTCCACTTTTCTTAAATTACAACACTTGGACACACAGTGGTCTATAATTCTGCACATTTTGACTAGTTGTGAATCTTGAAATAGTTAATATTTGCTGCAAGAAGAAGATTCTCTGGCAATGTGTGAGAACTACACTTACATGTGGTTATAAGAATAAAGAATAAGTATTTAAAATGTAATTCAGAATCATACTGGTTTAGGAAAATGGCAGTAGTAGATATAATACCAGTACCAAGACTAGTTACTACAAATCAGGAAAAGATTTCTTTTGGATAACTCTGTAACATCCTGGATAAAATACTTAATTTCACAAACATAGTGCAGATTCATTCATAGACTCTCAATACCATCAATGATAAATAGCATTTTATGTAATCTAATACAACTAAGTGAATTAATCCACATAGTAAACCAAGGAAATTATATACACTTCATGTTATGTTTAATAAAACTATTCAAACTATTTGTTAAAAGAATTTAAATTATTCATATTTTAATTAAAAAGACTAAATATAATTTACTTGAGATGGTCACCAGTTAAACATGCTTTTTAAGAAAATTATAAAATCGGCCTTTGTGTAAAATAATATTCTTCAGTATTTTATAACTATTGAAATGGTTAATTATATTTTACTTAAATATTGTATGGGAGGAAAAACATTTGGCAGTATTAACCATGGTTAGCTTCTTCCAAAATTCAAATTAATGCTAACCTTTCAAATTTAGATAAAGAAGCCAGTGTAGTAGAAATATGCATAATGAGCACTCAGCAATACTGTGTCTTTATATCATGATTTTTATCAAACCTATGGAATATGTTTGGTTTTCAATCCTGGCCCAATGAGGAAACAGTGACAAAACATTAAAATTGAAAATGCAAGATAAAGATAAGAATAAGAGTTTGAACTTATACCATATTGCATCTGTAAATCATTTTAAACACATGGAGTAAAATAATTTATATAAAAGGGTCTATGAATGATAGCTGGGGATCTGCATAGGACCTAACCAGGCCCTCTACATATGGGCAACAGTTTTGTAGCGTGGTATGTTTGTGGTACCCCTGGCAGTGAGACCAGGATCTGTTATTAGTGTACAAACTGGCTTTTTTAAAAGCCCATTCCATGTGGTGGAATGCCTTGATGCAGGGGAAAGAGTGGGAAGGGGACTTAGTCCTGCCTCAACTGAATGAGCCAGGGTTTGGTGACTCCCCAGGGAGGTCTTACCCTTCCTGAGTAGTGAATAGGAGTGGATTGGGGGGAAAAATGGGGGGGGAGGATGCGAAGGAGGGGGAACTGATGTTGGTATGTAAAATTAATATAAATAAATAAATAAAATGGTCTGTGGTTATCCTGTCCCAGTGCTTGTGTAGTTAAATAGGGTGCAAAATAACAGTTTCCTGTGAATTGATTCCATCTCTGGCACTGAATTTAAAAAGTTTGCCTATCTCTAAAATAGTAGCAGTAATAATATACTACATTTATATCTGCTATTCATTTTGTGTTTTTGCTAGGATTCCCCCCCCCCAGTTACTTATCTTTCCACTCACTGCTGTCTGATATTGCAGCATGTACTTGGATTCCTATTAGCTTCCTGTTTTAGTCTTTCAATACAGGAAAGCCCAATATCCACAGCAAGTTACTTAATACACATGCTTCAGATTTGATGGGTTCTATGTAGTTTCACAGTTTAGAAGCACTTCGTGGCTGAATGAATGAATATAGCACTGTTTTTAGTTACTCATCCCATAGAGCACATTTTGATGCATTACAAATTTTCACAGCCATGAATGCATAAGATATGAGCTCTTGTATAAACATCTAAGAATATAATTGATGGGTCTTATAAAAACAGCTTCTTAATATATGGGGCTATTCCTATTCTTGTTCTCCTGAGCATAATATAAGAGAATCTTGTCCTATTCTTTATTACATCAATGATTAGAGCTGTCATTTTTTTTCATATCTTAGATGTCTCGTTTTATTTTAGCTATTTAATAAGTGTGCATTGATATTTCTTGAATATTCATTTGAGTCCAGATCATTTAAATTTTATAAATCATGTTCCCTGTTTTGAATTTACTTCTTTATATAATCAAAGTATTTTTGAATCACATATGTGATATGAAAAACATTTCCTCCAGTCTGTCTCTGCATACATACTAAATCTATAGCCTTTTATTTAAGTGAAACATCATAAAGCTGTCATTGAAAATATAAGGGAAGCATTTTTTTTTCTGGGAGAGTTTTGACAGTTTATGACAAGTGAGTTTTGAGCTTTTAGATTAGATATATAAATGTTGGTACTGAGAAAGACAAGGTTATGTGCCTCTTGATAGCTTCCATCAAATCTAGCTGTAAGGTAAAAGTAGGAATTAAGAGAGATGTTGGTAACACTATGAGATTGAATATAGCCCCGAGAGAATGGGTGGGCATAGGAACATAAGGTCAAGAAGATTGATGTCATAATTTAAACATGAAATATCTCCACTTAGGTTGTGGTTTGCAGTTCCTAGCACCCTAGCTAATGTCTGTAGCACTGTTTGGGAAGCTCTGGAAGTTTTAGAATTTGCATTTATTGATGGGTCTACCCTGGTTATTCTACCACTATCCCTGCTTCCACACATAACCTCTATTTTCCAGATAATTATTACATGAATAGCCCACTGATGTGTTCTAATCAGCTATGGATCAAGTTCTTCCTTTCCTAAAAGAGCATGTACTAACACTCTGAAACTGAAATCCCCAAATAAATCCACCTACACTGATATAAATGGAGTTCTTAATTGGTATAATTAATAAAAACCCAGAGTCAGATATGGACAAAAATGTTGAGAGAGAGAGAAAGAGCAAGCCACCACCACACCTTACTTCTAAGCATCTCTGCAGACAAGATAGTGAGTTTCTGTATCTCCCTGCTTATATCCTGTTTCCTCCCAGCTACATCACTTTCTATCTGTCTGTACAGACCTCTAGGTCTATATGGTTAACTAGTGGGAACCTCCATTCTCTGTCATTCAGACAGTCATTATTGGTACAGGCAAGATCACCACACTCTGATGTTGTAGCTGTTATGTATTTGGACACAGGAATGAAAAAAGCACACTTAGGAAAGTAACTGTTTAAAAAAGAATTGAATGAAAGGAGCTTACTGGAATAGAAGAAGAAATAAGACAGACAGAGGACAATAATACAAGAATGGAATCAAGAAACCAAGGGAGACTGCAAAATTAACTCAGAATAAATAAAAGATGGTTGAGAGACAACCCTGTGTAACTCTGGCCTCAAAGGAGCCCTGCTCTTTTCTGGCCTCTGGGCACCAGACATGCACGTGGTTCACAGACATGCATGCTGGTAAACTACTTATTATACACATAAAAATAAATAATACATGTATAATATATAAAATTACAGTTACATCCCTGGGTGACTAGGTTTGTCCTGTCAATCACAAATAATGACAATATATTTTGTTAGTGAAGTGTTACTGAAGGTTTTCTGCATCCTCATTTGATAAAACAGTTTTTAGCCAATAGCATCACTAAACAAAGTGCTACCCATTAATTGTGTTTATACCTCAAGAGGTTACTACAATTATAATGCTGACACTTAGAAAATCTATTCCCTATTTTTTCTTATTTTACATATCAATCCCAGTTCCCTCTCCCTCCCTTCCATGCCCCCCAACCACCCTTCCATCCCACCCCATCACCATCCACAGGGAGGGTGATGCCTCCCAGGAGGGATTATCAAAATCTGTCAAGTCATTTGGAGAAGGGTTTAGGCCCTCCCTCCTGCCTCTAGGTTAAGGGAGTATATCTCCATGGGGAATGAGCTCCCAGACTCCTTTTATATGCTAGGCATACACCCTGGTTCCACTGTCAGAGGTTCCTTAGACTGCCCAGGCCTTCTAACCAAGACCCATGTTCAGGGGATCTGAGTCGGTCCAATGCTCATTTCCCAGCTATCAGTCTGGGGATCCATGAGCTCCCCCTTGTTCAGGTCAGCTGTCTCTCTGGGTTTCTGTAGCCTGGTATTGACCGAAATGTTCTTCTCACTCCTCTCTCTTTGCAACTGGATTCCAGGAGTTCAGCTCAATGTTTAGCTGTGGGTGTTTGCTTCTGTTTCCATCAGGGCTCCATTATGGTATATATAGTAGTTATCAATTTCATTATCAGGGAAGGGCATTTAAGGTAGCCTTTCCACTGTTGCTCCGATTGTTAGTTGGGGTCATCCGTATAGGTGTCTGGACATTTCTCTAGATTCAGTTTTCTCTTAAAACCTATAATGGCTCACTCTATTATGTTATCTTTCTCTCTTTTTTTCTCTCTCATCTATTTGTCCCCCAACTCAATCTTCCTAGTCCCACATGTTCTCCTCTCCTCCCCTTCTATTTCTCCTAACTTCCTCTTGACTAACTGCCCACCATCCACTCCCAATATGCTCAGGAGATCTTGCTCCTTTCCCATTTCTGTGAGGGACCTTGTTTCTTAGGTTTCTCTTTGTATCCTAGTTTCTCTGGCAGAGTGAATTATAGGCTGGCAATCCTTTGCTCTATATCTAAAATACATATATTAGTGAGTACATACCATGTTCCTCTTTTTCTGACCTGGTTACCTCACTCAGGATGGTTTGTTCAAGTTCCATTCATTTGCCTGTGATTTTCAAGATTCCATTGTTTGTTTGTTTGTTTGTTTTTCCTGCTGAGTAGTATTCCATTATCCATTCTTTAGTTGAGGGGCATCTGTGTTACTTTCAGGTTCTTGCTATTACAAATAATGCTGCTATGAACATAATAGACAGATTAATTTGTTAAAGCAACATTTTCTGGACATGAACTGTACATAAACATCTTGTGTAATCATGAACTCACAGCAGCTGCAGTTGTCTGCACAAAATCAAGCCAGTCAACATTCTAGCATGGAGTAGGGATGGTTTGATAAGACCCCACTGCTTAGAGGATCTATTGATGGCTAATAGCTTCTGGGAAAGACAGGGTCAATTTTCTTTAAGGGTGTTGTTCCTGGTAGATTGACTACACTCCAGTGGATGGCCTCACACCAAGGATTATATAGGCAGCATAAAATGGAGCTGATAGCTAACTAATAAAAGATAGGGCATGAAGTTGTAAGGTAGGGAGGTGGAATTAGGGCCTGGGAGAAGTTAGAGGAGAAGTGAATATGATCAAAACACATTGTATGAAATTATCAAAGGTGAATAAAATAATTTAGAGATAAAAGTAGAAGTTGTTGGTCAAATACTTCAAGGCTGTAGCCATTTACTAACACCCTCAATCAAGGTGAGGCATGCAGAGTTTTTATTCAGTATCTGGAATCCCAGGTCTAGATGTTGAGTGGCACTGACTGAAGCATGACTTAGTCTGCTTTCACTTACATTTCTCCTTTCACTTTTACTTTTTTTTCAATATTTACAGTGTTCCTACTTATTTAAGATATCTATAAATTTTCTATGCATATTTGATTTTATACCACATAATGTGAGACTAGAAATTGCATTTTCACTAAAACACACAAGTAATGAAGTTTGGCTGATATTCCTTGGGCTGAGAGCCAGTGTCCTCTGAATCTACCAGAATAATATGACAGATGACATTCTGATACTGGGTTTGAACACTGAATTATGTGTTAGGTGGCAAATTAAGCACTCCAGGCAAAGGGCACCTGAAGGCTAATTTTGGCCTCCTGTGGCATCTATACTTATGTTTATGCGAAACTGTAGTCAAACACATGTGCACACACATATACATATAAATCCATACTCACAATTTAAATATAAAATGAACCACACACATATATACACGAATGCATGCATACATGTAATATACATATCAAAACATTTTCTTATGTTAGTCTTAAAAAATAATATTATGATTAGATACTATAAAGTTCTTGTTCTCTGAAGCTAAAATGTAAATTAACTAAACCACCTGATTTAACAAATTAATAGCTTGTCCACCAAAGTTTGTTGTACTCTTCATCTTATAAGCTTATACTTCTGAAGTTATTATGTCAAGCTAATATTTCAACCTGAAATAATTTTCAGTCTATAAAACACATCTTTAAAAGATACAAACTCCAGATGCTAAAACCTGGTTTATTATACTTTCCCATTTAGAGATGTAGTTAAGAATCAGACAAGACATGCTGGTATGGATGGAAAGAAAGGAAAATAAGTAAGCATACTGGTGCATCCAGTATGGGTATCACTTTAGAGTTTCCTAAAGAGTTAAGAATAAATCTACTTCAAAATCCTGTGATGCCACTCTTGGACATATACCTAAATGTCTATATATCATACTATAGAAACACTATCTTATCCTGTTCATTGCTGCTGTGTTCATAAAATACAGGGGACATAAAGAGCCTGGATATTCAACAACATATAATGAAAATGTGGTACCTATACAAATGGAATTTTATTCATCGAAAAAGAAACAATATACTCTTCATATAATGGATGGATCTAGAATAATCATTCATAATGTTGATTATAGCATTGAATCTTTTTATGTGTATGTTTAAATAGGAGTACCCGGAGAAATTAGGAAACTGGAAGAGAGCCATTGAGAGGCTTCAAGGGCAATAGTAGAATGAAGGTGGAATGAAGATGAATAATGTGACTGGAGGGATTAAGTGAGATGGTAGATGAGAGGACAGGGTGGTAGTGGAAAGGATTTGGAGGTGGATAAGTACTAGTAAAGATATTTTAAAAGGCAGTACTGAATGTCTGTGTGTATGTGTGTGTGTAAAGTTTAAATGGAATTTTATGGAGGGACAACTCCTTTCTTGTGCACCACAGAATAGCAAACAAAATGCCAATGATAGGTGTGGATGGTATCTTCAAGTTATTGGTCAGTCAAATCAGTCGAGGTCCATAGACCCCAAAATATTATAAACTGTTATCTTGCTCTTGTTTATCCTCTAAACTTAAGACTAATAGCTCATTGCTAAAGACCATATAATTGAATTACTGGACTGAACCAAATTAAGCTGTTATTCATCTAGAAACTTTAACACTACCAACCAGCCTTTACAGTGCTGGAAAGTATTACACATGCTCCAGGAGAATTAAAGCAATTGATAGTTTTACTCAGCTATGTAGTTGTGGGCTAAATTAATAGTGGGCCTGACAAGACATGCCTATTAGTGCAGTAATATTACAAAGGTTATGTGAATAGCCAACCACTTTGCCTAGATTTAAAGCACACTGGAAAAGCAACATGTATTATTAGTACTGCTAGCTTAGCTAGTAATATGTGTCAGGGTAGGTCACAAGGCTTAGCAGAGAACTGATTATTATTCTTTTTTTTTAATTAAGAAATAGTAACTTCCCCAAAATTTACCTTTTATACCTTTTAAAACTCTCAATTCTCAACATATACATGTATATGACAATTAATGAATGGACTCAAAGCTAATCAAGAAAAAGAGGATACTTTTTGCCGTGCTCAGGACTAATTGAGACATATGTATCATACCCAGTGACTGGGGACCATTGATGAAGAGAAAGATACATTCTATGAGATAGAGGTAAGGAAATTCTGGAGAAAAACAGTATTTGATGTTCAAAACAGCAGAATTGCATATATAGACTCACAGCAGCTATGATTTCAGGTAGAGGAACTATACAAAAGCAAGCTAGGCAAAAACCCCAGAATGGTGATGAGGAACTCACAAAGTCCTATACTAACTTGAGAGTCATTGACAGTTGCTGTGAAGAGGGAATGTCAGGATTTTTTCATAGATATGACTCCTGATAGGGCTGTTGTCCATGCACCAGTGGAAGTTCAAGTACCCAGATGCATATGGCTTAGTGAATGTAGTATGTTGAAAAAAGAGGACATAAATTTGGGAGGTAAAAGTGGCCCCAGGGATATAGGAAAGGTTGGAGATGAGGCAATGGGTGTAGATTTGATCACAACTCATTGTTTTCACATGGAATTCTTAAACATTTATGGCAGTAATGATTAGAATAATTAGTGGAATTGCCTTGTATGACCTAGAAATTTTAGAAGGAAAAACTGAAAAGTATGTTGATCTTGATTTAACAAGTCACTCAATGCTATGATTTGGAGGAATTAAAAAACAATGCTGATCGTGTATTTATTGCAAGACACACCATAAAGCTTTCCAATGTAAACTACCATGTGAACAACAGGAATTTGTAGAAAGAGGGATGCACATAAATCATAATGTCCACAGTTTGCAGGTCCTTAAAGGAGGACCTGCCTGGTTACATTGGCATCATTGATCAGTATAAAAGGAGTGTCATATATCAAATGGCTGAACTGCATTGGCCCCAAACAAAAAAGTCCTCAGAGAGAGTATGAAGCCAGTACTTCAAAGGGGACAATGGTCACAATTGAAAGGCCTCCATTCAGCTTTGGGCAGGAAGCTTTATAGTCCACACCTGGGGTTTAAATGTTATCAGTATAACCATGATTCTGGAGTCCATGCTTGCAAAGAAGGCTGTGATTTGTCATGCAAGAATTGTCATGAAAATCCAATTATGATTGTTGGATGGAACATGAACAAGCATAATCAGTGTGTGGAGTTTTAAGGGCATGAAAGAAAATGGCAATAAGGCCAAAAGTTAATTCTCATTATCATACCTCAAGTTGGGTCAATGATCAGAAACTATCCATAACCTAAAGATTCTGGTCAAGTTTTCTGTTTTTCAATTAAGACATTAAAATAGCATGACTGCCACATGTACGAGTAAGGTTTTCCACCTGCTACTGGTCTTGTCCCTCTGCCACGCCTGCCCTAATTAATACACGGAGACTCTGTATCTGATATAATTCTGTTGGCCAGTTACTTGTTTCTTATAGGCTAGCTCTATTAATCTAATATTTCCACATGCTTTCATCTTACCAGGGAATGGGGTCTGCGTCTGGTCTCCCCAGTCTCTCCATGCTGATTCCTCCTTACTACTTCCTCTCTCCTCTTTGTCTCCTAGTCCCTCCTCTCTTGCTTTCCTATTGGCCAACAGTACTTTATTCATTAGCCAGTATGAGAAACATATTTACAGAATGACATCTCCCATCAGCCACAAAAATATGTTTTATTTTAGTTTTATTGGGGGGGATTTTCTTGACTTTAAAAAACAAAAGATTGGAAAAACATGCACGACCCCCCACCTTTGCTTATAAAGAAGAGCATTCAATAAGATGACAGGACAGTGCACTATTAGAGCTCACTCAAGGTACTGACTCCTCTAAAACCTCAGAGAAAAGCAAATGGTCTGCAGAAATTAGGAATTCTTAAAGTATATAGGGAGCAAAGCACAAGAATCAACCAATCTCCCTTCTCTTATTAAATTCACAGCAATGATGATTTGAGAGACTATCCATGACTATGAGATGAAAATAGGACTGACTATCCATATAATTATAAATTGCGGTTCCTCTGATTGTAAATTGGCAGCATCATACTGGAGAGCAGGTTAGTACAATACATCAGAAGCTTGAAAACTCTTAGTACATCTTCGTCCACTAAAAACTACTGTCTAAGAAGTCATGAGCAATTCATTCAAAGAATTGTGTGTAAAGAAGCCAATTCCCTGTAATAGCAAAGTATTTAAAACACTCTTAATATGGAAAAATTAGATAGATGTATCATGTTTCCAGTATATTTCAGATATGAAGCAATCAAGTGAAAAATCATGTTTTCTCATGAAGAAATGGTCATGTCATAGTATGAAATGAGAAGGTGTAGGCATCTTGTGATACTGTTTTTGTTTTAAGTGTTGTATAAATATACAGAAAGAAGAACTTCATAATGTATTTGTAGAAGGCATGCTGGTAATGTTTTGTTTGCAATTAATATTTTCTCTAAACTTTTCTAAAGTAAGTATCATCAAATAATAAAATTGTAAAAATTAAAAATGAAAATGAAGAATTGCTGAGATAAAAGAAAAACATAGACTTGGCCAGAAGGTTTATTGCTTCTTAGTTCAATAAATAGAACAAATTAAACTTGGCTTGTACAAAGTATTTTATCATGATATTAGCTGAATGTCACTAATAGCTGCAACCCAAATAATTTTCTAAGATACCAAGATAGTCTAGAAATAGAACTGGGAAAAGTACATACAATAACAAAACTGTATTTGAAAAACAATGTACAAATAAAAGATTCATAAATAAATCAAGCAAATCTTATCGGAATAATTTTAAAACTTTACAAACAGAAGCATTTGACAAATATTTGAGAATTTCATGGAATTAATGCAGTACTTTCAAAATGTCATTGAAAGTATACAGTTTTTAAGGATCACAATATATTTTTTTCTTAAATCTACAATCTAGCAGAAAGTTGTGAAGACAATAGTAAAATCTCAGTTGTCTCAATTGGGAAAAAGTTATCCAATGGAGGCACTTTTATAGCCTCAGGAAAGCAAATTAGTAATGTGCATTAAAATTAAAAATGTATATGTTCTTTGGCCAAATAGCCTACTTCCTGGAATTTTTTAGTAGAAATAGATGTGTAACAGTCACTAGTCATAATTATTGCAGTAATTCTCTCAGTGGAAAACTCTGGGAAACTTCAGAAATATGGGCATGAAAAATATTTAAATAACATCAAATGCCCCTGCACGGATGCCAGGCTCATATTTAAAACTATGAGCAGTCTAAGGGACCTCAGACAGTGGAGCCAGGAAGTATCCCTGATGCACAAAAGGACCTTGTGAATACGTCCCCAATGAAGAGATAACTGCCTTAACCTAGAGACAGGAGAGAAGCCCTAGTACCTACTTCACATGACCTGTCAGATCTACATGACACCAACTGGATGGCATTCCCCTACATATGGAATTTGGGTGGGGGAATGGGATGGGAGGGTGGTTAGGGTGCATGTGAGAGGGCAGAGAGGGTAAAAGGGAGGGAAGGAGGTTGGGAGGGAGTGAGGGAGGGATGGAGGGAGAGAGGGAGAGGGAACTATTTTTATAATTTATGTTTAGGGAAAGAGGTATGTTTGACCTCAGATGAGCAATGAGAAGAAAAGGATTTTATTAAAATCAGTACATCTTAAACATTGTCTTTATGGAGATGAAGTAATTTTAAGCATAGGAATCCAAATCTGATTTTCCCATGTGTACATTTGGAAATACTTTAATAGTCTCTAAATGTATATACATAGAAGCAGGGAGCAAACAGCATTCTGTATTTGATGCCACATTCTGCTCTCAGCTGTAGTCTCATTATGGTCTCTGCTGTATTCTCTTAAGCAGCTCTGGCAAACTTAAAGGAAATTACATGTCTCTTCTGCTGTTATCTGCCAACTGCCTGTGGAGCCTACACTCTCACATAAGAGGTCTTTCATTTCTTAGCACAATCGTTCAGATTGAATATGATATGCCATTGCAAAGAGACAATGAGCATAAAATTGTCTACCATACTGTCTCTTCTGACATTCTACAGAATAAAATACAGTATCAAGCAGCTCAGAATCAACAAGTTGAACCAAATGGTATAGAGATACAAAGATGTAAGATGAATAAACATTTGCTACTGGTTTTCTTTCTTTGAAAGATAACCTTTGGTTAAAGCTATATTAAACTTACTGTGGCATTCCCATTTTTTTTAGCTTTAACATGACTTGTGGCCAAATATGCAATATATAAAGTGATAATTTAATGTGTATGCTTGTGCAGGGTTATATAAACAAAGGTATGTCCATGTTACAACCTACATATATTTGGCTTTATACTAATCCAATAACAGGAAATTTAAAAAATTGATATTACAACATCATCATCTTTTTCTTTACAGCTCCATGTCCCAGCTGGAATTTTTAACTTCTTCATAAAATCCTGAAATCTATCATCTCTTCTCACTATATGTGATTGCAAGGTTTGACTCAGCTATATCTGTATAATTTATTCTCACCATTTTTTTTAGTGAGAAAGTGGGGCTAGAAATCCAAGGGATGTCTTCTGTCATCCCTTGAGAGAGGGAGTCAAAAACCCACAGGAATACATGTCAAGGAAAATGTAATTGAGTGAGCTGGAGGGAGTTCTAAAGCCTCTCATGATAATTTGATTAGTGATGGCTGTCACCCACTTTGACAAATACTTTCCTTATGGAAAATGAAAACATATGGCAAGGACATAGATCACACCTGAGACCATTACTGAGTTGACATTTCTTGTTATGTACCAGTGACTTTGACACCAAGGAAGCCTCAGAGGAGACACATGGGGTGCTCAGCATGCAATTCCTTTGGCCTTCATGCTGCACTATTTTGAAAAATACAGTAAAACATGTGTATCTGTTAGTGTTCAATAGCCTTAATAATTTTAATAATATTTAGCATCATTTATTGTAGGACATTAAAGAAAAGGGAATATAACTTTGGGCATTTCTTACAGAAAGGTGAATATAGAATAATGTTTATTATTGTATCACCTATTATAAATTTAATGCCATATAAAAAAGCACTTATTTTCATTTATTTACTAAAATACCTCAGGATTTCCCTGGAATCCTCATTAGAAAGCTGAAGGATATATGCTAAAACAACTCATTCTCTCCTGCCTCTCTTGCAGATGCTTGTATTGTAACTTCTAAAACCCATAAGCGTGTCTTTGTGGTTGATAAGGAATTTATGAATATAATTAAATTAAGGCTGTTTTTGGAAACTTCTCTCATATAATATACTTTTATCATGTTTCTCACTTCCCCCATGACTCACAGATATTCCCCCAACTCCCTAGCCACCCACCAAACTTCACATTCCTTCTCTCTAAACAAATGAATAAAAGAAGAAAATCAAAGCAAACTAGGAACCAATAAAACATGAAAATGATAAAACAAATGAAAGAAGAAACAAAAGTCCCAATAAGTATCATACAGTCTATTTTCTTTTGGCCAAATTTCCTATCTCCCAAGAGGAATCTAGCCCCCACATATATCTGCAGTAATCACTACTGCACAATGGCTAAACATGTAACATTGTGTCAAAGCCATGGGTATAAGGAATGAAATGATTGGACCTGTGAAAGTCTCTGCTTATTTTAGAGCAAGTCAGCCATTCAAAAAAAGCTTTATATGAGAGAAGTAAAAATCTGGGTATATAAACTCAACTGTTGTCCAAGTGTGAGGCCCTTAACCCAAAGTGTGTGTATCTGTACTCTCCAGTAGAGGAACAAGACTCTCAAGAAGCCCAAAAAAGAGGTAGCCTGAACACTTCAGTGATAAAACAACAGGAGACCCTGTCCAAATAGCAAAAAGTAAGGACAAGACTAATGCCCCAAATTGCCCTTGTTCTCTGATCTTTAAATAATGAATGGCGTTGATGCATGCACTTTCAAGCACACACACACACACACACACACACACACACACACACACACACACACTTGCAAACTCAGAAAATGAAAATGGCTTGTATCAGAAATGGAAAGACTTCCAAAACAATAGACAGAAATGCATACCCTGAAGCATAGCCCTCTTAGATCTGAGATGATGCATGAAAAGTAAAAATGAGGATAAAGCTGAGGGTTTTACTGCTACCTCAGGAAGGTATGGAAAAATTCAAGAGCTATATTTTATTGTGCTAACCATTCTGACAAGGGATGACACAAAACTTTTAAGAAATGGAGAGCTAGTGGTAACTTAAGAGACACAGATCCCAGGGCAAGATGAACATGAACTTAAGACCTTACAGATTTCAAACAAAATTTGAAGGCAAAATCCACAGGGAGGATGTTACATATTTGTTAAAAAATTTAGATTTGGTTCAGGTATTACAAGCTGTATGTGTTTTATAGACTATTTAAATTTGAAAGAAGCTGGTTTCACATGTTAATCCCAGTTCCTATACCCTCCACTCCTCCCCTGCTCTTCCTACCAATCTGAAGCCCATCCCTTTTCTGCTCCCCAGGGAGGGTAGAGCCTTCCATGGGGAGTCTTCAAAGTCTGTCATCATTTGGAGCAGGGCTTATACCCTCCCCCATGTGTCTAGGCTGAGGGAGTATGGCTATATGTGGAATGGGCTCCCAGAATCCATTCATATACTAGGGATAAATACTGATCCACTACCAGAGACCCCATGGACTGCCCAGTCCTCATAACTAATACCACATTCAGGGAATCTGGGTCTGTCTTATGCTGGTTTCTCAGCTATCAGACTGGGATCCATGAGCTCCCCCTTGTTCAGGTCAGCTGATTCTGTGTGTTTCTCCAACTTGGTCCTGACCCCTTCGCTCATCACTTCTCCCTGTCTGCAACTGGATTCCAAGAGTTTGGCTCAGTGTTTAGCTGTTGATGTCTGCTTTTGCTCCCATCAGCTACTAGATAAAGTCTCTAGGATGGCATATAAGGTAGCTATCAATTTCATTATCGTGGAAGGGCATTTACAGTAGTCTCTCCACTACTGCTTAGATTCTTAGTTGATGTCATCCTTGTGGATCTCTGAACATTTCCCTAGTACTAGATTTCTCTTAAAACCTATAATGGCTCCCTCTATTATGGCATCTCTTTTCTTGTTCTCCTCTATTCTTTCCCTGACTCAATCTTCCTGCTGTCATGTCCACCTCTCTCCTCTTCTTCCTCCTAAATACCCCTCCTTTCCCCCCAATTTGCATGGTGGATCTTGTCTCTTTCTCCTTCTCCAGAGAACCATGTATGTCTCTCTTAGTGTCTTCCTTCCTAGCTTTTCTGGCAGTGTAGATTGTAGCCTGGTAATTCTTTGGTCTATGTCTAAAACCCATGTGTGAATGAGTGCATAACATATTTGTCTATTTGTGAAAGCATTATTTGTAATAGCCAGAACCTGGAAGCAATCTAAATGTCCCTCAACTGAAGAATGCATGGAGAAAATGTGGTACATTTACACAATGGAGTACTACTCAGCAGGAAAAAAATATGGAATCTTGAAATTCTCAGGCAAAGGTATGGAACTAGAAGAAACCATCTTGAGTGAGGTAACCCAGTTACAAAAGGAAATATTTTTAAG
The DNA here is from genome assembly GCF_943737965.1 of Phodopus roborovskii. Classification (NCBI taxonomy): domain Eukaryota; kingdom Metazoa; phylum Chordata; class Mammalia; order Rodentia; family Cricetidae; genus Phodopus; species Phodopus roborovskii. Next base: position 15,557,145 of record NW_026126410.1, read on the forward strand.
ATGGTTACAGAATAATCTCTCTCTCTCTCTCTCTCTCTCTCTCTCTCTCTCTTTCTGTGCATGTGTGTGTATGCATGCACGTGTGTGTGTGTGTGTGTGTGTGTGTGTGTGTGTGTGTGTGTGTCTACACAGACAGGAACAAAAATGAACCAGAATAATCATGAGTGTTCTTAACAGAGGGAGAGACAAATACTGAGAGTCTTCAATAGGAACAGGCTATTGTGTTTATAAAATAATCTCCAGAATGTCCTTTAGTATCCAATTTAATTTCACATGGACTACTTTTCATTAATCAAACAGCATATTAGAGTTATGTTTTAAGCAATATAAAAATGATATGCTAAATAAAAAAATACCATCAATACTTTGTTGATTTTAAAATGTTTTCCTGGTACCCAATTCTTTTCTATGTGGCTCTATTACATTCAAGATATTTCTCTAGGCAAAAGCTTAAATGTTGCCCTTTCTTATTGCATGGTACATGTTTTTCTCCTTTTATGTATGTGTAGAATTAGGTATTGTATTCCTAAAAATGTTGTCAGGAGTCACTAAATTACTGTGATTTTAAATGACCAGCTGTATATCAACTGCTCTAAAATTAATCATTATGTTAGAGTTCATTAAAAGAAAGCAGATAAAATGAAGGTAACATAAAATTTCCAGAAGAATAATCTGAAGTGAGATACTTTGCATCTCAGGAACATTATAGCATTAGCACTAGTTTTATCTATACTTGTTTGTCATTGTCTAAAACTACAACACCTTTCTTTAACTACAGTGCCTTCAAATGTGATGTTTCTAGTTTACTTTTTCATACATATTTTATAAAACAAATTTAAGACTAACATATTTATTACTGGAAAATATTTTGTTCAGTAGATAGTCATGTGGGAGAACAGGTAAAGATTACACACACACACACACACACACACACACACACAAACACACACAAATACACATCCATTTAGAATACTTTCCTTGGAGGAATTAGTGACAATGGATAATTTTGTTAATATCTTAACAGTCATGGCTTTGCTATGGAAAATTTTCCACTTGTTAATGTTTTAACAATACACCTCTACATTTATGGGTATGCTGGTTTGCTTAACCCTCACATACGTTTATTCTAGATTATGTAAGTGTGATGTAGGGCCCATTAGTCTCATGGCTTGCCATAGAAAAATGAAATGATTGCTTGGACAGTGTCCCATGCCCTAAGCACTTTTCAAGACAATAACCAGCATGATAAATTGCCATATTTTATTTTGTTCATGAATTAAATAGAGAGTAGAAATAGAATTAAGAGGTTGAGAAAACCTATTGTAATTTAATCCAAAACTATTTAACATGTTCATATACTCAATTGAATGGTAATTTTTATTATATATTTTGTATGAAAATAAGACATATAATAATAATAATAAAAGACAGAAGATGAGTAATTGACTTCTTTTACTCTTCTTCTCAGACACATGGCTCCCATGGCCAGTAACCTTTCAACATCAAATTTCTCTAACAATCCTCTAAGGATGATATATTAATACCTTTATTTGTGTTGTGACTTTTGGTTAATTGTTCAGAAAGAAGGACTGAAGTTGTGTCTGATTATATATCAAGTCAAATGTACATTTGCTGTTTTAGTATAATGCTTATTCCCTTCAGTGGAAGAGAAACCTCCACCATTATTCCTCCAAAACACAGTTGCTAAGGAGACTGCTCAATGGGGAAATTCATGATTATGTAAGCATGAAGACCTGTTATTTTCAGATCCTCTACATTTGCATGACTAAGTGGGCAAGAGCATGGGATGCTCCTATAATCCTAGTGATGAAACAGGAAGATTATTGGAGTTCACTGGACTCCACTGAAAGACCCTGTATACAACCACCCACCCACTCACCCTCCCACCCAACCAATCAAAAGAGTGATATAGAAGGCAACTGACATCAGTATCCAGGTTTCATACACATACACATACAAGTATGCATACCCACACAAGCAATTTGTACACACACAAACCCTGATTAGTAATAAAGACTTAACCATTCTGAAACTACTTTTTCTTGTTAACCAGCCTTGAGAGCTTCATTATTATTGAGTCAAGAATATTGTTTAACAATTTATCAGTGCTTGTGGTGACTTAAGCCAAGCAAGGAAACTGTATTGTAGTCTGCAAATGCTTAATGGATGGAAGTTTTAATTAACTTTAGTGCTAATCATTAGCACATAAATCCAATATTTGTCTTTACATAACATGCCTAGGCAGATGCAATTTGTTTTACAATCATAAGAGACTAATATTTTCCTAAAATGTGGTAGACACTATTTTGTCACTACAGTATGTATTACTGAAATCCATCTGTTATGTTTCCTTTTAATGAGCGACAACAATGAGCCCATAAATGATGCTTTTACAGACCTCTGGAGGAGTCATGCCTAATTGTATACACTAATATATTTCTATTTCATATTTATTTCATTTTATGTGTTTCAACTTTTGTGAATGTTTAATAGCAGTTTGCCTGAACTTTCCTTTGAAATGTTACAGTTCAAAGGGTACAGATATTTTGCATTTTGCGAATTTGTTGCATTAACTGTTCAGGTTTAGAAGTCAAAGAAGCTGTTTTTGTTTCATTTGGAAAACAAGAAGTCTCCAGGACTAGGTCCAATGAGGTTAGCAATGAGGTCAGTTAGTTGGAAGCCTTAGGGAGATATTTCAGTGGAGCTCTTAAATCAGACAAATAGCACCAATCCAGAAAGGAAAACTGCAGGAGATGACAATGGTAGCTCTTGTCAGTTACAGCATATATTGTACTTGCAATACGGTAAATAATGCTTATATGTCTTGTTCAAGTGTTATGTTGTAATAATAACACTAACATTTGGAATATAGCAAGAGAATATCATAAATGTAACCCTCTAGTGACACAAGGCATTTAATTGGTATTCTAAGCAAAAACAAAATTCAATGCTTTTTTGCTTGATATCATCACTCTTCTTCCAGGTTAGTGGTGCATCTTTTAGATAAGGTCTCTCATAGTAGTCAATGCTGCCCTGGAATTCAGTACATAGTATAAACTAGATCTTGAACTTATAAGAATCTTAGGCACTCAGCCTCTCAGTTTTTGAGATTCCATGCATCCACTTTCATGCCCAGCATTGTTGATTTCTGTTCCTCACATTCAAGCTTGTAAATAATAGGTAGTTATTGTGGGAAAGAAATTAATTGCATTAGCATAATTTAGCTTCTCAAACACCTGTACTGCATGGCATCAAGATTACCTTCAGTCTTAGGTCTTTGGATAATTATGAGACGATGTGTGCTGTCACCATCAACTCAATTTTCCAACAACCAAATTTAGAAATTAATTATCCTTCCCTCTTTTCTTAGTCATTTTATCTGTAAGTGAGACACTAGGAATGGTCCCCCATACTTAAAATATATTAGTTTCAGATGCACATTTCTTAACAACAACAACAAAAACTCTTTGCCATGATATCTGTAGCTCTGCACTCATTATATTTTTCTTTCTTGATTGTCTAAAATATCTAGATAAGCTTCAAGAATAATTGAGTATTGATTTTTATAAGAGTTTTTTTTCCCTACTACTTTGGTTGAATACTCTTCAGCAAATGCAATTTAGACACCAACTTTAAAGGCATTGCACTAAGCCCTTGAGTTAAATATTCAATCAGAGTCTTTTCCTTCTCAAGATATTCCACTGGTTTGTAAGCATCTGTTTTCTCTTCAACAATGACAAATGGAGTAATTAACACATGCACATACATGTATGTATGTATACATGCCTTCAAAATATAAATAGTATTGGTTTAATGATTATGTCTTATTCATTAATGAGTTCCTAAAGGTTGAAGTAGGTCTCCACTATTTATAAAGGTACAACATAAGCTTATTTATTAATCTTTTTTCAAATAATTTACTAATTTTCACTCAACAAAGTTGTTATAGTTCTTTCACTTAATCTACAGTGTCTGTAAGCTCCAGATGTTTGAGAAAAAAATTCTTTTTTAATCACTTAAATTTCAATTTAAGCTTTCCACTTAGCAGCTTCTCAGCATGTGTTCTTAATGGATTAAAGAATATCAGATTCTGAAGGCATAGACAAAAAATTAAAGACATTAGATATTTTTCTGGTATGTAAATAGTTTAACATTTTATTATTGCATGAGTACTGAATTGCCACTGTGAGGAACATTTAATGTTCATTAAAACCCAGTTTACCCCATTTGAAAGCTATTTACTATACATAAACGTGAAATGAATAAAAAAAAATCCAATATAAGTGTAAAGTGCCAAAAACCAAATATTAAAAATTACCCTACTAAAGTAATTTGGAAGAACATTAGTTTAAATGATTAAAGATAAAATTTATCTATAATCAATGATTATTAATTTTGATACTTTGTTCTTTTGGAATTTATGTCTTAAAAACTGCTGCTGAGTACAAACTCATTAACATTGGAATTGATTTCCCTTAATATATGCAATGAACAGGAACCCAAACTGGGTACCACTGTTTGAGATGATTATTCTGAGTTTAATGCACTTTGTGCAAAAATTAATAGCACTAATTTTGAATGCTGATTTTCATTTTGGGAAGCCAAAGCATGTTTTATAATGTTTATTTATTCATGTATTTACTTCTGTTTTATATATATATATATATATGTGTGTGTGTGTGTGTGTGTGTGTGTGTGTGTGTGTGTACATTTTTTGACAATTGTGTTTGTGTGTGTGCACATATGTGTATATGCAGTTGGATGTTATAAGTTGCATTAGATGCCTTTCTCACTGACTCTCTTCCATTATGTTTTAAGACAAGGTCTAGCACTGAAGCTAGGAAAAAATCCTTGAATTTTCTTCTACTTCCCATTGTTGAGATTACAAGTATACACATCCCTCCACCTGGCTTTAATATGAACACTGGAGATTTTAACTCATGTCCTCATGGTTTCATGGCAAGCACTTTGCATCCTGATCTCCCTAGTCTCCCTTGTTCTAAAATTACTAGAAATCTATGATGTAAAGTGAACAAAATTTGAAACCTTGGATGAAGTATTTGTACCTCTGACTATTCTATTCACTTTTCACAATGCCTTTACAAAACAATGCTTTGCATAAAAGAACAAAATGGTCATGAATCATACATCTTGCTTGTATCAGTGACAAAATTTGATCTTGGCTTCAACTTCCCAGTTAATTTACCATGTAAATAACATCCACATCATCACATATTTCTGCTAAAGCAAAAGTCTGTCCATAAGAAAGATGAAATAGAGAGAATTACTCCAAAAGAGTTGTGATAAGTAATGTGAAGGTCAGTCATCATTTTCATATGAGCTTGGCATAGACTCACCTAGGAGATATGTGAATGCCAACTCCAGTTGCTTCTGTAAGTGTTCTTCAACTTGAATAATGAAGTAAGTAAGACCTTCTCTAAAGCAGGACAAATAGGTGATCTAAAGATGCAGAATTAAAGAGGAGAAAGAAGGTGGGCACCTGAGTACCTACATTCTGCATTCTGTGTACTTCTTGGTCAGTACTAAATAGTATAGCTCATCTCTAGTATATGATTTTGCTACCATGGTATTCCACACAAGTTTGTGTCACTTAGCAACCATGAGCTAAACCAGTTGAAGCCATAAGTCACTATTCACTTCAGTTTCCTATCGCGGTTAAATAAGGATCAGGATAAACAAATAAGCCCAATAGATGTTTATTCAGGGAGAAATAACTTACAACCTAGACAGATGAACACCAGGGAATTCCACCCGATGCTCTGCTGTCCCAGTCACACCAGCAAGAGAGCTTTTCCCAGCTCTCTCTCCCACCTCCTTCCACAGGTCACTTCTGCCCATGGCTCCACCCCCCAATGGGCGTGGTCAGTGCCACAGAAGGACTATTTCACTACAATTCCCCTTTTAGTCTAAAGAAAAGATTTAGGCTTAATACAAAACTATATACAAAACAGTGAATAACAAGTGTGCTCTAAGAAAAGGAAAATCGAGAACAAAATGACCTACATATCTAGTCCTATGGTGAAGGCATAATGGAGTTTACAATAGAGTTGTCCTAAGCTAGAAAACTTAAGTCTAGTACCTAATATATCTAACTAGGAAGAGAGAATAATAGTTGTGAAAGTTTAATCTTCAACCTCATCAAGACCTGAGAAGGAAAATAACAATACTAGAGTGTAGTGGTAGGAGATTTTCTTGCTATCTATTTCACCAATTTATAAACAATGACCAAGGAGCATTCAGTGAAATGATTTTTGACTAGGGACCTAGGAGTTGAGACTTTCCTAACCACACCTTTTAAAATAAATAAATACAGACACAAAATGAGATCAAGAAGTGCAAATTGTTTTGGGTACTAAAAATTGATGATTTGACTAGGACATAGCAGAACAGAGGTTTGACACAGTGAAAACACATTATAAGGTAATCTAGAGTCTAGAAACTCCGATTTATAAACTCAGGTTTCAATGACATATTTGTTTCTCTCTCTTTTTAAATAAGCTGAATTGAAAAATTTAATCCTTTGAATAAAAATGATTTAGAAATTACCATGGAAAACAAAGATAATACAATATAAATGTATATATTCACAGTGCATTTTAACTGAACTTGACACATTGTTAGTAATCAAATTAAAATTCTAGCATTTAATAATTTTTCTCTTTTTGCTCCTCATTTGGTCATAAATATAACATCACATACTCAGTGCCTATCGGGTACTGGTATACCTTACTTCCTATAGATACAAAATTATATATTGATATTAAAAATCATTACCACATAAAGATATATAAAGAAAGTATGTATTATTCTTTGGTTTAAAAAGTATATACATATATATATATATATATATATATGTGTGTGTGTGTGTGTGTGTGTGTGTGTGTGTGTATGTGTGTGTGTGTGTGTTTGTGTGTGTGTATGTGTGTGTGTGTATGATTACATACATACATATATAATCTTGAAACCAAGATATCCAACAGTTACACAATTAACTTTACATACTGGAAAGGCTTGATTGTAAAATGGCTCCATCGATTCATATATTTGAACATTAGATCCTCAGTGGATTCTGATGTTTGGAAAGTAATGAGATTTTTTTTTTCTGTCTTTCTAAAGAAAGTAAGGTTATATTTTCTTCCCCATTTCCTGTTCTCTTTCTCTGTTTCCTCTCTGCGAATAAAAATGAAACTTGCCAGGTTTTTTCTCCTGCCACATGTTGCTTATTCCTTTTCATATGGGTTCTAGCCCTCTTGTATGATAAGCTAAAACAAACTATTCTTTAAGGTACCTTTGGTAGTAGTATTTGAAGATAGCAGAAAAAGTAATTAATACAGAAATTTGTACCAACAGAGTGGGGTTCTTTTGGTAAAACTCTATCTTGATTTTTGAAAAATGTGAAACTTTAGAAGTTTTCTTTAGAGAAATGGTTGACTACCACAAACATAGTGTAATAGCACATTCTAGTACAGTTCTGGATGATGTGGAAGGTAATGTTAACAGTATAGACCTGGTTGAGGAGCATTCGGAGAGTAAAACGGGATTCTGTTAGTCACCAAATGTCTTCTGTCTATGACTTGCAACTTTCAGGTAGCTAAAACTGAAAGAACAATGGGCTGAATTCTTTGGTGGAAGAAATGCTAGACATCATAACACTAAGTCTGTGGAATGTGGGATGGTTATTAGCATGTTACTTTCCTACAGGTATACAATGTAAAAGAACATGGGAGCCTGACTAAAGTGAAAAATGGCCATGATAAGAAGGAAAATAAGTTGGTGACAAGTGCCTTTGTCACAGCACTCTGGTGGCAGAAATAGGCAAATCCCTGTGTGTTTGAGGCCAGCCTGGTCTAAAGATTGAGTTCCAGGATAGACACCAAAGCTACAAAGAGAAACCCTGTCTCCAAAACGAAACAATATAAAATAAAAAAAATGAAAAAAGGAAAAGAACACTTGGATGCTTTCATTTTTTTTGTGGTGATAATGATGATAGTATATTTCTTAAATGTTTTTAAGATTATAATTACATCATTCCACTCTTCCCTTTCCTCCATACAAATCTTCCCATAAACACACCTGAAAATTGCTCCTTTTTTCTACCACATGACTCCATTTCCTTTCATTTTTGATATATATTTTAGAGTTGTCCATTTGGTATTGGATAATCAATTAGTGTTCTCATCCTTAGGAAAGAATATTTCTCCTATTTACAACAGAGGGTTGAGGTCCCTGAAGATTTCCCCATCTGTGTTAGCAAGCCTATTTGTGTTCTCCTATATGGAATCATTTGTAGGTAGCCATGTTGGTGAGACTTTATGAATGAAGCCTCTGAAGTTACTAAGCAACATGACCTCAGAACAAATGCCCTAATTCTCTGTTACAATCTTTCTGTCCCATTTTGTGTAACAAATCTGAGCCCTGGGAGCAGAAATTGTGTTATAGATGTAGCAGTTGGAACTAGGCTCTACAACTTTGCATTTTGATAAGTAGTTTTGTGTTTCTGTAATGGTCTAGAGATATGTTGCAAAGAGAACATTCCTTGATGAACTGTGAGAACTATACTTATTGTTGATATAAGGACAAATATTTAGAATGTAGTTAAGGATTCTGCTAGTTTAGTAAAATGGAGGTTATAGGTTCTCCTCCAGTATCCATGACTTTACTAGCCCTGGGTATTTAGTTGGCTAGGTTTCCAGGACAAGGTATATGCCCTTGTTTGTGATTGCATTTTAGTGGGTATAAGCTCAGTTAGAGAGCTGTTTGTTACAATCAAAGTATGTATGTCATTACTTTGTGAACACATGATTATTGTGATATGCTGATCATGACTGTGATTCATAGGCATCACAACTTGGTAGCATTGTTAGTTTTGTCCTTCTTTGAAATGCTGGCATGGTGGCTTTTGTTGCTACAGCCAATACATATAATGACAAAAAGTGGGATGTAATTGTAGAGAAAATTATTGTCATTACAGAGAAGCCTTCTACTCTGCCTTGGAAAGATAATAAAGGTGCTTTCAGGAAGAGACCCCATCCATATAAAGTTCCGATTTGAGAGCTGAAATGTGTAAGTGATTTCTATTCCTAAAAAAAAGCTGTAATATCTGACTTCCAAATGCTCAGAGTACATCCCACACTGCCAGCATGTTTTTGCAGTGTCACTCACTTGGAAATGTCTGTAGGAGCATGAAGATACAAAAGTAAAGTGGTTGTCGATTCTTCATTTTCTATGTAAGAGAACTCGGACCATGAAAGTTATGGCAGAGTAAGAATTTCCAAGAGAAGTCCCTGAGAGGCAATTGACATAGGCTGTGATGATGAAGCCTAGACAGTAATAAAGAGAGCACAATGTTAGAGATAGCATTGTCCGGAGACTTCTGACAATTATAGCAGCATACCATCAGTGGAACTAGCTAAGGGAGCCATATGTGTTTCAGACAGAAATGCTTCAAGGATGCTGCCATCTAAGCCCTTCAAAACTCTCCTTGCTAGACATGAATATCTAGGACTTGGTGATTGAATTTTGAGGTTTGGGTCTTGTTTTAATCTAGTCTTTTCTCACTGAGCTCCCACTCATATTTTTGTTTTGGCATGGTAATTTATGGGAGTGTGTTTTCTACAGAGAGGTCATGATAAAGGAATTGTCTTGAGTCACAGAAGAGGTTATATTTTGATCTTTTGAATTGTACTATAAAGGAGTGAGACTGTTAAAGACTGAGTACTTATGAAGTAATACTGGTTACATTTTATACAAAGAGACCACCATGAGCCTCTGAGGCATAGGAACAAAATACTGTTGTTGTTTCAATGGGAAATGTCCTCTGAAGACTTATTTATTTGAAGAATTGGTCACACTTTGTGGCACTTATTTATAAGTTTATGAAAATGTTAGGAGATGCAGCACTACTAGAAGTCATTCTTGAATGGGCGCTCTCTCTTTCTCTCTCTCTCTTTCTCTCAGCTTCCTTCTCCTTTTGCAGTACCATGTCTTTCTTATCAATAATTCTTCTTTAGTTGTTATAAGTCATGATAATTTATCATAGTAATATAATATGTATATTATTTCTACTAGTCTAGCAAAAGATGTGTTCTGATAATATGGTATTGAAACACTGAAAATACAGTTCAGATGGAAGATTCAACTTCACACAGGAAATAGGATTAATTTAAAGGTTATTAACTATAAACAGGGCACATAAATAAATGTTATCAGTAGTCATGCAAGGAAAGCATTTTACAAAATGATTTATATTATCTTTATTTTTGACAGTGTTTAATTGGTATTGATTATGTACCTTAGGACATTAAGTATGTGATTTAAATAAAAAAAATGCTTTTGCTGATCCTACATTCGAAACAGCTGGACAAAACAGCCCTACAGACCACAGCCAGGATATCTGAATCTTCTTCGAATCCCCCAAGACAGCACCCCTTACCAGCAGGAAGTAGTTTGGAAAGAACGACGCCCAAATTCCCAAATATTGTGTATAAATGTTTGTTTTCATTTAATTGGACTGTTATATAAAATTAAATAAAATTAAAAAAAAACAATTAAAAATTCAGTGTGCCAATTTCTTGGTGATTTTGAACAAAACTTTGATTTGCTTTTATCTTTTCCTAGTATAAGGATTGTTTTCTTCTTCCTTTGCATCTGCACTCTAACAGTCCCATATTACATACAAAATTGCAGCTGACTGAAAATTAGTGTTAAAAGGATTCCTCTCTCTTTTACATTAATGGAAAATGTAATTACCCAGTGTTCTTTTAAGTGAACTTCTTTGGTTCTCTTCAGGTCGTACACATGTATGTTTTTAGATAGATGGAATGTAGTTTTGTACGCTTCAAACTTTTATAGTTCCTCTCAATTTCAAATTTAAGCCTTTAAATACACACATGCTTTAAAAAAAATTCCATTAAGTTCTGACTTCAGAGAATAAGACATTAGTTGTTATGGTGTTACTCTTGAGTTGCTTAAAAATACAGTTTTTGGTAACATTCTTTCACTGAAAAATAGCAAATTACTACCATAACTATAGTAGCAAAGGAACCTGTGTGGGTGCCAAAAGCTAAAATACCCTAGGAAATGTAAATTTTCTGATGCTTCTAGAAATTTCACTGAAAGCTCGTGGTATTGAAAATAATTTCTTCAAATGATGCCAAATGTCATGTTATAGTCAAGCAGCCATTCAATAATCAAATAATTAAACACAGATTTCCTATTATCCTTGGTTCTCATCTCAAAAGGGAAACTTTGATGACTACTTACTTTTCATGATGTGAGGTCCATTCTTAATCTTTATTATAGTTGAGTTGCCATTACATAAATTATTATTATTGTATGTGGGCAAACAGTCAATGTTTAAGTTCTACATTCAGGTCTTTAGGAACATAGACTACTTTATTCTCTGTTGGAATGCTATACCAAGTAAACAAGCTTAGCATTTTTCCTGGCACATTCCAGGGTAGCATTCCTTCACCTCTAATTTTATCTCTTAATTTTCTATGTAAACTGAGCATACAAAGAATGGTATCCAATATTTACAGTGGGATTCACTTAAACAGTTAGAACCAAGGTAGCTTAACAGCAGAATAAAGAGATGCATTGGAAACATAAGCAAAGATAGATAATATGCTGAATATCATATCTTTTTTAGCAATTGTAGTAAATATTACCTGTTAAACATTCTTATGCAAGTCTTTGTGTGAACAATTTATTTATTTTCTATGTGTGTAAGCATCTATGAATATAGCTGTTGGGTTATATAAGAATCTTCTTCAAATCAATTGGCTTCAAAATCCTGCTTCTGAGTTAATTCTAAGTAAAGTTAAATTTATTTAATTTGTCCTTTGTATAATAAAGTCCTATGTGTGTTCTTGTGTTTTGAATTTTCAGGGAACATTAGGTATTCAAATAATAATATAAAAGCTCAGGATCTCTCTCTCTCTCTCTCTCTCTCTCACACACACACACACACACACACACACACACACACACACACACACAGAGTCAGGATATACTTGCTAATATCTACTTATATGTTTTACAAGTCTCATGATTTCTAAACTAGATCCCAGTGCCCAACCAATTATATGCAGTTTAGTCATCTGCTATGGCTTTGGGTAGATATTGTTCTCAAACATTAAAAACCCCAAATCTTCCATCATCTGCTGACAGGCTGGTGTGTGGCAAGGACCCCATATCCTATTCCATCTGTTTGAATTCTCCATTTCAGATTCTGCAAAATGCCTGTGCACATTTTTGGGTTCAGACACTTACACAGTAGAGAAATTATCTTAGCGAGTCTAAGGGTCTCTCATGTTTCTGAATCTCACTATTCAGTTCTTTTGTAGAATTCTTTCTTGCCACAAATTGCTAAGAAAACACTTGATTTTGTTCTTCTATTTTCAATAAGATTTGTCATATTCAGTTAGAATACCTAAGAATTTTCAGATCTCTGGTTCTAGATTGAATTTTCCATCTTTGGACAAAAAAAAAAAAACATATACATATACATACATAAATATATATATATATATATATATATATATATATATTTCACATTTTATTAGGGATATTTCTAGAATCACAGCACCAGATGTATAAGAAGCTAGGCCCACAGAGTGCAACCCTTTGCCTTTATGCAGGTCATCAGATGATCTCCCAGATAAATGGTTCTCTTTCCTTACCATTCTTTTCAATAATAGAAAGGTTATTCCTCATTCCAAGTCGTTATAATACTTAATAACCCTCACTATCTGGTTATTTTTCTTTTTTTAATATTTTATTATTTTGGTTTTACCAGACAGGGTTTCTTTGTGTAACAGCTCTGTATGTCCTAGAACTCGCTTTGTAGACTACGTTGGCCTCAAACTCACAGAGATCCACCAATCCACCTGCCTCTGCCTCTTATAATGCTGGAATTAAGGCATGCACCACCACTTCCCTGCCAGTATTTTTCTTTTAACCTCTCTAAGAATTAGATATGGAATTTGTTGATGTCCACAGTCCCTGGCCAAGCTTTCTCATTTTTTGCATGACTTAATTTGCTCGATTTGAAGATGCTATTTTTTTTAGACCAATACATTTTATTTTTATCATCTTAGTGGGTATTTCTGTCAAAGCTTTCTATAGGTACTCACAATCAGATTTAGAATGACCCCCTCCATTTGCTGTGGGCAGAATGGGACAAATGTTGAGAGTCTTCATAGTTTCCTAAGAATAGTTTTGTATTAAAAAGGCAGATGGCTTTCTATGTAGCTGATAGATTCCCAGTTAGTGTACATCTGTGACAGGAATGGGAGGTGTTGGCTTTGAGGTTCTATTTGTGTTCATGGGACATCAAATATAAACTTGAGTATCTTCCACATGGGTGAAGGCAGTAGTCCTGGGAATTAACTGCAGAATTTGGCCCTGGTGATACTGTTTCCTTCATTACTCCAAGGCAAGCAGAACTTACTCTGTGGTTAAACCCTTTGTGATTCCAGCCACTTCAGGCCAATAACACATTCTAGAAGGGACATGCGGCCCCTCCAAGGCATGTCATACTCCTGGATATTTCAATTCATGATTTTTAGGTTCAAAAGGTGAAAAAAAAAAGTCCTAGAATTGATATGTGATGAGAGATTAAGTGTAGAGTTTGAAAGTTGGATACGTAACCCAGATTCGATCTTCTTGTTAACAAAGAAAAGCATGTATTACTAGCATCAAATACATTTGACTCCTTCTATGTTTCAGCAAAAGAAAATGAACATATAACCAGGGATCTGAAGTTGCTGAAAGATCAGAAAAAAAAGAGTGTAAGCTTTTTATGAGAAGTGTTACATTCTATAAATGATCAGAATTTTAGAAGTGTTTTTCTATTGAGCTGTTATTCATGTGCTACTGGAGTCAATCATAAATAAGATTTGCACCTGCAATGTCCCTCAGAGGTTCATGAATCTGAGGTCCTATCCTACAACTGGTGATACCATTTCAGAAGGTTGCTGAGCCTTAAAGTGTATGGCCTAGGTAGTAGGATTGTTAAGTAGAGTGGTAACTGGAGGAAGTCTCAAAGATAACATCTGTTTCCAGTCTGACTCTAGTTGTCTGTTTCCCAAGCCACCAAGATGTGAACGAGCTATACCCCAAACTTCTTGCTACTATAAGCTAAGTAGTCCTACTTGATAAGCATTTCCTCATTATGAGGAACAGTTCTTCTGACCTGTGAGCCAAAGTGTATCTTTTCTACCTTTTAATAATAGTTTCATTGAGTATTTGACCACTATGGCAAGAAAAATAATTATACAGACATATTAGCTGTTATTGAGAGCTTAGATTTGCCAGGGAAGTCCTTTATAATGTATGATAGCTGATATTCAGCAATGCTATGGGGAGATGGTCCAAATCAGGTGCTGAGTAGAAGACAGAATTAGGGAACAAGGAAGAAGAAGGAGTGGATCATGGATGATGGTGAAGAAAGAGTGAGTACCTTTGCCAGGGAACTTTAAATTGCCCCATATGGGGGAATATGTTAGTTCAAGGAAGGCCATGATGAGGCTATGACTTCTTAATTTGTTTTCTGGTTAGAGTCAATTTCTAGTTTGCAGGAGGGAATATTTTGAAAAATTTCACAACACCTTATGCTTATATTCCACAAAAGGAAACCTTGACATCTAACATCTTTTTCATACTGTTTTTACAAGCAGTACCTTTTGTGATATATATTCATATGCATTTTAAATATAATACATTTTAAAGAAAACATCAGAAGTTTTAAACTTACATGATAACCACAAATGCAGATGATAGACAAGGCTTTCAAGGATGGAGGTATGTGAAATAATGGAACTGACAAAAATGTAAAATAGCTACAAGGCTTCCATGCAATGTTACTAGTCAGCCACCTAGAACACTTTTTCTCTGTCCTTTCTCTGTTCAGAAAAAAAAAAACCACAGAGAGATGCTGGGAAAACTCTTTCAGAGCTGTTCTTTGTCAACTGTTGTATCCCTTGGCATCTGGTGGCAGTGGGCACAACAGCAGGTAGCACCCGCTACTGCAATGGCTTAGTAGAGGTTTCGGGCTTAGAGATAGTCAGTCCAAGGATGTTTCTATTCTTACTTCAGTCTAGGACTTTTGGATTCTTCAGCCCATGCCAGCAGGAGATGTTACAGCTCCAAGATTTAAAATGTCTAAGTCTCTCTTTACTTACAGTCTCCACTACTGTCCCCACTGGGCCCTTGTCACACCACTGCCAACTCTGAAACCACTGCCTCTTTACTTCTGAGGTCACCATGGCTTCACCTCTGCCATTGTTCATGTCACTGGCTGTTTGGCAAAACTGCCCTGGTCCTGCTGCTTTGCTGCTTGCTAAAGTTCTGCCTTTTTTCATTTGTCAAGTAAATGTCTACTTTGCTGCTCTTGTAATTTGACATCCTGACCTTTCTGCTGTTCCCATTGTTCAGTTGTCAAGCAGCGAGCCTGATTCACTGCATTTTGAACTCCACTTTCTCAGTCACAGTGGCTCCTTTATCTGCTCTGTAGGGCTAATATTACAACACTGGAAAAGGTAGGGCAATAGAACAGTTCCTGGTCACATCACCAAATGAACCAAAGACTCTGTTTACATGTACAGTGAAAGTATTTGTACCAATGTCAGCAAATCTTTCATGCTGATGAGATCTGGAAATCTCAATATAATAATCATAGCAGCAGACACGATTCTTCTGACATTAGTGGAGTGGTTTTAAATTTTAAAATATATTTTTAAATTAACATACAAAATAATGGGTTTCGATATACATTCATAAATGTATTCTGATACACCATGCCATTATTCACACACAGGGTTCCTCTATCTTTACAAGCTGCCTTTTTCTTACTGTTCCCTTCTTCTCTTCAAATAGTCACTTAAACTTTTATTTATTTGTTCATTTCCTTGTTTTTAAGACCAGGACTCTTGTAATACAAGATGGACTTTTGCTTGCATTATAGCTAAGGATGACCTTGTACTCCTATCTTTCTATATATACCTTCAAGAGCTTGGATTGCAGGAATGCCCAATTAACACTTTATTTAAACCTAGAAATATGATACCAAAAAAGACAATATCATCTCTTGATATTAATTTTCTAGGAATAGTCCTTCAACATAGTCATTATCATCTTGGGTAAAAGAAATACTATCTTTTTTACAAATAGCAAAAGAGTAGTGGAGAATTAAGCACCATATTTCTATCCAACTAAACAAATATACAATAATTACAATAACAGAATTGAACTGGGAAATGAAAAACACATATTTATCTTTTTGTTATGTGAAAGATTTTTTAAATCTCTTTGCTTATTCCTTGTATTGTAGGAAATGTCAGCAGGTGGTGAGAGTGAAAGATCTATACAACTTCACCTTGACATAAAATTCTCAACAGTTTAGGCACTGTATATGGTGGAGGTACTATTTGATTATACTATCTCAAAAGATGTAATTGTGGCTGCTAAGTGTTTTTATTGTCTATATACATAAATGATTTCAAGGAGTGTCATTGTGTTATTTAAACTCCACTGCATATTATTTTTGGAATTCTAGAATTAATTCTGGGTCTGCATGGGTACCTTCAAGATTTTGATTTTCTTACTGGTAAACCACTTCTAAATAAAAGGATCTGTTCAGATACATTGTGAGAAAACACAAAAGAAATGGAAAATATAAACAAAGAATTTTCTAATGGGAACTGGGTCATTTTGGACACAGATATGACTTCTACAACTTAAATTAAGCCACTTAAAAACATCCTTTCTGAACATTAAAGACAGTAGTCTGAGATTGCAATCTGGCACACAGCTTATATAGATGTTAATGGTGAAGTATAAGAACTAATGGTGTTCAGTATATTCAATTTAGAAGAACATTTGTGTCACGTTCTTAGCCTCTGTGCAATCCATTAGTAAAATGGCTTTGCCTTATTCCATGAAATAAAAGTGATTTATTCCAAAGCTGCTATTAGTCTTTGGACTCATGCTGCATCTTCAGCTGTTAGAAAGTTATTGTAGCCAATAGGAGTTCATTCTACATCAGAGGATGTTGAGAAACATTTGCCAAAAGGCAAAAGAAAATTGACTTGAGCAATTCAAAGAATCAGTGTAAATGAGATGCTGTTCTATTATTGTTTCTGTTTTCAAAATTTCCTTTTCCTCACAATCTATCAGCAGCATAGGTAGGCAAATTATATGTGCAGAATTTCATACTTTCAAGTGTTTTTATGAAATTGAATTTGCTCTACTTAACTTTTTATAATAGAAACATTATTACTTCATATGGATACATAATATTCTATATTTGGCTGGCATGAATAAGTCAAGTAATATTACAAATATAATCTTTATATGGAGACTTCTATCACATTAACAGATATAAACCTCTCTTCATGATATTCTGTCTTTTAAACTATGCTGCTTTTACTTCAGGGTCCTTTAAGCATCCTACCAAGAAGCTTTATAAAGTCGGCATTTTTGCTAAGGATCTTTCATTAGTTAGGATATTGACTTGATTTACTTTGTAGAGATTAAATGAATAAATCCCAAAAAAATCAACATCATCACGAGGAGCTGAGAAGGTACATTCTTTTGTGTTTGGATGGAATGTTCTATAACTGTTAAATCCAATTGGAACATAGCTTATGTTAATTCTTTTGTTTCTTTGTTAAGTTTCTGTCTGGTGATCCCATCTAGTGATGAGAGTGGGTGTTTAAGTCTCCTACTATGAGGGTGTGGGGCTTTATGAGAACTTTGAGTTTTAGTAATGTTTCTTTTAAGAATGTGGGTGTCTTTGTACTTGGGGTAAGGATGTTCAGTACTGATACTTTGTACTGATAGACTTGTCCTGTGATGAGTGAAATGACCTTCTTTATCTGTTTTGATTAATTTTGGATTGAAGTCTAACTTGTTAGATATTAGGAGAGCAACTGCTTGCTTCTTGGATCCATAAGAATGGATATGTCAACACTTTTACCTGAGGTAATGTTGGTCTTTGAAGCTTAAAGTATTTCTTGAATGCAGCAGAAAAATGGATTCTATCTTCGTATCTATTCTGTTAGCATATGTCTTTTTATAGTTAAAACCATTAATGTTAGTTTGGATTGAAAAAGCAGAAAGAGAACATGCTAATTAACAAAATCAGAAATGAAAAGGGGGACATAACAACAGACATAGAGGGAATCCACACAATTTTCAGGTCATACTTTGAAAACATCTATTCCACAAATTTGAAAATTCAAAGGAAATGGACAAATTTCTGGATAACTATCATTTACCAAAATTAAATCAAGAACAGACAAACAACTTAAATAGACCTATAACCCCTAATGAAATAGAAGCAGTCATCGAAAGACTTACAACCACAAAAGGCTCAGGGCAAGATGGCTTCAGTACAGAATTCTACCAGAAATTAAAGGAAGAACTAACACCAATACTCTTCAAATTGTTCCACACAATAGAAACAGAAGGCTCATTACCAAACATTTTTTATGAGGCCACAATCACCATGGTACCCAAGGCACACAAAGACAAAACTAAGAAAGAAAACTACAGACCAATATACCTGATGAACATCAATGCAAAAAAAAACTCAATAAAATACTGGCAAATCAAATCAAAAAACACATAAGAGAAATCATCCACCATGACCAAATAGGCTTCATCCCTGGGTTGCAGGAATGGTTTAACATATAAAAATCTATCAACATGATCCACCATATAAACAAACTGAAAAAGAAAAACCACATGATCATCTCCCTAAATGCTGAAAAAGCCTTTGATAAAATTCAACACCCTTTATGATAAAGGTCTTGGAGAGATCAGGGACAACAGAAACATACCTAAACAATATACAGTAACAAAAATATACAGTAAACCAATAGCCAACATCAAACTTAATGGGAGAAGCATAAGGTGATTCCTCTAAAACCAGGAACAAGACAAGGCTGCCTTAACTTTCAATGTCTCTTCAATATTGTACTTGAATAAGACAACTAAAGGAGATCAAGGGGATACAAATTGGAAATGAAGAAGACACACTTTCTCTATTTGTAGATGATATGATAGTTTACATAAACAACCCAAAATACTACCAGGGAACTTCTACAGTTGACAAACACCTTTAGCAAACTAGAAGAATACAAGATAAATTCAAAAAAATTAGTAGTCCTAATTTATTCAAATGACAAAAGGGCTGAGAAAGAAATCAGAGAAACCTCAGTCTTTACAATAGCCACAAACAACATAAAGTATCTTGGGGCAATGCTTACTAAACAAGTGAAAGACCTATATAATAACAGCTTTGTGTCTTTAAAGAAAGAAATTAAAGAAGATACCAGAAAATAGAAAGATCTCCCATGCTCTTGGATAGGTGGGATAAACATAGTAAAAATGGCAATTTACGTATTCAATGCAATCCCCAATAAAATCCCAGCACAATTCTTCACTGACTTTGAAAGAATAGTAATCAACTTTATATGGAAAAACAAAAGACCCAGGATAGCCAAAACAACCCTGTACAATAAAAGAACTTCTCTGACTTTCAACTCTACTACAGAGCTATAGCCCTGAAAACAGCCTGGTATTGGCACAAAAATAGACAGGTAGACCAATGGAATCAAATCAAATCGTAAATCCTGATATTAATGCACACACCTACAAACACCTGATTTTTGACAAAACAGCTAAATGGGGGAAGGAAAGCATCTTCAACAAATGGTGCTGGCACAATTGGATGACGATCTGTAGAAGTCTGCAGATAGACCCATGTCTATTTCCAAGCACAAAACTGAAGTCCAAATGGATCAAAGTCCTGAACATAAATCCAGCCACCCTAAACCTGTTGGAAGAGAAAGTGGGAGATACTCTTGAACAAATTGGTATAGAAGACCACTTCCTGAACATAACTCCAGCAGCACAGACACTGAGATCGACAATAAATGGGACCTCCTCAAACTTAGAAGATTCTGTAAGGCAAAGGACATAGTTGACAAGACCAAACAGCAGCCCACAGACTAGGAAAAGATTTTCACCAATCCTACATCTGGCAAAGGGCTGATCTCCAAACTATACAAATAACTCAAGAAACTAGTCAACAAAACACCAAATAACCCTATTAAAAATGGGGTACAGGACTGAAGAAAGAATTCTCAATAGAGGAAATCAAAAAGGCTGCAAGGCACTTAAGAAAGTGTTCAACATCCTTAGCTATCAGGGAAAGGCAAATCAAAACAACTTTGAGATACCATCTTACCCCTGCCAGAATGGCTAAAATTAGAAACACCAGTGATGGCTTATGTTGGAAAAGATGTGGAGAAAGGCGAAGAGGCCTCTGCTGCTAATGGGAGTGCAAACTTGTATAGCCATATTGGAGATCAATATGGCTGTTCCTCAGGAAAATGGGAATCACTTTACCACAGGACCCGGCCATCCCCCACTTAGGTATATACCCAAATGATCCACATCGATGCAGCAACAAAGACATGTGTTAAACTGTGTTTATAGCAGCATTATTTGTAATAGCAAGAACCTGAAAGCAACCTATACGCCCCTCAACTGAAGAATGGATAAAGAAAATGTGCACATCTACACAATGGAATACTACTCTGTGGGAAAAAAAGAAAATATGGAACCTTCAAATTTGCAGGCAAGTGGATGGAACTTGAAGAATCCATCCTGAATGAAGTGACCTAGTCACAAAAGAGGAACATGTTATGTACTTGCTCCTACATGGATTTTAGACTTAGAATGGATCACAAGCCTATAATTCACACCTCCAGAGTAATTAGGATACATAGTAGATACTAAGAGATACATATAAGGTCTCTCACAGAAGGGGGAAGGGACAAGTTCTCCAGAGCACATGGGAAATGTGGGGGGCAGTGTGTAGAGATGGAACTAGGAGAAAGAGAAGGGGAGAAGAGGAAAGCACATGTGACTAGGAAGATTGAGTCAGGGAATGAATAGAAGACAGAAATGAGAGCGAGAGTGAGAAAGAGAGAGAGAGAGAGAACATAAAAAGGGAGTCATTATAAGACAGAAGAGAAAACTGGACCTAAAGAAATGTCCAGATACCTACAAGAGTGACTCCACCTAATAATTTGAGCAACAGTGGTGGAAAGGCTACCATAAATTCCCTTCCCTGATAATGAGATCAACAACTAACTTGTCCACCATCATGAAGCCCTCATCGAGTACCTGTTGGAAACAGAAGCAAACTCTCACAATTAAACACTGAGCCGAACTAGAATCCAGATGCAGAGAGGGAGGACAAGACAAGGCTGCAGAAACACATAGAGACAGCAGACCTGAACAAGGAAGAGCTAACTTGTCCCCAGACTGATAGCTGGGAATCCAGCATGGGACTGAGTCAGATCCCCTGAACTTGGGTCTCAGCTAAAAGACCTAAGCAGTCTAAGGGACCTCGGACAGTGGAACCAGTATGTATTCCTGGTGCACAGAAGGACCTTGCTGACACATTCCCCCATGGAGGGATACTCCCTTAACCTAGAGACAAGAGAGAAGTCCTAGTCCTTACTTCAAAAGACTTGACAGTTTTAGATGACCCCTTATGGATGGCATCACCCTACATGTGGATTGGGGGGGGTATAGGAGGGGAGGATGGCTAGGATGCATGTTGGGTAGGTAGAGAGGAAAAAAGGGAGGGAGGGAGAGAGGGAGGGTAGAATGCAGGAAGAAAGAGAGAGGGAACTGGGATCAATATGTAAAAATAAATAAATAAATAAATAAAAAGGTTTAAAAAAACAAAACAACAACAATAAAAATAACAATGTTGAGGGAAAGTAAGGACCATTCATTGATTGTTAATTCTTGTTTGTTTTAGATTTGTTGTTGGTGGTGGTATTTTGAGTATAATTGCCCAGCTTTTTCTTTTGGTTCTGTTGAAGTGGATTTACCTATTGCCTATGTGTTCTCAGTGTAGTTAACTTCCTAGGGTTTGAGTTTCCCTACCAGAACTTTCTATAGGGCTGGATTTGTGGATATATATTGTGAAAATCTGGCTGTGTCATTGAATATCTTGTTTTCTCTGTCTATAGTGATTGAGAGTTTTACTAAATATAGTAGCCTGGGCTGCCATGCTTGGACTCTTAGTATTTGTAGAACATCTATCCATGAATGTCTGGCCTTGAGAGTTTCTATAGAAAAGTCAGGTGTAATTTTGATATGTCTTCCTTTATATGTTACTTGGCCTTTTTCCTTCACTGCTCTTAATATTCTTTCTTTATTCCATATATTAGGTGTTTTGATTATTATGTGGCAAGGGGTCTTTAGGTTTTGTTAGTTTGTTTGTTTTCTGTTTGTTTGTTTGTTTGTTTTTTGGTCCAGTCTATTTAGTGTTCAGTTTGCTTTTTGTACATTTATAGGCATGTTCTTCTTCTGGTTGGGAAAGTTTTCAATGATTTTGTTGAATATGTTTTCTTCACCTTTGTGTTGGGCTTCTTCGCCTTCTTCTATGCTTATTATTCCTAGGTTTGGCCTTTCACAGTGTTCAACATTTCCTGGATGTTTTGTTTTAAGGATTTGTTGCATTTAAGATTTTCTTTGGTTGATGAATCTTTTTCTCTAGTTTATCTTTAGCACTTAGATTCTCTCTTTGTTCTCTTGTATTCTGTTGGTTATGCTTGCACCTGTAGTTGCTGATCATTTACCCAGTTTTTCTAGTTCCAGCATTTCTATTTTCTTTATTGTCTCTATTTAAATTTTCAGGTCTTGAACTGTTTGTTTCCTTTGTATGTTTGTTTTTTCTTGGCTTTCCTTACTTTCTTTAAGAGATTAGTTCATTTCTTGCATTGTTTGTCTGGTCTTTTCCTCTATTCCATTTTTTGTTTGTTTTTTCTTTCATTTCTTTAAGAGATTTTCTCATATAATCTTTGAGGGTCTCTATCATTTTTATGAAGTTATTTCCTAAGTTGTTCTCTTCTGCTTCATCTGTTTTGGTATGTTCAGGTCTAGTTGGTGTAGAGGTCCTAGATTCTGGTGGTGTCATGCTTGTCTTTCTATTGTTGGATGTTATCATGTATTGCTGTATTCCTATCACTTCTTCTAGTGGGTGCAGGTGGAGTCTTTTTCTACCCTGTTCTCCCAGTGGGCATATGTGGGCCAGGAATTAGATGTCTGTAACTCTGGATTATCCAACCTCTCTGGGAGGTCTCTTCTCCAGCAGAGTGCTGGCAATGGGATCCAAAATTCAGGCGAGTGTGGCCTCAGGGTGGTCCTAAGTTGAGATGTGGAGCTAACTGAGGGAGTTCCTAGGTAAGGATTTGGGTGTATTCAGCCTGAACTTGTCCCAGACTCACGTCCGGCAGTGGGCCAGCAATGGGCTCCAAAGATCATGGCCTCAGCATAGTGTTGCATGGATAGGTGGGTCCAGTGTGCTCAGAGCAGACGCAGGAAGTTCCATGGAGATGGAGGTGTTGTTGGACTCACACTCTAGCCCAATGATACCCTGGATCAGCAAAGCAGTGGGCCCTGAAACAGTTTTTAGTTACTCTGTTAACATATGTGTTTATATGGGTTTTTTATTTGGTTAGAAAATATAGAGCTCAAATGATATTGTTCATGGAGGGTTTACAGTTTACTAATTTCATCATTAATACTATTCATGTTTTTATTTTAAATTGGTATATACTTATACAATAATAGGACATAGAATTAAAATGTAATTTCATAAATCTCATAAGCATCCTGTGAACATCTTAATCAAGGATTCCTCTAGCAGCTGATTGGAAGATATAGAGACCCACAGACAAACATTATACAGAATTTAGGGAACCTCACAGAAGAAGGAAAGGAAGGATTTTTGGAGCAAGAGTGATCTAAGAGACCAGGATAACACAACCCACAGACCAGCTAAGGACAGAGCATAAAGAATCACAGAGATTGAAGGTACAATCACAGACTTTGCATGGGTTTTCACTAGGCCCTATGCATACAAGCTGTGGTTGTTGTGCCTCTTTCAGGGACTCCTAACAGTGAGGGTAGGGGTATCTTTGACTCCTTTACATGTTCATAGGATTTTTTCCTCCTAAGAGGTTGCATCATCCAGACTTGATATGATATGCTTGATCTCTTTTTGATCTTGTTATGCCATGTTCCATTTATATCACTAAGAGGGCTGTTCTTTTCTGAAAGAAAAGAAGAAGCAGTGAATCTGGGAGAGAGAGAAGGGAGGAATGATTGAGATCAGGTATATTATACATGAGAAAAAGAAAAAAGTTTTTAAAAAGTAAAAAAAGAGAAAAATAGGTGTCTAGTTGGGTCTTCTGTTCGTTACTATATATTTTTAATTCTTTATATTTAGATAATACAGCAGGATATAATATAGAAGAATATGATGAAATAAAGAAAAAGAAACAGTTCATGATGCCATCTAGCAGATGTTCTATCATTGATACTATGATGCTCTTCTTTACTGTGTGTGGCATATTGTAAAAACAGAATAGTTTATTTGTATGTTTGTATATGTGACCTTGCATAGACTTGAATCAGTCAGAGAAATTGCCACATTAGTGTCACTGACAGAAAACTCTGCATATGCCTATCCTGAACTCCTGAAACATTCTAAATGCTTTCATTTTAATGAGTTTTTTTGTGTGTGTGTGTGTTCTTCTCATACTACTGCTTTGTTAACTGACAGTGATCTGTGGCACACATAGCAGAAGCTCTGATCTGAAGATTATTGGCTGATCTCCCCCCATCTTCTATCATGCTAAGATGCTGTTTCATCTCTTTTGCTATTCCCTGTGCATTGTTCATTCTTGGCATCATCAGACACCACAAGGTACAGTGCACACATATGAATGTACTGTGGGAGGAAACTTGTCCATTTTCTGATGTGAAGTCTACTGCAATCCTGCCAAGTCCCAGTTTGATCACCCCTCTCCCACTCTTTCAGAGGGAAAGCATAACTGACTGAACAGTCTTTTCTTATCCCATATGTAGAAATTAGATTTTTTCTATTAAATATGTACATCCAGGTGGGGATCACCTGGATTAAGGACAGGAAACTAGGATGGGGACCTCATGACTTGAAAAGTGGATATGGAAAGGATAGGGGAGACAACAGAACAAATAAAAGGTGGGGACTGGGAGATACTTGCATATCTAGGGAAGCCAATCAGAGCGATGAAGCAGGATTGGGTTTAATCACACAAAATATGTATAAAAACACCATTACATGCTGATTCATAATAAATAACAAAAGTAGTAAATGTATCTCGTCTCTAGGGATCTGCTCTGAGTAACATGGCTAACTTAGAATGCGGAATTCTTGTTGCACCTCCCTCTTTGGTCAGTCAATTCTTATTCATGGAAAGAACGTTTTTCCAAATGTTCTAGGGAGCTAGCTGCTCATTAAGTAGTTGCTCATTCTGGAAGCTGCCTCCCCTGTACCATGTTTCACTTTTTCTCAAGGGATTGGTAAGGACGTTCTCCTTTCTTCTGCCTTTGGAGAAACAGACAATTCATTTCTCTGATACTTGTCAGAGAGAGGCCCCTCCTCTTCAGCTTTCAGACATTCCTCATCTCCAAAATTAGTGTCTCCTGAACCAAAGAAAGGCATATGATTTACTTGTTTTCAGAACACATGCGCTTAGACTACACTAATCCAGGTAACTCGGAGAGATCTCATTACAAGATCATTACATTTCATCACACCCTGTCTTCCAGGGAGGGTTACAGACGTTCTGAGAGTTTGCACACAAGCATCTTCTCCAGGAAGATCATTAATTAGCCTGTGTATCATCATTAGATCTGAGTTAATGAATGCTTCTTGATAGTGAGAGAACAATCTCAGACTGGAAGAGCTATAGTATGCATCAGGCATGTCCAGTTTTAAAACAACTACACATCAAAGACTCCAAACAGCTTAATACATGCTACCTCTAATGGCTATGCTAGGATATAAGCTCTTAACCACCATAAGGAAGAAAGCCTTTCAGTTTTTGTTTTGATAAGCAAGGAAAAATGTTAAACTAGATTAATAATAATTTATAAAATACGTCAAATATCTAAAACACAAAAACTAAATTGTCTTGCTTTGGAAATATACCATGAGACTCTGTCAGTCTATTGAAAGCATATATGGCATAGGTATTTGAGCTACAGAAGTGCCCTAAGTATATTTCTAATTTAAAATAATCTATTTATTCATATATGTTGCATCAAAGGTAGATAACTTAGTGTTTAAATTTTCAGTACTTGAAAATCTTTGAGCATCACAGCAATGTTGGTGCATGCCTTTAATCTCAGCATCCAAGAGGCAGAGGCAGGTTGAGATATGTCAGTTTCAGTCCAGTCATAGCTGTTACACAGAGAAAACATGTCTTAAAACAACAAAAATAGATAAAGTAAAATCCTTGAGCATCAACATCTAAGTCTTTTCTGAATTTTAAGATTCTTAGAAGAATTACAAAACCAGTATTATAGGATGGACATGCATAAGGACTATTTAACAGAGTTAGAAGTTTAGATCAATGGTATCGCATGTGTATAGCATATTCAATGAACAAAGCATTGGGTTTGCTTTTGAGGTCCAAAACTTAACTCCTCAAACATATATATATATATATATATATATATATATATATACATACATACATACATATATATATATATATATATATATATATATATATACATACATATATATATATATATATATATATATATATATATATAATCAAGAGCTACTGAAACCTAAAGTTACATCAAAAGTACACAGAGGTAAATAAAGTTATTTATTTATCTTCCAAGGTAAAGGATATTGACTTTCATTTATATACATGTATATTGTGAATGATTATATGTCTTCAAGAAATTCTACAAGTATTGTGTTATTCTTTCTTTAAGTAAAAATTGTAAAAATAAAAGAAGCTCACCATTAACTTGGAAAACAGAGACTGGGTAAGCAATGGTCACTGATGACCATTTCTATTGCACTTTCTTGGTTGATATTATCTAAGGAGATCCCATAGTGCCTTTCAGCTGCCACAGCACTAGGAGGATCCAAACAAGAATAATATGAATATACAGCCTAGTAACAAAATAGTAAACATGCTGGTTGACCATAACTAAAGTGTTGTTGGTTTTTGATATGTTCTTTTCTATACATTTCATTTCAGAAGGAAATTCACATTATTTTCCTTATATGAAAATATAATAGTAGACTTCTATACCATATTTCTAGTCAGTTAAGACTCATTTCTTCTTATTTAAGTAACACATATGTCCTATAATGTATTTGATTAAGTTTATAAATGTCCTTAAATGTTTTGTTTCTCTTAATGTCATTATGAGAGAGATTTTAAAATTCATAAATGATGAAATAGGGAAAGTACATAGTATAGATAAAATGTAGAAAGAATAAAACTCATTGAAATTAACTTTCCTATTACTTCTAGCTTTACTCAACTCTAAGATTTAAGGAGAATACAGTAGAGAAATGGGTTAAAAACCAGTTAGCAACAGAGGAGCAACCTGAGTGCTAGCAAGCTTATTTTTGGAGAATTGTAAGTCAAAATCTG
This sequence comes from Phodopus roborovskii, assembly GCF_943737965.1. Lineage (NCBI taxonomy): Eukaryota > Metazoa > Chordata > Mammalia > Rodentia > Cricetidae > Phodopus > Phodopus roborovskii. The sequence goes on from NW_026126410.1 coordinate 15,584,735, forward strand.
TCATATAATGACAAGTGGACATAGGTTATTCTTCACCAAAGACAAAAAAGGCGAATTTGTAGTACTATCCCAGAAGCAAACTTTCCGTTAAATTTAAGAGGTTAACAATGCATCTATACTTTAAAGAGCTTTCAATAGACTAAAGATTGTAGCATAATTGTAAAATATTTGAGAGCTCGGATCATAAGAGTTGACAAGATTTAGGAGACCCAGTATCAAGTGTAGCTTTGTGCTAACCCAAAATCTCAATTTCCTGATAAATTCCTCTTCCTAGAAATTATTGCAATTACCCTTTCATTTAAATAAAAATATTCATCCCTTCATTGCACAGTAAATTACAACCCTTCTGACTTTGAGAGATTATATCAGGCAGCGAATCCTTTGCTTTTCAATCACAAAATTACCTAAAAGTAACATTTAATTGAAACATTATATGTAGCACTTATAGCATGTTATTAAGTCATAGCAAGGAAACCAGGACTTTAGTAACCAAGACTGTTCCATTTCAGTTAATGTACAAAACATTTCTCTTATATGAATGATGAACTTGTTTGAATAGCAAGTTTTTTATTTTCACAATTTTAATTTTGAAGTTATTTTTCATTTACATTCATACTTTATATCATGACAATTTTAAAATATGTGTATAAATTGGGAACATGGGGAAAAGGAGAGAGAGTTAGGAGAAAGAGAAGAGGAGACCAAGGGAGAGAGGGGGTAATGAGGGGGCAGAAAGATTGAGTCAGGGAAAGAATAGAGGAGAACAAGAAAAGAAAGGAGATACGATAATAGAGGGAGCCGTTATGGGTTTAAAGAGAAACCTGGCACTGGGGAAATGTCCAGAGATATACAGGAATGAAACCAAATAAGAATCTAAACAATTGTGGAGAGGCTACTTTGAATGCTCTTACCCAATAATGAGATTGATGTATGCCTTGCATGTCATCTTAGAGCCTTTATACAGTAGCTGATGGAAGCAGAAGCAGATACCCATGGCTTCCATCTGCTTCCATCAGTTACTGGATGAAAGTTCTATGGTGACTATTACAGTAGACATTGATCTAATTACAAGGGCAGGTCAATTTAGACACTATTGCTAGGAATATTAGCTGTGGCCACCCTTATAGTTTCCTGGGAATTTCCCTAATATCAGGTTTCTCCCTAACCCCATAATGGCTCTCTGTCTGTCAACATATGTCTTTCCTTTCTTCCCCTCTCTGTCCCTCCCCCAGTTTCTTTCCTCCTCTACTTTTTCCTGCCCTCCCTAATCTCAACTGTGTTCTCACAAGTCTTTTCATCATTAGCTACCTGCATGTCCCTAATCTTATACATGAAACATGTTTCTTTGTGCTCAATCAAGAAAAATGAGCCTCACCTGAGCCTTTTTTCTACTGCAGAAGAAAATTTATACTAACTCCAGTGTATTAACATCAGGTTTTTGATGGTTTTGTTGTATTATGATTCAGTTAAATTCCTTGGTGCTGACCATTATAATTAACTCAATTTTTACTCACATCATTCTTCATATTATTGTACATGTAAATGGGTTATTTTAGAAATAATTCACATAGACTCCCAATAGCCTTTGTAATAAAAAGTAAAAAAAAAAATCAGAGGAAGAATGAAATACCCACCTCAAAAAACTGAAAAATAAAAACTATTTTGATTAATACGGCTTTTTAGACTTAACAGGTGATACACCAAATAAAGTTATTTCAATAGTTTTAGAAACATCCATGGCCCAGATTATTTCTTCACAAAGTCTGCAGAAACCTTGAAAAAAGAAAGCATTTGTACTGAAACCCACACACATTTCCTAGGAAAGGAAACAAAACTTCACATAGAACTCCCATTAATGTCAGGAGAATCACTGATAAACTCCCAAGCAATGCTTTAAAAACATCTTCATTGTTGCCTTGGGGCTATTGCCAGTGCTGTGCACAAATAAGATTTAGCTCTTAAAGAGACAATTGCTTTTACACTGCTGAGCCTGTACCTCCACTGACACTAAACAGAGATGACAGCACTAGAATGCACCATTTGTTGTGCTTATCTGAAAAGCAGTGGTTCAGTCTTTCTGCACTGTGTCCTACTTTTAAACAAACAAGGCAAATCTTTCTCAAAATAAAACTGCAATATGATTAAAGAAGAATGACTTTTGGGTTTTGTTTTTATTTTTTCCATCCAAATGTAAACAACTGCTTAGCAGTTCTACTCATAAACAGGGTATTGATATTTTTATTCAGGTCTATGAAAAACTGTGGAATAAATCTTATTTGCTAAGCTTTTGGTTCAAAACAATGTGTATTACCTTTGGATTTGATCCAAATATTATATTATAAAATATAAAAGTAAAAGTACTAAGAAGGGTAGTTTTATGAGCTTCCTGGAATTCTGATCTAAAATGCGATACTTTGAAGAGTTTTATTTGGAATTACAGGGATGACTCAGTGGCTAAGATAATATACTGTTTTTATAGATGGCCAGGGTTTGGATCCTAGAACACAGAACTAATTACCTAAAATCACATTACTCTAGCTCTCAGGTGGCTAATGCTCTCTTCTGGCTTTCATAAAAATCTACACATATATGGTACATTTAACTTCAGACAAAGATACATGGAATTACACAAAATAATAAAGAATTTTAGTAAATCAGTGCAAGTATTGGGCTTACAGATCATGGGTAACCATAAAACAACTTGCCTTAGCCAATGTTCTATTGCTTTGAACAGACACAGTGTTTTATTCATCAACCAATAAGAGTAACATATACACAGAAGAACTTCACCCAGCATGATTTTTATTTTAATTTATTGTTTTGGCTTTTTCAATTCAGGGTCTCTCTAGGTAGTCTGAGAAATCCCATACCTTGTTCTGTAGACCAGGTTGATCTAAAATTCAGATACCTGCCTGCCTCTTCTTCCTGAGTGCTAGGATTAAAAGGTATGCACCACTACTGCCAATCTATGACAACACTTAGAAAAGATTGAATTGGGCCATGGGAAAATGCAGAGAGACCTGGTAATAGAGAGGCAACTAGGCCAATCCTAAGCATTTGAATCCTCAAAGCCCAGTGACACAGTTTAAGCTCACACCTACTCTGATAAGGCCACACCTCCTAACAGAATTTGGTTCTCTAATTACCAAACATTCAAATATAAGCCTATGGAGGCCATTCCTAATCAAACCACTACACAGGCATATCAGAAACTCTCAATTTAACAACATAGAAGACATCCTCATATATTTTTAGATGGAATGCCTTTTCCACACTCTGAATTCTATAGCAGCTCCTTCAACCATAAGACCAGGTGCAGCTGGGGCAGGATTACACACAGCTGGCAGGCAGGCACAGGTTAAAGTGGCTAAATTCTCATGTTCAAAGTCAAGTTAGATGATCTTACTCATCCCATGGTTCCGGGAGGGAACAAACATCATAGTTATCAATCTAGAGTCTCCTATGATTACAGTGATAACGGCTCTTATACTCAGAGGACAGCATCCTAGGATACATATAGAAAGACTAGCTTCAATTCCCAATGCATGGTATCATACATCCATAATCCAGTGAGGCACAGGGATTCTCCTTAGATATGTGGTCAAGCTCATTCTTGGTTATGTATGAAACTTGGGTATATGGCTCAGTGGCAGAATTTGATCAGTATATGGATGTCTCTGGGTTATTTGCCTCACACCAAGACAAAAAGAGATGATGAAGTAGCTTAGCACCAGATTACCTGGTTAGGATGATAAGGCTCTGGGCTCAATACAGATGGCTGTTGATAATATATAATTTCTAAAAGGATGCATTCCAGCCTGTGAGAGTAGGAAGCAGCAGGATAGCCATGAATTCTAGATCATCTTGGGGAACATATTATCAGTCCAACCAGACTATATAGGAAGACCCAGTCTCAAAAACAAAATACATATCTCAACTATTAGCCATCCTTGTTTCTAGCTTCTTTTTCTTTTTTGTGGGTAAGGAGGCAAAATAATTTAACAGGAACAAGTGGTATTTGTGAGACTCCAAGTTGGGTCGGACATGGTATATGGCAGGGTCCTGGCAACAACCAAAATTGATTGACCATCTTATGGACTTCAGGGGGATATTTGGAGCCCTTAAGATCAGGGTATAGGCAGAATTGGAATGAGGGCATCACATTGTTGGTATAAACTTGGGCCTCAGGCAAAATGCTAGTAGGGCCTTTTGTGGTATATTCTCCTTATACTAGGATAGACTGTCATTGACTATACCATGAAATGACCACTGGCATTGAACTTAAGGTGACAGCTGATAATGGACTTGAGATCACTGCTGTTGTTGAACTTGAGGTAACTGCTGGTATTGGGCTTGAAGTGACTGAAGCCCACTTGAGGTAACTGCTATTGTTGGACTTGAGGTAAATGAAGTAGGAATAGAGGATATAGCTGGTGTTGGACCTGAAGTGACTGCTAACTAGAACTTGAGGTAACTGTTGGTGTTGGAATTGAGGTAACTGAAGTGGGACTAGAGGTGATGGCTAGTGTTGGAGTTGAGGTGACTGCTGGTGTTGGAATTTAAGGAACTGCTGGTACTGAACTTGAGTTGATGGCAGGTGTTGAAGTAGAGGTTACTGCTGACATTAGACTTGAGATGAATGTTGAAATGAAATTAAAGTAATTCCTGAAGTTGTAATTACCCTAACTGCGGGTCTTGTTCCTGGACTTGGGGTGACTGCTGGTGTTGATCTTGGACTTGGGATAACTGCTGGTGTTGATCTTGGTCTTGGAGTGACTGTAGGTCTCACATTTGACTCTCTTGCATTTTGCTCATTGATTCTTGAACCAATCCTAAAGGACTGTGGGAGCCATGCTCCTTTCTAAGGCAATTTCTTTATTGAGACTGGGGTTTGGATATTTGTTCTTGTCAAATAAATTCTTCAGTGTATGCACTTGTTCCAGAGTGAATGCAATTTGCCTCTTATGTGGAACTCTTTGGGATCTCAAAAAGATACATAAATAAATAAATAAAAACAGAGATGACTCAGTAAGGGTGTGCATTTACTACTAGTATTCTTGCACAGGACATGGTATCCATTCCCAGAATCTACCACCTTGGACAGCTCCTAACTGCCTTCGGGAAGAATGCAAGAGGATGACATCTCAGTCCCATCTGCTACCAGGTACTTAGTTCTCTGCATCCAAAAATCAATAAAGAAAATTTTAAGGGAACACTTTTCAAATTAGTTCAAAATTTTAAAATCTAGACTTCAGGGTACTTAACTGACATGCCCAAAACAATTAGAAGTTAAAGAAGCAGGCAGAAGTGCATGTGTAAAACAAAACAAAACAACAACAAAAAAAAAAAAAAACCAATAAGTTTCATGAATGTCTTTTAAGGTTAGTTAGAACTTCCTTTCTTCTGCAATTGTTTCCAGGGTTTGCTGTTTCTTAATGAGAGATAAGGATGCATCAAGGAAGCAAAGTTGCCTCTCAAGATGTTGAAAGAAAATACAAAGAAGCATAGAAGGTATATTCATTAATAGAAATCAATGAAAGCTCAGAGCATTAGGATGATTTTAGCATTTTTAATCGGTAAAACATATTTTTTTAATATTTGCTGATATTTTAGTGGTTATATTTTTCATTTACTACTTCTAAAGAGAATGAAGGCACTGCCATGGCCAGTTCAATTGTTTCGAAGGAAAACAACCAAAAAAATTGATGATGATGAGGGATAGCAACAAACCTAGCTGAGTGGCACTGAATAAATGACAGATGGTCTGCTCTGAGCCAAACATCTACAGTATCATATAACAGTCAGAGAATCCAGCAAGCAGTATTCTGAAGCATTTGTACAAAACATGTCCCAGAACCATGCTGAGTATTTTAGATAATATTTTGAAACCCATGGCTATAGAATTTCTGTAGTGGGCCAACCATGGTATTGTGCCACTAAAATTGATTTTATTTTTGTTTTTATGATTTTTTTTATAAAATTGAGGACACAGCATATCTGCAACATCTCTCCCTTCCTTTTCTTCCCTTCAATTCATCTTATATAGCTCTCACTGCTCTGCTTTAGACTCATGAATTTTTTTCACTAATTGTTACTGCATGGGTATATGTACATGTACACACATAAATACTCACATATGTTGTGAATATTCACATATATGATACATATAGTAATAGATATGTTTGTATGAATACTCTTAGGAATGTAATATATATGCATATGTAATATATATTCCTAAATACACCCTCTTGGACCATATAATGTTACTTGTATCTATGCTTTTATTGCTGACTGTGCGGCAGTGGTCAACCCATCTGTGTTGTCTTTCTTGAGGACTTGCAACTCTTCCATTCCCACATCTTCAATTGAATACAGCTCTTTGTGTAATATTGATGCATTGAGGACTTTTCCATGTCTGGTTTGGTTTGTTCATTGATGCTGTAATTGTTAAGCTCATATTTTGAAGTCATGCTGGTAAGAGTTTGAGTATAAATATAGCTTCATAAGTCCTATTTTAATTTTAACTAATAAAGGGAAATACATGGTTGATTGACATTTAATTTGATGGAATGTCTAATGAGTTAATTGGCTAATTTTTCATTGCTCTTTGGAGGTAGAACTGTACTGCAGTACTGTATTCCTATGTGCATATGAGAATTCAGGACAAAATAGGTTTAATCTAACTACTGTCTCCAGAGTAATTGTATGTGGAGTCCTTTATATGGAACATGAAAAGCCCTCTGTGACCCATAGTGTAGAAGATGCCATTGTCTTACATGAAGGGTCTATAAAGACAATATGTTGTTCTTAACCTGAGTCCTTAAATTGCACAGTCACTGTAATGCCTTCAATCAGATTGTGATGTGAATAAAGACTCATAAGTTGCTCAAGGAAGTACACAGTAAATAAATAACACATGAGGCAGAAAGCCTCAAACACTCAGCAAAAACAAATGGAAAATTGATTTGGACAGATACAACCGCAAAACTAGGTCATCCAAAAAGAGAATGATGTTGCAAAGAAAATAGCCTCAAACAACCTTCCATGAATGTATATAATAAAAATAGGACTTTTATACAACAGAATAATTGATCTAAGAGAATTTAATAGGCAAAGATATAGACAGAACTAAACATGTATAAGACAGAATAAAAAGCAATAGAAGAAACATCCAGATTTGAAAGTAATAATAAATATACTAACATTAAGTAGATACTGAGATGATAGAATATAGCTAGATGGCCTAAATAAAATTGGCATGGCTAAAACTGAGAATTAGTGTTTCCAACAACTACAGTTTGCCCAGACTGCAACACATAATTTGAACAACATAAAATACTGGAAAAAGAGGTGAAGAAATGTATAAGGGAGAATGAAATTGATAGTGTATATCTACTAGAATTTATAGATGGAATAAAAAATAAAGAAGTACAATAACTCCAACAAAAATGAGGGAAATACCTTCCTTCCCTTGTAAAAGATATTCATAATATGTGACATGACTCCTAGTCATCTTAACTATATAAATATTCAATGGCATGAAGTATCTACACAAAATAAAATGGAAAATGGATGATATATAACTTACTAATTAAAATATATTGTAAGAAAATGGAGTTCAGTGAAGAGGAAAGCACTATCACCTATCTGTTCATGTATGTATACACATTATCTATGTAAATATTATAGTGTATGCCTACATATATTCTCTATCTGTATGTTTCATGTATTATGGGTATACTAATTATACATTCTCATTAAACCATATACTAAAATTCTCTACATATCCTTATATATTTTATATAATATACATTAATATTCTAAATATCACATAAATTTCTGTCTACATTCGCTGTTTATAAATCATTTATCATTTACACCATTAAGATCTCCAGGCTATAAAATAGCATGCTTATCAGAACCTCTTCTTTCCAGGGTCATTCCAAATCACAATGTCTGGATGTCTGGACTAAAGTTAATGTCATACCTGACTTGTTCTCATACTTAACAAACCTCCAACTGGACAAAAAAATGGCTTACCATTTTTCCTGTACATTTTATCTTTCACTGTTTTCTGTGCCATAGAACTCCCATTGTGTCCTAGTTAGGATTTCTTTGCTACAAAACACCATGGTGAGGAAAAGTTTTATTTGGCTTATACTTCATCATGGCTGTTCATCACTAAAGGAAGTCAGGACAGGAAACAAAATAGGTCAGGATCCTTGTTGCAAGAGTTGATGAAGAGCAATGGAGGAGTGCTGATTACTGACTTCTTCCCCATAGCTTTCTCACCTCACCTCAAAAAACACAAGCATATTGGCCCCAGGATGTTACCACCCACCATGGGCTAGGCCCTCCTCCATTAACCACTAAATGAGAAAATACCTTACAGCTGGATCTCTCATACAGATATTTCCTCAACTGAGGCTCCTTTCCTTGGATGACTCTAGCTTGTGTCAAGTTGACACACAAAACTAGCCAGTACACAAGATATTATCTTGTAACACTGTATTTTGCCACATTAGGGAACATGCTTCAAAGTTTTATACCAAAATCTCTAATGTTCTTGAGACTTTACACATTTTCTTCCTTTTCTTTGTGTAAGTCCTCAATGTTGAGCCTTCACTCCAGCCCTACTCCCCATATAATTTTACAGTCTTTGGAAAGCATGCATAATTTGTTTTCAACTCTATGTCTTCACATTGTATTAGTTTATGAATGATGTTTTTGTGTGTATCTTGAAGCACTAGACTTCCAGAAGCCTCTATGAGCTCTTTCCATAGGTAACCATGTGTGTTCCTTCATCTAATTGCTGCTAATTTTCAAATGCTTTCTTTTGTCCAGATTTCTTGGCTTTCTAACTCAATTATTTTTGAGGTACAATCCTCACAACATTAATAATTGAAAACTGAACTATTTTTGTTTCCAAATCTACTGTTTATACCTCAGAGAATGACTTCAATATTGCACAGTATACAAATTTTCACACGATTTTTTATTCCTGTAATCTCTGCTTAAAAGTATTCATCCAGACTATCATTTCTACATTTCTATCTCTATTAATATGCTCACCTACTTCTGCCAACAACTGTATCGGCCAAAAGCATAAGCATAAGCACAAGCAATGCTCAAACCATGTTACCTCAGCTGCCTCCTAATTACTTCCATCTCTCTAATACCATCCATTATGGATCCTTGCCCCAAAGAGATCCTTTAAAAATGCAAACCACAGCATGCCTTTCCCCAGTTAAATATTACTTGGTTTTGCATTCACATTAGAAGAACAATGTGCAAATACCATTAAATGGCTTGCAAGGCTTCTCAGGAGAAAATTCCAGCTGATTTCTCAAGGCATAGCTACAAGAACTGTTCCCACACATTTAATATGTCCAAATATACTTAATTATATTATTAGTTATAAAGATATTCCTAGTGTTAATAAAGTGCTGAAGCCATTGTTTTCTATTGCTATTGATCTTTTTCCTAGAATTAAAATAGCACAGCCATCTTGACTCTTTATTTGAAAAAAATGGATTTAAAATATCAAAAACAAATCTCTCCTTTAAACACACTTGTCCACAGATTGATTTAATAGGCTCTGAGTATAGAGGAAAAACTACACTGGGCACTTTTGTTTGCTTCATAACCCTACTGTCATAGCAAGTCCTCATGTAATTAGTGTTTATGAAAGAAAGCTTTGATTTTTAAGGGCATGTAGCAAGTTTAAACCATCAGAAACATAAGTGCAATATAATAATGAAGCCATATTTGTTAGAGGGGGGGTTATAGGTTGTTTGAGAGAAATGAAGAAACCAGGCATATTCTCTGAGTGGAGCGCTTTCAGATGTGAGTGATTCTATACCTGAATATTTTTTGTGTGATTATTTTATGTTGAAGGAAGGACATAATAGCACTAGTTAACTTTATTATCTGTAAGGGAGCAGTGGCCAGCAACATGAGTTGGAAGATGGGATATTTAGCCACTTTTGTATTTTGCAGATGCATTTGTTCAACTGTGTTCAGTGAAAGTTACAAGATAACTTCTGGCATCATATAGTGTCCCTTCCTATGCTGTCCTCCCTGCAATTGTGTGTTTAAGAAGAACACCATGCCTTAGTGCTTAATTTTTACCAATGAAGCATTTAGATGTATTGTTTTCTCTCAGAAAATTATTGAACTGAACAGCACACAGAATAACAAATAACTAAAGATTGTAAGCATCTAGCAGTGATCATCCAGTTTGACATCATGGGAAACGGACAGGAATAGTGGCTACAAAAGAAGAGGAATGGTGCTCTAGAATAATTATTGCACTACAGAACATTTGTTAACAGAGTTTACAATTGAAATCATATTGGCTCCATGTTGTGGAAGATGCAATAAAAACTATCATGTCACCAAAAATTATATTTTCTGTTTAATTTTGTTCACAGAGAGGCCATGGTATCAGGGTGATAACAGTCTGGGTACTGTTTACATGCCAGTTAGGTCCTAGTTATCAATGCAACAATAAAATATGTACTTAGATCTGACTGTTAGTGATATTGTGTGTGCTTATTCCTACATTGAATGTCTTTCTCCCATATCTTATACCAGCTAAAGCTCACATTTTAGATTACAAAATTAAGTTTTCTCTTTTGGGTCATTTTTTTTCTTCACTCCTCATCATAGTTATTATTTACATTTGTAGAATGAAAATTCAGTAAAATAAATTCCATTCCTCTACTTCTATGTATTCTTCAACGGATCAGTAGGATTCATTCATTTATAAAGGCATACTATGAATGAAGAAATTTGATAGACATTTGTATATCACAGGAAATGCTGCACATACACACATTTCCCCTAGCATCACCTGCCTCTGACTAATTGGAATAGTGGAGTTTCAATGTTAAGACATTTAATGAATTTCTTGGCATAAATTCAGGTAGATATGAAAACATACAGAAGTATGCTGAAGATAAATTGTTATTGAGACACAAACACATGCTCAAACTTGCACAGAGAAGAGTGTTTAAAGACAAGAATTTCTTTAAAGTACAAAATCAGGAACGCTGCTAAGGTGTCCTTCTTGCAAAATTCTTGCACACTTTAAGCACATGTTCTTTGAGAGGGGTGCAAATCCATGGTCCAAGGAAATGAATTGACATACCAATGATTTGGTACTCTTAGGGGGATGAGTGTGCCAACAACTATGGTAGAATATTATTTTAAGGTGCATGGCTTTTGTTTATGCTGCATTTTTTAAAAATTCTGAACCTGTGATTCTTTGCTTGTATAAAACACCTGATGGTTTAATAAAGAGCTGAATGTTAAGAGAAAAGATAGGTGGGGATGGCAGACAGAAAGATAAATACAAGGAAAAACAAGATAGAGGAGAGGAGCAAGGAGAGAACAATGAGAGGAGGCCCAGCCACCAGCCATCTGGCCAGCCACAAAGTCAGAGTAAAAATAAGATTTACCAAAGAGAAAAATAAGGCCCCAGAAGCAAAAGGTAGTTGGCATAATTGAAGAAAATGTTGCTAGAAACAAGCCAAACTAAGGCTGAGCATCCATAAAAAGACTGTATTTCCTTGAGACCTACTTTGAAGGCCCCCCAAAAAAACAAAATAACAATAATCACGCTCTCGCTTACATATGGATTTTAGACCTAGAAAAAAGGATCACCAGACTATAATTCACACCACCAGAAGAACTAGAATACAAAATGTATTCTAAGAGATTCATATAAAGTCCCTCACAGAAATGGGAAAGGACAAGTCCCCCAGAGCACAGGAGAAGTGGGGGGGCAGCAAAAGGAGAGAGAAGTAGGAGAAAGAGAGGGGAGGAGAGGAAAACACGTGCAACTAGGAAGATTGAGTCAGGGTAGGAAGAGAAGACAGGAGAGAGAAAGAGAGAGAGAGAGAGAGAGAGAGAGAGAGAGAGAGAGAGAACATAAAAGAGGGAGCCAATATTGGTTTGAAGAGAAAACTGAACCCAAAGAAAGGTCTAGAGACCTACAAGAGTGCCACTAACAATTTGAGCATCTATGGAAAGGCTACCATAAATGCCCTTCCCAGATAGTGAGATCAACAACTAACTTATCCATGGAGCCATCATCTAATACCTGTTGGAAACAGAAGCAAACACCCATAACTAAACACTGAGTCGAACTAGAACCTAGATTAAGATGGAGAGGACACGACCAGGTTGAGGAAACACATAGAGACAGCTGACCTGAACAAGGAGGAGCTAATGGGTCCCCAGACTGATAGCTAGGAATCCAGCATGGGACCGGCTCAGGCTCCCCTGAATATGTGTCTCAGCCAGAAGGACTGAGCAGTCTAAGGGACCTCAGACAGTGGAACCAGGATATATCCCTGGTGCACAAAAGGACCTTGCAAACACATCCCCCATGGAGGGATACTGCCTTAACCTAGAGCCAGGAGAGAAGTCCTAGTCCCTACTGCAAATGACATGTCAGATCTACATGACCCCACCTTGATAGCATTGACCTACATGTGGAATTGGGGTGGGAGGATGGGAGGGGAGGGTGGTCAGGGTGCATGTGAGGGGGCAGAGAGGGTAAAAGGGATGGAGGGAGAGAGGGAGAGGGAACTGGGATCGACATGTAAAATAATAAATAAAAAAATAATAAACCTATTAAAGTCACTATGAAGTAAAATTTGTTGATTCTTGTGGCTCATTTAGAATATTTGTTGCCACAAAATTCACTTTCAGTATATATTACTTGTTGGTTTTAGTAGGATAGCACTATTTTGGAAAATATTCTGTATGGAATACAAATCCACAATACTCAAAATGTTATGATCCTTGTCTCTAGCACTTAGGATAAATGAATTAATTTTGATACTTGTTACTACCATTTAGTTTTGTGGTAATATTTTCATTCAATCTTCTAAGGAAGACTTCAGTCTAAACACAATGATAACATTTTATCTATAGCTGCTAACTTTATTACCTGTATTAAATAGGGTTTCTTTTGCTATAAAGAAACATCGCCCCATCACGGGGCCTCTGCTGGAGGTGAGTCTGGGACCAGTTCTGGTTGAATCCCCCCACCATACTCTTTCGTGGGAACTCCCTGGATGGGCCCGAATCTCACTTCCCCCTATGTCTTGTCCCCAGCGAGCACTCCTGGTGCTTTGATATACCCCCCCCCAAGACCGCAAAGATCCTGCCCTCTCTTTACCCTGTGCCTTACTTAGCACACTGCCCCACTGCTCTGGTTGAGCATTAGAACAGAGGGCAGATCCAACAATCCCAACACCTCCGGGGAACTTCCTGGAGCTGCTCTGAGCACACTAGACCCACCTATCTACACGGGACCACCCTGAGTCCCCACCTGAGTGATTTTTGACCCCCACTGCCTGGCATCTGCCAGAGTTCAGGCCTCTGCTGAAGACCTGCTATCCATGCAAACCACCTTGATTCTCTGCCTGCCTGATCTCTGACCCCAATCACTGGGAGACCTCCTAGAGAGCTTGAACCACTCAGAGCTACAGACATTGAACTTCTGACCAGGATAAGCCCATTGAAGGAGTAACATAGAGAGAGAGATGCCCACCTGCAATGGGAAAGAAGCAATGGGAAGACAGCAATACAAGAAAACACCTAACAATAGAAACGCAATCATGACACCACCAGAATCTAGGGACTCTATACCAACTGGACATGAACACCCCAAAGTAGATGAAGCAGAAAAAAATGACTTAAAAAATATCTTCATAAAAATGATAGAGGCTGGATTCAAGATGGAAGATGGAGAGAGCAGAACGCCAGCTCCTCTGTCTGGTAAGATGATACCGCATGGAAATACTTAGATTGATAGAAATGGGTTAATATTTAGGACACAGCTAGCAAATAAGAAATGCTAGTAACAGGCCAACAGCATTTTATCTAATACAGCATCTCAGTGTGTTATTTGGGGCTGGCATGGCTCTGGAACCAGGCTGGTGGTAAAACATACTCATGACAAAATGAGGCCCAACATGGGGCAAAGAACTTTCACTTAAAATGTCATAAAATCTTCCAAAAGAGTTTTAGAAACAAAAGAACAGAGACAAGCAAGGCTTCTTGGAAACAGCATTTTTCTTGGTCAGACTTTGTTTTACTAGAGACAAGCAAGGACTTGAATGGCTCCTTTAAGGGAGGTTTCCTGACTCAATATTAGCGGCAAAAATCTGCCAGGCTTTAAACACTTCTGCTAACAATTGAATGGTGTGTACGAGAGATGGCAATTGCAATGACTACATCTCCAAGCTGGCAACATGCTCCTGAATGGCAGCATAGACCAAGGCAGTGAGAACAGTTTCGATAGATTACACAGCTATGGCTTTCATTTGACCACTGTTTACCAGATAACAGACTTGTGACCACAAATAAATAAATAAATAAATAAATATTTACAGTAAAACAAGATTCAGATTAAGGAAAAACTCTAAAGGTCTACAGTGTTTTTTAAAATATATGTAGGCATGGAAAAGAAAAAGAAACAGGATAAAATGGTTTAGGAAAGAATAATAAAAGAGTGTAGCTGGGTGTGGTGGCACATGCCTTTAATTCCAGCACTCTGGAGACAGAAGCAAACAGATCTCTGTGATTTCAAAGTAAACCTGTTATACAAAGGTAATTCCAGGACAGAAAAAAAAAAAAAGCTACACATCGAAACCCTGGGTCAAAAAATGAAAAATAAAGTAGAAAAAAATAGAGTAATAAAAAAGCCATGTAAAAATGGAAAGCACAAAAAGAGTCTGGATACTATATGCTGTTCTGTTATCTTTAAATTGTTTTACTGCTGAGGAAATAACAACTGTTAAAAGAAATACTGCTGGATTAATTCAGTTTATATATTTTAAAAATGCTTTGACTTCAAAAGTTAAGTCTAAGGACAGGTTACTGGGAAAAGGATTTCTATTTTTCTTTCCACAGAAAATGAAAAGCTGTGGATTCCTTCTAGACTAACATGGTTTGATCAAGCAAGACCCCTGAAGCACTGTCCCAGGTGATCCAAAATTCAAAACAGCTGGAACAAGGCAGATTTCTGCATCTTCTTAGGATCCCCATGACAGCGAACCTACCAGCAGGAAGCCATTTGGAAAGAACAGCACCCAAATTCCCAAATATTGTTTGTAAATTGTTTTATTATTTATATGGGGTTGGATATAAATGGTTAATGATCACAACCCAAGTCTTTAAAGGTACAAAGGGGATTGATACAAAGTAAATTCAATTTTCTGATATGTATATTTCTCCTCTTGTTTACATATGGTGATTATATAGTTCATTTAAAAATGTATACTGTAGTGGGATTTTAGTGGGGATTGCATTTAATCTGTAGATTGCTTTTGGCAAGGTTGCCATTTTTACTATGTTTATCCTACCTATCCAAGAGCATGGGAGATCTTTCCATTTTCTGGTATCTTCTTTAATTTCTTTCTTTAGAGCCACAAAGTTCTTATTATATAGGTCTTTTACTTGTTTGGTAAGCATTACACCAAGATACTTTAGGTTGTTTGTGGCTATTGTAAAGGGTAAAGTTTCTCTAATTTCTTTCTCTGTTTCTTTGTTGTCTGAAAAAAGTAGAGCTATGATGGGAGATGTCATTCTGTATATATGTTTCTCATACTGGTTAATGAATAAAGCACTGTTGGCCAATAGGAAAGGAAGATGGAAGGGACTAGGAGACAAGGAGTAAAGAGGAAGGAGGAAGGAGGAAGGAAGAAGGAGGAAAGAGGAGTCAAGATGGAGAGTCTGGAGAAAGCAGGACACCATCCGGCTCTCCCAGGGTAAGAGGAGACCACATGGAAATACATAGATTAGCAGAAATGGGTTAATGCTTAAGACAGAGCTAACCAATAGGAAACAAGTAACTGGCAAACAGCATAATAGATAATACATAGTCTCTGGGTGTTATTTGGGGCTGGGAGAACAGCCAGAGAAGACCAGCAGCAGGCAGAAAAACCTGACTCCTTACAGGGCTACTGATTTTTCTGAGTTTATCTTGTATCCTGCTAGTTTGCTGAAGGTGTTTATCAGATGTTTATTGGGTCGCTTATGTAAACTATAATATCATCTGCACATAGAGACAATTTGACTTCTTCCTTTCCAATTTGGATCCCCTTGGTCTCCTTTTGTTGTCTTATAGCTTTAGCTAGAAATTCAAGTAGCATATTGAAGTGATATGGAGAGAGAGGGCAGCCTTTTCTTGTTCCAGATGTTAGAAGATTCGCCATAAGTTTCTCTCCATTCAGTTTGATGTTGGCAGCTGGTTTGCTGTTTATTGCTCTTATTATGTTTAGGTATGTTCCTGTTATCCCTGATCTCTCCAAGACCTTTATCATGAAAGGGTGTTGAATTTTGTCGAAGGATTTTTCAGCATCTAGGGAGATAATCATATGGTTTTTCTTTGTCACTTTGTTTATATGGTAGATCACATTAATTGATTTATGTATGTTAAACCATCCCTGCAATCAAGGGATAAAGCCTACTTGGTCATGGTGGATGATTTCTCTGATGTATTCTTGAATTCGGTTTGCCAGTATTTTATTGAGTATTTTTGCATCGATGTTCATCAGGGATATTGGTCTGTAGTTTTCTTTCTTAGTTGTGTCTTTGTAAGGTTTGGGTACCAAAGTTATTGTGGCCTCATAAAAGAGTTTGGCAATGAACCTTCTGTTTCTATCTTGTGGAACAGTTTGAGGAGTAGTGGTATTAGTTCTTCCTTGAATGTCTGGTAGAATTCTGCATGGAAGACATCTGTCCCTGGGTTTTTTTTTTTGTTTTTTTTTTTTTTTTTTGGTTGGAATGCTTTCAATAACTGCTTTTCTATTTCATTGCAGGTTATAAGTCTATTTAAGTTGTTTGTCTGTTCTTGATTTAATTTTGGTGATAGTTATCCAGGAATTTGTCTATTTCCTTTGAATTTTCAATTTTTGTGTAATACAGGTTTTTAAAGTATAACCTGAAAATTGTCTGGATTTCCCCTGTGTCCATTGTTATGTTCCCCTTTTCATTTCTGATTTTGTTAATTTGCAAGTTCTCTCTGCTTTTTGTTAGTTTGGATAATGGCTTGTCTATCTTGTTGATTTTCTCAAAAAACCAAGTCTTTGTTGCTTTGATTTATTGTATTTTTTTTCTTGTTTCTATTTTGTTATTTTCAGCCCTCAAGTTGATTATTTCCTGGCATCTACTCCTCCTGGGTGAGTTTGCTTCTTTTTGTTCTAAGGCTTTCAGTTGTTATGTTAATTCTCCACAATTCCTCACTGACCTTGAAAGGATAATAATCAACTTTATATGGAAAAACAAAAGAACCAGGATTGCCAAAAAAACCCTATAGTATAAAAGAACTTCAGGAGGTATCACCATTCCTGACTTTAAGCACTCCTACAGAGCTATAGTTCAGAAAACAGCCTGGTATTGGCACAAAAATAGACAGGTAGACAAATGGAATTGAATTGAAAATCCTGATATTAACACACACACTTAAGAACACAAGATTTTTGACAAAACATCTAAAAGAATATAATGGGGTGAGGACAACATTTTCAACAAATGGTGCTGGCACAATAAGATGATGGTTTGTAGAAGACTGCAGATAGACCAATGTTTGTCGCCATGCACAAAACTCAAGTCCACATGGATCAAAGACCTCAACAGCAATCCAGCCACACTGAACCTCATAGAAGAGAAAGTAGGAGGTACGCTTGAACAAATTGGTATAGGAGACTGCTTCCTGAACATAACTCCAGGGGCACAGACACTGAGAGCAACAATTAATAAATGGGACCTCTTCAAACTTAGAAGCTTCCGTAAGGCAAAGGACACAGTGGACAAGACCAAGTGGTAGGCCACAGACTGGGAAAAGATCTTCACCAATCCTATATTCGACAAAGAGCTGATCTCTAAAATACACACAGAACTCAAGAAACTAGTCAAGTAAACACCAAATAACCCTACTAAAAATGGGGTACAGAAATGAAGAAAGAGTTCTCAATAGAGTAAATCAAAAAGGATGAAAGATACTTAAGAAAGTGCTCAATGCAAATCAAAACAACTTTGAGATACCATCTTACTCTTGCCAGAATGGCTAAAATTAGAAACATCATTGACTCATGCTGGAGAGGATGTGGAGAAAGGGGAACACTCCTCCACTGATGGTGGGAGTGCAAACTCATACAGCCATTTTGGAGATCAGTTTGTTGATTCCTCAGGAAAATGGGAATTAGTTTACCACAGGACCCAGCAATCCCCCTCTTAGACATATACCCAAAGGATTCACATCCATGCAACAAAGACATCAGTTCAACTATGTTCATAGAAGCACTATTTGTAATAGCAAGAACCTGGAAGCAACCTAGTTGCCCCTCAATTGAAGAACGGTTAATGAAGATGTGGCACATCTACACAATGGAATACTACTCTGCAGAAAAAAATAATGGTATCTTGAAATTCGCAGGCAAGTGATGGCACTTGAAGATACCATCCTGAATGAGGTAACCCAGTCACAAAAAGAGGAACACAGTATGTACTCACTCATATATGGATTTTAGAACTAGATCAAAGGATCACCAGCCTATAATTCACACCACCAAAGGAACTAGGATAAAAGGTGTATTCTAAGAGAGTCACATAAAGTCCCTCACAGAACTGGGAAGGGACAAGTCCCCCAGAGCTCAGGTGAAGTGGGGGAGGACAGCGAATGGAGAGAGAAGTAGGAGAAAATGAGGGGGAGGAAAGGAAAACATGTACGACCAGGAAGATTGAGCCTGGTTAGGAATAGAAGACAGGAGAGAGAGAGAGAGAGGGAGAGAGAGAGAGACAGAGACAGAGACAGAGAGAACATAATAGAGGGAGCCAATATTGGTTTGAAGAGAAAATTGAACACAAAGAAAGGTCTAGAGGACTACAAGACTGCGGCCAACTAACAAATTGAGCATCCGTGGAAAGGCTACCATAAATCTCCTTCCTGGATAGTGAGATCAACAACTAACTTATCCATGGGGTCCTCATCTAATACATGTTGGAAACAGGAGCAAAACATACATAAACACTGAGTCGAACTAGAACCCAGATGCAGATGGAGAGGACAAAACTAGGAGGCAGAAATACATAGAGACAGCTTACCTGAACATGGAGGAGCTAAAGGGCCCCCCATACTGATAGCTGGGAAGCCAGCATGGGACTGACTCAGGCTCCCCTGAATATGGCTCTCAGCCATAAGGACTGAGCAGTCTAAGGGACCTCAGACAATGGAGACAGGAAGTAGCCCTGGTGTACAAAAGGACCTTGTGAACACATCCCCCATGGAGGGATAACTGCCTTAACCTAGAGACAGGAGAGAAGCCCTAGTCCCTACTTCACATGACCTGTCAGATCTACATGATCCCAACTGGATGGCATTCCCCTACATATGGAATTGGGGTGGGGGGATGGGAGGGGAGGGTGGTCAGAGTGCATGTGAGAGGGCAGAGAGGGTAAAAGTAAGTGAATGAGGGAGGAAGGAAGGGAGGGAGGGAGGGAGGGAGGGAGGGAGGGAAAGAGGCAGGGAGGGAGAGAGGTAGAGGGAACTGGGATCGACATGTAAGATAATAAATTAAATAAAAAAAATTGAATACAAGTGTGGCTTCTAGGCCAAACAAAAGAAAAACAAAGAATTACTACCAGAAATTCATTAGAGTACCATAATCCCTAATTTTATTCTAAATTTATCCTAATATCCACAGAGAGGCATATTTTTCACTCTGCATCTTAGTACCTTCTTTTTGCAGCAAATGTAGAATCATTACAGAAAACCACAACTATGTATAACACAGAGATAAGTTTATAGTGATTACTTAAGCCAAGAAATCTGCTCTGAGGCTCTGTCTGTCTCCTAAACATGACAGGGAAACTATACCTAGGAAAATCCAACAATATGGCTGCTTAAACAAGATCTGAGCAATGACAATACCAACAGATATGCTAATGGAGAAAAGGAAAGGCATTATTGATCCCTGTTTTCATGTGTGTATTTTTCTAGTTTGTAAGTAAGATTATCAAGATCTATAAGTCCCTTCTTCCCCGTATCTTTAACATTAAGAAATTAAGAAACATGATAATTGAGTGACTGAATAGAACAGTGTGAAATGTTACTTTACTTATTTTTTATTAATTAAATTAAGGTAGTAGTTGGCTATTCTTTCATAAATACATAAAATATCATAGAAGTGTACAGAGTTTGGATGTGGTTCTTTCATTACAAGTATTATTTTATAATAAACTTAACTTAAAAATTGTGAAAAAAAAAAGAGTAAACATTGCTCCTGTAGAGGACCTCAATTTAGTTCCCAACACCCACTCACTCAGTGATTTCAATTAACTCCACTTGCAATGGGCCAACCCACTCTTCTACCTTTAAAGACATCAGGCATGCACAAGGTACACTAGATACACTACATGCAGGTAAAACATTCCTACACAAGAAAATAATAAAAATTTTAAAAGTAATTAATATATAATATATTATCCTTAATTAAAAAACTTAATGATTTCCACAGTCAAGGTAATTAGCATATCAACTCTTTATGATTAAGATATTGTAGGTGCTATGAATTTCTGCTATCATACAAAATGCCCTATATATAATATTTCAGTTTAAACTATGGCCCCTGTATATCAGGTCTGCGTAATGCATCCATCAAAAAACTGGAATTTTCTCTGTAAATCTATTTCTGAGGCACAATGAAGGGAAAGAATATCATGCAGACCCAGAAAGCTGAACTCAATGAGCAATCCATCAGTTGTATAAGTTAGAGTTTACTTGATCCTCGGGATCTTAACTTGAACTCCTATTTAGATAGCTATGTGATATGCAGGGAATGGAGAAGATTCTCCTGTGTATTTGACTGTTGCTGTCTGTTTCAAAACTCAACTGAAAGGCTCACTTGGTATTGGGTGATAAAAAATTATCATATTATCTGATAACTCAAAAAAAGCCTCATATAACTTTGAGAATTTATACAAAATTGTAAAGTATGTAGGTAATTCACAAAATATCAAGCACAAGGATATTTATTACAAAGTGTTCCACACTTTTAGTGTCTGCCAACATAAAAGATAAGCACTCAAAATGAAGAAGAACTAACTCTTCCAAGAGAGAATGCAACATTCGTTACAATCTGATGCTCATTAGATATCTCAAGCGACACTGAATATCATTTTGCACACTTCCAATTATTTTAT
Organism: Phodopus roborovskii; assembly: GCF_943737965.1. NCBI lineage: Eukaryota > Metazoa > Chordata > Mammalia > Rodentia > Cricetidae > Phodopus > Phodopus roborovskii. The sequence goes on from NW_026126410.1 coordinate 15,605,957, forward strand.
GATTGCAGTCAATTTTGTATTGTATGCATCACAGTGATTGATTTCCAGTTAAGTCTTAGATAATCATTTTAAATCCGTGTAAGGAGTACGGTTTTTCCATCAGCCGCCCGGTCTTGTCCCTCTGCCACGGCAGCCCCAAGTAACACACTGAGACTCTGTATTAGATATAATTCTGTTGGCCAGGTACTAGTTTCTTATCGGCTACCTCTGTCTTAAGTATTAACCCATTTCTGCTGATCTATGTATTTCTCTTACCGGGGAGCCAGCAGGCATTCTGCTTTCTCCAGACTCTCCATCTTGACTCTCGTTCCTACTTTCTCTTTCCTCCTCATCTCCTAGCCCCGCCCATCTTGCTTTCCTATTGGCCAACAGTGCTTTATTCATTAACCTGTATGAGAAACATATACAGAATGACATCTCCCATCAAATCCGCTGTTCATGGGCTAAGTAAATGCATAGAATGTCCAACATGGTTTTGATGTTTTATATGTTCATATTTTTATCTGTCTTTGTGTTTTCTACCTCTATCTGTCTATCTTTGTGTGTGCATGCATATCTGCATTACAATGTATCATACTGCTATTTCATGAACATATGAAATATGGCATAACATAGTATTTATTGTTCAGTACCTTCTATAAAATTGAGTTGAGGGAAGGAAAAGAATATGATCAAAATATTGTATTAAAAATTAACAAGATTTAAGTTTATTGTACAATGCTTTGTAATTTTTATCAACTCAGTACGCACAAGTATGTTTTGGGGATATTTGTAGGAGATTTTAAGTATCTTTTTCCTCAGTCCTTACCAGATATCTTTTAGCTTTAAGACACAATATTGTAACTGATAATTATTGCGTTTTTGTTTTCTTATTTTAGCCTAGACAGTTAATTGAAAGTTAGAAATACTGCAATGCTTTCATGGCAATATATCTACACTGTTTAAAACACTATAAACCCAGTATGGATTGCTGCATAGTTCTTCTCTTGACAATTCTTCTTCACTTTTGCCTTTACACGTTGTAAGTCAGTAATCCATATTACAAAGAATTGAGAGGTTATTTTAAATAAATGCATATATATTCGAGTTCCTATTAGACCTAAATTTGATAATGAAAATTCTTTCCTATTTTATGTTTTATAAACCATGGCACTTTATACCTTCACAATGTCTAGCCATCTCTTTATGCAACTCTGTTGGCAATTAGTATAAACTGAGTGAAAACAAAGTTAATCAGTTTCAAATGAATTTTCTTTTCAGAGAATATTTATTTTCTGAAAGATTATAAAATATAAATGAATTGCTGTAATTAATATTCTGAATATAGTGCATCTGTATCCTTAAGATTTTCTTCAACCAAAGCTTCAACAATCTTTTGGCAGAAGAATTTATTTGAAGAAAATAGGAGGTGCAGAGGAGCAAGGAAAAGCAGAAATAGAAATAGAGCCTGAAACTAATCAAGTAAAAACAACTCCCTTAAGCACAACTGAGAACTGAAGATATTCAATACCTTAGCTCTTATTTTACTTCAAGTCTGGTACACACACTCAACAACATCTGGGTACATTTTTTTCTGAGGTACTATATATTCTTTTATAATATTCTTATGTTTTTCATGTAAAATTCAGCCACAAATATATAAACTGAAAAATTTGCAAATTAATTCCAATGACTCGACATTATGGTCTCAGAAATAGAATTCATGGAAAGTATCAATTCATTTATACGTATACAAACAGAGAGAGAGAGAGAGAGACAGACAGACAGACAGACAGACAGACAGACAGACAGACAGACAAACAGATGTAAGGATTACAGTTTTTCTGCCCGCCGTCTGGTCTTGTTCTGCTGCCGCACCAGCCCCAAATAATACATAGAGACTCTGTATTTGATATTATGCTGTTGGCCAGTTACTTGTTTCTTATAGGCTAGCTCTGTCTTAAGTATTAACCCATTTCTATGTATTTCCACGTGGTCTCCTTACCGGGGAATGAGGCAGGCGTCTGGTCTCCCCGGTCTCTCCATGCTGACTGACTCCTCCTTCCTGCTTCCTCTTTCCTCCTTGTCTCCTAGTCCCTCCTATCTTCCTTTCCTATTGGCCAACAGTGCTTTATTCTTAACCAGTATGAGAAACATATACAGAATGACATCTCCCATCATCTCCTCTTTTCTGTCTAAATAAAAAGAAGGGTTTTAAGCTTAACATAGCAAAATATATAACACAAAAGTTATCAAATAAGAATCACAGTTAACAATATTTAGTCCATTAACATTTAGCAAGATTAAAAGAAGCTATTCTATCATCTATCCTATATTTGTGAGTCTAAAGTCATATATATATAACTTATCTTTAAGCTTAACTAAGGAAAACTATAACCATAACTATCTGTCTTCAACTCCATCAAAGACCACAGAAGGATATTATATAAACTCTAGAAATGACAGAGACAACTCACTGCCTGGTCACCCAAAGTTCTTTTGTAATCTTCCATCTTCAGCCCATAGGCCATAGTGTGTCTGGCAGACTCTTCAGCAAAGCAGGAAACTTTAAACTGTCTTCTTGTTTTGGCAGTTTGTCAGTCACTTTTCTCTGTGTCCTGCAGACTGTCTGGCAGACTCTTCCATGAAGCAGGACCGTTGTAGCAATGCCCATCTTGAATCAGCAGTCACTTTTCTGTGGGTCCTGCATAAAGTCAAACAGTCCAGACAAGAGCAGTATCTTGTTCACATGGCTAGTCTTGACATATTGGAAGTAAACTCCATAATGAGTTTCTTCAATGTCCATCTTCCTTTTTGACGAAGGTAGTGTTTCCAGGAGCATTTATGTCTCATTGTTGAGAAAAACCCTAAACCATTTTAAATTCCATATTCTGTAGGTCTTTGAAAGGTTTGAAGAATTCCTATCTATCTCAAATACATCTCTGTGTATCTTGAAAACCTAACTAACTTAACTCTAAGCTTTGACTATCATAGGCAATTATCTATAATCTGTATGTACTACATTATACATTTCTAAATGAGCTATATAAACACAATACCTAAACAAGAGAAATATACATATCACAAAATTGACCTTAAATTTTATCAATAAATGAAAATCCATTCCAAAACAAAATATTCATATCTATACCATAATTCCCTTTTTACCTTTAAAAAGATATCAGTTGTGATCATTAACCATTTATAACCAACACAATTTAAATGAAAACAAACATTTATAAACAATATTTGGGAATTTGGGCGTCTTTCCTTCCAAACTACTTCCTGCTGATAGGGGGCGCTGTCATGAGGGGGCGCTGTGTCTAAGAAGACACAGAAATCCTGGTTGTAGTCTGCAAGGCTGCTTTGTCCAAGCTGTTTTAAATGTTGGATCACCAGCGACTCTGTTTCAGGGGGCCTGGCTTGAACAAACCACATTAGTCTGGAAGGAATCCACAGCTTTTTATTTTCTGAGGAAACAAAAATAGAAAACTTTTTCCCCCAGTAACTTGTCCTTGAACTTAAATTTTTGAGTTAAAGCATTTTAAAAATATATAAATCGGATTGATCCAGCACCATTTGTTTTAACAGTTGTTATTTCCTCAGCAGTCAAAAGATACACAGACAATATAACACCATACAGTAACCAGATTCTCTCAGAGCTTTTCATCTTTACGTGGCTTTATTTTTACTCTGTTTTTTTACTTATATTTTTTTGAGACAGGGTTTCTCTGTGTAACTTTTATCTGTCCTGAAATTCACTCTGCATACTAGGTTTACTTGGAAATCACAGAGATCTGCTTGCCTCTGTCTCTCAAATGCTGGGATTAAAGGTGTGTGCCGACACACCCAGCTGTTGTCTGTCTTTTTAAAACCATTTTTTTTTTTAATTCTCTCCCAAGCCTACGTATTTTTTTTTTAAAACACATTGTAAAACTTTAGAGGTTTTTCTTTATATGAATCTGTCTTTAATGTAAATCTTTATCTTTTTGTAGCCACGAGTCTTTTATCTGGTAAACAACAATATTGCTGAAATGAAAATTATAGCTGTGTCAGCCACTGTTTATCAAAGATGGCAGTGGCAGGTATTTTACTGCCAGCACTGAAAGCTGTGCTCACTGCCTTGGTCTGCACTGCCATCTCCAAGCATGCTGCTGGCTTGGAGATGTGGTCACTGCCATTGCCATCTCTCATACACACCAATAAATTGTTAGCAGAGTTTCTTAAAAGCCGTGTGGTCTTTTGTCGCTTATGCTGAGTCAGGCTGATCTCCAAAATATACAAAGAACTCAAGAAACTAGTCAACAAAACACCAAATAACCCTATGAAAAAATGGGGTACAGAACTGAAGAATTCTCAACAGAGGAAATAAAAAAAGCTGAAAGACACTTAAGAAAATGCTTCACACCCTTAGCTATCAGGGAAATGCAAATCAAAACAACTTTGAGATACCATCTTACTACTGACAGAATGGCTAAAATTAGAAACATCATTGACACATGCTGGAGAGGATGTGGAGAAAGGGGAACACTCCTCCACTGATGGTGGGAGTGCAAACTCATACAGCCATTTTGGAGATCAGTATGGTGGTTCCTCAGGAAAATGGGAATTAGTTTACCACAGGACCCGGCAATCCCTCTCTTAGGCATATACCCAAAGGATTCACATCCATGCAACAAAGACATCAGTTCATAGAAGCACTATTTGTAATAGCAAGAACCTGGAAGCAACCTAGTTGCCCCTCAATTGAAGAATGGTTAATGAAGATGTGGCACATCTACACAATGGAATACTACTCTGCAGAAAAAAATAATGGTATCGTGAAATTCGCAGGCAAGTGATGGCACTTGAAGAAACCATCCTGAATGAGGTAGCCCAGTCACAAAAAGAGGAACACAGTATGTACTCACTCATATATGGATTTTAGACCTAGATCAAAGGATCACCAGCCTATAATTCACACCACCAGAGGAACTAGGATAAAAGGTGTATTCTAAGAGAGTCACATAAAGTCCCTCACAGAACTGGGAAGGGACAAGTCCCCCAGAGCTCAGGTGAAGTGGGGGAGGACAGCGAACGGAGAGAGAAGTAGGAGAAAATGAGGGGGAGGAAAGGAAATCATGTGCGACCAGGAAGATTGAGCCTGGTTAGGAATAGAAGGCAGAAAAGAGAGAGGGAGAGAGAGAGAGAGAGAGAGAGAGAGAGAGAGAGAGAGAGAGAGAACATAATAGAGGGAGCCAATATTGGTTTGAAGATAAAATTGAACACAAAGAAAGGTCTAGAGAACTACAAGACTGCAGCCAACTAACAATTTGAGCTTCTGTGGAAAGGCTATCAAAAATGCCCTTCCTGTCACATGACCTGTCAGATCTACAAGACCACAACTGGATGGCATTCCCCTACATATGGAATTGGGGTGGGGGGATGGGAGGGGAGGGTGGTTAGAGTGCATGTGAGAGGGCTAGAGGGTAAAAGGAAGGGAAGGAGGGAGGGACGGAAGGAGGGAGGGAGGGAGTGAGGAAGGTTGGGAGGGAGGGAGAGGGAACTGGGATCAACATGTAAAATAATAAATTAAATTTAAAAAAATGCTTTGACTCCAAAATTTAAGTTCAAGGACAAGTTACTGGGGAAAAGGATTTCTATTTTTGTTTCCACAGAAAACGAAAAGATGTGGATTCCTTCCAGACTAATGTGGTTTGATCAAGCCAGACCACCTGAAACAGAGTACTAGGTGATCCTACATTCAAAACAGCTGGACAAAGCAGCCTTACAGACTACAGACAGGACTTTTGAATCTTCTTCGAATCCCCATGACAGCACCCCTTATCAGCAGGAAGTAGTTTGGAAAGAACAACACCCAAATACCCAAATATTGTCTATAAATGTTTGTTTTCATTTAAATGGACTTTGTTATATAAAATAAATTTAAAAAATTAAAAAAAAATGTATCTTAAAGCAAAAAAAATTTACTTGCTTGCTGAATCATTGCCACATTAATTTGATTAATGGTTTCTCTCCACTGTCAATATACTGTAAATCTGTCTGTACCTTTGAAGCAAATTTGCCATACTGAGTAAATAAACAATGAGTAGCAATTAATTTTATTACAGATGAAAATTTCATTCAAACAAATAAAACAAAACCACCATTACAACATGATTAAAGCACTCACAAATTCCAAAGGGATCATAACTCATGACTGAAATGACAGCATATTAATTAAAAGAAAAATATAATGATATATGAAATGCAGATATTGTTTCCTAATCCATTAAAATAGATTGTGTCTTTTCCAAATGTCAATTAGTAATGTCAAGGTTTTCAATACTCCATGATTATGATGCTTCGTTTACAAGGACTGCATGAAGGTAGATCACAAGTAAGTTACCTCACTCAGGATGAATTTTTCTACCACCATCTATTTATTGTAAATTTCATAACTTTTTGTTTATTAAGCAGGTGAATGACATTCAGTTGTGTAAAGGTACACATTTTCTATATCCACTCATCTGTTGATGAACATCTATGTTTTTTTTTACCAATTTCTAGCTATTATTTTTAGATTATCAATGAACATGGATGAGTACATTTCTTTGTACTAGGATGTAAAATCCTTTGAGAATATGTCCAGGAGCTGTATAACTGGGTCTTAAGACAGATCAATTGTATCTTCCTGAGGAATCATGGCACTGATTTTCATAGTGGTTGTACAATTTGTAATTCCACTAAAAGTAGATGAGTATTCTCCTTACTCTACATCCTTGGCAGCATAAACTATCATTTGGTTTATTGATGTATGCTATTCTGACTGCTGTGAAATGAAATATCAAACTTGGTTTGATTTTTTCAGAAATTTTAGTTTTTCTCTTTTAAGAATTCTGTTTAGCACTGTGCCCCAGTTTAATTGAGTTATTTGGTTTTTGATGTGCAATTTTTAAATTCATTATATATTGTATACATTAACCCTCTATTGGATATTCAGTTGGAAAAGATCTTTTTCATTTCTGTAGTCTCGCATTTTTTTTCTGAATGACATTGCCCTTTGCTTTACAGAAGCTATTCAGTTTCATGAGGTGTCTTTTATTAAATATTGATTTTAGTGCCTCTGTCATTGATGTTTATGATGGCTATTCTTGTTGGCAATTTCACTACATCTGGAATTAACTAAAACCCAAGAGGATGAGATTGAGGAATTTTTCTTAAGTAAATCATTTGAAGTATAAATAGCCACCTTTAATCATGGCCTCTTTAGGTAGGGTGATCCACCTTACATCTGGGCCACAACTTGTGCTTGCTCTCTAATTCTCGGCAATTTATTCCTTCATTACCATAAGAACCTAATTCTTTGTGACTCTGGCAGTTAGTAAAGAACAGCTGAGACATCTAGGCTACTGGATTGAACAACTTCTGGAGTTTTGTATTCTTTATTTGTAGAGTCACTGTTGGACTAGCTGAATTACAGCATGTAAACAACTTTAAAACACACAAGCAAATGCATGCACGTGTTTGCGCACCCACACACACGCATACACGGAGAGTGAAGGAGAGATTTTGCATATGTGTGTGTATGGGAATACACACACACAGACACACACACACACATACACACACACACACACACACACACACACACACACACACACACACCACAATTATCCTAACCCTTTTACTAGCAGTGTTTATTCAGCAAGTCTTTTGGGGCCTAGGATTCCAAAACTGTTCTTCACTTTCTCTTCTTTCAGGTTCAGGATGTCTGGACTTGAGGTTTTAATCCATGTGGAGTCGAGTTTTGTACACAGTGATCAATATTGACCTATTTTCATTCTTCCTCATGCAGCTATTGAGTTTGACTAGCACCATTTGTTAAAGGTAATATCTTATTTTACTGTGCATTTATGGCTTTGTTTTTTCTGTGCCAGTGTTAGGCTGTTTTTAATTACATATAGTTCTGTAGAACAACTAAAGATCAGGGCTGGTGATACCTCCACCAGTTCTTTTATTTTCAAGATTGTTTTAGTATGGACATGTTTTGCTACTAACACATATACTGGAGATTTTTCCATCTTCTGGTATCCTCTTAAATTATTTTATTTAATTTCTTAAATTTGTATCATAAGAGACTTTCATTTGCTTGGTTAGAATTATTCTGAGGTATACTAATTTGTTAAAGTTATACTTTCACTGATTTCTTTCTCAGTTTATTTGTACATAGGAAGTCTAAATATTTTTGTGTTCAATCTCATCAATTTCATTATAGGGAAAGGGCATTTAAGGTAGGCTTGCCACTATTGTTCAGATTGTTAGTTGGGGTCATCCTTGTAGATCTCTGAACATTTCCCTAGAACCAGATTATTCTTTTAAATGCCAGCCTAGAGCCTTATTCAGTAGCTAATGGAAGCAGAAGCAGTCATCCACAGTTAAACACTGAGCCAAACTCCTGGAATCCAGTAGCAGAAAGGGAAGAGTGATGAGCAAAGTAGTCAAGACCAGGCTGGAGAAACCCACAGAAGCTGCTGTCCTGAACAAGGAGGAGCTCATGAACCCCAGTCTTATAGCTGGAAAACCAGCATATAACCAACCCATACACTGAGACTGTGGGTGTTAGTTAGGAGGACTGGACAGTCTATGGGGCTTCTGGTAGTGAATCAGTATTTATACCTAGTATAAGAATGGACTTTGGGAACCCATTTCACATAGAGGGATACTCTCTTAGCCTAGACACATGGGGGAAGGGCCTAGGCCCTTCTCCAAATGATATGACAGATTTTGAAGATTACCCAAGGAAAGCCTCACTCTCCCTGGTGAACAGAAAGAGGATGGGATAGGGGATGGGAGGGGTACAGGGGTTGGGAGGGGTATAAGGTTTGGGAGGGGTACAGGGTACAGGATATACGGGAGGAGAGGAGAATGAGGGAACTGGGATTGACATGTAAAACAAGCTTGTTTCAAATTTAAATAAAAAATATTATCATTTAAAATATATTTTTGTGTTAATTATGTATCCTTCAATTTTGCTGAAAGTGTTTGTAAGTTGTAGGAATTTTCTGGTGGAGCTTTGGGGTTATGTATGTATACAATCATGCCATCTGTAAATAAAGGTACTTTATATTCTTCCTGACTTATTTGTATCCATTTCATTTTTGTTTAATAACACTTAGCTTTAAGGGAAATATTATCCACCTTGCAGAGCCTCTGCCTTTGAGATTTAAAATGTACATATTTTAAGTATTAATATACATAATATATAATAAAATTTTTATATGGATTTTCATGTAGATTTTGATTAACTTTCCTAGCATCTTGTTTCCTCCATTTTCTTCCTTTTTATCCCCTCCTACTTAAATCCTACTTAAACTATTCTCTGTAGTATTCTCCTTCTCCAGTTTCTTATTACTTAGATTCTGTTACATCATATCCCTTTAGGCATTCCACTGACAATGTCTTCTTTCTGGATTCCTGGATTTTACTGGTACCCCATGGTGAACAAGCAATATTAAAGATGTGAAGCTGCTCCCAGTGCTTTTTTTTCCTATGCCTGAGTTACATTATTTAGCATCTTGTTTCCTTCATCTACTTAACAAATTGCATGATTTAATTTTTCATCCTACAATGTGTTTTGATATTTACTGCCCTTCACAATATTTATCAGAACCACTCTTTACCCACTAACTCTATTTTTAGTTTCTAAACCCACCAAATTCAACTTCTGTCATGTAAATATTTGTGGTAAGCTATGTAAAATTAAGTTTATATTTTGTTATATTGTGTTAAATGTTTCCACTTATAATATTTTATGCACATTATTTTTTACCATATTCTATGTATGTATACTTTTCCTGTATTCAAGACATTTTGTATATTGATACAATTTGGGATATTTATCTTGCTGCCCTTTATAGTTCTACCTCTTGTCTTGACACTTATACTCTACCTCTATTTTAGGGATTTACATGTAGGTATATGTAAATAGTTATATTGTTTAAGTATTTGTTCCTGCTTTACTCAGGAAAGTTTTAATCAGTCTTTTAGCTAAGTTCCCGAGTATTACAGATTATCTTCACTCACATTTCCTGTACCTATGAGATTAGTCAGATATAGATGCTTAATCTTCAATCACTTCATAGACATGCAGAACATGGCATTTAAATGTTTTAATATTAGTACTCCATTGACATGAGACACTGTTGCTCCTTACAGCACCGTGCACTTTCCCGAAAATATGTTGGACACTGTTGTTGCTCCTGCTGGAGTTCAATCTCGCCTCAGCTAATGGCCTGTTGGGCATAGAATTGCCCCCACCTTGACCACTGATTTGGACATGCAGTCCTATGTGCTTGCAGGAGACAAATATAGAAGACTGCTTGACCTTGCCAAGTCAGGGTAAGACAGCCATTCTATTTCCCTGCTGTTGTTGTGGTCTGTCAAGTTCTCTTGGCCTTAGCCAAATCTGGGTGTACCAACGTCGCTGTGAGACCTAGGGTGACTGTTCAGGTGGCTTGCTGTTTCTGTCCTTGCTGCACCTTTTGGAAGTTGTCCTTCCGCATTTCCTGTCTACTCTAGTATTGTTATTTTCCTTCTCAGGTCTTGATGAGGTTGAAGATTAAACTATCACAACTATTATTCTCTCTTCCTAGTTAGATATATTAGGTACTAGACTTACGTTTTCCAGCTTATGACAACTCTATTGTAAACTCCATTATGCCCTCACCCTAGGACTAGATATGTAGGTCATTTTGTTCTCGATTTTCCTTTTCTTAGAGCACACTTGTTATTCACTGTTTTGTATATAGTTTTGTATTAAGCCTAAATCTTTTCTTTAGACTAAAAGGGGAATTGTAGTGAGGTAGTCCTTCTGTAGCAGTGACCATGCCCACTGGGGGTGGAGCGATGGGCGGAGAGGACCTGAGGAAGGAGGTCGGAGGGGGCCAGGAAGGCACTCTCTCTTTCTGGCGTGACTCGGACAGGAGAGGATCGGGTTGAATTTCCTGGTGTTCATCTGTCTAGGTTGTAAGTTATTTCTCCCTGAATAAACATCTATTCGGCCTATTTGTTTATCCTGATCCTTATTTACCACAATAAATATTCTTGAATGTGTTCTCTTACAAGAACATAATTAACTTACCAGGAGCTCATTAGTGAATGTATTTGTATGATGCTAACTTAGTTGTATCTAGTCTCTTTTGCTTATCATCTGTGTGTTATATCACTTTCCATTGTCTCTTCTCCATCTTAACCATTTTGTTGGTCATGTATATCATATAAATATTACATAATCACATTGTACTTTATAGATCTAGTGTTACATACTTTTCTTATATATTTCTCATAGAATAAAGTTGTTAGTATAATAAGTTTTGAGTCTATCATTTTATTACTGTGATTTATCTGTTTTGTTTTTCTTCAGTTGCCTTTACTGATTGTTTTAATATTTATCTTTTATTTTCATTTTTCATTTAAGCATGTACACACACACACACACACACATGTGGGGGGAGCATTATGTGTGTGCAGGTATCCACAGAACTAGAAAAGGGACTCAATTCCGCTAAAAGTGAAGTTTAAGGTGGTTGTGAAGTATTCAGCTTGAGTCCTTTGTATTCCTAGCATGTCCTTAGCCACTGACCACCTCTTCTATCCTTTGTATGGTTATGATATGTTTTTAAATAGTTTACTGCTTTAATATTGGTTATTTTACTTTTGTAATTTGAAATTGCTCAAATTACAATATTTCCTTTAATTGCACAGTTAAGTTACTGTTCTTACTGTATCCTTTTACTACAAAAATACATAACCTGACTACAAGATTATTATCAATACCCTTCTTTTACCTTCATGTTTTTATTTCCATGCACATTACACTTACAAGGTTTGTAACACTGAAACTGACACTATGGATTTAGGTCAAAGTACATTTAATAATGGTTCAAAGTTAAGAAGAAAATAATGAAATAACTCTTCTGTATTCACTGAGATATCTGCAATGATCCTTTTTATTTTCCTTCTGCTTCCTTCAGTATCTCTTTAATGACAAATACATCATTTAACTTCTTCCAGTGCCTTTTCACCAAGTCCTGGTTTTAATCACTGCTTTCTGCTGACAGGGTTGAACTATATGGTAGAATCCTGCACAATCAGCAGAAATGTGACTGAATTTTAATGTTTCTTTCCATGTTTCTGTTAAATGACCCTGGAGCTATGGAGTTCTTTACTTGGATAGCAAACTTCATAAAAGCAATAATTAATAAAGAATTAAATTTAAATACACAAAACTCAGAGTATCCTAAAAGAAATTTTTCCTTCCCTAGGAACATGATGCCACAGAATTCCGTGATCAAACCTAGCAACACTACAGATTGTTTGATTCAAAGAAAAAACCTTTAAATTTTAAAATACTGATTCACTACTGTGGTAAAATGAATTTAGTAATGTGTCAGATTGCACTACTTCTATGAGCTATAGCAACTGTATTATGGGCCATTCCCAGTAACAAAATATATGAAGCACTGTCTCTTTTATGCCAAAACTCATCCAGAGCCAGGATTTTAAGGTGTACTGTCTGATTTAGCCTCCTGTCTTAATCTTGATCCAAGATAATTAGTATTCATGGTCCATGAGTAATGATGGGACTCTCTTTGGAAGTGCATGCAGAGAAGAGGGTATTTAAAATAGGAAAGTTTTGAAATGGAAATTGCAATGAAAGACGGAGTTTTATTCAATTCGGTATTTAAAATGAGTAAAATAAATATATCTCCCTGTGGACAGTTGTTTGCATTTTTCCAGTTCAGTATACCTCATTTTAGAAGATATTAAATTCTTGAAATTAAACTAATTTGAAAATAACTTTATGGTTAGGGAAGAATTTATCTCATCATTTCCTTAGCTTTTACAGAACTGACTTTGTAGTAAGAGGAGAAGAAGCAACAATAGACTTAAGGTTGTGTTTAACTCAACAGTGGCGCCATACACCTGCTCAAGTTTGCAAAACCTAACCCCACCTTAACGGTGTAGTTTAGTGAGATGATACTATGAAAATTTGTGCTTACTTGTGGCAGCTGAAAAATGAGGGTGGTTTAAGACAAATCAGCAGTAAATGAGTCATTCTGGACTGAAAGATAGCTCCTGGGTTAACAGGATTTGTCACTCTCTCAGAAGACCGGCTTCGGTTTCCAGAATCCACATGTATCACAAGGCACTCTAACTCCAGCTCAAGGGGATATGTATTTCTCTGTCACCCTCAGACAGCCATAGTCATTTGTGCATGTACACACACACACTCTCTCTCTCTCTCTCTCTCTCTCTCTCTCTCTCTCTCTCTCTAAAAATAAATCTTTAAACAAAGAAACATAGGTCCTTATTTTTTTTTTCTATTCTCAAGAGTGAACCTAGTCATGACAAGGAAACCTACAGAAACTTCTGACCCAAACTTGTAGGAGCTCATGGATTTTAAGACAGGATAGGGATCCTGCATGGGATCGAACAAGGTCCTCTGCGTGTGAGTGACAGTTGTGTAGACAAGACTGTAATGGGGCCAGGATCTATCCCTGGTGCATGAGATGGCTTTTTAGAGCCCATTCTCTATGATGGGATGCTGTACTCAGCCTTGATGCAAGGGGGAGAGGCTTAGTCTTGCCTCAGGCGATTGTACCAGGCTTTATTGATTCCTATGGGAGGCCTTATGCTTTTCCAGAAGCAGTTGGAAGGTGGTTTGTGGGGGAGGCAAGAGGAGAGAGACAGGAGGGGACAGAGGGGGACTGTGATAGGTATGTAAAATGAATAAGAAAAATTTAAAAAATGAGCCTAGACAATAGGGCTTTTTCTTCCTTTATGTGCTATGTGCTGGCCATGTTGATATTTTACAAAATTAAGAAGCCATTGTTATTTAACTTGATTAGGACTTTAATTAAATTTTCAAAATCAACGAGTCTGAGTAAGACTCAATTGTAAGGACTGTTATGTCGACTGTCATATAAAGCAATTTGGGATAAAATGCAGTTCAAAAATTCATTCAAAGGAGAATAAATCACATCCACAATACTGAGAGTCATCCTTCACTCCTTGAATTAGAAAATAGAAGTCTAATGAATTCTAGAGTTAAAATTCCATTGTGACATAATTAATGTAAAGTAAAAATTTAAAAAGTGGACCCTGAAATTATTGAGAAATATTTTTATCATCATATATGTAAGAGCTAGTTTGTATCTCCTGCAGGACAAGCATCCAGTCCCAAGAACCACAAGCACAAATAAAAGACAATGACAAGCTTGTGACTTGAATAATTTGTCTTCATTAGTTACTTACATAAAAGGACAAAATATTGTTCATGATTTTCTGCTAAAGGAACACCTTAGTTGAGGTAGATTTCTTCACATGAACTTCAGGGGTTGGATCCACTCTATATAGTTATTACTTTCAAGTCAGGACTTTATTTAGGCTCATTGGAATATTTAAAATGATATCTAATACAGACTAATTGTTATGGGGTATGCTAAATGTTAGTTTTCTTTTACTGTTACTATCTGAGAAGCATTGTAGTTGAAAAAAAGAACAAGAAAGATGAGAAATCTTGGAGTATGTTCTATGGACTTTGTATGGCTATTTTACCATCTGTTTACTTTTATAATCAACAGGCATGTCTTATCCTTCATTTACCTATTGCTCTGAGACGTTTAAAAAAAAGTCACACACCAGATGACATTTTAAAAGCAAACAAATTCTTAGAAATCAGATGAATGTCATTATGTTGGGTGGTTAATAAGCTCTCTGATGATCATTCTAGAAGCAAATGCCACAGATTTATATCAAGGACAGCTCATATATCCCTTTTACTGAGGAGATGCCATGAAAAGGCTGTAAAGTCAATCCTGACATAACCCTGAAGAGTCGATGATCCAGTGGGTAGTCATGACTTTTCCCTAGATTGAATGTGATAAACCAAATATAGTCATTGATAACACCTCAGTGGGGTTTCTCCTACTGCCTTTCTGCTATTCATCAACCCATACCAAGAATTCTCATATATTTAACTTGAATGTGGAATAGATATTCTACATCTCAGAAGCATTTAAGTAGTTTGCATAGTAGGAACATTAAAGGATATATAAATTAACTGATGTACCACTTGACAAGGGAAAAAGAAAAGGAAATGTAAAGTAAAAAAGATGTAAATGAGAGGAATATACATCAATTCATATTTTCTAAAATACTATATTACAATTTTCTCAAAGTACCTATAAAATTTTTGACATTATATGCAAATGAATCTGGCCATTTCTTTTGTATGTTTTTCATTTTGAATTCCTTATCCTACCCTGAAATTAAATAGGAAAAAAGCATAGAGATGAAAAAGTACATCTTCTGTATACCATTTTTCATTTATTTTTAATGTTCTTTCTCAGAGCATGATGGAATAGACCTGTAATCCCAGTACTTGAATGATAGCAAAAGGAAGATTAAATAGTCAACATTAGAAGAGCTTCTTTATTCAGGGAACAGTAATCAGTGGAAAGATGCTTGATTGCTGCAAAGTATTGAGCATAAAAGAACAAGTCTTCAACCCTAAACAGAAGCTTTGGTACAACTTACTCCTGACCAAGATGCAGAGAACACCATGCAAGAGGAGAGAGTGTAGGAAGTGGAAGATGGGGAGTAAGAATGTGAGTCACTACCATCTGAACAAGACATTGCTTACATACACAAGACTTGAACAAGATCAAAGCAGCCAAAACTCTGGCACTGATTAGCTAGATGATCTTCAAGCCAGTCCTTACAGAGGAGAAATCAGCACTGGATACTTGCTGTAAGAAGGAAAACAATCACCCGTCTCTGAGGATGTGACCTCAATATGATCCCATAATTTTGTGGATAACTCCACATCTATGCTCAACCTGATATCACTAACTGGGATACCATGTTATAAAACTATTTTTAATTAAAAAGATAAATTTGTGAGGGTATATTGGGAGGGTAAATGCTATGTTGCAGGTATGAATGTACTTCATTTTATCCATTTGAAATAATGTTTTTTATTTGTTCATGATGTTTTTATATTTTTATTTAATTTTATATAACAAAGTCCAATTAAATGAAAACAAACATTTATACACAATATTTGGGAATTTGGGCGTCGTTCTTTCCAAACAACTTCCTGATGGTAAGGGGTGCTGTCTTGGGGGATTCGAAGGAGATTCAGATATCCTGGCTGTAGTCTGTAGGGCTGTTTTGTCCAGCTGTTTTGAATGTAGGATCAGCTTGTACTCTGTTTCAGGCGGTCTGGCGTGATCAAACCACATTAGTCTCGAAGGAATCTACATCTTTTCATTTTCTGTGGAAACAAACATAGAAATCCTTTTCCCCAGTAACCTGTCCTTCAACTTAAATTTAGGAGTCAAAGTGTTTTTTTAAATTTAATTTACTATTTTACATGTCGATCCCAGTTCCCTCTCTCCCTCCCTCACTTCCTTTTACCATCTCTGCCCTCTCACATGCACTCTAAACACCCTCCCCTCCCATCCCCCCACCACAATTCCATATGTAGGGGAATGCCATCCAGTTGGGGTCATGTAGATCTGACAGGTCCTGTGAAGTAGGGACTAGGGTTTCTCTCCTGGCTCTAGATTAAGGCAGTTATACCTCCATGGGGGATATGTTCGCAAAGTCCTTTTGTGCACCAGGGATACATCCTAGCTCCACTGTCTGAGGTATCATAGACAGCTCAGTCCTTCTGGATGTGACCCATATTCAGAGGGTCCTGAGTCAGTCCCATGCTGGCTTCCCAGCTATCAGTCTAGTGGCCCTTAGCTCCTCCTTGCTCAGGTAAGCTGTCTCTATGTGCTTCTGCCACATGGTCTTGTCCTCTCCATCTGTTTCTGGGTTCTAGTTCGACTCAGTGTTTATGTATGGGTGTTTGCTCCTGTTTTCAACAGGCATTAGTTGAGGGCTCCATGGAGAAGTTAGTTGTTGATCTCACTCTCCGGGAAGGGCATTTATGATAGCCTTTCCACAGAAGCTGAGATTGTTAGTTGGGAGCAGTCTTGTAGTTCTCTAGACATTTATTTGTGTTCAATTTTATCTTCAAACCAATATTGGCTCCCTCTTTTATGTTCTCTCTCTCTGTCTCTGTCTCTCTCTCTCTCTGTCTGTCTCTATCTATCTCTCTCTCTCTCTCTCTCTCTCTCTCTCTCTCTCTCTCTCTCTCTCTCTTTCCTCTTCTATTCCTAACCAGGCTCAATCTTCCTGGTCGTACATGTTTTCCTTTCCTCCCCCTCATTTTCTCCTACTTCTCTCTCCATTCGCTGTCCTCCCCCACTTCACCTGAGCTCTGGGGGACTTGTCCCTTCCCAGTTCTGTGAGGGACTTTATATGAATCTCTTAGAATACACCATGTATCCTAGTTCGTCTGGTGATGTGAATTATAGGATGGTGATCATATGATCTAGGTCTAAAATCCATATATGAGTGAGTACATACTGTGTTCCTATTTTTGTGACTGGGTTACCTCATTCAGGATGGTTTCTTCAAGTGCCATACACTTGCCTGCGAATTTCAAGTTACCATTATTTTTTTCTGCAGAGTAGTAGTCCATTGTGTAGATGTGCCACATCTTCATTAACCATTCTTCAATTGAGGGGCAACTAGGTTGCTTCCAGGTTCTTGCTATTACAAATAGTGCTTCTATGAACATAGTTGAACAGATGGCTTTGTTGCATGGAAGGGAATCCTTTGGGTATGTGCCTAAGAGGGGGATTACCAGGACCTGTGGTAAACTAATTCCCATTTTCCTGAGGAACCACCATACTGATGTCCAAAATGGCTGTATGAGTTTGCACTCCCACCAGCAGTGGAAGAGTGTTCCACTTTCTCCACATCCTCTCCAACATAAGTCATCACTGGGGATTCTATTTTAGCCATTCTTGCAGGGGAAAGATGGTATCTCAAAGTTGTTTTGAATTGCATTTTCCTGATAGCTAAGGATGTGGAGCATTTTCTTAAGTGTCTTTCAGCCTTTTTGATTTCCTCCATTGAGAATTCTTTCTTCAGTTCTGTACCCCATTTTTTAATAGGGTTATTTGGTGTTTTGTTGACTAGTTTCTTGAGTTCTTTGTGTATTTTGGAGATCAGCCCTTTGTCGAATATAGGATTGGTGAAAATCTTTTCCCAGTCTGTGGGCTGCCGTTTGGTCTTGTCCACTGTGTCCTTTGCCTTACAGAAGCTTCTAAGTTTGAAGAGGTACCATTTATTAATTGTTGCTCTCAGTGTCTGTGCCCCTGGAGTTATGATCAAGAAGCAGTCTCCTATACCAATTTGTTCAAGGGTACCTCCTATTTCTCTTCTAAGAGGTTTAATGTGGCTGGATTGATGTTGAGGTATTTGATCCATTTGGAATTCAGTTTTTTGCTTGGCGACAGACATGGGTCTATCTGCAGTCTTCTACACACCCTCATCCAATTGTGCCAGAACTATTTGTTGAAGATGCTGTCCTCGCCCCATTGTATAATTTTAGCTGTTTTGTCGAAAATCAGGTGTTCATAGGTGCATGGATTAATATTAGTATTTTCAATTTGATTCCATTGGTCTACCTGTCTATTTTTATGCCAATACCAGGCTGTTTTCAGAACTATAGCTCTGTTGTAGAGCTGAAGGTCAGGAATGGTGATGCCTCCTGAAATTCCTTTATTGTATACGGTTGTTTTGGCTATGCTGGGTCTTTTGTTTTTCCATATAAAGTTGATTATTATCCTTTCAAGGTCGGTGAAGAATTGTGGTGGGATTTTAATGGGGATTGCATTGAATCTGTAGATTGCTTTTGGTAAGATTGCCATTTTTACAATGTTAATCCTACCTAACCAAGAGCATGGGAGATCTTTCC
Source organism: Phodopus roborovskii (assembly GCF_943737965.1). Taxonomy (NCBI): domain Eukaryota; kingdom Metazoa; phylum Chordata; class Mammalia; order Rodentia; family Cricetidae; genus Phodopus; species Phodopus roborovskii. The sequence continues at coordinate 15,624,801 of NW_026126410.1, forward strand.
ATTTTCTGGTATCTTCTTTAATTTCTTTCTTTAGAGTCACAAAGTTCTTATTGTATAGGTCTTTTACTTGTTTGGTAAGCGTTACACAAACATACGTTATGTTGCTTGTGGCTATTGTAAAGGGTGATGTTTCTCTGATTTCTTTCTCTGCCTCTTTGTCGTCTGAAAAAAGTAGGGCTACTGATTTTTTTGAGTTTATCTTGTATCCTGCTAGTTTGCTGAAGGTGTTTATCACCTTTAGGAGTTCCCTTGTAGAGTTTATTCGGTTGCTTATATAAACTATCATATCATCTGCAAATAGAGACAGATTGACTTCTTCCTTTTCAATTTGGATCCCCTTGATCTCCTTTTGTTGTCTTATAGCATTAGCTAGAACTTCTAGTATGATATTGAAGAGATATGGAGAGAGAGGACTGCCTTGTCTTGTTCCTGATTTTAGAGTAATTGGCTTAAGTTTCTCTCCATTCAGTTTGATATTGGCAGTTGGTTAGCTGTATATTGCTCTTATTATGTTTAGGTATGTTCCTGTTATCCCTGACCTCTCCAAGACCTTTATCATGAAAGGGTGTTGAATTTTGTCAAAGGCTTTATCAGCATCTAGGGAGATAATCATATGCTTTTTCTTTTTCTGTTTGTTTATATGGTGGATCACATTGATAGATTTTCGTATGTTAAATCATCCCTGCATTCTAGGTATGAAGCCTACTTGGTCATGGTGGATGATTTCTCTGATGTATTCTTGAATTCGGTTTGCCAGTATTTTATTGAGTATTTTTGCATCGATGTTCATCAGGGATATTGGTCTGTAGTTTTCTTTCTTAGTTGTGTCTTTGTGAGGTTTGCGTACCAAAGTTATTGTGGCCTCATAAAAAGAGTTTGGCAATGAACCTTCTGTTTCTATCTTGTGGAACAGTTTGAGGAGTAGTGGTATTAGTTCTTCCTTGAATGTCTGGTAGAATTCTGCACTGAATCCATCTGGCCCTGGACTTTTTTTGGTTGGAAGGCGTTTGATGACTGCTTCTATTTATTTCATTGTGGGTTATAGGTCTATTTAAGTTGTTTGTCTGTTCTTGATTTAATTTTGGTAAGTGATAGTTATCCAGAAACTTTGAATTTTCAATTTTTGTGGAATACAGATTTTCAAAGTATGATCTGAAAATTGTTTGGATTTCCTCTGTGTCTGTTGTTATGTTCCCCATTTCATTTCTGATTTTGTTATTTTGCATGTTCTGTCTCTGCTTTTTCGTTAATTTGGATAAAGGTTTGTCTATCTTGTTGATTTCCTCAAAACATCAACTCTTTGTTGCATTGATTTTTTTGTATTGTTTTTCTGGTTTCTATTTTATTGATTTCAGCCCTCAAGTTGATTATTTCCTGGCATCTACTCCTGCGGGGTGAATTCGCTTCTCTCTGTTCTAAGGTTTTCAGTTGGGCTGTTAATTCTTTTATGTGACTATCCTCTGTTTTCTTCATATGGGCACTTAGTGCAATGAACTTCCCTCGTAGCACTGCTTTCAAGGTGTCCCATAAGTTCAGATATGTTGTATCCTCATTCTCGTTGAATATTAGAAAGTCTTTAATTTCTTTCTTTATTTCTTCTTTGACCCAGGAGTGGTACAATTGCCCATTTTTCAGTTTCCATGAGTTTGCAGGTTTTCTGCTATTTGTGTTGTTGTTGAAATCCAATTTTAAAGCATGGTTGTCCGATAAGATACAGGGGACTATTCCTATTCTCTTGTATCTGTTGTATCTGTATACTCTTGTATCTAGTATGTGGTCTATTTTAGAGAAGGTTCCATGTGGAGCAGAGAAGAAGGTTTATTCTTTTGTCTTTGTATGGAATGTTCTATAGATGTCTGTTAACCCCAGTTGAGACATAACTTCTGTTAATTCTTTTGTTTCTTTGTTGAGTTTCTGATTTGTGGTCCTGTCTAGTGTTGAGCGTGGTGTATTGAAGTCTCCCACTATAAGTGTGTGAGGTTTTATATGAGCTTTGAGTTTTAGTAGTGTTTCTTTTACGAATGTGGGTGACTTTGTATTAGGGGCGTAGATGTTCAGAACTGAGACTTTGTGGTGATGGATTTCTCCTGAGATGAATATGAAATGACCGTCTTCATCTCTTTTGACTAATTTTGGTTTGAAGTCTAACTTGTTAGATATTAGGATAGCTATGCCTGCTTGCTTCTTATTTCCATTTGATTGGAAAATCTTTTCCCAACCCTTTACCCTGAGGTAATGTCTATCTTTGAAGCTAAGATGTGTTTCTTGTATGCAGTAGAAGGATGGATTCTGTCTTCGTATCCATTCTGTTAGCCTGTGTCTTTTTATAGGTGAGTTAAGAACATTAATGTTGAGGGTGAGTAAGGACCATTGATTGTTGATGCTTGTTTGATTTAGGTTTGTTGTTGGCAGTGGTATTGTGAATATAATTGTTCTGCTTCACCCTAGGTTTCTGGTGTAGTTGGATTATCTGTTGCCTACATTTTTGTGGGCGTAGTTACCTTCCTTGGGTTGGAGTTTTCCTTCCAATACTTTCTGTAGGGCTGGATTTGTAGATACATATTGGGAAAATCTGGTTTTGTCATTAAATATCTTGTTCTCTCCATCTATAGTGATTGAGAGTTTTGCTGGATATAGTAGCCTAGGCTGGCATCCGTGTTCTCTTAATACTTTTAGAACATCTATCCAGGACCTTCTGGCCTTGAGGGTATCCATGGAGAAGTGAGGTGTAATTTTGATAGGTCTGCCTTTATATGTTACCTGTCCTTTTTCCTTTGCTGCTCTTAATATTCTTTCTTTATTCTGTATGCTAGGTGTTTTGATTACTATATGTCGAGGGGTCTTTTTTCTTTGGTCCAGCCTATTTGGGGTTCAGTGTGCTTCTTGTACTTTCATGGGCATGTCCTTCTTCAGATTTGGAAAGTTTTCCTCAATGATTTTGTTGAATATGTTTTCAGCACCTTTGAGCTGGGCTTCCTCACCTTCGTCTGTGCCTATTATTCTTAGGTTTGGCCTTTTCATGGTGTCCCACATTTCCTGGATGTTTTGTGTTAAGGATTTGTTGAGTTTATGATTTTCTTTGGTCGACGAATCTATTTCTTCTATTTTATCTTCTGCGCCTGAGATTCTATCTTCCATCTCTTGAATTCTATTGGTTATGCTTGTGTCCATAGTTGCCGATTTTTTGCCCAGCTTTTCAATTTCCAGCTTTCCTTCCGTTTGTGTTGCCTTTATTTTCTCAATTTCAGTTTTCAAGTCTTGAACCGTTTCCTTCACCTTGTTAATTGTTTTTTCTTGTACCTTCCTTAAGGAATTTGTTCATTTCTTCCACTTTTTTGTTTGTTTTTTCCTCCATTTCTTTAAGGGATTTTCTCACATCTTCTTTGAGGGCCTCTATCATTTTTATGATGGTAATTTTTAAGTCGTACCCTTCTGCTTCCTCTGCTTTGTTGTTTTGTTCCATTCTAGTTGGTGTAGATTCTCTAGATTCTGGTGGTGTCATGTTTGTCTTTCTGTTGTTAGGTGTTCTCTTGTATTGCCTTCTTCCCATAGTTTCTTCCAGTAAGGTGTTGGTGGTGTCTCTTCCCTCTCTCTATGGTACTTCCCAGATGGGCTTATGTGGGTCTGAGAATCAATATCTGTAGCCCTGTGTGGTCCAAGCTCTCTAGGAGGTTTCTCTGCAGACAGGGATCCAGGGATGGGGTCAAGGATGAGGATCCAGAAGAAGATGCCAGCAGGTGCTCACAGTGGTCCTCTGGCCAATAGCTCTGGCCAATAGCTCTGGCCAATAGCTCTGGCCAATAGCTCTGGCCAATAGCTGGCGGAAGAGGATGAGGGCTAAGCTGGAACTTGAGAAGGATTTGCAGGGTAGTGGGATCTCACTGGAGACTGGCGCTCTCCAGCTAAGACCAGGTTCTTTGGCAGAGGCCAAGATTTGGGGATCAAGGTTCTTGCCAGCAAGAACTCTGAGTGGACCAGCAAAGATAGGCGGATCTCTGGGAGGGGCCCAGGACTCCAGCAGAGGACTTGAGGCAGGGTCAGAGACCAAGCAGGTGGAAATTGTGGGTGGTCCCTTGTGGATAGTCAGGTCTCCTTTGTTCAGAGTTGCTCAGAGAAGTCTCCGGATTAGGGTGGACTGTTGGCTCCACCCTCTGTCCCAGTGCTCAACCAGAGCGGCAGGACCGTGGGTGGGGTAGGGCACAGGGTAGGGGGGGTAGGCTGGCGGTGGGGATGGGTGGGGGTGTATCAGAGCTCCAAGGTTTCTCTTGATGGGGACCAGAGACAGGAGCAGCAGGATCAGGGGCCAACCCAGGGAGTTCAGGCGGGGGAGGGGGGAAAAGATGTTGTAGGGGAAAGGTAGCCCAATTGGGCCCAGACTCACCTTTGGCCAATAGCCAGCAGAAGAGGACAAGGGCTGAGCTGGAACTTGAGAAGGTTTTGCAGGGTAGTGGGATCTCACTGAAAACTGGCTCTCTCCAGCTGAGACCTCGTTCTTTGGCAGAGGCCAGGATTTGGGGGTCCTTGTTCACAATTTTTTTTCCTAGACAAATGAACACCAGCAAGTTTCATCGAATGCTCTCCTCTCCGCGTCTCGTCAGCAAGAGCCATTTTAAATTATTAAGAAGAAAGAAAAATATGTTTTAAGATTTCTTTAACTTTCTTTAACTACATAAATTTCCAGCAGACCCCTCTGGAATACATGAGATGTTATCTCAAATAAAGACATAAATATAAAGTGTCTGTTTGTTTTAAAACTATAAGTCCAGACAGAAAAATAAAATCAATTAAAAATTGCAAAGATTTAAGACTGAAAAGCCAATAATGAAAAGAAAAGAAAAAAAAAAAAAAAACAGAGCTCTGGACCTGTGACTGAGAAACCACAAATTTGATTCTGTGAAGGTACATTTTTCTAGTATTAAAATGATAGAAGACTTTTATTATATTATTGGATTGTAATCTTTGCATTTTACTCTTAATCCAAGTATACATCCATGGAGACAATAAAAACCTATATCTGTTCTTGGAGGATATATAAACTTTAGTGGTTATCAGTAAACATGATGTGTGACAAAGTTGGAGCAATGTGTTGGAAGGACTATTCATCATGGGTAAAATAGTTAATGTTATCCCTTGTTTGTGTGATAACATTAATCTTTAAAATTAATATTTCTTTATGATTTCTACTATTATCATTTTGAACTAGAGGTATATCATGATGGGACAGGATAGATGGTGAAGCATCAAGAACACAAACAGCTTCTGCAGACAAATTGGGTTTGATTTCCTGAACCATTATGAGGCAGCTAAAAACTATCTGTGACTCCAGTTTCAGGCTTGTCTGACCTCCATGGAGAACTGTGTTCACATGCTCAATGCCATGCCCTCCCATACACACACACATACACTTGACAAACATATATAAGTGAAGCTGTGACTGCCTATCTGCCTTTATTCCTCTTTATTAAGAATTTGTTATTAATATGTTCAGCAATACAATTTTGATACAAACACGTAGAAATTTTCAGTGTTGGGCATAATGTTAAAAGAGATTATTTAAATTTCATAGAATCTGGCCAATATATCAGTCAAATGAAACACTTTCTTTCTGAAGTGTTCAAAAATTATTTGGAATGAGGCTGTATCATAACGTTGGCATATGTTCAGAATGATGTGTAGGTTGTTGTTATACAGTACATGGTCCACCAAATCCCTTTGGAAAATCACTGTTCAAAACCACAAGGCTGATGATTCATACCTCTTACAGCTTATCTTCAGGCTACAGAAGCAAATTATGTGAGTTAATATGGTCATAGCTGTAAGGGAAGTGAATCACAAAGACTGACAGTAATAGTTGATTTGACCTTGAGCAGAGAGTCAGTTTTGCACATCACCATGTTTATTATTACAGAACTCACTCTTACAAAATCTGATCCATTTACAGTTTTATGTAAATAATAAATGTAATCATAAGGGCCCTTTCTTCCTAAGTTAAGCTCAAACTTCTATACCGAAATATTTGAGTCTGATAAAGTTTTACTTTAGCAAGGAACAACATAATTCAGGGATGTTCATTAGGAACACAAAAAAGAAAGAACTAATGTATTATTTAAAATTAAAAAGTGGTCTTCTCTACATAAAGTTTATGCCAGAAATGTGGATATGATGAATGGCTACCTGGAACCTTTTTTTTTTTTCATTTGCATTCTTTTCAGTTGGGTTATTTTTAATTACAGAAATTCCCAGAGGGTTATTGTAGTCTGATCTGAATTTCTTAAAACACCACAAAAGTAACATCTAATTTACAATGATTTTATGAAAAAGACTTTGCACCTGTGCAAAATGGAAATCAGGTTTATTTTTATAGCCTGTACATGATATGCTAATATTGTTTTAACTTAGTATATTCAGTCTTATAATGCTGTTTGGTAGAATAACATTTAGAACTATATAGAAACATTTATCATCCACAATTTAAAAACAAGCCTGTCATACCATAAACATTATACCTACATAGGAATTGTAATGAAAATTTACATGTGTTATTTTAGAATGTACCATTATATACATGTTTTACTACAGTGAATTTTTTGTTATATAGTATTAAAAGCTGTATTTGCTTATTTCTCTATAGACGTTAATAGTTCATGCTGTTTCAGAGCATTGTCATTGTTTTGTCTAATTATTTGATGAAAATGAACTACTCTAACACAGTTTAGTATTTCTATATCCTCCCAAAGCAATGTGTATTACTTAAATGCACTTTATTTTTGGTCATTAACTGTTTAGTTATACTAGCTTATGCTACCATTTGAATTACTTTTCATAAAACTAGTTATTCTTTAATGTATTCTAACTATAGTATTAAACATGTCTATCACAAATGCTACCTCTAAGAACCTAGTGTTCTTCTCAATAAGATACTAATCATTCTCATTTTCATAGTACATGCTGCATGAGGAATGACAGAGATGACTGCCCCCCACTATGTGTGTGTGTCTTACTTTGTGATATACTGTGGAATAGGTCCTGACTGTGTTGAGCAACTCTTTGCTGCTGAGTTTCAAACAAACCAGCACAAATAATATGTCTTTTCTCTCCATCCTAGTTCTTAAACTATAGTGTATATAAAATTGTCTAACACACAAGAGGTGCTTATGAGTAGGAAATGGTGAGGAAAATAAGGAAGAGTGGGGGGGGGAGATCCTGAATGGAAAAGAGACTTATCTGAAAATATCCTTATATAAAAAGAAATTATGTAAAATGTACATACACAATGAGAAAAGTTTAAAGTATTGATTTGTAATATCTCTGAGCATACATATAACTTATACTGTACTCACAGCTTTTACATAATTTCCTAATGTTTTCAAATTTAAAAAAATATGTATTTCTATATTTGGTTTCATAAAGTATGTGTTATATGACCTAAATGTATTTCAATTTGTTGAAAGGTTTTTGTCTTAATGGGGAAACTTTTCTGAGGACTTGAGAAGCAATTATGCTTCTGTGGTCAGTGCAGTGTTCTATATAAAGGTGGCTGATATTAATCATGTCATCATCAGTCTTGCTCAAAATGTTTCTATTTGTTCTGTCAGTTATTTAAAAGGACATAAAATTTAGCAAATGGAATCAGTGCTTTATATACCTCCTTGCAGGTCAACTGTTAAGGAAACTAAACATTTAGCTCTCAAACATAATTGTATAATAAATTTTATTATTACTTGGTATTTATGTAAGTATATATGCAGTATTATATATACATATGTATATATATATTGAAATCAACTTTTTATGAAACTAACATAGTGACTGTAGCTAACTTTAGTTTATTATAACATATCCATTTTACTCTATAATTTTTTAAGATATAATTCTGTTAGCCTGCTAATAGCATATCTTATTGGCCAGCTCTGTCTTAAATATTAACCCATTTCTATTAAACTAAGTATTTCCATGTAGTCTCATCTTACCAGAGAAAGGAGCTGGTGTTCTATTCTCTCCATCCTCCATGTTGAATCTCCTCCCTACTACTTCCAAAATCCTCCTTGTCTCCTAGTCCTGTCTATCATTCTTTATTCATTAACAAATAGAAGAAACATATTTACAGAATGACATCTCCCATCATCTCCTCTAGTCTATAATTTTTAATATATTTGGTTTTTTTGTTGTTGTTTTGTTTTCTTTTTGTTTTTCTGCCAAGTAAATTAGCTTCCTTGAGGACAGGGATCACTTGTATTTTGCTTTATTGTTCATCTAATTTGGTACTCTTGTTTTCTGTCATATAGTACAAGTATTACTCTTTAGCCAGTTTGTAATTGTGACCTTTTGACAGAATTTTGTAGTTCACTCATATGTAGACTAATTATTTATATGGTTGCATTTAAACATAATACTTTGCTATATTACCCTTTCCTGCCTCCTGCCCCCGCTTCCCCCCTTTACTCTTCTAATAACTATGTCTTAAGTGAAACAAGATTCTTTTTTTAAAAAAAGTGACAAGAAAAGTGTCACTTCTGTTGGAACAATTATAACTTTAAGGTTTGAAGCATATTCAGTTATCTTTTTCATAACTACTTTTCATATAACTTCATATCTACTTTTCATGATATTTTATGAGGATAATGAAGACTTGAAATGTTTATTTACATTGTCCCCAATTTGTACATGGTCTGGGAGGAGGCAGTCTGTCTGTTACATTTGCATTTATATGTGAGGGCTCTCGCTTGATTGCATATTAAAAGTCCTGAGGAGGGGGTCTATAGGGTGTCTTCCTCCTTGCCTTTCACCTTATTTTTGACACAGTCTTTAGCTGAAAATGAGTTAACTATTTCTGTTATCTTGGCTTCTGGGTAGTTCTTAGGTCCACCAATCCAGGTAACTACTAAAATGAGAATATAAGCACCACATGTATATGCCTACTTTTTTGTGGGTACTGGGTGTCAAACTTCTAGATGCACAGCAAGTATGCTTACCAAAGGGCCCTGCTCACAGCACATTTTTTTGTCACTGTTATTATCATATTATTTTCTTCATTTACTCAAAGAGTTTGCTTTAATGAATTGTCTTTTAAGCTATTTAAAATAATATCTATTTATATTTATACATATTTATTTATTTTTATGTAACATTTCTCTTTAATTATCTATTTTGTTAACCATTTTATTTCCTTTTCTTCTTCTTTTAAAGTTTTTTAATTTAAGTTTTTTGTAGTACTAATATTTTTCAATTTACATATTGATCTCACTTCCCTCTCTCTCCCTCTCTCTCTCCCTCTCTCCCTCTCTCCCTTTCTCCCACCTTCCCATGCCTCCCAACAACCCTCCTATCCCATTCTCCCACACATACACACACACCAGTGGGAGGGTGATGCATTCCAGGAGAGATCAACAAAATCTGTCAAGTCATTTGGAGTAGGGATTAGGCCCTCCCTCCTGCCTATAGGTTAAGGGAGTATCCCTTCATGAAGAATATGCCCCCAAAGTCCTTTTGTGATCCAGGGATAAATCCTAGTTCCATTGTCAGAGGTACCTTAGACTGCCCAGGCCTTCTAACTGAGACCCATGTTGAGAGGGTCTGAGTCAGTCCAATGCTGGATTCCTAGCTATCAGTCTGGGAGCCCATTGGCTCCTCCTTGTTCAGGTCAGCTTTCTCTGTGGGTTTCTGTAGCCTGGTCTTGTCCTCTCTCTCTGTATCTGAATTCCAGTTTGGCTCAGTGGTTAGCTGTGACTGCCGGCTTCTGTTTCCTTCAGCTACTAGATGAGAGCTCAATGATGGTGAATAAGTTAGTCATCAATCTCATTATCAGGGAAGTTCATTTATGGTAGCCTTTCCACTGTTGCCCAAATTCTTAGTTGGGGTCAATATTGTAGGTCTCAGGACATTTCTCTAGAGTCAGTTTTCTCTTCAAACCTATAATGGCTCCCCTCTTTTATGGTATCTCTCTCTATTTTTTTTTCTATATTCCTCCCCTGACTCAATCTTCCTAGTCCCATGTGCTTTCATCTTCTCTTCCTCTTAACTTGCCTATAAAAGACATAGGCTAAAAGAAGGGATACCAAGATAGAATCCATCCTTCTGTTGCATACAAGAAACACATCTAAACTTCAAAAACAGACATTACCTCAGGGTAAAGGGTTTAGTAAAGATCTTCCAATCAAATGCACCCAAGAAACAAGCAGGTGTAGCTATCCTAATATCTAACAAGTAATACTTCAAACCAAAATTAATCAAAAGAGATGAAGATGGTCATTTTGTATTCATCGCAGGAGAAATCCATCACACAAAGTCTCAATTCTGAACATTTATGACCCAAATACAAAGACACCCACATTCGTAAAAGAAAAGCAACTGAAACTCAAAGCTCACATAAAATCTCACACACTCATAGTGGGAGACTTCAATACACCACTCTCAACACTAGACAGGACCACAAATCAGAAACTCAACAAAGAAACAAAAGAACTAACAGAAGCTATGTCCCAGTTGGGTTTAACAAATATCTATAGAACATTCTCTCCAAATACAAAAGAATATACCTTCTTCTCAGCTCCACATGGAACCTTCTCCAAAATCGACCACATATAAGGCAACATAAGAAACCTCAACAGATAGAAAAAAATTGGAATAGTCCCCTGTATCTTATCAGACCACCATACTTTAAAGTTGGAATTCAACAATAACACAAATCACAGAAACCCTACAAACTCATGGAAACTGAACAATGCTCAGTTGCACCAATCCTGGGTCAAGGAAGAAAGAAAGAAAGAAAGAAAGAAAGAAAGAAAGAAAGAAAGAAAGAAAGAAAGAAGAAAGAAAGGAAGGAAGAAAGAAAGGAAGGAAGAAAGAAAGAAAGAAATTAAAGACTTCCTAGAATTCAACGGGAATGAAGACACAACACACCAGAACTTATAGGGACACATTGAAAACAGTGTTATGAGGGAAGTTTATTGCACTAAGTGCCCATATGAAGAAAACAGAGGATAGTCACACTAGAGAAAGATTTCTTTTTTATTGCGGGAAAATAATCTTTATTTTCCATAATGTAACTGTTTTAATTCTAAAGGTCTAGAAAACATGTGTACAGCAAAACACTGCAGTTTATAACATACAGAAGTCTCAAAAGCGAGCTGAGGGATTTCAGGCAGTGTTTGTTGGTGTATGGTACAATGGTATGCATGGTACAAGGAATGTGTTGTTCAGGGTTGAGAATGCAATGACATGTTGCTGCAATATAACACAAGTGTGCACCTCCAGAACCACAGTTGATTGGTTAAACATTTGAAGTCTGTTGTATGTATGGAGTCTCTTTTTCTTGGCCATGTTTTTTGTGATCACCATATTTAGTTAAGTTGCTTTACATGGGGTCATAGCCTGCTGTTTAAGAAGCTGTGTCCTCTGGAAGAACAAACACTCAAATACCCGGGGATTCTCCTGGTTTTGTGAAATTCAAATAATTGTTCTCTGTTATGGCTGTGAGGAGGATGTTGGCGACTTTAAGAAAGGGGCTTTGAGCTGGAGATGTAGAACAGCCTTGGGTGCTTTCCGGGCAAGATGGTTTCTCCACAGGCCATTGAGGATGGTTTGAAACTGTATCCCTAGATGGCCACCCTGACATGGCTGTTTCCCTTCACTTATACTTTCCTTGTGATTTGTGCCTGTTCCTGTGATCTCTCCAAGGCCCAGGTCCTGTCAGGCTGACTTCAAAGGACACTAGAGACCGTGGAGGATGTGAGCTCCCCTCTCTCCAGCTTGCCTCCTGCAATGTAACAGCTGAGGTGTCTGAGCCCCAAGTAGGGGCTGGCATCTTCTCTCTACCTTCCTGGAGGGCAATTCAGTGGAGATTTCTTGCCTCTAGAGTACAGGGGTTTCCTAGAAACCAGGGCATCCAGGACAGGGAGATATCAGGGCCACTGATTCTTTTCAGAACTATCCCCTTTCCGAGAGGGTCCCAGAGAAGTGACTGCCACTATCTTCTGATGGCTGCCTGCCTTTCCTCGGGCCCCCACCTTTGAGAAGGAGAGGACCCTACAGGAAATGCTGGAATGTTATTTTTCTCTAGTGCTTTGGAAACCAAGGGTTTTCTGCCTTTTAAAGAAGCCCTTTTCTCTGGCGGACAGTTAGTAAATGGACAAAAGAGTATGAAGAGAGCAAATTCTGCACTTTGTAAATGTTTTATACAGGATGGCACTTTTGCTTGGGGAGGTGTCCACTTGAGCATTAACTTCCAGGATGACCTACTTGAGTGTTAGCAGAGGAGAAGGTGAGACCTGGATAGTCTGCCAGATGTTCCAGTGGGTCATTGATAACTGTTGATGGAACCTAGTCTCATCTATTCAGGCTGGAAGCTGTCCCATGATTGCTTTTGAGGTATCTACAACTGGTGATTTTCAGTCCATCTTGGGCACATATAGCTGATTACCATGGAACATGCAAATTCCAGGTAGACACTGAGTCCCAACATATTGCCATTCTGAAACATTACAAAGGATTGTAACACCTGAGTTCTTTGATAATCTTATGAAATAGTTAACATGAAGCCCCTTGGGTTAGGAGAGCTGAATATGCCGGGGATTTTTTGTTTTTTGTTTTTGTTTGTTTGTTTTTTGTTTTGTTTTGTTTTCTTATTTTTATTTAAATTAGAAACTAGCATTTTTTTTTAACATGTCAATCCCAGTTACCTCTCCCTCTGCTCTTCCCATGCCCCCAACAACCCGCTATCCCATTCCCTTTCTGGGGTGAGGCCTTCCATGGGAGAAATATTCAAAGTCTGTCATATCATTAGGAACAGGCCCTAGGCCCTCCTCTGTGTGTCTAGGCTAAGAGAGTATCCATCTATGTGGAATGGGCACCCAAAATCCATTCTTAAACTATGGGTAGAATGTCATTGTTTAGCATTTATTTTTTTCTACTACTAAAGGCAAACTCCTTCTGAGTACTCTACGTACTCTTCAGGTACCAGGAAATATGTTCCTCCTTGCTTACAGTAACAGACATTTTTCACAGTATGTGAGTTGAGAAAATGGCTTCTTCAAAAATTTCAGATCTCCAACCTCAGGTAGGTTTCCTCAAAACTATTGGCTTCTCAATGCTCACCTGAATACTAGTTTCTAAATGGCCCTGAGTGTTTACTATGAAATTATTTGATATTTCATAATGCCTTAAAATATTTACTCATAACGGTGTGGTTGGTCTCCACAATACACAGAGATGTGCTTTCAATGTGAGAGAAAGCAAGAATGTGTGGTTGTTGGATTTCTGATAGAGGAAAAGGAACAGGGAGAAAGGATTGTTAACAGACTTCTTTTCAATTTGGAAGATCATCTCATGGACATCTCTTTTCCTCAGCATGAACATTTCAAAAGAACTGCATCATGTATGCTCTGAGCAGGGGACCAACTATCCACTTCAGATGTTTAGATTATATATAAATTTTATCAGCCTCCAGATTATAATGACATTCTCTCTTTGCCCAGAATATGTTGGAAATATCTTATTTTAAATTTGTTTTGAGTTTATATATTTTGCTTATATTGCTTGTCTCCTTGCTATGATTTATGTTGCACTTGTGTGTTTGCACATGTTTGTGCATGTGTGTGTAGCATCCGTGTGTGTGTGTGTGTGCATGCGTGAGTGTGTGTATGTGTATGTGTGTGTAATAGCGCCTCACTTTTTACCTCATGCTGTCCTTGAACTATTTATTCTCTTGCCTGTTTCCTCTGTACTGAGATTACAGATATAAATCCTGACACTTTCCTCCTTTCTATTCTGTTTTTATTAATTTTATTTATCTCACTTGTTTGGAAAATTTAGGTCAGAGTAGAATAATTAATAAATGGAAACTCTGAGTATATTTCTTTATTGGAAACCTTGTACTTGCTACTGAATGGATGCCATTTGCAACATTTAAAGTTAAAAATAAATAAAGCATCTTGTCAATTGGAAAACCACTTTGGGATTCCCATTTGCTCTGTACATAACATGCTAAGAAATTATTGACATCTATTTCTCAATATACTCCATTGGCCTATGTGATGGACTTGCAGCAAATGTCAGACTTTTGTTATTTATCTTCTACACACTTCATGCTTTTTTTTTAAGGACAACAAAGTAATAAATATTCAAGCTCACAACTGGTTAAATCAATGCAGCTCTTTGAAATGGTAACTTGAAAGAGCTGAAAATATCAGCAGAATTACACATTGACCTATTTTTAAAGTTCTCATTTAGATCAACATCACTTTCCGAGGTTTCAGAGGATCTGCCCTATATACTTTCAGGTCAGAATAGATGTTGAAGTAAGGGCTCTCATGATGAATAAGCTAATTTTGCATTTCACTAAAGCACGGTTATAAATAAATAGTAATGATTTTCTGGAAGCCTTGATGGTTTCAGCACACTATACATATTAATTAATAGTTTATAGAGTGAGCCTGGATGTACATTGAATAAGTGTTTAAACCATGAACCATGTGAGACAGGAAAACTGCCACAATACTATACCATGAATATCCTAGCCCGTTAAATTGTGTCCTTTGGATGTTTAGTAAAAATAATGTGTATTTGTACTATATTACCACTCTAAAACATGAGAAACATGCAACAAATCCTTGAGAAAAAATAGCAAGATATTAAGATTTAATGTCAATAATCAACCCAAATAAACCAAGAAAAAATTTCCTCCAAATGTCAATGCTTTCTAAAATAAAATATACATTTAATCAGTTTTATTAATATGAATTATGTGCTACATTTGTTGCCTCCTTTTTGAAGCTCTTTGGTTGTGCAGCTACCACCTTCTCTGCCTAAAGCTAGGTTTTACCTACCTAAATTTGTGTTCTCTCTCTCCTTTTCTAAAGTTGTTATAAAGTATGTATTCCTTAAGTGTCTGTTGTTGGATTACAGAACTTCAATAAAGGTTTCATCTAAGTGGTGAAATAATTGTACCAGATACAGCATAACATCTTCAAAATAGATGCATTGAAGCCACACTACTTTCATCTTAGGTATTGTAATATTAATTCAGTGGTTGGGGCAGGCTCTGGGAGTAAACACAGATGCTCTGGAAATTGAAAGATGAACGTTACCATTTCAAGAACAGCCTAGACAATTAACAAGAGTCTGTTTTAAAGTAAGTGATTGAGACCTAGCAATTTAACTCATTAGTGGGGGTTTTCCCAACATGCACAAGACCCTGAACACAATCTTTCGTTTAAAAAAAAAAGAAAAAGAAAAAGAAAAAAAGAAAGAAAGGATTGAAGGATGGAGAGGAGTTTATTATTTCTTTACCCGTAACAAGCAGTTACTTATTACATAAATTTTAAAAAATCTAATTTGCTGTAAATAGTATGAAGATTATTGCATACAAGGAGATTAAATTTTCCAGGAATTAGACTTTGAAATAGAACATGTCCTCCTTCATACTAGAAGAGCTGTATTGGTCAAACAGAGGGATTCTGTCTGTTAAGTGGGTGTAGTGGTTCTACATGACAAAAGGAAATGTGGGTAGTATTTCAGAGCCAATATTTTCTAGGATCAAAGCTTCAAAAGCAAAGATAAGCAGCTTGTTAGTTTTCTTTTTCCTTTTTTGAAATGTATATTAGAAACAAGCTTGTTTTACATATCAATCCCAGTTCTTTGTCACTCCCCTCCTCCCTGCCCCCCCACAGGCCCGGCCCTCTATTCTATCCCCTTTCTGCTCCCCAGGAAGGGTGAGGCCTTCCATGAGGAATCATCAAAGTCTGTCATATCATTTGGAGCAGAGTCCAGGCCCTCCCCCATGTGTCTAGGCTAAGGGAGTATTCCTCTATGTGGAATGGGCTCTGAAAGTCCATTACTATACTAGGAATAAATACTGATCCACCACCAGAGGCCCCATAGAACGCCCAGTCTTCCTGACTGACACAGAGGAACTTGTTTTAACAATCAAATACTCTGGCTGTGAAGTCACTCTTCCCACTTGGCAGGGTTTGTTTGTGCTTTCTCTTCATGCTCTGTTGATGCAGGTTTGCTTCCGATAATGAGAAATGTTATGTTAAAGCTTCTGACACTATATCCAGAGGACAGTCACCTTATGCGATGCTTGGGAAACTTGGGCAACAGTGAAAAGATGGTGGGATGTAATGATCATGAATTAATCCAAAATAAAAATGCGATGAATCTGAGGTTATTCTAGCAAGGCTTATCCATGCCGCACCTAACTTAACCACAGCTTTGCTTGTAAGCACAAACATGCACACTTGACTATGCTTTTCATCACATGGCAGAATATCAGTGAACAGAAGTGTTGCCTGAAGTAACTCAGCCCAGGTTACAGACTGTTGGATTATATACCATGCAAGAATTTCACAACACATATATCTCTCTGCTCTTACGGAAATACAACAAATGCAAATTTTAATTCTTTTAAACTTTTGTTATCACATATAATTACAGATACCAATTCTTCCAGTTGGATTATGATTTATGTTTGATTTTAAAATTATTGTGTAAGTTGCAGATTGAGTTCAAAAAGAAAATGTTAAGTAAATTCTAATTTCAAATTAGACTGAAATTATCAACAGTTTATACAGTGTCCTTAAAGAAGTTTCTGCCATCTTTAGAACTATATATTAATACAAAGCAATATTCTTTTTGACAATTTTTTTTATTTTTTTATATTTATTTTTATTTAATTTTATATAACAAAGTCCAATTAAATGAAAACAAACATTTATACACAATATTTGGGAATTTGGGCGTCGTTCTTTCCAAACTACTTCCTGCTGGTAAGGGGCGCTGTCTAGGGGGATTCGAAGAAGATTCAGATATCCTAGCTGTAGTCTGTAGGGCTGTTTTGTCCAGCTGTTTTGAATGTAGGATCAGCTTGTACTCTGTTTCAGGCGGTCTGGCGTGATCAAACCACATTAGTCAGGAAGGAATCCACATCTTTTCATTTTCTGTGGAAACAAAAATTGAAATACTTTTCCCCAGTAACTTGTTCTTCAACTTAAATTTTGGAGTCAAAGCATTTTTTTTTAATTTATTATTTTACATGTCGATCCCAGTTCCCTCTCCCTCCCCCCACCCTCCCTCTCCTCCAGCCCTCCCTCCCTCCTTCCCTCCCTTTTGCCCTCTCTGCCCTCTCCCATGCACTCTAAACCCCCTCCCCTCCCAACCCCCCAACCACAATACCATATGTAGGGGAATGCCATCCAGTTGGGGTCATGTAGGTCTGACAGGTCCTATGAAGTAGGGACTAGGGCTTCTCTCCTATCTCTAGAATAAGGCAGTTATCCCTCCATGGGGGATATGTTTGCAAAGTCCTTTTGTGCACCAGGGATACATCCTGGCTCCACTGTCTGAGGTCTCTTAGACTGCTCAGACCTTCTGGCTGAGACCCATATTCAGGGGGGTCCGAGTCAGTACCCTGTTGGCTTCCCAGCTATCAGTCTAGTGGCCCTTAGCTCCTCCTTGTTCAGGTAAGCTGTCTCTATGTACTTCTACCGCATGGTCTTGTCCTCTCCATCTGCTTCTGGGTTCTAGTTCGACTCAGTGTTTATGTATGGGTGTTTGCTCCTGTTTTCAACAGGCATTAGTTGAGGACTCCATGGAGAAGTTAGTTATTGATCTCACTCTCCGGGAAGGGCATTTAGGATAGCCTTTCCACGGGAGCTGAGATTGTTGGTTGGGAGCAGTCTTGTAGTTCCCTCGACCTTTCTTAGTGTTCAACTTTATCTTCAAACCAATATTGGCTCCCTCTTTTATGTTCTCTCTCTCTGTCTCTGCCTCTCTCTCTCTCTCTTTCCTATTTTCCATTCCTAACCAGGCTCAATCCTCCTGGTCGCACATGCCTTCCTCTCCTCCCTCTCATTTTCTCCTACTTCTCTCTCCATTAGCTGTCCTCCCCCACTTTACCTGAGCTCTGGGGGACTTGTCCCTTCCAAGTTCTGTGAGGGACTTTATATGAATCTCTTAGAATACAACTTGTATCCTAGTTCCTCTGGTGATGTGAATTATAGGCTGGTGATCATTTGATCTAGTTCTAAAATCCATATATGAGTGAGTACATACTGTGTTTCTCTTTTTGTGACTGGGCTACCTCATTCAGGATGGTTCCTTCAAGTGCCATACACTTGCCTGCGAATTTCAAGATACCATTATTTTTTTCTGCTGAGTAGTATTCCATTATGTAGATGTGCCACATCTTCATTAACCATTCTTCAATTGAGGGGCATCTAGGTTGCTTCCAGGTTCTTGCTATTACAAATAGTGCTGCTATGAACATAGTTGAACAGATGGCTTTGTTGCATTGATGTGAATCCTTTGGGTATATGCCTAAGAGGGGGATTGCCTGGTCCTGTGGTAAACTAATTCCCATTTTCCTGAGGAACCGCCATACTGATCTCCAAAATGGCTGTATGAGTTTGCACTCCCACCAGCAGTGGAAGAGTGTTCCACTTTCTCCACATCCTCTCCAACATAAGTCATCACTGGTGTTTCTAATTTTAGCCATTCTGGCAGGGGTAAGATGGTATCTCAAAGTTGTTTTGATTTGCATTTCCCTGATAGCTAACGATGTGGAGCATATTCTTAAGTGTCTTTCAGCCTTTTTGATTTCCTCCATTGAGAATTCTTTCTTCAGTTCTGTACCCCATTTTTTAATAGGGTTATTTGGTGTTTTGTTGACTAGTTTCTTGAGTTCTTTGTATATTTTGGAGATCAGCCCTTTGTCGGATATAGGATTGGTGAAAATCTTTTCCCAGTCAGTGGGCTGCCTTTGGTCTTGTCAACTGTGTCCTTTGCCTTACAGAAGCTTCTAAGTTTGAAGAGGTCCCATTTATTAATTGTTTCTTTCAGTGTCTGTGCCCCTGGAGTTATGTTCAAGAAGCAGTCTCCTATACCAATTTGTTCAAGGGTACCTCCTACTTTCTCTTCTAAGAGGTTCAATGTGGCTGGACTGATGTTGAGGTCTTTGATCCATTTGGACTTGAGTTTTGTGCATGGCGACAGACATGGGTCTATCTGCAGTCTTCTACACACCCTCATCCAATTGTGCCAGCACCATTTGTTGAAGATGCTGTCTTTGCCCCATTGTGTAATTTTAGCTGTTTTGTCGAAAATCAGGTGTTCATAGGTGCGTGGATTAATATCAGGATTTTCAATTCGATTCCATTGGTCTACCTGTCTATTTTTATGCCAATACCAGGCTGTTTTCAGAACTATAGCTCTGTTGTAGAGCTGAAAGTCAGGAATGGTGATGCCTCCTGAAGTTCTTTTATTGTATAGGGTTGTTTTGGCTATCCTGGGTCTTTTGTTTTTCCATATAAAGTTGATTATTATCCTTTCAAGGTCGGTGAAGAATTGTGGTGGGATTTTAATGGGGATTGCATTGAATCTGTAGATTGCTTTTGGTAAGATTGCCATTTTTACTATGTTTATCCTACCTAACCAAGAGCATTGGAGGTCTTTCCATTTTTTGGTATCTTCTTTAATTTCTTTCTTTAGAGTCACAAAGTTCTTATTATATAGATCTTTTACTTGTTTGGTAAGCGTTACACCAAGATACTTTATGTTGCTTGTGGCTATTGTGAAGGGTGATGTTTCTCTGATTTCTTTCTCTGCCTCTTTGTCGTCTGAAAAAAATAGGGCTACTGATTTTTTTGAGTTTATCTTGTATCCTGCTAGTTTGCTGAAGGTGTTTATCAGCTTTAGGAGTTCCCTGGTAGAGTTTATTGGGTCGCTAATGTAAACTATCATATCATCTGCAAATAGAGACAGTTTGACTTCTTCCTTTCCAATTTGGATGCCCCTGATCTCCTTTTGTTGTCTTATAGCATTAGCTAGAACTTCTAGTACGATATTGAAGAGATATGGAGAGAGAGGACAGCCTTGTCTTGTTCCTGATTTTAGAGGAATTGGCTTAAGTTTCTCTCCATTCAGTTTGATGTTGGCAGTTGGTTTGCTGTATATTGCTCTTATTATGTTTAGGTTTGTTCCTGTTATCCCTGACCTCTCTAATACCTTTATCATGAAAGGGTGTTGAATTTTATGGAAGGCTTTTTCCGCATCTAGGGAGATAATCATATGGTTTTTGTTTTTCAGTTTGTTTATATGGTGGATCACGTTGATAGATTTTCATATGTTAAACCATCCCTGCAATCCAGGTATGAAGCCTACTTGATCATGGTGGATGATTTCTCTGATGTATTTTTGAATTCGGTTTGCCAGTATTTTATTGAGTATTTTTGCATCGGTGTTCATCAGGGATATTGGTCTGTAGTTTTCTTTCTTAGTTGTGTCTTTGTGAGGTTTGGGTACCAAATTTATTGTGGCCTCATAAAAAGAGTTTGGCAATAAACCTTCTGTTTCTATCTTGTGGAACAGTTTGAGGAGTAGTGGTATTAGTTCTTCCTTGAACGTCTGGTAGAATTCTGCACTGAATCCATCTGGCCCTGGACTTTTTTTCGTTGGAAGGCTTTCGATGACTGCTTCTATTTCATTGCGGGTTATAGGTCTATTTAAGTTGTTTGTCTGTTCTTGATTTAATTTTGGTAAGTGATAGTTATCCAGAAACTTGTCCATTTCCTTTGAATTTTCAATTTTTGTGGAATACAGATTTTCGAAGTATGACCTGAAAATTGTCTGGATTTCCTCTGTATCTGTTGTTATGTTCCCCATTTTGTTTCTGATTTTGTTAATTTGCATGTTCTGTCTCTGCTTTTTCGTTAATTTGGATAAAGGTTTATCTATCTTGTTGATTTTCTCAAAAAACCAACTCTTTGTTGCATTGATTTTTTTGTATTGTTTTCC
This sequence comes from Phodopus roborovskii, assembly GCF_943737965.1. Lineage (NCBI taxonomy): Eukaryota > Metazoa > Chordata > Mammalia > Rodentia > Cricetidae > Phodopus > Phodopus roborovskii. The sequence goes on from NW_026126410.1 coordinate 15,645,588, forward strand.
TGGTTTCTATTTTGTTGATTTCAGCCCTCAAATTGATTATTTCCTGGCATCTACTCCTGTGGGGTGAATTCGCTTCTCTCTGTTCTAAGGTTTTCAGTTGGGCTGTTAATTCTCTTATGTGACTATCCTCTGTTTTCTTCATATGGGCACTTAGTGCAATGAACTTCCCTCATAGCACTGCTTTCAAGGTGTCCCATAAGTCCAGGTATGTTGTATCCTCATTCTCATTGAATATTAGAAAGTCTTTAATTTCTTTCTTTATTTCTTCTTTGATCCAGGAGTGGTGCAATTGCACATTGTTAAGTTTCCATGAGTTTGCAGGTTTTCTGCTATTTGTGTTGTTGTTGAATTCCAATTTTAAAGCATGGTGGTCCGATAAGATACATGGGACTATTCCTATTCTCTTGTATCTGTTGAGGTTTGTTATGTCTCCTAGTATGTGGTCGATTTTAGAGAAGGTTCCATGTGGAGCAGAGAAGAAGGTATATTCTTTTGTCTTTGGATGGAATGTTCTATAGATGTCTGTTACCCCCAGTGGAGACATAACTTCTGTTAATTCTTTTGTTTCTTTGTTGAGTTTCTGATTTGTGGTCCTGTCTAGTGTTGAGAGTGGTGTATTGAAGTCTCCCACTATAAGTGTGTGAGGTTTTATATGAGCTTTGAGTTTTAGTAGTGTTTCTTTTACGAATGTGGGTGACTTTGTATTAGGGGCATAGATGTTCAGAATTGAGACTTTGTGTTGATGGATTTCTCCTGAGATGAATATGAAATGACCGTCTTCATCTCTTTTGACTAGTTTTGGTTTGAAGTCTAACTTGTTAGATATTAGGATAGCTACGCCTGCTTGCTTCTTATTTCCATTTGATTGGAAAATCTTTTCCCAACCCTTTACCCTGAGGTAATGTCTATCTTTGGAGCTAAGATGTGTTTCTTGTATGCAGTAGAAGGATGGATTCTGTCTTCGTATCCATTCTGTTAGCCTGTGTCTTTTTATAGGTGAGTTAAGACCATTAATGTTGAGGGTGAGTAAGGTCCATTGATTGTTGATGCTTGTTTGGTTTAGGTTTGTTGTTGGCAGTGGTATTGTGAATATATTTGTTCTGCTTCACCCTAGGTTTCTGGTGTAGTTGGATTATCTGTTGCCTACATTTTTGTGGGCATAGTTACCTTCCTTGGGTTGGAATTTTCCTTCCAATACTTTCTGTAGGGCTCTTTTTGACAATTATAAAATAGAAATATCTAGAGAAACTCTGAAACATTCTCACAATGCATCATCATATGTTCAGTCACTATTTAAATCTTTATACAAAAATAAACAGGTTTATCAATCTCATTAGTATGTGAATATGCTTTTGTATTTAATGTCTAATAAATTAACCAAAATGAGTAGTTCTAAGATGAATTTATTATAATTCATTATCATTAAATTATTGATCCATATAGCTATCTTCTAGTCAAGGTCACATGATTTCCTGGGTAAAAGGGATCACAAGTAAAAATTAATTAAGGAATTTTGTGTTATCTCATGATATTGATATTTCTATGTATTTAGGGATGATTTCTTAAGCACATCACTTCTACAAATGATATATTAAGAAAACACTACACTTTCATATGTATCTTTAATAGGTGTTTAAAATTATGAATTGATTAAACATCTCTCTCAATTGGTTCTAAAATAATTTATATTTAAAATAAATATTATTTTCTTCTGAAGTAGTTGTATCTCAATCTGTAAAGCAATATTTCATGTGTCACTTAGTCACATGGTCTGGGAACAATTTCTTATAGATTATAGACTCTCCATTAATCTTCCAAGTGTCTGAAAAACAGCAAATTAACAGTAGATATTAAACTTTCAATGTGTATAATGGATTTGACCTTCTTAAATAATGAGTGGCTTAGAGCAATAGCTGATAGAGTCAAAGTACTATTTGCAACTAATAAGCTAGTGTATAGCCTTTATAACCCTCTGAATATATAGTGGCCTTGTAGGAAAGAAAAAGAATTTCAACAATAAACCGTTTTCATTTTAATTGCAGCCATGCTTAAAAATTTTATCCATTGTAAAAATTATGAGCCTAGTTCCAAATGAAGGGAATACTTCTAAGACCTACAGAGGATATAATCTACTAAGTCACAATCTCCAAAATATGAAACAACATGCATGTTTGGAACAGATTGATGTATCTTATGTACACCATGGAACTTTATTATACAATACATAAAAAGGAAATAATGTCTATTACAGAGAAATGGATGGTACTGATTATCAAATCTTGACTGACAAAAGACAGAAAACTTTTGTATGCTTTCTTGAATTTACAGAATCTACAGGTAACATAATAGGAGAAGAGATAAAGATACATTTATGTTTTTGCTGTCACACATGACATACAAATGGAAAGGCTGGAGGGATGTTTGAGGGATGAAGAGCTGAAGGGCCCACCAGGGGAATAGGGGACAAAGAGGGTGATGGTTAATATGCTTCAAATAAACATATATGAAATGTCATAGTGAAACCTGATATTCTCATTTCAATTTTTTAAATTAAATGCTTTAAAGAGATAATGAGTAAAGAATTTTAAAAAGCCAATGTCCTATAAGGTAAAATTTCACAAATATAGCATCTATTTTTAAGTCATATGAAACAATTTAACATTTTGTATATGCTAATGGATGTAAAGACTACAAATTAGCAGCCATCTTCCTAAAACACCAATAATTTAGGGAAAAAATAATTTCATGTATATGAGCCATTAGAGTAACTGAAAAGTATGTTCAAAGATTGTTCAATGAGGGTTCACCAAGTGAAACTGGGAGTCTCAGATGGGGTGATCCACAGAGCTGGAATACTGATAGAAGCAATATTTGATCATTAAAGCCTCTTCCACAGTTCTACTTCAGAAAAATGGAGGTCTCCCAGCATATAGAGCTTATCTTCTCATATAGCATTGGGTTATTTTAATAAATCAACCACTTGGGCATAGTGATGAATGTCTTTTTTCCAAGAACTCAGGAGGCTGAGGTAGGTGATTCTCTGTGAGTTGGAAGGGAGGCTTGTCTGCATAAAATGTTCGTGGAGAACCAGAGCTGTGCAGAGACCCTTTCTCATAAAACCAAAAAATAACTAAAAGATATCTAACCATCCCTAAATGTTTGTATTACACCCAAATGGGGCAATACTCCTGTCATCACAGTATTTGGTGACTTGGACTGGGAGCTCAAAGTTATCCCTGACAAAGCAAAATTGAGACTAGCCTAGGATTCAGGTTTCAAATAATAAAAGTTATAAAATATAATAAAATTTAATGTTAAGAGAATTATAGTTTAGTTTTCATTTGGAGAATTACAATATATTCCTGAAAGATCATTTCTCCATAGCAAATATTTGTTTTCATGTCATTTATTATATACAACCTTCACAAACTCTTTGAAGTTGCCTTACAAATCATCATTTTCTGTTACCAGAATGGTGCCCATTTGTAATAACATCAATTAACTTGAAGAAACTATGGTACCTTTTCCTTCAGACATGCAGTGTATACACAGGTTTTATTTCAAGATTATTTTTCTTGATGCTTCTCTTATAAAATACTTTTCATTTGAATAAAAAGGCTAGATCAAAGCCTTTAACATAGTTCTTCCAAATGTAAAAGTGGGTCATGAAACTACTGACAATTTTCTGATAAGTGAATTAGTTTCCTTTTATTTAGAGAATTTTTTATTGATTCTTTGTGGATTTCACATCATGCATCCAGATCTCATTCATTTCCCTGTCTCTTCATATCTGCTCTCTGACCTTTCAACCTCTCCCCACAAATAAAATAAAAATTGAAAGGAAAATTAAAACAAAACAAAACAAAACAAAAACAGACACACCAACTAGCATGCAAAAAAATAAGATAAAATACTCTTAGCGTGGAAGCTGAGTGTGACACAGTGAGTTAGACAGTATATACTTTTGTCCTTACATCTTTGCTTATAAGTGTTCATTGTAATGAAATTGGTCGGTTTGAGGACTTTGGATTCTGCAGCACCCTTGATACTGGGCTCTCTCTGGAACTGCTTTTGGATATCCTGCTGTTGCCATGTGTCCTAAAGTTTCTGCATCTTTGGATCTACAGGTCTGGAGCATTCACATTTTCTAGCTGTTCATAGACTAGATGGATGTTGGAGCAGTCCAACTCATAGTCCTGTTTCTGGGCCTGAGTGGTAGCCTGGTTGGAAAAAATGACAGCGTTCCCTCATAGGTACCACCAGGGCAAGCTCTCCAGCTTGTCCCTTGTCAGCTCACCTACTAAAGCAGGCAGCATGGAGCTGGACCACTTGTCATGCTATCGTGTTCACAGGGCTGACTTACCCAAACCCATACCACCAGGGCCAACTGTAATGTTTTTCCAGGCAAGATGCTACAATTGGTTAGGTACAGGGATAGTCCTCCCACTATCATGACCTCATGTCAAGTTTTCCCACCTTCCAAAGGCAGCAAGGTGCAGGATATTGGGTAGGGCACCTCTCCCTTGTCTACTCCACCTTATGGCAGATGAAGGGTAGGGCCAGATCTCTCAAAACTTTGGCAGGGTCAGATCACCTGTACCCCTGTCAAAAGGTCATCAGGGTCAGCTCTATGGTGCTACCCAGAAGAGGTACATGGTGCCATCTTTAAACTGCTGCAGCCAGTGAGAGGCAGGATCAGCTTTCTGATTCTCTTGATCCTAGACTAGCTTCCTGGACTACAGTAGGTGGGCAAGGGTGAGGGGCTCATCTCTCCCTTGCCCAGGACACCATGTGACAGACAGTGGGCTAGCTTGCACACTGTCATGCCTTCAGGGATGGCTTACCCACAACTCCACCCCACCAACACCTACAAACACCCATCAACATAGTCAGCTCTATGTTGCTTTCCAGGTGAGGTGCAGGGCCTGCTCTCCCTAGTGCTGCAGTTGGTGAAGGGCAGAGCCAGTTCCCCGTAGAGCTGAAGTCACTGAGGAATAGGGCCACCTCTGTACAGGTCTATCCTCATTGTCAATGCTGGTAACAGAAGCCATGGACATCATCATGAACCAAGACTTAGACATGGCCCCTGGCTGCAGTCCATTACCAAACACCATCATGTCCCCTGTGGACAGCAGGTCACCACTCTCACCTCTTCAGCTTCACCTCTCTTCCCAGCACATGATCCTCAGCCACTCTAGCTCCCATTTCCTACTATACACTCACTGTCCATGATGGTGCTGGACCAACCAGTGCCATAGGGGCTGAGCAGGCTTGGGGTTCATCACTGCTGCTCAGGGCAGGTGTCCTGAGGCAGAAGAGCTCAAATTACTTCCTCTAGCTTAGACTATTCATTTTCTCAAAATCTAACCATTTTGTTTCTTTTCTTTTTTTTTTAATTTATTATTTTACATATCGATCCCAGTTCCCTCTCCCTCCCCCCTTTTACCCTCTCTGCCCCCTCACATGCACCCTGACCACCCTCCCCTCCCATCCCCCCACCCCAATTCCACATATAGGGCCATGCCATCAAGGTGGGGTCATGTAGATCTGTCAGGTCATTTGAAATAGGTACTGGGACTCCTCTCCTGTCTCTAGGTTAAGGCAGTATCCCTCCATGGGGGATGTGTCTTCAAGGTCCTTTTGTGTACCAGGAATATATCCTGGTTCCACTGGGTTCCACTGTCTGAGGTCCCTTAGACTGCTCAGTCCTTCTAGCTGAGACCCATATTCATTGGGTCTGAGTCAGTCCCATGCTGGATTCACAACTATCAGTCTGGGGGCCCATTAGCTCCTCCTTGTTCAGGTCTCTATGTGTTTCTGCAACCTGGACTTGTCCTCTCCATCTGCATCTGGATTCTAGTTCGACTCAGTGTTTAGGTATGGGTGTTTGCTTCTGTTTCCAACAGGTATTAGATGAGGGCTCCTTGGATAATCCCCCTCTTAGGCATATACCCAAATGATCCACATCCATGCACCAAAGACATCTGTTCAACTATGTTCATAGCAGCATTATTTGTAACAGCAAGAACCTGGAAGCAACCTATATACCCCTCAATTGAAGAATGGATAAAGAAGATGTGGCACATCTATACAATGGAATACTACTCAGCAGAAAAACATAATGGAATCTTGAAATTCACAGGCAAGTGGGTGGCACTTGAAGAAACCATTCTGAATGAGGTATCCCAGTCACAAAGAAAGGAACATGGTATATACTCGCTCATATATGGATTTTAGACCTAGATAGAGCAAAGGATCACCAGACAATAATTCACACCACCAGAGGAACTAGGATATAAGATGTATTCTAAGAGATTCATATAAAGTCCCTCACAGAAGGGGGGAGGGACAAGTCCCCCAGAGCACAGGAGAAGTGGGGGGAGCAGTGAATGGAGAGAGAAGTAAGAGAAAGAGAGGGGGAGGAGAGGAAAACACAAGTGACTAGGAAGATTGAGTCCAGGTAGGAATAGAAGACAGGAAAGAGAGAGAGAGAGAGAGAGAGAGAGAGAGAGAGAGAGAGAGAGAGAGGAAATCATTCACCAGTCATTCAGTGAAACTGTCACATACACTATATATTGTGCCTGGAATTTTACACCTGGAATCATTTAGGATATCTGTACCTATTTACACCTAAGTCTTCCTATACTCTAGTGTAGATAATAAAGACCTCCTTTTATCATAAGTTGTTTTCTAACTCCCTGACATGGTCAATTCATAAGTGCACTTAAAGATTCACATCATGCTTGTTTTTGGAGCATCTTGAATGATAATCATTACATGTCCTCATAGATAAATAGTCAAAGCATAACATATCATGACACAAGCACAGGCAGATCATGGTGATACACAGGACAAAACCTTGATCTACTTCCTGATTTCTCTTTCTTCTGCACAGTTATGGATCAAATGCATGATCCTCCCCCTCTGTTGTCATGCCCTGCCTTTCCAACATGATGCACTCTGTTCTTCTCAAGTATAACTTGAAATAGAATATCTTATTTAAGTAATTTTTGATTATATTGTCATCACAACTAAAAGTAGTAAGTAATAAACTCCATTTCTTAAATACTGAAAAATTATGGAAATGGTCATCCCAAATTCAACAGCTTTCTACATTGGAGTTATTTTTGCATTATTTTCATTAATGCATGTTACAATTTAGCTCAGTGAGAAATTGTCCATTAACACTTGACAGCTGTCAGAGAAGGTCAGGCAAAATGATTCTTTGTAAGTTGTTACCCAATAAAGTACCCATTTATCATCATCTTTCATCTTGGGTCTAGTGAACTCACTACAACCCCACCTTCACACATGGCTGGATAGGCTATCTGTTATCATAACCACCCTGTGTTGTTTGCCTGAAGAATTGCATAAGCTTGAAACCAGAAGGGTAAGCACTCCAGCTTCTACCTTTAAAAGATGCTTTTGGATATTCATGGTTTTTCTATTTCTGAATAAAGGAAATAACAGTGCTTGAAACTGAATAGGAATTTATTTGAAATATTAGTAACAGGTCTTTCAATAAATAAAAATATTTTCTTCTATTTACTTGATACTTCTTTATAATTTTTCACTAGTATCTTTTCATTTTCAACTTGCATATATTATTCCTCCTTAGTTAAAATAATTCCTAAGTTTTGTTTTGATTCCATTCTTTGTTCTTTGTTTCAATGCTGCTGTAAATTGATTTCTTATCTAATTTTCTTTTGGAATTTTCATTTTTTACATACAGAAACTCAAATGAATTTAAATTGATTAGAAGTTAATCAGAGTTCACCTATACCTTATTTTGCCTTTTAACTTAAATGTAACCAATTATCGTCATATTTTATTTAATCTGACTTTAGAAGCTATTTTGTACAACAACAGAAAATACTTTATTCCTGATTACAGATTATCTTGAGAGTTGGAGAGATAACTCTTTTGTCCTAAAGAACACTCAGCACTGTCTGCACACAAACCCATATTCAAAGGCCATGTACCCATACGTACATATATGTAATGATAAATAATTTGATTACACTTTTTATAAAGCTTAATGATTTATCTCGCAACACTAGTTTCTGAAATGATTATTTAGTCTGTCATTTGAGAAGAAAAAATACAAAACCATAAACATTAGGGACCATACATTGTTGAATACTCTTGTAATCCCAGAACTCAATGTTTCAAGGCACAGGACCCATCCTTCAAGACCAAGGCTAAAAGGCAAGGGCAATGAAGCACAGACTTTTGTGTTTCCCAGCTTCGACTCCTTCCATAAAGACAAACAAGCCATGGGCTCACAACTTGTTAACGTTGTATTTGGGTTCTCTGGCCTTGGTTACATTGTTTTGTCATATTTCTCAAAAAAATTGTAAATTTCTAAAGGTATATTGGGGTGACTTGAAGACATATCAGTAAAAAGTGTCATCACTGAAATACATGTTCTTTATGCATTTTAAAACTTATTTTTTCAAACTTTACACATTTTTATTGTTTTTATTTAATTTATTATTTTACATGTCAATCCCAGTTCCCTCTCCCTCCCTCCCTCTTACCCTCTCTGCAACCTTACATGCACCCTGAACACCCTCCCCTCCCATCCCCCTACCCCAATTCCACATGTAGGGCAATGCCATCCAGGAGGAGTCATGTAGATCTGTCAAGTCATTTGAAGTAGGGACTAGGACTTCTCTCCTATCTCTAGGTTAAGGCAGTATCCCTCCATGGGGGATGTGTCCACAAGGTCCTTTTTTGCATGAAGGATACATCCTGGTTCCACTGTCTGAGGTCCCTTAGACTGCTCAGTCATTCTGGCTGAGGCCCATTTTTATGTAAGACTTTTTGCTTTGACATGTTGAATTAGTTACCAAGCAATTAATTAGTAATTGAGTAATATTTCCCCTTGAAACTTTTTAAAATATGCATGAAATGTTAAAGTATCAAATTCACAAATCAATTCTATCTTTACATATTTCAGTTTAGTATTATGTGGTTGTTGAAAATGTTTTCTGCAGATATATTATTTCATGGCATTTCCTGATAAGCCATTAACAAGCATCTATTATCCCAGATAGAACACCAGAATGAGACAGACCAAAGAAAGAGCTCTAAGCAAGTCCAGGCACCTAACAGAAGCCTCACATCACCAAAGAACCCAAAAGTGCAGACGATGGCTTACACTGCATCTCTGGGCTCTCAGCTTGCAGCCAGGCCTGCAAAAGCAGATTCTCCATCTCCCAGTTACTTTCTGCTATAATCAACCTTGAAGAGGGGTTTGTGACTATCATATTTTTTTACTGAGATTCATGAGCTTCTTAAGCCTTGTGATATTCTTTCCAGGAAATTTAAATTTAATTGGAATAACTAAACAACATACCTTAATCACACACACACACACACACACACACACACACACACACACACACACACACACATTATGTTAATACTTTGCTCAAAAATGTAATAAAGGTATTTAAAATAAAATGCAGCATAAAATGGAGTAATATTTATTTCTTTATTTACTTTTTTTGGTTTTATTTTGCTGTTGTTGCTATGTATTTATTTATTTTTGGTTTTTTAAGACAGGGTTTCTCTGTGTCGCTTTGGAGACTGTCTTACAACTAGCTCTTGTAGACAAAGCTAGTCTCAAACTCACAGAGATCAACCTGTGATTAAAGGTGTGTGCCACAACCACCTGGCAGTATTTATTTATTTTCAAAGTAAGATTTTGTTAAATTTTAATATCCATATTTAATCTGTATAGATTTATCTTTTAGTTTATTTTCTAAAAATTTATATATGAAAATTTGTTTATGTAAATGTTGTCTACATACATATGAATAATAAGATATTTTTCATTAAAAGACACAATTCAGGAAACATAATAGCTTTGGATGTGGTTATCTCTCTGGAAGAGTTTTGGTATGAAAATACTTTAAATGATATGTCAATTAATTTTATCAAATATGAATACTAGAAAATATAGCTTCATAAACATTACTCTCTCTGCTACTGCTAATGTCTCATATAAAGACAAGGCCTAAATCTATGCAGGCATAAATGTAAATGCACATGAAATACATTTCAGGGCAGTTATTAAATATATTTATTATTCAGTACTGGCCTAGACTACAGATAAGCTTTACCTAAGAAATTAGTTTAAAGCCATTTTAAAACAATTGTACTGGATGCATTTACATAAAGTCTCTACTCTAGGATCATTAACTTTTTGCAGAATTTAAGCAAGTGATATGAAGAGAGGAGCCCCAACATTAATAAAAAATATTCAAAAATAAAAGTTTATTGAGACTCACAGCATGAAAGCACTCTCAAAGCAGGGAAAATAAACATAGTTATTTGATTTTGCAGCTGCTAAGGAGATATAGTTTCTGCCTCTATCTTTAAAAACTACAACTGTCTGCTCTTGTATCATATGTGGCATGGAAAAGCTGAGGTAACAGTTGGATGGGTTTGAGCCCGGGTTAGTACTGATGATTTTCAAATTCCTTTTCAAGGCTTTAAGTGACATTGCATATGTCCCTTATATACATTCATCCAAGGCCACTGGGTAGCCATAATTATGCTACATTTAATTTTAATTGTTTTGGATTTGGGAAAAAAAAGGAGACCTTGAGGGAATCTGATGTGCATCATTGGCAAAATCCAATAGAAAGTGCTTTCTCTGGGGCTAGTAAGGTCAATGGAGCTAGGAAGACCTTAAAAAAATTAGTTTTCATAAGCCACTGCAAGCCAGCATCAGCATCCAGCATCCTCTAATCCAAGCTAACATTGGCTGCTACTTTCTGTTAGATCCAAAAAATATGATGCTAAATTCTGAAAATAAGATATATATATAATATATATATATATATATATATACATATATACATACACACATATGTATGTATGTATTTTGTGGGTTATGTTCTGTGTACACATGCATGTTTTATATATAATTTCTCTGCCTCTTTCAGGATACAATGAAATAAAAAATTAGAGGACAGAAATGCTGACTAAAATGTCTTTGGCCATAATCTGTAGACGTCATGGGTCCACATGCACACTGAGTTACATATAGATAAGTTGTGACCAAGAGCTAAGCCTTGGGACTGAAGATGTTTCTTTAACTAATTTTTTAAAATTGGCTGATATGTATGGTTCACTCTTTTAATATTTTATTAAACAGTGTTCCTTACCTGTCTATTATTTCCCAAGGAGGGAAATTGAATTGTGGATACATTTATCAAAATTTATTGCTCACTTAATCTAATCATCATTGCTAACTTGTTCAGCTCTGTTACTCTTTGAATTCATTTCTAGATGCCACTTAAGAGTTCTATTTCCAGAATTTGGAGCAAGTGGTGGGTGTTCAAGGCCATAACTCAATATTCAGTGTAGAAAATGAGGGAAAGCGACTCCATGGAAACACATTGTTATATATTATCTATGAAATATGTCATTTACTTTAATATGGGTCTGGAAATTAGACTATAAATAAAAACATGTTTTGTCATTTTGGCTGTAATAGGTCTATTTTAGTCAGGCAATAAACAATAGCCATTCCTTGTCAGAAATTTCTTTTGAATTTTAAGTGTTTTCCTATGATTTTTGTTATGAGGGGCAGTGTTAGATTTTGATCACACTTCTACCTTATAAGTAAGAAGGCAGAAATCTTCTCCAACCTATGCTAACTGTACACAAATGAACTGGGTGGACATCATTGTCTTACCTTTTAACCATCCAGTTTCTGAAGTGATGTGACAATTCTAAGAGTCTTGTTACTCTAAGAGTCAGTGATTTTACAATGTACAAGTAAAGACTTTACCATAGTGACTAAGGTGGGATGCAGAGCAGCATAGACATATTCTCCTTTTTCTCTCTTACAATGCTTTGCAAAATAAAATTATTCTGTGCTATTCTCTCATATTATTTTTGAAAAAATGAAACTTTCAAAGTAACATGATGATCTTCTGAAGATTTTCCATTTAAGTCCATGTATGCTGTTTAACAGCCAATGGTACAGTGCCATTCCAAATACTTAGAAAAAGTAGGTAGCTACAAAATCTCAACACCATTTTGCTGAGAAAAATGCTGTTGCCATGACAACAATGGCCAACAGAAATGCACAGCACAATAGAAGTTTTCTGGTAAAATTAATAAATAGTTCCCTTGTCTATAGCTCCATAACTTGTTAAAATTATAGGATATTTTAATGTTCACGGTTCATTTGCCCTTCAAAAATGACTTTTTCCCTATACCTTGATTTTATATGCCATTCACAATGCTGCTATTCAGGATTTCAGTGACTCACCATTCTACAATGCCATAATTTTCTAAATTAGATGCATAGTATACAGAAGTCAATTCAAATTAAACATATGCTGCATTATTGTATTTTCCATTCATATAAATTAAGGTAATATAGATATAAAAAGATATATCCTGCACATAGATACAGAAAACACACATACACACACAATGTCTAACTGTGATGATGAATATTGATTGTCAGCATGACAGGCTTTAGAGTTAATAAAGACACAGCTTCTTTTTTTTATTTTTTTTAATTTTACATATTGATCCCAGTTCCAACTCCCTCCCTCTTTCCCTCTCTTCCCCCCTCAAATGCACCCCAACCATGCTCCCCTCACTTCCCACCACCCCACTCCACATGTAGGGCTATGCCATCCAGGAGGGGTCATCTAAATCTGTCAAGTTATTTGAAGTAGGAACTAGGACTTCTCTCCTGTCTATATGGTAAGGGAGTATCCTCCCATAGGGGATGTACCTGCAAGGTATTTTGGTGCACCAGGAATACAAACTGGTTCCACTGTCTGAGGTCGCTTAGAATGCTCAGACCTTCTAGCTGAGACCCATGTTCAGGGGATCTGAGTCAGTCCCATCCTGGATTCCCAGCTATCAGTCTGGGGACCTGTTAGCTCCTCCTTTTTTAGGTCAGCTGTCTCTATGTGTTTCTGCAGCCTGGTCTTGTCCTCCCTCTTTGCATCTGGGTTCTAGTTCAGCTAAGTGTTTAGTTGTGGGTTCTATTTCCAACAGGTACTAGATGAGGGCTCCATGATAGTGGATAAGTTAGTCATTGATCTCATCATCAGGGAAAGGCATTTATGGTAGCCTTTCCACAGATGCTCAAATTGTTAGTTGGAGTCAGTCTTGTAGGTCTCTGGACATTTTTTAGGTTCAGTTTTCGCCTCAATCCTATAATGGCTCCCTCTTTTATGTTCTCTCTCGCTTTCTCTCCCTCTCTCTCTTATTTCTGTGTTCTATTCCTCCTCTGACACAGTCTTCCTAGTCCCACAGGCTTTCCTCTCCTCCCCTTCTCATTCTCCTAGTTCCCTTTCCACTCACTGCCCTCCCACTCCCCATGTGCTCTGGAGAACTTGTCCCTTCCCCCTTCAGTGAGGGTACTTATATGAATCTCTTCGAATCCAGCTCGTATCCTAGTTTCTCTGGCAGTTTGAATTATAGGCTGGTGTTCCTTTGCTCTACTTCTAAAATCCATATATGTGAGCAAGTACACACCATGTTCCTCTTTTTTGTGACTGGGTTACCTCATTCAGGATCGTTTCTTCAAGTGCCATCCACTTGCCTGCGAATTTCAAGATTCCATTGTTTTGTTTTGTTTTGTTTTCCCTCAGAGTAGTATTCCATTGTGTAAATTTTCCACATCATCTTTATCCATTCTTCAGTTGAGGGGCATCTAGGTTGCTTCCAGGTTCTTCCTATTACAAATAATGCTGCTATGAACATAGTCGAGCACATGTCTTTGTTGCATGGATGTGGATCATTTTGGTATATGCCTAAATGGGGGATTGCTGGATTCTGTGGTAGACTGATTCCCATTTTCCTGAGGAACTGCCATACTGATCTCCAATATGGTTGTATAAGTTTGCATTCCTACCAGTAGTGGAGGATTATTCCCCTTTCTCCATATCCTTTCCAAAATAAGCTATCAATGGTGTTTCTAATTTTAGCCATTCTGGCTGGAGTTAGAGGGTCTCCCATAGTTGTTTTGATTTGCATTTCCCTGATAGCTAAGGATGTTGAGCACTTTCTTAAGTGTCTTTCAGCCTTTTTTATTTCCTCTATTGAGAATTCTTTCTTCAGTTCTGTACCCCTTGTTTTAATAGGATTATTTGATGTTTTGTTGACTACTTTCTAGAGTTTTGTATATTTTGGAGATCAGCCTTTTGTCAGATGTAAGATTTGTGAAAATCTTCTACCAGTGTGTGGGCTACTGTTTGGTCTTGTCAACTGTGTCCTTTGCCTTACAGAATCTTTTAAGTTTGAGGAGATCCAATTTTTTAATTATTGATCTCAGTATCTGTGCTACTGGAGTCATGTTCAGGAAGTGGTCTCCTATATGAATTTGTTCAAGGGTACCTCCCACTTTCTCTTCTAAGAGGTTCAGTATGGCTGTATTTATGTTCAGGTCTTTGATCCATATGGACTTAAGTTTTGTGTGTGGTGACATACATGGGTCTATTTGCAGTATTCTACAAACCATCATCCAGTTGTTCCAGCACCATTTGTTGAAGATGTTTTCCTCCCCCCATTGTGTTCATAGCTGTGTGGGTTAATATCAGAAATTTTGATTTGATGCCATTGGTCTACTTGTCTATTTTTGTGCAAATAGCAGACTGTTTTCAGGACTATAGCTATGCAGTAGAGCCTAAAGTCAGGGATGGTGATGCTTACTGAAGTTCTTTTTTGGTCATGGTTGTTTTGGCTATCCTGGGTCTTTTGTTTTCCATATAAAGTTGATTATTATCCTTTCAAGGTCAGTGAAGAATTGTGCTGGGATTTTAATGGGGATTGCATTGAATCTATAGATTGCTTTTGGCATTTTTATTATGTTTATCCTATCTATCCGAGAGCATGGGAAGATCTTTCCATTTTCTGGTATCTTCTTTAATTTCTTTCTTTAAAGAAACAAAGTTCTTAGACATTTCTGAAAGATTTCCATATGAGGTTAATTCAGGGGGAAAGACCCACCCCAAATATTAGCAATAACATTCCATGTACTGGGATCTCATATATACAAAAAGTAACAATATCTCCTTGCTTTGTTTTCTGGCTGTCACTTCAATGAGACTTGGGTCTTCAAATCCTGCTGAAATGACTCCCTGGTTGTAACAGACTGTACGTTCAAATTGTAAGTCAAATTCAATATTTTCTCCATTACGTTCTTTTTGTCATGGGATTTTATCACAGCAACAGGAAGTGTATATAGTGTTTATGGAACATTATATAAATAGACTAGAAGATTTGATTCTGCTTGGAAAAAAGTAGTATTTTAGCAACCAGACTTCTATTTTTAAAAAAAAAAGAGAGATTCTTACCTCTGGTGAAATGCAATTATGCGGTGCAAATGCTCAGAATCATTGTACATATTTAGCCATCAAACTTATTTAATTTGTATTTATAAATATAAGCAGTTAGTAGTAATTGAAATCAAATAAGTGATTCATTGGGGTCAAATATATGTTTGTTTGTTTTTTTCAGAAAACACATCAAAATATACTATTATCATTTTCTGCTCCAGGTTTCAGAATCTGAAACTTCATGAAGTGGTAGATGTCCCTTAACTCCTTCTCTAGCCTTCATGTCTCTGCCACTCTGCCTACTCACCAAGCCATTTTTTTCTTCCATTCTCCTTCTAATTTTGACTAAGAATTTGCATAAATTTGTTGTCATAATGACTTACTTTTTCAATGTAGCAGATATTGACTCTTAATATTAAAAAAAAAAAAAAACCTTACAAACTATGAGTGACTTCATTTCCCCCCCTCCTTAATTTTTGTGCTCCCTAGATGGACTGTCAAAAAAATCAATGATTACAATAATTTCTCTTGATTTACATAAATACAGTTCTTAAGTATGAAATTAACAAAGAAAGGAAATAAAGATTAAAAAATAATAAAGATCTGAAATGGGCTGGGGAATTTTTATAAAAACTAAGAGATAAACTAAAAACCACTGATGCACACATTTAATGGGCCTGTCTATAACCACTTAAAACTCAATCTTAGGGTGTACCTCCATGTACCCTCACATGGCTGCCATTGACACCTACAGACAAGTGTTCATAAACAGACACAGATTACACATACGTAAAAATGAAAGAAAGTCTTAAACAAAAATGAAACAAAATTATTTATAGAATTGTTGAATAAATATAAAGCATTTGTAAGAACATTACACAACAGAGAATGTATTAATCTCCTTCAGACATATTTATGAGCAAGAGAGATTTTAGAAATATAAGGAAATATACACATAAAATGTCAACTAAAAATATGCCAATTTAAAACATCAAAAAGTTAAGCAAAATCAAGACAAATATGGAGAAATATGAACAAAAAAATTTACTTTGAAGAGAAAGAGAAAATTTGAGTAAAATGAAATATTAAAAATACATTCCTGGTAGATAAAACACTAATATTCTCTTAGTCATTAACTGACCTAAAACTGGAATCAAAAACTAATATCCTTAAAGGGATGTCCTAGCTGACAAAAATAATCTACTTCATTCAGAATCACAGTGCATAGGAGAATAAACAACTACTTTACATATGACTTACTGGATAATTCAAACAAAATATCATAAAAATATCTTTCAAATTTAAATAATAAAACTGAAACACTCCAACAAATACAAACATTATGTCAGAAGAGAAAGTTCAGAAACTTATGATACCACATACACTGAATGCATGATAAAGAGAACATTTCAAATGACATTATTCATAAAATATTCTAAAGACGCTTGTTAAATAAAGCATCTATGATAAAATATAGAATTGAATAAAAATAAAATGGTGAGAATTCAAAACTTCTTACAAAATAAAGAAGAATTGGCAGAGTGATATAAAACTATAAATTAGAGAGACTCATTCATACACACACACCGGTGCACAGACAGATACATATGCATGAACAACATCCATGCAAAAGTTTTTGCTTTTCTCTTTTTAAAGTATTACAACTATGAATAAGACATTGAAGTAGAAGTTAGAAAAACCAACTATAATCAATCTTAATTTTATAATTTAACTTTTTTTCAAGATAAAGCAGATCATCCTGAATAATGGTGGTAGACTTATATAAGGATAAATTTATAAATAATGCATAACTAGTGACAAATTTATACCACAAATGTACAATGACATGAAATATACTATAGATGGATGCTGGACAAATGCTGGAAAAAAGAATGTCTTCTTCAATGTTGTGCATAAGAACAGAAATTCCTGTACCATAGGATACTGGATGGTTGAGATATGCAAAAACCAGTGTTCTGTTGGTGAAGCTTGCAAAACAAACCAGCAGGCATTTCTGGGAACCACAATGGCCAGAAAATAGATAAGCTAACTACAGATATTCGCTTGTTCCTCCACTTGTCCAAATCTATTACCCCAGTCTCATTCCCAGCTTTTTATAAATATATATATATATATATTCTGAATATATATATATATTCTGAAACCTGCTTTCCACTGTTTTCCACTGACAGAGAACTTCTCCTCCAATCTTCCTCCTTACATATACCAAGCTCTAACTCCCTCAGGCATTCCCTGGAAACCCACAGGCCACTCAGAACAAAAAAAAGTAGATAGCCTAACTGGAGATCTTCAGTTCTTCCACCTCTCTTCCAAATCCAAACTCTAGTCTCATTCCTATCCCTGTAGTAGACCACCAACTGCTGCCTCCACCTTTTCTCTACCCCATCTCTAGCAGATCATTCAGATTTTGTCCTCCAACTTTCTTCCCCAGTCATCCTGTTATCCTAGCACCAAATGCCAGCCTCTTCTCACATTTTTCCACCATCCCCATAGCACCAAAGCATCCTGTGTTTCACACAGTTGTGAATCTTCTCAACACCCACATCCTAGTCATCTGAATTTCTATGTGTCAGCTCCTAATATAGAAAAAAGTTATCAGGAACCATCAATGGCCCCACTTAGCAGATTCCCAATAGAATCCTATGGTAGACAAACTATGTGCATTACACCCTTGAACAAAAGAAACAAAGAACAGAACAAACAACCAAAAATAGTCACACAACAAATAGAAGACCAGATATCAACACCGAGAGCTACAAAATTTACAAACACAGATTCCAAGGCACAAATGTCAAGCCATATATAATCCACTATATTAAAAAAAATGAAAGAAAAAAGATCATCTCATTAGATGAAAAAGCATTTGACAAAATCCAATCTTCCTTAATGATAAAAAGTCTTGGAGAGATCAGGCATACAAGGGACATTCCTAAACACAATAAAGGCTATTTACAGCAAGAAAACAGCCCACCTCAAAATAAATGGAGAGAAATTCAAACAATCTTACTAATATTGGAAATAAGACTAGGATGCTCACTTTCTCCATATATATTAACTAAATCACTAGAAATTCTAATTAGAGCAATAAGACAAACTAAAGGAGATCAAGGGGATACAAATTAGAAAGGAAGAAGTCAAACTTTCACTATTTGCTATGATATGATATGATATATTATAATAAGTTACCCCAGAAATTATGTAAATGAACTCCCATAGGTGATAAACACCTTCAACAAAGTGTCTGGATACAAGACTGACTAATAAAAGTTCAGTAGTTCTCCAATATAAAAATGACAAATGGACCGATAAAGAAATCAGAGAAACAGTACCACTCACAATAGCCATAAAAATATAAAGTGTCTTTGGATAAATCTAACTAAGCAAGTAAAAAATGTGTATGATAGGGAAATGCAAATCAAAACTACTTTAAGATTCCATCTTACACCTATCAGAATTACTACGATCAAGAACACAAGTGACAGCTCATGCTGGTGATTATGTAGAGAAAGGGAAAGATCAAACTTGCAGAGCCACTTTGGAAATCAGTCAGAAAACTGGGAATCAATCTACCTCAAAATCAAGCTCCACCACTCCTGAGCATATATCCAAAAGATGCTCTGTCATATCACAAGGACACTTCCACAACTATCTTCCAGCAGCTTTGCTCATAAGAGCCAGACAATGGGGACAACCTGGTACCCTTCAAGCAAAACATGATTTAAAAAAAGAAAAGAAAAGAAATGTTGCACATTTGCACAATGGAGGACTACTTAGCTGTTAAAAAAATGATTTTGTTGAGCGCTTTCTTAAGTGTCTTTGAGCCTTTTTTATTTCCTCTATTGAGAGTTCCCTATTTAGTTCTGTACCCCATTTTTTAATAGTTATTTGGTGTTTTGTTGACTAGTTATTTGTATATTTTGGAGATCAGACCTTGGTCAGATGTAGGATTGGTGAAAATCTTTTCCCAGTCTGTGGGCTACCATTGGGTCTTGTCAACTGTGTCCTTTGACTTACAGAAGCTTATCAGTTTGAGGAGGTCACATTTATTAATTGTCGATCTCTGTGTCTCTGCTACTGGAGTTATGTTCAGGAAGCAATCTCCTATACCAATTTGTTCAAGAGTACCTCCCACATTCTCCTCTAAGAGGTTCAGGGTGGCTGGATTGATGTTGAGGTCTTTGATACATTTGGACTTGAGTTTTGTGCTTGGCGATAGACATGGGTCTATCTGTAGTCTTCCGCACACTATCATCCAATTGTGCCAGCACCATTTGTTGAATATTCTTTCCTCCCCCTTCCCATTGTATACTTTTAGATGTTTTGTCAAAAATCATGTGTTCTTAGGTGTGTGGGCTAATATCAGGATTTTAAATTAAATTCCATTTGTCTACTTCTCTATTTTTGTGCCAATACCAGGCTGTTTTCAGGACTATAACTCTGTAGTAGAGCCTAAAGTCAGGGATGGTGATGCCTCCTGAAGTTCTCTTATTGAACAGGGTTGTTTTATCTATCCTGGATCTTTTGTTTTTCTGTATAAAGTTGATTATCCTTTCAAGGTCAGTGAAGAATAATGCTGAGATTTTAATAGGGATTGCACTGAATCTGTAGATTGTCATTTTTACTGTTTATCCTACCTATCCAAGAGCATGGGAGATCTTTCCATTTTCTGGTACCTTCTTTAATTTCTTTCTGTAAAGACACAAAGTTTTTATTATATAGGTCATTTGCTTGTGTGGTAAGCATTACCCCAGGATACTTTATTTTGTTTGTGGCTATTGTATAGGATGATGCATTTCTGATTTCTTTCTCAGCCCCTTTCTCATCTGAATAAAGTAGGGTTATTGATTTTTTTGAGTTTATCTTGTATCCTTCTAGTTTGCTGAAGGTGTTTAAGAGTTCCCTGGTAGAGTTTTTTGTGTTGCTTTTGTAAACAATAACATCATCTGAAAATAGAGAAAGTTTGATTTCTTCATTTCCAATTTGAATCCCCTTGATCTACTTTTGTTGTCTTATTGCTTTAGCTAGAACTTCAAGTACAATATTGAAGAGATGTGGAGAGAGAGGGCAGCCTTGTCTTGCTCCTGGTTTTAGAGGAATCACCTTAAGCTTCTCAGTTTGATGTTGGCTATTGGTTTACTCTTATTATGTTTAGGTATATTCCTGTTACCCCTCCAAGACATTTATCATGAAAGGGTGTTAAACTTTGTAAAAGGCTTTTTCAGCAACTAGGGAGATGATCATGTGGTTTTTCTTTTTTCAGTTTGTTTATATAGTGGATCACGTTGATAGATTTTCATATGTTAAACCATCCTTGTAACCCAGGGATGAAGCCTACTTGTCAGGGAAATGCAAATCAAAACAACTTTGAGATGCCATCTTACTCCTGCCAGAATGGCTAAAATTAGAAACACCAATAACAGGTTATATTGGAGAGGATGTGGAGAAAGGGGAACACTCCTCCACTGCTGGTGTGAGTGCAAACTCATACAGCCATTTCCTGGCAGTTCCTCAGGAAAATGGGAATCACTCTACCATAGGACCCAGCAATCCCCCTCTAAGGCATATACCCAAATGATCCACATCCATGCATCAAAGACGTGTTCAACTATGTTCATAGCAGCATTATTTGTAATATCAAGAACCTAGAAGCAACCTAGATGCCCCTCAACTGAAGAATGGATAGAGAAAATGTGGCACATCTACACAAGGGAAAACTACTCTGTGGAAAAAACAATGGAATCTTGAAATTTGCAGGCAAGTGGATGGCACTTGAAGAAACCATCCTGAATAAGTTAACCCAGTCACAAAAAGAGGAACTTACTCATATATGGATTTTAGGCCTAGAAGAAAGGATCACCAGCCTATAATTCACACTGCCAGAGGTACTAGGATACATGGTGGATTCTAAGAGATTCATATAAGGTCTGTCACAGAAGGAGGAAGGGACAAGTTCTCCAGAGCACATGGGGAGTGTGAGGGGGCAGTGAGTGGAGAGGGAACTAGGAGAAATAGAAGGGGAGGATAGGAATGCACGTGGGACTAAGAAGATTGAGGTAGGGGAGGAATAGAAAACAGAAAAGAGAGAGAGGGAGGGAGAGGGAGAGAGAGCATAAAAGAGGGAGCCATGATGAGAAAACTAAACCTAGAGAAATGTCTAGATACCTACAAGACTGACTCCAGCTAACAATTTGAGCAACAGTGGAAAGGCTACCATAAATGTCCTTCCCTGATAATGAGATCCATGACTAACTTATCCACTATCATGGAGCCCTCATCTAATATTTGTTGGAAACAGAAGCAAACACCCACAACTAAACACTGAGCTGAACTAGAACCCAGATGCAGAGAGGGAGACAAGACCAGGCTGCAGAAACACATAGAGACAGCTAACCTGAAAAAGGTGGAGCTAACGGGTCTCCAGACTGATAGCTGGGAATCCAGCATGGGACTGACTCAGACCCCCTGAACATGGGTCTCAGCTAGAAGTCCTGAGCGGTCTAAGGGACCTCAGACAGTGGAACCAGGATGTATTCCTGGTGCACCAAAGGACCTTGTGGGCACATTACCCATGGTGGATACTGCCTTAACATAGTGCCAGAAGAGAAGTCCTAGTCCCTACTTCAAATGATTTGACAGATTTAGATGACCCCTCCTGGATGGCATAGCCCTACATGTGGAGTGGGGTGGTGGGAAGTGAGGGGTGGGTGGCCAGGGTGCATGTGATGGGGGAGAGAGGGAAGGAGGGAACTGGGATCAATATGTAAAAATAAATTAAAAGTAAATAAATAAATAAATGTTTTTGTGCAATTTGTAGGAAAATGGAAGGTTTTAAAAAATCATTGTGAGTGAGGCAACCTAGACCCAGAAAGACAGACATGGTATGTACTTACTTAACAGTGGATGTTAGCTATTAAATAAGGCATAATCATGCTACAATCCACAGCTCCAGAGAGGCTAAGTAACAAGGAAGGCACTAAGGGAATAGGAGACATGAGAATCTTCCTGGAAATTGAAAAGAGAATGCATATCTGAGCTTGACTGGATGGGAAGTGTTGGGAATAGGAGGAATAAAATGGAAGGGAAGAAAACACTGGGAGTAAAAGCTGGAATTGGGGGGCACTTTTGTGGTGAGGTGAAAATCTACTGCAACTGAAACTCCATAGAATTTTGGAATTTATGAGACTAACTCTAGCAAAGACTTGTAGTAATTTGTGACACTCCTTCTGTACCTGCCATCTTCTGTAACCAGGCAAGGCCTCAAGTGGAGTGATTAGCATACCAATCCAGCCACAAAACCTTCAACCTTCAATTTGTCCTGCCAGCAGGGTGTTAAGGAACTGTTGCCTAGCAGAATCCTTATCAAAGTGAACAGAGAGACTTCATTGAGCAACTGATGGGACAAGATGTAGAATTCCACAGCCAAACATAAGTTAAACTAAGGGATTCCTGTGGAGGTAGGGGAAGAATCTTTGAACACTAGTGTAGAGACACTGCAAGACTAAAGCCCACAGAATCAACTGTTTGGGATTTATGGGGGCTCACAGAGATCAGGAAGCCTGTGAGGTCTGACCTATGCCCTCTATATGTTATGCTCAGGAGCTTGGTTTTCTTGTAGGAGGAGTAGGGAGGGAAACTGCATTTGGGATGCAATATATGACGGAAAAATAAAAAATAATTTAAAGGGTTAAAATAATCAAGATCAGCCATGACACTATCTCCACTTTAACCCAGAAACCCTACCACATCAGGCCCAAGAACTGCAACATAGCTAAAGGCAAATATGCTCATATAATTTCTATGGGTATGACAGTGGTCCTAAGAGAGGAAATGAATAAACCCTTTAAAATTTATGAAAGCACAAATGAATGGCACAGCAGAGGGCAATCAATAAAATAGTTCAAGACCTTAAACTGGAAACAGAATCAACAAAGAAAACCCAAACTGAGGAAAATTGGAAAATAAAAGATTCAGGAAGACTCGTCCTCAAAGGTTAAAATCTATAGTAAATGAAAGACAGGCTTTACCTCAATACTAGAGGACTTTTCTAGCTGGTATGGTATTTTAGCATCAATCAACAATATTGAAAACAGTCTAAAAATTTACAGCCATGTCTTTTACAAGTTATGTGACTAATGCCTCCTTCACTTGCAGAGCAGTGGTTTCCAGCCCTGGTCTCCAATATGACTACTATAAGCACAAATGATGGGTAGCTACTATTTTGCTAGCTCCTAGTCTTTAGGTCAGAGCCACATCATCTCCTAGACTAATTTATTCCATCAGATAACATTATGCCAAGGCCCTGAAGACCCTTTCTCATCCTTGCTTTAAAATCTTGCTGAACTCCTTTTTTATCCAAGGAACTACAGGAATTCATACTTGACCTTATTTCTTAGGCTTAAGAAAAAAGCATATGAAATTTCTCTGCTATTAATAAAAAAAGGACATTTTAAACTAGCATAGCTTGAAAAGGTCTAGATATGTATTTCTTCTTAATATTGAAATAAAATCATTGGATATAAAAACAAAAATCAGAACATAGGCCATAGAAACAATAGAAGCCTAACGTTACTAAAATATATTACTGTGGGAAAATAACATTTTTGAGCTGGTTCTGGTCTAAAGAAGCTCACTTAACTAAGAATCTTCATATATATAGATTCAAATAAATTCATGACCTATAAATTAAATAAATTTTATCAAGGAAGGTCAGACATAAAATATATCACAAATAATATTTGTATTGAGAGAAAATGGGTAATATATATGTTCATAGTATTTATTTCTGTTATACCAAGAAATTTTAGCATCACATCTTATTTTATATTTGTATCTCAGGATTTGTCATTCTTCATGGAACTGCCATATCTTCTTGAATTCACTTGATACCTACCTCTCAATCTTGATTTGTGCAGTCATTTTCCCTGCAATGTGAATTATTTTTGGAAAAGCCCATGTTCAAGGAGATATTGTTAACCTCATATTAAATTACATACACATTAATTACTATATTTTCCTATGAAAAGCTCCATAAAGACATTTGCCAAGTAATTTAGTGAGCTATATGTAATAAATCTTGTGTTATTAAAAAGTTTATAATTTCTTTATAGAAATACAAAAATCTTTTTTAAAATGCACAACTATATTGTACATTTTAAAAAATAAGACCTCTTTGAAACAGTTACTCACTTGACATGTCTTATTTGTATAAAGAGATCAATATCTCTGAAAGGATTTAAAATTGTAATGCTTTCAAAGGCATGCTAAGTTTGGCATATGTTGGCATAATTTAATGAATTAACCTCAAATTTAAATTATTTTGTGAATAGCATTGGCTAAAGAAGATCTTGAATGTTGAAGATGCTGAGAACACATTATGGTTGGGAATACATTATGGTTGATGGCCCAGTCTTAAACCATTTTATAGTACCTTCCAAGGCGCATGGGACATTGTTGACTGAGGAAGGAATAATATTGGGAAAGAGCTGAAGACAGAGATGAGAGTAGTAAAATGTCACACACCAGGCATGGCAAAGCCATTGCAGTCACAAATGGTTAGTAGCTGTAGTTACTTGGAGTGAGCTTGCACAAGACTGGCCCTGTCAACAGTCAGTCACAGATGATGCATGGGTGAGCATCACTCATGAGGTTACACCCCTTATTGATGAACTAACAGCTGTTCAGAGATTCTAGGAGGGGGGACATAGTTATCACTTTCTGTACCCACTATAGAAATTACCTGGTTACAACACATAGATTCCAACACAAGACCTGACTTCACTGCTGGATCAGAACACAAAATAAATAGGAGCTGGAAAGATGTCTTAGCACTTCAGAGTGCTTTTGGGTCTTCCAAGGGACTCCAGTTCTATTTCCAATGCTAATATTTCTACACCTAGCCTGTAATTTGTGTCTATGTTCTGATCTCCAAAGATATCATGCACACATACGATACCAATATTCATGAAGACAACACATAGACATTAAAGAAAAATAGTAAGTGTTATGAGAAAGATATTTGTAAGGAGGATAAGAGCTGTGGGTAGGGGAAGACAAAAACAAGTGAATGATGAAAATAATAAGCATTCACTAAATTTAATTAAAAATAACAAAAAGTTCCTTCTACATCATAGAATGTCAGACTGCCATCCTTAACTAGAGCATGGAACATAGAAAACATTTTCAAAGAAAGCTTATGAATTCCATGACAGACCTATCTGATGTTTATATGAATATTTTTTAGAAAATGTTTTTATTTATTTTATATAACCAAGTCCATTTAAATGAAAACAAACATTTATAGACAAGATTTGGGAGTTTGGGCATCCTTCTTTCCAAACTACTTCCTGCTGGTAAGGGGCACTGTCATGGGGGATTCGAAGAAGATGCAGAAATCCTGGCTATAGTCTGTAAGGCTGCTTGGTCCAGCTGTTTTGAATGTAGGATCACCTGGTACTCTGTTTCAGGCAGTCTGGCTTGATCAAATTACATTAGTCTGGGAAAAAATCCACATCTTTTCATTTTCTGAGGAAACAAAAATAGAAATCCTTTTCCCCAGTAACTTGTCCTTGAGCTTAAATTTTGGAGTCAAAGCATTTTTTTTATTTAAATTATTATTTTACATGTAGATCCCAGTTCCCCCTGCCTCCCTCCATTCCTCCATTCCTCCCTCCCTCCTTCCTTCCCTCCCTTTTATCCTCTCTGCCCTCTCACATGCACTCTGACCACCCTCCCCTCCCATCCCCCCCACCCCAATTCCATATGTAGGGGAATGCCATCCAGTTGGGGTCATGTAGATCTGACAGGTCATGTGAAGTAGGGACTAGGGCTTCTCTCCTGTGTCTAGATTAAGGAAGTTATCCCTCCATGGGGGATGTGTTCCCTAGGTCCTTTTGTGCACCAGGGATACATCCGGGCTCCACTGTCTGAGGTCCCTTAAACTGCTCAGTCCTTCTAGCTGAAACCAATATTCAGGGGGTCCTGAGTCAGTCCATGCTGGCTTCCCAGCTATCAGTCTGGTGGCCTGGTAGCCCCTCCTTGTTCAGGTAAGCTGTCTCTATGTGTTTCTGCTGCCTGGTCTTGTCCTCTCCATCTGCATCTGGGTTCTACTTCGACTCAGTGTTTATGTATGGGTGTTTGCTCTTGTTTCCAACAGGCTTTAGTTAAGGGCTCCATGAATAAGTTAATTGTCGATCTTACACTCCATGAAGGGCATTTATGGTAGCCTTTCCACTGAAGCTCAAATTGTTAGTTGGCCGCAGTCTTGTAGATCTCTAGACCTTTCTTTGTGTTCAATTTTATCTTCAAACCAATATTGGCTTCTAATTTAAGTTCTCTCTCTCTCTCTCTCTCTCTCTCTCTCTCTCTCTCTCTCTCTCTCTCCTGTTTTTGTTCTATTCTTAACCAGGCTCAATCTTCCTGGTCACACGTGTTTTCCTTTCCTCCGCCTGGTTTTCTCCTACTTCTCTCTCCCTTCGCCCCCCCCCCACTTCCCCTGTGCTCTGGGGGACTTGTCCCTTCCAGGTTCTGTGAGGGACTTTATATGAATCTCTTAGTATACACCTTATATAGAGGGTTTTTTTTTTCCCCTGTTGGTTAAAGAATGAAACCTCTTTGTAACCAAAAGTTTCAGACATGTTTGATTTTAAGTACAGAAATACCTTCATGTAATTTCTTTTGCCTTACCTTCTGAGAGATACAGGGAGTTGTGAGACATGGAGTACTCTTACATGTATATAAGAGCTGCTTTTATAACCCACTCTGGACTTAGGTGTTCTTCCCTATCACCATAACCTGAACTTGAATAGGTAGTGTACCTGGGTATCCATGGAGGCCAGAAGATGGCCTTGGAACCCCAGGAGCTGGATTACAGACAGTTTAGAACTGTTCCTTGTGGGTGTTTGGAATCAACCAAGGGTCCTCTGCAAAAAAACACCATTTGTTGTTCACTGTTGAGCTGTCTCTCCCACTCTGGAATCTTCTTTCTAATTCATGTTTGATGTATAGTAAATCCTGCCAACTTGCTTCATCAGTTACCAATAATGCATTCATGTGAAGGCTATAGCAATAAAGTGTATATTATAAAACATGTCACTATTTCACTTATATCTCTACTTTCTCCCCTCATTGTAAATATAAGAATGACTATGTTTATATTTTCACATTTTATGAAACCATAATTAATATAATCTCACCAGTAAGACATTGCCACTTTTCCTGCAAAAGGAAAAGGAGAAGGTAAATTAGTGAATGAGAGCAGAAATAATATGTACATAACTCTTCTCAATTTCCATTATAATGCTTTAGAATATGAGAACCCTGGTGATGATTTTGATGGGCTACAGTTTAAAATTTCAGGGATCAGTATGCACTAGAATAGAAAGTCATTGCCTGACCCACATACCACAAGATTTCAACAGCTGTATCATATACAGTTTCCAAAATAATGGTATCGTTTGTGAAAATTTTTAAATGTAAGTAATTTCTCAAGGTAAAAACTCATGGTCAATTAAAAAGGAAACCA
Organism: Phodopus roborovskii; assembly: GCF_943737965.1. Taxonomy (NCBI): domain Eukaryota; kingdom Metazoa; phylum Chordata; class Mammalia; order Rodentia; family Cricetidae; genus Phodopus; species Phodopus roborovskii. The sequence goes on from NW_026126410.1 coordinate 15,673,455, forward strand.
CATGTGAAATGAATTGAGCTATAATATTTCTTTAGAAATGAAAATCACTGTATTGCAAGAAGCTGGCAAGAAAAAACACCCTACAGCATGATTGAGGCAGCCATTCTTTTCCAGGCCCCAAACCATGCATCTCCATGAACTTCTGAATATTTAGGTTATATTTGTCATGTTTACAAAATGACATCTTAATGCCATTAAAGAATATGTTCACCTCTAAATATACATGACTATAGGAAAAATTTCTCTATAAAGTCTCATAAATAATGAAATAAAAATAAAAACTAAAGAAACAATTCTAAAGACCATATTAAACAAACTTCTAAAATATTCCATAAAAGGGCAGAAATATATAAATTTCTCAACCTTTGGCATCAGCAACCATAAAAGTCAGAATAATACAGAATGATATATCTCAAGCTTCTAACACAAATAACTGTGAACCAAGAATGCTATACCCAGTAAAGTGTTCTTCAAAATCAACAGATAATTAAGGGTATTTCAAGAAAAATATTAATTAAGGCAAGTGATGGCATTTGAGCCATCACTGAAGAACATATTCAGTGGAATACAATGCATGGAGGAAGAAGAAAGATGGTGTTCATTATGAGAATATATAAAGTAAACACACCATAACAGGATCAGATGAGGTGTACACTTGGTAAAGTAAATACTTCAAGCTGAGCTGAAATACTGACAGACATTTACAGTTTAAAATATATGTTCCATCACTTGAATTTGCAATGAGATTATCAGGTGCAACCTACATAAGAATAATTTCTCTGTTTTTTTTTTTTTTTTTTTTTTTTTTTTTTTTGTGGTAGAATTGAAACCAGGACATTGCACATATGGGCTTGTCCTCAACACTAATCTTCATTACCAGTATCTATGTTCTCAATTAGAAAACTATCATTTACAGAGAAAATTTTCTGTGTGCATAAAGAATTTTAATTTCTTTACATGTAAAGTTCAAATTTTTGAAATTATAGGTATTTTGTTTTAAATGATAATTCTTATCTCATGTTTAAAATTCTGTCTTCAAAAATAGTATAAATAATAATCCAATTAAAAAGTGGAGTACAGAACTTAATAGAGAATTCTCAAGATGAATTTAAAATGGCTAAAAGATACTTAAGAAAGTGCTCAACATCATTAGCCATCAGGGAAATGCAAATCAAAACAACTATGTGATACCATCACACTCCTGTCAGAATGGCTAAACTTAAAAACACCAATGACAATTTATGCTGGAGAGGATGTGGAGAAAGGGGAATACTCCTCCACTGCTGGTGGGAGTGCAAACTCATATAGCTTCTTTGGAAAATCAATATGGTGGTTCATCAGGAAAAATTGGAATCAGTCTACCTCAAGATCCACCAATTCCACTCTTAAGTATATACCCAAAAGATGCAACAGACACATCTGTTCAACTTTGTTCATGGAAGCATTACTTGTAATAGCCAGAACCTGGAAGCAACCTAGATGTCCCTCAACTGAAGAATGGATAAAGAAGATGTGGCACATCTACACAATGGAATACTATTCCGCATGAAAAATATACAATGGTAACTTGAAATTAGCAGTTGAATGGATAGAACTAAAAGAAACCATCTTGAGTGAGTTAACCCAGTCACAAAAAGATGGACATGATATGTACTCATTCATATATGACTTTTAAACACAGAGCAAAGGACCATCACCCTACAATCCACACTGCCAGAGAAGCTAGGAAACAAAGAGGATCTTAAAAGAGACATATATGGTCCCTCACAAAATGGGAAATGGCTAAGATCCCCTAAGAAAATTTGGAGCAAGCATGGGTGGAAGAAGGATTTAGGAGAAAGAGAAGGAGAGAAGAGAGGAGAAGAGGACATGAGGGAGCAGGAATATTGAGTCAGGGAAAGAATAGGGGAGAGCAAGAAAAGAGATACCATAATACAGGGGACCATTATAGGTTTAATGAGAAATCTGGCATTTGGGAAATGTCCATAGACCTAAAAGAATGACCCCAAATAACAATCTAAGCAATAGTGAAGAGGCAACCTTAAATGCCCTTCCCTGATAGTGAGATTGATGACTACCTTATATGCCATTCTAGAACCCTCATCCAGTAGCAGATGGAAGAAGAAGCAGACACCCACAGCTATACACTAAGCTGACCTCCTGGAATCCAGTTGCAGGGAGAGAAGAGTGATAAGCAAAAGGGTCATGACCCAGGCTGAAGAAACCCAGAGACACAGCTGACCTGAACAAGGGGGAGTTCAAGGATCCCAGATTGATATCAGGGAAACCAGCATAAGGCCAACCCAGACCCCATGAACATGGGTCTCACTTAGGAGGCCTGGGAAGTCTATGCTACCTCTGTCAATGGAACCAGGATATATCCCTTGTTCAGTAATTGACTTCAGGAGTCCATTTCCCATGGAAGGATACTCCCTTAGCCTAGAGACACAGGGGAGGGCCTAGGCCCTACCCCAAATTATTTGACTGTCGTTGATGATCCCTCATTGAAGGAGTCACCCTCCTTGGGGAGTGGTAGGGTATGGGATGGGGGTATTCTGTGGGGAGACTGGGAGGTAGAGGGAACTGAGATAGATATGTAAAATAAGAAAAAATATTAAAAATGTAAAAAAGAAAATGAAAAATTAACTTATATTCTAAAAAATAAATAAATATATTGGAACATAAAAAGTTATAAATTACAATATTACAAATGTGACTAATAAAAATATTAAAGTATAAAAACAAGTGTTCTGACTTTGCTGTCTGTAATATACAGATAGCTGAATTTGGGCTTTATTCTTGATATGATCTGACAATATTTACTTTTAAATTTACTGTTGATATTTAGGAGATGTTTGAGTAGAATGATTTTGCAATCCCTAAGCAGAATAAATCCAAATTTGAATAAATAAAATATTTTAAAATTTAATTGCAATAAGCATTCTTGTCTATCTTAAGATGACCTGATTTCAAATTATAACTTGGAAACTTCTTATTAAGTATGAAATCTTGGCCTTTAGCTTAGTCATGTCCCTAATTAGATCAGATAACTTAAATTAACCTGCTTCCATTAATTTATGCTCTGCATAAATTTATGTCGCATCCAAGTTACTCTAAGTTTACAAAATCCTCACACCTAGATTCATCTTCTTTCTGTCTTTAGAAATCCCATGTATCTTCTCCTGTCCTGCTGCAGTCAAGTCTTTATTATACCAATCAGAAAGCACTATGGCAACAACACATCTTTACAGTGTACAAATATTCTGCAACATTTTAGATGTTACTTATTTTTATAGTAAATTATAGTCTATTGATTTACCTCAAATTTTTATTTAAAAAGTAATCATGTAGAGTAACCTCAAAGAAGCTTCTGAGAGGTTTTTTTTTTTTTTTTCTATTTTTAGTGGCCATCACGTCTTTCCCCAAATACAAATGGTCCCCTCTATCAAGACATCTTCCACATCACTCCCCTGGTCCAACCCACCCAAATTCCACATGTTGCCATCCTCCCATTCCCTCCACTGTACTCCTGTAACTGCTCCCTTTTTATCCAGGACACCCATCTGCCTCCTCTTCCCAGGGAAGACCCATGTGTCCCTCTTAGGGTCCTCCCTGCCACCTAGTTTCCATGGAGCTGAGGATTGTAGCTCGGATATTCTTTGTTTTACATCTAATATCGATTTGCGAGTAGGTTTTTCCCACCAGTCTTGTCCCACCACCAAACCAGCCCCAAATAACAGGCAGAGACTCTGTATTTGATACAATGCTGTTGGACAGTTACTTGTTTCTTATTGGCTAGCTCTGTCTTAAGTATTAACCCATTTCAATTAATCTAAGTATTTCCACGTGGTCTCATCTTACCGGAGAGTGGGGCTGGTGTCTGCTCTCCCCAGTCTCTACATGCTGACCCTCCCTACTACTTCCTCAAATCCTCCTTGCCTCCTAGTCCCGCCTATCATGCTTTCCTATTGGCCAACAGTGCTTTATTCATTAACCAGTATGAGAAGCATATTTACAGAATGACATCTCACATCATATGAGTGAGTACATACCATGTTTGTCTTTATGGGTTTAGGTTACCTCATTCATGATGTCACTGATTGATTGTTCTATAGAATACTACTCCATCGTGTAAATATACCACACTTTCTTTGTTTGTTCTTTAGTTGAGGGGCATTTAGGTTGTTTCAAGTTTCTGGCTAATATGAATTAATCTGTTATGAACATAGTTGAGCAAGTGTAATTGGGGTATGGTTAAATATACTTTGGGAAATGCTCAAGAGTGGTATCAGTGGTTTTAAGGTAGAGTAACTCCCAGTTTTATGAGGAAAGGCCCTACTATTTTCCAAAGCAGCTCCAAAGTCTGCACTCCTTCCTGGTGAATTTTTCTTTCATGGATATGTGATGTCTTTCTCCATCTCTTCTGATAAATTTTAGTTTGAAGTATGATTTGCTGGATATTAGGATAGCGACACCAGCTTGCTTCTAAGGACTATTTGTTTGGAAAATCTTTTCCCAACCCTTTACTCTGAGATAATGTCTCTTTTTGAAGTTGAGGTATGTTTCTTGTATGCAACAGAAGGATGGATCCTGTTTTCATATCCATTCTGTTAGTTTATGTTTTTTTATTGGTGAATGAGTCCATTGACATTAAGAGATGTTATTGACCAGTGACTGTTAATTCCTGTTATTTTGTACTTTTTTTTTTTTTTTTTTTTTGTGGTGATGATAGTAGTGTGTGTGTTTCACTTCTTTGGGTTTTGCTGGTGTGAGATTATTTATTTTTCCTGTGTTTTCATGGATTTTATAACTTAATTTCTTGAGTTGGAGTTTTCCTCTAGAACTTTCCATCTGTCATGCTAGACTTGTGGATAGGTGCTGTTTAAATCTTGTTTTATCACAGTCTGTCTTTATAAGTTACTTGGCCTTTTTTCTTTGCCACTCTTAAAATTCTTTCTTTATTCTGTATGTTTAGTGTTTTGATTATTTACACAGAGAGGGTAGACAATAAACTATTTTGAGACATATACATTGACTTAGAATTATGGAGATTTTGCTGAAATGATTCTCAGTTTTGGGTCCTGCTCAAGTGGGTCCTGCAAAGAGTGAAAATGTCATTACTCTTCCTGTTGACTATTTCAAAGTCACCAGATTACTTTGAGAGTTAAATATCTTTTAGTCCCTGGGGTGATATTTTGTTTATGATCTAACAAATAAAGCTTGCCTGAAGATTATAGTACAAAATTAGACACACTGCTTAGCCATAGATGCCAGGCAGAGGTGGCACACACCTTTAATTCCAGAACCCAGGACATAGAGGTAGAGGGAACTCTATTAGTTCAAAGCCACCCTGGGCTTTCACCCAGACATAAAATAAGAAACATTCTTTTCAGCACCACATGGAACTTTCTCCGAAATTGACAATGTACTTGGTCACAAAGCAAACCTCACCACATACAAAAAAATTGAATTATCTAACTGCAAACTACCAGACTACCATGGAATAAAGCTTGATATCAACAAGAAAAAGCTTACAAACTCATGGAAATGGAACAACTCTCTAAGTAAAAATTACTCAGGACAAAATAAATGAATTAAAGACTTTATAGAACTCAATGAAAATGAACACAACATATTCAAACTATGGGACACAATGAAAGTGAGGCTAAGAGAAAAGTTCACAGCATTAAGCACCTCCATAAAAAACTGGAGAGGTCTCATACTAGAAACTTAACATCACACCTGAAAGCTCTAGAACATAAAGAAGTAAATACAACTAAGAGTAATAGATGTCAAGGGATATATTTATTTAAACTGAGTGCTGAAATCAATAAAGTGGAAACAAAGAGAACAATAAAAAGAATCAGTGAAATAGATTTTTTTTTGAGAAAATCAACACAAGAAAAATTTATCCAAAAATAACTAAAATGAAGTGAAATAATATCCCATTTAACAAACTAAGAAATGAAAAGGGGGCAAAATAACAGACACCAAGGAATGCCAGAGAATCATAAGGAAATAGAAATTTGTACACCACCAAATTAGAAAATTAAAAAAACAAAATAAAAAACCTAAAAGGGCAGGTGTTGTCAATTGACCAAAATTAAACCACCATCAGATAAAAAATTTAAATAGCCATAACCCACAGTGAAAGTAGAAGAGGCATACATAACAACAAATAGACTAGACCAAGCAAAAAAGGCCCCTCCACACATAGTAATCAAAACAGCTAACATACAGAATAAAGACAGAATATTAAGAACAGAGAGTGAAATAAGCCAGCAACATATGAAGGCAGACCTATCAAAATTATACCTGTCTTCTCAAAGCCAGAAGGTCCTGGATAGATGTTCTATGAATACTAAGAGTCCACAGATGCCAATCTTGGCTACTACACGTAGAAAACTCTCAATCACTATAGACAAAGAAAACAAGATATTTAAATACAACACCAGTATCTACAAATGTGTATCCACAAATCCAGCCCTATAGAAAGTATGGAAGAAAAATTCCAACCCAAGAAGTTAACTACACTCACAATGACATAGGCAATAGATAATCCCACTTCACCAAAACCCAAGGGTAAAGCAGAGCAAATATATTCACAATACCAATGGCAACAATGAATCTAAAAGAAATAAGCATTAACAATCAATGGTCCTTACCTTCCCTCAACATTAAAGGTCTTAACTCATCTATAAAAAAAAAAAAAAACCCTCAGGCTAACAGGATAGAATAGAAGACAGAATCTATCCTTCTGCTTCATACTTAAAACATATCTAAACTGCAAAGACAGACATTACCTCCGGGTAAAGGGTTGGGGAAAGATCTCCCAATCAAATGGACTCAAGAATCAAGCAGGTGTAGCTATCCTAATAGCTAAAAAGTTAGACTTCAAACCAAAATCAATAAAAAGAGATGAAGAAGGACATTTTGTGTTCATCACAAGAGAAATCCATCAGCACAAAGTCTCAATTCTGAACATCTATGCCCCAAATACAAAGACACACATTTGTAAAAGAAATGCAACTAAAAGTCAAAGCTCACATAAAACATCACAAACTTAAAATGGGAGACTTCAATACCCAACTCTTACTATGAGATAGCACCACCAGACAGAAACTTAACAAAGAAACAAGAGAACTAACAGAAGTTATGTCCCAATTGGGTTAAACAGACATCTATAAACATTCCATCCAAACACAAAAGAATATACCTTCTTCTCTGCTCCACATGGAACCTTCTCTAAAATTGACCACATACTAGGCAACATAACAAACCTCAACAGGTACAAAGAAAATTGCAATAGTCTCCTGTATCTTAACAGGCCACCATGCTTTAAATTGGAATTCAAAAAAAAAAAAAAAAAAAAAAAAAAAAAACCTAGAGACTCATGGGAACTGAACAATGCACAATTGCCCCATACCTGGCTCACAGAAAAAATAAAGGAAGAATTTAAAGATTTCCTAGAATTTAACAAGAATGAGGACACAACATACCTAAACTGACGGGACACCTTGAAAACAGTGTTACAAGGAAAGTTCATTGCAATAAGTGCCCATATAAAGAAAACAGAGGATAGTCACATTAGAGAATTAATAGCACAACTGAAAGCCTTAGAACAAAAAGAAGCAAAGCAAATTCACCCCAGAGTAGACACCAGGTAATAATCAATTTGAGGGCTGAAATCAATAAAGTAGATACCAGGAAAACAATACAAAAAAATCAGTGCAACAAATATTGGTTTTGTGAGAAAATAAAAAAACAAATAGTCAAACCTTTATGCAAACTAAATAAAAAGCTGAGAGGGAGAATTCAAAGTAACAAAATCAGAAATGAAAAGGGGACATAACAGACACGGAGGAAATCCAGACAACTTTCAGGTAAGACTTTGATAACCTGTACTCCACAAAATTTGAAAATTGGGAAATGGACAATTTTCTGGATAACTATCACTTACCAAAATTAAATCAAGAACAGATAAGCAACATAAATAGACCTATAAAAACTAAACATATATAGAGAAAAGAGCTCTGACTTGATTATAAAAGCTAAATTAAGACTTCATCAACTAACAGGAAGGGACCCAGCATAAATTATAGTATCTTGAACTAATGAGGAAATTTCCTCCTTATGGAAAGATAATAAATATTGGCAGAAAGCATTAATAATTTTTGGGAATTATTAGCAACAATTATACCAAAAGTGAGAGAATCCAATTCATAAAGAAAACTATTTGGATCCTTCCATGCATTGTAAGAAAAACATCTATCTCTGGAGTACCTATATTCTACATTGATGCAAACAAATCTGGTAAGGCACAATATAAGTCAGGAAAAATAAGAAAAGTTGTTCAAAGTCCTTACAATTCTGTAAAAAAGGCAGAATTTCCATGGTACCTATGTATTTTACAGAATCCCTCAATAGACTCTCAATACACAGAGAGAGTTGTCTTACACATTGAGACTGCAGAATTTATTACCAACAATACAGAATTAACTTCATTGTTTATACAATTACAAGATACCACCAGAAATAAGACTCATCATATATATAGATAGATAGATAGATAGATAGATAGATAGATAGATAGATAGATAACACACATCAGATCCCATACGGGTCTGCCAGGACCTCTAGCACAGGGCAAAAATGAAATGAAATTGATCGGTTATTGAGGTGTGATAGAAGACTCAGACATTCATAAGAAACACCATGTGAACAGCAAAGGTTTAAAAAAGGATTTTCTATTCCTTGGCAACAAGCCAAAGAAATAGTACGAAAATGTTCTACTTGCTCATTCTATAACCAAACTACTTTACCACTAGGCAGTAACCCTAAAGGTATAAATAGGCATGAAATATGGCAAATGGATATGTTTCATTTTGCAGAATTTGGAAAATTAAAATACGTGCATCACACAATAGATACATTTTCAAGGTTTCAATGGGCCACTTCTCTGAGCTCTGGAAAGGCTGATCACAAACCTATTAGAGGTAATGGCCATTATGGGCATATCTGCACAAATAAAAACTGGCAATGCTCCAGCATATGCCTCCATCAAATTGAAGCAGTTTTTTGAGTATTATAACATAAAGCACATAACTGGTATACCACACAATCCTACAGGGCAAGCAGTAGTTGAGAGATCAAATCGTACTTTAAAAGAAATACTCCATAAACAGGCAGGAGGAACCAAGACACTCAAACACAAATTACATGATACTTTATTAAGATTAAACCTTCTTAATGCTAATGAAAAAGGAAAAACAGCTGCAGAAAGACACTGAACAATAGAAAAAAGTTCTGAACTAAATCAGCCTGTATACTTCAAGGATATATTTATTGACCTCACAATGGAAATGAGAACATGTGTTACATTGAGGTGGGGGTTTTGCATTTGTATCTACAGGAGAAGAAAAGCTATGGGTACCATATAAGTTAATCAAGATCCGAGTTGAACAAGATAAACACCTTAATGAATAGGAATGACAAGTCGTCCAACAAATTGGGTCCCATGAGATGTGCCGAGACCTGTCAAAATTATGGGAAGTGTTCTGTCCTTGTCCTTACAAGAAAACAGAGAACACCCATATTCAAACAGCCAGAAGACAGTGAACATGTAGGTACTTACAGAAGAGAAGACAGCTCTCCAGAAAGAATGACTTTATGAGAGGAATCTGATTTATGGGAGAAAAAAACTTAATTCTAGTAAACTATTTCTATATAGAAGTCTATTTCTCTTTACTATCTAGTATTCCTCCAGTCCCAATTCATATAAACCAATGCTGGCTTTGGAGTTGGATTTGGCTTTCCTTCTATAAATTCAAACATGTTGTTAAGATTAAATTCATGGTTTCTGCCTTAACTCAAGAAGCCAATTAGTGTAAGGCAGAATAAAACAAAATCTGGGAACTCATTATATGCAATTTTCTCTCTGAAATCCTAATTTTCTCATATACATTTTAATACTTATTGTTGCCTTTCCCTAATGCATACCTTAAAACTTGAAATTTTTACTTTGATATTGATGTTTATGTTTTCCACAAGGAATAATAACAATTCCTATCAGCAATCTTTGAACTCTCCTGAAAGAATATTGGGCCCCACTTTGTCATTTCCACTTGACTCAACTGATGCATCTGTACTGCAAACATCACCCTTAAATTAGTTTGAGAGTAATTTGCTCTAGTCAACTCCTGACTAGCTGTATTGGTGCATCTTCTTATTACACCCTGGCCATAATTTCAGATAGAACTACAGTCAAGCATTTCCTGCCACACAGTGACTAGCTGCATATGTCACAGCTAGTCCTGTATACAAATTTGGTTGCTAAAAGTTTTCTTCCTACAGGATCCCATGAAGCAATCATCATTCCATTTCAGCAGGAAGTAATCTTGAGATAACGACTCCCCCTTTCCCTATTCTTGGAATTTAGGGATAATATTCATCTCCTTAGGGTTGGTTTTAGTTACTTAGGGTTGGGTATGGAAGGTGATGCTTAGACTTTGGGTATCTCTATTAGACAGGAATAGGGTATGGTTGGGAAAGGTATGGTTTAGATTAGATACAGGTAGAATAGCCTGTCTTCTTGTGAATCATTTTACTATAGTGAGATATTAGTATTATACAGCTTACATTGTTAGATATTCTTATTTGTGGTAACCGATGTACAATTAAGTTTATATTCTCTTCCTGGGAGAATCATATATTGTATTTTGTCATATTGTGTAAAATATTTAAATTTATATTTTATGCACTTTATCCCTACCATATTCTATGTATGTATACTTTTACTTATGTTCAAGACATTTTTGTATATTGATACAATTTAGGATATTTTTTATCATGCTGCCATTTATGGTTCTACCTCTGGTCTAGACATTTCTACTCTATCTCTGTTTTTGGGATCCATGTGTATATATAAGTATATAGTTATATTGCTTAGTTTTTCGTCCCTGCTTTACTCAGGGAAGTTCCAATCAGTTTTTTACTAAGTTCCTGAGTTTTACAGATTCTTCACCCATGTTTCCTATACCTATGAGATGAGTCAGACATAGATGCTTAATCATCAGTCTCTTCATAGACCTGCAGAACCCGACATTTAAATGGTTTAATATTAGTACTCCATTGACATGAGACACTGTTGCTCCTGACAGTACTATGTACTTTCTTGAAAATATGTTGGACACAGTTGTCACTCCTTCTGGAGTCCATCCTCTCTTCAGCTAATGGCCTCTTGGGCAAAGAAGTGCCCACACCTTGACCACTAATTTGGATGTGAGGTCCTATAGGCTTGCAAGAGACAAACATAGAAGACTGCTGGACCTTGCCAAGTCAGGGTGAGACAGCCTTTCTATCTCCCTGCCTTTGTTGTAGTCTGTCAAGTACTCTTGGCCTTAGCCAAAACTGGCTGTACCAACGGTGCTGTGAGACCTTGAGTGACTGTCCAGGTAGCTTGCTATTCTGTCCTCTCTGCACCTTTTGGAAGTTGCCCATCTGCACTTCCTGTCTGCCCTAGTATTGTTATTTTCCTTCTCAGTTCTTGATGAGGTTGAAGATTAAGCTATCACAACTATTATTCTCTCTTCTTAGTTAGGTATATTAGGTATTAGACTTCAGCTTTCTAGCTTAGGACAACTCTATTGTAAACTCCATTATGCCTTCACCCTAGGACTAGATATGTAGGTTATTTTGTACTCGGTTTTCCTTTTCTTAGAGCAAACTGGTTATAGAATGTTTTTTTATATAGTTTTGTATCAAGCCTAAATCTTTTCTTTAGACTAAAAGGGGAATTGTAGTGAGGTATTCCCTTTGTCTGCTTCTGTGGCACTGACCACACCCATTTGGGGTGGAGCCAGGGGCAGGAGTGATCTGTGGAACTAGGTCTCAGAGGAGCCTAGGAGCACTCTCTTGCTGGTGGGACACAGAGAGGAGAGCATCCAGTGGAACCTGCTGGTGTTCATCTGTCTAGGTTGTAAGTTATTTCTGCCTGAATAACCATCTTTACAGCCTATTTGTTTATCCTGATCCTTATTAAACCATGATATACTTTTTGATGATTCCTTTCATATATCTGTAGTGATTTTGCTCCCTGAAGTTGAGAGGGTGACTTACAAAGGTCCCTACTTCTTTATTCTTTTGCTATTTCATGAAGATCACTCTTAAAATTTAGGGGTAGCAGAATCAAGTACTCTTCTTGGTTTCAAATGGAGTGACTCTTGCCTAAAATGCCAGAGAGTATAAGATAATCACTCACCAGAAAGAAATGTAGGGTGAGCTTTAAAACAAAATGGCAGAAATGAGATAAATGACAGTGAACAACTCAAATTCTATCCCCAACCCAGGAATCATTTCCTTATGGTGATGAAGGAAGTGGACTGTATCTGACAAGTTGTAGTGGAAATCAGTGTTTTGACAGCATTTGTGTGAGCCCACCATGTGTGGGTCTGGTGTGCATGAAGGAAAAAAAAAAAAGATGCTTTTCTTGAATCATGCGTTTCAGTTCAAAAGCTTGTTTGTCTTCAACTGAATGTACTTTATGTGATCTTATTTTAGTCATGTACATGTGTGGATGAGTGTCTGTGTGCATCCTTAAGAAGGGTATTTTTACTTTATATAATTAAGCAAAATATCTTGGGACATTTAAAAATAAATAAAACACAATCTAAATTTATTTTAAGATCAATGGCCAAATATGTCTAAATATTATATGAGTTTCTTAATATATATTTTAACATGCGGCAGTGTTCTTCAAACACTAAATACAAATGAATATATTGATGAAGCTTAATTGACCAGTTAAATGGTTTAAAATATAAATAGATTTTTCTTTGCTTGGTTCATATACGCAGTCTGTCTTTGCCACAGGAATCAACAGTCAGAGTACATGTTTTTGGACTTTCCCACTAAAATGGCTGGTTCTTTGAAGTTGCAATAAATTGGGTGCTTTGTTTCAAAACATGCTTTCTGTCTGAAGATGAAAGTTATTGGTCTCTGTAGTGTTTTTCATGATGCACTATAATTTCACTGATATAGCATTTATTTTTAAAGAACTTGAGAAGCTGAACCATGATGTTCCTTTAAAAATGTAATACACAATGCTATCAAATGCAGAGGTCCTGTTCCTAAGTGTTCATATTATTCTAATAAGTTTTAGTTATAATAATAGCATCCCATTAGTAAAACTACAGTGATTCTGCATTCTACAAAAGAAGAATTTTTATGAGATTTGAATGCACTATAAAGGAAAAAATATATTATTATTTTAGATATACTCTATGGTACACTTAATAATATATTTAATAAAGTAACAGAGAGATGGTTTTATTGAGATCATGTATTTGGTATACACTACCTAAGGTTGTTATATTGTCATTAATAGGTACTAGTAGCTAAGTAACTAAGTATTCATAGCTGCATACACAAATAAGTGATGTCCTCAAATGTGTACACATTAAAAAAGCACTCCTATGTCACTTTGAAAATTCAATAAGGATGTAGTGCACTTCGAAAATTTCAAGGTAGTATATACAGAGTAATTAGACTGTACAAAATCTAGAGGTGAATACATATTATAACTCTAGCACTTAGGAAGTGGAGAGAGAGAGATAAGAAGTTTAAGGTCATACAGATGCAGCTATATACAGAGGTCCATGTCATCTTGGGATACATGGGACTGTCTCAAAGAACTACAAAGACACAGCTGGAGAGATTTCCCAATACTTAAAGAATATTTGTTCCACAAATGATCCTAAGCTACCATTTCTACAGCTCAGAAATTCTAGCTGATCTTTAACTCTAGATTCAGGAAACCATTGCTTTTTTTCTAGCCTCTACACCACCAGTACTCAGTATATCCATATCCATACAGATACATACATAAAAATAAAATAACTCATTAAAATAGAGAGCATTTCAGAAAACCACAGCTAATCAAAAGGTAGAAAAAACTGAAAATGGCAGGCATAGACCTAATAGATGTTGCTATATCACAACTCCTGCATATAAAGCTCAGAGATCATCACAGAAGTGGCAGCAGAAACATTGGAAGAGTCAGAAGACCACAAAGTCCTTTCTGAGAGTGTGGAGAGGCTACAGCCATGATACTGTAACAAGGCCTGAACAATGAAAACACCAATAAACATGCTATTTTGGAAGGCAAAAAAAAAAAAAAAATCTCACAGGCCTCGTCAATAAATAAATAACTGAAAGGGTCATTCTCATCCTCACTAAATGCTGTGATCCTTTAATACAGGTTCTCATGTTGTAGGTTTTTATTTCATAACTGTAATTGTGCTACCATTATGATTTGTACTGAAAATATCTGTGTCTTGGGTACCCACTGTGAAAGGATCATTTTAACACCCAAGATTTGACACAGGCAGGTTGAGAACCACTGAACTAAAAGCAACTAAGGGTAATTAACAGAGAGGGGAAAAGTCATCCCAGTGATGACCCACCTGATTGTTTACCCAGATCCAAATGATCAGTCCTGAAATCATATGCATACAATCAAGACTTAATAGACTCAGCAGACTGTACTTATATACTAGTGCATTTGCAAAAAGTTGTGACAATAACAAAGAAAACCAGGTCTTGAGTTTGAACAAGAATAAAGGAAAGATATATGAGAGGGCTAGAAGGAGAAAAGGCAGGAAATGATATAGTTATATTTTAATTTAAAACAAATGTATAAATAATAAGTTTAAAGATGAAAAACAAAACTTGAGTGATGGGAGATGTCATTCTGTATATGTTTCTCATACTGGTTAATAATAAAGCACTGTTGGCCAATAGGAAAGGAAGATAGGAGGGACTAGGAGACAAGGAGGAAATAGGAAGTAGTAAGGAGGAGTCAAGATGGAGAGTCTGGAGAAAGCAGTATGCCGCCGGCTCCCTGGTAAGAGAAATACATAGATCAGCAGAAATGGGTTAATAATTAAGGCAGAGCTAGCTGATAAGAAACAAGTAACCGGGCCAACAGTATTGTATCAAATACAGAGTCTCAGTGTGTTATTTGGGGCTGGCGGCGTGGTGGCGGGACAAGACCAGCGGCGGCGGGCGGAAAAACCCGTACTCGTTACACTTGAGTATCTATTAAAGGCAAAGTTTGTTCAAATGAAATATATATCTATCTTTAGCTAGATAGATATAGATATAGATAGATAAATTTCTTCCTAAATCAAATATAATTACACAATCAATCTTATATCTCACATTTTCTTCCAATGATATACAATGTTGTCAAATAAATTTGAATGCCTTTATGAGATTTTTTTTCTTCCTAAGACAATATGTGTCACTAAATTGAAGTCAGCTGATAGTATGGATTACAATCAGAAGTCAGAAGTTCTCTATTTTCAAAGTTTCTTTGCCTCTTCTCTAGATTACATCAGCTTAAAAAAAAAGGTATCTTGTTTTTTTTTTTTTTTTTTTTAAAAAAAAGACTAAATTTACATCAACAAGCAAATGGTAAATAAAATCTTAAATGAAACATAGCAAGAAAATCTTCCTCCTCCAAATATGTTGGGAGGAGCAAATCACCAATGGTACAACAGGACCTGAGGGTTAAATCAGTGGAACTGAACATGAGAAGAGCTGATGTAAACGGTGAGTTCAGAAATAATGAATATGTATTCACTTTACAAAGTTTAGGAGATCTCTGCTACTCATGTGTTTCTGAAGTCTGCGCTGGAGAAGTGAAGCTTAGTGATAGCACAGGGTACAGCTCAGAATATCCCAGTTGGTCATGAATGCTCGCACAGACACCACTGAAAACCAGAGTATACAAGTAAAACCACAGGTTTCCCCACAGCCCCCCCAAAATATAAAAACTATTGTAATTATTTGGGGATGGAAAACTGAGATAACATGGAAATAAAAGTATCAAAATTTAGAAGGAATTTTCCAGAAGGAAGAGATCCCAGAAAATGCCACAAAATGAAGCTGTAATGGTGACAACTGGTCTGTGAAAGAAAACATCACAGTCCCCTGAGGTTTTGGTGAGCCAAAGATCTTTGTTCTTTCTTTTTTCTTTATTTTTTTTTTTATTTGAATCCCTTACTCTGCCTTCCTCCACTGTCCACCCTACCAACGCCCTTCCAATTCCCTTTCTGCTCCCCAGGAAGGGTGAGGACTTCCATGGAGAGTCTTCAAAATCTGTCATATCATTTGGAGCAGGGTCAGCCCCCCCCAACACACACACACCATGAGTCTAGGCTGAGTGGGTAATCCCTCTATGGGGAATAGGCTTCCAAAGTCCATTTGTATACTAGGGATAAATACTAATCCACCACCAGAGGCCCCATAGACTGCCTAGTACTCCTAACTAACACCCACATTCAGGGGGATCTGGGTTGGTCCTATGCTGGTTTTCAAGCTGTCAGACTGGACTCGTTGAGCTTCCTCTTGTTCAGGTCAGTTGTTTCTGTAGGTTTCTTCAGCCTGGTCTTGACCCCTTTGCTCATCACTCCTCCCTTTCTACAACTGGATCCCAGGAGTCGGCTCAGTATTTAGCTGTGGGTGTCTCCTGCTTCCATCAGCTACCAGATGAAGGCTATAGGGTGGCATATAAGGTAGTCATCAATCTCATTATTGGGGAAGGAAATTTAAGAAAGCCTCTACACTATTGCTTAGATTGTTAGTTGCGGTCATCCTTGTATATATCTGGCCATTTCCGTAGTGCCAGACTTCTCTTAAAACCTATAATGGCTCCTTCTGATATGGTATTTCTTTTCTTGCTCTCCTCTATTCCTCCCCTGACTCAATCTTCATATGCCCTCCTGTATTCTTTTATAATTTCATGGATTTTACAATGTATTATGATCAGATCCACACACAATTATCTATATCCTTCCAAATTCTCCTAGCATAGTCTATCCTGTCTTCCTCCCTAGCTCATGCCCCACTTTCATGCTGCTATCAATAATCTCCCAAGTACAATTTGAGCTCTGTGTGCACATTAGTATAGACCCATCAATGGGGATGGCCACACATCATTTTGTTAGGCTGAGAAATACCACTCAGGTCAGCATCTTCAGATCTTTACACATCTCCATTGGGACTGCATGGCTTTTTCCTGTACTGTATCTTTAGGTTCCTTACAGTTTGTGGTAGGACTTACATGTAAATTTTCTCTTTAGCATCAGGAGATTGATGTCAATTAACTGACCATGTATTTTTGCTATATGATCTTACAATACTTAGTTCTTCACAGAGTTTAAGATCAGATGTTTGCATTAGCCTATGTCTAAACTTCAGTGGTATGCTTATTGTTATTTTTAGTATACTATTTTGGTAATAATAGTTATACCAAACTCAAATGAGTTATTATGAACTTATTTATGTGTAGAAAATAATTTAGTCACAGCATGAGGTATTTTCTAACATATAATTCATCTTTACACATAAGATGCCCATTTAACTCTAATTACTACATTGATGTCAAATGCTCTAGTCATTCTCTAGTAGTGCCACACTTCATCTGACACCCACACTTGGATCTTTTAGATGAATTCCATATTCAATAGGTTTAAGCTTAGCTTGTTTGACGAATCTTTCATTTGATTATAGACTTTTGAGACGCTCATTTCCAAGGCTGTTCCAGGAAATCACGACATGAAAGTAACCACATATATTCGTTATTTTTATCCAGAGATTCGGTCCCTTTTCAATCTTCTGTTGCCTCTCTAGGTCCAGACATCAGTTCATTTCAGGTCCTCAAACACAGAAGAACTGATTACTTTGTCTGCCTAGACTATTGTTCAGTTTGATTGCTTCCCAGTAAGTTCAGACCATTTGTAATACAGAGAGCTCTGGTAGCTTTTCTTACATGACCTAAGAACACCAAAGCAATGATTACCATCCAATTCAGACAAAAGAACATGATTGCTTCCTCAGCCTTCTGCACTTCTTAAGGAATTCACTCTCTCTGGTCCACATCTTCTTAGATCAGAAAGGACAAGATTAATCTCTAACAGCAACCCTTCTCTAGAGTCAAATTAACTGGCTTATGCCCTCAACAAGCAGCATTATATTTAATGCTTAGTTCCTCATACACAGTGAATTAAATGTTATAAAATTCCTTATGAGCATTTGTCATGCTATGATTACTATTCATCTTGTTAATAACTGTCATACCTCATACAACTGGTTGATATGATGTTGATATTAATTTAATAAAAATTGTATATAAGTACATCGTACTTACTATTGCTAAAAGAATATTAATGCTATTTAAGTGAACTATTCAACTTTCAAAATTGTCCAAGCACTTACATACCAATCCATCTGAGTCCTCATTTACATCTTAATTAATTTTTATTTGATCTTCTAAAAGTCACTTAATATTCTCCATAATTAATTACAACAATGTAATCTTTATTAGCAAACTACCAAGCATTTGTGTGAATACTTCACCTCAGTATTTTCATTGTAGTTTAATTTAAAAAATAAATATCACACAGAAGCAGATACCAACAGCTAAGAGAGAGAGGAGTGACAAGAAAATAGGGACAAGACCAGGCTACAGAAACCCACAGAGACAGCTGACCTGAACAAGGGGGACTCTCAGACTGATATCTGGGAAACCAGCATTGGACCGACTCAGACCCCCTGAACATGGGTCTTGGTTAGAAGGCCAGTCTAAGAGACCTCTGACAGTAGAACCAGGATATATCCCTGGTGCATGAAAGGACTTTGGGGGGCACATTCCCCATGGAAAGATACTCCCATAACCTAGAGGCAGGAGAAAAGTCCTAGTCCCTACTCCAAATGACTTGACAGATTTTGTTGATTCCTCCTGGAAGGCATCACCCTCCCTGTAGAGTGGAGGGGGAATGGGATGGGAGGGGGTCGGAGGCATGGGAGGGAGGGAAGGAGATGGAACTGAGATCAATATGTAAAATAAGAAAAACATAAAAATATAAATATCACTCAATTTCTAGTAAAATTGCCACTTTTCTGAAGGAAGTGAATCCTCTAATGAACTCCCTACTTAAATATTTAGAATTAATAGTTACAGTTACTTTATTTATTTAGCTCATTATTTTCCCCCACAGACTCATTATTTACTTTAGGCAGCTTAAGAAAATAATACTAATATGGATAGTGTTGCAAAGCAAAACAAAATATTCAAAACATTAAGATCTTAAAAGGAAAGATATTTTCTTTTTAAATGTTTTTATTTTTGCATTTTGAAAGAATTAGGGAAAAATTAAAAGACATAATTTACTCTACCAGAGGCCACATGTGTTATCAGAAGTCCAGATAGGCCCCTTGCCCTTGAACCCCACTCCTACTCTTTCATTCTCAGTGCAACCCAACCCAAACACCAAACTCCATCTCCTGTACATCACCCTTTCCTAACAGCCAACTTAGGTGGAGACTGCCTACTCTCTAACAGATCACTCTGGCCACCAGAAAGTCCAGCTAGACTGCCTACAAGAAGACGTCCTTCACTCTGTCAGTGCTCCACTAACCTATGCCCAATCCCTACTTCCTCTGCATCAGCATGCCAGCCCCCAACCTGGGATAAGACTACCTGCTTAACCATAGACCATGGGTATCAGCCCAGGCTACTATACCCAGCAAAATAATATCAATCACAATTGATGGAGAAAACAAGATAGTTCACAACAGACAAATTTAAACAATATTTATCCATAAATCTTGACCTACGAAAGGTACTAGAATGATATCTTCAACTCAAGAAAGATATCAACTCCATGAAAATACAAGGAATAAATAAAATCAAAGCAGCAAAATAAACAAACAAAAAAATGGAAACATGCAGATACTAAAAATAACCAAAAGGCAGGAATTGATAGTCACTACTCCTTGGTATCTTTTAATATAAATAGATTCAGAGAGATTCAGTTCCCCAATAAAAAGATACAGAATAAAAGAAAGGATTCTAAATCAAGATTCATCTTTCTGCTGCATATATAAACACACCACACATCAAATATAAACATAACTATTATGAGCAGTTTTCACACCAGACTGGTCCCACAGCCTCATCAACCCCCAAATAACACACAGAGATGCTGTATTAGATATAATTCTGTTGGCCTGTTACTAGCATTTCTTATGGGCTAGCTCTGTCTTAATTATTAACCCACTTCTATCAATCTAAGTGTTTCCACATGGCCTTATCTTACTGGAGAAAGGGTCCAGACCTGTTACTTCTCTATGTCCTACATCTTGAGTCCTCTCTACTATATCTTCCAGAATCCATTTTGTCTCCTATTCCCATCTATCTTGCTTTCCTATTGGCCAACAGGGCTTTATTCATTAACCATATTCATTAAACAGAATGGCATTTCCCATAACATAACCTCAGGGTAAAGGGTTGGAAAAAGATGTTTCAAGAAAATGGACCTAAAGAAGCAAACTCCTACCAAAATAATACCTATCAAAATAAAATTCAAATCAAATTTAATCCAAAGATATTGGAAAATACATTACATACTCATCAGGAAAAAAATCTACCAAGATGACTTTTTAATTCCTAACTTTCATGTTCCAAATGCAAGGGTGCTCAAATTTATACAATAAATATCCCTAAAGCTTAAATCATACATTGCCCCTTACACATTGATAGTGGTAGACTTAACGTTCATCCAGCCAAAAACTAAGCACAGAAATAGTGAAGCTAATAGAACTTATGAAACAAATAGACCTAACAGATATCTACAGACTATTTCCTTCAAATACAAAAGACCCTCTTTCAATAAACCTTCTCAGAAACTTCCTCACACAATATTCTCTACAATTGACCACACTCTTAGTCATGAATCACATTTCAACACATACAAGAAATTTGTGTTAATCCCCTTCAACCAGTCAGATAATCATAGATTAAAGCTGAATTTCAAACACAACAGTAAGCTTTCAAACTCAGGGAAACTAAACAATTATCCACTGAATAAAAAAGGATTCAAGACAGAAATTAAGAAATTGAAGACTGTCTATAATTCAGTGAAAATAAATACACAACATACCCAAAATTATGTGACACAATGAAAGTAGTGCTAGGAAAAAACTTAATAGCACTAAATGATTTCCTAATTAAAAAACGGAGAGATTTCAGACTAGCAACTAAACAACACACATAAAATTTCTAGAACAAAGTAAACACATCAAACCAAGGGTTGAAATCAATAAAAATGAAACAAAGATAGCAATACCAAAAATTAATGAAACTAACAGTTGGGAATTTGAGAAAATGAATAAAATAGGGAAACCCTTATACAAATTAACTAAAAGAAAGAAAAAGAATACCCAAGTTAACAAAATCAGAAACAAAAAAGGGGAATATAGACAATGAGAAAATCCAAAGGATCATTATGTCATACTTAAAAATACCTGTACTTCACAAAATTGGAAAATATGAAAGTAATAGACAATTTTAACCATCGATACCACTTACCAAAGTTAAATCAAGATCAGATTTTTAAAAAATGAAATGGATCCATAATGTCTAAGGAAATATAAACAATCACTAAAAGTCTTTCAAGCAAGCAAATAAATAAAAGGTAAATAAATAAATAAATAAATAAATAAATAAATAAATAAATAAAAGACCATTCCAGACTTTCAATGAAGAGTTGAGGGCAATACTCCTCAAATTATCCCATAACAGAGTAGAAGGAACAATGCCAAATTCATTTTATGAGGCCATTTGTCCATCCTGATATCCCAAACCACACAAATATTCAACAAAGAAAGAATTACAGCCCAGTTTCCCTTATGAATATAAATGCAAAAATACTCAATAAAATATTCAGAAAATAACACAGCAACACATCAAAAATGTTATCCACCATGAACAAGCAGGCTTCACCTCAAAGATGCAGGGATGGTTCAACATATGATTATCACTTAAACTAACTTAAAGAAAAAAAACTCATGATCATATCATTAGATACAGAAAATGCCTTTGGCAAAATCAAGCACTCCTACATAGTAGAAATATTAGAGAGAAAATGGACAGAGGGAACATATCTAATAATAATAAAGGCACTATACAGCAAGTCAATAATCAACATCAAATTATATGAAGAGAAAGTCAAAACAAACCTACTGAAATTAGGAATAAGACTAGGCTGTCCACTCTTCCTTATCTATGCAGTTCTAGCTAGAGAAATAACACACTTGAAGGAGATCAAGGGTATAAAAGTTAGAAAGAAAGAAATCAAAGTATCATTATTTGCTGATAATATAACAGCATACATAAGCAACTCCAAAGTTTTACCAGGGAAGAACTACATTTGAAAAACACTTTCAGCAAAGAGGCTTAATTCCAGGTAACTAAAAACATAAGTAGCCTTCCTATATACAAATAATTATGGACAGAGAAAGAAATCAGGGAAACGACACCCTGTATAATAGTCAAAAATAATATAAAACATCCTGGGGCTAACTTCAAGGAATTGCAAGACTTGTATGAGAAAAAGCTTCAAGGTTCTGATATCTTAAATAAGATATCAGAAACTTGATATCCCCCTTGCTCCTGGTTCAGTTGGACTAATGGTAAATATGGCTATATTATCAAAAGCAATATAAGGTTCAACACAATCCCAGTCAAAATCCCAAAACATTTCTTTACATATCTTGAAATGACAACACTCAATTTTCATATGGAAAAACAGAAAATCCCAGGATACCTAAAATAATCCTGATTTCAAGTTTACGGTAATAAAGACTGGGAGATACTGGCATCAAAACAGACATGTTAATGGAATAAAATTGAAGACCAAGAAGATATACATCCACACACTCATAGACATGTCATTTTTGATAAAGAAAACAGAAAGACACAATGGAAAAAAACCATCTTAATTAAATGGTGGTGGTCTAATTCAAATGGGCATTTGAATGTAGAAGGAAGCAAATAAATGCAAACGCGTCAAGCTGCTCAAAACTCAAGTGCAAGCAGATCAGAAACTGAAGATAAAACCAGATACATTGAAACTGATAGAAAAGTAATGGTAGAATAGCTCTGAGTGCATTAGCAAAGGAAACTATTTCCTTAATGGAACTCTGATAACACAGGCTCTAAGATCAACAATAAATCAGACTTTATGAAACCAACACTTCTGTAAGACAAAGAATACTATCAATAATATAAAATAGCAACCTACAGAAGGGGAAAGGGTTTTGACTAATTCCACAGTCAATAGAAGACTAATATCCAAAATATATAAAGAACTCAAGAAACTAGATATCAGCAAAGCCATATTGATGTCTGTAGGTTATGTTGCCTCCAGAGGACAAACTAATATGAGTAGTCTGTTTTGCCACCTGAGTGAAACCTAATATCCGTGGTATGGGTTGCCCTTAAAGGCCTCGTCTTAGACACTGGTTCTACTACAGATGGGGTCATGTTCATGGTCTGTGCTTTTCCCAGAAAACATGTGGAAACCCATGGCCTATGCTCCTGCTTTTAATAAATAGCACTTAGTCTGAAGTTTCTTAGAGACAGCAGTAAATCTGAGGATTCCTAGAGACAGAATCCACTTTTCAGTTGAGAAGTTCATAGAGGTAAGAACTCTAGTGGCTGGCTGCTATGCTTCTCTGATCTTTCAGGTTTTACCGCCTACTATTTGACACCAGGTTTTTATTATTTAGACCAATTAGAACTCCTGCTACAAAGTTGTAGGAGTGATCAACTAATTAATGATCTAATTGGAGGCCTTTTCCACAAGAGGAAGCCAAAGTACAGTGCCTTGATAATCTGACCTCGACCATGGATAGCTTCAGAGACCTAAGATAAAGAGAAAAATATCAACAAAATTGTTTCTAGTGATATTTTACTGTATCCATAGATTGGTGCTTCACCCAATTGTCATCAGTGATGCATCAGCCAGCGGATGCAGAGACCCACAGCCAGAGTTCAAAGTGTAGATCTCTATTAGGTCCCTTCCTTGGCAGAGGAGGTGGAGGAATTTTAGGAACAATAGGGATCAAGGACACCACAAGAAACCACACAAAGTTAACTAATCTGGTATCACAGAGGTTCACAGAGATTGAAAAGGCAATCAAGGAGACTTCATATGTATGTGCTTGGTCCTCTGCATACATGTTACAGTTGTCATCATGGCATTTATATAAGACTTCTAACAGTAGGGGTGGGGTTGTCTGTGACTCTTTGCCTGCTCTCAGGATCCTTTTCTGCTTACTGGGCTGCCTTGCCCAGTATTGACATGAGGGTTTGTGCTTAACCTTATTGTATCCTTTTATGCTATTTTTGGCTGGTATCCTTGGGAGCCCTGACCTTCTTCAGAGGAAACGGAAAAAAGAGGAGTGGTTATGGAAGAGAGGTGTGTTGGGAGAAACAGAGGGAGGAAAACTGTAGTCAGGATTGTTGCAAAAAAAAAAAAAAAAAAAAAAAAAAGAAAGAAAGAAAAAGAAAAGAAGTACATAATTGGAAAAGAGTTCTTCAGTCACTTGGCTCTTTTCAAGTGAAAATATTTTATTAAGTCTTAATACACTCACTAAAATCAGGAAACTCACAACAGTATAACAATATAGTATTATTTTATCTAAAATCACTAGGCTAACAATAATTTCACTATGACCTTGCTCAAGCCAAGGTGTCAAGTGTGTGACTCCTGACTCTTTGGTCACCTCTAATTAGTTTGAGATTTGGATTTTTCTGGTCTGAGTTGTTCAAATGATCTGGCAAGTCATTTTGTAAATATCACTGGCTTTCAGTTTCATTGTTTGCATGAATAAATCAAGGTTCTGCAATCTGAGGCAGAAACACAAGAGGCAAAATTAACAATGGTTGTTGAATATACTACTCATCAATAGGAAGAACATTTCCTTCTCCATGTTATCTTAGAAATATTGTTGCTGTGGTTCCACCAAAGGCTAGATTCAGGTCCTGAGATAAGGTAGGGATATTGCCATGAAGAAATGAAGTGTCCAATCACCAGATGAGTGTCCCACAAGTGGCCAGCCCTGAATTGCCTGATCCTTCTTTATTTACACTTAAAAAACAATCCTGTTTTTAGCATGATTAACCTCTGTGGGAAAAAAAAATGTGTTTTTCTACTTTTTATATCAAAATAAATTTTAAACCAAAAATAGTACTTGGCATTTTATTAGATTGTCTAAACAGTAAGCCAGGCATAACCTGTCCTTACAAGGCTAACAGTTGATAAGCATAAGCACACATTATCAAGAACAACATCATTCAAAATTTAACAAAGCATATTTACAGAAATAGGGGAGATTTGCCATAAACTGTTGCCTAGTCCTACAAAAGGGTCCTTCAGGCTTAAGCCTCTCTACAAGAAACTGGAGAAGTATTAATTCCCAAAAACTTTTAAGAGAAAATATTTAAAAGAAAATATAGGGTTCTTGGAAATATCACATCTGTATCATGCATGACTGATAAAGTGAAACTCAAAACTACCAAAAGAATTATCAGTATTATGAGAGAGAAGAGAGAATGCAGGCTATGCAGTCATTCACAGCAATATGGTGAGATATCCTGAGGTTCACCAGTCCTAGCTAAATAAGAGACAATCTCCATAGACTTTGCCTCCTGGAAACCAATTGGACAAGCATTCATTTGCTGATCCAAAACTAGACCACAGACCTCCCAACATATTGTCTGGAAATAAAGTATTATTTACTGAAGAAATAAATTTGATAACCACACATATATAAAAACCATTGTATCTACTGACCATAAATATCTGCTATTTTGAAAATAATAATTGTGAATTGGACAAAAAAATCAATTTGAAGGAATTACTAAAACCTCAAAAGTGTATAATATGAGACTACGAAAATGAAACAAAACTAAAATGTATTAAGCTGCTATTATTTTACTTCTTAGGTATTATAGAAAGTATAATGTATTTGCAAGGTTTTATCCATAAAATATAATGTTTAAAGAAAGAAAAATAATTATAGGAAGCGTGCCTTTATTTTTTTATTTATTTTATTTATTAATGTAAATTATACATGGAAATTTTGAAATATCAACCAAGGATGGATGGCTCAATAACTGACTATATATAAATCCATATGTAGATAAACTTATAGATTTATAGATACATATTCTAACAGCTATCTACATTTTAGTTTGAAATTTGAATATATTGAACTTGAGTACAATAAAACTATTTTTTAAAATTATTGATCAATTTGCTGTCTTGACATATCATAAATTTAAACATACTTTTCATATACAGACATGTCTCATTGTCTACTTATAATTAGTAGTATATTTGTAAATTTCTTCCATGCCTCTTCTTAGCTTTATAGTTTTCTTCATGTTAAAGCTAAACAGCATTTAATTGCCTGGTTTTGTCACCATTTATGAATCCATAAGCCTACTGAAATACAAAATGGTTGTTCCCAAATTTTTATGAACATAGAATATAGGTTCTAGTAGGACAAAGATGTTTTACTTTTTACAATGGAGACATTGATGTAAAAAGCATATAAAGTCTTGTAAGAAAGCATCAATGTCTTCTACATTGCTCTAGCAATTTCCATTCTACCAGAAATGAATATTAGCAGTTCTGTGTCCTCATCAACATTTGGTGCTGCCAGTTCTCTGTTTCCGAATGATCTTAAAAAGTAGATACAGTGATATCTCAAAAGTAGCCCCATCTATATACCCTCTATGATCATTTGTCTAGTAACATTTTTGTTCACTTCTCTCTTTCTCAATTATTCTCACTCTCTATTTCCTTCCTCACTCTCCCTCTTTCTTCCTTCCATTTCCTCATCTCTTCTCTTTTCCTTCCTTATTTCACTCTTCTCCCAAATTCTTTTGCATACTAGGATAACACTGAACTCTTGATTCTTTTGCATCTAACCCCAACTGCTGAATTACAGTAGTTGTGAGCCACCACGTCTATATACTTCAACAATTTTAAGAATAAATTCTTTTAAGTTAATGTTAGCAACTTACATTAGGAAACATAATGCCAATTAGAGCTAGAAAGTTCATTTACAAAGATATATATTAACACCTAACTTTTGAACAAATCTAAGAAAAGTGATTATAGTGTATCTTCTAAATTAGCTTAAGAGGAAAAAATAATAAATTTGAAGATTCAGATTGAATGATTTTTGCAGCTATGTTAATTTCTCTTCATATTAAATATATGAAATTTTTGCTTTGTTTGTATTTTTAGCTTTACATTTATGTAAATTTATGAGCATATGAGTTTTGTCTACATGTATGTATGTGCACCATGTACATACTACAGAAATTAAAAGACATCTTTGGATCTCCTTAGACTGGAGTTATATATGATTGTGACCCACCATGTGCTTGCTGAAAAATGAACTTGGGTCCTCTGCTAGAACAATTAGTATTCTTAACTGCTGAATCTATCCAGCTCTTACTATGTTTTGGTCAATAAAGTGGTTGCAATGCAAATATGAGATCCTGAATTCATATCTCCAAAACATAGATAAAGCTTCATATGGTAACACATATCTGTGATCCCAGATATCTACAATTAAATGCCATGCAGAGAGAGAGAGAGAGAGAGAGAGAGAGAGAGAGAGAGAGAGAGAGAGCACTAAAAGAATGCATGAACAAAGTGAGACAAGAATTCTGGAATATGAATCAGTGAACAAGAAACCCTGACTCAAACATAATAGAAAGTAAGGAGTAACACATGAAAGTTTCTTTTTTACCTCCATGATATGTGTACATCTGTGATCATTCACATAGAGGGTAGATGAGGGAGGAAGACAGAGAGAGACAAAGAGGCAGAAGGAGAGGGAGGGAGAGAGAGAAAGAGTGAGAGAAAAGTATATTGAAAATGAATTTCAAATCAAGAGAGGATTAAGGAATTAGACTGGAAAATGAGAAGCTCTGCATTAATATCTCAAAGACTTACTCAAGGAACCATTAAATGAATATTGTTTTTAAATCATAACTCGAAAGATACCAATTTGAATAAATTAAAATACTATTGGTAAAATAATTGTAGACTGAACTTGATGCTGCTACTCATTCTCCACAACACTCATTTTTCCATTCACTGTTTGCAAAGTATCTGATAATTGAGAAAGCATTTATATCACAACACATATTTGTGATTAATAATAAGTAGAATCTTCTCACATTTGCTACAAGGAGCAGCAGTTACAAGCTCAGGTTTTAACGGGTCATACTGAAATCTGCTTCCACCCCTTAGCTGTGAAAATCTGAAATTTCAGAGAATTGTTCTTGACCTTCTTTTTCTCATGAGCAAAACCAGACTATGATACTACCATTTTATGGATCTGTTAAGCAAACTAAAAGCTTATGTTGTATTTCCTACTTACCAGTATTATTCAATGAGAAAACATAGCAGTTCATTTTCTAACACACAGCTATTCCATCAGAAATGAGTTGACTAAAACAAGAATGGCTCAATCATCCATCAGAAATGAGTTGAATAAAACAATAATGGCTCAATCATTGCTTCATCTCCAAACAGATCTGGTTACAAGAATCACTGTCAGTATAACTGGAATTAAAATAAAAAACAAAACAAAATAAATAGCATTTTAAAAAATTCAGCAAAGGCAAACAAAGCCAGTAGATACAGTCATATTTCCTGGAATGTGAATGCCTCATAGGTACTATGAATAATTTCATCTTTTGTGCCAAATTCTATTGGAACTCAACAGACATTTGATGACAGGGACAGATTATTTTACATTTTAGAAAGCCACTTGCCAAATGCTTTACTCTTTCATTTCACATATATAAAACTGTCAAGAGTTGATAGAGCATAGTTCCTATATGGGGCATTAAAATTCTTTAAATGAAAGTCAAACATAAAACTCAAAATCAGCATATGAGATTGTGTGTAACATATGTGTATGAAATTAAGTACATAGACATGTATAGCATGGGGGAAGAGATTAAAATATTCCCATTACCCAGATTTAAATTTGGAGTTTAACACTGAAATCACACATAAGTTTCCATATCATTACATGATCTTCTATAAAAACAATTTGAAGAACAGAATATGAATCACATGGTGGTTAACAGCACCTGCTGTTTTTGCAAAGGACCAAGGTTTAGCACCTAGAATCTACAAGATGACTCACAATGGTATATAATTCTAGTTTCAGGATAATCAATGCCTTCTTCTGGATTCTGTGGCCATCAGGAATATACCACAAAGATAAATATACCCAAAACACATATATAAATTAAACAAAAATAACTACGTCTTAACTAATAACGTGCACCCTCCAAAATAGAGCTTACTATGACTCTCAGCACTAAGGAACATGTCAGAATGTAGCAAATGATATAATTTAAAATATATTATTTTCAGTTTGCTTTTTGCTGGCATTAAATTACTATTTTTACCAATTTATTAAAATCAAAGACAGGAAATGGCTAAAAAATTAAAGACTCATGCTTCAATTTAAAGTACCCACACAGCAGCTCACAGTGACCTGTGACTCCTGGCCCTGGGTCCCATCCAATCTAGTCCTCTGGCCTCTGTGGGGACTGCATGCATGAGGTACACAGACATTCATATGGGCATAACAGCTTATACATAAAATATAAATAAAGAAACATTTTAGAAAATGAAATTATTATAACTGTTATTGTATAGGCTATTTTGTGTTGGGATGAGGGCCAGACTATTTCAGGATTGGAATAATAAGTTATTGATTAAACCATATTATCAATACCCTAATTGATCCTGCATTTTATCTACCCAATACAAAAAAATCACTGAAGCATGGAAAACTGATAGAACATTTCTGCTTGAATATTTTAACAACAAATAAGCCTCTGCTAATTTCCAGGTACAAAATGAATATTTTAGAATATTAATAAGAATATATTGGAGTAAAAGTATAAACGTTTTCTTTAATCAAGCTATTGTTTTCTACATTAAAGTTTTGCAATAATTAGAAATAATGTATTTTCTCCTTTTATTTGAACAGGCACAAAGCTCAGATACTTCCAAAGTGCTTTAAAAAATGGAAAATGTAGCAATTATTTTTAATTGCTAGGTTCTGAGTAGGGCAATCTAAAATAGCTACAGCTCTTATTTCTTCCCATCATTTTAATTTGGAATGAGTCAAGTAATTCTCTGCTTGGGTGATCTAAATTATAGTAAGTCAGTTTACAAATGGAACATTTTGAGAATCATAGAGGAGCAAAACTACCAGTGAAATAAATAAAAATGAATAGAGAAAAATGTTACAGGACAATTGCTTTGAACTGAGAGCAAGAATTAAATTTTCTTGTGCATAATATGTAAGAGAAAAATCTAATGGAAACTAATCATTACTAGATTATGTAAAGGTGGTGGTCATTTCAGAAAACCTTTCCCAGCATAAAATATATAAAAAGGAGGATATATTGCTTTGGTTAAGAGATTCAAAATGATCTATATTTAAGATAACAAATGGGATTCAACTTATTTGGATAAAATAATAAAATATTAAGAAATAATTTACAAATAACTTGGAAACCATTGGTGTAGAATATTGATGAATGCCAATCTCAGAAGAAAAGATGGTCTAATCTAGAATAAATGAATGAAAGTGATACTAAGGGAATATGGAATATCCTTCTGTATGTTTCTAATATGTGTTGCTTTATTGATTGATAATTATAGCTGATTTGACAAATAGCCAAGCAGAATAGAGCCAGAAAAGAAACCCAAACAATGCTATGGAGAGAAAGAATGCAGTCAGGGAAAACCCATGTAGCCACTGATGGTGTAAATTGACAGAACATTAATTATAAGCCAAGGCCACATGGTGAATCACAGATTAGTAAAAATTGGTTAATATAATTGTGAAAGATAGTAATATTCCTGAGCCATTGATAAAACAACTGCAATTAATTAGAGACTTGCAATTTTTGCCACTAATGCTTTGTTAAGAAGCGTTCCTTAAAGGAGATGAAAGCCTCTGCTTGCTTATAAAATCATAGTATCTGATAGACTTTTCAATGAAGCAAGAAATTTTAAGTTCTGTTGTGCATTGTACTGGCAAAGTTCATCAGTTTTCATTTAAACAGGGTTGTTTCAAAATGGATAATGATCACAGTCAATCCCTTTCTTATAAAAAGGAAATATGATTTAGAAATGAATTTTTGATGTATATTTTGGTTTACTGATACAAATTTAAGGTCAATTTATATATATATGTATATATATATATATATATATAGTGTTTATATGGCTCAGTTTAAGATGTATAATTAAACACAGTTTATAGTCACCTATAATAGTCATGTTAGTTTTCTAGGTATTGAGGTATATTTGAGATGGATAGATATTATTGAAACCTTTCAAAGATCTATAGAATATGGAATTTAAAATGATTTATTTGTTTTTTTTTTCATGAGAATCAGACACAACTACTCTGGTTAACACTGATTAATTCAAAGAGGAAGATGGGCAATGAAGAAACTCATGAAGTTTGCCTTAGACATGGCAAGTTTTTCCATTTGGGAGAGAAACTGCTCTTGCCTGTACTGTTTTACTGTGTGCTGTATAAACTAGACATGCAGGACCAACAAAGAAGTTGACTGCTGAACTTACCAAAACTAGATGGGACAGTCCTTCAAGGTTCCTACTTCATGAAAGAGTCTGCCAGGTATTCTGCAGGACACAGAGGAAAATGACTAGCATACTGCAAATGCAGGCAGGACGTTTTCAATTTTTCTGCTTCTCTGAGAAGATTGTCAGACACTCTAGGCCTAAAGGCTAGAGGATGCCCCAATGTTACAGAAGAACAAGCAGCCAGATATCTCTGTCATTTCTAGATCTTTGGAAGTTGCTTACAAATTACTTCCAATTTTGTTAGGTAATATTATATCTTTTGGGGGTCCATTGATGGAATTGAAGACTACATACTTATTATTGTTTTCTTTAGTTATTATAAAAGATAGATATAAAACTTTAGACTAACAAAGATTGAATAGATGATAGAGTATTTTCTTTATTTTTGCCAAATGCAAATATGCCAAATAATGTAACTATAATTTTTGCTTGAAAACAGTTTTGTTAAATGTCATATTACTATGTTAAAGTTAAAACCTTTCTTTTTTTCATTAGACAGAAAAAGAGATGACGTATAATATCCTTCTGTATGATGCAGATATGTGTTGCTTTTATTGGTTGATGAATAAAGCTGTTTTGGCCTATGGCAGGGTAGAATACAGCTAGGCCGGAAATCTAAACAGAGATAGAGAACGAAGTCAAAGTCAGCAGATGCTGCCTAGCCACTGGTAAAGCAAGAGGTGAGGTAACAAAACATTAGCCTTGTGGTAAAATATAGAATATTGGAAATGGGTTAATTTATATGTACATCTAGCAAGAAGCCTGAACCAATGGCCAAACAATAATTAACATTAAGTCTAGAATGATTATTGGGAACTAGAAGGCGAGGTAAGAAACATCCAACTACATTAAGGTACATTAACAATTAAATCAAAAACACATTTCTACCTGTTGAAAATGAATGAATGAAGTTAAATTTGAAGCATAAGCAAAGTTTATATATAAATTTTAGAAGATTGAATGCTAGTTTAGAGGTAAAGAGGACTTAGATATGAAGTAAAATTTCAGTTGGCTCTCTAATGGAGTTGACACATACCTATGGCAGTCATGAAAGACTCAGAAGCTAGAAGACTAACTGTTCTTCCCTTCCTAGTAGAATAACCTTAAGTCCTTTTACTACTGACATACATGACACTTTTCTCTAAATCAAAACTTAATCTGAAATAGGAATTAAATATTAGAAAATAAATTTTATTTCAATTTATCACTTTATTTTCTTCCATAAAATATTATTAGAAGCTTGAGTAAAAATAAAGGAGTCTTTCCAACACAAATAGTCAAATAAAATCACTGGAAATGAATATGGTTTCATAAACCAATTGATACATAGCCCAGGTCTTCATACATAGTTTAGAATGCCAGCATAACTAAGAAAAATATTTGGAGTTTCACTGTGGCTCTTCAAAACTAGTTTAAGTGTTTCATTCTAATAGAGTAAAATTGGGGAATATTTAATATCTTGTTATATCAGCTTGGGCTTTTAAGTTGTTTTTGTTTTTTGGAACTATGCCATTTTGAGGATAGTTATAATTACACTCACAAGAAATATTACCCTATAGTTTGAAAAACACACATTCATATTATGAAAAATCTCTTTTCATATTAAAATGAAATTCTTGATATTTGATTTTAAAATAATTAAACAAAATAGCTTTTATTCAAAGCTAATAAAGACAAATGAAATGACATATATGTGTAAGGAAGTTATGAATAGGAAGAAATATTTTCAAGGTTTATCAGAAAAGAATGGTTAATGCCATGTTATATTAAATGCTCTAACCATTTATTTTTATTTAGAAAATGCAAGGCACTTTAGTTATAATTAGTCTAAATTACTATAAAAGCTTTCTAAAATTGAGATGTTATGAGGTAGACTATTGGTCTTAAAGGCATTTAAATATTTTAAATGAAAAGAAATATTGTGACAAACACCCTCCATTATTCCTTGCTGCTAGAGCAATCAAGTAGGAGGTGTGATTCTAATCAAACATGATTAACTATTATTGGGACAGGTCTTTTGTCACAGTACACTGTATCCTAATTTTATGGTCTTAGGATTTAAACATTAGAGGTTAACCCATGAATTGATAGACAGAAAGTTAACTGTTCTCTTCCAAATATGACACTGTAGATATTGGCCAATCCTGAAGACCTTTGTGTTTACTTCATCTTCTAATGTGTTTTAAAGCAATGTCTGATAGGATCATCATTTCAGTTTAAAAGAAAATCTTTGAAAGGAATATGGTAAACCAATTAAGGTTAGAATACAGAGAAGTTTTTTATGCCAAACATAATAAAAATTGAAAGTGGAACAATGACAGATGGGGAGAAGAAATGGCATTTAAATTCAAATAACTAAATATAAATGAAAAGATAAGATAGCTATTTTGCTTTGAAGAGATCAATTACATGAGTAAATTTTTCAGGTAATGAGCACATAAAAGGGTACTCCACCCTTTAGATGTGGAAAGGGTATGGAGAAAAGCACCATCAGTTTTTTAGACACTAAGAAGTCAAACACTAAATACTCTTAGATAGAGATCTGTATGACTGGATATGACCCATGGATGATGGAAAGTCCAATTCACAGAGCACATTCTGGGATTCTGGGAGTGTCTTCAAATAGAGTTGGAAAAAGTACTAAGATGAAAACTCAGAAGATAAGTGTGAAATTTTTAATTTAGTTAAAAATTAACTATATTAAAATTAACTAGTGATTTTTTTTTTAAAGTTTAAGAAGGAATGATTTCAGAGGCAGGCAGATCACTGTGTGTGTGAGGCTAGCCTAGTCTACAGAACTAGTTCCAGGACAGGCTCCAAAATAATACAAAGAAACCCTGTCTCGAAAAAACAAACAAACAAAAAAGGGGGGGATAACTAATACAATGCTATAAACTAAAACCGTTTAGATAATTCCAGGCAGTATTTAATGAAGCTACTAGAAAAAGAATTCATGGACAATTGAGTTTAATCATTGCAGATTCAGAATACAATGATAGGAAAATGAGAAAGTGATCAGAAAGGTAGTCATTTAAATTTAATAGAATTTTATGAGAAAATATGACAAAATTAATATAATGCATTTTGTTACATAAAATGTACAAACTTGAGAGATCCGACAATCCCCTCAGTACCATCCTAGGTCCCTGCCTGCTGGATCTTTGACCCCCATCCCAGGGCCTCTGCTGGAGGTGAGTCGGGGACCAGTTGAGGTTGAATCCCCCCTACACCCTTCCCTGGAAACACCCTGCATTGGCCACAAATCTCGCTCCCCCCTGTGCCCTATCTCCAACTGGTGCTCTGGTACACACCCATCCCCTCCTGGCCATGAAGAGCCTGGCCTCATCCTACCCTGTGCCATACCCTGCCCACTGTCAAACCCTTCTGGTCAAGCACTGGAACAGAAGGCAGATCCAACAAATCTACCATCTTCAGGGGAATTTCTGGAGCTTCTCTGAGCACACTAGACCCACATATAGGCGGGACCTCCCTAAATCCCTACTGCCTGATCTCTGAAAACTACCACTGGTCCACTGACTGAGATCCAGGCCCCAGCCATAGATCTGCTTATCTTGGAGGGATTATCCCAAGTCCCTGCTTACTAGATATTTGATCCAATTCCCCGGGACTATGCAGGAGCCTGATATTTGAACCCCAGCCCAGGACACCTCCCTGAGGAGAGACATCCTAGAGAGCTTGAACCACTCAGAACTATAGACATCAAGCTTTTGACCCACCTAAATTCACTGAAGAAGTACCATAAAGAGAGAGAGAGAGAAATAGAGAGAGACCCCAACTAAACCCACTGGAAGAAGCAAAGGGAAGATGGTAATACAAGAAAATACCTAACAATAGAAAGGTAAGCATGACACCACTAGAATCTAAGAACTCTACACCAAGTAAACCTGAACACCTTAAAGCAGATGAAGCAGAAGAGAATGAGAAAAAAAAACTTCATAAAAATGACAGAGGCCTTCAAAGATGATGTAAGGAAATCCATTATAGAAATGGAAGGGAAAAATTGGAAGAAATGAACAAATCTCTTAAAGAAAGCATAGAAAGCAAAGAAAAAACAATTAAACAGGTAAAGCAAACTGAAAAAAGACAATAAAGAAAACACAAACTGAAGGAATGCTGGAAATAGAAAAACTGGGCACACGATCAGGAACTACAGACACAAGCATAACCAACAGAATACAATAGATGGAAGAGAGAATCTCAGGGGCTGATTATAATCTAGAGGAAATAGATTCATCGATCATATAAAATCTTAAATCCAACAAATCCTTAACACAAAACATCCAAGATATGTGGGACACCGTGAAAAGGCCAAGCCTAAGAATAATAAATATAGAAGAAAGCAACGAAACCTAGTTCAATGGTGCAGAAAACATATTCAACAAAGTCATTGAAGAAAACTTTCCCAATCTGAAGAACATGCCCATGAAAAAAATAAAAAAGGCATACCAAACAACAAATAGACTAGACCAAAGAAAAAAGACGCCTTGAAACATAATAAGCAAAACACCTAACATGCAGAAAAAAAATATTAAAACAGAAGGAAAAAGGCCAGGTAACATATAAAGGCAAAACTTCACTTATCTTCTCCATGGAAATGCTAAAACCCAGAAGCTCCTGGCTATATGTTAAACAAGTACTAATAATCCACGGATGCAAGCCCAGGAGCTATACCAAGCAAAACTCTCAATCACTATAGATGGAGAAAAACAGATATTTAAGGACAAAGCCAGATTTTCAAAATGTGTATCTACAAATCCAGCCCTATAGAAAGTTCTGGAAGGAAAATTCCCACAGAGGAACTTAACTAGGATCACAAAGACATAGGCAAAAGATATTCCCACTTCACCAGAATCCAAGAGTAAATCATGTCAAATATATTCACAATACCACCGCCAACAACAAATCTAAAACAAACAAGAATTAACAAAGTATGGCCCTTACTATCCCTCAACATTAATGGTCTTAACTTGCCTATAAAAAGACACAGGCTAACAGAATGGATATGAAGACAGAATCCATCATTCTTCTGCATACAAGAAGCACATCTAAGCTTCAAAGATAGACATTACCTCAGGGTAAAGGGTTGGGAAAAGATCTTCGAATCAAATGGAACCAAGAAGCAAGCAGATGTGGCTATCCTAATATCTAACGAGTTCCAACTTCAAACCAAAATTAATCAAAAGTGACGAAGATGATCATTTTGTATTCATCGCAGGAGAAATCCATCAACACAAAGTCTCAGTTCTGATCATCTATGCCTAAACACAAAGGCACCAAAATTGGTAAAAAAAAAAAAAAAAAAAAACGCTACTAAAACTCAAAGCTCACGTAAAACCTCACATACTTATAGTGGGAGACTTCAACACACCACTCTCAACACTAGACAGGACCACCAATCAGAAACTCAACAAAGAAACAAAAGAACTAACAGAGGTTATGTCTCAACTGGGTTTAACAGACATCTATAGAACATCCCATCCAAAGACAAAAGAATATACCTTCTTCTCTGCTCCACATGGAACCTTCTCTAAAACTGACCACATACTAGGTGGCATAAAAAACCTCAACAGATACAAGAGAATTTGAATAGTCCCCTGTATCTTATCAGACCACCATGCTTTAAATTTGGAATTCAACAACAACACAAATCGCAGAAAACATGCAATCTCATGGAAACTGAAAAATGTGCAATTGCACCACACCTGGGTCAAAGAAGAAATAAAGAAAGAAATTAAGGACTTTTTAATATTCAACGAGAATGAGGACACAAGATAGATTAACTTATGGGACACCTTGAAAGCAGTACTACGAGGGAAGTTCATTGCAGTAAGTGTCCATATGAAGAAAACAGAGGATAGTCACATAAGAGAATTAACAGTACCACTGAAAGCATTAGAACAAAAACAAGAAAACCCACCCTGGAGGAGTAGATGCCAGGAAATAATCAACTTGAGGGCTGAAATCAACAAAATAGAAACCAGGAAAACAATACAAAAAATCAATGCAACAAAGAGTTGGTTTTTTGACAAAATGAACAAGATAGACAAAACTTTATCCAAACTAACAAAAAAGCAGAGAGAGAGAACATGCAAATTAACAAAATCAGAAAAGAAAAGGGGAACATAACAACAAACAGAGGAAATCCAGACAATTTTCAGGTCATACTTTGAAAATCTGTATTCCACAAAAATTGAAAAATCAAAGGAAATGGACAAATTTCTGGATAACTATCATTTACCAAAATTAAATCAAGAACAGACAAACAATGTAAATAGACCTATAACCTGCAATGAAATAGAAGCTGTCATCAAAAGCCATCCAACCAAAAAAACTCCAGGGCCAGATGGATTCAGTGCAGAATTCTACCAGACATTCAAGAAACAACTAATACCACCATTCCACAAACTGTTCCACAAAATAGAAACAGAAGGTTCATTGCCAAACTCTTTTTATGAGGCCACAATAACCTTGGTACCCATGCCTCACAAAGACACAACTAAGAAAGAAAACTACAGACTAATATCCCTGATGAACATCGATGCAAACTCAATAAAATACTGGCAAACCGAATTCAAAAATACATCAGAGTGTATTCTAAGAGATTCATATAAAGTCCCTCACAGAACTGGAAAGGGACAAGTTCCCCAGAGCTCAGGTGAAGTAGGGGAGGACAGCGAATTGAGAGAGAAGTAGGAGAAAATGAAGGGGAGGAGAGGAAGGCATGTGCGACCAGGAGGATTGAGCCTGGTTAGGAATGGAAGATAGGAAAGAGAGAGAGACAGAGACAGAGACAGAGAGAGAGAACATAAAAGAGGGAGCCAATATTGGTTTGAAGATAAAGTTGAACACAAAGAAAGGTCGAGAGAACTACAAGACTGCTCCCAACTAACAATCTCAGCTTCCGTGGAAAGGCTATCATAAATGCCCTTCCCAGAGAGTGAGATCAACAACTAACTTCTCCATGGAGCCCTCAACTAATGCCTGTTGAAAATAGGAGCAAACACCCATACATAAACACTGAGTAGAACTAGAACCCAGAAACAGATGGAGAGGACAAGACCATGCGGTAGAAGCACATAGAGACAGCTTACCTGAAGAAGGAGGAGCTAAGGGCCACTAGACTGATAGCTGGGAAGCCAGCAGGGGACTGACTCGGGCCCCCCTGAATATGGCTCTCAGCCAGAAGGTCTGAGCAGGCTAAAAGACCTCAGAGAGTGGAGTCAGGATGTATCCCTGGTGCACAAAAGGACTTTGCAAACATATCCCCCATGGAGGGATAACTGCCTTATTCTAGAGACAGGAGAGAAGCCCTAGTCCCTACTTCACAGGACCTGTCACATCTACATGACCCCAAATGGATGGCATTCCCCTACATATGGAATTGTGGTGGGGGGATGGGAGGGGAGGGTGGTTAGAGTGCATGTGAGAGGGCAGAGCTGGTAAAAGGGAGGGAAGGAGGGAGGGAGGGCTGGAGGGGAGGGAGGGAGGGAGAGGGAACTGGGATCGACATGTAAAATAATAAAATAAAAAAAAATGCTTTGACTCCAAAATTTAAGTTGAAGAACAAGTTACTGGGGAAAAGGATTTCTATTTTTGTTTCCACAGAAAATGAAAAGATGTGGATTCCTTCTAGACTAATGTGGTTTGATCACGCCAGACCGCCTGAAACAGAGTACAAGCTGATCCTACATTCCAAACAGCTGGACAAAACAGCCCTACAGACTACAGCTAGGATATCTGAATCTTCTTCGAATCCCCCAAGACAGCGCCCCTTACCATCAGGAAGTAGTTTGGAAAGAACGACGCCCAAATTCCCAAGTATTGTGTATAAATGTTTGTTTTCATTTAATTGGACTTTGTTATATAAAATTAAATAAAAAAAATTATATAAAAAAAAAAAGAATACATCAGAGAAATCATCCACCATGACCACGTAGGCTTCATCCCTGGAATGCAGGGATGGTTTAGCATATGAAAATCTATCAACATGATCCACCATATAAACAAATTGAAAAAGAAAAACCATATGATCCTCTCCCTGAAAAAGCCTTTGACAAAATTCAACACCCTTTCATGATAAAGGTCTTGGAGAGGTCAAGGATAACAGGAACATACCTAAACATAATAAGAGCAATATACACCAAACCAACTGCCAACATCAAACTGAATGGAGAGAAACTTAAGCCAATTCCTCTAAAATCAGGAACAAGACAAGGCTGCCCTCTCTCTCCATATCTCTTCAATATTGTACTTGAAGTTCTAGCTAAATCTATAAGACAACAAAAGGAGAGCAAGGGGATCCAAATTGGAAAGGAAGAAGTCAAACTGTCTCTATTTGCAGATAATATAATATTTTATATAATCAACCCAAAAAAACTCTACCAAGTGAGAAAAACCTTCAGCAAACTAGCAGGATACAAGATAAACTCAAAAAATTCAGTAGCCCTACTTTTTTCAGACGACAAAGAGACAGAGAAAGAAATCAGGGAAACATCACCCTTTACAATAGCCACAAAAAACATAAAGTGCCTTGGTGTAATACATACCAAACAAGTAAAAGACCTATATAGTAAGAACTTTGTGGCTGTAAACAAAAAATTAAAGAAGATAACAGAAAATGGAAAGATCTCCCATACTTTTGGATAGGTAGTATAAACATAGTAAAAATGGGAATCTTGCCAAAAGCAATCTACAGATTCAATGCAATCCCCATTAAAATCCCTCCACAATTCTTCACTTACATTGAAAGGATATTAATCAACTTCATATGGAAAAACAAAAGACCCAGGATAGCCAAAACAACCCTATACAATAAAAGAACTTCAGGAGGCATCACCATTCCTGACTTTAAGCTCTACTACAGAGCTATAGTTCTGAAAACAGCCTGGTACTGGCACAAAAATAGACAGATAGACCAATGGAATCAAATTGAAAACCCTGATATTAAGCCACACACCTATGAACGCCTGATTTTCGACAAAACAGCTAAAATTATACAATGCAGCAGGGACAGCATCTTCAACAAATAGTGCTGACACAATTGGATGAGGTTGTGTAGAAGACTGCAGATAGACCCATGTCTGTCACCATGCACAAAACTCAAGTCCAAATGGATCAAAGACCTCAACATCAATCCAGCCACGTTGAACCTCTTAGAAGAGAAAGTAGGAGGCACCCTTGAACAAATTGGTATAGGGGATGGCTTCCTGAACATAACTCCAGGGGCACAGACACTGAGATAAACAATTAAAAAATGGTACCTCTTCAAACTTAGAAGCTTCTGTAAGGCAAAGAACACAGTGGACAAGACCAAATGGTGCAGCCCACAGACTGGGAAAATATTTTCACCAATCCTATGCAAATCCTGTGCAAAGCAATTAATCAGTGACAGTGGCATGAGTTGTTTGGACAAGCTGGCCAAGTCAAACCTAAAATACAGCAGAAGAAAGTAGAAGGTCCAGAGACCCACACTCCTTTAAGAGCTCACTCAATGAATTAAAACATCCCACTATAAATACATGCTTAAAGTAACTTCAAACTGGTGATGATGCTTTTTTCTCATAGACTTTTATAATATTCCAAATCTATTCTACAGCCCTACTCATTACAAATAGTTAAATGGAATAAAAGAATGTGGACTAACACATATACACTAATCCTAATATTGTTTCTTCAAATTTGTATTCAAATATCATGGGAGGGATTACTTCAAAGGGGAGTGAAGAAACCTTCACTTGGAGTTAAATATAACCATTTGCATCAACACACTGCTAGAAAACAAGATATATGGTAAAAATGTTTTAATTGGAAATAAACATCTTATCTAAAAGAATGAAACAGAGTTCTTTGAGAAAAGTCATAAATAAGAAAATTATTTTTACATTCTGAAAATACATGTGTACCTACTCCTTTGTTGTAAATGAAGTTAAAATAAAAGCGTTGGAGTTTTTATTTTGGGATAAAAGTGGTAACAATAATAACTATATAACATCACTAAGTAGTCTCTCTCTGAATAATATAAACAGGAAAAATCAAACAAAACTTTTTAGCAAAAAATGACTCATGCTTCATGAGCCAGAAAGCAATGGTTGTAATGAAAAACACAAGTATTGTTAGTTCGTTTTTGTTTGTTTGTTTGTTTGTTTGTTTTTACTTTGTTTTGTTTTTCAAGACAGGGTTTCTCTGACTTTGGAGGCTGTCCAGGGTCTAGCTCTTGTAGACAAGGCTGGCCATGAACTCACAGAGATCTGCCTGCCTGCCTCTGCCTCCAGAGTGCTGGAACTAAAGGTGAAGTATTATTCTTTACAACCAGAAAAGTAGATTTTCCTAGATTTTGCCATGAAATTTTATTCATATATCTAAAAAGCAAGTAATCTATATCAAGTTTAAAATGCCAAGAAATTTAGTTATTAAAGTTTTTGAAAAATTTTATTTCTTAGCATGTCTTATGCCAATATAAATAGGTTACATACAATGCTTAATACGATTTTCTTAATGAGAAATTTTATTCCCCTATAACATTCTTTTGTTTATGGGCAAATTGTCCTTTTAAAAATGTTATTCATCTTTCCAAACAGTCTGTGAAATAAGATATTGGAGTCTTACTAATAGTTTAGCATATCAGTCTATCCACAAATATATGCAATCTTTTCTATTTCTATATGCCCTTAAACACTAATTTCTTAGGACTGGTGAGATGGTTCATGTAGGTAATAGCAATAAATGCTAAACCTGATGAGCAGAGTTTGATTCCCAGGAATCCTATGGTGAAAATAGAAAACAGACTCTTGAAAGCTGTTACATACATACACACACATAGAGGTAGATAGACGATAGACAGATATATAGCTAAATAGATACATATATATACATACATACAAATATGCATAGATCACAGATCATAGATGACAGAACAAATACTACAATTGATAATTATTCTTAATGAAATTATAACTATTTAATTATCTTTTCATTTGTTGATTTTGAGAGTTATGTAACCCATGTTTTTCTCAAGCTCACTGTGTAGCCCACATTGCCCTCTAATTGGTAATCTCTATGCCTCAGTATCCCCAGAAGCTCAACATTATACTCATTTGATGTTTTCTGGCAATTCACCTGCCTTTTATCTAAAACACAAAGTGAAACTCACACAAACTTCCATCTACTCTCTGGAATTTGGTCTCAGCATCCTCCTCCTTTTCAATAAATGTCTCTATTAACTGCAGTTGTATCAGAACCTATTTTTATGCCAACTCAGGAAGAGGCCCACTCTACCTGGGCTGCACAGCAGAATAGTTGAAGACAGAAACACTTTTATGAGAATTTAAAGGGTAAATGTCCACACAGGCAAGTGGCAGCAGTCTGGGTGACAGAGCTAAAGGAGAGGAATGTGAAAGCTTACACCTGACATGGTGTAAGCATGTCAGGCAGGCTTGTGGTGGACAAGCAGCCACATGATAGGAAGGAAAGCTTTAAAGAGAGGAAATGCCAAATCACCAACCTAAGCATCATTAGGTTCTAGTCAGTACCTAAGACAGAAGAGAAGAAAAAGAAGTCATTCCTTTTAGAGTCAAGACTCTAAGTGCTGTTAGACCCAACAGGCTGTGTACTAGGAGGTTAGAATTCTGGGAGGAAAATTTCTTTACTAAAGGGATAGTTATTCCTCCCAAATCTTTAAGCCACCATGACTTATGATAGATATACCATCCTGAGATGTCTCACTTCCCTGGATGTTGGTTTCCATCGTATGGACCAGAAACAAAGATTCCCTTAATGGTTCTTTAACTGTGACTCTAAATAGACTCAATACTCAGATAAATAACTATGTGAAACACTATACACACACACATACACACCTCATCCATCTAAGTTAATTTTGCTCTTTTGGGCAAAAGAAGCTTTTTGTTTTGTTTGCTAAAGACCAACCAACAAACAAATCTGCACATTCTCCTCTCAGCAGGTCCTGTTCAGTCCTATAAATTTCCCAGACCAACTTCCATCTATGCTTTCAGTCACTTACTGGTGTCTGTGATCAACTTCATCATCGCATTTCAAAGACCTGTCTGCAATGGTTCTCAGTGTGATCCTGAATTCTGCAGCAGAAATGCTGCTCTCTTCTTGCTCTCATCCATTTTCTGCTTTTTCTTTCTTTTTCTCACAGAACTTACCATCCAATACAATGGAAAAAAGAATCATTAAATTTTATATCTGTTGCTTACTTTTGCTCCCACCTGATTTTAAGTCCCAGAAAAAATAAAAAAACCTTTGTCTTTGTCCTTTGTCAATAATCTTTCCTGGTATTTTGTGGACAAGGCAATGGAAATGGATACAAGAGACAAAATTTTTTCCTCTATTCTGTAATCTCTCTCTCACTTTCTCTCTCTGTCTCTCAAACAGAGAGAGAGAGAGAGAGAACCAAGTGAGGCTGCCTTGAAAATGGCTCTGCCTCTTGGAATACCATGGCCAGGCAATCTTAAGGACAGATGCTAGCAATCAACCCTCATAGGCACCAATTGAAGCCGGGGTTTCAGTGAGTTCAACAGACCCAAGATAATGATAAATAGGTGTTCATTAGGGAAGGAATTACACAGATAAGAGCAAATAACTGCCAAAGTCTTCCTGCTCCAGAACATGCAGTCTCAGCTCTTCTGATGCTCTCTGAAACCCAAGAGAACATGAGCCAGCCCCTCTTCTGCCTTATAATGGGTCAAGTCGGCATCTGAAGCCATGCCCAAAAGGTGTGGCCACCACAGCAAGCTCACTGGCAACATGCCACTATACTATATATGCATCTGCAGTATGTATGCTTGCTTCCTTAGCACATGCATAGGCCAGAGATTAATGTCCAGCTTCTTATATGGCTATATATTTAACTTTTTGAGAGCTGATCTCCAATTGAACTTGGAACCCATCATTTGCCTAAGGTGGCTGGCCTGATTGCCCATGGAATCCATTTCTAGGATTGTAGACATATGCTAATACACACATCGTGGGGCACTATACCTGCTCTTTCTGTTGGTACTTAGAGTTTAGTCTTAAATCTGTAAGTTTGCGCAGCAAGCAATTTCCTCACTGATTCATATTTCTAGCCCACATTCTTTCATTTCATATTGTCCTGCACAAACAAGATGCAATTAGTAAAATTTAGGTATTATATTTCCAGATGAATGATACAGAGGAGTCCCGTTTCCTCTCCTTGTCCATTTT
Organism: Phodopus roborovskii; assembly: GCF_943737965.1. Lineage (NCBI taxonomy): Eukaryota > Metazoa > Chordata > Mammalia > Rodentia > Cricetidae > Phodopus > Phodopus roborovskii. The sequence goes on from NW_026126410.1 coordinate 15,718,265, forward strand.
CTCTTCTCTTTCCTTCACTGCTTTATACTGCTCCATCTTTCTGCTCTGCCTCTCTCTTTTTCTGGTTATAGAAAATGTTTCCAGCCAATATACTCAAAGAAAACTACATGCTTTACTACGCTACTTCTCTGAAAATGGACTTTAATGGAACTAAGGAATAACAGGACATAATGTCTTCAACACTGTGCTATCAAATGCTTTCCTGCGAGTTCACTTTGCAATTTTGGCATCATCACTCAAATGACAGATAATATAGTCTTGTCTGATAGTTTCTTCAACACATGTAATTTTTTGTTAAATACATGCTAAAAAATGTGTTTTGTATGTGAATATATGGGGCATATACCTATACCTATATCTTTTTTACTTGTTTGTGTAGATATGTATACGTGTGTGTGTGTGTGTGTGTGTGTGTGTGTGTGTGTGTGTTTGTAGGGAAGAGGCTGATTCTGTATGTCTTTCTTCAACAGTGTCCATCACTTTTACTGAAGCCTGGTCTCTCCATGAACCAATAGATTGCTAATATGACTAGTGTAAGTAGTTTTTCCAGAAATCTCTTGTTCACTTACAATTCACTAGAATTACAGGCAGGCAAACACATCTGCTTAATTCTTAAATTTTATTTTTATTTTATGTATAAGATTTTTTATATATATAATTTTTTATTTAATTTTATATAACAAAGTCCAATTGAATGAAAACAAACATTTATACACAATATTTGGGAATTTGGGCGTCATTCTTTCCAAACTACTTCCTGCTGATAAGGGGCGCTGTCTTGGGGGATTCGAAGAAGATTCAGATATCCTAGCTGTAGTCTGTAGGGCTGTTTTGTCCAGCTGTTTGGAATGTAGGATCAGCTTGTACTCTGTTTCAGGCGGTCTGGCGTGATCAAACCACATTAGTCTGGAAGAAATCCACATCTTTTCATTTTCTGTGGAATATGTATAAGATTTTATTGCCTTCATGTAAGCTTTCCCCTATATGCACACAGTGCTCTCACAAGCTAGAAGAAGGCATTGGATCTTCTGAAACTGGAGTTACAGATGGTTAGCCGTGATGCGGGAGCTCAGAACTGAACTCTGGTCACCTTCCAGATAAGCAGGTACTTGTAGTCAATGAGCCATGTCTCCAGTCCCAACCTTCCCAAGTTTGTAAGTGGATTCTGAGAATCCCAGCTTTGGTCTTCATGCTCACCAAGCAAGGGCTTTAACTCCCATCCCTACTATCTAGCTATCTCCTCAGCCCAGGGTAATTTTCATTTTCCAAACATTTTCTTCTTTTTATTACTCAAAGTAACTCATCAAATATGTTCATTTTGTTGTTTGTTTATGTAATTATCCTTTGAATACTACAATTAGAGCAGTAACATAATAAACACTGAAGGTTAAATAATGAAAGCATTTCAAGGTTCAAGAAGAAGATAATCTCTTCAAGAAACAGCAAAACCATTTAGGCATAACATTTTATTCTCTAATTTATAACAAGTTAATAAATCAATTATTTTTTCATAGCTTCCAAAAGAACTAGAAATCAAAGTAAAAATGAAAACAAAGAGACCATGAATTTAAAGATTATAAAGGAAAATATGGAAGGCTTTGAGGATAAGAAATGAAAGGAAGAAATGTTTCAGTTAAATGTCACTGAACAACAATTGTTGCAGGATATTTGATCACACTTGAGATTGCTTTATTATTGGAACAAGCTGTTTCTACTGGTGTGTCTCAGCCCTAGTTCCCACCTTTATTTCAAGAGCTCTCTGATTATTGTAAACAAGATTAAATAAAGTCAACCATAGATCAAGAGGTTGAACAAATAACCAATTGAGATGAAGTGAACAAGAAAAATACAGGGAGAGTAAGAGGGAGTCAGGGGGAAAGATAGAGAGACACACAGGATGGAGAATGGAGGAACACTCAGTTTGAGGCATTATCTGAGACAGCATGGAAAAATGAAAAGGTTTTCTGAGATGTTCGCTGAGTGGGGTGTTAGTTCTGCCTCTCAGAACTAGCAGGTTGTCACCCCAGCATCTGGCTCCCAAGTTTTTATTGATAAAATTGAATGATTAAGATTTTGCTAAAAGCAGCAAACAACTACAACAACAAAAGCAAAAGGAAGAACAAGGGAATTTCCACTGAAAGTTAATTACAGTATTTCTTTATTGCCTGTTCCACTTGGTCCATGTTTACTCAAGTAAATGAAACTTTGTTTTTTTATAATATGATTTTAATAATTTAAAGTAAGGAGATTGATGCTCATATATTTCACAACTGAATAAAATGGAAGATAAAGGTGAATTTTGGAAATGTTTTTAAATATCATAAGCAAATTGAAGATGCAGGAAGACACTGAAAACTTGTCCTTTGATGTCTGTTTATGTAAAGGCTCTGTCAAAATACTGCAAGGGAAATCACAATAGAAAGCAGTATGAGCCACACAGAACCAAAGATTGTTCAATGCACAGGTTATTTTTAACTAAGAATGGAAATCTCTAGACTCGGATCCTGATCAAGTCTCTAATTTGTTCAGAAGCTTTAGGAAATGAAATAAGGTCTGGCAATAGTTGAATTATATTATAAATCTGCTCTTTGTAACAGAAAGCACAGAGACCTTGAGTAAATTGTGCTGCCTGTGCTGTGGCTACAAGAAAAGACTGATCATTAAAGGACACAACTCACATTTCTCAGTCTTTGCAGACAAATAAAGCCCATTTCCATCTCCATATACAGATAGAAAATTACTTCTTAAAGCATTCTCTTCAAAAGTACTTACACAATGCTGTATTTATTATTTCAATGAGATGGTATTGAGGTACACTAATACACAAAAGATATTACATTCTTTTGTCACACCCTTCCAATATTGAGTCAAAATAGCAACAAAAGAACAGTTTGCATGTGCTCAAACCTCTGGAAAGAGCTTCTCCCTAATAATTTTCTTAATAGCTTCCTATAGTCTGATAAACATCCTTTATGAGTAATTTTAATGAATAAAATTATGATTTTTAAATTCTACAAATCTATGCTAGACCAAACACCCCCACACCATATACATTTATATACACATATATCCTTACAAATGTTAAAACTTAATTTCTAGAAATCTTTGAGTTGAATTTTAATAATTTTAGTTAGAGAACAAAAATCTTGCCCTAAATACTTTAGAGGAAGCCTTTACTTGAATAACAAGTCAGAAGTTAAACCAGCTAAAAGCCATATCCCTGCTTTTATAGCAACTACAGTCACATTGATTCAAGGCACTGGCTTGATAGAGGTTTGAACACAAGTCAACAAGATCTTATTGACAGAAGAATGTGTTCAGTTGTATTAAATAGTCAACAGTTTCAAAAAGCTGAAAAATTCCTCTCATTATAATTATTCTACTGTCTCATTATATTTGTGACCTTACATTAAGTCTATCAATACGAAAGTTTTCATTAAAACCACAGAAAGGAGCTTGTCTGTGATTAAAATGGACTGGTCTCATTCAAGAGCAATTTAGTATGTGCCCCATCTCAAAAGACAATTTTCCTATCTCTATTGACAGGATTTTATTTTAGTTTCTGTGCCCTGTGACTCTGTTACTTTTTGTGAGAGTCTTGGGGCTGTTTGGTAGCATCATTTGATGAGTAATTAATGAATAAACTTCTACAAAGAATGTCTTTTTGGATCTACCAGTATCTTTTAAAGATTATTTTTATCTCACCTCTTAAAGTGACTCATCTTCCTACTCCTTATCTATTTTATGTTCTCATTAACAATTTCTTCTACCCTCAACAGAGTGAGTGTATTGAAATAATAAAGAAAACAAATTGCCAAGTATAAGCAACTAAATACATTGAATTAACAATTGTTCTTGCCAAAGTTAATTTGATCCTAAAATACCAATTCTTGACTTTAGAGTCACAGTCACATTGAAGTATGCCTTAATATGCATTACCAAAATCAGAATTTTACATATGGGGCAAACATTACCCTGCACATTTTCCTAACATAAAAACATATATTCATCAGAAACCAAGATAATTACAACTTTATCTTCAACAGAAATCACCATACAACTAGAGAAATGTTATATATGTGATATAAATAAAAAAATCTATTAAGTTCATATCACTGAGAGGCTTATAAATTTCACAGAAAGGGAACTCAGCATAAATACTGCCAGAGAAAACAAGATTCCTCAGTTTGTAAAGTTGTCTTAAAGCCCAAATGTGATAACTGGGCTTCTTCCAAGTTGTCCTTGAACTTCCACATGTACACATGTATGCTATAGCCATGGAACTCATGCAGTCATGTGAACACATACACACACAGAGAGAGAGAGAGAGATAATAACACACCCCAAACTTTCAGTCTGCTTTACTGCCAAAACTGATATAGTTTGTTCATAAATGGAGGGCAAAGGCAAGAATTTTCTGAAGGAAATTTCAATAGTATAGGTGATAACTACCAAAACAGACAAATGGGATGGAACGAAAAAGATTTTGGATAGGGAAAAAATTTAGTTTAACAGTCCACCAGCATTATGGGAAATAAGCCTTCTTTACTATATTTCAGACAGACATTATCATCTGAAATATGTAAAATAATGTAAAATTAAACATAAAAATTTAGATCTTCCATCAATAAGTAGGCCGACGAGCCAAAATAGACAGTTGTCAAAAGAAACACAAACATTTTTTTTAAATTGCAAATCATCCTCAGTTACCTGATAAACATGAATTAAAATAACCTTGAGGTTATATTTCAATAGTCATAATAAGTGATATCAAGAAAAGAACCAGAAACACTGATCGGGATGCCTGCAGGAATGTGAACTGATGTTGTCTCTATGAATAGCAACATGACACTTCATAAAATATACAAAATGGAATAACTACACAACATGGTCATATAGCTTTAACTTGTCTCGTACATTCTTGCTGCACTATTCACAATAGCTGAGACATAGGTCATCCTAGCTACTTACCAACAGAGAACTGGATGAAGAAAATTAAGTACATACACAGTGCAAGTTTTGTCAGCTATAAAGAAAAAGAAATCACCATGTTTGCAGAAAATTAGATGGAAATAAAACATGATATCAATTAAAGTAACACAAACCCAGAGAGACAAATGCCACATTTTTTCTCAGAATGTAGATCATAGATCTTACTCTGTGTGTGTGTGTGTGTGTGTGTGTGTGTGTATAAGGATACTAGTCATGAAACTAAATTGTAACTTTGTATGTAAGCTTTAAAATGCATATAAAATACTTCGGAAATAAATTTTACTTTAGGGAATCTACTGTTTTCAATTTTGATTATCATTTACTTCCGTTCTTTGGTCAATTTCTTTGGCAAATTTCAAAGTAATTTCATACACCAGGGAATCAGTGCTACCACTACACTGTTCTCATTCTTTACAACCACTCTGTAGTGTGCTCTGGCGGGATGTGCCTGGGCTCTGGGATGCAGAGCAGATGTTTCTGTGCTGCAGGTCTGTGCACTGCTCCTATGCACAACTTCAACACAAAGCCTGAGATATCTCTTGAAACTTTTAAATTAGGTGATTTTTGTGTGTTCTTAGAAATTATATCATGATAAAACATTAAGTAAAATTTATAACACATGATACAATGTGTGTGAACAGTGCATTTAGACAAGGAAACCATGCTTTATATGATTTCATTGTTATAAAATATCAAGAATAAGACATATATACATACAGAAATTATATTCCTGTTTCCTAGAGACTACAAAACAAGAGGACTAGAACTAATGCATATAATATTGTTGTGGAATATTATTTTAAGGTATGTTATATTTGCTTGTGCTGTGAAACATTTCTTTTAATGATACACAAATGGGTTGCATTATTATATATTACATTTGTTTAACACTGTGAGGCTGTTATTCTTTGTCTAGAACATCAGACAGACAGTCTAACAAAGGCCAGGAATGGCCAATAGTGTGGCAGTAGATATGATGGGCAGGGCTGGCAGGCAGAGAAAATATAGGAGAAGGAATCTCAAAAAGAAAAAAGAAGAGAGAGAAATGCAGGAATATAGGAGAGAATAAGGAGAGGAAGATAGTAGGGGCCAGACACCCAGCAACACAGCCAGCCAAAAGAATAAGAATGAAAGAAAGATATTCAGAAGTAAGAAAAAAGCCCAGATGCAAGGGATAGTCAGAAAAATTTAAGTTTAGAAAAGCTGGCAAGAAGTTTGGAGATTGGTATGGGGGTTTCTCAGGAAAATGGGAATTAGTTTACCAAAGGACCAGGCAATCCCCCTCTTAGGCATATGCCCCACCACAAAAAAAGAGACCAAGGAGTAAAAAGTAATATAACAGCCAACACATGATATTTTCAAAGGGGCAAGTATAAAATGTTTTGAAATCAATAATAGAAATGTTTGCTGCAAGAATATATTAAGACCAATGATATTTTTAATTTTATTTGATTATGTGAAATTTTCAAGAATAAAAAATTATAAAATGCAGGTTTATGACATAGGCTCCAAGCTATATCTTAGGATATTAAAAACTTGTATTCTATTTTCTTATTTAATTCTCCCATCTTAATATATTAATTTAATTATGTGGTTGTTGTTATTATTATATTTTTACAGAGAAAGAACCACAGTATAATGTAGGAAGCTATGTCCCAAAGACAGATAGCAAACAGAAAAGCTAGTAGCAATCATGCATCTTACTCCATATTCAACTTCTAATTGTAGCACAAGTAATAAAAACCAAATGACAGATATTGGGGATCAGTATAAGGATCAGAGAAGTAAAGCAGCCAAGTTATCCGAGAGCACTTACCTCTAGCAGGGATGAAGCAATCCTGACTTCAACATGGTTAGAGACTAATTTCCTAGTGAATCCTCAATGCCCAATGCTCAATGCCTAAAAGAGGAGCTCTGTTCCTCTTTTAGAGGGATTCACTCTCACATAGTACCTGGTGGCCTTGAACTGCCCAGCTCCTATGGCTGTGGCTAGCTTTGCATTCTGATTCCAGGGCAAGCTTTATTAAATCAAAAAACCAACCAGTATATATTAAAAAATAAAATAAATACCTAACCTATTTTACATGCTGCTGCATGTCAAATTAGATATAATAAGTTGAAAGAGAACAAATGTGTGAAAGCAAGTCTGAAATATGTATGGAAAACTTCAACTTGATTGAGAAGACACTTAAGCAATGATTTAGAGAACAAGGCTCCTGTATCAGTATGGAGCAAAAAACGAGTGCTGGGACTTTGAAGACTGAGTACTTCTAAAACAATGTAGGTTTTGAAACCCAGAACTGGTATAGGTGTAATTAAATGATCAAGCCAGAAAGTAAAACAAATGAAACCAGAAAGTAACAGGCAGATTGTATTTGTGCACCCAGGTGAACTTGAAGCTCTGGATCATTTAGATAATTTTTAGAATCGATTTTAATTTGAGGAAAGATCTATTGGCAGCAATGTTATGGAGGGGTGACATTGAGTAATTTGGAGGTTGGTATACCTTTAAACCATTTATTGAGATTTGACCTCATACAAACACACAAAAAAAATAAATGCCATTGCTAGCAATGCAAGTGAGGAAGACCAGGTGATTTCAGCCTTGGAGGACAAGCAAGCAGCTGAGAGATACTTCATACTTACTGCAATAGAGACCATAAGCTGAGCTGATACTGTGGGTGACTTATTTGAGAGATGGGAAAATATTCAAGGGTTGAACATGATACTGGGAAATCAGAGGTTGCCTTTAAGTGAAATGAAAGAACAGAGCATATAGCACGAGAAGAAAAAAGACAAGAAGGTCATTGTAGAGAATCTTAACCAAATTATGAACTTTTAGACATCAAAACAGTCTATTTTAAGAGCACAGAGTAATTAGAGGTACTCACAATGGTTTTCATAAATGTTAAGGGGATACAAATTGGAATGAAGTCAAATTTACTATTTTCAGATGATAGGATAGTTTACATAAGTGATCCAAAACTACGTGCAAACTCCTACAGCTGAGAAACTCCTTCAGCAGAGTATCAGGATACACAATTAACTCAAAAAAAAAAAATCAATAGCCCTACCATATACAGATGATAAAGGGGCCAAAATAGCCACAAAGAACATAAAATATCTCAGGGTAAGGCTAACCAATCTTGCCAAAAATCAATCTACAGTATTTATCCCTAGTAAACAAATGGACTTTGGAGCCCATTCCACATAGTGGAATACTCCCTCAGCCTAGACACAAGGGAAAGGGCCTGGACACTGCTCCAAATAATATGACAGATTTTGAAGAGCCCCAGGGAAGGCCTCACCCTCCCTGAGAAGCAGAAAGAAGATTGGATGGGGGTTGGTGGAGGCAACAGGGTAGAAAGGGAGGGTGACAGAACTGAGATTCATATGTAAAGCAAACTTGTTTCTAATTTAAATTTAAAAATTATATATAAATATTAAGTTAAAATTTAGTGCTATTTTGATCTCAGTATCCATTCAGTTTGGTTATAATTCACAATTAGAGATCTCATTGGAAGACAAAATGGAATAAAACACTGTATGAACTTGTTAAAATTGCTTTGTACTTGTAAAAATTAATGTTCAATGTCACTTATAAGAATTTGGGTAAAAGATGTATCTACAATCTTACCACAGGAAACTTATTGTGAATATTTCTCAACTTTTGTCTTACAACTCTCTTAACAAAGACAGTTACTTTAATATGACTAATTTTACTAAAGTAGAGCTCTTGTGAAAAAGAGAGTAAAATAATCATTTTCATTGTCTTATCATCATATATTATATGATAGTATCAGAGAAGAGTTCAGTGAGAGGTCATTCTTCCATGGCTGAGAAAACATTGCTATTAATTTCTATATCATTGGATTGTAAACTAATGGGGGAAAAAAGCCATCCCCAGAAACACCTGGACACCTTTAATTACTTTTGTATTATGAATAAAATATATTATAAAGAAAACAAAGAGAAATTAGAAACTATGAAATGTTGTGTGATACAGATGACAAGCAGGGAATTGGGCAAGAAATTTATTTAACAATTGAACAAATATTGAGTACTTCCCACCCCCTCTCCTACTCACTGCCTGTGACATCACAATTACTACTTTATAAAAAGTATCATCAAAGTCTTCTGTTTAACATTGACTAATTCCTAAATTTAACCATAGGGTCTTATTGTAATTTTTCAAATTAGTCTTCATTCTTATCAACTGTTATTCTGATTTTAAATTTAAACTGAGATCATCAATAAGGGAAGAAAGCCTTATTTTAATCAAATACTTAGGCCAAATATGGAATGCACATTATTTTCAGGAACACAGAATGTAGATTAGTGGATAGCCTCTCACAGTCTCTGAGAAATTCCCCAGAGTGTAAACCCTACTATCACTCAATGGGGCATGCACAAGCATCCATGTCCATCTGCAAACTGGTGCTTCTATCATTATGTAACTAAAGCATTCAGTGCTCTATCTTGAGTCAGCAAGCAGGGTTTTGTTTTTAACTTGGTTTTTTTTATTTATTTTTATTTAATTTTATACAACAAAGTCTAATTAAATGAAAACAAACATTTATACACAATATTTGGGAATTTGGGCGTCGTTCTTTCCAAACTACTTCCTGCTGGTAAGGGGTGCTGTCTTGGGGGATTCGAAGAAGATTCAGATATCCTAGCTGTAGTCTGCAGGGCTGTTTTGTCCAGCTGTTTTGAATGTAGGATCAGCTTGTACTCTGTTTCAGGCGGTCTGGCATGATCAAACCACATTAGTCTGGAAGGAATCCACATCTTTTCATTTTCTGTGGAAACAAAAATTGAAATACTTTTCCCCAGTAACTTGTTCTTCAACTTAAATTTTGGAGTCAAAGCGTTTTTTTTTTTTTTTTTTTTTTTTTTAATTTATTATTTTACATGTCGATCCCAGTTCCTCTCCCTCCCTCCCGTCCTCCGTCCCCTCCAGCCCTCCCTCCCTCCTTCCCTCCCTTTTGCCCTCTCTACCCTCTCCCATGCACTTTAACACCCTCCCCTCCCAACCCCCCACCACAATACCGTATGTAGGGGAATGCCATCCAGTTGGGGTCATGTAGATCTGACAGGTCCTATGAAGTAGGGACTAGGGCTTCTCTCTTATGTCTAGAATAAGGCAGTTATCCCTCCATGGGGGATATGTTTGCAAAGTCCTTTTGTGCACCAGGGATACATCCTGGCTCCACTGTCTGAGGTCTCTTAGACTGCTCAGACCTTCTGGCTGAGACCCATATTCACGGGGGTCCGAGTCAGTCCCCTCTTGGCTTCCCAGCTATCAGTCTAGTGGCCCTTAGCTCCTCCTTGTTCAGGTAAGCTGTCTCTATGTACTTCTACCGCATGGTCTTGTCCTCTCCATCTGCTATTGGGTTCTAGTTCGACTCAGTGTTTATGTATGGGTGTTTGCTCCTGTTTTCAACAGGCATTAGTTGAGGACTCCATGGAGAAGTTAGTTATTGATCTCACTCTCCGGGAAGGGCATTTAGGATAGCCTTTCCACGGGAGCTGAGATTGTTGGTTGGGAGCAGTCTTGTAGTTCCCTCGACCTTTCTTTGTGTTCAATTTTATCTTCAAACCAATATTGGCTCCCTCTTTTATGTTCTCTCTCTGTGTCTCTCTCTGTCTCTCTCTGTCTCTCTCTCTCTCTCTCTCTCTCTCTCTCTCTCTCTCTCTCCTATTTTCCATTCCTAACCAGGCTCAATCCTCCTGGTCCCACATGCCTTCCTCTCCTCCCTCTCATTTTCTCCTACTTCTCTCTCCATTAGCTGTCCTCCCCCACTTTACCTGAGGTCTGGGGGACTTGTCCCTTCCCAGTTATATGAATCTCTTAGAATACAACTTGTATCCTAGTTCCTCTGGTGATGTGAATTATAGGCTGGTGATCATTTGATCTAGTTCTAAAATCCATATATGAGTGAGTACATACTGTGTTTCTCTTTTTGTGACTGGGTTACCTCATTCAGGATGGTTTCTTCAAGTGCCATCCACTTGCCTGCGAATTTCAAGATACCATTATTTTTTTCTGCAGAGTAGTATTCCATTATGTAGATGTGCCACATCTTCATTAACCATTCTTCAATTGAGGGGCATCTAGGTTGCTTCCAGGTTCTTGCTATTACAAGTAGTGCTGCTATGAACATAGTTGAACAGATGTCTTTGTTGCATTGATGTGAATCCTTTGGGTATATGCCTAAGAGGGGGATTGCCGGGTCCTGTGGTAAACTAATTCCCATTTTCCTGAGGAACCTCCATACTGATCTCCAAAATGGCTGTATGAGTTTGCACTCCCACCAGCAGTGGAGGAGTGTTCCACTTTCTCCACATCCTCTCCAACATAAGTCACCACTGGTGTTTCTAATTTTAGCCATTCTGGCAGGGGTAAGATGGTATCTCAAAGTTGTTTTGATTTGCATTTCCCTGATAGCTAAGGATGTGGAGCATTTTCTTAAGTGTCTTTTAGCCTTTTTGATTTCCTCCATTGAGAATTCTTTCTTCAGTTCTGTACCCCATTTTTTAATAGGGTTATTTGGTGTTTTGTTGACTAGTTTCTTGAGTTCTTTGTATATTTTGGAGATCAGCCCTTTGTCGGATATAGGATTAGTGAAAATCTTTTCCCAGTCAGTGGGCTGCCGTTTGGTCTTGTCAACTGTGTCCTTTGCCTTACAGAAGCTTCTAAGTTTGAAGAGGTACCATTTATTAATTGTTTCTTTCAGTGTCTGTGCCCCTGGAGTTATGTTCAAGAAGCGGTCTCCTATACCAATTTGTTCAAGGGTACCTCCTACTTTCTCTTCTAAGAGGTTCAATGTGGCTGGATTGATGTTGAGGTCTTTGATCCATTTGGACTTGAGTTTTGTGCATGGCGACAGACATGGGTCTATCTGCAGTCTTCTACACAACCTCATCCAATTGTGTCAGCACTATTTGTTGAAGATGCTGTCCCTGCTGCATTGTATAATTTTAGCTGTTTTGTTGAAAATCAGGTGTTCATAGGTGCGTGGATTAATATCAGGATTTTCAATTCGATTCCATTAGTCTACTTGTCTATTTTTATGCCAATACCAGGCTGTTTTCAGAACTATAGCTCTGTAGTAGAGCTTAAAGTCAGGAATGGTGATGCCTCCTGAAGTTTTTTTATTGTATAGGGTGGTTTTGGCTATCCTGGGTCTTTTGTTTTTCCATATAAACTTGATTATTATCCTTTCAAGGTCGGTGAAGAATTGTGGTGGGATTTTAATGGGGATTCCAATGAATCTGTAGATTGCTTTTGGTAAGATTGCCATTTTTACTATGTTTATCCTACCTAACCAAGAGCATGGGAGGTCTTTCCATTTTCTGGTATCTTCTTTAATTTCTTTCTTTAGAGTCACAAAGTTCTTATTATATAGATCTTTTACTTGTTTGGTAAGCATTACACCAAGATACTTTATGTTGCTTGTGGCTATTGTAAAGGGTGATGTTTCTCTGATTTCTTTCTCTGCCTTTTTGTCTTCTGAAAAAAATAGGGCTACTGATTTTTTTGAGTTTATCTTGTATCCTGCTAGTTTGCTGAAGGTGTTTATCAGCTGTAGGAGTTCCCTGGTAGAGTTTATTGGGTCGCTTATGTAAACTATCATATCATCTGCAAATAGAGACAGTTTGACTTCTTCCTTTCCAATTTGGATGCCCTTGATCTCCTTTTGTTGGTAATTCATGCATTTAAAGATGACGATTCTGTCAAGTGCCCTAAGAAATGAGTCAGAAGGAGGTCCTGAATGCTGTGACTAAGCAGCTTCTAGCCTGCATGCTGTGAATAAGGGGTCTGCAATATAAAACACTTGTGAGAAATCTCCAAGGTACTTTGTTCTGACAAGGACCCTCACTCAATTATTGTCAAGGTTCTCTTTAAACATCAATTAAGGGTAGACAAAGAAGTGCAACCTAATAATCTAAAACATTTTACAGATTAGGATTGAGCCAATATAACAGGTGAAGATTTTCAAAACTAAGAACCAGGATTTAGATGAGAGCATTTAATTCAGTGATGGTCCATATAAATAATTTTTTGTGGCCTATTTGAGAGAAACGTGACAGGGCATTTATAGAAACTAGGGAGAAAGTATCAAAGTAACTATTGTATGGTCCTAAGGCCATACCAAGCCATTGGTGTTAGGTGTATCATATAGTTACATAAATTTAAATTTTTTGCTTAATATAGATTATAATACAGTACACTGATGGGAGATGCCATTATGTATATATGTTTCTCCTACTAGTTAATGAATAAAGCACTGTTGACTAGGAGACAAGAAGGAAAGAGGAAGTAGGAAGGAGTCAACATGGAGAGACTGGGGAGACGAGATGCTGGCCCCTTTCCCTGGTAAGAAGACCATGTGGAAATACATAGATTAACACAAATGGGTTAATACTTAAGACAGAGCTAGCCGGTAAGAAACTAGTACCGGGCCAATAGCATTATATCAAATACAGAGTCTCTGTGTGTTAATTGGGGCTGATGCGGCGGTGGGACAAGACCGGCAGCAGGCAGAAAAACCATATTCCTTACATATGGCGCCTTCGTGGCTAATAAGAACTTCCACTTAAAATTTAACAAAAGCTTAAAAAAGGGTTTTAAAACAAAACAAAACAAAACAAAAAAACAGAAACAAGCAAGGTTTCTGGGTAGCAACATTTTTCTCGGTTGGACTCTGATTTGCAAGAGACAAGCAGATATTTACGCAGCTCCTTTAAGATTCCTAACTCAGCATAAGCGGCAAAAAAATACAAGGCTTTAAAAAAGCACTGCTAACAATTTATTGGTGTTTATGAGAGCTGGCAATGGCAGTGACCACATCTCCAAGCCAGCAGCATGCTGCTGGATATCAGCTTAGACCAAGACAGTGAGCACAGCTCTCAGTGCTGGCAGTAAAATAGCCTCTGCCATCTTGGATAGATTGCGGCTAACACAGCTATGATTTTCATTTTAGCAATGTTGTTGTTTACCAAATAAAGACTCATGGCCAGAAAAAGATAAAGATTTACAGTAAAGACAGATTCACATTAAGAAAAAGTACTAAAGGTTTACAGTGTGTTCTAAAATATATGTAGACTTGAGAGAGAAAAAGAGTAAAATGGTTTTAAAAAACGCAGGGGAGTGCTGAGTGTGGTGGCACACGCCTTTAATCCCATCACTAGAGAGACAGAGGCAAGCAGATCTCTTATGATTTCAAAGTAAACCTGGCATTTAGAGTGAATTCCAGGACAGATAAAAGTTACAGAGAAACCCTGTCTCAAAAAAAAAAAAAAAAAAAAAAAAAAAAATAGAAGTAAAAGAAACAGAGTATAAAAAAGCCACATAAAGATGGAAAGCACAGAAAAACTGTGGATACTATATGCTATTCTGTTGTCTTTAAATTGTTTGACTGCTGAGGAAAAACAACAACTGATAAAGGAAATGCTCCTGGATTAATTCAAATCATATATTTTAAAAATACTTTGACTCAAAATTTTAAGTCTAAGGACAAGTTACTGGGGAAAAGGATTTCTATTTTTGTTTCCACAGAAAATAAAAAGCTGTGGATTACTTCCAGACTAATGTGGTTTGAGCAAGCCAGACCCCCTGACACATAGTACCAAATGATCCTACATTCAAAACAGCTGGACAAAGCAGCCTTGCAGACTACAACCAGGATTTCTGCATCTTCTTAGGATCCCCATGACAGTGCCCCTATCAGCAGGAAGTAGTTTGGAAAGAATGATGCCCAAATTCCCAAATATTGTTTATAAATGTTTGTTTTCATTTAAATGGACTTGGTTATAAATGGGTAATGATCACAGCCAATTCTTTTTAAAGGTAAAAAGGAAATTATGGTATAGATATGAATACTTTGTTTTGGAATGGATTTTTGTTTATAGATACAATTTACGGTCAATTTTATGATATGTATATTTCTCCTTTGTTTAGGTATTGTGTTTATATAGCTCTTTTAGAAATATAATGTTTATTGTAGTACAAATTATAAATAGTTACCTATAATAGTCAAAATTTATAGTATTAGGTTTTCTAGATATATAGAGATGTATTTGAGATAGGCATTCTTCAAACCTTTCAAAGACCTACAGAATATGGCATTTAAAATGGTTTAGGGTTTTTCTTGACAATGAAACACAATTGCTCCTGGCAATACCACCTGCACCAGAAAGGAAGATGGAAGATGGACATCAAAGAAATGTGTTATGAAGTTTGCTTTCAATATAGCAAGACTAGCCATTTGGACAAGATACTGCTCTTGTCTGGACTGTTTGACTTTGTGATGTATAAACTGGACATGCAGGACCCACAGAAAAGTGACTACTGATTCAAGATGGACATTGGTACAGAGATCCTGCTTCAAGGAAGAGTCTGCCAGACAGTCTGCAGGACACAGAGAAAAGTGACTAACATACGGCCAATACAAGAATACAGTTTAAAGTTTCCTACTTTACTGAAGAGTCTGCCAGACACACTATGGCCTATGGGCTGAAGATGAAAGATTACTCTGTCATTTCTAGAGTTTATATACTATCCTTCTGTTGTCTTTGAAGGAATTGAAGACAGATAGTTATGGTTATAGTTTTCCTTAGTTAGGATTAAAGATAAGTTACATACAGGACTTTAGACTCACAAATATAGGATAAATTATAGAATAGTTTCTTTTAATCTTGATAAATGTTAATGGACTAAATATTGTTAACTGTGATTCTTATTTGATAACGGTTGTATGATATATTTTGCTATGTTAAGGTTAAAACCCTTCTTTTTATTTAGACAAAAAAGAGAAAATGATGGGAGATGCTATTATGTATATATGTTTCTCATACTGATTAATGAATAAATCACTGTTGGCCAATAGGAAAGGAAGATAGGAGGGACTAGGAGACAAGGAGGAAAGAGGAAGGAGGAAGGAGGAATCAACATGGAGAGACTGGGGAGACGGGACGCTGGCCCCTTTCCCTGGTAAGAAGACCATGTGGAAATACATAGATTAACACAAATGGATTAATACTTAAGACAGAGCTAGCCGATAAGAAACTAGTACCGGGCCAATAGCATTATATCAAATACAGAGTCTCTGTGTTAATTGGGGCTGGCGCGGCAGCGGGATAAGACCAGCAGTGGGCAGAAAAACCTTACTCCTTACAGTACACTCTACCTGGAAATTTTTAAAAACTCAGTTTTGTGGGATTTTTATATACACAAAAAAATTTAATCAATTCTAAAACATAAAAGTATAAAATTTGTATAAGGAAACTCAAAGGTTTTCTGCTTACCAATATATCCAATTGAGAGATGCATAACATTCATTCACATCCTTCTAGTTTTTTATTTTGTCTTTGCAAATTGCCTTCACTATAACCTTTTTCTTTTAATTTGGAGGTATGTAATACTGACTACTCTTATTTCCATCCCAGCTCTGTGGAAATAAAAACACACATACCATCTTTTTCCCAGGAAGATATAGATTTGATAGCTTATTTCTGGATTATGAAAACTTTATCTTGAGAACCACTTAGCTCACCCTTTTCTGTATTTATAATGTTCTGTTGGACAAAACTGTACTGTTTGTTTCAAATGCCATTGTCATCATGTGTCTTTCTGTTTCCATTTCTACCATCCCATAAAAACTTCTTATTGCTGAAAACAATTTCTTAACTCATAGTGTTCATTTTTGTTGTCTACATTTAATAGTCTGTTGCATAACCAATAAAAGTAACTTTCTTTGTGACTTTTTATATGAAATGTCTGTTTTAAAATTCTATACAACATATAGAGACATGTTAAGCTCTAATGCTTAGTTTTCAAGAACACACACCCAATTCTACATCACTCCATTTCTTGACTTGTATGAACCAGTTTGGCTGGCCGCACGGATACCATCTGTGCTCACTATTAACAATCTCACTGTAATAACAGGGACAAATACAAGACTTAGAACTTGTTGTACCTGTACCAAAGAGGTACTCCACTGAAGTTAATGTTTTCAAGAATTCTAGTTTTGTGTCAACTGTATTCTCGTTTTTGAAACATACTCTTTAATTCAACCTGCTTAAATTATGCACAAACTTTGAAGTACTTTTGTTGTCCAGCTTTACTTTCTATGACACATATTTATCTATTCTTTTTTAATAACATGTTCACATTAGAATAACATATCACAAGCTTCATATTCTGAGTAGATTATACTCTTTTGAGAAGGACAACTTCTTTTTTTGATGCATGCACTATATCATCTAGGATTGTGGTAAGTGTATGGTAATTATAATAATATGTGGCATATTTGTAGTGATAAATTTATATGTTAATTACTAAGACACAGAGGTGTCCAGTAATGTTTTACATCATATAAGTTGACATTGACTATATAAGTAAAACTACTATTTTCTTTATAGTAGTTTAGGCAATAGACAAGTAAAATAAAAACAATTTAAATTTAAAAGAAGAAATATCCAATGTAAATTGTAAAGACTGGAAAAGAAAAATAGAAAAGATGAGTGGAATTTATTGGGATATGAATTTATTAGAGCTTACATATTGAGAAGAAAATTAATTGTGATGGAGAAGTCATAGTTGTAATAACAAATCATGGCTGTGGTTATGGGAACTTATTCACATATGTGTGAATCGGGAAGTAGAAGGAGGGAAATGTCACAACCCGGCTAATTTCTTCCTCCTGTCTTATGAGTTCAGGACCTATGTGATGGTTACATCTATTTCAGAACAGGTCTTCCTCCCTTAGCTAATATACTCTGGAAACACTCTCAAAGATAACAAAAAGTGTACCTCACAACTATCCAGGTCTGCTCCCAGCTACCCAGATGCGCCTCACTACCATCCAGGTGTGCCTCACATCTACCCAGGTGTACCCTACAGCCATCCAGGTGTGCCTCACAACTCTTAGTTATTTCTCATTACAATTAAGTTGTTAATAAAAACAAAAAAAAGCACTACATCCTCCAAATGATAATTGTCTGTAATACAGTATTACTACATAATTATTTATTGAACTTATGTACAAGAGTTTTGCAATGACTTTGTTAATTGTCCTTTATGTGTGCCTGTCTGGCAGAAGCTGTGGGTGGTAAAATACAGATAAATAGGGAGAAAAATTTGGAGGGTTTTATTTAGAAAGAATTTGAAGACCTACAGAAGAAAATAAAATATAAGAGGGTATCTATCATCTGTGTATATGTGATGGAACTCCCTTAGACACATATTGACAGTTTTGTTGCCAGTAAATAAGCTTCAAGGAAGTTAATTCCATCTTAATAGCTTTGAACTACTAAGGTATGAACCTGCTGATGAATTTCTAACTTGATGGCTGTATTGGGTAGTTACAAATGGTGATAATAGGTAGGGTCTCATTATAAAATTGTTAAGTCACTATTGAGATACGTCTTAGGTGGATATACAGTCCCAGAGGCCCTTCCTATACTACACAGAGAGGAAAAGAACCTATTATTCCTCATACCTTTACTGCCATGATTTTCTGGACATGAGGACAAGCAAATAAATTCTGGTACATCTGAACCATGAGTCAGAAGGCATTTTTTTCTCTGGTTAAGTTGTCCCATCAGGAATTTTGATCACACCAATAAAACTGTAGCAGTATAACTATTGCACAGCAATTCTATATACATGAGGTCATGCTGGGAAGTTATTCTAGACAAGGCCATCCATCATGGTAAGAATAGCTAGGGAGAATGTGGCATGGAAGCATCATGAATATGCAGCCATCAGAGACATGACAATAATGTCATGAATGCCTCTTTAAAAGTATTATTTGGAGATGATGAGATGATTCTGTGTGTGAGCACCCTTACTGAGGATATGAATACTTGCCTAACACTTACCCAATATACATACAAAAACCCAGGCATAGCTGTCTGTGTGGCTATACCCCTAGCATTGGTGGGTAGATGCAGATATTTTGCTGACAGTGCATCTTAGAAGAACCAAAAGTCTAGCACAGGGACAGACCTTGCATCATGTCTACAGAGCAGAGAATAAAAGAAAAATACAATTCCTTTCCCTAATCTTGACTTGTGCCTGCCCTAGCTTGAACATTTGTACACTGACTTCCATAGATATATACAAGAAACACACACTTACACGTGCATATGAAAATAAAAATAAAAAACTATGGCACTTAAGATTAACTTCCTTAAGAAAATCACAGTTAAACAAAAACCTCTATGAACAGAAAGCATAATTTTAATTAAAATTGTAATATTATAAAATATGTGTGTGGATATATTTGTGTGTATATACATATGAGGGCATGTTTGTGCACATACAAATTCTGCTTTATTTCTTGTTAGTTACTGCTTAATGTGCCAGACTAGCTAGCTCATGAACTCAGAGGCATTGTCTTGTCTCTGCCTCTCATCAGGTTCTAGGTCAACTTGAATTACAGACACAGACCAAGTTTGGCTTTAAAGAGTTCTGGAAGTCTAAATTCATGACATGTTTCATTGCAAATTCTCTGACCATGAGTCGAGATCCTAGTCTCATCATGTAAGTCTTCAATAAACAAAATCACTATATTAAGGACAAGAAAATCAGTAGTGTTTTTTGAAATAAAATCTATTCCTTTTCCTGTTATGAGAGTACATCTATAGATCTCAACTAGTAAAAGCAACAATACTGTAATGATAAGAATACACATGGAGAAAACAATATATTTAATGACAAAACCAGATTTTTCCAATATGTATCTACAAATCCAGCCCTACAGAAAGTATTGGAAGGAAAACTTCAACCCAAGGAAGTTAACTACGTGCACAAAGATGTAGGCAACAGATAATCTAACTACACCAGAAACTAAGGGTAATTCAGGACAAATATATTCATAATACCACTGCTGACAACAAACCTAAATCAAACAAGCATCAACAATCAATGGTCCTTACTCACCCTCAACATTAATGGTCTTAACTCACCTATAAAAAGACACAGGCTAACAGAATGGATATGAAGACAGAATCCATCCTTCTGCTGCATACAAGAAACACATCTAAGTATCAAAGATAGACATTACCTCAGGGTAAAGGGTTGGGAAAAGATAGTCCAATCATATGGAACCAAGAAGCAAGCAGGTGTGGCTATCCTAATATATAACAAGTTAGACTTCAAATCAAAATTAATCAAAATAGATGAAGATGGTAATTTTGTATTCATCGCAGGAGAAATCCATCAACACAAAGTCTCAGTCTTGAACATCTATGCCCCAAACACAAAGGCACCCACATTCATAAATGAAATGCTACTAAAACTCAAAGCTCACATAACACCTCACACACTTATAGTGGGAGACTTCAACACACCACTCTCACCACTAGACTGGACCACCAGACGCTCAAAAAAGAAACGAAAGAATTAACAGAAGTTATGTCTCAACTGGGTTTAACAGACATCTTAGAATATTCCAACCAAACACAAAAGAATATACCTTCTTCTCTGCTCCACATGGAACCTTCTCTAAAATTGACCACATACTAGGTTGATGGGAGATGTCATTCTGTAAATATGTTTCTCATACTGGTTAATGAATAAATCACTATTGGCCAACAGGAAAGCAAGAGAGGAAGGACTAGGAGACAAGGAGGAAAGAGGAAATAGTAGGGAGGAGCCAACACGGAGAGACTGGGGGTGACCAGACACCAGCCCCACTCCCTGATAAGATAAGACCACGTGGAAATACTTAAATTAATAGAAATTGGTTAATACTTAAGACAGCGCTAGCTGATAAGAAACAAGTAACTGGCCAACAGCATTACATCAAATACAGAGTTTTGATGTGTTATTTGGGGCTGGCTCAACAGCAGGAAAAGACCCGCAGAGGGCAGAAAAACCTATTCCTTACACTAGGTGGCATAACAAACCTCAACAGATAAAAGAGAATTTGAATAGTCCCCTGTATCTTATCAGACCACCATGCTTTAAAATTGGAATTCAACAACAACACAAATTGCAGAAAACCTGCAAACTCATGAAAACTGAACAATGTGCAATAGCACCACATCTGGGTCAAGGAAGAAATAAAAAAGTAATTAAGGACTTTCTAATATTCAACTAGAATGAGGACACAACATATCCGAACTTATGGGACACCTTGAAAGCGGTGCTATGAGGGAAGTTCATTGCACTAAGTGCCCATATGAAGAAAACAGAGGATAGTCACATAAGAGAATTAACAGCACCACTGAAAGCCTTAGAACAAAAAGAAGCAAACTCACCCGGAGGTGGCGAATGGGAAGGGTGGGTGGTCAGGGTGCATGTGATGGGGAGAGAGGGTAAAAGGGATGGAGGGAAGGGATGGAGGGAGGGAGGATGGGAAGGAGAGGGAACTGGGATCAGTATGTAAAATAATAAATTAAATAAAAAATTAAAATAAAATTGCTGCAAAAAAGAATTCCTATTAATAAACAATACATACTTCTCCTTCCCTGTCTTCCACAATAATCTCTTTCTGTTTTTCTATTTTCTGAATTTACTCAGGTTATGTTCTTCAGATACATATTAGTACCTAAATATTTTGAGCTAGAAAGATCAAGTGGAAGAGTACATGTGGCATTTGGCTTCCTGAGTCTGGTTTGCTTCACACCATGTGAACTTTTTTAGTGCATCCATTTACATGTAGAATTCATGATTTCATTTTTTTACAGCTAAATAGTAGCCTGTTGTGTATATGTAACACGTTTTCATTATCTATTTGGCAGTTGGGAGGACATTTATGTTGTTTCCATTACCTAGTTACTGTGACTAGAAAAGCAATGAATGTGTCTGAGCAAATAGTATGCTGGGACCTTTGGGTATATATCTACCTGAATCTAAGGCCCAGGGATTTTTGCAGAAGATAAGAAGGAAAGATTTTAAGAGCCAGAGGAAGAGGGTTTACTGTAAGAGTGTGTCTGCTAGAAATGTTGAAGCTATACCCATAAAATCTTACCAACATTTCTGCCTAAATGTGACCTGTACAAAATCAACTTTGATAAATATGTTAATGTTCATGGTGGAAAGCTCACGAGTGTCAATTCTAAACAAAGAGTGACAGCAAAAAAAAAAAAAAAAAAAAAAAGACACAAATTTTCATATGTTCCTCAAGGATAAGGATCTTTTGTTGGCTTCAGAGAGCTTAAATGAAACTATACTTCATGTCTACATGTTTATGTTTTGAAGTATCTAAAGGTTTCATTTAGCAGGGATTGTATTTAAGCAATAAAAGAGGAAAAGAATAGAAATCACACTCTTTACATTTTTATAATACAGTTCAAAAATACATATATCAATTAAACAAAACCTTACCAAATATATCTAGTTTAGCATAAAGCTGGGTCATATGATCTGTAACTTTTATGCTATATACCCAACTAAGTTATGGATCAACAGATGTTAAAGCATTTCCTGCTGTAATGGTAAAATCAGCTTGGTTTATAAGTTTAGCAGTAAAGATTTATAGAAATCCTTAAAACTAATGTTCACTATGAAGATTTGACATGAAATACTAGTCTGATTGTGCCTGTAGGGTTGGCTTCTGGATTGAGTTGAAAATTGATTTAGGGCTCTCAGCACACTGTGGACAGCATCACTCCCATGGCAAATGGCTCAGAGCTGCATAGAAACCTTATGATCCAGAGTGAGCCAGAAAAAAATGTGATAGTCTAAGGTTTCTTTCCAAGTCCTTGCTAGAATTCCTGCCCTGAGTTTGTTTTTTTTTTTTTTTTTTTTTTTTTTTTTTTTTTTTTTTAAGATAATGGACTATGAACTAGAAGTGTAAACCAAATAATAAAACCTTTCTCTCATCTTCTGAGGGGGGTAAGGGGAGAGGAGAAGAGGAGACAGGAAAAGAAGAGAGGAGAGGGAAGGAGAGGAGAGAACGTACAGTTAACTAATGAATGTTAACAGCAGGAAAGGTATCTGCCCCAGAGAGGAGCACAATTGTTTGTCCAATACTAAATGGACAGTCCTGAAAAATATAACTACAAGTGAATTTATACAGATGGAACCATTTGTATTAATGTATTTAGGAGCATTTTGCACAATAATTAAAGAAAATATTGCATAAATTTGCAAGAGTGCAAGGAGGGATTACATTGGAGGATTTGAGGGAAGAAAAGGAAGGGGAAGATGGTGCAACTATAATCTCAAAGAAAAATAAAGGGAATAATGGTGATGATACAGCCTTTACTTTGTTGAAAAGATTCCATTTGTTCACATTATTTCATTCCTTTATTTTGCCTTAAATATAATATATTAAAATGTAATATACATAGGAGACTTTTTAATATGGTGTTTGATAAGTAAGCTTTATTTGAATAAACATCTAACTGTAATAGTACCAATATGAAGACTTGTATCAGCCATAATACATACTAAGTCACTGATTATCCATTATGTCACTCCTTTGAGTGTAAATTTTTTTTTGTTTTTTTCATTCAAAAACCTCCTTCAAAAATAACCTTTGAACTAGTGCAGAATGTCATTAAGCATGAGTAATGTGGTCTCTGGTGCTCCTGCCACCACTTAAGAGTCCCTGAGCAAATGGTAATGTTCCTCTGATAACTTTTTTTGGTTTTTGTTTTTTTTTTTTGTTTTGTTTTGTTTTGTTTTTTGTTTTGTTTTGTTTTTTTCAGTTTAACTATGAATTTTTTAATTTATTTTATATAACAAAGTCCAATTAAATGAAAACAAACATTTATACACAATATTTGGGAATTTGGGCGTTGTTCTTTCCAAACTACTTCCTGCTGGTAAGGGGCACTGTCATGGGGGATTCAAAGTTTTTTTTTTTTGTTTTGTTTTTTTTTTTTTTTTTTTTTTTTTGGCTGTGCTACTCTATCCCAGTACAAAACAAAAATAAGTACCTTGTTTTACAAATATATGATTGATTTTCATTTTTTAAATGAGACAAAACAATTACATTTTTTAATCCCTGTGACTACAATGCCATGACTAACACAATCTAGTTTTAAGTGACAAATGTAGTGTCTTAGTTATGTTTGCTATTGCTGTGATGAAAGACCATGACAAAACAGCATAGGGAGGAAAGGGCTTTATTGGCTTATATGTTCACAGTGTAGTTCATCAATGAAGGTTTAGTAATTCACGCAGAGCAGACACTTGGAAGTGGGAGCCAATGCAGAAGGCATGAAGGAGTGCTGATTATTGGCTTGTGACCCATGTCTTCCTCAGCATGCTTTCTTGAAGAAAACAGGACCACCAGACCAGGTATGGCACAATCCACAATAGGCTAGGCTCTTTATCCATCAATCACTAATTAAGAAAATGCCCAGAGCTGCTAGCTGCAGGCCTGCCATGCTGGAGTGCTGAGGGCTCACCCGGCAGCAGAAGTGGCATCCGCAGATTGGCTGAAGGGACCAAGGAGCAGGAGGAGGCAGTGGCAAGGCCTGCAGGCCACATGGCTGCAGCTCTGGGCAGTGACAAGCCAGGCCCTGAGGCGAGGTAGCCGCTGCTGCAGATACAAAACTCCAGCCAGAGCTAGTTAGAACCTCTGGCCCATGGGAAACCCCAGCAGGGCTTCCTCTCCAGCCACTTCACCCAGGACCGGAGTTGCCAGCTCATGCTCCTGAAGACTCTAGAGATGAACCCGTATGTCAAACTTCTACTGGATGGTATGAAACACTCAGGCTGTGCTGTTAACGGAGGGAGACACTTCTCTTGTGAAGACTGTGATGGAAACTTCAGCGGAGGGTTTGAGGCTTCAACATCTCAGATTGTTTTGTGCCAGAATAACATCCAAAATCAGGCTCTTATGAGCAGAGTCATCACCCACAAACTCATCCACGTGTTCGATCTTTGTCGGGCTCGTGTCCACTGGTTTACCAATGTCAGACATTTGGCATGCTCAGAGATCCGAGCCTCAAGCCTCAGTGGGGACCGTTCGCTTGTGAATGAAATCTTCAGGTTGCATTTTGGATTAAAACAACACCATCAGACCTGTGGTGGGACAGAGCTGTCCTTTCCATTTTGGCTGTTCAGAACATCAACAGAGAAGAGGCCCAGAAGGCTGTGGATGACGTTTTTAAGTCTTGTTTCATTGACCGTGAGACTTTGGGCAGGATCCCACATACTAAGATGTATGCCGAGTAAGCTCACAGGGACTTTCAGAAACGCCATCGCTATTACTCAAACATATGAAGATGGTGGCGGTTTGTATCCCTGAGCTTCAGGACCAGGAGGGAACACACAAAAGTGTACAACGTAAATAACCAGGCACTGCCAGAAAGTTCAGGAGGTGAAATGTTCTCAGATACAGAATGTATACAATGTAAATCTTTTCAAACACAGAATGTATACAATGTAAATATTCTCAAGGCAGAATGTATACAATGTAAAAGTTATCAGCACAGAATGTATACAATGTAAATGTTCTCAGGTAAAAAGTGTATACAATGTAAATGATCCGTTAGTCACCATGCCTCCAGAATGTATACAGTGTGATTGATGGGTTAGATACCATGGATCCAGAATGTATACCATGTAAATGATTGTTTGGCATGGGATCCAGAATGTATACAATGTAAAAAGTGCAGAAGATGCTGGTTTTAGTATTTTGACTACAAAAAAATAAATACGGCAAAAAAGGAACTCCTTTAACTTCAAGGCAAAAATTGGATCTTTATAGCTAGTCATTTAATAAATAAGGTAAATGAATGACATTTTTGTATTTTCCACAGTATACTTGCCTGTTTAATGCTTTAGTTTTATAATTTGTAATTTTTATTACATGAGATTATTTTAAATTTGATTATAGAATCTGTAAAGCATGCGCCTGTGTGATAGTGGTGGGAGAGCAAAGTTAGTATTTATTTACAATGAGATTATCACATTATAGGACATTTGTGAAATATTGTCATGATTAAAATGCAAAGAATGAAAGTTGGGGATGAGTTTTAAAAAAAAAAGCCCTATAACCTTGCCTACAGCATGATGTTCTTGACTGAGGTTCCTTTCTCTAAGGTGACTTTAGCATGTGTCACGCTTACATAAGAAACTTTATTTTGAGAATAAATTTAAGCAAATTTGACAATCTCAGGTAACTTTACTTTGAAGTTGAAAATATAAACATATTACCTAGTGTCACAGTAATTTAAAATAATTGCCATGATCAATGCATCATTTATGAACACATATATGGGAAGGACATATTTGTGCAGAGAAACAGCAGTGTGATAGTTTAATGCAGATTTATGCCTGCAAAATGATGGGATGTAAATAAATGTACATTGTATTGTATGAAAATTAACTAAAAAGCAAGTTGCTCTGGGGAAGCCCTACACAGGCATTATTATCATGTCCATAATGAGTTTTGCACTTATGTCCTCGACTTATTCATTAGTTAGTAGTTCTTTTCAAGAGCGAACTAATAAGCATTTTCTTCATTTTTTATTGAAATATAATTTTTACAAGAATATTTCACTTTCTTTTTTAATGTAGTTTGTACCCCCCTTCCTCCTGTGTGTATCTTCACTGTAGCAGAATGTTCCTGAACAAAGACTGTTTTTGCTGAGTGTGGTGTTTATGTAGCTGCACACAGTAAAGCTTGCAATAACCACAGAAGCCTCTAGACATAATGCTCTAAATACACATCCAGATATATTTCTCCAAGGCTTTTTTTTTAAACTGAGAAAATTTATTCAGTGACCTTGTAACTATTGTATGTCATTTTGAACTTAAAATATCTGAAGCTGCTTCTTTAACTTCAGTTCAAATGTTTCTCCAAGCTCCACACCAATTACAGCTCATCAAAAATTTTACTTCCATTAGTCTCCTCCTGGTTGGGAATTCTTTCAAGTCTCAGACCACTTAGTAAAATTGTCCATGGCAATTACAATGTCAATAGGCCAAGGAAGATAAATTATTTTAAAGGACACTTTGTTCTTGTTTATCTAAAATATACACAGGCTGACAATACTTACATTAGAATATTTTATTATGTAGTATAATAACCTGAGACATTGTTCAAAACAAAATTCTTCCACTACTGTCTGTTTAAAAGATGAAAGGCACATTTTCTTTACCAAACCAAATAAAGGACAACCATTTCAAAATAAACAGATTAACAATGTGACTTCTGACTCATTAACATTCAACTCTCGGTTGACCTGCTTATTAGCACACTATTCATTAACCAGCAATCTGTTACTAGACAGTTGCTGAGAGTTTATCTGTCATGACAATGATCTATGGTTTGTTGCCCCAAGACCCTCAGTGCTGAGTATCCCCAAGGGAGCCACTTGCTGAGGCCTTAACCACTTAATGGCTGGGGTTCCATCATGTGCTTTCATTGACCTTGTAATAAGGAGACTGGGTCTTACAGACAAATAAGCTGATAGTAATCCTGCAATCACAGTCTCAGCATGGCCTCTCAGCTGCATGCTCATCTGAGAACTTTTAATTACTGCCATAACATATCCAAGTAACTGTCTTTTGGAAGCATTACAGCTACCTATGATGTTTCTCTTATTCACTGGGTATATCAATGAAATTATAATTGTTATACCACATATGAACTGCCTCACATTGTTATAAGTCTTGTGGCAACCTAAAACACATTTGAATCCAAACAAATCAGAGGCTTTGTATTTTTTGTAGAGAATTTCTTAGAACCTGTGATTATGTTCCTGAACATGCCACATACTTATTGTTTGCATAGATACAGAGATTAATGATTACACCTCAATGAATATCTATATGTGATTTTATGTTTATTTTACCTATAAAAATGGTGGCTTAATAAAAACTTAATTACTGATAAAAATAAAACTAAAAAATTGGGATATAAAATAGCTATTTTTTTAGTTAATATGGGAATCTCTTATAATTCCTGTTACTAATTGTATACAATATTTCCTCTATAATTTGATTTAGGTTTATTATTGAAGAAGATTGAGAAAAGACCATTCTCTAAATTTCCTATTGCAATAAAGGTGTAATAATGGTAAGGTATTGCTTTATGTTATTCAGAAGATAAATCAGAAGATAAATGACAAACTGGAAAATGTTTGGTTTGAAATTCAATAAATTATATATATATATATAATTTATTTAATCAAAAATTAGCATTCTTCAAGATCTTCCATTCTCCTTTGGACATTGGTATTTAGGAAGAAATAAAGGGTCTTTTGTAGGAAAAGAAAAAGTCACTAAAACCAGAAAGTTCATAGGAATAAACAAATTTGTCCCATAGAGTATACTTGGGAGAATTCAGTTGAAATTAGGCTTGTTAATATTTAATTCAATTATAAATATACAATTGTAAAGCTAGAGAAGGCAACAAAAATTGTGTACAAATGTATGAAATAAGACTCTTCCCTCATTCCTAGAATATTGTGCACCAGAATTCAGATTCTAGTCTCAATAATGTTCACTTACATTTCTTCCCTATTGATTAGTCTACATTATAAATAATACAAATAAAGTGAAGCTCTCTAAAATTAAAGAAAATATCCAGTGACTCAATGAGAGAGGAATGGATTATAGAAAATACTTTTGTTCACTAGAAAAAAAAATAATCCCATTCTCAGAGTCTTCCATAAAGTGACCTTTTCTTCTGCTCTTAGAGGGGAGCTCCAAAGACACTGAAATAGCTTCCACTCTGCAAAGCTTCTGGGGGAGAACATCACATGCCTTGAAAATATTTAAAGCTATTCTTAGACATAGACCATCTTTCCTACCAGTAGTAGAGAGTATAAAGTATTTGAAGGAAGAAAAGTTCCTTGTATGTTTATCAAATAATCCAGTTAAAGAGAAGACACAGGGAGCATTCTATTCTCTCCCTCCCTAGCACTTCTGTCTTTGCCTGTTTCTTTCTCCATTCAATATCCCTTTATTTGGAATAAAACTTTCCCACATTTAACAAAGCTTACACCATTCACATTCTCAATCCACTGACACATCCCTGAAGCTTCCTATGACATTATTTATCCTGCTTTCTATTTTTTGTTATCCTTATATACAGTTTACTGCTTTGTTTACTTCATTTACTATTTAGATTATGTCAAAACATAAATCTCAAAAGAACATCAATAATCTCTAACATATTATGTCATACTTAGAGATAAACTTTGGATAGCCTTCTATAACACCAAAATATACATGGAGGTTACATATGTGTTATTAAATTAGCTGTTGAACATACCACTGAGACAATTTATAAGTATGTGCTCCAGGAAAACAGCATTAGAGATGAAACTCTAGTACTGATTCAGAAGTTCCAATTTATTCAAAAAGTTAGGAGGCATCAGATTTGAGTTTTGCTTTAAGATTTTGTAACTTCTGGATAATCAAATGTTTATGGGCTAATACTCTCTGTGACATAGGACTCTTACTTTATAGTGAAGAGAAGTCATTGACAGGAAAGTATTGTCCTTAATGAATGTCTATTGTTTAAAATACAAAATACTCTGTAGATTAATCTAGATTTTTTTCTTCTGCCAGTTACTCTTGCACAACAGTAAGAAAAGGGAAATGTAACTTGATTCTGTCTCAATTATTAGTAACTTTTACTACGGTAGAACAAATCTAAAATTTAACAATGGAGAAGGAAAACAAGAGTTCCTTTTCCTTTCACCATAAACAAGAAATTGCCCAAAAATCTTGAATTGAAGACAAAAACAATGTGTGATTTTGATCATGAGTTTGAATGTTAAGCTCTTTCTCCTAACTTCCTCTATCCTTCCCCCATGCTCCCAATTTGCTCCGTGTCTCTTATCCCTCTCCCCTTCTCAGGGGGACATCCTTGATTCCTAGACATTCTAGCAGTGTGGATAGTAAAATTTGCTCTATTTCTAAAATCCATATATTAGTGAGTACATACCATGTTTTTCTTTATGTGACAGGGTTATCTCACTCAGGACAGATTGTTCCAGTTCCATCCATTTGCCTGTGAATTTCAAGATTCCATTGTTTTTTGCACTGAGTAGTAGTCCATTGTGTAAATGTTGAATATTGTCTCCATCCACTCTTCAGTTGAGGGGCATTTAAGTTGCTTCCAGGTTCTGGTTATTGCAAATAATGCTGCTATGAACATAGTTGAACAGATATACTTGCTGTATGAATGTGACTCTTTTGATTGTATGGCTAAGAGTGGAATTGCCAGGTCCTGTAGTAGACTGATTCCCATTTTCTGAGGAACCACCATATTGATCTCCACAATAGTTGTATAAGTTTTCATTCCCACCACATCCTCTCCAGCGTAAACTGTCAACGATGTTTCCGATTTCAGCCATTCTGACAGGAGTAAGATGTACAAGTTTGCACTCCCACCAGCAGTGGAGGACTGTTCTCCTCTCTCCACATCCTCTCAAGAATAAACTGCCATTGGTGTTTCCAATTTTAACAGTACTGACAGGAGTAAGATAGTATCTCAGAGTTGCCTTGATTTGCATTTTCC
This sequence comes from Phodopus roborovskii, assembly GCF_943737965.1. Lineage (NCBI taxonomy): Eukaryota > Metazoa > Chordata > Mammalia > Rodentia > Cricetidae > Phodopus > Phodopus roborovskii. The sequence continues at coordinate 15,748,714 of NW_026126410.1, forward strand.
TGTTAGCTAACAATGTTGAGTATCTTTTTAACTGTCTTTCAGCCACTTTGGATTCCTCTATTGAGATTTCTCTACTCAGTTCTGTACCTCAATTTTTAATTGGATTATTAGGTTTTTTTGTGACTAGCTAGTTGGAGTCTTTGTATATTTTGAAAATTAGCCCTCTGTCAGATATGGGGTTGGTGAATATCTTTTCACAGTCTGTGGGCTGCCATTTTGTTTTGTTGACTATTCCCTTTGCCTTGCAGAAATTTCTCATTTTCAGGACATTCCATTTACTAATTATTGATAACAGTGTTTGTGCTACTGCTGTTATATTCAGGAAGTTATCTCCTGTACCTATTTGTTCAAGGGTACCTCTCCTTTTCTCTTCTAAGAAGTTCAGTATGATTGGACTATATTGAGGTCTCTGATACATTTGGACTTTTTTGTGCATGGCAATGGACATGTGTTTATCTGCAGTCTTCTATACACCAGCATCCAGTTATGCCAAAACCATTTGGTAATGATGCTTTCCTCTTTCCATTGTATAATTTTCAGCAGTTTGCTCAAAACTAGGAGTCCATGGGTATGTAGGTTAATATCAGGTTTTCCAATTTGATTCCATTGATCTACCTGTAGTTTTGTGCCAATCAAATTGTTTTCAGGATGTTAGATCTATAATAGAGCTTAAATTCAGAGATGGTGATGCCTCTGGAAGTTCCTTTACTGTACTGTTCCCATATGAAGAAAACAGAGGATAGTCATATTAGACAATTAACAGCACAACTGAAAGCCCTAGAACAAAAAGAAGAAAACTCACCATAGACAAGTAGATACCAGGAAATAATTAATTTGAAGGCAGAAAACAATAAAGTAGAAAACAGGAAAATAATACAAGGAACCAAACTAACAAAGAGTTTTTTTTTCCAGAAAATCAACAAGATAGACAAGCATTTATCCAGGATAACCAAAATGTAAAGAGAGAATATCCAAATTAACAAAAGCAAAAAGGAAAACAGGGACATAACAAAGGACACTGAGGGAATCCAGAGAATTTTCAGGTCGTATCTTGAAAATCTCTACTGCATAAAATTTGAAATTCAAAGGAAATGAACAAATTTCTGGATAGCTATCACTTACCAAAATTAAATCAAGAACAGATAAACAAGTGAAATAGACCTATAATCCCTAATGAAATGGAAGCAATCATCAAAAGCCTTCCAACCAATAAAGGCCAAGGGCCAGAAGGCTTCACTAAAGAATTCTACAAGAAATTTAAGGAAGAGCTATTACCAAAACTCCTCAAATTGTTCTACACAATAGAAACAGGAAGTTCATTACCAAACTCTTTTTACCAGGCCACAATCACCTTGGTAACCAAGCAATGCAAAGTCACAACTAAGAAAGAAAAAACAAACCAATATCCCTCATGAATAATGCTGCGAAAATACTCAATAAAATACTGGCAAACTGAATTCAAGAATACATCAGAGATATCACCCACCATGACCAAGTAGGCTTCATCCCTGGGTTGCAGGGATGGTTTAACATACGAAAATCTATCAACATGATCCACCATATAAACAAACTGAAAAAGAAAAACCACATGATCATCTCCCTAGATGCTAAAAAAGCCTTCAAAAAAATTCAACACCCTTTCATGGTAACGGTCTTGGAGAGACAAGGGATAATAGGAACATACTTAAACATAAGAAAAGCAATATACATTAAACTGACAGCCAATATCGAACTGAATAGAAAGAAACTTAAGACAATTCCTCTAAAATGAGGAACAAGACAAGTCTGCCATCCATCTCCATATATCTTCAATATTGTACTTAAAGTTCTATCTAAAGCAATAAGACAACAAAAGGAAATTAAGGGAATACAAATTGGAAAGGAAGAAGTCAAACTTTCACTATTTGCAGATGATATGATATTTTACATAAGCGACCCAAAGAACTCTACCAGGGAACTCCTACAGCTGATAAACACCTTCAGCAAACTAGCAGAATACAAGATATACAAAAATAATAAAAGTAGCCCTACTATATTCAGACTACAAAGAGGCAGAGAAAGAAATCAGAGAAACATCACCCTTTACAATAGCCACAAACAACATAAAGTATCTTGGGGTAACACTTACCAAACAAGTGAAAGACCTATATAATAAGAACGTTGTGTCTTTAAAGAAATAAATTAAAGAAGATACCAGAAAATGGAAAGGTCTCCCATGCTCTTGGATAGGTAGGATAAACATAGTAAACATGGCAATCTTGCCAAAAGCAATCTACAGATTCAATGCAATCCCCATTAAAATCCCTCCACAATTCTTCACCGACCTTGAAAGGATAATAATTAACTTCATATGGAAAAAAATAAGACCCAGGATAGACAAAGCAACCATGTACAATAAAAGAACTTCAGGAGGCATCACCATCCCTGAATTTAAGCTCTACTACAGAGCTATACTCCTGAAAGCAGCCTAGTATTTGCACAAAAATAGACATGTAGACCAATGGAATCAAATTGAAATTCCTGACATTAACCCACACAACTACAAATACCTGATTTTTGACAAAACAGCTAAAACTATACAATGGGAGGAAGAAAGCATCTTCAACAAATGGATGATGGTGTGTAGAAGACTGCAGATAGACCCATATCTATCCCCATGCACAAAACTCAAGTCCAAATGGATCAAAGACGTCAACATTTTCACAACATTTTCACAATGGAATACTACTCTGTGGGGGAAAAAAAAAAACAATGGAATCTTGAAATTTGCAGGCAAGTTGATGGAACTTAATACTGAGTGAGGTAACCCAGTTACAAAAAAAAAAAAAAAAGAAAAGAAAAGAAAGAAAGAAAGAAAAAAAAAGAGGAGCATGGTATGTATTCACTCATACATGGATTTTAGACATAGAGCAAAAGATCAACAGCCTATAATACACACTGCCAGAGAAACTAGGATACAAAGAAGAACCTAAGAGTTTAATACATGGTCCCTCACAGAAGGGGAAAGGAACAAGAGTTCATATTGGGGGTGGGGGCAGTGAGTGGAGAGGGATTTTGGAGAAAGAGGAGAGGAGAACTTGTGGGATCAGGAAAATTGAGTTGGGGGATGTGTAGACAAGAACAAAAAAAAAGAGGTACCATAATAGAAGGAGTCATTATAGGTTTGAAAAGGAAACTGACTCTAGAGACATGTACAGAGACCTACAAGGGTGACAGCAACTAACAATCTAAGCAACAGTGGAAAGGATACCTTAAATGCCCTTCCCTGATTATGAGATTGACAACTAACTTATGCGCCATCATAGAGCCCACATCTAGTAGTTGATGGAAACAGAAGCAGACACCCACAGCCAAACACTGAGATGAACTCCTGGAATCCAGTTTCAGAGAGGGAGGAGTGTTAAGAAAAGGGGTCAAGAACAGGCTACTGAAACGCAGAGACAGATGACCTTTACCAGGGGGGAGCTCATGGACCCCACCCCCCAGAGTGATAGCTGGGAAACCAGCATTAAAACCGACTCAGACCCCCTGAACATGGGTCTCAGTTAGAAGGCCTGGGTAGTCTAAGGGACCACTGACAGTGGAACCAGGATGTATCTCTGGTGCATTTAAGGACTTTTGTAGCACATTTCCCATGGAGGGATACTCCCTTAGCCTTGATGCAGGAGGGAGGACCTAGTCCCTACACCATATGACTTGACAGATTTTGATGATTCCTTCCAGACACCTCCCTGTGCAGTGGGGGCAGGGATGGGATGGGAGGGAGGTTCAGGGGCATGGGAGGGACAGAGGGAGAAGAACCAGGGTTCAATATGTAAAATAAGAAAAATAATAATAACTTTAAAAAGCAGAAAATAAACGAATTTCTTTGGTCGTTGTCCTAGTATATCTTTAATGCCTGAGATTCTCTCTTCTATTTCTTGTATTCTCTTGGTTATGCTTGTGTCTGTAATTCATTATGGTTTACCCAGTTTTTCTCTTTCCAGCATTCCCTCAGCTGTAGTTTTTTCATTGTCTCTATTACAACTTTCAAGTCTTGTACTGTTTGAGTTTTTCCTGCAAGTTTTGGTTTCCTTTCCTCCATTTCTTGAATTTTTTCTACCAATCCTTTAAGGGATTTTCTCATTACATCTTTGAGGGTCTCTATCATCATCATAAAGTTGTTTTTAGAATTGTTCTCTTCACCTGTGTTGGAATGTTCAAGTCTTGCTGGTGTAGAGTCCCTAGACTATTGTGGCATCATATTAATCTTTCTCTTGTTGACTGTGTTTCTTATACTGTTGTTTATCCATTCCTTCTTCCAGTGAGTACCAATTTGATCTCTCCTTTTCCTGGTGAGAACAAGACCACTCTTCTGGTGGGTACAAGCAGGTCCAATACTCCAGTGGTTTTCATCCTTTAGTGTGTGTAGGCAGGACTAGGACATCAGCAGACTCTGGATGGGCTGGTCCACCAGGATGGGTTCCCCAAGTATTCATTCCCCAGTCCTCAGGAGGCTCTGATAACACGTTACTTTTATTAGAAGTTGTTTGAAATTATACAAGTCAATTTTATTTTTTTCATAATTAAATAAGAATATAACTTATTACCAGCCACTGTTTATTCTAAAAGGAAGTTTTATTATGAACCCCAATTGACATAATTGAACTGCTTTGTATCTCATTCTCCAAGCATAGACTGTCAATCATTGTACTAAAACTATAAATTCCCACATCACAATTCTGTTATTTCCTTCTAACATTTTCTGCTTAATAAATCAATTTCTACTGCACAAATGGCCTCAGAAGATTACTTATTTAAAAAATATTTTCAAGGGTCTAGTAGCACTATATTTTATGTGAATAATCCATATATGTACATATGTATGTAATATGTATGTATGAAAGAATTACATAAATTTAATATAATAGCCTAAGTGAGGAAATACAAAATATAGAAACAATAATGGCTTTCTAAGCTTGTGCTTCAGAACAATGGAGATTATTAAACAATGAGGACACATTGTTTATTTTATAGATATACATATACATTCAAGGTTCAATTCTGTGTCATATCTACGAGATAGTAATATTTGTTATATAAGCAATTTAACTTTGCCTTTTAGTTACTACTTTCAACTCTTATTAAAGTCTTACCTTTATATTTGAAACTTTTATATTTTATGGGAATTGTTATGAATCAAATAGGCATGCTATTTGGTAAATTAGCACAGCAAGACAGATGAGTTAAGGAGTCAGAATAAAGCTGCAATTATCCTTGGATAATTCTCAAATGTCTATTGAATGGCATTTTTCCTCCACTATGGAAAGAATATTTGCTACTATTATTTTTAGCATTTCTGATGTAAATTTGGCAATAGAAAAGAACACAATAAAAAGGATCTGTGACAAGAAAAAAGATAGTAAATAGCTTTTTGACCAACATTGTGCAAGGCGTTTTATTCTTTATTAATCTCAATTTAGTATAATGTAAAGTATATAAGCAAATGTCTCTAAACCTGGAAACATGGTAAATTATATTCACCAATCCTCTTCATATTCAATAGTATATCAACATAGCATGTACATTTCACTAATATATGATAAAGTATAATTATTTTATATTAGTAACTATATTTGTACATATTTTTCTGTTCAATATTTTGATATACTTAGGTATAAATATATTTAATCAAGTGAAATTATATTGTATATAATTATATACTATGTAGTACAAGTTTATGGCTCCATCCATATTTAAGTGCTCCATCATGCTATTAGATTTTTTTTCTACTTCCCACCAAATATTTTTCACAATATACATATTTCTATTGAAATCATCCTATAAAAGAGTAAGGTATCCATGACTATAATATATTTCAGTAATAAGGCAAGTGGATATGAAACTCTCACTTGAAATGATTTACTGTTTATTGGGATGTAATAGCATAAGAAAGGTCCACTTCAAACAGATATTATTATGAGAGCCATCAAATGTCCCCCCCTCACTTCAGTACATTGAAATAACACAAAACAAGTCTGTCTTTGATTGACAGCAATAGACTGAGAAATACATCTCATTTCCTAAAAGCATTTCACTGATACCATATCTTGAAAATACATATTGTTAATAGTCAAAAGCATTAGGAGAGTCACATTTCCAAGTATAATAACTGTATAAATACAGAGCTTTGGTGGAAGGAAGGTGATTGATATCATAGTATGTCAGATTCCAAGGTTGCTTGCTGTTTTTCATCTGCCCTTTAGGGACGCCAGACACTCAGGTCACTGGGTATCTGAAGTGTGAATAGTTGCTTGTCACAGTCCTGTTTATTCCCAAGGATCATCTGAAAATAGAATGCTAAATCTCTGGTTACTTTCAGCAGCTCCTGGGCCCTGCCACAAATCGAATGCAGAGAATAGTTACATACATATTACAGTTAGGATTCAGCTTCGCTATTATTTGAGATCCATTGAGTCATTTGGAAATACTAAATTTTAAAACCTCAGGAAGAAAACTAAAAGTCATTCTTCTTTTTATTAATATGTATTTATACATTCACAAAGCTATACCAGTACCTCAAGAACTCATATCTGTCATATTATACTAGAAGAAATAACATAAGAGAGTAATGACTAGCAAAATCATTTCTTATTGTGAACAAACTTTTGTTCTGAAGTAGTATGCTTAAAAATATCCATGAAGAAACACATTTGATTAATTTCTTACAAGCCTACACGCTTTTTTTTCTTTAACCCAACCATTTCCTTCACTTTTATTGTGTTTTACATCTAATTCTTATTCTTACTTCTGGCCACATAAAGTAGCATTCCTTCAGCTCTCAATAACTTTAGTTAATTGAATAAGTTAACTATGATTTCATGATATTCACAGGATTCAATTTACAAACCAAGATAATAAGTCTGGAATTGATTAATTAAAATAAGGTAGAACTAGAGAAATCAAACTTAAAAAAATAGTTGTTTTACAATGTGTCACATTTCAAAAAATAATATTTTCATCTATAGAATCCCTGGGGAATTCATCTCAGAAACTTTCCTATAGCACTAATCAAAATAAAGCAGAGGGCCAAGGGGGAAAAATCAGCACAATGTGGAAGAAATGAATTATAAAAGATTAGAATGCTGTAGCACTTAGGAAGTTATTCTCTATTATTTTGCCACAAATAAGACAATTTCCTGAGGAAATAAAAACAACACAGTTTTAATGGTCTAATAAAAAGGATTGAGGAATCATAGAATTTCCCTTTGCATTTAAATTTAATACTTTGATAAGTAACATTCTTTACTTAAACTGTCATTACTATGGAAAGAGTTTTCTCTTTTGCTTTTCAGCCAGAAAAAAAAAAAGAAGGCTTTTACTAGAGGTTTGGAAAGTCAAAAACACAGAAAGGCACACAGAGAAACAGGCCCCATACAAAACAGATGTGATACTGAAGAAACCAAGGCCTTGTCTCTCTTTGATGGCTGAGGATTTTAAGGGTTTGTGAGTGAATCTTCCTCTCCTACTTAGCTTCGGTCAGTTTGAACAAAGACAGGGATGCTCATGTGTTCAAAGTTTTGGGATTATGAGAGCTCTTAAAACATAAGCTTTATTGACATGAACAGAGTTATAAATTATTTAAAGATGAAGAGAAAATATGGAATGTATATATATATATATATGAAAATAGTGTATATGTTACTATATTTATACACATGCACATATACGTTTTGGGGGAATTTAAATTCTTAACATATAAATATAGTACACACATATACACAAACACATACACACACACACATACACACACACATATATATGTTATATATACATATAATATATGTATATATGTACGTTTTCTAAATTCCTCTCTATTTTTAATTCCTTGTAAATTTTTTGAAATTCTTTCCTCCTGTGGATATTTTTTTTCAGCACCCACATGGAGTTTATTGAGAAAGGGGGATATCTGGTGGCCAACTGAAAGCAGGGGAGAGAGAGAGAGAGAGAGAGAGAGAGAGAGAAGAGCAAGAGAGAAAAGGCAAAAGAGAGGTGTGCTTGGAGTGCTTGCTTTAAAAGGGAAACTTGAGCATGTGCATGCATAACTGAGTCCCCTGGTAGCCAGGTAAAGCTTGAGCAGCCAGGTAAGTGGTAGAAGACATGGCCATGAGCATCTCACCCATCATCAGGGGGCAGGGTCAGCAGATTGCTGTTTCCCAACATTCCCACCTCTTATTGTTATTTAAAAGGTGGGGATTGGGCGTGGCAGGTTAGGGAATAAGGACATTGAGTTCTCAAGACTGCTTCTTGCTGACTTGGGGACATTGATTGTCTTTGGGGGATCCGAGAAAGCTGGGGTGCTGCCACGTCCTGGTAGCTGGTTGTTTCATCACAGTTCTGACAGTATGGAGTTCTGGTGTCTCTTTGAGACCTGGCAAGGTGTTAGCAGAGCAGAGGACAAAGTTAAGGTTTTTTTTTTTTTTCCTTAGATCCTAGTACTTAATGGGAGAAGTGTAAGGTGGGGGAAGGGCTCACAAGGGGGTCCCAGGACAAGGGAAGGAAGTCCCAAGGCCAGGAAAAAGTAGAGTAATACTTATTTGGAGTGAATCTGACCTATTTAAATGGATCCAATTCAGCTCCCTGGAACCTAAAGAATCCTTTGGGTTTTTGAAACATAAATATTAGACACTTTATCAGCATACTCATGTTAGAAATGATTTGGCTGAAAGAATTAACACATAAAACTGGCAGATTTTTAGCACAATGAAAAGCACCTTAATTGTGAGCTTATAGTTACAGTTATGATCGTATAGTGGCATAGTATGGTGTTTAGTACTGTCAGAATTGATTAGTACCTCATTAAAACTTTATGATTAATTTTAAGACTATAAACAGTAGCAACCTTAAAATACTCATTTGTGAAATCTGTTTTGTAATAGTTGGAGCCTTGGCTGCTACTTTAAGCTCACAAAACTACCAGTCATCAAAAGCATCAGAGTTCTTGAGAAGGATAAAATTTTACCTGAATGATTAGAGAGTAACAGGGACTTAGTAGCTGGCAGCATGTACAGCCACCACCAGGTCCTCCACAGTTGTTGAGGTCAGAGCTTTAAGGACATTTGCCTTCTGCTGATGGCATGAGACCTGTGGATTAGGAGCTTTTGGAAGACTTACCTACCGTTGGCCCAAGCAGAATGGAGAAAGTCGATTCCACTGCTCTCTTGTCCATGGTCCTCAGAGCCCTTTGCAGGAGTCGAGATGAAAGGCAGAGGCAGGATTTCTCAGTGGCTAGCATTGCCACTTTTGTGGGTAGAGCTTCTTCAGTGTCCATCAGTCTTCTTGGAGGATATGGGTGGTGCCAGCAGCTGGCCTGTCTCTCTGTTATAAAAGCTTTTTAATGAAACATTTTAAATGCCATATTCTCTAGATCTCTGAGCATTTGAGGGCTGTCTGATTGTTTAGTATACCTTAGTATACAAAATTTGTCTTTAGTTACTTGCCTTAAGCACATAGGTGGCTAGGTAAGGCTTTATCCCTGTAATTAATTAATCTGTCTGGAAAACTGGATCCAAGCTGAGAGGCTGTGGAGGGATGTTTTACTCAGAGCTTTCCAGACTGACTGTAACTGGTTTTAATTTAGTAGGTTAGATTTACACCTGTAAAGGACAAAGATGTAGAGAAAAACTCCCTTTAATAATAGAAGCTTAACCTTTATAAACAGCTTACAGGAAGGACTGGGTGGCATAGATATTTTGTTAGTTTGAAATAGACCTTTATAACCTTAAATGTTTACCACCATTTGAAGACACATAACAATTTAGAAATATTTGAGGTTTAGTACAGTTGAATTTAAGTGTATAGAGTTGACTATATATATATATTTAAAGTTAAATTTAAATCACATGTACAGATATTAAACAGGACTGTGTAAAAATGAGAAGAACCAGAGTGTAAAGCTATGTGAAACATACTTAAAAAGAAATTAGAGACAAAGAATAAAAGGCAAAAGGTAAATGAATTACAGGTTCTGTTGGCAGCAGAACTGGCTAGACTCCCTCTGCCTAGGTGGCTGGTGTAGCAGAGGGAAGAACCATGGGGGGTAAGGCTAGGCCACACCGTCAAGATGGCAGGTGCCATAAACACATTCCCAACAGCTGGCAGAAATCACAAAGTATTGAGATATAATTTTGTTGGCTTCTTTCTCTCCACTAGTGTGGCAGAGGATCTGTGAAACTAACAGGACACTGGAGTCCAAGGAGTACAACATCCAAAAGACCACTATAGGTCTGAGAAATGTATGTACCAGTCTAAGGGCAGTGCTAGGGTATAAAACCCAAGGTACCCCTCATGGGTCTGAGAAATGAATGCACCAGTCAGCATGAGTTGTGCTAGGGCACAAAATCCGAAACCTCACTAGTGGAGAAGAATGATAAACTCTCAGAGTATCTTGAGCAGATGCTGCCTCAGCTCAGCTCACTGCCCTGAGATAGGCTGCAGCTACGGCGAGCAGGAGAGTTTTTCCATGCAAGAAGAGAACAGAAACAAGTTTAGGGAAAGAGATTGTTTAGCAGAGAGGTATAAAAAACTCCTTCCATCTAACTGTTTGCTGGCAATAATTTTGGCCAATTTGACTTACTTTATAGGGGATATATAGGCTGGCTTATTTCCCATGGGTGAAGTAAAATCTGTCCAATCATTTTTGGAACTCATCAGCCCAAGAATGTGGCCAAGGGCAAAGTGCCAGATAAGGACTCAGCAGTCCGAAGGCAGGAAGGGTTGAAGCCGGAATCTTAACTCACCCGTAGGAAATGTCCCAGACCCTAAAGAAAACGAGTAACAATGAAAAAGGGTACCTTACTGAATTGTAGCCAGTGTGGGATGGTATTTCCAGTGAACGGATGGATGGAAGTGGACTACTGGTTCATAATCAGGGTCCCAGAATGCATCAGGCTGGGATCCAACAGTAGGCTGCCGCCAAGTACTCAGGGAGGGCCTGATCATAGCACCAATGTTGTTCTTTTGATACAACTATTGGCTATGAAACACAAACACAAGACTCAGTGCTCACATGGAGTTTATTGAGAGAAGGGAGAGAAAGGGGGGAAGCTGGTGGCCAACCGAAAGCAGGGGAGAGAGAGAGACAGCTGTGGATATGATTCTTACTGATAGATTGTATGCTTAAGTGTTGTTTTCTATTATTTTCATTAGAGTAGGTAGAATGTCTCACAAATGTCATAATGTGCATGAAAGACTCTCTAAGACAAAATTTTATTGTTTTCCAATATTTATACTTTAAGAATAAACCTAAGTAGTACAATGAACTCAGCCTTCAAGTCATTGTTGGTTTTAATAAGTGTAAAAGTCTAACAGATTTTTTTGGTTTGTTTGCTTGTTTTTGTATTGTTTTGGGGGGACAGGATCTGTAGACCAGATTGGCCTCAATGAGATTTTCCTGCCTCTGCCTCTTGAGTGTTGAAATTAAAGGCATGCACACCACAACTGACATAAATTTTATTTTAAAAGACATTTTAAGTGACTTGGATGGGGAAATTTCAATGATTACATGAGTTGTTTTAACAGATGTTTTCAAAATTTGTCTTATTTTTCATGTTTAATATATTTCATTTAATTTTAAATTTTTAGTGTTTTTCTCTCATATACTACATGCTGATCATAGTTTCCCCTCTCTACACTCCTCCCAGAACCCCCCCACACACACACCAGGTCCACTCCCATTCTACTTCCTAAAGAGCAAGCCTCTGAGCTGGGCCAGAAGAATAGCTCAGCCATTAAAGGCTAGGCTCACAAGAGAGAGAGAGAGAGAGAGAAAGAGAGAGAGAGAGAGAGAGAGAGAGAGAGAGAGAGAGAGAGAGAGAGCATGCCTCTAAGACTACAAGTGGCAAACAAATAAGAGGGGAAAAGTTTCAAGAGCAGGTGAAAGAGTTAGAGAAAAAACATTTCCACTGTTAGGAGTCTAAAAAACAAACAAACAAACAAACAAAAAACAGCAAGCCAACAGCAACAACATATACACAAGAGCATATGATGCAGATTCCTGTAGTTCTTGTGCTTGTGCCTTCACTCTCTGTAAACCCATGTGAGTCCTACTTAGTCAATTAAGTGGTCCACATTTTCCTGATGTTCTCCATCCCCTCTGATTCCTAAAGTCTTTCCTCTACCCCTTCTCTAGGTTTCTATGATCTCCAAGTAGAGAAACCAGACAGAAATCTCCAATTTAAACTAGTTCTGCAAAATATCTGGCTATGTGTCTCTGCATCCACTCCAATCTGCTGCCGAAGGGAGCCCCTCTGATAGACAATGAACTGATTTTGGAGCATAGCAGAATATCATTAGGAATCATTTCATTGATTTTTTTTTCCTACTTGTGTTTTATTATACCCTATGACTGAATTATCCAGTCTCCAGGTCCTGCCATTTAGGCAATATAGGATATGAACTTTCTTACATGGTGTGGACCTCAACTTAAACCAAGCATTTGTAGGTCACTCCCACATGTTCTGTATCACCTTTGTCCCAGTACATGTTATAGGCAAGACAAATTGTAAGTGAGGTGATTTATGGCTGGGTTGGTGTTCAGGTTTTCTATCTGTAGCCTGCAGAGTACCTTCTCATGACAAGGACACTAGAACATAGGGGTGAAGGCTCCAACAGTTCAACATCTCTATGGTCAATGAGCTGTATGGATGCTGTCCTCAGCAATGTGGCCCCTCTAACAGGTTGTTCATTATCAGCATATTTAAAACACAATACAATTTGGGAGAAAGGTTTCCAGGCAGCAATTAGTCCAGTTCCATGTGTACAATAAAGCCTAAGGTGCAACTACATAGAAACTCTTTTACAGAGTACATGTGACCATATATATATATATATATATATATATATATATATATATATATATGCCTTGAATCTAGTGTGGTCTCTGACTGATAGTATATAGGTCAGCAGGCCATAAATACTTATGACATCTCCCCTAAGGATGTGTAATGGTCTAGGGAGGTTAGAGTCTGAGATAATCATTCTAGGAAATTTTGTGAAGGTCTGCCTATATAGCAAAAGGTGGGTGAGATCTCCATAGATGGCAAAAAGATCACCAGGTCTTTAAAAACCACCACTCTCAGCTTTTTTCTTGGAGTGTTATTGCAGTAAAATAAGGATCAGGATAAACAAATAGGCCAAATAGATGTTTATTCAGGAAGAAATAACTTACAACCTAGACAGAGTAACACCAGAAGTTCCACCGGATGCTCTCCTGTCCAAGTCCCTCCAGCAAGAGAGCATTCCTCAGTTCTTCCTCAGACCTCCTTCCACAGGTCACTTCCACCCATGGCTCCACCCCCAATGGGCGTGGTCAGTGCCACAGAAGGAGACAAAGTAAATATCTCACTACAATTCCCCTTTTAGTCTAAAGAAAAAATTAGGCTTGATACAAAACTATATACAAAACAGTGAATAACAAATGTGCTCTAAGAAAAGGAAAATCGAGAACAAAATGACCTACATATCTAGTCCTAGGGTGAAGGTATAATAGAGTTGTCCTAAGCTGGAAAACGTAAGTCTAGTACCTAATATATCTAATTAGGAACAGAGAATAATAGTTCTGGTAGTTTAATCTTCAACCTCATCAAGACCTGAGAAGGAAAATAATGATACTAGGGTAGACAGAAAATGCAGATTAGCAACTTCCAAAATGTGCAGCAAGGACAGAAACAGCAAGCTACCTGGACAGTCACCCAGGGTCTCACAGCAATGTTGGTACACCCAGTTTTGGCTAAGGCCAAGAGAATTTGACGGACCACAACAACAGCAGGGAGGTAGAATGGCTGTCTTACCCTGACTTGGCAAGGTCCAGCAGTCTTCTATATTTGTCTCCTGCAAGTACATAGGACTGCATGTCCAAATCAGTGGTCAAGATGGGTGAAGTTCTTTGCCCAACAGGCCATTAGCTGAGGTGAGAATGAACTCCAGCAGGAGCAACAACAGTGTCCAACATATTTTAGGGAAAGTACACGGTGCTGTCAGGAGCAACAGTGTCTCATGTTAATGGAACATTTAAATGCCATGTTCTGCATGTCTATGAAGTGATTGAAGATTAATCATCTATATCTACCTAATCTCATAGGTACAGGAAACATGAGTGAAGATAATCTGTAATACTCAGGAACTTAGCTAAAAACTGATTGAAACTTCCCTGAGTAAAGCAGGAACAAATACCTAAACAATATAACTATGTATATATACATACATATAAATCCCTAAAATAGAGGTAGAGTAGAAATATCAAGACAAGAGGTAGAACTATAAAGGGCAGCATGATAAATATCCCAAATTGTATCACTATACAATTGTATACAAATTGTATCACTATACAATGTCTTGAATACTAAAAAAGTATACATACGTAGAATATGGCAAGAATAAATGTGCATAAATTGTATCAATATATGAAATGTCTTGAACATAAGTATAAGTATACATACATAGAATATGGTAAAAAATAATGTGCAAAAAACATCATAAGTGGAAAGATTTCACACAATGTAACAAAATATAAACTTAATTTTACATAGCTTACCAAATATAAGAATATATAACAATGTAAGCTGTAAAATACTATTATCTCACTCTTACTCAATAATTTACAAGAAAATAGGATAATCTAACTATATCCCATCTAAACCATACCCTTCCCAACCAAACTCTATTCCTGTCTAAAAGATAACCCTGTGTGTAAGCATCACCTTCCATACCCAACCCTAAATAACTAAAACCAACACAAAGAAGATGACTGTTATCCCAAAATTTCAAGGGTATGGAAAGGGGGCATCGTTAGGTTAAGGTTACATCCTGCTGAAATGGGACAATGATTGTTCCATGGGATCCTGTAGGAAGAAAATTTTTAGCAACTAAATTTCTCAGCAGAACTGGCTGTGACATATTGTAGCTAGTCACTGTGTGGCAGAAAATGCTTGACTATAGTTCTATTTAAAATTCTGGACAGGGTGTAATAAGAAGGTGCACCATTACACCTAGATAGTCATGAGTTGTCTCGAGCAAAACAGTCTCAAACCAGTTTTAGGGTGATGTTTGTAGTCTAGATGCATCAGGTTGAGTCAAGTGGAAATGATGACATGGGGCCCCATCTTCTTTCCAGAGAGTTCAAAGACTGCTGTTAGGAATTGTTGTTATTCCTTGTGGAAAACTTAAACATCAATATTAAAGTAAAATTTTCAAGTTTTAAGGTATACATTAGGAAAAGGCAAAAATAAGCATTAAAATGTATGTGAGAAAATTAGGATTTCAGAGAGAAAATTGCGTATAAGAAATGAGTTCCCAGATTTTGTTTTCTTCTGCCTTACACCAATTGGCTTCTTGATTTAAGACAGAAACCATGAATTTAATCTTAACAACATGCTTGAATTTAGAGAAGGAAAGCCAAATCTAACTCCAAAGCTAGCATTGGTTTACATGAATTTGGACTTCACGAATACTAGATTGTAAAAAGAAATAGATTTCTGTATAGAAATAGTTTACTAGAATTCAATATTTTTACCATATATCAGATTCTTCTTCATTAAGTGATTGTTTCTGGAGAGCTGTCTTCTCTTATGTAGGTACCTACATGTTCAGTGTCTTTTGGCTGTTTGATGATAGGTTTTCTCTGTTCTCCTGTATGAACAAGAACAGAACACTTCCCCTACCTTTGAGAGGTCTCAACTCATGAGACCTAATTTTGTTGGATGACTTGTCATTGCTCTTCATTAAGATGTTTATCTTGTTCAACTAGGATCTTGATTAACATATATGGTACCCATAGCTTTTCTTTTCCTGTAGATACAAATGCAAAACCCCTACCCGAACGTAACACATATCCTGCTTTCCATTCTGAGGTCAGTACATCACTGGCTGATTTAGTTCAGAACTTTTTTCTATTGTCCAGTGTCTTTCTGCAGCTGTTTTTCCTTTTCATCAGCATTAAGAAAGTTTAATGTTAATAAAGCATTATGTAATCTGTGCTTGGGTGTCTTGGTTCCTCCTGTCTATTTATGGAGCATTTCTTTTAAAGTATGATTTGATCTCTCAACTACTGCTTGTCCTGTAGGATTGTGTGGTATACCAGTTATGTGCTTTATGTTATAATACTCAAAAAACTGTTTCAATTTGCTGGAGACATATGATGGAGCATTGTCAGGTTTTATTTGTGCAGGTATGCCCATAATGGCCATTACCTCTAATAGGTGTGTGATAACAGAATCAGCCTTTTCAGAGCTCAGAGCAGTGGCCCATGGAAATGCTGAAAATGTATCTATAGTGTGATGTACATATTTTAATTTTCCAAATTCTGCACAATGAAACACATCCATTTGCCATATTTCATCCCTAGGGTTAATGCCTGGTGGTAAAAGAGTTTGGTTATAGAATGAGCAAGTAGGACATTTCCTCACTATTTCCTTGGCTTGTTGCCAAGTGATAGAAAAATCCTTTTTTAAACCTTTGCTGTCCAAGTGATGTTTCTTATGAAACTCTGAGGCTTCTAGCACACTTCCTGTCAATAAAGGATCAAATTCATCATTGCCTTGTGCTAGAGGACCTGGCAGACCCGTATGGGATCTGATGTGTGATATATATGATGAGTCCTTTTTCTGACAGTATCTTGTAACTTTATAAACAATGAAGTTAATTCTGTATCGTCAGGAATAAATTCTGCAGTCTCAATGTGTAAGACGACTCTCTCTGCGTATTGAGAGTCAGTAACTATATTGAGGGGTTCTGTAAAATCCATAAGTACCATGAGAATGGTATACAATTCTGCCTATTGTACAGAATTGTAAGGACTTTGAACCACTTTACTAATTTTTCCTGACTTATATCCTGCCTTACCTGATTTGTTTGCATCAGTGTAGAATGTAGGAACTCCAGAAATAGGTGTTTTTCTTACAATGCGTGGAAGGATACAAATCATTTTCTTTATGAATTTGATTCTCTCAGTTTTGGGATAATTGTTGCCAATCGTTCCCAAAAAATTACTGCATGCTCTCTGCCAATATTGATTATCTTTCCATAAGGAGGAAGTTTCCTCATTAGTTAAAGGTACTATGATTTCTGCTGGGTCCCTTCCTGTTAGCTGAAGAAGTCTTAACTTACCTTTTATAATCAAGTCAGAGATCTTTTCTATATATGTTTTTAGTTTTTTATTCTGTTTATGTGGTAGGAATATCCATTCAAATATGATATCTTCTCTCTGCATCAAAATCCCTGAAGGATATTCTCTAGATGGTAATATAACCAGAATACAGTCTAGGTTTGGATCCACACGGTCCCCATGTGCTTCTAGTATCCTCTTTTCTACCCATTCTAATTCCTTTTCAGCTTCAGCTGATAGTATTTGTGGACCATTCAAGTCCTTATCTCCTTTTAGGGCCATTTTCAAGTTTTTCAAATCATGCCCTTCTACTCCAATAATGGTTTGCAGTTGAGAAATCTCTCCTTGTAATTTTTGAAGATCATTAAGAGTCTGGGAGCGATCACTTCTGATCTGTACTTTTTGTGGTCTAATTTTCTGTAAACCTATTTTATATCCTAAGTAGTTGATGGACTCTCCATTTTGTATTTTTTCAGGTGCAATTTGTAATCCCCAGCAAGGTAAAATTTCCTTTACTTTCTCAAACATTTTTTCTAATATTTCTCCTTTAGAGTCAGCTAACAATATATCATCCATGTAATGATAGATTATTGATTGTGGAAACTGTTTACGAATTATTTCTAGTGGTTTGTGTACAAAATAATGGCACAGGGTGGGCCTATTTAGCATTCCCTATGGCAAAACCTTCCATTGATATCTCTTCAATAGTTGAGAAATATTAGGTAGAGTGAAGGCAAATTTCTCTTTATCCTGTTCTTGTAAAGGTATAGTGAAGAAGCAATCCTTTAAATCAATAACTATAATAGGCCAGTCTTTGGGTATCAAAGAAGGCAAAGACATTCCAGGCTGTACAGAGCCCATTGGCTGGATAACTTTATTAATGGCTCTCAGGTCTGTAAGCATTCTCCATTTACCAGATTTCTTTTTGATCACAAATACAGAATTCCAAGGGATGGTTGATTCCTCGATATGTCCAGCATTTAGCTGTTCCTGAACCAGGCTTTCTAAAGCTTCTAACGTCTCAGAGGTCATAGGCCATTGTCCTACCCAGACAGGTTCCTCTGTTAGCCATTTTAAAGGTAGGACTTTTGGTTCCTCTGTTTGTTCAGCAGTTGTATTCTGTTTTTGTACAGCCTGGATATTTGGTATCTGTCTTGTATAGTACTTTATAATATTTTTTCCACAATCATGAGGTCGTTTATGGTTCCTATCTAATACTGGAGGAATGTTGATCTGTGTATTCCATTGCTGTAATAGATCACGACCCCATAAATTTATCACTACATCAGCCACATATGATCTCAACCTTCCTCTCTGTCCTTCTGGTCCTATACATTCAATCCATCCCATGCTCTGTTTTACCTGAGACAGGGTTCCAATCCCTAAGAATTGAACATTTACCTCATGCAAGGGCCATCTTCGAGGCCAAGATTTATTAGATATGATAGTTACATCCGCCCCTGTGTCAAGTAACCTGTCAAGCAGTCTATTATTAATCTTAACTATCAATCTAGGCCTTTGACTATTTATACAGGTTTGCCAAAATATACGTTTTTTATTTCCTTCTGTCATGTGTGATTCAACTTCCGTCACTAGTTTGTCATCCAGAGCGGTATGAGTTTTTATAATACGCACAGAATTTTCTAATTATCCTGTGGGAGATTGTCTTCCACTGTGACTGGGAATGTTCAGACCACCTGTGACATGGGGGCCTTCAAGATGCCCCCCCAAGGAGTTTCCTGATACTAAAGGGTTTCCTTGCTTGTCTCTAGTCAATCTACACTCATTTTTTCCAGTGTCTGCCTTTGCCACACCTTCTACATAACACAGGAGGCTGAGGGCTTCTGTTTTATTCATTCCTGGGAGTGTTATTTCTAGGGAAGCTTTGCCTACAATTTCTTTTTAGATGTCCTATCTTACCACAGTTATAACATCTGATATGTTGATATCTCTTCAAACCTTTGGAGATGGCTTCTCCTACCCAAGCTTCTAAGTCACCATAATTAAGAACTCTGTTATCTTGATGTCTTCTCAGACCTTTAGATATGGCTTGTCCTACCCATGCTACAGTCTTATTGTCATTATATTCAATGTTGCCTGTATATAGGATCCATTCATCCAAGGGAGCTGATCGCATTTTTAAAGGCCAAAGCACATTTTTGCATTGAGGATTCACATTCTCATAAGCTAAAGATTCTATGAGTATTTGCCTAGAATCTATGTCTGCTACCTCTAATTGTACTGCCCTAGATAATCTTTCTAGAAAGACACTAAAGCGTTCTCTAGGTCCTTGCCTTATCTTGGTATAGGATTCTATCCTTTCTCCTAATTCATGAACCTTACCCCAAGCATTCAGAGCTGCAGTACTGAATAGAGACAAGACATGTTCATCATAGGCAGCTTGTGTATCTGGGTCAGCATAAAGACCCTCACCAAGAATTTTATCTTGGGGAGCTTTATAAACTTTCTTTAAGCCCAGAAGTTCAAGAGCTTTTGCTTCCTCTCTCCATAAAGCCCTTCATTCTAATTGAGAGGAGTTTTCAAGTACAGCTGATATTAATTGATCCCAATCCTTAGGGGTGACCTTGTTATTCCTTGCCCATCATTCTACTAATTGCTTCACATATGGTTAGTGCATGCCATAAGAGACTATTGCTTCCTTTATATCTTTTAAATCTTTCATACATATTGGTTCCCACTGATATGCAATGACACCTTTTGGGTCATTGCTGGTTTTTCATTAATAGATACAGGGAAAGCTCCCCTGACCCTAAATGTTGTGGAAATTTTTAAGTCTTTTTCATGCCCTGTTACCTGTAGTTCTTCTTCTGATGTGTAAGACTGAATCTAAAGCCTGAAATCTATTCACCATTGTTTATTTGAGTGTCTGAACTTCTTGAATCAAATAACATTCTAGAGACTTCATTGCATCAGTCAGTTTCTTACTTTCCCCAACTACAAATGATTCCACAAGGAGGACCCCAGATAAGACTCCGAGAAATAGTAGACAGGTTGTCTGAACTGGCCCGTTCTTGTAATCAGAATGCATGATTTCCCCAGAAATCCAATTGTAAGTATATGTTTCCTCTGTTGTGATTTTAGACTAGCTTTCTTTTCACATTATGAGAAATAAAAAAGTAAAAACAATAAAATAGACAAAAAGAAAGGAGCAAGAGTTTCGGGATCTATAAAAATATGTTAGTGCAATTTTCATGATTACATTACAGAGAAATAATTAAAATTGAATGAATAAGACAAAATCTTATCTTTGAATTGAAGACACAGGCCTTTTTAATCACAGCACTTGGGCAGAGGAGACAGAAGATACAGTATTCAATGCCAGCATCATCTACATAACGGGACCAATGTGAGATACATGAGACCCTTTCAAAAAAAATTTTTTTTTATGTCTGTCCTAGTTAGCTTTATTTTTTTATTTATTTTATATAACAAAGTCCATTTAAATGAAAACAAACATTTATAGATAATATTTGGGAATTTGGGTGTTGTTCTTTCCAAACTACTTCCTGCTGGTAAGGGGTGCTGTCATGGGAGATTCGTAGAAGATTAAGAAATCCTGGCTGTATTCTGTAAGGCTGCTTGTTCCAGCTGTTTCGAAAGTAGGATCACCTGGTACTCTGTTTCAGGCAGTCTGACTTGATCAAACCACATTAGTCTAGAAGGAATCCACATCTTTTCATTTTCTGTGGAAACAAAAATAGAATTCCTTTTCACAAGTAACTTGTCCTTGAACTTAAATTTTGGAGTCAAAGCATTTTTTTAATTTAATTTATTATTTTACATGTCAATCCCAGTTCCCTCTCCCTCCCTCCTTCCCTCCCTTTTACCCTCCCTCCCTCCTTCCCTCCCTTTTACCCTCCCTCCCTCCTTCCTTCTCACATGCACTCTAACCACCCTCCGCTCCCATCCCTGCACCCCAATTCCATATGTCAGATCTACAGGACCCATCCAGTTGGGGTCATGTAGATCTGACAGGTCATATGAAGTAGGGACTAGGGCTTCTCTCCTGTCTCTAGGTTAAGGCAGTTATCCTTTTATGTGGGATGTGTTTGCAAAGTCCTTTTGTGCACCAGGGATATATCCTGGCTCCACTGTATGAGGTCCCTTAGACTGCTCAGTCCTTCTGGCTGAGACCCATATTCAGGAGGGCCTGAATCAGTCCCATGCTGGCTTCTCAGCTATCAGTCTAGTGGTCATTAGCTCCTAATTGTTCAGGTAAGCTGTCTGTATGTGTTTCTGCCACCTGGTCTTGTCCTCTCCATCTGCATCTGGGTTCTAGTTTGACTCAGTGTTTATGTATGGGTGTTTGATCCTGTTTCCAACAGGCATTAGTTGAGGGCTCCATGGATAAGTTAGTTGTTGATCTCACTCTCCGGGAAGGGCTTTTACGGTAGCCTTTCCCCAGAAGCTCAGATTGTTAGTTGGCAGCAGTCTTGTAGTTCTCTAGACCTTTCTTTGTGTTCAATTTTATCTTCAAACCAATATTGGCTCCCTCTTTTATGTTCTCTCTCTCTCTCTCTCTCTCTCTCTCTCTCTCTCTGTCTCTCTCTCTCTTTCCTGTCTTCTATTCCTAACCAGGCTCAATCGTCCTGGTTGCACATGCTTTCCTTTCCTCCCCCTCGTTTTCTCCTACTTCTCTTTCCATTTGCTGCCCCCCCACTTCCCCTGAGCTCTGGGGGACTTGTCACTTACCAGTTCTGTGAGGGACTTTATATAACTCTCTTAGAATACACCTTGTATCCTAGTTCCTCTGGTAGTGTGAATTATAGGCTGGTGATCCTTTGATCTAGGTCTAAAATCCTTATATGAGTGAGTACATACTGTGTTCCTGTTTTTGTGACTGTGTTACCTCATTCAGGATGGTTTCTTCAAGTGCCATCCACTTGCCTGCGAATTTCAAGATTCCATTATTTTTTTTCTGCAGAGTATTATTCCATTGTGTAGATGTCCCCTGTATCTTATCGGACCACCATGTTTTAAAATTGGAATTCAACAACAACACAAATAGCAGAAAACCTACAAACTCATGGAAACTGAACAATGTGCAATTGCACCAATCCTGGGTCAAAGAAGAAATAAAGAAAGAAATTAAGGACTTTCTAATATTCAACGAGAATGAGGATACAACATACCCGAACTTATGGGACACCTTGAAAGCAGTGCTATGAGGGAAGTTCATTGCACTAAGTGCCCATATGAAGAAAATAAAGGATAGTCACATAAGAGAATTAACAGTGCAACTGATAGCCTTAGAACAGAGAGAAGCAAATTCACCCCATAGGAGTAGATGCCAGGAAATAATCAACTTGAGGGCTGAAATCAACAAAATAGAAACCAGGAAAACAATACAAAAAAATCAATGCAACGAAGAGTGGGTTTTTTTTTTTTTTTTTTTTTTTTTTTTTTTTTGAGAAAATCAACTAGATAGACAAACCTTTATCCAAATTAACGAAAAAGCAGAGCTAGAACATGCAAATTAACAAAATCAGAAATGAAAAGGGAACATTAACAACAGACACAGAGGAAATCCAGACAATTTTCAGGTCATACTTTGAAAATCTGTATTCCACAAAAATTGAAAAATCAAAGGAAATGGGAAAATTTCTGGATAACTATCACTTACCAAAATTAAATCAAGAACAGACAAACAACTTAAATAGACCTATAACCCGCAAGGAAATAGAAGTAGTCATTGAAAGCCTTCTAACCAAAAAAAGTCCAGGGCCAGATGGATTCAATGCAGAATTCTACCAGATACTCAAGGAAAAACTAATACCACTACTCCACAAAATGTTCCACAAGATAGAAACAGAAGGTTCATTGCCAAACTCTTTTTATGAGGCCACAATAACCTTGGTACCCAAGCCTCACAATGGCACAACTAAGAAAGAAAACTACAGACCAATATCCCTGATGAACATCGATGCAAAAATACTCAATATAATACTGGCAAACTGAATTCAAGAATACATCAGAGAAATCATCCACCATGACCAAGTAGGCTTCATCCCTGGAATGCAGGGATGGTTTAACATATGAAAATCTATCAATGTGATCCACCATATAAACAAACAGAGAAAGAAAAACCATATGATTATCTCCCTAGATTCGGAAAAAGCCTTCGACAAAATTCAACACCCTTTCATGATAAAGGTCTTGGAGAGGTCAGGGATAACAGGAACATGCCTGAACATAATAAGAGCAATATACACCAAACCAACTGCCAACATCAAACTGAATGGAGAGAAACTTAAGCCAATTCCTCTCAAATCAGGAACAAGACAAGGCTGCCCTCTCCATATTTTTTCAATATCGTACTAGAAGTTCTAGCTAATGCTATAAGACAACAAAAGGAGATCAAGGATCCAAATTGGAAAGGAAGAAGTCAAACTGTCTCTATTTGCAGATGATATGATGGTTTACATAAGCTACCCAGGGAACTCCTCTTCCAGGGAACTCCTACAGCTGATAAACACCTTCAGTAAACTAGCAGGATACAAGATAAACTCAAAATATTTAGTAGCCCTACTTTTTTCAGACGACAAAGAGACAGAGAAGAAATCACAGAAACATCACCCTTTACAATAGCCACAAGCAACATAAAGTATCTTGGTGTAATGCTTACCAAACAAGTAAAAGACCTATATAATAAGAACTTTGTGGCTCTAAAGAAAGAAATTAAAGAAGATACCAGAAAATGGAAAGATCTCCCATGCTCTTGGATAGGTAGGATAAACATAGTAAAAATGACAATCTTGCCAAAAGCAATCTACAGATTCATTGGAATCCCCATTAAAATCCCTCCACAATTCTTCACTGACCTTGAAAGGATAATAATCAACTTCATATGGAAAAACAAAAGACCCAGGATAGCCAAAACCACCCTATACAATAAAAGAACTTCAGGAGGCATCACCATTCCTGACTTTAAGCTCTACTACAGAGCTATAGTTCTGAAAACAGCCTGGTATTGGCACAAAAATAGACATGTAGTCTAATGGAATCAAATTGAAAATCCTGATATTAACCCACACATGTATGAACACCTGATTTTCAACAAAACAGCTAAAATCTACATTGGGGCAAGGACAGCATCTTCAACAATTGGTGCTGGCACAATTGGATGAGGGTTTGTAGAACACTGCAGATAGAACCATGTCTGTAGCCATGCACAAAACTCAAGTCCAAATGGATCAAAGACCTCAACTTCAATCCAGCTACACCTAACCTCTTAGAAGAGAAAGTAGGAGGTACCCTTGAACAAATTGATAGGAGACTGCTTCCCGAACATAACTCTAGGGGAACAGACACTGAGAGAAACAATTAAAAAATGGGACCTCTTCAAACTTAGAAGCTTCTGTAAGGCAACGGACACAGTGGACAAGACCAAACAGCAGCCCACAGACTGGGAAAAGATTTTAACCAATCCTATATCTGACAAAGGGCTGATCTCCAAAATATACAAAGAACTCAAGAAACTAGTCAACACCAACACACCAAACAACCCTATTAAAAAATGGGATACAGAACTGAAGAACAAATTCTCAATAGAGGAAATCAAAAAGGCTGAAAAACACTTAAGAAAGTGCTCCACATCTTTAGCTATCAGGGAAATGCAAATCAAAACAACTTTGAGATACCATCTTACTCCTGCCAGAATGGCTAAAATTAGACACAATTGATGACTCATGTTTGAGAGGATGTGGAGAAAGGGGAACACTCCTCCACTGTTGGTGGGAGTGCAAACTCATACAGCCATTTTGGAGATCAGTATGGCAGTTCCTTGGGAAAATGGGAATTAGTTTACCACAGGACCTGGCAATCCCCCTCTTAGGCATATACCCAAATGATCCACATCCATGCAACAAAGACATCTGTTCAACTCTGTTCATAGCAGCATTATTTATAATAGCACTAACCTCGAAGCAACCTAGATGCCCCTCAATTAAAGAATGGATAAAGAAGATGTGGTACATCTACACAATGCAATACTACTCTGCAGGAGAAGAAAAAAAAAAGAAAAAACAATGGAATATTGAAATTCGCACCAGCCTATAATTCACACCACCAGAAGAACTAGGATACAAGGTGTATTCTAAGAGATTCATATAAAATCCCCAGAGCACAGGGGAAGTGGGAGTGGCAGTGAATGGAGAGAGAAGCAGGATAAAAAGAGAGGGAGGAGAGGAAAACACTTGTGACTAGAAAGATTGAGTCAGGGTAGGAATAGAAGACAGGAGAGAGAGAGAGAGACAGAGAGAGAGAGAGAGAGAGAGAGAGAGAGAGAGAGAGAGAACAAAAAAGAGTGATCCAAGAGTTTGAAGAAAAAACTGAACCCAAAGAAAGGTCTATAGACCTACAAGACTGCTGCCAACTAACAATTTGAGCATCCGTGGAAAAGTTACTATAAATGCTCTTCCCGGACAATGAGATCAACAACTAACTTCTCCATGGAGCCCTCACATAATACCTGTTGAAAACAGAAGCAAACGCCCACACCTAAACACTGAGTTGACTAGAACCCAGATGCAGATGGAGAGGACAAGACCAGGTTGCAGAAGCATATAGAGACAGCTGACCTGAACAAGGAGGAGCTAACAGGCCCCCAGACTGATTGCTGGGAATCCAGCATAGGACTGACTCAGGCCCCACTGTATATGGGTCTTAGCCAGAAGGACTGAGCAGTCTAAGGGACCTCAGACAATGGAATCAGGATGTATTCCTGGTGCACAAAAGGACCTTGTGAACACATTCCCCATGGAGGGATACTTCCTTAAAATAGAGACAGAAGTCCTAATCCCTACTTCAAATGACCTGTCAGATCTACATGACCCCACCTGGATGGCATTTCCTTACATTAGGAATTGGGTGGGGGGATGGGAGTGGAGGTTGGTCAGGGTGCATGTGAGGGGGCAGAGACGGGAAGAGGGAGGGAGGGATAGGAAACTGGGATCGACACGTAAAATAGTAAATTAAATAAAAAACTATTTAGAATTCAAATTAAGTCCATAGAATACTCAGCCTCAAAAGAATCAGATCAGAACAGAGCAATTTGAGATTTTGATATCCAATACTAATGCTGAAATTATAACTTGTGTTTAATTAAGGATGACTGGTGAAGAGCTTGTAGTAATTACTAAGGAGAAATCAACAATAAGTATCCAAAATTAAATTAATTCAATCTATAAAATTAACAATGTATAGTTCCCCATGAGAGGGAAAATGTCACCTCTCTGGTGCCTTTACATTTTATACCAACGGAAAATTAATTAGGAATGTCTGGTTATAAAGCAGGAAGCATTATTAAATTAATTGAAAGTCCATATGTTTCAACTACAAAAGCTAATCATAATTACATGATATTCTAAAGGTTTTATTAGGATTTAATGAATCTTAATAAAATTACTAATTCTCAATATGCAGAAAAGTTTGTATTAGATATATAAAAAGCTGAACTTATTCATAGTAATGCAGAATTAACTTTATTATCCATACAACTACAACAAATAATATGTGCCTACTTGTTCTTTGTTCTTTAGGAAATAATCCTAAAGGTACACAAAGAAATGAAATTTAGCAAATGGAAGTATCCTATTTAGTAGTGTTTGCAAAACTAATATACACATCATATTATTGATACATATTCTGGGTTTCAGTCAGCATCTGCTTTGTGTTTTGAAAAAAATGATTCTGTAATTACACATTTATTGTATGCAATAGCTGTAATGGGCATACTGACACAAATTAAAACTGAAAATGTCCCTGAAAAAAAAAAACTTAAATTACATACAAGCTTGTGTTAGAGAAAAAACAAGCTATATTGTACATGAATATAGATCCTAGCCTCAAGGTCATACTTTATAATTCTTCCAGAACCCTAGGATAGGTTTGTACAAAGCATTACTAATATTGTTTGGCTTTCAGTCTTTATTTTTCCTCCTAAATCTCCTTCTACTGTACTGAACCAAAGATTATAAAAATCATGTATTACTGTGTATTTTAAATGCACACAGACATAAAGATCATGACTATGAGAGTAGTTTCAGTGATTTCAGTGACAATGCATGTACATTTTCTGTGTTTTGTAGAATGTATTCAAAACCATGAAAGACACTTTTCAGTGATCTTATAGATATACATTGAACAGCTGATCTAGACCTTTCTTTTTCTCGGTTCTTTCTCCAATTCCATGAATCAATAAAATCAATGACTAAATGTTTTAGGTGAAAGTCAAAATCCATTGAAGAATAATTGCTCCTTACTAAGACACTGCTCAAAGTGCACTAATGAAGTTGTCTGAAAAGACTTAAAAATGAAGTGGAGAGGAACACAGTCATTGGCCAGGTAACCAGGCTACTATTGAGTGCTATCTGTGCTGAATGTAGAGGGCAGGAAGTTAACTTTGCCAGTCTCAGCACCCTTCCAATTTATACCCTGCTTTTCTGATTATACTTCCTTCTCCCTGATGTCCTTGAAAGGATTATTTCTGACTGTACTGTTGGCAATGACTTTATGCTGTGTTAATAAGCATTTGCTTCAACATGCATGAATATTACATGTCTATTAATTTTCCTCTCATTTTATTGGATCATGCCCAAGATGTAGTTAACTGGGTGCCTTACCTTTTTAGAATCAAAATCTATATGTAAAACTCTCAAAAAATTATTATTACAGCATTATCTCACGTTATTACCAAGTTTCCTCTTTGTTTATGGCAATGACTCATTTCTATAAATTAACTTTTAGTTGCCAAAGAAAATTTTCATTTGCCTTTGAAAAAAAATTGAGTAGAATAGACATTATCTCAAGTGGCTTCCTTTTTGATTCCAAGAGGATGGTTGTATGTTGCCATTAGCCTAGGAAATAACTATCCTGTTATATTCTGTAAAAATATAACAGCTGATATAATAAACTCAGAAGTTGTTATAACTTGAAAATATAACATGGGTGACCAAAGCCGTGGCCTTAAAATACACATTTTGTATAAGCTAAAAGATATCATCAAATGTAACATAATAAGGACCACATTTGATATGGTGTTGATATCTTATACACATGTTTGTACCTAATGTTTTTTTTCCAAAACCCAGCACAAGCAAGCATACAAACCATTACCCAGTGAGTCCATGAAGAACAGGGCAACAGAGAACAGGTTTGGAAGGAGAAAGCAGCTGGAACAGTTACAGCACACAGAGAGTATAGAGGCAGAAGTACACCAAACTCAAAGAAATATGGATGCTATGCAATCTACTACTCTGGACTCAGATTTCATCAGTAGTTAATTTGTCTCAGAGGAAGAAAGAAACGGAATTGAGCAGTCTGCCTCCTAGAGGTCTCCCACCCCATGTAGCTGGTAGTTCTTTTGTTAACCTGAGCAGAGAAGCCAAAGCTCTACTTCTGGGAAACTTTGACTCACTACCTGTTCAATGTCCACAGTTGAATGTCTCTTTCTTCTTCATTTGAATATAACAAATAGAAGTCTGTAAGAACAGCATGAAGGAGTAAGGAAAAAGTCAGGCTGGGTGTGTCCACAGGTTGTGTTTTGATTTCCATGTGTCATTTATCATTTTAACTTATTTATATCCATTGCTATTTTAAAATAATATTTTTTCCTTGAGATGAGATGAATATTACCAATGTAATATTGGTAATGAGATCAATGCAATGCATCATTCATCTTAACAAGTAACACAAAATTAATATTCTCAAAACAGTAAGGTATGTATTGGTAAATTTAATAATTAGGTTCTTCATGAAAAGTCATGACAGTAATATGTTAACCTATTGGTAGAAATTTTCTATTCATTTTTGCTTTGCCCTAAAGAAGTCTGTTGGATTCATGTTCTTTTTGATTTTTCTGCAAATGAAGAGGAAAAGAGAACATGAACCCCTGAGATAAAGACACTGGCCTTTGTCATCCTTCAACTCTGACAACAGAGTATTCTTGACTTTGATGTCCTAATTAATAATTATGTGTGTGGAACAAGCATATTGTGGGAATTGCCACCATGGGTAAGGTGAGCCTGGATTGTATAAGAAAACAGACTGAGCAAGACAGGAAGAAAGACAGTCGACAATATTCATTCTCTTGGAGTCAGCACTTAAGGTTCCTGCAGTGCCTTGGCTTCCTTCAATGATCGGCTCTGGATAATGGAAGCTAAATATACTGTTCCCTCCCCAAGTTTCTTTCAGTCATGGTGTTTTACCAAAGGAATAGAAACCAAATTAGAACACCCTCTCACACCAATCATTATTCAAGACAATCTCTTACAGATATGGCCACAGCACCCATCTGAATCACTCAGTTCCTCAAATTATGTTTCAATTGGTTATTATTTATGGATTGTATTAAGTTGGAAAAAACTAATCAGAACATATACACATTATATATGTAAATGTATGTATGTGTGTGTGTATATATATATATATATATAGTATATCCTAATCTGTTAAAAGATGTAAATTAAATATGTATGATTATACTTTTAGCACTTTCATATCAATAAATTTTTAAAGTATAAAGCAATATTCCCCTCATACATAGATTCATCATTATATTTTCAAATATTAAATCCAAGAACTTAAAAAATATAAAAATCATTTGTAGTTCAAGAAGGCAAAATAAATTTAACATTTTAAAACAGACAAAGTGTAGATAAAAACATGTATCTCAAACATGTTAAAAGTCTCTAACTTAGTAAAATATTTTTAAAGAAAGTATTTTAAATAACCAATGAATTTGAATAATTGCTGAGCATGGAAGTGGATGACTTTAATTTCAAGAATTAGGAAGCAGAGGCAAACCCTATTAGTTCAAAGCCAGGCAAGCATACATAGAGAGACTGTATCTCAAAAAAACAGTATTTGAATTATAATATTTACATTAATGCAGACTTTAAAAAAGGTTACATAGTTTTGTAAGAAAGTCATTTAAAATCAGTTGTTATATATGACTATATACTATTAAAAGTTTTTCCACTTTTATCATTTTTGAGCATTGGAATCAACTTAGAAAGAATTTTTTAAATTTTCTTTACTTCAAAATTTTACTAACTTATAACTTACTAACAAGAATTACCTTTAAATTTTGTGGTCATAAATGGCATTCATTTATGTAGTAGAGTGTGATAATTCAATACACCTATACAACATGTAATTAACAAAAATTAACAAATTATTCTCTCAGCAATTGTGTCAGCAATTTATCATTGGTGTGCATTGGGAACCTTTGAAGGCATCTCTTCTAGTTATTGAAGGGGAGGGTGATTAAACTTAAAGAGATATGCATGCCTCTGCCTCCCAAAGATTAAATGTGTAAATAAAGCCACCACCATTTGGATTTATTAAAAGATCCTAAATAAATCGTTGCTAAATTATAATCAACCTACTATCTTGTGAGAACAAGACAGTTATGGTAAATTTAACAATGTAAAATATTATATGAAGATTTGAGATCTTTTTCATTCAAACTATTTCTTTTGAAATGGATGTCATCATGTTTACCCAAGTCTTCCAAACTACTGATATCATTTATATTCTTGCTAGTTATCACTTTTCTGTATTGTCTTTGGAACTTGACCATCAGGGGTTATGTATGTGAGAATATCAGAGTCTATTGCATTTCAAGAGCATTGAGAAAAAAAAAATGACTCACCAAGGTCTTCAGGTTTCCCTTTTCATTTTTTCACATTTGTATTCTCTATCCTCTGTTTTTTCTTTAAGATGAACTCTGTTATGGTGATTATTAGTGCCAAAATACAAGCTCTGGATGAAATACAAAAGAATATGTTAGAAGCAAATGTATCTCTCTTCAAAAGTTCATATATAAAGTGGCATAAATATATGTATGTTTCATCATGAGAATGTAGGCACTTTGAGTGAAGGCCAAAGGTAGAATATTTATAAAGAGATACAAGGCCCTAGTTTGAATTCCATGCCCCCCCAAACAGAAATGAACCTTAAATAATAAGTAAAATATTTAAAAGGAACTAATATAGTTCTGGATTTTCAGATCTGTTGTATGTTTTTCATTTTCTCAACTCAAGTCAATTATTTCACTTGTAAATTGGGTCCAAATAGGCTCTATTAGGGAAAGGAGAAAAGTAGAAGAGAAAGAAGGACTGTCTAAGGAGACACTAACATTTTCCTTGCCTGAATTTTGAAGTGCTTTATCACTGGATACTCAGCAGTATTAACAATCAACAACTTTTTTTCATGGCATTTTAATTCTGAATTGTAAGCCCAACTTTGATATTGTTTAAACTACAGAATTCTTCATTGTTCTTCTTCTGGAATTTTCTGTCATACTGGGTGAGTCCCATCTGTTTTTAAATATCAACTCATCAGTGGCTTATTAATTTAAACCCCACTAAATATTGCTGGAAGCTGACCAGTGTGTTCATAGCATCACAGTGAAGCAGATCAAAATGACAATGCTGCAATAATTCTAAGAACTAATGTTCACAAAGCAACAACTGTAATTGTTCTACAACTAACAGAAATTTCTCCGAAGAAATTCCTTAGCACATATATTTTAATTGGTATCCAGAAGTACATAATGATGTGAAAGATAGATGTTTAGTCTGTGATATGGTGAAACTATATGTACATGTAGCCCAAGAAAAGAACCTTTTAACTAATAAAGTAAACAAATAGTGTTCTGTGAAAGTAACAAGCAATTATTGATAATTGATATATAAATAGTAAACTTCAAATTTTACTTAAATACCTAAAATATTTAAAACTTCTCATTAGACTATGTGTAAAAAACAAACACTAGGCCAACAATCAGAAGCTCTAGCTTTAAGTCATATAAGAACTTTTCAAAATAAAAAACATTTTTGTATCACAATTATACTTTTTGGTGTGTGTCCTTGAGATGACAAAATGAAGTCAATGTGTTTCTTGAGGCCATACTGAATGAAATTCTAGGGACCACCTACTCCCCTATATTTTAAAAAGAATTCCACATTCCTAAACTAAAATTTAGAAAGATATTTAGAAATTAAAGAGATTCATGTTCTTTCTTTCAACATCTTGCCATCCTGAGTTAGGGCTATTTTTATCTCTAACCAATTGTATGTATGTATGTATGTATATATGTATGTATGTATGTATATATGTATGTATGTATGTATGTATGTAAGTATGTATACTGGGGCATTTTTCTGGGCAGCACATTCAAAAGAAGACTGATTTTCAGTGTAAAACAAAGTACACAGAGTTCTTTGCTTGCATACAGGTAAACCATTTTTTGTGCCATTGGTGCAATAAATGGTATAAATTATACAAAGTGTCAGTTCTTGCTAGAAGCTACAAAAGGGTCTACTTGTTTTATAAAGTACTTAAGTTTAACTAAAGTAAGTGTCAAGTAAACCATTCTTTGCTAGTGTGTGTTTGTTAGAATTGTGAGACATCATAGGATATTCTTAATCAAATTTCACTAAAATTGAAGTGTGGAGATGGGATTAAACATCAAAAATACTGAAAAAAAAATAGGTTAAGATGCAAATCATTTAAAATCCCTCTAGAAAGTGTTTGTTTCCTCTGCAATAGAGTGTTTTCCTACAAAGACACAGTTCATTAATATAAGTTGGTCTGATCATCACAGCAAAAATCTTTTCAACATTGTTCTAGCACACTCAAAGAATGGTGATTCAGTAATGGATGTAAAAATCACTGTGAAATCTTTGAGTCCTCACAGAAAAACCACAATGTGTTTTATTCCAAATTACAAAAATGTTAAAAACCATTTGGGCACAGTTATAACTACTCCATTATACTGTGTGTAAAATGCTAACTGCAATTTTGAAATTCAAAAATGAAAGACTTTTAGCTCAAGCCAAAAACAGAGAATTGTGAGTTAGCTGTGAGATAAGGAATTGCCAAATTGCTTTCCTTAATGATGTTTAAGTAGCCTTGATGATGGCAGGCAGAATCTGCAGCCCTGCTGCATAAACTTTTGACTAAATTGATTTTATTTATTTAAAGTCTTGAGGAATAGAGGAATAGGGCTACTTTAATTATTAAGGGCAATTCAGCTGGAAAAGTCAAAACATGGAATCTAGGAAATTAAAGATTACATTGTTACTGAAACTCAAAAGGAGTTCTTCTAGAACATAAGGAAACAATATTTAATTCAGAACATTCAAAAGATGTAAATTAATTGTTTAGTTAATCCCAAAGTAATTTTAGTTAAATATTTTCTTTTATGGTTGGTTTCATTGCAAAGCTTAATGGGGAAAATGTATGCCAATGGAAAGGCAGCATCATTGGACCAACAGTCTCCTGGGTATTCAGATTCAGTTACAAATCAGTTGCCTACAAAGGATCAGGGCACTAATGTGCACCTGGACATTGGAAATAATAAAATGTGACCACCAAGAAAGACAAGTGCACCATACAGCATGTCAAAACAAGTCCTAGTTATTCAACATAAGTGAATGAAGCAATCAAGCAGGATGGACTCTAAGTAATGACAACATGGATATGGAGATCATGTTTCCATGAGCTATGAGAAAATGCAGTATAGGATACTTAAATTACAGACAACTCCTATTGTAATGAAGTCAGAGGGTAAAGATGTAAAAATGAGTTGATTTCTGAGAAACTACTGTGACTGTAGTCACTAAAATGAGCTATGCATTGCGTATGTATAAGCAACATACATATGGATGTGTACTAGAGTCAGTCAGTTTTAGTGTTCTTGATTCCTCAAAAATACTCAAGATACATGTTTAAAATATTAGCCTCCTTGTATTTTCTATTAATAGGATAAGAGGAGAAAAGATGAGAGCTTCAAAAGGAAATGGATAAATAACTATAGTTATTGATGTCTGGAAAAAAATAAATGATAAAATGATTATGAAACAAGTGGAAAAGACAGGGTTAAATCAACAGTCTAAGTCAATTGTTCTAACACAACACACCC
Source organism: Phodopus roborovskii (assembly GCF_943737965.1). Lineage (NCBI taxonomy): Eukaryota > Metazoa > Chordata > Mammalia > Rodentia > Cricetidae > Phodopus > Phodopus roborovskii. The sequence goes on from NW_026126410.1 coordinate 15,782,805, forward strand.
CCAACAAGTCTTTTCTACAAGACTAACCTCCAGTTGGTTTTTAGGACATAACCTTGGAGCCTTTTCAACTTCAGCATTAGTCTGACAAGCAGGTTTCCTATGTCTGAGACTGTGCAATATGTTTCATTAATTTAAGATGATAAATGTACTTTATCTGGTATCTCTGCTAATACAAAAAGAGAAAGAATTAAGTGTGAACCACTGGAGTCAGTCATATGTGTATTGCAGGTTACAGGACTAACCCCCAGTAAAAACCTTAGAAACTATGGTTTACATGAGGTTTTCTTGGCACTTGTTGTAAATGTCATATGATACACTGTTGTAAGAATCTGCTGTACCTCCACTCTATGAAAAACAAAATGTGAAAGCATGCACCTGGTCTTTCTAAGCCAGCTCCTAATAGGCACTTTCCATAATAATTTTAAATACTATCTTTAGTGCAATGAACAACAAGGTTTAATTATAAAACTTTTCTAAATCGTGTAAGTAATTCTATATAATTACAAAGACTGAAAGTGACTTTGAGAACCCAAAAGCTGGAATTTCTTACATTCTGTCTAAGTGTGGTCATTTGTGTATTGTTTAATAATTTCATACATGAAAATAATGTAGATCAAATACAAACCTTAGTCCTTTCCCTGCAAACTCCCCCCTACCCCCTTCCAACTTTACATGCTCTATTTAAATAGAAAGGAAGGAAGGAAGGAAGGAAGAAGAAAGAAAGAAAGAAACAAAGAAAGAAACAAAGAAAGAAACAAAGAAAGAAACAAAGAAAGAAACAAAGAAAGAAACAAAGAAAGAAAGAGAAAATTCTGGGGCATACAAGTACCTTTGTATGCATGGGTGAAAGACAATCAACTAGTTCCAGAATATGTAGCCTCTAGGGGTATACATTCCTGTAGAAGGTCGTCTTTCCATTCCTGAAAGCCATAAATTACAAATGCTGCTTTGTCACGGCACAGACTTAGTGAGACTCCCCTTATTTTGGCTTACTCGGTTGTGCATCGTATTCAGCAGCAAGCTCTGTAACTCATTTGTACAAATGTACAGTCCTGTCACTGCAGACATCGTACAATTATTCCAGTCTCTCTTTCTTGATGATCTCTATGCCTTGAGGAAGGGGTATGTTTAAAATGTACCATTTGGAGTTTAGAAACCCACACTATCTTATTTTCTGCATTATGACCAGCTGTTGGTCTCTATTAATCACGACATATTGAAAAAGAAATTTCTCTAATAAAAGCTGAGAGATGTACAGATTTCTGAGTATGAAAGTAAGCACTAGATGGAAGATTATTGCAAAGCTGACCTAGCAAAATAAAAAGAGTACATTCTCCCCTGGGTCCTAGCATTATGCACAGAACTTTCCAACCCTGAAAATAATAGCCAGCAGAGAAGATGAAACTTTCAGGTTGATATCTTCATGTTTTTGGATTCAAGTATGAGGTGTCTTCAGCAGCATCTGATATCTAGTTTGAAGAGAAACCAAAAGCAAAGGGAGCATTGATATTTAAAGAGGCCCTGTGGGAACCAACAGAATGACAATACTTATTTAACAGCCTAGGGTGTCTGTGAAAGGCATCATAACCCTTAACTAACTAGGGTGTATAACCTCTTTCAAGGTTATTTTTGTTGTTGTTGTTCCAGCTATTTATCTGACAATTCCGTACTTTCATTATCTTTTAGAGCTGAATAATACACTATTGTGTATTTGTACTACTCCTGTTTGTGGACATCAGTCTGTTTCCATTTCCTGGTTATTGTGACTAGAGTAAACATGACCATGAATGAGCAACCTCAGTTTTAGTAGGACATTAAGTACTTGGGATACATGCCCAGGGATGGTATAACTGGGTCACATAGGCTCTACTCCTGTTCAGAAAGTTCTCTACTGTGCTACAAATTCAATAATATTCAACACTATTTCCACTTTTTAAAAATTTTGATTTAAATTAGCAACAACCTTATTTTACGTACCACTCCAATTCCCTTCCATCCTCCCATGCCCTCCACCAAACCCCCAACAAATGCCTATCCACTCCACAGGGAGGGTGAGGCCTCCCATGAAGAATCATCAAACTCTGACACATCATTTGGGGTGGGGCCTAGCCCTCCCCCTTGTTTGTAGGATAAGACATTTCTCTTCATAAGAAATGGGCTCCCAAAGTCTATTCATGAACTAGTAATAAACACTGGTTGCACTACCAGAGATCCACTTTTTTTCTTTCTTTCTTTTTTTTTTTTTTTTTTTTTTTTTTTTTTTTTCCCATTGGGCCTATGATTGTCTTGTCTATGGGTATGCATGTGAAGTATGTGCATGTGTGGTACCTACAGAAGTCAGAAAAGTGTTCAATTACCAGGAACTGGAGTTACAGGTAGTTGTAAGCCACCATGTAGGTGTTAGGAAGTGAACCCAGGTTCTTTGCTTTTAATTGCTGAGTCATCTCTCTAGCTACAAGCATAGTCATGTTGACTGGGGTAAATGAAACCTCCTAGTGCTTTCAATTTACATTTCCATCATAGATAAGGATACTGATTATTGTAAAATTTTTCTCTGTCATTTCTGTTTCATGTTTTCAGAACTGTTTATGGCCACACCTCATTTTAAATCAGTTTGTTGGCTTTCTTCATGTTTGTTTTTAAGCTCTGTATAATCTAGGGGATAACCCTGTGTCAGATGTATAACAGTAAAGTGTTGTCCTACTCTATAGGCCCATTCATCATTGACTAGGTGGAAATGCTTGCAGCCATGCTCACTTATAAATGATACAGAAATCCAAGGTGCTCTGGAATTTAAACAAGACCCAACATAAAATGATTTTTCAATGTGTAGCTCTTTCCACTAATAGCTTCTAAAATTGAAAGAATCAGATTTAGACTATAAAAAAATTTAAAGTACTAACTTGTCTAAAACATTTACTAAGTTCAAATTAAATATTTGAGATTAAAAATCTGAATGTTTTGTTTTCTTTGTGTGTGTGTGTGTGTGTGCCTGCATCTTTTATTTTTTATTTTTTTTTGATAATGTTTTTATTTAAATTTGAAACAAGCTTGTTTTACATGTCAATCTCAGTTCCTTCAACCTCCTTTCCTCCCCTGCCCCCAAACCAACCCCCATCCCATCCCATGTCTGCTTCCCATGGAGGGTGAGACTTTACATGCAGAGGCTTCAAAGTCTTTCATATCATTTGGAGCAGGGCCCATGTGTCTAGGCTGAGAGAGTATTCCTCTATGTGGAATGGGCTCCCAAAGTCCATATGTATACTAGAGATAAATACTGATCCACTACCAGAGGCCCCATAGATTGCCTGGTCTTCCTAACTAACACCCACATTCAGCGGGTCTGATTTGGTCCTATGCTGGTTTCAAAACTATCAGACTGGAGTCTCCCAGAGAAAGAAAAAGGGACAAGATCTCCTAAGAAAATCGGGAGCATGGCAGGAGGAGAGAGGGAGTTAGCAGGAAGAGGAGGGGAGAGGTGGGCATGAAGGAGCAGGAAAATTGAGTCAGAGAAATAATAGAGGAGAACAAGAAAGGAGATATCATAATAGAGGGAGCCATTATAGGTTTTAAGAGAAATCTGGCACTAGGCAAATGTCCAGAGATCTACAAGGATGACCCCAACTAACAGTCTAAGCAATACTGGCGAGGTTACCTTAAATGCCCTTCCCAGATAATGAGATTAATGACTACCTTATATGCCATCCTAGAGCCTTCACCTAGTAGCTGATGGAAGTATAAGCAGACCCCCACAGCTAAATCTGAATATTTTTTATCAGGAAAACCTAGATATCCATCAACAATACATTTTATCCGGCATGAAACAGTGTTGATTTACCCTTGTAGATAACATTTTAACTCAATGGAAATGAAAGATTTTTTATATATATATAAATATTTAGACTTACAATATCCATATACTATAAAAATAATGACACCAACTCTGACAACATCCCAGTGGCTAAAACATAGCTATTTTTTACTTTAAAAAAAAAAAGAAATCCATTGATATGGTGTAATAGATTCAATTTATTATATATGCCTCAGGAAATAGTATACTGGAACATATTCATACATCAGAAAATACTCAGAAAAAAAACCATGTTCTTCCATCATACAACTGGAATTGAAGCAAATTTGTATATTTCTTAATTATGTTAGAAATGTAATTCTTCATGTTTTAGAAATCCACTAATATGTATGTACATAAATAAGCACAAACATGTTCATAATAACATACACAGTGATTCTGGTGTATTTCAAACTTGTAAGGTCTCTCATCCTAACAGAAAAAAAATCTCCCATAAATTGGATAACTTGAAAATAATCATTAGCATTTAAACCCTTTTCCTGGCAACTCTTTAATATATGTATGTATATATATACATACATATTTAAATGAAAACAAACATTTATAGACAATATTTGGCAATTTGGGCATCATTCTTTCCAAACTACTTCCTGCTGGTAAGGGGCACTGTCATGGGGGATTCTAAGAAGATGCAGAAATCCTGACTGTAGTCAGGATTAAAGAATACAGTCAGGATTTCTGGCAACTCTTATTCTAGGTGTTTTGCTATACACCAGCCTAATGTTATAGAGAAAGTGGTTCTGTGTAGGAGAAAGAGAGCAATGGCAAGCTTTGGGTAGGGTCCCAAAGTAATATGAAGAAAAAGAAAAGGCATTGACTGGAAATCTGGGAGATGGAAGAAGCAATTCCATCTGAGTTTTCAAAATTGTCTCATGCTAACTTATTATTATCCATAAGGCTGCAAAAAACAGTATCTTTAACTATCAAGGCTTAAGGTGAAGCTAATAATAGAGTTAAACCTTTTTTACTAAGAAAGTCTTAGTAAAACTAAAGTGCATTTCAAAATAAAACAAGGAAAATACCTCTAACTCTATTGTCATCATATATAGAATTTTCACTGGAATGCATTTTCTTTGTTCTTGGATCATAAGATTTACATGTATAAGAAAAAGACAAAATCTAAACACTTCCAAATAATAATTTCATAAAAGAGAGTCATCTGTTTTTATTAGATATCAATCACATATTAATTACATGCCATGAAAAACAATACATTCTAATGATATAAAGAGATTTAAATAAAAACCACAAGGCAAGAGATGTATATTTTGATTGAAGTCTTTCTTGGTAGCAAATCATCACAAACTAAGCAGTTGTTTTGGGGGTTTTTTGTTTGTTTTTTGTTTGTTTTTTCTTTCAATTTTTTTTTTATTTTTTATAATTTTTTTATTTTTCTTTTACATATCCATCTCAGTTCCCTCTCCCTCCCTCTTTCCCTTTTTCCTACCCTCTCATGTCTCCTGACCACCCTCCCTTCCTACCCAACCCCATCCCCACTCTACATGTAGGGTGATGCCCTCTAGAAGGGGTCATCTAAATCTATCAAGTCATTTAGAGTAGGGACTAGGCCTTCTCTCCTGTCTCTAGGTTAAGGGACTACCCCTACATGGGGGATGTGCCCGCAAAGTTCTTTTGTGCACCAGGAATACATCTTGGTTCCACTGTCCAAGGTCCCTCAGACATTCTAGCTGAGACCCATGTTCAGGGGTCTACTCTGTGGAAGAAAACAATGGAATCTTGAAATAAGCAGGCAAGTGGATGGAACCTGAAGAAACCATCCTGAATGAGGTAACCCAGTCACAAAAAGAAGAACATAGTATGTCATAGCTCATTTATGGATTTTAGACATAGAGCAAAGGGTCATCAGCCTGTAATTCACACTACCAGAGAAACTAGGATACAAGGAGTATTCAAAGAGATTTATATAAGGTACTTCACAGAAGGGGAAAGGACCAAGATCTCCAGAGCATATGGGGAGTTGGGGGGGCAGTGAGTATGGAGGGAACTAGAAGAAAGAGAAGGGGAGGAAAGGGTTGCATGTGGGACTAGGAAGATTGAGTCAGGGGAGGAATAGATGAGAGAAGAGAGAGAGAGGGAGAGAGAGAGAAAGAGAGAGAGAGACCATAAAAGAGGGAGCCATTATAGGTTTGAAGAGAAAGCTGACTCTAGAGACTTACAAGACTGACCCCAACTAACAATTTGAGCAACAGTGGAAAGGCTACCATAAATGCCCTTCCCTGATAATGAGATCAACGACTAACTCATCCACCATCATTGAACAGTTGTTTTTTTAATAATGTTTTTTATTTAAATTTGAAACAAGCTTTTTTACATGTCAATCCCAGTTCCTTCACCCTCCCATCCTCCCCTATCCCTCCCCAAACCCCATCCCATACCCTTTGTGCTCCCAGGGAGTGTGACCTTCCAGGGAGATCTTCAAAGTCTGCCATATCATTTGGAGCAGGGCCTAGGCCCTCTCCTGTAGGGAGCCTTCTCCATTACAATGGAGCCTGCATCTGGCAGGCACCGAATGGTGAACAAGCAGGCACTGGGTAACTTTCCATCCCTTGGGCTCTGCCTCTCCCTTGGCATCATATGGGCCGATGGGATGCAGCCAATCAGGAGGTGACACGTCCGAGGCGAAGGTTGTAAACCTATATAAGGGTTGGGTTTTGGATGTTTGGTGTCTCAGCTCTGTAAGCTTATGCTCTCCCTCTCAAGGTGCATTAAAGCTTTACTGCAGAAGGATCCTGAGTGTGCCGCGTCGTTCTTGCTGGCAAGACGGTAGCGCGGGACACTCTCCCATGTGTCTAGGCTGAGCGATTATCCCTCTATGTGGAATGGGATCCCAAAATTCATTTATATACTAGGGATAAATACTTATCCACTACCACAGGCCCCATAGACTGCTCAGTCCTATGCTGGTCTCCAGTTTTGAAAACAAAGTTAGATTAATCTGGGCTTCTCAAACAATAATGATAGAAAGGCTATATACAAATATGTGTCTATGAAGGGCTAGTAGACTGCTTCATGGCATACATGAAGTCCTAGGTTGGATCTCTAGTACTGTAGAAACTGGACCTAGTAGTGCTGGCCTGTAATCCCAGCGTTTGGATTGTAGAAGCAGAGGTTCTTAGAAGTTCAAGAGGGATATTTGACTATATAAGTAGTCTGAGGATAGCCTTGTTACATGAAAACTTTCTTTAAATGGCAGAAATAGTTGCTAAAGATGAACTAAAATCATACCCCTTGGCTGGGTGATCATTGTCAAAGAGGGGTAGAAAGAGCCAGAACTGGTAGGTGGTACAAGAAAACTGTGTTGTCTTTACACAGCTAGACAGTTTTACATATGAATTCACAGTGATTATGACAGTTTGCCCATTTACAAGCTCAAGTCAGATGAAATCTCAGTATGGAGACAGGAGATAGGTATAAAAGTCTACTCCTAGCCAGGGAGCTATTGTTAACAGAAAGTTAAAGGAGATGGGTAGTCAGTTTTGTGTATGATTTTGTAGATTTACCACACTCCAATGGAAGGCTACATAGTCAAGACTATATGTGTAGCACATCTTAGACTTGATGGGTTTAATAGTCATTAGTGACACAAATTTAGTGAGAGGAGGAGGAAGGATGGATCCTGCAAGGTGTATGTTTGGGGTGGGGTGGGTAAAATAACCAAAACACAAAGAACTAATGAAAGAATCATAAAAACAAACATAGTGGATGTCAATATGCAGTCACAAGCACTCCTTCAAATGGTTTTATCTATAAATACCTTATATTGCAGTAAAATGCAACACAATTTCCATGAATAATTTCTTTAATATTTATATCATGTCTTGACCATTGTAGTCCTTTGACTGAGAAATATCCCCAACATATTCAGGGATTTGCACACTTCATTTCTAGTAGGTAGTACTATTTGGAGAGATTTTGGCATATTTCTGTTGCCATTCCAACTTCTTGGTGTTGTGCCTAATCCCTGCTATGAATTTTTATCTCTCTGAAACCATAAGCCAAATGAACTTGTTTTTCTTTTAGTTACCTTTGATCATAGTGTTTTATCATAGCAACAGAAAAGTTACTAGTGCAGGCATTAAGGATTTATTTTAGTATCAAATTAAACACTATATAAAATCTATTTTTGAGTATTTTCTGACTTCATTCTTGGTTGTTGTACTCCCTGAAGTTTTAGTAAGTTAAGCTCTATTAATAAAAGCATATTTCATGCTGTTTATGGATCTTCATAAAATAAACAGTCTTAAAATGATTGTATTGCTAATTATTTGGCCTTTTACTTCCTAGGGAGAATCATAAGTTCAATATGAAAAAGTTATTACACAGAAGTAAAGAGCTCATAACATTGCATATAATTATTGAATAGTCATACTGTAATCGCTAATCTTTGTTCATACAAAAATCTTCTCATTGCAATGATTATATGTTGTATGATCCTAGAGATTTAGTTACACATCATATAATACTGGGCAATTTTATCCAAATGAAAGAAATTGCATATATTTCCTATTTGGTTTCTGTTATAAATATTTACATCTTTTTTGTCAATTGTATTTAAAATAAGTAGTGTGCTCTTGATAATATTATAAGAGTACTATTATAGGAAAATAGCATTTTTAATATTTTAAGCAAGCATGGAAAGAAGAGGTGATGATATAGTTTAATTGTCCATCACTTTCAAAACTGCAGCACTGTGATAATATTGACATGATTGTCCCATGGTAGGGTAAAGGAGTGAGTTTTGTCCCCTATTGCACTCTTACTTCATTCCCTTCTGCCATCTGGTAATGTGACAATAAAGCCCTCTGTGCATACTGGTTCTTTGATCTTGTATTTTTTCCAGGCATTAAAATTAACCTAGAAATGTGTACTAATCAGAAAGTATAATCAGTGGTATTTGTTATAATAATAATTATAATAATAATAAAATAAATTAATAGTGTGAAATTTTCTCTTTCTCTCTCTCTCTCTCTCTCTCTGTGTGTGTGTGTGTGTGTGTATCCCTATCATTTTACAAAATCCCAAGCTGAGGTAATTAATGTGCATAAATAAAGACCCATTAAACTCCAAACTTTGACATCTCAAAAGTCATCTCAGAGATGTACCCAGAACTCATTGCTATAATGGCAATGGAAGGAAAAATATCAATGAAAGACTTCAATCCCATCAATTACTACTACTAATCATTAATGTCATTGAGAATACTATTTACTTTTATTTTCTGCTACATGGTAAAATGCCAGTAGGAGCACAACTTCAGAAACTTCTTTCTACTTCTTAAACTAGAAGAAGCACATGACTATAAAAGCCACAGGCTGTCCATTGTAGCTAAAAAGTAGAAAGAAAATCATTCCACATAGAATATGTCCAAGGCTGCTATTTGTATTATGAGACAGGACTCATCTTTGCTCATCTTTTCTACACAAGAGAACTTTCATATAAGTTTCTCTGAAACAATTGTACAAAAATCACATTTCTCTCCTTTTGAAGTTCCTACTGGTGATTGATATTAGATAAAGCCTATTGAACACTCTGAGCTATGGACTATTATTGTCTGATACATAGTCAATGCACGCAACTAAAAAATAAAATCTTATAAAGTATATGCTTAAAATTAAAAGCCTCTACTCACATATAAATGCCACAAATAGACACCGACAAGTCAGTAATTCTGCACTTTGGTCCACACGGTTTTTAGGAATATTTAAAATGCCAAAAACCTAATAAGAACAAATGGTTCAAAAATGGAAACTAAATGGAACAGTATTAATAATAATAGTAATTTGATGTTTACATCTCATGCACAACAATATATATTGCAACATATAACTTTTATTTTGCAAGAGGTCAAATTGAATATTGCAGGGTGCTAAGTAGGGCATGTGCCTGGATTTGAGCTCATGTCATCTGAACGAAGAGTCAAAGTGTTTACCTATGTTTACCTATGAAGCTGGGTGGTCCCATACTTGCAAGTACATTATAATTATTAAGGATAGCAGTGTTTAGAAAGCTGTGATAAACATTCCTAATCCTCAGTCATAGGAATATATGAATCAGAAAAGTAAGCTCCAAGGCAGCTAGCTCTGGCGTGAAGCCAATACTGAGAATCACAGCATCGGTGGGTATACTTTGAAGAACAAATAGATTTCATTGAAAAGATATAGTAATAAGAAATGAAAGATAACTGAATTTATGATATCCATGTTTGTATTGAGATTAGAGAAAATATCTATGTAAAGAGGCTTTTTTCTCTTACAAAGTAAAAATTCCTTTTTATAAATTTTTTTTATGATTATGCTTTGCAGTTGTATTTCTTTTTTAACTTGGCAATGGATGGATGAGCTCCAAAGGATGCTGTTTCTTCCCCTAGTGAGAAGCAGAAGTATATTCAAAATATTACAATTAAGCTTTCTATACTTTCAGAAATTGTAAGCATAGCTAAATGACATACAGTGAGAAATGGGTTGAAGCTATTTTAGCTTAATATTCATGCACAAAGTGCATCTTTATGAGAATTAATATGTGGATATCATTATTTTCATGGCATCTTTAAGGATTTTTAGTAATCCCAGCACTCAGGAGGCAGATGCAAATAGATCTCTGTGAGTTTGAGATCAGCTCAGTCTACAGAATGAGTTCCAGAACAACCTCAAAAGCAATACAGAGAAACCCTATTTCCCAAAACAAAACAAAACAAAAAAAGCTTCTAACATTGGGAAAGATAGAATGTAAAACGTTCCTAGGAAGCATTTTACTTTTTAAATTCCAAAGTCCATTGAAGGTATTTCTATGAAAGAAAACTGAACTTTTCAAAAATATTTTTTAAAAAGCTCTTGATAAAAGGGATAGAATAACTTAAGGTTGAGAGCATTCAAGTTATGTCATATATGTATATGTATATATATATGCTATATTATATATACATGTATATCTGTATGTATGTATGTACATATATATATATATATGAATACAAGAATACTTGAATAATGAAACTAAGCATTATTTAAATGTGTAATTCAATTCAAAATGGAGTATAATTTTATTTACAAAGAAGGAAAAGCAGAAACCAAGTAAAAAGAACACAGAACCATTACTATTAAGAGAGATCCTTTTCTCCAGCATATCTCTTTATTTCTCTCTTCTTTCTTAAATTAACGTCTCCAATCTCATCCCCAACCTTGCTTCAGCCTACCCTTCTTTTCTTCTTCCATCTCAAGTGGATCACAGAAATCATCCCCTCCAAAGTTCATTGCCTCTATCCAGAAGGAAAGACACGTAACAATTAACCTGTCACATCAAAGTTGTCATAACAGAAGGAAAAGAGCCCAATCCCCCTCTTAGGCATATACCCAAATGATCCGCATACATGCAACAAAGACATGTGCTCAACTATATTCATAGCAGCATAATTTGTAATAGCAAGAACCTGGAAGCAACCTAGATGCCCCTCAACTGAAGAATGGATAAAGAAGACGTGGCACATCTACATAATGTAATACTGTTGTTCTTTTGATGTGCAGCTAATGCCTAAGAAACACAAACACGAGACTCAGTGCCCACTTGGAATTTATTGAGAGAGGGGAAAGAGGGGGTAGCTGGTAGCCAACCAAAAGCAGGAGAGAGAGGAAACAGAGAGGGACCAGAGAGAGCAGAAAGAGCAGAGAGAGGCAGAGAGAGAGGCAGAGAGAGGCAGAGAGAGAGCAGAGAGAGGCAGAGAGAGAGAAGAACTTGGCGTGCTTGCTTTAAAAGAGGCTTGTTTGTGCATGTGTAACTGAGTCCTCTGGCTGCCAGGTAAAGCTGATGTAGCGATGACATGGCCATGAGCATCCCGCCCATCGTAGGGGCGGGGGGTCAGCTGGCTGCTAGTTCCTAACAAATACTACTCTGCAGAAAAAAATGATGGAATCTTGAAATTCACAGGCAAATGGATGGCACTTGAAGAAACCATCCTGAATGAGGTAACCCCGTCACAATAAGAGAAACATGGTATATATTCACTTATAGGGAATTTAGACCTAGAGCAAAGGATCACCAGCCTAAAATTCATACCACCAGAGGAACTAGGATACAAGGTGTATTCTAAGAGATGCCTAGAAAGTCCCTCACAGAAGGAGGAAGGGACATGTCCCCCAGAGCACATGGGAAGTTGGGGGGGGGCAGTGAATGGAGAGAGAAGTAGGAGAAAGAGAAGGGGAGGAGAGGAAAGCATGTGTGACTAGGAAGATTGAGTCAGGGTAGGAATAGAAATCAGAAGAGAGAGAGAGAGAGAGAGAGAGAGAGAGAGAGGCTGAGAGAGAGGGAGGGAGAGAGAGAGAGAGAGAGAGAGAGAACATAAAAGAGGGAGCCATTATTGGTTTGAAGAGAAAACTGAACCTAAAAAAAGATTTAGAGACCTACAAAACTGCTGCCAACTAACAATTTGAGCTGAGCAACCTTGGAAAGGCTACCATAAATGCCCTTCCTGGATAGTGAGATCAACAACTAACTTATCCACCATCATGGAGCCCTCATCTAGTACCTGTTGGAAACAGAAGCAAACACCCATACCTAAACACTGAGTCGAACTAGAATCCAGATGCAGAGGGAGAAGACAAGACCAGGTTGCAGAAACACCTAGAGACGGCTGACCTGAACCAGGAGGAGCTAACGGGCCCCCAAGACTGATATCTGGGAATCCAGCATGGGACTGACTCAGGCCCCCCTGAATATGTGTCTCGGCTAGAAGGATGGAGCAGCCTAAGGGACCTCAGAAAATGGAAACAGGATGTATTCCTGATGCACAAAAGGACCTTGCAGACACCAGGAGGGATACCGCCTTAACCTAGAGTCAGGAGAGAAGTCCTAGTCCCTCCTTCAAATGACTTGACAGATTTACATGGCTCCACCTGGATGGGGGGGATGGGATGGGAGGGTGGTTAGGGTGCATGTGAGGGGGTAGAGGGGATAAGAAGGAGGGAGAGAGGGGGAGAGAGAGAGGTAGGTAGGTAGGGAATGGGAACTGGGATCGACATGTAAAATAAAATAGAAAAATAGAAAAAAATAAAAACTAAAATAAAGAAACAGAAGGCTCTTGCTGAAGAAGCCAGTGAAGATGAGCTTTCTTCTGATGTTGTTTTGAATGATCCCTACTTTGCTGAAGAAGTTAGAAAAAATTAGGTATAAACAAAAAATCAACAAAATCTGCAAAAGACAGCACATCTTCAGAGGAAGAAGCTGAGCTAGAAAAGCAAAAGGCCGAAATGGCCTTGCTTGTAATGGATGAGGAAGAGGACAGCAAGAAACACTTCAACTACGACAAGATTGCGGAGCACTAGAATCTGAGCAAAAAGAAGAAACAGCTTATGAAAAAGAAGGAGTTACTTGAGGATGATTTTGAAGTAAATGTTAGTGAAGCACGGTTTCAGGCAATGTATACTTCTCACTTATTCAATTTGGACCCCTCTCATCTTGATTTCAAGAAAACAAAGACTATGGAAAAAATTCTTGAGGAGAAAGCCTGGCAGCGAGAACTGAAAGAACTACTTATTCAAGCAGTAGAGAAAGCTGAGCAGGACACGGCAAAGTCAGCACAGAAGTGGCCCATAGATCCTGCCTTGTCTTTGCTGATTAAATCTGTGAAAAACAAAACAGAACAATTCCAAGCCAGAAAAAAAACAGAGAGTCAAATAACTGGGCAATGTCTCTGTGATCTCAAGTTCACAGAAATAGTATAAGGGATAATGGGAATGAAGCCACCTTTCTAGAATATGAAAGTATCCATTTTCTGACCATTGTCTCAACAGTAAAGAACAATGATGCCTTTGCAAAGTACCTGAGTTTGGTTCCCAGCCCACATAGCAGGTCATACCCATATGTGATTCCAGTTCCAAGAGATCCAGTGTCCTCTCGTGGCCACTGTGTCATGCCCACAGTGCCTACACAAACATGCAATTTGTTCTACCAAATTGTAAATAACTCACAATTTATACTATGAATTTCTACAGACTTGTCATAATTATGTGAACTGTAAAATTTATAAGATTTTTATATTGTATGAAGTTAATTTCCTACAATTACAGTGTTACTCTAATTTAGTTTCCTAAGAGACTATTTACGATATATGTAAAAATAGTGCCCACTTTTTTGTACAAAGATTAAAAACAAATTTAAAAATATATATATGTAGTATCTTATTCTGTGAAGACAGGTGGCATATGTAAGTAACCATTAAGATAACTTATTTTCCTATCATAAGGGTGGAAGCTGTGAACTATTTATTCCATGCTTAGTAATTTGCATGTAGAACTAATTTGTGAATAAAAGTACAAGATTTTTTTTAAATAAGACTGAATATTCTTTTGTTTAAAATAGGCTGAAATCCCATGGGGTCTTCTTATTATTGATCAAAGAATAAAAGCATTCTCTTCAAACTGCAAATGATTTTATGTATGCCTTACTGGCCAAGGGGAATGATATGAGCACCAATAGTCACAGCAGAGATTGAAAATGAAATATCTCACACACTTAGTCCCTTCACAGAGAATCACTTTTAAAAATGAAGGTGAGAGAATGTCCAGGTTGACTGATAGAAAGGGTTAGGATTAGTTGGTTCTTGAATAAAAAATTATGAACTTGAATTTATCTTTTTTGTATACTAGCTTGCTGAAAGATCTAAGACTAAAAAGTGTGTTGCTGATGGTGACTTATTAAATTAGGTATTCAGTCTATTTGTATCACTTTAATAACAAACAGAGATCTTATGAGAGTAAAGAAATTATTTCAAAATGTCACATAGAGTATCTGCCTTACATTTGTTCAAGTTAGGATATTTTTTTGATTTATGTTTAGTTTTTTTAGTTTTTAAAACAATCTTTTCTCATTTTGCATACCAATTCCAGTTCCCAGTCCCTCCCATCCTCCTGGTACCCCTCCCATCCCATCCCATCTATTCCTCCAAGAGAGTAAGGTTTCCTATAGGGAATCAATTAAGTCTGGCACATTGTTTAGAGTCAGGAACAATTCCCTGCTCCCTATATTTAGCCTGAGCAAGGTATCCCTCCAAAGAGAATAAGCTCCAAAAACCCAGGTCAAACACTAGGAGTAAATATTGGTCCCACTGCCAGTGGCCCCACAGACTGCCCAAGCCACACAACTGTCACCTACATTCAGAGGGCCCAGTTTGGTACCGTGCAGGTTCCCCTGTTTTCAGTCCAGACTCAGTGAGCTTCAACCTGCTCAGGTCAGCTGTTTCTCTGGGTATTTCCAAAATTGTCTTTACTCCTTTGCTGATATTATTCATTCTCTCTCTCTTCGACTGGCCTCTGGGAGCTTAGCCTGAAGCTTAGCTGTGGATCTCTGCACCTGCTTCCATCAGTTGCTGTATGAAGGTTCTATGATGATAATTCAGGTAGTCATCAATCTGATTACAGGGCAGAGAGGGAGAGAAAGAGATATCTTGATTGAGGGAGTCATTATGAGGCTATTAAGCATTAAGGAAATTCCCAGGAATCCACAAGGATGACCCCAACTAAGACTCTAAACATAAGTGGAGTGGGTACCATTAGGTCAATTTTAAATTTTTCACTATCTTTATAAAAGATGTGTTACTGTTTTCTCTCAATGGTGTTACTTTTTCATCTGTAATTTGATAGAATATTTTTTTAATTTTATAAATTTATTTATTTTATATAACCAAGTCCATTTAAATGAAAACAAATATTTATAGACAAAATTTGGGAATTTGGGCGTCATTCTATCCAAACTACTTCCTGCTGGTAAGGGGCGCTGTCATGGGAGATTCGAAGAAGATGCAGAAATCCTGGCTGTAGTCTGTAAGGCTGCTTGGTCCAGCTGTTTTGAATGTATGATCACCTGGTAATCTGCTTCAGGCAGTCTGGCTTGATCAAACCACATTAGTCTGGAAGGAATCCACATCTTTTCATTTTCTGTGGAAACAAAAATAGAAATCCTTTTCACCAGTAACTAGTCGTTGAACTTAAATTTTGGAGTCAAAGCATTTTTTAAATTTAATTTATTATTTTACATGTCGATCACAGTTCCCTCTCCCTCTCTCCATCCCTCCCTCTCTCCATCCCTCCCTTTCTCCCTCCCTCCTTTCCTCCTTTCCTCCTTCCCTCCATTTTACCCTCTCTGCCCTCTCATATGCACTCTGACCACCCTCCCCTCCCATCCTCCCACCCCCAATTCCATATGTCAGATCTACATGACCCATCCAGTTGGAGTCATGTAGATCTGACAGGTCATGTGAAGTAGGGACTAGGGCTTCTCTCCTGTCTCTAGATTAAGGCAGTTATCCCTCCATGGGGGATGTGTTCGGAAGGTCCTTTTGTGCACCAAGGATACATCCTGGCTCCACTGCCTGAGGTCCCTTAGACTGCTCAGTCCTTCTAGCTGAGACCATATTCAGGGGGGCCTGAGTCAGTCATATGCTGGCTTCCTAGCTATCAGTCTGTTGGCCCATTAGCTCCTCCTTGTTCAGGTAAGTTGTCTCTATGTGTTTCTGCAGCCTGGTCTTGTCCTCTCCATCTGCAACTGGGTTCTAGTTTGACTCAGTGTTTATGTATGGGTGTTTGTTGCTGTTTCCATCAGGCTTATTTGAGGGCTCCATGGATAGGTTAGTTGTTGATCTCACTCTCCGGGAAGGGCTTTTACGGTAGCCTTTCCCCAGAAGCTCAGATTGTTAGTTGGCAGCAGTCTTGTAGTTCTCTAGACCTTTCTTTGTGTTCAATTTTATCTTCAAACCAATATTGGCTCCCTCTTTTATGTTCTCTCTCTCTCTCTCTCTCTCTCTCTCTCTGTCTCTCTCTCTCTCTCTCTCTCTGTCTCTCTCTCTCTCACTTGCTCTCTCTCTCTCTCCTGTCTTCTATTCCTAACCAGGCTCAATCTTCCTGGTCGCACATGTTTTCCTTTCCTCCCCCTCATTTTCTCCTACTTCTCTCTCCATTTACTGCCCCCCCACTTCCCCTGAGCTCTGGGGGACTTGTCCCTTCCCAGTTCTGTGAGGGACTTTATATTAATCTGTTACAATACACCTTGTATCCTAATTCCTGTGGTGGTGTGAATTATAGGCTGGTGATCCTTTGATCTAGGTCTAAAATCCATATATGAGTGAGTACACACTGTGTTTCTATTTTTGTGACTGTGTTACCTCATTCAGGATGGTTTCTTCAAGTGCCATCCACTTGCCTGCGAATTTCAAGATACCATTATTTTTTTCTACAGAGTAGTATTCCATTGTGTAGATGTGCCACATCTTCATTAACCATTCTTCAATTGAGGGTCATCTAGGTTGCTTCCAGGTTCTTGCTATTACAAGTAGTGCTGCTATGAACATAGTTGAACAGATGTCTTTGTTACATGGATGTGAATCCTTTGGGTATATGCCTAAGAGGGGGATTGCCGGGTCCTGTGGTAAACTGATTCCCATGTTCCTGAGGAACCACCATACTGATCTCCAAAATGGCTGTATGAGTTTGCACTCCCACCAGCAATGGAGGAGTGTTCCCCTTTCTCCACATCCTCTCTAACATGAGTCATCATTGGTGTTTCTAAATTTAGTCAGTCTGGCAGGACTAAGATGCTGTCTCAAAGTTGTTTTGATTTGCATTTCCCTGATAGCTAAGGATGTTGAACATTTTCTTAAGTGTCTTTCAGCCTTTTTGATTTCCTCTATTGAGAATTCTTTCTTCAGTTCTGTATCCCATTTTTTAATAGGTTTATTTAGTGTTTTGTTGACTAGTTTCTTGAGTTCTTTGTATATTTTGGAGTTCAGCCCTTTGTCAGATATAGGATTGGTGAAAATCTTTTCCCAGTCTGTGGGCTGCCGTTTGGTCTTGTCAACTGTGTCCTTTGCCTTACAGAAGCTTCTAAGTTTGAAGAGGTACCATTTATTAATTGTTTCTCTCAGTGTCTGTGCCCCTGGAGTTATGTTCAGAAAGCAGTCTGCTATAACAATTTGTTCAAGGGTACCTCCTACTTTCTCTTCTAAGTGGTTCAATGTGGCTGGATGGATGTTGATGTCTTTGATCCATTTGGACTTGAGTTTTGTGCATGGAGACAGATATGGGTCTATCTGCAGTCTTCTACACACCCTCATCCAATTGTGCAAGCACCATTTGTTGAAGATGCTGTCTTCACCCCATTGTATAATTTTAGCTGTTTTGTTGAAAATCAGGTGTTCATAGGTGCGTGGATTAATATCAGGATTTTCAATTCGATTCCATTAGTCTACTTGTCTATTTTTATGCCAATACCAGGCTGCTGTCAGAACTACAGCTCTGTAGTAGAGCTGAAAGTCAGGAATGGTGATGCCTCCTGAAGTCCTTTTATTGTATAGGGTTGTTTTGGCTATCCTGAGTCTTTTGTTTTTCCATATAAAGTTGATTATTATCCTTTCAAGGTCAGTGAAGAATTTTGGTGGGATTTTAATGGGGATTCCATTGAATCTGTAGATTGCTTTTGGCAAGATTGCCCTTTTTACTATGTTTATACTACCTATCCAAGAGCATGGGAGATCTTTCCATTTTCTGATACCTTCTTTAATTTCTTTCTTTAGAGCCGCAAAGTTCTTATTATATAGGTCTTTCACTTGTTTGGTAAGAGAAACCACAAGATACTTTATGTTGCTTGAGGTTATTGTAAAGTGTGATGTTTGTCTGAATTCTTTCTCTGTCTCTTTGTCGTCTGAAAAAAGTAGGGCTACTGAATTTTTTGAGTTTATCTTGTATCCTGCTAGTGTGCTGAGGTGTTTATCAGCTGTAGGAGTTCCCTGGTAGAGTTTATTAGGTCGCTTATGTAAACTATCATATCATCTGCAAATAGAGACAGTTTGACTTCTTCCTTTCCAATTTGGATCCCCTTGATCTCCTTTTGTTGTCTTATAGCATTAGCTAGAACTTCTAGTACGATATTGAAAAAATATGGAGAGAGAGGGCAGCCTTGTCTTGTTCCTGATTTGAGAGGAATTGGCTTAAGTTTCTCTCCATTCAGTTTGATGTTGGCAGTTGGTTTGGTGTATATTGCTCTTATTATGTTTAGGTATGTTCCTGTTGTTATCCCTGACCTCTCCAAGACCTTTATCATGAAAGGGTGTTGAATTTTGTCAAAAGCTTTTTCAGCATCTAGGGAGATAATCATATGGTTTTTGTTTTTCAGTTTGTTTATATGGTGGATCACGTTGATAGATTTTTGTATGTAAAACCATGCCTGCATTTCAGGGATGAAGCCTACTATGTCATGGTGGATGATTTCTCTGATGTATTCTTGAATTCGGTTTGCCAGTATTTTAGCATCGATGTTCATCAGTGATATTGATCTGTGGTTTTCTTTCTTAGTTGTGTCTTTGTGAGGCTTGGGTACTAAGGTTATTGTGGCCTCATAAAAAGAGTTTGGCAATGAACGTTCTGTTTCTATTTTGTGGAACAATTTGAGGAGTAGTGGTATTAGTTCTTCCTTGAATGTCTGGTAGAATTCTGCATTGAATCCATCTGGCCCTGGACTTTTTTTGGTTGGAAGGCTTTTGATGACTGCTTATATTTCATTGCAGGTTATAGGTCTATTTAAGTTGTTTGTCTGTTCTTGATTTAATTTTGGTAAGTGATAGTTATCCAGAAATTTGTCCATTTCCTTTGAATTTTCTATTTTTGTGGAATACAGATTTTCAAAGTATGACCTGAAAATTGTCTGGATTTCCTCTGTGTCTGTTGTTATATCCCCCTTTTTGTTTCTGAATTTGTTTATTTGCATGTTCTCTTTTTGCTTTTTTGTTAATTTGGAAAAAGGTTTGTCTATCTTGTTGATTTTCTCAAAAAAAAAAAAAAAAAAAAAACTCTTTGTTGCATTGATTTTTTTTGTATTGTTTTCCTGGTTTCTATTTTGTTGATTTCAGCCCTCAAGTTGATTATTTCCTGGCATCTTATCTCTTTTGAATAATTTTGATTTGAAGTCTAACTTGTTAGATATTAGGATAGCCATGCCTGCTTGCTTCTTGCTTCCATTTAATTGGAATATCTTTTTCCAACCCTTTACCCTGAGGTAATGACTATCTTTGAAGCTTAGACGTGTTTCTTGTATGCAGTAGAAGGATGGATTCTGTCTTCGTATCCATTCTGTTAGCCTGTGTCTTTTTAAGTTAGTTAAGACCATTAATGTTGAGGGTGAGTAAGGACCATTGATTGTTGATGCTTGTTTGATTTAGGTTTGTTGTTGGCAGTGGTATTGTGAATATATTATTTCTTCTTTACCCTTCATTTCTGGTGTAGTTGGATTATCTGTTGTGTACATTTTTGTGGGCGTAGTTTCCTTCCTTGGGTTGGAGTTTTCCTTCCAATACTTTCTGTAGGTCTGGATTTGTAGATAAGTATTGGGAAAATCTGTTTTTTTCATTAAATATCTTCTGTTCTCCATCTATAGTGATTGAAAGTTTTTCTGGATATAGTAGCCTAGGCTGGCATCCGTGTTCTCTTAATACTTGTAGAATATCTTTCCAGGATCTTCTGGCCTTGAGGGTTTCCATGGAAAAGTCAGGTGTAATTTTGATAGGTCTGCCTTTATATGTTACCTGTCCTTTTTCCTTCACTGCTCTTAATATTCTTTCTTTATTCTGTATGCTAGGTGTTTTGATTATTATATGTTGAGGGATTCTTTTTTCTTTGGTCCAGCCTATTTGGGGTTCGGTATGCTTCTTGTACTTTCATGGGCATGTCCTTCTTCAGATTTGGAAACTTTTACCTGATGATTTTGTTGAATATGCTTACAGCACCTTTGAGCTGTGCTTCCTCCCCTTCCTCTATGCCTATTATTCTTAGATTTGGCCTTTTCACGGTGTCCCACATTTCATGGATGTTTTGTGTTAAGGATTTGTTGGATTTATGATTTTCTTTGGTCGATAAATCTATTTCTTGTAGTTTATCTTCTGCGCCTGAGATTCTCTCTTCAATCTCTTGAATTCTGTTGGTTATGCTTGTGTCTGTAGTTCCCGATTTTTTGCCCAGTGTTTCTATTCCCAGCATTCCTTTGGTTTGTGTTGCCTTTATTTTCTCTATTTCAGTTTTCAAGTCTTGAATCGTTTCCTTCACCTGCTTAATTGTTTTTTCTTGGCTTTCTGCACTTTCTTTGCTTTCCTTAAGGAATTTGTTCATTTCTTCCAGTTTTTTCTTTGTTTTTTTTTTTCCTCCATTTCTTTAAGGGATTTTCTCACATCTTCTTTGAGGGCCTCTATCATTTTTATGACAGAAATTTTCAAGTCATTCCCTTCTGCTTCCTCTGTTTTGTTGTTGTTTTCCGTTCTAGTTGGTGTAGATTCCCTAGATTCTGGTGGTGTCATGCTTGTCTTTCTGTTGTTAGGTGTTTTCTTGTATTGCTGTCTACCCATAGCTTCTTCCAGTAGGTATTGGTGGGGTCTCTCCCTCTCTCTATGGTACTTCCTCAGTGGGCTTATGTGGTTCAGAGCATCAGTATCTGTAGCTCTGGGTGGTCCAAGATCTATAGGAGTTCTCTTCGCAGATAGGGATCCAGGGAAGGGGTCAGGGCTGAGGATCCAGTAGAAGATGCCACTAGCCAATGGCTCTAGCCAATGGCTGGGGGAGGAGGACACAGGCTGAGCTGTAACTTGGGAAGTTTCTGCCCGATTGTCTGATCTCACTGGAAACTGGGACTCTCCAGCTGAGGCCTCTTTCTTTAGCAGAGGCCCTGCTTTAGGGGTCAAGGATCTTGCTGGCAGGAACTCAGAGTGGACATGCAGAGATAGGCGGATCTCTGGGAGGGGCCCAGGACTCCAGCAGAGGACTGCAGGTGGGGTCAGAGACTAAGCAGGTGGAAATTACGGGTGGTCCCACGTGGATAGGCAAGTCTCCTTTGTTCAGAGTTGCTCTGAGAAGTCTCTGAAGTAGAGTGGACTGTTGGCTACACCCTCTGTTCCAGTGCTCAACTAGAGCTGGGTGACAGTGGGCAGGGTAGGGCATAGGGTGGGGGGCAGGCTCGCAGTGGGGATGGTTGTGGGTGTATCAGAGCTGCAAGGGTGCTCTTGATGGAGACAGGACACAGGAGCATCGGGATCAGGGGCCAACCCAGGGAGTTCGGCAGGGAGGGGGGTGCAGGTTGTAGGGGAGAGGCCTCCTCATTTGGGCCCAGACTCACCTCTAGCCAATGGCTGGCAGAAGAGGACAAAAGCTGAGCTGAAACTTGGGAAAGTTTTGCAAGATAGTCAGATCTCACTGTAAACTGGGACCCTCCAGCTGAGGCCTCTTTCTTTAGCAGAGTCCCTGCTTTAGGGGTCAAGGATCTTGCCGGCGGGAACTCCTTGATAGAATATTTATATTCACTCTGACTTGAAATGTCTTAGTATTAAGGATGAGTTGTGAAAATGTAGGAAATTTTCTTTGGCATGTTAAATAAATGATACAATCATTTTACACACACACACACAAATAATATATATATATATATATATATATATATATATATATATATATATTCATTGTTTGGAAGACTATTGACCCCATGGAATGAAATCAATTTTGCTTATAGTCACAAACAAGATATTTTTCATCTGAATCAGAAATGTCACACCAAATTTGAGTTTTAATTCCTCCACCTGTGAGTTATCCTTTCAAGGGTCATCTTTTTTATCTTCTGTCCTATTTGAAAATCTAACTTAATTCTTAAGATAGATCTACTTCTTAAATGATCATGATTCATCATAAAGCATCAAAACCATTGAATGCTTTCACTTTGTAGTTAACTTTCTGAGACCTAAAAATGATCCTTCTAATACAGGAAAAATTATGGTCCTTTATGTCTGTGATTTTGCCAGACCATTGGGTCTTATTGTAAAACAGACAAACTATGAAATTCAGTGGCTCGTATAATTATACCTCTAGATACAATGAAGTAAAATGAACATCTTTAAATGCTCATGTTCAAATAAATAGTTCAGTGTTTGGAAGATGTAGGCAGTAATTGTATTGAATGCTGTGAATCTTAATTTTAGGCATGCTAAAATAATATAATCTGAATATGTACTATACAAGAACAAATTCTAAAAGATAAAATGATGATAGTTAAAAGTCTCAAGTAATGGGGATGGGATAGGGTTTTGTATGGGGAATAGGCAAGTGTGGGAGGATGTGAGAACTGAGATTGATATGCAAAACCAGCTTGTTTCAAATTTAAATAAAAAGTCTCAAGTAATATTTAAAGAAATAATGTCGATTATATAATATGTACAAGTGTTTTTATCCCATCTCTTTTTCATGAATGCTTGATTGCCTACCTTATTTATTTCTATTAGGCTAGAAAGTTTGTAAATTGTATTGTAGTTTCCCATAGTAATTATTCTGTGAGGTATTGAAAAGCAATGACTGACTAAAATGCACCTTGACATAGTACAGTTTACTAACTCAGAGATTTGCTCCTGTGTCAAAAGGAATTGCTAGGAAGTCTGAAAAGTCATGTGATGAAAATATTACTAGGCTTATCTCTCCAATTTCATGCTGGATTATCAACATATGCATTTTGCAGATTGGTGGGAAGACACTGAAAAGGCAGTGATGATTACTGTTTAATGATTACTGTTTACTGATAACTGATTACTGTTAACTTGTCATATACTCTAGGATGAATACCTGAAATACCAAGCTGAACACCTTGCCCTACCCTCTATGCTCCTTTCTAAGTCAAAAATTTTAATCCAAATACAAAAGAATGAACATAGTTTATTACTGTAGCTAATTAGATTATAATTTACTTAGGAAATCAACATCTGAATAATTGAAGACATTATTCTTAAAGTTAACATTTATTTGAATTATTTGGAAGTGACATCCATTTGGGTGTCTAGATATTTTTGAAATGAAAAACAAATTCAATTTCATCATTGTAAAAACAATCAATAATAAAGAAGTATCTAGTTTTTGAAAATCATATTCATCACCAAATAAGTTAAATCCTTTTTGAATAGGGACATCCAGCTTGCAAAATAGGAATAAATATACACGCAATTGTACAGAATCTCTCTGTTAATACAGTATTTTCCCTTTTCCTTTTACTTCCTTTCATCCTTCCTTTCCTTCCTTCTTTCTTTTCTTTTCTTTCTTCTTTTGGGCAGAGTTTCTCTATATAGCCCTGGCTGTTCTGTAACTCACTATGTTGACCAACCTAGCATTAAACTCAACAGATGTTTACATGTCTTTGCTTCATGAATGATGGGTCTAAATGTGTGTGGAACTACACCTGGCTCATTTCGTAGTTTGGAGGATACAAAATAAAGATTTTAAGTTATATAAAAAATATATTTTTTTGCATTACATTATAATTTTTGAATAATTTAAACTGTCTGAATTTATATTTCACACATATTTGCAGATTCAAGGAGTATCTTAAAGGTTAAATTTCTACACACATATGCAAAATAGTAAAATAAAGGGTTCATCTACCTTGCTGAATCTGAAAGCTCCACATCCCAGTGGATGCATACTGAGGAATTGTATCCTAAGTTTGCCTCTGGCCTCCATTCACATGAAAATGGACAGCGCACACACACACACACACACACACACACACACACACACACACACACACACCATACAGAACCATATTTTTATATTTTTAAATTTAAAATGAAGATTATTTCTATAACAAATTATGTTGAGTTTAATTTTTATTTAAAGAGTTAACTTTCAAAATTAATTAACTACAATTCCAATAACGAATATAGTATGCTTTCAAGAAAAATCAAGATATCAAAAACTTTCTAAGTTAATAGATTGAATGTGAACAATAAGTATCTCTATTAGAAGATTGCTTAAGAATTGGTATCATGTATTCTGAATTCAGAAGAATATAAAAGAAAAAGGAGAAATAAATTAATTAGAAGTTTCCTTTTACACACTTGATGCCCCTCAACTGAAGAATGGATAAAGAAGATGTGGCACATCTGCACAACGCAATACTACTCTGCATAAAAAAATGATGGAATCTTGAAGTTCGCAGGCAAGTGGATGGCACTTGAAGAAACCATCCTGAATGAGGTAACCCTGTCACAAAAAGAGGAACATGGTATGTACTCACTCATATATGGATTTTAGACCTAGATCAAAGGATAACCAGCCTATAATTCACACCACCAGAGGAACTAGGATACAAGGTGTATTCTAAGAGATTCATATAAAGTCCCTCATAGAAGGGGGAGGGGAAACGTCCCCCAGAGCACATGGAAAGGGGGGCAGTAAATGGAGAGAGAAGTAGGATAAAGAGAAGGGGAGGAGAGGAAAGCATGGGCGACAAGGAAGATTGAGTCAGGATAGGAATAGAAAACAGAAGAGAGAGAAAGAGAGAGACAGACAGAGAGAGAGAGAGAGAGAGAGAGAGAGAGAGAGAGAGAGAGAGAGAGAGAACAAACATAAAAGAGGGAGCCATTATTGGTTTTAAGAGATACCTGAAGCTAAAGAAAGGTCTAGAGACCTACAAGACTGCTGCCAACTAACAATTTGTGAAACCGTGGAAAAGCTACCATAAATGCCCTTCCCGGATAGTGAGATCAACAACTAACTTATCCACCATCATGGAGCCCTCAACTAATACCTGTTGGAAACAGAAGCAAACACCTATAACTAATCACTGAGTCGACTACAATCCAGATGCAGATGGAGAGGACAAGACCAGGTTGCAGAAACACATAGAGACAACTTACCTGAACCAGGAGGAGCTAACGGGCCCCCAAGACTGACAGCTGGGAATCCAGCATGGGACTAACTCAGGCCCCCCTGAATATGTGTCTCAGCTAGAAGGACTGAGCAGTCTAAGGGACCTCAGACAGTGGAACCAGGGTGTATCTCTGGTGCACAAAAGGACCTTGCATACACATCCCCCATTGAGGGATGCTGCCTTAACCTAGAGACAGGAGATAAGTCCTTGTCCCTATTTCAAATGACCTGACAGATCTACATGTGGAATTGGGGTGGGATGGGAGGGGAGGGTGGTTAGGGTGCATGTGAGGGGGCAGAGAACACAAGAGTGAGGGAGGGAGGAAACAAGGGAAGGAGAGGGAACTGGGATCAACATGTAAAATAAAAAATAAATAATTAAAAAATGTTTAAATGGTTCATTTGGGAGAATCTTGGTCATCTTTGGTTCATTTTCTGAGTGCATGAAACTTTCTTTAGAAGTTTTGATACATGTTTTCCAAATTATATAGCAGCATAACCTGAGTTCCCAAGGATTGGGAGAGATTGGTTATGCCAGTGGTACTTGTTCACTTACTAATGTAGATTATAAACAAAGCAGCTGACATATAAATATTTATATTATACAGGAGTATTAAAAATGGAATTG
Source organism: Phodopus roborovskii (assembly GCF_943737965.1). Classification (NCBI taxonomy): domain Eukaryota; kingdom Metazoa; phylum Chordata; class Mammalia; order Rodentia; family Cricetidae; genus Phodopus; species Phodopus roborovskii. The sequence continues at coordinate 15,809,023 of NW_026126410.1, forward strand.
GAAGTTACAAGGCTCACATAGTTGGGCTCACAAATATCTACCTAAGTGGAAAATATCCTTTATCTCTAAAATTTAGTTGTCCATTTGTAGCTTTCACGTATACCTGACTCCACATCCTTATTGACAGCTTATCTTTCTGTTTACATGTTCCATAAGACACAATATGGAAAACATCTCCTAATTATGACTTACTGTGTACTCATCTTTATTTATGCTTTCAGTTAGGAAAATGAAAACAATCTTTAAAAATAATAGTTAGTAAAACAATTGTGGAAAATTCTCTTACCTTTGGCTATTATAGGAAAAGGTCAGTGATTTCTCAGCAGATTTTCATCCTGTTTCATGAACAATGTTCTGTAGAAATTGCCAACTTCTTTTTGAGTCCAATTAATTTATCAACAGATTTAAACAGATCACAGAAATAATCACAGCAATATCTTATGAAAGACTTTCCAACATGTCATCAAGTTCCTAGCCAGTTGATATTAATAAGAACACCTTACAATCAACTAAAGTAGTTTACACACAATTCAGAGCCTTGTCCTGCATAAACCTTGAGAAGAGAGACTGCTCAGATTTATGTATTCTTTATTTGCTTACATTTGTGGAGTATTTGGTTTTATTTTTGAGGATTTACAATTGTTTGTGTATTACAGTCAGGTGACATATTTCCCACACTTCTGCTTTTCAAGAACTGTCTTTGAGCTGTAGAAGTGATATAAAAGCAGCATCAGTGAAATCACACAGAAGAGAGTATAGGAAGCTGGTATTCAGATCATCTACTGACGTCTATAGGTCATCCAGGATACTAGGAACTTGTCAATTTGAGGAAGTAATGTAAACAACAAATTCTCACAGTTTAACTTAAGTGCCTTCTGGGAAGGCTAATACTGCTGACAGTGAATGTTGGAAGAGAATTACCCTTGAGCTAATAGAAATTAGAATTAGTATGTATTAAAAGAAAAGCCTGTTGACTGAGGAGCTGTATAGTAACCTCTAATGAGAATAGCTGTTGTTGCAAAGTTAAAAAAAAAATCAGCTACAAAATTACACTACTCACATTGTATGGGTCACAGTTTATAAAGATTTTAATAATGATGTTTTGTTTATGAAATGATTTATGAATTTTAGACATTAATGTTGATTAGATGTCACTTTCAAGGGTATATCTTCTGTTATATTTGCAGGAGACACAACCTCACAGCAAAGTTATGTTCCTCTTTCAATCTTTCTGCCTTTCCTTCTGCAATCTTCCCTGGGATGTAGGTGCAGGAGTTGTGTGGTAGATGCATCCACCAAGATTGGGGAGTGCCAGATCTTGATTTATTATTATCTGCATTTTGATGGATTGTGGTTTTCAACAGTGTTCTCAGTCTGCTACAAACAATGACACTGATATAAAAACTAGTGTGGAAGATGAAAGCTCAGGAGCCCTCATTTCTAGGCAAAGAATTAAACATTGCTGAGAACTTGAGAAATATTATGTAAGGAAGAGCACACTACTTGGTTATCCAGCTCCAGGTGCTCAGCCATGAAATCATTATATGTGTGTGTGTGTGTGTGTGTGTGTGTGTGTGTGTGTGTGTGTGTGTCTCAAATATTTTCTGGAAAAAGAACTGCAGGTTTATTTAGAGTTTTAACTATAGATTTTATCCTCACCATAGTATAACACATTGAAAAGATGAGCTGAAAATTCCATTGTATTTTGTTTTCCTCTTTTTCTTGCTTCCATGCTCCACTGTCATTCATGCAATACTATTTGGCATTTTGATGCAGAGTTGTAGACTCTTGGGTGGCTTCTTCAGGATAAAATATCTTAAGTCTACAAGGTCTCCATGTTTCTTTGATCCATTTGATCAATACATGATGATGTCAGAAGTCCAGGCAGAAGTTAACTGTATTGTATAAGAAATAGTTGAGATTTTAGTAAAAGACAGGTAATGTTAGCTAGATAAAATAAATAGAATGTGTGTATTTGATGCCAGTTATAGTGTAAGCATACATACATACAAACATGTGTAGATATTCAAATAAATGTTTCTATGAATTTAATAATTATTACCCATTTCTATCTGTTTTGCTTTATTTTTATTTTATTATTTTTTATTTTACATGTCAATCCCAGTTCCCCATTCCTCCCCCTCCCTCCTTTCATCTTTTTTAATTTAATTTATTATTTTACATGTCGATCCCAGTTCCCTCTCCCTCCCTCCATCCCTCCTTTTACCCTCTCTGCCCCATCACCCCATCACATGTACCCTGACCACCCTCCACTCCCATCACCCCACCCCAATTCCACATGTAGATCTGTCAGGTCATTTGAAATAGGGACAAGGACTTATCTCCTGTCTCTAGGTTAAGGCAGTATCCCTCCATGGGGGAATGTGTTTGAAAGATCTTTTTATGCACTAGGGATACATCCTGGTTCCACTTTCTGAGGTCCCTTAGACTGCTCAGTCCTTCTAGCTGAGACACATATTCAGGGAGGCCTGAGTCAGTCCCATGCTGGATTCCAAACTGTCAGTCTTTGGGGCCCGTTAGCTCCTCCAGGTTCAGGTCAGCTGTCTCTATGTGTTTCTGCAACCTGGTCTTGTCTTCTCCATCTGCATCTGGATTCTAGTCAACTCAGTGATTAGTTATGGGTGTTTGCTTCTGTTTCCAACAGCTATTAGTTGAGGGCTCCATGGATAAGTTAGTTGTTGATCTCACTATCCGGGAAGGGCATTTATGGTAGCTTTTCCACGTTTGCTCAAATTGTTAGTTGGCAGCAGTCTTGTAGGTCTCTAGACCTTTCTTTAGGTTCAGTTTTCTCTTAAAACCAATAATGGCTCCCTCTTTTATGTTCTTTCTCTCTCCAGTTTTCTATTCCTACCCTGACTCAATTTTCCTATTCACACGTTTTTCCTCTCCCCTCCCCATTTGTCCGAGTTCTCTCTCCATTCACTGCCCCTGCCACTTCCCCTGTGCTCTGGGGAACTTGCTGTTTCCCCCCCCCTTTTTAAGGGTCTTTAAATGAATTTCTTAGAATACACCTTGTATCCCTGTTCCTCTGGTGATGTGAATTATAGGGTGGGGATCTTTTCCTCTAGGTCTAAAAATCCATATATGAGCCAGTATATACCATGTTCCTCTTTTTTGTGATGGGGTTACCTCATTCAGGATGGTTTCTTCAAGTGCCATCCACTTGCCTGCAAATTTCAAGATTCCATTATATTTTTCTGCAGAGTAGTATGATATTATGTAGATGTGCCACATTTTCTTTACCCATTCTTCAATTGAGGGGCACTATGTTGTACCCAAGTTCTTGCTATTACAAATAAATAATGCTGCTATGAACATGGTTGAACAGATGTCTTTGTTGCATGAATGTGGATCATTTGGGTATATGCCTAAGAGGGGGATTGCTGGGTCCTGTGGTAAACTAATTCCCATTTTCCTGAGGAACCACCATACTGATCTCCAAAATGGCTGTATGAGTTTGCACTCCCACCAGCAATGGAGGAGTGTTCCCCTTTCTCCACATCCTCTCCAGCATGAGGTGTCATTGATGTTTCTAATTTTAGCCATTCTGGTAGAAGTAAGATGGTATCTCAAAGTTGTTTTGATTTGCATTTCCCTGATAGCTAAGGATGTTAAGCACTTTCTTAAGTGTCTTTCAGCTTTTTTGATTTCCTCCATTGAGAATTCTTTCTTCAGTTCTTTACCCCATTTCTAATAGGGTTGTTTGGTGACTGACTTACCTGGGCAACAAAAACTGGACCGTTGTCTGATTTTACTACCTTAGGTATTTTAAGTCTTCAGTCATTTTTTAGCCACACGGTTGAGACAGTCCCATGCACATGAACAGTTGAAAAAGCATAAGTGATACCTGTTAATGTTTATGGACTTCTCTTTGTCTAGCAGTACCACCGCCCCAGCCCTTTTTTTTTTTTTTTACCTTTTTCAATGTAACCACTCCCAGCAGTGAACTAACTGGTCAACAGCTCCCCAGCCAGGATGTCCTTAAGATCTTTGCAAACTCCAGTATCTTTAACCAACAGTTGATGGCAGTCAGGAGTCCTTGGTTCACCAGTTTCCTCAGGCTTTGGTGGTGAGTCACGCGGGTGTTGGTCATCATCAGTCGGCGGCTGCCGGACAATGCTCTCCAATGCATGGGGGCTATTATAGTTTCTAAACTCTTTCAAATAGCATAAAAGAACAAGCCACAAGCACAGAAGAACCTTACATTTTCTACATGATGTTAAGTCTAGAACATTAAATTTATGATTTTTAACTTTTAATAATAATTGTGGCCACAAAGTTGTCCAAAACTTATGTCTAACTTAATCTCATGGTTGTGTGAATCTGAAGAAATGGTAATTTTCTTGATGATGAGAATGAAAATTTGTGAAAGAGATGAGTAGGCCATAAACATCTGCTCCCTGAGATATGCACATAGTGTTCAGTAAAGTGCAGATTATACCACCTCCAAATTTTAAATAACCTGTATACTGTCCAAAGAAGATAAGCTAAATGGTATCATTCTAATCTAATCAGTACCGTGAAGTAAATAAGAAGAAAGAAATAACTACAAGAACACAGATGAATTGTAAAATAAATACCCCCCACAAAAGGAATTTGTTATGCAACTTACCACAGAAGATCTTATTCTATTTATATAAAGTTTAAAGTCTAGGCAAAATAAATTATGTGGAATTTGAAGTAATAAAGCAACATGCAGACATGGTTACAGAAATTGTATATGTTCTCCCTGGCAGGTATCAGCATTTAACAGTTTCATTTGAGATCAGGAACTGATATTTTCCACTTTATTTTTAGTGTGTACTAAAAATCACATTGACAATTTCAATTAAATCCATGATATCTGTATTGTGTTATTGAAATTTAATCACTGAATGCCCTGTAATTTAAATATTCCAGGTCGGAAGTTGCAGGCAAGATGATCACTAAACAAGGGTATTATTCTTGTCATTAGCACTGTCTGCCAAGATTGCCTGCTATGAGCTTTGATGCTCTCTAAAGCAAAACTGTATCCATTTACTCAATAGATAATAATGACTATGATGACAGCAGCACAGAATGACCACCCATTGCTCCCTATGATTGTTACATCTTGAATGGGAACAGGTGAGAAACCTGGCAATGACAAGCTATTACAGGGCATTAAAGGATCAGTAATCCTGCTTCTTTTTTATTATAGTACAGTGTCAGCTTCACAGATTTGTCAAGGAAAAAAAGAACTGTTAGGACACACTGTGCTAATGAAGTTAGGAGAAGAAGATAGTCATAAATACCTGACCAGAATATAAGTTGATACAAGTTAAGATTTGAATTCTTCAGACATAAAGATAGCTCAAGATTACAGCTTCCTCATGGTTGAACCTTGGCATGCTCATTCTTTTCATGGGTCTCCATAGCTGTGTGTGTCCTTGGCTAACAGGTTCTGCTGTTTCTGGATGGCACTGTTTCATGAAAGTCTTCCCCATTCTCAGAAGGGCCTGGTTAAGGACTAAAAGTGGGGATCACATATTATAATTTCTTGAAATGAACACAACAGGCTGTTTAAATATTAATGTTTCTACAGGTAGAGTAGTGCAGCTTAACTCCCCCTCTTGGCAGAGGGTTGCAGTTCATGTAGAGACTCATATTTGGTAAAGGTGCTTAGAATAACTGATGATCACTTGTCCTTTGCAAAGGACATCTATAAACTGAGAATGTTTAAGTAGAAAATTTCAACTGTTAAAAATGCCTAAATATTAATGAGTATGTTAAAGCACCTCAGTTTGTCAAGATGATTTAGGCATACAGAAAAAGAACTTCTAACATCACTGGTCTTTATGGAACTCTTAATTTTACTCTCAAAACTAAATTGAAGAAAAATTTTCAAATACAATTTTAATACTTTTATGCCTGTTCTGTCTATTTCCCCATCATCCAGAGTTATACAGTAGCTTAATTCACACCCAGTCTCTCACTGAACACAGGTTATGAGTGTTTCAGTACAATTTATATTAACCAGGCTCCTCTGAAACCTTTAAAACTCATATTTACTCTTAACTTAAATAAAAAAAATCTGTTCAAAGTCTTAATGTATAGAAAGTATTGCATTTCTACTTTTAAGATCATTTTGTATGTTAAGTGCTTTCTTAAGAAGCACTGAGTCTAGGGCTGGAGAGATGGCTCAGCCGTTAAAGGCTAGACTCACAACCAAAAACATAAGAAGCACCAAGTCTGATCATACTCAAATCATATAGCAGATTTTAATGTAAAATTTAATGCTGCAAAGTTTTTCATTCCCCAAAGCTATTAAACATTGTACATTTAAAGGCACCATTAAGTCCATTTTATACCCTCCCCAAATCAGCCTAGATGATCAAATGCAGTCAAATCATTACTCACTCCCATTAACATTGGATGGTTAGTGAACAAAATGTGGTTTGATTTCTCCATTTGAGAACGAGGATAGGAATTAAAGATCTAACCATTTGGACAAATACAATTTCAAAGTTAAAGTCAACATGCCATTAGTACCTATGGAATGCAAGTTTGGGTGTTCTTATGGCAACACCATTAGGGACATGGAGATTTGCCTTCCTTTACAAAGAATGTCCACATTCAGAAGTATAAGAATTGGTTAATGGATATGAGAAATTAGATAGCCACACCTACAAAGAAGCTGCTAGATCCCTTCTTTAAATAGTTTTAAACCCAACTGCTACAGATTAAATACCCAGTGTTCAGACTGTGACTACCGGAAGAGGAGAGATTGTGTAAACTGTTGAGGTGGGTCTGGGTTTTGACTGAGACTGAAAACATATGAAACACAACAAAATGAGAAACATCTTATTAACCATCATAATTAGATTAAATACTATTTCCAAACACCACTTGGAGTAGAATGATTTATGACCCCAATTCACAAAAGGACACAGAATGACTGCTGAGGTGACTGTATTGATAAGGAGACTTAATTTGGTTTCTTTCATACTTTTTTTATGTCTATAAAAGATAGAAAAACATTTTAGTCAAGAGGCAATTCATATCAAGATAAAGAATGTTGGAAAAATAAAAATAAATTTGAGGTAAACCAGAGAAAAAGGCTGCTGTGTTTAGAACAGTGGTTCTCATCCTTCCTAATGCTATGTATGACCCTTTAACACACTTGCTCATGTTGTGGTGACCCAACCATACAAAACAAACTTGGAAATCAAAGCTTAGACCTACAATTGCTGCAAACACAGATGTCTAGATGCCAACATAAGAACACAATGAATAACAGTCAGGACTATGTCTCTACCAGAGCCTAGCTAGCCTACCACAACATAAGGGCACCCACTTTTGTAAAAGGAACAGTACTATAGTTTAAATCGCATATTGACTATCACACACTGATAATGGGAAACATTAGCACCCCAGTCTCTCCAATGAACAGACATGAAATAAAGAAGTATAGGAGATAACTAGCATTATGGACCAAATAAACCTAACAAGTATTTACAGAACATTATACCTAAACACAAAATAATACACTTTTTTTCCTCAGCACTTGAAATTGAATACATCAAGATATCATCAACCATGATCAGGTAGGCTTCATTCAAGAAAGGCAAGGATACTTAAACATAGAAAAATCAGTCAATGTAATCTACTATATAAATAAACTGACAGAAAAGAAAACATAATCATCTTATTAGATGATGAAAAAGCTTTTGATGAAATCCAACAACTCTTAATGTTAAATATCCTAGAGAAATTAGGGATATAAAAGACATAGCTAAAAGTAATAATGGCAATTCTCAGCAAGCCAATAGGCAACATCACAATAAATAGAAAAATCTAAGTGATTTTATTAAAATCAGGATGGAGACAAGGTTGCCCACTCTCTCCACATTGATTCAATATAGTACTTGAAATATTAGCTACAGCAATAAGATAACTGAGATTAAGGGGATACAAATCAGAAGGGAAGAAGTTAAAGTATTGATATTTATAGACAATATAGCAGTATACATAAGTGACCCTGACAATTCCACTAGTGAACTCCTACACTTGATAAACACTTTCATAAATGTAACTGAATAAAAGATTAACCAAAAAAGATAAAAAACAAAACAAAACAAAACAAAAAACAGTACCCCTCCTTTGTACAAATGACAAAGGGACTGAGAAAGAAGTAGGGGAAGCAACACCCTTCACAATAGCCTCAAATACAAAATATATTATTGTTACTCTAACCAGGGATGTAAAGACTTATATTTCAAAAAACTTCAAGTGTTTGAAGAAAGAAATTAAAAAAGATATCAGAAGATGCAAAGGTCTCCCATGGTCAAGGACTGGGAATATTTAACATAGTAAATATGGCCATCCTGCCCAGAGCAATTTACAGAGTCAATGCAATGGACATCAATATTCCAACAGACCTTTATCAAATTATCAAATTCATATATAAAAATTCATATATTAAAAATATAGGATAGCTATGATAATCTTGTACAATAAAATAACTTCCAGAGCTATTAACACCAGTGATTTCAAGCTGTACTACAGAGCTATAGTAATAAAAATCACATGGCATTGACATATAAAAAGACAGGTTAATTAATGGAATCAAAGTGAAGATCCAGACATAAATCCACACACCTATGAATATCTGAGTTTTGATAAAGGAGCTAGAGAGACACAATGGAAAGTAAAAGCATCTTTAACAAATGGTGCTGGTCTAATTGGATATCTGAATGTAGAATTAAAATAGGTTCCTATTTATTACCCTGCACAAAATTCTAGTCCAAGTAGATCAAAGATTTCAACATAAAACTAGACACACTGTACCTGACAGAAGAGAAAATGAGAGGTAGCCTTGAAAACAGTGGCATGGTAGATAATTTCAGACACAGAATACAGATAGCACAGACACTAAGATCAATAAATGGAACCTTATGAAACTGAGAGGCTTTTGTAAGGCAAAGAATACTGTGGATAGGAAAAATGGCAGCCTACAGAATCGGAAAAAGGGTTTTACAACTTCACATCTGATAGAGGAATAATGGAAAAATATATAAAGAACTCAAGAAATTAGATATCAAAGAACCAAATAATCAAATTAAAAATCTGTACAGATCTAAACAGAATTCTAATGGAATAACAAATGTCTGAGAAACTCTAACAAATGTTCAACATCTGTAGCCATCAGAAAAATACAGATCAATCTACTTTGATATTCTATCTTAAACCTGTCAGAATGGCTAAGATCATTAGCACAAGTGACAGCTCATACTGATTAGTGTGTGGAACAAAGCTCCATCCTACTACAAAGACACTTGCTCTACTCTGTTTATTGAAGTTTTATTTATAATAGAAACCAGAAATGCCCTGGATGTTTTTCAAGTAATGAATGGATAAAGAAAATGGGGTATATTTATACAATGGAGTATTACTATATGGTTAAACAAAAGTGACAACATGAAATTTGTAGTCAAATATATTCTTCTAGAAAATATTATCCTGAGTGAGGAAACAGACTTGGAAAGATAAATATGGTATGTACTCACTTATAAGTGGATATTAGTTGCTAAATAAAGGATAATCAAGCTTTCATTTATAGACCTAGAGGTTAGGTGAAATGGAGAGCTCTAAGGGTGTTATATGGATCTCCCTGGGAAGGGAAAACAGAATACATTTTATGGGTGGACTGTGGGCTTCTGGTGAAGGGATAGAGAAGGATCAGATTGAGATGGAGGGACAGTTGAACTTGTGGAGTGTTTATGCTGTGGTTTGGAAAGCTAGTTCAGTGAGAACTTTATGGAATCTATGAGGGTGACCTTCATGAGGATTCCTAGTAATGGAGAATAGAGTCTAAACAGGCTATCGTATGTATGCAGGAAGGCTTCCAGTGATTTGGTGACCACATTCAGATTTAGTTGAGTTGTTGGCCCAGGGATTCCCAAGGAGAAAACCTACACTGACTTTAGGACAGAAGTTCACTCTCTGAAAACTGTCAGTGGGGCTCCATTTTCAATGACAATCATCAACATTCACATGGCTCTTTGAAGAGTCGTCTATCTGGCATCTGTATGGAGACATTACCCATATGTTCTAAACTCTTTGGCACAGGCAGTTACTCTGCATGTTATGGAAAGAGAAACTGTATACCAACCTAGCCACCAAACACTCTACTTACAATAAGTCTCGTCAACAAGATGTGCTAGGGTGATGGTGGCACAGAACTTGTGGGAGTTGTCAACCAATATCTGATTTTACTTGAAGCCCATACCATGAGAGAGAGAGCCTGTGGCCTACAATGCCTGGATAGTTTCGAACAAATAGACCAATAGTAGAAACCAACAAGACAGTCAAAAATATAATAATGAATAGAATACTTCCTAATGATATTCTTATACACTAAAAGTTGGGTGCCTTGTCCAGTTGACATCATAAAAGCTTCCTGATGGAACAGATGAGAATGGGTGCAGAGATGCACAGACAGATACTATGCAGAGAGAGAGAGAGAGAGAGACAGACAGACAGACAGACAGACAAAATTGGAAATCTCCATTATTCCTTCCTCTTGGAGATCTGGGAAACAGAAGGAAGAGGAGGAAAGATTGCAGAAGATAGAGGGGATGGAAAACACCAGGAGAACATGCCCTCTCAATCAACCAAGCAGGGCCAGATTGGCTCACAGAGACTGAAGCTGGAAGTATAGGGCTTGCATGGGTGCATCTATACCAGGTCCTCTGTGTTTATAGTATGCTTGTTAGCTTGATGTTTTTGTGGGACTCCTAACAATGGAGAGGTTGGATCTCTGACCATTTGCCTACTCTAGGAACTCTTCCTAGTACTGGGTTGCCTTATATGGGGGGTTGACTTGATATGGGAGGGCTTTAGTCTTGTCTTATTGTATCTTTTATCCTGTTTGGATTTCGTCTCTTGGGTGCCTGCTCTTTTCTGAAGAGGAAATTGAGTAGGAGTGGATTTGTGGGAGAGAGGAAGTGGGTGAGGTGAGCTGTGATGAATGGAGAAAGGAGTTATGGTAAGATATATTGTAGGCCAGAAGAAGATATTTTCATTAAAAATAAATGCCTATAGAAGATATAATTTGTCCTCATCTTTTTAAAATAGAGATTTATTTTGTTATTTTTCTATGTAGAATAAAAAAGCAATAAAGCTTTTTGTATGTTTGTGTGTGTGTGTGTGTGTGTGTGTGTGTGTGTAGGATATGTTCATCTTCATGTAAGTTTGTGTATGTGTACATTTTAACGTATGTGGGCAGAGGTAAACTTAGGCATTTTCTTTAATCCCTCTCCCCACTATTATTTCAGGAGAAGTTCACTTAATAAGACTGAACAGTTGATGTGAGCCCAGACCGGGATCTGAGTAGAGAAGTGCGAAAGTGTTGGTTCTCCGACAGGATCTCCTTGGGATTTTGTTTGTTTGTTTTTTTTTTTTTTTCTGGATTTTTCTTCAGTAAGACTTTAAAAAATGTCATCCAAAGAAGAAATAATGAATGAGCAGTTTAGGCAGGTCTCAAAGGATCCCAGATTTGGGGAAATGCCAGAAAAAGACCAAAAAGTCAAAACTGACCAGAGGTTTCAAGCCATGTTTCATGACAAAAAATTTAAATTGAACTATGCTGTTGATAAAAGAGGGCACCCTATCAACCACAGCACTACGGAAGACTTGAAATGCTTCTATGACCTTTCAGACTCTGATTCTGATCTCTTTGATGAAGAAAGCAAAGTTCTAAGCAAAAAGAAAGTAAAGCATAAAACAAAACAAAACAAAAACAACAACAAAAAACATACTGGAAAAGAAGTGAAGTCAAAAGTGCTGAGTGAGGAGAAAAAGAAGAAAACCCAAAAAAATAATCAAAAGGATTCTATAAATAAAATGAGTTAGATAATTCTGAAAGGATTCAAAAAATAAAAAAGTCATGTAAGTCTCAGAAGATAGATTCAGAAATAAGTTCCAAGAAGGATAGTGAAGAATTTCCGCAAAATACCAAAAGGAAAAAGAACATCACTAACCACAGTACAGTCTTTACCTAAAAGAAAACCAAGGACCAAAGATTCCAGTTCCTCAAAAATTGTGAAATCTCCAACAGTCGCTTTTTCTAAGGCAAAAAAAAAAAAAAGGAAAGCAATCAGTGCTTCCATTGGCAAGAGCTGATGAAGGTAAAATGCTTGACAAATATGCCTTGGAGGAAGATTCAGACAGTGGTAGTGAAATAGGAACTGATGAGGAATCTGAAGATGAAGTCACAAGTGATGATAGAACTTCAGCTGATGATGTTGAGAATGAAGACAATGAAGAAAAGGAAGATGAAGATAGTGAGGAGGAGGATGAAAGTGACAGTGGTCCTGATCTTGCAAGGGGTAAAGGAAATATAGAAACTACTTCTGAAGATGAAGGTGATTTCACAGACTTTTTTCCAGAAGAACCTGGTTTTGAACATGCTTGGAGAGAATTTGTAAAGATCTTCCTCAGGCTGATGAGATCACACACCAACTAGCAGTTTGCAATATGAACTGGGATAGATTAAAGACAAAAGATTTTCTGGCTTTGTTCAATTAATTTAAGCCCAAAGGAGAAGTTGTACTTTCTGTAAAGATATATCCTTCAGAGTTTGGAAAGGAGAGGATGAAAGAAGAACAAGGTCAAGGACTAGTAGAGTTACTGAGTATTCCTGAGGATGCCCAGGAAAGACTGAGCCTCTAGAGAGAAGCTAAGAGACTATCAATTCAAACGATTGAAATAATACTATTATAAACAGCAAGTAAGATTTAAGAAGATTGTGATGGCCTGGAATTTGAAAGCAGTTGTTCTTTCATAGATCTAAGGTTTATACTATATGGTACTACTTTTGATGATGAGGCCAAGGATGTGGCCTCAGAAGTTGAGGCATATAAACCCAAGTATTTCACATCTGCTTCAATGGGAACATCAATGGTGGAGATCATCTGGGATGAGACTGAGCATGATAGAATTACAACACTTAACAGAAAGTTTAAAAAAGGATGAGCTATTGGACATGGACTTCCTCTAGTGAGGATGAAGAGGAAGAGGAAGAAGCACCACAGAGTGAGGATGGAGTCAGTGTAGAAGATGGGAAACAAAGAAAAATCAAAAGGATGATGAAGAGAAAATTGCTAAATATAGACAGCTCTTGCAGGCTATTAAAGGAAAAGAAAATGATATGGAAATGGAAATCAAGTGGGTTCAAGGCCTTAAGGAAAGTGCAGAAGAGATGGTCAAAATAAGTTGGAGGGAAAGGATAAGTTGACCCCTTGGGAACAATTTTTAGAGAAGAAAGAAAAGAAAAGGCTAAAAAAGAAACAGATGCACATGCTTTCCTCTCCTCACCTTCTCTTTCTCCTACTTCTCTCTCCATTTACTGTGTCAGGGTAGGAATAGAAGACAGGAGAGAGAGAGAGAGAGAGAGAGAGAGAGAGAGAGTAGGGCCCTGCATGGACCCCCGAGGCACCTTGAGCTAGCCTGAAGGTGTTGGTGGGAACTCCTTGCCCCAAGGCTGTTGTTGGTACTCTTCCCATTTTGATAACATACACCTCTTGACAACACACACCTTGTAGGGAGGAACTAATCCTAAAATTCCTGTAATTTTCCACTGTGCTGTAAGTCGGTATTTAAGCCGTTCTTTCCTCAATAAATGGCATTCGGCATTTGGTATTCTGACATTGCCATTGAACGAATGACCCACTGTCTCGTCTTTATTTCAATCTCTAGGCCTTCGCCCAATTTGTGGAAGGGATGGTAGTGCAAGCGCTACAAGTGAAGGTTCCCCCGAGATTGGGAAAGAAAGGATCACCTAAGAGATCACCCTCGAAGGACGGCAGGCAAAAGTAAGTGAATGAGGGTGTATTGAAGTGAAGGATGGGTGCCAGTAACTATAAGGAAAAGCTCAGTGGGCAATTAGTGGCTCTATTGAAAAGGCAGGGCACCAGGATTAAAACAAGACAGCTAAAGAATTCATTGCCATAAAAGAAATGACATAGATGAATAGGACTTTTGAGGAAGTACAAGATTTAGAACAAGGTAGAAGCGTTAGAAAAGGAAAGACAGGTGTTTCCAGTGATTGAGACAGTGGATCCTCAGATAACAGGGTTAGGGAGCACAGCCCATTAAATTTTAAGGATATAAAACAGCTTAAAGAGGCTGTCACTGCTTATGGGCCTCATGCTCCTTTTACTCAGACAGTTTTTGAGTCTTTCCCAGCATTAAATTGCACTCCTAGTGATTGGATGCAACTCTGTAGAGCTGTGCTGAGTGGGGGTGACTATTTGCTCTGGAGAGGCAAATTTCAAGAATTTTGCAAGGAAACCAGACAAAGTAATGCTGCTGCCAGATTTCCTGCTAAGAACTTAGATATGCTCACAAGCGCTACAAATGGAGGTCAATATGCTACTCTTGCAGCTCAAATTCTTTTTGACATAGAGGTCTATGCACAAATTGCTGCTGCTGCTACTAGAGTTTGGACAGGCCTGCCTAATAAGGCTGCAGGAGATCAACTATCCAAGGTATTGCAGGGACCATCTGAGCTGTATTCCGAATTTGCAGACCGCCTCCTACAGCTGGCAGGTCATATTTTTGGTGATGTTGAAAATGCCATGCCCATAGTTAAACAATTGGCATTCAAAAATGCAAATAAGTATTGTAAAGAGGCTTTACATCCCCATAAGGCCAAAAGTCTTAATGACTATATACACATATGTTGGGACATAGATGGTCATCACATTTATGGTCCAGGTTATAGCTTCAGTTATTTAAAGAGGTGGGGAAAATGGAGGAGCCAGGCCAAAGACTTGCTTTGGGTGTGGACAACCAGGACATTTCAAAAGGAACTGCTGTGACTCTAGAATGTAGTATTCAGTTTCTTAAATGGTCAGGTGATGGACATACAGGTCTTTGTCAACCTTTTGTGTTAAGTCATATCCCTGTTCATCTTTGGGGGAGAGATGTGATTCAGGCCATGGGAGCAGTCCTTACTACTGAGCCTGTTAAAAATATGCTGGTTCACCAAGGTTATGTACAAGGAAGAGGACTGGATAAATTTCTACAAGGTAACCCTCAGTCTGTTGCATCTAAAAATTTAATTATCAAAAGAGCCGGAGATCGCTTTGGGCTGGGAAATTTTCCCTAGGGGATACTGCTATGCAGCCTGTTCCCATTCCTATTATCTGGAAAACTGAAAACCCAGTATGGGTGGAGCAATGGCCCTTATCTATTGAGAAATTACAGGCTGCACATCAACTTGTAAAGGAACAATTAGAGGCAGGACATATTGTTCCTTCCACTTCCCTATGGAATACCCCAATCTTTGTTATAAAGAAAAATTCTGGAAAATGGAGACTCCTACAAGATCTTTGAGTTGTTAATGATTGTATACAAATTATGGGAGCCACACAACCTGGATAACCTTCCCCTGTGGGTATTCCTCAAGGCTATCATTTATTAGTTATGCTTGGTCTTTTAGCATTCTCTTGCATCCTCAGGATAGTGAGCAATTTGCATTTAGAATTCCTTCTATTAATTTTAAAGAGCCTTATAAGAGATCAATGGGTGGTGTTGCCTCAAGGAATGGCCAATAGTCCCACTATTTGTCAAATTTATGTATCATTGGCCATTGCCCCCATTAGAGAGAAATTTCAATCCCTGTATATTATACATTATATGGATGATATTCTTTTAGCCTGGATTCTAAGGAAGTGAATGAGGCTTTTGAGGAATTGCAACATAATCTTCAACTAGCTGGCTTAAAAATAGCCCCAGAAAAGGTGCAATAAAAATTTCCCTATCAATACCTGGGCCATAAATTGTTATATTCTGGTATCAGTCCTCAAAAGAGTTCATATATTGGCTCCCTTAAAAACTGCTGCTTATATAGCTCTAGTCTCTCGTGTACAAGAAAATTTACTAGCCATATAAAAGCTACTATGGAGGCGCTCTCATCCAATTTTTGTAGGACATCCCTGAGAGCATTCTAATTTTCCTGGCTCTTTAATTGAAGGAAATGCCATTTCTGACTTTAATACTAAAAAAATAATGCCATCATGATGATGAGAGAGTCTGATTATGAAGCAGCCTGCGAAGCTCATACAACCTTCCACCTTAATGAAGGGTCACTTAAATTCCATTTTAAAATTACTAGAGACCAAGCTATTGATATAGTTAAGAATTGTCCCCTATGTGCAGAGTTCTTACCTGTCCCACACCTTAGAGTTAACCCCCATGGTGTCACGCCCAATGATAGCTGGCAGATGGATGTTACCCATGTTCCTTCATTGGTCGACTACAATTTGTTCATGTATCTGTGGATACCCATCCTCATCTCATATTTGCCTCTGCTCATGCTGGAGAAAGGCTTAAGGATGTTAAGAGCCATTGTTTCCAAGCCTTTGCTTATATGGGAATGTCCAGACAAGTAAAAACTGATAATGGCCCTGCTTATACTAGTCAGGGTTTTAACTTGTTTTGCAAAAATTTTTTTTCTCACATAAGACAGGCTTTCCTTATAATCCTCACGGTCAGGCCATGGTGGAGCATGCACATCGCACAATGAAAGCCTATCTTCAAAAAAAAAAAAAAAAAAAAGGGAGTTTACAGGGTCTCCTCATAATCACCTTTCTCTTGTCCTTTATATTTTAAATTTTTTAACTATTGATGGTGTTGCTTGATCTGTGGTTGACAGGCATTGGCACTCTTGGTCATCTGACTATGGCTCAGGTATGTGGAAGAATGTCACTATTGGAAAATGATGTGGCCCAGACCCAGTTCTAGAATGGGCCCGAGGGTCAGTTTGTCTCTTTCCACAAGACGCAGATAACCCTGTTTGGGTGCCTGAGTGGCTGATTCGCCATATGCGGAGTGATGGTGATTGTAACAGCCAGAAAGAAGGTCCAATGGGTCTTCAAGAATCTACCCATCCTGATGCCTGTGGGTCTGAGTAGCCATATGTGGCCTTTTTTCCTGACCATTAATTATAGTTTGGATCAGGCGGCTATAAATTTACACTTTGATCCAAAGAACAAGAATTTGACCTTCATCTCAGGCACTGTATTCTGGTTCCATTCGTTTTGTTGTAACTAATGCTACTAATTTTCGAGAAAGTTTCAATTGTTCTCAGCAGGTCTGCTGCCTGTAATAGCTGTCATGGGCCACGTACCCCAGGTGTGCAGCAGAGAGGAAAGGAGATTTTGGGATCATGGCAGCCAGCGCTGCCTTCACCACTAAAGCAACAGTTTCTAGGATAGCCCTCTCCCAATCTGTAAATACTGCAAGCACAGTGGATCAACTATCAGGTGATTTGGCTTAAGCCTTAGCTATCCAAAGCACACTTGATTATCTAGTACAAATTGGCATTTTTAAACTAAATTTACAAAGTAACCTCCTATAGGAACACTTGAATTTTTGTGAGAAGCTCATATGGCTTCTTGTTCTCTGTCTTTCACACATATTTGTGTTAATGCATCATTTTTCTCCAGAAATCATGGAGTGATCAGTTTTTAAATTATACACATGCTTTAACCACGAAGATCATTAACATCAATGGAACCTGAGTACCACTTGCAAGTGCAGAAGACCTTTTACTAGGACTTCAACTTGTGGGCAGATCATTGGGGTTTGTAGCCATTGCACTTGGTGCTCCTTTGCCACAGCATTAAACAGGCCCAGACCAACTTTCTAACAAGACAGATACTGTCTTTGGCTCAAGAGAAAATGCCTCTGCCCACGTGTGGCTGACAAACTATTCACTAGTGACGTGTAAAGCAGAGGGGGCAAATATCCAACCTAAGACAGGAAGGTTACGGGTCTGGGTGACTTCTCTAAAGACCGGTAAGGAATTATGCTGACGTCCTCTGCCACCTAAGGCAGGTGTTAGTTTATATTAAAAGAAAGGGGGACCTGTAGGGCCCTGCATGGACCCCCGTAGCACCTTGAGCTAGCCTGAAGGTGTTGGCGGGAACTCCTTGCCCCAAGGCTGTTGTTGGTACTCTTCCCATTTTGATAACATACACCTCCTGACAACACACACCTGGTAGGGAGCCTAAAATTCCTGTAATATTCCATTGTGCTGTAAGTCGGTATTTAAGCCCGTTCTTTCCCCTCAATAAACAGCATTCGGCATTTGGTGTTCCGACATTGCCATTGAACAAATGACCCGCTGTCTTGTCTTTACCCTAGGACTAGATATGTAGGTCGTTTTGTTCTCGATTTTCCTTTTCTTAGAGCACACTTGTTATTCACTGTTTTGTATATAGTTTTGTATCAAGCCTAAACCTTTTCTTTAGATTAAAAGGGGAATTGTAACAGGATATTCACTTTGTTTCCTTCTGTGGCACTGACTACACCCATTGGTGGGTGGAGCAGGAGTAGAAGTAACCTGTGGAAGGAGGTCTGAGGAAGAGCCGGGGAACACTCTCTTGCTGGCAGGTCATGGCGAGGAGAGCATCTGGTGGAGACTGCTGGTGTTACTCTGTCTAGGTTGTAAGTTATTTCTCCCTGAATAAACATCTATTGGGCCTATTTGTTTATCCTGATCCTTATTTAACTGCAATAAACATCAATCCAGCCACACTAAACCTCTTAGAAAAGAAAGTAGAAGGTACCAATGAACAAATTGGTATAGGAGACCGCTTCCTGAACACAACTCCAGGGGCACAGACACTGAGAGAAACAATTAATAAATGGGACCTCTTCAAACTTAAAAGCTTCTGTAAGGCAAAAGAACACTGTGGACAAGACCAAATGGCAGCCCACAGACTGTGAAAAGATTTTCACCAATCCTATATTTGACCAAGGGCTGATCTCCAAAATATACAAAGAACACAAGAAGCTAGTCAAAAAAAAGTCACTGGCCAAGATATTGGGGACTGATTAAAATTGCATTGTGCATACAGACCCCAAAGCTCAGGTAGAAAGCATAAATAAAACCATTGAGGAGACCTTCACTAAATTGACCGCAGAGACTGGCGTTAATGATCAGATAGCTCTCCTACCCTTTATGCTTTTCAGGGTTAGAAACATCCCTGGACTATTTGGGCTGAGCCCCTGTAAATGGCTCTGTGGGGGGGGGGCCTCCACTGGTGGAAATCACCTCTGTACATAGTGCTGATGTGCTGGTCTCTTAAGCCTCTGTTTGCTAGGCTTAAGGTGCTCGAGTGGGTGAGACAGCAAATGTGGAAGCAACTCTGAGAGACCTACATGGCGGGAGATTTGGAAGTTTACATCACTTCCAAGTTGGAGATCCAGATTAAGTTAGATGTCACCGCACAGAAACCTTGAGACTCTGTTCCTCCTCCTCTGGAGCCACCCCCACGCCACTCCAGGATATAGGACCCAGAGACAACCTCTTACAACTGCCCATTTTTATTTCTCTCTTGTTGCTTACTATTGAAAAAATTGTTACTTTTCTTATGAGTGCTGTCCAGATTATGGTGCTTAGATAGTAGTACAGGAGCCTCCGGAGCCAAGAGTAGGCTGCTTCTTAATTTCCATAGTTATAAGATTAGAACTATTGATAAGAGAAAAAGGGGGGAATGAAAAAGTAATGTTAATGATGGACTAACCTGGAAACCAATATCTGTTCCTTGGAATTTGCTAGCTTCCTCTCACAAGGCCCTGAGATAAGAAGAATTCACACTGCCCCTCCTTTCCTGTGAGTCAACAGGTGTAAATAGGGTCAAGAGATAGCTGTAACTCTGGTTTGCCCAGACAAGATTAATTACCACACCTGAGGACCTAAGGTCTGCTGACCCTAATAGCAAAAATGACTCAGCACACCTGTGACAGATTTGTGCTTAATTTAGTCACCTGAAGTTGGAAGACAAACTTTTAATCTGGATCATTCAAATGGGTAGATTCACCTTTGACCCAGACCTTTTGAGGGAGGAACCTTCTTAACTTGGTCACACCTTCTCTTGGCAGTCTACACGAAGGACGTGGAAAAAGAAACTTCATTCCTTTTGCCTGCTTGTCATGTTAGCAGGTCTATTCTTTCACTGCTATTAGAGGTTACTTCTTTGGCAGGCTGTTATATATTATAGAGCAGATAAAATACGCATACCCTTGTACTGAGCATACCCACTGGATTGTGGGACCTTCCATTTATAGACAGCCATTGTTGTACTAGCTGGACCATAACCTACAAGCCGATCGAATACATCCCATTTCTTACCTATAAAGATGCACTCTACAAATTATTTATGTAGGGTTCTTCCACAGAACCCTGCCTAGTAAAATTACCAATTATTTTTTAATCGTATCTCAGAAATGTATAAGTTTATTTCCAATGTCAGTAGTTCGGTTTTGAATAACCTTACCCATAATAGTTAGCATTTTTCTGTTTACTTGACATATGAAGATTGTCATTGATAGATTTTGAGTTTTTGCATGAAGTACTTTTGATTACAACATTAAGACTAGAGAAGAGGAGGGGAGAGGTGGGCATGAGAGAACAGGAAGATTGAGAAAGGGAAAGAATAGAAGAGAACAAGAAAAGAGATACCATAATAGAGGAAGCCATTATAGATTAAGGAGAAATCTGGCCCTAGGGAAACGTCGAGAGATCTACAAGGACAAACCCAACTAACAATCTAAGCAATAGTGGAGAGGCTACCTTCAATGCCCTCCCACGATAATGAGATGGACAACTAACTACTTCTTATGCCATCCTAAAGCCTTCATCTAGTAGCTGATGGAAGAAGAAGCAGACACCCACAGCTAAACACTAGCCGAACTCCTGGAATCCAGTAACAGAAAGGAAGGAGTGATGAGCAAAGGGGTCAAGACCAAGCTGGAGAAATCCTCAGAATGGGCTGACATGAACAAGGGGGAGCTCATGCACCCACCCCCCCCACCCCCAGTCTGATAGCCGGGAAACTAGCATAGAACTGACCCAAACCCTCTGAATGTGAATGTTAGTTAGGAGGACTGGGCAGTCTATGGGGCCTCTGGTAGTGGATAAGTTTTTATCCCTAGTACATGAAAGAACTTTGGAAGCCCATTCCACATAGAGGAATACTCCCTCAGCCTAGACACACAGGGGAGGGCTTAGGACCTGACCCAAATGATATGACAGACTTTGAAGACTCCCCATGGAAGGCCTCAAATGAAATGCTATGGTCTGGGGTTTGATGGGTGTGATAGGGGAGGGTGGGAGGTTGAGAGAACTGGGACTGACATGTAAAACAACCTTGTTTCAAATTTAATTTAGAAAAGTGAATTTATGTTGTAGTGGAAGAAACTGAAATTGTATCTGTGAATATCTGATTTACTTGAATATGATGGACTTTACGTCAATATGGCTTCCTTCGAGCTGGTTACTTCAATGCTAAAGTAAATCTCAACAACCATGGGAGTCATTTTAAAGGATTTTTATCATCTTCTTTTAATTGGTGAAATTATGATATAATTATGTAATTTTCTTCTCCCTTTCCTTCTTCCAAATTCCCACATAAGCCTGTCCATACCTTCTCTGAAAATCACAACATCAATCCTGCATAGAACTGCAGGCAACTGAGGAATTGTATAAAAAAAAATACTCTCCCCCACAGTATTATTCAATAGCAAATGATCACAAATAGTCAAACCTGAAAACATATATGCTTATATGTACATATATATACACATATATATATTATATGTTATAATATTATATATATATAAAATGAAAAAGGCCATTTGTGAAGTTTTACTTACTCCATAAAAGTTATTGAGAAACTGTAATATTATTTGTCATCCTATAAGGTAAGCCTAATAATTGATGTATAAGCAGGTGGTCTCATTGATTGATTAAATCAGTAATTACAAGTTGAAAATGAGAGACTGTCAACATACAAAACACTCTCCATGCATTTCTTAAAAACAACAACAAAACCATTAACCCGTCTAATGCACTGTTTTTTTTGGATATGTAAATATGTATCTGGAATAAGTTCACATTTTGGTTTATGCTCATGAATCAAACGGAAGCCCACAAAGAAAATTCACCTGTATGGTGACTTTCACAGCCATGAGGAAAAGGATGGTGGACATTATATCAAAAATATTGTGAAACTCAATGAAGAGAGACTTTAATGTAAAATTACTAAATTTAGATTTTATCTAATGTCAAAGGAGTCACATGATTTTAAATACAGTATGCATTTAATTCTTGTGGGCCAGTGGGCTCTATGAAGAAGACCTGAATGTTCTGGATCAAAAAAAAAAAAAAAAAAAGCCTGCTTTTACAAGGTTCTCTGCTCCTCTGAAAGACTTGGGCAGGAAAAAGAGAAAGGATTCTGACTACTGGTTAGTGGAGGAAAGCAGAAGAGAGCTTAAGTCAATATAAAGAGATCAAAGAAAAATAGAGATTTGACTAATTTATTGTGTTTCTCGTTGACGTGATCTAAGGGCCAAAGCAAAAATTTAAGGAAGAAGGAATATATGTTGAGGATTGGCTTAAGAAAACATATAATCCAGTGCAGTACGGAGGAACTGGGATAGGCACATGAGAGAAATGGTCTCTCTGTCATCTTTGGGGAGGCAGAAAGATGGACGCTGGTGCTTGGTTGGACTTCTCCTCACTCCTTTTTTTTTATTCATTTCAAGATATAAGCCCATGTAATGGTACTACCAATCCTGAAGGTAGGTATTTACTGCTCTTGAAATGCCCTAACTTACATGCAAAGAGGTGGGTCTCCTATGGCAGGCTAAGTCAAAATCTTCAGTGGAGTGATAATTGTAAGCAGCTTTAAACAAACAAACAAACAAAACAAAACAAAAACAAAAACAAACAACAACAACAACAAGAAAAGCCATAGTTATAGTTCCACTTGGCAGGCAAGCTAGTCTAAACTGTTCTTATTTTCCCACAAACCATATATATTTGGTACATGAAGGTATGATTCATTGGGTGAAGTAATTGATTGGTACTCAAAAAGCCCTGGGTTTCATTCCCAGCACCTCAAAATCCAGATGTGATAGTGCTTGCCTACAGCCCCAAAATATAGAAAGGAGAGACAGGAAAATCAGAAGTCATCTTAGGCTAAAAAAAAAAAAAAAAAAAAAAAAAAAAAATAAGTCTAATGCTGGATTCAAATACATGGAATACTATCTAAAATCAAACAACAACAACAACAAAAAAATATCCTTAGGATGTGTTTGTTCCCCCACAGTGACACATTTCCTCCAACAAGGCCATGCCTACCCTAACAAAGCGACACCTCCTAACAGTGTCACTCTATGAGTTAGTGGGGACAACTATGTTCAAACTACCACATTCCATGTCTTCCATAAGCTTGCATAGAACTGCAGGCAACTGTAGAATTGTATAAAAAAAATACTCTCCCCCAGAGTATTATTCAATAGCAAATGATCACAAATAGTTAAACCTGAAAACATATATGCTTATATGTATATGTATATATATGTGTGTGTGTGTGTGTATATATATATATACATATATATGTATATATATATATATATATATATATATATATATATATATATAATGACACCTCCTAACAGTGTCACTCTATGAGTTAGTGGAGACAACTATGTTCAAACTACCACATTCCATGTCTTCCATAAGCTTGTAAAACTATCGCAATGAAAAAACGCATTTATTCTAACTGCAAAGTCTCCATAATGTTCAAAGTTGCATGGCAATCTCTTAGCAGTCATTCCCCTTTCAAAATTAAAATCAAAAAGAAGAACACACACTCCCAACATATAATGGCACAAGATATGCATTACCATTCCAAAACTCAGGTAAGGGAGTTTCACAAGGAAATACAAGATCAAAGCAAGTCCAAATGCAGCTGAGAAAACTCCAAACACAGCATCCCCATGTGTGATGTCAAAGCACTCCAGATCTAAAACTCCATCAGTTTTGCTGACTACAACACACTTTGCCCCTCTTGGACTGGTTCCACTCCCAGTCAGCAGCCATCCTTGGTGGGTATCCCAAAGCTCTGACATCTCCAACATCAGGATATTTTATGCCACCAGTCCTCCAGAGATGAGGATTTTAAAGGGTTTGTGAAATTCTTTACTTGATGCTAGTTTCCTGTTTTCAATTTCCCACACTATTTCTATAAAAGCAATAAATTAATCATGATAGAATTGATTTCCTACCTGTGGGCACAGCATTCCTCAACTTGCCACCAAAGCGTTGAAACCTTTTTTTTTTTTTTTTTTTTTTTTTTTTTTTTGCAGAGAAATTTTAAAGTGGAGCAATCCTTTCTAAGAAGTGTTGGGCAAGTACACGGGAGATGTGAACTAGTGTTAGCTTAACAAAATGTAGCAATTACCATTTGTTCAACTATTTCTGGATGATTTGTGAAAGTAAAGGTCTAGCTGAGCTAAAGAGGGACTGAGACCTTTCATAGAATGTTTCCTGAACTGCACTGTTGGGGAAGCGATTACTTAAGATGGGGACTTCTACTCCAGCAAGGTTCAGAGTCTATGCAATTTCACATGTAAATGGGCTCCTAATCCCACAATAATGTTCCTTATAAATTCTCCCCCACCCCCACCAAAGATCAATGCCACTGGGAACTGTTGTAATGTTCTGGAATGGAAAAAGAAACAATCTTAACTTCTTGCAGGCACATCAATAATATCTAGTAGGATGAGCTTGCTTTAGACAAATGTCTTGTGAGATCTCAGGGTTGACATCTCTCCAATTGGACATTCCAGAGAATGTTGTCAGCATGCTTTGCTGTTCATCCTGACTTTTTTTTATTTGCATCTTTTCCCAGGGTTATGTGTCTTGGAATGACAGAAGAAAACAAAATGATAATACTCTTAACCTGAGACAGCTACTATGAAGATATTGCTATGAAATATTCTTCAAAATGTTACAATGTCCTTCCAGTAGTTAATCCAATAACCTCAATAACATTACACTAAAGATGATAAAATAAATAGCAACATTGAATCAAATGATTTATAGTGATATAGTTTATATTACATATATACATCTATATTCTGATAATTCCTTTCCATTAGGTTATTTTCCATGAGATGCTTTATCCCTTACATATTTTCTTGTCTTTCATTTTGTGTCTTACATAAACCGTGAAAGAAAAAAGAATCATGACACCTAAAGGGAGATTGATGTTAAAATACCCACACGCCAAAAACAAACAAACAAACAAACAAAAAACCAAATTCACAAACCAGAAAGGCCATGTCGGTTTTTATCTATAGCAATGGCGCTTTATAGTTTCCAGTGCTCTACACAAGGCAATTGTTTACACAGTGAACTACTATGATTCAAACTAGAGGGACATAAAAGTGAGGTTGATTTCAACACAGAAATAGCTCCACAGTTCCATCCTTAAAAAAGGAAAATAATAACTTCCGGTGGATTCCAGCCAGATCATGAAGCTGCAGGTCATAGAATCTACTTTGAAAATGCCGAAGTACTCAGTGTGTATATGTATGTGAAAAACTAAACAGTTTATAGTCAGCTATTTAATCGTGTCTAGTTTTGAATCTATATTTTAGATTTGTCATTCTGGCTAACTTTATTTGTCAAGCCAAGACAGCATTATATCGCTTGGGAGAACAATCACATACAGGGAAATTTTACAATGTATAGGGCCTGCGGTCATGTCTGGGGTGAGTGGAATGTCTTAATTAAGTTCATTCTTCTGAGAAGGCCCACACAACTGAGGGTGGCACTGTTCCCTGGGCACGGGAACCTTAACTATGTAAGAGTGGAGAAATTCAGATGAGCATATCAAGGAAGCGAGGGAACATGTCCACATCTCTTGCTTTTCTCTGCCTATGATGTGACTAGCTACTTCAAGTCCCTGCACTGTTGATATGCCTGCAATAATGGACTGCTAGGAATTCTGAGCCAGACAAATCCTTTCTCCCCCAAATTGCCTTTTGTTGGGATTTTTTTTTTTTAACACAGCTGCAGAGTTAAAACTAGAACGAGTTATGTAAGAAATTGGGGAAAATAAAGGTGACCCACAGAGCAAGAGAGAAATGGTAGAAAAATGACCAATTGTACCCTAATGCTTTTCAACTTCACCTTTATGTAAGGGACATAGTTTTCAATAAACAGGGGAAAGGTTTGAGGTAAAACAGATGGACAAAGATGATAGCTGTGATTCCTGATTCTTCTACTAATTTTGTGATTGTTTTTATGTGTGTGTGTGTGTGTGTGTGTGTGTGTGTGTGTGTGTGTGTGTGTGTGTATGAGCACATGGATCCCAGAGGTCATTGTTAGGTGTCATTCTACAAAGATAATGAAGAAATGATTATCACCAAATGGTCTGTGGAATTGTAGCTACAAAGAAAATAGTGACATTGATTGTTTTGTTCAATACAGGTGCTCACACACCTAGAAAACTACATAGGGTAGAGTTAAAAAGAACTATTGTAATTTAATAATAAATGAGTGTCCAATGACAATCACTTAATTGCATTAACTGGACGGTAAAAACCTTAAACAACTCTGTATCATCAAGGAGGCCAATGGCAATGAAAGGTCACATTCAAGTTGTCAGTGATTGTGTGATTGTCATTAATGGTACTGTAGTTTTTTTTATTTATAATTTTTTATTGAATTTTATATAACAAAGTCCAATTAAATGAAAACAAACATTTATACAAAATATTTGGGAACTTGGGCGTCGTTCTTTCCAAACTACTTCCTGCTGGTAAGGGGCGCTGTCTTGGGGGATTCGAAGAAGATTCCGATATCCTAGCTGTAGTCTGTAGGGCTGTTTTGTCCAGCTGTTTTGAATGTAGGATCAGCTTTTACTCTGTTTCAGGCGGTCTGGCATGATCAAACCACATTAGTCTGGAAGGAATCTACATCTTTTCATTTTCTGTGGAAACAAAAATAGAAATCCTTTTCCCCAGTAACTTGTTCTTCAAGTTAAATTTTGGAGTCAAATCATTTTTTTTTAATTTATTATTTTACATGTCGATCCCAGTTCCCTTTCCCTCCCTCCCATCCAGCCCTCCTTCCCCTCCAGCCCTCCCTCCCTCCTTCCCTCCCTTTTACCCTCTCTGCCCTCTCACATGCACTCTAAACACCCTCCCCTCCCATCCCCCCACCACAATTCCATATGTAGGGGAATGCCATCCAGTTGGGGTCATGTAGATGTGACAGGTCCTGTGAAGTAGGGACTAGGGCTTCTCTCCTGTCTCTAGAATAAGGCAGTTATCCCTCCATGGGGGGATATGTTTGCAAAGTCCTTTTGTGCACAAGGGATACATCCTGGCTTCACTGTCTGAGGTCTCTTAGCCTGCTCAGACCTTCTGGCTGAGACCCATATTCAGGGGGGCCTGAGTCAGTCCCCTGCTGGCATCCCAGCTATCAGTCTAGTGGCCCTTAGCTCCTCCTTGTTCAGGTAAGCTGTCTCTATGTGCTTCTACCACATGGTCTTGTCCTCTCCATCAGAGAGAGAGAACATAAAAGAGGGAGCCAATATTGGTTTGAAGATAAAGTTGAACACAAAGAAAGGTCGAGAGAACTACAAGACTGCTCCCAACTAACAATCTCAGCTTCCGTGGAAAGGCTATCATAAATGCCCTTCCCGGAGAGTGAGATCAACAACTAACTTCTCCATGGAGCACTCAACTAATGCCTGTTGCAAATAGGAGCAAACACCCATACATAAACACTGAGTCGATTTTTTTTCCCCCCAGATATCTCGGTGTTCATCTGGCCTCCTGTCACAGGCAACACTGCTTCGGCATTTCCTTCTGATGCATAACTGCCTTAAAGTTACGTCAATCTAACAAGATAATAAAGACAAATCTATACAAATAATTTTGAAATATGTGTTACAGAATGGCTTTGCTGTTGGTGGTGATGGTGGTGCTATTGTGGTTGTTTATTTGGTTTTCAGGGCAAGGTTTTGATGGGGCCCAAATAGTCTCAGTCTTTAGGCAATAGTGACCACCAGGTGGACAGGTACTAGACTGGTAGTCATGAGCCCAGAATGATTTCTGGAATCTTGATAATCATAGAATGCCACCTGATTTCTCATACTATTTATTCAAAGACATTGATGGCTTTCCTTATATTTCAAAGTGACTGGTGTGAGCTGAACTACAAACCATCACTAGCAAGGTTTTGATGGACACTGCTCATTTCTATTTGGTATTTCAATTTCTTCACAAAAATATTGTTGTTGGCATGAGAAAATGTGTTAAGGATAGTAACTAAGCAAACAGGCAAGCAAAGAGGGCTAACGGATGTATGCCAAGAACTAGTTCAGTAGAAGATTCTGTAACCAGAATTTTATGTCTGCAGAGTGTCCTGAGTGGCAAGCTATGACATCATTCTGTAAAGCCCTGACTTCGCGGGAGGAATAAGGAGCAATGCTGCCTCCTGGTGGTCAGAATCTAAAACATCAGGATGACGTTTTCCTTCTGGAGCAGGACTACCTGAAGAAACATGAAAAACACATGGCTACCACTGAAGCAGCTAGCAGACAAGTGACAAGTGAAATACTTGTATGAAACAAATGTGGCAAAAGTGCTGTTGAAAGTTAGATATTCGTGTTGACACTGCAAAATAATTAACTTCATATTCTCCACTATGGATTCAATCGAGTTGAATAAGATCTGAATTGTTAACAAAGATTTTAACACAGTTCACCCACTCATGGAGTTTGTAGTGAGAATGAATCATCTGATGTGCTTCGAGGGTTGTAGAGATAAAACTTTTAAGACCTCTGTTGGATTTCCCTCCCATATGAACTATATCATGTTATCCTTAAAGATATAAAGATAAACAGCCTTTGACAGGTTCAGCACATTTCTGCACATTGTCTTTAGAATGAATTTTCTTTGCTGTTTATGTCATTCAAGGTTCGAAGAAGAAAAAAAAGAAAAAAACAAAAAAGAAAAACCAATTTCACATTATTCATACTCATGGGGTTTCTTTCCAGTATGAACTCTCTTGTCTCCTCAGAGATGAGAGACAATGAAAGGCTTTGTCACATTCTTCATGCTTGTGTGTTTTTTCATCAGGATGATCTTTCTGATGTATAAAAAGTGATGAGCACGTACTGAAAGCCTTATGACATCCTTTACATGTGTAGGGTTTCTCTCCCGTGTGAAGTCTCTGGTGTATGGAAAGTGTCTTATAAGAACTATGGCTCATATGATATTCTTCACAATTATAAGTCTTCTCCAATGTATAAATTCTCTGGCGTTGAATACATAGTGAGTTGCAATCAACGGCCTTGTTATAAACGTTATAATCATGAGGTCTTGGTCCTGGGTGCACAGTGGCTGCTTGTCTCTTCACATCTGAAGGCTCTTGTCTTTGCTCCAGAAATGTAACCAGGTGTGGCTTATGGACAGCAAGACCCAGGAAATCAAGGTGGCTGTAATTCTCCAACATCAGATCCCTGTACAGCTTTCACTGAGCAGGCTCCAGGCATTGCCTCTCCTCTGGCGAGAGCTCAGTGGCCACATCCTGGAAGGACAGCATTTCTCCTAAATGGGTATTAGACATAGAGCAAAGGATCACCAGCCCGCAGTTCACACCCCAAGAGAAACTAGGAAACAAGGAGGACCCTAAGAGAGAAGACATACATGGTTCCCTGGAGAACTTAATATACTCTTTTATTGAATATAGTAAAACACAAGAGGCAGTGTATGAATACCTGGGAAAATCATCTACAGGGTAGAGAAGACTTAGGCCGCTGAAAGCTGCCCAGCCACCCTGATGAGTATATATTAGGAGAAATATTTTAGGAATGTTACCAAGACAAGAAGAAATTCAAACACATAAACCAATATGCACATATACATGCACCAGTGTGCGTGCCCAGATGTGTGCACGCATGCACGCACGCACGCGCGCGCGCGCACACACACACACACACACACACACACAGTGACAACTTGACTCTGACAGAATTCCTCAGCCAGTGAAATGCTGGCTCAGTGAACATGATGACCTGAGTCCAGATGCACATCCACACAGAAAGCTGGATATGAAGGTACACACCTGTAATCCAGAGCTGGGAATGTGAGGGTCTCTGAGGCTCATTGCCAGCATATTCACATTGGTGATCTACAGTTTCAGGTAGAAGTCCAGTTTCAAAAAAATAAGGTGAATGGTAATATAGGAAATTGTCAGCATAAGTATCTGGGTTCCACACTGATACGCGCACAGCTATAGCCACTCCTGTATGCATATGTACATACACACACACACACATACACTACTCCTAATACGAGTATGAAAACATTTCAATGAAGGGGAGAAGCTACTGAGATTAAAAAACAGAATGTTATCAATTCTGTGTGAACTGTTTTCTCGGGATGCAGGAGCAATAAAGTGGTAAATGTCTGAATTCACTTTACTTTGATGTGTAACTTTATGAACTGGATGATGGTTTTCTAAAGAACCGACCCCGGGAAGAAGGAAGAGGGACATTCCATCAGGCCTTCTTAGTACTGAGTGGATGTTTTCTTCATAAAATCAACAGAAACATTTGCACTCCCATCTTAAAATGAAGCTAACCACAAAACAAAAATAGAATCATAGGTTCTAAGTTCCTATTTTGAAATAAGCATTCTCTGATTAAACGAGGTTTGTGAGAATTAAATTAGAAATTGATGGGGACTCAAGCTGAATCTCTTTATTTGTGCAAAACAATGGCCAGCACCTTTTCAAAGAAAATTAACAACCTAAAAGTGTTTGAAGAGAAAGTGTGCAGTCTTATCTCTAAAATAATAAATTTAGTGATAAATTTTAAAGTTTAAATTAAAAACTTTACATGTGAAATTCACATTTGAATCATAATAAAAATTGCCTATTGTATTTTACGTATCTGGCTATTATAAGAGCTCTATGCTTTATTTTCAATTGCAAATGCAGCATTTATCTATTTTTTGATAACTTCTAGGGAAATAAGTTTTAAAGCATAACATGGCACATAGCAGGTTTGAGACGCCTGGGATACAAATGAGGGTTTCTGGCATCCTTAATCGTTGCCCATAAAGTCTGAATGATCTACAGACATTTGCTCTAGGGACCATACTATCTATGCGCACATGAATTTGGGGCCGTGGTCACACAGGAAAATTGCCATTGTCTTGTGTAGCTCTGAAGGCAAGTATCTGAGACAGGGAAGTTGCAGAAATTAATAGCTGAAGTGAAGTCATACTGGTTGTCCTAGACTCTTAACATTGTCCTTCTAAGTATAGCAAATCTACAAGGAACCAAACAGAGAACAAATGTGGTAGTTATGCAACAGAAGGAAATGCCGAAACAGTGTTGCCTGTGACAGGAGGCCAGATGAACACCGGGATATCTGGGGAAAAAAAAAAATCTAGAGTACCATTAATGACAATCACACATTCACGACAACTTGAATGTGACCTTTCATTGCCATTGGCCTCCTTGATGATACAGAGTTGTTTAAGGTTTTTACCGTCCAGTTAATGCAATTAAGTGATTGTCATTGGACACTCATTTATTATTATATTACAATAGTACTTTTTAACTCTACCCTATGTAGATTTCTAGGTGTGTGAGCACCAGTATTGAACAAAACAATCAATGTCACTATTTTCTTTGTAGCTACAATTCTACAGACCATTTGGTGATAATCATATCTTCACTATCTTTGTAGAATGACACCTGACATTGACCTCTGGGATCCGTGAGAAGGTATGGACAGGCTTATGTGGGAATTTGGAAGAAGGAAAGGGAGAAAAAATGACATAATTATATCATAATTTCACCAATTAAAAGAAGATCATAAAAAATCCTTTAAAATGACTCCCATGGTTGTTGAGATTTACTTTGGCATTGAAGTAAACCAGCTCGAAGGAAGCCATATTGACGTAAAGTCCATCATATTCAAGTAAATCAGATATTCACAGATACAATTTCAGTTTCTTCCACTACAACATAAATTCACTTTTCTAAATTAAATTTGAAACAAGGTTGTTTTACATGCCAGTCCCAGTTCTCTCAACCTCCCACCCTCCCCTATCACACCCATCAAACCCCAGACCATAGCATTTCATTTGAGGCCTTCCAAAGTCTGTCATATCATTTGGGTCAGGTCCTAAGCCCTCCCCTGTATGTCTAGGCTGAGGGAGTATCCCTCTATGTGGAATGGGCTTCCAAAGTTCTTTCATGTACTAGGGATAAAAACTTATCCACTACCAGAGGCCCCATAGACTGACCAGTCCTCCTAACTAACATTCACATTCAGAGGGTTTGGGTCAGTTCTATGCTAGTTTCCCAGCTATCAGACTGGGGGTGGGGGGGAGTGGGTGCATGAGCTCCCCCTTGTTCATGTCAGCCCATTCTGAGGATTTCTCCAGCTTGGTCTTGACCCCTTTGCTCATCACTCCTTCCTTTCTGTTACTGGATTCCAGGAGTTCGGCTAGTGTTTAGCTGTGGGTGTCTGCTTCTTCTTCCATCAGCTACTAGATAAAGGCTTTAGGATGGCATAAGAAGTAGTTAGTTGTCCATCTCATTATCGTGGGAGGGCATTGAAGGTAGCCTCTCCACTATTGCTTAGATTGTTAGTTGGGTTTGTCCTTGTAGATCTCTCGACGTTTCCCTAGGGACAGATTTCTCCTTAATCTATAATGGCTTCCTCTATTATGGTATCTCTTTTCTTGTTCTCTTCTATTCTTCCCCTTTCTCAATCTTCCTGTTCTCTCATGCCCACCTCTCCCCTCCTCTTCTCTAGTCTTAATGTTGTAATCAAAAGTACTTCATGCAAAAACTCAAAATCTATCAATGACAATCTTCATATGTCAAGTAAACAGAAAAATCCTAACTATTATGGGTAAGGATATTCAAAACCGAACTACTGACATTGGAAATAAACTTACACATTTCTGAGATACGATTAAAAAATAATTGGTAATTTTACTAGGCAGGGTTCTGTAGAAGAACCCTACATAAATAATTTGTAGAGTGCATCTTTATAGGTAAGAAATGGGATGTATTCGATCGGCTTGTAGGTTATGGTCCAGCTAGTACAACAACGGCTGTCTATAAATGGAAGGTCCCACAATCCAGTGGGTATGCTCAGTACAAGGGTATGCGTATTTTATCTGCTCTATAATATATAACAGCCTGCCAAAGAAGTAACCTCTAATAGCAGTGAAAGAATAGACCTGCTAACATGACAAGCAGGCAAAAGGAATGAAGTTTCTTTTTCCACGTCCTTCGTGTAGACTGCCAAGAGAAGGTGTGACCAAGTTAAGAAGGTTCCTCCCTCAAAAGGTCTGGGTCAAAGGTGAATCTACCCATTTGAATGATCCAGATTAAAAGTTTGTCTTCCAACTTCAGCTGACTAAATTAAGCACAAATCTGTCACAGGTGTGCCGAGTCATTTTTGTTTTTTTTTAGTTAACTCCAGATATAGTCAAGTTGATGGCTATAAGAATAGCCATCACAGTGATGTTAACTGCAAGCATAGCCCAGAAAAGATTTCTTACATTATAACCAAAGTACTTGATGAACTAATTTGGAGGATGGATGAGATTCATGAAATCTTCAGGGTTCAACTGGGTGAGAACATAGATTTTTGTAAATATAACCCTGGGTTTGTTTTATATGGTTTATTCAGGAAGGAGTACGGGGGTGGGGGAACATTTATTACAGTTTTATATTGCCTGTCACATAAATGTAGAGGATAATGGAGGAATCTAAACTTTTATCTCTTCCCATCACATCTTCCAACGGTTCTCTGTCAAATCTCTAATTAGAACCATAACATCATTCCAGGCACTCCATAAGCTTATCACCATTTCTCACTATTAGACATTCAATCCAGTTGACGTATAGATGAGGATAGGTCTGTGCTTTTCAAACCTCTTCCACCTTTCACTGAATCGAAGCTGGCATTAGACGAGGAGGAAGGAAAAAGTCCTTGAGAGGTTGATTTTAGGAATTTTCCTTAATTGATGTTCACCCTGTTTTTTTTTTTTTGTTTGTTTGTTTGTTTTGTTTTGTTTTGTTTTGTTTTGAGAGAGGGTCTCTCAGATAACCCAAGGATCACTGATTTAGCTGGATCTGAGGGCTTAGCTGTTCTAAGGGTATTCTTGTGCCTGTCTCCTTAGCTTTGAGATTACAACCATCTTCCCAGAATAATATTTCAAAATCTTTATGTAGATGACCATACTCACCACACAAAGCTGTTTTAAGTAGATAAGTGTATGAAGTATTCAAGATGACTACAGCAGAATGCTCAACCAAGTATGAGATCCCTTTAAAGTGTGGTCCTGTGTGTCTAAAAGATGTTCCACCATGGAAACAATTATAGTAATCAACAGCTTCATATGAGATCTCAGAGAGCAGTAGTAATGGTTAATCACCAGAAATATTGTTAAAGGTATGTATCCAGGAGGTCTCCCTGAAGCTATGAACCAACTCTTTCCCATAAATATTCTTGGGTGACACCAGGCTCTTGGACTGGTTTTCATTTTTGAAGAGCAAATTAGACATGACAACTTTTAGTTATGCAAAAGAAGAACAGTCAATAGACCAAAGACGACCAAATGTAGTTAATTGAACTTCAGACTTCAGTGTAAACTATATTTGGGTATGTCCATGCTTTGCCACTTAACCATATATCTTTATTTTGTACAGAAATTGGACTTACATGCTGTGTGACCCAACATTTTGGGTTGAGAAAATTGATGTGCAAAAGCAATAATGTGCAGACACCTTGCAAAAAAGGGATAGAATGTGGGCTCTTAACCAGTCAAAGGTTCGTTGACCTTGGGCCTCGAAGGCATTTTTATTCCTTTTTGAAAAGGGGGAAGTGGTAGAAAGATCAATCTCACTAATTTCTTCTAATATAAAACAGGCAATTAAGTGAAAGAAATGAGTTCCCCATACAAGACAAGGAAAATGCCAATGCTGGAGAAATATTCACATACAATAACTACAATTGTTAACAGTTTACCAGTGAATTATTTTCATTAGTAGTTATTTTCCAGAAGAATAAAAGCAAACCTGGACATGGAATCTGAAAATAATGTTGTTCAGGAAAAATGAAATATGCTTTTGCATATTGAAGAAAAATATAAACATTTATAAGGGCAATTTGTAAATGCCTTGCAAATTATAGTAAGTACATCTTTGACATTGAATTAAATGGAACCTATCTATAATCTGTACAAATGAGTTGAAATAGAATTCATTTAAAAACCTAATTAAGGTGTGGTAACATATTGTTTATGATTTATTAAAGGCACTGGAGATCAAAATAGCAAGATAGTCATACTAGTTAGCCATAGCAGCCAGTGACCTAGCTTTAATACCCGGATTCAGGAGACAAAGGCAGATGGATGCCTCTGAGTTCAATGACACCCAGGGGTAGACAAAATTAGATCAGTCTTTGATCCCGGCTCTGGAGAGGTATAAGAGACAGGAGCAGGGTCTTCAGTAGTCATGTTCTGGTTTCTGTAGCCACACCGAGGAGCGGTAGCAGTCTGAGGCTTGGTGAGAGCTTGCAGAGGAGACAGGATCAGCCCTTTCAGCCTGATGTAGAGGTCAGAGTTAGTGGCTTGGCTACTTTGCTTTTCTGATAGCTTGAAGCTTGAACCCTAACGCAATCTCTGGGTCTTTTACTTATCATGCTACATGAAGGTGTGAGAAGATGGAACAAAGGCTATGAACTTATTGCTGTCCCTGCAGAGGATAGTAGGTTCATTGTATTCACGTCTGTCGGCTCAAAATGACATAGAACTTCAGATCTAGGGCATGCAACTGTTTATTTGGCTCTCTCAGGAAACCTGCATTCACGTTAGCATTAACACACACACACACACACACACACACACACACACACACACAGGCAGTGAGATAGTCCTTCTGTGGCACTGACCACGCCCATTGAGGGGTGTTGCCATGGGCGGAAGTGACCTGGGGAAGGAGGTCCTAGAGGGCCGGGAAAAGCTCTCTCTTGCTGGAGTGACTTGGACAGGAGAGCATCAGATTGAATTTCCTGGTGTTCATCTGTCTAGGTTGTAAGTTATTTCTCCCTGAATAAATATCTTTTCAGCCTATTTGTTTATCCTGATCCTTATTTAACCGCGATACACACACACACACACACACACACACACACACACACGAAAGTAATACAATAGTCCTTAAAACTGAATCCAATTTAAATATCTCTAGACCTTCAGATTATAACTAAATCTAGAGAAATAAGTAGTTCATGAGAGGATGGCAAGCTCAGAAAATCATTGAGTGAGTTTTCAATGACACGTTTTAGTCTCTGCTGAGCCAAAGGGATGAACGTGCCCTTGCTGTACTGTTTCAACTACTTTTCCTTGAGTGACCTTCACAGCTCTGTCAGAATGGTCCTTCTCTTCCCTTTTCTCTCCTAATTGTCTTTGACTTTTACCTTCTGTGTGTGCTGACATGTGGTTTTATGACAACAAATAATTGTAGGATGGTGGGCTTTCTAAACTATTCAGTTCCTATGCATTTATTAGTGTAAGTTATTCAGTGAACTAGCTAGCACATGTGACAATTAGTTACACTGTGCTCATGGAATTCTCAGGATCACCTGGATAGTAAAGTGTTATGCACTCTATTCAGGGCTTTGGATGAATGCTATAACATTCATCTTTAATTTAACAATATTGATTCTTGTTAAGATACCACTTGAGTCTGCAAACATGTTAAAAAAAAAAAACAAAACCAAAAAATAAAATAAAATAAAATAAAATACTAAGCCGCAACTGAATTCTATGGATGAGTCAACATACAATATGGGAAGTTATCATACATGCTATATATAAATATAGACTGATTATTTTCTTTTCTGTCATATGTATACAAAACAGAATGCATGGATTTGAGAATCTATGGAAACATATACGAAAAAAAAATCTTTTGTTTAAGGAAACAAGAGACTATATTGACAGGTATTTAATTTAACTTTCTCTTCACAGTTTTCAGCATTGTTTTAGATTTATTTCTTTTCAGTGTGTCTTTTATGGTTGTTGGTGGAAAGGTACTGGTGGTGGGGGGGGGGGTTTGCTCCTTCACTGAAAGAGATGAGATAGGAAAGTGTATCCTTCGGTGAGAAATCAACAGTTCCCTCCTTGCCCACATGCAAGAATGAATCCCCAGAAGGTATTACTGTACTGCAGCAATTATTTTGAGCACTGAGTAGCCTTAGGGAATTAAATTCACTGCTCCTTCCTTACTACTGGCACTTAGCTGCAGGTCAGCTGTGCCAGGAGAAAGCCTTATTTCAAGCAGCTGGACCAACTGTGTTCTCATCTCATAGAGAGAGAGCACACTAAAGTTTCCTCTTTTTATCCCTGTCTGTTTGCCTGGTGTCACTTTGTGACTTATCCTGTGTCATTACTTGAACAGCATAATAATGACCATTTGTAAAATTCTAGTAAAGATAAACTAAGGAAACATTAATCTCTAAATGTTCTTGTTTGTGATTTCTCCTCGGGTAACAGGTTTGAGACAACCCAGTGTGCTCCAATCACCATGAAATAAGAAACCTTGGAGCAGAGGGAACCCATTTCTAAGGACAGTTGGAAACTGTTTATCTGAGATGCTTTCATTTGGAGTAAAAGATATCACGTGGAGACACATTTCTGAGAACAAGATCCTTCTTTCTGTGGAACGTCCCACTGTTTGACAAACTTTTCATTTCAAAAAAAGTACAAAATGGAAGATGGTTTGGTTATAGACTGAGAGCATGACTGCTCCACGGTATGGCAAAACTTTATTGTGGATATGAGAGAGAAATAGAGAGAAATAACCAGAGGCATTTGGATGACTGCATAGCAGAGAGAGAAAGATGTAGAATGAACATGACCAGGAGATTAGACAAGGCCAAGAGCATCTTTAACAAAAGGTTGTGGGGATAGCAAGGGCATAGTGAGATTAGCAAGGGCAGAAACAGGAGCCAGAAATTAAAAAAAAAAAAAAAAAAAAAAAAAAAAAGCTGGCTTATAAGAAGCGCGAGTAGCTGGAGGTAGAAAAGGACCAGGTTGTTGGTGTGTGGGTTTTGAAATGTATGACATGTACTTGTTAATAGTGACTAGAGGCTGGAATGAACTTAGATATGATAATAAGAACCAAAGGTATATACTAGTTGAAAAGCCATGTGTTCCTTTTTGCTGTAGGTAAGGAAGATGACTACTTTTGGTGGGAACCGGCTTCACAAGTTCCCAAGGGATGCTGGCTTTTTTATCTAACCACCAGAAATCCTTCCCTAGCCCTGGTAAAGCTCATTTCTGGATGTTTGGACTACCTTGGAGTTCAGAGGATTCGAGTACCTTTTGGCCTTGCCAGTTTGATCCCATAATGTACTCTAGTTCTTCAAAAGACCTGCACCTTTGTTGTTATACAACAACGAACTACAACGACTGAAAAACAGCCAGGCATACCTTCCATTTTTATGTATGATAGTAGCAACACTGGCCGTAAGATTTAGAAAATTTGCCCATATACTATAAGTAGGATAGAAAAAATAAATAGAATGTGGAAGATTAGACAAAAGAGGACCATTAAAAAAAAAAAAAAAATGAAGTGATCCTATAAGAAAGCAGACCCTGAGGAAGTCATAATAGATCTGTGAAGATTGAATTTGTGGACCTTGGAAACTATACACTGAAATATGAAATAAAATGAAAAATAATGCCAATTGTTTTGCTTTACAATTTTAAAGTTTTGCCTGAATTTTTATTTTTTTTTTTAATTTAAGTATTTAGATGATACAGAAGAAGGAGAAATTGTAGGGAGACATGCTGGACAAAATGTTAATTAACCTTGTCCTCCTGTAAAATGTCTTCACACATGAATTTCTAGTGATACATAAGCAAGAACTTATGAAAAGTCACAATATATTTATTTATTTATTTTTATATAACCAAGTCCATTTAAATGAAAACAAACATTTATAGACAAGATTTGGGAGTTTGGGCGTCCTTCTTTCCAAACTACTTCCTGCTGGTAAGGGGCGCTGTCATGGGGGATTCGAAGAAGATGCGGAAATCCCGGCTGTAGTTTGTAAGGCTGCTTTGTCCAGCTGTTTTGCATGTAGGATCACCTGGTACTCTGTTTCAGGCGGTCTGGCTTGATCGAACCACATTAGTGTGGAAGGAATCCACATCTTTTCATTTTCTGTGGAAACAAAAAATAGAAATCCTTTCCCCCAGTAACTTGTCCTCGAACTCTTAATCGCACTAGGAAACCACTCGCTTACCACTGAGTCAATAAAAGAAAAAATGATAACACCTGAATTTTAGTTAAAGAGAAATAATTGAGGGTTTATAAAGTAACTTTTTTTTTTTTTTTTTTTTTTTTTTTTTTGGGGCAGGCAAATTCCCAGAGTGCAAAGAAATGAATCCATAGCCTTTTATCAAATGTGTGATAAGGGAGACATAGAAATAGAGTTGACCACAAGTGAGTTTGTAAATCAGAAAATGATAATGTCTAATCACAGGGTTTGCTTCCCGTTCTGAGTTGGAAATTAAGTCAACTGGCAAAAGGATTCTAATATAAGGTCCAATGAGGTGGATGGAGTTAGGGTAATTCCCCCAAATGGGCATCAGTACACAGTAGTCCAGCAGGCAGGCAGGGTGCTGGAGAAATATTCAAGCGTCCTACATCCTGTAGGCAACAATAACTGTTAACTATCACTCACACCGAGGGAAGCTTGAAAAAAAAAGACCTCCAAGCCTGCCCCCACAGTGACACACACTTCAATAGAGGAGGCCCAGACTCAAGGTGTGCCCCCCCCCCCCCAGCCTCTCAGTCTGGACTACAGGCACGTGCCATCCAGCCTCCTGCGAGACTACACTTCTTCCAGCAAGGCCACGCTGCCTAATCGTGTCACTTCCTGTGAGTTTATTGAATGGGCCAAATAAATTCAAACTGCCACGCAGCTGTTGGACTCACTTGGTTGTCTCAGTTTGCTCAGGAAGCAAGTCGACACTCCCTAGAGTTGCAAGGAGTGGAAACAGAGGGAAGGCCTCTGTTTTCTTTCCTGTTGCTTTTCATAGCCAGACAGGAGGTGTCTTTTTTGTAATACCCACTGCTCTGCCTACTCGGAAGAGCTCCAAACTATACTGGACCTTGCACGGGAACTCAGTTCACATTAGCTGTACATGGGATGTGTCTTTCCCATGGGAACGGGCCAAGCAACATTTAGGAGAAAACTAACTTGTGTCTGTGGAACAAAAAAAAAATTGTACTAGGATAGGAGCCACACCCTTGCACTATGCATGCTAAGCAGCACTCCACCTCTTTAATCCTTTTTTATTTTGAGGCAGGGAGTGAATAAGTTGTTTTCAACTAATGACCCTCTCTTCCCAGCCTACCAAGGGGTGGGGATTTACAAGCTTTCGTTACTATATAGCTCTTGAGCCAGAGTTTTACTACATTGCCAAGGTTGACCCTGAATTTCTGGCCTCAAACAATCCTCCCGACTCGCTTAGTCTCCAACTGGACTACAGGCTCCCAACTTCAAATCATAGATCTCAGAATGTCAGTGCCAGGAGGGGAGTCAGAAGCAATGCTTACTCAAACCCCTTCTATGACGAAGAACAACACTGAAATCACAGACTGTCCCATCCTTCCCTTTAGGTCTAGCACCTGGGATTGATAGCTCAAAATGGCTCTACTCTGGGGCTGTGGAGATAGATGGCTCAGGGGTTAAGAACACTGATCCTCTTAAAGAGGAACCACTTTTGGTTCCCAGCATCTAGATAGAGGTTCACCACCGCATCTGCTACGCTCTTCTGGCCTCTCTACATGTGTGGATGCATGTAAGTATAGAGAAGCAAACACGCACAAAATAAGGACAAATCTTTAAAAAATGAATGAATGAATGAATGAATGAATGAATGAATAGAGGAGGCTCTCATCCGAGCGGGAATGTCAAGTCTGTCTGTATCTGTGATCTGAATGTATGTGTTTAACGGTCCCTGTACGCGGGCAGAGCATGAGGACAACTCCCCTTTCCTCCCTTCAAGGGTGACCATGTGGCAAGAAAAACTAGCAACTGCTAATAACACACGCTGTGTCTTTCTTATTGAGCATAGCTATTGCTGCGCCTATCAATTTTGCTTATGGAGACGCAAAACCCAGTCAATGCCCAATATGGGATGGTTAATATGACAAGGGGCAAACTGCTCAAGAGTATTGTAAACATATCGCCCCCCTTTAAAGCTCAGGGGACAACACTGAAGGAGGGCAAGGAGAAATGCTGAGTCCAAAGGAGAGGGCTGACGTCATGACCAGCAATCATATCACAGAACGCAGCGATGACTTTAGCTCCATAGAGTTATGGCAATCTGAAGTCTAGGGTAACGGGAATCGTGCCATTGACACTTTGATACAAGAGGTGGAGTCAACTGACCCTTACCTAGGATATTACATACCTTTTCTTTTCCTCCTGCCCCACAGCTCTAAGAGATCTGTGCAAAGGGGGTGGTATTGTTTGAATATACACAAGGCAGAAGTGGAACTCGATAAAATAGCTTTCACTCATGATGGGGTGGGTCTGGGCAGTGATGTAGCTCTTTTGGGTCATCTACACAACTGTTAATTCCTTACTTGTTTGGAACCATGACTTTGGTCAATTGTCACTAAAGATTTGTTCACATCTCCCCATGGGAAAAAAAAAAATATGCAAAAATTAATGACACATACGGCCTTTCGACTTATATGAAATACAAAAGAAAACAAAAAAAAGAAAAAAGAAAAAGCCAACACCATCTACTGAAAACCAATCAGAAGGCTGAGGGTTTTGATTGGTAGAGTGCTTGCCCAGCACACCCAAAGTCCTGAATCACCTAAAATAAACAATAGTGTTTGTAAGTCAGCGGTGTTAGCATCTGGGAGGTAGGGGTGGGAGGATCGGAAGCTCACGGACATTAAGGACTCCACGGTTTTTAAACCAGCAGAGGTACACATTATTACTGTGGTCTTAATAAATAGAAAAGGTTGGGGGGAGGGAGGGGGCAGGATGTTTGAAGAGAGGAAGAGAATGATTAGCACACTAACAGTGAAAGACATGCTTTTTCTTATTAATCATTTATGTCCAATCCTGGCTCTGAATAATTTCTGCTTCAAGACCTATAAGGCGTTATTTAGATGTTATTTGATGACATTTCAATATAAAAATGTATCCCATCCAAGCTAGGTATGGTGGGCAATGTTTAAATCCCAGCACTCAGGAGGCAGAAGCAGGTGGGTCAATATGAGCCCGAGGCCAGCTTGGTCTATACAATGAGTCCCTGGTTAGAAATGGCTGGGTAGGGTCCTATCTCGAACAAGCAGAGGAACACTGTACCCATGACATCTACTGCACGCATGCTTGTTTTGTCCTCACCGCTTGCATCTCCGTTCTCCTCCATTTTCAATGCTAACGCGTATTTACAAGAAAAAGTACTAGCAGACAATATGGGAGAGCTGTGCGTGTCAGAAAGCACCACTTTTCTAGATGAGACATCTCCAATTATGTTTCTTTTTTTGTGAGGGAGGCCAGGAGGAACGCTGGGTATTGAACCTGGGGTATGGGCACTACTGGGCATGTTGGTTGGGCTAACGCTCTACCACTGAGTTACAGCTATGGCCATCTTGTATGCTTTTCTGGCTTTCTTACAAAGAAACGCTTTCTATCCAAGGTATGTAGTTAGTTAGAAGTAAATACACAGTTTACACAAGCGCAAGAAAGTACATATTGTTGTCCAATAGGAAAGGAAGATAGGAGGGACTAGGAGACAAGGAGGAAATAGGAAGTAGTAAGGAGCAGTCAAGATGGAGAGTCTGAAGAAAGCAGTATGTCGCTGGCTCCCCGGTAAGAGAAATACATAGATCAGCAGAAATGGGTTAATAATTAAGATAGAGCTAGCCGATAAGAAACTAGTAACTGGCCAACAGGATAATATCAAATACAGAGTCTCTGTGTGTTATTTGGGGCTGGCGCGGCGGGACAAGACCAGGCGGCGGCAGGCGGAAGAACCGAACGCCTTACAAATGGCGCCCACGTGGTTAATAAGAACTTCCACTTAAAATTTAAAAAAAAGCTTAAAAACAGGTTTTAGAAACAAAAGAACAGAGACAAGCAAGGTTTCTTGGTAGCAGCATTTTTCTCAGTTGAACTCTGCTTTGCTAGAGACAAGCAGATATTCGCGCTGCTCCTTTAAGGGAAAATTCCTTACTTTGAATAAGTGGCAAAAAAAAAAAAAAAAAAAAAAAAAAAAAAGCACAGCTTTTAAATAACTCTGCTAACAATTTATTGGTGTGTATGAGAGATGGCAATGGCAGTGACCACATCTCCAAGCCGGCAGCATGCTTTCTGGGTGGCAGCGCTGTCCAAGGCGGTGAGCACAGCTTTCCGTGCTGGCGGTAAAAGTACCCGCCACCATCTTTGGTAAACCGAGGCTGACACAGCTATGACTTTGATTTTAACAATGTTGTTGTTTAACAGATAAAGACTCATGGCCAGAAAAAGATAAAGATTTACAGTAAAGACAGATTCACATTAAGAAAATGTGCTAAAAGTTTACAGTGTGTTTTAAAAAAAATACATAGGCATATAAAAAAAAAAAAAAAAAAAAAAAGATGAAAAGCTCAGAGAGAATCTGGTTACTGTATGCTATTGTGTTGTCTCTACATTGTTTGACTGCTGAGAAAATAACAACAACTGATAAAGGAAATGCTGCTGGATTAATTCAATTTATATATTTTAAAAATGCTTTGACTCCAACATTTAAGTTTAAGGACAAGTTACTGGGGAAAAGGATTTCTATTTTTTGTTTCCACAGAAAAGGAAAAGCTGTGGATTCCTTCCACACTAATGTGGTTTGAGCAAGCCAGACCCCCTGAAACAGAGTACCAGGTGATCCAACATTCAAAGCAGCTTGAACAAAGCAGCCTCGCAGACTACAACCAGGATTTCTGTGTCTTCTCACGATCCCCCATGACAGTGCCCCCTGTCAGCAGGAAGTAGTTTGGAAAGAACGACGCCCCAATTCCCAAATATTGTTTATAAATGTTTGTTTTCATTTAAATGGACTTGGTTATAAATGGTTAATGATCACAACCAATGTCTTTTTAAAGGTAAAAAGGGAATTATGGTATAGATAGTTTTGGAATGGATTTTCATTTATTGATACAA
Source organism: Phodopus roborovskii (assembly GCF_943737965.1). NCBI lineage: Eukaryota > Metazoa > Chordata > Mammalia > Rodentia > Cricetidae > Phodopus > Phodopus roborovskii. The sequence goes on from NW_026126410.1 coordinate 15,853,161, forward strand.
TTTAAGGTCAATTTTGTGATATATATTTCTCCTCTTGTTTAAGTATTGTTTAGAAATGTAATGTATAATTCAATACAGATTATAGATAGTATCTATGATAGTCAGATATAGTTAAGTTAGTTAAGTTTTCTAGATATACAGAGATGTATTTGAGATGAATAGGCATTCTTCAAACATTTCAAAAACCTACAGAATATGGCATTTAAAATGGTTTAGGGTTTTCGTGACAGTGAGACATAATTGCTCTTGGCAATACCACCTGAAACAGAAAGGAAGATGGACATTGAAGAAACTCGTTATGGAGTTTGCTTTCAAAATGGCAAGACTAGCCATGTGGACAAGATACTGCTCTTGTCTGGACTGTTTGACTTTATGCTGTATAAACTGGACATGCAGGACCCACAGAAAAGTGACTGCTGATTCAAGATGGACATTGCAACAGAGTTCCTGCTTCATGGAAGAGTCTGCGAGACAGTATGCAGGGCACAGAGTAAAGTGACTGATAAACTGCCAATACAAGAAGACAGTTTAAAGTTTCCCGTGTTGCTGAAGAGTCTGCTAGACACACTATGGCCTATGGGCTAAAGATGGAAGATTACAAAAGAACCTTGGGTGACCAGGCAGTGAGTTGTCTCTGTCGTTTCTAGAGCTTATATACTATCCTTCTGTGGTCTTTGAGGGAGTTGAAGACAGATAGTTATGGTTATAGTTTTCCTTAGTCAGGATTAAAGATAAGTTACATATAGGACTTTAGACTCACAAAGATGGAATAGATGATGAAATAGTTTCTTAAATCTTGATAAATGTTAATGGACTAAATATTGTTAACTGTGATTCTTAACTGTTGTGTTATATATTTTACTATGCTAAGGTTAAAACCCTTCTTTTTATTTAGACAGAAAAGAGGAGATGATGGGAGATGTCATTCTGTATATGTTTCTCATACTGGTTAATAATAAAGCACTGTTGGCCAATAGGAAAGGAAGATAGGAGGGACTAGGAGACAAGGAGGAAATAGGAAGTAGTAAGGAGGAGTCAAGATGGAGAGTCAGGAGAGAGCTGGACGCCAGCCGCCTCCCCGGTAAGAGAAGGCCATGTGAAGATACATAGATCAGCAGAAATGGGTTAATAATTAAAGGCAGAGCTAGCCGATAAGAAACAAGTAACCGGGCCAACAGTATTGTATCAAATACAGCGTCTCTGTGTATTATTTGGGGCGGGCGTGGCGGCGGAACAAGAGCAGGCGGCGGGCAGAAAAACCGTACTCCTTACAACATATTACAAGAATATACAGCCATGAAGCAAATGAAGTCAACTACATAAGCAGCATGATTCTTCTTAGGACGTGTTCAAAATACAACGAAATATGCCAAAACCCCCTTTGCCATTCCGCTTAAACTGGTTTCCCGTAATTTCAACAAATATCTCCTCTGACGTTATGTTGCCCTCAGCTTCTATGATCACAGGTTTGCTCAATCTTTTCTTCACCTGGCCTTTTTTCGTGGAAGTAGGAAGTGGTTCGGTTATAGTTTCACAGCTTCCCTTAGCTTGTTCAGAAAAGTCATCTGTGGCAGAATGCTCCATTTTGTTAGCAACACCCTGAAGCCTTTCTTCCAAATCTAATCCTTCTTCAGTGGCATCCACCTCTCTATTTTCCTGGATTGTATTATTGTCTGTGGAAACAAATTATAATAAAGTTAAATATACAGTCTAAACCAACAGAGGGGCATTTCTGACACAATCTATTTAGACTCAAGTATTTTCTACCAAGAGTTTATAAACAGGATTTTACTAATTCTTTACTATAAGACTCTCAGTGAATCTTCTTACAAAGTTTCCTGACACTAACAGGGTCACCAACTTTAAACTACATTTACCTTCTTCAACCTAGAACTTCAGTCACTGGACAGACATTTTCCTGGACATTTACTATCTGCTACGCTCTGCACTGGGAGCTAGTATGCAAAGTATAACGTTTTTTTTTTTTTTTTTTTTTTTAATTTTCTTTCCTAGCTGGGTTGACGAAAAAGGAACTCAGAAATAGGAATTAGTTTCTTCCACCAGAGCTTCCCGGTCAGATTCTCTTCAACAGACATCTCAATTTTACCTTGCTGCATCCTGAGTGGAATGGACCCTGAATGATGATAAGGAGGCCTAGTCTTTAAACTAGCCTCACGATTTCCATCACCACACCAATGCTTTTACACTTCTTTATGTCTCATATTTTATTTAAAAAAAAAAAAAAATCACAAATTTCCATTGTGTGCCAGAAAAGGTGGTGGTTACTTTTACCCATGCATGAAATTTTCTCATCCATAAAATTTTCCATCTTTCATCCTTCACAAATACCTACAGAAGCCACTCTGTTTTTTGTTTTGTTTTTGTTTTTTTTTTTAAACACACTTACAAGAAGACAAGTCAAATCTGAAAGCTTCTTCTTTCAAGTTTAGACTCTACAATGGCATCACCGAACTTCTGTATCTTAATGACCAAGCATATTCAATATGTTTTTGTTGTTGTCTTGTTTTGAAAAGTAATCTCTGACTCTCCGTAGCTAGGTATGACCTTGTGGTCTGATCTTCCTTCCCAAGTGTTGGGACTAGGCCTGCACTTTTGTGCACGTTAGGCAAGCACTCTCAAGTCGAGCTAAAGTGCCAGACTTCCGGCAACAATTTTTAAGGAAGCAGAAAAACTGAAGTTGTCACCAGAATTTATTGCTGAAATACTGTGAATTAGATGTAATTTTGTATTCAATAAATAAGTACATTTAAATATTTTAATTAAATTATTAAATATATCATACCACTAAGTTCATCTTGGGCATTTTCCTTTAGGTAGCGGGCACCTGTAGGCGTCACCACAGCAACTCCATAACCTTCATTGTTATGTAGGATGTTATTTATCAGAGAAATTTTGGGATCATAACAATCCGTAAGTAAGCCCTGTGACATTGAAAACAGTTGTGTTAAGGAATTGTCATATTACGCAAGTTTCATCAATTCTCTACCGTTTTCCCACACTGCTCAAAAAAATGGAAGTCAAAAGCTATGTTAGCAAGTCGTAGCAGTGAGCTCAAAGTGTTGCTGTCATTCATGCAGATTTAAAGATGACAAAAGATTACTGGAAGATCCTGGAACTCACTCTGTAGAGCAGGCTGGCTCCCTAGTGCTCGGATTAAAGGTGTCATCCAACAACTACCCAGCTACCAGAAGATTTTTTAATCACTATTAGTGTTCATAAAATATATGTATTATTTATACACGGCATGAGAAATAAACATAACTTTTTTAGGCAAAATCATTGTAAATTTTAGAGAGAGGGGGGAAAAAAATGTTACCCACCTTAACGAGAATCCCTTCCTTGCAGTGATGGATCTCGTTGTCAGTCAGTGTACACTCAGTCTCAGGATATATTTCTATACCGGCCCCCTATAAAATATGAGGTACCAGCTTTAGAAAATCTAGAGTAGGGGCTATTGAGATGGCTGCTCTTCCAGAGTATACAGAGGGTTAGTTAGTTCCTTGCACCGGTATGGTGGCTCACGTAACACAAGCAATAAAAACCCAGAAACAGATATTGGGGTTCAAGCTGAAAAGATCAGAGAAGCAAAGCCATTTCTCACCTCTACCAATACTCAGATTGAAGTTGAAGGGGTGATGATGACATGCTCTGATTGCATCTCTAAACTGTACTGCTCTCTCCACTAGAATCCTAGACTGCTGCCTCTTCCATGTTGCTGGAGATAAATTTGTCTAAAACTGACTGCTTCTCTTCCTTATCTACCCTCTCTCCACCCAGCCATATCACTCATGTTTCCATTGCCCTAGTGCTAGAATTAAAGGCATGGGATTCCCAAGTGCCATGATCACCTTTGTGTGAGCAGATCCGTCTGCCTCTGTCTCCGGAGTCCTGGGATTAAAGGTATCTACCACCACTGCCTGACCTCAATGGCTTTGTGGCTAGCTTTGCATTCTAAAACCCCCAGGCAAACTTTATTAAATCATAAATCATAATCTTTTAGTCCAGTTTGACGGATCAGACACCCTCTTCTGGCCTCCAGAAGGTATGTCTGAGCACCAGGATTACATGTGATGCACAGACATACAAGCAGGCAAAACAGTCAAATACATGCAAATAAAATAAATATTTAAAAAGACACGATTATATAAAGGCTTAACTACTATAACTTCTTAGCTTTTCAGACAAGAAAAACACAAATTATACTTTTTTTTTCCCCCCTGAGACAGGCTTCTCTAACAGTTCTGGCTGTCCTAGAAAACTTGCTTTATAGACCAGGATGGCCTCGAACTCACAGAGATCCACCTCCCTCTGCCTACCAAGGGCTGGGATCAAAGGCGTGCGCCACCACCACCCTACAAAAAAAAAATACACTGTTTCAAAGGTAACTTTTATTAGGTCTTCCTTTTACATGTCTTTATTGTGTGGGCCTACATAACTTCACTCACCCTCTGTCTGTGTGTACACACAAGCCATCGTGTTATTTGTGGAAATCAGAAGACAACTTGTAGGTGTTGGTTCTCCCCTTATATCATTTTGGTTCTCAGACCAAAACTCAGGCTTTCGTGTTTTAACAGCAAGCATCTAAACCACGGAGTCATTTTACTGGCCTCGAATAGGCAATCCTAATCCATATGGTTCCTTTACTAAAGTGCCTACAACGCAAGCATGAAATGTGTGGATCCCAAACACACGCATAAAAAGCCAGGCAGAACAGTGTGAACCTGAAACTCCAGTGCTGGGAGGACAGAAAGGAGGGCCACTGGATTTCATTGTCTCGACAAACTAACTGAGCTCCAGATAACGTGAGAGACTCTACTTTAAAAAAAAAAAAAAAAAAAAAAAAAAAAAAATTACTTAAAAAGTCATTGAGGAAGATACTCAATGTCAACTTCTGTCTTATATATATGCACAAGTACACACACACACACACACACACACCAGCATGCACATAAAATATATACACTTATAAAGATACACATTGCAAAAAGTACAAAGTGAAACACTTAATGCTTATTACCCATTTTCATTGTAAACATACCTATGCTGATGATATCAGTATATTTATTTAACAATTTTGTTGAAAGATGTAGTTATTTAAAACGATCACTATTTCAATAATTAGATGGAGATAAGCATTTAAATAGACAAGCCCAGGGAAGGGGTCTCATCCTCAGGGAAGCCATCACATGGCCCTAACGCATGCTCATATAGGCAGCAATAAATGATGAACAGAGGGGTTTTAAAACAGAGAGCCAATGAGGTTGGGAGGAAAAGTGCTAGAGAGGTAGGGGAGGAACTGGAGAGAGAAAAGGAGGTGCATATGTGTATGCATGCATGCATGCATGAAATTCTCAAGCACTTAAAGCAACAGCTCCAATTGTTAGAAAGAAATATTTAAGAAGTTATGATCTCTTAAAAATATTCTAAAAATTATTTACGTGTACTGTGTGTACGTCTGTGTAGGAATGTGCACAGGTGATTACAGAGGCCAGAGTCCACAAAAAGGGCGTCAGATCCTCTGGAGTAGGAGTTACAAACGGTCCATAGTCTGCTGGCAAGGTCCTCTCCAAGAGCAGTATGTATAATGCTATGCTCTTAAGCACTGAGCCACCTCTCCAGTCCCACCAGGGAATAATCTTAAGGGTCTATACTTCTTAAGGTTAATCTATCATAGGGAAAGACTATCATTTTCCCTCACAGTGCCTCGTTTATAAAATGCTACAGAGGTCTTATGTTTAACGACTACCTAAATTTTAGATGACTCGGAGATTATTAATGTCTAAATTCTGCTTGAAAGAACAGATTTACATCTTGGTATCTTACTTGCTTGACTTATTATTTTGAACTAAACACCATAATTACTTCTTCCCAAAGAAAGACAAAGCAGTACCTTGGCGCCATATACAACTGAGTTCTTCATGAAAAGTTCTGCTGTTGTGTGTACTATGACTCCCGTAGTTTCACACTGCAGTACACAGTTCTCCAGTGTGGTCTTGCCACGCCAAATCCCTGTTCACAAAAATATTCATTCAACTACTTTAAGCGATATACCAGTTATCAGAACACAGTTTACAGCTAACATTAGATGTTGTGATAACTATTTATAAAAATATCTCTCGAGACACAAAAGGCAACCTTTTTTTTACTGCCCTTTGCAGCCAAGTTAATGTGCGGAGATCATTTAAGACTATGTATGTACTTAACCTATACTGTCGGGTATTCAGCCTCTTTGAAACATAAGAATGTTTCTTACAACACCGTGGTCTCTTAGGAGTTCCAAATGCAAACAATTAGCCCACACCTTTTTCCTAGAGCCGAAAGGCTTCCTGCTGAGAAGAGTAAACTCACAATCACCCATGCTGTTGGCGATTTAGATCACTTTTCCCTACTCCTTTATTTACATATGGAGAATTAATACGATTTGCTTGTCCAGGGACCACTCTTAATAAAATAATCAAGCACATGTCTCATGAGATCAAGAAAGAAAACCAGTAAGTAGAGGTCATTCAGGTGTAAGAATGACACGATTTTTATTCAATAAGTATTTCTATAGGAAGGATGTTCTCAGAGGGGGAAAGCTACAACTTTTATCAGGGTTATGATGAAGGTTAAGATGGCTGATATTTCCAAAACGGAACGGAAAAGTAGAACGTCCCTACATACTGTGGGGATTTAGATCATACTCAGACAATGGGACATTTTCAGAGTAATATTTAAATTTTGTAACAAATTCAAATTACCAAGCAGTAGCTACTTTTGAGTTATTTTCTAAAGACTAAAAGCAATAAACAACTGGCTCAATGGGTAAAGCACTTGCTAACTATGACGACCTAAGTTTAAATGCCCAGAACTCAGACACAATAATGCACACAGGTAATCCTAGTGACCCTATAATGTGACGAGAGGGAGAGGTAGTAGACACAAGAGAATCCCCCAGAAGATCCCAGGCAAGCTAACCTGGCATAAACAGCAGTTAACAACAAAGAGACCCTGCCTCTAACAAGGTGGAAAATGATGACTGACACACAAGGTTGTTTTCTGACTGTCGCCCCAGCCCCCAAAATGGTAGGTAGGCAGGCAGGTGCACGCGCATGCGCACGAATAACTTCAAGAAACAAACAATAAAAACTGTGTGTGTGTGTGTGTGTGTGTGTGTGTGTGTATGTATGTATGTATATATATATATATGTATATATATATATATATAATATTTTTATTATTGCACCAATGAACACCTTTGCTGGGTACCCTGGAAATACAAGAAGAACCTTGAAAGCAGGTGGATACATAGCCTATAAAACAAATACTATAGCAATGTGTTGGACTTTTGGGTGTGTCTATAACAAAGTTTCTCACACAGGCCTCTGGTATCTGTACAGCATGTATCAGAACAGCATGGTATCTGATAAAATCTCCTCAGAAATGTTACAATGCAGAGAGGCATAAAGGAAAAAGAATCGAAGAATCACATGTACAAGGGGCACATGTTCTAGCAAGGAAGAAGAGTACAGAGGTATCATGTTCATTCTTATTATAAGCACATACTCTCAGGGGAACTGATCCGCTGCTCCATTCCTGAGGATAGAGTCCCAGGAATCTAATTACTTACTACTAGGAAAAATGCCCAAAGGGTTCCATCACTTTAACACTGTTATACTAGTAGTATTAGGTGTAGTGAAATATGCCTATCAAGTCAGGGATCAGGAGGCTGAGGCAAGATTGCCATTTGTCATGATGGCTAGGTTCAGAGTGATAGATAGCCCGTCTCAAAAACCAAACCAAACCACCACAACAAAAGACTAATTGAAAAGAAACAAGCTTTCAAGAATTAGCTGAGTAATTTTTCACTATGAGGGCTCATAAATGTGTTGCACCAGTGTTTACCAGCCATCCATATATTCAAGTGGTATTAAACTGCATCTCCCAAGAAAAGTCAACTTTTCTCTCAAACAAATAATACACCAGATACTTACTTAACATTCCTTCCACAGAATCATGCTGAATAAATTTTATGCTTGAAATTTTAATTTCCATACCCTTGCAATCCACAAAAGGACCTCCTTTGCCCTTCTTTTCTATGACAATGTCATCTGGTAAACCATATCCTAAGAAAGAGAGTAAAACACTTAAGTGAAGAGGATTGCCTACATACGGAATGATTAAGATGATCTAAATGTCTAACAACAAATGAATGGACAATGAAAGTCAAGCAGATATGCACAATGGAATTTCATACAGCCATAAGGGAATGAATGTACAAAACCTGCAGGATAATTAATGGAAGTATTAAACCAAGCAACCTAGGCCCAGAAAGAGAAACTCATGTTTTCTTTCTTGTCTACGTAGTTTCAAAATTCAGATTTTTTTTTGTTTTGTTTTTTTACTTACAATGTAATTCTCTAGAGAGGCAAGGAGGAGGCCATGGACATGGACACCAGAAGCACTAAGGGAGGAGGTAGAAAGCCAGGAACATGAAACTGGAAGGATTAGGTTTGGGCAGGGATATGGGGGATAAGGTGAAGATGGGGAAAAGGAGAAAAAAAAAAAAAACTAAAGAAGCATGAAAAAAACTATACAGAAACAGTACTTTATAAAGGGAAAAAAAAACTTAAAAAGAATTTAAATTAGCCAGGCAGTGGTGGTACACACCTTTGATTCCAGCACTTGGGAGGCAGAGGCAGGGGGATCTCAGCGAGCTGGAGGTCATATTGGTCTATAAAGCAAGTTCCAGGATAGCCAGAGCTGCTACTCAGAGAAATCCTGTCTTGAAAACCTCAAAAGTCCCAAAACCAAAAATAATTTAAATTAAAAAAAAAAGTTTGAAATGGAAGGACCCTCATGTATGGATAATGATGCCCAAGGCTCAGGAAACATTACAGAAGCCAGGGCATCAAATAATTTACAAATCAGAAGATTGGATAAGAGTATCATGAACTGCTGCCATCCATCCATGACATGGTCACTGCAACCATGAACAAGCAGCATTTTTGGATACCTATGCAAGACTGAGCTCTTCAGCTTCCCATCATGGATACATGAGATGTTCATGAAACCTCATTCCATCCTGAGGAGTTAGTGATCGCTAATGGTTGCTGGAGAGGAGGGGTTATCTTTTTCCATAATGGTGTAGTCATTAAGGTACTAGGTAGGAAGGAGTGGTTCATATGGTAAAGAGAGGTGATACAAGGTAACGAGAGGACAAATAAAAGCGTAACAGAGTATACGTATATAAAATTGTAAAATGAGAAGGAAAATAAGCAATGTTTTGGCTTGTTTTAAAAATAGTCCTAATAAAGTTAAAGCAATAATGAGTTTTAAAAAAAAAAAGTATCACTATTTATCAAAAAATAGCATGTTACTGACGAATGAAATCCAGATATAAATCCATGCAGCTACAACCAGTTGATTTTTAATAAAGGTGCCCAAAATATCCATTGTAGAAAAGGCAGTTCCTTTAACAGTGTGCTTTTTTAGAAAAAGATATATATGCGTGTAGAAAAATGAAACTACATGCCTGCCCCTTATCCTGGATGGGGGGGGGGGAGAAATCCTAAATAAATTAAATGTCTAAACATAAGGCCTAAAACTCTGAAAGTGTTAGAGGAATAACAGAAAATAATTCAAGAAGTATGCATAGGTAAGGATTCCATGTATTCAAGGAAATAAGACCAACAAACAATAACTTTGCCATCATGAAATTAAAAAGTTTCAGGAAAAGGGTCTGATTAATTGAGGTAAAATGTACCCTTTAAAAAGGGACAAAATATTCTCCAGCTATACATTCAAAAGAGGAGGGCTGATTTCTTTGAGCTCAAGGCCAGCCTGGTCTATAGAGCTAGTTCTAGGACAGGCTCCAAAGCAAAACCGATAAACCCTGATTCAAACCCCTGCCCACACTTCCCCACCCCCCCCCAAAAAAAAAGTCCCTCAAAAAATTAAAACAAAACAAGGAAGCCAGTGAAAAAGGAGGCCATGAAACTGAATAAATAGAGAATGCTCAAAGAAGAAGTGCAAATGGCCAATAAATTGCTTTAACCTATTTCACATTCGTAGCTATTAGGGAAATGCAAATTAAATATCACCATAGTCAGAATGACCATCATTAAGAAAATGATTGACAAATGCTGGTGAAGATGTACAGAAAGGGAAAAAGAAAAAAAAAATTTTTTTTTTTTTTTTGTCCTCTGTGTAGCTTTGTACCTTTGTAGTACCAGGCTGTCCTTGAACTCACAGAGATCTGTCTGCTTCTGCCTCCTGAGTGCTGGCATTAAGTGTGCCACTACCACCTGGCTGCAAGAAAAATTCTTATTCATTATTAGTGGAAATGTAATATGGACTATGGAAATCATATCCATCAAATGATAGTGGATAATGAAGTTGTGGTACGTAGACACAATATACATATTGCGGTACATATATACAAAGCAGTTCTAAAAAAGAAAATATGAAATTATAAAACAAACAGGTGAATGGAAGTAGAAATATTAAGCGAGGGAATCCAGATTCAGAAAGATAAACACCTCATTTTCTCACTTATATGTGTACCCTAGTTTCTAATTTTTTATGTATTTGTATTTAGATGAGAAGGGATGCATGTATGTATGTACATGTCACAAAGGGAGGGATGTGAGAAATAATCAAACACAGGTGATATGTAAGTAAAAGGGGAACACTGGGGATCAAAAGGTTAAAACGGGGGTAGGGAAGCAAGGAGATGAGAGGCAGGGGTTGTAGCATGGGTACACTGAAACTGAACATGTATGAAGGAAGCCTGCTACATTGTAAGATAAATAACAAATAAATTCTCACACACACACACACACACAAGAAATAGATCTATCTGCCGGAACCTATACTTGTTCCTAATAGTGTACAATGTAAATATCCTTAAGGTGTCAATGCACCTCACTTGCAATCAGATGGGTTGAATCATGGAGTTAATCAAGATCGCTAACTTACTGTTTACTTATTATGAATGAAAGTTTGGTTACGATACTCCATACTCACCTTCCAATTCAATAGAGTCAGCTATGGTGCAGGTACCGTGAACCACATAATGGCCAGGACAGATAATAACAGTGTCACCCTCATGGCAGGCATTTATAGCAGACAACATATCACTATGGAACTAGAAAACAACATATTATATAAATATACATCCCCCCCACAGCCACTTAGGTATTACTTTAATCGCCTTCATGTGTCATGTAAAAAAAAATCATCTTTTTTTAATAGTGCACTTAGCCCAGTGTGTGCTTGTGCATTGCGTTCACTGAAAGAGAACAACAGTGCTCTTACTAATTGGATCTCACAGAAAACCAACTCCAGAAACTTCCTGCAAACGCCTTGTAGAATTGATGAAAATTTGGAGTTAATCAAGAGCAGTCACATAGAGTAATAATTACTTTTACCTGAATTTCTGTTTCTTCTTCTTTGCAAGACTCCTCACAAAATCTGTCCCTAAACAGAGACCGCAGTAGACCTGTCTTCATGGTGGAGGAAACCACATGGGTAACCTTCTGGCCATTTTGACGAGTGCCCTTGGGTTTCATGACAAAGTTGTCAGGATAACCGAAAAGATATCTTAAAAAAAAAATAACAACAAAAACAAAACAAAACAAAACAAAAATCATCAGTTCTCACTAACATAGCTAGAAAGATATGCTAAATAATTAAGAATAATAAGAACACATACCTCAACAAAGGATTATCAAAGAGTTTTAGGTGCCGTTTCCAGAATTCAATGTCTGAAAACAAATTTAGCCCTTCCATCAGCATCTTTGACTGCTCAGCATAATTAGAAGTTGTCAAACTACTACTCATCAGATTTAAATATTTGATGTAACTGAATTCACATTCACCCAAAACATATTGGTAGTAATGAACATGTCCTGAGGGAACTCGATCTTCAAGTATATCATAATACCTGAAAGTTTAAAACCAAATTGAAAATCCATTCTCTTTTCCAGAACATTTTCCAATCATTAACATGTGATTTAGTCCCCCCCCCCCCCCCCCCCCGAGACTTTAGCTTATTTTACCATTAGTGTTAGCACTCTTTTGTGCTATCTGAGCAATACTGAGGATCGATTCTTAAGGTACTATCTCAGTTGAATATTATTCAGGGAACGGAATATACAAGAATAAGGGTCCCAAACGTATAGGTGTCAAGGGGGGAATGGAGAGGAATGAGAAACAGATTGTTGTGGCTAGGAGGACTTTCATAAACTGATGACTTATTCCAAGCAACTTTATTAACAAGTAGAGCATCTTCTATACTGCTTGCAAGGGGCCAAATGGCCAAGGTCAGCAGAAAGCTAAATCAGATGTTGGCAAAGAAAACAGAGGGACTCCTCATACCTTAGGACTGATAACCACAGTGCTTAAGAGCGGAAAGCCAGGTTTCCAGCAGCCAAAAGTAACTCTTTCAAGCCTCTGGAATCAGCCCCACACTGGGATCTTGCCAAGTTTGCCTCAAGTAAGGACACACAACTAGAGTTCTCTATTCCCCTTTCCTTTTCATTGGGATCTCTGAGGATGCCCTGGGTTGGTCCAGATTCCAACAATTCAGATTTACAAGGTTTTAACCTAGATGTTTTTAAAATTCTACTTTTAAGTTAAATTTAGTTCTTAAGTAGAGCCAGGCATAGTGGCACACAGGCCCTATTACCACAATACTAGTGAGAATGAGGTAGGACAATCACAAGTTCAAAGCCAAGTTGGCCTATAGAGTCTATCTCAAAGCAAAACAGAAGTGTTCTCTCTCTCTCTCTCTGCAGGTTGTATGTTTTCCCCTACAAGGTTTATTTAATAAATTGTCATGATCGCACTACTTGTACATGAGAAGCTCCTGTATACCTACCACATCAGTAATAAATACTTACAATCTCAGTCGAGGTTCAACACATCGGACAAAATAGCCATACTCATCCTCCTCTTCTTCATCCCAACCTCTCCAAATGTTTTCGTAGAAAAACCTGCAAAGAAGCTTAAGCTATAAGCTACTGGCTCAAAAGGTGGGTATTGTGGTTTGAACATGATATGTCCCCCATAGGCTCATGTGAGTGAACACTTGGTCTCCAGCAGGTAGCAATGTTTCGGAAGGTTCAGACATGTTTAGGGGATGGAGTCTTGCTGAAAGAAATACTGGGCACAAGGCTTTATAAGGTTTTATCATAGCTGTACTTGCAGTCATTTCTCTGCTTCCATTCTACCTATTCAAGTTTTGGGGATGGCATCATACTGCTGCTACCTTGCTTATTATGATGGTCTAGGTTCCTCTCTGGAGCAGTAAGATAAAAGAAACCCTTTCTTTGGTTGTTTTTGTTGAGGTATTGTGTCGTATAACAATAGTATATAAAACTTTAGTTTTATAGATCAGAAAGGTATTTTATGTTTTAAGCGCTGGAATTCTGGAGAGGTAAAAGATAAAAAGGAAATCAAAGAAGTCCTACCAACCAACAAATCAAGTACACATTATTTTCTAAGATAAGTCAATATGGGGTATTTGCTACAGCTGGAAAGTCATAAAGGCCCTCAAGTCAGTAAGTTTATCTACAATATTGTAATGCTGTTGTTAAAGTGATTCGTTCTTGTTTTTTCAAGGGGGTGGGATGGGGTGAGGTTTTTTTTTTTTTTTTTTTTTTTTTTTTTTTTTTTGGTCTGTCTAGTTTTTTTTTTTTTTTTTTAAGATAAAATTATAATCTGTAGACCAAGCTGGCTTTGAGCCCCTAATTTTGCCTCTACAGGTGTGTATCACCAGCAGCCCTGGCAAGATTTCCATTGTATAACAACTATTTACTGATGGCAGTGTCATTTGTTTAGGCAGTAAAGAAACTGGGGTTTAAATGTTGTTTTAAATGTATTATTCCAGGTGAGATGCTGACTTTGCCAAAGGATTGATGTCTAGTGGGCAGATCAATGTAGCCTTTCCCTCTTCCGGGGACAAGGGATAAAGATATAACAGACAGATATTAATCTAAGACTTACTGTTTTTAATTAAAGCAGTGAATGAGATGATGCAGGGACTTCATATATAGAGAGAGCATTAGATCCCAACCATGGCTACACATTACAGTCCCCTGGTATACTGCCAAGACTTTTATTTCCTACTTGGGTGGTGGTATATACTTTTAGTCTCAGTCCTTGGCAGGCAGAAACAAGTAGGTCTCTGTGAATCTGAGGTCAGTATGGTCTACATATTAAGTTCCAGGTCAGCAAGGGTTATATAGTGAGTCCATCTCAACAAAAACAACAACAACAACAACAACAACAACAAAAAAAAAACTTAATCAAAACCAATAAATCAGATTCTCAGAGGGAAGAGAAACATCTGTATTTTCTTTAAAGCTTCCAAGACATTAACATACTATGGAAAAATTTCCAAACATATAATAAAAGAAATCACAGACAATATGAATAGCAGCTTCAAAATTTATCAATTCACAGGTAATTTTTTCCCATTTCTACCAACTCACTTACACCCCTTCTCTTCTATATCATGTTCATACTTGATTAGTTTTTACACCAATCTCAGATAAACTATGTACTCATTTTTAGCACGTATTTTTAAAGCGCTTCTGCAAACTTTAAATCCCTTCCATGTAAACTCCCAATTTTATATGCTCTTTCAAATTCACTTGTAGTATGTTGGTCAAATGCCTTCCGCTTTTCCACCTGGTAAATAAATTTCATATCTAGCTCAATTATCTATACCAACACAGTATCAGGTACTTATGTATGACTCACTATGCATCTCTTCCAGAGATTATCTTTTTTTTTTCTTTTTTCCATCTTTTATTGAGCTATACATTTTTTTCCCCACTACCTGCCGCCTATGCTCCCAATTTACAGAGTTTACTCTTTCAAAGCAGAAACCTAGGAGCCTCAGCCTCCCAAAGGACTCATACATCACCTTCCTAGATGCTTGAGTCCAGCTGCTCTGGACTTGGAAGTGATGACAAGATTTTCCTAGGGTGTGGATGTGCAAAGGTAAAGACCTTTCCTAGGGTTTACAAGGACTTACACGACAGAAAAGGACTGGAATTACTTCACTTAATTTACAGTTTTGACCACAAGGTTACATTCATCAACATCCCTTTCTACCTGACATGCTCAATTGCAAGTGCTTTCTGGTGAGTTTCCTGTGAATCATCCGACACCACCCATAACTCCTGTAGAGGCCGCTGAGACTCGTCCCGGTCCAAAAACCCCTTCATATCGTCCAAGGTATAATCACAACACTGGGATTCATAGACAAATGGTTCTGAAAGTCTCACTACTGCCTTCAAGGCTGAAAAGTTCACGTTTGTAACCTGAAATTCAAAATGATGTTACCCAGAATCAAAACTATAACATATAAAAAATACGATTTATAACCTAGTCCAGTCACTTTCTACCTCTCCCATCCTGTGCATATGACAGTTTCTAATTTTCAAGGACCCAGAAAGAAGTTGTTCAAACATTTCAACATTACTACTACTACTACTACTAGTACTATTATTATTATTATTATTATTATTATTATTATTATTATTATTATTGCCCCTTATATTTATTTTGCTGTACCTCTGCTTTCTGTCTTTAGTACAAAATTTCATTGTATTTTTAATTTTTTTTTCTTATTTTACATATCAATCCCAGTTCCCTCTCCCTCCCATCCCCCACTGCCCCCTCCTCCTCCCATCCCATTCCCTACACACTACACAGGGAGGGAGAGGCCTTTCAGGAGGGATCATCAAAATCATTTAGAGTATGGCCTATGCCTTCCCACCTGTGGTTTTAAAGATGGTTTTATTTCTCCCCTTTGGACTTTCAGCTAATTCTGTTTGTGAACTCTTCATTAGTGGGTAATCTCTTCATGTATTCACATAATCTTGCATTTTCTTATTCCTTGCTTCCCTTGTATTTTCTTCTTTTTCCAGCCTCTCTCCTTATCTCATTAACTTAACAATATACAGATTAACTAACTCTAAATAATTTTTAACTTCAAAGCACATTCTCCATGATGCATTAGTGAACTTTAATCAACTTTAAGTATATTTCTATATCTTCTAAGGTCAGCGTTGAGCTAGCATAACTGTTCTCACTGAGTGGCAGTGGAAACTAAAACCTCAAGAGGAAGCTGTCCATGTAAGATCTCTAAGTAAAACCAGAGCACTTATCTAACCAACAGGTGTGCAAATTTCATCACAAAATACACAAGCAGGTGGGGAAAAAAAAAAACTGTCAGGATGCCTCCAAAATAACACAATTTTCAGTTACTAAAGTCAGACACTAAAATATATAAAATGTCAGATGACAATGTCAAAAGTTTACTGGCATAGGTTTGTATTTATACATTTGTGGTAAAGAACACAGAGAGTTTGGCAAGGCTCAGCAGATAAAGGTGCTTGCTGCCACGCTGACTGCCTGAGTTCAATGCCCCGGATCTGCAAGGTGGAAGGATAAAACTGATTTCCACAAACTGCTCTGACTTCCCCATGTATGCATTCACACATGCGAGCCAGCACACACACACACACACACACACACACACACACACACACACACACACACACAATGAATAGATAATATGACTTTGTAACAAAGAAACAAGAAAAGAGATCATGAAAAGGGAGGAAAAGATGTTAATGGGGTATAAAATGGAGAGGATAACTTCACATGACCTGTCATATCTACATAACCCCAACTGGATGGCATTCCCCTACACATGGAATTGGGGTGGGGGGATGGGAGGGGAGGGTGGTTAGAGTCCAGGTGAGAGGGAAGAGAGGGTAAATGGGAGAGAGGGAGGGGTGGAGGGAGGAAGAGGGAATTGGGATCGACATGTAAGATAATAAATAAAAGAAATGCTTTGACTCCAACAAAAAAATAAATAAATAAATAAAAATAAAATGGAGAGGATAAAGGAACACAATGAACAGAAAGCGGGAGCTGAAAACTAACTTGGGGGAGGGAGGGAACCATGTAAAAGGGCTTTGTGGGGAGGACAAGAAATGAGAACAAAGTATGTCATAACATGTATGAGGATGTATTATGAAAACCATCACATATAACCTCAAAAATGTCCAGCGATTGATTCCCCAGGAGGATTAAAAACAACAATCCGATTAATTCAATTCAGGACCTGGAGAACAAAAAGTCAGAAACACAGAGAAAAGCTTGGTAAATGCTTCCATTAAGATAATTCAACTTACCTCAACAAGCACCTCAAACAGCTCAGTGCGCCAGACTGCACACCATCCAGATGGCTCAAGGACCTTTTCCAAGAAGCTGGCTATGAATTCCTTTACCTCAGAGGCCTTACAGTTAACTACAAATTAAGAATTGGAAAAGTATAAATGAGAAGAAGTTAATACATTGACCTGAATCCATTTTCTCAAAACAAATGGCAACCCGAGGACAATCTACTTACAAAATAAAACTGTGAAAAGACCCCCCTGAACATGGGTCTCAGAGAGAAGGCCTGGGCAGTCTAAGGCACCTCAGACAGTGGAAGCAGGATGTATTCCTGGTGCACAAAAGGACCTTGCGAGCACATTCCCCATGGAGGGATACTCCCTTAACCTCAAGACAGGAAGGAGAGAAGGCCTAGTCCCTACTCCAAATGACTTGACAGAGTTTAGATGACCCCTCCTGGAGAGTATCAGGGTGGGGTGGGAAGGGAGGGTGGTGGTGGTGGGGGGGGACATGAGAGGGTAGGAGAAAGGGAGAGAGGGAAGGAGAGGGAACTGGGTTTGATATGTAAAATAAAAATAAAAAAATAAAGTATAGTTAACAAAATATTTAAAGAACTTTCTCACCTAAAATGTAATCTTGATAGGCTCTGCATCTCTCATCAAACGAAAGTTCATTTGTTTGGATAATCTGTGGAATTTTTTTTCCTTCTGGCACAAGAGTGTTTACAGTAGCACCTGGCGTGGTATGACAACTTGGATCATTGCACGGATCTGCATCCTTGTATGAACCTAAAACAATAATAAATAATATGACAAACTCAACTATCTAGTTATTATATAGTCCTCCTATTTAGATAATCCAAACAAAATAAAAATAAGGATCCTGAGGACGAATGCCCTACTTAACTTCCCATGATCCGTAATGTCACTAGTTATTAAAGCTTAAACATCTTGAAATCTAAATTTTACTTCACACAACAACCAGTTAGGAAAATTCAGATATTTTTGTTACTACCTGTGATGATTCTGGAAGCCACACAAGTTCTCTTTCAAAGGTAACAGTTATGATTTCCAAAGACTTTCATTTGCAAGAGTCTAAGCCTGTGTGGGGATATGTATACATGAGTACATATGGCCAGAGGCATTAGAACTCCCTGCACCTGGAGTTACAGGCAATTCTAAGTCACCCACTGAAAAAACAGTACTCTCTCTAGGCCCAGCGGTTAAAAACATGGACTATTCTTGCAGAGAACCAGAGTTCAATCCCTAGCACCTGTGTGGCTGCTCACAGGAAATCAAATGCCCTCTTCTGGCCTGTGAAAGCTGTTGCACGTACATGGCATGCATGAACCCACACAAGCACACATGTATCCCTGGGAAAATTTTACATTAATTTCTACAAAATAGCAATGGAAAGGAACAGCATTCCTACACTCCTTCTCCATACGAGTGTGGAGACTTTTATTTTTCTACACTATGAGACTATTAGTGACCCCTCAACATATAGAATGAGATCCTTGATTAAGACAACGAGGTAGATTTCTAATTCCAGTAACTCTGTGTAAGGCAACTAGTAGAAAATGTAAATCACTTTAGACATAAGCTATGTGTCATTAGTTTTCTAAGCTATGATAAGACACTAGCATACCTAATCCTATGTAATAAGATTTTTATTATTATTATTTTTTGTAGGCAACGTGGACAAAGTGATTACTAAATAAATAATGCTAGTTAGTGGTAGCTCTTAAGACTTGGCAAAGTGCTTTCCTGAGGTCTCAGGGAAGGTGGGTGAAATTTCTACTAGTCTTTCTCCCCTTTCCTTCCTTTATTGCCTCTTTCTGTTTTCTCCTTTCCAGTTTCTTGTCTGTGAGGCCACCAGGATTATTGACTAATGTATACCCAAGGGTCACAGGAGGGTTTGAATGACAATGGTTCCCATAGTCATATATCTGAATGTTTGGTTACCAGTTGAAGGTCCATTTAGGAAAGATTAGAAGGTGTGTCACTGCTGCATGAGGTGTCACCTATGCTTTGAGGTCTGCCCTCTCTCTCTCTCTCTCTCTCTCTGCGCCTCCCCCTCCCTCCATTGTGAAAATGTACCACATTTTCTTCATCCAAACTTTGGTTGAGGAATATCTAGGTTGTTTCCAATATCTGATTGTTTGTTTATTAAACAAACAAAAACTCCCAAAAGCACTACAAACACAGTTGAGCAAGTGTCTTTAGAAGAGGATGGATTGTCCTTTGGGGGATATGCTCAAGATTGGTGTACTTAGATCTTGAAGTGGATCTATTCTGTTCCTGAGAAAAAGCCATATTGACTTCCATAGTGGTTGTATGAATGCACTCCCACCAATAATGGAGGATTGTTCCCTGAGGGCCCCTGCATGGACCCCTGAGGCACCTTGAGCAAGCCTGAAGCTGGTGGCTGGAACTCCTTGCCCCAAGGCTGTTGTTGGTACTCTTCCTGTTTTGATAACACACCTGGTGAAAACACACACCTTGTAGGGAGGAGCTAAGCCTAAAATTCCTGTAATTTTTCCACTTTGCTTTAAGTCAGTATTTAAGTCCGCTCTTTCCCCCTCAATAAACGGTATTCGGCATTTCTACATTACCATTGAACGAAGGACCCGCTGTCTTGCCTTTATTTCAATCTCTAGTCCTTCGCCAGATTCTTGGAATAGATGGTAGCCAGGGCGCTACAGCTCCCCTTGCTCCAAAGCTCATGAGGATTTAGGTATGGAGCAAGGGGAACAACATGAACATGCTTTCAACATTTGTTTTCCACAAACTATAAACAGTGAATTTCTACATACATTACAGAAACAAACAAACAAACAAAAAACAAAAACAAACAAACAAACAACTTGGTAATCTACAGTGTTTCTGCTGTAAGACGATAAAAATCACATGAGAGCTGGGTGGTGGTGGCACAGGCTGTTTATCCCAGTACTTGGGAAGCAGAGTCAGGCGGATCTCTGAGTTCAAGACCAGCCTGGTCTGAGTTCCAGAACAGACTCCAAAGCTACAGAGAAACCCTGTCTTGGAAAAAACAAACAAAAACCAAAATAAAACAAAAATAAGAAAAAAAAAAAAAAAAAAAAACCAACAAAACCACCGGAGATAAAAACACAGCATCACTAAATCAATCAAAACAAAAAAGAGAGAGAGAGAGAATGACTAATTCAGTGCCCTTATGTTTTCTCACCTTAACAGAAGGGATTCCACTACACGTTGTACCTGAACATGTTGATATAAACTAGCTTTAAGAAATTAACGAGGAAGGGGAGAAATTAACAGGGTCCGGCATGGTGTTTCAGACCTTTAACCCCAGCCAGTACTTGGAAAGCAAGAGGCAGGTGGAAGTCTGAGTTCCAGGCTGGCCTGGTCTACACAGTGAGTTTCAGGTCAGCCTAGGCTGTGTAGAAACCCCCTCCTTAAAACAAAACAATACAGTAACTGGGAAGTAGCTCAGTGGTAGAGTACTTCCCTAGCATATGAAACAACCTAAGCTGGCAAATAAAAATTAAATTGGGAATAGGATTTCCATGGCCAAATACAAAGAACTTGAGGGTTAGAAGGACTGGCTCACTTCTATTACTGGATTCTACTCCAAACCAACTGTGCAGACTGTGGGCATCATCTGTCCTCAGTGCATGGGACAGATATTTACAGCAGAGTTAAGCTTGTTTTCTAAAAGTGAGAATGTAGCTCATGATCACTTAGTTGCAGGTTAAAAAAAAAAAAAAAAAAAAAAAAAAAAAAAAAAAAAAAAAAAAATCTTGGCCCAACACACAAATGAGTACAAAGCTCCCTGTGTTCTTTCGATTTGCGGGATTCCTGGCCAGATCCCACTCCCTCTACTCTCCCGAAGCTGACTCAAGAGGACAGGACGGAGAGCCTAAGGTGGCAACAGTACCTCCTGAGTCAGAGTCGTGAGTGGGTGCAGGTTCCCACAGCCCTCCCAGGACAGCTGACGACGTGCTCACCTTCCTGCCGGGACTCGGGATCCTCCTGGGCCGCCGAGGTGGGGCTCGCAGGAACCATAACTCCAGGCTCCAGAAGTACTGTACCTTGCAGCAGTTCTCCAGACATTACAAATGAATGCAGGCGCGGGTGGCGGCTGCGCACCAGAAGCTATTCTTAGGCTTCCTGCAACTACCCTGACAGTGCTTCACCACCACCTAGCTCATGGGCTGACTGAGCTGGACCAAGCTCCTGGACTGGTCTCTGGTTTAACCAACCAACAAAAGGAAGTTCAATGTTGATATAAATTTGAATGATTTCTCGAAGCAAACAAACAAACAAACAAACAACAAACAAACAAACAAACAGAAAGGGAGCCTGGATGTTGAAAATACTAGAAAAGACAATTAAAATGAGATGAGTATGATAACGCTATCTTGTTTTGACTACATGTTTTGTTTGATTAGAGAGTTCTCAGCCCAGTCAGCCTTGGAAATACATATAAAATTTCACTGGCCTTGACAATTGTCCAGATGTATTAACTGAGCTTGGGCACCAAGAGATTTTTCAGAGGCCCCAGGCTGCTCTTGGCCTGGCCTTCACCAAAAAAAAAAAAAAAAAAAAAAAAAAAAAAAAAGGGGGGGGGGCCTTAAATTAAATTTTTTTATCAACTTATTTTGTAATTTTCCAATATCAGTTCTTCCTCCCTGGAGAATCTCACCCAATAATCCAGTGTTAGAAGTACTGTCACGGCTACAACCAATGAGGAAGAAAGTCCAGTGCTGCTTATGGAGCTAAGGAAACTGAGAAAAGTAACATTTCAGGGTTGTAAGTCTCCCTCCCTCTCTCTCTCTCTCTCTCTCTCTCTCTCTCTCTCTCTCTCTGGATAATAGGCAACCACAAAACCCAACTGAAGTTAAGAAAAAAAGAACTTTGTATAAAATATAAAAATTTAGTACATAACCAATTAAAGTTTCTTCTATAACAAAATATATGAGGAGACATAACTTTTTATTGAAAATGTAAACTTAAGTTCTTCCTTCTTAAATGTTTATCCTTTTTATTATTTTTTCTTGTTTTACATATCGATCCCAATTCCCTCTCCCTTCTGTACACCCTTCCATCTTCCCATGGACCCGCAGACCCCGTTCCATCCCATTCGCCACCGCTCCACAGCTAGGATGAGGTCTTTCAGGAGGGATCATCAAAATCTGTCAACTCATGCTGGATAGGGCCTAGGGCCTCCCTCCTGTCTCTAGGCTAAGGGAGTATCCCTCCATAGGGAATGTGTTCCCAAAGTCCTTTCATGCACCAGGGATGCATCCTGGTTCCACTGTCAGAGGTCCCTTAGACTGCCCAGGCCTTCTAACTGAGACCACGTCCAGGGGGTCTGAGTCGGTATAATGCTGGTTTCCCAGCTGTCAGTCTGGGGTACATTAGCTCCCCCTTCTTCAGGTCAGCTGTCTCTGTGGCTTTCTGTAGCTTAGGCTTAACCCCTTTAATCATCACTTCTTCCTCTCTGCAACTGGATTCCAGGAGTTCTGCTCAGTGTCTTGCTGTGGATGTCTGCTTGTGTTTCCATCAGCTACTAGATGAGGGCTCTGGGATGGCATATGAGGCAGTTATCGATCTCATTATGAGGGAAGGGCATTTAAGGTAGCTTCTCCACTATTGCTCAGATTGTTAGTTGGGGGTCATTCTTGTAGGTCTATGGACATTTCTCTAATGTCAGCTTTCTCTTAAAACCTATAATGTCTCCCTCTATCATGGTATCTCTTTTTTGCTCTTGTCTATTCGTCGTCCCCAGACTCAATGATTCTGGTCCCTGATGTTCTCCTCTCCCCTCCTCTTCTCCCCTCCTGACTCCCTCTCCACTCACTGCTCACCCTCTCCCAATACGCTCAGGAGATTTTGTTCCTTTCCCCTTCTGTGGGGGACCTTGTATGACACTCTTAGGGTCCTCCTTGTATCCTAGCTACTCTGGCAGTATGAATTGTAGGCTGGTGATCCTTTGCTCTAAGTCTAAAACCCATATATGAGTGAGTACATACATTGTTCATCATCTTTTTTGTGACAGGGTTACCTCACTCAGGATGGTTTCTCCTAGTTCCATCCATTTGCCTGCAAATTTCAAGATTCCATTGCTTCTCCCTCCCCCCCCCCACACTAAGTAGTACCCCATTACGTAAATGTATGAATCTTCTTTATCCATTCTTCAGTTTTGGGGCATCTAGGTTGTTTCCAGGTTCTAGTTATTACAAAACGTGCTGCTCTAAACCTAGTTGAACAGATGTCTTTGTTGCATGGATGTGCATCTTTTGGGTATATGCCTAAGAGTGAAATTGCCAGATCCTGTGATAGACTGATTCCCATTTTCCTGAGGAACTGCTGCCATACTGATCTCCAAAATGGCTGAACAAGTTTGTACTCCCACCAGCAAGGGAGGAGTGTTCCCCTTTCCCCACATCGAGATTCTTCTAAAATGAGTAACAAGACAGACAAGGCTGCTGCCCACTCTCTCCATATCTCTTCAATATTGTACTTGAAGACAACAAAAGGAGATCAAGGGGATACACATTGAAGAGGAAGAAGTTAAACTTTTATTATTTGCAGATGATAATGACAGTTTACATATCAGGGAACTCCTACAGCTGATAAACACTTTCAGGAAAGGGCAGGATACAAGATTAATTAAAAAACAAAAAAACTCAGTGGCCCTATCATATACATATGATAAATGGTCTTGGTCTGAGAAAGAAATCAGAGAAACAAACCCTTTATGATAGCCACAAACAACATAAAGTATCTTGTGGTAACACTAACCAAACAAGTGAAAGAACTATATAGCAAAAACTTTGTTTCTTTAAAGAAAGAAATTAAAGAAGATACCAGAAAACGGAAAGATCTCCCATGCTCTTGGATAGGTAGGATAAACATAGTAAAAAAAAAAAAAAAAAAATAGCCATCTTACCATAAGCAATCAACAGATTCAATGCAATCCCCATCAAAATCCCAGCACAATTTGGCAATGAACTTGAAAGGATAATAATCAACTTTATATGGAAAAACAAAAGACTCAGGATAGCCAAGACATCCCTGTAAAACAAAGGATCTTTAGGAGCTATCATCAACTTTGGCTTCAAGCTCTATTATAGAGCTATAGTCCTGAAAACAGCTTGGTACTAGTGTGAAAAATAGACAGGAAGACCAGTGGAATCGAATTGGAAAACCCTGATATTCACCCACACACCTAAGAACACCTGGCATTTGACACACGAAAGCTAAAATTATACAATTGCAGAGAGAGAGAGAGAGAGAGAGAGAGAGAGAGAGAGAGAGAGAGAGAGAGGAGGAGAAAGCATCTTCAGGAAATAACTAGATGCTGACCCGTAGAAGACTGTAGATAGATCCATATCTATCGCCATGCACAAAACTTAAGTCCAAATGGATCAAAGACCTCAACATAAATCCAGACACACTAAACCTCTTAGAAGAGAAAGTGGTAGCTACCCTTGAACGAATTGGTACAGGAGACCACTTCCTGAACATAACACCAGTAGTACCAACATGGAGATCGACAATTAATAAATGGGACCTCCTCCAACGGAGAAGCTTCTGTAAGGCAAAGGACACAATCAACACTACAAAACGGCAGCCCACAGAGTGTGAAAAGATCTTCACCATCCCCACATCTGACAGAGGGCTGATCTCCAAAATATACACAGAACTCAAGAAGCTAGTCACTAAAACACCCAATAATACAATTAAAAAGTTGGGGTACAGAACTGAATAGAGAATTCTCAATAGAGGAATCCAAAATTGCTGAAAGAAAGACACTTTTAAAAAGTGCTCAACATCCTTAGCCAGCAGGGAAAGGCAAATCAAGGCAACTCTGAGATACCAACCATCTTGCTCCTGTCAGAATGGCTAAAATCAGAAACTCACACGACAGTTTTTGCTGGAGAGGATGTGGAGAGAGGAAAATGTAAACTTTAAACAACCTTTCAGAGCAAGTCAGGGGATACTAAAAATGACAAACCAAGAAGTAGTAAATTATTGCAGAAAACCTTATGATGGAAGTAGTTATGAAGAAAATACCAGTAACTGTAGAGGACACACCAAATAAAGTATCTAGGCAAACCCCAGGAAGTTTAAAATAATGAAAATGACAGTAAGGATTTAACAAAAATGGGAAATACTTTTAAAAAAAATAATAGAATTTCCAAGATAATGATAAATTTATCTCTGAAGGGAAAGGGGCAAGATAATCACAGTAATAAATATTACAGATGGTCATCAGGTTAAAAAGGACTTGTCCAGAAAACAGAAATTAAATTTGCAATCATACAGGATGGAATGGCATGCTAATGTCAAAACTGACTCCATAAAATGACTAGAATGGAAAGAAAAATTCAGTAAGCCTCTGTAGGCCCCTGCATGGACCACCCCCCACCCCGAGGCACCATGAGCAAGCCTGAAGCTGTTGGCTGGAACTCCTTGCCCCAAGGCTGTTGTCGGTACCCTTCCCGTTTTGATAACACACACCTTGTGACAACACACACCTCGTAGGGAGGAGCTAAGCCTAAAATTCCTGTAATTTTTCGACTTTGCTGTCAGTCAGTAGTTAAGTCCCCTCAATAAACGGCATTCCGCACGGAATGAAAAGTTTATGTCTAGATATGTAAATTAATAGTAATAATGATTTAGAGGTTCTAGATCCTATTGCATACATAATTGACACTTGGGTTCCCAGAATGGAGTTGTATCAGTTATGCTCTTTTTCAGTAAATATTTCTGTTCATATCTTTGTTAATATCTTATACCAGTTCAACCCTGTTTTGTTTTGTTTAGTTTTTTTTTTCTTAAGTGTGGATATTTTCAATTGATAATAATACACAGAAAGCTCCTTGTCATTTCCTAGGAATTAAAACATTTAATGTTAGCTCCCAACTGCCTCTCAAAGTACTTACAGAGTCTCAAAAGACAAAAGGCAAATACGGTGTTTCTCAACCGGAGGGCCTTGACCCCCTTTAAAGGTTAAAAGATGCTTTTCCAGGGTTTTCCCAAGACCATTGGAAGACACAGATATTTATATTACAAGTCATATCCGTTAGCAAAATTACAGTTATGAAGTAGCAAGTCAAATAATTTTAGGGTTGGCAATCACCACAACACAAGAACTGTATTAATGGGTCACAGCATTAGGAAAGTTGTAAAACACTGTTCAGGAGGCTGAAAGTCCCAAGGCGAAATATATGAGGACAATATTCCTGAATCCTACAGAAGGACTCTGTCGTGGGATATCCACTTTGTTGCTGGCCGGCCTATGTTCCCTCCTACCGTTGTCCCTCTAGTCTGCTCACTGCCACAGAAGGAGACAAAGTGAATATCCCACTACAGGGCTCCATACTTGTTTCTTGCTAACTCCTGGTTGGCCGCCTACGATCTGTTGTCATGTCCCTTGGATTTTGTTCGTGTCTCTGCGTCTGATATTGTATGTATTTGTTTGTGGGGGTTCCCCTTTGCCGTCAAACCCAGTTGGCCAAACTCAGTAGGACAATGGGGTAGAAGTGACAACAGAGATCCCCGTGTTGCCATGAACATGAGAGGGAGGCAGCCCTCCAGAAGGCAAGACTTGAGTGAATCAGCTCAACTTTATTCCAGAGTGTAGGAAATACAGGATTGGGGAGTGTGGGGCCAAACCCTAATTTGTATTGAGTGGCATGTTCCTACCAAAAAAGCTCCTAGTACAACTCCTAGTTATCATATGTGCGTCTAGGGAGGCTTCTAACAGTGACCTGTGCCTAGGTTCAGACTAAAGACAAATCAGGCATCTGGTTTAGAGACAACTTTCAGATAGGGTAATTTCTCTGGGCCCAGGGGCATTCTCCAGATAAGGGCAGGTAGATAGCAGGAAGCTTCATTGGGGAGGGAGGGAGTCTCACTTAATAGAGCCTTGGGGGAAACAAAACAAAACAAAAACTGCCAGCCCTTGATAGGCTACAACCTCTGACCAGCCAGCAAGACCTTACCACATTTGTTCTCTGTTTGGTTCCTTGTAGATTTGCTATACTTAGAAGGACAATGTTAAGAGTCTAGGACAACCAGTATGACTTCACTTCAGCTATTAATTCCTGCAACTTCCCTGTCTCAGATACTTGCCTTCAGAGCTACACAAGACAATGGCAATTTTCCTGTGTGACCACGGCCCCAAATTGATGTGCGCATAGATATTATGGTCCCTAGAGCAAATGTCTGTAGATCATTCAGACTTTATGGGCAACGATTAAGGATGCCAGAAACCCTCATTTGTATCCCAGGCTTCTCAAACCTGCTATGTGCCATGTTACGCTTTAAAACTTATTTCCCTAGAAGTTATCAAAAAACAGATAAATGCTGCACTTGCAATTGAAAATAAAGCATAGAGCTCTTATAATAGCCAGATACGTAAAATACAATAGGCAATTTTTATTATGATTCAAATGTGAATTTCACATGTAAAGTTTTTAATTTAAACTTTAAAATTTATCACTAAATTTATTATTTTAGAGATAAGACTGCACACTTTCTCTTCAAACACTTTTAGGTTGTTACTTTTCTTTGAAAAGGTGCTGGCCATTGTTTTGCACAAATAAAGAGATTCAGCTTGAGTCCCCATCAATTTCTAATTTAATTCCCACAAACCTCGTTTAATCAGAGAATGCTTATTTCAAAATAGGAACTTAGAACCTATGATTCTATTTTTGTTTTGTGGTTAGCTTCATTTTAAGATGGGAGTGCAAATGTTTCTGTTGATTTTATGAAGAAAACATCCACTCAGTACTAAGAAGGCCTGATGGAATGTCCCTCTTCCTTCTTCCCGGGGTCTGTTCTTTAGAAAACCATCATCCAGTTCATAAAGTTACACATCAATGTAAAGTGAATTCAGACATTTACCACTTTATTGCTCCTGCATCCTGAGAAAACAGTTCACACAGAATTGATAACATTCTGTTTTTTAATCTCAGTAGCTTCTCCCCTTCATTGAAATGTTTTCATACTTGTATTAGGAGTAGTGTATGTGTGTGTGTGTGTGTGTGTGTGTACATATGCATACAGGAGTGGCTATAGCTGTGCGCATATCAGTGTGGAACCCAGATGCTTATGCTGACAATTTCCTATATTACCATTCACCTTATTTTTTGAAACTGGACTTCTACCTGAAACTGTAGATCACCAATGTGAATATGCTGGCAATGAGCCTCAGAGACCCTCACATTCCCAGCTCTGGATTACAGGTGTGTACCTTCATATCCAGCTTTCTGTGTGGATGTGCATCGGGACTCAGGTCATCATGTTCACTGAGCCAGCATTTCACTGGCTGAGGAATTCTGTCAGAGTCAAGTTGTCACTGTGTGTGTGTGTGTGTGTGTGTGTGTGTGTGTGTGTGTGTGTGTGCGTGCGTATGTGCGTGCGTGCACACATCTGGGCACGCACACTGGTGCATGTATATGTGCATATGAGTTTATGTGTTTGAATTTCTTCTTGTCTTGGTAACATTCCTAAAATATTTCTCCTAATATATACTCATCAGGGTGGCTGGGCAGCTTTCAGCGGCCTAAGTCTTCTCTACCCTGTAGATGATTTTCCCAGGTATTCATACACTGCCTCTTGTGTTTTACTATATTCAATAAAAGAGTATATTAAGTTCTCCAGGGAACCATGTATGTCTTCTCTCTTAGGGTCCTCCTTGTTTCCTAGTTTCTCTTGGGGTGTGAACTGCGGGCTGGTGATCCTTTGCTCTATGTCTAATACCCATTTAGGAGAAATGCTGTCCTTCCAGGATGTGGCCACTGAGTTCTCGCCAGAGGAGAGGCAATGCCTGGAGCCTGCTCAGTGAAAGCTGTACAGGGATCTGATGTTGGAGAATTACAGCCACCTTGATTTCCTGGGTCTTGCTGTCCATAAGCCACACCTGGTTACATTTCTGGAGCAAAGACAAGAGCCTTCAGATGTGAAGAGACAAGCAGCAGCCACTGTGCACCCAGGACCAAGACCTCATGATTATAACGTTTATAACAAGGCCGTTGATTGCAACTCACTATGTATTCAACGCCAGAGAATTTATACATTGGAGAAGACTTATAATTGTGAAGAATATCATATGAGCCATAGTTCTTATAAGACACTTTCCATACACCAGAGACCTCACACGGGAGAGAAACCCTACACATGTAAAGGATGTCATAAGGCTTTCAGTACGTGCTCATCACTTTTTATACATCAGAAAGATCATCCTGATGAAAAAACACACAAGCATGAAGAATGTGACAAAGCCTTTCATTGTCTCTCATCTCTGAGGAGACAAGAGAGTTCATACTGGAAAGAAACCCCATGAGTATGAATAGTGTGAAATTGGTTTTTCTTTTTCCCTTTTTTTCTTTTTTCTTTTTTTTTTTTTCTTCTTCGAACCTTGAATGGCATAAACAGCAAAGAAAATTCATTCTAAAGACAATGTGCAGAAATGTGCTGAACCTGTCAAGGCTGTTTATCTTTATATCTTTATGGATAACATGATATAGTTCATATGGGAGGGAAATCCAACAGAGGTCTTAAAAGTTTTATCTCTACAACCCTCGAAGCACATCAGATGATTCATTCTCACTACAAACTCCATGAGTGGGTGAACTGTGGTAAAAATCTTTGTTAACAATTCAGATCTTATTCAACTCGATTGAATCCATCGTGGAGAATATGAAGTTAATTGTTTTGCAGTGTCAACACGAATATCTAACTTTCAACAGCACTTTTGCCACATTTGTTTCATACAAGTATTTCACTTGTCATTTGTCTGCTAGCTGCTTCAGTGGTAGCCATGGGTTTTTCCTGTTTCTTCAGGTAGTCCTGCTCCAGAAGGAAAACGTCATCCTGATGTTTTAGATTCTGACCACCAGGAGGCAGCATTGCTCCTTATTCCTCCCGCGAAGTCAGGGCTTTACAGAATGATGTCATAGCTTGCCACTCAGGACACCCTGCAGACATAAAATTCTGGTTACAGAATCTTCTACTGAACTAGTTCTTGGCATACATCCGTTAGCCCTCTTTGCTTGCCTGTTGGCTTAGTTACTACCCTTAACACATTTTCTCATGCCAACAACAATATTTCTGTGAAGAAATTGAAATACCAAATAGAAATGAGCAGTGTCCATCAAAACCTTGCTAGTGATGGTTTGTAGTTCAGCTCACACCAGTCACTTTGAAATATAAGGAAAGCCATCAATGTCTTTGAATAAATAGTATGAGAAATCAGGTGGCATTCTATGATTATCAAGATTCCAGAAATCATTCTGGGCTCATGACTACCAGTCTAGTACCTGTCCACCTGGTGGTCACTATTGCCTAAAGACTGAGACTATTTGGGCCCCATCAAAACCTTGCCCTGAAAACCAAATAAACAACCACAATAGCACCACCATCACCACCAACAGCAAAGCCATTCTGTAACACATATTTCAAAATTATTTGTATAGATTTGTCTTTATTATCTTGTTAGATTGACGTAACTTTAAGGCAGTTATGCATCAGAAGGAAATGCCGAAGCAGTGTTGCCTGTGACAGGAGGCCAGATGAACACCGGGATATCTGGGGGAAGAAAAAAAAAAAAAAAAAAAATCGACTCAGTGTTTATGTATGGGTGTTTGCTCCTATTTTCAACAGGCATTAGTTGAGTGCTCCATGGAGAAGTTAGTTGTTGATCTCACTCTCCGGGAAGGGCATTTATGATAGCCTTTCCACGGAAGCTGAGATTGTTAGTTGGGAGCAGTCTTGTAGTTCTCTCGACCTTTCTTTGTGTTCAACTTTATCTTCAAACCAATATTGGCTCCCTCTTTTATGTTCTCTCTCTCTGATGGAGAGGACAAGACCATGTGGTAGAAGCACATAGAGACAGCTTACCTGAACAAGGAGGAGCTAAGGGCCACTAGACTGATAGCTGGGAAGCCAGCAGGGGACTGACTCAGGCCCCCCTGAATATGGGTCTCAGCCAGCAGGTCTGAGCAGGCTAAGAGACCTCAGACAGTGGAGCCAGGATGTATCCCTTGTGCACAAAAGGACTTTGCAAACATATCCCCCATGGAGGGATAACTGCCTTATTCTAGAGACAGGAGAGAAGCCCTAGTCCCTACTTCACAGGACCTGTCACATCTACATGACCCCAACTGGATGGCATTCCCCTACATATGGAATTGTGGTGGGGGGATGGGAGGGGAGGGTGTTTAGAGTGCATGTGAGAGGGCAGAGAGGGTAAAAGGGAGGGAAGGAGGGAGGGAGGGCTGGAGGGGAAGGAGGGCTGGAGGGGAGGGAGGGAGAGGGAACTGGGATCGACATGTAAAATAATAAATTAAAAAAAAATGATTTGACTCCAAAATTTAACTTGAAGAACAAGTTACTGGGGAAAAGGATTTCTATTTTTGTTTCCACAGAAAATGAAAAGATGTAGATTCCTTCCAGACTAATGTGGTTTGATCACGCCAGACCGCCTGAAACAGAGTACAAGCTGATCCTACATTCAAAACAGCTGGACAAAACAGCCCTACAGACTACAGCTAGGATATCGGAATCTTCTTCGAATCCCCCAAGACAGCGCCCCTTACCAGCAGGAAGTAGTTTGGAAAGAACGACGCCCAAATTCCCAAATATTTTGTATAAATGTTTGTTTTCATTTAATTGGACTTTGTTATATAAAATTCAATAAAAAAAATTATAAATAAAAAAAATCTACAGTACCATTAATGACAATCACACATTCACTGACAACTTGAATGTGACCTTTCATTGCCATTGGCCTCCTTGATGATACAGAGTTGTTTAAGGTTTTTACCGTCCAGTTAATGCAATTAAGTGATTGTCATTGGACACTCATTTATTATTAAATTACAATAGTTCTTTTTAACTCTACCCTATGTAGTTTTCTAGGTGTGTGAGCACCTGTATTGAACAAAACAATCAATGTCACTATTTTCTTTGTAGCTACAATTCTACAGACCATTTGGTGATAATCATTTCTTCACTATCTTTGTAGAATGACACCTGACAATGACCTCTGGGATCCATGTGCTCACACACACACACACACACACACACACACACACACACACACACACACACACACACACACACACACAAACACACACAAACACACACATAAAAACAATCACAAAATTAGTAGAAGAATCAGGAATCACAGCTATCATCTTTGTCCATCTGTTTTATCTCAAACCTTTACCCTGTTTATTGAAAACTATGTCCCTTACATAAAGGTGAAGTTGAAAAGCATTAGGGTACAATTGGTCATTTTTCTACCATTTCTCTCTTGCTCTGTGGGTCACCTTTATTTTCCCCAATTTCTTACATAACTCGTTCTAGTTTTAACTCTGCTGCTGTGTTAAAAAAAAAAAAAATAATAAATCCCAACAAAAGGCAATTTGGGGGAGAAAGGATTTGTCTGGCTCAGAATTCCTAGCAGTCCATTATTGCAGGCATATCAACAGTGCAGGGACTTGAAGTAGCTAGTCACATCATAGGCAGAGAAAAGCAAGAGATGTGGACATGTTCCCTCGCTTCCTTGATATGCTCATCTGAATTTCTCCACTCTTACATAGTTAAGGTTCCCGTGCCCAGGGAACAGTGCCACCCTCAGTTGTGTGGGCCTTCTCAGAAGAATGAACTTAATTAAGACATTCCACTCACCCCAGACATGACCGCAGGCCCTATACATTGTAAAATTTCCCTGTATGTGATTGTTCTCCCAAGCGATATAATGCTGTCTTGGTTTGACAAATAAAGTTAGCCAGAATGACAAATCTAAAATATGGATTCAAAACTAGACACGATTAAATAGCTGACTATAAACTGTTTAGTTTTTCACATACAAATACACACTGAGTACTTCGGCATTTTCAAAGTAGATTCTATGACCTGCAGCTTCATGAGGTGGCTGGAATCCACCGGAAGTTATTATTTTCCTTTTTTAAGGATGGAACTGTGGAGCTATTTCTGTGTTGAAATCAACCTCACTTTTATGTCCCTCTAGTTTGAATCATAGTAGTTCACTGTGTAAACAATTGCCTTGTGTAGAGCACTGGAAACTATAAAGCGCCATTGCTATAGATAAAAACCGACATGGCCTTTCTGGTTTGTGAATTTGGTTTTTTGTTTGTTTGTTTGTTTGTTTTTGGCGTGTGGGTATTTTAACATCAATCTCCCTTTAGGTGTCATGATTCTTTTTTCTTTCACGGTTTATGTAAGACACAAAATGAAAGACAAGAAAATATGCAAGGGATAAAGCATCTCATGGAAAATAACCTAATGGAAAGGAAGTATCAGAATATATATATGTATAAATGTAATGTAAAGTATATCACTATAAATCATTTGATTCAATGTTGCTATTTATTTTATCATCTTTAGTATTATTTTATTGAGGTTATTGGATTAACTACTGGAAGGACATTGTAACCTTTTGAAGAATATTTTATAACAATATCTCATAGTAGCTGTCTCAGGTTAAGAGTATAATCTCTGAACCTTGCTGGAGTAGAAGTCCCCGTCTTAAGTAAGCGCTTCCCCAACAGTGCAGTTCAGGAAACATTCTATGAAAGGTCTCAGTCCCTCTTTAGCTCAGCTAGACCTTTACTTTCACAAATCATCCAGAAATAGTTGAACAAATGGTAATTGCTACATTTTGTTAAGCTAACACTAGTTCACATCTCCTGTGTACTTGCCACACACTTCTTAGAAAGGATTGCTCCACTTTAAAATTTCTCTGCAAAAAAAAAAAAAAAAAAAAAAAAAAGGTTTCAACGCTTTGGTGGCAAGTTGAGGAATGCTGTGCCCACAGGTAGGAAATCAATTCTATCATGATTAATGTATTGCTTTTATAGAAATAGTGTGGGAAATTGAAAACAGGAAACAAGCATCAAGTAAAGAATTTCACAAACCCTTTAAAATCCTCATCTCTGGAGGACTGGTGGCATAAAATATCCTGATGTTGGAGATGTCAGAGCTTTGGGATACCCACCAAGGATGGCTGCTGACTGGGAGTGGAACCAGTCCAAGAGGGGCAAAGTGTGTTGTAGTCAGCAAAACTGATGGAGTTTTAGATCTGGAGTGCTTTGACATCACACATGGGGATGCTGTGTTTGGAGTTTTCTCAGCTGCATTTGGACTTGCTTTGATCTTGTATTTCCTTGTGAAGCTCCCTTACCTGAGTTTTGGAATGGTAATGCATATCTTGTGCCATTATATGTTGGGAGTGTGTGTTCTTCTTTTTGATTTTAATTTTGAAAGGGGAATGACTGCTAAGAGATTGCCATGCAACTTTGAACATTATGGAGACTTTGCAGTTAGAATAAATGCGTTTTTTCATTGCGATAGTTTTACAAGCTTATGGAAGACATGGAATGTGGTAGTTTGAACATAGTTGTCCCCACTAACTCATAGAGTGACACTGTTAGGAGGTGTCGCTTTGTTAGGGTAGGCATGGCCTTGTTGGAGGAAATGTGTCACTGTGGGGGAACAAACACATCCTAAGGATATTTTTTTGTTGTTGTTGTTGTTTGATTTTAGATAGTATTCCATGTATTTGAATCCAGCATTAGACTTATTTTTTTTTTTTTTTTTTAGCCTAAGATGACTTCTGATTTTCCTGTCTCTCCTTTCTATATGTTGGGGCTGCAGGCAAGCACTATCACATCTGTATTTTGAGGTGCTGGGAATGAAACCCAGGGCTTTTTGAGTAACAATCAATGACTTCACCCAATGAATCATACCTTCATGTACCAAATATATATGGTTTGTGGGACTAGCTTGCCTGCCAAGTGGAACTATAACTATGGCTTTTCTTGTTGTTGTTGTTTTTGTTTTTGTTTTGTTTTGTTTGTTTGTTTGTTTGTTTAAAGCTGCTTACAATTATCACTCCACTGAAGAGTTTGACTTAGCCTGCCATAGGAGACCCACCTCTTTGCATGTAAGTTAGGGCATTTCAAGAGCAGTAAATACCTACCTTCAGGATTGGTAGTACCATTACATGGGCTTATATCTTGAAATGAATAAAAAAAAAAGGAGTGAGGAGAAGTCCAACCAAGCACCAGCGTCCATCTTTCTGCCTCCCCAAAGATGACAGAGAGACCATTTCTCTCATGTGCCTATCCCAGTTCCTCCGTACTGCACTGGATTATATGTTTTCTTAAGCCAATCCTCAACATATATTCCTTCTTCCTTAAATTTTTGCTTTGGCCCTTAGATCACGTCAACGAGAAACACAATAAATTAGTCAAATCTCTATTTTTCTTTGATCTCTTTATATTGACTTAAGCTCTCTTCTGCTTTCCTCCACTAACCAGTAGTCAGAATCCTTTCTCTTTTTCCTGCCCAAGTCTTTCAGAGGAGGAGAGAACCTTGTAAAAGCAGGCTTTTTTTTTTTTCTTTTTGATCCAGAACATTCAAGGTCTTCTTCATAGAGCCCACTGGCCCACAAGAATTAAATGCATACTGTATTTAAAATCATGTGACTCCTTTGAAATTAGATACAATCTAAATTTAGTAATTTTACATTAAAGTCTCTCTTCATTGAGTTTCACAATATTTTTGATATAATGACCACCATCCTTTTCCTCATGGCTGTGAAAGTCACCATACAGGTGAATTTTCTTTGTGGGCTTCCGTTTGATTCATGAGCATAAACCAAAATGTGAACTTATTCCAGATACATATTTACATATCCAAAAAAAACAGTGCATTAGATGGGTTAATTGTTTTGTTGTTGTTTTTAAGAAATGCATGGAGAGTGTTTTGTATGTTGACAGTCTCTCATTTTCAACTTGTAATTACTGATTTAATCAATCAATGAGACCACCTGCTTATACATCGATTATTAGGCTTACCTTCTAGGATGACAAATAATATTACAGTTTCTCAATAACTTTTATGGAGTAAGTAAAACTTCACAAATGGCCTTTTTCATTATATATATAATATTATCTATATTATATATATGTATATATATACATATACATATAAGCATATATGTTTTCAGGTTTGACTATTTGTGATCATTTGCTATTGAATAATACTCTGGGGGATTGTATTTTTTTATACAATTTGTCAGTTGCCTGCAGTTCTATGCAGGATTGATGTTGTGATTTTCTACAGAAGGGAGAGGGAATTGGGATCGATATGTAAAACAAGAAAAAATAATTAAAACGATAAACATTTAAGAAGGAATATCTTAAGTTTACATTTTCAATAAAAAGTTATGCCTCCTCATATATTTTGTTGTAGAAGATCTTACTCAACTCAATTGAATCCATCGTGGAGAATATGAAGTTAATTATTTTGCAGTGTCAACACGAATATCTAACTTTCAACAGCACTTTTGCCACATTTGTTTCATACAAGTATTTCACTTGTCATTTGTCTGCTAGCTGCTTCAGTGGTAGCCATGGGTTTTTCCTGTTTCTTCAGGTAGTCCTGCTCCAGAAGGAAAACGTCATCCTGATGTTTTAGATTCTGACCACCAGGAGGCAGCATTGCTCCTTATTCCTCCCGCGAAGTCAGGGCTTTACAGAATGATGTCATAGCTTGCCACTCAGGACACCCTGCAGACATAAAATTCTGGTTACAGAATCTTCTACTGAACTAGTTCTTGGCATACATCCGTTAGCCCTCTTTGCTTGCCTGTTGGCTTAGTTACTACCCTTAACACATTTTCTCATGCCAACAACAATATTTCTGTGAAGAAATTGAAATACCAAATAGAAATGAGCAGTGTCCATCAAAACCTTGCTAGTGATGGTTTGTAGTTCAGCTCACACCAGTCACTTTGAAATATAAGGAAAGCCATCAATGTCTTTGAATAAATAGTATGAGAAATCAGGTGGCATTCTATGATTATCAAGATTCCAGAAATCATTCTGGGCTCATGACTACCAGTCTAGTACCTGTCAACCCGGTGGTCACTATTGCCTAAAGGATGGGACTATTCTGGGGCCCCCCCCCCAAAAACCCCCCCCACCCCCCCCAACCCCAAACCCCCCCCCACCCATATTTCAAAATTATTTGTATAGATTTGTCTTTATTATCTTGTTAGATTGATGTAACTTTAAGGCAGTTATGCATCAGAAGGAAATGCCGAAGAGGTGTTGCCTGTGGCAGGAGGCCAGATGAACACCGGGATATCTGGGAAAAAAAAAATCTAGAGTACCATTAATGACAATCACACATTCACTGACAACTTGAATGTGACCTTTCATTGCCATTGGCCTCCTTCATGATACAGAATTGTTTAAGGTTTTTACCGTCCAGTTAATGCAATTAAGTGATTGTCATTGGACACTCATTTATTATTATATTACAATAGTACTTTTTAACTCTACCCTATGTAGATTTCTAGGTGTGTGAGCACCAGTATTGAACAAAACAATCAATGTCACTATTTTCTTTGTAGCTACAATTCTACAGACCATTTGGTGATAATCATATCTTCACTATCTTTGTAGAATGACACCTGACATTGACCTCTGGGATCCGTGAGAAGGTATGGACAGGCTTATGTGGGAATTTGGAAGAAGGAAAGGGAGAAAAAATGACATAATTATATCATAATTTCACCAATTAAAAGAAGATCATAAAAAATCCTTTAAAATGACTCCCATGGTTGTTGAGATTTACTTTGGCATTGAAGTAAACCAGCTCGAAGGAAGCCATATTGACGTAAAGTCCATCATATTCAAGTAAATCAGATATTCACAGATACAATTTCAGTTTCTTCCACTACAACATAAATTCACTTTTCTAAATTAAATTTGAAACAAGGTTGTTTTACATGCCAGTCCCAGTTCTCTCAACCTCCCACCCTCCCCTATCACACCCATCAAACCCCAGACCATAGCATTTCATTTGAGGCCTTCCAAAGTCTGTCATATCATTTGGGTCAGGTCCTAAGCCCTCCCCTGTATGTCTAGGCTGAGGGAGTATCCCTCTATGTGGAATGGTCTTCCAAAGTTCTTTCATGTACTAGGGATAAAAACTTATCCACTACCAGAGGCCCCATAGACTGACCAGTCCTCCTAACTAACATTCACATTCAGAGGGTTTGGGTCAGTTCTATGCTAGTTTCCCAGCTATCAGACTGGGGGTGGGGGGGAGTGGGTGCATGAGCTCCCCCTTGTTCATGTCAGCCCATTCTGAGGATTTCTCCAGCTTGGTCTTGACCCCTTTGCTCATCACTCCTTCCTTTCTGTTACTGGATTCCAGGAGTTCGGCTAGTGTTTAGCTGTGGGTGTCTGCTTCTTCTTCCATCAGCTACTAGATAAAGGCTTTAGGATGGCATAAGAAGTAGTTAGTTGTCCATCTCATTATCGTGGGAGGGCATTGAAGGTAGCCTCTCCACTATTGCTTAGATTGTTAGTTGGGTTTGTCCTTGTAGATCTCTCGACGTTTCCCTAGGGACAGATTTCTCCTTAATCTATAATGGCTTCCTCTATTATGGTATCTCTTTTCTTGTTCTCTTCTATTCTTCCCCTTTCTCAATCTTCCTGTTCTCTCATGCCCACCTCTCCCCTCCTCTTCTCTAGTCTTAATGTTGTAATCAAAAGTACTTCATGCAAAAACTCAAAATCTATCAATGACAATCTTCATATGTCAAGTAAACAGAAAAATCCTAACTATTATGGGTAAGGATATTCAAAACCGAACTACTGACATTGGAAATAAACTTACACATTTCTGAGATACGATTAAAAAATAATTGGTAATTTTACTAGGCAGGGTTCTGTAGAAGAACCCTACATAAATAATTTGTAGAGTGCATCTTTATAGGTAAGAAATGGGATGTATTCGATCGGCTTGTAGGTTATGGTCCAGCTAGTACAACAACGGCTGTCTATAAATGGAAGGTCCCACAATCCAGTGGGTATGCTCAGTACAAGGGTATGCGTATTTTATCTGCTCTATAATATATAACAGCCTGCCAAAGAAGTAACCTCTAATAGCAGTGAAAGAATAGACCTGCTAACATGACAAGCAGGCAAAAGGAATGAAGTTTCTTTTTCCACGTCCTTCGTGTAGACTGCCAAGAGAAGGTGTGACCAAGTTAAGAAGGTTCCTCCCTCAAAAGGTCTGGGTCAAAGGTGAATCTACCCATTTGAATGATCCAGATTAAAAGTTTGTCTTCCAACTTCAGCTGACTAAATTAAGCACAAATCTGTCACAGGTGTGCCGAGTCATTTTTGTTTTTTTTTAGTTAACTCCAGATATAGTCAAGTTGATGGCTATAAGAATAGCCATCACAGTGATGTTAACTGCAAGCATAGCCCAGAAAAGATTTCTTACATTATAACCAAAGTACTTGATGAACTAATTTGGAGGATGGATGAGATTCATGAAATCTTCAGGGTTCAACTGGGTGAGAACATAGATTTTTGTAAATATAACCCTGGGTTTGTTTTATATGGTTTATTCAGGAAGGAGTACGGGGGGTGGGGGAACATTTATTACAGTTTTATATTGCCTGTCACATAAATGTAGAGGATAATGGAGGAATCTAAACTTTTATCTCTTCCCATCACATCTTCCAACGGTTCTCTGTCAAATCTCTAATTAGAACCATAACATCATTCCAGGCACTCCATAAGCTTATCACCATTTCTCACTATTAGACATTCAATCCAGTTGACGTATAGATGAGGATAGGTCTGTGCTTTTCAAACCTCTTCCACCTTTCACTGAATCGAAGCTGGCATTAGACGAGGAGGAAGGAAAAAGTCCTTGAGAGGTTGATTTTAGGAATTTTCCTTAATTGATGTTCACCCTGTTTTTTTTTTTTTTTTTTTGTTTGTTTGTTTTGTTTTGTTTTGTTTTGTTTTGAGAGAGGGTCTCTCAGATAACCCAAGGATCACTGATTTAGCTGGATCTGAGGGCTTAGCTGTTCTAAGGGTATTCTTGTGCCTGTCTC
The DNA here is from genome assembly GCF_943737965.1 of Phodopus roborovskii. Classification (NCBI taxonomy): domain Eukaryota; kingdom Metazoa; phylum Chordata; class Mammalia; order Rodentia; family Cricetidae; genus Phodopus; species Phodopus roborovskii. Next base: position 15,893,319 of record NW_026126410.1, read on the forward strand.
CTTAGCTTTGAGATTACAACCATCTTCCCAGAATAATATTTCAAAATCTTTATGTAGATGACCATACTCACCACACAAAGCTGTTTTAAGTAGATAAGTGTATGAAGTATTCAAGATGACTACAGCAGAATGCTCAACCAAGTATGAGATCCCTTTAAAGTGTGGTCCTGTGTGTCTAAAAGATGTTCCACCATGGAAACAATTATAGTAATCAACAGCTTCATATGAGATCTCAGAGAGCAGTAGTAATGGTTAATCACCAGAAATATTGTTAAAGGTATGTATCCAGGAGGTCTCCCTGAAGCTATGAACCAACTCTTTCCCATAAATATTCTTGGGTGACACCAGGCTCTTGGACTGGTTTTCATTTTTGAAGAGCAAATTAGACATGACAACTTTTAGTTATGCAAAAGAAGAACAGTCAATAGACCAAAGACGACCAAATGTAGTTAATTGAACTTCAGACTTCAGTGTAAACTATATTTGGGTATGTCCATGCTTTGCCACTTAACCATATATCTTTATTTTGTACAGAAATTGGACTTACATGCTGTGTGACCCAACATTTTGGGTTGAGAAAATTGATGTGCAAAAGCAATAATGTGCAGACACCTTGCAAAAAAGGGATAGAATGTGGGCTCTTAACCAGTCAAAGGTTCGTTGACCTTGGGCCTCGAAGGCATTTTTATTCCTTTTTGAAAAGGGGGAAGTGGTAGAAAGATCAATCTCACTAATTTCTTCTAATATAAAACAGGCAATTAAGTGAAAGAAATGAGTTCCCCATACAAGACAAGGAAAATGCCAATGCTGGAGAAATATTCACATACAATAACTACAATTGTTAACAGTTTACCAGTGAATTATTTTCATTAGTAGTTATTTTCCAGAAGAATAAAAGCAAACCTGGACATGGAATCTGAAAATAATGTTGTTCAGGAAAAATGAAATATGCTTTTGCATATTGAAGAAAAATATAAACATTTATAAGGGCAATTTGTAAATGCCTTGCAAATTATAGTAAGTACATCTTTGACATTGAATTAAATGGAACCTATCTATAATCTGTACAAATGAGTTGAAATAGAATTCATTTAAAAACCTAATTAAGGTGTGGTAACATATTGTTTATGATTTATTAAAGGCACTGGAGATCAAAATAGCAAGATAGTCATACTAGTTAGCCATAGCAGCCAGTGACCTAGCTTTAATACCCGGATTCAGGAGACAAAGGCAGATGGATGCCTCTGAGTTCAATGACACCCAGGGGTAGACAAAATTAGATCAGTCTTTGATCCCGGCTCTGGAGAGGTATAAGAGACAGGAGCAGGGTCTTCAGTAGTCATGTTCTGGTTTCTGTAGCCACACCGAGGAGCGGTAGCAGTCTGAGGCTTGGTGAGAGCTTGCAGAGGAGACAGGATCAGCCCTTTCAGCCTGATGTAGAGGTCAGAGTTAGTGGCTTGGCTACTTTGCTTTTCTGATAGCTTGAAGCTTGAACCCTAACGCAATCTCTGGGTCTTTTACTTATCATGCTACATGAAGGTGTGAGAAGATGGAACAAAGGCTATGAACTTATTGCTGTCCCTGCAGAGGATAGTAGGTTCATTGTATTCACGTCTGTCGGCTCAAAATGACATAGAACTTCAGATCTAGGGCATGCAACTGTTTATTTGGCTCTCTCAGGAAACCTGCATTCACGTTAGCATTAACACACACACACACACACACACACACAGGCAGTGAGATAGTCCTTCTGTGGCACTGACCACGCCCATTGAGGGGTGTTGCCATGGGCGGAAGTGACCTGGGGAAGGAGGTCCTAGAGGGCCGGGAAAAGCTCTCTCTTGCTGGAGTGACTTGGACAGGAGAGCATCAGATTGAATTTCCTGGTGTTCATCTGTCTAGGTTGTAAGTTATTTCTCCCTGAATAAATATCTTTTCAGCCTATTTGTTTATCCTGATCCTTATTTAACCGCGATACACACACACACACACACACACACACACACACACACACACGAAAGTAATACAATAGTCCTTAAAACTGAATCCAATTTAAATATCTCTAGACCTTCAGATTATAACTAAATCTAGAGAAATAAGTAGTTCATGAGAGGATGGCAAGCTCAGAAAATCATTGAGTGAGTTTTCAATGACACGTTTTAGTCTCTGCTGAGCCAAAGGGATGAACGTGCCCTTGCTGTACTGTTTCAACTACTTTTCCTTGAGTGACCTTCACAGCTCTGTCAGAATGGTCCTTCTCTTCCCTTTTCTCTCCTAATTGTCTTTGACTTTTACCTTCTGTGTGTGCTGACATGTGGTTTTATGACAACAAATAATTGTAGGATGGTGGGCTTTCTAAACTATTCAGTTCCTATGCATTTATTAGTGTAAGTTATTCAGTGAACTAGCTAGCACATGTGACAATTAGTTACACTGTGCTCATGGAATTCTCAGGATCACCTGGATAGTAAAGTGTTATGCACTCTATTCAGGGCTTTGGATGAATGCTATAACATTCATCTTTAATTTAACAATATTGATTCTTGTTAAGATACCACTTGAGTCTGCAAACATGTTAAAAAAAAAAAAACAAAACCAAAAAATAAAATAAAATAAAATAAAATACTAAGCCGCAACTGAATTCTATGGATGAGTCAACATACAATATGGGAAGTTATCATACATGCTATATATAAATATAGACTGATTATTTTCTTTTCTGTCATATGTATACAAAACAGAATGCATGGATTTGAGAATCTATGGAAACATATACGAAAAAAAAAATCTTTTGTTTAAGGAAACAAGAGACTATATTGACAGGTATTTAATTTAACTTTCTCTTCACAGTTTTCAGCATTGTTTTAGATTTATTTCTTTTCAGTGTGTCTTTTATGGTTGTTGGTGGAAAGGTACTGGTGGTGGGGGGGGGTTTGCTCCTTCACTGAAAGAGATGAGATAGGAAAGTGTATCCTTCGGTGAGAAATCAACAGTTCCCTCCTTGCCCACATGCAAGAATGAATCCCCAGAAGGTATTACTGTACTGCAGCAATTATTTTGAGCACTGAGTAGCCTTAGGGAATTAAATTCACTGCTCCTTCCTTACTACTGGCACTTAGCTGCAGGTCAGCTGTGCCAGGAGAAAGCCTTATTTCAAGCAGCTGGACCAACTGTGTTCTCATCTCATAGAGAGAGAGCACACTAAAGTTTCCTCTTTTTATCCCTGTCTGTTTGCCTGGTGTCACTTTGTGACTTATCCTGTGTCATTACTTGAACAGCATAATAATGACCATTTGTAAAATTCTAGTAAAGATAAACTAAGGAAACATTAATCTCTAAATGTTCTTGTTTGTGATTTCTCCTCGGGTAACAGGTTTGAGACAACCCAGTGTGCTCCAATCACCATGAAATAAGAAACCTTGGAGCAGAGGGAACCCATTTCTAAGGACAGTTGGAAACTGTTTATCTGAGATGCTTTCATTTGGAGTAAAAGATATCACGTGGAGACACATTTCTGAGAACAAGATCCTTCTTTCTGTGGAACGTCCCACTGTTTGACAAACTTTTCATTTCAAAAAAAGTACAAAATGGAAGATGGTTTGGTTATAGACTGAGAGCATGACTGCTCCACGGTATGGCAAAACTTTATTGTGGATATGAGAGAGAAATAGAGAGAAATAACCAGAGGCATTTGGATGACTGCATAGCAGAGAGAGAAAGATGTAGAATGAACATGACCAGGAGATTAGACAAGGCCAAGAGCATCTTTAACAAAAGGTTGTGGGGATAGCAAGGGCATAGTGAGATTAGCAAGGGCAGAAACAGGAGCCAGAAATTAAAAAAAAAAAAAAAAAAAAAAAAAAGCTGGCTTATAAGAAGCGCGAGTAGCTGGAGGTAGAAAAGGACCAGGTTGTTGGTGTGTGGGTTTTGAAATGTATGACATGTACTTGTTAATAGTGACTAGAGGCTGGAATGAACTTAGATATGATAATAAGAACCAAAGGTATATACTAGTTGAAAAGCCATGTGTTCCTTTTTGCTGTAGGTAAGGAAGATGACTACTTTTGGTGGGAACCGGCTTCACAAGTTCCCAAGGGATGCTGGCTTTTTTATCTAACCACCAGAAATCCTTCCCTAGCCCTGGTAAAGCTCATTTCTGGATGTTTGGACTACCTTGGAGTTCAGAGGATTCGAGTACCTTTTGGCCTTGCCAGTTTGATCCCATAATGTACTCTAGTTCTTCAAAAGACCTGCACCTTTGTTGTTATACAACAACGAACTACAACGACTGAAAAACAGCCAGGCATACCTTCCATTTTTATGTATGATAGTAGCAACACTGGCCGTAAGATTTAGAAAATTTGCCCATATACTATAAGTAGGATAGAAAAAATAAATAGAATGTGGAAGATTAGACAAAAGAGGACCATTAAAAAAAAAAAAAAAATGAAGTGATCCTATAAGAAAGCAGACCCTGAGGAAGTCATAATAGATCTGTGAAGATTGAATTTGTGGACCTTGGAAACTATACACTGAAATATGAAATAAAATGAAAAATAATGCCAATTGTTTTGCTTTACAATTTTAAAGTTTTGCCTGAATTTATTTTTTTTTTTTTAATTTAAGTATTTAGATGATACAGAAGAAGGAGAAATTGTAGGGAGACATGCTGGACAAAATGTTAATTAACCTTGTCCTCCTGTAAAATGTCTTCACACATGAATTTCTAGTGATACATAAGCAAGAACTTATGAAAAGTCACAATATATTTATTTATTTATTTTTATATAACCAAGTCCATTTAAATGAAAACAAACATTTATAGACAAGATTTGGGAGTTTGGGCGTCCTTCTTTCCAAACTACTTCCTGCTGGTAAGGGGCGCTGTCATGGGGGATTCGAAGAAGATGCGGAAATCCCGGCTGTAGTTTGTAAGGCTGCTTTGTCCAGCTGTTTTGCATGTAGGATCACCTGGTACTCTGTTTCAGGCGGTCTGGCTTGATCGAACCACATTAGTGTGGAAGGAATCCACATCTTTTCATTTTCTGTGGAAACAAAAAATAGAAATCCTTTCCCCCAGTAACTTGTCCTCGAACTCTTAATCGCAGTAGGAAACCACTCGCTTACCACTGAGTCAATAAAAGAAAAAATGATAACACCTGAATTTTAGTTAAAGAGAAATAATTGAGGGTTTATAAAGTAACTTTTTTTTTTTTTTTTTTTGGGGCAGGCAAATTCCCAGAGTGCAAAGAAATGAATCCATAGCCTTTTATCAAATGTGTGATAAGGGAGACATAGAAATAGAGTTGACCACAAGTGAGTTTGTAAATCAGAAAATGATAATGTCTAATCACAGGGTTTGCTTCCCGTTCTGAGTTGGAAATTAAGTCAACTGGCAAAAGGATTCTAATATAAGGTCCAATGAGGTGGATGGAGTTAGGGTAATTCCCCCAAATGGGCATCAGTACACAGTAGTCCAGCAGGCAGGCAGGGTGCTGGAGAAATATTCAAGCGTCCTACATCCTGTAGGCAACAATAACTGTTAACTATCACTCACACCGAGGGAAGCTTGAAAAAAAAAAGACCTCCAAGCCTGCCCCCACAGTGACACACACTTCAATAGAGGAGGCCCAGACTCAAGGTGTGCCCCCCCCCCCCCAGCCTCTCAGTCTGGACTACAGGCACGTGCCATCCAGCCTCCTGCGAGACTACACTTCTTCCAGCAAGGCCACGCTGCCTAATCGTGTCACTTCCTGTGAGTTTATTGAATGGGCCAAATAAATTCAAACTGCCACGCAGCTGTTGGACTCACTTGGTTGTCTCAGTTTGCTCAGGAAGCAAGTCGACACTCCCTAGAGTTGCAAGGAGTGGAAACAGAGGGAAGGCCTCTGTTTTCTTTCCTGTTGCTTTTCATAGCCAGACAGGAGGTGTCTTTTTTGTAATACCCACTGCTCTGCCTACTCGGAAGAGCTCCAAACTATACTGGACCTTGCACGGGAACTCAGTTCACATTAGCTGTACATGGGATGTGTCTTTCCCATGGGAACGGGCCAAGCAACATTTAGGAGAAAACTAACTTGTGTCTGTGGAACAAAAAAAAAATTGTACTAGGATAGGAGCCACACCCTTGCACTATGCATGCTAAGCAGCACTCCACCTCTTTAATCCTTTTTTATTTTGAGGCAGGAAGTGAATAAGTTGTTTTCAACTAATGACCCTCTCTTCCCAGCCTACCAAGGGGTGGGGATTTACAAGCTTTCGTTACTATATAGCTCTTGAGCCAGAGTTTTACTACATTGCCAAGGTTGACCCTGAATTTCTGGCCTCAAACAATCCTCCCGACTCGCTTAGTCTCCAACTGGACTACAGGCTCCCAACTTCAAATCATAGATCTCAGAATGTCAGTGCCAGGAGGGGAGTCAGAAGCAATGCTTACTCAAACCCCTTCTATGACGAAGAACAACACTGAAATCACAGACTGTCCCATCCTTCCCTTTAGGTCTAGCACCTGGGATTGATAGCTCAAAATGGCTCTACTCTGGGGCTGTGGAGATAGATGGCTCAGGGGTTAAGAACACTGATCCTCTTAAAGAGGAACCACTTTTGGTTCCCAGCATCTAGATAGAGGTTCACCACCGCATCTGCTACGCTCTTCTGGCCTCTCTACATGTGTGGATGCATGTAAGTATAGAGAAGCAAACACGCACAAAATAAGGACAAATCTTTAAAAAATGAATGAATGAATGAATGAATGAATGAATGAATGAATAGAGGAGGCTCTCATCCGAGCGGGAATGTCAAGTCTGTCTGTATCTGTGATCTGAATGTATGTGTTTAACGGTCCCTGTACGCGGGCAGAGCATGAGGACAACTCCCCTTTCCTCCCTTCAAGGGTGACCATGTGGCAAGAAAAACTAGCAACTGCTAATAACACACGCTGTGTCTTTCTTATTGAGCATAGCTATTGCTGCGCCTATCAATTTTGCTTATGGAGACGCAAAACCCAGTCAATGCCCAATATGGGATGGTTAATATGACAAGGGGCAAACTGCTCAAGAGTATTGTAAACATATCGCCCCCCTTTAAAGCTCAGGGGACAACACTGAAGGAGGGCAAGGAGAAATGCTGAGTCCAAAGGAGAGGGCTGACGTCATGACCAGCAATCATATCACAGAACGCAGCGATGACTTTAGCTCCATAGAGTTATGGCAATCTGAAGTCTAGGGTAACGGGAATCGTGCCATTGACACTTTGATACAAGAGGTGGAGTCAACTGACCCTTACCTAGGATATTACATACCTTTTCTTTTCCTCCTGCCCCACAGCTCTAAGAGATCTGTGCAAAGGGGGTGGTATTGTTTGAATATACACAAGGCAGAAGTGGAACTCGATAAAATAGCTTTCACTCATGATGGGGTGGGTCTGGGCAGTGATGTAGCTCTTTTGGGTCATCTACACAACTGTTAATTCCTTACTTGTTTGGAACCATGACTTTGGTCAATTGTCACTAAAGATTTGTTCACATCTCCCCATGGGAAAAAAAAAAATATGCAAAAATTAATGACACATACGGCCTTTCGACTTATATGAAATACAAAAGAAAACAAAAAAAGAAAAAAGAAAAAGCCAACACCATCTACTGAAAACCAATCAGAAGGCTGAGGGTTTTGATTGGTAGAGTGCTTGCCCAGCACACCCAAAGTCCTGAATCACCTAAAATAAACAATAGTGTTTGTAAGTCAGCGGTGTTAGCATCTGGGAGGTAGGGGTGGGAGGATCGGAAGCTCACGGACATTAAGGACTCCACGGTTTTTAAACCAGCAGAGGTACACATTATTACTGTGGTCTTAATAAATAGAAAAGGTTGGGGGAGGGAGGGGGCAGGATGTTTGAAGAGAGGAAGAGAATGATTAGCACACTAACAGTGAAAGACATGCTTTTTCTTATTAATCATTTATGTCCAATCCTGGCTCTGAATAATTTCTGCTTCAAGACCTATAAGGCGTTATTTAGATGTTATTTGATGACATTTCAATATAAAAATGTATCCCATCCAAGCTAGGTATGGTGGGCAATGTTTAAATCCCAGCACTCAGGAGGCAGAAGCAGGTGGGTCAATATGAGCCCGAGGCCAGCTTGGTCTATACAATGAGTCCCTGGTTAGAAATGGCTGGGTAGGGTCCTATCTCGAACAAGCAGAGGAACACTGTACCCATGACATCTACTGCACGCATGCTTGTTTTGTCCTCACCGCTTGCATCTCCGTTCTCCTCCATTTTCAATGCTAACGCGTATTTACAAGAAAAAGTACTAGCAGACAATATGGGAGAGCTGTGCGTGTCAGAAAGCACCACTTTTCTAGATGAGACATCTCCAATTATGTTTCTTTTTTTGTGAGGGAGGCCAGGAGGAACGCTGGGTATTGAACCTGGGGTATGGGCACTACTGGGCATGTTGGTTGGGCTAACGCTCTACCACTGAGTTACAGCTATGGCCATCTTGTATGCTTTTCTGGCTTTCTTACAAAGAAACGCTTTCTATCCAAGGTATGTAGTTAGTTAGAAGTAAATACACAGTTTACACAAGCGCAAGAAAGTACATATTGTTGTCCAATAGGAAAGGAAGATAGGAGGGACTAGGAGACAAGGAGGAAATAGGAAGTAGTAAGGAGCAGTCAAGATGGAGAGTCTGAAGAAAGCAGTATGTCGCTGGCTCCCCGGTAAGAGAAATACATAGATCAGCAGAAATGGGTTAATAATTAAGATAGAGCTAGCCGATAAGAAACTAGTAACTGGCCAACAGGATAATATCAAATACAGAGTCTCTGTGTGTTATTTGGGGCTGGCGCGGCGGCGGGACAAGACCAGGCGGCGGCAGGCGGAAGAACCGAACGCCTTACAAATGGCGCCCACGTGGTTAATAAGAACTTCCACTTAAAATTTAAAAAAAAGCTTAAAAACAGGTTTTAGAAACAAAAGAACAGAGACAAGCAAGGTTTCTTGGTAGCAGCATTTTTCTCAGTTGAACTCTGCTTTGCTAGAGACAAGCAGATATTCGCGCTGCTCCTTTAAGGGAAAATTCCTTACTTTGAATAAGTGGCAAAAAAAAAAAAAAAAAAAAAAAAAAAGCACAGCTTTTAAATAACTCTGCTAACAATTTATTGGTGTGTATGAGAGATGGCAATGGCAGTGACCACATCTCCAAGCCGGCAGCATGCTTTCTGGGTGGCAGCGCTGTCCAAGGCGGTGAGCACAGCTTTCCGTGCTGGCGGTAAAAGTACCCGCCACCATCTTTGGTAAACCGAGGCTGACACAGCTATGACTTTGATTTTAACAATGTTGTTGTTTAACAGATAAAGACTCATGGCCAGAAAAAGATAAAGATTTACAGTAAAGACAGATTCACATTAAGAAAATGTGCTAAAAGTTTACAGTGTGTTTTAAAAAAAATACATAGGCATATAAAAAAAAAAAAAAAAAAAAAAAGATGAAAAGCTCAGAGAGAATCTGGTTACTGTATGCTATTGTGTTGTCTCTACATTGTTTGACTGCTGAGAAAATAACAACAACTGATAAAGGAAATGCTGCTGGATTAATTCAATTTATATATTTTAAAAATGCTTTGACTCCAACATTTAAGTTTAAGGACAAGTTACTGGGGAAAAGGATTTCTATTTTTTGTTTCCACAGAAAAGGAAAAGCTGTGGATTCCTTCCACACTAATGTGGTTTGAGCAAGCCAGACCCCCTGAAACAGAGTACCAGGTGATCCAACATTCAAAGCAGCTTGAACAAAGCAGCCTCGCAGACTACAACCAGGATTTCTGTGTCTTCTCACGATCCCCCATGACAGTGCCCCCTGTCAGCAGGAAGTAGTTTGGAAAGAACGACGCCCCAATTCCCAAATATTGTTTATAAATGTTTGTTTTCATTTAAATGGACTTGGTTATAAATGGTTAATGATCACAACCAATGTCTTTTTAAAGGTAAAAAGGGAATTATGGTATAGATAGTTTTGGAATGGATTTTCATTTATTGATACAATTTAAGGTCAATTTTGTGATATATATTTCTCCTCTTGTTTAAGTATTGTTTAGAAATGTAATGTATAATTCAATACAGATTATAGATAGTATCTATGATAGTCAGATATAGTTAAGTTAGTTAAGTTTTCTAGATATACAGAGATGTATTTGAGATGAATAGGCATTCTTCAAACATTTCAAAAACCTACAGAATATGGCATTTAAAATGGTTTAGGGTTTTCGTGACAGTGAGACATAATTGCTCTTGGCAATACCACCTGAAACAGAAAGGAAGATGGACATTGAAGAAACTCGTTATGGAGTTTGCTTTCAAAATGGCAAGACTAGCCATGTGGACAAGATACTGCTCTTGTCTGGACTGTTTGACTTTATGCTGTATAAACTGGACATGCAGGACCCACAGAAAAGTGACTGCTGATTCAAGATGGACATTGCAACAGAGTTCCTGCTTCATGGAAGAGTCTGCGAGACAGTATGCAGGGCACAGAGTAAAGTGACTGATAAACTGCCAATACAAGAAGACAGTTTAAAGTTTCCCGTGTTGCTGAAGAGTCTGCTAGACACACTATGGCCTATGGGCTAAAGATGGAAGATTACAAAAGAACCTTGGGTGACCAGGCAGTGAGTTGTCTCTGTCGTTTCTAGAGCTTATATACTATCCTTCTGTGGTCTTTGAGGGAGTTGAAGACAGATAGTTATGGTTATAGTTTTCCTTAGTCAGGATTAAAGATAAGTTACATATAGGACTTTAGACTCACAAAGATGGAATAGATGATGAAATAGTTTCTTAAATCTTGATAAATGTTAATGGACTAAATATTGTTAACTGTGATTCTTAACTGTTGTGTTATATATTTTACTATGCTAAGGTTAAAACCCTTCTTTTTATTTAGACAGAAAAGAGGAGATGATGGGAGATGTCATTCTGTATATGTTTCTCATACTGGTTAATAATAAAGCACTGTTGGCCAATAGGAAAGGAAGATAGGAGGGACTAGGAGACAAGGAGGAAATAGGAAGTAGTAAGGAGGAGTCAAGATGGAGAGTCAGGAGAGAGCTGGACGCCAGCCGCCTCCCCGGTAAGAGAAGGCCATGTGAAGATACATAGATCAGCAGAAATGGGTTAATAATTAAAGGCAGAGCTAGCCGATAAGAAACAAGTAACCGGGCCAACAGTATTGTATCAAATACAGCGTCTCTGTGTATTATTTGGGGCGGGCGTGGCGGCGGAACAAGAGCAGGCGGCGGGCAGAAAAACCGTACTCCTTACAACATATTACAAGAATATACAGCCATGAAGCAAATGAAGTCAACTACATAAGCAGCATGATTCTTCTTAGGACGTGTTCAAAATACAACGAAATATGCCAAAACCCCCTTTGCCATTCCGCTTAAACTGGTTTCCCGTAATTTCAACAAATATCTCCTCTGACGTTATGTTGCCCTCAGCTTCTATGATCACAGGTTTGCTCAATCTTTTCTTCACCTGGCCTTTTTTCGTGGAAGTAGGAAGTGGTTCGGTTATAGTTTCACAGCTTCCCTTAGCTTGTTCAGAAAAGTCATCTGTGGCAGAATGCTCCATTTTGTTAGCAACACCCTGAAGCCTTTCTTCCAAATCTAATCCTTCTTCAGTGGCATCCACCTCTCTATTTTCCTGGATTGTATTATTGTCTGTGGAAACAAATTATAATAAAGTTAAATATACAGTCTAAACCAACAGAGGGGCATTTCTGACACAATCTATTTAGACTCAAGTATTTTCTACCAAGAGTTTATAAACAGGATTTTACTAATTCTTTACTATAAGACTCTCAGTGAATCTTCTTACAAAGTTTCCTGACACTAACAGGGTCACCAACTTTAAACTACATTTACCTTCTTCAACCTAGAACTTCAGTCACTGGACAGACATTTTCCTGGACATTTACTATCTGCTACGCTCTGCACTGGGAGCTAGTATGCAAAGTATAACGTTTTTTTTTTTTTTTTTTTTTTTTAATTTTCTTTCCTAGCTGGGTTGACGAAAAAGGAACTCAGAAATAGGAATTAGTTTCTTCCACCAGAGCTTCCCGGTCAGATTCTCTTCAACAGACATCTCAATTTTACCTTGCTGCATCCTGAGTGGAATGGACCCTGAATGATGATAAGGAGGCCTAGTCTTTAAACTAGCCTCACGATTTCCATCACCACACCAATGCTTTTACACTTCTTTATGTCTCATATTTTATTTAAAAAAAAAAAAAATCACAAATTTCCATTGTGTGCCAGAAAAGGTGGTGGTTACTTTTACCCATGCATGAAATTTTCTCATCCATAAAATTTTCCATCTTTCATCCTTCACAAATACCTACAGAAGCCACTCTGTTTTTTGTTTTGTTTTTGTTTTTTTTTTTAAACACACTTACAAGAAGACAAGTCAAATCTGAAAGCTTCTTCTTTCAAGTTTAGACTCTACAATGGCATCACCGAACTTCTGTATCTTAATGACCAAGCATATTCAATATGTTTTTGTTGTTGTCTTGTTTTGAAAAGTAATCTCTGACTCTCCGTAGCTAGGTATGACCTTGTGGTCTGATCTTCCTTCCCAAGTGTTGGGACTAGGCCTGCACTTTTGTGCACGTTAGGCAAGCACTCTCAAGTCGAGCTAAAGTGCCAGACTTCCGGCAACAATTTTTAAGGAAGCAGAAAAACTGAAGTTGTCACCAGAATTTATTGCTGAAATACTGTGAATTAGATGTAATTTTGTATTCAATAAATAAGTACATTTAAATATTTTAATTAAATTATTAAATATATCATACCACTAAGTTCATCTTGGGCATTTTCCTTTAGGTAGCGGGCACCTGTAGGCGTCACCACAGCAACTCCATAACCTTCATTGTTATGTAGGATGTTATTTATCAGAGAAATTTTGGGATCATAACAATCCGTAAGTAAGCCCTGTGACATTGAAAACAGTTGTGTTAAGGAATTGTCATATTACGCAAGTTTCATCAATTCTCTACCGTTTTCCCACACTGCTCAAAAAAATGGAAGTCAAAAGCTATGTTAGCAAGTCGTAGCAGTGAGCTCAAAGTGTTGCTGTCATTCATGCAGATTTAAAGATGACAAAAGATTACTGGAAGATCCTGGAACTCACTCTGTAGAGCAGGCTGGCTCCCTAGTGCTCGGATTAAAGGTGTCATCCAACAACTACCCAGCTACCAGAAGATTTTTTAATCACTATTAGTGTTCATAAAATATATGTATTATTTATACACGGCATGAGAAATAAACATAACTTTTTTAGGCAAAATCATTGTAAATTTTAGAGAGAGGGGGGGAAAAAAATGTTACCCACCTTAACGAGAATCCCTTCCTTGCAGTGATGGATCTCGTTGTCAGTCAGTGTACACTCAGTCTCAGGATATATTTCTATACCGGCCCCCTATAAAATATGAGGTACCAGCTTTAGAAAATCTAGAGTAGGGGCTATTGAGATGGCTGCTCTTCCAGAGTATACAGAGGGTTAGTTAGTTCCTTGCACCGGTATGGTGGCTCACGTAACACAAGCAATAAAAACCCAGAAACAGATATTGGGGTTCAAGCTGAAAAGATCAGAGAAGCAAAGCCATTTCTCACCTCTACCAATACTCAGATTGAAGTTGAAGGGGTGATGATGACATGCTCTGATTGCATCTCTAAACTGTACTGCTCTCTCCACTAGAATCCTAGACTGCTGCCTCTTCCATGTTGCTGGAGATAAATTTGTCTAAAACTGACTGCTTCTCTTCCTTATCTACCCTCTCTCCACCCAGCCATATCACTCATGTTTCCATTGCCCTAGTGCTAGAATTAAAGGCATGGGATTCCCAAGTGCCATGATCACCTTTGTGTGAGCAGATCCGTCTGCCTCTGTCTCCGGAGTCCTGGGATTAAAGGTATCTACCACCACTGCCTGACCTCAATGGCTTTGTGGCTAGCTTTGCATTCTAAAACCCCCAGGCAAACTTTATTAAATCATAAATCATAATCTTTTAGTCCAGTTTGACGGATCAGACACCCTCTTCTGGCCTCCAGAAGGTATGTCTGAGCACCAGGATTACATGTGATGCACAGACATACAAGCAGGCAAAACAGTCAAATACATGCAAATAAAATAAATATTTAAAAAGACACGATTATATAAAGGCTTAACTACTATAACTTCTTAGCTTTTCAGACAAGAAAAACACAAATTATACTTTTTTTTCCCCCCCTGAGACAGGCTTCTCTAACAGTTCTGGCTGTCCTAGAAAACTTGCTTTATAGACCAGGATGGCCTCGAACTCACAGAGATCCACCTCCCTCTGCCTACCAAGGGCTGGGATCAAAGGCGTGCGCCACCACCACCCTACAAAAAAAAAATACACTGTTTCAAAGGTAACTTTTATTAGGTCTTCCTTTTACATGTCTTTATTGTGTGGGCCTACATAACTTCACTCACCCTCTGTCTGTGTGTACACACAAGCCATCGTGTTATTTGTGGAAATCAGAAGACAACTTGTAGGTGTTGGTTCTCCCCTTATATCATTTTGGTTCTCAGACCAAAACTCAGGCTTTCGTGTTTTAACAGCAAGCATCTAAACCACGGAGTCATTTTACTGGCCTCGAATAGGCAATCCTAATCCATATGGTTCCTTTACTAAAGTGCCTACAACGCAAGCATGAAATGTGTGGATCCCAAACACACGCATAAAAAGCCAGGCAGAACAGTGTGAACCTGAAACTCCAGTGCTGGGAGGACAGAAAGGAGGGCCACTGGATTTCATTGTCTCGACAAACTAACTGAGCTCCAGATAACGTGAGAGACTCTACTTTAAAAAAAAAAAAAAAAAAAAAAAAAATTACTTAAAAAGTCATTGAGGAAGATACTCAATGTCAACTTCTGTCTTATATATATGCACAAGTACACACACACACACACACACACACACACCAGCATGCACATAAAATATATACACTTATAAAGATACACATTGCAAAAAGTACAAAGTGAAACACTTAATGCTTATTACCCATTTTCATTGTAAACATACCTATGCTGATGATATCAGTATATTTATTTAACAATTTTGTTGAAAGATGTAGTTATTTAAAACGATCACTATTTCAATAATTAGATGGAGATAAGCATTTAAATAGACAAGCCCAGGGAAGGGGTCTCATCCTCAGGGAAGCCATCACATGGCCCTAACGCATGCTCATATAGGCAGCAATAAATGATGAACAGAGGGGTTTTAAAACAGAGAGCCAATGAGGTTGGGAGGAAAAGTGCTAGAGAGGTAGGGGAGGAACTGGAGAGAGAAAAGGAGGTGCATATGTGTATGCATGCATGCATGCATGAAATTCTCAAGCACTTAAAGCAACAGCTCCAATTGTTAGAAAGAAATATTTAAGAAGTTATGATCTCTTAAAAATATTCTAAAAATTATTTACGTGTACTGTGTGTACGTCTGTGTAGGAATGTGCACAGGTGATTACAGAGGCCAGAGTCCACAAAAAGGGCGTCAGATCCTCTGGAGTAGGAGTTACAAACGGTCCATAGTCTGCTGGCAAGGTCCTCTCCAAGAGCAGTATGTATAATGCTATGCTCTTAAGCACTGAGCCACCTCTCCAGTCCCACCAGGGAATAATCTTAAGGGTCTATACTTCTTAAGGTTAATCTATCATAGGGAAAGACTATCATTTTCCCTCACAGTGCCTCGTTTATAAAATGCTACAGAGGTCTTATGTTTAACGACTACCTAAATTTTAGATGACTCGGAGATTATTAATGTCTAAATTCTGCTTGAAAGAACAGATTTACATCTTGGTATCTTACTTGCTTGACTTATTATTTTGAACTAAACACCATAATTACTTCTTCCCAAAGAAAGACAAAGCAGTACCTTGGCGCCATATACAACTGAGTTCTTCATGAAAAGTTCTGCTGTTGTGTGTACTATGACTCCCGTAGTTTCACACTGCAGTACACAGTTCTCCAGTGTGGTCTTGCCACGCCAAATCCCTGTTCACAAAAATATTCATTCAACTACTTTAAGCGATATACCAGTTATCAGAACACAGTTTACAGCTAACATTAGATGTTGTGATAACTATTTATAAAAATATCTCTCGAGACACAAAAGGCAACCTTTTTTTTACTGCCCTTTGCAGCCAAGTTAATGTGCGGAGATCATTTAAGACTATGTATGTACTTAACCTATACTGTCGGGTATTCAGCCTCTTTGAAACATAAGAATGTTTCTTACAACACCGTGGTCTCTTAGGAGTTCCAAATGCAAACAATTAGCCCACACCTTTTTCCTAGAGCCGAAAGGCTTCCTGCTGAGAAGAGTAAACTCACAATCACCCATGCTGTTGGCGATTTAGATCACTTTTCCCTACTCCTTTATTTACATATGGAGAATTAATACGATTTGCTTGTCCAGGGACCACTCTTAATAAAATAATCAAGCACATGTCTCATGAGATCAAGAAAGAAAACCAGTAAGTAGAGGTCATTCAGGTGTAAGAATGACACGATTTTTATTCAATAAGTATTTCTATAGGAAGGATGTTCTCAGAGGGGGAAAGCTACAACTTTTATCAGGGTTATGATGAAGGTTAAGATGGCTGATATTTCCAAAACGGAACGGAAAAGTAGAACGTCCCTACATACTGTGGGGATTTAGATCATACTCAGACAATGGGACATTTTCAGAGTAATATTTAAATTTTGTAACAAATTCAAATTACCAAGCAGTAGCTACTTTTGAGTTATTTTCTAAAGACTAAAAGCAATAAACAACTGGCTCAATGGGTAAAGCACTTGCTAACTATGACGACCTAAGTTTAAATGCCCAGAACTCAGACACAATAATGCACACAGGTAATCCTAGTGACCCTATAATGTGACGAGAGGGAGAGGTAGTAGACACAAGAGAATCCCCCAGAAGATCCCAGGCAAGCTAACCTGGCATAAACAGCAGTTAACAACAAAGAGACCCTGCCTCTAACAAGGTGGAAAATGATGACTGACACACAAGGTTGTTTTCTGACTGTCGCCCCAGCCCCCAAAATGGTAGGTAGGCAGGCAGGTGCACGCGCATGCGCACGAATAACTTCAAGAAACAAACAATAAAAACTGTGTGTGTGTGTGTGTGTGTGTGTGTGTGTGTGTATGTATGTATGTATATATATATATATGTATATATATATATATAATATTTTTATTATTGCACCAATGAACACCTTTGCTGGGTACCCTGGAAATACAAGAAGAACCTTGAAAGCAGGTGGATACATAGCCTATAAAACAAATACTATAGCAATGTGTTGGACTTTTGGGTGTGTCTATAACAAAGTTTCTCACACAGGCCTCTGGTATCTGTACAGCATGTATCAGAACAGCATGGTATCTGATAAAATCTCCTCAGAAATGTTACAATGCAGAGAGGCATAAAGGAAAAAGAATCGAAGAATCACATGTACAAGGGGCACATGTTCTAGCAAGGAAGAAGAGTACAGAGGTATCATGTTCATTCTT
This sequence comes from Phodopus roborovskii, assembly GCF_943737965.1. Taxonomy (NCBI): domain Eukaryota; kingdom Metazoa; phylum Chordata; class Mammalia; order Rodentia; family Cricetidae; genus Phodopus; species Phodopus roborovskii. Next base: position 15,910,912 of record NW_026126410.1, read on the forward strand.
ATTATAAGCACATACTCTCAGGGGAACTGATCCGCTGCTCCATTCCTGAGGATAGAGTCCCAGGAATCTAATTACTTACTACTAGGAAAAATGCCCAAAGGGTTCCATCACTTTAACACTGTTATACTAGTAGTATTAGGTGTAGTGAAATATGCCTATCAAGTCAGGGATCAGGAGGCTGAGGCAAGATTGCCATTTGTCATGATGGCTAGGTTCAGAGTGATAGATAGCCCGTCTCAAAAACCAAACCAAACCACCACAACAAAAGACTAATTGAAAAGAAACAAGCTTTCAAGAATTAGCTGAGTAATTTTTCACTATGAGGGCTCATAAATGTGTTGCACCAGTGTTTACCAGCCATCCATATATTCAAGTGGTATTAAACTGCATCTCCCAAGAAAAGTCAACTTTTCTCTCAAACAAATAATACACCAGATACTTACTTAACATTCCTTCCACAGAATCATGCTGAATAAATTTTATGCTTGAAATTTTAATTTCCATACCCTTGCAATCCACAAAAGGACCTCCTTTGCCCTTCTTTTCTATGACAATGTCATCTGGTAAACCATATCCTAAGAAAGAGAGTAAAACACTTAAGTGAAGAGGATTGCCTACATACGGAATGATTAAGATGATCTAAATGTCTAACAACAAATGAATGGACAATGAAAGTCAAGCAGATATGCACAATGGAATTTCATACAGCCATAAGGGAATGAATGTACAAAACCTGCAGGAAAATTAATGGAAGTATTAAACCAAGCAACCTAGGCCCAGAAAGAGAAACTCATGTTTTCTTTCTTGTCTACGTAGTTTCAAAATTCAGATTTTTTTTGTTTTGTTTTTTTACTTACAATGTAATTCTCTAGAGAGGCAAGGAGGAGGCCATGGACATGGACACCAGAAGCACTAAGGGAGGAGGTAGAAAGCCAGGAACATGAAACTGGAAGGATTAGGTTTGGGCAGGGATATGGGGGATAAGGTGAAGATGGGGAAAAGGAGAAAAAAAAAAAAACTAAGGAAGCATGAAAAAAACTATACAGAAACAGTACTTTATAAAGGGAAAAAAAAACTTAAAAAGAATTTAAATTAGCCAGGCAGTGGTGGTACACACCTTTGATTCCAGCACTTGGGAGGCAGAGGCAGGGGGATCTCAGCGAGCTGGAGGTCATATTGGTCTATAAAGCAAGTTCCAGGATAGCCAGAGCTGCTACTCAGAGAAATCCTGTCTTGAAAACCTCAAAAGTCCCAAAACCAAAAATAATTTAAATTAAAAAAAAAAGTTTGAAATGGAAGGACCCTCATGTATGGATAATGATGCCCAAGGCTCAGGAAACATTACAGAAGCCAGGGCATCAAATAATTTACAAATCAGAAGATTGGATAAGAGTATCATGAACTGCTGCCATCCATCCATGACATGGTCACTGCAACCATGAACAAGCAGCATTTTTGGATACCTATGCAAGACTGAGCTCTTCAGCTTCCCATCATGGATACATGAGATGTTCATGAAACCTCATTCCATCCTGAGGAGTTAGTGATCGCTAATGGTTGCTGGAGAGGAGGGGTTATCTTTTTCCATAATGGTGTAGTCATTAAGGTACTAGGTAGGAAGGAGTGGTTCATATGGTAAAGAGAGGTGATACAAGGTAACGAGAGGACAAATAAAAGCGTAACAGAGTATACGTATATAAAATTGTAAAATGAGAAGGAAAATAAGCAATGTTTTGGCTTGTTTTAAAAATAGTCCTAATAAAGTTAAAGCAATAATGAGTTTTAAAAAAAAAAAGTATCACTATTTATCAAAAAATAGCATGTTACTGACGAATGAAATCCAGATATAAATCCATGCAGCTACAACCAGTTGATTTTTAATAAAGGTGCCCAAAATATCCATTGTAGAAAAGGCAGTTCCTTTAACAGTGTGCTTTTTTAGAAAAAGATATATATATGCGTGTAGAAAAATGAAACTACATGCCTGCCCCTTATCCTGGATGGGGGGGGGGGAGAAATCCTAAATAAATTAAATGTCTAAACATAAGGCCTAAAACTCTGAAAGTGTTAGAGGAATAACAGAAAATAATTCAAGAAGTATGCATAGGTAAGGATTCCATGTATTCAAGGAAATAAGACCAACAAACAATAACTTTGCCATCATGAAATTAAAAAGTTTCAGGAAAAGGGTCTGATTAATTGAGGTAAAATGTACCCTTTAAAAAGGGACAAAATATTCTCCAGCTATACATTCAAAAGAGGAGGGCTGATTTCTTTGAGCTCAAGGCCAGCCTGGTCTATAGAGCTAGTTCTAGGACAGGCTCCAAAGCAAAACCGATAAACCCTGATTCAAACCCCTGCCCACACTTCCCCACCCCCCCCAAAAAAAAAGTCCCTCAAAAAATTAAAACAAAACAAGGAAGCCAGTGAAAAAGGAGGCCATGAAACTGAATAAATAGAGAATGCTCAAAGAAGAAGTGCAAATGGCCAATAAATTGCTTTAACCTATTTCACATTCGTAGCTATTAGGGAAATGCAAATTAAATATCACCATAGTCAGAATGACCATCATTAAGAAAATGATTGACAAATGCTGGTGAAGATGTACAGAAAGGGAAAAAGAAAAAAAAATTTTTTTTTTTTTTTTTTGTCCTCTGTGTAGCTTTGTACCTTTGTAGTACCAGGCTGTCCTTGAACTCACAGAGATCTGTCTGCTTCTGCCTCCTGAGTGCTGGCATTAAGTGTGCCACTACCACCTGGCTGCAAGAAAAATTCTTATTCATTATTAGTGGAAATGTAATATGGACTATGGAAATCATATCCATCAAATGATAGTGGATAATGAAGTTGTGGTACGTAGACACAATATACATATTGCGGTACATATATACAAAGCAGTTCTAAAAAAGAAAATATGAAATTATAAAACAAACAGGTGAATGGAAGTAGAAATATTAAGCGAGGGAATCCAGATTCAGAAAGATAAACACCTCATTTTCTCACTTATATGTGTACCCTAGTTTCTAATTTTTTATGTATTTGTATTTAGATGAGAAGGGATGCATGTATGTATGTACATGTCACAAAGGGAGGGATGTGAGAAATAATCAAACACAGGTGATATGTAAGTAAAAGGGGAACACTGGGGATCAAAAGGTTAAAACGGGGGTAGGGAAGCAAGGAGATGAGAGGCAGGGGTTGTAGCATGGGTACACTGAAACTGAACATGTATGAAGGAAGCCTGCTACATTGTAAGATAAATAACAAATAAATTCTCACACACACACACACACACAAGAAATAGATCTATCTGCCGGAACCTATACTTGTTCCTAATAGTGTACAATGTAAATATCCTTAAGGTGTCAATGCACCTCACTTGCAATCAGATGGGTTGAATCATGGAGTTAATCAAGATCGCTAACTTACTGTTTACTTATTATGAATGAAAGTTTGGTTACGATACTCCATACTCACCTTCCAATTCAATAGAGTCAGCTATGGTGCAGGTACCGTGAACCACATAATGGCCAGGACAGATAATAACAGTGTCACCCTCATGGCAGGCATTTATAGCAGACAACATATCACTATGGAACTAGAAAACAACATATTATATAAATATACATCCCCCCCACAGCCACTTAGGTATTACTTTAATCGCCTTCATGTGTCATGTAAAAAAAAATCATCTTTTTTTAATAGTGCACTTAGCCCAGTGTGTGCTTGTGCATTGCGTTCACTGAAAGAGAACAACAGTGCTCTTACTAATTGGATCTCACAGAAAACCAACTCCAGAAACTTCCTGCAAACGCCTTGTAGAATTGATGAAAATTTGGAGTTAATCAAGAGCAGTCACATAGAGTAATAATTACTTTTACCTGAATTTCTGTTTCTTCTTCTTTGCAAGACTCCTCACAAAATCTGTCCCTAAACAGAGACCGCAGTAGACCTGTCTTCATGGTGGAGGAAACCACATGGGTAACCTTCTGGCCATTTTGACGAGTGCCCTTGGGTTTCATGACAAAGTTGTCAGGATAACCGAAAAGATATCTTAAAAAAAAAATAACAACAAAAACAAAACAAAACAAAACAAAAATCATCAGTTCTCACTAACATAGCTAGAAAGATATGCTAAATAATTAAGAATAATAAGAACACATACCTCAACAAAGGATTATCAAAGAGTTTTAGGTGCCGTTTCCAGAATTCAATGTCTGAAAACAAATTTAGCCCTTCCATCAGCATCTTTGACTGCTCAGCATAATTAGAAGTTGTCAAACTACTACTCATCAGATTTAAATATTTGATGTAACTGAATTCACATTCACCCAAAACATATTGGTAGTAATGAACATGTCCTGAGGGAACTCGATCTTCAAGTATATCATAATACCTGAAAGTTTAAAACCAAATTGAAAATCCATTCTCTTTTCCAGAACATTTTCCAATCATTAACATGTGATTTAGTCCCCCCCCCCCACCCCCCGAGACTTTAGCTTATTTTACCATTAGTGTTAGCACTCTTTTGTGCTATCTGAGCAATACTGAGGATCGATTCTTAAGGTACTATCTCAGTTGAATATTATTCAGGGAACGGAATATACAAGAATAAGGGTCCCAAACGTATAGGTGTCAAGGGGGGAATGGAGAGGAATGAGAAACAGATTGTTGTGGCTAGGAGGACTTTCATAAACTGATGACTTATTCCAAGCAACTTTATTAACAAGTAGAGCATCTTCTATACTGCTTGCAAGGGGCCAAATGGCCAAGGTCAGCAGAAAGCTAAATCAGATGTTGGCAAAGAAAACAGAGGGACTCCTCATACCTTAGGACTGATAACCACAGTGCTTAAGAGCGGAAAGCCAGGTTTCCAGCAGCCAAAAGTAACTCTTTCAAGCCTCTGGAATCAGCCCCACACTGGGATCTTGCCAAGTTTGCCTCAAGTAAGGACACACAACTAGAGTTCTCTATTCCCCTTTCCTTTTCATTGGGATCTCTGAGGATGCCCTGGGTTGGTCCAGATTCCAACAATTCAGATTTACAAGGTTTTAACCTAGATGTTTTTAAAATTCTACTTTTAAGTTAAATTTAGTTCTTAAGTAGAGCCAGGCATAGTGGCACACAGGCCCTATTACCACAATACTAGTGAGAATGAGGTAGGACAATCACAAGTTCAAAGCCAAGTTGGCCTATAGAGTCTATCTCAAAGCAAAACAGAAGTGTTCTCTCTCTCTCTCTCTGCAGGTTGTATGTTTTCCCCTACAAGGTTTATTTAATAAATTGTCATGATCGCACTACTTGTACATGAGAAGCTCCTGTATACCTACCACATCAGTAATAAATACTTACAATCTCAGTCGAGGTTCAACACATCGGACAAAATAGCCATACTCATCCTCCTCTTCTTCATCCCAACCTCTCCAAATGTTTTCGTAGAAAAACCTGCAAAGAAGCTTAAGCTTAAGCTACTGGCTCAAAAGGTGGGTATTGTGGTTTGAACATGATATGTCCCCCATAGGCTCATGTGAGTGAACACTTGGTCTCCAGCAGGTAGCAATGTTTCGGAAGGTTCAGACATGTTTAGGGGATGGAGTCTTGCTGAAAGAAATACTGGGCACAAGGCTTTATAAGGTTTTATCATAGCTGTACTTGCAGTCATTTCTCTGCTTCCATTCTACCTATTCAAGTTTTGGGGATGGCATCATACTGCTGCTACCTTGCTTATTATGATGGTCTAGGTTCCTCTCTGGAGCAGTAAGATAAAAGAAACCCTTTCTTTGGTTGTTTTTGTTGAGGTATTGTGTCGTATAACAATAGTATATAAAACTTTAGTTTTATAGATCAGAAAGGTATTTTATGTTTTAAGCGCTGGAATTCTGGAGAGGTAAAAGATAAAAAGGAAATCAAAGAAGTCCTACCAACCAACAAATCAAGTACACATTATTTTCTAAGATAAGTCAATATGGGGTATTTGCTACAGCTGGCAAGTCATAAAGGCCCTCAAGTCAGTAAGTTTATCTACAATATTGTAATGCTGTTGTTAAAGTGATTCGTTCTTGTTTTTTCAAGGGGGTGGGATGGGGTGAGGTTTTTTTTTTTTTTGTTTTTTTTTTTTTTTTTTTTGGTCTGTCTAGTTTTTTTTTTTTTTTTTTTAAGATAAAATTATAATCTGTAGACCAAGCTGGCTTTGAGCCCCTAATTTTGCCTCTACAGGTGTGTATCACCAGCAGCCCTGGCAAGATTTCCATTGTATAACAACTATTTACTGATGGCAGTGTCATTTGTTTAGGCAGTAAAGAAACTGGGGTTTAAATGTTGTTTTAAATGTATTATTCCAGGTGAGATGCTGACTTTGCCAAAGGATTGATGTCTAGTGGGCAGATCAATGTAGCCTTTCCCTCTTCCGGGGGACAAGGGATAAAGATATAACAGACAGATATTAATCTAAGACTTACTGTTTTTAATTAAAGCAGTGAATGAGATGATGCAGGGACTTCATATATAGAGAGAGCATTAGATCCCAACCATGGCTACACATTACAGTCCCCTGGTATACTGCCAAGACTTTTATTTCCTACTTGGGTGGTGGTATATACTTTTAGTCTCAGTCCTTGGCAGGCAGAAACAAGTAGGTCTCTGTGAATCTGAGGTCAGTATGGTCTACATATTAAGTTCCAGGTCAGCAAGGGTTATATAGTGAGTCCATCTCAACAAAAACAACAACAACAACAACAACAACAACAAAAAAAAAACTTAATCAAAACCAATAAATCAGATTCTCAGAGGGAAGAGAAACATCTGTATTTTCTTTAAAGCTTCCAAGACATTAACATACTATGGAAAAATTTCCAAACATATAATAAAAGAAATCACAGACAATATGAATAGCAGCTTCAAAATTTATCAATTCACAGGTAATTTTTTCCCATTTCTACCAACTCACTTACACCCCTTCTCTTCTATATCATGTTCATACTTGATTAGTTTTTACACCAATCTCAGATAAACTATGTACTCATTTTTAGCACGTATTTTTAAAGCGCTTCTGCAAACTTTAAATCCCTTCCATGTAAACTCCCAATTTTATATGCTCTTTCAAATTCACTTGTAGTATGTTGGTCAAATGCCTTCCGCTTTTCCACCTGGTAAATAAATTTCATATCTAGCTCAATTATCTATACCAACACAGTATCAGGTACTTATGTATGACTCACTATGCATCTCTTCCAGAGATTATCTTTTTTTTTTCTTTTTTCCATCTTTTATTGAGCTATACATTTTTTTCCCCACTACCTGCCGCCTATGCTCCCAATTTACAGAGTTTACTCTTTCAAAGCAGAAACCTAGGAGCCTCAGCCTCCCAAAGGACTCATACATCACCTTCCTAGATGCTTGAGTCCAGCTGCTCTGGACTTGGAAGTGATGACAAGATTTTCCTAGGGTGTGGATGTGCAAAGGTAAAGACCTTTCCTAGGGTTTACAAGGACTTACACGACAGAAAAGGACTGGAATTACTTCACTTAATTTACAGTTTTGACCACAAGGTTACATTCATCAACATCCCTTTCTACCTGACATGCTCAATTGCAAGTGCTTTCTGGTGAGTTTCCTGTGAATCATCCGACACCACCCATAACTCCTGTAGAGGCCGCTGAGACTCGTCCCGGTCCAAAAACCCCTTCATATCGTCCAAGGTATAATCACAACACTGGGATTCATAGACAAATGGTTCTGAAAGTCTCACTACTGCCTTCAAGGCTGAAAAGTTCACGTTTGTAACCTGAAATTCAAAATGATGTTACCCAGAATCAAAACTATAACATATAAAAAATACGATTTATAACCTAGTCCAGTCACTTTCTACCTCTCCCATCCTGTGCATATGACAGTTTCTAATTTTCAAGGACCCAGAAAGAAGTTGTTCAAACATTTCAACATTACTACTACTACTACTACTAGTACTATTATTATTATTATTATTATTATTATTATTATTATTATTGCCCCTTATATTTATTTTGCTGTACCTCTGCTTTCTGTCTTTAGTACAAAATTTCATTGTATTTTTAATTTTTTTTTCTTATTTTACATATCAATCCCAGTTCCCTCTCCCTCCCATCCCCCACTGCCCCCTCCTCCTCCCATCCCATTCCCTACACACTACACAGGGAGGGAGAGGCCTTTCAGGAGGGATCATCAAAATCATTTAGAGTATGGCCTATGCCTTCCCACCTGTGGTTTTAAAGATGGTTTTATTTCTCCCCTTTGGACTTTCAGCTAATTCTGTTTGTGAACTCTTCATTAGTGGGTAATCTCTTCATGTATTCACATAATCTTGCATTTTCTTATTCCTTGCTTCCCTTGTATTTTCTTCTTTTTCCAGCCTCTCTCCTTATCTCATTAACTTAACAATATACAGATTAACTAACTCTAAATAATTTTTAACTTCAAAGCACATTCTCCATGATGCATTAGTGAACTTTAATCAACTTTAAGTATATTTCTATATCTTCTAAGGTCAGCGTTGAGCTAGCATAACTGTTCTCACTGAGTGGCAGTGGAAACTAAAACCTCAAGAGGAAGCTGTCCATGTAAGATCTCTAAGTAAAACCAGAGCACTTATCTAACCAACAGGTGTGCAAATTTCATCACAAAATACACAAGCAGGTGGGGAAAAAAAAAAAACTGTCAGGATGCCTCCAAAATAACACAATTTTCAGTTACTAAAGTCAGACACTAAAATATATAAAATGTCAGATGACAATGTCAAAAGTTTACTGGCATAGGTTTGTATTTATACATTTGTGGTAAAGAACACAGAGAGTTTGGCAAGGCTCAGCAGATAAAGGTGCTTGCTGCCACGCTGACTGCCTGAGTTCAATGCCCCGGATCTGCAAGGTGGAAGGATAAAACTGATTTCCACAAACTGCTCTGACTTCCCCATGTATGCATTCACACATGCGAGCCAGCACACACACACACACACACACACACACACACACACACACACACACACAATGAATAGATAATATGACTTTGTAACAAAGAAACAAGAAAAGAGATCATGAAAAGGGAGGAAAAGATGTTAATGGGGTATAAAATGGAGAGGATAACTTCACATGACCTGTCATATCTACATAACCCCAACTGGATGGCATTCCCCTACACATGGAATTGGGGTGGGGGGATGGGAGGGGAGGGTGGTTAGAGTCCAGGTGAGAGGGAAGAGAGGGTAAATGGGAGAGAGGGAGGGGTGGAGGGAGGAAGAGGGAATTGGGATCGACATGTAAGATAATAAATAAAAGAAATGCTTTGACTCCAACAAAAAAATAAATAAATAAATAAAAATAAAATGGAGAGGATAAAGGAACACAATGAACAGAAAGCGGGAGCTGAAAACTAACTTGGGGGAGGGAGGGAACCATGTAAAAGGGCTTTGTGGGGAGGACAAGAAATGAGAACAAAGTATGTCATAACATGTATGAGGATGTATTATGAAAACCATCACATATAACCTCAAAAATGTCCAGCGATTGATTCCCCAGGAGGATTAAAAACAACAATCCGATTAATTCAATTCAGGACCTGGAGAACAAAAAGTCAGAAACACAGAGAAAAGCTTGGTAAATGCTTCCATTAAGATAATTCAACTTACCTCAACAAGCACCTCAAACAGCTCAGTGCGCCAGACTGCACACCATCCAGATGGCTCAAGGACCTTTTCCAAGAAGCTGGCTATGAATTCCTTTACCTCAGAGGCCTTACAGTTAACTACAAATTAAGAATTGGAAAAGTATAAATGAGAAGAAGTTAATACATTGACCTGAATCCATTTTCTCAAAACAAATGGCAACCCGAGGACAATCTACTTACAAAATAAAACTGTGAAAAGACCCCCTGAACATGGGTCTCAGAGAGAAGGCCTGGGCAGTCTAAGGCACCTCAGACAGTGGAAGCAGGATGTATTCCTGGTGCACAAAAGGACCTTGCGAGCACATTCCCCATGGAGGGATACTCCCTTAACCTCAAGACAGGAAGGAGAGAAGGCCTAGTCCCTACTCCAAATGACTTGACAGAGTTTAGATGACCCCTCCTGGAGAGTATCAGGGTGGGGTGGGAAGGGAGGGTGGTGGTGGTGGGGGGGACATGAGAGGGTAGGAGAAAGGGAGAGAGGGAAGGAGAGGGAACTGGGTTTGATATGTAAAATAAAAATAAAAAAATAAAGTATAGTTAACAAAATATTTAAAGAACTTTCTCACCTAAAATGTAATCTTGATAGGCTCTGCATCTCTCATCAAACGAAAGTTCATTTGTTTGGATAATCTGTGGAATTTTTTTTTCCTTCTGGCACAAGAGTGTTTACAGTAGCACCTGGCGTGGTATGACAACTTGGATCATTGCACGGATCTGCATCCTTGTATGAACCTAAAACAATAATAAATAATATGACAAACTCAACTATCTAGTTATTATATAGTCCTCCTATTTAGATAATCCAAACAAAATAAAAATAAGGATCCTGAGGACGAATGCCCTACTTAACTTCCCATGATCCGTAATGTCACTAGTTATTAAAGCTTAAACATCTTGAAATCTAAATTTTACTTCACACAACAACCAGTTAGGAAAATTCAGATATTTTTGTTACTACCTGTGATGATTCTGGAAGCCACACAAGTTCTCTTTCAAAGGTAACAGTTATGATTTCCAAAGACTTTCATTTGCAAGAGTCTAAGCCTGTGTGGGGATATGTATACATGAGTACATATGGCCAGAGGCATTAGAACTCCCTGCACCTGGAGTTACAGGCAATTCTAAGTCACCCACTGAAAAAACAGTACTCTCTCTAGGCCCAGCGGTTAAAAACATGGACTATTCTTGCAGAGAACCAGAGTTCAATCCCTAGCACCTGTGTGGCTGCTCACAGGAAATCAAATGCCCTCTTCTGGCCTGTGAAAGCTGTTGCACGTACATGGCATGCATGAACCCACACAAGCACACATGTATCCCTGGGAAAATTTTACATTAATTTCTACAAAATAGCAATGGAAAGGAACAGCATTCCTACACTCCTTCTCCATACGAGTGTGGAGACTTTTATTTTTCTACACTATGAGACTATTAGTGACCCCTCAACATATAGAATGAGATCCTTGATTAAGACAACGAGGTAGATTTCTAATTCCAGTAACTCTGTGTAAGGCAACTAGTAGAAAATGTAAATCACTTTAGACATAAGCTATGTGTCATTAGTTTTCTAAGCTATGATAAGACACTAGCATACCTAATCCTATGTAATAAGATTTTTATTATTATTATTTTTTGTAGGCAACGTGGACAAAGTGATTACTAAATAAATAATGCTAGTTAGTGGTAGCTCTTAAGACTTGGCAAAGTGCTTTCCTGAGGTCTCAGGGAAGGTGGGTGAAATTTCTACTAGTCTTTCTCCCCTTTCCTTCCTTTATTGCCTCTTTCTGTTTTCTCCTTTCCAGTTTCTTGTCTGTGAGGCCACCAGGATTATTGACTAATGTATACCCAAGGGTCACAGGAGGGTTTGAATGACAATGGTTCCCATAGTCATATATCTGAATGTTTGGTTACCAGTTGAAGGTCCATTTAGGAAAGATTAGAAGGTGTGTCACTGCTGCATGAGGTGTCACCTATGCTTTGAGGTCTGCCCTCTCTCTCTCTCTCTCTCTCTCTGCGCCTCCCCCTCCCTCCATTGTGAAAATGTACCACATTTTCTTCATCCAAACTTTGGTTGAGGAATATCTAGGTTGTTTCCAATATCTGATTGTTTATTAAACAAACAAAAACTCCCAAAAGCACTACAAACACAGTTGAGCAAGTGTCTTTAGAAGAGGATGGATTGTCCTTTGGGGGATATGCTCAAGATTGGTGTACTTAGATCTTGAAGTGGATCTATTCTGTTCCTGAGAAAAAGCCATATTGACTTCCATAGTGGTTGTATGAATGTGCACTCCCACCAATAATGGAGGATTGTTCCCTGAGGGCCCCTGCATGGACCCCTGAGGCACCTTGAGCAAGCCTGAAGCTGGTGGCTGGAACTCCTTGCCCCAAGGCTGTTGTTGGTACTCTTCCTGTTTTGATAACACACCTGGTGAAAACACACACCTTGTAGGGAGGAGCTAAGCCTAAAATTCCTGTAATTTTTCCACTTTGCTTTAAGTCAGTATTTAAGTCCGCTCTTTCCCCCTCAATAAACGGTATTCGGCATTTCTACATTACCATTGAACGAAGGACCCGCTGTCTTGCCTTTATTTCAATCTCTAGTCCTTCGCCAGATTCTTGGAATAGATGGTAGCCAGGGCGCTACAGCTCCCCTTGCTCCAAAGCTCATGAGGATTTAGGTATGGAGCAAGGGGAACAACATGAACATGCTTTCAACATTTGTTTTCCACAAACTATAAACAGTGAATTTCTACATACATTACAGAAACAAACAAACAAACAAAAAACAAAAACAAACAAACAAACAACTTGGTAATCTACAGTGTTTCTGCTGTAAGACGATAAAAATCACATGAGAGCTGGGTGGTGGTGGCACAGGCTGTTTATCCCAGTACTTGGGAAGCAGAGTCAGGCGGATCTCTGAGTTCAAGACCAGCCTGGTCTGAGTTCCAGAACAGACTCCAAAGCTACAGAGAAACCCTGTCTTGGAAAAAACAAACAAAAACCAAAATAAAACAAAAATAAGAAAACAAAAAAAAAAAAAAAACCAACAAAACCACCGGAGATAAAAACACAGCATCACTAAATCAATCAAAACAAAAAAGAGAGAGAGAGAGAATGACTAATTCAGTGCCCTTATGTTTTCTCACCTTAACAGAAGGGATTCCACTACACGTTGTACCTGAACATGTTGATATAAACTAGCTTTAAGAAATTAACGAGGAAGGGGAGAAATTAACAGGGTCCGGCATGGTGTTTCAGACCTTTAACCCCAGCCAGTACTTGGAAAGCAAGAGGCAGGTGGAAGTCTGAGTTCCAGGCTGGCCTGGTCTACACAGTGAGTTTCAGGTCAGCCTAGGCTGTGTAGAAACCCCCTCCTTAAAACAAAACAATACAGTAACTGGGAAGTAGCTCAGTGGTAGAGTACTTCCCTAGCATATGAAACAACCTAAGCTGGCAAATAAAAATTAAATTGGGAATAGGATTTCCATGGCCAAATACAAAGAACTTGAGGGTTAGAAGGACTGGCTCACTTCTATTACTGGATTCTACTCCAAACCAACTGTGCAGACTGTGGGCATCATCTGTCCTCAGTGCATGGGACAGATATTTACAGCAGAGTTAAGCTTGTTTTCTAAAAGTGAGAATGTAGCTCATGATCACTTAGTTGCAGGTTAAAAAAAAAAAAAAAAAAAAAAAAAAAAAAAAAAAGAAAGAAAAAAAAAAATCTTGGCCCAACACACAAATGAGTACAAAGCTCCCTGTGTTCTTTCGATTTGCGGGATTCCTGGCCAGATCCCACTCCCTCTACTCTCCCGAAGCTGACTCAAGAGGACAGGACGGAGAGCCTAAGGTGGCAACAGTACCTCCTGAGTCAGAGTCGTGAGTGGGTGCAGGTTCCCACAGCCCTCCCAGGACAGCTGACGACGTGCTCACCTTCCTGCCGGGACTCGGGATCCTCCTGGGCCGCCGAGGTGGGGCTCGCAGGAACCATAACTCCAGGCTCCAGAAGTACTGTACCTTGCAGCAGTTCTCCAGACATTACAAATGAATGCAGGCGCGGGTGGCGGCTGCGCACCAGAAGCTATTCTTAGGCTTCCTGCAACTACCCTGACAGTGCTTCACCACCACCTAGCTCATGGGCTGACTGAGCTGGACCAAGCTCCTGGACTGGTCTCTGGTTTAACCAACCAACAAAAGGAAGTTCAATGTTGATATAAATTTGAATGATTTCTCGAAGCAAACAAACAAACAAACAAACAACAAACAAACAAACAAACAGAAAGGGAGCCTGGATGTTGAAAATACTAGAAAAGACAATTAAAATGAGATGAGTATGATAACGCTATCTTGTTTTGACTACATGTTTTGTTTGATTAGAGAGTTCTCAGCCCAGTCAGCCTTGGAAATACATATAAAATTTCACTGGCCTTGACAATTGTCCAGATGTATTAACTGAGCTTGGGCACCAAGAGATTTTTCAGAGGCCCCAGGCTGCTCTTGGCCTGGCCTTCACCAAAAAAAAAAAAAAAAAAAAAAAAAAAAAAAAAAAAAGGGGGGGGGGCTTAAATTAAATTTTTTTATCAACTTATTTTGTAATTTTCCAATATCAGTTCTTCCTCCCTGGAGAATCTCACCCAATAATCCAGTGTTAGAAGTACTGTCACGGCTACAACCAATGAGGAAGAAAGTCCAGTGCTGCTTATGGAGCTAAGGAAACTGAGAAAAGTAACATTTCAGGGTTGTAAGTCTCCCTCCCTCTCTCTCTCTCTCTCTCTCTCTCTCTCTCTCTCTCTCTGGATAATAGGCAACCACAAAACCCAACTGAAGTTAAGAAAAAAAGAACTTTGTATAAAATATAAAAATTTAGTACATAACCAATTAAAGTTTCTTCTATAACAAAATATATGAGGAGACATAACTTTTTATTGAAAATGTAAACTTAAGTTCTTCCTTCTTAAATGTTTATCCTTTTTATTATTTTTTCTTGTTTTACATATCGATCCCAATTCCCTCTCCCTTCTGTACACCCTTCCATCTTCCCATGGACCCGCAGACCCCGTTCCATCCCATTCGCCACCGCTCCACAGCTAGGATGAGGTCTTTCAGGAGGGATCATCAAAATCTGTCAACTCATGCTGGATAGGGCCTAGGGCCTCCCTCCTGTCTCTAGGCTAAGGGAGTATCCCTCCATAGGGAATGTGTTCCCAAAGTCCTTTCATGCACCAGGGATGCATCCTGGTTCCACTGTCAGAGGTCCCTTAGACTGCCCAGGCCTTCTAACTGAGACCACGTCCAGGGGGTCTGAGTCGGTATAATGCTGGTTTCCCAGCTGTCAGTCTGGGGTACATTAGCTCCCCCTTCTTCAGGTCAGCTGTCTCTGTGGCTTTCTGTAGCTTAGGCTTAACCCCTTTAATCATCACTTCTTCCTCTCTGCAACTGGATTCCAGGAGTTCTGCTCAGTGTCTTGCTGTGGATGTCTGCTTGTGTTTCCATCAGCTACTAGATGAGGGCTCTGGGATGGCATATGAGGCAGTTATCGATCTCATTATGAGGGAAGGGCATTTAAGGTAGCTTCTCCACTATTGCTCAGATTGTTAGTTGGGGGTCATTCTTGTAGGTCTATGGACATTTCTCTAATGTCAGCTTTCTCTTAAAACCTATAATGTCTCCCTCTATCATGGTATCTCTTTTTTGCTCTTGTCTATTCGTCGTCCCCAGACTCAATGATTCTGGTCCCTGATGTTCTCCTCTCCCCTCCTCTTCTCCCCTCCTGACTCCCTCTCCACTCACTGCTCACCCTCTCCCAATACGCTCAGGAGATTTTGTTCCTTTCCCCTTCTGTGGGGGACCTTGTATGACACTCTTAGGGTCCTCCTTGTATCCTAGCTACTCTGGCAGTATGAATTGTAGGCTGGTGATCCTTTGCTCTAAGTCTAAAACCCATATATGAGTGAGTACATACATTGTTCATCATCTTTTTTGTGACAGGGTTACCTCACTCAGGATGGTTTCTCCTAGTTCCATCCATTTGCCTGCAAATTTCAAGATTCCATTGCTTCTCCCTCCCCCCCCACACTAAGTAGTACCCCATTACGTAAATGTATGAATCTTCTTTATCCATTCTTCAGTTTTGGGGCATCTAGGTTGTTTCCAGGTTCTAGTTATTACAAAACGTGCTGCTCTAAACCTAGTTGAACAGATGTCTTTGTTGCATGGATGTGCATCTTTTGGGTATATGCCTAAGAGTGAAATTGCCAGATCCTGTGATAGACTGATTCCCATTTTCCTGAGGAACTGCTGCCATACTGATCTCCAAAATGGCTGAACAAGTTTGTACTCCCACCAGCAAGGGAGGAGTGTTCCCCTTTCCCCACATCGAGATTCTTCTAAAATGAGTAACAAGACAGACAAGGCTGCTGCCCACTCTCTCCATATCTCTTCAATATTGTACTTGAAGACAACAAAAGGAGATCAAGGGGATACACATTGAAGAGGAAGAAGTTAAACTTTTATTATTTGCAGATGATAATGACAGTTTACATATCAGGGAACTCCTACAGCTGATAAACACTTTCAGGAAAGGGCAGGATACAAGATTAATTAAAAAACAAAAAAACTCAGTGGCCCTATCATATACATATGATAAATGGTCTTGGTCTGAGAAAGAAATCAGAGAAACAAACCCTTTATGATAGCCACAAACAACATAAAGTATCTTGTGGTAACACTAACCAAACAAGTGAAAGAACTATATAGCAAAAACTTTGTTTCTTTAAAGAAAGAAATTAAAGAAGATACCAGAAAACGGAAAGATCTCCCATGCTCTTGGATAGGTAGGATAAACATAGTAAAAAAAAAAAAAAAAAAATAGCCATCTTACCATAAGCAATCAACAGATTCAATGCAATCCCCATCAAAATCCCAGCACAATTTGGCAATGAACTTGAAAGGATAATAATCAACTTTATATGGAAAAACAAAAGACTCAGGATAGCCAAGACATCCCTGTAAAACAAAGGATCTTTAGGAGCTATCATCAACTTTGGCTTCAAGCTCTATTATAGAGCTATAGTCCTGAAAACAGCTTGGTACTAGTGTGAAAAATAGACAGGAAGACCAGTGGAATCGAATTGGAAAACCCTGATATTCACCCACACACCTAAGAACACCTGGCATTTGACACACGAAAGCTAAAATTATACAATTGCAGAGAGAGAGAGAGAGAGAGAGAGAGAGAGAGAGAGAGAGAGAGAGAGAGAAAGCATCTTCAGGAAATAACTAGATGCTGACCCGTAGAAGACTGTAGATAGATCCATATCTATCGCCATGCACAAAACTTAAGTCCAAATGGATCAAAGACCTCAACATAAATCCAGACACACTAAACCTCTTAGAAGAGAAAGTGGTAGCTACCCTTGAACGAATTGGTACAGGAGACCACTTCCTGAACATAACACCAGTAGTACCAACATGGAGATCGACAATTAATAAATGGGACCTCCTCCAACGGAGAAGCTTCTGTAAGGCAAAGGACACAATCAACACTACAAAACGGCAGCCCACAGAGTGTGAAAAGATCTTCACCATCCCCACATCTGACAGAGGGCTGATCTCCAAAATATACACAGAACTCAAGAAGCTAGTCACTAAAACACCCAATAATACAATTAAAAAGTTGGGGTACAGAACTGAATAGAGAATTCTCAATAGAGGAATCCAAAATTGCTGAAAGAAAGACACTTTTAAAAAGTGCTCAACATCCTTAGCCAGCAGGGAAAGGCAAATCAAGGCAACTCTGAGATACCAACCATCTTGCTCCTGTCAGAATGGCTAAAATCAGAAACTCACACGACAGTTTTTGCTGGAGAGGATGTGGAGAGAGGAAAATGTAAACTTTAAACAACCTTTCAGAGCAAGTCAGGGGATACTAAAAATGACAAACCAAGAAGTAGTAAATTATTGCAGAAAACCTTATGATGGAAGTAGTTATGAAGAAAATACCAGTAACTGTAGAGGACACACCAAATAAAGTATCTAGGCAAACCCCAGGAAGTTTAAAATAATGAAAATGACAGTAAGGATTTAACAAAAATGGGAAATACTTTTAAAAAAAATAATAGAATTTCCAAGATAATGATAAATTTATCTCTGAAGGGAAAGGGGCAAGATAATCACAGTAATAAATATTACAGATGGTCATCAGGTTAAAAAGGACTTGTCCAGAAAACAGAAATTAAATTTGCAATCATACAGGATGGAATGGCATGCTAATGTCAAAACTGACTCCATAAAATGACTAGAATGGAAAGAAAAATTCAGTAAGCCTCTGTAGGCCCCTGCATGGACCACCCCCCACCCCGAGGCACCATGAGCAAGCCTGAAGCTGTTGGCTGGAACTCCTTGCCCCAAGGCTGTTGTCGGTACCCTTCCCGTTTTGATAACACACACCTTGTGACAACACACACCTCGTAGGGAGGAGCTAAGCCTAAAATTCCTGTAATTTTTCGACTTTGCTGTCAGTCAGTAGTTAAGTCCCCTCAATAAACGGCATTCCGCACGGAATGAAAAGTTTATGTCTAGATATGTAAATTAATAGTAATAATGATTTAGAGGTTCTAGATCCTATTGCATACATAATTGACACTTGGGTTCCCAGAATGGAGTTGTATCAGTTATGCTCTTTTTCAGTAAATATTTCTGTTCATATCTTTGTTAATATCTTATACCAGTTCAACCCTGTTTTGTTTTGTTTAGTTTTTTTTTCTTAAGTGTGGATATTTTCAATTGATAATAATACACAGAAAGCTCCTTGTCATTTCCTAGGAATTAAAACATTTAATGTTAGCTCCCAACTGCCTCTCAAAGTACTTACAGAGTCTCAAAAGACAAAAGGCAAATACGGTGTTTCTCAACCGGAGGGCCTTGACCCCCTTTAAAGGTTAAAAGATGCTTTTCCAGGGTTTTCCCAAGACCATTGGAAGACACAGATATTTATATTACAAGTCATATCCGTTAGCAAAATTACAGTTATGAAGTAGCAAGTCAAATAATTTTAGGGTTGGCAATCACCACAACACAAGAACTGTATTAATGGGTCACAGCATTAGGAAAGTTGTAAAACACTGTTCAGGAGGCTGAAAGTCCCAAGGCGAAATATATGAGGACAATATTCCTGAATCCTACAGAAGGACTCTGTCGTGGGATATCCACTTTGTTGCTGGCCGGCCTATGTTCCCTCCTACCGTTGTCCCTCTAGTCTGCTCACTGCCACAGAAGGAGACAAAGTGAATATCCCACTACAGGGCTCCATACTTGTTTCTTGCTAACTCCTGGTTGGCCGCCTACGATCTGTTGTCATGTCCCTTGGATTTTGTTCGTGTCTCTGCGTCTGATATTGTATGTATTTGTTTGTGGGGGTTCCCCTTTGCCGTCAAACCCAGTTGGCCAAACTCAGTAGGACAATGGGGTAGAAGTGACAACAGAGATCCCCGTGTTGCCATGAACATGAGAGGGAGGCAGCCCTCCAGAAGGCAAGACTTGAGTGAATCAGCTCAACTTTATTCCAGAGTGTAGGAAATACAGGATTGGGGAGTGTGGGGCCAAACCCTAATTTGTATTGAGTGGCATGTTCCTACCAAAAAAGCTCCTAGTACAACTCCTAGTTATCATATGTGCGTCTAGGGAGGCTTCTAACAGTGACCTGTGCCTAGGTTCAGACTAAAGACAAATCAGGCATCTGGTTTAGAGACAACTTTCAGATAGGGTAATTTCTCTGGGCCCAGGGGCATTCTCCAGATAAGGGCAGGTAGATAGCAGGAAGCTTCATTGGGGAGGGAGGGAGTCTCACTTAATAGAGCCTTGGGGGAAACAAAACAAAACAAAAACTGCCAGCCCTTGATAGGCTACAACCTCTGACCAGCCAGCAAGACCTTACCACATTTGTTCTCTGTTTGGTTCCTTGTAGATTTGCTATACTTAGAAGGACAATGTTAAGAGTCTAGGACAACCAGTATGACTTCACTTCAGCTATTAATTCCTGCAACTTCCCTGTCTCAGATACTTGCCTTCAGAGCTACACAAGACAATGGCAATTTTCCTGTGTGACCACGGCCCCAAATTGATGTGCGCATAGATATTATGGTCCCTAGAGCAAATGTCTGTAGATCATTCAGACTTTATGGGCAACGATTAAGGATGCCAGAAACCCTCATTTGTATCCCAGGCTTCTCAAACCTGCTATGTGCCATGTTACGCTTTAAAACTTATTTCCCTAGAAGTTATCAAAAAACAGATAAATGCTGCACTTGCAATTGAAAATAAAGCATAGAGCTCTTATAATAGCCAGATACGTAAAATACAATAGGCAATTTTTATTATGATTCAAATGTGAATTTCACATGTAAAGTTTTTAATTTAAACTTTAAAATTTATCACTAAATTTATTATTTTAGAGATAAGACTGCACACTTTCTCTTCAAACACTTTTAGGTTGTTACTTTTCTTTGAAAAGGTGCTGGCCATTGTTTTGCACAAATAAAGAGATTCAGCTTGAGTCCCCATCAATTTCTAATTTAATTCCCACAAACCTCGTTTAATCAGAGAATGCTTATTTCAAAATAGGAACTTAGAACCTATGATTCTATTTTTGTTTTGTGGTTAGCTTCATTTTAAGATGGGAGTGCAAATGTTTCTGTTGATTTTATGAAGAAAACATCCACTCAGTACTAAGAAGGCCTGATGGAATGTCCCTCTTCCTTCTTCCCGGGGTCTGTTCTTTAGAAAACCATCATCCAGTTCATAAAGTTACACATCAATGTAAAGTGAATTCAGACATTTACCACTTTATTGCTCCTGCATCCTGAGAAAACAGTTCACACAGAATTGATAACATTCTGTTTTTTAATCTCAGTAGCTTCTCCCCTTCATTGAAATGTTTTCATACTTGTATTAGGAGTAGTGTATGTGTGTGTGTGTGTGTGTGTGTACATATGCATACAGGAGTGGCTATAGCTGTGCGCATATCAGTGTGGAACCCAGATGCTTATGCTGACAATTTCCTATATTACCATTCACCTTATTTTTTGAAACTGGACTTCTACCTGAAACTGTAGATCACCAATGTGAATATGCTGGCAATGAGCCTCAGAGACCCTCACATTCCCAGCTCTGGATTACAGGTGTGTACCTTCATATCCAGCTTTCTGTGTGGATGTGCATCGGGACTCAGGTCATCATGTTCACTGAGCCAGCATTTCACTGGCTGAGGAATTCTGTCAGAGTCAAGTTGTCACTGTGTGTGTGTGTGTGTGTGTGTGTGTGTGTGTGTGTGTGTGTGTGTGCGCGCGTATGTGCGTGCGTGCACACATCTGGGCACGCACACTGGTGCATGTATATGTGCATATGAGTTTATGTGTTTGAATTTCTTCTTGTCTTGGTAACATTCCTAAAATATTTCTCCTAATATATACTCATCAGGGTGGCTGGGCAGCTTTCAGCGGCCTAAGTCTTCTCTACCCTGTAGATGATTTTCCCAGGTATTCATACACTGCCTCTTGTGTTTTACTATATTCAATAAAAGAGTATATTAAGTTCTCCAGGGAACCATGTATGTCTTCTCTCTTAGGGTCCTCCTTGTTTCCTAGTTTCTCTTGGGGTGTGAACTGCGGGCTGGTGATCCTTTGCTCTATGTCTAATACCCATTTAGGAGAAATGCTGTCCTTCCAGGATGTGGCCACTGAGTTCTCGCCAGAGGAGAGGCAATGCCTGGAGCCTGCTCAGTGAAAGCTGTACAGGGATCTGATGTTGGAGAATTACAGCCACCTTGATTTCCTGGGTCTTGCTGTCCATAAGCCACACCTGGTTACATTTCTGGAGCAAAGACAAGAGCCTTCAGATGTGAAGAGACAAGCAGCAGCCACTGTGCACCCAGGACCAAGACCTCATGATTATAACGTTTATAACAAGGCCGTTGATTGCAACTCACTATGTATTCAACGCCAGAGAATTTATACATTGGAGAAGACTTATAATTGTGAAGAATATCATATGAGCCATAGTTCTTATAAGACACTTTCCATACACCAGAGACCTCACACGGGAGAGAAACCCTACACATGTAAAGGATGTCATAAGGCTTTCAGTACGTGCTCATCACTTTTTATACATCAGAAAGATCATCCTGATGAAAAAACACACAAGCATGAAGAATGTGACAAAGCCTTTCATTGTCTCTCATCTCTGAGGAGACAAGAGAGTTCATACTGGAAAGAAACCCCATGAGTATGAATAGTGTGAAATTGGTTTTTCTTTTTTTCTTTTTTTCTTTTTTTCTTTTTTTTCTTTTTCTTCTTCGAACCTTGAATGGCATAAACAGCAAAGAAAATTCATTCTAAAGACAATGTGCAGAAATGTGCTGAACCTGTCAAGGCTGTTTATCTTTATATCTTTATGGATAACATGATATAGTTCATATGGGAGGGAAATCCAACAGAGGTCTTAAAAGTTTTATCTCTACAACCCTCGAAGCACATCAGATGATTCATTCTCACTACAAACTCCATGAGTGGGTGAACTGTGGTAAAAATCTTTGTTAACAATTCAGATCTTATTCAACTCGATTGAATCCATCGTGGAGAATATGAAGTTAATTGTTTTGCAGTGTCAACACGAATATCTAACTTTCAACAGCACTTTTGCCACATTTGTTTCATACAAGTATTTCACTTGTCATTTGTCTGCTAGCTGCTTCAGTGGTAGCCATGGGTTTTTCCTGTTTCTTCAGGTAGTCCTGCTCCAGAAGGAAAACGTCATCCTGATGTTTTAGATTCTGACCACCAGGAGGCAGCATTGCTCCTTATTCCTCCCGCGAAGTCAGGGCTTTACAGAATGATGTCATAGCTTGCCACTCAGGACACCCTGCAGACATAAAATTCTGGTTACAGAATCTTCTACTGAACTAGTTCTTGGCATACATCCGTTAGCCCTCTTTGCTTGCCTGTTGGCTTAGTTACTACCCTTAACACATTTTCTCATGCCAACAACAATATTTCTGTGAAGAAATTGAAATACCAAATAGAAATGAGCAGTGTCCATCAAAACCTTGCTAGTGATGGTTTGTAGTTCAGCTCACACCAGTCACTTTGAAATATAAGGAAAGCCATCAATGTCTTTGAATAAATAGTATGAGAAATCAGGTGGCATTCTATGATTATCAAGATTCCAGAAATCATTCTGGGCTCATGACTACCAGTCTAGTACCTGTCCACCTGGTGGTCACTATTGCCTAAAGACTGAGACTATTTGGGCCCCATCAAAACCTTGCCCTGAAAACCAAATAAACAACCACAATAGCACCACCATCACCACCAACAGCAAAGCCATTCTGTAACACATATTTCAAAATTATTTGTATAGATTTGTCTTTATTATCTTGTTAGATTGACGTAACTTTAAGGCAGTTATGCATCAGAAGGAAATGCCGAAGCAGTGTTGCCTGTGACAGGAGGCCAGATGAACACCGGGATATCTGGGGGAAGGAAGAAAAAAAAAAAAAAAAAAATCGACTCAGTGTTTATGTATGGGTGTTTGCTCCTATTTTCAACAGGCATTAGTTGAGTGCTCCATGGAGAAGTTAGTTGTTGATCTCACTCTCCGGGAAGGGCATTTATGATAGCCTTTCCACGGAAGCTGAGATTGTTAGTTGGGAGCAGTCTTGTAGTTCTCTCGACCTTTCTTTGTGTTCAACTTTATCTTCAAACCAATATTGGCTCCCTCTTTTATGTTCTCTCTCTCTGATGGAGAGGACAAGACCATGTGGTAGAAGCACATAGAGACAGCTTACCTGAACAAGGAGGAGCTAAGGGCCACTAGACTGATAGCTGGGAAGCCAGCAGGGGACTGACTCAGGCCCCCCTGAATATGGGTCTCAGCCAGCAGGTCTGAGCAGGCTAAGAGACCTCAGACAGTGGAGCCAGGATGTATCCCTTGTGCACAAAAGGACTTTGCAAACATATCCCCCATGGAGGGATAACTGCCTTATTCTAGAGACAGGAGAGAAGCCCTAGTCCCTACTTCACAGGACCTGTCACATCTACATGACCCCAACTGGATGGCATTCCCCTACATATGGAATTGTGGTGGGGGGATGGGAGGGGAGGGTGTTTAGAGTGCATGTGAGAGGGCAGAGAGGGTAAAAGGGAGGGAAGGAGGGAGGGAGGGCTGGAGGGGAAGGAGGGCTGGAGGGGAGGGAGGGAGAGGGAACTGGGATCGACATGTAAAATAATAAATTAAAAAAAAATGATTTGACTCCAAAATTTAACTTGAAGAACAAGTTACTGGGGAAAAGGATTTCTATTTTTGTTTCCACAGAAAATGAAAAGATGTAGATTCCTTCCAGACTAATGTGGTTTGATCACGCCAGACCGCCTGAAACAGAGTACAAGCTGATCCTACATTCAAAACAGCTGGACAAAACAGCCCTACAGACTACAGCTAGGATATCGGAATCTTCTTCGAATCCCCCAAGACAGCGCCCCTTACCAGCAGGAAGTAGTTTGGAAAGAACGACGCCCAAATTCCCAAATATTTTGTATAAATGTTTGTTTTCATTTAATTGGACTTTGTTATATAAAATTCAATAAAAAAAATTATAAATAAAAAAAATCTACAGTACCATTAATGACAATCACACATTCACTGACAACTTGAATGTGACCTTTCATTGCCATTGGCCTCCTTGATGATACAGAGTTGTTTAAGGTTTTTACCGTCCAGTTAATGCAATTAAGTGATTGTCATTGGACACTCATTTATTATTAAATTACAATAGTTCTTTTTAACTCTACCCTATGTAGTTTTCTAGGTGTGTGAGCACCTGTATTGAACAAAACAATCAATGTCACTATTTTCTTTGTAGCTACAATTCTACAGACCATTTGGTGATAATCATTTCTTCACTATCTTTGTAGAATGACACCTGACAATGACCTCTGGGATCCATGTGCTCACACACACACACACACACACACACACACACACACACACACACACACACACACACACACACACACACACAAACACACACAAACACACACATAAAAACAATCACAAAATTAGTAGAAGAATCAGGAATCACAGCTATCATCTTTGTCCATCTGTTTTATCTCAAACCTTTACCCTGTTTATTGAAAACTATGTCCCTTACATAAAGGTGAAGTTGAAAAGCATTAGGGTACAATTGGTCATTTTTCTACCATTTCTCTCTTGCTCTGTGGGTCACCTTTATTTTCCCCAATTTCTTACATAACTCGTTCTAGTTTTAACTCTGCTGCTGTGTTAAAAAAAAAAAAAAAAAAATAAATCCCAACAAAAGGCAATTTGGGGGAGAAAGGATTTGTCTGGCTCAGAATTCCTAGCAGTCCATTATTGCAGGCATATCAACAGTGCAGGGACTTGAAGTAGCTAGTCACATCATAGGCAGAGAAAAGCAAGAGATGTGGACATGTTCCCTCGCTTCCTTGATATGCTCATCTGAATTTCTCCACTCTTACATAGTTAAGGTTCCCGTGCCCAGGGAACAGTGCCACCCTCAGTTGTGTGGGCCTTCTCAGAAGAATGAACTTAATTAAGACATTCCACTCACCCCAGACATGACCGCAGGCCCTATACATTGTAAAATTTCCCTGTATGTGATTGTTCTCCCAAGCGATATAATGCTGTCTTGGTTTGACAAATAAAGTTAGCCAGAATGACAAATCTAAAATATGGATTCAAAACTAGACACGATTAAATAGCTGACTATAAACTGTTTAGTTTTTCACATACAAATACACACTGAGTACTTCGGCATTTTCAAAGTAGATTCTATGACCTGCAGCTTCATGAGGTGGCTGGAATCCACCGGAAGTTATTATTTTCCTTTTTTAAGGATGGAACTGTGGAGCTATTTCTGTGTTGAAATCAACCTCACTTTTATGTCCCTCTAGTTTGAATCATAGTAGTTCACTGTGTAAACAATTGCCTTGTGTAGAGCACTGGAAACTATAAAGCGCCATTGCTATAGATAAAAACCGACATGGCCTTTCTGGTTTGTGAATTTGGTTTTTTGTTTGTTTGTTTGTTTGTTTTTGGCGTGTGGGTATTTTAACATCAATCTCCCTTTAGGTGTCATGATTCTTTTTTCTTTCACGGTTTATGTAAGACACAAAATGAAAGACAAGAAAATATGCAAGGGATAAAGCATCTCATGGAAAATAACCTAATGGAAAGGAAGTATCAGAATATATATATGTATAAATGTAATGTAAAGTATATCACTATAAATCATTTGATTCAATGTTGCTATTTATTTTATCATCTTTAGTATTATTTTATTGAGGTTATTGGATTAACTACTGGAAGGACATTGTAACCTTTTGAAGAATATTTTATAACAATATCTGCATAGTAGCTGTCTCAGGTTAAGAGTATAATCTCTGAACCTTGCTGGAGTAGAAGTCCCCGTCTTAAGTAAGCGCTTCCCCAACAGTGCAGTTCAGGAAACATTCTATGAAAGGTCTCAGTCCCTCTTTAGCTCAGCTAGACCTTTACTTTCACAAATCATCCAGAAATAGTTGAACAAATGGTAATTGCTACATTTTGTTAAGCTAACACTAGTTCACATCTCCTGTGTACTTGCCACACACTTCTTAGAAAGGATTGCTCCACTTTAAAATTTCTCTGCAAAAAAAAAAAAAAAAAAAAAAAAAGGTTTCAACGCTTTGGTGGCAAGTTGAGGAATGCTGTGCCCACAGGTAGGAAATCAATTCTATCATGATTAATGTATTGCTTTTATAGAAATAGTGTGGGAAATTGAAAACAGGAAACAAGCATCAAGTAAAGAATTTCACAAACCCTTTAAAATCCTCATCTCTGGAGGACTGGTGGCATAAAATATCCTGATGTTGGAGATGTCAGAGCTTTGGGATACCCACCAAGGATGGCTGCTGACTGGGAGTGGAACCAGTCCAAGAGGGGCAAAGTGTGTTGTAGTCAGCAAAACTGATGGAGTTTTAGATCTGGAGTGCTTTGACATCACACATGGGGATGCTGTGTTTGGAGTTTTCTCAGCTGCATTTGGACTTGCTTTGATCTTGTATTTCCTTGTGAAGCTCCCTTACCTGAGTTTTGGAATGGTAATGCATATCTTGTGCCATTATATGTTGGGAGTGTGTGTTCTTCTTTTTGATTTTAATTTTGAAAGGGGAATGACTGCTAAGAGATTGCCATGCAACTTTGAACATTATGGAGACTTTGCAGTTAGAATAAATGCGTTTTTTCATTGCGATAGTTTTACAAGCTTATGGAAGACATGGAATGTGGTAGTTTGAACATAGTTGTCCCCACTAACTCATAGAGTGACACTGTTAGGAGGTGTCGCTTTGTTAGGGTAGGCATGGCCTTGTTGGAGGAAATGTGTCACTGTGGGGGAACAAACACATCCTAAGGATATTTTTTTGTTGTTGTTGTTGTTTGATTTTAGATAGTATTCCATGTATTTGAATCCAGCATTAGACTTATTTTTTTTTTTTTTTTAGCCTAAGATGACTTCTGATTTTCCTGTCTCTCCTTTCTATATGTTGGGGCTGCAGGCAAGCACTATCACATCTGTATTTTGAGGTGCTGGGAATGAAACCCAGGGCTTTTTGAGTAACAATCAATGACTTCAGCCAATGAATCATACCTTCATGTACCAAATATATATGGTTTGTGGGACTAGCTTGCCTGCCAAGTGGAACTATAACTATGGCTTTTCTTGTTGTTGTTGTTTTTGTTTTTGTTTTGTTTTGTTTGTTTGTTTGTTTGTTTAAAGCTGCTTACAATTATCACTCCACTGAAGAGTTTGACTTAGCCTGCCATAGGAGACCCACCTCTTTGCATGTAAGTTAGGGCATTTCAAGAGCAGTAAATACCTACCTTCAGGATTGGTAGTACCATTACATGGGCTTATATCTTGAAATGAATAAAAAAAAAGGAGTGAGGAGAAGTCCAACCAAGCACCAGCGTCCATCTTTCTGCCTCCCCAAAGATGACAGAGAGACCATTTCTCTCATGTGCCTATCCCAGTTCCTCCGTACTGCACTGGATTATATGTTTTCTTAAGCCAATCCTCAACATATATTCCTTCTTCCTTAAATTTTTGCTTTGGCCCTTAGATCACGTCAACGAGAAACACAATAAATTAGTCAAATCTCTATTTTTCTTTGATCTCTTTATATTGACTTAAACTCTCTTCTGCTTTCCTCCACTAACCAGTAGTCAGAATCCTTTCTCTTTTTCCTGCCCAAGTCTTTCAGAGGAGGAGAGAACCTTGTAAAAGCAGGCTTTTTTTTTTTTCTTTTTGATCCAGAACATTCAAGGTCTTCTTCATAGAGCCCACTGGCCCACAAGAATTAAATGCATACTGTATTTAAAATCATGTGACTCCTTTGACATTAGATACAATCTAAATTTAGTAATTTTACATTAAAGTCTCTCTTCATTGAGTTTCACAATATTTTTGATATAATGACCACCATCCTTTTCCTCATGGCTGTGAAAGTCACCATACAGGTGAATTTTCTTTGTGGGCTTCCGTTTGATTCATGAGCATAAACCAAAATGTGAACTTATTCCAGATACATATTTACATATCCAAAAAAAACAGTGCATTAGACGGGTTAATTGTTTTGTTGTTGTTTTTAAGAAATGCATGGAGAGTGTTTTGTATGTTGACAGTCTCTCATTTTCAACTTGTAATTACTGATTTAATCAATCAATGAGACCACCTGCTTATACATCGATTATTAGGCTTACCTTCTAGGATGACAAATAATATTACAGTTTCTCAATAACTTTTATGGAGTAAGTAAAACTTCACAAATGGCCTTTTTCATTATATATATAATATTATCTATATTATATATATGTATATATATACATATACATATAAGCATATATGTTTTCAGGTTTGACTATTTGTGATCATTTGCTATTGAATAATACTCTGGGGGATTGTATTTTTTTATACAATTTGTCAGTTGCCTGCAGTTCTATGCAGGATTGATGTTGTGATTTTCTACAGAAGGGAGAGGGAATTGGGATCGATATGTAAAACAAGAAAAAATAATTAAAACGATAAACATTTAAGAAGGAATATCTTAAGTTTACATTTTCAATAAAAAGTTATGCCTCCTCATATATTTTGTTGTAGAAGATCTTACTCAACTCAATTGAATCCATCGTGGAGAATATGAAGTTAATTATTTTGCAGTGTCAACACGAATATCTAACTTTCAACAGCACTTTTGCCACATTTGTTTCATACAAGTATTTCACTTGTCATTTGTCTGCTAGCTGCTTCAGTGGTAGCCATGGGTTTTTCCTGTTTCTTCAGGTAGTCCTGCTCCAGAAGGAAAACGTCATCCTGATGTTTTAGATTCTGACCACCAGGAGGCAGCATTGCTCCTTATTCCTCCCGCGAAGTCAGGGCTTTACAGAATGATGTCATAGCTTGCCACTCAGGACACCCTGCAGACATAAAATTCTGGTTACAGAATCTTCTACTGAACTAGTTCTTGGCATACATCCGTTAGCCCTCTTTGCTTGCCTGTTGGCTTAGTTACTACCCTTAACACATTTTCTCATGCCAACAACAATATTTCTGTGAAGAAATTGAAATACCAAATAGAAATGAGCAGTGTCCATCAAAACCTTGCTAGTGATGGTTTGTAGTTCAGCTCACACCAGTCACTTTGAAATATAAGGAAAGCCATCAATGTCTTTGAATAAATAGTATGAGAAATCAGGTGGCATTCTATGATTATCAAGATTCCAGAAATCATTCTGGGCTCATGACTACCAGTCTAGTACCTGTCCATATTTCAAAATTATTTGTATAGATTTGTCTTTATTATCTTGTTAGATTGATGTAACTTTAAGGCAGTTATGCATCAGAAGGAAATGCCGAAGAGGTGTTGCCTGTGGCAGGAGGCCAGATGAACACCGGGATATCTGGGAAAAAAAAAATCTAGAGTACCATTAATGACAATCACACATTCACTGACAACTTGAATGTGACCTTTCATTGCCATTGGCCTCCTTCATGATACAGAATTGTTTAAGGTTTTTACCGTCCAGTTAATGCAATTAAGTGATTGTCATTGGACACTCATTTATTATTATATTACAATAGTACTTTTTAACTCTACCCTATGTAGATTTCTAGGTGTGTGAGCACCAGTATTGAACAAAACAATCAATGTCACTATTTTCTTTGTAGCTACAATTCTACAGACCATTTGGTGATAATCATATCTTCACTATCTTTGTAGAATGACACCTGACATTGACCTCTGGGATCCGTGAGAAGGTATGGACAGGCTTATGTGGGAATTTGGAAGAAGGAAAGGGAGAAAAAATGACATAATTATATCATAATTTCACCAATTAAAAGAAGATCATAAAAAATCCTTTAAAATGACTCCCATGGTTGTTGAGATTTACTTTGGCATTGAAGTAAACCAGCTCGAAGGAAGCCATATTGACGTAAAGTCCATCATATTCAAGTAAGTCAGATATTCACAGATACAATTTCAGTTTCTTCCACTACAACATAAATTCACTTTTCTAAATTAAATTTGAAACAAGGTTGTTTTACATGCCAGTCCCAGTTCTCTCAACCTCCCACCCTCCCCTATCACACCCATCAAACCCCAGCCCATCGCATTTCATTTGAGGCCTTCCAAAGTCTGTCATATCATTTGGGTCAGGTCCTAGGCCATCCCCTGTGTGTCTAGGCTGAGGGAGTGTCCCTCTATGTGGAATGGGCTTCCAAAGTTCTTTCATGTACTAGGGATAAAAACTTATCCACTACCAGAGGCCCCATAGACTGACCAGTCCTCCTAACTAACATTCACATTCAGAGGGTTTGGGTCAGTTCTATGCTAGTTTCCCAGCTATCAGACTGGGGGGTGGGGGGGTGCATGAGCTCCCCCTTGTTCATGTCAGCCCATTCTGTGGATTTCTCCAGCTTGGTCTTGACCCCTTTGCTCATCACTCCTTCCTTTCTGTTACTGGATTCCAGGAGTTCGGCTAGTGTTTAGCTGTGGGTGTCTGCTTCTTCTTCCATCAGCTACTAGATGAAGGCTTTAGGATGGCATAAGAAGTAGTTAGTTGTCCATCTCATTATCGTGGGAGGGCATTGAAGGTAGCCTCTCCACTATTGCTTAGATTGTTAGTTGGGTTTTTCCTTGTAGATCTCTCGACGTTTCCCTAGGGCCAGATTTCTCCTTAATCTATAATGGCTTCCTCTATTATGGTATCTCTTTTCTTGTTCTCTTCTATTCTTCCCCTTTCTCAATCTTCCAGTTCTCTCATGCCCACATCTCCCCTCCTCTTCTCTAGTCTTAATGTTGTAATCAAAAGTACTTCATGCAAAAACTCAAAATCTATCAATGACAATCTTCATATGTCAAGTAAACAGAAAAATGCTAACTATTATGGGTAAGGTTATTCAAAACCGAACTACTGACATTGGAAATAAACTTACACATTTCTGAGATACGATTAAAAAATAATTGGTAATTTTACTAGGCAGGGTTCTGTAGAAGAACCCTACATAAATAATTTGTAGAGTGCATCTTTATAGGTAAGAAATGGGATGTATTCGATCGGCTTGTAGGTTATGGTCCAGCTAGTACAACAACGGCTGTCTATAAATGGAAGGTCCCACAATCCAGTGGGTATGCTCAGTACAAGGGTATGCGTATTTTATCTGCTCTATAATATATAACAGCCTGCCAAAGAAGTAACCTCTAATAGCAGTGAAAGAATAGACCTGCTAACATGACAAGCAGGCAAAAGGAATGAAGTTTCTTTTTCCACGTCCTTCGTGTAGACTGCCAAGAGAAGGTGTGACCAAGTTAAGAAGGTTCCTCCCTCAAAAGGTCTGGGTCAAAGGTGAATCTACCCATTTGAATGATCCAGATTAAAAGTTTGTCTTCCAACTTCAGCTGACTAAATTAAGCACAAATCTGTCACAGGTGTGCCGAGTCATTTTTGTTTTTTTAGTTAACTCCAGATATAGTCAAGTTGATGGCTATAAGAATAGCCATCACAGTGATGTTAACTGCAAGCATAGCCCAGAAAAGATTTCTTACATTATAACCAAAGTACTT
Source organism: Phodopus roborovskii (assembly GCF_943737965.1). Classification (NCBI taxonomy): domain Eukaryota; kingdom Metazoa; phylum Chordata; class Mammalia; order Rodentia; family Cricetidae; genus Phodopus; species Phodopus roborovskii. Next base: position 15,942,804 of record NW_026126410.1, read on the forward strand.
GATGAACTAATTTGGAGGATGGATGAGATTCATGAAATCTTCAGGGTTCAACTGGGTGAGAACATAGATTTTTGTAAATATAACCCTGGGTTTGTTTTATATGGTTTATTCAGGAAGGAGTACGGGGGGGGGGGGGGGAACATTTATTACAGTTTTATATTGCCTGTCACATAAATGTAGAGGATAATGGAGGAATCTAAACTTTTATCTCTTCCCATCACATCTTCCAACGGTTCTCTGTCAAATCTCTAATTAGAACCATAACATCATTCCAGGCACTCCATAAGCTTATCACCATTTCTCACTATTAGACATTCAATCCAGTTGACGTATAGATGAGGATAGGTCTGTGCTTTTCAAACCTCTTCCACCTTTCACTGAATCGAAGCTGGCATTAGACGAGGAGGAAGGAAAAAGTCCTTGAGAGGTTGATTTTAGGAATTTTCCTTAATTGATGTTCACCCTGTTTTTTTTTTGTTTGTTTGTTTGTTTTGTTTTGTTTTGTTTTGTTTTGAGAGAGGGTCTCTCAGATAACCCAAGGATCACTGATTTAGCTGGATCTGAGGGCTTAGCTGTTCTAAGGGTATTCTTGTGCCTGTCTCCTTAGCTTTGAGATTACAACCATCTTCCCAGAGTAATATTTCAAAATCTTTATGTAGATGACCATACTCACCACACAAAGCTGTTTTAAGTAGATAAGTGTATGAAGTATTCAAGATGACTACAGCAGAATGCTCAACCAAGTATGAGATCCCTTTAAAGTGTGGTCCTGTGTGTCTAAAAGATGTTCCACCATGGAAACAATTATAGTAATCAACAGCTTCATATGAGATCTCAGAGAGCAGTAGTAATGGTTAATCACCAGAAATATTGTTAAAGGTATGTATCCAGGAGGTCTCCCTGAAGCTATGAACCAACTCTTTCCCATAAATATTCTTGGGTGACACCAGGCTCTTGGACTGGTTTTCATTTTTGAAGAGCAAATTAGACATGACAACTTTTAGTTATGCAAAAGAAGAACAGTCAATAGACCAAAGACGACCAAATGTAGTTAATTGAACTTCAGACTTCAGTGTAAACTATATTTGGGTATGTCCATGCTTTGCCACTTAACCATATATCTTTATTTTGTACAGAAATTGGACTTACATGCTGTGTGACCCAACATTTTGGGTTGAGAAAATTGATGTGCAAAAGCAATAATGTGCAGACACCTTGCAAAAAAGGGATAGAATGTGGGCTCTTAACCAGTCAAAGGTTAAGGCCTTGGGCCTCGAAGGCATTTTTATTCCTTTTTGAAAAGGGGGAAGTGGTAGAAAGATCAATCTCACTAATTTCTTCTAATATAAAACAGGCAATTAAGTGAAAGAAATGAGTTCCCCATACAAGACAAGGAAAATGCCAATGCTGGAGAAATATTCACATACAATAACTACAATTGTTAACAGTTTACCAGTGAATTATTTTCATTAGTAGTTATTTTCCAGAAGAATAAAAGCAAACCTGGACATGGAATCTGAAAATAATGTTGTTCAGGAAAAATGAAATATGCTTTTGCATATTGAAGAAAAATATAAACATTTATAAGGGCAATTTGTAAATGCCTTGCAAATTATAGTAAGTACATCTTTGACATTGAATTAAATGGAACCTATCTATAATCTGTACAAATGAGTTGAAATAGAATTCATTTAAAAACCTAATTAAGGTGTGGTAACATATTGTTTATGATTTATTAAAGGCACTGGAGATCAAAATAGCAAGATAGTCATACTCGTTAGCCATAGCAGCCAGTGACCTAGCTTTAATACCAGGATTCAGGAGACAAAGGCAGATGGATGCCTCTGAGTTCAATGACACCCAGGGGTAGACAAAATTAGATCAGTCTTTGATCCCGGCTCTGGAGAGGTATAAGAGACAGGAGCAGGGTCTTCAGTAGTCATGTTCTGGTTTCTGTAGCCACACCGAGGAGCGGTAGCAGTCTGAGGCTTGGTGAGAGCTTGCAGAGGAGACAGGATCAGCCCTTTCAGCCTGATGTAGAGGTCAGAGTTAGTGGCTTGGCTACTTTGCTTTTCTGATAGCTTGAAGCTTGAACCCTAACGCAATCTCTGGGTCTTTTACTTATCATGCTACATGAAGGTGTGAGAAGATGGAACAAAGGCTATGAACTTATTGCTGTCCCTGCAGAGGATAGTAGGTTCATTGTATTCACGTCTGTCGGCTCAAAATGACATAGAACTTCAGATCTAGGGCATGCAACTGTTTATTTGGCTCTCTCAGGAAACCTGCATTCACGTTAGCATTAACACACACACACACACACACACACACACACACACACACACAGGCAGTGAGATAGTCCTTCTGTGGCACTGACCACGCCCATTGAGGGGTGTTGCCATGGGCGGAAGTGACCTGGGGAAGGAGGTCCTAGAGGGCCGGGAAAAGCTCTCTCTTGCTGGAGTGACTTGGACAGGAGAGCATCAGATTGAATTTCCTGGTGTTCATCTGTCTAGGTTGTAAGTTATTTCTCCCTGAATAAATATCTTTTCAGCCTATTTGTTTATCCTGATCCTTATTTAACCGCGATACACACACACACACACACACACACACACACACACACACACACACACACGAAAGTAAAAGTAATACAATAGTCCTTAAAACTGAATCCAATTTAAATATCTCTAGACCTTCAGATTATAACTAAATCTAGAGAAATAAGTAGTTCATGAGAGGATGGCAAGCTCAGAAAATCATTGAGTGAGTTTTCAATGACACGTTTTAGTCTCTGCTGAGCCAAAGGGATGAACGTGCCCTTGCTGTACTGTTTCAACTACTTTTCCTTGAGTGACCTTCACAGCTCTGTCAGAATGGTCCTTCTCTTCCCTTTTCTCTCCTAATTGTCTTTGACTTTTACCTTCTGTGTGTGCTGACATGTGGTTTTATGACAACAAATAATTGTAGGATGGTGGGCTTTCTAAACTATTCAGTTCCTATGCATTTATTAGTGTAAGTTATTCAGTGAACTAGCTAGCACATGTGACAATTAGTTACACTGTGCTCATGGAATTCTCAGGATCACCTGGATAGTAAAGTGTTATGCACTCTATTCAGGGCTTTGGATGAATGCTATAACATTCATCTTTAATTTAACAATATTGATTCTTGTTAAGATACCACTTGAGTCTGCAAACATGTTAAAAAAAAAAAAACAAAACCAAAAAATAAAATAAAATAAAATAAAATACTAAGCCGCAACTGAATTCTATGGATGAGTCAACATACAATATGGGAAGTTATCATACATGCTATATATAAATATAGACTGATTATTTTCTTTTCTGTCATATGTATACAAAACAGAATGCATGGATTTGAGAATCTATGGAAACATATACGAAAAAAAAAATCTTTTGTTTAAGGAAACAAGAGACTATATTGACAGGTATTTAATTTAACTTTCTCTTCACAGTTTTCAGCATTGTTTTAGATTTATTTCTTTTCAGTGTGTCTTTTATGGTTGTTGGTGGAAAGGTACTGGTGGTGGGGGGGGGGGTTTGCTCCTTCACTGAAAGAGATGAGATAGGAAAGTGTATCCTTCGGTGAGAAATCAACAGTTCCCTCCTTGCCCACATGCAAGAATGAATCCCCAGAAGGTATTACTGTACTGCAGCAATTATTTTGAGCACTGAGTAGCCTTAGGGAATTAAATTCACTGCTCCTTCCTTACTACTGGCACTTAGCTGCAGGTCAGCTGTGCCAGGAGAAAGCCTTATTTCAAGCAGCTGGACCAACTGTGTTCTCATCTCATAGAGAGAGAGCACACTAAAGTTTCCTCTTTTTATCCCTGTCTGTTTGCCTGGTGTCACTTTGTGACTTATCCTGTGTCATTACTTGAACAGCATAATAATGACCATTTGTAAAATTCTAGTAAAGATAAACTAAGGAAACATTAATCTCCAAATGTTCTTGTTTGTGATTTCTCCTCGGGTAACAGGTTTGAGACAACCCAGTGTGCTCCAATCACCATGAAATAAGAAACCTTGGAGCAGAGGGAACCCATTTCTAAGGACAGTTGGAAACTGTTTATCTGAGATGCTTTCATTTGGAGTAAAAGATATCACGTGGAGACACATTTCTGAGAACAAGATCCTTCTTTCTGTGGAACGTCCCACTGTTTGACAAACTTTTCATTTCAAAAAAAGTACAAAATGGAAGATGGTTTGGTTATAGACTGAGAGCATGACTGCTCCACGGTATGGCAAAACTTTATTGTGGATATGAGAGAGAAATAGAGAGAAATAACCAGAGGCATTTGGATGACTGCATAGCAGAGAGAGAAAGATGTAGAATGAACATGACCAGGAGATTAGACAAGGCCAAGAGCATCTTTAACAAAAGGTTGTGGGGATAGCAAGGGCATAGTGAGATTAGCAAGGGCAGAAACAGGAGCCAGAAATTAAAAAAAAAAAAAAAAAAAAAGCTGGCTTATAAGAAGCGCGAGTAGCTGGAGGTAGAAAAGGACCAGGTTGTTGGTGTGTGGGTTTTGAAATGTATGACATGTACTTGTTAATAGTGACTAGAGGCTGGAATGAACTTAGATATGATAATAAGAACCAAAGGTATATACTAGTTGAAAAGCCATGTGTTCCTTTTTGCTGTAGGTAAGGAAGATGACTACTTTTGGTGGGAACCGGCTTCACAAGTTCCCAAGGGATGCTGGCTTTTTTATCTAACCACCAGAAATCCTTCCCTAGGCCTGGTAAAGCTCATTTCTGGATGTTTGGACTACCTTGGAGTTCAGAGGATTCGAGTACCTTTTGGCCTTGCCAGTTTGATCCCATAATGTACTCTAGTTCTTCAAAAGACCTGCACCTTTGTTGTTATACAACAACGAACTACAACGACTGAAAAACAGCCAGGCATACCTTCCATTTTTATGTATGATAGTAGCAACACTGGCCGTAAGATTTAGAAAATTTGCCCATATACTATAAGTAGGATAGAAAAAATAAATAGAATGTGGAAGATTAGACAAAAGAGGACCATTAAAAAAAAAAAAAAAAAATGAAGTGATCCTATAAGAAAGCAGACCCTGAGGAAGTCATAATAGATCTGTGAAGATTGAATTTGTGGACCTTGGAAACTATACACTGAAATATGAAATAAAATGAAAAATAATGCCAGTTGTTTTGCTTTACAATTTTAAAGTTTTGCCTGAATTTATTTTTTTTTTAATTTATGTATTTAGATGATACAGAAGAAGGAGAAATTGTAGGGAGACATGCTGGACAAAATGTTAATTAACCTTGTCCTCCTGTATAGTGTCTTCACACATGAATTTCTAGTGATACATAAGCAAGAACTTATGAAAAGTCACAATTTATTTATTTATTTATTTTTATATAACCAAGTCCATTTAAATGAAAACAAACATTTATAGACAAGATTTGGGAGTTTGGGCGTCCTTCTTTCCAAACTACTTCCTGCTGGTAAGGGGCGCTGTCATGGGGGATTCGAAGAAGATGCTGAAATCCCGGCTGTAGTTTGTAAGGTTGCTTTGTCCAGCTGTTTTGCATGTAGGATCACCTGGTACTCTGTTTCAGGCGGTCTGGCTTGATCGAACCACATTAGTGTGGAAGGAATCCACATCTTTTCATTTTCTGTGGAAACAAAAAATAGAAATCCTTTCCCCCAGTAACTTGTCCTCGAACTCTTAATCGCACTAGGAAACCACTGGCTTACCACTGAGTCAATAAAAGAAAAAAAGATAACACCTGAATTTTAGTTAAAGAGAAATAATTGAGGGTTTATAAAGTAACTTTTTGGGGGGGGGGCAGGCAAATTCCCAGAGTGCAAAGAAATGAATCCATAGCCTTTTATCAAATGTGTGATAAGGGAGACATAGAAATAGAGTTGACCACAAGTGAGTTTGTAAATCAGAAAATGATAATGTCTAATCACAGGGTTTGCTTCCCATTCTGAGTTGGAAATTAAGTCAACTGGCAAAAGGATTCTAATATAAGGTCCAATGAGGTGGATGGAGTTAGGGTAATTCCCCAAATGGGCATCAGTACACAGTAGTCCAGCAGGCAGGCAGGGTGCTGGAGAAATATTCAAGCGTCCTACATCCTGTAGGCAACAATAACTGTTAACTATCACTCACACCGAGGGAAGCTTGAAAAAAAAGAGCTCCAAACCTGCCCCCACAGTGACACACACTTCAATAGAGGAGGCCCAGACTCAAGGTGTGCCCCCCAGCCTCTCAGTCTGGACTACAGGCACGTGCCATCCAGCCTCCTGCGAAACTACACTTCTTCCAGCAAGGCCACGCTGCCTAATCGTGTCACTTCCTGTGAGTTTATTGAATGGGCCAAATAAATTCAAACTGCCATGCAGCTGTTGGACTCACTTGGTTGTCTCAGTTTGCTCAGGAAGCAAGTCGACACTCCCTAGAGTTGCAAGGAGTGGAAACAGAGGGAAGGCCTTTGTTCTCTTTCCTGTTGCTTTTCATAGCCAGACAGGAGGTGTCTTTTTTGTAATACCCACTGCTCTGCCTACTCGGAAGAGCTCCAAACTACACTGGACCTTGCACGGGAACTCAGTTCACATTAGCTGTACATGGGATGTGTCTTTCCCATGGGAACGGGCCAAGCAACATTTAGGAGAAAACTAACTTGTGTCTGTGGAACAAAAAAAAAATTGTACTAGGATAGGAGCCACACCCTTGCACTATGCATGCTAAGCAGCACTCCACCTCTTTAATCCTTTTTTATTTTGAGGCAGGGAGTGAATAAGTTGTTTTCAACTAATGACCCTCTCTTCCCAGCCTACCAAGGGGTGGGGATTTACAAGCTTTTGTTACTATATAGCTCTTGAGCCAGAGTTTTACTACATTGCCAAGGTTGACCCTGAATTTCTGGCCTCAAACAATCCTCCCGCCTTACTTAGTCTCCAACTGGACTACAGGCTCCAACCTAAGTCTCCCAACTTCAAATCCTAGATCTCAGAATGTCAGTGCCAGGAGAGGAGTCAGAAGCAATGGTTACTCAAACCCCTTCTATGACGAAGAACAACACTGAAATCACAGACTGTCCCATCCTTCCCTTTAGGTCTAGCACCTGGGACTGATAGCTCAAAATGGCTCCACTCTGGGGCTGTGGAGATAGATGGCTCAGGGGTTAAAAACACTGATCCTCTTAAAGAGGAACCACTTTTGGTTCCCAGCATCTAGAGAGAGGTTCACCACCACATCTGCTACGCTCTTCTGGCCTCTCTACATGTGGATGCATGTAAGTATAGAGAAGCAAACACGCACAAAATAAGGACAAATCTTTAAAAAAATGAATGAATGAATGAGTAGAGGAGCCTCTCATCCGAGCGGGAATGTCAAGTCTGTCTGTATCTGTGATCTGAATGTATGTGTTTAACGGTCCCTGTACGAGGGCAGAGCATGAGGACAACTCCCCTTTCCTCCCTTCAAGGGTGACCATGTGGCAAGAAAAACTAGCAACTGCTAATAACACACGCTGTGTCTTTCTTATTGAGCATAGCTATTGCTGCGCCTATCAATTTTGCTTATGGAGACGCAAAACCCAGTCAATGCCCAATATGGGATGGTTAATATGACAAGGGGCAAACTGCTCAAGAGTATTGTAAACATATCGCCCCCCTTTAAAGCTCAGGGGACAACACTGAAGGAGGGCAAGGAGAAATGCTGAGTCCAAAGGAGAGGGCTGACGTCATGACCAGCAATCATATCACAGAACGCAGCGATGACTTTAGCTCCATAGAGTTATGGCAACCTGAAGTCTAGGGTAACGGGAATCGTGCCATTGACACTTTGATACAAGAGGTGGAGTCAACTGACCCTTACCTAGGATATTACATACCTTTTCTTTTCCGCTTGCCCCACAGCTCTAAGAGATCTGTGCAAAGGGGGTGGTATTGTTTGAATATACACAAGGCAGAAGTGGAACTCGATAAAATAGCTTTCACTCATGATGGGGTGGGTCTGGGCAGTGATGTAGCTCTTTTGGGTCATCTACACAACTGTTAATTCCTTACTTGTTTGGAACCATGACTTTGGTCAATTGTCACTAAAGATTTGTTCACATCTCCCCATGAAAAAAAATATGCAAAAATTAATGACACATACGGCCTTTCGACTTATATGAAATACAAAAGAAAACAAAAAAAAAAAAAAAAAAAAAGAAAAAGCCAACACCATCTACTGAAAACCAATCAGAAGGCTGAGGGTTTTGATTGGTAGAGTGCTTGCCCAGCACACCCAAAGTCCTGAATCACCTAAAATAAACAATAGTGTTGTAAGTCAGCGTGTTAGCATCTGGGAGGTAGGGGTGGGAGGATCGGAAGCTCACGGACATTAAGGACTCCACGGTTTTTAAACCAGCAGAGGTACACATTATTACTGTGGTCTTCATAAATAGAAAAGGTTGGGGGAGGGAGGGGGCAGGATGTTTGAAGAGAGGAAGAGAATGATTAGCACACTAACAGTGAAAGACATGCTTTTTCTTATTAATCATTTATGTCCAATCCTGGCTCTGAATAATTTCTGCTTCAAGACCTATAAGGTGTTATTTAGATGTTATTTGATGACATTTCAATATAAAAATGTATCCCATCCAAGCTAGGTATGGTGGCAATGTTTAAATCCCAGCACTCAGGAGGCAGAAGCAGGTGGGTCAATATGAGCCCGAGGCCAGCTTGGTCTATACAATGAGTCCCTGGTTAGAAATGGCTGGGTAGGGTCCTATCTCGAACAAGCAGAGGAACACTGTACCCATGACATCTACTGCACGCATGCTTGTTTTGTCCTCACCGCTTGCATCTCCGTTCTCCTCCATTTTCAATGCTAACGCGTATTTACAAGAAAAAGTACTAGCAGACAATATGGGAGAGCTGTGCGTGTCAGAAAGCACCACTTTTCTAGATGAGACATCTCCAATTATGTTTCTTTCTTTTTTTGTGAGGGAGGCCAGGAGGAACGCTGGGTATTGAACCTGGGGTATGGGCACTCCTGGGCATGTTGGTTGGGCTAACGCTCTACCACTGAGTTACAGCTATGGCCATCTTGTATGCTTTTCTGGCTTTCTTGCAAAGAAACGCTTTCTATCAAGGTATGTAGTTAATTAGAAGTAAATACACAGTTTACACAAGTGCAAGCAAGTACATATTACAAGAATATACAGCCATGAAGCAAATGAAGTCAACTACATAAGCAGCATGATTCTTCTTAGGACATGTTCAAAATACAATGTATTTTGTGAGATACTGATTTCATCGTACCGAGTAATGAAATATGCCAAAACCCCCTTTGCCATTTCGCTTAAACTGGTTTCCCGTAATTTCAACAAACATCTCCTCTGACGTTATGTTGCCCTCAGCTTCTATGATCCCAGGTTTGCTCAATCTTTTCTTCACCTGGCCTTTTTTCGTGGAAGTAGGAAGCAGTTCGGTTATAGTTTCACAGTTTCCCTTAGCTTGTTCAGAAATGTCATCTGTGGCAGAAAGCTCCATTTTGTTAGCAACACCCTGAAGCCTTTCTTCCAAATCTAATCCTTCTTCAGTGGCATCCACCTCTCTATTTTCCTGGATTGTATTATTGTCTGTGGAAACAAATTATAATAAAGTTAAATATACAGTCTAAACCAACAGAAGGGCATTTCTGACACAATCTATTTAGACTCAAGTATTTTCTACCAAGAGTTTATAACAGGATTTTACCAATTCTTTACTATAAGACTCTCTCAGTGAATCTTCTTGCAAAGTTTCCTGACACTAACAGGGTCACCAACTTTAAACTCCATTGACCTTCTTCAACCTAGAACCTCAGTCACTGGACAGACATTCCTGGACATTTACTATCTGCTACGCTCTGCACTGGTATGCTAGTATGCAAAGTATAACGTTTTTTTTTTTTTTTTTTTTTTTTTTTAATTTTCTTTCCTAGCTGGGTTGACGAAAAAGGAACTCAGAAATAGGAATTAGTTTCTTCCACCAGAGCTTCCCGGTCAGATTCTCTTCAACAGACATCTCAATTTTACCTTGCTGCATCCTGAGTGGAATGGACCCTGAATGATGATAAGGAGGCCTAGTCTTTAAACTAGCCTCACGATTTCCATCACCACACCAATGCTTTTACACTTCTTTATGTCTCATATTTTATTTAAAAAAAAAAAATCACAAATTTCCATTGTGTGCCAGAAAAGGTGGTGGTTACTTTTACCCATGCATGAAATTTTCTCATCCATAAAATTTTCCATCTTTCATCCTTCACAAATACCTACAGAAGCCACTCTGTTTTTTGTTTTGTTTTTGTTTTTCTTTAACACACTTACAAGAAGACAAGTCAAATCTGAAAGCTTCTTCTTTCAAGTTTAGACTCTACAATGGCATCACCGAACTTCTGTATCTTAATGACCAAGCATATTCAATATGTTTTTGTTGTTGTCTTGTTTTGAAAAGTAATCTCTGACTCTCCGTAGCTAGGTATGACCTTGTGGTCTGATCTTCCTTCCCAAGTGTTGGGACTAGGCCTGCACTTTTGTGCACGTTAGGCAAGCACTCTCAAGTCGAGCTAAAGTGCCAGACTTCCAGCAACAATTTTTAAGGAAGCAGAAAAACTAAAGTTGTCACCAGAATTTATTGCTGAAATACTGTAAATTAAATGTAATTTTGTATTCAATAAATAAGTACATTTAAATATTTTAATTAAATTATTAAATATAGCATACCACTAAGTTCATCTTGGGCATTTTCCTTTAGGTCGCGGGCATCTGTAGGCGTCACCACAGCAACTCCATAACCTTCATTGTTATGTAGGATGTTATTTATCAGAGAAATTTTGGGACTACAACAATGCGTAAGTAAGCCCTGTGACATTGAAAACAGTTGTGTTAAGGAATTGTCATATTACGCAAGTTTCATCAATTCTCTACCGTTTTCCCACACTGCTCAAAAAAATGGAAGTCAAAAGCTATGTTAGCAAGTCGTAGCAGTGAGCTCAAAGTGTTGCTGTCATTCATGCAGATTTAAAGATGACAAAAGATTACTGGAAGATCCTGGAACTCACTCTGTAGAGCAGGCTGGCTCCCTAGTGCTCGGATTAAAGGTGTCATCCAACAACTACCCAGCTACCAGAAGATTTTTAATCACTATTAGTGGTCATAAAATATATGTAATATTTATACACGGCATGAGAAATAAACATAACTTTTTTAGGCAAAAATCATTGTAAATTTTAGAGAGAGAGGGAAAAAAAATGTTACCCACCTTAACGAGAATCCCTTCCTTGCAGTGATGGATCTCGTTGTCAGTCAGTGTACACTCAGTCTCAGGATATATTTCTATACCGGCCCCCTATAAAATATGAGGTACCAGCTTTAGAAAATCTAGAGTAGGGGCTATTGAGATGGCTGCTCTTCCAGAGTATACAGAGGGTTAGTTAGTTCCTTGCACCGGTATGGTGGCTCACGTAACACAAGCAATAAAAACCCAGAAACAGATATTGGGGTTCAAGCTGAAAAGATCAGAGAAGCAAAGCGATTTCTCACCTCTACCAATACTCAGATTGAAGTTGAAGGGGTGATGATGACATGCTCTGATTGCATCTCTAAACTGTACTGCTCTCTACCAGAATCCTAGACTGCTGCCTCTTCCATGTTGCTGGAGATACATTTGTCTAAAACTGACTGCTTCTCTTCCTTATCTACCTCTCTCCACCCAGCCATAATACTCATGTTTCCATTGCCCTGGTGCTATTATTAAAGGCATGGGATTCCCAAGTGCCACGATCACCTTTTTGATTCCATGTAGCCTATCTGAATATTTTAATATAAGATTGCCAGAAATACAACTCCAGTAAGTGTATAAACTCGTAGAAGTTAAATAACTCATTACCTAATGGCAAATGTCAATCAAATAAAATATTCATGAAACTAAATAAAAAGAGAAGAGAAACACAACAAATATTAGGAGACAGTAGAAAGTGTGGATTTGGTGCTCTATTTAGTTAACCCATACACATTTAAAGATAATCTGCATATCCACTTTCCAAACAAGAAACCAGGGACTATCATTGACCGATGTATGAGATCAAGCTGTGAAGATCATGCTCAGATTTTAAAAGAAGTCTCTCATCCTTTCTGCAACCATGTTAATTTGCACATTTTTTATTATGCTGATACTTCAAAGTTTGGAAGTAATATGACAGCTGTCATATTGGTCCCTACATTTTGGTATAGCATATTTTGAATTATAACAGAAAAACACATATAATGTGAAGGGCAGGCCAGGAGTAGCCTGGGTCCTCTGAAAAATCTCTTGGTGCCAAAGCTCAGTGAAACTTTCATTTTTAAGGCAAAACCACTAAGAAATACCAAAGTTAGATGAGGATTATCGTGACCTTGGACCTTTCATTCTTGACAAAGAATAGTACTTATTTTAGACATAACGTGCCAATTATTTCAGTTAATACATCTGGACAATTGTCAAGGCCAGTGAAATTGTATATGTATTTCCAAGGCTGACTGGGCTGAGAACTCTCAGAACAAAACAAGATGGCGTTATCATACTCATCTCATTTTAATTGTCTTTTATAGTATTTTCAACATCCAGGCTCCATTTCTGCTTGTTTGTTTGTTGTTTGTTTGTTTGGTTCGAGAAATCATTCAAATTTATATCAACATTGAACTTGATTTTGTTGGTTGGTTAAACCAGAGATCAGTCCAGGAACTTGGTCCAGCTCAGTCCGCCCATCCGCTAGGTGGTGGTGTAGCACTGTCAGGGTAGTTGCAGGAAGCCTAAGAGGCTCCTCTGTGGAATGATTGGGTCATAGCGTCTGGTGCGCAGCCGCCGCTCGAGCCCGCGTACTTTTGAAATGTCTGGAGAACTGCTGCAAGGTGCAGTACTTCTGGAGCCTGGAGTTATGGTTCCTGCGAGCCCCACCTCGGCGGCCCAGGAGGATCCCGAGTCCCGGCAGGAAGGTGAGCACGTCAGCTGTCCTGGGAGGGCTGTGGGAACCTGCACCCACTCACGACTCTGACTCAGGAGGTACTGTTGCCACCTTAGGCTCTCCGTCCTGTCCTCTTGAGTCAGCTTCGGGAGAGTAGAGGGAGTGGGATCTGGCCAGGAATCCCGCGAATCGAAAGAACACAGGGAGCTTTGTACTCATTTGTGTGTTGAGCCAAGAATTTTTTTTTTTTCTTTTTCTTTAACCTGCAACTAAGTGATCATGAGCTACGTTCTCACTTTTAGAAAACAAGCTTAACTCTGCTGTAAATATCTGTCCCATGCACTGAGGACAGATGATGCCCACAGTCTGCACAGTTGGTTTGGAGTAGAATCCAGTAATAGAAGTGAGCCAGTCCTTCTAACCCTCAAGTTCTTTGTATTTGGCCATGGAAATCCTATTCCCAATTTAATTTTTATTTGCCAGCTTAGGTTGTTTCATATGCTAGGGAAGTACTCTACCACTGAGCTACTTCCCAGTTACTGTTTTGTTTTGTTTTAAGGCAGGGGTTTCTACACAGCCTAGGCTGACCTGAAACTCACTGTGTAGACCAGGCCAGCCTGGAACTCGGACTTCCACCTGCCTCTTGCTTTCCAAGTACTGGCTGGGGTTAAAGGTCTGAAACACCATGCCGGACCCTGTTAATTTCTCCCCTTCTTCGTTAATTTCTTAAAGCTAGTTTATATTAACATGTTCAGGTACAACTTGTAATGGAATCCCTTCTGTTAAGGTGAGAAAACATAGGTGTGGCTTAATTCTGCTACTAACCTGCCTTATGAAAAGCCAAAGTTATTTTTGTACAGTTTACCCCCTTAGAAAACAATCAGTAGTTCTGATGTTAAAAAAAAAAAAAAAAATGCAATGCTATGGAAAGGGTTAACTTTAAAGTGCTGTGAGGGAACTAAATTTTTATGCTAGCATATATGGACAAGTTGTGCTTACAAGCCGTGGGGGATGGAACCTACCAAAGATCCCAGTACTTGAGTGTTAGGAGCAAGAGTGACAGGGAAAAGGGTCATCCTTGTGAGACCTTTGCCAAAGGAGTTGTAGTGACCAGCACAAAAAGAACTTAAGGAAGCTACGTAGGGTAATGGAAATCAGCCTTCGTGTGGTAATTATTTCTTAATAGATAAATATAAACAAGAATGTCTCCATTTGACAAGTTTATTGTATTTTTTTTTTGGAAAAAAATGAAATTCTTACATCAAGGACAAATACTTGGCTCGTGTTTACATGTAAACTGTTCTTTCATGTCTATCTCCTAGGATAAAAACATGACAATGGTTTCTGTGGCAGTGTCTTCAGTAGTTACTCAGGCATTTCTGTAGTAGCCATTGGATCAGTTCAAATCACTGCATTGCTGTGAAAGCATGCAATTTGGATGTGTGTACAGTGATGATGGCCATGTGAATGAGGACTACTGGAAAGAAGCTATGTGTGCAAAGGCATATTTAACTTATATGTGTAAAAGTGTATTTAAAGCATGGGTACAAAAGCTGGATGACTTCAGTGATGTGGAGAAGTTGTGGGCCCTAATTGTAGTTTATCTTGGGCTACTTTAAATAATCACTCGTTGCCCACCTCTGTCAGATCTAATATCCCATGGTTAACAGATAAAGTCAGACCTAACATCCTATGACTAGCAGGCGCAGCTAAACAGTATTTTGAACGCATTAATGTAACACACCCTAATTTCTACCAATTAAAGGGCTAAGAATGTTATCAGAATGTGATGTTTATAGCTGAGAGTTCTCTGCTTGCCTTTAACTTGCCTCTGGTTTCTACCAGTATTTGAAAAAAAAAAAAAATGTCTTGGTTTATGACTTCTTTTGTTGTTGTTGTTGTTGTTGTTGTTAGCAAAACTGCTTCAACGTTGAAATATAGAATTTGGGGTAACCTAAATCTTCCTGGATCATGGTCACTATGCTGGCCAATGTTATGTCAAATTTACACAAGCTAGAATTATGTGAAAAGACTGATCCTCATTTGAGAAAATCCCTCCATAAGCTCCATCGGTATGACATTTTCTTGATTAGTGTTTGATGGGGGAGAGCCCAGCCCATTGTGGATAGTGCTATTCCTGGGCTGGCTGTCCTGGGTTTCCTAAGAAAACAGGCCAAAGAAGTTATTATGATGATCATGCCAGTAAGCATGTTGATGGCCTCTGCATCAACTCCTGCCTCCAGGTTTCTGTTCTGCTTGAGTTCTTTCCCAGGCTGCTTCTGATGATGAACTGTTCTAAGGAACTGTGAGTGAAATAAACCCTTCCCGCTCCGAGTAGCTTTTGGTCATACTGTTTCATCACAGCAATAATCACCCCCAAAGACAGTACTCATATTTGGCTCCAGAATAAACTCTTACCCCTTCTCAAGTGATAACTATGTTTCTGTGTTGATAGGACCATTTCTGTTTTTGTTTCTCCCTCCCCCTTTGGCTGTCAGATCACCCTAACTGTTGGATAGTGTGCACAGAAAAGTGTCATTTTCACAGGTAGAAAAATTATACTCTGATCTCATGTCTTTTGGGGAACAATGTTTAGCTTCTTCTATGTGAGCTTTTAAATCTGCATTTGGAGTTGAACTCAACATGGCAGCTATAGTGCCTGCATTGGAGGACTTGTCTTTAAATGAAATTGTCCATTTCACTTGCTAATAGAAATTTAAGTTCTGACTTTATTTTGAGGTCTAGTTCATGGTTTACATCATGTGCCCATGAACTTTCCCAGTAATTCATGTTTTCTATATGGTTTTAATAAAGTGCATAACAAAGATAAGGTATTCTTCCAATTAAGATCAGTCATTGTAGAGATGGTCTAGCAGGCCCTAGAGTCTTTGAAATTTAACTTATTCCCATAACTCTCCAAATTCCAAATGGTTAAGGGCACTGAATTAGTCATTCTCTCTCTCTCTCTCTCTCTTTCTCTCTTTCTTTCTTTCTTTTTTTGATTGATTTAGTGATGCTGTGTTTTTATCTCAGGTGGTTTTGTTGGTTTTTTTTTCTTCTTATTTTCTTTTCTTATTTTTGTTTTATTTTGGTTTTTGTTTGTTTTTTCCAAGACAGGGTTTCTCTGTAGCTTTGGAGTCTGTTCTGGAACTCAGACCAGGCTGGTCTTGAACTCAGAGATCCGCCTGACTCTGCTTCCCAAGTACTGGGATAAACAGCCTGTGCCACCACCACCCGGCTCTCATGTGTTTTTTATCGTCTTACAGCAGAAACACTGTAGATTACCAAGTTTGTTTGTTTTTGTTTTTTGTTTGTTTGTTTGTTTCTGTAATGTATGTAGAAATTCACTGTTTATAGTTTGTGGAAAACATGTTGAAAGCATGTTCATGTTGTTCCCCTTGCTCCATATCTAAATCCTCATGAGATATGGAGCAAGGGGAGCTGTGTTTCCCTTGCTACCATCTATTCCAAGAATCTGGCGAAGGACTAGAGATTGAAATAAAGACAAGACAGCGGGTCCTTCGTTCAATGGTAATGTAGAAATGCCGAATACCGTTTATTGAGGGGAAAGAACGGACTTAAATACTGACTTACAGCAAAGTGGAAAAATTACAGGAATTTTAGGCTTAGCTCCTCCCTACAAGGTGTGTGTTTTCACCAGGTGTGTTATCAAAACAGGAAGAGTACCAACAACAGCCTTGGGGCAAGGAGTTCCAGCCACCAGCTTCAGGCTTGCTCAAGGTGCCTCAGGGGTCCATGCAGGGGCCCTCAGGGAACAATCCTCCATTATTGGTGGGAGTGCACATTCATACAACCACTATGGAAGTCAATATGGCTTTTTCTCAGATATATGACTATGGGAACCATTGTCATTCAAACCCTCCTGTGACCCTTGGGTATACATTAGTCAATAATCCTAGTGGCCTCACAGACAAGAAACTGGAAAGGAGAAAACAGAGGAAATAAAGGAAGGAAAGGGGAGAAAAACTAGTAAAAATTTCACCCACCTTCCCTGAGACCTCAGGAAAGCACTCTGCCAAGTCTTAAGAGCTACCACTAGCATTATTTATTTAGTAATCACTTTGTCCACTTTGCCTACAAAAAAAAAAATAATAAAAATCTTATTACATAGAATTAGTGTCTTATCATAGCTTATGAAAACTAATGACACATAGCTTATGTCTAAGGTGGTTTACATTTTCTACTTCTTGCCTTACACAGAGTTACTGGAATTAGAAATCTACCTCGTTGTCTTAATCAAGGAAACCTTAAGAATCTCATTCTATATGTTGAGGGGCCACTAATAGTCTCATAGTGTAGAAAAATAGAAGTCTCCACACTCGTATGGAGAAGGAATGTAGGAATGCTGTTCCTTTCCATTACTATTTTGTAGAAATTAATGTAAAATTTTCTCAGGGATATATGTGTGCTTGTGTGGCTTCATGCATACCATGGACGTGCAACAGCCTTCACAGGCCAGAAGAGGGCATTTGATTTCCTGTGAGCTGCCACACAGGTGCTAGGGATTGAACTCTGGTTCTCTGCAAGAATAGTCCATGTTTTTAACCGCTGGGCCTAGAGAGAGTACTGTTTTTTCAGTGGGTGACTTAGAATTGCCTGTAACTCCAGGTGCAGGGAGTTCTAATGCCTCTGGCCATATGTACTCATGTATACATATCCCCACACAGGCTTAGACTCTTACAAATACTTAAAAATTTTTGGATATCATAACTATTACCTTTGAAAGAGAACTTGTGTGGCTTCCAGAATCATCACAGGTAGTAACAAAAATATCTGAATGTTTCTAACTGGTTGTTGTTTGAAGTAAAATTTAGATTTTAAGATGTTTAAGCTTTAATAACTAGTGACATTACTGATAATGGGAGGTTAAGTAGGGCATTCGTCTTCAGAATCCTTATTTTTATTTTGTTTGGATTATCGGAAGACTATATAATAACTAGATAGTTGAGTTTGTCGTATTATTTATTATATTGTTTTAGATTTATTCCAGGATGCAGATCCGTGCAATGATCCAAGTTGTCATACCTCGCCAGGTGCTACTGTAAACACTCTTGTGCCAGAAGGAAAAATTTTTCCAAAGATTATCCAAACAAATGAACTTTTGTTTTATGAGAGATTCAGAGCCTATCAAGATTACATTTTAGGTGAGAAAGTTCTTTTATTTTTTAATATTTTTTTAACTATAATTTATTTTTTTACTTTTATTTTATATATCGATCCCAATTCCCTCTCCTTCCCTCCCTCTCTCGCTTTCTCCTACCCTCTCATGTCCTGCCTACCACCATCCCCTCTCACCCTACCCCATCCCCACTCCACATGTAAGGTGATACCCTCCAGTAGGGGTCATCTAAAATCAGAAAAGTCATTTGGAGTAGGGACTAGGCCATCTCTCCTTCCTGTCTCTAGGTTAAGGGAGTATCCCTCCATGGGGGATGTGCCCGCAAAGTCCTTTTGTGCACCAGGAATACATCCTGGCTCCACTGTTTGAGGTGCCTTAGACTGCCCAGGCCTTCTCTCTGAGACCCATGTTCAGGGGGGGTCTTTTCACAGTTTTATTTTGTAAGTAGATTGTCCTCGGTTTGTCATTTTTGTGAGAAAATGGACTCAGGTCAATCTATTAACTTCTTTTCATTTATACATTTCCAATTCTTAATTTGTAGCTGACTGTAAGGCATCTGAGGTAAAGGAATTCATAGCCAGCTTTTTGGAAAAGGTCCTTGAGCCATCTGGATGGTGGGCAGTCTGGCACACTGATGTGTTTGAGGTGCTTGTTGAGGTAAGTTGAATTATCTTATGGAAACATTTACCAAGCTTTTCTCTGTGTTTCTGACTTTGTCCTCCAGCTCCTGAATTGAATTAATCGGATTGTTGTTTTTAATCCTCCTTGGAATTGCTGGACATTTTTAAGGTTATATGATGGTTTTCATAATACACAGCATCCTCATACATGTGTGACATACTTTGTTCTCATTTCTTGTCCTCCCCACAAAGCCCTTTTACATGATTCCCTCCCTCCCAAGTTAGTTTTCAGCTCCCGTTTTCTGTTCATTTTATTCCTTTATCCTCTCCATTTTATACCCCATTAACATCTTTTCCTCCCTTTTCATGATCTCTTTTCTTGTTTCTTTGTTACAAAGTCATATATTATCTATTCATTGTGTGTGTGCGCACACGTATGCATGTATACATGTGGAAGTCAGAGCAGTTTGTGGAAATCAGTTTTATCCTTCCACCTTGCAGATTCGGGGCATTGAACTCAGGCAGTCAGCGTGGAAGCAAGCACCTTTATCTGCTGAGCCTTGCCAATCTCTCTGTGTTCTTTCACAAATGTATAAATGCATACGTATACCAGTGAACTTTTGACATCGTCATCTGACATTTTACATATTTTAGTGTCTGAATTTAGTAATTGAAAAGTTTGTGTTATTTTGGAGGCATCCCGATACAATTTTTCCCCACTTGCTTGTGTATTTTGTGATGAAATTTGTACACCTGTTGGTTTAGATAAATGTTCTGGTTTTACTTGGAGATCTTACATGGACAGCTTCCTCTTGAGGTTTTAGTTTCCACTGCCAATCAGTGAGAACAGTTATGCTAGTTCAACACTGACCTTAGAAGATATAGAAATATACTTAAAGTTCACTAATGCATCATGGAGAATGTGCTTTGAAGTTAAAAATTATTTAGAATAAATCTGTATATTGCTAAGTTAATGAGATAAGGAGAGAGGCTGCAAAAAGAAGAAACTAATACAAGGGAAGCAAGGTTAAATAAACGAAAAAAAAAAGAAAGCTTGAAGTGTTAAGAGGGGAGAAGAAAAAAGAGCAAAAGATTAAAAACCAACAAAGGGGGGTGGGTTCCCTCCCAGGAATAAGAAAATTCAAGATTATGTGAATACATGAAGAGATTACCCACTAATGAAGAGTTCACAAACAGAATTAGCTGAAAGTCCAAAGGGGAGAAATAAAACCATCTTTAAAACCACAGGTGGGAAGGCATAGGCCATACTCTAAATGATTTTGATGATCCCTCCTGAAAGGCCTCTCCCTCCCTGTGTAGTGTGTAGGGAATGGGATGGGAGGAGGAGGGGGCAGTGGGGGATGGGAGGGAGAGGGAACTGGGATTGATATGTAAAATAAGAAAAAAAAATTAAAAATACAATGAAATTTTGTACTAAAGACAGAAAGCAGAGGTACAGCAAAATAAATATAAGGGGCAATAATAATAATAATAATAATAATAGTAGTAGTAGTAATGGTAGTAGTAGTAGTAGTAATAGTAGGAGTAGTAATGTTAAAATGTTTGAACAACTCCTTTCTGGGTCCTTGAAAATTAGAAACTGTCATATGCACAGGATGGGAGAGGTAGAAAGTGACTGGACTAGGTTATAAATCGTATTTTTTATATGTTATAGTTTTGATTCTGGGTATTAAAATGAGTAACATTATTTTGAATTTCAGGTTACAAACGTGAACTTTTCAGCCTTGAAGGCAGTAGTGAGACTTGCAGAGCCATGTGTTCATGAATCTAAGTTTAACCTTTTTACCTTGGAGAATGTGAAGGAGTTTTTGGACCTGGAGGAGTCTCAGCTGCCTCTACAGGAGTTATGGGTGGTGTCTGATGACTCACAGGAATCTCACCAGACGGCACTTGCAATTGAGCATGTCAGGTAGAAAGGGATGTTGATAAATGTATCCTTGTGGTCAAAACTGTAAATTAAGTGAAATAATTCCAGTCCTTTTCTGTTGTGTAAGTCCTTGTAAACCCTAGGAAAGGTCTTTACCTTTGCACATCTATACCCTAGGAAAATCTTAAAATTTCATCTTGTCATCACTTCCAACCCATTGAAAAGAATATGGAATTCTTCTTTATCATTCAAATTCTTCAAGTGTTAACTAAATATGAAGGAGCCTTACTTTGGTTTTCATGGATTTAGAAACTCTTTTGTAGGGAGTATTTCTCTGTCCCCCCAGCTAGCTTCCAAATAAACAATACAGAGACTTTTAATTAGGAAAGCTCTGCTGATAGCTTAAGCTTGATTGAAACTAGCTCTTATAACTTAAAAGTACTTATTTCTATTCATTTGTGCTGCCACATGGCTCATGACTTAGCTCATTTCCTACATGTCCTGCTTTCTCTACATCTGGCTTGTGATTCTGCCTTCTTCCCAGTGTTCTCTTTGCCCAGAAAATCCTGACTCGTTATTGACCATTTAGTTTTTTATTAAACCAGTTAGTTACATATCTTCACACAGTGTAAAGGACTATTCCACAACAGTGTTTCAAGTCATGAATGGTAAGACTTGTGGTTGGTACATTTTGAATGTAACAGGACAGAAAAAAAGATGATAATGTTGCTTTTAGCTGCTTGAAGTGGATTTATATTATGAATATCTGTAATTGGACACTAAAATCTGAGTCTAAATTGCTGAGTAAAAAAGAAAAGTATTAGTAATACAAACATTTATTTTCAAATTCTATACAGTCTCTGTGCAGTCAGCCTTGCTAGTAAACTTGTTCTTTGCTTTGTATTTGCCTGTTTAAGGTGGAGAGTAAAAATAACTAACACTTTCCTATGTCAATATAATGGGATCTGGTGTATACACTCAATCTTTACTAGTAAGCCTAGTATTTATTTTTCACAAATAAAATTCCAAAGAAGCATACATTTGAAAAGATACTAAGAGTAATAAAATCAGGGCTGGAGAAATGGCTCAGCTGTTAAAGGCTAGGCTCACAACCGGAAATAATAATAATAATAACATTAGATGCATATCCATCTAGGAACTGGAAGATTAGGTAATGTGATATCAGTCATACTGTTTGGTGTTACATAGTCTAAAAAGTACTGATTTTGCTGAGTCCTCCCTAATACCCAGTATCACTATGCACAGATTGCCCTGACCAAAAAAAAAAAAAAAAAAAAAAAAAAAAAGATAAGCACCATGGTGTACACACACACACACACACACACACACACACACACACACGCACGCACGCTCGCACGCTCGCACACAAACACACACCACGACTCCATGGTTGTTTCTTGGAAAAGTGACATGGAGGTTAACTAGGCAAGGAAGACAGGTGCAGGATGTCAGTGAGATTGAGATGTTGAAAGGCCAGTACAATCAGAGCACAGTCCTAGGAGATGCCAGAGTGGATATTCTTGTAGGCCAGAAAGTGCAGAGCTCTTTGTCAATGAGTTAATTCATTCTATAAAAGAAACAGAACACTTTAAGAGTATTGATTATTTGGAAATTTGATCAGCTTTGTGTTTTAAAAAGTTCATTTGGGCTTCTTTTTTATAAAACAAAAGCAGGGGGATGGAATAGGGAGGTCAGTAAACCAAGCATGAGTGCTTGTACTAGAAAGCAAACATTTAGTTAGACGGGATAGTAACTGAGGAGTAGAGCAGCTGGAACTCAAGCATCTAGGAAGGTGATGTATGAGTCCTTTGGGAAGCTGAGACTCCTTCTAGGAGCTTTCTGCTTTGAAAGAGTAAACTCTGTAAATTTGGAGCATAGGCTGCAGGTAGTAGGGGAAAATGTATAGCTCAATAAAAGATGGCAAAAAGAAAAAAAACATGCATAGTGAGTCTTACATAAGTACCTGATACTGTGTTGGTATAGATAATTGAGCTAGATATGAAATTTATTTACCAGGTGGAAAAGCGGAAGGCATTTGACCAACATACTACAAGTGAATTTGAAAGAGCATATAAAATTGGGAGTTTACATGGAAGGGATTTAAAGTTTGCAGAAGCGCTTTAAAAATACGTGCTAAAAATGAGTACATAGTTTATCTGAGATTGGTGTAAAAACTAATCAAGTATGAACATGATATAGAAGAGAAGGGGTGTAAGTGAGTTGGTAGAAATGGGAAAAAATTACCTGTGAATTGATAAATTTTGAAGCTGCTATTCATATTGTCTGTGATTTCTTTTATTATATGTTTGGAAATTTTTCCATAGTATGTTAATGTCTTGGAAGCTTTAAAGAAAATACAGATGTTTCTCTTCCCTCTGAGAATCTGATTTATTGGTTTTGATTAAGTTTTTTTTTGTTGTTGTTGTTGTTGTTGTTGTTGTTTTTGTTGAGATGGACTCACTATATAACCCTTGCTGACCTGGAACTTAATATGTAGACCATACTGACCTCAGATTCACAGAGACCTACTTGTTTCTGCCTGCCAAGGACTGAGACTAAAAGTATATACCACCACCCAAGTAGGAAATAAAAGTCTTGGCAGTATACCAGGGGACTGTAATGTGTAGCCATGGTTGGGATCTAATGCTCTCTCTATATATGAAGTCCCTGCATCATCTCATTCACTGCTTTAATTAAAAACAGTAAGTCTTAGATTAATATCTGTCTGTTATATCTTTATCCCTTGTCCCCGGAAGAGGGAAAGGCTACATTGATCTGCCCACTAGACATCAATCCTTTGGCAAAGTCAGCATCTCACCTGGAATAATACATTTAAAACAACATTTAAACCCCAGTTTCTTTACTGCCTAAACAAATGACACTGCCATCAGTAAATAGTTGTTATACAATGGAAATCTTGCCAGGGCTGCTGGTGACACACACCTGTAGAGGCAGAATTAGGGGTTCAAAGCCAGCTGGGTCTACAGATTATAATTTTATCTCAAAAAAACTAGACAGACCAAAAACAAACAAACAAACAAACAAACAAAAAACAACAATAACAAAAAAACCCACCCCACCCCCTTGAAAAAACAAGAACGAATCACTTTAACAACAGCATTACAATATTGTAGATAAACTTACTGACTTAAGGGTCTTTATTTTATGACTTACCAGCTGTAGCAAATACCCCATATTGACTTATCTTAGAAAATATTGTGTACTTGATTTGTTACTTGGTAGGACTTCTTTGATTTCCTTTTTATCTTTTACCTCTCCAGAATTCCAGCTCTTAAAACATAAAATCCTTTCTGATCTATAAAACTAAAGTTTTATATCCTATTGTTAAGACACAATACCCCAACAAAAACAACCAAAGAAAGGGTTTCTTTTATCTTACTGCTCCAGAGAGGAACCTAGACCATCATAATAAGCAAGGTAGCAGCAGTATGATGCCATCCCCAAAACTTGAATAGGTAGAATGGAAGCAGAGAAATGACTGCTAGTACAGCCATGATAAAACCTTATAAAGCCTTGTGCCCAGTATCACTTTCATCAAGACTCCATCCCCTAAACATTTCTGAACCTTCCGAAACATTGCTACGTGCTGGAGACCAAGTGTTCACCCACATGAGCCTATGGGGAACATATCATATTCAAATCACATTACCCACCTTTTGAGCCAGTAGTTGAATTTGATTGATATTAAGCTTAAGTTTCTTTGCAGGTTTTTCTACAAAAACATTTGGAGAAGTTGGGATGAAGAAGAGGAGGATGAGTATGATTATTTTGTCCGATGTGTTGAACCTCGACTGAGATTGTAAGTATTTATTACTGATGTGGTAGGTATACAGGAGCTTCTCATGTACAAGTAGTGCGATCATGACAATTTATTAAATAAACCTTGTAGGGGAAAACACACAACCTGCAGAGAGAGAGAGAGAGAGAGAGAGAGAGAGAGAGAGAGAGAGAGAGAACACTTCTGTTTTGTTTTGAGATAGACTCTATAGACCATCTTGGCTTTGAACTTGTGATTGTCCTACCTCATTCTCACTAGTATTGTGGTAATAGGCCTGTGTGCCACTATGCCTGGCTCTACTTAAGAACTAAATTTAACTTAAAAGTAGAATTTTGAGAATATCTAGGTTAAAAACTTGTAAATCTGAATTGTTGGAATCCCAACCAACCCAGGGCATCCTCAGAGATCCCAATGAAAAAGAAAGGGGAATAGAGACTCTAGTTGTGTGTCCTTACTTGAGGCAAACTTGACAAGATCCCAGTGTGGTGCTGATTCCAGAGGTTTGAAAGAGTTACTTTTTGCTGCTGGAATCCTGGCTTTCCCTTCTTAAGCAATGTGGTTATCAGTCCTAAGGTATAAGGACTCCTCTGTTTTCTTTGCCAACATCTTATTTAACATTCTGCTGTCCTTGGCCAATTGGCCCCTTGCAAGCAGTATAGAAGATGCTCTACTTGTTAATAAACGTGCTTGTAATAAGTCATCAATTTATGAAAGTCCTCCTAACCCCAACGATTTGTTCTTTTTTTTTTTTTTTTTTTTTTTTTTTTTTTTTTTTTGTATTTCTCATTCCTCCCCATCCCCCCTTGACACCTATATTTTTTGGACCCTTATTCTTGTATATTCCGTTCCCTGAATAATATTCAACTGAGATAGTACCTTAAGAATCAATCCTCAGTATTGTTGAGAGACTGAATATTAACCAGTTTCTTGAGTTCTTTGTATATTTTGGAGATCAGCCCTTTGTTGGATATAGGATTGGCCAAAATCTTTTCCCAGTCTGTGGGCTGCTGTTTCTTCTTGTCCACTGTTTCCTTTGCCGTACAGAAGCTTCTAAGTTTGAAGAGGTCCCATTTATTAATTGTTTCTCTCAGTGTCTGTGCCCCTGGAGTTATGTTCAGGAAGCGGTCTCCTATACCAATTTATTCAAGGGTACCTCCTACTTTCTCTTCTAAGAGGTTCAATGTGGCTGGATTGATGTTGAGGTCTTTGATCCATTTGGACTTGAGTTTTGTACATGGCAACAGACATGGGTCTATCTGCAGTCTTCTACACACCCTCATCCAAGTGTGCCAGCATCATTTGTTGAAGATGCTGTCTTTGCCCCATTGTACAATTTTAGCTGTTTCGTCGAAAATCAGGTGTTCATGGGTGTGTGGGTTAATATCAGGATTTTCAATTTGATTCCATTGGTCTACCTGTCTATTTTTATGCCAATACGAGGGTGTTTTCAGAACTATAGCTCTGTAGTATAGCTTAAAGTCAGGGAAGGTGATGCCTCCTGAAGTTCTTTTATTGTATAGGGTTGTTTTGGCTATCCTGGGTTTTTTGTTTTTCCTTATAACTTAATAGTGTATTGCTCTTGACTCTTCTAGCTTTCAGAGATTCCATTGAGAAATCAGTTGTTATTCTGGTGGGCTTTCCTTTGTATATAACTTGTGTCTTCTTCCTTCTACCTTTTAAATATTTTTCATCTTTGTCTTGTATAGTGTTTTGGCTATGACATGATGTTTAGTGTTTAATTTTCCTGTTTTGAGTAATTTGTGTCTTTTTTGTTCTTCTTATCACTGAATATCTTTCCTTAGCTTGGGGAACTTTCCTTCTGTGATGTGAAAGATCTGGTCTATGATATTGCCTTGGAATTCTTCCCTCTCTTCAGTGCCTGTAATTTCAAGATTTAATGGTATCCCACATTCGTGTTTTTTTTTTTTTTTTTTTTTTTTTTTTTTTTTTTTTGCAGGGGTGGGGGATATGACTGGTATGTAAATCTGTCCCTCTTTAGATTGAGGCAATGCCAGACATGCATTCCTAGAACAAGGCCAGATGTAACAGGTAACAGGCAGGTCGTCTGTTTAATTGAACTAGGAAAAGGTAGTTCCTAAACTACATGTCTATAGCTAGTATAAGAAAGGTTTACAAATGTTGAGGGTTCACGAACACAGATCTATGATTAGGATTTTGGATTTGCAGATGACAGGGGCATGAAGGAAAATTAAAGAAGGGTATGGGATGGAAATAAGAGACTTACTCAGCAAAGATGGCTCACTCCCAGGCCATCAGATGCAGATCAAAGTTTGTAAGTTTGCAGATGGCTGATGGGTAGTGGGAAGAATAGAAAGGTCAAAAGTGACACTGAAATGGTGGCTTTCAGACTAAGAGAGTGCTAACAATAATGGTAAAATAAGCTAAAGTCTCGGGGGACTAAATCATATCTTAATAATTGGAAAATGTTCTAGAAAAGAGAATTCATTTTCAATTTGATTTTACACTTTCAGGTATTACGATATACTTGAAGATCGAGTTCCCTCAGGACTTGTTGATGACTACCACGATCTTTTGTCTCAATGTGAACAGAGTTACACCAAATTTTTAAATCTGAGAAGTATTTTGACGAATTCTAATTCTAATACTGCACAGGCAAAGTTCATGGTGGAAGGGATAAATTTGTTTTCAGATATTGAATACTTGAAACGGAAGTTAAAACTCATTGAGAACCCTTTGTTGAGGTATGTGTTCTCATTATTCTTAATTATTTAGCATATCTTACTAGCTATCTTAGTGAGAACTGATGAGTTTTCGTTTTTTTTTTTTTTAAAGATATCTTTTCGGTTATCCTAAGAACACTGTCATCAAAGCCAAGGGCACTCGTCAAAATGGCCAGAAGGTTACCCATGTGGTTTCCTCCACCATGAAGACAGGTCTACTACGGTCTCTGTTTAGGGACAGATTTTGTGAGGAGTCTTGCAAAGAAGAAGAAACAGAAATTCAGGTAAAAGTAATTATTATTCTAAGTGACTGCTTTTGATTAACTCCAAATTTTCATCAATTCTACAAGGTGTTTGTAGGAAGTTTCTGGAGTTAGTTTTCTGTGAGATCCAATTAGTAAGAGCACTGTTGTTCTCTTTAAGTGAACGCAATGCACAAGCACACACTGGGCTAAGTGCACTATTAAAAAGATGATTGATTTTTACATGGCACATGAAGGCGATTAAAGTAATACCTAAGTGGCTGTGGGGGGGGATGTATATTTATATAATATGTTGTTTTCTAGTTCCATAGTGATGTGTTGTCTGCTATAAATGCCTGCCATGAGGGTGACACTGTTATTATCTGTCCTGGCCATTATGTGGTTCACGGTACCTGCTCCATAGTTGACTCTATTGAATTGGAAGGTGAGTATGGAGTATCGTAACCAAACTTTCATTCATAATAAGTAAACAGTAAGTTAGCGATCTTGATTAACTCCATGATTCAACCCATCTGATTGCAAGTGAGGTGCATTGACACCTTAAGGATATTTACATTGTATCAGAAATTAACCCAGTGTCTGAACAGTTTGAATCATAGGTGTTTGTAGCAGTATGTTGGTAAGATTTTTATAGATACACTATTAGGAACAAGTATAGGTTCCAGCAGATAAATCTATTTCTAGAACAAAATGTGTGTGTGTGTGTGTGAGAATTTATTTGTTATTTATCTTACAATGTAGCAGGCTTCCTTCATACATGTTCAGTTTCAGTGTACCCATGCTACAACCCCTGCCTCTCTTATCTCCTTGCTTCCCTACCCCCGTTTTAACCTTTTGATCCCCAGTGTTCCCCTTTTACTTACATATCACCTGTGTTTGATTATTTCTCACATCCCTCCCTTTGTGACATGTACATACATACATGCATCCCTTCTCATCTAAATACAAATACATAAAAAATTAGAAACTAGGGTACACATATAAGAGAGAAAATGAGGTGTTTATCTTTCTGAATCTGGATTCCCTCGCTTAATATTTCTACTTCCATTCACCTGTTTGTTTTATAATTTCATATTTTCTTTTTTAAAACTGCTTTGTATATATGTACCACAATATGTATATTGTGTCTACGTACCACAATTTCATTATCCACTATCATTTGATGGATATGTTATCTGTTTTTTTTTAACATGAATGGAATAGCAATAAATATGGATAAACAAACATCTCTTTAGTTTGAAAATTTCTTTGAGTGTGTGTCCAGGAGTGGTATAGCAGGGTCATATGTTAGTTGTATTTTAAGCATCTTGAGGAACTTAACTGATTTCCATAGTCCATATTACATTTCCACTAATAATGAATAAGAATTTTTCTTGCAGCCAGGTGGTGGTGGCACACTTAATGCCAGCACTCAGGAGGCAGAAGCAGACAGATCTCTGTGAGTTCAAGGACAGCCTGGTACTACAAAGGTACAAAGCTACACAGAGGACAAAAAAATTTTTTTTTCTTTTTTCCTTTCTGTACATCTTCACCAGCATTTGTCAATCATTTTCTTAATGATGATCATTCTGACTATGGTGAGATTTAATTTGCATTTCCCTAATAGCTACGAATGTGAAATAGGTTAAAGCTAAATATTTATTGGCCATTTGCACTTCTTCTTTGAGCATTCTCTATTCAGTTCCATGGCCTCCTTTTTCACTGACTTGCTTGTTTTGTTTTAATACTTGAGGGATTTTTTTTTTTTTTTTTGGGTGGGGAAGTGTGGGCAGGGGTTCGAATCAGGGTTTCTCTGTTTTGCTTTGGAGCCTGTCCTAGAACTAGCTCTATAGAACAGGCTGGCCTTGAACTCACAGAAATCAGCCCTCCTCTTTTGAATGTATAGCTGGAAAATATTTTGTACCTTTTTAAAGGGTACATTTTACCTCAATTAATCAGACCCTTTTTCTGAAACTTTTTAATTTCATGATGGCAAAGTTATTGTTTGTTGGTCTTATTTCCTTGAATACATGGAATCCTTACCTATGAACACTTCTTGAAGTATTTTTCTGTTATTCCTCTAACACTTTCAGAGTTTTAGGCCTTATGTTTAGACATTTAATTTATTTAGGATTTCTCCCCCCCCCATCCAGGATAAGGGGCAGGCATGTAGTTTCATTTTTCTACACGCATATATATCTTTTTCTAAAAAAGCACACTGTTAAAGGAACTGCCTTTTCTACAATGGATATTTTGGGCACCTTTATTAAAAATCAACTGGTTGTAGCTGCATGGATTTATATCTGGATTTCATTCGTCAGTAACACGCTATTTTTTGATAGATCAATATGACCTCCAGCTTGCTGAGATCCTCCTGCCTCTGCCTCCCAAGTGCTGGAATCAAAGGTGTGTACCACCACTGCCTGGCTAATTTAAATTCTTTTTAAGTTTTTTTTTCCTTTATAAAGTACTGTTTCTGTATAGTTTTTTTCATGCTTCCTTAGTTTTTTTTTCTCCTTTCCCCATCTTCACCATACTCCCCATAGCCCTGCCCAAGCCTAGTCCTTCAGTTTCATGTTCCTTGTTTACTACCTCCTCCCTTAGTGCTTCTTGTGTCCATGTCCATGGCCTCCTTCTTGCCTCTCTAGAGAATTACATTGTAAGTAAAAAAAACAAAACAAAAAAATCTGAATTTTGAAACTACGTAGACAAGAAAGAAAATATGGGTTTCTCTTTCTGGGCCTAGGTTGCTTGGTTTAATACTTACCAATTCCATTAATTTTCCTGCAGGTTTTGTACATTCATCCCCTTATGGCTGTATGAAATTCCATTGTGCATATCTGCTTGATTTTCATTGTCCATTCATTGGTTGTTAGACATTTAGATCATCTTAATCTTTCCGTATGTAGACAATCCTCTTCACTTAAGTGTTTTAATCTCTTTCTTAGGATATGGTTTACCAGATGATATTGTCATAGAAAAGAAGGGCAAAGGAGATACTTTTTTGGATTGCACGGGTATGGAAGTTAAAATTTCAAGCATAAAATTTATTCAGCATGATTCTGTGGAAGGAATCTTAAGTAAGTATCTGGTGTATTATTTGTTTGAGAGAAAAGTTGACTTTTCTTGGGAGATGCAGTTTAATACCACTTGAATATATGGATGGCTGGTAAACACTGGTGCAACACATTTATGAGCCCTCATAGTGAAAAATTACTCAGCTAATTCTTGAAAGCTTGTTTCTTTTCAATTAGTCTTTTGTTGTGGTGGTTTGGTTTGGTTTTTGAGACGGGCTATCTATCACTCTGAACCTAGCCATCATGACAAATGGCAATCTTGCCTCAGCCTCCTGATCCCTGACTTGATAGGCATATTTCACTACACCTAATACTACTAGTATAACAGTGTTAAAGTGATGGAACCCTTTGGGCATTTTTCCTAGTAGTAAGTAATTAGATTCCTGGGACTCTATCCTCAGGAATGGAGCAGCGGATCAGTTCCCCTGAGAGTATGTGCTTATAATAAGAATGAACATGATACCTCTGTACTCTTCTTCCTTGCTAGAACATGTGCCCCTTGTACATGTGATTCTTCGATTCTTTTTCCTTTATGCCTCTCTGCATTGTAACATTTCTGAGGAGATTTTATCAGATACCATGCTGTTCTGATACATGCTGTACAGATACCAGAGGCCTGTGTGAGAAACTTTGTTATAGACACACCCAAAAGTCCAACACATTGCTATAGTATTTGTTTTATAGGCTATGTATCCACCTGCTTTCAAGGTTCTTCTTGTATTTCCAGGGTACCCAGCAAAGGTGTTCATTGATGCAATAATAAAAATATTTTATATATATATATACATATATACACACACACACACACACACACACAGTTTTTATTGTTTGTTTCTTGAAGTTATTCGTGCGCATGCGCGTGCACCTGCCTGCCTACCTACCATTTTGGGGGCTGGGGCGACAGTCAGAAAACAACCTTGTGTGTCAGTCATCATTTTCCACCTTGTTAGAGGCAGGGTCTCTTTGTTGTTAACTGCTGTTTATGCCAGGTTAGCTTGCCTGGGATCTTCTGGGGGATTCTCTTGTGTCTACTACCTCTCCCTCTCGTCACATTATAGGGTCACTAGGATTACCTGTGTGCATTATTGTGTCTGAGTTCTGGGCATTTAAACTTAGGTCGTCATAGTTAGCAAGTGCTTTACCCATTGAGCCAGTTGTTTATTGCTTTTAGTCTTTAGAAAATAACTCAAAAGTAGCTACTGCTTGGTAATTTGAATTTGTTACAAAATTTAAATATTACTCTGAAAATGTCCCATTGTCTGAGTATGATCTAAACCCCCACAGTATGTAGGGACGTTCTACTTTTCCGTTCCGTTTTGGAAATATCAGCCATCTTAACCTTCATCATAACCCTGATAAAAGTTGTAGCTTTCCCCCTCTGAGAACATCCTTCCTATAGAAATACTTATTGAATAAAAATCGTGTCATTCTTACACCTGAATGACCTCTACTTACTGGTTTTCTTTCTTGATCTCATGAGACATGTGCTTGATTATTTTATTAAGAGTGGTCCCTGGACAAGCAAATCGTTAATTCTCCATATGTAAAGGAGTAGGGAAAAGTAATCTAAATCGCCAACAGCATGGGTGATTGTGAGTTTACTCTTCTCAGCAGGAAGCCTTTTGGCTCTAGGAAAAAGGTGTGGGCTAATTGTTTGAATTTGGACCTCCTAAGAGACCATGGTGTTGTAAGAAACATTCTTATGTGCTATCACTGCCTATAGTCTGAACTACTTTTATTCACATGTTGCATGAAAAACTTTTGGTAGATTTTGTTTTAAGATTGCTGTCAAGTTGTTGGCTGCCTTCAGCCAATTGTTGCCTAAAACATGTATATAAACAAATATATTGTATGGTCAGAGACATGAACTAGTACATAACTTAAAGCTCTACATTATCTTGGGAGAAGGTGTGTTATTGGCAGTGGACGTTAAGGTCCTCCACGTCAGACTGAGTCTCACTCTTTGCCTGCTTTCTGCCTGATGATCAGGATGTGAAACTCTCAGCTCCTTGTCTACCACTATGGCCCCCAACCACCACCATGCTTCCCACATGATCATCTAAAACTTAAGCAAGCCCCTGGTTAAATGAGTTTCTCTAAGGAGTTGCCTTGGTCATGATACAGCAATAGAACAGTGATTAAGACAGCAGATTAAATTCAAAGAGGCTGAATACCCGACAGTATAGGTTAAGTACATACATAGTCTTAAATGATCTCCGCACATTAACTTGGCTGCAAAGTGCAGTAAAAAAAGTTGTCTTTTGTGTCTCAAGAGAGATATTTTTATAAATAGTTATCACAACATCTAATGTTAGTTGTAATTTGTTTGTGATACTAATATATCGCTTAAAGTAGTTGAATGAATATTTTTGTGAACAGGGATTTGCCACGGCAAGACCACACTGGAGAACTGTGTACTGCAATGTGAAACTACGGGAGTCACAGTACGCACATCAGCAGAATTTTTCATGAAGAACTCAGATGTATATGGTGCCAAGGTACTGCTTTGTCTTTCTTTGGGAAAAAGTAATTATGGTGTTTAGTTCAAAATAATAAGCAAGTAAGATACCAAGATGTAAATCTGTTCTTTCAAGAAAAATTCAGACATTAATAATCTCCGAGTCATCTAAAATTTATGTAGTCGTTAAACATAAGACCTCTGTAGCATTTTATAAACAAGGCACTGTGAGGGAAAATGATAGTCTTTCCCTATGATAGATTAACCTTAAGAAGTATAGACCCTTAAGATTATTCCCTGGTGGGACTGGAGAGGTGGCTCAGTGCTTAAGAGCATAGCATTATACATACTGCTCTTGGAGAGGACCTTGCCAGCAGACTATGGACCGTTTGTAACTCCTACTCCAGAGGATCTGACGCCCTTTTTGTGGACTCTGGCCTCTGTAATCACCTGTGCACATTTCTACACAGACGTACACATAGTACACATAAATAATTTTTAGAATATTTTTAAGTGATCATAACTTCCTAAATATTTCTTTCTAACAATTGGAGCTGTTGCTTTAAGTGCTTGAGAATTTCATGCATGCATGCATGCATACACATATGCACCTCCTTTTCTCTCTCCAGTTCCTCCCCTACCTCTCTAGCACTTTTCCTCCCAACCTCATTGGCTCTCTGTTTTAAAACCCCTCTGTTCATCATTTATTGCTGCCTATATGAGCATGCTTTAGGGCCATGTGATGGCTTCCCTGAGGATGAGACCCCTTCCCTGGGCTTGTCTATTTAAATGCTTATCTCCATCTAATTATTGAAATAGTGATCGTTTTAAATAACTACATCTTTCAACAAAATTGTTAAATAAATATACTGATATCATCAGCATAGATATGTTTACAATGAAAATGGGTAATAAGCATTAAGTGTTTCACTTTGTACTTTTTGCAATGTGTATCTTTATAAGTGTATATATTTTATGTGCATGCTGGTGTGTATGTGTGTGTGTGTGTACTTGTGCATATATATAAGACAGAAGTTGACATTGAGTATCTTCCTCAATGACTTTTTAAGTAATTTTTTTTTTTTTTTTTTTTTTTTTTTTTTAAAGTAGAGTCTCTCACGTTATCTGGAGCTCAGTTAGTTTGTCGAGACAATGAAATCCAGTGGCCCTCCTTTCTGTCCTCCCAGCACTGGAGTTTCAGGTTCACACTGTTCTGCCTGGCTTTTTATGCGTGTGTTTGGGATCCACACATTTCATGCTTGCGTTGTAGGCACTTTAGTAAAGGAACCATATGGATTAGGATTGCCTATTCGAGGCCAGTAAAATGACTCCGTGGTTTAGATGCTTGCTGTTAAAACACGAAAGCCTGAGTTTTGGTCTGAGAACCAAAATGATATAAGGGGAGAACCAACACCTACAAGTTGTCTTCTGATTTCCACAAATAACACGATGGCTTGTGTGTACACACAGACAGAGGGTGAGTGAAGTTATGTAGGCCCACACAATAAAGACATGTAAAAGGAAGACCTAATAAAAGTTATCTTTGAAACAGTGTATTTTTTTTGTAGGGTGGTGGTGGCGCACGCCTTTGATCCCAGCCCTTGGTAGGCAGAGGGAGGTGGATCTCTGTGAGTTCCAGGCCATCCTGGTCTATAAAGCAAGTTCTAGGACAGCCAGAACTGTTAGAGAAGCCTGTCTCAGGGGGAAAAAAAAAAAAGTATAATTTGTGTTTTACTTGTCTGAAAAGCTAAGAAGTTATAGTAGTAAACCTTTATATAATCGTGTCTTTTTAAATATTTATTTTATTTGCATGTATTTGACTGTTTTGCCTGCTTGTATGTCTGTGCATCACATGTAATCCTGGTGCTCAGACATACCTTCTGGAGGCCAGAAGAGGGTGTCTGATCCGTCAAACTGGACTTAAAGATTATTATTTATGATTTAATAAAGTTTTCCTGGGGGTTTAGAATGCAAAGCTAGCCACAAAGCCATTGAGGTCAGGCAGTGGTGGTAGATACCTTTAATCCCAGGACTCCGGAGACAGAGGCAGATGGATCTGCTCACACAAAGGTGATCTTGGCACTTGGGAATCCATGCTTTTAATTCTAGCACTAGGGCAATAGAAACATGAGTGATATGGCTGGGTGGAGAGAGGTAGATAAGGAAGAGAAGCAGTCAGTTTTAGACAAATTTATCTCCAGCAACATAGAAGAGGCAGCAGTCTAGGATTCTGGTGGAGAGATGCAATCAGAGCATGTCATCATCACCCCTTCAACTTCAATCTGAGTATTGGTAGAGGTGAGAAATCGGTAGTGGCGGGCAGCTTTGCTTCTCTGATCTTTTCAGCTTGAAC
Organism: Phodopus roborovskii; assembly: GCF_943737965.1. Lineage (NCBI taxonomy): Eukaryota > Metazoa > Chordata > Mammalia > Rodentia > Cricetidae > Phodopus > Phodopus roborovskii. Next base: position 15,978,086 of record NW_026126410.1, read on the forward strand.
CCCAATATCTGTTTCTGGGTTTTTATTGCTTGTGTTACGTGAGCCACCATACCGGTGCAAGGAACTAACTAACCCTCTGTATACTCTGGAAGAGCAGCCATCTCAATAGCCCCTACTCTTGATTTTCTATAGGGGGCCGGTATAGAAATATATCCTGGGAGTAAGTGTACACTGACTGACAACGAGATCCATCACTGCAAGGAAGGGATTCTCGTTAAGGTGGGTATTAATGGCGGAAACATTTTTTTTTTTATCTAAAATTTACAATGATTTTTGCCTTAAAAACTTGTTTATTTCTCATGCTGTGTTCTGTTATTTTGTTTGGTAAAGTATAAATATTACATATATTTTATGAACACTAATAGTGATTAAAGATCATCTGGTAGCTGGGTAGTTGGTGGATGACACCTTTAATCCGAGCACTAGGGAAGCAGGGCGGAATGGATCTCTGAGTTCAAGCCAGCCTGCTCTACAGAGTGAGTTCCAGGATTTTCCAGTAATATTTTGTTGTCTTTAAATCTGCATAAATGACAGCAACACTTTGAACTCACTGCTATGAGTTGCTAACATAGCTTTTGTACTTCCATTTTTTGAGTAGTGTGGAAAAGGTAGAGAATTTATGAAACTTGCGTAAAATGATAATTCCTTAACACAACTGTTTTCAATGTCACAGGACTTCCTTGATGAGTATTGCGTTATTCCCAAAATTTCTATGATAAATAACATCATACATAACAATGAAGGTTATGGAGTTGTTTTGGTGAAGCCTACAGATGTCTGCAACCTACAGGAAAATGCCAAAGATGAACTTAGTGGTATGCTATATTTAATAATTTAATTAAAATATTTAAATGTACTTATTTATTGAATACAAAATTACATCTAATTTACAGTATTTCAGCAATAAATTCTGGTGACAACTTTAGTTTTTCTGCTTCCTTAAAAATTGTTGCTGGAAGTCTGGCACTTTAGTTCGACTTGAGAGTGCTTGCCTAACGTGCACAAAAGTGCAGGCCTAGTCCCAACACTTGGGAAGGAAGATCAGACCACAAGGTCATACCTAGCTACGGAGAGTCAGAGATTACTTTTCAAAACAAGACAACAACAAAAACATATTGAATATGCTTGGTCATTAAGATACAGAAGTTCGGTGATGCCATTGTAGAGTCTAAACTTGAAAGAAGAAGCTTTCAGATTTCACTTGTCTTCTTGTAAGTGTGTTTAAAAAAAAAAAGAAAAGAAAAGAAAAAACATAGTGGTTTCTGTAGGTATTTGTGAAAGATTGAAAAGAATTTTATGGGTGAAAGTAACTGCCTCCTCGTCACCACCTTTAATGACAGTAAAGTTGAGAGCACACAATAGAAATTTGTGATTTTTAAGCCATTCATAGAAGTCATTTTTAAATATGTGACATAAAGAACTTTAAAAGCATTGGTGTGGTGATGGAAATCATGGGCAGTTTAAAGACTAGGCCTCCTTATCATTAGGAGTCCATTCCACTCAGGATGCAGCAAGGTAAAATTGAGATGTCTGTTGAAGAGAATCTTACTGGAAAGCTCGGTGGAAGAAACTAATTCCCATTTCTGAGTTCCTTTTCATCAACTGAGCTAGGAAAGAAAAAAAAATAAATAAATAGTCGTAATTGCATTGCTTTCTGATAATGCAAATTTTTTATTGTCATTTAACAATGATGAAGGTACCCTCTTGAGGATGGGAACCATGAGGACAGTCAATTAGTTAGTAGTTTGGTAGTTGTTTATAAGAAAAGTAGCTCTGTTATATTATTCTGTGCATACTAGCTCCCAGTGCAGAGCGTAGCAGATAGTAAATGTCCAGGAATGTCTGTCCAGTGACTGAGGTTCTAGGTTGAAGAAGGTCAATGGAGTTTAAAGTTGGTGACCCTGTTAGTGTCAGGAAACTTTGCAAGAAGATTCACTGAGAGAGTCTTATAGTAAAGAATTGGTAAAATCCTGTTATAAACTCTTGGTAGAAAATACTTGAGTCTAATAGATTGTGTCAGAAATGCCCTTCTGTTGGTTTAGACTGTATATTTAACTTTATTATAATTTGTTTCCACAGACAATAATACAATCCAGGAAAATAGAGAGGTGGATGCCACTGAAGAAGGATTAGATTTGGAAGAAAGGCTTCAGGGTGTTGCTAACAAAATGGAGCTTTCTGCCACAGATGACATTTCTGAACAAGCTAAGGGAAACTGTGAAACTATAACCGAACTGCTTCCTACTTCCACGAAAAAAGGCCAGGTGAAGAAAAGATTGAGCAAACCTGGGATCATAGAAGCTGAGGGCAACATAACGTCAGAGGAGATGTTTGTTGAAATTACGGGAAACCAGTTTAAGCGAAATGGCAAAGGGGGTTTTGGCATATTTCATTACTCGGTACGATGAAATCAGTATCTCACAAAATACATTGTATTTTGAACATGTCCTAAGAAGAATCATGCTGCTTATGTAGTTGACTTCATTTGCTTCATGGCTGTATATTCTTGTAATATGTACTTGCTTGCACTTGTGTAAACTGTGTATTTACTTCTAATTAACTACATACCTTGGATAGAAAGCGTTTCTTTGCAAGAAAGCCAGAAAAGCATACAAGATGGCCATAGCTGTAACTCAGTGGTAGAGCGTTAGCCCAACCAACATGCCCAGGAGTGCCCATACCCCAGGTTCAATACCCAGCGTTCCTCCTGGCCTCCCTCACAAAAAAGAAAGAAACATAATTGGAGATGTCTCATCTAGAAAAGTGGTGCTTTCTGACACGCACAGCTCTCCCATATTGTCTGCTAGTACTTTTTCTTGTAAATACGCGTTAGCATTGAAAATGGAGGAGAACGGAGATGCAAGCGGTGAGGACAAAACAAGCATGCGTGCAGTAGATGTCATGGGTACAGTGTTCCTCTGCTTGTTCGAGATAGGACCCTACCCAGCCATTTCTAACCAGGGACTCATTGTATAGACCAAGCTGGCCTCGGGCTCATATTGACCCACCTGCTTCTGCCTCCTGAGTGCTGGGATTTAAACATTGCCACCATACCTAGCTTGGATGGGATACATTTTTATATTGAAATGTCATCAAATAACATCTAAATAACACCTTATAGGTCTTGAAGCAGAAATTATTCAGAGCCAGGATTGGACATAAATGATTAATAAGAAAAAGCATGTCTTTCACTGTTAGTGTGCTAATCATTCTCTTCCTCTCTTCAAACATCCTGCCCCCTCCCTCCCCCAACCTTTTCTATTTATGAAGACCACAGTAATAATGTGTACCTCTGCTGGTTTAAAAACCGTGGAGTCCTTAATGTCCGTGAGCTTCCGATCCTCCCACCCCTACCTCCCAGATGCTAACACGCTGACTTACAACACTATTGTTTATTTTAGGTGATTCAGGACTTTGGGTGTGCTGGGCAAGCACTCTACCAATCAAAACCCTCAGCCTTCTGATTGGTTTTCAGTAGATGGTGTTGGCTTTTTCTTTTTTTTTTTTTTTTTTTTTGTTTTCTTTTGTATTTCATATAAGTCGAAAGGCCGTATGTGTCATTAATTTTTGCATATTTTTTTTCATGGGGAGATGTGAACAAATCTTTAGTGACAATTGACCAAAGTCATGGTTCCAAACAAGTAAGGAATTAACAGTTGTGTAGATGACCCAAAAGAGCTACATCACTGCCCAGACCCACCCCATCATGAGTGAAAGCTATTTTATCGAGTTCCACTTCTGCCTTGTGTATATTCAAACAATACCACCCCCTTTGCACAGATCTCTTAGAGCTGTGGGGCAAGCGGAAAAGAAAAGGTATGTAATATCCTAGGTAAGGGTCAGTTGACTCCACCTCTTGTATCAAAGTGTCAATGGCACGATTCCCGTTACCCTAGACTTCAGGTTGCCATAACTCTATGGAGCTAAAGTCATCGCTGCGTTCTGTGATATGATTGCTGGTCATGACGTCAGCCCTCTCCTTTGGACTCAGCATTTCTCCTTGCCCTCCTTCAGTGTTGTCCCCTGAGCTTTAAAGGGGGGCGATATGTTTACAATACTCTTGAGCAGTTTGCCCCTTGTCATATTAACCATCCCATATTGGGCATTGACTGGGTTTTGCGTCTCCATAAGCAAAATTGATAGGCGCAGCAATAGCTATGCTCAATAAGAAAGACACAGCGTGTGTTATTAGCAGTTGCTAGTTTTTCTTGCCACATGGTCACCCTTGAAGGGAGGAAAGGGGAGTTGTCCTCATGCTCTGCCCGCGTACAGGGACCGTTAAACACATACATTCAGATCACAGATACAGACAGACTTGACATTCCCGCTCGGATGAGAGGCTCCTCTACTCATTCATTCATTCATTTTTTTAAAGATTTGTCCTTATTTTGTGCGTGTTTGCTTCTCTATACTTACATGCATCCACACATGTAGAGAGGCCAGAAGAGCGTAGCAGATGTGGTGGTGAACCTCTCTCTAGATGCTGGGAACCAAAAGTGGTTCCTCTTTAAGAGGATCAGTGTTTTTAACCCCTGAGCCATCTATCTCCACAGCCCCAGAGTGGAGCCATTTTGAGCTATCAGTCCCAGGTGCTAGACCTAAAGGGAAGGATGGGACAGTCTGTGATTTCAGTGTTGTTCTTCGTCATAGAAGGGGTTTGAGTAACCATTGCTTCTGACTCCTCTCCTGGCACTGACATTCTGAGATCTAGGATTTGAAGTTGGGAGACTTAGGTTGGAGCCTGTAGTCCAGTTGGAGACTAAGTAAGGCGGGAGGATTGTTTGAGGCCAGAAATTCAGGGTCAACCTTGGCAATGTAGTAAAACTCTGGCTCAAGAGCTATATAGTAACAAAAGCTTGTAAATCCCCACCCCTTGGTAGGCTGGGAAGAGAGGGTCATTAGTTGAAAACAACTTATTCACTCCCTGCCTCAAAATAAAAAAGGATTAAAGAGGTGGAGTGCTGCTTAGCATGCATAGTGCAAGGGTGTGGCTCCTATCCTAGTACAATTTTTTTTTGTTCCACAGACACAAGTTAGTTTTCTCCTAAATGTTGCTTGGCCCGTTCCCATGGGAAAGACACATCCCATGTACAGCTAATGTGAACTGAGTTCCCGTGCAAGGTCCAGTGTAGTTTGGAGCTCTTCCGAGTAGGCAGAGCAGTGGGTATTACAAAAAAGACACCTCCTGTCTGGCTATGAAAAGCAACAGGAAAGAGAACAAAGGCCTTCCCTCTGTTTCCACTCCTTGCAACTCTAGGGAGTGTCGACTTGCTTCCTGAGCAAACTGAGACAACCAAGTGAGTCCAACAGCTGCATGGCAGTTTGAATTTATTTGGCCCATTCAATAAACTCACAGGAAGTGACACGATTAGGCAGCGTGGCCTTGCTGGAAGAAGTGTAGTTTCGCAGGAGGCTGGATGGCACGTGCCTGTAGTCCAGACTGAGAGGCTGGGGGGCACACCTTGAGTCTGGGCCTCCTCTATTGAAGTGTGTGTCACTGTGGGGGCAGGTTTGGAGCTCTTTTTTTTCAAGCTTCCCTCGGTGTGAGTGATAGTTAACAGTTATTGTTGCCTACAGGATGTAGGACGCTTGAATATTTCTCCAGCACCCTGCCTGCCTGCTGGACTACTGTGTACTGATGCCCATTTGGGGAATTACCCTAACTCCATCCACCTCATTGGACCTTATATTAGAATCCTTTTGCCAGTTGACTTAATTTCCAACTCAGAATGGGAAGCAAACCCTGTGATTAGACATTATCATTTTCTGATTTACAAACTCACTTGTGGTCAACTCTATTTCTATGTCTCCCTTATCACACATTTGATAAAAGGCTATGGATTCATTTCTTTGCACTCTGGGAATTTGCCTGCCCCCCCCAAAAAAGTTACTTTATAAACCCTCAATTATTTCTCTTTAACTAAAATTCAGGTGTTATCTTTTTTTCTTTTATTGACTCAGTGGTAAGCGAGTGGTTTCCTAGTGCGATTAAGAGTTCGAGGACAAGTTACTGGGGGAAAGGATTTTGTTTCCACAGAAAATGAAAAGATGTGGATTCCTTCCACACTAATGTGGTTCGATCAAGCCAGACCGCCTGAAACAGAGTACCAGGTGATCCTACATGCAAAACAGCTGGACAAAGCAGCCTTACAAACTACAGCCGGGATTTCAGCATCTTCTTCGAATCCCCCATGACAGCGCCCCTTACCAGCAGGAAGTAGTTTGGAAAGAAGGACGCCCAAACTCCCAAATCTTGTCTATAAATGTTTGTTTTCATTTAAATGGACTTGGTTATATAAAAATAAATAAATAAATAAATTGTGACTTTTCATAAGTTCTTGCTTATGTATCACTAGAAATTCATGTGTGAAGACACTATACAGGAGGACAAGGTTAATTAACATTTTGTCCAGCATGTCTCCCTACAATTTCTCCTTCTTCTGTATCATCTAAATACATAAATTAAAAAAAAAATAAATTCAGGCAAAACTTTAAAATTGTAAAGCAAAACAACTGGCATTATTTTTCATTTTATTTCATATTTCAGTGTATAGTTTCCAAGGTCCACAAATTCAATCTTCACAGATCTATTATGACTTCCTCAGGGTCTGCTTTCTTATAGGATCACTTCATTTTTTTTTTTTTAATGGTCCTCTTTTGTCTAATCTTCCACATTCTATTTATTTTTTCTATCCTACTTATAGTATATGGGCAAATTTTCTAAATCTTACGGCCAGTGTTGCTACTATCATACATAAAAATGGAAGGTATGCCTGGCTGTTTTTCAGTCGTTGTAGTTCGTTGTTGTATAACAACAAAGGTGCAGGTCTTTTGAAGAACTAGAGTACATTATGGGATCAAACTGGCAAGGCCAAAAGGTACTCGAATCCTCTGAACTCCAAGGTAGTCCAAACATCCAGAAATGAGCTTTACCAGGCCTAGGGAAGGATTTCTGGTGGTTAGATAAAAAAGCCAGCATCCCTTGGGAACTTGTGAAGCCGGTTCCCACCAAAAGTAGTCATCTTCCTTACCTACAGCAAAAAGGAACACATGGCTTTTCAACTAGTATATACCTTTGGTTCTTATTATCATATCTAAGTTCATTCCAGCCTCTAGTCACTATTAACAAGTACATGTCATACATTTCAAAACCCACACACCAACAACCTGGTCCTTTTCTACCTCCAGCTACTCGCGCTTCTTATAAGCCAGCTTTTTTTTTTTTTTTTTTTTTTTTTTTTTAATTTCTGGCTCCTGTTTCTGCCCTTGCTAATCTCACTATGCCCTTGCTATCCCCACAACCTTTTGTTAAAGATGCTCTTGGCCTTGTCTAATCTCCTGGTCATGTTCATTCTACATCTTTCTCTCTCTGCTATGCAGTCATCCAAATGCCTCTGGTTATTTCTCTCTATTTCTCTCTCATATCCACAATAAAGTTTTGCCATACCGTGGAGCAGTCATGCTCTCAGTCTATAACCAAACCATCTTCCATTTTGTACTTTTTTTGAAATGAAAAGTTTGTCAAACAGTGGGACGTTCCACAGAAAGAAGGATCTTGTTCTCAGAAATGTGTCTCCACGTGATATCTTTTACTCCAAATGAAAGCATCTCAGATAAACAGTTTCCAACTGTCCTTAGAAATGGGTTCCCTCTGCTCCAAGGTTTCTTATTTCATGGTGATTGGAGCACACTGGGTTGTCTCAAACCTGTTACCCGAGGAGAAATCACAAACAAGAACATTTGGAGATTAATGTTTCCTTAGTTTATCTTTACTAGAATTTTACAAATGGTCATTATTATGCTGTTCAAGTAATGACACAGGATAAGTCACAAAGTGACACCAGGCAAACAGACAGGGATAAAAAGAGGAAACTTTAGTGTGCTCTCTCTCTATGAGATGAGAACACAGTTGGTCCAGCTGCTTGAAATAAGGCTTTCTCCTGGCACAGCTGACCTGCAGCTAAGTGCCAGTAGTAAGGAAGGAGCAGTGAATTTAATTCCCTAAGGCTACTCAGTGCTCAAAATAATTGCTGCAGTACAGTAATACCTTCTGGGGATTCATTCTTGCATGTGGGCAAGGAGGGAACTGTTGATTTCTCACCGAAGGATACACTTTCCTATCTCATCTCTTTCAGTGAAGGAGCAAACCCCCCCCCCCACCACCAGTACCTTTCCACCAACAACCATAAAAGACACACTGAAAAGAAATAAATCTAAAACAATGCTGAAAACTGTGAAGAGAAAGTTAAATTAAATACCTGTCAATATAGTCTCTTGTTTCCTTAAACAAAAGATTTTTTTTCGTATATGTTTCCATAGATTCTCAAATCCATGCATTCTGTTTTGTATACATATGACAGAAAAGAAAATAATCAGTCTATATTTATATATAGCATGTATGATAACTTCCCATATTGTATGTTGACTCATCCATAGAATTCAGTTGCGGCTTAGTATTTTATTTTATTTTATTTTATTTTTTGGTTTTGTTTTTTTTTTTTTTAACATGTTTGCAGACTCAAGTGGTATCTTAACAAGAATCAATATTGTTAAATTAAAGATGAATGTTATAGCATTCATCCAAAGCCCTGAATAGAGTGCATAACACTTTACTATCCAGGTGATCCTGAGAATTCCATGAGCACAGTGTAACTAATTGTCACATGTGCTAGCTAGTTCACTGAATAACTTACACTAATAAATGCATAGGAACTGAATAGTTTAGAAAGCCCACCATCCTACAATTATTTGTTGTCATAAAACCACATGTCAGCACACACAGAAGGTAAAAGTCAAAGACAATTAGGAGAGAAAAGGGAAGAGAAGGACCATTCTGACAGAGCTGTGAAGGTCACTCAAGGAAAAGTAGTTGAAACAGTACAGCAAGGGCACGTTCATCCCTTTGGCTCAGCAGAGACTAAAACGTGTCATTGAAAACTCACTCAATGATTTTCTGAGCTTGCCATCCTCTCATGAACTACTTATTTCTCTAGATTTAGTTATAATCTGAAGGTCTAGAGATATTTAAATTGGATTCAGTTTTAAGGACTATTGTATTACTTTTACTTTCGTGTGTGTGTGTGTGTGTGTGTGTGTGTGTGTGTGTGTGTGTGTGTATCGCGGTTAAATAAGGATCAGGATAAACAAATAGGCTGAAAAGATATTTATTCAGGGAGAAATAACTTACAACCTAGACAGATGAACACCAGGAAATTCAATCTGATGCTCTCCTGTCCAAGTCACTCCAGCAAGAGAGAGCTTTTCCCGGCCCTCTAGGACCTCCTTCCCCAGGTCACTTCCGCCCATGGCAACACCCCTCAATGGGCGTGGTCAGTGCCACAGAAGGACTATCTCACTGCCTGTGTGTGTGTGTGTGTGTGTGTGTGTGTGTGTGTGTGTGTGTTAATGCTAACGTGAATGCAGGTTTCCTGAGAGAGCCAAATAAACAGTTGCATGCCCTAGATCTGAAGTTCTATGTCATTTTGAGCCGACAGACGTGAATACAATGAACCTACTATCCTCTGCAGGGACAGCAATAAGTTCATAGCCTTTGTTCCATCTTCTCACACCTTCATGTAGCATGATAAGTAAAAGACCCAGAGATTGCGTTAGGGTTCAAGCTTCAAGCTATCAGAAAAGCAAAGTAGCCAAGCCACTAACTCTGACCTCTACATCAGGCTGAAAGGGCTGATCCTGTCTCCTCTGCAAGCTCTCACCAAGCCTCAGACTGCTACCGCTCCTCGGTGTGGCTACAGAAACCAGAACATGACTACTGAAGACCCTGCTCCTATCTCTTATACCTCTCCAGAGCCGGGATCAAAGACTGATCTAATTTTGTCTACCCCTGGGTGTCATTGAACTCAGAGGCATCCATCTGCCTTTGTCTCCTGAATCCTGGTATTAAAGCTAGGTCACTGGCTGCTATGGCTAACGAGTATGACTATCTTGCTATTTTGATCTCCAGTGCCTTTAATAAATCATAAACAATATGTTACCACACCTTAATTAGGTTTTTAAATGAATTCTATTTCAACTCATTTGTACAGATTATAGATAGGTTCCATTTAATTCAATGTCAAAGATGTACTTACTATAATTTGCAAGGCATTTACAAATTGCCCTTATAAATGTTTATATTTTTCTTCAATATGCAAAAGCATATTTCATTTTTCCTGAACAACATTATTTTCAGATTCCATGTCCAGGTTTGCTTTTATTCTTCTGGAAAATAACTACTAATGAAAATAATTCACTGGTAAACTGTTAACAATTGTAGTTATTGTATGTGAATATTTCTCCAGCATTGGCATTTTCCTTGTCTTGTATGGGGAACTCATTTCTTTCACTTAATTGCCTGTTTTATATTAGAAGAAATTAGTGAGATTGATCTTTCTACCACTTCCCCCTTTTCAAAAAGGAATAAAAATGCCTTCGAGGCCCAAGGCCTTAACCTTTGACTGGTTAAGAGCCCACATTCTATCCCTTTTTTGCAAGGTGTCTGCACATTATTGCTTTTGCACATCAATTTTCTCAACCCAAAATGTTGGGTCACACAGCATGTAAGTCCAATTTCTGTACAAAATAAAGATATATGGTTAAGTGGCAAAGCATGGACATACCCAAATATAGTTTACACTGAAGTCTGAAGTTCAATTAACTACATTTGGTCGTCTTTGGTCTATTGACTGTTCTTCTTTTGCATAACTAAAAGTTGTCATGTCTAATTTGCTCTTCAAAAATGAAAACCAGTCCAAGAGCCTGGTGTCACCCAAGAATATTTATGGGAAAGAGTTGGTTCATAGCTTCAGGGAGACCTCCTGGATACATACCTTTAACAATATTTCTGGTGATTAACCATTACTACTGCTCTCTGAGATCTCATATGAAGCTGTTGATTACTATAATTGTTTCCATGGTGGAACATCTTTTAGACACACAGGACCACACTTTAAAGGGATCTCATACTTGGTTGAGCATTCTGCTGTAGTCATCTTGAATACTTCATACACTTATCTACTTAAAACAGCTTTGTGTGGTGAGTATGGTCATCTACATAAAGATTTTGAAATATTACTCTGGGAAGATGGTTGTAATCTCAAAGCTAAGGAGACAGGCACAAGAATACCCTTAGAACAGCTAAGCCCTCAGATCCAGCTAAATCAGTGATCCTTGGGTTATCTGAGAGACCCTCTCTCAAAACAAAACAAAACAAAACAAAACAAACAAACAAACAAAAAAAAAAACAGGGTGAACATCAATTAAGGAAAATTCCTAAAATCAACCTCTCAAGGACTTTTTCCTTCCTCCTCGTCTAATGCCAGCTTCGATTCAGTGAAAGGTGGAAGAGGTTTGAAAAGCACAGACCTATCCTCATCTATACGTCAACTGGATTGAATGTCTAATAGTGAGAAATGGTGATAAGCTTATGGAGTGCCTGGAATGATGTTATGGTTCTAATTAGAGATTTGACAGAGAACCGTTGGAAGATGTGATGGGAAGAGATAAAAGTTTAGATTCCTCCATTATCCTCTACATTTATGTGACAGGCAATATAAAACTGTAATAAATGTTCCCCCACCCCCCCCGTACTCCTTCCTGAATAAACCATATAAAACAAACCCAGGGTTATATTTACAAAAATCTATGTTCTCACCCAGTTGAACCCTGAAGATTTCATGAATCTCATCCATCCTCCAAATTAGTTCATCAAGTACTTTGGTTATAATGTAAGAAATCTTTTCTGGGCTATGCTTGCAGTTAACATCACTGTGATGGCTATTCTTATAGCCATCAACTTGACTATATCTGGAGTTAACTAAAAAAACAAAAATGACTCGGCACACCTGTGACAGATTTGTGCTTAATTTAGTCAGCTGAAGTTGGAAGACAAACTTTTAATCTGGATCATTCAAATGGGTAGATTCACCTTTGACCCAGACCTTTTGAGGGAGGAACCTTCTTAACTTGGTCACACCTTCTCTTGGCAGTCTACACGAAGGACGTGGAAAAAGAAACTTCATTCCTTTTGCCTGCTTGTCATGTTAGCAGGTCTATTCTTTCACTGCTATTAGAGGTTACTTCTTTGGCAGGCTGTTATATATTATAGAGCAGATAAAATACGCATACCCTTGTACTGAGCATACCCACTGGATTGTGGGACCTTCCATTTATAGACAGCCGTTGTTGTACTAGCTGGACCATAACCTACAAGCCGATCGAATACATCCCATTTCTTACCTATAAAGATGCACTCTACAAATTATTTATGTAGGGTTCTTCTACAGAACCCTGCCTAGTAAAATTACCAATTATTTTTTAATCGTATCTCAGAAATGTGTAAGTTTATTTCCAATGTCAGTAGTTCGGTTTTGAATAACCTTACCCATAATAGTTAGCATTTTTCTGTTTACTTGACATATGAAGATTGTCATTGATAGATTTTGAGTTTTTGCATGAAGTACTTTTGATTACAACATTAAGACTAGAGAAGAGGAGGGGAGATGTGGGCATGAGAGAACTGGAAGATTGAGAAAGGGGAAGAATAGAAGAGAACAAGAAAAGAGATACCATAATAGAGGAAGCCATTATAGATTAAGGAGAAATCTGGCCCTAGGGAAACGTCGAGAGATCTACAAGGAAAAACCCAACTAACAATCTAAGCAATAGTGGAGAGGCTACCTTCAATGCCCTCCCACGATAATGAGATGGACAACTAACTACTTCTTATGCCATCCTAAAGCCTTCATCTAGTAGCTGATGGAAGAAGAAGCAGACACCCACAGCTAAACACTAGCCGAACTCCTGGAATCCAGTAACAGAAAGGAAGGAGTGATGAGCAAAGGGGTCAAGACCAAGCTGGAGAAATCCACAGAATGGGCTGACATGAACAAGGGGGAGCTCATGCACCCCCCCCACCCCCAGTCTGATAGCTGGGAAACTAGCATAGAACTGACCCAAACCCTCTGAATGTGAATGTTAGTTAGGAGGACTGGTCAGTCTATGGGGCCTCTGGTAGTGGATAAGTTTTTATCCCTAGTACATGAAAGAACTTTGGAAGCCCATTCCACATAGAGGGACACTCCCTCAGCCTAGACACACAGGGGATGGCCTAGGACCTGACCCAAATGATATGACAGACTTTGGAAGGCCTCAAATGAAATGCGATGGGCTGGGGTTTGATGGGTGTGATAGGGGAGGGTGGGAGGTTGAGAGAACTGGGACTGGCATGTAAAACAACCTTGTTTCAAATTTAATTTAGAAAAGTGAATTTATGTTGTAGTGGAAGAAACTGAAATTGTATCTGTGAATATCTGACTTACTTGAATATGATGGACTTTACGTCAATATGGCTTCCTTCGAGCTGGTTTACTTCAATGCCAAAGTAAATCTCAACAACCATGGGAGTCATTTTAAAGGATTTTTTATGATCTTCTTTTAATTGGTGAAATTATGATATAATTATGTCATTTTTTCTCCCTTTCCTTCTTCCAAATTCCCACATAAGCCTGTCCATACCTTCTCACGGATCCCAGAGGTCAATGTCAGGTGTCATTCTACAAAGATAGTGAAGATATGATTATCACCAAATGGTCTGTAGAATTGTAGCTACAAAGAAAATAGTGACATTGATTGTTTTGTTCAATACTGGTGCTCACACACCTAGAAATCTACATAGGGTAGAGTTAAAAAGTACTATTGTAATATAATAATAAATGAGTGTCCAATGACAATCACTTAATTGCATTAACTGGACGGTAAAAACCTTAAACAATTCTGTATCATGAAGGAGGCCAATGGCAATGAAAGGTCACATTCAAGTTGTCAGTGAATGTGTGATTGTCATTAATGGTACTCTAGATTTTTTTTTTTCCCAGATATCCCGGTGTTCATCTGGCCTCCTGCCACAGGCAACACCTCTTCGGCATTTCCTTCTGATGCATAACTGCCTTAAAGTTACATCAATCTAACAAGATAATAAAGACAAATCTATACAAATAATTTTGAAATATGGACAGGTACTAGACTGGTAGTCATGAGCCCAGAATGATTTCTGGAATCTTGATAATCATAGAATGCCACCTGATTTCTCATACTATTTATTCAAAGACATTGATGGCTTTCCTTATATTTCAAAGTGACTGGTGTGAGCTGAACTACAAACCATCACTAGCAAGGTTTTGATGGACACTGCTCATTTCTATTTGGTATTTCAATTTCTTCACAGAAATATTGTTGTTGGCATGAGAAAATGTGTTAAGGGTAGTAACTAAGCCAACAGGCAAGCAAAGAGGGCTAACGGATGTATGCCAAGAACTAGTTCAGTAGAAGATTCTGTAACCAGAATTTTATGTCTGCAGGGTGTCCTGAGTGGCAAGCTATGACATCATTCTGTAAAGCCCTGACTTCGCGGGAGGAATAAGGAGCAATGCTGCCTCCTGGTGGTCAGAATCTAAAACATCAGGATGACGTTTTCCTTCTGGAGCAGGACTACCTGAAGAAACAGGAAAAACCCATGGCTACCACTGAAGCAGCTAGCAGACAAATGACAAGTGAAATACTTGTATGAAACAAATGTGGCAAAAGTGCTGTTGAAAGTTAGATATTCGTGTTGACACTGCAAAATAATTAACTTCATATTCTCCACGATGGATTCAATTGAGTTGAGTAAGATCTTCTACAACAAAATATATGAGGAGGCATAACTTTTTATTGAAAATGTAAACTTAAGATATTCCTTCTTAAATGTTTATCGTTTTAATTATTTTTTCTTGTTTTACATATCGATCCCAATTCCCTCTCCCTTCTGTAGAAAATCACAACATCAATCCTGCATAGAACTGCAGGCAACTGACAAATTGTATAAAAAAATACAATCCCCCAGAGTATTATTCAATAGCAAATGATCACAAATAGTCAAACCTGAAAACATATATGCTTATATGTATATGTATATATATACATATATATAATATAGATAATATTATATATATAATGAAAAAGGCCATTTGTGAAGTTTTACTTACTCCATAAAAGTTATTGAGAAACTGTAATATTATTTGTCATCCTAGAAGGTAAGCCTAATAATCGATGTATAAGCAGGTGGTCTCATTGATTGATTAAATCAGTAATTACAAGTTGAAAATGAGAGACTGTCAACATACAAAACACTCTCCATGCATTTCTTAAAAACAACAACAAAACAATTAACCCGTCTAATGCACTGTTTTTTTGGATATGTAAATATGTATCTGGAATAAGTTCACATTTTGGTTTATGCTCATGAATCAAACGGAAGCCCACAAAGAAAATTCACCTGTATGGTGACTTTCACAGCCATGAGGAAAAGGATGGTGGTCATTATATCAAAAATATTGTGAAACTCAATGAAGAGAGACTTTAATGTAAAATTACTAAATTTAGATTGTATCTAATGTCAAAGGAGTCACATGATTTTAAATACAGTATGCATTTAATTCTTGTGGGCCAGTGGGCTCTATGAAGAAGACCTTGAATGTTCTGGATCAAAAAGAAAAAAAAAAAAGCCTGCTTTTACAAGGTTCTCTCCTCCTCTGAAAGACTTGGGCAGGAAAAAGAGAAAGGATTCTGACTACTGGTTAGTGGAGGAAAGCAGAAGAGAGTTTAAGTCAATATAAAGAGATCAAAGAAAAATAGAGATTTGACTAATTTATTGTGTTTCTCGTTGACGTGATCTAAGGGCCAAAGCAAAAATTTAAGGAAGAAGGAATATATGTTGAGGATTGGCTTAAGAAAACATATAATCCAGTGCAGTACGGAGGAACTGGGATAGGCACATGAGAGAAATGGTCTCTCTGTCATCTTTGGGGAGGCAGAAAGATGGACGCTGGTGCTTGGTTGGACTTCTCCTCACTCCTTTTTTTTTTATTCATTTCAAGATATAAGCCCATGTAATGGTACTACCAATCCTGAAGGTAGGTATTTACTGCTCTTGAAATGCCCTAACTTACATGCAAAGAGGTGGGTCTCCTATGGCAGGCTAAGTCAAACTCTTCAGTGGAGTGATAATTGTAAGCAGCTTTAAACAAACAAACAAACAAACAAAACAAAACAAAAACAAAAACAACAACAACAAGAAAAGCCATAGTTATAGTTCCACTTGGCAGGCAAGCTAGTCCCACAAACCATATATATTTGGTACATGAAGGTATGATTCATTGGGTGAAGTCATTGATTGTTACTCAAAAAGCCCTGGGTTTCATTCCCAGCACCTCAAAATACAGATGTGATAGTGCTTGCCTGCAGCCCCAACATATAGAAAGGAGAGACAGGAAAATCAGAAGTCATCTTAGGCTAAAAAAAAAAAAAAACTAAGTCTAATGCTGGATTCAAATACATGGAATACTATCTAAAATCAAACAACAACAACAACAAAAAAATATCCTTAGGATGTGTTTGTTCCCCCACAGTGACACATTTCCTCCAACAAGGCCATGCCTACCCTAACAAAGCGACACCTCCTAACAGTGTCACTCTATGAGTTAGTGGGGACAACTATGTTCAAACTACCACATTCCATGTCTTCCATAAGCTTGTAAAACTATCGCAATGAAAAAACGCATTTATTCTAACTGCAAAGTCTCCATAATGTTCAAAGTTGCATGGCAATCTCTTAGCAGTCATTCCCCTTTCAAAATTAAAATCAAAAAGAAGAACACACACTCCCAACATATAATGGCACAAGATATGCATTACCATTCCAAAACTCAGGTAAGGGAGCTTCACAAGGAAATACAAGATCAAAGCAAGTCCAAATGCAGCTGAGAAAACTCCAAACACAGCATCCCCATGTGTGATGTCAAAGCACTCCAGATCTAAAACTCCATCAGTTTTGCTGACTACAACACACTTTGCCCCTCTTGGACTGGTTCCACTCCCAGTCAGCAGCCATCCTTGGTGGGTATCCCAAAGCTCTGACATCTCCAACATCAGGATATTTTATGCCACCAGTCCTCCAGAGATGAGGATTTTAAAGGGTTTGTGAAATTCTTTACTTGATGCTTGTTTCCTGTTTTCAATTTCCCACACTATTTCTATAAAAGCAATACATTAATCATGATAGAATTGATTTCCTACCTGTGGGCACAGCATTCCTCAACTTGCCACCAAAGCGTTGAAACCTTTTTTTTTTTTTTTTTTTTTTTGCAGAGAAATTTTAAAGTGGAGCAATCCTTTCTAAGAAGTGTGTGGCAAGTACACAGGAGATGTGAACTAGTGTTAGCTTAACAAAATGTAGCAATTACCATTTGTTCAACTATTTCTGGATGATTTGTGAAAGTAAAGGTCTAGCTGAGCTAAAGAGGGACTGAGACCTTTCATAGAATGTTTCCTGAACTGCACTGTTGGGGAAGCGCTTACTTAAGACGGGGACTTCTACTCCAGCAAGGTTCAGAGATTATACTCTTAACCTGAGACAGCTACTATGCAGATATTGTTATAAAATATTCTTCAAAAGGTTACAATGTCCTTCCAGTAGTTAATCCAATAACCTCAATAAAATAATACTAAAGATGATAAAATAAATAGCAACATTGAATCAAATGATTTATAGTGATATACTTTACATTACATTTATACATATATATATTCTGATACTTCCTTTCCATTAGGTTATTTTCCATGAGATGCTTTATCCCTTGCATATTTTCTTGTCTTTCATTTTGTGTCTTACATAAACCGTGAAAGAAAAAAAGAATCATGACACCTAAAGGGAGATTGATGTTAAAATACCCACACGCCAAAAACAAACAAACAAACAAACAAAAAACCAAATTCACAAACCAGAAAGGCCATGTCGGTTTTTATCTATAGCAATGGCGCTTTATAGTTTCCAGTGCTCTACACAAGGCAATTGTTTACACAGTGAACTACTATGATTCAAACTAGAGGGACATAAAAGTGAGGTTGATTTCAACACAGAAATAGCTCCACAGTTCCATCCTTAAAAAAGGAAAATAATAACTTCCGGTGGATTCCAGCCACCTCATGAAGCTGCAGGTCATAGAATCTACTTTGAAAATGCCGAAGTACTCAGTGTGTATTTGTATGTGAAAAACTAAACAGTTTATAGTCAGCTATTTAATCGTGTCTAGTTTTGAATCCATATTTTAGATTTGTCATTCTGGCTAACTTTATTTGTCAAACCAAGACAGCATTATATCGCTTGGGAGAACAATCACATACAGGGAAATTTTACAATGTATAGGGCCTGCGGTCATGTCTGGGGTGAGTGGAATGTCTTAATTAAGTTCATTCTTCTGAGAAGGCCCACACAACTGAGGGTGGCACTGTTCCCTGGGCACGGGAACCTTAACTATGTAAGAGTGGAGAAATTCAGATGAGCATATCAAGGAAGCGAGGGAACATGTCCACATCTCTTGCTTTTCTCTGCCTATGATGTGACTAGCTACTTCAAGTCCCTGCACTGTTGATATGCCTGCAATAATGGACTGCTAGGAATTCTGAGCCAGACAAATCCTTTCTCCCCCAAATTGCCTTTTGTTGGGATTTATTTTTTTTTTTTTTTTTTAACACAGCAGCAGAGTTAAAACTAGAACGAGTTATGTAAGAAATTGGGGAAAATAAAGGTGACCCACAGAGCAAGAGAGAAATGGTAGAAAAATGACCAATTGTACCCTAATGCTTTTCAACTTCACCTTTATGTAAGGGACATAGTTTTCAATAAACAGGGTAAAGGTTTGAGATAAAACAGATGGACAAAGATGATAGCTGTGATTCCTGATTCTTCTACTAATTTTGTGATTGTTTTTATGTGTGTGTTTGTGTGTGTTTGTGTGTGTGTGTGTGTGTGTGTGTGTGTGTGTGTGTATGTGTGTGTGTGTGTGTGTGTGTGTGTGTGTGAGCACATGGATCCCAGAGGTCATTGTCAGGTGTCATTCTACAAAGATAGTGAAGAAATGATTATCACCAAATGGTCTGTAGAATTGTAGCTACAAAGAAAATAGTGACATTGATTGTTTTGTTCAATACAGGTGCTCACACACCTAGAAAACTACATAGGGTAGAGTTAAAAAGAACTATTGTAATTTAATAATAAATGAGTGTCCAATGACAATCACTTAATTGCATTAACTGGACGGTAAAAACCTTAAACAACTCTGTATCATCAAGGAGGCCAATGGCAATGAAAGGTCACATTCAAGTTGTCAGTGAATGTGTGATTGTCATTAATGGTACTGTAGATTTTTTTTATTTATAATTTTTTTTATTGAATTTTATATAACAAAGTCCAATTAAATGAAAACAAACATTTATACAAAATATTTGGGAATTTGGGCGTCGTTCTTTCCAAACTACTTCCTGCTGGTAAGGGGCGCTGTCTTGGGGGATTCGAAGAAGATTCCGATATCCTAGCTGTAGTCTGTAGGGCTGTTTTGTCCAGCTGTTTTGAATGTAGGATCAGCTTGTACTCTGTTTCAGGCGGTCTGGCGTGATCAAACCACATTAGTCTGGAAGGAATCTACATCTTTTCATTTTCTGTGGAAACAAAAATAGAAATCCTTTTCCCCAGTAACTTGTTCTTCAAGTTAAATTTTGGAGTCAAATCATTTTTTTTTAATTTATTATTTTACATGTCGATCCCAGTTCCCTCTCCCTCCCTCCCCTCCAGCCCTCCTTCCCCTCCAGCCCTCCCCTCCCTCCTTCCCTCCCTTTTACCCTCTCTGCCCTCTCACATGCACTCTAAACACCCTCCCCTCCCATCCCCCCACCACAATTCCATATGTAGGGGAATGCCATCCAGTTGGGGTCATGTAGATGTGACAGGTCCTGTGAAGTAGGGACTAGGGCTTCTCTCCTGTCTCTAGAATAAGGCAGTTATCCCTCCATGGGGGATATGTTTGCAAAGTCCTTTTGTGCACAAGGGATACATCCTGGCTCCACTGTCTGAGGTCTCTTAGCCTGCTCAGACCTGCTGGCTGAGACCCATATTCAGGGGGGCCTGAGTCAGTCCCCTGCTGGCTTCCCAGCTATCAGTCTAGTGGCCCTTAGCTCCTCCTTGTTCAGGTAAGCTGTCTCTATGTGCTTCTACCACATGGTCTTGTCCTCTCCATCAGAGAGAGAGAACATAAAAGAGGGAGCCAATATTGGTTTGAAGATAAAGTTGAACACAAAGAAAGGTCGAGAGAACTACAAGACTGCTCCCAACTAACAATCTCAGCTTCCGTGGAAAGGCTATCATAAATGCCCTTCCCGGAGAGTGAGATCAACAACTAACTTCTCCATGGAGCACTCAACTAATGCCTGTTGAAAATAGGAGCAAACACCCATACATAAACACTGAGTCGATTTTTTTTTTTTTTTTTTTCTTCCCCCAGATATCCCGGTGTTCATCTGGCCTCCTGTCACAGGCAACACTGCTTCGGCATTTCCTTCTGATGCATAACTGCCTTAAAGTTACGTCAATCTAACAAGATAATAAAGACAAATCTATACAAATAATTTTGAAATATGTGTTACAGAATGGCTTTGCTGTTGGTGGTGATGGTGGTGCTATTGTGGTTGTTTATTTGGTTTTCAGGGCAAGGTTTTGATGGGGCCCAAATAGTCTCAGTCTTTAGGCAATAGTGACCACCAGGTGGACAGGTACTAGACTGGTAGTCATGAGCCCAGAATGATTTCTGGAATCTTGATAATCATAGAATGCCACCTGATTTCTCATACTATTTATTCAAAGACATTGATGGCTTTCCTTATATTTCAAAGTGACTGGTGTGAGCTGAACTACAAACCATCACTAGCAAGGTTTTGATGGACACTGCTCATTTCTATTTGGTATTTCAATTTCTTCACAGAAATATTGTTGTTGGCATGAGAAAATGTGTTAAGGGTAGTAACTAAGCCAACAGGCAAGCAAAGAGGGCTAACGGATGTATGCCAAGAACTAGTTCAGTAGAAGATTCTGTAACCAGAATTTTATGTCTGCAGGGTGTCCTGAGTGGCAAGCTATGACATCATTCTGTAAAGCCCTGACTTCGCGGGAGGAATAAGGAGCAATGCTGCCTCCTGGTGGTCAGAATCTAAAACATCAGGATGACGTTTTCCTTCTGGAGCAGGACTACCTGAAGAAACAGGAAAAACCCATGGCTACCACTGAAGCAGCTAGCAGACAAATGACAAGTGAAATACTTGTATGAAACAAATGTGGCAAAAGTGCTGTTGAAAGTTAGATATTCGTGTTGACACTGCAAAACAATTAACTTCATATTCTCCACGATGGATTCAATCGAGTTGAATAAGATCTGAATTGTTAACAAAGATTTTTACCACAGTTCACCCACTCATGGAGTTTGTAGTGAGAATGAATCATCTGATGTGCTTCGAGGGTTGTAGAGATAAAACTTTTAAGACCTCTGTTGGATTTCCCTCCCATATGAACTATATCATGTTATCCATAAAGATATAAAGATAAACAGCCTTGACAGGTTCAGCACATTTCTGCACATTGTCTTTAGAATGAATTTTCTTTGCTGTTTATGCCATTCAAGGTTCGAAGAAGAAAAAGAAAAAAAGAAAAAAGAAAAAAAGAAAAAAGAAAAACCAATTTCACACTATTCATACTCATGGGGTTTCTTTCCAGTATGAACTCTCTTGTCTCCTCAGAGATGAGAGACAATGAAAGGCTTTGTCACATTCTTCATGCTTGTGTGTTTTTTCATCAGGATGATCTTTCTGATGTATAAAAAGTGATGAGCACGTACTGAAAGCCTTATGACATCCTTTACATGTGTAGGGTTTCTCTCCCGTGTGAGGTCTCTGGTGTATGGAAAGTGTCTTATAAGAACTATGGCTCATATGATATTCTTCACAATTATAAGTCTTCTCCAATGTATAAATTCTCTGGCGTTGAATACATAGTGAGTTGCAATCAACGGCCTTGTTATAAACGTTATAATCATGAGGTCTTGGTCCTGGGTGCACAGTGGCTGCTGCTTGTCTCTTCACATCTGAAGGCTCTTGTCTTTGCTCCAGAAATGTAACCAGGTGTGGCTTATGGACAGCAAGACCCAGGAAATCAAGGTGGCTGTAATTCTCCAACATCAGATCCCTGTACAGCTTTCACTGAGCAGGCTCCAGGCATTGCCTCTCCTCTGGCGAGAACTCAGTGGCCACATCCTGGAAGGACAGCATTTCTCCTAAATGGGTATTAGACATAGAGCAAAGGATCACCAGCCCGCAGTTCACACCCCAAGAGAAACTAGGAAACAAGGAGGACCCTAAGAGAGAAGACATACATGGTTCCCTGGAGAACTTAATATACTCTTTTATTGAATATAGTAAAACACAAGAGGCAGTGTATGAATACCTGGGAAAATCATCTACAGGGTAGAGAAGACTTAGGCCGCTGAAAGCTGCCCAGCCACCCTGATGAGTATATATTAGGAGAAATATTTTAGGAATGTTACCAAGACAAGAAGAAATTCAAACACATAAACTCATATGCACATATACATGCACCAGTGTGCGTGCCCAGATGTGTGCACGCACGCACATACGCGCGCACACACACACACACACACACACACACACACACACACACACACACAGTGACAACTTGACTCTGACAGAATTCCTCAGCCAGTGAAATGCTGGCTCAGTGAACATGATGACCTGAGTCCCGATGCACATCCACACAGAAAGCTGGATATGAAGGTACACACCTGTAATCCAGAGCTGGGAATGTGAGGGTCTCTGAGGCTCATTGCCAGCATATTCACATTGGTGATCTACAGTTTCAGGTAGAAGTCCAGTTTCAAAAAATAAGGTGAATGGTAATATAGGAAATTGTCAGCATAAGCATCTGGGTTCCACACTGATATGCGCACAGCTATAGCCACTCCTGTATGCATATGTACACACACACACACACACACACATACACTACTCCTAATACAAGTATGAAAACATTTCAATGAAGGGGAGAAGCTACTGAGATTAAAAAACAGAATGTTATCAATTCTGTGTGAACTGTTTTCTCAGGATGCAGGAGCAATAAAGTGGTAAATGTCTGAATTCACTTTACATTGATGTGTAACTTTATGAACTGGATGATGGTTTTCTAAAGAACAGACCCCGGGAAGAAGGAAGAGGGACATTCCATCAGGCCTTCTTAGTACTGAGTGGATGTTTTCTTCATAAAATCAACAGAAACATTTGCACTCCCATCTTAAAATGAAGCTAACCACAAAACAAAAATAGAATCATAGGTTCTAAGTTCCTATTTTGAAATAAGCATTCTCTGATTAAACGAGGTTTGTGGGAATTAAATTAGAAATTGATGGGGACTCAAGCTGAATCTCTTTATTTGTGCAAAACAATGGCCAGCACCTTTTCAAAGAAAAGTAACAACCTAAAAGTGTTTGAAGAGAAAGTGTGCAGTCTTATCTCTAAAACAATAAATTTAGTGATAAATTTTAAAGTTTAAATTAAAAACTTTACATGTGAAATTCACATTTGAATCATAATAAAAATTGCCTATTGTATTTTACGTATCTGGCTATTATAAGAGCTCTATGCTTTATTTTCAATTGCAAGTGCAGCATTTATCTGTTTTTTGATAACTTCTAGGGAAATAAGTTTTAAAGCGTAACATGGCACATAGCAGGTTTGAGAAGCCTGGGATACAAATGAGGGTTTCTGGCATCCTTAATCGTTGCCCATAAAGTCTGAATGATCTACAGACATTTGCTCTAGGGACCATAATATCTATGCGCACATCAATTTGGGGCCGTGGTCACACAGGAAAATTGCCATTGTCTTGTGTAGCTCTGAAGGCAAGTATCTGAGACAGGGAAGTTGCAGGAATTAATAGCTGAAGTGAAGTCATACTGGTTGTCCTAGACTCTTAACATTGTCCTTCTAAGTATAGCAAATCTACAAGGAACCAAACAGAGAACAAATGTGGTAAGGTCTTGCTGGCTGGTCAGAGGTTGTAGCCTATCAAGGGCTGGCAGTTTTTGTTTTGTTTTGTTTCCCCCAAGGCTCTATTAAGTGAGACTCCCTCCCTCCCCAATGAAGCTTCCTGCTATCTACCTGCCCTTATCTGGAGAATGCCCCTGGGCCCAGAGAAATTACCCTATCTGAAAGTTGTCTCTAAACCAGATGCCTGATTTGTCTTTAGTCTGAACCTAGGCACAGGTCACTGTTAGAAGCCTCCCTAGACGCACATATGATAACTAGGAGTTGTACTAGGAGCTTTTTTGGTAGGAACATGCCACTCAATACAAATTAGGGTTTGGCCCCACACTCCCCAATCCTGTATTTCCTACACTCTGGAATAAAGTTGAGCTGATTCACTCAAGTCTTGCCTTCTGGAGGGCTGCCTCCCTCTCATGTTCATGGCAACACGGGGATCTCTGTTGTCACTTCTACCCCATTGTCCTACTGAGTTTGGCCAACTGGGTTTGACGGCAAAGGGGAACCCCCACAAACAAATACATACAATATCAGACGCAGAGACACGAACAAAATCCAAGGGACATGACAACAGATCGTAGGCGGCCAACCAGGAGTTAGCAAGAAACAAGTATGGAGCCCTGTAGTGGGATATTCACTTTGTCTCCTTCTGTGGCAGTGAGCAGACTAGAGGGACAACGGTAGGAGGGAACATAGGCCGGCCAGCAACAAAGTGGATATCCCACGACAGAGTCCTTCTGTAGGATTCAGGAATATTGTCCTCATATATTTCGCCTTGGGACTTTCAGCCTCCTGAACAGTGTTTTACAACTTTCCTAATGCTGTGACCCATTAATACAGTTCTTGTGTTGTGGTGATTGCCAACCCTAAAATTATTTGACTTGCTACTTCATAACTGTAATTTTGCTAACGGATATGACTTGTAATATAAATATCTGTGTCTTCCAATGGTCTTGGGAAAACCCTGGAAAAGCATCTTTTAACCTTTAAAGGGGGTCAAGGCCCTCCGGTTGAGAAACACCGTATTTGCCTTTTGTCTTTTGAGACTCTGTAAGTACTTTGAGAGGCAGTTGGGAGCTAACATTAAATGTTTTAATTCCTAGGAAATGACAAGGAGCTTTCTGTGTATTATTATCAATTGAAAATATCCACACTTAAGAAAAAAAAACTAAACAAAACAAAACAGGGTTGAACTGGTATAAGATATTAACAAAGATATGAACAGAAATATTTACTGAAAAAGAGCATAACTGATACAACTCCATTCTGGGAACCCAAGTGTCAATTATGTATGCAATAGGATCTAGAACCTCTAAATCATTATTACTATTAATTTACATATCTAGACATAAACTTTTCATTCCGTGCGGAATGCCGTTTATTGAGGGGACTTAACTACTGACTGACAGCAAAGTCGAAAAATTACAGGAATTTTAGGCTTAGCTCCTCCCTACGAGGTGTGTGTTGTCACAAGGTGTGTGTTATCAAAACGGGAAGGGTACCGACAACAGCCTTGGGGCAAGGAGTTCCAGCCAACAGCTTCAGGCTTGCTCATGGTGCCTCGGGGTGGGGGGGTGGTCCATGCAGGGGCCTACAGAGGCTTACTGAATTTTTCTTTCCATTCTAGTCATTTTATGGAGTCAGTTTTGACATTAGCATGCCATTCCATCCTGTATGATTGCAAATTTAATTTCTGTTTTCTGGACAAGTCCTTTTTAACCTGATGACCATCTGTAATATTTATTACTGTGATTATCTTGCCCCTTTCCCTTCAGAGATAAATTTATCATTATCTTGGAAATTCTATTATTTTTTTTAAAAGTATTTCCCATTTTTGTTAAATCCTTACTGTCATTTTCATTATTTTAAACTTCCTGGGGTTTGCCTAGATACTTTATTTGGTGTGTCCTCTACAGTTACTGGTATTTTCTTCATAACTACTTCCATCATAAGGTTTTCTGCAATAATTTACTACTTCTTGGTTTGTCATTTTTAGTATCCCCTGACTTGCTCTGAAAGGTTGTTTAAAGTTTACATTTTCCTCTCTCCACATCCTCTCCAGCAAAAACTGTCGTGTGAGTTTCTGATTTTAGCCATTCTGACAGGAGCAAGATGGTTGGTATCTCAGAGTTGCCTTGATTTGCCTTTCCCTGCTGGCTAAGGATGTTGAGCACTTTTTAAAAGTGTCTTTCTTTCAGCAATTTTGGATTCCTCTATTGAGAATTCTCTATTCAGTTCTGTACCCCAACTTTTTAATTGTATTATTGGGTGTTTTAGTGACTAGCTTCTTGAGTTCTGTGTATATTTTGGAGATCAGCCCTCTGTCAGATGTGGGGATGGTGAAGATCTTTTCACACTCTGTGGGCTGCCGTTTTGTAGTGTTGATTGTGTCCTTTGCCTTACAGAAGCTTCTCCGTTGGAGGAGGTCCCATTTATTAATTGTCGATCTCCATGTTGGTACTACTGGTGTTATGTTCAGGAAGTGGTCTCCTGTACCAATTCGTTCAAGGGTAGCTACCACTTTCTCTTCTAAGAGGTTTAGTGTGTCTGGATTTATGTTGAGGTCTTTGATCCATTTGGACTTAAGTTTTGTGCATGGCGATAGATATGGATCTATCTACAGTCTTCTACGGGTCAGCATCTAGTTATTTCCTGAAGATGCTTTCTCTCTCTCTCTCTCTCTCTCTCTCTCTCTCTCTCTCTCTCTCTCTCTCTCTCTCTGCAATTGTATAATTTTAGCTTTCGTGTGTCAAATGCCAGGTGTTCTTAGGTGTGTGGGTGAATATCAGGGTTTTCCAATTCGATTCCACTGGTCTTCCTGTCTATTTTTCACACTAGTACCAAGCTGTTTTCAGGACTATAGCTCTATAATAGAGCTTGAAGCCAAAGTTGATGATAGCTCCTAAAGATCCTTTGTTTTACAGGGATGTCTTGGCTATCCTGAGTCTTTTGTTTTTCCATATAAAGTTGATTATTATCCTTTCAAGTTCATTGCCAAATTGTGCTGGGATTTTGATGGGGATTGCATTGAATCTGTTGATTGCTTATGGTAAGATGGCTATTTTTTTTTTTTTTTTTACTATGTTTATCCTACCTATCCAAGAGCATGGGAGATCTTTCCGTTTTCTGGTATCTTCTTTAATTTCTTTCTTTAAAGAAACAAAGTTTTTGCTATATAGTTCTTTCACTTGTTTGGTTAGTGTTACCACAAGATACTTTATGTTGTTTGTGGCTATCATAAAGGGTTTGTTTCTCTGATTTCTTTCTCAGACCAAGACCATTTATCATATGTATATGATAGGGCCACTGAGTTTTTTTGTTTTTTAATTAATCTTGTATCCTGCCCTTTCCTGAAAGTGTTTATCAGCTGTAGGAGTTCCCTGATATGTAAACTGTCATTATCATCTGCAAATAATAAAAGTTTAACTTCTTCCTCTTCAATGTGTATCCCCTTGATCTCCTTTTGTTGTCTTCAAGTACAATATTGAAGAGATATGGAGAGAGTGGGCAGCAGCCTTGTCTGTCTTGTTACTCATTTTAGAAGAATCTCGATGTGGGGAAAGGGGAACACTCCTCCCTTGCTGGTGGGAGTACAAACTTGTTCAGCCATTTTGGAGATCAGTATGGCAGCAGTTCCTCAGGAAAATGGGAATCAGTCTATCACAGGATCTGGCAATTTCACTCTTAGGCATATACCCAAAAGATGCACATCCATGCAACAAAGACATCTGTTCAACTAGGTTTAGAGCAGCACGTTTTGTAATAACTAGAACCTGGAAACAACCTAGATGCCCCAAAACTGAAGAATGGATAAAGAAGATTCATACATTTACGTAATGGGGTACTACTTAGTGTGGGGGGGGGAGGGAGAAGCAATGGAATCTTGAAATTTGCAGGCAAATGGATGGAACTAGGAGAAACCATCCTGAGTGAGGTAACCCTGTCACAAAAAAGATGATGAACAATGTATGTACTCACTCATATATGGGTTTTAGACTTAGAGCAAAGGATCACCAGCCTACAATTCATACTGCCAGAGTAGCTAGGATACAAGGAGGACCCTAAGAGTGTCATACAAGGTCCCCCACAGAAGGGGAAAGGAACAAAATCTCCTGAGCGTATTGGGAGAGGGTGAGCAGTGAGTGGAGAGGGAGTCAGGAGGGGAGAAGAGGAGGGGAGAGGAGAACATCAGGGACCAGAATCATTGAGTCTGGGGACGACGAATAGACAAGAGCAAAAAAGAGATACCATGATAGAGGGAGACATTATAGGTTTTAAGAGAAAGCTGACATTAGAGAAATGTCCATAGACCTACAAGAATGACCCCCAACTAACAATCTGAGCAATAGTGGAGAAGCTACCTTAAATGCCCTTCCCTCATAATGAGATCGATAACTGCCTCATATGCCATCCCAGAGCCCTCATCTAGTAGCTGATGGAAACACAAGCAGACATCCACAGCAAGACACTGAGCAGAACTCCTGGAATCCAGTTGCAGAGAGGAAGAAGTGATGATTAAAGGGGTTAAGCCTAAGCTACAGAAAGCCACAGAGACAGCTGACCTGAAGAAGGGGGAGCTAATGTACCCCAGACTGACAGCTGGGAAACCAGCATTATACCGACTCAGACCCCCTGGACGTGGTCTCAGTTAGAAGGCCTGGGCAGTCTAAGGGACCTCTGACAGTGGAACCAGGATGCATCCCTGGTGCATGAAAGGACTTTGGGAACACATTCCCTATGGAGGGATACTCCCTTAGCCTAGAGACAGGAGGGAGGCCCTAGGCCCTATCCAGCATGAGTTGACAGATTTTGATGATCCCTCCTGAAAGACCTCATCCTAGCTGTGGAGCGGTGGCGAATGGGATGGAACGGGGTCTGCGGGTCCATGGGAAGATGGAAGGGTGTACAGAAGGGAGAGGGAATTGGGATCGATATGTAAAACAAGAAAAAATAATAAAAAGGATAAACATTTAAGAAGGAAGAACTTAAGTTTACATTTTCAATAAAAAGTTATGTCTCCTCATATATTTTGTTATAGAAGAAACTTTAATTGGTTATGTACTAAATTTTTATATTTTATACAAAGTTCTTTTTTTCTTAACTTCAGTTGGGTTTTGTGGTTGCCTATTATCCAGAGAGAGAGAGAGAGAGAGAGAGAGAGAGAGAGAGAGAGAGAGAGGGAGGGAGACTTACAACCCTGAAATGTTACTTTTCTCAGTTTCCTTAGCTCCATAAGCAGCACTGGACTTTCTTCCTCATTGGTTGTAGCCGTGACAGTACTTCTAACACTGGATTATTGGGTGAGATTCTCCAGGGAGGAAGAACTGATATTGGAAAATTACAAAATAAGTTGATAAAAAAATTTAATTTAAGGCCCCCCTTTTTTTTTTTTTTTTTTTTTTTTTTTTTTGGTGAAGGCCAGGCCAAGAGCAGCCTGGGGCCTCTGAAAAATCTCTTGGTGCCCAAGCTCAGTTAATACATCTGGACAATTGTCAAGGCCAGTGAAATTTTATATGTATTTCCAAGGCTGACTGGGCTGAGAACTCTCTAATCAAACAAAACATGTAGTCAAAACAAGATAGCGTTATCATACTCATCTCATTTTAATTGTCTTTTCTAGTATTTTCAACATCCAGGCTCCCTTTCTGTTTGTTTGTTTGTTTGTTGTTTGTTTGTTTGTTTGCTTCGAGAAATCATTCAAATTTATATCAACA
Organism: Phodopus roborovskii; assembly: GCF_943737965.1. Taxonomy (NCBI): domain Eukaryota; kingdom Metazoa; phylum Chordata; class Mammalia; order Rodentia; family Cricetidae; genus Phodopus; species Phodopus roborovskii. The sequence goes on from NW_026126410.1 coordinate 16,007,770, forward strand.
TTGAACTTCCTTTTGTTGGTTGGTTAAACCAGAGACCAGTCCAGGAGCTTGGTCCAGCTCAGTCAGCCCATGAGCTAGGTGGTGGTGAAGCACTGTCAGGGTAGTTGCAGGAAGCCTAAGAATAGCTTCTGGTGCGCAGCCGCCACCCGCGCCTGCATTCATTTGTAATGTCTGGAGAACTGCTGCAAGGTACAGTACTTCTGGAGCCTGGAGTTATGGTTCCTGCGAGCCCCACCTCGGCGGCCCAGGAGGATCCCGAGTCCCGGCAGGAAGGTGAGCACGTCGTCAGCTGTCCTGGGAGGGCTGTGGGAACCTGCACCCACTCACGACTCTGACTCAGGAGGTACTGTTGCCACCTTAGGCTCTCCGTCCTGTCCTCTTGAGTCAGCTTCGGGAGAGTAGAGGGAGTGGGATCTGGCCAGGAATCCCGCAAATCGAAAGAACACAGGGAGCTTTGTACTCATTTGTGTGTTGGGCCAAGATTTTTTTTTTTTTTTTCTTTTTTTTTTTTTTTTTTTTTTTTTTTAACCTGCAACTAAGTGATCATGAGCTACATTCTCACTTTTAGAAAACAAGCTTAACTCTGCTGTAAATATCTGTCCCATGCACTGAGGACAGATGATGCCCACAGTCTGCACAGTTGGTTTGGAGTAGAATCCAGTAATAGAAGTGAGCCAGTCCTTCTAACCCTCAAGTTCTTTGTATTTGGCCATGGAAATCCTATTCCCAATTTAATTTTTATTTGCCAGCTTAGGTTGTTTCATATGCTAGGGAAGTACTCTACCACTGAGCTACTTCCCAGTTACTGTATTGTTTTGTTTTAAGGAGGGGGTTTCTACACAGCCTAGGCTGACCTGAAACTCACTGTGTAGACCAGGCCAGCCTGGAACTCAGACTTCCACCTGCCTCTTGCTTTCCAAGTACTGGCTGGGGTTAAAGGTCTGAAACACCATGCCGGACCCTGTTAATTTCTCCCCCTTCCTCGTTAATTTCTTAAAGCTAGTTTATATCAACATGTTCAGGTACAACGTGTAATGGAATCCCTTCTGTTAAGGTGAGAAAACATAAGGGCACTGAATTAGTCATTCTCTCTCTCTCTCTTTTTTGTTTTGATTGATTTAGTGATGCTGTGTTTTTATCTCCGGTGGTTTTGTTGGTTTTTTTTTTTTTTTGTTTTCTTATTTTTGTTTTATTTTGGTTTTTGTTTGTTTTTTCCAAGACAGGGTTTCTCTGTAGCTTTGGAGTCTGTTCTGGAACTCAGACCAGGCTGGTCTTGAACTCAGAGATCCGCCTGACTCTGCTTCCCAAGTACTGGGATAAACAGCCTGTGCCACCACCACCCGGCTCTCATGTGTTTTTTATCGTCTTACAGCAGAAACACTGTAGATTACCAAGTTTGTTTGTTTTTGTTTTTTGTTTGTTTGTTTGTTTCTGTAATGTATGTAGAAATTCACTGTTTATAGCTTGTGGAAAACATGTTGAAAGCATGTTCATGTTGTTCCCCTTGCTCCATATCTAAATCCTCATGAGATATGGAGCAAGGGGAGCTGTGTTTCCCTTGCTACCATCTATTCCAAGAATCTGGCGAAGGACTAGAGATTGAAATAAAGACAAGACAGCGGGTCCTTCGTTCAATGGTAATGTAGAAATGCCGAATACCGTTTATTGAGGGGAAAGAACGGACAGAGTGAGTTCCAGGATCTTCCAGTAATCTTTTGTCATCTTTAAATCTGCATGAATGACAGCAACACTTTGAGCTCACTGCTACGACTTGCTAACATAGCTTTTGACTTCCATTTTTTTGAGCAGTGTGGGAAAACGGTAGAGAATTGATGAAACTTGCGTAATATGACAATTCCTTAACACAACTGTTTTCAATGTCACAGGGCTTACTTACGGATTGTTGTAATCCCAAAATTTCTCTGATAAATAACATCCTACATAACAATGAAGGTTATGGAGTTGCTGTGGTGACGCCTACAGGTGCCCGCTACCTAAAGGAAAATGCCCAAGATGAACTTAGTGGTATGATATATTTAATAATTTAATTAAAATATTTAAATGTACTTATTTATTGAATACAAAATTACATCTAATTCACAGTATTTCAGCAATAAATTCTGGTGACAACTTCAGTTTTTCTGCTTCCTTAAAAATTGTTGCCGGAAGTCTGGCACTTTAGCTCGACTTGAGAGTGCTTGCCTAACGTGCACAAAAGTGCAGGCCTAGTCCCAACACTTGGGAAGGAAGATCAGACCACAAGGTCATACCTAGCTACGGAGAGTCAGAGATTACTTTTCAAAACAAGACAACAACAAAAACATATTGAATATGCTTGGTCATTAAGATACAGAAGTTCGGTGATGCCATTGTAGAGTCTAAACTTGAAAGAAGAAGCTTTCAGATTTGACTTGTCTTCTTGTAAGTGTGTTTAAAAAAAAAACAAAAACAAAACAAAAAACAGAGTGGCTTCTGTAGGTATTTGTGAAGGATGAAAGATGGAAAATTTTATGGATGAGAAAATTTCATGCATGGGTAAAAGTAACCACCACCTTTTCTGGCACACAATGGAAATTTGTGATTTTTTTTTTTTTTAAATAAAATATGAGACATAAAGAAGTGTAAAAGCATTGGTGTGGTGATGGAAATCGTGAGGCTAGTTTAAAGACTAGGCCTCCTTATCATCATTCAGGGTCCATTCCACTCAGGATGCAGCAAGGTAAAATTGAGATGTCTGTTGAAGAGAATCTGACCGGGAAGCTCTGGTGGAAGAAACTAATTCCTATTTCTGAGTTCCTTTTTCGTCAACCCAGCTAGGAAAGAAAATTAAAAAAAAAAAAAAAAAAAAAACGTTATACTTTGCATACTAGCTCCCAGTGCAGAGCGTAGCAGATAGTAAATGTCCAGGAAAATGTCTGTCCAGTGACTGAAGTTCTAGGTTGAAGAAGGTAAATGTAGTTTAAAGTTGGTGACCCTGTTAGTGTCAGGAAACTTTGTAAGAAGATTCACTGAGAGTCTTATAGTAAAGAATTAGTAAAATCCTGTTTATAAACTCTTGGTAGAAAATACTTGAGTCTAAATAGATTGTGTCAGAAATGCCCCTCTGTTGGTTTAGACTGTATATTTAACTTTATTATAATTTGTTTCCACAGACAATAATACAATCCAGGAAAATAGAGAGGTGGATGCCACTGAAGAAGGATTAGATTTGGAAGAAAGGCTTCAGGGTGTTGCTAACAAAATGGAGCATTCTGCCACAGATGACTTTTCTGAACAAGCTAAGGGAAGCTGTGAAACTATAACCGAACCACTTCCTACTTCCACGAAAAAAGGCCAGGTGAAGAAAAGATTGAGCAAACCTGTGATCATAGAAGCTGAGGGCAACATAACGTCAGAGGAGATATTTGTTGAAATTACGGGAAACCAGTTTAAGCGGAATGGCAAAGGGGGTTTTGGCATATTTCGTTGTATTTTGAACACGTCCTAAGAAGAATCATGCTGCTTATGTAGTTGACTTCATTTGCTTCATGGCTGTATATTCTTGTAATATGTTGTAAGGAGTACGGTTTTTCTGCCCGCCGCCTGCTCTTGTTCCGCCGCCACGCCCGCCCCAAATAATACACAGAGACGCTGTATTTGATACAATACTGTTGGCCCGGTTACTTGTTTCTTATCGGCTAGCTCTGCCTTTAATTATTAACCCATTTCTGCTGATCTATGTATCTTCACATGGCCTTCTCTTACCGGGGAGGCGGCTGGCGTCCAGCTCTCTCCTGACTCTCCATCTTGACTCCTCCTTACTACTTCCTATTTCCTCCTTGTCTCCTAGTCCCTCCTATCTTCCTTTCCTATTGGCCAACAGTGCTTTATTATTAACCAGTATGAGAAACATATACAGAATGACATCTCCCATCATCTCCTCTTTTCTGTCTAAATAAAAAGAAGGGTTTTAACCTTAGCATAGTAAAATATATAACACAACAGTTAAGAATCACAGTTAACAATATTTAGTCCATTAACATTTATCAAGATTTAAGAAACTATTTCATCATCTATTCCATCTTTGTGAGTCTAAAGTCCTATATGTAACTTATCTTTAATCCTGACTAAGGAAAACTATAACCATAACTATCTGTCTTCAACTCCCTCAAAGACCACAGAAGGATAGTATATAAGCTCTAGAAACGACAGAGACAACTCACTGCCTGGTCACCCAAGGTTCTTTTGTAATCTTCCATCTTTAGCCCATAGGCCATAGTGTGTCTAGCAGACTCTTCAGCAACACGGGAAACTTTAAACTGTCTTCTTGTATTGGCAGTTTATCAGTCACTTTACTCTGTGCCCTGCATACTGTCTCGCAGACTCTTCCATGAAGCAGGAACTCTGTTGCAATGTCCATCTTGAATCAGCAGTCACTTTTCTGTGGGTCCTGCATGTCCAGTTTATACAGCATAAAGTCAAACAGTCCAGACAAGAGCAGTATCTTGTCCACATGGCTAGTCTTGCCATTTTGAAAGCAAACTCCATAACGAGTTTCTTCAATGTCCATCTTCCTTTCTGTTTCAGGTGGTATTGCCAAGAGCAATTATGTCTCACTGTCACGAAAACCCTAAACCATTTTAAATGCCATATTCTGTAGGTTTTTGAAATGTTTGAAGAATGCCTATTCATCTCAAATATATCTCTGTATATCTAGAAAACTTAACTAACTTAACTATATCTGACTATCATAGATACTATCTATAATCTGTATTGAATTATACATTACATTTCTAAACAATACTTAAACAAGAGGAGAAATATATATCACAAAATTGACCTTAAATTGTATCAATAAATGAAAATCCATTCCAAAACTATCTATACCATAATTCCCTTTTTACCTTTAAAAAGACATTGGTTGTGATCATTAACCATTTATAACCAAGTCCATTTAAATGAAAACAAACATTTATAAACAATATTTGGGAATTGGGGCGTCGTTCTTTCCAAACTACTTCCTGCTGACAGGGGGCACTGTCATGGGGGATCGTGAGAAGACACAGAAATCCTGGTTGTAGTCTGCGAGGCTGCTTTGTTCAAGCTGCTTTGAATGTTGGATCACCTGGTACTCTGTTTCAGGGGGTCTGGCTTGCTCAAACCACATTAGTGTGGAAGGAATCCACAGCTTTTCCTTTTCTGTGGAAACAAAAATAGAAATCCTTTTCCCCAGTAACATGTCCTTAAACTTAAATGTTGGAGTCAAAGCATTTTTAAAATATATAAATTGAATTAATCCAGCAGCATTTCCTTTATCAGTTGTTGTTATTTTCTCAGCAGTCAAACAATGTAGAGACAACACAATAGCATACAGTAACCAGATTCTCTCTGAGCTTTTCATCTTTTTTTTTTTTTTTTTTTTTTTTTATATGCCTATGTATTTTTTTTAAAACACACTGTAAACTTTTAGCACATTTTCTTAATGTGAATCTGTCTTTACTGTAAATCTTTATCTTTTTCTGGCCATGAGTCTTTATCTGTTAAACAACAACATTGTTAAAATCAAAGTCATAGCTGTGTCAGCCTCGGTTTACCAAAGATGGTGGCGGGTACTTTTACCGCCAGCACGGAAAGCTGTGCTCACCGCCTTGGACAGCGCTGCCACCCAGAAAGCATGCTGCCGGCTTGGAGATGTGGTCACTGCCATTGCCATCTCTCATACACACCAATAAATTGTTAGCAGAGTTATTTAAAAGCTGTGCTTTTTTTTTTTTTTTTTTTTTTTTTTTGCCACTTATTCAAAGTAAGGAATTTTCCCTTAAAGGAGCAGCGCGAATATCTGCTTGTCTCTAGCAAAGCAGAGTTCAACTGAGAAAAATGCTGCTACCAAGAAACCTTGCTTGTCTCTGTTCTTTTGTTTCTAAAACCTGTTTTTAAGCTTTTTTTTTAAATTTTAAGTGGAAGTTCTTATTAACCACGTGGGCGCCATTTGTAAGGCGTTCGGTTCTTCCGCCTGCCGCCGCCTGGTCTTGTCCGGCCGCCGCGCCAGCCCCAAATAACACACAGAGACTCTGTATTTGATATTATCCTGTTGGCCAGTTACTAGTTTCTTATCGGCTAGCTCTATCTTAATTATTAACCCATTTCTGCTGATCTATGTATTTCTCTTACCGGGAGCCAGCGACATACTGCTTTCTTCAGACTCTCCATCTTGACTGCTCCTTACTACTTCCTATTTCCTCCTTGTCTCCTAGTCCCTCCTATCTTCCTTTCCTATTGGACAACAATATGTACTTTCTTGCGCTTGTGTAAACTGTGTATTTACTTCTAACTAACTACATACCTTGGATAGAAAGCGTTTCTTTGTAAGAAAGCCAGAAAAGCATACAAGATGGCCATAGCTGTAACTCAGTGGTAGAGCGTTAGCCCAACCAACATGCCCAGTAGTGCCCATACCCCAGGTTCAATACCCAGCGTTCCTCCTGGCCTCCCTCACAAAAAAAGAAAGAAACATAATTGGAGATGTCTCATCTAGAAAAGTGGTGCTTTCTGACACGCACAGCTCTCCCATATTGTCTGCTAGTACTTTTTCTTGTAAATACGCGTTAGCATTGAAAATGGAGGAGAACGGAGATGCAAGCGGTGAGGACAAAACAAGCATGCGTGCAGTAGATGTCATGGGTACAGTGTTCCTCTGCTTGTTCGAGATAGGACCCTACCCAGCCATTTCTAACCAGGGACTCATTGTATAGACCAAGCTGGCCTCGGGCTCATATTGACCCACCTGCTTCTGCCTCCTGAGTGCTGGGATTTAAACATTGCCCACCATACCTAGCTTGGATGGGATACATTTTTATATTGAAATGTCATCAAATAACATCTAAATAACGCCTTATAGGTCTTGAAGCAGAAATTATTCAGAGCCAGGATTGGACATAAATGATTAATAAGAAAAAGCATGTCTTTCACTGTTAGTGTGCTAATCATTCTCTTCCTCTCTTCAAACATCCTGCCCCCTCCCTCCCCCAACCTTTTCTATTTATGAAGACCACAGTAATAATGTGTACCTCTGCTGGTTTAAAAACCGTGGAGTCCTTAATGTCCGTGAGCTTCCGATCCTCCCACCCCTACCTCCCAGATGCTAACACCGCTGACTTACAAACACTATTGTTTATTTTAGGTGATTCAGGACTTTGGGTGTGCTGGGCAAGCACTCTACCAATCAAAACCCTCAGCCTTCTGATTGGTTTTCAGTAGATGGTGTTGGCTTTTTCTTTTTTCTTTTTTTTGTTTTCTTTTGTATTTCATATAAGTCGAAAGGCCGTATGTGTCATTAATTTTTGCATATTTTTTTTTTCCCATGGGGAGATGTGAACAAATCTTTAGTGACAATTGACCAAAGTCATGGTTCCAAACAAGTAAGGAATTAACAGTTGTGTAGATGACCCAAAAGAGCTACATCACTGCCCAGACCCACCCCATCATGAGTGAAAGCTATTTTATCGAGTTCCACTTCTGCCTTGTGTATATTCAAACAATACCACCCCCTTTGCACAGATCTCTTAGAGCTGTGGGGCAGGAGGAAAAGAAAAGGTATGTAATATCCTAGGTAAGGGTCAGTTGACTCCACCTCTTGTATCAAAGTGTCAATGGCACGATTCCCGTTACCCTAGACTTCAGATTGCCATAACTCTATGGAGCTAAAGTCATCGCTGCGTTCTGTGATATGATTGCTGGTCATGACGTCATCCCTCTCCTTTGGACTCAGCATTTCTCCTTGCCCTCCTTCAGTGTTGTCCCCTGAGCTTTAAAGGGGGGCGATATGTTTACAATACTCTTGAGCAGTTTGCCCCTTGTCATATTAACCATCCCATATTGGGCATTGACTGGGTTTTGCGTCTCCATAAGCAAAATTGATAGGCGCAGCAATAGCTATGCTCAATAAGAAAGACACAGCGTGTGTTATTAGCAGTTGCTAGTTTTTCTTGCCACATGGTCACCCTTGAAGGGAGGAAAGGGGAGTTGTCCTCATGCTCTGCCCGCGTACAGGGACCGTTAAACACATACATTCAGATCACAGATACAGACAGACTTGACATTCCCGCTCGGATGAGAGCCTCCTCTATTCATTCATTCATTCATTCATTCATTCATTTTTTAAAGATTTGTCCTTATTTTGTGCGTGTTTGCTTCTCTATACTTACATGCATCCACACATGTAGAGAGGCCAGAAGAGCGTAGCAGATGCGGTGGTGAACCTCTATCTAGATGCTGGGAACCAAAAGTGGTTCCTCTTTAAGAGGATCAGTGTTCTTAACCCCTGAGCCATCTATCTCCACAGCCCCAGAGTAGAGCCATTTTGAGCTATCAATCCCAGGTGCTAGACCTAAAGGGAAGGATGGGACAGTCTGTGATTTCAGTGTTGTTCTTCGTCATAGAAGGGGTTTGAGTAAGCATTGCTTCTGACTCCCCTCCTGGCACTGACATTCTGAGATCTATGATTTGAAGTTGGGAGCCTGTAGTCCAGTTGGAGACTAAGCGAGTCGGGAGGATTGTTTGAGGCCAGAAATTCAGGGTCAACCTTGGCAATGTAGTAAAACTCTGGCTCAAGAGCTATATAGTAACGAAAGCTTGTAAATCCCCACCCCTTGGTAGGCTGGGAAGAGAGGGTCATTAGTTGAAAACAACTTATTCACTCCCTGCCTCAAAATAAAAAAGGATTAAAGAGGTGGAGTGCTGCTTAGCATGCATAGTGCAAGGGTGTGGCTCCTATCCTAGTACAATTTTTTTTTGTTCCACAGACACAAGTTAGTTTTCTCCTAAATGTTGCTTGGCCCGTTCCCATGGGAAAGACACATCCCATGTACAGCTAATGTGAACTGAGTTCCCGTGCAAGGTCCAGTATAGTTTGGAGCTCTTCCGAGTAGGCAGAGCAGTGGGTATTACAAAAAAGACACCTCCTGTCTGGCTATGAAAAGCAACAGGAAAGAAAACAGAGGCCTTCCCTCTGTTTCCACTCCTTGCAACTCTAGGGAGTGTCGACTTGCTTCCTGAGCAAACTGAGACAACCAAGTGAGTCCAACAGCTGCGTGGCAGTTTGAATTTATTTGGCCCATTCAATAAACTCACAGGAAGTGACACGATTAGGCAGCGTGGCCTTGCTGGAAGAAGTGTAGTCTCGCAGGAGGCTGGATGGCACGTGCCTGTAGTCCAGACTGAGAGGCTGGGGGGGGGGGGCACACCTTGAGTCTGGGCCTCCTCTATTGAAGTGTGTGTCACTGTGGGGGCAGGCTTGGAGGTCTTTTTTTTTCAAGCTTCCCTCGGTGTGAGTGATAGTTAACAGTTATTGTTGCCTACAGGATGTAGGACGCTTGAATATTTCTCCAGCACCCTGCCTGCCTGCTGGACTACTGTGTACTGATGCCCATTTGGGGGAATTACCCTAACTCCATCCACCTCATTGGACCTTATATTAGAATCCTTTTGCCAGTTGACTTAATTTCCAACTCAGAACGGGAAGCAAACCCTGTGATTAGACATTATCATTTTCTGATTTACAAACTCACTTGTGGTCAACTCTATTTCTATGTCTCCCTTATCACACATTTGATAAAAGGCTATGGATTCATTTCTTTGCACTCTGGGAATTTGCCTGCCCCCCAAAAAAAAAAAAAAAAAAAAAAAAGTTACTTTATAAACCCTCAATTATTTCTCTTTAACTAAAATTCAGGTGTTATCATTTTTTTCTTTTATTGACTCAGTGGTAAGCGAGTGGTTTCCTAGTGCGATTAAGAGTTCGAGGACAAGTTACTGGGGGAAAGGATTTCTATTTTTTGTTTCCACAGAAAATGAAAAGATGTGGATTCCTTCCACACTAATGTGGTTCGATCAAGCCAGACCGCCTGAAACAGAGTACCAGGTGATCCTACATGCAAAACAGCTGGACAAAGCAGCCTTACAAACTACAGCCGGGATTTCCGCATCTTCTTCGAATCCCCCATGACAGCGCCCCTTACCAGCAGGAAGTAGTTTGGAAAGAAGGACGCCCAAACTCCCAAATCTTGTCTATAAATGTTTGTTTTCATTTAAATGGACTTGGTTATATAAAAATAAATAAATAAATATATTGTGACTTTTCATAAGTTCTTGCTTATGTATCACTAGAAATTCATGTGTGAAGACATTTTACAGGAGGACAAGGTTAATTAACATTTTGTCCAGCATGTCTCCCTACAATTTCTCCTTCTTCTGTATCATCTAAATACTTAAATTAAAAAAAAAAAATAAATTCAGGCAAAACTTTAAAATTGTAAAGCAAAACAATTGGCATTATTTTTCATTTTATTTCATATTTCAGTGTATAGTTTCCAAGGTCCACAAATTCAATCTTCACAGATCTATTATGACTTCCTCAGGGTCTGCTTTCTTATAGGATCACTTCATTTTTTTTTTTTAATGGTCCTCTTTTGTCTAATCTTCCACATTCTATTTATTTTTTCTATCCTACTTATAGTATATGGGCAAATTTTCTAAATCTTACGGCCAGTGTTGCTACTATCATACATAAAAATGGAAGGTATGCCTGGCTGTTTTTCAGTCGTTGTAGTTCGTTGTTGTATAACAACAAAGGTGCAGGTCTTTTGAAGAACTAGAGTACATTATGGGATCAAACTGGCAAGGCCAAAAGGTACTCGAATCCTCTGAACTCCAAGGTAGTCCAAACATCCAGAAATGAGCTTTACCAGGCCTAGGGAAGGATTTCTGGTGGTTAGATAAAAAAGCCAGCATCCCTTGGGAACTTGTGAAGCCGGTTCCCACCAAAAGTAGTCATCTTCCTTACCTACAGCAAAAAGGAACACATGGCTTTTCAACTAGTATATACCTTTGGTTCTTATTATCATATCTAAGTTCATTCCAGCCTCTAGTCACTATTAACAAGTACATGTCATACATTTCCAAAACCCACACACCAACAACCTGGTCCTTTTCTACCTCCAGCTACTCGCGCTTCTTATAAGCCAGCTTTTTTTTTTTTTTTTTTTTTTTTTTTTTTTAATTTCTGGCTCCTGTTTCTGCCCTTGCTAATCTCACTATGCCCTTGCTATCCCCACAACCTTTTGTTAAAGATGCTCTTGGCCTTGTCTAATCTCCTGGTCATGTTCATTCTACATCTTTCTCTCTCTGCTATGCAGTCATCCAAATGCCTCTGGTTATTTCTCTCTATTTCTCTCTCATATCCACAATAAAGTTTTGCCATACCGTGGAGCAGTCATGCTCTCAGTCTATAACCAAACCATCTTCCATTTTGTACTTTTTTTGAAATGAAAAGTTTGTCAAACAGTGGGACATTCCACAGAAAGAAGGATCTTGTTCTCAGAAATGTGTCTCCACGTGATATCTTTTACTCCAAATGAAAGCATCTCAGATAAACAGTTTCCAACTGTCCTTAGAAATGGGTTCCCTCTGCTCCAAGGTTTCTTATTTCATGGTGATTGGAGCACACTGGGTTGTCTCAAACCTGTTACCCGAGGAGAAATCACAAACAAGAACATTTAGAGATTAATGTTTCCTTAGTTTTTCTTTACTAGAATTTTACAAATGGTCATTATTATGCTGTTCAAGTAATGACACAGGATAAGTCACAAAGTGACACCAGGCAAACAGACAGGGATAAAAAGAGGAAACTTTAGTGTGCTCTCTCTCTATGAGATGAGAACACAGTTGGTCCAGCTGCTTGAAATAAGGCTTTCTCCTGGCACAGCTGACCTGCAGCTAAGTGCCAGTAGTAAGGAAGGAGCAGTGAATTTAATTCCCTAAGGCTACTCAGTGCTCAAAATAATTGCTGCAGTACAGTAATACCTTCTGGGGATTCATTCTTGCATGTGGGCAAGGAGGGAACTGTTGATTTCTCACCGAAGGATACACTTTCCTATCTCATCTCTTTCAGTGAAGGAGCAAACCCCCCCCCCCCCCACCACCAGTACCTTTCCACCAACAACCATAAAAGACACACTGAAAAGAAATAAATCTAAAACAATGCTGAAAACTGTGAAGAGAAAGTTAAATTAAATACCTGTCAATATAGTCTCTTGTTTCCTTAAACAAAAGATTTTTTTTTCGTATATGTTTCCATAGATTCTCAAATCCATGCATTCTGTTTTGTATACATATGACAGAAAAGAAAATAATCAGTCTATATTTATATATAGCATGTATGATAACTTCCCATATTGTATGTTGACTCATCCATAGAATTCAGTTGCGGCTTAGTATTTTATTTTATTTTATTTTATTTTTTGGTTTTGTTTTTTTTTTTTAACATGTTTGCAGACTCAAGTGGTATCTTAACAAGAATCAATATTGTTAAATTAAAGATGAATGTTATAGCATTCATCCAAAGCCCTGAATAGAGTGCATAACACTTTACTATCCAGGTGATCCTGAGAATTCCATGAGCACAGTGTAACTAATTGTCACATGTGCTAGCTAGTTCACTGAATAACTTACACTAATAAATGCATAGGAACTGAATAGTTTAGAAAGCCCACCATCCTACAATTATTTGTTGTCATAAAACCACATGTCAGCACACACAGAAGGTAAAAGTCAAAGACAATTAGGAGAGAAAAGGGAAGAGAAGGACCATTCTGACAGAGCTGTGAAGGTCACTCAAGGAAAAGTAGTTGAAACAGTACAGCAAGGGCACGTTCATCCCTTTGGCTCAGCAGAGACTAAAACGTGTCATTGAAAACTCACTCAATGATTTTCTGAGCTTGCCATCCTCTCATGAACTACTTATTTCTCTAGATTTAGTTATAATCTGAAGGTCTAGAGATATTTAAATTGGATTCAGTTTTAAGGACTATTGTATTACTTTTACTTTCGTGTGTGTGTGTGTGTGTGTGTGTGTGTGTGTATCGCGGTTAAATAAGGATCAGGATAAACAAATAGGCTGAAAAGATATTTATTCAGGGAGAAATAACTTACAACCTAGACAGATGAACACCAGGAAATTCAATCTGATGCTCTCCTGTCCAAGTCACTCCAGCAAGAGAGAGCTTTTCCCGGCCCTCTAGGACCTCCTTCCCCAGGTCACTTCCGCCCATGGCAACACCCCTCAATGGGCGTGGTCAGTGCCACAGAAGGACTATCTCACTGCCTGTGTGTGTGTGTGTGTGTGTGTGTGTGTGTGTGTGTGTTAATGCTAACGTGAATGCAGGTTTCCTGAGAGAGCCAAATAAACAGTTGCATGCCCTAGATCTGAAGTTCTATGTCATTTTGAGCCGACAGACGTGAATACAATGAACCTACTATCCTCTGCAGGGACAGCAATAAGTTCATAGCCTTTGTTCCATCTTCTCACACCTTCATGTAGCATGATAAGTAAAAGACCCAGAGATTGCGTTAGGGTTCAAGCTTCAAGCTATCAGAAAAGCAAAGTAGCCAAGCCACTAACTCTGACCTCTACATCAGGCTGAAAGGGCTGATCCTGTCTCCTCTGCAAGCTCTCACCAAGCCTCAGACTGCTACCGCTCCTCGGTGTGGCTACAGAAACCAGAACATGACTACTGAAGACCCTGCTCCTATCTCTTATACCTCTCCAGAGCCGGGATCAAAGACTGATCTAATTTTGTCTACCCCTGGGTGTCATTGAACTCAGAGGCATCCATCTGCCTTTGTCTCCTGAATCCTGGTATTAAAGCTAGGTCACTGGCTGCTATGGCTAACGAGTATGACTATCTTGCTATTTTGATCTCCAGTGCCTTTAATAAATCATAAACAATATGTTACCACACCTTAATTAGGTTTTTAAATGAATTCTATTTCAACTCATTTGTACAGATTATAGATAGGTTCCATTTAATTCAATGTCAAAGATGTACTTACTATAATTTGCAAGGCATTTACAAATTGCCCTTATAAATGTTTATATTTTTCTTCAATATGCAAAAGCATATTTCATTTTTCCTGAACAACATTATTTTCAGATTCCATGTCCAGGTTTGCTTTTATTCTTCTGGAAAATAACTACTAATGAAAATAATTCACTGGTAAACTGTTAACAATTGTAGTTATTGTATGTGAATATTTCTCCAGCATTGGCATTTTCCTTGTCTTGTATGGGGAACTCATTTCTTTCACTTAATTGCCTGTTTTATATTAGAAGAAATTAGTGAGATTGATCTTTCTACCACTTCCCCCTTTTCAAAAAGGAATAAAAATGCCTTCGAGGCCCAAGGCCTTAACCTTTGACTGGTTAAGAGCCCACATTCTATCCCTTTTTTGCAAGGTGTCTGCACATTATTGCTTTTGCACATCAATTTTCTCAACCCAAAATGTTGGGTCACACAGCATGTAAGTCCAATTTCTGTACAAAATAAAGATATATGGTTAAGTGGCAAAGCATGGACATACCCAAATATAGTTTACACTGAAGTCTGAAGTTCAATTAACTACATTTGGTCGTCTTTGGTCTATTGACTGTTCTTCTTTTGCATAACTAAAAGTTGTCATGTCTAATTTGCTCTTCAAAAATGAAAACCAGTCCAAGAGCCTGGTGTCACCCAAGAATATTTATGGGAAAGAGTTGGTTCATAGCTTCAGGGAGACCTCCTGGATACATACCTTTAACAATATTTCTGGTGATTAACCATTACTACTGCTCTCTGAGATCTCATATGAAGCTGTTGATTACTATAATTGTTTCCATGGTGGAACATCTTTTAGACACACAGGACCACACTTTAAAGGGATCTCATACTTGGTTGAGCATTCTGCTGTAGTCATCTTGAATACTTCATACACTTATCTACTTAAAACAGCTTTGTGTGGTGAGTATGGTCATCTACATAAAGATTTTGAAATATTACTCTGGGAAGATGGTTGTAATCTCAAAGCTAAGGAGACAGGCACAAGAATACCCTTAGAACAGCTAAGCCCTCAGATCCAGCTAAATCAGTGATCCTTGGGTTATCTGAGAGACCCTCTCTCAAAACAAAACAAAACAAAACAAAACAAACAAACAAACAAAAAAAAAAACAGGGTGAACATCAATTAAGGAAAATTCCTAAAATCAACCTCTCAAGGACTTTTTCCTTCCTCCTCGTCTAATGCCAGCTTCGATTCAGTGAAAGGTGGAAGAGGTTTGAAAAGCACAGACCTATCCTCATCTATACGTCAACTGGATTGAATGTCTAATAGTGAGAAATGGTGATAAGCTTATGGAGTGCCTGGAATGATGTTATGGTTCTAATTAGAGATTTGACAGAGAACCGTTGGAAGATGTGATGGGAAGAGATAAAAGTTTAGATTCCTCCATTATCCTCTACATTTATGTGACAGGCAATATAAAACTGTAATAAATGTTCCCCCACCCCCGTACTCCTTCCTGAATAAACCATATAAAACAAACCCAGGGTTATATTTACAAAAATCTATGTTCTCACCCAGTTGAACCCTGAAGATTTCATGAATCTCATCCATCCTCCAAATTAGTTCATCAAGTACTTTGGTTATAATGTAAGAAATCTTTTCTGGGCTATGCTTGCAGTTAACATCACTGTGATGGCTATTCTTATAGCCATCAACTTGACTATATCTGGAGTTAACTAAAAAAAAAAACAAAAATGACTCGGCACACCTGTGACAGATTTGTGCTTAATTTAGTCAGCTGAAGTTGGAAGACAAACTTTTAATCTGGATCATTCAAATGGGTAGATTCACCTTTGACCCAGACCTTTTGAGGGAGGAACCTTCTTAACTTGGTCACACCTTCTCTTGGCAGTCTACACGAAGGACGTGGAAAAAGAAACTTCATTCCTTTTGCCTGCTTGTCATGTTAGCAGGTCTATTCTTTCACTGCTATTAGAGGTTACTTCTTTGGCAGGCTGTTATATATTATAGAGCAGATAAAATACGCATACCCTTGTACTGAGCATACCCACTGGATTGTGGGACCTTTCATTTATAGACAGCCGTTGTTGTTCTAGGTGGACCATAACCTACAAGCCGATCGAATACATCCCATTTCTTACCTATAAAGATGCACTCTACAAATTATTTATGTAGGGTTCTTCTACAGAACCCTGCCTAGTAAAATTACCAATTATTTTTTAATCGTATCTCAGAAATGTATAAGTTTATTTCCAATGTCAGTAGTTCGGTTTTGAATAACCTTACCCATAATAGTTAGGATTTTTCTGTTTACTTGACATATGAAGTTTGTCATTGATAGATTTTGAGTTTTTGCATGAAGTACTTTTGATTACAACATTAAGACTAGAGAAGAGGAGGGGAGATGTGGGCATGAGAGAACAGGAAGATTGAGAAAGGGGAAGAATAGAAGAGAACAAGAAAAGAGATACCATAATAGAGGAAGCCATTATAGATTAAGGAGAAATCTGGCCCTAGGGAAACGTCGAGAGATCTACAAGGAAAAACCCAACTAACAATCTAAGCAATAGTGGAGAGGCTACCTTCAATGCCCTCCCACGATAATGAGATGGACAACTAACTACTTCTTATGCCATCCTAAAGCCTTCATCTAGTAGCTGATGGAAGAAGAAGCAGACACCCACAGCTAAACACTAGCCGAACTCCTGGAATCCAGTAACAGAAAGGAAGGAGTGATGAGCAAAGGGGTCAAGACCAAGCTGGAGAAATCCACAGAATGGGCAGACATGACCAAGGGGGAGCTCATGCACCCACCCCCCCCACCCCCAGTCTGATAGCTGCGAAACTAGCATAGGACTGACCCAAACCCTCTGAATGTGAATGTTAGTTAGGAGGACTGGGCAGTCTATGGGGCCTCTGGTAGTGGATAAGTTTTTATCCCTAGTACATGAAAGAACTTTGGAAGCCCATTCCACATAGAGGGACACTCCCTCAGCCTAGACACACAGGGGAGGGCCTAGGACCTGACCCAAATGATATGACAGACTTTGGAAGGCCTCAAATGAAATGCGATGGGCTGGGGTTTGATGTGTGTGATAGGAGAGGGTGGGAGGTTGAGAGAACTGGGACTGGCATGTAAAACAACCTTGTTTCAAATTTAATTTAGAAAAGTGAATTTATGTTGTAGTGGAAGAAACTGAAATTGTATCTGTGAATATCTGACTTACTTGAATATGATGGACTTTACGTCAATATGGCTTCCTTCGAGCTGGTTTACTTCAATGCCAAAGTAAATCTCAACAACCATGGGAGTCATTTTAAAGGATTTTTTATGATCTTCTATTAATTGGTGAAATTATGATATAATTATGTCATTTCTTCTCCCTTTCCTTCTTCCAAATTCCCACATAAGCCTGTCCATACCTTCTCACGGATCCCAGAGGTCAATGTCAGGTGTCATTCTACAAAGATAGTGAAGATATGATTATCACCAAATGGTCTGTAGAATTGTAGCTACAAAGAAAATAGTGACATTGATTGTTTTGTTCAATACTGGTGCTCACACACCTAGAAATCTACATAGGGTAGAGTTAAAAAGTACTATTGTAATATAATAATAAATGAGTGTCCAATGACAATCACTTAATTGCATTAACTGGACGGTAAAAACCTTAAACAACTCTGTATCATCAAGGAGGCCAATGGTAATGAAAGGTCACATTCAAGTTGTCAGTGAATGTGTGATTGTCATTAATGGTACTCTAGATTTTTTTTTTTCCCCAGATATCCCTCCTGCCACAGGCAACACTGCTTCGGCATTTCCTTCTGATGCATAACTGCCTTAAAGTTACGTCAATCTAACAAGATAATAAAGACAAATCTATACAAATAATTTTGAAATATGTGTTACAGAATGGCTTTGCTGTTGGTGGTGATGGTGGTGCTATTGTGGTTGTTTATTTGGTTTTCAGGGCAAGGTTTTGATGGGGCCCAAATAGTCTCAGTCTTTAGGCAATAGTGACCACCAGGTGGACAGGTACTAGACTGGTAGTCATGAGCCCAGAATGATTTCTGGAATCTTGATAATCATAGAATGCCACCTGATTTCTCATACTATTTATTCAAAGACATTGATGGCTTTCCTTATATTTCAAAGTGACTGGTGTGAGCTGAACTACAAACCATCACTAGCAAGGTTTTGATGGACACTGCTCATTTCTATTTGGTATTTCAATTTCTTCACAGAAATATTGTTGTTGGCATGAGAAAATGTGTTAAGGGTAGTAACTAAGCCAACAGGCAAGCAAAGAGGGCTAACGGATGTATGCCAAGAACCAGTTCAGTAGAAGATTCTGTAACCAGAATTTTATGTCTGCAGGGTGTCCTGAGTGGCAAGCTATGACATCATTCTGTAAAGCCCTGACTTCGCAGGAGGAATAAGGAGCAATGCTGCCTCCTGGTGGTCAGAATCTAAAACATCAGGATGACGTTTTCCTTCTGGAGCAGGACTACCTGAAGAAACAGGAAAAACCCATGGCTACCACTGAAGCAGCTAGCAGACAAATGACAAGTGAAATACTTGTATGAAACAAATGTGGCAAAAGTGCTGTTGAAAGTTAGATATTCGTGTTGACACTGCAAAATAATTAACTTCATATTCTCCACGATGGATTCAATTGAGTTGAATAAGATCTTCTACAACAAAATATATGAGGAGGCATAACTTTTTATTGAAAATGTAAACTTAAGATATTCCTTCTTAAATGTTTATCGTTTTAATTATTTTTTCTTGTTTTACATATCGATCCCAATTCCCTCTCCCTTCTGTAGAAAATCACAACATCAATCCTGCATAGAACTGCAGGCAACTGACAAATTGTATAAAAAAATACAATCCCCCAGAGTATTATTCAATAGCAAATGATCACAAATAGTCAAACCTGAAAACATATATGCTTATATGTATATGTATATATATACATATATATAATATAGATAATATTATATATATAATGAAAAAGGCCATTTGTGAAGTTTTACTTACTCCATAAAAGTTATTGAGAAACTGTAATATTATTTGTCATCCTAGAAGGTTAGCCTAATAATCGATGTATAAGCAGGTGGTCTCATTGATTGATTAAATCAGTAATTACAAGTTGAAAATGAGAGACTGTCAACATACAAAACACTCTCCATGCATTTCTTAAAAACAACAACAAAACAATTAACCCGTCTAATGCACTGTGTTTTTTGGATATGTAAATATGTATCTGGAATAAGTTCACATTTTGGTTTATGCTCATGAATCAAACGGAAGCCCACAAAGAAAATTCACCTGTATGGTGACTTTCACAGCCATGAGGAAAAGGATGGTGGTCATTATATCAAAAATATTGTGAAACTCAATGAAGAGAGACTTTAATGTAAAATTACTAAATTTAGATTGTATCTAATGTAAAAGGATTCACATGATTTTAAATACAGTGTGCATTTAATTCTTGTGGGCCAGTGGGCTCTATGAAGAAGACCTTGAATGTTCTGGATCAAAAAGAAAAAAAAAAGCCTGCTTTTACAAGGTTCTCTGCTCCTCTGAAAGACTTGGGCAGGAAAAAGAGAAAGGATTCTGACTACTGGTTAGTGGAGGAAAGCAGAAGAGAGCTTAAGTCAATATAAAGAGATCAAAGAAAAATAGAGATTTGACTAATTTATTGTGTTTCTCATTGACGTGATCTAAGGGCCAAAGCAAAAATTGAAGGAAGAAGGAATATATGTTGAGGATTGGCTTAAGAAAACATATAATCCAGTGCAGTACGGAGGAACTGGGATAGGCACATGAGAGAACTGGTCTCTCTGTCATCTTTGGGGAGGCAGAAAGATGGACGCTGGTGCTTGGTTGGACTTCTCCTCACTCCTTTTTTTTATTCATTTCAAGATATAAGCCCATGTAATGGTACTACCAATCCTGAAGGTAGGTATTTACTGCTCTTGAAATGCCCTAACTTACATGCAAAGAGGTGGGTCTCCTATGGCAGGCTAAGTCAAACTCTTCAGTGGAGTGATAATTGTAAGCAGCTTTAAACAAACAAACAAACAAAACAAAACAAAACAAAAACAAAAACAACAACAACAACAAGAAAAGCCATAGTTATAGTTCCACTTGGCAGGCAAGCTAGTCCCACAAACCATATATATTTGGTACATGAAGGTATGATTCATTGGGTGAAGTAATTGATTGTTACTCAAAAAGCCCTGGGTTTCATTCCCAGCACCTCAAAATACAGATGTGATAGTGCTTGCCTACAGCCCCAACATATAGAAAGGAGAGACAGGAAAATCAGAAGTCATCTTAGGCTAAAAAAAAAAATAAATAAGTCTAATGCTGGATTCAAATACATGGAATACTATCTAAAATCAAACAACAACAACAACAAAAAAATATCCTTAGGATGTGTTTGTTCCCCCACAGTGACACATTTCCTCCAACAAGGCCATGCCTACCCTAACAAAGCGACACCTCCTAACAGTGTCACTCTATGAGTTAGTGGGGACAACTATGTTCAAACTACCACATTCCATGTCTTCCATAAGCTTGTAAAACTATCGCAATGAAAAAACGCATTTATTCTAACTGCAAAGTCTCCATAATGTTCAAAGTTGCATGGCAATCTCTTAGCAGTCATTCCCCTTTCAAAATTAAAATCAAAAAGAAGAACACACACTCCCAACATATGATGGCACAAGATATGCATTACCATTCCAAAACTCAGGTAAGGGAGTTTCACAAGGAAATACACGATCAAAGCAAGTCCAAAAGCAGCTGAGAAAACTCCAAACACAGCATCCCCATGTGTGATGTCAAAGCACTCCAGATCTAAAACTCCATCAGTTTTGCTGACTACAACACACTTTGCCCCTCTTGGACTGGTTCCACTCCCAGTCAGCAGCCATCCTTGGTGGGTATCCCAAAGCTCTGACATCTCCAACATCAGGATATTTTATGCCACCAGTCCTCCAGAGATGAGGATTTTAAAGGGTTTGTGAAATTCTTTACTTGATGCTTGTTTCCTGTTTTCAATTTCCCACACTATTTCTATAAAAGCAATACATTAATCATGATAGAATTGATTTCCTACCTGTGGGCACAGCATTCCTCAACTTGCCACCAAAGCATTGAAACCTTTTTTTTTTTTTTTTTTTTTTTTTTTTTTGCAGAGAAATTTTAAAGTGGAGCAATCCTTTCTAAGAAGTGTGTGGCAAGTACACAGGAGATGTGAACTAGTGTTAGCTTAACAAAATGTAGCAATTACCATTTGTTCAACTATTTCTGGATGATTTGTGAAAGTAAAGGTCTAGCTGAGCTAAAGAGGGACTGAGACCTTTCATAGAATGTTTCCTGAACTGCACTGTTGGGGAAGCGCTTACTTAAGACGGGGACTTCTACTCCAGCAAGGTTCAGAGATTATACTCTTAACCTGAGACAGCTACTATGCAGATATTGTTATAAAATATTCTTCAAAAGGTTACAATGTCCTTCCAGTAGTTAATCCAATAACCTCAATAAAATAATACTAAAGATGATAAAATAAATAGCAACATTGAATCAAATGATTTATAGTGATATACTTTACATTACATTTATACATATATATATTCTGATACTTCCTTTCCATTAGGTTATTTTCCATGAGATGCTTTATCCCTTGCATATTTTCTTGTCTTTCATTTTGTGTCTTACATAAACCGTGAAAGAAAAAAGAATCATGACACCTAAAGGGAGATTGATGTTAAAATACCCACACGCCAAAAACAAACAAACAAACAAACAAAAAACCAAATTCACAAACCAGAAAGGCCATGTCGGTTTTTATCTATAGCAATGGCGCTTTATAGTTTCCAGTGCTCTACACAAGGCAATTGTTTACACAGTGAACTACTATGATTCAAACTAGAGGGACATAAAAGTGAGGTTGATTTCAACACAGAAATAGCTCCACAGTTCCATCCTTAAAAAAGGAAAATAATAACTTCCGGTGGATTCCAGCCACCTCATGAAGCTGCAGGTCATAGAATCTACTTTGAAAATGCCGAAGTACTCAGTGTGTATTTGTATGTGAAAAACTAAACAGTTTATAGTCAGCTATTTAATCGTGTCTAGTTTTGAATCCATATTTTAGATTTGTCATTCTGGCTAACTTTATTTGTCAAACCAAGACAGCATTATATCGCTTGGGAGAACAATCACATACAGGGAAATTTTACAATGTATAGGGCCTGCGGTCATGTCTGGGGTGAGTGGAATGTCTTAATTAAGTTCATTCTTCTGAGAAGGCCCACACAACTGAGGGTGGCACTGTTCCCTGGGCACGGGAACCTTAACTATGTAAGAGTGGAGAAATTCAGATGAGCATATCAAGGAAGCGAGGGAACATGTCCACATCTCTTGCTTTTCTCTGCCTATGATGTGACTAGCTACTTCAAGTCCCTGCACTGTTGATATGCCTGCAATAATGGACTGCTAGGAATTCTGAGCCAGACAAATCCTTTCTCCCCCAAATTGCCTTTTGTTGGGATTTATTTTTTTTTTTTTAACACAGCAGCAGAGTTAAAACTAGAACGAGTTATGTAAGAAATTGGGGAAAATAAAGGTGACCCACAGAGCAAGAGAGAAATGGTAGAAAAATGACCAATTGTATCCTAATGCTTTTCAACTTCACCTTTATGTAAGGGACATAGTTTTCAATAAACAGGGTAAAGGTTTGAGATAAAACAGATGGACAAAGATGATAGCTGTGATTCCTGATTCTTCTACTAATTTTGTGATTGTTTTTATGTGTGTGTTTGTGTGTGTTTGTGTGTGTGTGTGTGTGTGTGTGTGTGTGTGTGTGTGTGTGTGTGTGTGTGTGTGTGTGTGAGCACATGGATCCCAGAGGTCATTGTCAGGTGTCATTCTACAAAGATAGTGAAGAAATGATTATCACCAAATGGTCTGTAGAATTGTAGCTACAAAGAAAATAGTGACATTGATTGTTTTGTTCAATACAGGTGCTCACACACCTAGAAAACTACATAGGGTAGAGTTAAAAAGAACTATTGTAATTTAATAATAAATGAGTGTCCAATGACAATCACTTAATTGCATTAACTGGACGGTAAAAACCTTAAACAACTCTGTATCATCAAGGAGGCCAATGGTAATGAAAGGTCACATTCAAGTTGTCAGTGAATGTGTGATTGTCATTAATGGTACTGTAGATTTTTTTTATTTATAATTTTTTATTGAATTTCATATAACAAAGTCCAGTTAAATGATAACAAATATTTATACAAAATATTTGGGAATTTGGGTGTCGTTCTTTCCAAACTACTTCCTGCTGGTAAGGGACGCTGTCTTGTGGGATTCGAAGAAGATTCAGATATCCTAGCTGTAGTCTGTAGGGCTGTTTTGTCCAGCTGTTTTGAATGTAGGATCAGCTTGTACTCTGTTTCAGGCGGTCTGGCGTGATCAAACCACATTAGTCTGGAAGGAATCTACATCTTTTCATTTTCTGTGGAAACAAAAATAGAAATCCTTTTCCCCAGTAACTTGTTCTTCAAGTTAAATTTTGGAGTCAAATCATTTTTTTTAATTTATTATTTTACATGTCGATCCCAGTTCCCTCTCCCTCCCTCCCCTCCAGCTCTCCTTCCCCTCCAGCCCTCCCTCCCTCCTTCCCTCCCTTTTACCCTCTCTGCCCTCTCACATGCACTCTAAACACCCTCCCCTCCCATCCCCCCACCACAATTCCATATGTAGGGGAATGCCATCCAGTTGGGGTCATGTAGATGTGACAGGTCCTGTGAAGTAGGGACTAGGGCTTCTCTCCTGTCTCTAGAATAAGGCAGTTATCCCTCCATGGGGGATATGTTTGCAAAGTTCTTTTGTGCACAAGGGATACATCCTGGCTCCACTGTCTGAGGTCTCTTAGCCTGCTCAGACCTTCGGGCTGAGACCCATATTCAGGGGGGCCCGAGTCAGTCCCCTGCTGGCTTCCCAGCTATCAGTCTAGTGGCCCTTAGCTCCTCCTTCTTCAGGTAAGCTGTCTCTATGTTCTTCTACCTCATGGTCTTGTCCTCTCCATCAGAGAGAGAGAACATAAAAGAGGGAGCCAATATTGGTTTGAAGATAAAGCTGAACACAAAGAAAGGTCGAGAGAACTACAAGACTGCTCCCAACTAACAATCTCAGCTTCCGTGGAAAGGCTATCATAAATGCCCTTCCCGGAGATTGAGCTCAACAACTAACTTCTCCATGGAGCACTCAACTAATGCCTGTTGAAAATAGGAGCAAACACCCATACATAAACACTGAGTCGATTTTTTTTTTTCTTCCCCCAGATATCCCGGTGTTCATCTGGCCTCCTGTCACAGGCAACACTGCTTCGGCATTTACTTCTGATGAATAACTGCCTTAAAGTTACGTCAATCTAACAAGATAATAAAGACAAATCTATACAAATAATTTTGAAATATGTGTTACAGAATGGCTTTGCTGTTGGTGGTGATGGTGGTGCTATTGTGGTTGTTTATTTGGTTTTCAGGGCAAGGTTTTGATGGGGCCCAAATAGTCTCAGTCTTTAGGCAATAGTGACCACCAGGTCGACAGGTACTAGACTGGTAGTCATGAGCCCAGAATGATTTCTGGAATCTTGATAATCATAGAATGCCACCTGATTTCTCATACTATTTATTCAAAGACATTGATGGCTTTCCTTATATTTCAAAGTGACTGGTGTGAGCTGAACTACAAACCATCACTAGCAAGGTTTTGATGGACACTGCTCATTTCTATTTGGTATTTCAATTTCTTCACAGAAATATTGTTGTTGGCATGAGAAAATGTGTTAAGGGTAGTAACTAAGCCAACAGGTAAGCAAAGAGGGCTAACGGATGTATGCCAAGAACCAGTTCAGTAGAAGATTCTGTAACCAGAATTTTATGTCTGCAGGGTGTCCTGAGTGGCAAGCTATGACATCATTCTGTAAAGCCCTGACTTCGCAGGAGGAATAAGGAGCAATGCTGCCTCCTGGTGGTCAGAATCTAAAACGTCATGATGACCTTTTCCTTCTGGAGCAGGACTACCTGAAGAAACAGGAAAAACCCATGGCTACCACTGAAGCAGCTAGCAGACAAATGACAAGTGAAATACTTGTATGAAACAAATGTGGCAAAAGTGCTGTTGAAAGTTAGATATTCGTGTTGACACTGCAAAACAATTAACTTCATATTCTCCACGATGGATTCAATCGAGTTGAATAAGATCTGAATTGTTAACAAAGATTTTTACCACAGTTCACCCACTCATGGAGTTTGTAGTGAGAATGAATCATCTGATGTGCTTCGAGGGTTGTAGAGATAAAACTTTTAAGACCTCTGTTGGATTTCCCTCCCACATGAACTATATTATGTTATCCATAAAGATATAAAGATAAACAGCCTTTGACAGGTTCAGCACATTTCTGCACATTGTCTTTAGAATGAATTTTCTTTGCTGTTTATGTCATTCAAGGTTCGAAGAAGAAAAAAAAGAAAAAAGAAAAAAGAGAAAAGAAAAACCAATTTCACACTATTCATACTCATGGGGTTTCTTTCCAGTATGAACTCTCTTGTCTCCTCAGAGATGAGAGACAATGAAAGGCTTTGTCACATTCTTCATGCTTGTGTGTTTTTTCATCAGGATGATCTTTCTGATGTATAAAAAGTGATGAGCACGTACTGAAGGCCTTATGACATCCTTTACATGTGTAGGGTTTCTCTCCCGTGTGAAGTCTCTGGTGTATGGAAAGTGTCTTATAAGAACTATGGCTCATATGATATTCTTCACAATTATAAGTCTTCTCCAATGTATAAATTCTCTGGCGTTGAATACATAGTGAGTTGCAATCAACGGCCTTGTTATAAATGTTATAATCATGAGGTCTTGGTCCTGGGTGCACAGTGGCTGCTGCTTGTCTCTTCACATCTGAAGGCTCTTGTCTTTGCTCCAGAGATGTAACCAGGTGTGGCTTATGGACAGCAAGACCCAGGAAATCAAGGTGGCTGTAATTCTCCAACATCAGATCCCTGTACAGCTTTCACTGAGCAGGCTCCAGGCATTGCCTCTCCTCTGGCGAGAACTCAGTGGCCACATCCTGGAAGGACAGCATTTCTCCTAAATGGGTATTAGACATAGAGCAAAGGATCACAGGCCCGCAGTTCACACCCCAAGAGAAACTAGGAAACAAGGAGGACCCTAAGAGAGACGACATACATGGTTAGCATTGAAAATGGAGGAGAACGGAGATGCAAGCGGTGAGGACAAAACAAGCATGCATGCAGTAGATGTCATGTGTACAGTGTTCCTCTGCTTGTTCGAGGTAGGACCCTACCCAGCCATTTCTAACGCTTGAATATTTCTCCAGCATCCTGCCTGCCTGCCTGCCACCATGATAGACTTAACCTCTGAACTGTGAGCAAGCCATGACAATTAAATGTTTCCTTTAGAAGAGTTGCTTGCTGTGGTCATGGTGTCCTTTCACAGCAATAGAAACCTAAGACAAGCTGGTAATGTGTAAGGCTGGCGTTCACATCACATCCATGTCCTTCCCATATCCAGGCTGCTTGTTGTAATCTCAGCAAGGTGCTAAGATTGTGATGTGCTGGGATTGGGATTAGGGTACCATTGAACCAGGACAAATAACTGTGGGGCTGCCCATGCTTCCCTGAGAGGATTACTTTTGTTTCTTGGCCACTGTTGATGGAGGGAGTTGGGGTCCTTAAGGAGCTGTCTTCCCAAGACCTCACTCCAGCTCCAAAGTCAAAAGGGACAGGAGCCTGGTGGTGGGTTTGCACCTTTACCCCATTGGAATGCTGGTGGAGTAACAGATGGCCTTTGCTTAAGACTAGGCCTCAGCAGCTAGTGAGGAGGTTGGCTGGAGCCTGCCAGCTCTCTTGGGATGTGGGAAAGGCCTTGGAGGACTTACTTATTTCCCCAGAGGCTGATCAGCCAGGGTCCCTGTGGTCAGACAGGAGCCAGCTTTTCTCCCTTGCCCTTCCTGGGATGGTGAATGCTCTGGGCTATGCTATGGTCACTGGTATTTTACCTGAAATGTACCTGGAGGTAAAGGGGTCATAGAGGTCCTCCCTCTACCCCCAGGGAGCTCTTTTCTCCTGGGGGGGTGGTGATGGGATATGTCATTCTGTATATGTTTCTCATACTGGTTAATAATAAAGCACTGTTGGCCAATAGGAAAGGAAGATAGGAGGGACTAGGAGACAAGGAGGAAATAGGAAGTAGTAAGGAGGAGTCAAGATGGAGAGTCTGGAGAGATCTGGACGCCAGCCGCCTCCCTGGTAAGAGACGGCCATGTGAAAATACATAGATCAGCAGAAATGGGTTAATACTTAAGACAAAGCTAGCCAATAAGAAACTAGTATCTGGCCAACAGTATAATATCCAATACAGAGTCTTTGTGTATTATTTGGGGCTGGCGCGGCAGCAGGACAAGACCAGTGGAGGCAGGTGGAAAAAATGTACTCATTTCAGGGGTGGGGGGAGCTCAAAGTTTGTACCATTAAGTTGATTTAAAAGATGAAGTTGCCTCTGCCAGTTAACTCCTAACTGGCTGACTGGCATTCAAAATTGGTATGCTGGACTACTGTGTACTGATGGCCATTTGTGGATCGTTTGTCTAATCCTAATCTCAATTTCCTGCCCCACCCCCAGCTGACACTGACTCTTCTCATCTCCTGTTCTGGAGCTCCCTTCCCCCATTTCCCAGTTTCTCTCTGCTTTCCTCTTAGCCTTCCCTGGCTCTTCTCCCTTGACACCTTTTCATTTGCCTGACTCCTCCTCCTCTCCTTGTGCCTTCCCCTTCCCAGTCCTCTACTCATGTGCATTTGATCTCAGAACTGGGAGCACCAAGTTGCTTGTGTGCTCTCTTCCCCAGATATGTGCATACTCATTCAGCACAACTTGTTGCACCTGATACCCAGAGTAAAGTCAGCCTCCATAGCACTCTGAACATCGACCATCTTGTTAGTGAAGGCACGATGCTGCCTGTGCATTTTGATTTTGCTCAGTCTCATTATTTCATTTTTGTTGCTATAACACTTGCCGGATTTGTGAGAGAGGTAAACATCGCACTTGTGAGTGTGAAGATCAATCCGGCAGCGGATGGATGCCAAACAGGAATTCCCCAATTCTTCCTCTTTAAAGCCTTCCTCAAAGGTCTCAGCCTTGTAGCAGAGAAGAGATGCCAAGGTTGTGGCAACACAAATTGAATTTCGACTTTGAGAATCATCAGTGAAAGGAAAGCAGGTAATGTAAGGATGGAAAAATTTAGCCTAATTTTCCCTAGACTCTGCCCCCTAGCAGTAGGCAAAAGGTCATTCTTGACTGTTTTATGGCAGGGTGGGTTACTGACAGCACCTGTGAGTGAATGAGAACAGGAAATGAGCTGTGCCACACTACCCAGGAGCCCTATCAAAAAGCAGACTTCCTGGGCAAAGCGCGGGCTTGGATAGTTCAAATTGATTGGTCCACACTGGATGCTATTGAGATGATTGGTTTGTAATGTGCGCGGGCTTTGTTGTAACCCTATAAAAGCTGTCTAAACCCTGTACCAAGGGTTCCCAGTCCTGTACCCCATGTGGAATATAGCTGCAGACCCCAGTGCACTGGAATATAAAAAACCTCATGCTTTTGTATCAAGACCGCTTCTTGTGAGTGATTTGGGGGGGGGCACCTTTCCGGAGTTGGGGTGTGAGGGTCCACGCCCTCCGAGGGTCTTACAGTAAAAATGGTAGTGATGGAGGGAAGGGGTTTATGGCAATTTCTTAGGTGCAGTGGTTATGGTTTAGAGATAGGGTTAAAAAGGTTAAGGACAGGGTTAAGGTAGGAGTTGGGTTAGGGTTAGAGGAGCAGGGTCAGGGTTAGGGTCAGCATAGGGGTTAGCATGAGGATGGAGGTGAGGCTCAGGGTCATATTTGGCATAGGGTGAAGGTCAGGGTTGGAGTAAGAGGGTTAGAGTGTTTAGGTTAGGGTTAGAGGATCAGGGTCAGGGTTAGAGGATAAGTGTTAATGTCAGACTAGATGACTTCATAACACCTTATTTGGCTCAGTGTTGGAGGTGTGATTGTAGGCATGTCTGCCATCATCTATATCTCTACCCATAATTCTGTACAGGTCAGAATGTAAGCATTAATAACATGACAACGTATTCTAATTTATGAAAATGCATGTTAACCCACCCTGATAATTTATTATGACAGATTCCTCAGTCTACTGAGGATATTTTGTTTTCAGGGAAACAGGACCTGCTGGGGAAACTTAGGCATTGGCCTCCCGTGATTCCACAGAGTGGTAACCCACACATTTTGAGGGATGGATGATGGACAGGAAGTGCCAAGTGAGGAACACCTACTGTCAGGGAACATTGCTGTCATGGAGCACCTGCTGAAGAGCTCTCCAGCTGTCAGGGAGTACTAAGTGAGGAGCATCCCACTTTCAGGGAGGATCATATGAAGAACAACCTACTGTCATTGAACACCACAGGAGGAGCACTCAGAGGGTCAGTGCAAGAGTCAATGAGCACTCTGAAGAGCAGTGCTGCTATCAGGGAGAACTGTGAGGAGCCTAGCCATCACTGGTTCAACATTCAGAGAACACTTCCTGTTGAGCACCCCTGCAGTCAGTGAGTACCCTCTGTGGAGCATAGTACTCTCAGTGAGTACTATGTGAGGACAATCTCTCTTAGAAAGCATTGTGTGGAGATCACCCAGTTGTTAGTGAGTATTGTGTGGGGTGCATGGATTCTCAGGAAGCATCATGGGGGTAGGGGGGATAGAATAGTCAGTCAGTGAGCACTGTGTGAGGAGCATCTCACCATCTTAAGCACACATAGGGAACATCCTGTGGTCAGTAAGCAGTTTAAGGAGCACCCCGTAGTCATAGAGCACCATGTGGAGAGCATCCCGTGATCAGTGAGAACCCTGTGAGGAGCCCCCCACCATCATGTAGTACCTCATGGGGAGCAGCCCATGGATCACTGCATGGGAAGCTACTCCTTTGTCAGGGAGCATCATGTGGGGATCACACTACCCACAAAGAGCACTGTGTGGTGAGCATATCACTATCATGGAGCTCCTCATGGGGAGCACTTCACCATTAGGGAGCACTAAGTTGGGAGTATCCAGGCCTCATTGAGAACCACACTCATACATCCTCCCCTGAGCAGCTGCAGAGCGGAAAGGCAGCACCACAGCAGGGCTGCAGCCAGGGTTTCCAGAGTGCATTGAAGGTGGAGAGCTGGCGGGGTGTGGGGGTAATGGTGGCTCGATGCTCCCTCACTGCTGCTGCCATCTTTCCAAGCACTGTGTCGAATAGCACCTCATTGTCTGGGTTCAGTGGGTGCGACTCTGCGGGGTCTCTTGAGATGTCGAAAAGCAGGGGCGGGTCGTGGTGGGTGACATCACCGGAGCAAGCACACACACCACCATGGCAGGCTTCGGAGCCTTCCGGGGAGACATTGGGGGTGACATAATGGGCCTTCCACACAGTGTTGCCTGCACAAGGGAGTAACCACATGACGAGACACACCCCAGCCCCATGGATTTCCTTCCATGTGACCCCAAGACTGTCATGGAGGGGGACCCAGGGAAACACACCCAACAGTGGTGGGAGGGGGGAGGGAACTAGATGACATGATTGTGACATGAGGATAATCGACTGTACAAAGGTCACAGGACGGTTATCTCGAGATAGTTTCAGAGGCTTCTTCACCCCCTTCCTCTTCCTCTCCCTCACTTCCTCATCCTCTTCATTTCCCCTCCCTTTTCTCCAAAGTTCAGCTTCCCCATCCCTTCTTCCACTTACTTTATCTCTTCCTCCCAATTTCCTCTTCTACTTCCTTTCCTCATCACCTCTGCTACCCCCACTTCTCCTTCTACAATTGCTTTCTCTTCCATTTCTACTTCCTATTTCTCTTCATTTCTCCTCCCACTTCCATTTTCCCTTCCTCTTCCATCATCTTCCTCCGAACTTCCTCTTCCCCTTCGTCTCCTCACCACTTCTCATACCCCTCCCTCTTCTTCCCATTCCACACCTGCTTCCTCTTCCATTTCCTATTCCTTTTCCCATTTCCTCATTTCTGCTCCCACTTCCCATGCTTCTTCCTCTCCCTCTTCCTCTTCCATTTCCCATCCTCTTCCTACTTCCTCTGTCTCCTCATCACCTTTGCCTCCCACTTCCTCTAACTCTTCCTCTCCCATTTCCACTTCATTTCCTCTTCCTCTTCCCACTTCTGTTTCCCCTTCGCTTCTGTCCAGCCCTGTCCCCACTCACAGTCCTTCTGGTGCCACCTGACGCTATGTAGGAAAACGCCACAGTAGTGGAAGAAGAACTCATGGTCTGAGCGTTGCACATGGCCCTCCAGCAGCGGCATTAGATTCCGGCCATCAATCACTCTTTGTACAGGGAAACAGAAAAGGAAGTGGAGGGGGGGGGAGCAAGGGGAGCCAGGATTTCAGTGTAAACCCAACATTTCAATCATTCCTAAGGACACTCCCACAGCCCTCCCGTGTCAGTCATCCCTCAGGCCCCTCCCACAATCGGCCCTGCCCCCTCAGCACCTGTCCTGGGGGAGGATCCCGCCGCCCACATGACTTAGGGTGGGGAGCAGGTCCATGAGACTCGTAGGCTCCTCGATGACTAGTCCTGCCTCCAGCACTGTGGGCCACCGGAAGATGCCAGGCACGCGTACTCCGCCCTCCCAGCCACCCATGCCGCTGCCTCCTGTCACATGACCAGCGTAGGGGTAGGTTAGAGGGCTGCTTGCAGGCAGGATGACTGCGGCCCAGCCCTGGGTCCCAGGTTCAAATCCTGTGCCCTATCCCACGTGGAGTGGTAGGAGAGAGGAACACAGCACAGGTGGCCTTTGACTTCCACACATAGCCTGGGGTAGGGGACAACCACACATTTTGGGAACACTCACCCCTGTAGACCCCATTCCAGCCACCAGCACGGGCCCCATCTTTCTCTGCCTCCAGGCGGCCACCGTTGTCTGATGTGAAATAAACCAGGGTCTGATTGGTTAGGCGCTCCCGATCCAGGGCCGCGAGAACCTTCCCTGTGGGGACAGTAGAATGCGGGGCCGAGGGTGAGCACATGTGATAGAGGCAGGGCATAGATGAGCACATGATGCAGGAGCGTGACCTAGCTTGTGTATTTGGGAAGGAGTACACCCTACAATGAGTAGGTAGGCAATGGTAGGAACTATAATGAGCATGTGGGGCAGGCGGGGGCAGTACCTGCAGCAAGCACCCTTAGTTCCAACTTGGAGGTAAGAGTGCTTTCCCTATGGGTGCTGCGGGTCCCGGGGTCATATATGATGACATCACTTGTGATTGAACAACATCCTATGGTTCACAATATGTTATTTCCAATGACGCTAAATGACAATATGACACCATCACACAGATCACAGTATGTTTCATTATCAAATCACACCATGATATCTCCTGATGTCGATGCAGACCTTTGTGCAATCATATTTACTTTACGTGCTTTTTACATAAGAGGTTCCCATACTCGGTCACATGTCACTCACCCACCATCCAGTCCAACTCCTCTACATTGTCCCCATACAGCCCAAACTTGCTGCGACCCACGAAATTCCCACGCGTAGGCAATGGCGTGTGCACGTGCAAGAAGGACAGGAACAGCAGGAATGGGCCACGCTTATGCCTGTAGGGTAAAATTCAGTGAGGGTCATATTACCACTCAGAACAGCCCTCCTGTCTGTCATTTCTCAGGACACACTCTCACTGGCCTGTGTCATGGCCTCAGGACATGCCCACAGTCCTTCCTTGTCAGTCATCCCTCAGGATACACTCACAGGCTTCCAGTGTGAATCATCCCTCAGGACATGGCTCCAGCCCTCCTGTCAATCATCCCTCAAGACCCACCCCCAATCTTCTGCCAGATAGGATATCACCTGTCAATGAAGGCCAGTGCCTCCCTCAGCATCAGCCCTGCTGCCCGGGTCTCCTCGGCTGGCTGCTGGATAACATCATGGTCACGCATGATGATGCAGTTCCACCTGCGCACGAAGCCGTAGCTGCTGAACCAGAGCAAAAAGAAGAACGCAGCCAGGAAGCCAGAAGCGGCCACGAGCAACCAGGGAACAGAAAACCAGCGTGCCAGGCGGGGTACCAGCAGCAAAAAGGGTAGGGTGGCCAGTGCTGCTGATGTCACCCACAGCTGGAAGCGAAGACCGCTGTGCACTTCTGGCCAGGCACGGGCGCTGCAGTCCCCCAGCAGCCCCAGCGGCATCCCGTAGAAGAAGTCAAAGCCATGGTTGAGCGGGTGTGCACAGTGGTCTCCTCGGGATGCACAGCTCATGCCCAAGTGCCACTTCCCTGTGTGGGAGGGGTAGAGACAGGGTAACATCATTGGCACATTATGTTGACAGACATCACACCCCTGTGTCACCCTAGGTGGTAAACCATCACAGGTGTATAATATTCCAGGCCTGAGTCAATGCAAAACACTGCCTGAGGACTTTGTGGACGAATCCCAATGGGTGAATCACACCAGAAGCCCCGCTCACTCTGGGCGGCACCTTCCTCCATGCCAGGTCTCCAGCATGAATCCATCACTCTACAGTTGACTGTACATATCACCTGACCCCTTGGTTCTAGACTGTAACCCAGGAATTGAGAACTAAATGAATTTTTCCCTCTAGGAGGCTTTTGTCAAGTGTAGGTTCGATGCCTGACAGGTGTCAATTACAGGTGTCATCCTGGGCTGGAGGTCCTCTCCTTACTGCCAACCTCTTCCCCTTCCCCATCACTTATATCCCCCTCCTGTCCTCACTCCTTTGCTCTCTGACCTGTGACCCCTTACTCCTCTATTATGACCCCTTCCCTCTCTCACCTCTGTTTTCTTGTAGGACCCCAAGGTACCTTGAGCTAGCCTGAAGCTGTTGGCGGGAACTCCTTGCCCCAAGGCTTTTGTTGGTACTCTTCCCGTGATACACACCTCGTGGACAGATCTTGTGACACACACCCTGTGACAACACACCTCATGACACACACCCCGTGACAACCATACCTCGTGACAACACAGGGAGGAGCTAAGCCAAAAAATTCCTGTAATTTTCCATGGTGCTATAAGTCAGTATTTAAGCCGTTCTTGCCCCTCAATAAACGGCATTCGGCATTTGGTGTTCCTACTTTGCCATTGAACGAATGACCTGCTGTCTTGTCTTTATTTCAATCTCTAGGCCTTCGTCCGATTCGTGGAACAGATTGTAGCGTGGGCGCTACAAGTGGAGGTCCTGCCGAGATCGGGAAAGAAAGGATCACCTAAGAGATAGCCCTCGAAGGCCAGCCGGCAAAAGTAAGTGAATGAGGGTGTATTGAAGGATGGGTGCCAGTAACTGTAAGGAAAAGCTCAGTGGGTAATTAGTGGCCCTATTGAAAAGGCAGGGCACCAGGATTAAAACAAGACAGCTAAAGAATTCATTGCCATAAAGTAAAACAAGAAATGGCATAGATGAATAGGACTTTTGAGGAAGTACAAGATTTAGAACAAGGTAGAAGTGTTAGAAAAGGAAAGACAGGTGTTTCCAGTGATTGAGACAGTGGATCCTCAGATAACAGGGTTAGGGAACACAGCCCATTAAATTTTAAGGATATAAAACAGCTTAAAGAGGCTGTCACTGCTTATGGGCCCATGCTCCTTTTACTCAGACAATTTTTGAGTCTTTTACAGCGTTAAATTGCACCCCTAGTGATTGTATGCAGCTCTGTAGAGCCGGGCTGAGTGGAGGTGACTATTTGCTCTGGAGAGGCAAATTTCAAGAATTTTGCAAGAAAACCACGCAAATTAATGCTGCTGCCGGATTTCCTGCGCTCATGAGCGCAACAAGTGGAGGTCAATATGCTACCCTTGCACCTCAAATTCTTTTTGACCCAGAGGTCTATGCACAAATTGCTGCTGCTGCTACTAGAGCTTGGAAAGTCCTGCCTAATGAGGCTGCAGGAGATCTAAGGTATTGCAGGGACCGTCTGAGCCCAATTCAGAATTTGCAGACTGCCTCCTACAGCTGGCAGGCTGCATTTTTGGTGTTGTTGAAAATGCCATGCCCATAGTTAAACAATTGGCATTCGAAAATGCAAACAAGTATTGTAAAGAGGCTTTACGTCCCCATAAGTCCAAAAGTCTTAATGACTATATACGCATATGTCGGGACATAGATGGTCATCACATTATGGGCCAGGTAATAGCTTCAGTTGTGAAAAGAGGGGAGAACAATGGAGGAGCCAGACCAAAGAGTTGCTTTGGATATGGACAGCCAGGACATTTCAAAAGGAACTGTCCCCAGGGTGTGGCAACGCAATTGAGCCCTAGGCCAAGGCTTTGCCCACGTTGCTGTAAGGGTCATCATTGGAGCAAGGAATGTAGGTCAAAGACAGATGCCCTTGGTAATCCTTTACCGGCTCAGGGAAACTGGAAGCGGGGCCAGCCTCGGGCCCCTCAAGCCCAGGTGTACGAGGCAATGGATACACCTGTAACCCGCCTAATACAGATGATCCCTCAGAGAAACCCCTTTATGTTCAGGACCTTATCAGAGGTACCCCAGGAAGCGCAGGATTGGACCTCTGTTCCACCACTCGAGCAATATTAATACCACAAATGGGCACTCAACAGGAGTCTTTGGGCCTCTTCCCCCAGGAGCAATAGGGCTATTGTTAGTGCCTTGTTGAAAGGAATTAGAGTTATTCCAGGAGTAGTAGATTCAGACTTTCAAGGAGAAATAAAAATCATGGTTAGGGCAGAAATGGGGGTATTAATGATACCACAGGGTGCTCGGATAGCGCAATTGAGTCTTCTCCCTATGTTCAAAACCAACAATCCCTTTTTAAAGGACATCAGGGGATCTGCTGGTTTTGGGTCCACAGGCTCCATGGGTGCCTTTTGGGTATCAACTCTTGAACAGCGCCCCATGCTCACCCTCACCATACAAGGTAGACGATTTTCTGGACTTGGGGACATGGGAGCAGACTCCTCAGTAATAGCAAAAAAACATTGGCCACAAGCATGGCCTCTTCAGCCAGCCTCCACTCCTTTACAAGGAGTGGGAACTGCTGTGGCTCCAGAATGTAGTACTCAGTTTCTTAAATGGTCAGATGATGAAGGACCTACAGGAATTTTCCAGCCTTTTGTGTTAAGTCA
The DNA here is from genome assembly GCF_943737965.1 of Phodopus roborovskii. NCBI lineage: Eukaryota > Metazoa > Chordata > Mammalia > Rodentia > Cricetidae > Phodopus > Phodopus roborovskii. The sequence continues at coordinate 16,043,897 of NW_026126410.1, forward strand.
TATACCTGTTAATCTTTGGGGGAGAGATGTGCTTCAGGCCATGGGAGCAGTCCTTACTACTGAGCCTGTTAAAAATATGCTGGCTGACCAAGGTTATGTACAAGAAAAAGGACTGAGTAAATTCCTACAAGGTGACCCTCAGTCTGTTGCATCTAAAAATTTAATTATCAAAAGAGCTGGAGATCGCTCTGGGCTGGGAAATTTTCCCTAGGGGCTATTGCGATGCAGCCTGTTCCCATTCCTATTATCTGGAAAACTGATAACCCAGTATGGGTGGAGCAATGGCCCTTATCTATTGAGAAGTTACAGGCTGCACATCAACTTGTAAAGGAATAATTAGAGGCAGGACATATTGTTCCTTCCACTTCCCCATGGAATACCCCAATCTTTGTTATAAAGAAAAAATCTGGAAAATGGAGACTCCTACAAGATCTCAGAGCTGTTAATGATTGTATGCAAATTATGGGAGCAACACAACCTGGCTTGCCTTCCCCTGTGGGTATTCCTCAAGGCTATCATTTATTAGTTATAGACCTAAAAGGAATGCTTTTTAGCATTCCTTTGCATCCTCAGGATAGTGAGTGATTTGCATTTAGCATTCCTTCTATTAACTTTATAGAGCCCTATAAGAGATCTCAATGGGTGGTGTTGCCTCAAGGAATGGCCAATAGTTCCACTATTTGTCAAATTTATGTATCATTGGCCATTGCCCCCATTAGAGAGAAATTTCAATCCCTATATATTACACATTATATGGATGATATTCTTTTAGCTGGCCCGGATTCTAAGGAAGTGAATGAGGCTTTTGGGGAATTGCAACATAATCTTCAATTAGTGGGCTTAAGATTAGCCCCAGAAAAGGTGCAACAAGAATTTCCCTATCAATACCTGGGTCATGAATTGTTATTTTCTGGTATCCGTCCTCAAAAGATTACTTTAAGGCTGGATAATCTGACCACCCTTAATGATTTTCAAAAATTATTCGGAGACATAAATTGAGTTCGATCTAGTTTGGCCCTAACCACTGCGCAGCTTAGAACATTATTTGATATTTTACAAGGAGATTCTGATCCCACTTCTCCGAGCACCTTAACGCCTGCTGCACGAGAATGTATGCAGCTTGTGCAAAAATGTCTCCAATCTGCACATTTAAATTATATTGACTATTCTCAGAACTTGATGTTATTAGTCTTTGCTTCAGCGTATTCCCCTACTTCGGTATTTTGGCAAACTGGTCCTATATTATGGGTGCATGAACATGCATCCCCAAGAAAGACAGTTAGATCTTATCCTCAGGCAATGCTTTCTACTATTCAAAAGGCATACAAAATGAATATTCAAGTTTTTGGCAAGGTGCTGGATGTAATTGTTACTCCCTATACTCAACAACAGATACAATGGCTTCTTGTGTTCCACACCCTGCCGCTTTGATAGTCATTTTCCTTCCAGTAAGTTAGCTCATTTTTTTAAAAAATCACCCTGTGTGTTTCCCCAAGGTTATTTCCCAAAATCCTCTGAATGGGGCCCGTAATGTATTTACAGCTGGCTCTTCAAATGGTTGTGCAGTAGTTGTTTCTTTTCCCATTAACAAACGCTCTATACTTAAATTGAAGTCTGCACAATTTGCAGAACTAGCTGCAGTACAATTAGCCCTTCAACATTTTTCTGATGAGCCATTTAACTTATACACGGATAGTAAATATGTGTATCATATATTGGCTCCCTTAGAAACTGCTGCTTATATAGCTCCAGTGTCTTGTGTAGAAGAACATTTACTAGCCATACAAAGCCTACTATGGAGGCGCTCTCATCCAATTTTTGTAGGACATCTCTGAGCGCATTCTGATTTGCCCGGCCCTTTAAGTGAAGGAAATGCCATTGCTGATTTTAATACTAAAACTGATAGTGCCATTATGATGATGAGAGAGTCTGGGTATGAAGCAGCCTGCAAAGCTCATACAACCTTCCACCTTAATGCAGGGTCACTTAAATTCCATTTTAAAATTACTAGAGACAAGCTCTTGATATAGTTAAGAATTGTCCCCTGTGTGCAGAGTTCTTACCTGTTCCATACCTTGGAGTTAACCCCCGTGGTGTCACACCTAATGATATCTGGCAGATGGATGTTACTCATGTTCCTTCCTTTGGTCGACTACAATTTGTTCATCTATCTGTGGATACCCATTCTCATCTCATATTTGCCTCTGCTCATACTGGAGAAAGGCTTAAGGATGTTAAGAGCCATTGTTTACAAGCCTTTGCTTATATGGGAATGCCCAGACAATTAAAAACTGATAATGGCACTGCTTATACTAGTCATGGTTTTAATTCTTTTTTGCAAAAAATTTTTTATCTCACCTAAGACAGGTATCCCTTATAATTTAATCCTCAGGGTCAGGCCATGGTGGAACGTGTACATCGCACAATTAAAGCCTATCTTCATAAAACAAAAAAGGGGGAGTTTACAGGATATCCTCATAATCACCTTTCTCTTGTCCTATACATTTTACATTTTTTAACTATTGATGGTGCTGCTCGATCTGTGGCTGACAGGCGCCCTCGGTCATCTGACTATGGCTCAATTATGTGGAAGAATGTCACTCACTACTGGAAAATGGTGCGGCCCTGACCCAGTTCTAGTATGGTCCTGAGGGTCAGTTTGTCTCTTTCCACAAGACGCAGATAACCCTGTTTGGGTGCCTGAGCGGCTGATTCACCATATGCGGAGGATTGTAACAGCCAGAAAGAAGGTCCAATGGGTCTTCAAGAATCTACCAATCCTGATGCCTGTGGGTCTGAGTAGCCATATGTAACCTTTTTTTCCTGACCACTAATTATAGTTTGGATCAAGCGGCTTTAAATTTACACTATGATCCAAAGGACAAGAATTTCACCTTCATCTTAGGCACTGTATTCTGGTTCCATTCTTTTTGTTGTAACCAATGCTACTAATTTTGGAGAAAGTTTCAATTGTTCTTAGCAGGTCTGCCGACTGTAACAGCTGTCGTGGGCCACTTACCCCGGGTGTGCAGCAGAGAGGAAAGGAGATTCCAGGATCACGGCTGCCAGTGCCGCCTTCACCACTGAAGCAACAGTTTCTACCATAGCCCTCTCCCATAGTAAATACTGCAAGCACAGTGGATCATCTAGCAGGTAATTTGGCTTAAGCCTTAGCTACCCAAAGCACACTTGATTATCTAGTACAAATTGGCATTTTTAAACTAAATTTACAAACTAACCTCCTATAGGAACACTTGAATTTTTGTGAGAAGCTCATATGGCTTCTTGTTCTCTGTCTTTTACACATATCTGTGTTAATGCATCATTTTTCTCCAGAAATCCTGGAGTGATCAGTTTTTAAGATATACACATGCTTTAGCCATGCAGATCATTAACATCTATGAGACCTGAGTGCCACTTGCCAATGCAGAAGGCCTTTTACAAGGACTTCAACTTGTGGGCAGATCATTGGGGTTTGAAGCCCTTGCACTTGGTGCTACTTTGCCACAGCATTAAACAGGCCCAGGCCAACTTTCTAACAAGACAGATACTGTCTTTGGCTCAAGAGAAAATGCCTCTGCCCAAGTGTGGCTGACAAACTATTCACCAGAGACAGGTAAGGCAGAGGGGGCAAATATCTAACCTAAGACAGGAAGGTTATGGGCCTGGGTGACCTCTCCAATGACTGGTAAGGAATTATGCTGACGTCCTCTGTCACCTAAGACAGTTGTTAGTTTATATTAAAGAACGGGGGACCTGTAGGACCTCAAGGCACCTTGAGCTAGCCTGAAGCTGTTGGTGGGAACTCCTTGCCCCAAAGCTTTTGTTGGTACTCTTCACGTGACACACACCTCATGACAACAGATCTTGTGACACACACCCTGTGACAACCATACCTCGTGACAACACAGGGAGGAGCTAAGCCAAAAAATTCCTGTATTTTTCTACTGTGCTATAAGTCAGTATTTAAGCCCGTTCTTGCCCCTCAATAAACGGCATTCGGCATTTGGTGTTCCTACTTTGCCATTGAACAAATGACCCACTGTCTTGTCTTTATTTCAATCTCTAGGCCTTCGCCCGATTCGTGGAACAGATTGTAGTGAGGGTGCTACATTTTCTGACCTATATTTCCTCACTCCTCCCCCTGTGACCTGTGGTCCCTGACCCCTTACCTATGACCTTCCTTTCCCTCATCCACCTCTCTCTGACCTTTGACCCCCCTTCCCTCCCTAACCTCTCATGTTTGTGACACCTTACTCCTGACCCCTCACCTATAAGTCCTGTGCGGTATCCCCGGTGTTGCAGCATCTTGGCAAATGTCGTCTCATTGCTCGAGAGTCCGCCTGATCCACCCAACCACATGATGTCACGGTACATGTTATTGGGTGATGCCATGCCTAGGGTAGCAGAGGTCAGGGAATCACGGAGCTGCCATCTGAACAGGTTATCCTGCAATCAGCACTCTTGGGATGCTGTCATGGTGTCAGCACCCCATGGACAATGAACATTATCACATCAGCACCCCAGGATTTCTCACTACGAGGAACTAACACAGGAATCACTTGAGGGCATGGAAGTATATGTACATATATGTAAATTTCTTCGAGTGCCAATTAGCACAAATTACTGAGAAATAAGCCAAGGAACACTGTTTCTGCAGAGGGAGCAATTTGGGCAACTGCAGATGCACAGTGCATGTTGGGTAGGGGGCTGCCAATGATGACTTTGAGCACTCTGGGTGGTGCATGTTGGGTAGCAGACTACCTGCCTCACATCATACATGTGACACCTGAGTGCACAAGGTGCATGTATGGTAGGGGACTGCCTGAGATGATGTCAGGCACACATGATACACACCAGAGCACACAGCGGTGCATGCTGATTAGGGATTTGCCCACGATGACATCAGGTCACATGATACGCACCTGAGCGCACAGGATAACGCCCTGTGAGGAAGGCTGCACGGCTGGGTGTACACATGGAGGCAGCCGCCAGGTGCTGTGTGAGCATCACGCCCTCTTTTGCAAGACGGTCGATGTTCGGGGTCCTGTGGAGTCACAGGAAGGTCACAGGGTGGGACCAGGAGAGATCATGGAGTAAACCTATTACCATCCCCAAGCTATCAATCAAGACTGACAGCTGCTGGGAGCTGTGGCATGCCTGCCTGTGTCACTGACCACACAGAACAGTAGCATGGGCTGAACGTGACTTCTATAGGCTTGCTCTCCTGTGAGCAGACTTGGACTTCTGCAAGATGGCTGTCACCACTGTTGGGGTTACTCGGTTTACCTGACAGAGGTGTTCCCGTAGCATCCTAGGTCCCCCATGCCGAGGTCATCGGCCATGAGCAGCACAATGTTGGGGCGGGAGTTCCGGGTCAGGAACTCACCACGTGTGTCTATGAAGCAGAGGGAAAAACACAGCCAGAGGATCCTGGAGAAAGGTGGGACGGCCCTCAGTGTCCATCACCCCACCAGATATGCCCACAGCCCTTCCTAGTCAATCATCCTTCAGGACATGCCCACAGTCCTGTGTCAATCATCACTCATACATGCCTATACACAGGAAATGGACTATCCTCTCACCACGTATCCTGCAGTTGCATATTCTCCTGTCCTGGGAAGAAAAACACAAAATGAATAGAAAATATAACTTTGATCACATGTCACCTGCAAGTGACCTGGCTGTGTGGTCATGCTGATGTCATTCTGATAGACTTAGAACAATTGAGAAAACATGGGCGCTGGGAAGGGTCTTATTTCACACCAGGTGGAAAATTTCTCAGGTTTACAGGAAATGACAAAACTTCTGTTGCACCCATTGTGTGACCTGCTTCCCAGAAAGTAACACTAGTCAGAGGTAGGGTCACCTGTAAAGGGTAGAGCCTAGAGGGAGGAAGTTTTGCAATTGTGTGCATTTCCTTTAAAGGGACACAGGAAGTGGTTTCTTCTCTGTATCTCCTTCCTGTCCACTTTGATGTCAGCAGCTGGGTGTGAGCAGTGCTCACATAATGACCTGCTCTATGATGGGGCATGTCCTTCTGTATATATGTTTTTCTTATTGATTGATGACAAAAATACTGATTGGCCAGTAGCCAGGCAGAACGTATAGGCAGGGCTACCAGACAAGAAGAATTCTAGGGAGAGGACACAGAGGAGCTGCCAGGGAAATGCCATGTAGCTACTGGGAAGGTAGGACTCTGCCCAGGCATTCTATAGTAAGATAAGGCCATGTAGAAATGCATAGATTAATAGTTAAGGGTTAATAATTAAGAGAGAGCTAGCCAGTAAGAAGCCTAAGCCAGTAGCCAAACAGTATATAATTAATGTCTCTGTGTGTTTATTTGGGGCTAAATGGCAGTGGAATCAGGTGGGAAAGAAACTTGGTCTATAGCTCCACCTTCTGCTCTCATGCCCTGCTCTATCAAGGCTCCCACGATGTTCTGGGTCACCAACTCAACTTGCAACTCTCTCCTAAGCATTATGGGGTATTTAGAAAAAAATGGTTCACATTTATAACAAAAATACAATCAGAAGAGAATGACACTGGCCAGTCCATTGCAAAGCATTCTGGGATGGTGGAGAATTACATGTTGGAGGAAAAGGAGCACACTGACCCTTCCCTGGACTCCCATGCAGCATTCCTGGCCCCAGGTCACCAGACCCTCACTTAAACATGAACATGAGCTCATGGAGACATGAGAAGATCCTGTGCACAGTTGATGAAGGACATGGGATATGCTGGGCTAAAAGCATTATAACTGCTGATTCCTTATTAACCCCCAGAATCCCAGGTGATCAGAGGCTCAGGTGAGTGTGTGCATCCTCGCATCAGTCCCTGCTGCTTTGATGGAGAGGATCCATGGCTTCATTAAAAACTCTTCCAGGGGTGGGAGGGGCAGAGTTGTGAGCACTAATTAATCCTCTTGCATCTTTGATGTCACAGGGTTACCCCAGGGTGATCCCGGATCACTTAGACATGGGTCAGGGGTCCAGAGTCGGTAGGAATCAAGGATGAAGTTCAAAAGGAACTTAGGTAGAGTTGGACAGGGTCAAGCAGAAAGCATGGAATATGCTGGACCAGCCTGATGTCACATGAAAACCATGTGACCTTCTTTGATTCCTCCACACAATTGTGGAAGAATGTATAGACATGTACACAGAAATTTATGTATTCCTATCAATCAAGTTCATTTCCCATCATACCCAGATACCAGTCACCCTTGTCAATCAAATATTCATTTCCCATCATGGCCCTGACCCAAATCACAGCTGTCAATCAAACATGTCATTTTTCCATTGCGACCCAAACCCAGTCACAGCTGTCAAACACATATCATTTCCCACCATGACCAGGACCCCAGTCACAGCTGTCAAACACATATCATTTCCCACCATGACCAGGACCCCAGTCACAGCTATCAATCAAAAGCAAGTCATTTTCCATCATGACAGACAGATGGAGGGACAGACAGCTCCTGTGCCAGAACAGACAACAATCTGAAAACTCCCTCAGCAGCAGTCACATGCTCCCCTCAATCATGGGCTTCCTTCCCTCTTGCTAGGGTCAAGAGACACACAGAACCATCGACCTCCTCTCCCACTCCCCAGCGGTGTGATAATAAATTGAATAATCGACCAACCGCACTCACCCAGCGCTCTGGCTGCTGCTCCTACAGAGGGACACAGTCCTTCCTGCAAGGCAGGGACACTGGCTGGGCCTCATTAGCATATCCAAGCATCCCTGCCCCATTAGCATAATTAACTATTCCACCATCCTCTTTAGCATAATTAAGTATTCCGCCGATCTCATTACGGTGATTACATATTAATTAGAGAGTCTGGCCTCCGCAACCTTCCTATCCCGGCTCTTTATAGAGTTTTAATGATAACTGGGAAGGAATGAAGCTGGGGTTGTGCAGAGGTCAAACCACAGGTCTCACAAGGACTCAGAGGCCCACATGTCAATCACCACCACGGAGAGTTTAGGGCGGGAATTAATGAATAATAAATGGGGATGGGCCTTTGTATTATGGGATGGACTTATATATCATAGGTGGGGCCTAGTGCATGCTGGAAGGGCCTTGTGTATCATGTGATGGGCCTGTGTATTATGGGAGGTGCCTGTGTATTGAGAGATAGGACTGTATAATACGGAACAGGTTCTGTGTATTGTGGGAGGGGCTTGATGCAAGCTTGGCCATCCCCACACCGTCTGTGCACACTTGGGCTCCTACACGTGTGGCTACCACAGTGCCGCCAAGATAACTTGTACAGATTACCTTAGGGGAGTCAGGTGGCCCTGCAGCTAGCTCCTGCTGGTCTAACCTCCACCACTGTAGTTATTTTTATAGAAACTTTTAGCATCCAATGTCTGAGTGGCCAAGAGGGGCTGGAATTGCCGAAATTAAATTAAACATGAATCCCTGCTGCCCAGGCACGTTTAGGCAGAGGAAAACCGGTTCCAGCCGGATCCATGTCGACCCCGCCCGACGTGACAGACAAGTTCCTCCCAAGTGCGGGGGGGGGGAGGGGGAGGGGAATACTAAGGAGACGACGAGGAGCGAGGTTAGAAAAGGCTGTAGCCAGCTAGATCCTGATGCTCCGTGTTGACGGTGAGTCTGTGCTGAGGTGGAGGGGCAAGAGAAGGGGACTGGCAGCCTCGTTTTGGGGTCAGGGGTGGAATCCACGGGCATGAGGATTCGCCACGAAAAGCTGGGAGGGGAGAGGGAGGACGGAGGAGAAAGTTCGCCCCTCCCCCACCCTAGGGAGAAAAAACAAATAATAAAAAAGAAAGGATCTTTCTGTTCACATGGGAGGTTCAGTCACAGCCAGTTGGTGCAGGTCTGCGTTGGGAACCATCGGGTGGGAAAACTGGTTGACAAAACAAAAATAAGTTATTTTTGCAGAAAAAGTTTGGAGGAGTTGGAGAAACTAAATTAAGATGGATGAGAATCAAAAGCTGAATTAGGAAACCGAAGTTGAATACGAAGTAAAAATGGAAATGGGATTGAAAAATAAAATTAAAGATTAAACTTAAAAATTAAAGAAGAAATCCAAATAGAAATGAAATTTGGAAGCACACTGAAGCAAAAATTAAAATAAAAACAAAATTAAATTAAAAATTAAAAACAAAGCAAAACACTGTTGGCCGGTGTGTGGCATGTATGAAAACATAAGTAAATAGGCAAGGAGGAAAACTGCGTCAAAATAATTAATTATTCCTGTGAAAATTTGACAGCTAGATTCTCAAAAATTAAAGATTTTTTTAAAGTTTTAGAATATTAAAGATTTTTAATGGTTTTTAAAAACTAATACTAAAATTTTCACGACTCCACCAAGTTACACCCTCGGGCCTTGGCACAATTCCAACATCTATGCAGGACAGAAAATCTTGAGGAATTTAAATATTTGCACATGGCATGTCCAGGGGGTGGTAATTAGATGATGAAATTTAACTCTAATTTTTTTAATTTTTGTTTTATTTTTCAATTTGTCTTTAAACTCAGTTTCAACTTAAGTTAAAAATGTATGCATGGTGGTTATTCCATACTACACAGACCATTCTCAAAATGCACAGGCCTCTCCCAGCATGTTCCATATCCCTCCAAATTACACAGGCCCCATTCATCAGTCAGTCCCCTCCCATAATGCACAGACCCTTCCCATCATGCACCAGGCCCCTCCCATAACACACATAGCTTCCAGCATTCACCAGGCCCCTTCCATAATACGTAATAAATAGGCCTCTGCAAGAATGCACCAGGTTCCTTCTCAGAATTCATCAAGCTCTTTACATCATGTACCATGTCCCTCCCAATACACACGCCTCTCCTAGCATTCACCAGGCTCCTGGCACTTTGTCCCACACCTAGCATGCATCAGGCCCATCCCAAAGTACACAGGCCTCTTCCATCATGAATCGGGCCCCTCCCATAATACAAGGAGCCCTTTGTAGCATGCACCATTCTCCTTCCAGAAGACACAGTCCTTCCCCAGCATACTCCAGGCACCTCCCAGCATGCACCAAGCCCCTCTATTTCTGATTTCCTGTGCTATCAGGTCTCCTCTCCCACAACAGTTTCCTGACAGCATGGCTGAAATACCCACTCTAGAAAGAGTGACAGTGATGATGTCACAGGTACTCCCTTAAGGTTCCTGTGGGGGAAGCAGGCACTTAAGGTGATTGACAGCTCTGTCAACTGTCACTACTCATAATATCACGGGAATTGTCTCAGTGAAGTGTTTGTCACCACCTCACAGTGGTCTGTGGGTGTGCTCTCAAGGATGGTTGACTTGGGAGGGCTATGGCCCTGTCCAGCTGGATTGCTGACAAAGGAGGGCTGTGGGTGTGTACTCAAGTGTGATTGACACAGGAGGGCTCTGTGCATGTTTTGAGGGATGATTGAGAGGGCAGGATTGTGGGCGTGTCCTGGGGGATGATAGACACATGTGTTCTGACAAATGATTGACATGGGAGGGCTGGGGGCCTGTCCTGGGGGATGATTGACAAGGGAGGGTCATTCCTACTGTGGACAGAACCATCACCCAGGCAGGTGAAGGGGCAGGGACTGTGAAAGTGTCCTTTCTGTCATATGGTCACTTATCATTTGTTTACTTCTTGCAGAAATCCCCAGGTCAGAAGCATCATGATACATTACCCACATTGCTGGTAAGAGAATCTCCTAGAAGTCCTTGTTTGTGGAAACTTAATTGATTGACAATTTATAATTATTTGTAAATTAATCCTGCACACTCCCATGGTGCCCAGAATTCACCACCAGATCCCTGGAGCCACATGTTGCTACCCAATACCAATGTTCTCTGCCTCGGTGATGTGGATAGAAGCTGGATAGATGACTTGTCACTTGTGTTTCAGGAACTGCCTTGCCGCCTTACTGGGTGTCTTCCTGGGCCTGAAGCCAGTCATAGGCCGGGATGCATCACAGTCTCAGCCCAACTTCCTCCTGCTCCTGGCAGACGACCTGGGCATTGGGGACATTGGCTGCTATGGCAACAGCACCATCAGGTGAGGAGGGAAAGGCCTGGGGCCTAATATGCCTCATGATGGTACCCACAATGCTCCTTACCAGAATACCCATAATACATCAGGATATGCAGGCACCACAGTGAGCATCACCCTGGGGTCAGCTCAGGATTTCCCATGATGCCTAACACCAGGCTAACAGTGAAGCTGATGTCAGGGTCACATGGGTGTTAATGGCCTCCCACTCCATGATACACTTCCCTCCCCCACAGGACCCCGAACATCGACCGACTTGCAGAAGATGGAGTGAGGCTCACACAGCACCTGGCAGCTGAGGCTGTGTGCACACCCAGCAGGGCCGCCTTCCTCACTGGGAGGTACCCCATCCGTACAGGTGAGCAGCCCTGTGTGCCCTGACCACTTCCCTACCAGCCTGCTGGTGATGTCACTTCCTCCCCTTGGCCCTACCCTGTGTATGGCTCACTGACCCCATTCACCCTCCTGCTGATGACCTGACTTCCTCCAACTAGGCATTCAGGATGATACCACTTCCTCAACTAGGCTCCATTCCTAAGTCCCTCCCATTGACCTATGACTCCAGCCACTAATGAGCCCACTGCTGATGTCACTTCCTCCCGTTAGGCCATACTGACACCACTTTCCCCACCTGGTCCCACTACTGGTGTCACTTCTCCATTAGGCACTGATGATGTCACTCCCTTCCACTATGCCCCATTGACGACATCACTTTCTCCCCTTGGTCTGACTCCTAAATACTCCTACTGACCTATGACTTCATCCATGGATGATCCTGTTGCTGAGGTTATTCCCTCCCACTAAACCCCACTGTTGGTGTGACTTCCTGTTATTCCCTGTTGATGATGTCACTTCCTCCAATTATGCCCCTCTGATGTCATTGCTTCTTCCCTTTAGGCTGGACTCTTAAGGTCCTCTATGAGAAACAGGGCCAGGGACATCTGGGAACCATGGGAGGCAGAGCCAGGGTCATGCTGGGAGCTATGTGAGGCAGTGCCAGAAGCATATTGGGTTCTATGGGAGGCAGGGCCAGGGGCATGTTGGGTTCTGTGAAAGGCAGGGCCAAATCCTTCCTCCATGCCCTACTATGTGTCCAAATACTATTGTGTGCTCCATGTCCTACTGTGTGGACACCCTCCTGACTCATCTTCCTTCCGGTGTAGGGATGACATCTGGTAATGGCCACCGTGTCCTCCAGTGGGCAGCGGGTGCTGGCGGCCTTCCAGCTGAGGAGATCACGTTTGCAAAAATCCTGAAGGAGCAAGGCTATGTCACAGGCCTCATTGGTGTGTTCTCTGACGTAGGAGGATAGTGACATCATTTGATGTGGCATGGATCGGGATGTAGGGGTGGTGACATCAGACCCTGACCAGGTAGCAATGTCATCAGATGATATCATCAGATGATGTATGGGTAGGGTTGTAGGGAATGGTAACATCATCTGTCCTGGACAGGTGGTGACTTCATCATACCTGCAGTGGGTGGTGACATCATCTGACATGAGTGGGGGGGGTGAGGTCATGTGATGTGAAGTGAGTGGTGACATCACTGGGCTGCCAGCCCCTACCCCGCCCATCATGCTTTGTGGTTTCCTCTCTTTCACTACCCAGGGAAGTGGCACCTGGGTCTGAACTGTCACTCCTCCTCTGACCATTGCCACCACCCACTGAGTCATGGGTTCCAACACTTCCTGGGGATGCCACTGGGCATGATGGGGGACTGCGCAGTGGCGGAACCTTCTGAGAAGCGCATGAAGCTGCAGCGCCGCCTGCACCTGTGCAGCCAGGTAGCTGCAGTTGCCTCACTCACCCTGGCAGCTGGGAAGCTCACCCGGCTCATCCGTGCACCGCGGTGGATGCTAGTCCTTGTCCTGGCTGCTACTACCGCCATGTTCGCCGCCGCATCGCGTCACGTGGGTGACTTCATCATATATGCTGACTGCTTCCTCATGAGGAACCACACGGTGACCCAACAGCCCCTGCGCCTCGAGCGAGTCACTGGCCTCATGCTCAGGGAGGCAGAGACTTTCCTGCAGAGGTGTGTGGTGCAGGGCATGGTGGGAAAACCCTGATATCACTCTCACCTCCACCATGATTACATGTTAAGTGTCCATCAAAACGCAGTGCATGGTGGGAAATCTCTGGACCCCCCCCCCCATCTTTCCTCCCTCCTCTCTTCCTCCCATGGTTCCCTGTGAGGAGTTCAATGTCAAGGTCACATGGCAGGAGAGTGAGTGCCTAGAAGTGACACGATAAACATGTCATTCACATGGAATGGGCTTAGCTGCCCTGTACGCTCAAGTCTGAATAGACTTATAGGAACTAGATTTGGGGGGGCTATCAATAACCTGCTTGGCAGAGTATCTCCAACCCTCAGCTTCTGAAAAGTAAGTGGAAGCAGGGGGATAGTGGGTTTGATGACAACTTGGATATAGAGCAATAGACACGTGATTGGTAGATGTGGTGGGTTATTGGAGACTAGGAGCAGAGATAGGCAGGTGGATGATTGAGGGGTGAGTCGTGGATGGGTAACAGATGATGCATGTTGAGGGATTGACTACCAGTTAACATGTAACTGCAGACAGTAATAGATGGTAGATCAATACACACATGAGACAGAGATACATGATTGACAGGTGTGTAAGGATGACGGATGGATGTCAGATGCAGATTAATTGACAGATTCATGATTGACAGGTGATAGGTACAGACTGATACAGGTATATGATTGACAAATAGATATAGGTAAAGATTCATTGAAAGAAGAGTGACAGGTGTAAGTACAGATTAACAGTCATTGACAGATGACTGGTAGATGGCAGACATTTGATGGGACAGAAATGACTGCTGATGTCATCAGGTCCCAGGCAGAAATGACTGAGGCTGAGAGACAGGACTACAGAAATCTTGAGGGAAGTTGGTTAGAGGCAGTGATGTCACCGAAAACAGTAGAAACCATCAAAGAGATTCCATTTTCCCATGGGCTATGATGCCTTATCTGGCCTCTCCTTGTGGCCTTTTATGTCACTGTCCCCCCAGGAACAAGCACCACCCCTTCATGCTGCTTGTATCCTTCCTGCACGTGCACATCCCCCTTGTGACTACTGAGGACTTCCATAGACGGAGCAAGCATGGGCCATATGGGGACAATGTGGAAGAGATGGACTGGATGGTGGGTGAGTGACCGGCATCCTCGCAGGGGCTGATGGAAATGCCCCATGTCCCTGACCCTGTGTGGGTCACAGTGGCTGATGGGATAGCCCCATGGAACCCCCCACATGCCCCTCTCCTGTGGGCCTACATGTCCTTGGTCACAAATGTCTGACCTCGCAGGGCAGATCCTAGACACCCTGGACCGGGAAGGACTGACAGACAACACGCTTGTGTACTTTGCATCGGACCATGGAGGCTCACTGGAGTCTCGTGTTGGTCATGTGCAGCTTGGGGGCTGGAACGGAGGGTACAGAGGTGAGCTAGGTACTCCACCCCGGTACTTAACACAAGCACTCTCTCCAAGACTCCCTTGGCTAGTGGCTCCATCTCTCCTTCTCATGATCCTTCACCCTCTCCCCCACTTCCAGGTTCCAGGGATAACAGGTATCCTCTGCTGGTGGCTCTGCCTCTCCTTCCCATGCTCATTCATACTTTTCCTCCACTTGTGGTTCCCTGAGTGTCCTGAGGTGGTGTCCTTCTCTCTCCCTCCTCTATTCTTTGCCACTTCCTATTCCTACCAAAGTCCTCTGGCTTGACATTCAGTCCCTAGCCTTACTGCCAGTCCCTTCTTCACAGGTGGCAAAGGTATGGGTGGCTGGGAGGGCGGCATCCGAGTTCCTGGTATCTTCCGCTGGCCTGGAGTGCTGCCTGCAGGGCGGGTTGTGGACCAACCCACGAGCATGATGGATGTGTTCCCCACTGTGGTCCTCCTGGGAGGCGGAGCCGAGCCAAAGGACAGGTAAGCAATGATGTCACATCAGGAAAGAGCCTGAGTGACAGCTGCTGTCACATATATGTGTGAGGCAGGGGTTGGGCTGAGCAGGGTGGACAGGTTAGCACTAAGAATACCTAAAGGGAGCCTGGGTGACGACAGCTGCTGTCACATGAATGCAGGGCCAAGCCTTAGGACTGGTGAGCAATGATGTTACGCTGTAAGTGTGCCTGGGTAAAAGCTGCTGTCATGCATATGCAGACAGGGTAGGGAGGAGCAAAGGGGACAGGTGAGCACTGACATCACATTGGAAGTGAGTCTGAGTTACAGCGGCTGTTACATGGCCAGTGAGAGAGGAAGACATGAAACCAGTGAACAATGATGTCACACCGGAAGTCAGTGACAGCTGCTATGATGTGGTTGTAGGGTGGGAGCAGGTGAGAAGGGTGGGTGAGCAATAATGTCACAACGGAAATACACTTGAGGGACAGGTGGGGCTGTTACATGGTGCAGTGGGGGGACAAGGCTGCAGAGGACTCGAGTGACTAGTGTGATGTCATATGGTGCAATACAGAGGTAGCATAGCAGAGTGCTTGAGTGACAGGAGAGGTTGTAGGGCCATCCTATTGGCATTGTGGAGCACCTGTTTAACAGCTGATGTGTCACCAATCCCTAGGGTGATTGACGGGAGGAACCTGCTGCCCTTGCTACGAGGAGAAACCCAGCACTCAGACCACGAGTTCCTGTTGCACTACTGTGAGGTGTTTCTACATGCTGCACGCTGGGTACAACGTGACCGTGAGTACACACACACACACACACACACACACACACACACACACATAAAACTCTTCTTACTAGGAAGGGAGTGCTTCTGGGTTGGAGTGGCCATGGGTTAGGTTCCTGTCTTTTTCACATCTGTGTGTCAATGAAGTCATGTTTAGGGGGTGTATACTATTCCCTCCCCCAGAGTATGCATACTGCTATGTGTCTCTTCATCACTGTAATTGGCCTGCAGGAGGAAGAGTCTGGAAGGTTCACTTCATGACCCCGAACTTCCACCCAGAAGGGGCAGGAGCCTGCTATGGCAGTGCAGTTTGCCCATGCTTCGGGGATGTGACAGAACATGACCCGCCTCTGCTCTTCGACATCTCTGCAGACCCGGGTGAGACCCATCCACTGAATCCTGACTCAGAGCCCGAGTTCCACGAGGTGGTGGGGAAATTGAGGCAGGAGGCAGTACGGCAGTGGAGTTCACTGAGCCAGATCCACCAGCAGCTGGGCACCATCTACAACATATGGCGTCCTTGGCTGCAGCCACGTTGTGGGGAGTTCCCGCACTATGGGTGTGATCTCGAGGAGTGAGGGTGGGACTCCTCATGTCCATCACCTTCAGAATGAGAAGTTACATTTATCCTAGTGCTTTGTAGGTGCGGGTGCAGGGAGTTCCCTTGGTGAAGTACTAGGGCAGAGTGTTCCACTGAGGTTTAGGCATGACCTCCGGGATTGACACCCACAAGACATCCTCTGAGGCCAAGGGGCAGGGCTTCACATGTCCATCACCTTCAGAAGTGGATATTAAGACCATCACAATGCCTTGTAGGTACTTTTGTGTGGTGTTCTACTTTTGTAGGTGTGACCATGAAGAATGACACTCACAGTGGACCCAGGTGCAGGGTTGGGGGTGTGACTGGTAGGAGTGATCCTCCACCATTGTCAGAACTGGACATTAAGTACTTAAAGATGCATTGTTGTTGTGAATTCCTGAAGATTTCTGCAGGCAGTTTGATCTGCCTTTTGTGATTGCTACTTTGTCTCTGGTACCTTCTGTTTGAAGTCTTATCTGAGAGTTTTCTAGGGATACATAGCCTATGCAAAACTTGGTTTGGAAAAACCAGGCGGACTGTGGTATTCTTTGAAGGAGAATTTGCATTTGTTATTGTCCCTTTGAGAAGCTTAGATAAGATGTTTTGGGATGGGAAATCAACTTGATAAAGGTGTAAATTGGATAACAATAAAAAGAAAAAAAAATTCCTTCCATAAAGGAGAGGTTTCAGTCTTGAGATGCTAATTCTCCCAGCAGTTGTAAAGGCTAAAATCATCCTTAAGGTGCCCCTGCATCTTCTTTCCATGGACCTAAGTGAATGTGAATCCACACTCAATCTACAACATTTGCACCTAACATGGCAAGAAGAACAGGAGATTCATCACACTATTAAGGACCCTCTGGGTAAAAGGACTCCAAGATTGGCAGGGTCATGGGTAATTTTTATTCTCCATCTCAGGAGCAGCAAAATGTATAGTTGCTAAAACAAGCATTCAGGAGGCAGAAGCAGTCAGATTTTCTGAGTTTGAGACCAGCATGGTCTGCAGAATAAATTCTGGGGCTACACAATTAAATCCTGTCTCATAAACACCAAAAAAACAAAAGCAAGAGCAAAGAAAGGTCTACCTTTAATCGGAATTATTCTTTCTCGTGGCTGCCTACATGTATAAAGGATATTGAAGAAGAAAGCTCTCTCTTTGCCTGCTTGCCCTTGCTCAGGCTAACAAGTTGATTCCTTTACCAGCGTTAAAGTCTACTTCCTTGGAATTTTGATATATACTGAAGACCGGCTGAGATATTCAGCTTCATGAACTAAATAACTAGTGGACTCTTTAAATTTCTATTGGTAGGAAGCATTGTTGGACTACCTGGACCACAGCTTATACACAGTCTAACAAATCCATTGTCTATATAAAAGGAGAGATTCATTCTATCAATCCTGTTTGTGTAAAGTGGAGTATTCAGGAATATAAAAACATAAAAAGTAAGCCCAAACACATTTTGAGAAAAAACTACATAAAGCTGGCAGCCACTGTTAATCTTTAACAATTTCTTTTTGCCTTAAGGACAGACATCCTAGTAGTCACTGTGTACCAGGGTAAACTTTTAACAATTGTCTCCTGTTTCCCAGCTAGGCAATTATGGGATTCTCTGTGTTGTATTCCCTTAAATTTCAACTGTCCTATGTGACTCTACTCTCTGCCTTGCATCCTTTCAGGGACAGCAAAAAGGTAGAAGCCAGGCTGGAAGGAGATTAGGAAAGTGAACCTAGATGTGTTACCTAACTACTAGAGACAAGAGTGAATGAAAGTGTGCATGTGTGGCAGAGTGTGATAAGCCTGAGAAGCCAGTCCACTAAACTGAAAGCCACCTGGTCCAGTACTAGACATTGAAGACCAGAGACTGGATGCTTGAATCGAGACAGAGTTCACACAGTCATGGTGGGCTCTGCTTCTCAGTCCTGAGCTGGTCCTTAAACACCTTGCATATGTTCACTTTCCTAATCTCTTTCCAGCCAGGCTTCTGTATATCTGTTTATATGCTCCTTACACTGATTCAGTCACAGGCTTTTGCAAACATCCCAAGTTAACTTCCTAACCAAAAGCTGTAAAACTTAAAATGTAATGTAACTTTAAGGCTGACCTCAAGGTTGTAAAAGCTCTTTGACCCACACTCAGTGCTTAATTTTACTACAAGAAGAAGACCAAAACCAACTCCCATTGCCACAGTTCAGAAACCCAATCTCTGGCTGTGGTCCTAATTAACTGGTAAGCTTCTTGTGCTTATAGTGATTTCTTTTATGAATAAAGTTTGCTTCTGTTCCTGATTTAGGTAGTCTGTTCCCCCACTTTTTGTGTTCCCATACTAAGTATTCAACTTTCCATGAAGACAACGCTTTTTTCTTTTCTTTCTTTTCTTTTCTTTCTTTCTTTTTTTTTTTGTTTGATGGGAGATGCCATTATGTAAATATGTTTCTCATACTGGTTAATGAATAAAGCACTGTTGGCCAATAGGAAAGCAAGATAGGCAGACTAGGAGATGAGGAGGAAAGAGGAAGTAGTAAGGAGGAGTCAAGATGGAGAGTCTGGAGAGAACAGAACCGCCGTTCCTATGCTCTCGGTAAGACCACATGGAAATACATAGAAATGGATTAATACTTAAGACAGAGCTAGACGATAAGAAACTAGTAACTGGCCAACAGCATAATATCAAATACAGAGTCTCTGTGTGTTAATTGGGGCTGGCACGGCGGCGGGACAAGACTGGCAGCAGGAGGAAAAACCTTACTCCTTACAGTTGTTGATTTTTTGGGGGTTTGTTTGTTTGTTTTGTTTTTTCAAGACAGGGTTTCTCTGTATTATTTTTGAGCCTGTCCTGGAACTTGCTCTGTAGATCAGGCTGGCCTTGAACTCACAGACATCCACTTGCCTCTGCCTTCCAAGTCCTGGGATTAAAGTTGTGTGCCATCAGTGCCCAGCAGAAGACTACTCTATTATTATTTATTTGCCAACAGTTTGCTCTGAATTTCAGTAACAAAGCTAAAGCAATGGAATGATCATCTAGCTTTCTGATGGGAGAAAGACCTATTGTCTTGTGATCTAGTTCTTATTTTTCTTTCCTTGTCTTAAGTCCCTGTGACAACCAGGTAAAAAGTGCCTTCAGTTCACCTGACCTCAGTGTGAGGTCACAAAACAAACATCTCCTTTTTGTCCTTACATTTCTCTTTAGTTGTTAGTATTCTGGGCACATTTTCATCTGTGTAACAGGAAATCACTCCACCCACATAATATAGTGGGATATGCAGCTGTGAAAGCTAACTAGCCACATTGTGTCCAGCAGGAAGAAGGGAAAATGCCTATTGATCGCAGATTGATAGCAGGGCCTGCTATTGGAGCCAGGCAAGTGCTATAGAAATGCATATCTCTGCAGATCTAGAAAAGGTCTTTTTGTCTGGGATGGAAGGCAGGGTTAGGGACCATTGTGCTGTGTCTTTAAGAATAGTATAACTCTATGGGAGGTGCCTCACTAGCCTGATTGGCGACCTGCCAGCCAGAAGTTGTGAAGGGTCCTTCCCACCACCAGCTTCTAACTTGACTTTGAAGAGAAGCTGGCACCAGTGGTTTCCTGTGCTGTGCTGTGAATGCTGCTGCAAGGAGCTGAGCAGAGAGCATGGGCAATCTGGCAAGCCATGACATGATAAGCTTGGGGCTTCATCCTCCCCTGGCTGGGTGGGGGCCTGTGGCCAGAGGCAGATTTCTGCATGTTCCTGCCTGATCCTGCCTGATCCTGCATGGTCCTGCATGGTCTCTGCAATTCACATGCCAGCAGTAGCTACTCTGCTGGCTGCATCTGCATTAGGAACTGGACTGTGCTTTGAAATATCCTTGCTGTTGACATAGCTATGAAAAGCCAAACAAAGAAAAGTCCTCAAACAAAGAAAGTCCTGGTCCCTTTAGTATCTTCAAGAAGTTCTGAACTTTAAACATTTAGCATATATGTCTGGAGTTATTCTGTGGAGCTCCTAAACAGTATTTCCTGTTTAGAGTAGCACTCCACTGCCAAACTGTGATGTAGAAGAGTAGACAAGAGTAGTTCTTGTCTCCAAGAACTGGTAAGTTCTTGGAGACAAAGTCACAACGTATAATTCTGGTAAGATAGGACTGCATCTCAAATACCCCAAAGATAAGTGGTATGCTAACCATGACTGTTATTATAAGATGCTAATGTTTGTTCTCCAAGATTAACCAGCTACATTCCCATAACAAAGGAGACAATCATGATTTACAACCACCAGAAATGCCCATCCCTCCATTAAAAAAAAAAAAAAAAAAAAGAAAAGAAAAGAAAAAAGAAAAAGAAAACAGGCGTTTTTAAAGGCAAAACCCACAAGCCCTGTTTTAGCAGCCATAACAGGCTGCAGAAAAGACCAAGCAAGATGTAGACCTCTGACTCAACACATGTTACTTAGTTGCCTGCTTTCTGACCTTCCAGGAGTTGCCCCAGGCACTAGGAGATCAGATACCCTCCACATGGCAAGGAACCACTCAGAAGTTAGCTGGTGGGACTCTGGATGTGCCTTACAGTAAAAGTAGCATGCAAAGCATAGTAACCATCCTGGGATGGCCTGTAAGCCACAGCAACCAGTTGACCAATCAACACAGGACAGGTTGCCCAAGCCTGGAAGTTCACCAATCCTGGGACTGTTGTGTACCCCTAGATATTCTCCTTGCTCTCCCCCATAATTTCCACACCTCACAGTTCCTCCAGGCTGTTCTCATTCTACCTGCTGTGATGAATGGATGAAGGGCCCATAAAAGTTAACTCATTAAAAGACTATGCTTTTGCATCAGAATGTGTCTCTTGGTGATATTGGGGTTCAGAATTTGGGCATAACAATACAAATCCCTAGTCTCTGGAGCACATGGCCATAAAGCCTGTTTCAAATTTTTAACAGAATTTCTTTGGATTATAATTATATTATTTTCACTATCTCTTTCCTGCCTCTAATCTCTCCCATAGTCCCTTACTTGTGTTCTAATCCATGGCCTTTATTTGTTTAACAACAGTTAATATGTGTGACCTGTGTTTGGTTTCAGGACCTCCTAGCTATGAAGTAAAGAAAGGGTTGGCTATATTCCATTATAATGGAATGTGTACACATAAGATCCTATGATTTGGAAGAGGAACAGGAATTGCTTGGTGAGAGTGGAAGATTTTACTAAACTACAAATTTCCCAGATTAGGGTCTTGAACAAACATAGTGAGAGAAGACAAATCTGGAAGAGTATTTGCTCTCTGAGTAATTTGATCTCTGCCCACCCATTAGGGTAACTGCTAATGTCCTGAAGCCCAGCTGGGTGGTCCTAGCTCATGAGGGACTCTCGTAATGCTTGGCAATCAGGAGCACTGGAAGGAGGTAGCTTACCAATCCTTTCCAGGACTCTCTTATTCTGCTATAGGGGTCTAAAAGGACCACAACCATGCCATAGTTAGTGTGGAGGTCACTGTCTCCAAACCAGGAAGAGCAGGTTTGCTGAGCTGTCAGAGTTGCTTGGACTGGAGTAGGCTATGAGCTTGGCAGTTTTTGTTGGTCCCTATGGAGACTTGAGTAGAAGCCCTTGGTCTCTGAACTTTGTTGAGTGTAGATTGTAAGAGGCTCTGCCATCCTGGCATGGGAGACAGTAAGCTTGCAATATCACTGCTTCATTTTATGTAATTGATGATTACCTCGTGCTATGTAATTGGAAATTGCTTTGAATACCTAATCATGCTTCCTTCTGAATTTGTATATTTCCTTTTCTAACCAAATCCATTTGTTTACTTCAGCAAGAGAATTGCTGTTGAATTTGGCAATCAAAGGGTAATGCTGTAATATCCCTAAGAAAGTTGTCCTGGGATGGATAAGATAGCTAGGTAAGCAAGAGACAATGACCACATAAGACAGAAAGCTAAGAATCAAAGATTATTCATGGATTTTGCCTTCAGTCTGTAGCTTGAATTTTTATCCTAAGCTTCCACAATGATGGATTTTGATCTGCCAGAATAATGGGAAAAAAACATCATTATCTGAGATGCTTTAGGTTATAAAATTTTATCACATCAGTGAGAAACAAGTCAAAACAAAAAAAATGATACACCCAAATTGATTTTGTTGTTGGGCGGAACCTGGGAATATTACCTTTTGGAAGAATGTGGAAGATATCAGGACTTTGAATGGCAAAAGCCATAGAAAGCTCTACACAGAGCTTCATCAGCTACTTTTGCAGGACCTGGAAGATGAAAGTGTTGAGTGTAATGACAGACACCAGAGGTGCAGGTCATAGGATCTCCATGGGAAAGAATACATGATAAATGAAGCTAGGGTCATTTGTGTGATATTTTGGCTCCTAACCTTTCTTATTGTGCACATGTCCCCAAGAAATTTAGGAAGGCAGAATTAAAAAATAATGGGTTGATTTCTTAGGTGGAATATTGAATCTCTTGAATGGCTATTACTTATGATTCATTCAGAACTGCAGTGAAAAAAAAAAGCAACAAGTAGGCCATAAATAATAGAGAAGTCTGTGGGTTGTGAAGAAAAACAACACTACATAGTTTCAGATAGCAGTAAATTGCTGAAGAGAGGCAGGCATTTGCAGGGAGATTATCACCAATAAAGGGAAGGCCCTTGCTCTACTTTGGAATTGTAGGAAGGTGCCTGAAGACTGAGAATCCATCCCATCCCATTATGTCCTTGGTTAATGAAAAAATTGGGCAAGGTAATTCCCCATCTCAGGAAGCAACTTCACACAAAGCCTGCTGCAACTCTAGTCCAAGCATAGCAGGGTCCATCACAAATTTGGGTGAATCATTAGTTTTGTACTGGTTCTGGAAAAAAGGAAGAGGCAAAATATAAGGTCATGCATTCTTAGTCTGGTTTTAGTTCAACACTGTTGTAGGTATCTGTGTTTGGTAGAGTCAGAGCTCCAGTGAGGGGACTGTGAGAGTTTTCTGCATTCTGTGAAGCCTGAGTTGTGCTTCTCTAATGTGTACTCAGTGTTGCTGATATTTTTAATTGTCTCTCTGTGTCTGTTAATAAGCATTTCTCTTTCAAGGTGATAACCCTTTCAAAGTGTTATATTCAGTTTCCTTTCAAAGTGACTTGATGATTATATTATATAGGATATGTCATGGGATAAGTGCAGGAAGCACCAGAATTATATGAATATATTGTCAAAGAAGTATATATTTACAATGTTGTCATTAACACACTTTTTATTGTGTACATGTATGACATATTTTAGGACTCAGTGACCTATAATGATGTGTATATCAGCTTTCCTTGGGAAGAGAGGACTTTGCTGTATCCTTCCCAGAAGAATCTCTACAAATATATGATACTGGAGACCTACAGGAACCTTACTACTATAGGTAATAATGTGAATTTTCCGTCACCTTTTAAAATAAGGGGACAACTGTTTTTCGGTTATTGATGCTCTTTTGTAATTTTAATTGAGAATGAGGAAACATGACATGAATAAATCAGGCATGGTTCTAAGATTCACAGATGGTAGAACTTAAAATTTATACTATTTCCCAATAATATATCACTCTTTCCTGGTATTATATTTTAGGCTACAAATGGGAAGATAATGATATTGAAGAACCTTGTCAAAGTTTTCAAAGACATGGGAGGTAATTTTCATGTATATGCTGGTAGAGATGTGCCTTTGAAGATATTTTATTGTTTCTGGAAGTTTTAAAGAAAAGCAACAGTATAAATAATCACAGCCTCAAAGTGCATTGATAATCATTAAATTCTCACAAAACCATACAATACACTTCAATGGTAGGTAAGTGAATTGTGTTTGCAAGTCATTCTTTTAAGAAGGAAGACAAGGAATCAATGCCTTAACAGATATCACCACTTGAGTCATAGCTCCCTCAGAGCTCAGCTGTAGAAGTGCCAATCTATTTTCTCATAATACAAAAGGTATACAGGTTGAATAAGTGATAAGTGTATGTCCAAAACCTTCTAATAATCAAATAGTTATAGTAAAGCTAGTGTTACTTATGTAGTTGTTCTGACTTTGCTAAGTTTAGTGAGATGGGTACTTAGAGTCCAGAGTTGGGAGTTTCAGGGAAACTTTAATCTATGTACTGTATGTCAAATTGTAAGTTCAATGTGGAAACCTTTTGTTATTCTTCCTTTCATAGGAGTATCATTTGTCACCATAGATACAAGCCATATGAGCATAGGGACATGGAAAAAAGTAATGTACCTTTCTCCATCTCAATTAGAAGCTACATAGTAGTCCCTAGGTTGAGTAGACATGTTGAATGTGATTCAAGTTAGTTTACAAGTAATTGGTTTTACAGCTTCATTGGGAATACATCAACATCTTATACTGCAGAAAGGCCTTATGATTACTAGGAATGTGTACACACTTCTGTTTGTTCTGGATCACTTTGCAAATATAGTATGACTCAGTATAGGAAAATTTATCAATGAAATAAATGGGGTAATAGTCTGAATTCTTCCAGTTCTTTTCAAAAATGTGAAAAATTTCATAGACAAAAAAGTTGCCACAAGCTTTTATTTCCAGCACTCGGGAGGCAGAGGCAGATGGATCTCTGAGTTCAAGGCCAGCCTGAACTACAGAGTGAGTTCTAGCACAGGCTCCAGAGCAATACAGGGAAACCCTGTCTCAAAAAAACCAAAACAAACAAACAAACAAACAAAAAGATGCCACAAATGTGAGACAGGCAATACATTCTCTTAACATCACAGGCATCTTCAAATATTCAAAACAAGCATCAATGAAGGGGAACACGAGTGTAAACAATGTGATAAAAGCTTAAGATCTGGTTACTCTTTACAATTAGACAAAACTGTAAAATTAATTTATACTGATATAAAGATTCAACACTGGTATGAATGTTGCAAAGTTTTTACGTGTGGCAATTATCCTTGCAGGCATGAAAGAAGTCATATCAGAGAGAAACCTTCTAAATATACACAATGTATTAAAGCCTTTTCAGATCACCTTCATCTATAATGACATAAAAGAGTTCATACTGGAGAGAAACCATCTGAGGTTATTCAATATGGTGAAGCCTTTGCATGCCATGTACTCCCCAATACATAAAGGAACAGATGCTGGAGAGAAACCTTATGAGTGTAATGAATGTGGTAATGTCTTTGCACAATACAGCAATCTTGACATAAAAGAACACATACTGGGGGCTGCAGGGATGGCTCAGAGGTTAAGAGCATTAATTTCTCTTCCAAAGGACACAGGTTCAATTCCCAGCACCCACATGGCAGCTCACAACTGTCTGTAAATCTGGTTTCAGAATGCAAATAAAATAAAGTTAAATAAATTATTAAAAAAACGAATAGTGGAACGTAAACCCATATATACATAAAACCACATACTGGGGAGAAACCTTATGAATGTAATCAATGTGGTAAAGCCTTTGCACAATACATTTGTCTTCAAACAAGCACATATAATAACGCATATTGGAGAGAAACCCTATGAATGTAATCAATGTGGTAAAACCTTCATATGTCAAAGTAGTCTCCATATACATAAAAGTATTTGCATGTGTCAGTAATCTCTGAAAACATAAAGTCATACTGCAGAGACACTCTCTAAATGGATAAAGATAATCAACGTTTTGCAAATCACTATAGTCTTTATACAAGAGTAAAACTTTTGGTGTGTAATTTGTACATTAAAGCCTTTATATATAATAGACTTTGAAGATCTGATAAAGCTCAAACCAAAGAATATCTGAATATAAATCATTTGTTAAGATCTTTAGACAACACATCAGTTACACAAGAGTATTCTGTGTATCTGACAAGTGTCAAAAATCTGTCCCAGAATTATGATGTCCCTGTTTATTTTGTTTATACCTAAAAACTCACATGGTCAGAAGGCCTATAAATTTAAATGATTAAGGAACCCTATTAGATAATGAATCCAGGTATAAAATTTCATGGATATGTGTTAGTGCCTTTTCTGTTGCTGTGATTCAGCATCATGTCTTAAGTGAACTTATGAAAGGATTATATTTTGCCCTTGATTGCAGAGCAATGCAGGATTACCATGAAAGTGTCATGGGATCAAGTGTTAGACATGGCAACTAAAGTAGGAAGGTAAGAATTCATATCCATAACCTGCATTATGAAGAAGAAAGTGTAAAGTAGGAATGGTGTGCAGATGTAAACTCGCAGGCCAACCCCCAGTGACATACTTCTTCTACAGAGCAGCACTTCCTAAATCTTCCCAAATGATACCACAGACAGAATGATTTCTCTGACTTCAAGTGTACATGCTTGCTTTATTTTACTTGAACCAATTCATGATGGAGAAAAACTGTAAGCCCTTAGATGCCCCAACAACTGTGAATGAGCATTAGTTAAATTTTTTTTAATTATGTGATGTCAGTGTGTCCTTGTGGAGGTATGTGCACGTGCATTCTGGATCCCATGAAGGTTAGACCCTTGGAGCTTCTTGTAGCAGGAATTGCTGGAATTTGTCAGAACCTGACCTTAGTCCAGGGAATCAACTTATATTAAGTGCTAAGTAAATATTTGAAAGCTTTTTCATATCATGAAATAGGAACTCATACAAAAGAAAAACCCTATTTATGTAAATGAAAAAGACTTTAGACATCACAGTTGTCTTTACTTACAAGGAAAAAACTTGTTTCATTTTTCAATTTAGCTTTGAAATAAGTCAATTATGCACCAAGTTCACTACACATGGATGTGAAGATCACATTGTGGCTGTTAGTATTCAGGCATCTGTACTAGTCTGTCTTTGGGAGTACTGACGGGATATGCCCTCAGCTCAGCTGCAGCCACTAAGGGCACCACCTGTGCATATTCACTATGGCTGGTCTCCCCTATTTCATTTCTCCTTTTTATGATCTCTTTCCCTAATTAAAAATAGCTCTCTGCTTGAACCCTGTTGCATAGTGTCTTTCTCTCAAGTGTCAAATTTCTTAAATTACAACAGTTGTTTCTATTTTGCAACATTTGGGTAGATGAAAACTGTGCTATATGTGTGACAAATACATTAATTGAAGTTTATTTTGTGGTCCTTATATTTCTTCTGTTGCTTTTGTTCATTTTTTATTATGTTTTCACTTAGGAGGTAATTTTCTGCTGCAGTGTAAAGAAAGTGATCTTCATCATCTAAGTGGTCCATTTTTATTTAAATATCAGGCTACATGTCATCATACTTTTTATGTAAGGGTGTTTGTGAAAGGGCGGTGAGATATTGTTTGTTATCCAGCCTGGATTGGATGTTAGTAATTAGACAGGGATACATTTGTACTCATGATCTTCATGTGTCAGTTTTGAAAGTACCAGTCTAAGAGCAGATGATGTGATCCCCACATTCGCTGTTTTGTCATCACATTTTAACAATGTTAATGTTAAAATACTTAATAGAGAATATATAGACATCAAATACCTCATGGATGTGTCCCAAGAATCATTTTCATCTATCTGGAAGAGATGTAATAAGGTAGAATAATCAGCATTCAACTGTATGTTTCACCATAAATATGTATTTGTCATAAATATGTATATATTATTCAAAGTACCATGCAATCTTCATACCCTCATCAGTTATCTAATTGGCACATTCTATTGAAGTATTGTTTTCTAAGGGAATTATCCAGAGATGCTGATAATGTAATGACAATGGCATTTATTTGAAAAAATATTGTGTTGTATATCTATGTAATATATTTAAGCCATGAATGATATGTGGAGACTAGAAGACAATACTTTTGTCTCTCTTTTTTTTTTTTTTTGAGTTGGGTTTCTCTGTGTGGCTTTGGTTGTCCTGGAACTCATTCTGCCAGTCTCAACTGGAGCTCATAGAGATCTGTCTGCCTCTGCAGGTGCTGGAGAACTGTGATTGATCTGCAATGTTGAAATGCTGGCACTTTGTCAAGCAGCAATGGTTACCATGTGGTCCATGCCATTATTTCACAACATAGTTTCATGTGCTGTGGATATGTATACAAGTAATTATTATTTGAAATTCCATGCTTCTTCATGTCCCCATCATTTTCCCATGGGATACTTCATCTTTAAGGACTGCCTTCAAAGGGATTTATCCAGAGATGCTTTATAATGTAATGGCAACGAGATTTATTAAAAACAAAACAAAACATTTCTGTTACATGTGTGTCTGTAATGTGATTACAGGTTTTTAGGCCATGACAGTTATGTGGAGACCAGAAGGCAACTCTGTGGGGTCTACTTTTAGCCTTCATCATATGGTGATCAGTGTCAGGTACTAGCCTTGCACAGACATTTCTCACTTATTTTGCTCACTGCTGCTTATTCTATCTAAGCCTATTAGGATCTCAGGGATGGTTTATTTACTGTATATTTTCTTTATTGTTTCACATTAGTCAAACTGAATAAATATGTTTTAAATTTTTATTAATTTTGTCATTTTCTCTTTTGTATTACCTTTTTTCTTTTATTTTTAAGACTAGTATTACTGTGACTCCCTGTCTGGCCTAGATCTCACACTTTAGACTAGGCTGTTCTAGAACATCAGAGAGATCAGTAGATCAGTCCAACTTGACTCCAGAATGCCTGCATTATAGTTGGGCATGTGATTAGATAAGCTGGTTCATTTAATTTTCTCACTGAGGATGAGTGACTGAGCCTGGATGGTGAGGGTAGCCAGGACACAGGCTCTGGTCCTAACTCCAGTAACAAAAGAAGGTGCCCATCAAATGCAGTCTTTCTGCCTTAAAGTCCACTGTCTTCTAACTATGAGAAATATTATTTTTCTTTATCATTGAGTCTGTTATAACTAATCAAAGGACTTGGGAAGAGCTCTGTCTTATTCTGCAGTTGGTAAAACCAAGGCTCACAGAGATAAGTAGATTTTGAATATAGTTAAGTGCAACTCCTCATGTTACTCATCTCATCATTCTAATGTCTCACTAAGTGAAGTTGAAGCCACTCAAGCCATGTATGGTGGCAGGGGCCTGCAATCATGGTACTTAGAAAGTGGAGGTAGGAATTTCAGGATTTTAAAGACATCCAAGATCAAAATGGTCAATGGTGCATGGTGGGAGGACCATGGAAAAAGGGAGACTGACTAGTTTGGGACACTGTCCATAATCTTTTCTGAGGCTCCAGTACTTCAGGGCTATGGTATCAGCAATTGTTAGCTAAGGTATTTACTACCCCATCTTTTCTATTCTTGATAAGGTTTCCTGACTAAGGCATCCCAGATCACTTTGTGCTCATTAAACAGTGAAATTCTCCTACAGTTGGGAGAATTAGCCTCAGGCAGGGATGAGCTCCCTAGTTGCATATCCAATACCATGTGTTCAGCCCTCAAACCATATACTCACAACCAACAGAAATGGACTCAAAAAGCTGCATTCATATATTTGTGCATACATAATCAATCACATGTTTAATGTGGAAGGAATTTGAAAGGAAGTATATGGGAAAGGATGGAGAAAAGACAGGAAGGGGGAAATTGATGTAATACATTTTAAATATAATTTATGAAAATAAAAATTTTAAGTAAAGAAGCTGCCTAGAAAGATAGCTTAGCAGTCAAGAGCACTGGGTGTTGTTACAGAGGATACAGGTTGATTCCCAAAAACCATGATAGCGAACCATCTTCTGTAACTTTAGTTTTCCAAGGGATCTGCTACCCTCTACTGGCCTTTACAGGTATTGTACACAGATGCCTGGAGGCAAACACCCATATACATTAAGTAAAATGAAGCTTAAAAATGTAATTCTTTACAGTGGTGTCACAGCCATGACAAAGACAGTCCTAATTAAGATGAACTTCTGGTCCTGCAATGAAGCAACTGTGGCCTTCCTGTGAGGCATCATGCTCAGAGGTAAAAAGCTACCTTATTCTGAGGTTAAAATAGGTCAGCATGACTGTTCATCTGAGAACAGAATCCACAGTGCAGATATGAGACGTGTCCTTAATGTTTTTTGTATTTGTGTTCTCTGTCCTTTGTATATGTGAGATTTAGAGGCTATGATACATCTTTAAAATATATATATACACACACACACTCACACACAGATAGATTATAATTTATAATATAAAAGATAGATTTTTCTCTGTAAGTCATCATCTGTTTTAGTGGCTAGACTTACAGACTCCTTTCCCTATTCAAATTGTTTGAAGTATAACCTGGGGCCTGATACTAAAGGAGACTTAAGGATGATATCATATATGGGATGGAAAATCTGTTCTAGACCTCTTTCTTGTTATTGGTTGTTTTTGCTTTATTTGGTCTTTGGTCTTGTGGGTGTCTACCACCCAACTCCCAAATAAATCATACACGGGGGCTTATTCTTACATGTGAATACCTGCCCTTCCTTACTGTGGCTTGTTTTTTTGCCAGCTCTTCTTAACTTTGAATTACCCCATCTACCTTTTGCCTCTGGGTTTTTTACATTCCTTACTTCTGTATATCTTACTTTCACTCTTACTCCATGGTAGGATATATAGATGGGCCCTTATTTTCTCACTCCTTCATCTCCCCTGCTGGATTTCCTCTATTTATTCTCTTTGCTTTCCAGCCCTACCGATCCTTTCTTCTGTCTTGCTATTGGTCATTCAGTGCTTTATTAGACCATCAGGTGTTCTAGACAGGCAAATTAACACAGCCTCACAGAATTAAACAAATGCAACAGAAAATAATGCAATGCATCTTTTCATCATTTAACATATGTTCTACATCAAAACAAATTGACACATCTTAAAACAATATTCTACAACATCACCTCTTTGAGCATTAGCCAGAATTTGATGCACACTGTTTCTAAAGACATTTGTGTTTATTAATCATTTAAATATGTGGAGTATATTCTCCCAGGGAAGACATGTTAAGTCTATAATAGCTGTACCTCCAGCGTTTTAGAAAATGTTTTTGAGACAGCTCCTCTTTGTTGACTCAGGTGTCCTTGCTTCTCAGCTTTTTGTTCCCCAGGTCAATGAACTTACTTTCCTCTTGATTTAACAAACTAAATTCTTAAATTAGTGGGCTGTACCACCACTGAGTTTTAAAATTAGCCCCTTTGAGTCCTGTAGTCAACTATCCATTGCAGTTACAGGAAAAGTAATTCTGTGTGGAGCATGGCTTCTGCCTTCAGATCAAAGTAAAAGGAATAGTTTATTATGTATACTGCAGGGAGAAATGATTGGCAATCAGCTGCTGGAGTTACCATTGTGGAAAAGGTCCTGATTGTGATAGGGTTAGTGATTTTGTAATTTCCCAGCACTGAGATTGTGGTTGTCAGTCCCAAGACCACTGTGGACTTTGTTTATAATGTTCTTGAGTTACACTGTGTTCCTCTTGTGCATCATTGATTAGCCTCCTTCTACATTTGTATACTTTCTGTTATAACCACATTCATTGGTTTACATTAGCAAGGGACTTGCTATTTAATTTGGCACAAATCTCTAGCCAATCTGGGATAAGTATGTTATTCACTTGAATTAAAGGACTTAGAATCACTCTACTTTGTCCTTTCTGCTCACCAGATACTGTCTCATTAGTCAATCAGGGACTTGGGAAGATCTGTGTATCTGATGGGAGGATTCTTCCAGGAGCCAGGGATCTGCCTTAGCACCTTGGCTGAGGAAGTCAGAAAGCATGTGGCTTTGGGCTCTGCTGTGAATAATGTGGTTGCAAGCCTGTCAGCATCCCATGGTAAGCGACGAGCTGCTGTCCCCAGATGGGAAGGAGTAGCTGGCCAAGGTTAGTGAGGTTCCCCTGTTCCCAGAATGAGAGTTGTGGTGGCTGAGGCTGAGCCTAGGGAGCCAGTCCTCCCGAAATTGGGTGGGAGCCAGCAGCCAGATGCAGGTTGAGCATTCCTGCCTGGTCCTGTGTGTCCTGCATCTCCTATGTGTTCTGTGTGGTCCTTGGATTCCCTTGTCCTGGGTGGAAGTCTCTGAATAACTTCACATTGCAGGCTTTGTCTGTGCATAGTGCCATGGCAGAGCATTGCAGCCAGACTGTGCTTAGAAATATCCTTGTTTTTGACATCACTGTGAAATGCTGATACCTGTAGTGCTTGTATTGTCATTATGGAAAGCAGATTTGCCAAATTCAGAGAGTCCAGGTCCCTCTAGTATCTTCCAGAAGTTCTGCACTCTTAATATTTAACATTTAGGTTCAGGATTTATCTGGAGCTAATTGTATGGAGCTTATAAATGGTATCTTATGTGTAGAATAATACTCCACTGCTAAACTGTGTTGTAGAGAGTAGAATTGATGTTATAGAAATTTACCATATCTTAGGAGACATTAAGTCACACAAAGTGGAATTTAGCTAAGGAAGGGCTGCTTTCCAAATAGCCAAAGTTATTTGACTAGAATGTTAACCACGCCTGTTAGAAAATGATATAAGAAGTAAATGTTTGTTCATCAAGATTAAGCAGCCTTTAAACTGAATTTCCATAATGAAGGAGACAACCCTGATTTACTACCAGCCTAATGCCCACCCAACATCACAGAACAGGCCTCTAAGGTGCTGCTCAAGGAGTCATTACAGGGCCCAACCAACATTAAATCCTGGTATGCCATGAAGTTATATTTATTCTCTCCAGCCTTTTTGAAAAGTGGTTTTGAGCAAAGATCTGCTATATTGATTGAGGTGGGCTTTAACCATGTCTGTAGCATGACAGGACATTGCCCTTGTTATATTTCTGACTAAACACCCTAAGTTCTTGGATTACAGGTCTATAGCACCACAGAGTTCTAAATTAGCAGTTTAAGTCCCATAGGGCAGTATTCATTGCAGTAACAATAACAACAACAAAAATAATTTGCATGTGGAGCATGGCTTCTCCCTTCAGACCATAAGAGAAGCAGCAGTGTACTGTGAACACTTCAGGGGAAACAGACTAGAAAATGGCTAGATAAACAACTTGAAGTTTAAGGCAGTGAGCTGCAGGGGCCTCCATCAAAAGAAGGACCCGATGGTGCAGGGTGAGTGATTTTTCTGTGTAATTTTCCATCATGTATTGATTCCTTCCACGTGAATGAAGAAAGACAGAATTGTTGGGTATACAGTTTAGGGAGGATAGGAGGTCTCCATATATAAATACAATTAGAAAACACAGATATTTATGATTCATAACAGTAGCAAAATAATAGTTATGTGGTAGTAGTGAAAATAATTTTATAGTTGGATGGTCACCATAACAGGAAGAACTGTAATACAGGGACACAGCATTAGGGAACTTGAGAACCAGTGGCTTAATGTATCCTGTAGCTCAGGCTTGCCTTACACTATTTAATTGAGGATTGGTTTGTAATTTTAACTCCAACTCTGCTGCTTAGTCATGGGAAGACAATTTTGCATTGCTTCCAGGTGGCACCTTGACTGGTCTGTGAGAAGGAAGACTACTACAGTGAATTTATGTCCTCCAATTCCTTTAACTTTTATGGGAGACTTATACATGAAGAGGGACCTGTATATGAATTGAATTCACTGACCAACTGTAAAGCAGGTGCAGTAACAGCACAAAAAGGAAGGGTCAAGGAGTTCCACTGTCCTGCTTTGACTGTAGTTTACATTAGCATTGACTACTGAGGCAATCAATTACTTTTCATGATGCCATTGAGTAATTACATGAGTAATATTGCATTTTGTAAATGTACCACATTTTTTAAGAACCCAATTCTCCAGTTCAGGGACATCTTGGCTATTTCTAGTTTCTGGCTGTCATGAGTAAAGCCTCAATGAACATTGTTGTAGAATGGAACATTCTTTGGGTTTATGTTTAAGAGTGGTATAGCTGGGCATTGACATAGATAGAGTCCCAGTTTTCTGAGGAACTATGATATTGATTTCCTACAAGCAGTGGAGGTGTGTTCTCCTTTCTTCCCTTCCTCACCAGCATGAGTTGTTACTTGGGTTTTTTATATTAGCCATGTAATCAAAAAGTAGTTTTGGTTTGTATTTCTCTAGTGGCTAATGATGTTGAACATTTTTTTTAAGTGTTTCTCAACTATTTGAAATTCCTCTGTTGAGAATTCTTTGAGTAGATCGGTACCACATTTTTTTTTATTTGAATTATTTAGATTTTCAACTGTAGGCAGATGTTTCTATCCCACCTGCAGCTCCCAAATAAACACACTGAGGTTTATATTAATTATAAATGCTTAACCAATAGCCCAGGCTTATTACTAACTAACTTTTACAACTTAAATTAACCCATTTCTATTAATTTATGTGCTGCCCAAGGCTTGTGACATTAACCTCCTCATCATGTCTTGCTTCCTCTCTGTCTGGCTCATGATGACTCTGACTCCATCCTTCCCTGAATTCTCCTAGTTTGGTCCTCCCACCCAATCTCTTCATGCCCAGCTATAGACTAGTCATCTCTTTATTAACCAAAAATAGTAATACATATTGAAACTACACATTGGATGTGGGGTTGTTAAAAACTCTTTCCCTATTCCTTAAGCTGCCTTTTTGTCTGATTGATAGTGTCCTTTGTCTTATAAAAAAGCTTTACAGTTTCATGAGATCCCATGTATTAATTGTTGATTTTTGTGCCTTAACTCTTGATATTCTGTTCAGGAAGGTGTTTCCTGTGCCAGTGTATCCAAGGCTTTCCTACACTTGGTTTTGTGTCTGTTTCAGTGTGTCTGATTTTCTGTTGGGGGTTCTTTGACCCACTTGGACTTGAGTTGCAGGAGGATGAATATGAATCTATTTTAATTCTTTGACATTCAGTTTAACATGCATCATTTTTTGAAGGTGCATTTTTTTATTTTTTTCTGAATTACCTTATCAGAAATCAGATGTAGGTATAGAGGTAGTTCATAGCATAGTCTAGTTTCATATTTTATTGGAATTTCTTGTAGTTTCTATTTAATTTGATGGTGTCTATCAGCTTATTGTAAGTTTTCTTTATTATGGGTGTAAGGACATAAAAGCTTAAGATGTATAAATCTAAAAATAGTTTAAGGTATAACAAACTAACTTAAATGCAAATGCAAGTTATCAGATTTCTTTCTCATTATGCTACTGTTCATAGTATCAAAAGCTTTCTTTGTGGGGTTACAATTGGAACTAGCTGAGTAGCCCCAAGTTTGCACCTGAGTAGGGGTTTATGGATGAGAGAAAGGCTAGCTATATATGATAAAGAATTTACAGAGACACAGAAGAAAATCAGGAGGGCAACTGAATTGCCATGAGTTTAGTTTTCACCACTCTTATATAGCTTATCCAAAAAGAGAAACAAACAGACTTTTCTTTCTCATTTCTGTAAGGATTCAGTAACCAAACCTTAGATTCAACTTATTGTTCCCTAGCCTTGAGTGTCAGAAGTAGCCATACCTCAGATCAGGTCTGTTGTCATTTAGAATATGACAGGCAGGCTACCCTACTGTAGCCACACCGTTGACCTTTAGGTCTTAAGGCTTGCTGAGGACAGTTTTAAACTCTCTGCCCTTGAGCCAAATGGAATGCAGTCATCTTTATTGGTACTGACATCATAATCTTAACATTAATCAATAAAGTTCTGATAAGCTACTAATCCAACTCTGACAGGTTACTAAACACCATACTATACCACTATATGATCATAACTGTAATTGCAAGCTCAAAATTAAGGTGCTTTTTGTTGTGCTAAAAATATCTGTAAGTTTTAAGAGTTAATGCTTTAAAGTAAAATAATTCTATATGAGTATACTACCATTTCTACAATGAAAATTTCAATACAAATCATAAACAATGGAAATGCTACATTTTCACAAACTCAAAGGCTTCTTATAAATTCCAAGAAGCCAAATTGGACCCACCCAAACAGGTCAGATTCAGTTCAGGTAAATATCATCTAACCTTTCCCTGGTCCCAGGACTCCCTTCCCTCATCTTGGGACCCAGTCAGGAACTCCTTCCTCATCATACAATCCTCCCCTCAAGTACCAGGACCAAATAAAATTTTTTCCTAAACTTAACTTTGTCCTCTGTTCTGCCAACACCTTTCTAAGTTTAAGAGGTGCCAGAGAGTTCCATAAAGCCTGAACTGCCATGAAATAACTGGCTACCTCATGGCAGTACTCCAGCTTTTACAAGTCCCCCAAAGATGGTCAGCATCCTCCAGGTATGCAGGAAGCAGTCTTGAGAATTCGACACCCTTATTCCCTAACCTGCCATGTCTAACATCTTACATTTTTAATAATAAAAAGGTGGGAATGTAAGGATTCATGCAATATGATTGCCTGCCCCTCTCACCTGGCAGAATGCACTCAGGCAGTGCCCTGGTCAGCCTAGGGTTCCATGAGTAATAGTCTGCAAGCAGGTGCAAAGGACTCCATTAAAAGAAAGACCTCCACCCATTTATGCTCTTTCCAACTCTTCTCTTTCTCTCCTCTCTTTTCTCTTTCCTGCTCTCTTCCCCGCAGTTCCCCTGGGGCAGACAGGAATTTTCCTGTCTCCCTCTTCTGTCCTCTCTGTCTCTGTGTCTCTTTACCTCTTTTTTCTTTCCTTCCCCTTCCCTCTCCTTTCTAATAAAACTGCTCATTTAAGCTCTGTCTGCGTGGTGTGTTTGTCCCTCTGCCTTGGTCACCCCTGCCTGCCATGGACTCTGCCAAGGTCCCTCAGGCAAGGTGCTTCTGGAGCTTTATCCTAACAGTAGGTACGTATGTACATTGTATCTCTCTAAGACTTTCATGATGTTTGGTTTTGTCAAAGGCTTTCTCAGCATGTAATGGGATGATACTGTGTTTTTTTCAGGTTATTATGGTGGATTACATTTACTGATTTTCATATGTCTATTACTGTCTCTCTGGGATGAAGCCTACTTGATCAGTTTGGATAATCTTTTTGATGTGTTCTTGGAATCTGTTTGCAAGTATTTTATTATTTGTTTACCTATATTCATGAGGGAAATTGGTCAGTAATTCTCTTTATATTTACAACACTAGAAATCTGTGCTGAATTACATTAATGATCCCAAGGTCATCAAGCAGAAGGGCTATGATCCATTGAATACCTGAAATTGGCATCCCCAGAGTCTGTATTTCTCCAGATGTTGCAGTCTCCTGATTGTTAAAGGCCAGTCCAGAAACCCAATTTTCCAATGTCCTCTGTCTCAGGTTCAACATATCTGATGTAATAGCATCTGATATAAATTATCTATTATCGTTTAAAAACAAGAGCCTGAATTTATGGGTATCTGTGTAACTGTGGCATTATAAAATGAATTGGGTAATGTTCCTTCTGTTTTTATTTCATCAAATAATTTGAGGAATATTGATTTCAACTCTTCCTTGAAAGTCTGGTAAAATTCCGTGGTGAAACCATTTGACCCTGGGCTTTTTTATTTTATTTTTTTTTTTGGAAGACTTGTAATGACTTGTTTTGTTTCACTAGGGAGTATAGGGAGTATAGGGAGTATAGGTCTATTCAAATTGTTTATATGATGTTGATTGAACTTTGGTAAGTTGTACCTACCAAGAACAATGTCCATTTCTTTTAGAATTTCCAATTTGGTGGAATAAAGGGGTTTTAAACTATTTTCTTAAGATTCTCTGGCTTTCCTTATTGTCTGTTGTTATGCCCCCCTTTTCATTTTTAACTTTATTAATTAGGCTATTCTATCTGTATCTCTTAGTTAGTTTGGATAAGTGTTTGTCAGCCTTGTTCATTTTTTTCAAAGAACCAAATAAGTTTTCCATGGATTCCTTGTATTTTTCTTTGTTTTTGTTTTGTTAATTTTAGCCCTGAATTTGATAGTTTCTTCCTGTCTATGCTTCTTGGTTTTGCTTACTTCTTTGCTATAGAGCTTTCATGTGTGCTGTTAAGTTGTTAGTATGACATCTTCATTTTTTTTCTTTTCTTTTTTGTTTCTCATGTAGGCACTCGGTGCTATGAAGTTTCCTCATATCACCACTTTTTGTTGTATCCCCCATAAGCTTGTGTATATTGTGTGTTCATTTTCATTGAATTCTAGAAAATCTTTAATTTCCTTCTTGACCCCTTTTCTTCAGTAGATAGTTGTTCAGTTTCCACAAGCTTGTAAGCTTTCTGTTTCTCTCTCTCTCTCTCTCTCTCTCTCTCTCTCTCTCTCTCTCTCTCTCTCTCTCTGTGTGTGTGTGTGTGTGTGTGTGTTGCTGTAATGCATGGTAGTGTGACAGGATGTGGGAAATTATTTCACTTTTCTTGTTTCTGTTGAGACCTGAGTTGTGCCCAAGTATGTAAACAACTTTGGAGAAAATTCCATGTGGGCCTGAGAAAAAAGGTGATATTTTTTCCTTTGGGTAGAATATTCTGTAGTATCTGTTATGTTCATATGGTTTTTATAAATCATTAGCTTCAATATTTCTCTGTGTGGTTTTTGTCTGGATGACCTGTCCATTGTTGATAGTGAAGTATTGAAATCTACCACTATCAAATACTGTGTGAGAGCCAGTATGTGATTTAACCATTAGAAGTGTTTCTTTTACTAAAGTGGTTGACCTTGTGTTTTGGGCATAGATATTAAGAATTAAAATGTCATATTGGTGGAGTTTTCTTCTGAATATAGATTGTTCTTCCCCATCTCTTTTTATTACTTTTTGTTTGAAGTCTATTTTGGAAGATATTATAAAGGCTAACCAAGCTTGCTTTTGAAGAGTAGTAAATAAATTCAGGGACTAATTTGTAGAAGAAAGTGAATCAGCCAGAGATGGGGAGGGTCAAAGGGGAGAGTAGTGGGAGAAGAAAACAAACATGCAAAGCACATAATCACAAGTATCTGAAGATGTTATAATAAAACCCTATACTTTGTATTTTAAACTAAAACAAAGGTTTAAAGTTAAGGGCCATTGAGGTAGATCAATGGGAAATGGCACTTCCCACCAAATTTTACAACCTGGGTTCAATTCTAGGGACCCAAAGGGTAAGAAGCTAGAACCAACCCCTGAGAGTTGTCCTTGAATTGCTAAAGTCTGTGTGGTGGCACAAATTAAAAGTAGGTGCAGTAGAGATAGGTCAGGGGCTAAGAGTGCTTGCTGCTCTTCCTAAGGACCTGCATTCACTTCCCAATACCCATGTCAACTGGCTTATAACAGCCTATAACTCAAGCTGAAAGTAATCCAATGCCCTCTTTTGGCTTCTGCAGGCAGGCACACACATAGCATACATTCATACAGACACAAGTCACATAATGAAAACAAATCTTTGTATTAGAAATTTTAAATAATAAATTCAACAAAGTATCAAGATACAATCAGGGCAGATTAGGAAGGGTAACGTGATAAAAGCATTTTCAGGGTCAAGTCTAGAGCACTTGAGTTAAATCTCTGGATATAATAGGTTTCTAAAAGTTGTCTTCTGGTTTACACACACACACACACACACACACACACACACACACACACACACACACACAGGCACCAGAATATTGGCACTGACATACACATCATACACACATATAATAAGATTTAAAATTAGCATGTAAAAATCAATCACATATACATTACTAGCAGTAAACAGTGAAATGAAAATTGCAAAATAAATTTAGTTTAAAATAACTTCAAGAACAAGTTAATTTAGTCAGTTAAAATATTTTTAAAATGGAAATTAAAAAACATTACTAAAGGCTGAGTGCTGAGACCAAGGGCTAAAGCTGGGAGATTGAAAAATGCAGACCACCAAGGCACTGCTCGTTACTCCAGTTCTGATCCGCTCCTGTACCAGGGGTCTAATCAGGCCTGTGTCTGCCTCCCTCTTGAGTAGACCAGAGGCCCCATCTAAACAGCCTTCCAGTAGCTGCTCCCCTCTCCAGGTGGCCAGACTGGAAATCCAGACCAGTGTTGTGTCCCGGGACATTGACACAGCTGCCAAGTTTATTGGTGCTGGGGCTGCCACAGTTGGTGTGGCTGGCTCAGGGGCTGACATTGGAACAGTGTTTGGTAGCTTGATTATTGGCTATGCCAGGAACCCATCTCTCAAGCAACAGCTCTTCTCCTATGCCATTCTGGGCTTCGCCCTGTCTGAGGCCATGGGGCTCTTCTGTTTGATGGTCGCCTTCCTCATCCTCTTCTCCATGTGAGGCCCCATGGGGTCAGCCAGCCATCCCTGCTGCTTCGACTCCATGCCAAGCCTGGTGCTGGAGTGTGCTAAGCTTTACCATTAAACAATGTTTCTCAAAAAAAAAATTACTAAAACTAGTTATGACAAATGTCAACACTTGGCAAGCTAAAGCAGGAAGACCAACACTCTAGACGGTAACCTAGGCTTTGTGAGCCTATTTCAAAGATACCAAAAGCAAAATACTAAATGTTAGTAGGGTACCTGTAACCTGTAACCATGATCCAGCAACCTCAGCAACTCCAGAGATTGAGACAGTAAAGTCTGCTTATACCCAGGAGTTCCAGATCAGCCATGGTATCATCACAAGAACTAAAAAAATAAAAATAAAAAAAAAAAGCAAACAAAAAACAAAACAAAACAAAAAAAAGGTAAGCAGTTTAGATGTCAGTCAGGCAAAGAGTTGAGCCCCCCACATCCTTCTTTTACTCACAATTGCCTTTTGACAATGGCAGATAAATAAGAGAAATATGTTGCACTACAGACATGTGAACTTCATAAATCCACTTTACAGATTGCATCCAATGCTTAAATTCAGTGATGTCTACTCAGTTAATTATAGGCTACTAAGCTATTATATCTATAATAAAGAAAACTAGCCATTACTCTTTCCAAGGAGTAATTAACCCCAAGTCAAAGGCCAACGTGCATGCAAAATAAGCGGCAGCAGTAGCTGCCTTGGCAGAAGAGGGTACATACACTGTGTCACTCAAGAGGCAGTCAGCTGGGTCTCCTATTGTTAACAGTAATCAATATGAGAGCTGAAACCTGTCATTGGATTCAGCGGCTTACTCTGAGATCAAGGAGGACTTTGATAAAGAGCTTCAGAGCAGTGGCTCGGAGTGTGTCCCAGAAAGAACTGGCGGAAAGGAATTGGAGATAGGAGGCACCTTC
Source organism: Phodopus roborovskii (assembly GCF_943737965.1). Lineage (NCBI taxonomy): Eukaryota > Metazoa > Chordata > Mammalia > Rodentia > Cricetidae > Phodopus > Phodopus roborovskii. The sequence goes on from NW_026126410.1 coordinate 16,085,172, forward strand.
AGAGAAATTTGATTTTTAGGACAGCAGAGTTTGGGTGGCTGGTAGAGGGAAGTGGGAAAATCAATCAGGAATCACAACACAAGGGAAATACCTCTTCTGGACCTTGGGGGCTGGACTTTTGAAATGAATGAAATGGAGAGGTCAAGAAGTCTAGGGAGCAACAGGAACTATGTGCTGGGTCAGAGAAGAAGCCCCACTCATTTCAATCTAGCAGGAGCGGTGTCTCTGGGTGGGGGTCAGGTGAAAATTGTGGCCAGGTGCACCTGGAGGCATTTGGGATTGTCTGCCTATGTCTACTGATCTTCGGCTGTGGATGGGAACTTTAGGTGGGCTCATGTTCTCATAGCTGAATTGTCAGATTTATAGCTATATTTGTGAGCACAGGCCAGCACCGGCACCTGTCACCATCCTGGGTGTGGTTTAGGTGGTGTCACTGGGCTCTAACCGGGTGAATGCCAGGGACTGTAGTTCAGAGCCTCCCTCCCTGTGTGCACATCCTGAGCTGGGACTTGCAGCGCCTTCTGTGCAGCTCCGCTGGCCTGAGGAGTCAGAGAGCTGTCAGGTGCCACATGCCCTGTTCCCTTTTCCACCTGCTCAGCTCCTTGCTTATGATCTGCTTGCCCAGACCCTGCCATCATGTCTTTCTGGTACCACAGCTTTGGAGATGATGAGAAGGTCCCAAAAGTGGCTGTAGAAAGCCAAGAGCAAAGCCTCCCTATTATGTTTTAAAATCCCAGTTAGTGGAAAGGTTAATGGAAACCCACGGTTGGTAATGCAACAATTTAATCAGACTGAATTAATAAATCCATGTTTAATCTGAGCAAAGCAATTCCTGGGTGGCCCAATGGGAACAGGAAATCAGGAATCAGAAGGTATATCCAGAAGTGGGGGCTTTTAGCGCCCCCAGGGGTGGAGCCTCAAATGGCAGGCTTTTTTTTTTTTTTTTTTTTTTTTTTTAAACACATTGATCCCAGTTCTCTCTATTTCCCTCCCTCCCTTCCTCTTTCCCTCTCCCTAGCCATGCACCCGGACCACCCTCCCCTCTCTTCCCACCCCCACTCCACATGTAGGGCGATACAATCCAGAAGGGTTCATTTAAATCAGTCAAGTCATTTGAAGTAGGGACTAGGCTTCTCTAGGTTAAATGGCAGGCTTTATTAAGGGTGGAGTCTGAACTGAGATGAATCCAGGTGAGGGCTCACCCCTTCTACTCACCTGGTCCTGTCACTCAAGCTTCACTAGCCAATCAGAGCCTCTAGTGGATCCACCAGTCAAATGGGAGCCAGGCTTTCAGCTCAGTGCTTCACCTGAGGAAGTAAAAAGTTGTCTCATGTGCTGTGCCTTTGATTCTGGGGAGAGCTCTGGTCAGCTCAGCAGCTTCACCATGGTGATCGAGGTGCTGCTCTTCACAGACAGGGAGGAGCGGTGGGTCAAGGTGAGCGAGCAGCCATTGCCCCCATGTGGGGGTGAATGGCTGGCTGGCTGGCCATGGTGAGTGAGGGGGGCTGTCTCCTAACTAGGTGGAGTATCCACCTGAGGCTTGGAAGCCTGTGTGTTTGGTTCTCCCTTGGCTGTGTGGGAACCAGTGGCCATAGAGAGTTCACCACATTCCTGCCTTATCCTGCTTGGCCCAGCCTTGAATAACTTCACTCCTGGGGCTGTGTCTGTACAGAGGGTTCGAAATGGAACTGTGTTTAGAAATATCCAAGTGTGGTGGTATTTTGTTTGTGCTTCAAAGGTGGAGCATGCCTTTAATCACCGCATGGCAAGTTATAGGTCAGGTTTCAAAGCTATACAGAGAAACCCTGTCTAGAAAAATCAAACAATACAAAAACATAAGAAACAAAAAATTTCCTGAAGATCAGAGTGTGTATCTATGCAGTAGTTATCCATAGAGGCCAGGCAATGGTGGTGTACACCTTTAATCCCAACCCCTGGGAGGCAGAAGCAGGTGGATCTCTGTGAGTTCAAGGCCATCCTGGCTACACCAGATGGATCTAGTCTAAAAGAGAAACAGAACCAGGTGGTGGTGGCTCAAACCTTTATCCCAGTACTTTGGAGGTGGAGACAGGAGTAAAATTGCTTGGTGGAGAGAGGAATATAAGGCGGGAGAAGACAGAAGCTCATAGTGTTCTGTCTGAAGATTCATAGGGAAAGGATAGCCCCTTTGGTTTGAGGATTCAGTAGAGGTAAGAACTAGGGGCTGGGTGCTCAGCTTCTCTGATCTTTCACCATCAACCCCTATATCTGACTCCAGGTTTTTATTATTAAGACCACTTAGAACTAGTGCTACAATCTCCAGTGTAGTGTGCCCTAGCTAAACTGTGATGTAGAGGAGTAGAATTGATGGCATAAGGATTTACCACTTCTTAGGAGACATGAAGTCACACAAAATGGAATTTAGGTACCAGAGGGTTGTATCTCAAATACCCCAATGATAAGCTTGCCAGTGCTGGAAAGATAGTCCTGCAACTCCTTCCATGCTGGGCCTTGACTGGTACCTGGGAAGGAAAAATAACCAGTAAATGTATATCCTCTAAGTTCTCTAGATTTTATTGTGAATTTACAAATGAAGTGGGAACCTGTGTAAGAATTTAATTCACCTACTGTAAAGCAGGTATAGTCACAGCATAGAAAGGGAGAAGCAAGAAGAAGAAAGATTTCCCGAAGTGACAGTAATTGACATTAGCAATGTGGAGTCAGTTCTAGACAATGAACAGAACTTATCAGGGAACCAAATTACTGTAGTTACATCATTTCAACCTAAATAGAATAATTGAATAAACTCGTGTTGCCCTGCCTAACATGATTGTGTTTTCCAGATTTAAGTGTGAATAGTACTGTAATACAAATCCCTAGTCCCTGGAGCACATGCTTATAAAGTCTGTTATAATTTACATAATTTCCACTATCTTTTTCCTGCCTCCAAGGCCTCCCATAGCCCCTTCTTTCCATTCTCATCCATGGACTCTTTTTGCTTAACAACAGATACTGTTTGAATGTGACCTGTGTTTGGGTTCAGAACCTTCCAGCGATGAAGCAAGGGGTTGGTTATGCTGGACTTTGAGTGTGTAATTGAATGTACAGACATAGGACCCTGTGCCTTGGAAAAGGAACAGGAAGTGCTCTGGGAGATTGGAGGATTTTACTACACTGTGATTTCCCAGATTAGGACCCTGTCTGACTGTGGTGTGGAAGGACAAAGCTGGGAATGCCTGTGTGGTCTGAGTCACTTGATCTCTGGTCAACCAGGATGGTAACTGCTAATGTCCTGAAGCCCAAAAGAGTCATTAATTAATGATGAACTTTGGGAAGGCTTAAGCCATCATGAGCACCAGTGAGAGGTAGCTTACAGATCCTTTCCAGGATTCTCCTCTTGTTCTGCTATGGAGAGCTGTAAGGAAGACCATGATCCATGCCATGGTGAGTGTGGGGAGCCTCTTTCCCCAGACCAGGTTGGCTGAGATATCAGAATCTGAATTGCTTGGAATGGCGTGGACCATGAGCCAGATTAAAGTTCTGTTGGTCCCTGTATTGACCTGGGCAGTGACTCTTGGCTTCTGACACTTTGTTGAATGTGGATTCCCTGGGGTAGGGAAGGCTCTGACATCCTGGCATGGGATTCTATGAGCTTGTAGTATCACTGTCCAGTGTGTACACACAGGCATTGCTTTTGTTGTGGAATGGGAAGACAGATTGGAAAACTGAAGGTCTGGTTCTAGAAGTTCTGAATATTACATTCCACTTTCAGGGTTGTCTTACAAATGTTACTGGTAGTTTATAAACGGATAGAAAGGAGGTGATTGGCATCCTTCAGCAATGCAGCCACCATGGTGTGATTCAGTGAAGTTCAGTTCCAGGGCACAAATGAAGTTTCTGAGCTGTAGAGGTATTTTAGGTTAGCAGGTGAATAGGGGAGATGCCTCATCTTGTGACATAATTCATGTGGCAGGAAGCAGACGTTAAATTATTCTTCATATTATTTTTTGATTGGACATCATTAGGGCTGGATTTGCCTGAAACTACAAGGGTGCACGAGGGGCTATAGAGCTATAGAAGGCTCTGGAGATACCTTCCATTTGCTGGGAGGGCTCTAGAGTATGGGGCCTCTCTGGAAGGATTAACAGTAGCTGGAGGGTCTGAAAATTAACCGTTTAAGGATCACTTTTAATTAATTTTGTTGGAGTTGTAAAATCTGTGTTTATTTAATTTTGTACATATGGAATCATGGGTAGCTCTGTTTGGCTGAGTTTCCTTTGGTCTTTTGGTTAAAAGTTGATTTTCCTGCTTTTGTTCTTGCCTTTTTCTCTCCATCCTCTCTATTCTTTCACAAATATTGTACACATTCTTGATTATTGTAGCTTTTATGACAAATACGGAAGTCATTGTATCAATGTGTGTACTTTTTAAAATATTTACACTGAGTAGTCTGAGTGTTTCCACTCTGTATGTAGCTTTGGAATCAGCTTTTCTCTTATAAATTGTTGGGCATTGTCTTTGGATTGTATTCAATTTATGGTTCAAATTTACGATAAACAATGTCTTAATTGATGCATCATGTTCCCTAGGATCATTTATGTACTTTATTTATTTATGTGCTGTTAATCTGTGTAAGACTTTTAGATTACTTGATGAAAAAGTATTATTATACTTGGCAGGTAGCTCAGCACATATTCTTCTTGGTGATGGCTTGTGTTCTGATCTCAGCACACAAATTAAGAGGCTCATAATTACCTGCTACTCCAGGTTCAGGGGGTCTGACAAGTCTTTTTTTCTGGTACACAAATGGAAGACATTCTCCCAAACATACACAAACAAAACAGGGATAAATTTATTTTCAAAAGTTTTTTTTTTTTTACTCATAAATCAATTATAGCAAAACAAGTTGTTTTAGGTGTATAATAGAAATCATATTGTTTCTTTAAAAATCTGTTCTCTTGCATTTGGTTTGGGAAAGTTTTTCTATCCTCATTCTGATGCAGACTTAAGGCAATTATCAGTCATAGGAAATTGATCCTAACTTTTTTGAGTTAGAAGGTAGAATCGCATAGTTAGTATAACATTTTAGTATGCCAAGGGTTATGACACAAGGTTCACAATCTGAATTCCCAATTATAGTCCTAAGCCCATCCTGCCAGGGATGCTCATCTCTGCAATGTATCTTAGCTGATGTTTAGGTCCAGTCTCTAACAGATGTCTCTGATTCATGAGACAAGATCCTGGGGGAGATGCTCTATTCCCAGGGCTGATCAGGGTGATGTCTCTTCACATGTCTATAGTATAGCTTTGGTCTCTGTTTATATAGTGCCATATGGGTGTCATGTGGTTCTAGAACTGTGTCTGGTAATCTGAAGTGAGTGATATCACTGAGTTCTGGTTATCAGATACAGCCTTGGGTGTAGGGGGATTCATGACTAAGCAGAGGCAATAGGATCTCCGTGTGTTCAAGACCAGCTTTGTCTACATGAACTAGTTCCAGGAAAACCTCCAAAGCCACATAGAAACCCTGTCTCAAAAAACAACAGCAAAAAAATTTTTTCCTATGTTGAACCATCCCCACATCTTTAGGATGAAGCCTACTTTTTCAGGGTGGATGATTTTTTTCATGTGTTTTTGGATTTCGTATGCCAGTAATTTAATTTTGTATTTTTTCATTAATGTTCACAAGGGAGATTGGTCTGTAATTCTCTTTCCACAGTTGAGTTTTTGTGTGGTTTGGGTGTCATTGTAATTGTAGCATCAGAAAAAGAATTTGGTAATATTCTTTCTGCTTCTATTGTGTAGAACAATTTGAGGGTTATTGCTATTAGCTCTTCTGTGTAATTCTGGTAGAATTCTGCACTGAAATCTTTTGTCTATGACCTTTTTTGTTTAGGAGACTTTTAATGACTTTATATTTTCTTAGGGATTATAGGTATATTTAAATTGTTTATCTGGTCTTGAATTAATATTGGTATGTGATACCTATCAAAATAATTGTTCATTTCTTTTAGATTTTCCAAATTTTTGGAGTACAGGTTTTTGAAGTACAACCTAAAGATTGCCTGGATTTCCTCAGTGTCTGTTGTTATGTCTCCCTTTTTATTTCTGATTTTGTTAATCTGGATATTCCCTCTCAGTCTTTTAGTTGGTTTTGATCTTGTTGTTATAATTGATTTTTGGTATTGTTCTTAGTTTCTAATATACTGATTTAAGCTTGGAGTTTTATTATTTTCTGCTGTCTATTCTTCCTGGGAAAGTTTGTTCCTTTTTTCTTCTAGAACTATTAGGTGTGCTGTTAAGTTACTAGTGTGAGATTTCTCCAAATTCTTTATGATGTAAAGCACTTATTGCTATGAACTTTCTTCTTAGCACTGCTTTCATAGTGTTCCTTAAGTTTTAATATGCTATGGATTCATTTTCACTGAATTTTAGGAAGTAATTTCTACTTTTATTTCTTCCTTGATCCAGTTGAGAGTTGTTCATTTTCTATGAATTCGTAGGGTTTCTGTAGTTTATGTTGTGATCTGGTGAGATTAGTGTTGTTATTCCAATTTTTTGGTATCAGCTGAGATTTGTTTTGTGGCTGAGTATGTGGTAAATTTTAGAGAAGGCACCATGATGTGCTGAGAAGGTATATTCCTTTATTTTTTGGTGAAATTTTCTGTAGATATGTGTTAAATCCATTTGAGTCATGCCATCTATTATTTCCCTTAATTCTCTGTTAAGTTTCTGTCTAGCAGACCTGTCTGCTGGTGAGAGTGGTATGTTGAAGTTTCCCACTATTAATGTGTAGAGTTTGACATGGGATTTAATCTTTAGTGATGTTTCTTTTACAAATGTGTGTGCCCTTACATTTGAGGCACTAATGTTAAGAATTGAGACTTCATCTTGATGGATTTTTTATTTGAATATCAAATGTCTGTCTCTAACTCTTTTGATTAGTTTTAGTTTGAATCTTATTTTGTTAGATATTAGGGTAGCTACACTGGCTTGCTTCTCAGGCCCATTTGGTTGGAAAATCTTTTTTCTGACTCTTTATTTTGAGATGTTTCTCTTGCAAGTACACATGTGTTTCTTGTATGTAGTAGAGGGATGGATCTTGTTTTTATATCCGTTCTGTTCACCTGTGTCTTTTTATTGGTGAATTGATATTAAGAGATATTGATCACAAGTGATTGTTAATTCTTGCTGGGTTTTGGTTTTGGTGGTGGTGGTGACATAGTGTGTGTGGTAGTGTATGTAGTGGTGTTTTTTTTTTTTGTGTGTGTGTGTGTGTTTCCTTTGTGTTTTGCGGATATTAGGTTATCTATTGCCTGTGTTTTTATAGGTGCAGCTAACTTCTTTGGTTTGGAAGTTCTCCTAGTACTTTCTGTAGGGCTGGATTTGTGGATAGGTACTGTTTAAATCTGGTTTTGTCATGAAATACCTTGTTTTCTCTTTCTATGGTGATCAAACGTTTTGCTGGGTTTAGTAAAGGAGATCTCCTGGGTAAACTGGGGGGGGGGAGTGGGGCTGGGTGGGAAAGATGGGAACAAGAATGATCTGGTTGGCTGGGTTGGGGGTACAAGAAGGGCACAGTAATTAAAGTGGTATCTTGATGGGGTGCATTTTGGGGTTAGGGAGGAACCTGTTGCCAGGGAAACTCCCAAGAAATCCACAAGGATTACCCCAGCTAAGACTACTAGCAATAGTGTACATGTACCCTGAACTAACCATCTCCTATATAATCAGATTGTTGGCCACCCTAGTTGTCATCATAGAGCCTTCATTCAGTATCTGATGAAAATAGATGCGGAGATCAACAGCCAAGTACTGGGTTTATCTCTGGGAGTCCTGTTGAAGACATGGAGGAGGAGCCAGGAGAATCAAGGTCACAACAGGGGAACCCAAGGAGACAGTTGACCTTAGCTCGTGGTAGCTCATGGACTCTGGACTGAGAACTAGGGAGCCTGCATAGGACTGACCTAGGCCTTCTGCATGTGTTTGCCAGTTGTGTAGCTTGGTCTGTTTGTGAGGGGCTCCATGCAGTAGGATTAGGAACCATGCTGGTTTATCTCCTCTAGCCTTGATGTAGGGGGAGGAGCTTGGTCCTGCCTCAACTTGATGCCATGCTTTGTTGACTCCCATAGGAGACCTGCCCCTTTCTTTAAGGAGTTGAAGGAGGAGTAGATGGGGGCTAGATGAGAGGTGAGGGGAGAGAATAGGAAAAGAGGAGGGAGGGGAAACTGGTCAATCTGTAAAATAAATGAAAAAAAATTAATAAAAATTAAAAAAAAATGAAAAGGCACCAAAGTTATAATACTGTGTGAGAGGTACCTTGACAGGTGGGTCCAAACCATGGCAGGTGAGAGAAAAACATTTTCTGCAGACTGAGCTTATGTGAAGTTTTATTGGGGGAAGGTCCCCTAGTCCTTGAGGCATACACAGTGCCTCAAGCATGTATAAGACTTAGTAACAATTTCATAGCAATTTTCAACTTTGGGCCACAACAAGAAAAGGAGAAAACATATAATATATATTCAAATTAATAATAAATGCATGAAAAGAAATTTTAGGCACTAAAACATACAATTATTAAGCAAAATGGTTGTACCAATATAGATCACAGGATATTTATATTTTCTCTAGGTTTGGTATGCACCAAGTTGAAAACACATTCAGAAATAAAAGGAAATGCAATCACTTCTAAACAAAATTGTTGTTAAGGGAGTCATAGTAGGGTTAGAGCTGTAGGACTCTGAGCTAAGCCATTCTTTGTATAGCATCATCCTAACCTGGTCATTGTCAAGTAGGAGAATGTGGTTCTTGGCTATGGGAGAGGTTTTTCTTCTTTTATTAATGCAAAGAACTGAGAGTTCAGTAATGTTCATAATTAGTATCCAATGTTGTTTCTCAGTTTTTTTGTATGTTAACATTATGAACAAATACGTGATAAATATAAAGCATCTGGAAGTCTGTTGAGTCTCTAGAGCCATCCATCTCTGGTGTATGACCAATATATATAAACCCTCTGATTTGGATGAAATGGTGATGATGTAGGGCCAAACCAAGAGTCTGGAATACAATACAATATTCCTGACCTGAGATGTCATAATGGAGATGAAACAATTCCTGAAGAAGTTTTTTCTATCACAGTTTACACATATGTGTCTGTTGGAATCATGCACAGTAGGTTTATTCCATATGGTATGATCGTATTCTCTCTTGGATATTGAGGTCGTTGTGTGAGTTCACTCGGGTCTGTGGAAAGAAGACTCAGATACACTTTTAATAATGAACTTAGCTTTTCAGAGCTGCAAGGGTGTCCAGCCTCAGTGAACTTAAGTGCTTTCAGTGAACTTAAGTGCTTTCCCTATGCCCAGGACATTTTAGGTTTCTCAGTATTTACACTTGAGCAAGTTGATTAACATATGCTCAGAATAACTTGAATGAGGCTTCCAAAAATACAATGCGAACTATAAATTCTTGATTCATCAGGGACCACAGTTTTCCATGTTTCCCGAACCAATTAAAGGCAAGAGCTAATATACCCAGTTTGCCCATATTTCTTGTAGTTAATAACGGTTCATGCAATTTCTCAGATGTGTACTGAGTACTATTGATCTGTTTGCTTCTCTATGTCTGTTAATAGGCATTTCTTTAACATGGCATTATCACATTCAAAGTGACAGCTGTGACCCTCCTTTCTATTCAGTTTTCTTCTTAAGTGACTTGGTGATTATATTAGAATGTCTGTGTCATGGAATAAATGTGGGAAGCATGAGAATTATATCATTATATTTTCATAGAAGTATACATTTACCATTTTGTCAGTATCACTTTCGTTTTATGCATTTATGGTATATTTTAGAATGCAGTGACCTATGACGATGTGCATGTTGACTTCACTGGGGAATAGTGGGCTCTGCTGGATGCTTCCCAGAAGAATCTCTACAAAGATGTGATGCTGGAGACCTACAGGAACCTCACTGTTATAGGTAAGTCTATGAATTTTCCTTCAGATTTTAAAATAAGGGGGCAACTGTTTCTTAGTTATTGATGCTGTTCTGTAATTACAACTGAAACTAAGGAAAGATGGTGTGAATAAATGAGGCATGGTTCTAAGAATCACTGAAGATAATAACTTAAATTTTGCACAATTTCCAATAATAGCAGACTTTTTTGGTACTATATTTTAGGCTATAAAGAAGGTAATTTTAATGTGCAAGCTAATACAAATATGCCTCAGAAGAAATTGTAAGGTATCTGTAAGTTTTAAAGAAGGCAACAGGGTAATTAAAGTGCATTGATTATTATTAAATTATCACAAAACCATATACCTCAGTGTCAATTAGGTGAGTTGTGTTTGCAAGGCATTATTTTAAGAGAGGAGACAAGGAAACAATGCCTTACCAGATATCGCCATTTCTTTTTTTTTTTGCTCTTTTTTTCTTTTTTTTTATTTAATTTTATATAAGAAAGTCCAATTAAATGAAAACAAACATTTATACACAATATTTGGGAATTTGGGCGTCGTTCTTTCCAAACTGCTTCCTGCTGGTAAGGGGCGCTGTCTTGGGGGATTCGAAGAAGATTCAGATATCCTAGCTGTAGTCTGTAAGGCTGTTTTGTCCAGCTGTTTTGAATGTAGGATCACCTTGTACTCTGTTTCAGGTGGTCTGGCGTGATCAAACCACATTAGTCTGGAAGGAATCCACATCTTTTCATTTTCTGTGGAAACAAAAATAGAAATCCTTTTTCCCAATAACTTGTCCTTGAACTTAAATTGTGGAGTCAAAGCATTTTTTTAATTTAATTTATTATTTTACATGTCGATGCCAGTTCCCTCTCCTTCCCTCCCTCCCACCCTCCCTTCCTCCTTCCCTCCTTTTACCCTCTCTGCCCTCTCACAAGCATTCTAACCACCCTCCCATCCCCCCACCCCAATTCCAAATGTAGGGGAATGTCATCCAGTAGGGGTCATGTAGGTCTGACAGGTCATGTGAAGTAGGGACTAGGGCTTCTCTCCTGTCTCTAGATTAAGGCAGTTATCCCTCCATGGGAGATGTGTTCGCAAAGTCCTTTTGTGCTCCTGGGATACATCCTGGCTCCACTGTCTGAGGTCCCTTAGACTGCTCAGTCCTTCTGGCTGAGACCCATATTCAGGGGGGCCTGAGTCAGTCCCATGCTGGCTTCCTAGCTATCATTCTGGTGAGCTGTTAGCTCCTCCTTGTTCAGGTAAGCTGTCTGTATGTGTTTCTGCTGCCTGGTCTTGTCCTCTCCATCTGCATCTGGGTTCTACTTTGACTCAGTGTTTATGTATGGGTGTTTGCTTCTGTTTCCAACAGGCATTAGTTGAGGGCTCCATGGATAAGTTAGTTGTTGATCTCACTCTCTGGGAAGGGCATTTATGGTAGCCTTTCCATGGAAGCTCAAATTGTTAGTTGGCAGCAGTCTTGTAGTTCTCAAGACCTTTCTTTGTGTTCAATTTTATCTTCAAACCAATATTGGCTCCCTATTTTATGTTCTCTCTCTCTCTCTCTCTCTCTCTCTCTCTCTCTCTCTCTCTCTCTGTTTCTCTCTTTCCTGTCTTCTATTCCTAACCAGGCTCAATCTTCCTGGTCCCACATGTTTTCCTTTCCTCCCCCTCGTTTTCTCCTACTTCTCTCTCCATTTGCTGCCCCCCCCACTTCCCCTTAGCTCTGGGGGACTTATCCATTACCAGTTCTGTGAGGGACTTTATATGAATCTCTTAGAATACACCTTGTATCCTAGTTCCTCTGGTGGTGTGAATTATAGGCTGGTGATCCTTTGATCTAGGTCTAAAATCCATATATGAGTGAGTACATACTATGTTCCTCTTTTTGTGACTGGGTTACCTCATTCAGGATGGTTTCTTCAAGTGCCATCCACTTGCCTGCGAATTTCAAGATACCATTATTTTTTTCTGCAGAGTAGTATTCCATTGTGTAGATGTGCCACATCTTCATTATCCATTCTTCAATTGAGGGACATCTAGGTTGCTTCCAGGTTCTTGCTATTACAAATAGTGCTGCTATGAACATAGTTGAACAGATGTCTTTGCTGCATGGATGTGAATCCTTTGGGTATATGCCTAAGAGGGGGATTGCCGGGTCCTGTGGTAAACTAATTCCCATTTTCCTGAGGAACCGCCATACTGATCTCCAAAATGGCTGTATGAGTGGAGGAGTGTTCCACTTTCTCCACACCCTCTCCAACATAAGCCATCACTCACCAGTTTCTAATTTTAGCCATTCTGGCAGGGGTAAGATGGTATCTCAAAGTTGTTTTGATTTGCATTTCCCTGATAGCTAAGGATGTGGCAGATACCACCATTTCAATCATAGCCTCAGGATAGCTCTGCTATAGAACTGCCAATCCATTTCATTTCATACCATTCATATTACAAAAGGTGTAAGTGATAAATACATGTTCAAAACCTTCTAATAAGCAAATAGTTCATAATAAAAAAGTTAGTCATATACTTGTGATGATTTTGCTTAGTGAGAAGCAGGGTAGTTAGAGTCAAGAGCCAAGGGCAACTGTTGTGGAGAAACTTTATTCTACAAACTACATGTCTATGAGGAGGGACAGTTAAATCTTGAGGATGCAATGTGGACACCCTTTATTTATTAGTCTTCCTTTATTAGGTATATCATATATCACTCTAGATACAACCATATGAACATAGGAATATCGAAAGAAGTAACATAGCCCCATCTGAGAACAATTAGAAGATATGTAGCACCCCCTACTTTGAATAGATTTCTTGAATGTGATACAAGTTTACAAGTAATTGCTTTTCCAGCTTCATTGGAAATATATCAACAAACTCACACTTCAGAAAAGCCCTGTGTTGTGCTCCAGTGGTGCAATCAGTTAGCATGCAGTACTTACACAACAGAAAATCCCTATGTGTACTAGGAATGTGTATAAATTTCTGTTTGTTCTGGTTCACTTTACAAATGTATGATTCACACTAAAGGAAAACTTATGAGTTTTTTCCAGTTGTCTTCATATATGTGAAGAGTCTCATATAGAAAAATAGATGCTATAAATGTGAATCATCACAGGTATAGTCAAAGATCCAAAACCACCACCCTTAATGAAGGGGAATGACATGAGTGTAAATAGTGATAAAACCTTAAGATCTGATTCCTCTTTACAATCAGACCGAGTTGTAAAAATAATTAATACAGATATATTCAGAAGTGTAATGGATATGTTAAAATTTTAACTGAAAAAAATTCAACTATGCCATTTACCATTGCAGGCATGAAAGAAGTTATACTGAAGAGAAACCTTCTGAATATTCTCAAAGATTTTAAGCATATGCATATCACAATCATCTTCAAAGGCATGAAAGACTCCATACTAGAGAGAAACCCTATGAATGTAATCAATGTGGTAAAGCCTTCACATAGGACAATAGTCTCCAAACACATAAAGGAACACATCATGGGGAGAAACCCTATGAATGTAATTAATGTGGGAAAGCCTTTCCATATCATAGTTATTTTCTTTGTCATAAAGTAACCCATACAGGAGAGAAACCCTATGAATGTAATCAATGTGAGAAAGCCTATGCATATGTCTTCTAACACAAAAAAATCACCCATGCAGGAGAGAAACTCTATGAATGTAATCAGCGTGGTAAATTATTTTCAAAATAGTATCTCCAAATTCATAAAAGAACCCACACTGGAGAGAAACCATATGTATGTAATCAATGAGGGAAAGCCTTTTCACAATAGATTTATCTCCAAATTCATAAAATAACCCATACCATAGAGAAACACTATGAATGTAATCAATGTAGTTAAGCCTGTGCATATCATGTGAGTCTTCTAATGCATAAAATAACCCATATTGGAGAGAAACCCAATCTAATCAATGTGGTACAGCCTATGCATATAAGTCTTCTAATATTTAAAATAATTCATACTGCAGAGAAACCCTATGAATCTAATCAATGTAGGAAAACCTTTTCACAACGATCCTCCAAATTCATAAAAGAACTCATACTAGAGAGAAGCCCTTTGAATGTAATCAATTCGATAAAACCTTTCACAGGACTGTAGTCTCCAGATGCATAAAATAACACATATTGGAGAGAAACCCTATGAAAGTAATGTGGTAAAGTCTTTCTACACTATTGTAGTGTTTGAAATTATGAGAAAAAAAATGCAGCAGAGAAACTATAAATGTAGTCAGTGTGGTAAGGTTTTACATTTTGTGGTAGTCTTTATACAAGAGTACAACTTTTAGTATCCAATCATTCTTTTCATATCACAATAGTCTTTGAGAACCTGAAAAAACTCACAGAAGAAAGTCTGCCTATAAATGATTTCATAAGATCAATAGCCAACACAGTTACACAAAAGCAAGAGAAAGTAATTTGACAGTGTCAACAATCTGTTCAAGCAGTATAATGCCCATCTTTATTTTGTTTGCACTTTCAAACTCATGGACAAAAACCTACAAATTTAAATGATAAGTACCCCATTTTGTTTTTCTCTTCAATGACATGAAATAACTAATTCAGGTACAAAACTTTAAGGATGTTTATTTCTGTCTTTTTTGTTGTGATAAAATTATGAAGGAGTTTCAGTTGACTTTTGGTTCCAGAGGGATACAGGATCACCATAAAAGTGCCATGGCAACAGGTGTCAGACATGGCAGCAATAGCAGGATGCTAAGATGTCACATCCTCAACCTGCAGCACAAATCAGAGTGTGGGAAATGGAAATACTGTGCCGATGTAAATTATGGAAGCATATCCCCAGTGGCACAGTTTTTATTTATTTATTTTATATAACCAAGTCCATTTAAATGAAAACAAACATTTATAGACAATATTTGGGAATTTGGGTTTTGTTCTTTCCAAACTACTTCCTGCTGGTAAGGGGTGATGTCATGGGGGATTCGAAGAAGATTCAGAAATTCTGGCTGTAGTCTGTAAGGCTGCTTTGTCCAGTTGTTTTGAATGTAGGATCACCTGGTACTCTGTTTCAGGTGGTCTGGCTTGATTAAACCACATTAGTCTGGAAGGAATCCACATCTTTTCATTTTCTGTGGAAACAAAAATAGAAATCCTTTTCCCCAGTAACTTGTCCTTGAACTTAAATTTTGGAGTCAAAGCATTTTTTTTTAAATTTAATTTATTATTTTACATGTCGATCCCAGTTCCCTCTCCCTCCCTCCTTCTCTCCCTTTTACCCTCTTTTCCCTCTCACATGCACTCTAACCACCCTCCCCTCCCATCCCCCCACCCCAATTCCATAGGTAGGGGAATGCCATCCAGTTGGGGTCATGTAGATCTGACAGGTCATGTGAAGTAGGGACTAGGGCTTCTCTCCTGTCTCTAGATTAAGGCAGTTATCCCTCCATGGGGGATGTGTTTGCAAAATCCTTTTGTGCAACAGGGATACATCCTGGCTCCACTCTCTGAGGTCCCTTAGACTGCTCAGTCCTTCTGGCTGAAGCCCATATTCAGGGGGGCCTGAGTCAGTCCCATGCTGGCTTCCCAGCTATCAGTCTGGTGACCCGTTAGCTCCTCCTTGTTCAGGTAAGCTGTCTCTATGTGTTTCTGCTGCCTGGTCTTGTCCTCTCCATCTGCATCTTGGTTCTACTTCGACTCAGTGTTTATGTATGGGTGTTTGCTTCTGTTTCCAACAGGCATTAGTTGAGGGCTCCATGGATAAGTTAGTTGTTGATCTCACTCTCTGGGAAGGGCATTTATGGTAGCCTTTCCACGGAAGCTCAAATTGTTAGTTGGCAGCAGTCTTGTAGTTCTCTAGACCTTTCTTTGTGTTCAATTTTATCTTCAAACCAATATTGGCTCCCTCTTTTATGTTCTCTCTCTCTCTTTCCTATCTTCTATTCCTAACCAGGCTCAATCTTCCTGCAGTGACACATTTTTGTAAGGGAGTAAAGTTTTTCTGCCCGCTGCTGGTCTTGTTCCGCTGCCTCGCCAGCCCCAATTAAGACACTGAGACTCTGTATTTGATATAATGCTGTTGCTCAGTTACTTGTTTCTTACTGGCTAGCTCTGTCTTAAGTATGAACCCATTTCTATATATTTCCACGTGGTCTCACCTACTGGGGAGTGGGGTAGGCATCTGGTCTCCCCTGTCTCTCCATGATCACTCCTCCTTCCTATTTCTTCTTTCCTCCTTGTCTCCTAGTCCTGCCTATCTTGCTTTCCTATTGGCCAACAGTGCTTTATTCATTAACCAGTATGAGAAACATATACAGAATGACATCTCCCATCACATTTTCTCCAACAGGGCATCGATTACTAATCATCCCAAATGATACCACCAAGTGATAAGTATTGATTTCTCTGACTTCAAAAGCCTACATGCTTGCTTTCTGTTACATGAAGCAGTTCATGGTACTGAAAAACTGAAGGTAAGCCTTTATATGCCTCAACATCTGGGTTATAGGAATGAATACTTACAAAAGAAAGATAGCCATGTTTGAAAACCTTTAATTTTTGCTAATTTTTATTTTGTTATGACAGTGTGTCTTTAGATATCTGCATGTGCTTAGAACAGTAACCCCTTTAGTCTTCCTGTATTCCTTTCTAACATGAATTACAGAATGTTGTCAAAAACCTCACCTGGATTCTGGGCAGGGACGGCTTGGCCCTGACTTTATCCCTCTCAATATTTTAGACCATTGAATCCTCTATAGTATGAATTATAGGAAGTTGTCAAAGATGCAACCATGATCCTGTGAATGAACTTTTAACTGCTTGCCCATATCTTCAGCCCTATGATATTTTAAACCTGTGTATGTCATCTTGACATTAGGAAATAGGGAAGGATGAGAAGAATCCTGTTCATGTAAATAATATGGTAAAGATTTTACATAATCATAGTTGACTTCAGTTTCAATGAATAAATTCTGTTTCATCAGTCATTATAGACTTGAGGTAAGTAAATTGTTTACCATATTCAAGTATGATGGTTGAGATCACAGTATTATGGTTTGTATTTTAAAAGTTTTGTTCTAGGTATTGAAGTGTCCTACATATGTGGCAATTCCATTTACTGAAGTTTATTTTCTGGTTCATATATTCCTTCAGTATATTTACTGGTTCATATATTCCTTCCTTGACTTCTGTTCATCTTCTGTTGTGCCTGCACTTGGTGATAGGCTTTTTTTTTCCTGAAATGTATAGAATGGGTTGCCCATTTTTTAAGTGGCCATTGTTTACTTAAATAATAGGCAATGTTATCATAATTTTCATATAAAGGTATCTTTTAAAGGGTGGCAGTTTCTTGGTCCTGGTTTTATTTTATTTTTTTATATTTTCACAAATTCCCTTCAGATGTTATTGTTTGTTATCCATTCTGGCTTTGATGTCAGTAATTAATCAGGGCTACCTTTGAACTCATAAGTCTCATATTTCAGCCTCCTGATATCAAGAGCAAGAGTAGAATGTGTACCCTTGATGTGTGCTCTTTTTGTCGACATGTTTTAACAATGTCAATATTAAGATGCTTAATAGAAGAGGAGAAACGAAAATACTTCAGGTGTTTACATCTGTCTAGTGGAGATATAATGAAATAGAATAATCAGCAATCATCTGCATCTTATAGCTTGTTCTACTATGTATTATATAGTTTTTAACATTCCTACTTCTTCCATGATCCAGTTTCTATCCATTTGGCACTAAACATGAAGTATTCTATCCTAAAGGAATTATCTAGAGATGGCACTTATTGTAAAGACAGATTTATTTTTAAAAAACATGTTATGTGTGTGTGCGTGCATGCATGTGTGCATGTGTGTATGTGCATGCGTGCGTGTGTGTGTGTGTGTGTGTGCATGTGTATGTGTATGTGTGTGTGAGAGAGATAATGGGTTTGAATGGGTAACAGATATGTTGGTTTTGGAATAAAATTTGTGGGGTTCTTTTTTATTTATTTATTTAAATTATTTTTTTTTTATTTTACATGTCGATCTCAATTCCCTTTCTCTCTCTCCCTCCCTCCTTCCCTCCCTCTCTTACCCTTTCTCCTCCCTCACATGAACCCTGACCACTCTCCCCTCCCACCCCCCTACCCCCATTCCACATGTAGGGCTATGCTATCCAGGTGGGATCATGTAAATCTGTCAAGTCATTTGAAGTAGGGACTAGGACTTCTCTCCTGTTTCTAGGTTAAGGGAGTATCCCTCCATGGAGGATTTGTCTGCAAGGTCCTTTTGTGCACCAGGAATACATCCTGGTTCCACTGTCTGAGGTCCCTTAGACTGCTCAGTCCTTTTAGCTGAGACCCATATTCAGGGGGTCTGAGTCAGTCCCATGCTGAATTCCCAGCTATCAGTCTGGGGACCCATTAGCTCCTCCTTGTTCAGGTCAGCTGTCTATATGTGTTTCTGCAACCTGGTCTTGTCTCTCTCTCTCTGCATCTGGATTATAGTTCCACTCAGTGTTTAGTTATGGGTGTTTGCTTTGGTTTCCAACAGGTACTAGATGAGGGTTCCATGATGGTGGATAAGTTAGTTGTTGATCTCACTTTCAGGGAAGGGCATGGTAGCTTTTCCATGGTTGCTCAAATTGTTAGTTGGAGTCAGTCTTGTAGGTCTCTAGACCTTTCTTTAGGTTCAATTTTCTCTTCAAACCAATAATGGCTTCCTCTTTTGTGTTCTCTCTCTCTCTCTCCCTCTCTTTTCTGACTTCTATTCTTACCCTGACTCAATCTTCCTAGTCACATGTGCTTTCCTCTCCTCCCCTTCACTTTCTCCTAGTTCTCTCTCCATTCACTGCCCCCCCACTTCCCCTGTGCTCTGGGGGACTTTTCCCTTCCCCCTTCTGTGAGGGACCTTATATGAATCTCTTAGAATACACCTTGTATCCTAGTTCCTCCAGTGGTGTGAATTATAGGCTGATGATCCTTTGCTCTAGGTCTAAAATCTATGTATGAGCGAGTACATGCCATGTTCCTCTTTTTGTGACTGGGTTACCTCATTCAGGATGGTTTCTTCAAGTGCCATCCACTTGCCTGCGAATTTCAAGATACCATTATTTTTTTCTGCAGAGTAGTATTCCATTGTGTAGATGTGCCACATCTTCTTTATCCATTCTTCAGTTGAGGGGCATCTAGGTTGCTTCTAGTTCTTGCTATTACAAATAATGCTGCTATGAACATAGTTGAGCACATGTCTTTGCTGCATGGATGTAGACCTAAGAGGGGGATTGCCGGGTCCTGTGGTAAACTAATTTCCATTTTTCTGAGGAACCGCCATACTGATCTCCAAAATGGCTGTACAAGTTTGCACTCCCACCAGCAGCGGAGGAGTGTTCCCCTTTCTCTATATCCTCTCCAACATAAGTCATCACTGGTGTTTCTAATTTTAGCCATTCTGGCAGGGGTAAGATGGTATCTCAAAATTGTTTTGATTTGCATTTCCCTGATAGCTAAGGATGTTGAGCACTTTAAGTGTCTTTGAGCCTTTTTGATTTCCTTTATTGAGAATTCTTTCTTCAGTTCTGTACGCCATTTTTTAAATAGGGTTATTTGGTGTTTTGTTGACTAGTTTGTTGAGTTCTTTGTATATTTTGGAGATCAGCCCTCTGTCAGATGTAGGTTTGGTAAAAATCTTTTCCCAGTCTGTGGGCTGCCATTTGGTCTTGTCCACTGTGTCCTTTGCCTTACAGAAGCTTCTAAGTTTGAGGAGGTCTCATTTATTAATTGTTGATCTCAGTGTCTGTGCTAATGGTGTTATGTTCAGGAAGCAGTCTCCTATATCGATTTGTTCAAGGGTACCTCCTGCTTTCTCCTCTAAGAGGTTCAGTGTGGCTGGATTTATGTTGAGGTCTTTGATCCATTTGGACTTGAGTTTTGTGCATAGCTATAGACATGGGTCTATCTGCAGTCTTCTACACACCATCATCCAATTGTGCCAGCACCATTTGTTGAAGATGCATTCCTCCACCCATTGTATTCTTTTAGCTGTTTTGTTGAAAATTAGGTGTTCATAGGTGTGTGGATTAATGTCAGGAGTTTCAATTCAATTCCATTGGTCTACCTATCTATTTTTGTGCCAATACCATGCTGTTTTCAGAACTATAGTAGAGCTTAAAGTCAGGGGTGGTGATGCCTCCTGAAGTTTTTATTATACAGGGTTGTTTTGGCTATCCTGGGTCTTTTGTTTTTCCGTATAAAGTTGACCTTTCAAGGTCAGTGAAGAATTGTGCTGGGATTTTAATGGGGATTGCACTGAATCTGTGGATTGCTTTTGTCAAGATTGCCATTTTTACTATATTTATCCTACCTATCCAAGAGCATGGGAGATCTTTCCATTTTTTTTGTATCTTCTTTAATTTCTTTCTTGAAAGCCTCAAAGATATATATATATATATATATATATATATATATTCTTTCACTTTTTTGGTAAGCGTTACTCCAAGATTCATTATGTTGTTTGTGGCTATTGTAAAGGGTGGTGTTTCTCTGATTTCTTTCTCAGCCCTATTCATATGGTGGTCAAGGTCAGGTTGCCAGCCTTGTACAACATAGACATTTTTCCTTCCGAGGCAGCTCACTAGTGCTCAAGTGATCTTATAAAATCAGTACAGTATTGTCTTCTATTCAAATTGTAATTGTTTTGTCATTTAAGAAAGGAGCAACACAGTATATATTTATACTGCCATCTTGTTAGTTTATTCTTGAGGCCTGAACACTTGTGGTACCAGCACTGATGTCCCCAGGAGCCCGGGAGATGAAATGCCAAGTCAAGGCATGATGTGATTAGCCACCACATCTGCTGTTCCCATTGTAGGTGGGGAGTGCCTAAGAGGATTACTTGTTTCCTTGGTCACACACTGTTGTTGCAGAGGGGGATCTTTAAGGACCAAGCTCTCACTCCACCTATGAAGTCTTTTGTGACAGGA
This sequence comes from Phodopus roborovskii, assembly GCF_943737965.1. Lineage (NCBI taxonomy): Eukaryota > Metazoa > Chordata > Mammalia > Rodentia > Cricetidae > Phodopus > Phodopus roborovskii. The sequence continues at coordinate 16,106,062 of NW_026126410.1, forward strand.
GCTTGGTGGCATGTTTCCACCTTTTCCCACTGCCATGCTGATGGAGTGACAGAGAGTGTCTTCACTGAAGCCAAGGCCTCAGCAACTATAGTGAGGAGATGGGCTGGTACCTGTCTCCTCTTGGGATGTGGGAAAGGTCTTGGCTTCACTTATTTCCCCAGAGGCTGAACAGCCAGAGTCTCTGTGATCAGAAGGGACAGGAGTCAGCTTTTTGTCCCTTGCCCTTCCTGTGCTGTGCTCAACCAAGGCAGTGTGTACTTTATCACATGTGTATCCAGGGGTAAAGGGACCTGAGAGGTTCTTCACCTACTACCAGGCTGCTGTTGTTCCCCAGGGGCTCAGCAGCACATTTTGTTGTTAGTTTGTTGTTAGTTTATTTGAAAGATGAAGTTGGCTGTGACAGGTACTTGGATGGCTGACCGTCATTCGAAGCTGGTATGTTGGACTAATATGTACTGGTGCCCCTTTGTGGATAATTTGCCTTATCCTATTCTCAACTTCCTGCCCAACCCCACCTGGCACTATTTCTTTATGCCTCCTTTCTTCTCTCCTCCAGCTCCCTTCTCCTGTCTCCTCTTGGGATGTGGGAAAGGTCTTGGCTTCACAGGGACAGGCTTTCCTGTAACGAGTATGGTTTTTCTGCCTGCAACGAGTATGGTTTTTCTGCCTGCCGCCGCCCGGTCTTGTCCTGCCACTGCGCCAGCCCCAAATAACACACAGAGACTCTGTATTTGATACAATGTTATTGGCCAGGTACTAGTTTCTTATTGGCTAGCTCTGCCTTAGTTATTAACCCATTTGTGTTAATCTATCTGCCTGCCGCCGCCCGGTCTTGTCCTGCCACTGCGCCAGCCCCAAATAACACACAGAGACTCTGTATTTGATACAATGTTATTGGCCAGGTACTAGTTTCTTATTGGCTAGCTCTGCCTTAGTTATTAACCCATTTGTGTTAATCTATGTATGTCCACGCGTTCTTCTTACCGGGAGCCTGCGGCCGCATACTGCTCTCTCCAGACTCTCCATCTTGACTCTCCTTACTACTTCCTATTTCCTCCTTGTCTCCTAGTCCCTCCTATCTTCCTTTCCTATTGGCCAACAGTGCTTTATTATTAACCAGTATGAGAAACATACAGAATGACCTCTCCCATCACTTTCCTCCTAGGCTTTCGCTGTCTCTTCTCCCTTTGGCACCTTGTCCTCTGCCTGCCTCCTTCCACTCCTCATGCTCTTCCCACCCCAGTCCTCTGCTCAGGTGCATTTGATCAGGGAACATAGAGCTCAGTTTTTCACCTGTGCTATCTTCCCCAAACATGCGCATGCTAGTGTAACAGCAGCCAGTGCACAACTTGTCCACCTGACATGTCAAATAAAGTCAGGCTCAGGATGTCAAAGAGGGGCTTGGGCTGCTGCCTGTGCATATCATTTCCATTCAGTTTTGTAATTTCATTTTATTTTTTCTTTGTAGAACACACGCCAAGGCACTGAAATAGGGAAATACCTAACTTGTGAGTGTTTAATCAGAAGACCAAACAAGGAACAATGGATGGAAGACAAGGACAGTGCTCCGAACCTTTCCTTTGCAGCAATCTCTTCGAATATCTCAGCCTTGCCAAAACGGCAAGGTAAGACGAGTGGAATTTTCACTTTGAGAAACCAGGGATAGGGTTAGGGTTAGACTCAGGGTTAGGGTTAGTGTCAGGGTCAGGGTTAGCCTCAGGTTTAGCCTTAGGTTTAGACTTAGATTTAGACTCCAGGTTAGACTCAGGGTTAAGTTTAATTTTGGGTTAGTGTTAGACTCAAATTAGGCTTAGGGTTAGACTCATGGTTAGGATTAGACTCATGTTTTTTTAAGGGTTATGGTTAGACTCTGGGTTAAAGTTATGTTTGGGGTTAGGAGTTAGGGGTAGGGGTGAGGGTTGGGGGTTGAGAGTTGAGGGTTAGGGTTCAGGGTTAGGGATTGGGGTTAGGGTTCAAGGTTCAGGATTAGGAGTTAGGGGTAGGGGTGAGGGTTTAGGGTTGAGGGTTAGGGTGTAAGGTTCAGGGTTAGGGTTGGGTTCAGGGTTAGGTTCAGGATGAGAGTCAGGTTCAGGGTGAGGGGTCAGATTCAGAGAGAGGGATCAGGTTCAGGGTTCAGGTTCAGATTCAGGGTTTCAGTTCAGGGTTCAGGTTCAGGTATAGAATGAGGGTTAGGTTTCAGGTTCTGGTTCAGGGTTCAGGGTTCAGGTTCCCGTTCAGGGTGAGGGTTTGAGTTCAGGGATCATGTTCAGGTTCAGGGTGAGGGGTCAGGTTCAAGGTGAGGGTTACGTTTCAGGTTCTGGTTCAGTGTTCAGGTTCAGGATGAGGGTAAGGGTGAGGGTTTAGGATCAGATTCAGGGTGAGGGTTAGGGTTAGGAGTTAGGGTTAGGGTTATGGTTTGTGTTAGGGTTAAGATTAGGGTTAGGTTTAGGATCAGTGTTAGGGTTTGGGATGGTTTTAGGGTTAGGGATATTGTTACGGGTATGTTTAAGGATAGGGTTTGGTTTAGATGTAGGTTTAGTGTTAATGTTCAGTTTTGTGCTAGGGTTAGGATTAGGGATAGGGCAAGGTTTAGGCCAAGGGTTAGATTTTACGGTTAGGGTTATGTTTATGTTACTTTTAGATTTAGGATTAGAGATAGGGTTAGGCTTTAAGGTAAGGGTTAGGTATTAGGGTTAAGGTTAGGGTTAGGGTTCAGATTAGGTTTAGAATTAGATATAGGTTTAGGGTTACAGTTAGTGTTAGGTTTAGATGTATGATTAATGTTACTGTTTGGGTTAGGTTTAGTGTTAGGATTAAGCCTCTTGTTATGATTAAGGAATTGGTTTATGGTCAGAGATAGGGTTAGTGTTAAGGTTGTGGTTAGGGTTTGGGTTTTAGAGTTTAGAATTAATATTAGGCTATAGTTAGGTTAAGGGTTAGTGTTAAGAGTTAGTGTTAGGGTTAGCATGAGGATTAGGCTTTGTGTTAGGGTTAGAGTTGTGTTTTGGGATGATTTAGGGTTAGGGTTAGGTTTGGGATTAAATTTATTCTTAGGGTTAGGATTAAGGTTAAGGTTTGAGTTGGGGTTTGGATAAGGGTTATGGTTATGGTTTAGTGTTAACATTAGGGTTAGAGTGTATTAGGTTTTGGGTTAGGGTTATGGTTATGCTTAGGGTTAGATACAGGTTTAGGTTTAGTGTTTGTGTTTGGATTAGAATTAGGATTTGGGCTGGGGTTAGGGTTTAGTGTTAGAGTTAGGTTTAGGGATAGATATAGCCTTAGGTTGTGGTTAAGTTTAGGGTTAGTTTTTAGTGTTAGAGTTAGTGTATGATTTAGGTTTAGATTTGGGTTTAAGGTTAAGGTACAGATTTAGGTTTAGGTTTTATTTTGGATTAGAGTTAGGATTAGGGTTGGCTTTAGATTTATGGTTAGGGTTAGTGTTATGGTTATGGCTAGTGTTAGGGTTAGGCTTAAATGTAGGTTAGTGTTAGTGTTCAGTTTGGGGTTAAGTTTAGGTTTAGGGCTAGGGTTGGGCTAATTGTAAGGTTTACTGTTTGGGTTATGGCTAGATTTAGATTTAGGGTTAGGATTAGGTTTAGATTAATGGCTAGAGTGAGGTTTATGTTTAGGTCTATGGTTAGGTTTAGGTTTGTGGTTAGGTTTATAATTGGGGTTGGTTTAGGGTTAGATGTGGGGTTAGTATTTGGGTTTGGGTTAGTGTTAGGGTTATACTTAGGGTTAGTGTTAGGTTTATGTTTCAGTATGGCTCCGGTAGGTTTCTGGTAAGATTTATTGTTAGGGTTATTGTTAGGGTAATGTTTGGGTCAGGTTTAGAGACAGTGTTAGGGTTAAAGTTGGACTTAGGGTTAGAGTTAGATGTAGGTTGTGGTTAGGTCTGTGATTAGTCACAGGGTCAGGGCTAGGGTTAGAGTTAATGGCTAGGGGTAGGTTTAGGTTTGTGGTTAGGTCTATCATTAGGGTTTGGGTTAGGTTTAGATGCAGTGCTAGTGTTCATTTTAGGCTTAGTGTTAGGATTAACCCTATTGCTAGGATTTAGCTTTAGTGTTATGGTATGGTTAGGATTTTGTTTAGGAATTTGGTTACGCTTAGGCTTAGGGTTAGTTTTAGGTTTAATGTTAGGTTTAGGATTAGGGTTTAGGTTTGGGTTTGGATTAAGTTTAGGTCTAGGGTTAAGTTTAGCATAAGGGTTAGGGTTATGGTCAAGTTCAGGGTTTAGTTTTAGGGGTAGGGCTAGGTTAGGATTAGGGTAAGATTTGGGGTTGGGATTAGGGTTACTGTTAGGGTTAGAAATTATGGCTATTGTTAGGTTATAGGTTCGTGAGTAAGGGTAGGGTCAATACACTTAGTGTTAGTGTTTGGTTTAGCATTAGGATTAGTGTTAGGGTTAGAGCTAGGGTTAAGTTTAGGGTTAGGGCTAGGGATAAGAGTTAGGGTTATGATTAGGGTTAGGGTTGGAGTTATGGCTAGGGTTAGGTTTACGTTTGTGTTTATTCTAGGGTTAGGGATAGTTTTAGGGTTAGATGTGGAGTTAGTGTTCATTTTAAGGTTAGGGTGAGAGTTCTAGGACTAGGGTTGGGGTTAGGTTTAGGGTTAGGGTGAAAGTTAGATTTAGGGTTAGTGTCACTGTTTGCATGAAGGTTAGGGTTAGCGTTAGATATATGGCTAGTGTAAGATTTAGGTTTATGTTTAGATCTTTGTTTAGTGTTAGGGTTAATGGTTGAGGAATAGTGTTCAATTTAGGTTTAGTGTTAGGATTAAGACTATTATAGTTAGGGTTTAGGTTTAGTTTTAGGATTACCGTTAGGGTTATTGTTGGTGCTAGCTTTAGGGTTAGGAATAGGCTTAGGATTAATGTTATGGTTAGGGTTGGGTTTGGGTTTGGGTTAAGGTTAGGTTTAGGGTTAGGTTTAGCAGTAGGGTTAGAGTTAGCTTTAAGGTTTAGGATTAGGTTTAGATTTGGGGTTAGGGTTTGCATCAGGGTTAGGTTTAGGTTTAGGGTTAGCAGTAGAGTTAGGGTTAGGGTTAGCTTTGGGGTTTAGGTTTAAGGTTAGGGCCAGGGATAGGGTTAGGTTTAGGGTTAGGTTTACAGTTATAACTAGGGTTAGCTTATCTTTTTGGTTAGTTTTCGGATAGGGGAAGTGTTAGGATTAGATATAGTGTTAGTGTGAGTGTTTGGTTTAGGGTAAGGGTTAGGGCTAAGTTTGGGTTTAGTATTAGTTTTAGGGTTAGTGTTAGGTCTAGTGTTTTGAGTTCATGTTAGGGTTAGAGTAAATATTATGTCTTGGATTAGGTTTAGATTTGTGGTTATGTTCATGGTTGGGGTAGAGTTAGATGTTGGATTAATGTTAGTGTTTGTTTTAATGTTAGGGTTATGTTTAGGGCTATGACTAGGGTTAGACTAGGGTTAGAGATAGGTTTAATGTTAGGGTTCAGGGTTAGACTTAGGATTCCTTTAGTGTTATGGTTAGGTTTTGTTTTATGGGTTTATGGTTGTGGGTAAGGTTTGGGTTAGATGTAGGGTTTGTTTTAGAGTTATGTTTAGGGTTATATTTAGGGATAGGGCTAGGAGTAAGTTTAGGATGTGGGTACTGTTAGGATTAGGTTTATGATTATGGTTAGCCCAGGGTAAGATGTAGTTTTATGTTTAGATTTAGAATTATGTTTTGAGCTATGGTTTAGGATTAGGGTTAGGGTTAGGGTTAGAATTATGACTAGGGTTAGGTTAAGGTTTTGGTTAGGTCTATGGTTAGGGGCAGAGTTAAGATTAGATGTGGTGTTAGTGTTAGTGTTTGGTTTAGGTTTAGGGATAAGGTTAGCACTAGGACTTGAGTTACAGTACAAGTTAGGGTTTGGTTTAGGGTTAGGTTTAGGCTCATGTTTATGTTTAGGGTTAGGGTAAGGTTTTAGGGTTAAGGGTAGTGTTAGGGTTAGGGTTAGAGTTAAGTTTAGGGTTAGTATTAGGGTGAGGGTTAGGGCTATCATCAGGTTTAGGGTTAGTGTTGGGTTACAGTTAAGGTTAGGTTTTGCCTTTGGGTTAGGGTTAGGTTTAGGGATTAGGGTTAAGCTTATTGTTTGGTTTAGGATCCAATTTAGGGTTAGCATTAGAGTTTCGGCTTGCGTTAGTTTGTGATTATGTCTATTAGGGGTAGGGTCAGGTTTCCTCAGCCTCCAAGGAAGTGAATCCCGACTGCAAAAGCAAAAGGTTTTTATTGCTAAGAACCAAACTGGCTGGGACCTCACTCTGTCAGAAGAGTAAGGTTCCCACTTACAAGTGTGAAGCATTTTTTAAAGGGAAAGGGAGGTTTGAGATTGCTTGTCTCAGCCCATAATGTTTCCAAGGTTACAGAGATTTCATAGAGTACAAAATTTTTACAAGGCAGGATTGTTTAGCACACCTGCAAGGTTAGGGGGTTTTCTTTCTTTAGGACTGGTGGGCTCAGTGGCCTTATCCTTAAGATAATGGGGGGCAGGGAAAATGTACTCTCCACCCAGGGAGTTATCTATATCTATTGGTAGAAGCACTTGTTCTTTTTGGTTTTCCCTTCTTGCCATGAGTCCTGTATCTTTTAGTTATTAATTTTCCTATTAGGGGTAGGGTTAAGTTTAGATGTAGTGTTAGTGTTAGTGTTCTGTTTAGGTTTAGTGTTAGGATTAAGTCTATTGTTAGGGTCTGCGTCACTAGTTTTAGTGTTATGGTTAGTGTTAGTGTTAGGTTTAGGGTTTGGTTTAGAGTTAGCATTAGGGTTAGCCTTAGGGTTAGTGTTAAGGTTAGTGTAGGGTAAGAGTTTAGGTTTAGTGTTAGAGTTAGGATTAGTGTTACACTTAGGGTTACCATTAGGGTTAGGTTAGGTTTATGGTTAGTGTTAATGTTAGGTTTAGACTTAGCTTTTGGATTACGGTTAGGGTTAGGCTTTGGGTTAGGTTTAGGGTTAGAATTATGGCTGGGGTTAAATTTAGTTTTGTGGTTAAGTTTATGGTTAAGGGGCAAGGTTAGGGTTAGATGTAGGCTTAGTGTTAGTGTTCAGTTAAGGGTTAGGGTTAATATTACGGTTAGGTTTAGATTTATTGCTAGGGTTCAGTTTATGTTTAGTTATATAGTTAGGGGTAGGGATTGGGTAAGGGTAGGGTTAGAGTTATGGCTAGGTTTAGATTTAGGCTTGTGGTTTGGTCTATGGTTAGGGGAAGGGTTAGGTTTAGACTTATGGTTAGGGTTATGTTAGAGTTATGTCTAACTTTAGATTTAGGTTTGTGGTTAGATTTAGGTTTAGCATTACTGTTAGGATTATGTTTATGGTTACTGTTATGGTGAGATTTAGGTTTAGTTTTCTGGTTACATTTCTGGTTAGAGATGTTAAGTTTAGTTTAGCGTTATGGTAAGGGTTAGGGCAAAGGTTATATTTAGCTTTAGGGTTAGGGTTATAGTTATGACTGGGTTAGGTTTAGGTTTGTGGTTAAGGTTATGGTTAGGTTAGGGTTAGAGTTAGATGTAGGGTTAATGTTAGTGTTCGGTTTAGGTTTATGGATAGGGTCAGGGCTAAGGTTAGGCATAGGGTCAGAGTTAAGGTTTTGGGTTAGGGTTAGTGTAGACTTAGGGTTAGTATTAGGTTTATGATTAGAGTTATGACTAAGATTAGTTTTAGCTTTGTGAATAGATCTATGGTTACATGTAGGGTTAGCGTCATATATGAGGTTAGTTTCAGTGCTTGGTTTAGGGTTAGGTTTAGTGTCAGGTTTAGGGTATGTGATAGGCTTAGGGTTAGGGCCAGGATTTATGATTAGATTTAGGGTTTAGAGTTAAGGTTAGGTTTAGAGTTTAGGTTCAGGGTTAGAGTTAGGGATAGGGTTTTGGGTTAGAGTTAGGTGTAGGGTTAGGGTTGGAGTTATGGCTAGGGTTAGTTTTAGGTTTGGGGTTAGGTCTATGGTTGGGGTAGATTTGGGGTTAGTGTTAGTGTTCAGTCTAAAGTTACAGTAGGGTTAGGACTTGTACTAGGGTTGGGTTTAGGGTTAGGGTTAGTGTTAATGTTTAGGGTTAGGGTTAGTATAAGTTTAGGATTAGGGTTTAGGGATATACTTAGTGTTTGGGCTAGTGTTAGAGTTGTGGCTAGGGTTAGCTTTAGGTTTGTGGTTAGGGTTAGGATTTGTTTAGATTTATGACTAGGGTGAGGTTAAGGTTTATGTTTAGGTATATGGTTTTTGGTAGGGGTGGGTTTATGGTGTTAGTGTTTAATTTAGGTTTACTTTTAGGATTACACCTATTTTTAGGGTTATGGCTAGGGTTTAGAGTTAGTGTTAGGGTTAGTTTAAGATTAGGATTTGGTTTAGGGTTAGGGTTAGGCTTAAGATTAGTGTTAGAGTGAATGTTAGGGTTAGGTTTAGGTTTAAGATTAGGTTTAGGGTTAGACTTAGTTTTACATTGGGGTTAGAGTTAGGTTTAGATTAAGATTAGGGTTAGGGTTAGTTTAGGATTAGGATAAAGGGTTAGGGTTAGACTTACATTTAAGGTTAGTGTTAGTGTTTATGGTTAGGCTTAGGGTTAGGCTTTGGGTTATTGTTAATGTTAGGGTTAGGATTCAGTTTAGAGTTAGGGTTAGTGTTTGGGTTAAGTTTAGGGATAGGGTTAGAGTTAAGATTTGGGTTAGATTTAGGTTTAGTGTTAGTATTAGGGTTAGGGTTTTGGTTAGATTTAGGGTTAGGGATATGGTTGGGGTTAGAATTATGGCTAGAGTTAAGTTTAGGTTATTTATGTCTATGGTTATGAGTAGTCTCAGGTTTAGGGTTAGAGTTCAGTTTAGTGTTAGGATTAAGCTTATGTTTAAGGTTTGCATTCATGATTAGTGTTAGTGTTGAGGACAGAATTAGGGTAAGGTTAGGTTTAGATTTAGGGTTAGGGTTAAGGTTATATTTTGGTTAGGTTTTGGTTTGTGGTTAGAGGTAGGGTTTTGGTTAGATGTAGTGTTAGTGTTCAGTTTATGTTTAGGTTTTGGGTTAAAGTTAGGACTAGGGTAAGGGTTAGGTTTGGGTTTAGGTTTAGGGTTAGTGTTGGCTTATGGTTAGGTTTTATGGTTAGGGTTAGTTTTAGGGTTAGCATTAGGGTTAGGTTTGGGTTTAGGGTTAGGTCTAGTGTTAGTGTTAGGATTTGGGTTTGGTTTAGGGTTTGTGTGAAGGTTAGGGTCAGGTTTATGGTTTAGGGTAAGTATTAGGGGTAGGGTTTGGGTTAGGCTTAGTATTGGTGTGAGGGTTAGGTTTGGGATTACATTTGGGGTTAGGTTTATGTTTAGTGGTAGGTTGGTTAGGGTTTGTGTTCATTTTAGTGTTAGGGCTAGGTCTAGGGTTAGAGTAAGGGTTATGTTTTAGGGTTAGTGTTATGGTTAGGTTTATGGTTAGTGTTAGGGTTAGAGTTATGATTAGGTTTAGGTTTGTGGCTAGGTCTATTGTTATGGGTAGGTTTAGATTTAGGTATGGTGTTAGTGTTTCCATTAGGGTTAGGATTAGGGTTAGGTTCATGGTTAGGGTTAGTATTTAGGGTTCATATTTGGGTTAGGGTAAATGTTTAGGGTTAGGTTTAGGATTAGGTTTAGTGTCATGAACTGGAGTTTGTGGGGCAGCAATTGGAACCAGCTGATCAGATCTGGGTCCATTCCTGAGTCAGGGAATGTGGAAGAGGGAAAGGATAGCTGTTGATGATGAAAGGAAGGCAGAGACATAATGTCAGGAAGGCAGATTCCATCCATACTGAATGTTTCCAGTATATTCATACACCAAAGTTAAGTAGTCAACCAAAGGTTGGGTCAATGGCAAAGGACTCCTATTATTATGTATAAAGGGCAAATAGCAATTACTTCCCCTAATTCTAAAGGCATTCCATAACCACCCATACACTCTGCCTTCAGCACCCCATAACTGCACATATTCTCTGCTTTCAGGGTGAGGGTAAACCCATCTGGGCCCAAGTCTGATATTATTTAGACAGGAGCTATTCACCATTGAGGCCCAGGCATCCTGTAGCCAGTATGCTAATGCCATAAGGACAATAGGAGTGATTTGAGCTCTCTGAACTAATGACAAGATGGAATAGATTCCTATATACAGTTCCCAACAATTTCCTCTTCCTAAATTAATAAAATAATACCTGTACTTCTGCAACAGAACAGATGTCTGTACCTGTCTTAGGTCTCCTCCTTCAAACTACCTGTACTTACCCATCTTAAAATCATGTGTGATCTGTCTTATGTTGCCTGGTGGTAAGACAGTCTTACCCATCCTGGGTTTTCCTATCTGGAAAGATAAAAACAAACAAACAAACAAAAAAAGCAACACTCATTTTCCCCTTCTCTTTTTTTTCCCTTGAGACACAATATTTATCATACAGGCCTGGTGGATTCAGCCCTCCACTCTCAATCTCCCAAGTACTTAAATTCCAACATTTTCTCCTCCTTAGGGGAGTACTGAGGTCCTGATTTGACTGCCTCAGAGGCTCAAAGGGTGCTTTTGTCTGCATGTTTGCTATGCAGCACCACATGATTGCCTGTGAACTCATCTCTCCCCTTTGATAATGGATTTCCTGTTGGGAGTAATTATCTCACAATGAGCATCCTACTGGTAAGGCTTCAGGTTTTCTTCCTCTCTCAGTTACTTTCTACTTTGTATACAAGGCCTGTAACTCAGGTCTCTTCGTTTTTTTTTTTTTTTTTTTTTTTTTTTTAAATGTCATTAAAGTATAATGGCTTGCTAGTTACTTTACTGGACTAGTCATTAGTCTAGATTAGCCTGTTCACAATAGTGACTTTTCCTGGTTTATGAACCCATAGAAGATTGAGATCCATGTTTATTAGTTTCCTGTTTTCATCCCAGGCCAGAATGTGATCCCAGGGTGGTACTTCCTCTTCTGAGGTCTGAGGAAGAGGAAGAGTGACTCCCAAGAGGAAACAGAAGCTTATGCCAAACTTAGGGGTCAGTTCATCCTGACTCACTGGATATGGGGTCATTTTGAGTATAAGATTCTGCATCTTAAATACTTGGGAACCAGGGGGAAGAGAGGGGTGGTAGGCAAGTGCCAAGTTGTCTTTTGGTAATTGGGGTTGGAGTGCGTGTGGGCCAGACCCAGTGAAGGTGTTCAGAGGTGGCCTGTCCCAGCACCAGGGGACCCTTTTGTCTGGTAAGAGATTTCTCTTTCATCTTGTACAATGTTACAAACTCTCTAAAGAAATGAAAGATTATACTTTTCTAAGGTATTTCTGATATTGGCATTTTTTTTTTTTTTTTTTTTTTTTGCCATAGGTGGGGGAACGGTGTGAACATTAATTTCAAGGCAGCAAAGATAGTGAACTCTGGTCAGTACAAGTGACCTGCAGAAGCCTGGTTATGTCTCTGATATTAAGTTTCTTTCAATGCAACAGTGAGAGAAAACAACTGTTCTGTCTCTGTTACAAGTTGTGGTGAGGGTAAAAATGTTTCATTCATGTTTTTCAATGGCTATTGAGAGTCTGTTCTTTGTCTCCTGTGTTGTGGGCAAAATACTCTGCCATCATGGTTCTCCCATCACAGCATGTGTTTTCTCAGTGACAGTCTTACCTGGAATCCAATAGGGAAAATAAACAGAAAGGATGAGAACTAGGGCTAAAGTTCTGCTTGCTTATCCCAACTGAGCTTCCCAGTGGACTTTGGAAGATCTGCTTGAAACTTGCAACACCTGTGAGGGGCATAAGCTGAGAACCAGAGTGATTCCCAAGTCTGCAAGTCCTCTAAGCCCTAGTTGCTCACAGTGCTGCACAGGCATCCATTACTGGCTGGAGCAGCTGTAGTGACTGTTGAACTCCAGCTCATAGCTGCCCTGTCTCTAGTGGTTTTCAACCTTTCTAATGCTGAGACACTTTAACACAGATTCTCATGTTGTGGTGACCCACCAACCAAACAATTATTTCATTATTTCATTGCTACTTCATAACTTTGCTACTGTAATGAATTGTAATGTAAATGTTCCTGGAAATAGAGCTTTGCCAAAGGGGTTGTGACCCACAGGTTGAGAACCACTGATCTCACTGACTTGTGAGGTCCTCTTTGTCCTTTCTTTCATTGGCTCAAGGTGAAATAGCCCAGACTGTACTTGAAACCAGCCTGAGGCAGGCTTTGGCTGGACTCTCATGGCTGACTGGCTTCCTTCCCTGCTTCTCATGTTGGCCTTACTCCATACAAGCTTCCCTGTGGGTATTCCCTTGACAGTTCCCATACACAGGAATCCCTATCTCAGAACATGCTCATAGAAGGCATGACACATCTTATTATTTGTTCCACATAATTTATAGATAGTACAGAGTAAAGACGCATAAGGATTAAAAAAAAAAAAACCCAGAGGATAAGCACAAATGGCATGTTACCAATATTACAAACATTCTTTCTTGAAACTGACCCTAGGGGACACAGGATTGGGAACAGTTAGTGTATTTGGGCTCTGATTTTGCTGTTTACCTTTCACTGAAGTCCAGGTGACTTGGTAAGGAGGTGTATTGACATAGTTCTCTCTGAACTGGCCTCTTCTGGGTGCATGACATGGATACTGTAATTCTTTATCCATTTTTCAAGAAGCTGATTAAGAGTGAGATGAGATTGAATAATAGGTGACTTGTGAAGCATTAGAAAATGTATCTTATTGATTTTTAACTCCCTTGAGTCCTTGAAATATGTGCCTATAGACATATTTTAGTTCCAGTGACAATACAGAAATGTATAAAGCAGAAAAATTTTATAAATTTTATTTTAAAAATAATTTTAATGATGACTACAACAACTAGGTGGGGTTTTGTCTGAAATAAATGTTGTTTACATTGCAGCAAAAAAAAATATGGCAGAGCTTTTTGGATCTATGCTTTGTAGGCTCTGTGGTTATGGGAGACTGTCCACAGGAATTGTGTGGTTTTCAGATGAGAATTCAGCACAAGGTTGGCAAGTCTTGATTTCATTGTTTTTGCAGTGTCTTAGAAGAGTGTAAATGTGTGTGAGTGTATATTTGCATCAGTGTACATATGTACTTGGCCCTCTGTACCCCTATCTGTGACTCTGTAGCTTCCCATCTGTGCATTCAACTAACCACAGATGGAAAAATATTAGAAAAAAAATTGCAAGCATTCTGCCCATGTTCAGATTTTTTTCCTTGTCATCATTCCTTAAACAATATTGTGTAGCAGCTATGTCATCACCTTGGTTTTATATGCATGGGAGGATATGTATGGGTTATCTGCAAACCAATTCAGTGTTATTTTATAGAACAGTTGTGAGTGTCAATGGACTGTGATGTCTGTAGAAGGTTCAGCCATCAATCACCCTCAAATACTACATAAGATGACCGTATATGTGTTTTGTTTGTGTATGTGAATGGTTATGTATTTGTATACCTGTATGGGAACACATGAATGAGTGGGAGTGTACATATACATGTGTATGTATAAGTGTATTTGCCTGTGTTATAAATATATATGTCTGTCAATATCTGTCTGATCATCTGTGAGAATATGTAAAGAAGCAGAGGTAACAGAATTCAGGTGTGACTGTGAAGTCTTCTGGTTTGAGGTGAGGCTTGATCAGTGTATGCTGTGTGTTTCCAGTGTCATTTTCATGGACAACCGTAAGCATCCAGAGGCAGACAATTTGTAGAGGACTTCTCATTTAAGCCTCTAGTAATTCAAGTAGACCACAGAGCGAGGATCCAAGTTGAAGTCCACTATTGAAATATTGCAATTCTGCTGGGTGGTGGTGGCACACACTTTTAATCCCGGCACTTGCGAGGCAGAGGCAGGAAAATATCTGTGAGTTTGAGACCAGCATGGTCTACAGAGACAGTGCCAGGACTGTTGCACAGAGAAACTGTCTCAAAAAAAAAAAAAATACTGCACTTTGAGATAGACTTTAGGGTCATTTTCAGTTTTGAATTTCCAGTTGGGAAAGTCCTGGATTATATATTACGATGAAGAAAATTCTATGCATTTGCACAAATGGTAATATGTCTTCTCATTGGTTAAAGTCTTTCACAAAAGCATATGAAAGAATTTTTGTCACAAGTCAGAAAGGATAGATTATGATGGAGAATAATTAAGAAGAGCATAATATAAATAGGCAAGAAATAACAAAGGATGATGAAGCATGGGAAGGAGGCTACAGAGGAGAAAGCCTTCAGTGCCAGACCTAAAGGAGAAGTGAGGACACTCTAGTCAGAGAAGGAAGGTGAGCTGTACCCAGAAGAGCAGTGATTGGTGGTCTTGGTGACCCTCAGTAAAGGAAAATCACTGCTAGCCACAACCCCAAGCCAGGCAGCACCAGACCTGATTCCTCCCCACTCTTCTCTTTTATCCTCCTGCCTGTGCCTTGCATGGGCAGAGCTATAGGAGTGCAAAGAAAAGAAACCTCTTGGGATACAGATATGGGAGAGGGAAGAAGGATGGGGAAGAGACCGGAGGGGTACATGCAGATGTGGTGGGCGTTCAGCAGGATGCTGGCAGATTCAAAGTGAGCTAGCCACAGTCCTTTAACAAAAGCATGAAGTCAGCAAGTAGAACAGTCTGACAGTTATATCATGGCTTCTAATCAGACAGCACTAGCGGTGAAGATCTGAAACAGTCTAAAAATGAAATCCTTGCACATAATGTGCCTTTTATGTACTAGGAGGCTAGGAATCTCAAACCTAAAGATTTGTAATACCATTGTTGTTTCTTCCTATAGGGCTCAGTCAGGGAACTGCTGACCCTGATCCTAACGTTATTCAGTAACACTGCCTTCTGAGGCATAAATTATTGACAGCATTAGGAAGAGATCCTAGCATATAGCAGCAATGAAGAAAGGGACCCCCCCCAACTCCTCCCTGCCCTGTGTGCCACATGAAACAAAAGTCCTGTCATTTCAAATGCTGCAAAACAACTAGCACTGAATAAGGATAAACCTTAAAACTAGGTAGCACATAGCCTCTGCCAGTGAAATTGTGACATCTAAGTAGCAGATTTATGTGTTTGGCAACTGAGTAAATA
The DNA here is from genome assembly GCF_943737965.1 of Phodopus roborovskii. Lineage (NCBI taxonomy): Eukaryota > Metazoa > Chordata > Mammalia > Rodentia > Cricetidae > Phodopus > Phodopus roborovskii. The sequence continues at coordinate 16,121,094 of NW_026126410.1, forward strand.
TCACATCTCTCTCTCTCTCTCTCTCTCTCTCTCTCTCTCTCTCTCTCTCTGTGTGTGTGTGTGTGTGTGTACACTCATGTACATGTGTTTGATTTTAAAAGTTGTAAACAAGGCTGGGGCTACAGAGCTCAGTGAAACAGCCCTTGGCTATCATGCATGAAGGCCTATCTTTAATCCCCAGGGCTGTCAAAAAGCAAAACCTGAAGCCACTGACAACACAGTAGAATAAGAAGTGAAGGTTGTCTATAGTCACTTTCACAGGATCATATCTACTCCTCATCTCAGTCAGTCTTTGCTATGATTCGAGTTTGTGGGCATGGGTGTCCAGGTAAGAGCTACAGGGCTCTTGTCATCTTGGTACTGGGAACAACTTAGACCTGGAAAACCCCATTCTCTGTGTGCTGAGCACTGACACAGCCCAGTTTGCCATCGTTTAGAGCAGACAAGAAATTTCATCCCACATTTTGTAGCTCAATCTCAACTTGAAACTCCATGTGGAGAGTTGAATACTTGATGTAAATTCTTAGCTAAAGAAAAGAAAGTGTGAAAAGAATGTTTTGTTTTTTGTCAAACAAGATTTTTGACATTCAAAACTACCAGAGAGAACACTTGATACATAACTGGGAAGGGTTGTGCACACAGCTGGACAGTGGTGCATTTCTGAGGCCCTGGGCTTGATTCCACCATGAAAACACAAAAACAAAAATCTGAACACAAAGAATTCTGAGGAGTTCAAGGTTCTAAATTGTGTTTTCCAAAGATTAGAAAATGAAAATTATCATCCTACTGAGAAGAGAAAGAAAGGTTAGCTGGTTTTCTCTAAGGAATCAGTTCTTCAAAGTAAAGGGTTTGTCTGAACGCTGGGCCAATGCATATTCAGGGAAGAGGCTTCCCTAGGAAGGTGGGAGGATTCACTGGATATTGGATTCCTCTGCATAAGGAAACCTGCCAGAGGGGGCGTTTCAAAGTTCCTTTAAAGGGTAAGCAAGAAAGAAGGATAGGCCAGGCACGGTGGTGCACACATGTAATGAGGCAGTAGGATAATGAATTCAAGGTTAGTCTGTCTTTAAAAAGGACCAGGAAGCTGTGCATTGAACAGGCTGTTCCCATTCGCCTTTGTTCACAGAAGCTTCTGTGTTGCTGTTTCAAAATGGTGCCTTTTAAGTGTGTGTCCTAAACAGTGCCCCTGCAGGAAGAGCTGACAGTAAATCAGTCCCTACTCAACACTGTTCAACAAGTGCACACAGCTGGTCTCTAAGGATCTAGTGACTGACCAAGAGTCAAATCAGTGAATGAACTTCCAAAGCTTTTGTTTCTGGAAGCAGTATACTAAAGGGAGATTTAGCTCAATGCGACAACCAGGGGCCTGACTAGGAAGAGAGTGCCCTGTACTCAGGGGACAATTTCAAAACCCCGGGGAACCAGAGAGTCAGCTGGTTGATTGATGCCTTAAGCCTTGCTGACTATTCCTCCAGATTGTGGAAATGATACTTTTAAAAATTATGATTTTCTTTTGGTATTTGAGAGGGTGTTTTAAATTAAAAATTGTGTTTATTTTGTTTAATTTTCTGTCCTTGTTTTTACTAGTTCTTTGAGATTTTCTCATGATAGTTTCTGATCAAATCCACCACTCCCAGATTCACCGTCCCTTCCCTACCCATCCCACTTTGTATCCTTTTTTCACATAAATAATTATTTATTGATGGTTTAAAGTGTAAGTCTTATTAATGGAAACATTGAATGGAAGAAAGCATTTTGAACTAAATGCTAAAACACAGCTTCCTTTTGTTTCTCTTATGAATTAATTCATGTAGCTACTAAAAGCTGTAAAAGAGCCAAAAGAGACTTGGCTGGGCCTGCCTGGGAGGGAAGAAGGCAAGGAGCCACTGCCAATGGGGACAGGAAGGCAGGAAGAAAGCAGGAAGACTCAGGCCAAGCAGGAAGAGATGCAGGCTCTAGGTCTCCCTGGCTGCCTTTGCGGTTACTCCATTAAACCAGTGAGCCAGTTTCTTCCTGACTGCAGGGGTCTCTTCGACCTCCACAATCAGTAGAATGATGATCCGTGGGAAGCAAGAAACCAATTTGGTTTAACATGAAACTTTGGCCTATTTAAGAACAGCACAACTTAGTGAAAACTTAATCTGGTGATAACTCAATCTTATGTGCACAATAAAGCAGGCAGGAATCTCTTTGGGAAACAGCAAGTCAAATAAAGATTGAGCATGACTACATTGAAAACTTTGTAAAGTACTTGTGACACTTTCTTATAAAGATAAGTTCTATAGACACAAGGATCTGTGTGAAGGTGTGGTCTCTGTTCACACAGATAGCACAAAGGCTAGAATACACATCCATCTGCTCCCAGCCTTCTGGATGGATGACAGGTATAACATTCCTTCCCTTGAAGAATAACCCCTTGTGACAACATGCCAGGTTCCCATAAGCATCTGTGAGTACAAGGACCTCCACACCACAAAATTCCTGTTTATCTCCTCTCTGTAGATAGCACACACAGAGCCATTAATTGTCTTCCTTGGCTCCCTGCCCCATCAACCATTGATCTTCAAGTTTTGCCTGTTTTGTTCTTCAGCTTGTTGACTGGGGCCCCATGAATGAGGCGATAGATGAGTGAAACAGGCAATGGTATTAACATGTACACTGTGTACTCACATGGGGACATTTGGTGACTCAGAGGGATGGTTAGAGCCTGAACTCAGAATCTCTGAGAAAACAATGGTCTTTTAGAAAAATGAGGAAACAAAGGGAAAGGACCCCAGCCTTCCATGGTGGGTCATGGTGCTGGAAGGAATTCTATGTGGGTGTCCAAGGGAAGATAAAGACCAGTTAGCTAGGTCTGCTAGGAGTATTCTTCTGTCCCTTTTTCTGAGTTGATAAAGCCCAGGGTTGTCCTCAGCCTTTGAAAAAAACAAACCTAAAATAAAACTTAAAAAAAAAAAAAGTACTTGCTGCCTTGCTTTGTTGCTCTTCCTGTCAGAGATGGGGAAGGTAAAAGAATTTTACTTATGTCTGCTTTTTTAAAATCTGCTTCATCCTGCAATAATCAGTATATGAAAGTGGTATGCTTTGGGCTGCAGCTTTCTCTTACTTCCTCTGAAGAGAAAATTGCATAACTTTCTGGTTCTCTTCCATATAAAAAGCAAGCAATAATAGTCTTCAGGCATGTTGAGGACACTGGAGGAATTCATCCCAAGCACTTAGGACTGGTCTAGCAAACAAATTGCTCAGTAAATGCAATCAAATTCCCTACTTAGGAAATTCTTTGACTCACCAATGGAGGTGAGGGAGTGTGAGGGAGCATAAGGGAGGGTGAGGTGAGGGAGGTTCAGAATTTGATCACTGACTGGAGGATGAAGGAGGCCATAGGTATAAACAGTTATTTATTAGTGATTCTTCCTTTTAGAAATTCCTAAAGATTGAGTTTAGTGGCAATAGCTAATTAGAGACATTCAGTAGAGATTAAGATCAAATATCACTCATTAGTTGGTTTTGCAGGTAAAGATTCTTCCCTGCACACCTGATGACCTGAGTTTGACTCCAGAATCTACATGGTGGAAGGAGAGAACTGACTCCTGTAAGTTGTCTTCTGATCTCCATACTCACACAATGGCCGGTGAGCTACATAATACAAACATGCATGCATGCATGCACGCACGCACACACGCATACACATACATATAGTAAATACATAAAATATAATAAAAAAGGAATGCTTGCTTCATGTGAAGGTGGTGATACTTAGCCTGTAGGTCTATAGAGGGCCATGTTGAAAGGAATATCACAATGTAAGCATCACTGAAGAGCTTCTCAAACTGGAGCTGGGAAGTATTCAGTGGGTGGGACTTATGGATGAATGACCTTAGCTCCTACCTAGAAATATGAACATTTACCATTTCCTTGAATAATTAGAACTACTGGCTCTAAAGTGTTGAGGTGTCTAGAGTTTATTAGGCTCAGTCTTTTTTTTTAATTATTTTTTTATTTTGCATGTTGATCCCAGTTCCCTCTCCCTCCCTCTTACCCTCTCTCCCCCCTCACATGCACCCCAACCACCCTCCTCTCCCATACCTCCACCCCCATTCCTCATGTAGGGCTATCCAGGTGGGGTCATGTAGATCTGTCAAGTCATTTGAAGTAGGGAGTAGGACTTCTTTCCTGTCTCTAGGTTAAGGGAGTATCCCTCCATGGGGGATGTGACCGCAAGGTCCTTTTCTGCACCAGGAATATATCCTGGTTCCACTGTCTGAGGTCCCTTAGACTGCTCAGTCCTTATAGCTGAGTCCCATATTCAGGGGGACTGAGTCAGTCCCATGCTGGCTTCCCAGCTATCAGTCTGGGGGCCCGTTAGCTCCTCCTTGTTCAGGTCAGCTGTCTCTATGTGTTTCTGCAACCTGGTCTTGTCTTTCTCTCTGCATCTGGATTGTAGTTCCACTCAGTGTTTAGTTATGGGTGTTTGCTTTGGTTTCCAACAGGTACTAGATGAGGGTTCCATGATGGTGGATAAGTTGTTGATCTCACTTTCAGGGAAGGGCATTTATGGTAGCTTTTCCATGGTTGCTCAAATTGTTAGTTGGAGTCAGTCTTGTAGGTCTCTAGACCTTTCTTTAGGTTCAGTTTTCTCTTCAAACCAATATTGGCTCCCTCTTTTATGCTCTCTCTCTTTCTCTCTCTCTCCTGTCTTCTATTCCTACCCTGACTCAATCTTCCTAGTAGGCTCTGTCTTATGGACACTTCCATTCTATTTTACATTCTTTCCTCCCACTAGCCATGTTGTTCTTGTTTGTCCTCAGCATTCAATAGCTCGTGTGTGCTCCCACTTTTCCTACATTCTGCAAAGCACTTGTTCAAAACTCTCAACCACTGCTTCCAGACCTTTGTATGGGTACAGTTTCCATCTTTGAATTTGTTAGCCCTGAGAGATTAAACAACAACAAAAAGCAATTATTCAGGCCTGGAGAAGAAAAGTGTATAATGAAAAGGAGTTGGGAATGTCTATAGAAGCCCAAACAACTTGACTTCAGAAAAATTTCAGTTTGGCTTGACTTGACATTGTGGGAAGAATTTTGCTTCTCCCAGCATAACTGGAGACTTGAGCACAGGGAACCTAGAAAGAACACTGGGGTTTGCAGGAAGAACCCTGAGATGGAAAGGGTTAAGGACAGAGGTCATGCTAAGACATGTCATTTCTACCACCAAAAGCAAATGTTTACTAAAACTCTAAACAACTTTTATCTGGACACCCTGGACTTTGAAAATACACTGTTTACACAGAACAGATTGTTGAAAACCACAGAAGATCTCTGAGACTGAGTTCCTGCACTAGTCATCAACCGCTCAGACTAAAGCTCAGAACAGTTACTAAACTGAAACCAAGTTGTTGTCTGGTCTCCCTGGAAGTTAGGAGAAAGGGGACAACCACATTTCTTAAATATTTTTCATGGGTGTGACAGTCAATTTCTAGTTCTGAAGTAAAACTGAAAGATGTGTGTTAATGCCAGAGCTGGTGGCACATACCTGTAATCCCAGTACTGTGACAGGCATAAACTTGAGATTTGACTGGGCTACATAGCAAGACCCTGTCTCTACCATCCATCCAACCAAGCTACCAAGCAACCATGCAACCAACCATGATCAACCATAAAGTACCTACAAAAGTCTCTCAAACTAAATACAAAAGGCATTGTTTTAGGAAGTGTGTTTATATACATATCTTTAGAAGGCAAAAATCACCTTCTTTTTCTTTTAAGAGTGTGGTATTGGTAGGTTTTTGTTGTTGCATGGGTTTGTGCTCTAGAGTGAAGAGTCAGAGGGGGCCACAGAGGCCATCTGATGTCCTGGAACTGGATTTACAGGTGGTTGTGAACTGCTAGGAAGTGAACTCTGATCTTTCTCAGCCATCTCCCCAGCTCCTTGTTTTTGTTTTTGCCAAGGTCTTATTATTCAGGCCTAGCTGAGGTTATCGGAATGCACAAGCATGCACAAACATGCCTGACTAGAAAATCATCCTTAGTGAATATGATCACTCTGGCAGCATTGGATTAGGGGATCAGATTTGTTTTTCATGAAGAGGCCTCCTTGGTGTGCAGAGTTCTGGAGAAAGAAAGAACAATTGTCCACAGAAAGCTGGGCCTTCCTACTAAGAAAAAAGGGATTTCTCCAAACGTGTTCCTTGGGGTAACTTGGGAAACCTGTTCCAACAGTTCTCAACCTGTGGGTCCAAACCTCTTTGCTGGTTTTATAGTAGATATCTCACACAGGATATACACATCCAATCCTAATTGGTATTTACAATTATAGCAGTAGCAACATTATAGTTATGAAGTAGCAAAAACATAATTTTACGGTCATAGTATTAGGATGTTGAAAACCATGGCCAGGTGCTAAAATGAAGTCTGTTAACAGAAAAGGACAGCATAGCCTTCAAAGAGACTATACCAGGAGGGCAGTTGGTTCTAGGCCCTATGCAAGTATCTAAAGATTTGGGATAAGAACAAATTTCAAGGTGGTATTTATTCAAAATTAGAACCTCTTCAGATGGCACACTTAATTTGCTGGGGTTCAAATCTTTGTATGAAGCACAGATGAGCTACAGTGGAAGAATTGAAGCCTTGGCATATAACCTAGAGTAGGGGCAATAGTTGGGGGTATCATCAGAGGGAGTAAGGCTTGGGGCAGCAGTGGTGATCCCTGGTCTGGTGACAATGCCTAATTCTCTTCACTTGATTCTCATAAGCTTTCATGTTCTTGAATCATGAAGAGTGTATCTTATGGAGAGGAGGAGCCAGTGCCTCAGAGGACTTGATGAAATCAGAACAATTTAATAAAAAGGAAGATGTCACCATGTTTCTACTCAGATTAATAGTGGCGTTGAGTGTCTCCAAAGGAAGAGTAGGAAGGAATCAACACTTAACACACAGTAGGGCAATAGTGGATTGCAGCTGCAGTAAAAGAGTTAATTAAATTAGGGACACAAGTTTTGGCTGCATTTTCAAATTGGTCTGGCTGGCCATGTGATTGCTATGCATAATACATTAGTTGGACAATGAGATCTATTCACTAATCCAAGCTAGCTTCGAGTATGACAGAAATCAAATTCTTCTCATAGCAGCATTGACTGACTGTAAGGAGAAAGATAATTCATTTGAACCAGTTCACAAAACCTGCTAGAAGTTCTAAGGAGAAGTTCTCCACAGATTTCTACCATTGACTTAAAGTACTTTTATTATAATAATAGTTTTTCTCCTCCCCCTCCTTGTGACTGTGATTATTGAAATTGCTATATTTCATGTTTACATTTTGTCAAATGTAGAAAGTCTCAGTCACTATTTCCTCTGATATTTTTCTGTCCCCCTCTCAATTAATCCAATAATTCATGGATTGGACTTCTTGGAAAACTTGTTGACTCTAATTTTTTTCACTCTCCAATGTGTTGACATTCTCATTACTAGCATTTTTACTGCTTTCTGTATTTTTTCCTGTATTTTAGTTTTTTTTTTTTTCTTCCAACAGAGAGTAAAGCTGCTCCCTGATAATCTATGTAGGTAGAACCAGCCACAAAGAGCTACTTCTAAAACTCCTCAAAAGATGACAAGAGCCTCTCTCTCCCAGAATCCTCAGTAAATCTCTTATTCAGGTTCACTGACCCTAGTGGCCAAGTATTCACCATTAGTCTCTTACTTTTGCTAGGGGAGTTTTGTTTGGGAGTTTTCAGGAAAGCTTGAACCCTAAGAGGAGTTAGCTTCTTTCCAAGTCAGCTCTCAAGCTAGGCAATAGTAACATTGTGGCTGGATATGTTTTTGATGTATTGGGTTTCCTGACCATTGCATAATATTTAGCATCATCCTTGTTCCCCACTCAGTGGTTGCTAGAGCCACCTCTATCCAAATTGTGACACCTGATATTGCTAGATGTCCTGGTATGGGACAAAATAGCTCTTGGGTAAAGAGCAACTGTCCTAAACTGGCCATGTGAGGAGGTGGGAATACTCAGTGAAATATAGAAATGCAAGAAAAAAAGAGGCAACAATTGTAATTGTCCATTGTAATCTTCATTTATAGTATTATGTAGCAGGGGGATGTACAAACAAATAATTTAGAAGTGTAGTTTGGATATTGTATAATCATTAGGTAATAGGATAACTAAGCTGTAGACAATTAGTGGATGTATACAGCAACACAATGCAGACTTAAAACCCTTCAACGTGGGGCACAGAATACAGTATTATGAGTATTATCATTAGAATCACATCACTTCATATTTTATTTATCTTGCTTTCATTCATTCATTTATTTGTTCATACAGGGTCCTACTCTACAGCCAATGCTGGGCTTGAACGTATTAACCTCTTTTCTCTGCCTCCCAAGTGTTTGTGTTACATGAATTGCCATGCCACAAGATTCTGAAGACACGCTGAGAGTGAGGAATGTAATTTTGGTTGTAGCACTTGAGCTTCAGAGACAGGTTAACCTATATGAATTCCAGGATAGCCTGGTCTACATAGTGAGTTGTACTGAAAGCAGGAGTCCATAGTGAGACTCTCTGTCTCAAAAGAGAATTTAAAAAAGTTTCCTCTGTCTGTCTGTCTGTCTATCTGTCCATATATATTTAATATATATGGGATTTTTGTCTGCATGTCTTCACACCAGAAGAGAGCAGATCCCATGAGACCACAGTTATAGACAGTTGTGAGCTTCCATGTGAGTGCTGGCAATTGAACTTAGGACTTTTGAAACAGCAGCCAGTGCTCTTAACTGCTGAGCCGGTCTCTCCAGCCCCAGGGAGAAAAAAAAAAAAAATTAAGTTGTATATTACATAACATCTGAAACCGGGCCCTGTTTTTTTTTTTTTTTTTTGTATAATGAGGTTAAATGACACTTGATAAACCTGTGGAAAAATAAAAGACTATTTTGTGGACCTCTATTATTTTGTGGTGTGTCACACTGTGCTGAAGAAAGTTACGGCTATTTCCCTAAGTACCAATACAGGGACTGACAACAACATTGTTAAGATGAACTGTGGTCCATTTCAACTGAGCTCCTGAGAAGGAAGTTGGCCTTCATCTAATGTCAGGCTTACTGGGGAAAAATAAAGAGTTAAAGTATAGTTTCTGAAGCTTTTTTTCATTTAATGGAGATATCATTAAGGTCCATCTGTTGCTTCCCTTATGAGTGTGTATCTTCTAAATAAAACAACTAGGTGCAGAACCCTAAGTTTACAAAAGTACTTTTCAAATAATTATCTTGTTGAGTGCAGAAATCTTTGTGACTGGGTTGTGGTTGTCATCTTCCCACCACTATGACTAAATACCTGACTTGAGCTCCTTAAAGGAGAAAGCATTTTTTTTTTTTTTTTTGGCTTGAGGTTTCAGAAGTTTCTGTCTGTGGTTGGCTGGCTCCCTTGCTTCTGAGTCTGTAATGAGGTGGAAGATTGAAGTGGAGGAACACTTCTTAACCCATTTTATGAAAAGGGAGTAGGGTTGGGCAGTGGAGAGAATGTATTTTACAAGTGCATGCCTTTAAGTTCCACTTCTTAATTATATGTTATTCCAAATGATGCATCAAATAACAAATCCATTAGTGGGTTAATCAGTGCTCTAATGATCTATTTGCTCCCCTTAAACCCCATGTCTGAATCTTGCTACAGTGGGGCCCAAGCATTCAACACATGAAGACTTTTCATATCAAAATGGTAATAATGATAATATTATTTCCCCTTCCGAATTGGGAAAAATAGAATCTCAAAGCTTTAAACAATTTAATCATAGCCACATGGGTAATTGGAAGAACTGGTGTTTGAATCCTCTCATTCTGAGTTTCCTTCCACTCCCCAATTTAACCTGCTTCTTTAGCAGACAGTTCATGGAACATGAGGAGGGAGGTATTTGCTGCTTTCCCACTTGCTCTGGGTCTCTGGAAGTTCCAGTGCACATTTTAGTGCGCACTGCACTACCAGGCAGTCATCATCCCCACCTTGTCCTTTTCATGTGATGGTAGCATGCCTTCTCCCCAGACAGTCCTCACTTAGACAGCTTATTTCTAGAGTTGTCTGTGCCCCTTACACAAATAACATTCTTCTAATCCTCTTGGGCAGGATTCTCAAGTTCAAGGAAAAGGTTTTGGTACTTGAGGGTGGTCATTGAACCAAAAGGGCTGAAATTATCCAGCAGTGAAGGATTTCCGAGCATGCCTTAAACTTTCTTTAAAAAACCCTGCATTTTAATAAGATCTACGAATGAATCATATACACACCAAAGTGTGAGAAACAATGTATTAGATCCAAGCATCCTCTGTATCTCCTAGAAGTCCTCCCTAGCAGCTGACCTGGGCAATTCTGATAATTTCTATGGGTTGTGCCTACCCACATCAGCAGTGTTATGGCTGTTGCTCAGGTAGCTAAGGCTGATGTCCACAGACAAGGTCCACTTTAAACTGTTTACAATGTGAAGTCATAAAAAGGTGCTTATCTGTTAGATTACTCTACCAGAAACATGGCTGCACCAACAGGTACAAGCTGGCTAACAGTATCACATAGGGACATGTCTCTAGTGCCAAATGCATTACACTTATTAGTCCATGTGGAATAAACCATTGTGTCTCAATATTTGACCCTCGTAGGATTTTCACAGTCTCCACACTCCATTTTGTGGCATCTCAGGAATGCAGGCACTATGTTAATAGAATAGGTCCGGTCCACAATTCAATTAGACTTCCAGATTTGCTGTGCATGAATTTTGAATGAAGGAAATATGATTTCTTTGAGCCACAATTTTTGTAAATGGAAGGATTAGATATAAGGACTTTAAGTATAACCACATTAAATCAGAGAAACATGTCATCACCAGGTGGGGTTGGATCAGTCATCTTTATGACAGCTGTAAAAGATGGCTGAGATCATCATGCAGGCACAGTGGATATCAGTTTATAAATTTTCCTAATTTAGTCATGATAATGATAAATGCCAAGCAGCAAGAACCAGGGAAGGACTTTGAGAGATTGTATGCATTACTCTTCAAGGAGAAACTAAGTGATAGTCACATGTTAGGCCACTGTGATTGCAAATGGCTGCTGTGAGCTTGACTCATGAGCTCAAAGTTCAGAAGCCTCTGGGACACATTTACAGAAACAGAAAACAACATTACATCTGTTTCCACTTCTGGAGGGAGGTGCCTTCCCAAGGTAAAGCCAGCTTTATCAGTTTGGCTTCTTTGTACTGAAGGCTAAGTAAATACAGCTTTATGATTGAACAAAACCTTCCAATTGAAAGCACCATACATGTTCTTTGTTCAAAAAGAGTTAATTCTAAGATAGTTTTAAAATCAGAAAATAATAACTAGATATGCAAATATTAGCTAGCAAATATCAATATTTTGCCATTTTTAAAAGATTTGTTTTCTTTGTAGGAATTTGTTACAGCCACAGTTAAAGTCACATCTGTGCCTACATCTCCCTGAAAGCCATGATTTTCTAGGGTGTGTGTGTACGTGTGTACACTGCTAGGTTCTCTTAGGCAGTTTTCAATGAACCTCTATAATTCTCTGTGATTATGTTTTCTGTGAAGCTCTGAAATTTCCATGCTTTTGTTTGTTTTACACAATTTGCAAATTGCTTTGTGTTTATCCGAGAAGTTTGATGTTCAGATTGTCTGCCATTTTATTGCATTTCTATCTTGCATATTTTCTTATGTTTTTTTTCTTCTTTTGACTTCAAGGCTTAATAAGCATATATAAATGAAGTTAGTTGAAACATGAGTAGAGCTCATTAAGTGTGTAGTGTATAAAGTAGTGATCTTTTGAGAAAAAGAACACTCAATTCTTTTTGCTTGTCATAGATCCTAACAGAATATTTATGTGAATTATTGAAAGAGATTTTGAAGTCTCAGGATATATTCATCTAAACATTATGCAAAGCAACATATACAGTTGCATAGAACTAGGGACGCTTATATAAGTCTCAATTATTTGCTTTGAATTCAGGGTCATTTGACCCACATCTTTTTGATTTTCATAATAAAAAATTCAAATAATTTGTTTCTTAGACATATCTGATGTCAAATAAAAAATTCAAATAATTTGTTTCTTAGACATATCTGATGTCAAAGGATTCTCCTTTGATATTTATGTTAAAACGTGCTAAATCTCTGAGGGTGATGAGAAGGCTCAGAGATAAAGGGCATTTTCTGCTGTGGCAGATGACCTGGGTTTTGTTCCCTGCACCCACATGATGCACACATGTCTGTAACTCCAGTCCCAGTGGACCAGATCCCTTCTTCAGGCCTCTGGGTCAATGCGTGTAAGTGCTATACAGATACAAATGCATAGATAATACTGATATACATAGGGAAAATATATTAAGTCCCCAAATCAAAATTTATCTGATGTATGCAGCAAAATGGAATAGAAACATTTTGTTTAAATCAATCTGTGTCACACAGAAGCCTGATGTGTCACAACAAATTCCTCTCCAGGGGCTTTCCTTTGTCTTTGTTCCAATGAAGCTCATTGTTCTGGATATGCACCCCAAGAGGTGATATGAAGTAAAACTTGGATCATTATGGCTGACCTGAGTGTGCTAGAAGACATATGACACCTACAAGTTCAAATTAATGGTAGAACTAGATTGAGCTATCTACTGAAGAACTGGCACCAAGGCTTAGGAAGAACAACCAATCATAATTACCAAATAGTCATTTGGTGCAACCATATATAGGTATTATCTATCATAACAAAAGTACATTTCTCCCCTCTGGGAATTTGGCCCAAAGGGCAAGGACAAATTCCTGGGCTGAAAGATTAATGGAAAAAATTTGATTGAGGGACAAATAGTTCAATCAATCCAATTTTCAGTAGCTTTCTGAAGAGATGTGGCAAAGCTCAGTTGAAATCCATTGATATAGAAGGCAATATATTCTAAGAGTAGTGGTTGTGGCTCCCTAACGCCTCATCTGTATGATAGGCTCACATTTTAAATTTTCCTTTCTTTCAGCTGATGATGGGTTGTTCTTTCTTTCTGGATCAGTATGATGTGATGTGTAGGCTTGTTAATTTGTTTATTTAAATGGTATCAAGAGTTCATATTTCATTCTGGCTTACCAGTGATCTATTTTCTCTTCTCTCTGTGTGTCTGTTTCTCTCCCTCACCCCTCTCATATACTGGAGTATGAACCTAGGGCCTTATGCATCCTAAGAAGGAACTCTTCCATTGATTAGGGTCCCTAGGTTGACTGGAACATAGAATAGATAAAAGTTATATTTAGAAAACCAAGAACAGCTAGGGTAATTGATTTCAGAGAAAGATGTGGAATAGAGCTTCAAAAACAAGTTATTGTAGTAGATAACAGATCGTAGCCACTAAAATGGCTCAACCATACTCTCAATTGCCACTTCCCTTTGTGTCTCATAATTCTTCTCAAAGTCAGTCATCTTTATCTCCATCAAGCTAGATTCCTGGGAATTTACTAGCATATCCAATGATCAACTTCTCTCCTTTGTGTTGTCTGCTCCAGGCTACTGTCAATGCTGTGAAAGTGTCAGCATACACAGATGTCCTGTGCTCCTGTTTGGTGTTCCCACTATGCACAGGAATCTGAAAATTTGGCAGATACCGATCAAAGAGCAGATGTGGCCAGCCCCAAATATATTGAATGTCTCCACTGGGAGACATCACATATGTTAGTGCATTCTTGTGTTGTTAGAGAAAGCAGCATCCTTAAGTATCTCCTTACAAAAGGAGAGGGCATAGACTGTTGTATAATGATTTATCTAGATTATGCCTATATTTTCTACTAAGATCTGATTGTATGCCTTTTTTACATCGCCGTAGAAGATATTAGCCATGAAGTCCTGAAAGTTCTAGAAAGTCTCTGCATATAGTGTCTTGAGAACCTTGACATAGGCCACTGTAACTAATGAATCCATCTGATAGTATATGAGGGATGGAGAGAGAGTCATAATCTTTGTTCTTCCCACCTTAATGGAATGGTCTATAGCAATGGCTCTCAGTGCTGACAACATAGAAGAATATTATACAATGCCTATAAAAATTAAACCCCAACCAAGAATAATTAGAATTTTAGAATTAGCGTCTCTAGGGCCAAGAGAGTGATGTGTTTTAAAGTTCTGCAGTGATTCTATTGTGCAGAGTGGTGACCAATGGTCCAAATTAGTTTTCCTTCACAGGGATTGAGCTGGCAGCTTCCTTTGAAAGGAATCTATAGTCTAGTACAGTGCACATTTCATAAGTACAAAGATGAATTTGCATATTGAAACAAATCGTTGGGTTGCTTAATTGAGCTTGTAAGCAATGCTCTTGGAAGAATGTGATTTTAGGATCTTTATTAGAGCCATATCCACAGATTACTGAAATGTATGTAACCAACCAACTGCGTCAATATTTTGCCATTAACTTACTTTTTGGGACATATGAATGTATTATGAAATAAGCAGTCACATATGTTTCTTTGTTTTTTTCAACAATCTATGTACAACAGAGCCCTGATGAGAGAGGTTCTGCTTAAGAAATAAAGGAGTTGGTTGGTAGGACAGTTGTAACAGTTGTGATGGGCCAGCTTGTAGTATTAGGTGTGCTTTTCTTTTCCCAATTTCACAGCCAGGTGATCTTTTGGGCATGAGGTATGGGTGTTTTCTATATGTCTCCCTATATTGTGCTTCTTCACAATCTACAGTGAAAAGATCTCAGACAATAACTATGCAAGTACTCCCAGCTTCCTGCAGAATTTTCTGTCTGGCAGATCTATTTCAGGGCCATGTTTAAGTTGTTCTGACATGATGTAATTACTAGAAGAAAGAAATCAACAGGTGAGAGACCATCATCCTCCCTATTGTGTGTCTTTCTATACAGCCCAAACTGCTTCATTGAGTGCCATTAGATAATTATAGTTGCTTTCTCAATGGAGGAACCTTTATCCTGCACATGTCTGGAAGGTATCCTAATGTTTGTTAGTATGTAGGCCTTTTGTATGATAACTTTAGGGTTTGTAATAATCATCACCAACCCCTAGTTCCATTGTTCCATGGCTTCCATCACCCTAACACACTTGGAGGTAAGTGGGATATAATTGTACAGTCTTAAGGCTTTAACCTTCAGCATTCCATTTATTTTCTTTGCCCCCACTCCATGTATTAGAGGCAGACTCAAGCTTTTCTCTTTCTCCCATCAATATTTGCTTTGGGAAAGAACCAAAACCTTTTCATTTCATTTCAGACTTAAAATCTTTGATGAGTTTCTGCATTTTAGAAAATGTCAATGAGCTTTTTGGAGGTGATGATGGTGTTGAAGGCTTGATGCTGATTTCCTGGTGTCTCCTGTCAGTTTGTCCCATTGTGGTCAGCCTGTATGGGCCTGAGATGTTTGGAACTGATCTATAGATAGATGGTCCTTCGACATAAAATTCCAGAGGAGCAAACCTCAACTCTGACACTCCTATTCTGCCTTCCACATCATTTCATAATTCCATGTTTTTCTCCCACATGTCAACATCTGGCAGCTGTGTTGCAGAGTCAGCAACAATGGCTCTGTTTTCACTTCACTGCCTGGCTATATCTTCAGTTTGAACAAGAGTTCTCAGGCCTGACTCTGCTTTTGGAAGTGTTCCCAGACATAAGAAAGAATCTTAAACTTACATAAATTTATACACTAAGAAGCTAAAGAAAAAAAAAAAAAAAAAGGATTGTTCAAATTAAACACCATGAGACCAGAAGACATTCTTATGTACAGATTACTTTTATTTTTAGAAAGAGAATATAATAGATAGCTAACAGCAAAACCTTGCCAAACATTCTGAAAAAGTAATATGCAGAATGACTTCACTGTGATAAAATACATGTTGCATAATATATATGGGCTATCAATCGCTTGCTTGCCATGGTCAGATTTTTGGTGCTTTACATGCATAACTGACAAAAATCCAAAGATGTACTTCTCCTTCTTTGCCCCCTCCATATTCACATTCTTCATGGTACTGCTCACAAAAAACAAGTTATATGATCAAGCAACATGCCTATCACTAAATCAACAGATGAACATAATTGGCATACATGTACAATGGAGGTGAGTTGGAAAAGAATTAACAACAACAACAAAATTATCACAAATCTACAATGAAATCTATTGTTTTGTGTGCTAATTAGAAAATAAACCAGCAAAAGGGATGGAAGTGTAGATAATTCATGTTAAACACAATAGACAGGTCCATAAAGGCAAATATCACATGGTTCCTCTCTTATCTGGAAGCTACATTTGAAATATATGTGCTTAAGAAAGCAAAGTAGAAGGACACTATTTAGAAGGAGGTGGGAGGACCAGAGGTAAGGAAAAGACGAATAAGAAAGGGTTTCTTTCTTTTAAAAGATGGTCATGTTGTCAATCCATCTAAATATATTAATACCCATAATGGTGAACTGTTCTTAGCCTTGGTGAGTAGACAGAAGTCAGTGTAGATACTAATAACTGGTCAAAGAGTAAATGAAGTTCCTAAACACATGTACACATGAGCAATACTAAATAGACTCAGTAGTGTGTGCATTTGTGCATGGATATAAATATATATAATAATTATTATTATAGAAGAGGTCATGAATTTGAAAGGGAGTTGGGAAAATGGAAGGAAGTGGAGAGAGATCAGGGAGGGGTGGAAATCATATAAATACAGTATTAACATATGAATTTATCAAAAATAAAATATCTAAATAATATAAGAATAAATGACTATGAATGCTCAGTCCTAAATAGGACATTTTTATTGTTGTTTATTTTGCATAGACCTGGCTGACCTAGGAAATGTAGACCAGGCAGGCTATCCTTGAACTAACAAAGATCTGCCTGTTTCTGCCTTCTGAGCACTGGGATTAAAGGCATGTGCCACCATACATGGCTATATAAGACATCTTCATTAAGCATTAGTACCACAACCAAGGCTCAGGGAATATCTTGGAAGAAGAAGCCACAAGAACTCAAAAACTGGAGGGCAGGGAGGAGTATGTGAAATGATGTCATCTGGACATGGTTAGTGCATTTGTTATCACAGCAGCTGTGATTACTGAATAAAGCCTGCACAAGATCAAGCCAACAAATATTCCAGAATAGTTAGGGGGATACTCATGAGGTTTTGTCTTATTTACTTTTTTTTAAAAATATATAACCAAGTCCATTTAAATGAAAACAAACATTTATAGACAATATTTGGGAATTTGGGTGTTGTTCTTTCCAAACTACTTCCTGCTGGTAAGGGGCGCTGTCATGGGGGATTCGAAGAAGAAGATTCAGAAATCCTGGCTGTAGTCTGTCAGGCTGCTTTGTCCAGCTGTTTTGAATGTAGGATCACCTGGTACTTTGTTTCAGGTGGTCTGGCTTGATCAAACCACATTAGTGTGGAAGGAATCCACATCTTTTCATTTTCTGTGGAAACAAAAATAGAAATCCTTTTCCCCAGTAACTTGTCCTTGAACTTAAATTTTGGAGTCAAAGCATTTTTTTAATTTAATTTATTATTTTACATGTCGATGCCAGTTCCCTCTCCCTCCCTTCCTCCCTCCCTCCCTCCCTCCCTCACTCCCTCCCTTCCTCCTTTTACCCTCTCTGCCCTCTCACATGCATTCTAACCACCCTCCCATCCCCCCAACCCCAATTCCAAATGTAGGGGAATGTCATCCAGTAGGGGTCATGTAGGTCTGACAGGTCATGTGAAGTAGGAACTAGGGCTTCTCTCCTGTCTCTAGATTAAGGCAGTTATCCCTCCATGGGGGATGTGTTCGAAAAGTCCTTTTGTGCTCCTGGGATACATCCTGGCTCCACTGTCTGAGGTCCCTTAGACTGCTCAGTCCTTCTGGCTGAGACCCATATTCAGGGGGCCTGAGTCAGTCCCATGCTGGCTTCCCAGCTATCAGTCTGGTGAGCTGTTAGCTCCTCCTTGTTCAGGTAAGCTGTCTGTATGTGTTTCTGCCGCCTGGTCTTGTCCTCTCCATCTGCATCTGGGTTCTACTTCCACTCAGTGTTTATGTATGGGTGTTTGCTCCTGTTTCCAACAGGCATTAGATGAGGGCTCCATGGATAAGTTAGTTGTTGATCTCACTCTCTGGGAAGGGCATTTATGGTAGCCTTTCCACGGAAGCTCAAATTGTTAGTTGGCAGCAGTCTTGTAGTTCTCAAGACCTTTCTTTGTGTTCAATTTTATCTTCAAACCAATATTGGCTCCCTATTTTATGTTCTCTCTCTCTCTCTCTCTCTCTCTCTTTCCTGTCTTCTATTCCTAACCAGGCTCAATCTTCCTGGTCCCACATGTTTTCCTTACCTCCCCCTCGTTTTCTCCTACTTCTCTCTCCATTTGCTGCCCCCCCCCACTTCCCCTTAGCTCTGGGGGACATATCCATTACCAGTTCTGTGAGGGACTTTATATGAATCTCTTAGAATACACCTTGTATCCTAGTTCCTCTGGTGGTGTGAATTATAGGCTGGTGATCCTTTGATCTAGGTCTAAAATCCATATATGAGTGAGTACATACTATGTTCCTCTTTTTGTGACTGGGTTACCTCATTCAGGATGGTTTCTTCAAGTGCCATCCACTTGCCTGTGAATTTCAAGATACCATTATTTTTTTCTGCAGAGTAGTGTTCCATTGTGTAGATGTGCCACATCTTCATTAACCATTCTTCAATTGAGGGGCATCTAGGTTGCTTCCAGGTTCTTGCTATTAAAAATAGTGCTGCTATGAACATAGTTGAACAGATGTCTTTGTTGCATGGATATGAATCCTTTGGGTATATGCCCAAGGAACTGCCATATTGATCTCCAAAATGGCTGTATGAGTTTGCACTTCCACCAGCAGTGGAGGAGTGTTCCACTTTCTCCTCATCCTCTCCAACATGAGTCATCATTGGTGTTTCTAATTTTAGCCATTCTGGCAGGAGTAAGATGGTATCTCAAAATTGTTTTGATTTGCATTTCCCTGATAGCTAGGGATGTGGAGCATTTTCTTAATTGTCTTTCAGCCTTTTTGTCTTATTTACTTTTCTATTGCTAAAATTAGAAACCATGACCAAGGCAACTTAGTTAAGAAAGAGTTTATTTGGGGCTTACAATTTCAGAAAGTTAGAATTCATGACCTTCATGATAGGATGTATAGGCCCAGACAAGCAGCGCACTGCTAGAGTACTAGCTGAGAGTTTATATCTTGAGACTGTAGGGCTCTGCATGGTCCCTGGAGGCATCTTGAGCAAGCCTGAAGCTGTTGGCCAGAACTCCTTGCCCCAAGGCTGTTGTTGGTATTCTTCCCATTTTGATAACACACCTCATGACAACACCTCGTAGGGAGGAGCTAAGCCTAAAATTCCTGTAATTTTCCACTGTGCTGTAAGTCTGTATTTAAGCCCGTGCTTTCCCCTCAATAAACGACATTCGGCATTTGGTGTTCTGACATTGCCGTTGAACGAATGATCTGCTGTCTTGTCTTTATTTCAATCTCTAGGCCTTCGCCCGATTCATGGAACAGATGGTAGTGCAGGCGCTACAGAGACAAAACCACAAGGCAGAGAGGGAGCTAAGTGGGACCAGTGTAGGCTTTTGGAATATCAAAGCCTGTCTTTATTGTCATACCTCTTCCAACAATGCCACATCTCTGAATCCTCCCTCAAATAGTTGCACCAACTGGGGACTAAATATTCAAATGTCTGAGCCTATGGGCCCATTCTCACTCAAACCACCACAGGTTCTACCTGTAACTAAGGAGGTATTCATAGTTGCTGGGTGTTGGGAGGATTTAAATTTGATCAATTGTGCTTGCTCTACTGGCTGTACCCTCACCCATGCACATAAGGACAGCACTGAATGGACTTATTGTGTTGTTAAAAAATGATAAAAAGAAGGAAAAGTACCAATCAAAAATAAATATAATATTTTTAGCTTATTACTGGAGTATTTCATGTGTGTATGAAACGCATGTTGGTCATACGTTTTTGCCTTCCTACAACTCCTCTAAAATCTCTCCTCTACATCCCCCTCCTAACTTCATGCACTTAAAAAAATAATAAACCCCTGAACCTAATTAGTGGTAGAGAATTCTTATTATCTCCTTCTTAAGAATGACAAAACCAAGGCTAAGTTTTGTCATATTGACCAGTCACACTGATGACTCAGGATCCTTCTGCAGTAAAGCTTTAATGCATCTTGAGAGGGAGAGCATAAGCTTACAGAGCGGAGATTCCAAACATCCAAAATCCAACCCTTATATAGGTTTACAACCTTCGCCTCCTGATTGGACGTGTCACCTCCTGATTGGCTGCAGCCCATCGGCCCATATGACACCATGGGAGAGGCAGAGGCCAAGGGAGGGAAAATCACCCTGCACCTGCGCACTGACTTGTTTATTCTCAACGCCAGCCGGATGCAGGCGCCATCTTGTAATGGAGAATGCAGGGACGGCTCCCTACAAGAAGATTCCGTAATCATAGTATACTTTGACTCAGTGAACTTCTATTAATAAACATTAGTTGACGAAGAATAATGGGTCAAATATACTGTCCTTGTATTGATGAAGTATATATTCTAGGTTTATCTCCAATAAATTTCTCTTTAATTTTGCATTGCTGGTGATGGAAACCAAGTTTGTTTTTTTTTTAAATATTTATTTATTTATTCTGTATACAATGTTCTGCCTACATATATGCCTCTGCGCCAGAAGAGAGCACTAGATCTGATTGTAGATGGCTATGAGCCACCATGAAGTTGCTGGGAATTGAACTCAGGACCTCTGAGCAGCGGTGCTCTCAACCACTGAACCATCTTTCCAGCTCCAGAAACCAAGTCTTTTTACATGCTAGGAAAAGAATTTTTTTCTTCTTTTCTTTCTTTCTTCTTTTTTTTTGGGGGGGGTGGTTATTTTTTGTGACAGAGTCTCATACAGTCACAATTTGTCTTAAACTTCTTGACCTTCCTTCCTCTACCTCCCAAATGCTAGGTTTATAGGAATATAAGAACATCACACCAGACTGTTTAGAGGGGAGTTAAGTAGATTTGCTATTAAAGCAAGACATAATTTTAGGTTCATTTTAAAATTCTGTTTGTAAAACTATAGATTTCTATATAAGTTATCTAGAATTTTCCTAACAAGCACCACTGACTTGATGGTTTAACAAAAGCAACTTGGCTTTTCATAGGTCTGGAAACCATGTGTCTGGTTTGCCCTGAGATTTCCATGGCTGTAAAGTGAGGCTCAGAAGATCCACCTCTTCACAGTCCTTAGAACTTGGTCCAAGTCACGTGTCACCTGATATCTTGGACTAGGATCAGGAGGGTGGCTCCTATCCTTGGAGACCTAGATCTCAGAAAGCATGACTGTAGTCACCAATACCTGAAACAGTGTGTCTGGTTAATCAATGTTCACTTACTTACAAATTTTTTTTTAGGAAACACACAATGGAAGGAGGAATACAGCCAGTTTTGCTGCTAAGCAACTTACCTTAATGTCTTATATGGATTTAGGTTTCCTGGAGTGTCAGAATTGGGCTAAATGATATTCTCTGAGTGACTTCAAAATGGCCAATATGCATCTTCCAAGAGCTCCAGTGTGTTAGAGAAGCTGATTGCAAACTATATCAGGTTCATCTGTTGCAACTTACCAAGTAATCCCAACCTCTCTTGATAGGATTGTAGCCAACATTCAGAGGCCAATGTTAGGTAGTTAGCCATTCTGCCACACAGTACTATTATTCTCATTTTATGCATGAGGAACCCTGGACACTGTGGGCTAAGTATTTTGTTCAAGGTCTCATGGTTAATAAATACAAAACTTGGATACAAACCCAGGCAATGAGGTTTCCAGACCCTGAACATCCGTGTGCTAGGATTTGAATGAGATAGTGGAGGGAAGGGTTATGTGCAAGCAAGGGCCTGGGCTCACTTGCTTGCTTCCTGAGCACAGAGAAGCAGATCTAGGTAGGGTGGGAAAGAGTTTGGGTTCCTGCTATCCTCATAGTTAAGCTTTGGGGTAGAAGCCTTGTCAGTCCTGTGACTGAAAAGATAGGCAAGGAACTTTGTTAAGAACTGTGACCTTGTCTGGGAGGCAAAGGCCAGGCTAAGGAATGTACACAGGGTCAGTATGATTGGAAATGCTGAATATGAGCACAGCCAGACCCCAGTGCATGTGACAACCAAAAATTGGAGCTGGGGCATTCTCAGAAGTGTCAGCCAAGACCAAGTACATGATGTTCTGGAAGTCAACTGTATCCAGCAGCCTTGAGGACAGGAAAAGGAGGCCAGGGTGGATGGTTTGGATTTAGACAATTGAGAAATTGCAATAACACACATTGATGATTTGATTTTGTCTTTCCTCCTTGGTGGTAGGATTCAAACCCGGAATCTTCATAATGTAGGCCAGCATTCTACCACTGAGATACATCCTTAGGCCTTGATTGTTTTTTTTTTTTTTAAACAGGGTCTTGCTATGTAGCCGAGGCTGGTCTTGAACTTGCTGTCCCCCTGAGTCCCTAATCCACATCCCAAATGCCGAGATTGCAGATATGTGTCACCACACTTGACTAAGGCCTTATAAGTTTTACGATAGTATCTGTATTGCTTGGGGCCTTTGATATATTATTGACATATTTAGAGGTCATGGTAACCTTAAACTATCAGAGACTAAGGAAATATAAAGATGTATTTTCCATTGGAGCTTATTAATTTCAAACATTAGCTTTAATTTTGTGATGTCTTATGTTAACAGCAATGAGGTCACAAACACAAAGAAAGGATAAAAAGAGAGCTGTGCAAAGCGGGTGCCATATGAACTTTAGATGACACCCATCTGTGTCACTCTTGAGTGTGGCACTTTGCCCGCATGAGGTATTAGATCTGTGTGAGAAGACATTTCTCACGATGCCAATGGCATCTCTTTACAACAGGCTCTTACTTTATCCTAGGACTTTCTGGAGAAAAGAAAACAATATTTTAATGGGACACATAGTACCAAAGGGATTGTTTTTTTGTGACTCTCAAACAAAACCACTGTAGATTACTATTTGCCTGCCAAAAAGATAGCTGGCTTCACAAACTACAATTCTGCCTTCCTCTTAAGAGTGGCTATCTTAATATATAACAGTACTGGAAGAGGACCAGTGAGGCGTAATAAGAGGACAATCTACAAACTTACATTTGAGTGTGGGTTTTACATTCTCTTTCTTGTGAGACAGCATCACACATATACCAGGCTGACCTCAAATTTACTGTGTAGGTGAGGATGACCTTTAATTCTGCCTTCCAAGTGCTTACATCATCAGCCTCATTTTTGCAGTGCTGGGATTTGTACCCAGAGCTTCAGGCTAGGGAAGCATTCTGCTAAGTGAGTTCCACATCTTTTCCCTTTCTGTTTTCCTTCTACCTACTGTCTCCCTTTCTTCCTATCTTCCTCCCTCCCTTTCTTTCTTTCTTTCTTTCTTTCTTTCTTTCTTCCTTCCTTCCTTCCTTCCTTCCTTCCTTCCTCCCTCCCTCCCTTCCTCCCCTCCATAATTCCTTACTCTTTTCTCTCCCTCCCTCCCTTCCCTCTCTTCCTCCCTCTTTTCCCCTCTCTCCCTTCCTCTCTTCCTCCTTCCCTCCCTCCCTTCTCCCTCTCTCCTTCTCCTTCCTCTTCTCCCCCCTCCCTTCATCCCTTGCTTCTTTCCTGTATTTTTTGTTGTATTTGTTGTTCTGAGGATCAAATCTGGAGCCTCTATGTGCTAGGCAAGCAGTCTACCACTGATTTACGCTCCTGGCCTGCATTTTTACTAGCAGGATGCTTCATGCTACTAGCATTGTATTAATAATTAAGTTGTAGCCGGAAGTCATCTGAAAACTAAGAGAAATCTATCTGACATCTTAATGGCATAAAAATTAAAATTCTTCCTGCAATCAATCATATTGCTAATTAACCAAAATGTGAGGTATGTAATCTTTGTTAAATGAATACATCAACAACAAAGGAAAAGCATACAGAGAAAGCATTTCATTAATATACAAACAATCCATGTAATAATTAGAATAGATGGGTTGATTTATAGGAAAATGGCCAATGTACAGAATTGGAGTCTCAGAAAGGAAGTAATAGAGACAGTTAATATCATGGCCAGAAATGTGTCCCCCAAGTGCATATGTTGATATCCTGACCCTTCATTCCTCGGAATATCACTGTATTCAGAGACTGGGCTTTTGGAAGAAGCAATTATGTAAACTGATAGGGTGAGTTTAATCCAGTGTCCTATCATAGGAAAAGTGCTTGGGACATAGACCCATGAAGGAGGGACAAAGGAAGACAGTTGTCAGTCAAGGAGGAGGACTTAGAGAAAACCATACTTATCAACATTTGAATCTTACACTCCTGGCCTCCAGAACTGTGAGAAATTAAATTCTATTGTTCAAGATGCCAACACTGTGGTATTTTATTATAACAGCCTTAGCAAACTAAGAGTAAAAAATGTAAATACTAAAATACCCATAAAAACAATAATTTGAGCATATATGGTCATGAATTTTTGTTATATACTTGTGGGTGAGAATATTATTGGGTGTGTACTTAGAAGAGCAGTTGGGAATAAAAATAAAAATATATAGCAGGGCACACATCTAATCCCAGCTCTGGGACAGGGTGGGTGGGGAGAGGGAGAGGTAGAGCTCTGAGTTTGAGGCCAGATTGGCCTACATGGTGAGTTTCAGGCTAGCCAGAGCTATATAGTGAGATCCTGTCTCAAAACAAATTGATATCTACATTCCCTTAGATCAAACAATTTTACCCCAAGCAGGAATTACATATGTAATACATTAAAATTTGTAAATGGAAAACCAACCAGTTGTAGTATATTCAAAAGGATAACAGGGTATAAAACAATTTCTAGAATGGAGAAAGTGGGCACTTTAAGAAAAGAAATGAGATAATTAAATATGTTAAAAGAAAGCTCTCTGTGACTTGGAAGAAGTCTATGATGTAGTGTTAGTTTAAGAGTAGTGGTGGACAAGCAGGGCAGTAGTGGTGCATGTCTTTAATCCCAGCACTCGGGAGGCAGAGGCAGGTGCATTTCTGTGAGTTCAAGGCCAGGGGCTATACAGAAAAACTGTCTTGAAACACACACACACACACACACACACACACACACACACACACACACACACACACACAAAAGGGGGGGGAAGAGTAGTAGTGGATAGCCTTGGAGACAGTTCAGTGGGAACAGTGTTTGCTGCACAAACATGGAGTTTGTGCCCTTAAAACCCATATAACAACCTGGCTATCATGTTGCTTATAACCCTAGCACTGAGAAATGGAAACAAGAACCATGGGGGCTTATTGCCCTGCCAGTCTGGTCAACTGGTGAGCTCCAGGTTCAGTAAAAACCTTGTCTCAGAGAAATAAGATGGAAGTTATCTAATATCAACCATGCACTGATATATCTATAAATGCACACACAGGTCATACATATGCATGCATGCACACATCTATACAAAGAGAGTAAAAGTAGTAGTGGTTTAGTACAGACAGAGTGGTTGCATTTATGTATAGCTACTGTATCCTTTTTGCTAGTTTAGACCTTATTTCTTTTTGTGGAAAGTAATGAACATTATTTAAAGACATTGTGATGATTAATTTTGATTGTCAACTTGATGGTATTTAAATTATTCTAGAAACAAACCCCTAGGTGTGTCTGTGAGGGATTTTCTACATTATGTAAATTGAGTCGGGGTGCTATTCCATTGGCTGGGGAGCCAACCTGCAGCATCCATCTCTCTCTGCTTCCTGACTATGGATGCACTGTGACTAGTCACTTCTTTCTTGCTGTTGTGACTTCCATTGTGATGGACTGTACCTGTCTCGAATCATCTATTGTGTCTACCTGGTTATTTTTCCAGGAAACTTTAAAGATTTAAGATTCTATCAAAACACTCAGGATTTGAGGATTTATTGGTACACATCCTAGAAGACTCTTAGTAGCACACACATATGCAAAATGAAGAAGCAAACCAAGGTCAGCAGCAAATTAACAAGTGCTTTGTAATAGTCATGCAATTGAAATGGGAAAAATGATCTAGAAGAAGGTTGTTATTGCTTAAACCTTTGTGTCTTTGTGAACTGGATAACATGTAGAAGTTTCTAAGCTTTAAGGGAAATAGGAATGAGTGTCTTTTCGGGGAGATGGTGAATGGTATTGTCAATTCTGCATGATGTTCAGGGAGAACAAAGACAGCATTAACATGAGTGAAAAAGTAAACATGTGCTGGAGCTTCACTGGCAATCAGATAACTCTGTCCCTGACAAGTGTCCAAGATAACATAGTTTTAAGGTGGAGATTAGTAAATGATTTACTTTGTTTGGGGGCTCTCTGGCTTATAGGAAATTTTCTAGTTTCAGAATTCAGACTTTCCAGTCCTTAAGTCTCCTGGAAAATTCACTATTCATTTATCCATTCTTTCAGCAAATATTAAAAATGTGTGTCAAAGTGCTCAATGAGTCCTCACTTCCGTAATCTAGGCCACTCATGGCCTTGAGAGCACCTGTGCCAGGCTCCTACTTCCTGTCTAGGGGAACCTGCATCTGGCCCTTTTCACCTTGCCCTGTTGACTAAGAGACAATACTGTCTACAATCAGTGCCTGTGCATGTGTCTGGACAGACATGGGTTCCACTTCTGATTACAGCTCTCTGCCTTAACCATATGTGGGCACTATGAAGAGATCAACGCTATTGCAGTGGCTACTCGATTCCTTACCCTTGTTTCTAACACGGTAATTGATGTTTGTACTTGAAGAGCTGAGACACTATAGCTTTCGTTTGGGCAACCTTGTTTTTCAATTAAAAGGCTTTTTTTTTTTTTAATTTTTTTTGTCTAACAACATTCTTTTGATGTTTGTTATTCTCTGGCGGTACTCAGCCCCACATGAAACTTGGCACTGTATGAAGTAACTCCCCAACTTCATTTATATTTGATTCATCAAACAGGTTTTAGGTCTGTAAACTTCTGAGCTTGATGGAAATCTCCCTTCAAAGCACAAAATGGGTTTCATCTGAATCTCAAAGGGTCAGTTAGGCCTTATCTAATCTACACTATTGTTCCCAAGCCTTCCGCTGGCCCATAGATTGGATTGCCTTTACTTAAAAACACTTTGTTTTTTCCTAAGTATCCTTCCTGCTAATCTTTCAATATAGATGTCTAAATGCTACTATATTTGGAACCATCCATCTGATAACATTTAGGATAACTTAGTGCTTGCTTGGGCCAGGGATGGATGTCTTTTGGGTTAATAGGCCCTATTCCCAATACTGTAGTGTAAATCTTGTTTCCTTTTACATCCAAGTAGTTTAAGCTATGTCTATATTGGATGTTTATTATTCTCTGGCGGTACCCACAGGAAACTTGGCACTGTATGTAGTAACTCCCCACCCTCATGTATGTTTGATAGTGTCTATATAAGAATAACATTTCTTTACTTCCTACTGTTTAGAACTCTGTGGATTGACTCCACATTATTAGCTGTCTTAGCTAATAACCAGTTTATAAAATCACAATTTATAGTCTATACAGGTCTTTTATCATGGACTCAGATGGTCCAGAGAAATTACTCATATCTTATAAAAAGGCAAGTGTGCTTCTTGAAGACATAGACTAAACATTCACATTCATAAAATGCCTGGGGATAGACTGATGAGACGTGAAGGCACTCGTCCTGATTCTTAGGATAAAGTTAAACTTGATAGTTAGTTATTCGGTGATGTTAATATTGGAGCATGTTTGGGTTGCCAGAGAAACCTGCCAAGAGATTAGAATTGTTCAGAAATACTGAGGTCATCAAGAACAGGCTAGATAGTGGTGTGCTGAGCTCAGGTTTGCTGAGCAATCTGTAGGCAGTTGATAAAAGCAGAGATAAAATGTCTGCTGAACCAGTTTGAGTGTGGTGATCTCTCTTCACCTGTCTCATCCTCTGTCTGGGTTCAGAACTCCTTTATTTGCTTATTATTTATTTTTGAGGCAGGGTCTCACTATGAGGCTGTGGCTCTCCTGGAACTTGCCACATAGACCAAGCTGTCCTTGAACTCATTGAGATCCACTTGCCTCTGCCTTCTGACTGCTGGGATTAAAGACATCTGCCTGTCAGACTTTTTTTTTTTTTTAATTTCCAAGGTTCCTTCCTAGATACAATTATACTTTGGATTGTATTTTTTTTTTCTGCTTATTTGCTTACTCAATTTTGATGTCCTTGAGAACTAAGGCTACAGTTTTTTTTAATTAGTTTTTTAAATCTTCATATCATTACTTAGCATTTTTCCATATAGAGCCAATAAGCATTCATTTGATTTAATGTAATTTGATTTAGTATCTAATCAATGTTTATCTAAACATTCTGCTTTTTAAAAATATTTTTTTGAGATAAGGTTTCTCTGTGTAGTCTTGCCTGTCATGGAACTAATTCTGCAGACCAAGCTGGCCTCAAATTTACAGAGATCCTCCTGCCTCTGCCTCCTGATTGTTAAGACTTGTTAAGACTAAAGGCATGTGTCACCACTGCCAGACTCAAATTCTGCTTTCTTGAGTGTGTTCAATGGTTCCTGTGCTGCCCAGCACCTCCTCTCAAGCATAGGCTTTCTATCAACTCCTTTTGTTGTTTGCACTTGCCTGGGCACACACACTGCTGTACATTTTCCCAGCTGAACACTTGACAGAGATCCTTTTGGGGATAGAGGTATCTGCTAAACCACATGCAATGAAAGGAAGAGAAAGTGAAAAATACTAGCTTTCTTGATAAACTCAGACCACCTGACTGTTTAAGTCAGTCAAGAAAACAAATGACAAGAAACTTAGCTGCTTCAGACAAATACTTTTTCATTAGATTATTTTAAAAAGAGAATAGGCATATGTGCATTATTTATTTATATTTTTTGAAGAAATTATTTTACTTGGGTTCTTATAGGGGTCTGGGACCCAGGTAGGCTGGCTACTTAGTACAAGAAAATAGAATTGGGTCCTCAAATGCCTTCTAATTTCAAATGAAGTTTCTCCATGGGAAGAATAACAGCTGAGACGTGTGTGTTTTCTGTACCCTGTATGACAGTATTTGGCACTTGGCAATCAATAGGGGTTTGTTTGTACAAAATGCATTGACTATGCAACAAGGGCTTACTTGAAAACATTGCTACCAAGGATGACATCATCCATTACTATCATGCTGGCCTCACAGCTGAAGGCATACAGAAAGCTGAGACAAGATCTTAGAAAACACCAAGCAGTAGGATGTCATGTAAAGTGTACTTACCTATGATGCAGTTCATTCTTGAGAGGACTATGGAGAGAGAAGGGAGGTCCTACCTTAGTGTTCCCTCAGTGTGGGGCTTGAATATTGGCTATACATGAAGGGTTAAGGAGCTTTGGCTCAAGGTTAGAGATTTGGTTCTTCTAAGTGTTTTATTTAACAACTTTTATTCATGTTTTGGAACATTTAAGGCCCTGGGGGCTTGAGCTCAAACTTGCTGCAAAAAATCCAGCAGTTGGCTGGGGCCACAAAGTGGTCAAATCATTCTGTGTATTTTACTCAGGACATAGAGTGGGCGGGGGTGGGAGACCTTACACATTCACTGCCCCAACCAATCTTAAGTATGCCGAATTGTGCAGCTACCAGAAAGAACTGTTCTGTTCCCGACATTGTAGGAATCTTCTTTCATTTTTAAATTTCTATACCTTTCCCAAATCCAACCAGTAATTTATTTGTATGATATTTATTTTTGTAAAGATTTCACATTAGAACCTTTAAAACCTCTTTGGGAAGATCAGCACAGTTCACAGCCCTCATTGGACAAGTTTCTTTTTGTAGTGGGTTGTGGGAGGGTAGTAGAGAGACTCACAGATGCTCAAAGGCATAGAATCACCCCTAAATTAATATCTCTGTCAAGTCCCTCAAGATTCAGGGAACATCTTCCAAGGTGCAGAAAGTTTGTAATAGCCAGAGCCAGGGAGGACTGCTGTGAATTATTGTCTTTTGGACACCATATGGCCATTGTTTTCAGGAATGCCCAATGACTGTTGTTACCTACACAAAATCAAGGCAGTTAACACTTCCTTCTGTAAGGAAGAAGGCTCAGGAAACTCCCATCCTGGCTGAGGAGCTACTGGTAGCTGATAACTACCAGTTTTTCTTCAAGGGTATGGCTTTTAGTAGGTTGCTAATACTCCAATGGATAGCCCCACATCTGTACAGGTATCAACACCATTAACTGGACTCAGTAGGTTGAAACTGAAACAAAACCAACCAACCAACCAAGATACCACATGAAGCTGGGAGGGAGGGGTAGACTGGATCAAAACATATTGTATACATGCACGGAATTCTTAAGATAAATAAAAAATATAACACATATAACCCTAAAGCAACAGTTAAAAAGATTCTGTTGGGCTTTATAGGTCTGCTTTTGAGTAGGACTACTATTACCAGTGGTTTGGGCCCATGGAAGTGGCTCAGAGGGTAAGAGCTGTAGCCAAGAAAGACTGGCCTGAATTTGATTCCTGGAACTCACATAAAGAAGAACCTATTTAAAGCAGAAGCCACTGAAAGAGAAAGGAGAGAAGCAGTGCCACAGAATTATCTTCTGAGCTACATGTTGGCACTGTGGCATGTGTTCACTGCCTGTGTGTCGTTCCCAGTCCCCCTCCCTCTTCATTGTGTCTTCAGTGTGTGTCTGTGTAAGTGACAGAGACACAGAGAGACAGAGAGACAGAGAGAACGAGAATAACTACAGTTTTTAAAAATGTATTTAAATGAGGCCTGGTTTCCTTTCAGATTAGAGACTACTTTCTTCTTCCATCATATTATGGAAAAACAAAAGAGCAGAGGCCCCATGAGATTGCAAGCCAGTTGAACACAGCCCAGCAGTGGACACAGTTCTGCAACCGCAGGTGGCTTCTCTAAAGAAGCTTATAATGTGGGTTTTAGGCTTGAACTTCCTTAATCGAAAGGAAAAAGGAAGAAAAGAAATGTTTTTTTCCTTCTTTTAAAACAGCTGCGTAACTTGCTGGCTAAGCAAAATGTTTTTCTCTATTGTAGCTTGGAAAGGAGCCACTTGGACCTCTCTCCCCTTAGCCCTTCCTCCCACCCTGGATTGTACCATTAAATCTGAGATAATGGGGTGATTTAAGCAGAAATTAAGTTAGCACTTGTCAAAACCCATCAGACCCTCTGCTTGCATGGCCTCGCCTGTTTGTTTCTCCCAACTGTGGCAATCAGAATCTATTCAGGGGCTTGCTGTGCTTGCAAGGTTGCTGCAAGAGGGAGCAATGAACTTTGGACTGCACCTCACAGGGTGAAGTAAACAACGGGCCTATATATATGTCAGTGTCAGTCCAGCTTTGTGGAGAGAGCTGCCCTGCCAGAGCAAAGAGAGAGAGGAAGCAAACTAGTCCGAAGGGGTTGCGTAAGTAGGACTTGATTCTTTTAGAGTTTGGGAAATGTTTTCTGAGACTGATAAAATATCCCCCCCCCCCTTTACAATAGGCTTAGTATAAAGATTAGTGAAAGACATAAAAATATTTTTAAAAATGAAGAAGAATTTGGGTGTGGTAGGTGAATTGTCTGGGGATCGCAGTTAGTTTTTTTTTTTTTTTTCTTTAACTGTGCTGTGATCAGGGGAAGCTGGGGAGTAGAAGGCAGCTGTGCGATTTCTCTCTGCAGGAGATTGTGGTGTTCCCTGGGCACTATTATCTGATTGAATTCCCGTGTTTCCCACTGAAGGATAGAGTCAGTACAAACAAGGGGAAAAGCTCACGGATTTCAAGGGCAGAGATGAAAATATTCCCCTCCTACAATACTGTAGAGATGTCCCAGGAAATCGTGAGCAGCCTCAGAATAACGATCAGGGAGGGAGCAGGTTCCAAGGTTCCATCCCCGGTGCAGAAATGGTCACTTTTAGAGGAGGTCCAGCTGTGCCACAGGTGGTCCATGGGTGGTTTCTGAGTTAAGTAGAGAATTGAAGCCCTTAGGTGGGTGAGGGGTTTTAAAGTACAGATCGAAGTTCAGAGGGAGGGGCTATGTGACAAAGAGTAAACATTCCTTTTAGTGGAAGTATAATCAAATGCATTTCTGTATGGGAACAAGAGTGAAAGACTCAAAAGATTATAACTACTATCCAGTTGTTACTGTATCTAAGTGTATTTACCCTCATTCTTTTTATATAGTTTCTGACAGTTAAAATTAAAATGCAAAGTTTATCCTACAAAACAACTTTAAGCAACATGGAACAGTCTATTGATTATAATGACAGGGAAATCTGCAATTGGAAATGCATCCTCTTTAGTTTCTCCTTTGCCACTAGATCATTCTTTTCACTAAAAATATAGGTGAGGGAAATAGTTTTCTCATTTATGTTAGCCATTTGAAAACTTCTATTTCATGGCAGAGTATTACGCACCATCTTCATAATGAAAATTCTGTAACAACTGAATTTAGTTTAGTTTTTTTGAGATGTGTGTGTTAGACATTGGACCCAGAGCCTCACATGAATTTAGTTTCGGAAATATGTACAAGCTAGACTTCCTATTAAGAAATTGCACAGCTTGTCAGGACATTCATTTTGCTGTCCCAAGCGTATGGAAAACTGGCTGCTATAGTTATTGCAAGGTGATGTGTTTAAAAAATATCAATGTACCTGAGAGATCCTACTTTGCACTGAGCAGAACCAATTTGAATCTATTCTTGTACATTATTGCAAGTGTGGTCATAGACAAGCTGCAAAAAGGGTAATAGTATCATTCTTCTGAGGCACAACTGACATATATAAATGTGATTAGCACTTTTTGGGGGGCTTTATAGTTCTAGCAAAACCCAGTAACTGACCAATGTAAGAATAATTTCGTTATTACTATAAATACTACCCTATAGGCACCTCGTCAATTAATATCAGAATTATAGATGTGTTAGTACAAATAGCTGAGATAGAATTAAAGCGCATGTTTTTTTCTCTGTCTTTTTTTTTTTTTTTTTTTTTTTTTTTTTTTTTTTTTGGACAGGCCTTACAGATCTTAGCTGGCCTGGAACTTGCTATTTGTAGACCTAGTTGACCTTGAACACACAGAGATTCATTTGCCTCCGCCTCCTGAGAGCGGACAATGAAGATGTGTACACTACACCCAGCTCTCCCTCCTTTCATTCTATCTTTTTTTGTCTGTTTTTTCAAGACAGGGTATCATATGTAGCCCAGGCTGTCTTGGAACTGACTACATAAACTGGGCTGATCTGGAACTCATAGAGATCTGCCTAACTCTGCTTCCTGAATGCTGGGATTAAAGGCCTGTTGCCCTTTACCCACGGCTCCCTTCTTTGTTTAGTGAGGCTCTTAAGTCAGATTTTTCTTGGAGAGGGCAGTCTCAGTATATACCTAAGACTGGCCTCTAACATGAGATTCTTCCGCCTCAGCTTCCCAAATTCAGGTGTGCTACTGTAACCAGCTAAATTTGTATTTGGGAGCATTAACTACCGTGAGAAATAAACATTCACACTCTATGCCAGAAAGGCCAGGAATTTACCCCGTAGTCATACTATTCTTGAATTCAGAGGTACCCTTTTGCCTCAGTGTTTTAGGTGTTGCCTTTTATAGGCGTAGGTCACCACGCCTGACTTCTTTTTTTTGTCAATGTGACTGAGTTAGCTGTGTGGGTTTTTGCACACTTTCATCACGTCTCTAAATTTACCTTAAAAATCTCTGAGAGAGGAGGCCCTAGCTTGTGGGCTATTTCTGTGCAGGTACTTAATGTTTTAACTTTCCTGGGTGACAGGGCATTTTTTCCTCTGAAATGTCCTTTCTAGTTGCTAGAGCTTCATGAGGCAGGAGTAACAACAGCAATGAGTCTGAGGTGGAGCAAGTGCAAGGACTTGTAAAGTTTCTCCTTGCTAAGAGTTCTCTATCATGAGTATAGTGATGACATCGAAGCAGGTAGTCTTCAAATCTTATAGTATTATATAACTAGACATGAAACACTAACAAGCCACAAATATTGATTGTACCCAAGATGCTTATAAATGTGGAAAGTTTGAACTTGAAGCCATAATTTATTCTTTGCCTTTTGCCCAGCATTTTACAGGAAGATTTCATGCAAGGAGAGCTAAGGGCCATCATAAGCCACATTCCTGTTGGTACCCAGTCTCCATTGCTATGTTCTTTCTTCCTCATTTCTTTCTGTACTGGCTCATAACAGTTTTGTGCAGAATTCCCTTCTAACATTTACTAGATCCACAGAGGACAGAGAGCAGTCAGAACTTAGTGCATCTCAGATGAAAGTCAGGATGTGTTTGCAGAATGTATATGCCTATACACTGCAATTGGAAGGTGTTTCTGAATGTGTGTCTTCTCCTAGAGAAGTGCCTGGCTTGTTGTGGTATTGTGCTACAGATAGCTAGCTGATTGATTCATCATTTCTCTTCCTTTTATCTGGTACTTTCCCCTTTACAGAAAGATTTAGTGGAAGGAGGCTCATGGCAATGGTACACTGAGCACAACAAAATCGAGACAGGAATCCATAGGCTAAGTTTTAATAAGTAGGACTGTACCTACTGTGTTTAAAGAAATCCATAGCAATGGCGATGAAGCTATCTATAAAGTTCATTTTCTGTTTTATAGGTCAACCTTGGTAATGTGGAGAAGCCTAGGGCTTGCCCTGGCTCTCTGTCTCTTCTCCTATGGAGGGACAGAGAGCCAAGGCCATAGCCCTGCTTGTAAGCAACCTCCAGCCTGGAACATAGGTGATCAAAATCCAATGCTAAATTCTGAGGGCACAGTTACCGTGGTTGCTCTTCTTCAAGCCAGCTGATACCTGTGCCTTCTGCAGGCATCCAGGTAAGTGGTCTTTTAAGGTTTAGGATATCTTTAGGGAAAGGCTATTAAATACAAACAAATGCATATAAAATGCAGTAACATAGAAATAATATAATTGTTGAATAATGTTTTTGGAGAAAAGTATGTTTGTTTAACACAAATTTGATGAAAAGACCAGGAGGAAATATGAATATGTAACACACACACACACACACACACACACACACACACACACACACACGGATAAATACAATACTACCAAAATGTTTACTATGGCATTCCTGGCTTTGAACATGTTTTCCTTTTTGTGTTTCTACATTTTGTAACTTCTCAATATAGTTTAACCCATGTAAAATTCAGTCCTATTAGTAGAGCAAATACTTCAATATAAGAAGCAGAGGAAGGGTTGAAATGATGGCCCAAGCAGTTAAGAGCAAGGGCTGCTCTTCCAAAGAACCCAGGTTCAATTCCCAGCACCCACATGGCAGTTCAAAACTGTTTCAGGGAATCTGACACCCTCATACAGACATATATGCAGGCAAAACTCTGAGGCACATTAAATAAATAAACATTTAAGCACGTTATTTAAAAAAGAAGCAGAGAAAGGTTACCAGCACAGGCACTAAACACTAGGATTGTAACAGAAGGTCTTATTATTTCACAATCATAAATAAAAAATATTGGTTGAGTCATCCACCAAATATTAATTACATAACATTCTGTGTATCTGCAAGGTGAATTTAAATATATTCTAATTTGGAGCTCATGTTCATGCAAGTGTTTAGCATGAAGTGTCAAGCCACGCAGTGGTCATGCACATCTTTAATCCCAGAACTTGAGAGGCAGAGGCAGACAGATGTCAGTGAGTTCGAGGCCAGCCTGGTCAGTGAGTTCCAGGACAGTTAGGGTTACACGGGGAAAAAAAAAAAAATTAAAAAGTTTCAAGTTTTAAATAAAGGGGAAACGTTCAGTCTTACAACACAAAGAAAAATTAGTCAGTTAAAATAGTAAGAGCTTCACAGAAAATAGAGTGTAGGAAACAGAGCAAATAAACTAAATGCCATCTTTCCTTTTGTGTTTTTCCCCCTTAGATTGGAAGACCTGCGGCTAAAACTAGAGAACCAAGGATACTTTAATATCTCTTACATTGTTGTTAACCATCAAGGATCTCCTTCTCAATTAAAGCACACACATCTTAAAAATCAGGTGTCAGACCAGATTGCTGTTTACCGACAAGAAGAACACCAAACAGATGTCTGGACTCTCCTAAATGGAAACAAAGATGACTTCCTCATATATGACAGGTAGGACTCCTACTAATTATTTATTTCCTTCTATCATTCACAGTAGGGGTTGTCGCCCTGAATGCCACAGTGGAAACACTTCCGGTTTTGATCATCTGACAGACACTGCTCTGCTGTTTTTTTTCCACAGCTTTCTTCTCCCCCCCCCCACCTCCTCCTCTCATTCTTCTTCCTTAGTTCTTCCTGTTTACATGTTCATATTATTCAGGGTGATTTAGTTTTCCTTCTTTTCACGCTGAACATTCTGCAAAATGACCTCATCTCTTCTCTGACCACAATACCACATACTGAACTAAAGTAAGAACAAAGTTCAAATACAGTAATTGAACACCAAGCCCAGAAATCTCTTATAGTCACAAACATTTTAAATTTAATGATTCAAAGAGGGATCAATTACATTCTTTTAAAACCTGTTTCTTAAACTTTGAGCACACTCTCCTCAGAGTGAGAGAGGCTGGCACTAGAGGATGCAGTCCAACAATACTACCTTCTGCCTTCAGCCCCCTACCCAGTGTCAACTATGTTGTGTTGCATGACATCACATACATGATTAAGTGTGAAGGCAATGCTGCCATCTGCCCTTCAGAAAACTGTAACTGTAACAGACAGTTACACCAGTCTAGTCTAGTCTTCACCAAATCCTAAGTCTTGCATTTATGTATGTTGCCTTCATAATCAGCCCCTTAAGTGACTTTCTTGTTATTTCTCCTCTAGATTTTTACAACTTTTTCATGTGTTTATTTCCTGATTTGTATTTAGTAGTAAAAGACTTAAAATAAGGCAGTTGTCTTTGTTTTATGTCAAGTACTCAGTTTCAAATTAAGTTGTTGAAGGTTTGATAGGTGTGTGTGTGTGTGTGTGTGTGTGTGTGTGTTTGTGTGTGTTTGTGTGTGTGTCGAGACAGGGTTTTTCTGTATTGCTTTGGAGACTGTCCTGAAACTTGCTCTGTAGACCAGACGGGCCTTGAACTCACAGAGATCCTCCTGCTTCTGTTTCCCTAGTGCTGGGATTAAAGGCAAGGCATGTGCCCAAAGCTGGGCTGGTTTTTATATTTTTGAAATGAGCTTTTTAGTTAAATGTAAATCCACCATTCCAATAGGTAGTTACAGAAAATGGACTATACATTTCCCCTTTGTTAAATAAATTAAAGAATCCATTTGCATAACAGATATAATTCTAAATACTATGCAAATTAATAATCATATGTTGGAGACCATACCTGTATATGTCTAAGTTAATTTATACTTTTATGGCTATATGCTTGCAATTCTTAACTTGGAAATTGTTTTCAGCATGATTGAACAGTATAAATTTATTTTGGAATCTGTGATCAAATTAAAATATTCATACTTTGAGAGAACTTGAATGCATTTGTTGTCATCTGTAAACATTCTGAGTTGATGCATGCTTTCTTTTGTCTCTGCCTGGGCTGGGTCCTCACTATGTCTCACATTAAATATCATTTTAGCTTTACACTTTGTTCTTCCAGGTATCTAAACTTTTCATTTGGTCAATTATAGAGTATAAATATAATGCTGTATATTTTGGGTAAAAATGTCAGTAAAAATAAACATTTCAACCTGATCATTTTAGAGGATAGATAATTTAGAGAATAGATAATTTGATAGTTATAATTCTAGTTATTTTATTGTGTTGAATTTTTTTTTATGTTAGATATGTTTCTTGGGATAAATGAGCTAGTTAACCCATAATTATGCCGGTACTTGTGACATTCAGTAGACAGGAGAAACTAATGAGTTTTAGGCTAGCTTAGATGTTACAGTGTGTTCAAGGCTAATTTGAATCACATTGAAAATCCATCTCAGGAAATCAGGGGTTGGGGATGTAGCTCACTAGCAGAGCACTTACATGGGATATATAAGGCTTGGGTTTGTTTCCTACACCTACAAATTAATAAAGTAGATACTGGCCAAAACTTCGACATTGTTTTTGTTATGCAGTGATTTCTGGTTCTGTGAAATTTGTCTTGTCCAAGTAATTATAAGAAGCTCCCATGGTTAGTCTTTGGCAGAATAGATGCAAATTAAAAAAGTATTGGACTGAATCACAATCTTTACACTGTTTTCAAACTATTTTATGGCATCTGTAACATTTTAAAATACTAAAATTAGACTCAGTACTCTTGCTATAACTTGACCTGGTATATTAACCTGGCCTGGGAACTCAATTATAGACCCCTCTCAAGGAAATTTACTAAGAGAATGGAAGAGGCTCTAGCCTGAGTAGGGTCACAGGGCAGAGAGTACAGTAGTAACATCGTATTTGCCTTTTAGATGTGGCCGTCTTGTGTATCACCTTGGCTTGCCTTATTCCTTCCTCACGTTCCCGTATGTTGAAGAAGCCATTAAGATCGCTTACTGTGAGAAGAAGTGTGGAAATTGCTCTTTCACGGTTGGTATTTTCTCAATTGTTTTTACCGGGGAATAAGGAGAAAACATAACAAAAATCTATCTAAATATCTAAATAAGTGGTTCATCATCAATTAGATAAGAAAATCTTAAACATACACTTTTTGCTAGACTCATATTTATTTGCAAGACTCATATTGCTGCTTTATCTGTAAAAGCTTTAAGAACAAACAAGAAAACAAATTATGGGTTGAGAGATGGCTCAGGGGTTAAGAACACTGAACAGAGGACCTTGATCAATCCTCAGCACCAACATCACAGCTAAGAGCCATTCTAATTCCGGTTCCAGGGGATACAGTACCGGGCACAGATGCAGTGTATTCAATACATGCAGGCAAGTCACGTATACACAGAGCAAACATAACTACATATTTAAAATAATAAAATCAATGTAGATCACTATGTCACTTAATAATGAACATTATTGCATGAATATGAGTGCTCCAAGAATTAGCCAACATATAAAATATTATGACTGAGGTAACCTAGGCATGCTGAGAGCATAGTAATAGTCAAGCTCCTCAACTATATTACCTGTTAGGGAACTGATACTAGATACCTACTTAATTTGTCAAGTTCCCAGGACTACCATATTTGCTAAAAAGCTATCCTCTTCAATCTGTAAGTTGAATTATTGCACTTACTTGAAAAAGAAATGTATTCTATTCATTACTGGTATCTCCTAAGAGCCATGAAAATATTTATTCTTGTTATGAGAAGTACTACTTTTAATCATTTTTATAAAAATTGTTTAATATTGACTAAAGTTGTTCTCTAACACTTAAGATAATTTTAAACAATGTTTTCCTAATAGGGAAGACTGCCAAAACTTAAATTCAGGTTTGCAAATGTTCTGAAATTATTTAGTAGTTACATTTTCTTTCTCCTGATCTACAGGAAGTTTCCTCAACTTTCAACAAGTCATTTAATCAATTCACTTTATTGACAGGCCATTTTAATTATACCACTTTTACATTTTAATATTCATAAAATCTGTGACTTAGTTACAGATTTTAAAGATAAGACTGGTTTGCAAATAAAGCTCTTAAATTTGAACTGACATGAATTACTTAATGCCATTGAAATTTTATTTTTCATATTTTGGGATTACTTCTGGTTTTGCATTTGTGTAAATGCCTGCTATACATGTAGCTCTACTGATAGCAGAATTCCATATTTGACTGACTGACTTCACTACAATCTAAATTTTTTCAGACAATTTACTTAGTTTTGATTTTGCAGAGAGAAATACAGTAGTTTGGCTTCTTTAAACTTTTATTAAAAAATGAAGACACTGAAACCAAGACCAAGCTCTTTTTCATTAATATACTAGTCAACTGTATCCCAATTAATTTGTTGGAATAACATACATATTGTCTCTACAAGTAATTTTTTCGTGTGTTCATGGTAAATCGATGAGATTGTTAATAAGTGATTTGTAAATTTGTTTCAGAGTCTTGAAGATGAAGACTTCTGTAAAAATGTGTCCTCAGCTACTGTGGGCAAAACAGCAGAGCCCTCTGAGGCACATCACCACCACAAGCACCATCACAAACACGGGCACGGGTCTCTTGGGAGCGGGGAGCTTTCAGAGAATCAGCAGCCAGGAGCAGCAGATGTTGAAGCTCCTCTCCCTCCTTCAGGCTTACATCACCACCATAAGAACAAGGGCAAGCACGGGCAGGGACACTTAGAGAGCTGAGATATGCAGGCAAGTGAAGGTCTACAGCTTTCACTTGCCCAAAGGAAGCTTTGTCGAAAGGGATGCATAAATCAGCTTCTGTGTAAGTTGTCTACGGAGTCCGGGACAACTACCAGTAGCTGCTGCTGCCACTGTCGCCATCTCATATTTGAGAAGTCAGGGTCTGCAATCACTTGACAGTGCGCTGAAAACCTCCCATCTTTATGTAGCTGACAGGGGCTTTTTGCGGAGGAGAAAGTCATTGAATCTTGTCAGTGTCGATCACCTCCAGCTGCCTGACAGAGTCAGCCAATAAACCCCACAGGAGCCAGCCCCAATTGAAGCTGAAATAATAGGACCAAAAAGTGAAAATGACGTTCAAACTAAATATTTAAAATAAGAAGTATACTCCCTAAGTCGGTATTATAAAGACATAATTTCATTTCTAGAAATTTTATAATCCATTTAATTAATTGGTGAATTAAAGTAGGAATTGGATTTGTGCAAACATGGAAAAAGCTACCATACTGGATTCTAAATTTAAATTTTTATCCCCAGAAAGTTTGACCCAAACCAGATTTGTATTACGGGGTAACTAAAAAGTGATTGCAGCTTTTGGTTAATATGTCTTTCTTCTTCTTTTTCCAGTGTTCTATTTACATTGATGAGAACAGAAACATAAACTATGACCTAGGGGTTTCTGTTGGATACCTCGTAATTTAGAATGGGGAAAGAACAACAAAGACATATTTTTCCAGTTTTTTATTTTTTCTTTCCTTAAACTCTCAAAACAATAGGAACTTTTATTTTTTAATCTTAAATTTTTAACCAATTAAATCTTGAACAGACTGTATTTTAAATATCTTTTTTATATCTAAGATAACAACCATCTTTACTTTCACTATATACATCTGTGTTTCTTGTTTCCTTCATCTTGCGCTGTATCGTTCTGAATTGTGAGTGACTGTCTTGAAAGATGTAACGGAAGAAAAGTATGTTGTTAATCTGCATATTGCTTAAGACAGTATTTCCATAATCAATGATGGTTCAATAGAGAAACTCAGCCCTATGAACCTGAACTCTTTTATGGCTAATACCATTAAGCAAAAATGGAGTAGAAAACTGGCCACAGTACAGACTTATCTAAATAAATGCAATTTAAAAAAGCTCAACAGTATGCATCTTTATTATTTAGCATGTTCACAACTGAAAACAGAAGTGAATTTTTAATGCCTTTAAAGAAATTAAGTTATAATAAATGCATGAAATACTCTTCTCAAAACCGTCTCCGTGTGAGGCGGGAGCCTTTGACAGCTGCAAGGCGCTGCTCCAGGTCTCGGATGGTGTTCTGTAGACCCGCAATCTCCTTGCTCTTTTCCTCTTGGAGATGCTGAAGCTTCTAAATGAAGCAGAACAAAGGTTGTCATTCATTGCAATGTAGAAGTAAGATGAAGTATAAGGAACGACAAAACAACAATCAAAACACACTTCAGGCTCATGTTTTAAAAACTATCTTACTTTGAAAGGCTTGTAGCTTCACTTTTGTGTGATTGGAAGGGAAAAACTGGTATAGGGCTACAAACATAATTTAATATATTTAAAATAACCATCAGACAATGTTTATATCAACACACTAGGCAATTAATTCACTTACGTTACAGTCAGTGATAAATGCACATACCCTTCTGTAGATACTCTGTGGCAAAATAGTAGCATCCAGATATGACTTTGATTTAGTCTGAACTCTTGCTAGTTTGGTGTCAAACTGAACCAAATTCAGAAGGAGACAATTATTAAAGTTGTTGTAGTTCAATATTTAGAAACAGCACATCTACAGAAAAATATACCAACAAAATCCTCCACTTCATATATTGTAATTGAACACAATCTGTATGATAGACAAAAATTCCTTTATGAAACAATTTGAAAAAAGAACAAAGAACATCCAAAGAATATTCAGTGAAATGGTGGGTAATTAAAATTGCTTTGTGGGCTTTAAAAAAGAGTCAGAATCCTGGACACTTTCTCTATAAGTAGCATGGTACTTTTTCTCAAGACACCGTTTCTTCTTTTCCTACCCTTCCATGTGAGGCATATTCTTGACCACTGAACTAGAAAGTGTTTTCACAATACCATTGGTGTTCTTTTCTCAAGAAAATCAGTATAATCCACATTCTTAGGAAAAAAGCTCATGCATCTTTCAAACTTTGAAGCCAAATATTAGAAATTGGATGTGATTTAGTCAGTTCAGGCTTTTTTTTTTTTTTTTTAAATTTGAATTAAACCAAGTCAAAGTAAAAGATTACTACAGCCTATTCCCATACACCATTTTTTAAAGCACCACAATCCACTCTAATTCTTCCTTTTAGATTTACCTTAATGTAGCCTCTCCAAAAGCATTCTGGTTAGTGGAGAGAACTGCAGAGTTATAATGAGATAGACGAAGACATCTGAGTACTAGTCATCAGTATAATCAGACTATGTTAGTGTCACCACTCAGCAAATAAAATGCAAATTCATAACTGACAGATGATAAGTTGGTGGTACAACTTGAAATATGGCCTGCTGTATTTCATTTGGTCATCCAGCCCTCTCTGTATATATTTGGTTAGGAGGCAGAGGTGGCTATACAGCAACTATACAGCAACATAGTGGCAGCAAGAACAATAGCAATAGCAGGAGCAGTAGCAAAATCCCTTTGAAGCAGCATAACCCCCTTTCTGCCCCATAATGTTACACACAGAACCCCATGAAGCACCCTAGGAATAGCAAAGTCCCTGGAAAATAAATAGTAAATAATTTTCATTAAGATCTGTGAATTTTTGCATAAACTTGACATAGAGATCTGTGGAAGCCATAGCATAATAATGGACAAAGAGATTGGCAGAATTTAGGAAAAAAGTGCAAAAGACAAATAAATTGTTAATATATCAGTAGCCATGAGAGTCTAACATGTAGTGGAAGAACTCATTGAAAAAGGAACTATTTCAAAAGGATTTTGTTCTTCTCTAGAATATGTTTTCATAGAAATATAGAGGAATTTTTTGTTTGTATCCCATATATATATATATATATATATATATATTTATATAAATAAAAAGAGTTCCATGATTTCTTCCAGGGAGAGAGAAGTACCAGGACCTGTTGTAATCCTCCCATTCTGGAATGGTGGTCGTACACCTCTAGTGTAGACAGGACTGTAAAGTCAGGTAACTCCTAAGTACTGTCCATATTCTCAGAGGAAGCACTATTCTTCCTGGAAGCTAAGCCTTTCTTTAGATCTAGTGCTGAGAAGCATATGACAGTAGCCCGCTAACTGAGCATTGCTTTTGCTGGACAATGAGAATGTGTAGTCTTCTCAGAGGCTTCTGTCTAGTCGTGAAAACTGTCATTGCAGTAAGAAACAAACAAAACATGGTTTAGACTAATTAACATGGTCCTGTTTAGAAGACCTGTAAGCACCTACTTCTAGATGTAGTCTGAGTATTTCATTTTGTTTTTCCT
Source organism: Phodopus roborovskii (assembly GCF_943737965.1). Lineage (NCBI taxonomy): Eukaryota > Metazoa > Chordata > Mammalia > Rodentia > Cricetidae > Phodopus > Phodopus roborovskii. The sequence continues at coordinate 16,164,844 of NW_026126410.1, forward strand.
TCTCTTGAGTTCTTAACTTTTCATTTAACTCTGATATTTCCATCTCCTTCTTTGCCATTAGTTCTTTGTACTTTTCTTCTTTTAATTCAACTAAGTAAAACAAAAAAAATTCATTCATTAACATTCAAAGTTATGTGCTCACATTTATTTATCTTCTAATCTGCTAATTCAGCATGCTTATCAATCAATTATATTAAACACTTCATACAGGATAGGTGTGTCCTCTGTTTCCACTGAAACATTTCTGCTTTGGGCTAGGAGACAGATATTAATTACAACAATTGCAATGTGATTGCAATGATGCAGGAGGAACATGACAAAGTGCTCCTAGAGAGAAATTGAATTAAGAAAAAAAAAAAAAAAAAAAAACGCTACAGGGGCTGGAGGGATGATTTACCAGTTAAGAGTATTTGTTGTTCTGTCATAGGGGCTGGGTTCAGTTCCAAGAACCCACATAAACAGCTAACAAACACCTGTAATTCCAGCTCCAGAGGATCTGACATGGTTTTATATTGGGAATGCATGTATCTAGTGCACAGACCTATATGTAGATAAAACATACCCACATATAAAAACTCTTATTAAAAGAAGCTGCTGCAAATGGGACTGAAGAGGGTGAGAGTCTATCCTATGCAGCTGAACTTAGTGGTGTCATCCACATGGTACTGGCTTTGGAGGTATGAATCCAAGTGAGGATGCTGTAAGATTACAAACATCTTCTCATATGCTTATTTTCCTCCTGTATATATTTGGGGTAAGGTTTGCTCAAAAGTTTTTTAAAAATGTATTTCATTTTTTAAATGTGCATTGGTGTGAGGGTGTCAGATAACCCTGAAACTGGAGTTACAAACAGTTAAGAGCTGACATGTGGGTGTTGGGAACTGAACCTGGTCTGCTGAGCCATCTCTCCAGCCCCTTTTCAAATATTTTGCTCATTTTATTGTGGAGAGAGCTTGAAATAGTTTTGTCTCCTACCTCAGCCTCAAGTGCTGGAATTACAGGTGTACAGGCCTAGCTTCAAGTTAACTTTTATAAATGATGTTTATAAAGATAGGGTCATTAAGTATGGCTTCAAAATAAGCCAATTCACTACATATGTGCAATGAGAACAGTTTTACTAAAGAAAATTAATGAAAGTAATTCAATATAGTAAGGAAATAATTAAAACCTTATTTAAACCTTTTATATTAATTATATAATCATATACAATACAATACACTTATATAAAGATGCTGATTCACATTGGGCAAAGTTGAACACAAGCATGAATGATAAATAGAGCTAGTATATTTATGTTGCACAAATATACAAAACTTGAAATTCATCAAGGAAGTGTTCACTCAAGAGTACTATTGTTGGAAAAATAATATGCACCTTTAAATTGCTTCATGGTATGTCAGAACTCAATAAATTAAAATTTAGTTACCTTTTTTCTGCATATCCTGATAAAGTTTGCTCATTTCAATTTTATGTCCCTCCTCTTTGATTTTCATTTCACTTATAAGTTTTGCAACATTATTCTTATATTCCTAGAAATTAAAATATATTCACTTTCAATGTAATAATTATAATTTTTGATAATTAAAAAAGGTTAACTTCCCAGTTTATATTAATTTTGACATGCAACTATATACAGTGCTTTTTAATTATTTTCAATTAACTTACTAGTAGGCACACATAAAATGTTTTATTATTCATACATGTATGTCACTGTACTTTGCTCATATACGCACCGATTTCCTGTCCCCTCCTTTAATTGTTCCTTTCCCTCTTTCAAAATAGTCCCTCTGATGGGAGATGTCATTCTGTATATGTTTCTCATACTGGTTTAATGAATAAAGCACTGTTGGCCAATAGGAAAGCAAGATAGGTGGGACTAGGAGACAAGGAGGAAAGAGGAAGTAGTAAGGAGGAGTCAAGATGGAGAGACTGGGGGAGACGAGACGCTGGCCCCGGTAAGAAGACCACATGGAAATATTAGATTAACAGAAATGGTTTAATACTTAAGACAGAGCTAGCTGATAAGAAACAAGTACCTGGCCAACAGAATTATATCAAATATAGAGTCTCTGTGTGTTAATTGGGGCTGGCGCTGCGGCGGGACAAGACTAGGTGGCGGATGGAAAAACCATAGTCCTTACAGTCCCTCTTCTGCTAGAGAGACATCTCAATTCTTTTTATTTATTTTTCTTATTTTATATATCGACCCCAGTTCCTTTTTCCTCCCTCCCTCCCTCTCTCCCATGCTCCCCTGACCTCCCCCCATCTTATTCCCCACCCACTCCACAGGGAGGATGATTCCTTCCAGGAGGGGTCAACAAAATCTGTCAAGTCATTTGGAGTAGGGACTAGGGCTTCTCTCATGTCTCTAGATTAAGGCAGTTATCCCTCCTTGGGGGATATGTTCGCAAAGTCCTTTTGTGCACCAGGGATACATCCTGTTTCCACTGTCAGAGGTTCCTTAGACTGCCCAGGTCTTCTAGCTGAGACCCATGTTCAGGGGGTTTGGGTCAGTCCAATGCTGGATTCCCAGCTATCAGTCTGGAGGCCCATTAGCTCCTCCTTGTTCAGGTCAGCTGTCTCTGTGGGTTTCTGTAACCTGGTCTTGTCCTCCCTCTCTGCATCTGGATTCCAGTTTGGCTCAGTGTTCAGCTGTGGGTGTTTGCTTGTTTCCCTAAGCTACTAGATGAGGGCTCTATGTTGGTGGATAAGTTAGTCATCAATCTCAATATCAGGGAAGGGCATTTATGGTAGCCTTTCCACTGTTGCTCAAATTGTTAGTTGGGATCAGTCTTGGAGGTCTCTGAACATTTCTTTAGAGTCAGTTTTCTCTTCATATCGAGTCTTTCAGAGAATTTATCATATTTTGTTTTGCTTCCTATCTGTTGTAGTTTGAATGTGGACTATCCCCACAGGTTCATGTGTCTAGATACCTGGTCACCAAATGGTGACACTACTTTCAGAGACTGTGGAACCATTAGGAGGCATTGATACAACCTTTAAAGGCTTATTATGGAGATAAGCCTTGAGATTGATAACCTGCCTCTACTTTCTGTTCAAAACCTGCTTCCTGACAGTGGCTGTAATGTGGCCAGCTACCTGGCTTCTTCAGCTTTCTTTCTTGACTGTGATCAGATACATCCCTTTCAACTGTAAATCTAAAGAAAACCTCCCTCCTTTTAACTCTTTCTTGCCAGGTATTTAGCTGCAGCAACAAGAAAAGTAATTGATGCACTGCCCATTACCTTTTCTTGTTCTTCCTCCACACTTCCTTGAGACTCCTTTTCCTCCTCATTGTACCCTTTCTACTTTGTTCATCTCACACACACACACACACACACACACACACACACAATCTGTCTCTCTCTTCCCCCCTCACACAAACACACTCACACTGTGTGTATATTTCCCCTGATCTTCAGACTCATCTTGCTCAATATTTTGTTCCCTTAACATTTTGCTTCTACCTGCATGTCAAATATATGCATGATCTTATATATCTATATAAAATCTAGGAACCACAGATGAAAGAAAACATAATATCTGTCTTTATTAGATTGGTTTAATTTGTATAACATGATTATCTCTAGTTGCATCCATTTCCCTGCAAACAACCTAGCTTCATTTTTTCTTTATGGCTGAAAAAAAATACCATTATACATACATACATTTTCTTTTATTTGTTTCTTATTTTCTAATTAATTAATAAATTATTTTTTTTGCTAGCCTGATCACAGTTTCTCTTCCCCCTTTCTTCCTAGTCCCCTCAACCCCTGTGGGTTTATGAATCTGATTTTATCATTTGCTGGGTGAGGTCTCTCTCTGATGACAACTGGGCAAGACATCAATCTAGGAATATAGTAGAATATCATTAGAAATCATTTCATTAACTTTTTTTTTCTCTATAGTGCTGCCCAGATGTGGGACCCTCTCTCCTGAGTGCTTTAGCCAGTGAGAAGGACCAGTTCTTCCTAGGATTGTAGCCATTGAGGAGCTGGGCCAATTCTGTACAGCCCTGTCCTCTTAGGAGCCATGAATATCAATAGCGATGCATCAGTGCCATGAACACAGACATGGGTCCCAACAGCAGCCCAAGCCCAGACATCACCATGGCCACCCACCTCAGCTCACTCCTCACTTCTTTCACCTCTTCAAATATGCCTTTGCCTACAGGACATGAACCATCCTGTTTCTCTCTCTTCCATATCATACTATATGTTTGCTCATCGCAACAGTGCCCTTCTGCCTGGCGTGGGGCCTTCAGACTGGCGTGGGGCAGAGCTGTTGCTGGAGTCCCTTCCAGTACCTCATTTTTAAATTTGATTATTTGGTTTGTTGTCTAGTTTTTTGAGTTCTTTATATATTTTGGAGATCAGCCCTCTGTCAGATGTGAGGTTGGTGAAGATCTTTTCCCATTCTATAGGCTGCCTTTTTGGCCTTACAGAAGCTTTTCAGTTTCATGAAGTCCCATTTATTAATGATACATTTTTTTATCCATTACTGTTGGATATTTAGCTCTATAACTTAGCTATTGTGAACAGTGCTTCAATAAATACCAATGTACACATCATTCTGCATTATGCTGATCTGGAATCCTTCTGGTAAATAGCCAGGAATGGTGTAGCAGGGTCATAGTGTAGATGTAGTTTTAGTTTCTTGAGAAACCTGCATACTGACTTCCATGGTGGTGGACTATTTTATATTTCCACTGCAATATATGGGGGTTTCTTCTTGTCCATGTCCTTAGTTACATTTTCTAATGCTGTGAACCAACACCATAACTGAGGCAATTGATAGTAGAGTTTATTGGGCTTGTTTACAGTTTAAGAGTACATGACCATCATGGCAGGGAGAGTGGAAGCAGGCAGGTTGGAAGGGCTTTGGAGCAGTAGCTGAGAGCTTATATTCTTATCCAAATGTAGGAGTCAGAAAATGGGGGGAGCATGGTTTACATGCAGAGGTCAGAAGACAACTATATGGAGGTGATTCCATTTTTACATGGGTTCTGGGAATTGAAATTAAGTTTTCTGGCTTGCTCAACAGGCACATCCTTTAACCTGCTGAGCTACCTCATTGGCTCTATACAGATTTTTGACTTCTTTGTGTACTGTAGGTATTAATCCTGTCTGATGTAGCAAAGGTTTTCTTCCATTTTGTAGGGTCTTTCTTTATGCAACTGTTTTTCTTGCTGTACAGAAGACTAACCCCATGAGGTCCCATTTATCTGTTGTTGGCATTATTTCCTGGAGTAGCCATTGCAAACATCCTTACCTATGCTCTATCTTGAAGTGTTTGCTTAAGTTTTTACTCTAACAGCTTTGGGATTTCATGTTCACACTAAGCCTTTGGTCCACTTGGAGTTGATTCTTGTGTGGGTTGAGAAAGGTACTTAGTTTCCTTTTTCTGTTCCTGGATATCCATTTTTCTAGATATCCTTTGTTGAAGAAGTTGTCATTTTTCTAGTATCTGTTTTTGGCATCCTTGTAAATAATCAGGTAGCTGTAATTGTGTGGTTGTGTATCTGGATCTATATTTTGGTTCTTTATTCAAGTCTATTGAGCCAAATGTTTGTCCTAGTGCTAGTATCATTTTTTTTTTTTATTACTAAGGTTCTGCAGTATAACTTGAAATTACAGCTCAGATTTTGTGCAAAAACGTGGGTGTGTGTTTAGTTGTGCATGGTGTTTGTAAACATTTTTTTTTTTTGGCAAAAAGGTTTATAGCTATTCCTAGATAGTGAGTAGTATTGAGTAGGTAAAACAAAAACAAAACCTCAAAGGATTCTAGATGTACTGGCTCATGTGTCTATAATTAAATACACCTATCAGTGTGATAGGTGATGGTTAGTGTTGTCAACTTGACAGAATCTAGAATTACCTAGGCCACAGACCAGGGTTTGCCTGTTAGGGAGTATATTAGCTATGTTAATTGATATGGGAAGACTTGTTTTAATTGTGTGTGTGTGTGTGTGTGTGTGTGTGTGTGTGTGTGTGAGAGAGAGAGAGAGAGAGAGAGAGAGAGAATGTGTGTGTGTGTGTGTGTGTGTGTGTGTGTGTGTGTATTCTGATCCATGAAAAGTGGAGTAACCAACCAAAGCCATTTTCACCCCTCTCTGTGCCTTGGCTGTGGGTGCTATGAGCAGCTGCTTCTAGCTCCTGACCCTGACTTTTCCACCACGATACAGTGCATTTTGATCTGTGAGTCAGAGTAAATCCTTTCCTTATTAAGTTCCTTTTGTTAGTGTCTTTTGTCACAGCAACAGGAAAAATAACCAGGACTACTCGTTTAAAGGGACACAATCTGGACTGCCATTTGTGCTATTTATCCTGCCAAGTAAGTTTCAGAACTGGCCAAACGTATAAGAGTTCGAGATGTGATTAAAGCTGGGCAGAGTCAATGCAGGGAGAACTTCAAAGATGGCCTTTTACCCATTTGTGTGTAACTAGGTTTCTAGATGGGCAACTAGAAGAGCCAATAGAATGTTCTCTATAAACTACACGAGGTGAGGAAGTCACTGTTGCTCTAAGAAGCATATGAGATAATTCTATGTACATTCCCATCTGATTGCATCACCTGCTGATGCCATTGCTAAGTGGAAGGTGTGCATCAATTTGGTAATATTCAGAATTTCACTACAGTTTTTGGGCATAAGAGCTCATACATGTGGGCTGAGGTAGGCTCTAATTTTAGTCTTATTATAGAATAATTCCTTCTTGCCCTTAATGAAACCAATCCCTAGGAAATAATAGCTGGCTGCCTTCTTATTTAGTTTCTTGGAACTTTAAATTTTAAGGGATAGATTCTGGCTGTGTCCTTATTTTATGAAACTTACTATTTTTCTATGTGCAATGTATAGGATCATCTAGCAAGTATTCTATTAAGCATCTTCTATGTTTGATCCTAAGAAGTGGATCTCCATTAGTTATGGGTTTAGCGGGAGGGTCAGTATTAGTAAATTCTCATTGTATTGAGGCCATTTAAGAAGTATACTTTGAACAAAAGCTATTTAAGAAATTTAAAATGTATTGTGCTTTATACTTTTCATCCAATTAAAAAATGTTAAATATATGTGAAGAAGTTTGAGAAGGAAAAAGGTAAAATTTTCTCTGTTTCTGTACCTGAAGTGCAAACTGACTTATCACGTACTACGGAGCTCTGCAGTGAAGATCTGGAAAGGAGCAGGGAAGACTCAAAGAAGATTTAAAGGTGGGGGGGGGGCAGAGAAAAGGATGAGGAGAAAAGTATCCAGGAGATACTTAACTGAAAGTCTAAGTCCTCCAACACAGGCAGAATGCTTTTTTCATAATAGTAATTATTACTCAGACAGAAGTTCCAGGTTGGGCCCTAGAATAAACATCATTTCCTTAAGAGCTTGTCACACAGGAATTCATCAAGTCACAGGAAGATCCTTCAAGCTAAGCCTGTGAAGATTTAACTCGCATTTTGGAGATGTTTGAGTTTGATATGCTGTCTCTTGGTAATAAGAAAAATGTTGTCCAATGAACCCCTCCAAGGGTAGGGGGTAGGGATTAGCATTTTGAGGCACTGTGTTATATGTTCTGTGATTGCTATCACTACACTGTACCTGGAGGATGCAAGTAAATGTAGCAGAGTACAGTGACCACTGGAAGGACCTGATACATGCTGTACATAAAGTTTCCCCATTATTTGGATGGTTTGATGATTACCCAGGTCACAAAAAATACAGACTCATTTCTTTTATAGTAAAAGAATTGAAAAGATTAATAAACAGAATATACTTTAAAGTGAGTCTATTAGCACAACTGAAAATCACATAGCAAAATAATCCCACCTTTTCTTGGCAGAAAGAAATAGTGTATAAGTGATTTCGGTATATTATGTTTTATAAAATGGCTTAGAATTGCAAAAGTTACTGCTCTTTATTAAAAATTTTTACATATATAACATATATTTGCTACACACAAAATTTCTGATGATGTTAATTAAAACAATTTTCTTATTTGAATAAACAAATGCTTTTCAAGGGTCTCATTGAATACAATACATATAATCTCACCTGCTCATGTGATTTTAACGTCTCTTTCATAAAATCAACATTTCTTTTTAGTTGTTCATTTTCATCTGTACAAATAATCAAGGAACATATTACTAAATAACACTGAAAATTAACATGGGATTATCTGTAACATTTACATTTCTGTTCATGCATGTATTCAATAAATGTGTGCCTAGCACTTTTGGACACTGGGAATGCAGTAACACAAGAAGTTACTGCTTTTAACTAAACTTAAAGTCTAGTTGTGTGGCAGATGAAATAGCTATATTAGATAAACCTGTATTTGAGATACTCTGAGACCATGTGATGGGATAGACCTGGGTCATCTTGACACTGGATAAGGGTTTGGGGAAGAAGCAACCACCCTGAGCTGAGATTTAAGAGGTAAGGTTTGTTCTGCATTAGGGAAGGGCATTCCAGACACAAAGAAGTATATAGCAGAGGACGAGCTTGAGAGAAACAATTTCAAAGGCCAGTGTGACAGCTTGCCATTGTAATTCTAGCTCTTCGGAGACTAAGGTAGAAGGATTATTGCAAACTATAGACCAGTTCAGGATAAATACTAAGCTCCAGGCAATCTGAGGCTACAAAATGAGATGTGTCAAGAAACCTAAGAAAAATAAGTAAATAAAATATCTAAGCCTAATTGTAGCATACATTCTCATTGTTTTTAATAATAAAAACGTGGAGTCAGCTATCAGGACGTTAAAGCTGAAGGATCAGAGCACAGCAGCCAGCCACTAGAGGTATTACCTCTACCAATGCTCAGCATCCTGTGATCACAAGTGCTGAGATCACCTTTGTGTGAGCTCTGTTTCTCTTTTAGCCTGAATCAATCTCCTGTAGCCCAGGCTGTCCTTGAACTCACAGAGATCTGACTGCCTGGTTCCTGAGTGTTGGGATTAAAGGTTGTGTGCCATTACTGCCTGGCCTCTGTAGCTAACTGGTGGCTTAGTGCTATACTCTGATCTTCAGGCAAGCTTATTTGTTATAGCACAAACAAAATATCACACCTAATGACTTGAGTTCAATCTTGGGACTCCCAGGGTGGATGGAGGGAACTGACTTCAGCAAGTTGTTCTCTTACTTTCACATGAGAACCATCTGACATGTGCTCCACCTCCCATACAGATAAATAAACAAAAATATTTAAAAAGAAAGAAAAGCTATAATTTCAGAATAGGAAACCTGGTGAGGTATAAAGCGTGAGAAAGAGGTGCTGTACAAATTCAAACTACACTGTCTAGGAAGACATATCTGTAAGAATAACTAGGAATTTTCAATACATTAAGAGAAGAATATTGAACAATGAAGTAGTAAAATGACTCATGATGTACATTACTATAGTATGGCTGCTGCACTCTTGAATTCACAGCAGCTGTGATTACCCATCATAATCCTGTCCAGGAGTGGAAGTGGGCTCACGAGGCTCCAACTCTTCCTGAACATCTATAGGCAATTAATAGTTACTGTAGGAAGGGGTAACATTTTCCTCAGTGGTATAGCCACTGGTAAGGTGTCTATGTTCTTATAGAGAACCCCTCACCCATGCTCTTCTAAGTGACTCTACTGTAACTCACTGGGTCATCAAAACAAACAAACAAAGAAACAAACACAACAGCATGTGTGCCCCCCACACCTTATTTTCTCTAAGTGAAAAACGTACCAAAAATGGGAAAATATTTTCAACCAAAACAAAACAATATTTTCTTTAGCAAAGTAAAGACTACAGATAACTTTTCTGTTTCTCCTCTACTGTGTGGAATTTTAAAGTCATGGGGACACAGTAAGTTTTCACATTGAAATAAAAGTAGTATTTCGGAGGACTTCAATCTCTTTAAAAGTAAACGGGCTTTCTTTATGATTTAGCTTTATATGTTTTAAGTCAGCTATTCTAGGAATACAGTTCAGAGGCATTAAGTATAATGTGTGTAAGCATCTTGACTTCCATCTCCAGAAACTTATCTTCCCTTAGTGTATATGTGGTGTCTACCAAACACTAATCTCTCTTATTCCAACCCCCAGCCCCTGGCAACTTGCTATTTTCCATCTCTTAATTTTATTACTCTAGGTACTAGGTATGAGTGGAACTATAAAGCCTCTGTCTATTGTCTGGCATATTTCACTTAGCATAATGCTTTCAAGTTCATTCATGTAACATGCATGCATCATTCCATTTTAAGGATGCATAACATTTCTTCATAGGAGTATACCTCATTTCTTTACCCATCTGTTGAACATTGGAGTTTACTCAGCTCTGTTATTTCGATAGGCACTTAAAAAGAGGAAAAGACTTATTTTTGTTTACAGTTCTGTGAGTTTCAGTTCATGCTTGTACCATTGCTTTGAGCCTGTGGTAGCACACAGTGAAAGTACAGGGCAGGTCAAAGCTGTTCATTGCATGTGGCTGGTTTGTTACAGAGAAACAGAGGCAAATGTCCTCTGCCAGTGTTCTTTCTCCTATGGGCTGGAGACTAAGTTTCTAATACAGGAACCTTTGGAGGCACATTTTATATCCAATCTTCAGGGAGCCACTTCCTCTTTATCGCCTTAGTGATTAATGCTGCTATAAATACCACTGTACAAAACTTTATGTCTCTTATTTTCATCCTTTTTGTAAATTCCTTGGAGTGAAATTTCTGAATCAAATGGTAATTCCAAGTTTCATTTTTTTCTGAGTAATCACCATTTTCTGATGACAGCTACATTATATTCTATTAAACACCAATACACCTTGTGTTTTGAGGCAGGGTCTCTCAGTGACCTTGAGTTTGTCAAATAGGTCAGGCTAGGTAGCCCCTGAATGAGCCATAGAGTTTCACCAGTGCTGGGTTTATAAGTGGGTACCACTACACCTGGCTTGTTTTTATGCCTTCTTCCTTCCTTCCTTCCTTCCTTCCTTCCTTCCTTCCTTCCTTCCTTCCTCCCTCACTCACTCCCTCTGTCTCCTCTTCCTTCCTTTAAACACGACTTGTATGAATTGTACTGATATAAGGAATTTATTGAATGAATTATCTACCCCCCCAAACCATGCTTTTAAGAATGATTTTCCCCAATTTACCTTTTAAATTGTGTTGATATTGAATAGTCTGTTGTAACCCTTTTATCATAGTATGAAGAGTAGTACATTCTAAAACATAAAAGATACATTTATTTGAAAACTATCTTGGAATCTTCTTGATTGAAAGAATTGAAACAATATAGTATTTAACTGAAGATTATGTGATCTTAATAAAGCAACCAGACATCTCAAGATAAATTACAATATATATATTGTCTTAGTTAGAACAATTATTCCTGTGGTGAAACCTGGAAACAAGAGCTATCCTGGTACCAATTTCTGTTTTAGTTAGGGTTACTATTGTTGTTATGAAACCTGGAGGAAAGAACTAATTCAGAGGCCATGGAGTAGTGCTGCTTCCCCATGGTTTGCTCAGCCAGCTTTCTTATGGAACCCAGGACCACCAGTCCATGGGTGCCTCTACTCATAGAGGGCAGAGACCTCCAGCATCAATCACTAATTAAGAAAATGACCTACAGGCTTACTTATAGCCTGATCTTCTACAGGCATTTTCTCAAATGAGACTACCTCCTCCTCCCCCACTCCCTCTCCCCACTTCCTTCTCTCATTCTCCCAACTCCTTTTTTCTAGTCTTGTCTTTTTCTTTCCTTTCCTTCCCTTCCCTTCCCTTTCCTTTTCTTTTGTGATAGGGTTTCTCTGTGTAGCCCTGGAAATCCTGGAACCTGCTCTATAGAACAGGCTGAGATCCACCTGCCTCTGCCTCTCAAGTGCTGGGATTAAAGGCATGCACCACTCCCTCTCAGCAAGCTCCCTCCTCTCTGATAACTCTAGCTTTTGTCAAGATGACATAAAACTAAACAACATATACATATAGTAAGTAATTTAAATTAATGTTTTATGTGAAATTAGTATTGACTTTTCTAAGGCACAGTACCATAGAGACCTTCCCACTGTGCCTTAACTATATCTTCCCTGAAAGTGACCCACACCTGGTCACATCTGTGAATCACAATAAGTGTTTCCATGCAACTCTTCCAGGAAAGCACATTCTTAACAAAGAGAGTCAAGTCACATAGATATTAGTTGATAACTTGCTTCACACATGCACCTGTGCTAGATGATATAACAAGAGATGTGCTCAGTCATTACTTGTCCTTATTGTAATATTAGTGAAATGAGGTAGCTGAAGTTCCCTCAGTAATTAGCAAACAAAAATCATCTTGCTACTCTGTGTGTACTGGAGGCTTTAAAAAGTATTTTTAAAATTTGAACACAAGATGGCAGACTCACCACATTTTCCCTCATTAGTAATTAGCTAGCTAAAGAATACTCCACGAACTAGAACAGCATTTAAAGATTCATAATAAGAGCTTCTCATTGTCTCTTCCAACTTTAATCTGCATTATCTTTCCCCCTAGAATTTATTATGCTGTCCTATTAATTTTTTTGATTATTGAGCTATTTCTTAATAATTTAGTACACCAATAATGATTTTAGTGCAAATTTTAGGATTTAGTATTAGTTAGCAATTTATGTGTTAGTATATATTTCATAGAATAGTTTGAAATATTAAATGGAATTAAAACATAGCTTACAGTTTGGACCTGAAATGTCTCCCAAAGACTCATGTACTAAAGGTTTGGTTCTTACCTCATGGAGTCCATGGGAGGTGGGAAAAGCTTGAAGAGAGAAAATCTGGCAAGAAGTTAGGACAGAGATTCATACCTTTAAAGGGGATTGTGAGACCTAGTCCTCTCCCTTGGTTTCACATCCAGGCATAAGGCTTATGGGCTTTTTCTGCTGTGTGTCATGCTATCATGTGCTGCCCCAGGCCACATGGTCACATGGTCAAGGACTGAATACTCCAAAACTGTAAGCCCTAAATGAACCTTTCTTCTTTTTAGGTTGATTTAGCCCAGTTTTGTTGTTACAGTAATGGAGAGATAGTTAACTTAAGCATATAAAAGATTCTACTAGTGTTTAGTCTTCAACACTAATATTATTATCATCTTGATCACAATTACAATGTGTCCAAAATTTACCAAATTCTACAAAAGGCTACACTAAAACCTGTACAGAGATAACTATAGCAGGCATATTAATAACAGCTAAAATTTGGATGAATAAGTGAACGAACACACTGTGGTGTCTTCACAAAATTCAATAAAAATGATTTTTTCTATTGGGCACAGAAACGTGAAGGAATTTTAAAAGCAAAGTGAAAGAAGTCGGTCTAAAGAAGTTGCATGTTATGTGATCCCAACTATGTGATGATTTGGAAAATGAAGAACTGTACCCAGTAAAATGATCAGTGAAGATCAGACAGCTAGAGAGATCAAAGGAAGTAAGGATGCATATGCAGAACACTGGGAATCTTTCAGGGCAAGGAAACAAGTATCTGTTTTGATACTATAATGATAAATGCATGCCATTACATGTTTATCAAAACCCATAGAATGAATAACACAAGAAGTGAGCACTAAGTAAACTTTGGGTTTTAACTAATTATCTATCAATTCAATATTGCCCCAGAAGCTGTAACAAATGCAAGGTGTTGATGACAGGGAACGTGGAGGAACCAAAGAATATATCAGTATTTTCTATACTTTCATTCATTTTTCTTTGTGTATTTTAAACTTTCCAAAATGTCTACCAATTAACAAATCTGAAATACAGTAATTTCTGTTGATTTTGGCACAGTGTCGCATACTTAGAAAATTTTTTTCTATAATAAATACAAGTACTTTAAAATGTTTTTGTGGTTTTATCTTTTTGACATTTAATAAAATTTTAGATGTACAGAAAAACTGAAAAGATTATATATGATTTATTTCTGATATGCAATTCCTGACTATATATCATCACTAATATATAATTGGCCAGTTACCCCTACCATCAATACTCTACAATAGTAGGGTATATCTGTTGTAACTTATGAACAAATATTGATGTTATTAACTAAAATTCCTGCTTTATTTATTTTCATATGTTTACTTTTTATGTTTGTCCTAGGATGCTCTCCACCATACCACTATATACTTATTTGCCATTTTGTCTTAGGCTTCTCTGCTCTGACAGTTCTGTTTCTTTGGTTTTGATGACTTTGACAATCTTTGAAATACTGGTCAGGTGGGAATTTGCATGACGTTTATCTCATGATTAGATTGGGGTTATAAGATGGGGAGGAAGTTTACAAAAGTAAAGAATCATTTTCATCATATTATACCGTATCAAAGGTACATACAGTTAATATGGTATTGTCTTTGATTCACTGATCATGTGGCAGTGATAAAATTTGCCCAGTGTCAAGGTTCAGCACCATGCAATTTAATATCTACCTTGTTATACTGTGTGCTTCCCTATAGAAAAGAAAATTCTTTACTGGACTCACACTTAACCAGTGGAGTCATGCTCCACCTATCTAGAACAAATAATCTCCAAATGCCATTTGGAATTCTGCCACACCGGAGAATGTTTCTTCTTCCTTTATTATTTATTTATAAAAGTGCATTCAGCCTATTTGTTTTGCATTATGGGTATAATTCAGCACTGTTCTTTTTGTTACTGAAGTTATTCCAGCTTTGGACTTTGAAAGCTCTTTCAGTTTGTTTCTGAGTTGTTTTTGACAAATTTCAGCATTATGCACTTATTTTCTCTTTTCTTTCACTTAAAAAAAAAAAGACATTTCAAGAGGAGAAAGGCTCTCTCTTTCTATTCCCAGTTGGATTGAACTCATAACCCACCTCTTTTAGCCTCCTGAGTGCTATAGTCTTGTAATGTAATACCACACTAGGCTATTTTTTTTTTCTCTTTGAGTATTGTCTTTCTGTGGCATTACCAAGTACTTCAATCTTTTTTTTTTTTTTTTTTTTTTTTTTAAGATTTATTTATTATGTATACAATGTTCTGTCTGCACGTCAGAAGAGGGCACCAGATCTCATTATTGACAGTTGTGAGCCAATATGTGGTTGCTGGGAATTGAACTCAAGTCCTCTGTAAGAGCAGCCAGTGCTCTTAACCTCTGAGCCATCTCTCCAGCCCCAAGTGCTTCAATCTTACAGTATAAATGTAATCCTAATCCTATACTCACTCAGTTCTTTTTTATTAGAGAAAGGTATTAGAAGATAAGATCTGGGCACTGGATCATTGCTACCTTAGGACCTCTCGGTAGACACATACATACAAATAACATTATAGAGACTAAGCAGGTTGTATTTGGAAATAAATATGTATATACACATACATATATTCATGTAACAACAATTAATGTAAAAAGAGGCCATGCATGTGAGACAAAGCAAGGAGGGATATGGGGAGGGCTTGGAGAAAGGAAAGCAAAGGGGTAAATTATATTATTATAATCCCCAAAAATAAAAGAAGTAACACAAATAAAAAATAAAAACCACAAAAGGAAATCTATGTGCATGGTTTCATTTGAACAATGTTCCTACATTTTACTGCTTTCTTTGTGTGTGTGTGTGTGTGTGTGTGTGTGTGTGTGTGTGTGTGCGCGCGTAAATATGCATGTCTGTATGTAAGTGTGACATGTATTAAGTTAGAGGACAATATTTAGGAGTTGACATTCTTTTTTAAAATGAGGGCACTGGACTTGGCTACAGGTGTCTTTACTCACTGAATCACCTTGTCATTTTAAAGCTTCATTTTAAAATCTTAATACTGGTGACCCATCTTACATTTATGTAACTTAAGTTTTGCCCCACGTGGTTTTAGAGGCCTATACTGAGCCTTCAATTTGCCATATATTACATGGGTATATCTGGTAGAAGACTTAACTGCCTTAATTCTAGTTTGTTTGTTTGGAGCTAGTACTAAAATAGAGTCCAATGAGACAACAGTCTGCACTCACTTAAGGTAGGAGACAAATACTGGCATAACATCAATCTCTGTAGTTATCACCCTCATTAGACTAGTATTTTGTTAGGCAGTGAAAGACTGACCTTCTTTTATAGTGGCTTCTCTTGTTTGCATTATCTTTAATAAACTATTAGTCTTCTCCAGCTGAATATCCAGACGATTGTTCTTTCCTGTGGTTTCTATCATTTTCTGCAGAAGAAATTGGGAACATGTTATCACAAAAATCAATGACACTATTTTGATTCTTTTGTTAAGAATATGAAGTCAAATGAGAACAAAACCCATTAACATCTGAAAGTCTAAAAACTGAATTTGGGATATAATTTCAAATAAACTATAGTGTACTGAATCTTCAATTTTCCCTTTCTTACATGCATAGCTTCTGGCAGCAGAGAAATTCCTTCATTCTAGGTTTTCATGTATTTTAAACTATACTAAGAAGAAGAGTACAATGATGCAACAGTATGAAAAGTTCTACATGCACTTAAAGCAGGTTGCACATGGAGGGCACAATGGCAGTTACTGCAGTGAACACCCTCATTACAATTAACATGACATCCTGATTTATTTTCTATTTTTAAAGCCTCTTGGTAGTGTTGAGGATAGAGTCCAGTGACAAAAAGTGCCATATTAACATTCATGATACCCCCTTGGGTTTTAGTTCTAGCAAGCACACAGAACTGCACGTGCGCATGCATGCTCACACACGGGTGCACGCGTGCGCGTGCGCGCGCACACACACACACACACACACACACACACACACACACACACACACTCATTCATGGGGAAGGCCATGGTAAAATATTAAATCAGCCTGCTATAAATAGGAAAATATGACCTAGTATGAGTACCTTTCTTTCGATTATTCAGCCTTTACTTACATGTTAATCACAGGTGTCTACCAAGCATAGTAGATGCTTCTCTGGAGGCTGATGCAGGAGAGTCTCCTGAGCCCAGGAGTTTATGTCCAGCCTGGACACTACAGTGAGGTCTGGTCTTAAAACTTTTATTTCCAGAAAACTTTATGATGGCATAACTATGCTATTTACTGTGTTCTGCACCTAGCTGTTGCACTTAGAATTATTTTCTGGAAGACAATATCACAACAAATCTATTGCATTCTTTCTACAGCTATTTTGAGCCTTATTTTGGAGGATGCAATTAGGTAAAATTTGTTGTTTATAATTTTTCTATTATACACAATAAAGAATCATTTTGAACATATTTCTTTGGTATCTTTGTAAACAGAATAATGAACTTCCTTGTACTCTTCAAGTATATTGATTCATAATCAATCTTGTGTTTTCTGTATCTCTATCCACTTCCCCACTTTTAACTTAAGCAGCTCATTGTCTCACTTCATCTGTATTATTATTTCTGTATCTCATTTAGAGGAAAAATTCTAAATATTAAAATACCATATCAGATTAAAAACTCTCAATCACTATAGATGGACAAACAAGATATTCAATGACAAAGCCAGATTTTCACAATACAAGCCAGATTTTCACAATATGTATCCACAAATCCAGTCCAACAGAAAGTTCTGAAAGGAAAACTCCAACTCAAGGAAGTTAACTAGGCTCACAAAGACATAGGCAATATATAATCCCACTTCACCAGAACCCAAGTGTAAAGCAGGGCAAATATATTTACAATACCACCACCAACAACAAATCTAAAACAAACAAGCATTAACAATCAATGGCCCTTAGTTACACTCAACATTAATGGTCTTAACTCACCTATAAAAAGACACAGGCTAACAGAATGGATACGAAGACAGAATCCATCCTTCTGCTGCATATAAGAAATACATCTAGTCCCCTAGCAGCAGGAAGCAGTTTGGAAAGAACGACACTCAAGTTCCCAAATATTGTTTATAAATGTTTGTTTTCCTTTAAATTGGTTTGATTATAAATGGTTAATGACCACAGCCAATCTCTTTTTAAAGGCAAAAAGGGGATTTTGGTCTAGAAATGAATACTTTGTTTTGAAATGGATTTTTATTTATTTATACAACATTAAGGTCAATTTTGTGATAAGTGTATTTCTCCTCTTGTTTAGGTATTGTGTTTATAAAGTTCGTTTAAAAATGTATAATTAAGTAGATAGTTACCCATGATAGTCAAAACTTATAGTTTAGTTAGTTTCTAGATATAGAAATGGACAGGCATTCTTCAAACCCTTCAAAGACCTACAGAATATGGCATTTAAAATGGTTTAGAATTTTTTCTTCACAGTGAGGCACAACTGCTCCTGGCAACACCATCTGTGTCAGAAAGGAAGAGGGACATCGAAGAAACTTGTTATGGAGTTTACTCCCAATATGGCAAGACTAGCCATTTGTTCAAGATACTGCTCTTGTCTGGACTGTTTGACTTGATGCTGTATAAACTGGACATGCAGGACCCACAGAAAAGTGACTGCTCATTCAAGATGGACATTGCTACAGATTTCCTGCTTCATGGAAGAGTCGGCCAGACAGTCTGCAGGACACAGAGAAAAGTGTCTGACAAATTGCCAATACAGGTAGACAGTTTAAAGTTTCCTGCTTTGCTGTGGTGTCTGCCAGACACACTATGGCCTGTAGGCTAAAGATGGAACATTACAGAAAAACTTCTGGTGACTGACTAGGAGAGATGTCTCTGTCATTTTTAGAGTTTATATATTATCCTTCTGTGGTCTTTGATGGAGTTGAAGACAGATAGTTACAGTTATAATTTGCCTTAGTTAGGATTAAAGATAAGTTACATATAGGACTTTAGACTCACAAAGATAGGATAGATGATGGACTATTTTCATTAAATCTTGCTAATTGTTAATGGACTGAATATTGTTAGCTGTGGTTCTTATTTGATAACTGTTTTGTTACATATTTTGCTATGTTAAGGTTAAAACCCTTTTTATTGAGACAGAAAAGAAGAGATGATTGGCGATGTCATTCTGTAAATATGTTTCTCTTATTGGTTAATAAATAAAGCACTGTTGGCAAATAGGAAGGCAAGATAGGTGGGAGTAGGAGAAAACAAGGACTCTGGGAGATATAGTGGGGAGATTCGAGATGTAGAGACTTGACAGAAGAGGGCCAGACCCTCTCTCCAGTAAGAGAAGACCACGTGGAAACACTTAGATTCATATAAATGGGATAATATTTAAGACAGAGCTAACTGATAAGAAACTGATAAGTAACTGGCCAACAGATTTGTATCTAAAAAAAAAAAAAAGAAAGAAATACATCTAAGCTTCAAAGACAGACATTATCTCAGTTGAAAGGGTTGGGAAAAGATCTTCCAATCAAATGCAACCAAGAAGCAAGCAGATATTAGGCTATCCTAATATTTAATGAGTTAGACTTCAAATGAAAATCAATCAAAAGAGATGAAGATGGTCATTTCGTATTCACCACTGGAGAAATCCATCAGCGCAAAGTCTCAATTCTGAACATCTATGCCCCAAATACAAAGGCACCTACATTCGTAAAAGAAATGTTACTAAAACTCAAAGCTCACATAAAACCTCACACACTCATAGTGGGAGACTTCAACACCCCACTCTCACCTCTAGACAGGACCACCAGTCAGAAACTTAACAAAGAAACAAAGGACTAACAGAAGTTATGTCTCAATTGGTTTTAACAGACATATAGAGAACATCCTATCCAAACATAAAAGAATATATCTTCTTCTCTGTTCCACATGGAACCTTCTCTAAAATTGACCACATACTAGGTGACATAACAAACCTCAACAGATACAAATAAATTGGAATAGTTCCCTGTATCTTATCAGACCACCATGCTTTAAAGTTGGAATTCAACAACAACACAAATTGCAGAAAGCCTACAAACTCATGGAAACTGAACAATGAGCAATTGCACCATACCTGGGTCAAAGAAGAAATAAAGAAAGAAATTAAGGACTTCCTAAAATTCAACGAGAATGAGGACACAACATACCTGACCTTATGGGACACCTTGAAAACAGTGTTACGAGGGAAGTTCATTGCACTAAGTGCCCATATGAAGAAAACTGAGGCTAATCACATTAGAGAATTAACAGCACAACTGAAAGCCTTAGAGCAAAAAGAAATAAGCTCACAACGGAGTAGACACCAGGAGATAATCAATTTGAGGGCTAAAATCAATGAAGTAGAAACAAGGAAAACAATAGAAAACAATTAATGCAACAAAGAGTTGGTTTTTCAAGAAAGTCAACAAGATAGACAAACCTTTATCGAAACTAATGAAAAAGCAGAGAGAATATGCAAATTAACATAATCAGAAACGAAAAGGGGGACCGAACAATGAACACAGAGAAATCCAGACACTTTTCAGGTCATACTTTGAAAACCTGTACTCTACAAAATTTGAAAATTCAAAGGAAATGGACAAATTTCTGGATAACTATCACTTACCAAAGTTAAATCAAGAACAGACAAACAACTTAAATAGACTTATAAGCCCTAACAAAATAGAAGCAGTCATCAAAAACCCTTCCAACCAAAAAAAAAAAAAAAAAAAAAAAAAGCTCAGGGCCAGATGGCTTCAGTGCAAATTCTACCAGAAATTCAAGGAAGAGCTAATATCAATACTCCTCAAATTGTTCCACACAATAGAAACAGATGGTTCATTACCAAACTCTTTTACTGAGGCCACAATCACCTTGGTATCAAAGCCACACAAAAACACAACCAAGAAAGAAAAAACTATAGACCTATATCCCTCATGAACATCGATGCAAAAATAATAAAATACTGGCAAGCCAAATCCAAGAATACATCAGAGAAATCATTCACCATGACCAAGTAGGCTTCATCCCTGGATTGCAGGGATGGTTTAACATACAAAAATCTATCAACGTGATCCACCATATATGATCATCTCCCTAGATGCTGAAAAAGCCTTTGACAGAATTCAACACCCTTTCATGATAAAGATCTTGGACAGATCAGGGATGTAAGGAACATTCCTAAACATAATAAGAGCAATATACAGTAAACCAACAGCCAAAATCAAACTGAATGGAGAGAAGCTTAAGGCAATTTCTCTAAAATCAGGAACAAGACAAGGCTGCCCTCTCTCTCCATATCTCTTTAATATTGTACTTGAAGTCCTAGCTAAAGCAATAAGACAACAAAAGGAGTACAAGTGGATCCAAATTGGAAGGGAAGAAGTCAAATTGTCTCTATTTGCAGATGATATGATAGTTTACATAAACGACCCAATAAACTCTACCAGGGAACTCCTACAGCTGATAAACACCTTCAGCAAACTAGAAGGATACAAGATAAACTAAAAAAAATCAGTAGCTCTATTTTATTCAGATGACAAAGAGGCTGACAAAGAAATCAGAGAAACATCAACCTTTACAATAGCCATGAGCAACATAAAGTATTTTGGGGTAACACTTACCAAACAAGTGAATGACCTATATAATAACAACTTTGTTTGTTTAAAGAAAGAAATTAAAGAAGATACCAGAAAATGGAAAGATCTCCCATGCTCTTGGATAGGTAGGATAAACATAGTAAAAATGGCAATCTTGCCAAAAGCTATGTACAGACTCAATGCAATCCCCATTAAAATCCCAGCACAATTCTTCACTGGCCTTGAAAAGATAATAAACTTTATATGGAAAAACAAAACACCCAGTATAGCCAAAACAACCCTGTACAATAAAGGAACTTCAGGAGAAATCACCATTCCCGAGTTTAAGCTCTCCTACAGAGCTATAGTCTTGAAAATAGCCTGGTATTGGCACAAAAATAGACAAGTAGACCAATGGAATTGTATCTAAAATTCTGATATTAACCCACACACCTACGAACACCTGCTTTTTGACAAAACAGCTAAAAGAATACAATGGGTGGAGGAATGCATCTTCAACAAATGGTGCTGGCACAATTGGATGATGGTATGCAGACTGCAGATAGACCCATGTCTATAGCTATGCACAAAACTCAAGTCCAAATGGATCAAAGACCTCAACATAAACCCAGCCACACTGAACCTCTTAGAGGAGAAAACGGGAGGTATCCTTGAACAAATTGGTATAGGAGACTGCTTCCTGAACATAACTCCATTAGCACAGACACTGAGATCAACAATTAATAAATGAGACCTCCTCAAACTTAGAAGCTTCTGTAAGGCAAAGGACACAGTGGACAAGACCAAATGGCAGCCCACAGACTGGGAAAAGATTTTTACCAAACCTATATCTGACAGAGGGCTGATCTCCAAAATATACAAAGAACTCAACAAACTAGTCAACAAAACACCAAATAACCCTATTTAAAAAATGGGGTACAGCACCGAAGAAAGAATTCTCAATAGAGGAAATCAAAAAGGCTCAAAGACACTTAAGAAAGTGCTCCACATCCTTAGCTATCAGGGAAATGCAAATCAAAACAACTTTGAGATACCATCTTACTCCTGCCAAAATGGCTAAAATTAGAAACACCAAAGACAACTTATGCTGCAGAGGATGTAGAGAAAGGGGAGCACTCCTCCACTGCTGGTGGGAGTGCAAACTTGTACAGCCATTTTGGAGATCAGTATGGTAGTTCCTCAGGAAAATGAGAATCAGTCTACCATAGGACCCGGCAATCCCCCTTGTAGACATATACACAAATGATCCACATCCATACAACCAAGACATGTGCTCAACTATGTTCATAGCAGCATTATTTGTAATAGCAGCAACCTGGAAGCAACCTACATGCACCTCAACTAAAGAATGGGTGAAGAAGTTGTGGTACATTTATAAAATGGAATACTACTCTGTGCGGGGGGGGGGGGGGAGGACAAAAAAACAATGGAATCTTGAAATTCGCAGGCAAATGGATGGAACTAGAAGAAACCATCCTGAGTGAGGTAACCCAGTCACTCATTTGTACTCACTCATATATGGATTTTATACATACAGCAAATGATCACCAGCCTGTAATTCACACCGCCAGAGAAACTAGGATATAAGGAGGAACCTAAGACATTCATACAAGGTCCCTCACAGAAGGGGAAAGGAACATGATCTCCTAAGCAATTTGGAATTCGTGTACAGTGAGTAGAAGATGAGTTAGAAGAAAGAGATGGGAAGGAGAGGAGAACTTGTGGGACCTGGAAGATTGAGTCAGGGGACGAATAGTTGAGAGAAAACAAACAAACAAACAAACAAAAAAAGAGATTCCACAATAGAGTGAGCCATTATAGATTTGAAGAGAAAACTGACTCTAGAGAAATGTCCAGAGACCTACAAGGATGACCTTACTAATAATCTGAGCAACAGTGGAGAGGCTACCTTAAATACCCTTCCCTGATAATGAAATTGATGGCTAACTTATATGGCATCATAGAACCCTTATCTATTAGCTGATGGAAGCAGAAACAAACACCCACAACTAAATACTGAGCCGAGCTCCTTGAATCCAGTTGCAGAGAGGGAGCAGTGATAAGAAAGGGGGTCAAGACCAGACCACAGAAACCCACAGAAACAGCTGACCTGAACAAAGTGGATTTCATGGATCCCCAGACTGATAGCTGGGAAACCAGCATGGTACTGACTCAGACCTCATGAACATGGGTCTCAGTCTAAGGGACCTCTGACAGTGGAACCAGGATATATTTCTGGTGCACAAAAGGACTTTGGAAGCACATTCCCTATGGAGGGGTACTCCCTTAATCTAGAGGCAGGAAGGAGGGCCTAGACGCTAGTCCAAATAACTTGACAGATTTTGATGATCTCTCCTGGAGGGTACCACCCTCCCTGTGGAGTGGGGGGGTGAATGGGAAGGGGGGTCGGGGACATGGGAGAGAGGGAGAGGGAACTGGGTACCACATATATATATATATATATATATATATATATATAGTGTGTGTGTGTGTGTGTGTGTGTGTGTGTGTGTGTGTGTGTGTGTGTGTGTGTGTGGTACAATTCTCTTTATTTAGGATACTTGAGAATAAGATAATGTATTTTCAAATTAATGTACCAACATATGGCATCGATTCCTTTTCACATGCATACTTATTTCTTTTCCTTTTTCTACATTAATCTCTGGACTAAGAAAAATCCAAGTTTTTAGCAAAGAGAAGAAATAGGGAACAGATAGGATGGGGGGAACTAAACACATTTATGTTCTATAATTACAATTTATTATCATGGCTGAAGACTGAAACATGAACCCACTTTCCTTTTCATTAAAACTATTTTGGATTTTGTGGGTATTCTGGCATTCCCTTAACTTTAGCAAAAATACAACAATTGTTTGTTTCTTTTCCCTAAGAACATTTTTATATATTAGTACAAGTAAGTTAAAATGAGAAAGGGCATTATGGAAGAGGAGGTAGAAAGAATGTAAGAGGCAGAGGATGAGGAAGAGTGTTGTGAAATGCTGTCTTTTGGCCATGACATGGCTGTTGTATTCAAGGACTCATAGCTAAAATTCATGTTTAAAGACTAAAATACATGAAGTTTATTAGTACTTATAAAGAAATACAGCCTCCAGAAATAGCCAAACAATGAAAAAATATAACTTAAATTTTTTGTCTCCCAGTAAAGACATAGCCCCTCACAGAATCAAATGCAGACACTGCCCATTGTATTTTTTAAAATTAGAACTTCTCACTTTTATTTTATGTGTGTGAGTGTTTTGGCTGCATCTAAGTGCACCATAAGTGTATAGTACCCTTAGATACTATAGGAAGGTGTTGCATCTTCTCGAATTGGAGTTACAGTTGTGAGCAGCCAAGTGGATGCTGGGAACTGAACACTGGTCTTCTACAAGAGCAGTTGGTGTTGTCAATCACTGAGCAATTTCTCCAGCCCTGGATCACTTTTTTTTTTTTTTTTTTTTTGAAATTTCCTTTCTTCCTAGTTTCTCTCTTTGACAAAAATCTTTTTTGTTTCTCGACAGCCATTTGCTATGTGTGTTTACATACCTTTTCAATCTGTGAGAAGTCATCTATCAGTTTGTCAAGATTCACATTGCTAATCTTTTTCATACTTCCTTCATTGCTTTGATCCATGCCTGAAATAATGAAGCATAGACAATACTAAGGAAGACCCAAACCATTACAACATTGGTCATCATTCAAACACTAATGTAATTGTCCTCTGAGCTCCATTTTACTTGGAGAACTTTTAGTATACTCCATGTTAGCAGCAATCAAATACATTGCTTTCTCTACTCTTTACCATACCCAACTCTGCCAAATTTTCTCTAAACATACCTAAAATGTGTGTGGCTATATACGCATGTATAAAAATTATTTGCCTCTAATATTTAATAAAATCTAATAATGTCACCACCTAACACTCATCTCTTTTCCTATCAGCCTGGCTGGACTTATAATCTGATATATTATTCAATCTGTGGCATGACTTTAAAGGCAAGCAGTCTCACTTAATTTTCTAAACATGCTTGTTTTTTATGCCACAGATAATTTGTTAGCTTGCTTATGTTTTATATTTTGTCTGGCAGCGTGTTTAGCAAATAAATGATACATAGAAAATAATGTACTCACAAAAATGTTTCTGTATTTCTATGCTTTTCCATTTTTTTTGAAATGATTCATTTTTAGTAACAGCTAACAAATGGAAAAAAAAGACAAAGTTTCAGTTTTAAGCCTATGGAGCCAATGATACAACTGCTTCAGAATCCCACAGGTGAACTCATTTACACAGGATGGAGAAAGTGAAGGCAAGCAGCATTTATGTGTGACTGGGAAGGTGTCTTAACAGGACCAAAATTAATACAATATCAAAGAATGAAATACTTGTCACTAGACTTTTCTCAAGTAAAAAAGGTGTTGAAATGAAAACTTAATACTCGGGTATTCTAGATTTAGGGAACGACCACAAGCCAATGTATTGGATAGTAAATAACAATCTTGAAGCAGTTACTCAAAATATCTTTTTGGCTGTTGTATTGTTAATCTGGACATTGCCTAATGTTATTCCATCAATAATTCCACTCCTGGGCTGGAGAGATGGCTCAGAGTTAAGAGCACTGGCTGATCTTCCAGAGGTCCTGAGTTCCACTCCCAGAAACCACATGCTGGATCACCATCATCTATAATGGGGTCTGGTGCCCTCTTCTGGAGTGCAGGTGTACATGCAGGCAGAACGCTGTATTCATAATAAAAATGAACTAAAAAAGTTAAAAAAATTCCAATTCTTTCTATATTACTTGGATAGCAGCAGCTTTTAATAGTTTTGAAATAAGAATTTTTGTTATGTGCTTTCAGTTTAGTAAAACAGTATCAGTTTTGTATCACAGGAGTAAAATTATATTTAAAATTCCTTAGTAAAAACTTGATCTTATGATAAAAAATAATTATACTAGACCTCTCATGATAAACACTTAAATTATTTGTTGAATAAAGTCAAAAAATCATAGGTTGATATTGTTACTTAAACTAGAGGGCAATCTGAAGTATTTAAAAACCTCTTCTTAACTTAATTTTTCTTCTTAGTTCCTAATGTTTCAAATCCTTTTAAAAAATTGTTCTGTCTCAGAAATAGATTCCTGAACTTAAATGCATTTGAATTTGAGCCTCGTCTACATTTTTTTTTCCTTCACAGAACATATAATCTGTAACTATGACTGAGGATTTTGCTCAGTGATAGTGGAGGTCTGGGTAGAAGTCCCCATCATGGGGCAAATGAAAACTTAACATCAATACATCAAAATATACTTTACTTTTTATTTCCTGTCTCTGTCACATTCAATTCTTTTTTTTTTTTTTTTTCCCCAGACAGGGTTTTTGTGTATAGCCCTAGCTGTCCTGGAACTTACTAGAAGGCTGGCCTCAAATTCACAGAGATCCACAGAGATCCACCTGCCTTTGTCTCTTGAGTGTGGGGATCAAAGATGTGTGTCACCATCACCAATGCCTAGGTACAGATTCTTTCAACAAATGTGGTTTTGCGCAGTGAAGCTGTGTGAAGATCTAGCGTTTCAGAGCTTGGTGACTTCTCTACTGCGCACGACTTTCAAGGCTCAGCCTCCACCAAGTCCACAGGCCAACCATAGTTTCATTTGCTTCTTTGACTTCAAGCCTATTGACTTGTGTCCTGGGGCTTGCCTTTTAGCCCTGGCCACTCCTTGCAGGTGTCAGGAGCAGGGTGGGACTCAGGGTGCTGCTGCTTCTTTCTTCTGAACTCTGTAAGAATTCGCTCTCGAGCCCTGGTTAAGGCCTGCTGCAGCATCCCTGTGTCCTCAGAGCCCAACAGACACGCAGGGGTGCGGGCGAGTGCCACGGGTGTGAGAGAAGCGGATGGGACAGAACGGTGGGAATACAGGACACTTCGAAGAGGTATAAGGGAAAGAATCTATGGAAACTGGAGTTCGAATCTCCCAGGAAGATCTTGGAACATACCTGCAACAGCGCACCTTTTAGTCTACGCCAGGTCCTCTGGGCGCCAGTGGTCGGTCCGTTCCAGATTGCTGTCTTCTTCCGGGTGGGAAGCAGGTTCCCTCAACTATGGGTCCGCTGTTCTCCTGGCCCTTCTGTGCCCTGTCCTGAAGCCCCTGCCACCAGCCATCCTAGGTTCCTTTACCACTTACTGCCCCCTGGGTACTTTCATGTGTTTCTTAGATCATGAATTAATATATTCAGCGACTGCCAGATTAATTACTGTTTTGTTAAATCACGAATAAACCAAAGTTATGCTTGATTTACGTAAGTCAGCACAATTGCATACATTATAACCCATATTCATTCCTGTGATTTATAGGTCTTTTAAAGTCCCAGATTCATTTAATAGATACACTTGCCTATCTAGTGATTTGTTTTACTTGGCTTACAATTTCATGGCATGGACTCTTAGTTAGGTTCCCGCTCAACTCTTTAGGTGTCTTGGGTAAGTTCTTATTTAATTTTTGTACTTCTCTGCTTTTTATCTATATAGTATGAATAATAAAAGTTTCTACCCATTAAGGTTGTTGGACCAACTAAGTGAATTTATGCACTTAAAAAAAGATGATTGGGTTTCTTGCTTCAAGTATTCAAAAATTATTATAGTTTCCAATGTTGTCGAATGTTGTTGAAAATATAACAGCTGGAAACTTTTTTTAATGAGAAATACAAGTTTTACTTTCATTAATTTAAATTTTGCATAGGATTAAAATTTTGGCAAGCAAAGACATGTAAATGGTAATAGGATTATTCATATTTTATTATTTGACAGAGTGTGAGATTTGGCTCTACCATTGCTCAGGGAAGGCTTCATTAACATTAGTACCAACACATAGAAATATTAAAATTAAACGGCTATTGGGAATCTTTATATGTTTATCAGGGATAATGGCTGGCGTTTTTCTTTCTTCGGTTGTATCCTTACTTGGCTTAGGTATTAGAGAAATACTGGCTTCATAAAAGGAGTTTGGAAGTACTTTGCCAGTTTCTCCCCCACCTCAATAATTTACAAAACATTGGTTGTAGATCTAATGTGAATCCATCTGAGATGGGCTTTTTTTTATTTTTTATTTTTTCCAGTCAGAAGACTTTATTAGTCTCCAAATTTCCTTATTAGTTAAGGGTTTGTTAAGTTGTTGACCTCTTCTTGGTCTAAATTTGATGATTCATGTCAATCTAGAAATGTGTCCTTTTTTTTTTTTTTTTTAGATTTTCTAACTTAATGGAGTATGGGATACTCTGACTTTTTTGGTGTCTGTTGTTTTGTTCACATTTGATTCTGATAATTTGGGTCATCTCTTTCTTTCTTTTGGGTAATGTGGATAAAGGTCTATCGGTCTTGTTTAATATCTCAAGGAGCCAGTGCTTTCATTCATGGATTCTTTGTCTTGCTTTCTCTGCTTC
This sequence comes from Phodopus roborovskii, assembly GCF_943737965.1. Lineage (NCBI taxonomy): Eukaryota > Metazoa > Chordata > Mammalia > Rodentia > Cricetidae > Phodopus > Phodopus roborovskii. The sequence continues at coordinate 16,193,602 of NW_026126410.1, forward strand.
TATTTCATTTATTTTTGCACTGATTTTCATTTTTTTTCCACCCACTGAATTTGGGTTTTATTTGTTCTTATTTTTCCAATTTCTTGAATTGCATCATCAAGTTATTTTTGTGGGCTTTTTGATTTTTTAATGTAGACATGTAGGGCTTTGCTTAAAATGTTCAAAAATTATAATTTTTAGTGTTGCCCAATAGTAGTTACAAGTGTGTCTGCTGCAAAATTGTTATTTTTGAGTGAAGGATACATGGTGTTTGATGTTTAAAAGAGTCTTTGGATATAAGTTTATAACATTGAGTAACCACAGATACCAGGAAAGTAAAAATGGGCCCTGAGGTAGTGTGGGGAAGGAGTTTTATAGACAAAGATATGACATGAGTGCTATAAAGGGCAGATGAGAAAAATTAGGGAAAGGGGAAAATCTAACTGGGAATGGGGAGGATGTTATTATAGATGGAGAGGGAGAGAGAAAGGCTAAATAATATTAAACATGTGCAAAAAAGTCATGAGAAAACATTATATTTTATGTTTACTTAAAATTACATATATAGTATACACAGATGTATGTACATATAACTATGTAATATATATATATATATATATATATATATATATATATATATATATATAATGATTTTACACAATATGGTGGGATGATGTCCTCCCCAAGAGACATAGATTAACAAAATTCCTAGTGTCAGACATGGGAACTATCCCTTCTAGTTGTGGGTTGGTGGGGGTGTCTAAGAGTCTCTTTCTAAATATAGGCTATTACCAATGCCCTAGATTGCCAAGAACTTGAAGATAAGGCTCTAATACTGAAGATACTGGGACTTGAAGAAATTAAGCTGTAATACCTCTCTTTGGGAACTGTTTCTCATAGATCTGAAAGTGTTATACAAGCTGCCAAGGAAGAGTAATCAACAATTCTACCCATCTGTGAAGCCTATAAACCATGAAAATGACCAGGCAACATCAATAATGCTTTCTGGGGGTAACAACTGTCTAACTGGACTTTTTCTCAATAGGAGGGAATTCACACGTTGTACAGTAAACTTATCCAACTACCCATGCTGGGGAGATCATGAGTCTTAGAGGAAAACCTATTAGTACCATCTTCCTCTCTCCCTCCCTTCCTCTCTCTTTCCCTCTCTCCCTTCCTCTCCCCTTTCCTCCCTCTCTCTTCTCTTCTTCTCTCCCTCCTCTCTTCCCCCTCTCTCTTCCCCTTCTTCCTTCCTTTTTCTTTTCTTTTCTTTTCTTTCTTTTTTTTTTTTTTGAGAGAGGGTTTCTCCATGTTATAGTCCTGGCTGTCCTGGAACTTGCTTTTTAGACCAGGCTGGCCTTGAACTCACAGAGATCCATCTGCCCCTGCCTCCTAAACCAGTATAATTCCTAACTGCATTCTAAATACTTACACCCACAGATACGTGTAGCCCTTGCTCCTCATAAAAGAGGCTTCTTTTTGAAGCAAATGGAGACTATTACAGAGATGCACGACTGCTCAAAATGCAGAGAACAACAGACTGTAGGGTACCCAATCCTAACTGGTATATCTACAACATAACCCTTACAGTTAAGTCTCAGGGAATAATGGGGAAGAAGCAGCAGAAAATCTGTTAAAAGTGAAATCTCAGCAGTATGGTCACCTAAAAAGACCTGCATAATGATAAAACCAAGTGACACAGCAATGCATTTGGAGAAAAATCTCATGAGGCCCCACTTGTAAATGAAGAGCTACAGGTAGTTAATGGCTACTGAGAGAGGGAGAATCAGTCTTCTCCAGGGATGAGATCCCTGATAGATGATCTATTCACAAGTGGTCAGCCCTCAACATAGATAGAGCCAAGCAGCTCCAAGTGGAGTCAGCAGGTTGGAGGTGTGTGTGTGTGTGTTTTTACATTATACATACAACAATAATCAGGGTTCTTACCAGTTTTCTAAGCTGATCACACTGTACGTTAAAGTATTAACAATAAAAGTTTAGATAGAGGCAGGCATATTAGTTAGTATTCTGTTGCTGTGACAAAATTCCAGGAAGAAAGTACCTTCTTGAGCTTCCATCCTCTTCCCTACATTGTTCATTAAAAAACAGATTCAGCATATACACAAAATCAGTTATAGAGCACTGATATGACTTAAGAGGACCGATTCTAATCTTGAAAGAAGTTCTGTGGTAAAATTCCATCAGAAGACATCACACACCACAGAGAATTGTGTAGAAGAATTCACTATTTTCTCAATTCCAGAAAATCCAACCTTCATCAACCACAGCTCTTGTCAATCAACCATCAGTATCATGGTGGGATACCCACCAGAAGAAATGTATGATTTACTGAAGGCTCAAATGATGAAGCAAATAAAGTATTTTTTAAAAAAGAGTATGTGGTTTTAAGAAATAACACTCCTTCCCACTCAGCATAGTATCAAAAACGTGTCATATATGCTGGGAAGCCTAAAAAATTGCGACTTCCTTTATTGTAATATTTACTTTTTTTTTTTTTTACAGTAAATTGAACTACCACATGTCTGACATATATGATGTAGTTCATCTTCAGGCAAATTAGAAAATTATATCTTAAGTTTATTGTTTATGTTTAAAAATCTAAAAATGGTTTGGTCCTATGCTGGGTCCCCAGCTGTCAGACTGGGATCCGTGAGCTCCCACTTGTTCAGGTCAGCTGTTTCTATGGGTTTTTCCAGCATAGTCTTAACCCCTTTGCTCATCACTCCTCCTGCTCTACAACTGGAGTCTAGGAATCCAGCTCAGTACTTAGCTGTGGGTCTCTGCTTCTGCTTCCATCAGCTACTGGATAAAGGCTGTAGAATGGCATATAAGATAGTCATCAATCTCATTGTAGGGTAATGACATTTAAGATAGCCTCTCTACTATTGCTTTGATTCTTAGTTGGGGAGCCATCCTTGTGGACCTCTGAACATTTCCCCAGTGCCAGATCTCTCTTTAAACCTATGATGGTGTCAGTTAGGAGGCCTGGGAAGTCTATGGGGCCTCTGGCAGTGGAACCAGTATTTACCCCTAGTGCACAAATGGACCTTGGGAGCCCATTCCCCATGGAAAGATACTCTCTCAGCCTAGATACATGGGGGAGGATCTAGGCCCTGCCCCAAATGATATGACAGATTTTGATGATCCCCCATGGAAGGCCTCACCCTTTCTGTGGAACAGAAGAGGGATGGGATGGGGGGGTTGGTAGGGGACATGAGAGGATTGGGAAGGACAGGGAACTGGGATTGATATGTAAAATAAGATTGTTTCTAATTTAAATAAATAAAAAAGAAAATGAGAAATAGAACAAACAAACAAACAAAAAAAAAAACACCCAAAAAAAAAAAAAAAAAAAAAAAAAAAATCTAAAAATGCTAAAAATATAACTGTCTCAGAGAGGAGTATAATTTTAAGGGTTTTCTAAATTTGTTTGACTTGAAAATCATTTATTTCACAACCTTTTAGGACCAGGTATTTTCAGGAAATGTATGTAAACAACTCTATCCTAAAAAGCTGCTAGGCAAGCTAAAAGGCAAAGAGTGATAACTGCCATGAAAATGGCCCAGAGAGGAGAATGATCACCCAAGGCTGGAGGGGATTGGAAGACTGAGTCTTCATGGAGGCATTTAAACTGAGCCTTGATTGAAGAATGGTTTTGATACACATTTGATATATGGGAGCTTTTCTTGTTGAGAAAGTGGCAGGAGTGAGAACACAGAGCTAGGAAACCACAAACTTTGTTCAAGAAATTGCAGATGTTTCCAAATAACATCTATGGGGGGGGATGTTAAACTCAAACAAGCCACCAGCTGGTCCCAGAACGTGCTTTGTCCTAGTCTATTCAGAAGGATGCAGGGAAGTAGCAACAGGCTTTCTGCTTCAGAATCATAATGTTGGCATGTAGCAGTTGGCTATACAGCTGTCCAGCGGGAATTTTATTTCCTTTCCTTCTTCAAGTGACAGCTTATTTTCAAGGAATAGAAGTCTCAAGGCTAATGAAGGGGTCTCCCTGTCCTAGAAGATTTATCTCTGGTGGTATCAAGTATCATCTCCACTGTCCCCCACAGGGCACCTGCTCAGGTACAGGAGTCATACTGAAGTCTAAATTATGGTGTATATTTGGATTTTATACTTTGCAGCTCATTTAGATCTGACTTACCAGTGAGAGATCATTTTGACCAGGAGAATTCTGCCTATATAACAAGGTGGACACAATATACTTATTAGTTTTCCAGGGAAAGTGGGCTTAAATGCTAATAAAAAGTCAAATTATTGTTTGTAAATGGTGCCCTAGAAGCCCAGTTCCTAAATATAAAATTGGCTAAGGAGACTGGGGACATATTACTAGAGTTTAGATTTTAACCGTGTCTAATCTTTTTGCTTGTGATTTCTTTTTCTTTTTCTTTTTTCTTTTGAGACAAGGTCTCAGTATATAGCTTTGGCTGTCCTGGAACTTACCCTGTAGAACAGGCTGGCCTTGACAGCACAGAGATCCACCTGCCTCTGCCTCCTGAGTTCTAGGATTAAAGGCATGCACCAGTATGCCTGGCTTCACTTGTGATGTCTTACCCAAATAAATATATAGTCAAAAGTGTTTTTACTATGTAAACATAAATATTTGTTGGTAAATATCTCAATAGAACCATTAAGATGTTTAAATATAGAAACATACATGTAGTCATGTGACAATAATCTTCTGAAATAGACAAGAACCTCTTTTAGCTTCAGAACAGTGTTTCTCAACCTATGGGTTTGTAATCCCCCTGGGAGGTTGAATGACCCTTTTATAGGGGTGGTCTAAGCCCATTGGGAAACACATATATTTACATTACAATTAGAAATGGTAGCAAAATTACAGTTATAGAGTAGTAAAGAAAATAATTTTGTGGCTGGGAGTCATGACAACATGAGGAACTGTATTAAAATGTCTCAGCATTAGGAAGGTTGAGAATCACTGCTGTAGAAGATTGGGTTTTTGCAGTACTTGTAAACAATCAATATAAGGTGCTTGAAATACTGGGGACCTTTATTTCTCTTCTGTAAATGCAAAAGCAGAATATCTTCTTATATCCTAGTGAAAGTATATTTCTTAAAATATATTTACAAGGAAGAAATCTAAGAGACTCCATACTGATGGTATTACATTCTGTAAATATGTTTCTCTTATTGGTTAATGAATGAAGCCCTGTTGGCCAATAAGAAAACAAGATAGGAGACAAGGAGGATTCTGGGAGATGTAGTAGAGGAGATTAAAGATGTAAAAACTTGAGAGAAGTGGTCTGGACCCTCTCTCTGGTAAGATAAGACCACGTGGAAATACTTTGTTAGGAATGGGTTAATATGTAAGCCAATAAGAAATACTAGTAACTGGCCAACAGCTTTATATCTAATACAGCATCTCTGTGTGTTAATTGGGGCAGACACGGCTCAGGGACCAGGCTGGTAGGAAAACTGCAGGTAACACCATACCATAGTTTTGTTGAGGTCATGACCTCTCAAAGGACAGAAGTAGCAGGTAGAAAAACTTAATTGAAAGCAGCCACCAAGTGTTATGTATAGTCTTGGCAGTTTATGCAACTGACTGAGGCAGTAAATAACTGTCCAGTGGCTTTACATCCTTTCCTCTCCTAGGACTTAATGCAAGCCTGAGAACATGATTCACCACCTAAAAATCTATGCTTCATGACTTTACTGCCTGCTCATCTTAATCCACACAACCCACCTAAGCCAACATTCTATGCCTTCCAGAGGCTCATATGTTTGAATACTTGGCTCCCAGCTGTGGGCTTTGTTTTAGGAGTTGTGGAACCTTTGGATCTGAGACATACCCATCAGAACTAGGCAGCTGGGGGCAAGGATTGGAAGTTACATTTGCCTCCAGTTCCAGTTGGAGCTTTCTGTTTCCTTATCCTCCAAGGTGTGAACAAGACATACTGTGAGCTCCCACTGTCATGGACCAAGCCAGTGCAGGTATCATGCCTTTCCCACCCTCTAAGCCATGAAGCATAACAGACCTTGCCCCCAAGTTCTTTCAGGCAATGAGAAAAGCAACTAATATAGAGACTTATTGTCTGCCTCCTATGATGACATGTAGGCAACATGATAGACTCTGTCAAAAATGTGAGTTCAGGGAAAACTATTATCCTCTATTCCAGGCAACAAGCTCAAGCAAGTAATGTAGCTTAGAGATAGATAACGCCAAACATCCCCCTCTTTCCATTTCCCCCATATTTCACATCAACTTTAACTCACCGTTTAACTCTTATGATGTGTTCACACTGTGGTTCTGTAAGTCTCTATCCACATGAAGTTGTAGCTATGGTGAGGACTCAGTACATACAAGACAAAGAATATCTTAACCACTTGCTGATGTATTTAAACTAACTCTGCTAAGTCTTTTACTGTGCTAGTCTCAGCACAAAGTTTAGATTAGGGTGCTTTCATTTTGGGGTTAATAGAAACACACAATCAAAAATCCAAGAAAATAAATTTATTGAACTTTGAAGGGAAAAAATCCACAGACACAAAAGAAAGTTAAATATAGACTGCAGGACACAACTAGTCATACTGTGAATGATGGCTTGTGTGGCCAGCAAAGTACCAAAAATGACATTCTGGGACTGATTGAGGTATTTAGCTATTTTTGGCTATAGAAACATGGTCAGCCTATGGTGAAATGGTAAGATAGTTCATCAAAACACACGTCTTTAAGCTGAATAGATTCTAAATTGATGATATTTCATATAAACTAAATCATGTAGCTATTGGAGAAACCATAGCAGCAAGGTAGCAGAAAAATCTATTAAAATCTATTATAAAGTAACACAGTGAACCACAAACACTCAATGCTAGATTGTCACTGCCTCTCCTGCATGGAGGAGAATGTAACACCACTAAACATTAAGCCTGTTTCCCCACAAATGTCTGAGCAAAATGGCAAATACCATTAAAACTTTAAAGTTTCAAGCATTAAAAAAAAACTTAAAATGAGAAATATTCTTCAGTGGGCTGAGAGTCTTCTTTTCCTCATACATCTTTTTTAGGGGGCCAACCCAAAGAACTATGTGTATGTTATTTGGGAGTCAAAGAGGCATTTTTATATTGGGTATTTTCCTAAATATTCTGAGACCAATCTTCCTATGGGTAAATAAGAAATGATGAATCTCTTCTTACTACTTAAAATATATCTTATGAAAGGTTTGATGATAAAATTTCTGCTACTTGTTTAATTAATTCTGAGTTGTCCTTTGTGACTGGAAACTCATTTATTCTGTCCCCCCCCTTTTTTTGCCATGAATTACAAGTGTGTGCCTGGCTGTGAAACAAAGATCTAGGCCTTTCATTTTCTATTCAATTACCTGGTTAACTTTATCCAATGTGCTTCAACAGATGAATTTCTCTTTGCATGTATTAATTCTTAGGTGACTATAGAAACCAACTGTTTTTGAAGAGACAGTGCTGCATGGGTGTGGGAGTCTCCTTTTCCTAATCCCCAGGCTTCTAAAACTCCACTCCACGTGTTTCGACAGCTCCTCCACATCCTAGCCAGTAAGACTGCCATCACTTCTACTTCTGTTAGCATGTGGCCCTATGGCTTCAACTTAAAATTGGTGAAGAAAGTGTTTCTTTCGTAAATATCATGTCTGTTATTGTTTGGTGTGTGATATATTGATCTACATAAAAATTCTTAAATTTTGTAAATTAGAAAATATTCATTTAAACCTTTAAAATGAGTTTATTCCAATACTGCAGGTTATTAGACACTGTAGAGTTAAGAAATTTGAGGAGTTATAAAAAGGGCTGTAAAAAAAAATCTAACTTGTTGGTTTTCTTTAGGTTCATTGACCAAAGCATTAAACCCTCCTTACACTGTAGTTGCCACATCCTTGGATGGATTTTTGTGAACTACAATATGTGTGTAGTATATAAAACAGCCATGCTTAAAGTGTAAATTATTAAAAATATCTTTATCAATTTTATGTCAAAATAAATGTTTTACATATCCAAACTACCCTTCCCTTCTTGCCTAGAATTTTTGTTCTCAGTTATTTAAAAGAAGAAATTAGCCTGTGCTATAATCTGCATCCAATTTCCTGAACTGCAAAAACCACCTGATTGTTTTGCTTTTCCAAAAAGCATGATTTACATACATGAAAAACAGCTAATTAATGCTTAGTATCACAAAATTTAGACCCACAATACAGACAATCACTGCCAATATGCAGTCTTAGAGACAATTCTTCAAAATATTTATAATTCACATTGGGAATCTATCTGATTAAGCATTCTTGATTTCCACTTTAAGATACTGTTTCGACATTTCCGGAAAAGGTATTTTAGAATCCACACTCACCATCACACTCTCCCAACACAGATTTAAAACATGGTTTTGGTTTAGGCATTCATGCCCAGCCATTTCTCTGCTATTCAACATAGGAAAGGCTACTGCATGACTTTGTTCAGTTGGTCTGTGCTCACATAGTCACAAGAGGAGAGGAACTTCTTTTTGTCAGGCAAACGCAAAGCAGTTGCGTTGAGTATAAGGCCCCGTGGAGACTGCACGGTGTGGACCGTAGTGTAGTCTGGGACAGGCATCTCAGTATCTGGAGAAAGCTCTGCTGTCTCGGACATCCGGGCAGTAGTAGTAAGGCTTTCTGTGGTGATGTAAATGTCTTCCTGGTTAAAGCTTGGTTTTACACACGACGTGGCCTCCAAGTGAGCAGCCACAGCGATGCACTTTTTGGCATCTGACTCACAGAAGTAGGCACTGTTCATGTTGTTATTTTCTTGGCAAGGTACAGCCACCTCTGGCTGTGGCTGTGTGTTGCACTGGGCTATCCCTGCCTTCATCTTTTGGCCTGGTGAAAGGACTACACTGCCTGCTGGTGTAATGTCGCTTACTTGGGCATAAAAGTCGATGTTTGCCAGCATAGCGGGATTGCTCTTCTGTGTAGAGGCTGGTTGGTGGGTTGATTCAATTTCAGTATTCAGAAGCGGCTGTGGTTTGTCTTCCGCTGTTGGGGGATTGCAGGGGTGCAGAGAGCCAAGGGGAGCACCATAAGGCAAGTTCTTCAGAGTCTTCTGGTCAAGGCACAAGAGATCAGCTTCTTTTTTTAAGTTCTGTGGCTGGGCAAACTCTGAGGTACCATCACACATGTCACTGGTCTGGAAGTCAGTGTCCAAAATGTCAGGGTCATAGCAGCTGGTACGTCCAGAATCATCATCCTTGGCTCCAAGGGTACTGAGTGATTTCTCACGGGCATTGCTTAGAAGTCTGTCTGTGTCTGACCCTTCAGTTTTTTCATCTGCATCATCAATATCTAGCTCAATAAACTCAACCCAGGAGTCATCATTGTAGAAGTCAGATTTGTAGTTATCATGAATGCCTAAGATGGTATTTACCTCCTCCAATTTTCCTTCCTAGGAAGCAGATAGAAGGTGGAGATCTATGAAAAGCAACTCAAAACCATTAAATAATTTTCAATAGGATGCATTGAGCTTGCAAAAACAAAATAAAAACAACAACCAACCAAACAAAAAGCTCAAACCCTCTCAACAGAGGACAGTATAGGTATTACTCGATTGAATGATGAACAACTTAAGAGCTAATTACCTTGAGAAGATCTGGATCAATTCCTTTAATCTTTGGAACAGGGACTGGGGGTAAAATCAGCATCTTAATTCTTGAAAACAAATAAGATTTTATTTTTACACATCTTAAAGAGTACATGTTCTCTTATTTCAAAAGGTAGAAATAAAATAGAGGCAATACCATGACTTCTTCTAAGTATTTTTATAACTTACATAAGGAGAATTTGAGAAAGAGACAGATGACATGGGCAGATGACAAATATTTGAGAAAAAAAAATCACAAAATCCTTCATTTAAAATCATTTCAATAAATGTGGTTTCTTCTATTTTTTTTTTTTTTTTTTTGCTTAGCACTTTTGATGTATAGCCAATTTTAATACTTGGCTGTGAGGAATCTAACTCCATCTAAAGTTAACTTCCAAGTGACTTATAAGACATCTTTAAAGCATATAACACCAAGAAGAGGAGAAGTAAAACCAAAGTCATTTTTGCCCTTGAAAAAGAGTAGGTGGGACTAAGTTAGCACTACACAGTCCATAGTAATCATAAAACATTTAAGATACTTTCTAATCAGCCTGATATTTCATGAATCATTTAAAATAGGACAGACTAATCTGAGCTATCTCTAATTAAGATGGACTTATATACACAATACTATGATGTATTTACATTTACTCTTTCAAGTATTGCAGTTATTTTTCATTTAAAAAAGATTTGTTTTAATGTTTTTAATGGAAATTGAATTACACTGTGTTCTCCCTTCCTGTCTTTCCCCCAGTCTCTCCCAGTTATCCTCTCTTGAACCCCTTCCATGCATTCCCCTCAAGACTTATTATTTTTATTTAATGTGTCTCTCTGAATATACTCCACAGGTTAAGTGAGTGCCTAGGGAGGCCAGAAGAAAGTGTCAGATCCCCTGGAGCTGGAGTTAGAGGCAGACATGAGTTGCCCTGGGTGGGTCCTGGGAATGGAATTTGGGTTCTCTGCAAGAGAACTATGAGCTTCAAAGTCTCTAGTCCCTAAAATTGCTTTCTGACTGTAATTAATTTCAACGTTTATTCCACAGATTCTGTGTCTTGTTGAAATTCTATTACTTATTGCCTGGCAGTAATCATTTCTTGAACAAATTTGAATAAACCATCTATTTGTTTCCATCACAACTGGAGTTTATGCCTTAAAACTAACATACTGAGCTCTGATGCTCCCAAGTGGTTTTTTTACAGATATGATTCCTAGAGCCTAAAATCTCACCCCATGATTATTTATAGTACAAGATGATTGACTCCTGCATTAAACAATTCATCTAATCCTTACAACTAGCAGAAAGGGATACATATTGTAGGATATTTGATCACACTGTGTGAAGATGTCTCTGTTTTACTTCACCTGCCTAAGGCACCTTTTGATTGATATAATAAAGAGCTGAATGGCCAATAGCTAGGCAGGAAAGGACAGCAGGATTTCTAAGGAAAAAGAGGAACTCAGTGGGAAGACCAGAGAGGCAGAGATTTGTCAAGGAGACATGTAAGAAGTGGGATGTACAGTGTGGAGGAGAGGTAACACAACAGAACATAGATTAATATAAAAAGGTTAATTTAAGTTATAAGAGCCAATTGGGAACAAGCTTAAGCTAATGCCAAGTTTTTATAATAAGAAAAAGTCTCCATGTCATTATTCAGGAGCTAGTGGTCCAAAGAAAGTCTGACTATAGAGATGATATTATCTGTGCACTCCAGTCGTGCAAGAACATTGGTAGAATTGGTTGGTGTTCAGGCCCAGAATGACTGCTCCAAAGCCAGATGGTCTGCCCTACACTGTGCTGCTTTGTCATTTGGTCTGTAAATGCATCCTTCAAGTTTTCAAAGATATAAAAATGCAAAGTAAATTTGTGGGTACCCATAAAAATGGCTGCATTCCATCCTGGCACTAGGAGAGTTCAAAGTTGTCCTCAGCAAGTCCTAAGACCTAACGGTCAAAGGTGTGGCTACAGAAGGATGTTTGGCTGTCTTAGTCTAAATAACAACAGGCCTGAATCTGAGGTGTGGCTACTCCTGACTCTCAAGGCTAGGGAAAAAAAAGTTAGAGCTAAAGTATGGTTACTGAAACCTTAGAATAAGTGAGGAAGGAAGAAAAGCCTGTTTGTTCCATATACATGATACTGTGTTCCCCTTTTTGGATAAGGTAAGAGTAGTGAAAAATAAACTCATGACATTTCAGTATTTCAGTATTGACTGATCTGCCCTCCTGACCTTTTTTTGTGTCTCTCTGTTTTTTCCTTATTGTCTATAGCTAGCCTTTCCCTCAACCTCACTCTCCCCATCTGGTATGGACTTGGGGCCACTAGGCGGGCTCCAATTGCAGCCCCACAAAGACTGTTCCCGACAAACCTCAATAATATGAAACAAAGTTTTCCAAATAGCTAATGTCTGATTTTGTGACACTTCTTCTTTTAAAGATTATGATCTATTTTGGTGGATGTTAGTGGCTTTCTGTAGTTGTGATGACCTTAAACTACAGAGACCTCCCAAACTCCAAGGGTCCAAGCTAGTAGTGTAAATCATTGGTTATAGTGCCATTATTAGGAGAATGGTGATGGTGTAAGCTGTTTGTCTCCTCAAAGCTGTCCTTCTACTTCAGATCATGCACTACACAGGAAGATCAGCCTAGTTTACTACACATCTCAACATTCAATGCTAAGCCCAGAAGGCTCAACTTTTGTTGTTAAAATCAGATTCTTCTCTCAGACAATACATCCCAACCAGTTTACCCTTCTTCCACTCCTCCTATCCCTCCCCCTCAATTCCCAACTCCCCTAGATCAACTCCCACTCTGTTTCCTCTTTACGAAAAAGCAGGTCTACAAAAGACATAGCCAAATAGGACAAAACAAGATACAATAAGACAAGGCAAACGTCTGTAAATTAAGACAGGACCAGCCAGGACCAGGCAGTCTCAAGAGCAGGCAAAAGAGTCAGAGACATATCCATTCTCATTGTTAGGAATCCTACAAAGTCTCATACTTAATAGCAAAATCCTCACTCCAAAATAGAAACCAAAGTTCTACTGTGATTCTGCAGCCCCTTGGTTTCCAACTTCTGCTCTTTCTTTCATGAATGAATAGCTCAGGGGCTGAGTGCATCATATGGTGGGAACAAGCACAAAGGAAAGATAGTCTGGGTTGAAACTTTAAGTACAAATGTACTTAATTCAAATATGAATGTTAACATGAACTTTGCCAGGTTTACTTGTAAATTTTTGGATTATACCAGGGTAAACTTCTTTCACAACACTTGAAAGAGATATTGATCCTGGAGCCCTTGACATCTCTGCGATTTTGAGCGAGACCTGGCACATTTTAATTTTGGAACCATGTGTTAGTTTTGTCCCAATTGGTGCTTTTTCTTTTAATTTACCACTTTTATCACAACATGCAAACTTGGGTAGTGATAAAGGTTTCTGTATGAAAGTGAAAGAAAGTGATTCTTTTCTACAAAACTCAAGCTATCACAGAAAGCAGGAGTTCGATAAGGATTTCAAATGAATTTCACAATTTGTTGATTTTGACTGAGCGTTACAGTTTGTTTCAAGGTTCATTATTCATAGAAAATATACTTTTAGGAAGTGTGGTGCATATATTCACCTATTATGCCATAAAGGTAATAAAATCACAGTTGTGGGAAGGTTCATGTGACTGGAAACTGTTAGGCTCAGTGAAACAAGGCAGATGCAGAAAGACAAATGTCACTATGTTTTCATTCAGATATGGAACAAAGATTTCGGTTTCTCTCTATATTCCTTTGTATGTAGGATATGAAAGCAGGTAGGAGACTCTGAGAGACGAGGAAGAAGTTGGGAGAAATGCAAAGTATAGGGAAGACAATGTGATATATATGAAGAAAACAGAAGGGAGGTCTTCTGGTCCTGAGGAAGAGAAAGGACAGCAAGAAGAGGAGGAGGTTGGTGGGGGAGGGGAGGGAAGAAGAAAACATGATGGTGTCTATGCAAGGAAATATTACAGTGAAATCCATTTCATTATCTTCTGGCCCCACCAAAATAATAAGAAAACAAAATATCCTTTGAGTAGTGGGGATGACTGAGTTTTGTCTGTATAATGTTTACCTAGCATGCATAGAGCACTGGGTTGAATTCTTAACACCACATAAGACCAAGAGTGTTGGAGGCAGAAGAATCAGAAGTTGAAAATCAGTCAGTCTGGGCAAACAAAGCAACACACACATGCATACACACACACACATACACACACACTTCTTTTAAAACAAATCCTGTTTATAGAGAGGATGATATTTCATTTGATGTATTTTTAAAGCTAGAATAACTAGATAACCTCACATATTTTCTTGGCCTTCATGATGTGACATAGACAACTAGTGTTAAGGGTGAAGGTTTTATATACATAGCAATTTTATTTACTACCGCTCCATATAAATTTTGGAATGTCACTAGCTGTGTAGGTTAATTAGCACAAATCCATTGATTTGACTCTTTTTGGTACTATTCAAGCTCACACCTTACTTAAAAATCTAAAGATATATTTATTTTTCTCAAACAACTAAAAAAGTTGTTTTGATATCAATAGATCAAACAGAAATGTGGCCTAAAACAAAACAAAACAAAAAAAAACAAACAAAAAACGATAAGTTCAAAATGAAATTATACAGTGAGTTTTGCTTTCCCCAAAATTTACGTGATAAAATTGAACATGAAACTGAAAATGGAGTTCATTCAATTGTAGTTTTTTGGTATTCTTGGCACTCAAGAATGCTGGCATTGCCTGGATTATTGCTAGTTAAAGTCTATTTTGAGGATGGCTAACTTCAAGGTTGGAGGATTTTGGATTGCTGCAACAACTAAAACCCCATACCATATATTGCTAGATTTCATTTTGAGTCACTGAGACCTCTAGACTTCAGCTGAAAAACTTGATTTCTGTTTTAGATAGAGCAACTGACTATTGGTGGCCCTGAATACCTGAGGAATTTCCAGGATACAGGACTTGCAGTACAAAGACTAACAGAACCCTGGGAATCTTGAAAGTGACATTTGTCCTAGAAAGTGGCTCATGACCTCATGTGATTCTGAAAATATCTTAAATGTAACAAATGACAAACAACATCAATATTTTTCCTGCATGTTGCATAAATATTTTCTGAAATCCATGTCTTTTCAAGTGTAAAAAATGATACTTTATTGTTCAAAGGGATTTAAAAGATCACATTGCCCACAAAAAATGTGGACTTTCAGAGAGGGTCAGTGGTACCAACATGTTCAAACAGCAGTGATTGAATAGTCACACTCAGCTCTCTGGCTTCCAAGAAACTGGAAAATAGAATTTCTTAAAACACGGAAGGAATTCTGACTGAATTTACAAACATAGGTGAAACATAAATCCATGGATGGCCAAAGAATTTAAATGGAACCCAAATTTATTTGAAATCAACATCTTATGAATAAACTTGAGAAAGTGTCAGGTGGCTTCAATTTGTTGTTTAAATTAGATTGTACATGATGATGGCAACAGATCAGATTCTGCAGAAGCTCCCAGGGATACTGTGGGGTCCTGATGTTAAGGGGAGACTTGTTGATTCCTTTTGGGGAGTTCTTCACATATGAAAGTATTGTCAACATATACACAGGCACTAATGCAAACCTCTTCATGTGCTATATGACTTACTGACCTAAACTGTCCATTTTTTCAAGGTTAACACTACAGACTAAGTATAGATGTGGTAAAAGTAAAACCAGAAATAGAATTTTCTGAGCACATTGAAATATCCATTGATGAGAGAGACAGACAGACAGACAGTGACAGAGAGAGATACCATAAAAGAGGGAGCTATTATAGGTTTCAAGAGAAAACTGACTCTAGAGAAATGTCCAGAGACCTACAAGACTGACCCCAACTAACAATTTGAGCAACAGTGGAAAGGCCACCATAAATGCCCTTCCCTGATAATGAGATTGATGACTAACTTATCCACCAACATAGAACCCTCATCTAGTAGCTGATAGAAACAGAGGCAGACACACACAGATAAACACTGAGCCAAACTGGAATCCAGATGCAGAGAGGGAGGACAAGACCAGGTTACAGAAACCCACAGAGACAGCTGATCTGAACAAGGAGGAGCTAATGGGCCTCCAGTCTGATAGCTGGGAATCCAGCATTGGACTGACTCAGACCCCTTGAACATGGGTTTCAGCTAGAAGACCTGGGCAGTCTAAGGAACCTCTGACAGTGGAACCAGGATGTATCATTGGTGCACAAAGGAACTTTGGGGGAACATCTCCCATGGAGGGATACTCCCTTAACCTATAGGCAGGAGGGAGGGCCTAGTACCTACTCCAAATGACTTGACAGATTTAGATGACCCCTCCAGGAAATCATCACCCTACATGTGGAGTGGGGAGGATGGGATGGGAGAGTGGATGGGGGGCATGGGAGGGTGAAAGAGAGGGAGGAGAGGGATGGAGAGGGAACTGGAATCAATATGTAAAATAAGAAAAATAAATAAATAAATAAATAAATAATACCCATTCCTACTTTACAAGAGAAATTTTTTACACCATACAGGGTAGTACACAAGGAGATCAGATTTTGCAAAAACATATCAAAAAGACTGTTTTACACCTACCTTTGCTGTTTTGAAAAAATCACTACAAATAACACCACTGCTACTCCAAATATTCCAAAGATAATAATTAAGAACCATGGAAACCGGAAATCTAAAACAGGAAAGAAAATTTCACCAACAGAATTATGAATAATTGAAGCAAAATTTACATTACACTGTCCTTTCTCACATGAAAATATTTGTTAATTTGAATTCATATGGCAAAGTTAGTGTTTCACTTGATAATCATGGCAACAAAATGGGATGAATTTGGAGTTTTTTCTTTCCCAAGGATAAAACATGCTTGTCCACTGTAAATGTGTATGTGTGTAAACACAGTTAAAGAAAAAGAGGCCACTGGGCCTGGTGGCATACACCTTTAATCCCAGAACTTAAGAGTCAGATGCAGTGGATCTCTGTAAGTTCAAGTCCAGCCTGGTCTACAGAGTGAGATCCAGGAAAGCCAGAGATGCACAGAGAAGCACTGTCTTGAAAACAACAAGAAAAGAAAAAAGAGGTCAAGAGTTTGAGAGAACGTGAGGCAGTGGTGATGGTGGTAGTGCATGGGAGGGTTGGAGGAAGGAAAAGTGAAGGGAAAATGATGTAGTGATGTTAAAATTAAAAGTACATTATTAGAAAAAAGGAAAAAATTCAAAACCAAAAGCACATTTCAAATAGGTTGCAAAAAAGTTAAACCTGTAAGTTTCTCATATGTCTAATATCACTAGGGCTGTGCCAAGAAGAAACTGTTGCTTGTTGAACTTAAGTAAATAATGTCTATGTGATATTTTAAACTGCAATGATATTTTTTTAGCTTGCTCACGGAGGCTATATCAAAATTATGAGGGCAGAGTAACTGTGACATACTTAGGCACATAGAACACATTTTTATAGCTTTAAAACTACGTGTTTATGTACATTGTACTGAGGCTGTTCAGATATCACTATACTTTATGAGTGGTGGGACAATTTGCCTGTGAAACTTCTACCTCTTTCCTTATGACTAAATGCTCCCCAGTTCTTCGAGATTGGTTCCTCATATTCTCCCATAGAGGCAGAAACCAACTATAACTAGAAATCTGGAGTCATCTCTGTGGTCCTCCTGTGTAGGATCTCTAAATGTGTCATGCATCCCATGAATATGAGTAACCCATGGCTCAGTAGGCTTTCTCTAGGTATACACTCATACTTCCCCAAATCCACAAGCACCACAATTTCATTCCCAACTTTAGATGACCTTGTTTCTTCCAGATACAAATGCAAAACAAACACTTGTAGACAAATTTGGAAATATAGATACAAAGAAATATGCAAAGGCAAAAAACTACTGCCTTAGAATTCTATTGTTCAGGAACAAGCCCTGTATTTATCTGAGTTTCCACCTGCCCCAGAGCCATTCCTAAAGCAAATAATTTGGAAACGAAACGAAATCTTTTTCTTATTTTTTTAAATTTTATTTTATTATTTTTAATTATGTGTATGTGTGAATGTGAGGGCAGGTGCCAGCAAGGGCTAGAGGTGGCAGATCTTCTGGAGCTGATGTTACAGGTGGTTGTCAATCTCTTGATGTGGGTGCTGGGAACTGAACTTGGGTCCTGTGGAAGAACAGGAAGTGCTCTTAACCACTGAGCCATCTCTCCAGTCCCTCTTTTTGATTTTTTTCAATGCATACATCTTCTACAGATAGTGACTTCAATGCCTTGTTCCAGATATATGAAACTAAGGTATATTGACCTAGACAATATGCCAATAGTGTAGGCATATGTTAGCTGCTATGTTGTCAAAAGTCATGCTAGCTTCAAATTAAAGGCCCTACCCACACTTTACCTTCTTCACATGTCAATGTGTTCATCTGCGGAAATGTTATATAGAGCATCTCACTGAAGTCGCTGTACTTTTCAAAGTTCCGTTGTCTGGATCTCACACGCACTTCATATTCTTTTTCCAGTCTCAATGAGTATAGTGGAACTGATGTTGACCATAAAGGGCCCGTCTAGCAAAACAAAATATAGAAACATATTGCTTCAGGTATCAACAACTCAATGCACAAATTATTCAATTGTTTTCTCTTTTCTCTTCATATTCTAGAAATTGAGTAGTATTTTAACTTGTCCAGAGGGAGTTGGCTGTTAAATGAAATACACTGAGATAAATTATGTAAGAATAATTTTGTTAAAATAATAATAAATTTGTTAAAATAATAATAATAACAATCCTCAAATTTCTTTTAGAATAAACCCAAAGATATACATTTGCTTAAAGAAATATAGCTATGTCTTTGCCTTAGGTCATTAGGTAGTCCACTAAAATTAAGTTATAACAGATTTAAGGATGGCAGAGCTATACAGAGAAGTACAAATATGTTATCTACTTATTTGGGGCATTACACCTTTGTATGGAGCAATATATTAGAACAGGTAACCCCACATTTACACACTGTATCAAATTATGGCCATAAGAAAATTATGTATCTGTAGAATATATATTATCTGGAAAATCTGGCTAGTCATTTATTAATAATCACAGGAATTGAAATAACTCCTAGAAATACTATAGCTGTCTTGAAATGCCAAATAAGTTTATTTGAAGCAGCTACACACTGTATTCATGCCATAAGTCTTAAACCTACTTCAGGGTAGTCTGTTGCTCAAGAATCTGCATAGGAAAGTGTTGTGCAGCTATTTTCTCTGAATGGAAGCATTATCTCCTGGGAGGAGTGTTCCAGACTTAGGAAGTAAGCAAAGCTCAGAAGGCTGGGAGTTCATAAAACCTAGATGACTCACAAGGCCCTTCTACAAGGATTATTTGCATAGTAATTATTGCTGGGGAGAGGTAACCATCCAATTGCCTTAGCTGCCTACAAGCTGCACAGGGAGCAGCTAGGATGTAGCATTCGTCACCTATCCTGTGGCAGGCTACTCTGCATTGGAGTCACACATACTCCTATAGGTAAATGCACTCAATAAACTCACTGGTAAGGTTAAATTAGGATTAGGTGGAACAATTTATTGATATGTCATCATTGGTATCCCCAGGAAAATACATATAAGAGAAAGTCACTTCAGACCTTGGGCATTGAACATTAGGCTTCACAGCTTTGAAAGGTGGCTATTCCCCTTTCTCAGAGGAAGGCAGTGAGAGTAGAGTCTTAGCCGATTAGATACTGCTTTCAAAGCAGCAGACCCATCATCCATCTTACCACAACATTTCCCTCTAAGTCAAACCCTTGTAGCAGGCGGTGTTCAACATCCTTTCATGTTCCTGGTTATAGAAAATATGCAACACTCCACCTTTCCAACAGCATGGATTTTCATGTAAGTAAACCCTATGATTTGTTTTATTAAGTCAGAAGCTGTGACTAGCATCTGAAACAAATTTTCTTTCACCCCAGTTGGTTTCTACTCACAAAGCTGTTTTCTCTATGTGTATGTGACATGGATGCATTTTCTTACAGGAGCCTCTGAATATATGCACTTTTTTTTTTTTAGACATTATTTCTCTGTGTAGCCTTGACTTTCCTGGAACTAGCTTTGTAGACCAGGCTGGCCTTTGCCTCCCGAGTGCTGGGATTAAAGGTGTGCTCCACCACTGCCCAGCTGTATGCAGTATTTGTATGCTGAAAATGGGACTGCTAATTTTAAGCTTGTTTGTTTTCTTTTTTATAAAGTAATTTTAAAAGCTTGTGTTTAATGCTTGGATCAAGGCCTGGTTTCCCTGTTATTGTCACCAGTATTATTCATAGATTTCACTAACAACTGTAAATAACAGTGAACCCCAGAGACAAGCCCACCACTCTCCCATCTCCCATTTCTTCAACACTTCACACCTGCACCTCCAAACTGAAATCTTCTCATGTGGTTCATACTGTACCTATTCTGACAGTGGCCTGTGTGGGGACATCTTATCTTCCTCCAGGCCCCAGTGAGAGCCTTGTATACTATAGACACTGCCAGTCTTCCAGCACTCACTTCTACCAATCTGTGATACAATTCACTTCCTAGATTGCTTATATTTAACTGCTCAAATTTAATTGTATGTACCTTTCTATGCTATATTTCAGTTTTCTGAGGGAAATTTCAGCTGCATCAAATAAAGAACACAAATTATACCTCTAGGAACTAGAAAAAGGTCAAAGTAATCCCAAAGGTAGCAGAAGGGGATGCCAAATGTAAGAGCAGAAATAGGTGAAGTTGAGACAAGAAAAATATTGGAAATGATCAATAGCAAAAAGGTTCCTTTACATATTTTATTTGGCCTTTAATGGCTGAGCATCAACTAATAAAGAAGTGAGAAAAATTCTATTTACTATTCATAACTGCCTATAATGTTTTGATTAAACCTACTTCTCCTTCTTTCCCTATCCTCTACCACTTTCCTTCTCAACTTAGAGTTCTTTTTCTCTCTCTCTTAAAATACTCAGTCTATTTACTGCTTCTATGTGCCTATGCGTGTGGCACCATCTGCTGGAACACGATTGGCCCCTCAGATCTAGAATCTCTGAAGAAAACTGATTGTCCCTCTCCAGCAGCCATCAATCGCCAAGAGCTTCTCAGGCAGGGGTGGGAACCTCACAAGCCTCTCCCCCATCCACAGTGGAATTTTGGTTGGCATGTTCCCAGCTGCTATGACTTCATGTGTGCAACTGCATTGTCATGACCAGAAAACAGTTTCCTTAGAGATGTCTACTCCATTAGACCCTTCTAATATTTCTTCTCCTTCTTCCTTAATAACCTTTGAATCTTGGGAGGAGAGGATAGGATATTGATGTTCCATTCAGAGCTGAGTTTTCTGCTGCCTCTTATCCTCTGAATGTTGACTGTGGTTCTCTGTGTTAATCACTGTCTATTGAGAAAAGAAGCCTCTCTGATGAGGGTCAGGAGCTGCATTAATCTATGAGGAGAATGATAATAACTTGGGGTGGGGCAGTTAATTACTATGTCCATTTAGAAGAATAATGATGCTATGTTCTCCTCCAGGGCTCATAATCTAGCCAGATGTATTATTTTGGCCCAACAAATGAGGTCAGGCATGGGTTCCACCTTGTGAAGAGAAGTCTCTAAGTCTAACCAGAAGGTAGTTATTCCTATAACATTTGCACTCCTATTAGTGGGTCTATCTTTCCAGGCAAGTAACTCCAAGCATTCACAGAAGGCTGAGATTGTTGATGATAGAATTTTCTAATTTGTTCATAGAAATAAAAATTAGTATGGTGACTATTGAAAAGAGTATAGATGTCACTCAGATATTTAAAAACAGAGTTGACATATGATCTAGTTATTTCATTAATGGTTTTATATTCAAAGTAAAATTAGTATGTTGAAGATATATTTTCCTGTTCATGATAATGCTAGTATCACTTGCAATAGACAAAATATGGATCAACCTGGGTCCATTGATAGATAAAAGGGTTAGAAAATGGGATATATGGGGAATGGAAAGCTATGATCCTTACTGAATATTTTTTTTTCCAATATGGATGATGGTAGAATAATTCAGATAAAATGTGACAGGCACAGAAAGGCAAACTCTGCATGATATCATTTATATATGGACTCAGCAAAGGTAAATCATAAGCAGACCACCTTTGTAATCACCAGGGCCTGGAAGTTTGGAGGTTTGGTTAGATGCTGGTTTAAAAAAAATCCAGTTAGTTTGGAGGAATATGCTAAAGGGAGCCACTGAACAGCTTAAAGCAACAGTTCTCAACTGTGGGTAGCACCTCTTTGGGGGTCAAAAAACACTTATACAGGGGTTGCTGAAGATATTTACATTGTGATTCATAATAGTAGCAAAATTACAGTTATGAAGTAGCAACAGAAATAACTTTATGTTTAGGGGTCACCACAGCATGAGCAACGGTATTAAAAGGTAGCAATATTCAGAAGGTTGAGAACCACTGCCTTAGATGCTAAAGTTAATAACTATGAATTGTACTAAGGAGAGCAGATTTTACACTGTCAGTTAAAATAATTTATGTAAAAAGAATACATACATTAATTGCTCTACTGAACCATCATGCCATGTGTAAGTATTTTTAAAACATCTTTGACATGATAAGAAGTAATGATAATTAGTATAATTATTCTCAGAATATTTGCAAACATTTTATCTAGTGAACTGGTTCACTGCCATGTACAGTTTGGAAGTTTTCACCATTTTTGCTAATATCACCATGGACCTTTTTGGAGTTAGTCTTGGATGTTGGAAGGCTATCAAACTCATGGTTATAAATACACAATTTTTAAAAGTCTACATTTCTCCTAGAAGTCAAAATTTATCATTGGAACAAACACTGTCATATGTTTAATGGAAGTGTAAATTTCTTTCTTAAGAAATGTTAGACAAGTCAAATATGAGTAACTATCTACTAGTATTATCTGCTGTTATTCATGTAAAATTTGTTTCATGTAAAAGAGCTGCTAGTTCAGTTGTTGAATCAGTCATTTGTTTTGCTCCATCATTACTTTTGAATAAAGTAATTATTGCTCTTCATGAACCACATAGACGCTTAGATATTGATGAATTCAAGGGTTGAGATTTAAACACAGTCTCCTATGAAACCATTTCCACCCTTTCCTGTAAACTGCACAGTGATGAAGAATATAGTGTCTATTAGTAAACAATGGGACCACTGCCTCAACTCATGACAAGAGCCAGTAGTTTCCTTATTAATATTTTTTTGTTTTGTGGAATAAACATGGTATAGTATACCATGAAATTAGCATTGACCTTGTATGTTCCCTTGAAACAGACTCAAGAGCTCACAGAGGTACACGGTACTCATTTTGAAAACTGCTACCTCAGGCACCTTCAGTACCTTATGCAAAGTAGTTGTTCCTATACCTAGTTGTTGAATAAATGTTTGATTATGACTCGGATTTAGAAATTCTGGTTTGACTTAGCATCCAACCAGCCACTTTTGGTACCAACTTAACAAACCAGGTGTCTAAATTATAATGATTCAGAAAACAGAACGTTGAAGACAAGTAACTGCAGCAGCTCAAGTTTTACTCTCTGCTAATGACAAAATTGACTTCCATCTTTGATTCTGCACTGAAGGACAGGGCCTTGTGTCTCAAAATTTAGGGAGTGATCTCTGCCAGAGTGCTGAGTACAACCTCATGCCTATCCAGAAATTGCTTGGCTTGGCCAGGGCAGTGGATGTGGTTAGACTGATTTAAAATTAGTTATATTTGGAATGGCATGGTAATCCTGCTTCCCTTCTTGTTGTGTGCCATGTGGAATTTATCTCAGTGCTGAGTTCCCATGCTCTTGGCAGGGAAGTGAGAAGTTCAGGAGCCAACTTGTTTTCTGCTCGCCTATGTTGGGACCTCTTAGCTTGATTTTCTCTGAGGCATGTAACCTCTGTGGGGTAAATCCCGTCTCTATGGCTCTCTCCTGGAGAGACCTAAGAACAAATATTAACGGAGGTCTAATGAGTAGCAACAGCTACAATCATGGGTTGACATTTGTCCATAGTGTACTATTGACCTTGATCATGAGCCTACTCATGTCCCGCCACATCTCTAAAGATAGCAAAAAAGTTAGTCTGTGACCTTGCTCCATGGTTAAACTGAATACTGAAGATAACTAAGGAAATGGCTTTCTTCTTCCAATATTTTTTCATATATCTACATGGAAGATTCACTTCACCATCTGATGCTGCATATAATTTTAAGATATTAATTTAATGATTACATCAGTTTTACTCTGATAATAAGTTGTAGGATGCACAGCTTGGGCATGTGGTATTAGGTGGGAGAAAATATTATCACAAATGAGAAAGTGATTGTTGAATTGGGAAGAAGAAATGTCAAAGTGTAGGATGCAGTGACTCTTACCACTTTCCACTTAGTTTCGTTTACTTCTTTGAATTGAACTTCATACTCCAGAATTATCCATCCCTTCCTAATGTCTGCACTGGGTGGTGGCTGCCATCTCACTTGGATGTCTCCATGAATCCCGGTCAAACTGATGTTTAGTAAAGTCCAGTTGAGGCCAATGGGTGGATCAGGTTGCACTGTGAATTCAATGGAGAATCAGTTCCCAGATAAACACTCTTGACATTAATAGCTTGCATTCTTCAGAGACCAAATTAATTCATTCATTTTGATCACACCCTTAATTCTTCCAGCAATCCACATTATTAAAATTCTACTTTATAACACAGTAGCATTTTTTAATATAAAAATGATCTGTTTCATTTTAAAAACACATATAAAAACTCCCCCAATTCCCTTTTTTATCTCAAATCTGATACATCACTTTCATTGGAAGACTTGCCATGCTACATACTTGTTTTAGCAAAAAAAAAAAAAAAAAAAAAAAAAAAAATAAATAAATAAATAAAAATGAAGAGATAGAGAATCAGAAAGACTTCATTTTAAAAATGTGGCCTGCTTTGGGACAGGAAGTAGAGGATTATTTTCCTCCCTGTGAAAAGACTTTACTTTATGCATCTCTATGCTGCTATAGTCTCCTGAGTGCTTTACAAATGCTTCCTAGGTTTGCCACCGTCCTAGCCATCCTATTTTGTCTCTTAGTCACAAGGAAGAAGGCCTAACGTTGTTAGGTTGAGCTAGTGAAAACCCAGTGTTCTCTCTTTGCTTATGTTAAGTGAGCAATTTGAAATTGTATTTTGTTCAGTTGCTGCTGGTAATCCTATTATATTCTTACATAAACCCCTGTATTTTTATTATAAGGACAATAAAGACTAGAGTTTCATAAACTAGGATGATGAAGACAAGCATGAATTCCAAAGTTAGAGTTTATATATACATTTATGCTGTGTCCTAGATAGGGCTTATTACCAAGTGTTTTGTAATTATTTGAGATGCACAGTTAATGTTTACTTTATTTCTTAACATATGCACATAGATACTTAGAAAGTTTGGGTCCCTAGAATTAATCAGATAAACCTGTAGATAAATATTATAAGGAGATCTCACTGAGTCAAAGAAAGAAACTTTTGCATTGACTCAGAGTAGACTCACACCTCTAATGGAAGGGTTTGCTTTCTCACACACACACCAGCTATTTTTTGAAATAAGAAAGTAATTAGATGTATACATGAATACATTTTAGGAATTAAAATTGAAGGCTATTCAAACTACATATGACTATACAATGACAGAAATACTTTTCCTGGATTTGTTAGGAATTGAGAAATAAGCACAACCTTAACTTTTTAAATGACTAATTTTAAATATGTATTTGCATTTTAATTGTTTTTAAAGCATACAAATACATTAACTGTGACATTTTCATATCTGTCAATATACATTGTTTTTATTCATCTCCCCTTTCACTGTATTCCTTTACTCCCCCCAAATCTTCCGATTGTTACTCCTCTCCTTCCACGAACATTGTCCCCACTTCTACTTTCATGTTTCACTATCATCTTTTTCTCTTCTTCCTACAAGATACCTGTTCTCTCATTATCCCACTTCTAGCTCCATGAAATCTCTTTCCTCATACGTTTAAGTTTATTTCTACTTGTATGAGTGTTTTGTCTGCATGTACATAGAAGCACCACATGCCTGAGATCCTGCAAAGGTTAGAAGAGGGCATTAGACCCCCCCACCCCCATGGAGTTAGGCATCAGAAAGTGCTCTTAGTAGCTGGTCCATCTCTCCAGTCAGTATCTGTCTTCCCATATCAGTGGTTCCCAGCTTGCTTTCCTAATGGCATGACCCTTTAATTCAGTTCTTCATGTTGTGGTGGCTCCCAACCATAGAATTACTTTCATTGCGACTTTGTAACTGTAATGTTGCTACTAATATGGATTACAATGCAAATATTTTTTTTTTTTTAAGATAGAGGCTTGTCAAAGAGGTTGTGACCCACAGCTTGAGAACTGCTGATTTACATGCACAATATATATGTTGTTTGAGGGAGGATCTCATTATGTATCCCACTCTGGCCTCAAATTGATGATCCTTATGATTCAGTCTTCCCAGTGCTGGGATTATAGGCAAGTCACCAAACTATCTTATTTTTACCTTGATGCTATCATTTAATGGTCCTGAGCTTCAATTGCATGTTCTGGAAAACAGGGCTACACAGTAGAATCTATCCCTTATGATGATTATATAAGTCATAAGTTCTTTGGCTTAGTAATGTCCTTATTTAAAAACATGGAAATGTTACTTTTGGCAGTATGATCCAACCCAAATTTTTTGTGAGACACATAAGACCAATGATGAAATTTCAAGGGGCTGTTAGGCCTATGCAATTGCTGTTGAACCCTTGATCATTATTTTCTTTTGTCACCAATAGAACTGAGTACTTTCTGGAAGGCCTGTGACACTTGGTAATTCTCACTCATATTTTATAACTGAACTGTCACAGTTTGATTCAACTGGCTCCTCTTCATCCTATAGGCACATCAGGTCCTTCATGTATTTGATTGCTTACCTTGATTTTTTTATACATTCAAATGCCTCAAGTCCAGGACCTGACATACTGTGTTGTGGCACCCTGTTCTGCAATTATTTTTGAACTTCTCTATTCCACTACTTGACTCTATCATATAATATTGTCAGCATGCATGCAGAAGCTCAGTGAGAGTCAGCTAGGTAAATGAGTAAGGCTTGCTATTGTTAGAGACAGGGCAGAGCATGGATCTTAAATTAGCATCATTTTGTGGTAATTTGAATGTAACTAGCCTCATGATCTCATAGGGAGTGGCACTATAAGGAGGCATAGCTTTGTAGGAGTAGGTATGGCCTTGTTGGAGGAAGTGTATCCTTGTGGGGGTGGGCTTTGAGGTCTCATATATGCTTCAGATAACTCCCAGTGAGACTGTACCATTTCCTATCACCTAGAAGATCTAGGACTCTGAGCTACTTTGCCAGCACCATGTCTGCGTGAACACCACCGAGCTCCTCACCATGATGATAATAGACTGAACTTATGAACTGCAAGCCCTCACCTCAATTAAATGCTTTCCATTATAAGAGTGGATGTGGTCAAACTGTCTCTTCATACCCTAAGACACTTTACAACGAACCCACCCATTCCCTCACTTGGCATCGGCTCTGCACCTGGGGGAGGCTATTAAATAATAAGTAGCCTCTACAAGCCATCAGGCAACTTTTTCTGTTTCTCACAGTTTTCTCAACTTCGAGGTTTTGCTTGCTTCAGCCACATTTTTCACTGTCTTCCAGTCTGCCGGTGCTGAAGAAATCACATTTGTCTAGGAGAAGGACTAGGAATTCCTGTTAGAAACAAATAGGCTCTTGTGGGTAGATTTTGAAGCACAAAGTCAGCTACTGAAAGTCTTTTGTTGCTTCTTTGCCTCCTGCTGTTTATACTATTATGATGTAAACATGGATATTGCAGTTATGGTATCTTCTTTCAGTTCCTCAGGTCCCCAGGATGGGCAATGAATCATCAGGATGGCTCTTTGACTTGTTTCCTCGAGTTGGTTTCCATCAGTGTTTGCTTGAAATCATACAAACATGACTTTGGCCTGATTGTAGCTGTTTGGTTAATGCTAAATTCTATGGTTATTTGGTTTTGTGATCAAGACAATCTAAGGGTTGATTATGCCAATGATAGAGGTCAAAGGCCAACATTCTTCAGTAGATATGAATATAAAAATCATGTCAAAAATTAATGAAAAATTAAGACTACATTGAGTTAGCACCTTGTTTTGGCAACAACAATCCTATCCAGAGTTGAAGACTTTGTGAAGGAAAGGATGGATTCATTTTTTTTTCTTTTTCAATTAAAACTTTTCAGATTTATTTTATTTTGTATTATTTTGCCTGCGTGTATGTATATGTACCAGGTGCATACCTGGTACCACAGGGGTCAGAAAAAAATCCTGGAACTGGAGTTACAGGTAGTTGCAAAACACCATGTGGGGTGATGGGTCTTCTCAAACAGCAGCAAGGACTTTTAACTACTGAGCCATCTCTCAGACCATGATTTATTTCTTCATAGCATTTACTACCAGGCTTCTTAAAAAAGTCTTTAAAATTTTATTTATTTATTTTGTTTGTATGGGTGTTTTGTCCTAGTGCATATCTGTGCACAGTGTATTTTGTATTCAGGGGCTAGAAGATATCAGATGCCTCTAGACCAGTGGTTCTCAACCTCTGTGTAGTGACCTCTTTGAGGATTTAATGACCCTTTCACAGATGCCACCTAAGACTGTTGGAAAATACAGATATTTATATCATGATTCATAATAGTAGCAAAATCATTGTTATGAAGTAGCAACAAAAATAATTTTATGGTTGGGGGTAACCACAACATGAGAAACTGTATTAAATGGTCACAGAATTAGGAAGGTTGAGAACTACTGCCCTAGACTCAAGATGATTGTTAGTTGCTATGTGGGTGATGGGAAACAAACCTGAGTCCTCTGGAGAATAGACAGTGCTCTTAGCTACTAAGCATCTCTTTAGCTCTATTACCAGACTTCCTTAAGCTAGAATCAAATTAACTTCCATCTGTCCTTTTTAGACTCCCATGAGACAGATTCCATATACCTAAAACCACAAAGTCTTTCTACTTGACCACAAAGTCTTTCTACTTGATTATACTTGGAAACTGGAGCTTCCTTAATGAGTCTAAATTCATGTCAAATGAAACAAACCTATGGCTTACCTATTTCATCAACAGTGAAACACTTTTGGTCCAACAAATCACCATTTGTAGTTAGCTTGATACAGTAGGGTATCCAAATGGAGGTATATGATGAGTTGAAGTAACAGCTGTTTTCTCCAGCAGAGACATAATCAGGGCATTCTTTCCATTCCTGGGTCCATTCATGAGCAATTCTGAAATGGAGGGTAAAAAAGGATTAATCATTCCCCAAATTATGCCATAGCTTTAGCCAAAGTGAGGTGTCTGGCAGCCAGACCCAGAGTAAGTTAAGACACAAATATCTTATGACCTAAAATTTTAACATTTCAGTAGTACCATTTCCAAGAAACACCACATCTATAGACAGTAGTATTACTAGTGTTGGAATATTGTCAGGAGCACACATGGCACTAAAATAAAAACATCTGTTTATTGAGTGTATATATCTGGGCTGCGAGCTGGTGGATCCAATCATTCCTCAGTGACACAATGAATGAATGAATCAATCATTGATGGAGTCATGATTTGATGACATTATTGGGAGTGGTAGGAAACAGAAGGTGGGGCGCTGATAGGAGGAAGCAGGGCACTGGGGTATGACTTTGCAGGGTGTTGTCTTCTTGCTAGCCCCTCCCTTTGTCTGTCTCCTTTCTCTATAGCATGAGCCAAGAAGACTCTTCTATTGCCACCATGATTTTCTGCATCTGTGGGCCAAAGTAAACGCCCCTTCCTTCAAATTTTTTCTCTCATGTATTCGCCACAGTGGTAAGGGGATTGACAAACACAGGTGGGGTAATTCGCTGTCTCTTCATTTTATTTACTGGCCTGGGTTAGTTGAGAAGAGGGTTTACAGAGGAAGAGGACAGACAGTCATGTATCCTTTGGTTAAGAATGGAGGTTAAAGCAGGGACTGATGAGATGCTTCAGTTCCTAAAGTGCTTGCTGTGCAAACACAAAGAGACCTGAACTGGTTCCCAAGAACCCAGGAAAATGTTGGGTGAGAAGGAGAGCGCTTGGAATCCCAGTGCTGGGGAAGTACAGACAGGAACTTCCCTCTTGCTTGCTTGGCCAACTATTCTAGCAAAATAGGCTCTAGATTCGGTGAGGGACTCTATCTTAAAAACTAAGAGGTGACAAGCAATTGAAGAAGAAACCTGACATCAACTTCTGCCCTCTACATCACACACATATATACATGCATCTGTGCACAAATATGCACAGATCTGAACATTTACACACACACACACACACACACACACACAGAGTGACAGCAGTGACTGTGCAGGTACAGGTGATGAGGCTTATAAACTAGATGTGGCTGTCTGAAACTAGGGTGGTGCTGGCAGCTATGGACAATAAGAACATAGGCTTGGGGGAAGGCATGGTCTGGAAGGAAGGAATGAAAAGTCCTGAAGACACATTTACATTTCCTTAACAGCTGCTTCTCAGGCTCATTTGGCACTAGGGATTTGTGTAGAACCAGGGGCCACTGGGACAGCTGCTCATCAGCTGTTTCAGCACATTAGGGATTAACACAGAAGAGAATCTGAGATAGTAAACTGTTGCTTAAATTCTGATAGAGTCTTAAAAACTACATCTTTAGATGAAAAAGAGACTCATCTATTATAGGAAAAGTAAGTGGAAAGACAAAAGGAAGGGCAAAGCATATTTTTGTATGTGCATGCATTGTGTTTGGTGTGACAACAAAAGATCAGGGATAGCTGACTCCCTGAGTGCTTGCATTTTTGTTTAATCTTGACATTCAAACTAAGAGTGAATTAAGGAGTTTTACCAAAATTGCCCAGAAAGTTAGGCATTCATATATCAAAGAAGATACCAAGTGTATTATGTAACCAATGGTGTCAATTTTTTTTTTTTTTTTTTGTTTTTAAAGTGAGTCTCAAGATGGTGCAAAGATTTAGGACAGCCAGTGTTCAGCAGGTCTGCAGTTATTGTCAAGAGCCACCTGGCTCTTTCATGCATCACAGTTTCTGGACTTAGGCAGTGGAAGTAGTCTTGTTCCAAGGAGCCTATGTGTAAAACCATGCTTAGGTTTCTGAAATTCATTAGCTCCATGAGACACAGCATTTACAAGAGTTAATCTGGATGTGAAGCATGGTAGATGAGGAATAACTAGTTCAAAACACAACTCCCAATCTTGCGTTCCCCCTCTGCCCCTTCTCTCTTTTGTTTTTGTTTTCTCTGTGTAGCCCTAGCTATCCTGAAACTTGCTTTGTACACAGGGCTGGCCTTGAACTGAGATATCTGTGTGCCTCTGCCTCCTGAGTACTGGTATTAAAGGCATGACACCACACTTACCTAAAGTGTATATCTTAAGCTCACAAATATAAAAGCCAAATAACCTTATGACACATGAAGTCATCTGTCTTCCCAGTGTTCTATACATGACACATGGTGATCTAAAGAGGCTACTTTATTTTTAGTCCTCAAGGGGAGGTTCTTAGGTTTTCCCCCAGACTACCTTGTGACATGAATGAGGACCATTAAAAATAAAAAACAGGGAATGAAAGCAGCATTTTCTCTCTAAAAGTTTGGATTGGAGTAAAAATAAAGAGTGGAAGAGTCATAAAAATAAAACCATATTCAGAGCCCACAACTTTAAATAATTCTAACTAAGGGATGCCAACCTTTAACCACCATAACCAGTTCCTTCTACCAAGAGCCACTGCATCATTTGGAGTCCTTGAACCCACAGGACATACATCCCACCTCTCTCTGGCATAATAAACTTTGGGAGGGACAAATCCAGCCAACCCCCTCAGACAAAGGGGCCAGATTAGTCATCAACCCTACACCACAGTGAATTGGGTCTCAAATCCTTTAGGAGGAAGTGTGATGATACAAAAAAATGAATTAGAATAAATGTCAAAAAGATTAAAAGAGGTTGATATTGACCAGCTCTAACAGGCTCCCATGAAGTCTTCACAAAGCTTTGTCAACTTGTCAGTGCCACTTTCTGCCATGCCTCTGATTTGCATTCACAACGAGTCCCCTTTATGTGCAGAGGCTGGATTTGGCAGTATTTCCATCACAGGACATCAGACTCTGTTCTGAATTAGAGCTTTCATAAGCTGGGACCATCTCCTTGCCAGCTTACCTGGCTAGGATCGGGTCCAAGCAGAACACACAAGTGTCTGTGCCCTCCTGCTGTTTTGTTGAGAGCCTAGTATGCTTAGAATCTTGTATGCTTTGGATTCCAAGGACAGACCAGCAAACTGAAGGCAGGTCACATCACCACATTCCCTGTTTTTTTTTTTTTTTTTTTTTTTTTCTGCCTCCATAGACTGCAGTGTTGAATTAAAGCATGCTGCAGTGTGTGTGTCAGGAATGAGGGATGAGAGGCACAACGCTATAGTTTCAGGAGTTGACTAGGAATGAATGCTCAGAAACAATAACACAAGTTGAAAGTGTCCTCTGTGCTTTTGTCTCTGGGTAAGTAGGTGCTGAGAGTCCATGGGTCAGTTCAGCCTCATCCTGATTTCCTAACCCTTGATTGTACCCTTCTGAAATAAGGGTTGAGGGCTTCTGTGGCCTTGCTAGGAATATACATATATGGAAAAACACAAACTCCTTATTGGGGAGTTTGGGTTGGCACTTGGTCATGAGTTTGTATCCATGGAATTTAGGGAGGTGTGTATTTTTCTCCCGGGATTCTAGATTCCAATAGGGCTAAAACAAGGATGTTCTCCTGAATATGTTGGAGAGTTTCCCTTCCCCTGGTCACACTTGCAGCAGAATCCTTGTTAGCTCCCAGACTGAGTGGAGAATGGGGATGCTGAGGATGTGTGAAGGAAGCTTGTGGATAGAGTTACTGTGGCTCTGATGGAAGAAAGCAAGGGGCAGCATGTTTGTGAAGGCTTTGTGTCTCTGGAGTTACTTTTTGGATCACAATTATGTTAGGTGACTACTAGGGGGGTGAAAAAATTATTTCCCAGGAGTGAAACTAGTTCAAGATGTTATCCCATTATTTCTTGGATATATTTGGTCAAAGATGACTATATGAAAGATCCTCTTTTGTTTTGATGGCTCTCTAGTTGTCTGAGCTGCTGAATCAAGGTGTAAAAATGCTAGCTAGTGAATTTCTCTGTCTTTTCATCTTAGAAATGACAGAATAATTTCATGCATATTGAAAAGTGTTTCCAAACACCTTTGCTTCATGTCTGAGTAAGCATCTATCAGTCTGTCTGTCATCTGCCTACTTTATTTGTTGGCCAATACCTATCTACAGTATCAACATGTAGATGTATTAAAATATCACAGTGTGCTCCATAAATTATACTTTTACTATGTGTATTAAAAGTGACAAAATAGAAAAAGAAGGAATTGCAGGGAAATGAAACTTAACTATTGGGTGATGACCAAATATGTAGATGTTTGTTTTCCTTGTCTGGTGTTCTAGAGGACTGTGAATAAAACTGAAAGAGCAAATCCCCTCATTTAGTGTAGTTCATTTAAGACAATGATCTGTTCTATAGAAAATAAATGGAGACTTTTAAAGCATACTTTTTCAAAACACAAAGTATGATTCAGGGTTCTTCTCTGGCCTACAAGCTTTGACACAGTATCTGAGTAGTACTGTGACCTTGTTCCATGTAACCTGCCCAAGTTTTCAGTCTCATGCCATTTGTTCAGGCTCTTCTGATTCTCAAGCATGCCAACATGGCCTCAGGGCATCACATTTGCAATTTTCTTTGCTTCCACAGCCTTTCCTTTATATATGCACACAGTTTCCCTCACTATTTCTTTCCCTGATTTAACAAGTTGTATTAGAGAAGCCCCTGAGACCTCCTCAGCTCCAGTATCACCCAAGCCTCTGAGCCCAATCACACATGCACACAGGCATGCCAACACACTCTCACTCACAATTTGAATCACCCTATTCCTATTGTCTCCCCGATCCATACTGACAAGTAAGTAGTTAAAGTCAGAGGGGCGTGAAGCCTTCACCTTCTAGCATAGAATAGCTGTATAGATCCTGGGATCTTTAAGTCATGATAGTCTCCTTCTGTCCAGTAGCATGAAAATGTCTCCAGTTCAGGTGAACGGCACTTGGTGAATTGAGGCTTCCCAGAAGAACCTGCAGAACAAGGAGAAAAGGCATACATGGAATCAGGAGGGTCATGTGACATATGGAGTGTGTAAAGAAGGAACTATTGGGATAAAACCATCCTATTGCCTATCTATGAGGTGATGCTACCATTTGAAAAAAGCTATTTTCCTGGCTCATCAACTAAGCACCTATTGCTGGCTACTGTCAGTCACCAATTCCGAAGTTAAACAGTTGTGCCTTTGTTTCCAGCAGTTTTCTTAGGGCCTGTTTAAGACTCAGCAGTAGAGAAAGGGATGTGGAGAGAGGTAGTTCATTTAGAAGGCATGCCTAGGATGAGAAGTGACATTTAAGCCTAAAAGTGGTATTACTGAATCTCTGAAAGAATGTTGAAATTGACAAGAGTTCAACCTTTGTCCCCTGATGAATGTTCCACAAATGAGTGTTCCAACTGAAGATGTCCTACATTCCGAAGAAACTTTAGCACTAACACTGCTTGTACTCAAAGTTCTTGAAATGGTATACCTATGTCTTTGGCAGCTTTCTGTATGTGCTTGTGTATATACATGTACATGTGAGAGTGTTCAGCAGTGTGTGTATGTGTGTTTATATACATGTACAAGTGTGTTCAGCAGTGTGTGTGTGTGTGTGTGTGTGTGTGTGTGTGTGTGTTTGTGTAGATCAGAGGTTGATGATTTTCTCTATGGCTCTTATCTCATGTTTTAGACAGGGCCTCTCACTGAATTTGAAGCTTGCCATTCAGGCAGGCTGACTGGCCTGAAAGGCCTAGGAATCTGCTTGTCTGACTCCTCAGGATCAGTGTTAGAGATAGGTACCACATGCCCAACATTTATATGGGTATTGGGGACTTAAACTCTGGTCCTTATATGTCATACTTTAACCACTTTTATTCTCAGACCCCAAAATCTTCATTTTAAAAATGAAGATCTCAAGATATGAACTTGGGAGGGAGATGGTGATAGGTTAAAGCAGGGACAGGAGGAGCTGGCTATAGGGATGGATTGGGGATGGAGATCTCCAAGATACATTATACATGTCCATGGAATTTTTAAAAATAGTAAAACATAAACAAAAGATGAAGATTCCCATTTAGAGTTACATCTTTATTTAGCTAGTATTGCTAGTTACAGTGTATTTTCTATTACATCACATTTGCACGTCACATACATACTTTATTTAGTAGTGACTACAGATTGCGTTTTTGATCTCTGAAAGAGAACTGTACTAAAGTTTTTAAAAGTTGATAAAGTTTGACATTGTAGCCAAAGCACCAAAACTACAATGCTGGATAAACAGTGCTGCTTGCAATGTCACATCATGACTACAATGATTGATTTGCAGGTCAGATGGGCTGCAAGGCTTAAGTGAGCTTCCTCCACAACTGCCTGCTGGATCTCCCCTTGCAGGAAGAAGATCTCCCAGACAGACCACAGAGAGAGCACAGTGAGCAGCGGTTATATTGATATATTGAAGGATTAATTTCCAGAGATGCTTTTCTATACTTCACTCACAACAAAGCAGAAACAAATCCCAAATGAAATATCAATACTTTTCCAAAGTCTGCTTGGTGTATGGGGCTTAGAGAGAAGGAAAAAAAAGGATCTAAATTGAGAAAGGAAGGTAGCTGGGAAAGAAATCTTTGATGAAGAAGGGTGGTTTACTCTGAGAAACAGAGATTCTCCATTATACCGTGTCTTGAAAACTGTCTAACACTTGTTTTACCTCTTAACACATGATAGAAGATTGAGCTATATTTCACAGGATGGCAACTTGAAGGGAAAGTATTCTCCTTGACTATAGTAATTTCAACCAGTTGAAAACTTCCTCTTAATTTAGGGTGGCAGTAAACAAACAATA
Source organism: Phodopus roborovskii (assembly GCF_943737965.1). NCBI lineage: Eukaryota > Metazoa > Chordata > Mammalia > Rodentia > Cricetidae > Phodopus > Phodopus roborovskii. Next base: position 16,229,367 of record NW_026126410.1, read on the forward strand.
AGGAAAATAAGGAAACAAAACAAGAAAAAAGAACATGGCTATGGGTTGCTCTTCCATAGCCTGATTGTTAGGTCCTTTTGTTAAAGACATATACATATCTCATTAAACATGGAAACATTGAGCTGGTGCCCAACCAGAGCCTTGTGAACAGTGTTTATGTTACTAGAAGTTACACTGCATTCTTCCAGAGAAGAAAAAGAAACAACAATCCAGCCACACATGTTTCAATATACAATGGTGACTTACCTGCATGATACCTATATGATTTATACCATAATAATGGTACAAATGTTGTGGAAGTAACCAACTCCTATGTGCTTAGATCTAAGGCCCACTCCATGAGATGGAACCCATGTTTACAGTGTGTGGGTGGAATGAGTGGCCAAGAACCTGAGAGCTATGGACCTAGGAGAAAACTAAATATTATCATTGCTATAAAATGACTCCTAATGACATTCTGCTACACCTTCAGATGAGTGTCTCATTCACCCATCATCAGAGAAGCTTCCCCCTTCAGTAGATAGGAACTAATACAGAAACCCATAACTGGAAAATGTGCAGAGTGAAAGACTTTGGAATACTCAATTCTAAATGGGATGCCTTCATCAATTTACCTGCAGGGCTCAAAGAGCCATGCAGAAGGGGAGAGAGAAAGATTGTAAGAGCTAGAGGGGATGAATGTTACTAAGGCAACAGTGTTTTCCTGATACAACCGGATTAATGTACATAATGAGCTCACAGAGACTATGGCAGCATGTACAATGCCTATATAGATCTAAGACAGATGAGGTTCCAGCATTGAGAGGGAAAAGTGGACACAAGCTCCTACCCTAATCAAGAAATGATCTCCAATTTACAACTGCTTGCAAAGGAAAAATTTGTTTTCTTCAATGGAGTTTCACTGAGTATACAAACCATACTTAAAGAAGGCCCCATGTCCAGTAATGGATGGCAAAGCCCAAATTAACTCAATGGCTTTATGGAGAATTTCTCATCTTATATTACTTTGTTTGGGCATTTTCCCCTTGCTAGTCTTTCGCCTGTATATTATGTTTCCAAGGTTGTGTTTGTTTGTTTTACTTTGGAGAGGGGTGTTTCACATGTAGGATGGAAAAATTTAGCCTAATTTTCCCTAGACTCTGCCCCCTAGCAGTGAGTAGGCAAAATGTCATTCTTGACTGTTTACAACAGGGCAGTTTACCAGCAGCACCTGTGAGTGAATGAGAACAGGAAATGAGCCTTGTCACACTACCCAGAAGCCCTAGCGAAAGCAGACTTCCTGGGCTAAGTGCAGGCTTGGATAGTTCAAATTAATTGGTCCGCACTGGATGCTATGAGATGATTGGTTTGTGATGCGTGGGCTTTGTTGTAACCCTATAGAAGCTGTCTGAACCCTGTACCCAGGTTTCCCAGTCCTCTACCCCTGTGGACCCCAGTGCACTGGAATATAAAAGACCTCATGCTTTTGCATCAAGACTGCTTCTCGTGAGTGATTTGGGGGACGGCGTGAGTCAGGCGTGAGGGTCCACACCCTCTGAGGGTCTTTCACATGCATGTGTATGCATGTGTTTCTTGTGTTTTATTTTTTTTAAATTCTGTTCTTGTTAATTTATTTTTTTATTTACTGTTTGCTTTCTAAAGAGAGACACACAGGAAGCATAGAATTGGATGGTGGGAAGGATCTGGGAGATGAGGGAGGAGAAACTGACCAAAATATATTGTTTGAAAAATTTATTTTCAATAAAAAGATAACATTCCTTAACATGATGAAGATAAAAAAAATCAACAAGTAAAACTCGTTCAAAGACATACTGGGAAAAAAACAAAACAAAAAAAACCAAACAAACAAAAATGGCCTTGCTTAATATATGTGAGGCCCTGAAATAGATTCTCAGCACAGAAAAAGAAATTGTAAGAGATCTTCAAACATGGCTTCTGTCCTAAGTGCTAAAATAAATTATAAGATCAAAACAGTGGGTGTGGTAATAAAGCATGAAAAATGAGGAGGGAAATATTAAAGTTACAAAACCATACCAGATCAAATGGCTTCGGGCTCATTACGGCAGACTTGGGTTCTGACCAGGACCCTGTATATGCGGGCAGGCAGCTAATCTCCCTGTTCTTCACAAGGAATAGTTAGGTTACTGCTGAATGTAAGCCGAAGTGAGGAAATCCTGTCAGCTGAAATGGTTTCATATGTTGTGAAGACTGCGTAAGACACAGGTTGAGGCCAAGTGTGATGAAATTGTAATGTTCCATCCACAAGTAATAAACAAGAGATGGTGGTTCCAGCACAGACCTCTTCCACTTCCTTGTCTGTGCTCAATGGGGATTGGATGACTGATTAGCATCCATGTATCAATGGCTTAAGAGCGGCTATGAATTTAGTCTTTATATTTGGGTCAGACAGTATTAAAGACTAGAACACATATGATCCATAAAGCTTTGACGAGTGAGTACTTGGGAGTTATAGTATCATGATGACAGAAAGAAGTTATTGCATTCAGTGCCACTGCTTTATGAGGTCCTCATTGAGGTTAGTAGTGGAACCATTTCAAAGGGGAGGTGACAATACAATCAATAGTCATTAAGGGTTCTTAATGGTCATATGACAGCTACTGTCCTGCACAAGAAGAAGGAGCTATCATCTTCACCATTTATAGAAACTGAGGTAAAATTATAGCACAAGTAAAATAATAATACAAAGGTCACTTTTCTAGTGTAGCAGTCCCGACTGCTACCAAGCAGTTATGTCTCAAAGTCTTTATTCTCAACTCTTACACCTGTCTGTGGCTTTCAAAGTTTTAAAAAGTGACCTTTAGGAAGATTTTTCACATAACTTTCCCAGGTGTATTATTTATGTATGTTTTCTATATGTACATGTGTTACAATGTGTCACAACTATGATTCTCACTACATTTAATAAATTCTGACTATATAGTTATGTAATACACATGTTTATTTATAACATTTATACACTCACTATATACATATGTACAATGCTACTTGCAATCTTGTAAGTTGATTTACTAATAGCTCAACATGCTCACTTGCAGAAATAACACTTCTGAAACTAATCTTCCTTTTATGAAAGTTGAAAATTAATTTTGGCTTGTGACTTTTTCAGAATAAGACAAGAACATTTCACTTGCTGGCACATGGCTAGGACCTATTCTTGAAATTGTTTGTTCTAAATTGTATTAAGATCTGCATTATCTTTAATAAAACCTCCCTGACAACATGAGACCTTTTGAATACAACATGGGGAATTAGGATTTACCATGGTGAGTTATGCTGCCACTGTAAGACTGCTAGGGAGGCTAGCCTACACTAAACAGCTTCGGTTTAGCTAATGATACCTATGCTTTCACAGAAGCACTGGATAGGTCTCATATGTTCTTTCACTAGAACAGACTTATTCATTAAATTTGTATTTATTTATTTAAATTTATTTAAACTTCATACATTATTAAATCAAGTTCTGATTTAGCATTTTACTTTTTGAAAGAAAATGAAGTATAAAATTCTTGCTCTGCATGTGCTTGTGGCTTCCTGGGTTCACACTAGGCTGGGAGACACTGGATTTTCTGAGTAGACTGTGCCTGCTACTGAGCAGGTCTACATTGTACAGTGACATCTAGAGGCACATGCTCTTTGTTAATCATGTTAGAGTCTACCCACTTGAAGCTCTGCTTTTTGGTCAAACACCCTACTGAAAAGTGTACATGCCATTTCCAGAGTGTCCTTCTGAGTAAAGCCAGAGATATTCACTACTTTCTCTACTTAAGACAGCTGAAATTCTACTTCAGTAAACATTCTATCTTTGAGGAATATTGTCCAATTAAAATGTTACAGATAAATCTGTAACTAAATGGCTCATAGATAATATAATGACCAAGAATGCATTTGAAAAGCTCTAGTTGACATTTTGTTTTTAAATCTATGGAGTTGTCAAACAATAATGAAACTATAAACAGTGAAATCAAAGACATAGTGTAGGCTCTTAGTAAAAGGGCTTTAAATTAGAATGGCACAGGTAGACAGTCAATATGGCATTTCCTAGTAGAAAATACTGAATGTAAGGAATCCACTCTCATACTTGATTTTTCTTTGTGGTTTTCTCTACAAAATTGAGAAGATGCAGCTACAGAAACATAGGTGTTTGTTGATTTGGAATTTAAAAGCAGAACTTACAAATTCCCCACTCAACTGTTCAATTTTTAAAAACCAAGTCATTATTTTGAGTTCAAATCCAGTGAAATTTGAAAAGTGATTCCTGGATCACTAAAAAGTTTGTAAAGTTGATGACATTGAAGGCACCATCTGAATTTCCAAGGATGTTGAATGCCAAATCACTGAATTTGGTGGTATCCTAGGAAAGTTCTTATATCAGGTCTGGGAGATGAAATTAACTGTACACAAGCTGCACAGACAGCTCATTGGCATGACCACATTGGGAAACCAAGGACTATGCTACTCACAGGAGTCATTCAGTTTTTTTTTTTTGGTAGCTTGATTTTTCTTTTCACAGAACTCTTTCATTGTTTAGTTTTTAGTTTTAGTAATTATAGTCAAACTCAGTTTACTCTAATTTCCAACGTTCCGGCAGAACCACTTGATTTCTTTCCTTTTCTTTCTTCCCCATAGCATTTGTCTGGTGCAATTATTTTGTCATGGTGCCAGGGTGCCATATCTTCCTGTGTTTAAAGTTTCAAAGTGTTTCTTCTGTTCTGCATTTCAGGTTTTTAACCTATCAGTTCTGTGAAAAGAATAACAACTGTGTGTTTGTCACCTTTCTGTCTCTATGATAAAATATCGAAGGTAAAATTTATAAAGAGGAAAGATTATTTTGGCTTAAACTTTTAGAAGGTTCAATCCATGACTAATTGGTTCCAGTGAAGAGTTGGCATATTGGGGGCTGGAAGAAGTGGTGAGGCAAATCTGCTCATCTCAGTGCTAGGAAGTGGAGAAAAAAGGGAGGTAATAGACCTAACTCTCTCTACTGTTTAATGTCAAGCTCCCTTCCAATGGCATAAATGTTTCCCACTATATCCCACTTATTTTTAATAAACTTTTTATTGATTCTTTGTGGATTTCACTTCATGAACCCCAATTCCACTCATTTCCCATCCCTTTGGATCTGCCTTTTGCCTTTGCAACCTTCCCCCTCAAAATAAAATAAGTATATAGAAAACCTCATTGTGGAAACTGTAGTGTATCACAGTGAGTCACGCAGTATACCCTCTCGTCCATACATCTTTACTTGCAAATGTTCATTGCATTGAGTCATATCTGGCTCCAGATCTCTGGCTTCTGCTACACTATCAATATTAGGTCTTCACTGGGTAAGTCCCACTCATTAAAGGTCCCATAATCTCCCTGTAGCACTATCATGTGAATCAAAACTGTAATACAAGAGATATTGAGGGACATTCAAGATTCCCAACTAGCACACTTCGGGTCGAGCAGGTGAGGGCATTATTTCCTTGGTATTTTTTTCTGTCTAGAAAGAGGACCTATCAATGTATATACAACAGCCCAAAATACTACTTATTGGGAAGATGAAAATAAAAACATACTTTAAATACATATAACTTACTGCCTTGCAGAAGAACACACTGAAGAAAAAAAAAACTAGTAGAATTAATATATCTTTATTATTTTTTTAAAAATGTATTCTGAAATAAAATCAGCCTATATGTCCATTAACTGATGAATGGATAATGATAACGTGGTACATATACAGCATGGAAATTTATTCAGCTGTAAAGAAAAATTAAAGCATAAAATTTTCAGGTAAGTGCATGGAGCTGGAAAAGTTATGCTGAGTGAGATAATCTAGACACAGAAAGACAAACACTGCATGTTCTCTCTCATATAAGGGTGCTGACTTTGGTATTTAAAGTTATGTGTTTAGTTTGGAGTACCTTCAGAAGCCAAGAAAACAGAAAGGAACCATTGGGGTGGAGGATGCTTAAGGGAAGGTGACTAGTAGAACATAAGTTATATGAAAGAAGAGAGGGGGCTCCTGGAGGTGAAAAGGATGGTAGAGATGATGGGAAAAAGATATAAATGTGAAAAGGCAATTGTAAGGAAGAATAGCATTGATAATGTTGGGTGAAGATAGGAGAGAATGAGCAAGGGGAGAGAGTAACTAGAAAGTCCTGCTTCCTTTCCAGACATTTGGCAATGACTGGAGACACTGAGATTCTGGCAAATAATAGAGCTACAGAATAAGAGTATAAAATACTTTTTTAAAATTTAAATATTCACTGGAATGCAACAAACATATAAGTATCTAAAGCTTTAATCTCTATTATTTCCTTGCTTACCCGAACTTTGCTTTTTGTTCAACAAAGAAAATTGGTTTGCATTTCCACGTCTGTTGGATGTTTTGGGGCAATCCATGTTAGACACTCAAAGTTTCAATTAATTCAGCAGCATTTATGCAGCCTGGTTGGTTGTGTGTCAGGCGCTGTTAAGTTGCACTGAGAATCACACAAATAACATTGTATCTGAATTCTGCTTTTGAAGAGCTACAAGCATGCAGCTAAAATGATGTGTGTACATATGCAGAAGTAGCTAAGGATGAAGGCAATTGAAGGCAAGTGGCAGCTTTAGGAAATCAGAGAAAGAAGTGGTTACTAAGAACTGAAGGTTGAAGAACTGAATGGAGGAAGGTTTCAAAGAAGAGGAAGGATGGAGTGAATGGCTCTATCTAGTTTCCTGAGATGAAGAACAAGCAGATAACCTTTGCTAACCAAACATCACTAGTTAGGTTTGTTTACTTCTGTACTCACTAGATTAAGATCAGCATTCTAGCATGCTTTGACCATCTGCCTAAACACATTAAGATTGAAACTAATGGGACTAGCTTCCATGGTAGCAAAAGGTGCCATGAAAACCTGAAAAGGATAGAGGCAACCAACAGCCCTACCCAACTGTAACACCCATGAACCACATCAGTGATCGGCAAAGGACAATAACCCTCAAGGTGCAGTTGTGGCACACTTACCTTTGCAGTAACCAACAGCTCTCTATTGGACTTATGGCCCACTCATCAAGAGGGAAACCATGCCTAGTACTGGAATTATCAGTGCTGGTGGAATCACAGTTATTGGAGGGGATTCTACAACTACTTACTCACTAAACCAGAATAATCCTTAACAATAATCTATAAATATCTGTTCTTATATCCACAGATAAGTGTAGTCTTTACTCCTCATCAAGGTAGTTTCTAGTTGCAAGAGATCAAGACCATTTCACAAAATCACAACCAATCTAATGTGGTTGTGGATCCCACTCCCAGTAAATACACCTACAAAACAATTCCAGGCCCAAGGCTCAAAGGACATTGTAGAAGAGGGGGTAGAAAGATTGTAAGAGCTAGAGGATCAGGGAGTTTGCTGTGAGATTCCTAGTAATTTCAGAAGATATACCCATAATGTCTTACCAATATCACTTCCCAAACATGAGCTAAACCATGCACATACCAAAGTGTGTGGGGGAAGGCCCATGAGGACTCAACACTACACAGAGAACAATCAGCAACTGAGGAAATCTGGGAGCAAGAGAGTGGATTTCTCCAGAGAAGAGCACACCAATTAGTTGTCTAGTGCCAAATGGTCAGCCCTGAAAACACACACAACTAACATACAGACTGAACAAGTTATATTTAGGAATATTTATACATATATATTACTTTCATAATATATATAAATATACTTTAATTAGTATATACCATATGGATTAATATTTAGTGTAATCAAATATTTCAAAACTATTATATAATGAATTTTAATTAAATACCCATTTCTAAATATAATATATAATATGATATATTAAATGCACACACACACAGACACACACACACACATACACATATGTGCATTCAATAACAATTAATGAAAAAAGAGTTTGAAGGAGAGTGGGAAGGGGTACATGAGAGGGTTTTGAAGGAGGAAGGGGAAGGGAGAAATGTTGTATTTATATTATGTTCTCAAAAAAGACTTCAACATAAATTCAGCCACACTGAACCTCTTAGAAGAGAAAGTGGGAGGTACCCTTGAACAAATTGGTACAGGAGACCACTTCCTGAACATAACACTAGTAGCACAAACACTAAATTGACAATTAATAAATGGGACCTCCTGAAACTGAGAATCTTCTGTAAAACAAAGGACACCATCGACAAGACCAAACAGCATCACACAGACTGGGAAAATATCTTCACCAACACCACATACGACAGAGGGCTGATCTCCAAAATATACAAGGAACTCAAGAAACTAGTCAACAAAACACCAAATAACCCTTTTAAAAAGTGGGGTACAGAACTGAATAGAGAATTCTCAATAGAGGAATCCAAAATGACTGAAAGACACTTAAAGTGTTCAACATCCTTAGCCACAGGGGAAATGCAAATCAAAACAACTCTGTGATACTATCTTACTCCAGCCAGAATGGCTAAAATTAGAAACACCAATGATAGCCTATGCTGGAGAGGATGTGGAGAAAGGGGAACACTCCTCCACTGCTGGTGGGAGTACAAAATCATACAGCCATTTTGGAGGTCAGTATGGCAGTTCCTCAGGAAAACAGGAATCAGTCTACCACAGGACCTGGCAATCCCATTCTTAGGCATATACCAAAATGATCCAAATCCATGCAACAAAGACATCTGTTCAACTATGTTCGTAGCAGCATTATTTGTAATAGCAAGAACCTGGAAGCAACCTAGATGCCCCTCAAATGAAAAGTGGATAAAAAAGATGTACATTTACACAATGGAATACTACTCAGTGGGGAAAAATGGAATTTTGAAATTCACAGGCAAATGGATAGAAGTCGAAGAAACCAGTGAGTAACACAGTCACAAAAAGAGCAACATGGTATGTACTTGCTCATGGAGTTTAGATATAGAGCAAATGATCACCAGCCTATAATTCACACCACCAGAGAAACCAGAAAACAAGGAGGTACCTAAGAGATTCATACAATGTCCTTCACAGAAGGAGAAAGGAACAAGATCTCCTGAGCATATTGGTTGTTGGTGGGGGGGCAGTGAGTCAAGAAGGAATTAGGAGAAAGAGGGGAGAAGAGAACATGTGGGGCCAGGAAGATTGAATCAGGGAATGAATAGATGAGAGCAAAAAAAGAGATACCATAATAGAGAGAGCCATTATAGGTTTGAAGAGGAAACTGATTCTAGAGAAATGTCTAGAGATCTACAAGGATGACCGCAACTGACAATCTGAGCAACAGTGGAGAGGCTACCTTAAATGCCCTTTCCTGATAATGAGATTGATAACTAACTTATATGCCATCATAGAACCCTCATCTAGTAACTGATGGAAACAGCAGCAGACACCCCACAGCTAAACACTGAGCCAAACTCCTGGAATCCAGTTGCAAAGGGGGAGGAGTGATAAGAAAAGGGGTCAAGACCAGGCTACAGAAACCCACAGAGACAGCTGACCTGAACAAGGGGGATCTCATGGTTCCCCCAGACTGCTAGCTAGGAAACAAACATTGTACTGACTAGGACCTCCTGAACATGGGTCTCAGTTAGAAGGCCTGGGCAGTCTAAGGGATCTCTGACAGTGGAACCAGGATGTATCATCCCTGGAGCACGAAAGGACTTTGGCAGCACATTCCCCTTGGAGCGATACTCCTTTAACCTAGAGGCAGGAGGGAGGGCCTAGTCCCTCTTCCAAATGACTTGACATCACCCTCCCTGTGGAGTGAGTGAGGAATGGAACAGGAGGGGGATCAGGGGACATGGAAGGGAGGGAGAGGGAAATGGGATCAATATATAAAATAAGAAAAATAAATAAATAAATAAATATAGAAATCTCAAAAAAAAAAATAACGCTCAAAGAAAAAAGAAAAAAAAAAAAAAAAGATTGAGATTCATGTATTGGGCACCTATTTGCCAGCTCTTTTCAACTGAACTAGTGAGTCTCAATTCTGGCAGCATATTATAATCACTTGGGTATTAAAAACAAAACAAAACAAAAAAACCCAAAAAACTTTTGGAGAACTAATTTAATTACATTGTGGTGATGTCTGAGCATTGGTATTGTTGACATGCCCTAGGCAATTGTGATGAGTTGAGGATCACTGAAGAGAACAATGAACTTTTGTCTTAACCACTAGTACCACAATGAATTTCTCAAGTGTTTATATTGAAAGCTCTCTCAAATAATGAGTTTTTGGAAAAACAAACCAAATATGGGTTGGATTAACAAGGTGAAGCAGTGTGCACTGAATTCTGGGGCAGCAGGGGAAATAACTTTATGTAAAGAGGATGCAAAACTGCCTTTGTAGCCTTCTGAGTGTGACAGCATGCCTGACAGCATGACTCTTTGGTGCCCATGACCGGTTTAGTGACTGTCAAGATCGATCAGGCCTTAACTTCCTTTTGTTTGGAGCAGAAATGCAAGCTCACAGCTGTCTTCAAGGGGCTCTCATGTTGTAGTTTCTATTATGTGTGGCACTAGGAGTTCAACTGCATAAGCTGTGGTAGTCATGGAACTTACTGCTAGATTCTTGGATGCAGATCTTGGGAGCAAGGGCCACTCCTAAGCCCCTGCTGTGTCAGTCCAAAGAAAAGAGTCACAGTTGTTTGGCACACAGTTTGGCAAAGAGTTATAACTGCATTGATATAAACCTGGAAAGACCACACACCTGCAAGTCAGTGGGATTTGAGTTTGAGTTGCAACTGTACGCCTTGCTAGCAGAATTATACCCATTCTTTATAGTTACTGAGAAGTGTGTTGGTTTACACTTGACACAAGGCTAATCTTCAGCAAACAACTATTACCAGGACAAAGGAGAGCAAATACAGCATTTCTAGTGCATTAGAACATCCTGATGCCTGTGGGAACTGACCTTCAAAGAGAGACTTGAAACACAGCAAAGCTTAATTTTCTGTTAGCCCCATAATTAGAATCAGAGTCCTAGACAAGGTGGAGCTCTTCATAGCTAACCACACTGGAAGCTTATTTTCTATCCACGCGTCTAGATGCTAAACCAATTTGGGTCAAGTGCCTAGAATCTAACAGAATTTTTACACCTCTGCATGACTGGCATTTTAGACTCAGTGCCTTCCTGTGCATTTGGGATATTTAAAATCATTCCCAATCTCTGCCTAGTAGATGCTATGAGCACCCTTCTCTCCCTGCATGAGTACAAAATGTCTCCACATTCCCAGATCCTGTCCTGGGCAACAAAATCACATCTGGGGAGGAGAGCTTCCAAATGGAAGTGTATCACATGAGTAATTGAAAAATATTTTGTGTGTGTGTATGGTGTGTGTGTGTATGTGAGAGCATCCATTCTATGACATGTGTGTGGAAATCAGAGGACAAGATTGTGTATTGCTTCTCGCCTTCTGCTGTGTTTGAGACAACTTTCTCTGTTCCCCATTACTGCTTGCACCAGGAGAGATGGCCCACACTTTTAAGGAGTTCTCTTGTTTGCATGGCAAGTGCTTTACCAACCAAGCCATCTCTTCAGCCCATTTTTTTTTGTATATGAGCAAAAACATTTACTGAAGCAATGCATAAAAGTCTTTTGAAATATGTTAAGTTCCCACTATGTGCCACACTCCTGGCATGTGCCTTGTCATTTCACCTGCATATGTCTTGTGTGTAGAATGCTGTGTGTTAGTGCTATGATCCTCATTCATAGCTAGGAAGCTGCTTCTGAGGGCTCAGATAATTTCTAGGCAAAAAACCAGATGTAGTAAATAGTAAAGCTAGCATGTGGAACCACAATTTTCTCACTTAAAAGCTTTTCTCCCTATTGGTTATGTTGTGCTGTAGGATTATTCTTATTTTTTTTTTTTGCATTAAGTTCCCAGATTTATAGGAATCTATGAGCTGCTAGATAGCTGTCCAGAAAAGAGCGTAGAAATTGTGTCATGCTCTTGATCTGGAAAGCCTCTACATTTAACCCACATACATGTGAAACTATGGGGAAAAATCTTCAATATAAGAAACATATACATTGCCTTCAAGAATGTTCCAGGTTTTCTTCCAGAAATGAGAGGCTGAAGATTGTCCCAGCCTCAAGAACCCTTCTGACTAACTGGGGAATAAGACTCATAAGATCTCTCAAGTGAAACATCTTAACACATACTGGGAATGGTATATAGGGTTGTTTAAATAAAGGGAAGCATCATTCTAAGCTATAGTATACTTAGAAAACATCATGAACATCATGAAGATGTTCTTGTGAGAAAACAGGAAGATAAGAAATAGGAGTAAAGCTTAGGAATTGATTCTTTGCTATGGTCCAATCTTAAATTTCTGTCATAGGTCAAGAGATTGGATGTGTATTTGTAGGTGTCTTCTATGTTTGTAGACAACTGACAACTCTCAAGAATAGATGGGATAAAATCATGCCTTATTTGGTTCTTCCTTCTCCAAGTTAGGATTTCTGCTCACTTCTAGTTATCTTCTAGTTATAACTGAAGTTCATGAAGTGAAAATTCTGGCTTCTCGTTTTGAGATGACCTTTTGTATATTTCTCTTCTATACTTACTGTGTATCTAATAATTGCAAAGCCTAATTTCTAAGGGTACCAGCTCTAGAGTTTGGTTTTGTTCCTGAGCCCTAGGCTGTATGACAGAAAGTTATGATGATATTTAGGAATACCGCAATAAATTGAAAGCTTCTGAAAACCCAAAACGAAGAATCCTTCCAAGTAGTAATATTCCAGTATCCAATGAGTTCAAATCCCACATGTAACCAACATATTTCAATACACTAGGTGGCAGCAAATGGGTATTTAGGTATCAGTAGGTTGGCAGATTGGAAACAAAATGAAACTGACAGTTTGGGTCTAATGCTGCCTGAATGAAGTTTCCATGGGGATTAATCCCTTGATGCTCTCAAACATGCATGGCAAAATCACAGCTCTTCCCATAAGCTTTCTTTACCAAGGTTGCCCCTTAAAAACTGTTAGTGGTAGACAGTCACAGCTTGGAGTTATATGTCTGCTGACTCCTGGAGGAAGCATGACAATAGGTTATGCATTTCAAGAATGTTTTCCCTGGCTAGAGCTACAGTAACAATTAGGGACAGATAATGAACAGACATGAAAAGTCAGGTTTAAAGAGGCATGTTGCAGGATATGTTCCAGAAACATAGGACAGAAAAAACAAACAAACAAAAACAAAAACAAAAAAAACAATGCCAACATGTCAGCAAAGCAGCAAAGCAGCAAAGCCTGGCTGTGTATACTGGCAACAGAGATATTTGAACTTAAGTAAAATTTGAGTCTACACATTCATCTATAGGGACCCAAAAGATTAGTGTCTCAAGGTGGTCATGTCAGGTGATCCATTATGGGACAGGAAGAAAATATTACAATTTATTTTATGTTCTATTTATCTCATGCAGAAAAGTAAAGAAAGATTTCTATCACTGAGGTCTAGACCCACACAGAGTCACCACTCTGCCTGTGTATGTGAGAGTCACATGTGACATTTGCTATAAGAGGAATTTCACCGAAAAAGTGGGAGGATCATGGTTCACAGTGCTTGTTCACCTATCTTCTCTAACAAAAGCTTTCCAGGCTCTTCTTGGCTGCTTTAATGAATATGCAAACTTAAGGGATATAATGTTATTCAGCTGTAATTGTTTTGTAAAACAAAATTGGCCTAAAAAGATCCATGTAAATAAACCTAGAATAAAAGGTGAACTGCTGATGCAAGCCCATTAGCATTCAGAAAGCAGCTAATCAATGGCTTATGTAAGAACAAGCTGTCATGAGCTCCAGGCACATCTGAGGAGAAGTTAACCTCCAAGTCAGAAATGACTCAGAAGACTATTTTAAATGAAGATTGACTCCTATTCTTACTGTAGATGAACCTCTGACTTGATGTGTATCACAATGCCTTTAAAATAACACACCAATAAATGAAATACAGACTCAATCTTCAAGTTGCTGTTTTATAAATCACTGAGAATTCTCCCCACCCAAGCAATTAAACTTGTTAACACATATTACAAGAAGCATTCTAATCTAATAAATATCAAACACACTTTAGGACATTATTTAGTTTAACTACATACAAATTTTAATTGTATATACATATGCATATAAATTGTTGTGATATGAATTGAATTCAGGGCCTAGCAGATGCTAGGAAAGCTCTCTATCTCTTAGCCATATTCTCACCCTATGAAATTTATTTTATATATGTCTCATGAAAAACACACACATACTATGTGTATGCAGTTTCTAAGCATGTAAACATGTAAACTGTGACTATATATTAAAGTATTTTTACTAATGGAATCTAGAATCCAATTTTTTGTGACTTATGATAGCTTAATATGTTTATGAATAATTAAGTAAAATGAAGCAAGAAACTTAGAGGCTATCTGAATTAGTCCATTTTCCATTACTATTACAAAATACCTGAAGCTGGGAAATTTCTGAAGAAAAGAAGTTTGTCTTGCAATTCTGAGATTCAAGGCCAAGGCTTTGGCTTCTACTCAGATTTGGCAAGGGCTTCACGGTGGATGGCAACATAAGGTTGACAGTATGGGTGAGAGGGATCTCATGGTAGCACAGGAAACTAAAGAAACTGGGAAGTTAGTGCCACAGTTTTTAAAAAACCCTACATAAGTCTAGTGTTCATTTCAGTCACGTGGCAGGATACATGGAGTAGAAAAGGAGTAATCTAGTAATTCCTTACTACCACAGCAGTTAAAAAAAAAAAAGAATGCCTTTTCTTGGGAATGAATTATGATTCCAAAGTAAAGGCTCCCACTAACCTAAGAGCCTTATCCTGAGCCCAGTACTTTAAAGACCCACTGCATCATGATACTGCCATGTTGGCCATCAAACTTCTGTCATGAATGTTTTTGGAGACCTACCATGTACAAACAACAGCATCTCTACAGGAAATATACAATTAGTTTGTTATTTAAACATTTCTATTTTATTCTCCTTGGCTTCTAAACTTCCCTAGGCAAACACTTATGTGAATAGATCTAAGACTTAGAGTTGAGATTTTTATTTCCTTATAATGCCCTAGATGCCTTCATCCTTAAAGGACTGCTCCTCTGGAAGCAGAGTTATAGGAAATATTAAAAAGGAGGTACCTGCCCATCAGATAAGATGTAGCTATGTAGAAAGGAAGGGAGCAGACACCAGAACAGAGCAATGCTCTAGTGTGAGCCAAACATCTTTCTTACCATGAAATCTTCTCAGATTAAATAGAAGAATTTCTAAAACTGTTTCCAGTATTTTGTGCTATATAAGGGGTGGCATAAGTAAAAGTTTTACACAGGTATGAAGAAATCAGATTGATGTTAGGAGGTGGACATGTGGAGACTCCCTCTTCAGATGAGGAGTTTCTATGGCTCTGATAATTTTCTTTCCTGCTGGATTTCTTTTAATAATTCTTCCCTCTCCTTCCCTACCTTCTTTCCTTCCTTTTTTGGAGGGAGGGTCTCACTATGCATGCATGCATGCCTGGATAGCTCATAACTCACCATGTAAACTAGGCTGGCCTCAAATTCTCAAAGGTCTGACTCCCTTTGTCTCCTGAATGCTGGGATTAAAGGTATGCTCCACCACAAATGGCATCCTTCTTCTTTGAAGCTTTGTTGTTGATGGTGATAGTTTATACAAACTTTACTAGACAAAGTCTATGCCCAATGCTTGACCTGGGAGTTCTAAGCCAGAGCCATCTGAAGAGTTTACCTCATCATCACTGGGCCGGTGGGCTCCACCCTGGAACTACTGAATTGCTCTACCTGGTAGGCAGCATGGGGGTCTTTGTTTTAATGCCTGTTCTTGTTTTGTATGGCTTTGGGTCTGAACTCTCAGGCAGAATATGTAGTCTGGTAACTGGAAAAGGAGAAGAATCAAATTCAGAGGCTCCTTTACTGGTGTTAAGTCAGCAGGTACTCATACTTGAAAGGTAAATTAACTCACATTATGATGTGAGATGTAATACAATGTAACGTAACTTGTGACTATAAAGAGAACTAAACACTGGAATTGGATGCATTAAAGAAGAGACCTTGAAACCTTCTTTTGAAAAAGACAAGTGTGGGTCTTTGAGATATGTCTGCAGGGATACTGGAGAAACTCAAGACACTCAATTCAAGACAATTATAGGAGGAGTCAGCATTATTCCCACTTAGAGATGTGGGATTAAGTATTTGAGAGGTCAAATGACTTACTTCTCTTCATTGGACTAGAAAGAGGAAAACATGGGATTCACCAATGAGGTTTAAACTGATTCATATACTACCCATATGGTTCTAAATTCAGGGTAGTACTATTAAAGAGATGATGAAAAAAAGTAACAGTATAGAAAAAATAGGGAAAGAGGGAATAGCTAGTGTATACAGCATGAAGAGAATGTGAGCTATTTACTTGGGTCATTAATGGAACTCAACATTTTGTTAGAACAGAGGGAAATCATGAACCTTTCTAAGCTGATGATTTAGTAACCTTGAAGCTGTAGGCCAACAAACAGGAAATAGTCACTTAATTTGGACTAGAACACAGAGTTCCTGTCTCAGAGGAAATTTTATAGAATGTCAACAACAGCAAATGTTCAGATCAGCTGTTGAATTTCACATTCCCATTGACAGAGAATGCTTAATATCCCCACCTCCCAAGAGCGATGGTCCAGTACTGATTCAAGAACAGAATCTCAAACTAAGAGCCACAGTGGCACTTCTGGCACCAACACAGATGTCCTGGGTCTTTTCCCATGCTGTATTTTTAAATTCAGCCTTATTTACATATTTCGGCAGATCTGAGTGCCAGACTAAGTGTGGTTGTTATCTCCTGTGCCAATGCAGCTGAATTACATTAGTTAGCATGTCCACGAAGACAAAACCCATGGTCAATAGTACTTTTTCTCCTGTGGCTTTTATTCTTTATTTGATTTCCCACAACTCTCAATCCCACAACTTGAGTTCCTTCAGATCAAGGAAAGGGGTATGGCAAGAGTAACTTTGCAAAATTTTTGTGAGGGAAGCTCCGAATAGTGCTGCTTCAACAAATGTTTATCACCCCTCACCTAGAAAACTTGGCTACAATAATCCACATCCTAAAGTTAATTCTATCATTTTTTTTTTTTGGTAACAGATAATGGGCACTGTAATTTGCCAGACACTGTGGTGATCTTTTTGGTGGTCAGGTATCTCATCAAGAGTATCAGAAGGCATTTGGTTCAAAGATCTTGATCAAGATGAGAAAACCTGGGCCCAAAGCATAAGTGCTTGGAAGTTCTACCTCAAAATGCACATTTTAAGCTTCTTCCCAACACTTCTACAGCAAGAGCAGGTAGAGAGGCTGTGGAGCATAGTAGCACAGTCTGGGGATCCCTGCATTATAATGCCTGGGTTTGAATCATGGACCAGCATTTCTTAGCTACATATGCTTTGAACAAGTCACTTCTCTCCCCTAACTTCCATTAGATATGAAAACAGCATGTACCTCAGAGGCTTGTTAGGAGGACTCCTAGCTGTTAGCAGGACTTGTAACTGTTTAAAAGTGTTCAGAACAGCACATGGTAAAACAACCATAATGACATTTTCCAAAGTCCGTTGGGAAATCTGTTACTTGCTCCTTTTCAACACTGACAAAACATCTTGCAAGTTTGCATCCATTAATAGTTCTGCTGGTGTTTTATCCATTAGAACACCTCAATATTTTCTTGATGTAGGAACTTACTTCAGCCTCTTTGTGATATGAATAATACTAACACACCCTTTAAGTCCTTGAAATCACAGAGCAAGAAAAAGAGGAAAAATGAAAATACGGTCTTTCCAATCAGAGACTCCATCTGAATCCTAGCTCTACCACAAATGAGTGTTAACCACATGATATATAGTTTGCAATTTTGAAATTCATACTATAGTTGCTATGTCAGATTTATTTTTAAAGGCCACAAACCTCAAGTTCAATATATAAACATTTGAAAGGTCAAAATTTACTATAATTATCATAAATAATGTGATATAAATTCTGGTATTCATTTAAACTGTTAAGAGGTGGGATAGAGGCACATTTGACTTAAGTTTTATAGTGAGCAATCCATCAAATTCAAATTTTAAATTTTCTTCTAGCCTCCCAAACCTTGTGGTTTATGAAGCAGAAAAAAGTAGCATCTACACGTCCCTTATTATAAACTACAGTGAATCATGCCAAAAATATTTTGTGGAATTTAAAATAGTATATTTATATTTTGTGTTTTTGGATAGCTTTTGAATTAGATATTTAATACAAGAATAAGGCAAATATACTACAGGCTTAGTACAGTGAAATCACATGGAAGTCAGACTATGTTTACCAAACATAGTCTTTGTTTTAATAAAAAATACCATCCATATTTTTTATAGTAGTCCCTGTTAGTATTTGTTAGGTATTTGTACTGGCCTGCCTTTGGGATTCTGACAGGATTTGTCCTCAGCTGCAGCCACTAAGAGCACCACCTGTGCCTATTCCCTCTGTTCCCTTTTGAAAGGGCCCTGCCTAGCTCCTATCTCTCTCTCTCTCTCTCTCTCCCTACCTCTGTTTCCTCTCTTCGTTGCTCCTGTCTCTGGAGGCTTGTCTCTCCCCTCCCTCTGTCCCCCCTTTATGGTCCTTTTCCCCTAATAAAAAACCCCTTCGGCTTGAACTCTGTCATACAGCGTCTTTTTCTCTTTGGGCCTCTTTTAAAATTACAACACTCCCCCTCCAAGTTATTGGACAGATAAACTAAGAGAACTAGGTAGATCTAGAAGAGCAGAGTGGAGACAGGGAGAGCAGACCTGTATGTTCCGTGTGCCCTGTGGTCCATCCAAGAGAGAAGCCTCTTTTGGCCCTTGAGTATCTTCTGGCTCAGGGTTCCTAGAAGAGGCTCCACAACAGGTTAGCACACAGTGCAATCTCTGTTTCATTTTTACATTTCACTGGGTACAATAAGCCCAGCCTTGAGAACATGGAAGCTCTCTTGCATTCTTGATACTTTCAAGATGCTGAGAAGGCAATGCAGAGATGAGAAAGATGGTTATGTGGACTTTGAAGGTAATTTAAGATACAACAGCTACAAATAATTAAAGCCTCTGCCTGGGATGAGATGCCTTAGGAGAACATATGCACCTTGGTGTCTTCAGCTAACCACACAGGCTCAAACCTTGTCAACATCCTTGAAAACCTCCTGAGCTTACTCTCTGGGTCCTATATGTTCAGGGAAAGATGTCAGGTGAAACTAATTACTGTTATCTTTTCTCCTTATTCAACAGCTTCATTTCCTGCTCAGCAAAATTCCCACAGCACAGATTTAGATGGTTTAGTTAATTTTATCCCAGTTAAGATCTAGAATCATTCAAACTTTAAGGTTATCTTGGGGTTTATGATTTGCAACTAATGAATTTGTAATGCTCAGAGTAAAAGCTGTAGTACACACCTGCCTCTCCCCACACACCTTCTGCTTTATTACCATATGTACACCTATATATCCCTATATACAGGTACTCTTTAGACCCTGCCTATCAGAGAAAATGTGATATTTGTCTTTCTGAGCTTGGATTATTTTTTAATATGACAATTTACAATATTATCTATTTTTGTAATGACATAAATGCATTCTTCTTTCTAGCTGTAACTTCTATCATTCTTGGGCACCAAGGCTGGTTAAATAAATCTTGGTTATTGTCAGCAATACAATATTAGACATGAATAAATGTGCAGGAGTCTCCTTGCATGGTGTATATGCTGGACTGGGATAGCCGTATCATATGCTAGTTAAATGTTTTTATTTCTTTTTCAGCACATTCACAGTTCCCAAAGTGGTTGTAAAAACTCACATCACCAACAAAGAGGGGTGAGAAGAGAAGGTAAAGTCAGGGACAACTAGGCTTAAATTAAACTTAAATTAAATCAAAGAGAGAGAGACAGGCGGGGGGGGGAGGGAGAGATGATGAAAGTAGCAGGGGCAGGGGCATCATGGTGGAAGGGGTAAGAAGGGTAATCAGTGAGGGGGGACAGTGGGGAAGGAGGATGGTGACAGAAAGAGAGCATGACAAATGTACCATTATTTGCATATTGAAAAAAATACAAACCAAGCAAGAGCTATATTCCAAGCTTGTTTGGAGAACCCATTTTAGGGTCCCCAAAGAGCAATCAGGTGTTCCAAAGAGGAAGACTTCCTTATGTTGTAAATCATCATCACAGCCGCTAAAGTCACAGATTTTATTACAATGGTAGTATTTTCTGATTTCATTACTAAGTAATATGAATTATAATTTTAATCATTATTCCAGCTCACACACTTAAAATGTGATCATTAAAAGGGAACACCTTGGGAAACTTTAAATACATTCCAGAAGTATCATAATGGCTGAAATGATTTGTAAAGTTCTTCTTTGGGAATTCTCTTTAACTTTATTTGTGATGCATTAAAGAAAATAAATATTATCCCTTTTAGTGTGAACCCCAAATCATTTAATACTACTAGAAAAATATTGGAACAAATATTTTCATTATCTGTGACTGGCTGGTATTGGTAATGTTCTTGTCCTTGTTTGCAAATTCCCAAGGTAAC
Organism: Phodopus roborovskii; assembly: GCF_943737965.1. Lineage (NCBI taxonomy): Eukaryota > Metazoa > Chordata > Mammalia > Rodentia > Cricetidae > Phodopus > Phodopus roborovskii. The sequence continues at coordinate 16,249,939 of NW_026126410.1, forward strand.
AGCAGATAACTGGCATAATGAACAGAATACAAGCATTTCATTGTTACTGTTGCTTTCTGTAACATGACTCAATAAATTAATACGCCTTCTTACATGACTTTGAATAATACCATAGTCTGCTAAAATGGGGACAATAGCTTCTGGCACATAACTGCAATTACAATCACTTCTGATTGAGAGCTACATCTTCATTTTTTCAACTTCTCTACCTTCTCCTGGCTGGTCCCTGGGAATTAACAAACAAGCAAACTATTGTTTTATCTCTAACTATGCATGTGCTATGTATGCTTGTGTGTGGGGTGTAAATATTTGGTGCTGGAGTTACAGTCTCGAAACCCAGACTCAGGTTCTTTGCAGGAGGAGTATGCACTCTCCTAACTTCTGAACCATCCATCCAGCCCAGATTTCATTTCTTTTTTGTTTATTTTTGAGATAGGCTTTCAGGATGATGTAGCCCTGGCTGGCCTGAGACTCATTTTCTATAACTCAGCCTCTGCTGTTGAATAAGGGGAAAGATAACAATAATTAGTTTCACCTGAAATCTTTCCCTGAACATATAGGACCCAGAGAGTAAGCTCAGGAGGTTTTCAAGGATGTTGAAAAGGTTTGAGCCTGTGTGGTTAGCTGAAGACACCAAGGTGTATATGTTCTCCTAAGGCATCTCATCTCAGGCAGAGGCTTTAATTATTTGTAGCTGTTGTATCGTAAATTACCTTCAAAGTCCACATAACCTTCTTTCTTCCATCTGCCTCTGCTTCTCCAGTGCTGCATTTAGAGGTGTGCACTATCACACCTGGTTTCCCTGGGACACTAATGTTTCTGTCATGAATAGGTGCTCCATAAACACCCCCAAATTCACTTGTAGGCTGACGGTCAAAACCCACGTAGGGGTCTTTTGACTAAGACATTATATTATATGAGTTCACTTTCTTCCTAGCCAAGTCTCCATGAAGTCAACTTATGTGATTAAGTCCCTTTAACCTCCAGCCCTTTAAGACTTTAAAATCTACTTCTAAGTACTTTTTCAACTGAAATCTACATTTCTTGAATGAGTTCTGTTTTTTTTTTTTTTTTTTTTTTTCACATGATGGTTGGCTGTTTACCAAAGTGTATTTGATTTTCAGGATTTTTTTTTTGTCCACCCAACCCTAGTTTCTCAACTTGTCACATTCATTGGTAGCGGTTAAAATGAATCATTGAGTTGACTATTATGCTTTCAAAATGTAGCATAACTTGGCCTGCTCTGTGCCTAAGAGCACACTTTTCATATTTAATCAATGTAGCTGGTTCTGATAAATTGTTTCATCTCCTAGGACGTTATCTTGCCTGTTCTTTTGTCTATGGGAATGAAGATTCATTGATGACATCAAGGATAATCATGATCCACTTAGAGACATTTCAGCCAGGGATGAACTAGATGATGGTGGTGTCTAGTCACCTCTGCACTTGTCCACTCTCTTAGGTTCTCATGATGAGTAGAACCCCACAGGATGCATTTCTTAGGATGTGTCCCCATTGTTAAGCAACATGTGACTTCACTTTTAAAATATCTTTAGGTAAATATTTTTCTTCAAATAGTAGTTTCCTCCCAGCTTTTTTCCTCAAGTTTATTAACTAGGGTATTTTGTTTGTCAATTTATTTTAAATTAATTGTTGGTATTATTTTACAAATACATATAGTCTTCATAAAATTTAAATTGCTCTCTTTAATTTGCATTGGGCATAGGCCCTCCTCTACTCCCTACATTTTTCTGTCTCCTCCCCTTTTCTTTTCTCTTAGTCCCCCTTTTTCATCCTAGACAGTTTAACTTCTACTCTCATGTCACCTATACCTATATGATTTTTTTAAAATTATTTATTATTTTTCTTATTTTACATATTGATCCCAGTTCCCTCTTCCTCTCTCCATCTCTCCCACCCTCTCATGCCTCCTACTACCCTTAATCCCCTCTCCCCCCACTCCTCAGGAAGGGTGATGCCTTCCAGGAGGGGTCAACAAAATCTGTCAAGTCATTTGAAGTAGGGACTAGGCCCTCCCTCCTGCCTCTAGGTTAAGGACATATCCCTCCATGGGGAATGTGCTCCTAAAGTCCTTTTGTGCATCAGGGATACATCCTTATACCTATATAATTTTAAGAATGTGTATAAATGAATCACAAATGAGAAAAGAATGCAACATTTATTTTTTAGAAACTGACTTTGCTTACATGATGATTTCCAGTTGCATGCATTTTCTTTCTGAAAATGGCACAATTTTGCTCTTCTTTATGGCTGAATTAAATTCAGTATATATGTGCTCTCCTCTGTTTGTGATATGCTAATGAAACACTACACCACATGTTTTCAGAGCCAGTCAGGAAATGGAAGGAAGCCAACATCATGCTCAGTGGAAATTTTCATGCAAGCTGTAAAGTAAGTGGTATGTATTCTTGTTGACAGAAGACCAGCTGCAGTCCCAGAGGTTGAGTGACTTTTCCAGAGTCGTTCAGAATCAAGGCCCAGGCTCTGTGATGTAGTTTGGATATTTAGTCAGACTGCTAAAATGACCCTTCCATTTTTGTTTTAGGAAATTTTCAGATGGGAAAGGCTATCATTATGGATCAAGAAACAATTAATGTGGATTGGAGAGATGGCTCAGCCATTAAAGGATAAGCTTACAACCAAAAATATAAGAAATAATTAATGCTGGCTAATTTGGAAGATGGGAAGATAAGGGCTAGTGACATTGCAGATTGTTGGTTTTTTGGGGATGTCACAAAATAAAAGAAGTGAGAAAATACCTAACATCAGGCAGTTGTCCTATAAGCTGACAGTTAGGTAAAAGACATATCTCTACTTCTATTTTTGTATTTGTGCTTTCTTTATTCTCCTATCCTTTCTCTTCATTATATATTTAAGAACAAGGAAGTAGAATGAGAAGGAAAAACAAAATCTCATATTTCTATATTAACAGGGAAGAGTGAAAAATCTGTCTTGACGCTTAATGATTAGGAATGAATAGGGCTCTAGTAAATCCAGGAATTAAAGAGAAAGCAAAAGAAACAAATATTTCCCCTTGTATACTCCAAAGCGTTTATGAAAGCATACTTGTACATATTCATAATGGCTGGCCAGGTTCATTTTTCCTTCAGAAAACACCCCAAATAACTGTTTATGTGCCAGAAATTTCCAGCCAACCTGGCTCACCAATTAGAGTCACCCACAGTTCCCTCTGCTGTGACAACAAAGCCCAGATTACTATACATGACAGATTCCGCCATTGCTACACCCCATGCACAGGGAGGTGGAATGAAAACACAAATATTCCCCTGTTGGCAATAAACAGGTATCCAACAGTACATGCCTTTAAAGAGGTGGATCAGGTTCTCCAGGCCAGGATCTCTGGCTATGTTCTTTTGGTTTTAAAACATATTTTGTTGTTGTTGCTGGAAATCTCCAGTCATTGTATGTATGTGTGTATATTTAAATTGAGATAAATTATGTAAATCAAATTTAAACTTATGTTTCAATGACCAGACAAATGCATTTGGTATCAGAAACACACCAGTCAAGATCCATCCCTATGGTAGCTGTCGTGACGTTTAGAACCATTGGATCTGTCTGTTGAAGAGGGAAAAAATCTGTATTGAGTGTATTGAGGGGAACAAACTTTAAAACAGAACTCCATTAACCTATGGAAGGCTCTCTTGCCAGGTGAAAGGGGCAAAACAAGCTAGGGCACTGGTCTTCCAGGCTTGTTTCTCCCTGTGATTTCTTTCATTTGCTTTTTCAAGCCAGCAACCTCCCTGCTCTACATTTGACCTTTGTGTAAGACTTGTAGGAGCACAGGAAAGTTAAGTAAAGGCAACACATTCCCTGTAATTTTACTCTGGTCCTTGATCTTGTATTATTAACATACTAGAATGCTTTTGTAGAGATGGGCTGATCAGCCTTGTTCATACTGAAGAGGGCCATGATGGCATCTTAAGCTGTGCACAACAAGGCTCAGTGTTTTCTATTTAGATGGTTCTCAACCACAATGTCATAATTATAGCATTTTTCAGCAGCATCACCCACAGACTGTAATTATAGTTAAAGCTAAGGCTATGTTTATAGTGTACTAAAAGGGATGGAATTGTTTAATTTTAAGTGATCCGTTCACCTTCTCTGTTGGTAGCTGAAATATATACTAATGAAAGAGGCATGGTCCTAATACGGTTTTCTGAACAACAGTTTCGGATACGAAGAAGCTAAAAGTGAAAATAAAACCCTAAGAGCACTAAATTCCAAATGAAAAGGTACACACATGATTGCCAGTCTGTCGTCACAATGACTCGAATTGAAAGTCAAGGGTGGGCAAGATGGTGGAGGCTAGCATGCTCGTGGGGACTGTGGACGTCAGAGTTCCCTTAGTCTACCTTATTTTGAAGGTTATGGCTATTTTGAAGGTTATGGTTCCTCTTGTCAGTTTGTAGAATTTCATGGTAGTAATTTTTCTCTGTGAGCATATAGGACCACCACTCACCCAATTAGTGTAAGTTTATTCTGCAGGCCTACTCATTCCTATAAGATGTATTTTGTTTGTACCCACTACATCCTTCAACGTGTTAAGTAAATAGCAAGAACAAAATAGAAATTTCTTCTCTCATGGAACTTAAATCTAACATACATTCGACTCAACCTGGGTGAATTAAAGGAAAACTTTGGTAGTGATGAGTGATGTGGACATATCCATACTACCTTGGACACCAACTTTTCGCTCAATCAAATTTAGATCAAAACCTACCATTTCCTTTTCCTATTTCTTTCTTCCCCTTTAAATTAGATTTTCATACAATGTATTTTCATAATATTCTTTTCCCTCCCCTAACTCCTCCCAGATCCTCTCAACCCATACAATCCCCCCTCTTTTCACTCTGATAATATCCTACATGTATATACTGAATTTGGGTAATTTTCACTCCATATTATCCTCTCTCACCTGCTTTTTCCTCCCATTGAAATCCCCTTTCCAACCAGCCTTCTTTGATGATATTTTAAAATTTTTATTTATTTTCATCTGCTGAGTTTAATTAGCATTGCTTTAATGAATACAAGTGGGGATTGTTTACTAGAGCATGGGCAACTTATCAGTTGTTACACCACAGAAGAAAATGATATCCTTTCTCAACCCTCATTAATAGCCCATGGTCCCTCAGTGTAGGATGCATGCTTCTATGCAACAAGTCTCCCAAAGGCCCTGGTGAAGGAGTTTTGGACTGAGACTTGTCATTTTGAAAACAGAAAAGGGGTGTTATAATGGCAGAGCATTAAGCAGTGTATTTGAGCCTCATCTTTTTGCCCCCTAGCAAGCATTTCTAAGAGAGAAGGGGGCCAGGTCAAAATTTTCTAGGTGTCAAACACTGTAATAAGCGCTTTACAGAACCTTGTCTAAGAGCAGGAAGCACGTCAACCAGACTGGAGCTGCTTCTCTGTGCTTCCGCTTAGCTTGCAGCCCTGTTTTTCCCATCAGGTACCCCAGCTATGTAGAGACTAGAGAGCCCCTTGGGTGCCCCCTGCTTTTCCATCTGTAAACAGACAAATTAATCTCTCATCCAGACTGCCATACTTGATGTGGAACAGAGAGCTGGGGCTTCTCAGGCTACTACACCTTGCGATTCTTCATGGGTGTAAACAGCAACTGAAAGAATTCATAACACTAAATTTGTATTTAAAAATTTCCCATCAAAATTGTACAGCTATTATCTGAGAATCTGTGAGACTCATTTCCTTAAAAAAAATGTTACTCAAGTACAAGATACACTTCACTAGAAGCAGGGTCTTTTTTTTTTTTTTTTTTTTTAATAACCCAAGAGATGACAGAAAAATCTAGTAGTGAATGAAGGGAAGGACAGGTAGGGTGTTTTCTTTTAATATTTTTTCTTATTTTACATATCGGTCCCAATTACCTCTCCCTCCCATCCTTCCATGCCCCCCACAAACCTCCCGTCCCATCCCATCCTTCCATGAGGGGTCATCAAAGTCTGTCAAGTAATTTGAGGTAGGGAGTAAGCCCTCCCCTGTGTCTCTAGACTAAGGTATTTCAACCAACAAGGTAACTGTAACCCTGAGACTTGTGGCTCAGTGCAAAAGGGTCAGAATTTCAGAAGGTTATTTCAATTCACAGGAAAGAAAACTTCTGTTATGGTAGTGTTGGCATTGGTGTTTCTCTGTTCTTCTGAGGACTTGTGTGGGGCATGCCTGTAACAATTTTATGGTACATGAAGCAATATGTACTGACAACACAGCACACACAGACACTGTACAACACTTGCTTTCACAATAATTCAAATTTGGGTTTAAAATGTCTTTCTAATAAGGAACACTAAGGAATAAAAAAGAAAAGTTATAGCTAATTCTCAACAACACATGACAACTCATATGAACTTACTAAAAAAATGAAGGCAGAAGTGAAACTCAAGAATATCCCAAGGATGCACAAATTGCCTCTAAAAATATATCTATTGGGATAGTATAATGTTTCAGCTTTAAAATACATTATAATGTACATTTTCCCTAAAGAGGTCTCTTTTTCTTGTATTGAAAAATGGATTATTTTCTCATACAATAAATCTGATTATAGTTTCCCTCCTTTTGCTCCTCCCAGTCCCTCCCTAACTCCCCCAAGGGAAGATCTTTTATCTTTTATTTTGGATTGTGAATTTAACGGAAGCAGTCACTTTATAAAAGATGTACAGTCATGCAAAATCAAACTATAGCTGTCTATTGTTCTGACTTTCCATGGGTAAATATTATACCATAAAAATGGCATGTCTCAGATAGATAGTGGCAAATAGTTGCCCCTGATATCCATCACTAAGTATTCAAATGTTTTCAGTTTCCATTTGATGGAGTATCTTCAATAGCAACAAATGCACAAGTCTTTATGGATTTCCAGACAATTTATTCTTATTTTACAGTATAGTTTGCTTCAGAAGAGTTGACTATAAAATAAACTAGTAGAGTGAATGTTGTGTTCTCATTAATGCATTACCAAATTGAAGATGATTTTTTTTTATAGGATACTAAAAGATGACCACCGGCATAAAATAGATGATTAGCCTCATAAAATTCCAAGCCATAAGAAGAACCATTTATATGCTTAGGATAGGAGCCAGTATAATCTCTTAAGGGGGCAGATGAGATGTATTTTAGGCTTATGGGCCTATGCTTTGTATCTCAGTGATCCTGAAGCACTCACAGAAAAGCTGAAACAAATGGACATGGCTGTGTTCCAACAAAACTTATTTATAGATAATGCATCTGGTCTGAGGGTTAGTTTGCAAACTCTGGTTTAAATAATTATTGTTCTAAAGGAAAGAAGGCCCGAAGTAGCTTATTCTGTAACACATGTTGTGAATTGTAGGTAAATACATTCTTTATAAAAGTGATACTTTTCATTATTGTTGTTGTAAATCACTGGTTCATACTGATAATTTCTTTCAAGTATAACCCAGTTTTTGATTGTATTCACCCCTCCCTTTTATGGCTGAGTAAATTTTAGCAAAAATTCTAAAAACATTAAATGATTCCAGGGAAATCAAGTATCTATACGACAAAGAAGAGTGTAGGCTCCAAGCGCAAGTCATGTATGCAAAAATCCCCAGTTAAGAGGGATCAAATACACACACACAAAAGATCAAACTTTAAAATACTAAGAAACACTGAAGAAAACCCTTGTAGTCTTGTGGTTGATCAATATATTCTGTACATTATGGATCATGTGAAAATATACAATCAAGAAGTCATACATCTAAACAGCTTTTAAAGAAAGACATATAACCTCATTATTTAGTTACAAGAACTCTGTTTAAAAAAACAATCAGCTCTTGAGTGTTTTTGATTCAAGCTCATATTGTGTCAAGTTGCATGATTGTCACTAGGCATCCAGTTACTAGGAAAGTAGTCCTGGTATGTTGCTTCAACTCTTTATTAAATCCATGCATCTTTTAAAAATTCTTCTTTATCAGTAAACACTGAGGTTAACTTCTATTAAATACATGACATGCCCAAGGAAGATTCAACAGTTTTCCTTCAATTCACAACTTTATATCACCTAAACAGTCCTGTTTATCATACACAGGAGCTATGTGGACCAAGGGCCTTTCTGGAATGATAGTCGTAGATGTTCTATCTTGGTGATACATAATCTATATCTACCAGTTAGAATCCAAGGCTCTCTGGTGATTAAAGAATTGGGTTTGAAATCCCACAGAAATAGATGACCTGAACAAAGAGCAGCTAATAGGTCTCCAGACTGATAGCTGGGAATCCAGCATTGGACTGATTCAGCCCCCTTGAACATGGGTCTCAGCTAGAAGGCCTTGGCAGTCTAAGGGACCTCTGACTGTGGAACCAGGATGTATCCCTGGTGTACAAAAGGACTTTGGGAGCATATTCGCCATGGAGGGATACTCCCTTAACCTAGAGGCAGGAGGGAGGGTCCAGACCCTAGTCCAAATGACTTGACAGATTTAGATGACCCCTCCTGGAAGGCACCACCCTAAATGGGGAGTTGGGGGGGATGGGAGGGAGGGTGAACAGAGGGCATGGGAGGGTGGGAGAGAGGGAGGGAAGGGGAAGAGGGAACTGGGATCGATATATAAAATAAGAAAAATGAATAAAAATAATAAAAAAGCTAACTGGACAAGAATAAGAAAAAAAGTCAAAGATCTCTAAAATAGAGAAAAAGAATTGGGTTTGAAGTCGTGGAACTAACTAAACAACAAATGAGTAAGCTACATGCAAGCCTACAAGGTAGTAACCAATCATGGGCTGTTAAACTTCCCATAGTCCCTAACACCAACTACTGGGGCCATCGAGGGTGAAAGAATATTTATTTTGGATTTCATTCTTGAACATGTATACTGAACTTTGGCAGAAAAAATGGTGGTAGGAATCTGGATATAGAGTACACACAGGCACATTGTAATTTCCAGGAGCATGTTTAAACATACTTAGCAGACTTCTAAAGAAGGGTGTTATCACTTTTTACCTATTCATTTTAAATTCCACCCCAAAGAAAAAGAAGAGCATACTATGTTTGTATCCCCCCCAAAGACCTTCATTTTAGAGGTTTGATTATCAGTGGCTGAAGCATGGAATAGGTTTCTTAAAAGATTGCCATTTATTATGGTTCGGAAGACTGTTAGGAATTGAAGGAACATTTAGAAAATGTTGCTACTGGATATTTATCTTATAAAGAGCCCTTGTTTTCCATGCATTCCACATGAAAACAGTAGTCTATAACAAAGTGCTGTCACACATGCCATGATAATTGTAGTCTTTATCTGGGTATTTGAGGTTGGAAAAGAGTCATTGATGAGTGAATATTGACCTGGCTGCTTGAGGAATTGTCTAACGTTTTTCTTTTTTTCTTCCTGAGTTGGTCTCACATAGCTCAGGCTCACCTTGACCTCGTTATATAACTGAGGGTGGTCTTGAACTACTGACCTTCACACTGCCATTTCCTAGAGCTGGGATTACAGTCAAACCCTCACTACCCAAGGTTTTATTTTTCATTTTGCTCTAATAGGAGCAAGCACACAGCAAAGCAGCCACAGTATCTTCTTTTCTCTTTTGGTCTGTTAAGTGTGCTGAGTAAGCTATCTTCTCCATACTCCCCTTTTCCATGTATAAGGTGTGTAATTCTACCCGGCTGCCTGTTGTTTCTAAAACACAAGGAAAAGGATTGGAGAGTACCACTAGACCGATAGGAGATTAGGGCTGCATGTGAGTCAGGAGGAGTTTACCACTCATTTGGGTTCTAGAGTGAGCCAACATAAACACTATCTCCTTATGAACCATCAACCGAATCCATGTTTACTCACTGAATTGCTGACTGAATCTTTTATAAACAAGTAGACTGTCAATAAGTCACAGTGTGCTTCAATGTCAGAACTTAGTCAGTACTGTTTTCCAGTGTGTGCCTAGAGCTTAAGTCCTTTGTGACACAGAAATGCTGTGTGTTCATCTAATACACACTGCGCAGAGCCACAACTCCTTTATGTTGTGCCTCATTTTGCTGTGCTGTCAGGCAACAAGGTTTCTTTATTTATTTTCTCACAAAATATGTCCTGGTTACGGGTCCCTTCCCTTTACTTCTCTCAGTTCCTTTCTGTCCACTCCCAAATGGATCCACTCCCTCTCTGTCTCTCATTAGAAAATAAAAAGCCTTCTAAGGGATAATAATAATATAAAAGATAAAAGAAAAACTAACACATCAGAATAGTACAAAACAGACAGAAAGGAAAGATCCCAGGAAAAGGCCCAGGAAGCAGATACAGATGCAGAGAATCATTTGTTCAAGTACTCTGCAACCTGATTAAAAACAGTAAAATGGGATCCATAATATATAAAAAAAGCTACAGGGTAAAAATAGAGAAGAAAAATATTACTAATAAAGTAATAAAAGGGGACATTACCTGACAGGACATTAAGAGACAAAAACAAACAAACAAACAAACAAACAACTTCAAAGACATGTTTCAGTTTGTTTCCTGTTGGCCATCTGTTGCTGGTCATACAGACAATCATAAGGGTAGCCTATTTCCCCAGTGAGACTACCTTGGAGGAAGCTAAATTTTCATTTGCAAGTAAGGTAGTGAGTTCTGTTTTTCTTTTTCTTTTTTCTTTTTTCTTTTCTTTCTTTTTTTTTTTGAGATATGGTTTCTCTGTGGCTTTAGAGCCTGTCCTGGAACTTGCTCTGTAGACCACAGAGATCCCCCTGCCTCTGCCTACCAACTGCTAGGACTAAAAGTGTGCACCACCAACTCCTGGCATTGAATGTTGGTCAATGTCTAGGGCTTCTTATTGGCTATCTCTGTCTTAATTATCAATCCATTTCTATAAATTTATGTATTTCCACATGGTCTTGGCATACCAGAGAATCTGTTACTTCTTTGCCAGCTACAGTGACTCTTTTCATCTGGTTTCCTTTGCCTACCTTTCCCAGAATTCTCCTTGTCTCCTAGCCATACCTATCTTCCTGCCTCCATTGACCAAAAACATCATTTTATTCATCAATCAATAAGAGAAATATATATAGAGAAGGACACCCTCCATCAACTTCCTATCCCTCTCTCTACAGTCCTCCAAACCTCTATGGTGAGCTAGTGGTTAGCTCTGCCCTCTGACTCCAAGCAAGCTTTATTTGGTGTGTGTGTGTGTTTGTGTGTGTGTGTGTAAATTATTGGAATGACTTACAATGTATCTATAGTTCAACTAATCCAACAATGACTAAGGGGGATGTGTGGTTAAATTTAAGAGAGAATAAATAGCTCATATGAAGGTAGTATTTTGAGGTATAAGCAAATTTGCTTGGAGAGACAAATTCTGTTTTGTCAATGCAAGAATTACATAATACTTCCAAATAACAATAACAATGTTTAAAAGGGATTTGTAAAACATAGCAGTTTTCTAAATTCAACAAATTACTGTTGATCTACTCTCGATCCTTTTCTCTCTGTAAGCTTGGCCACACTTAACCTATAAACCTAAGCAAAACAGAAAAACAAAGAAGGAACTTTATAGGAAAATTAAAAAGTAAATCCTGAAAAAATACTTTTTCCTTATAAAATTTTAATTCTGTCACTTTTTTTTTTCTGTTACCAATATTCCAAGTAGAGAAAGGATAGTAGCTTGAATTATACTAACACATGGAAACCATCAGTGCAAGTTAGTAAAATGACAGAAATTCTTACGTGTCCCCAGGCTTGGATTAATTCTTTGCAGAATTGGGGGAACTCTGCCAAGAGTAGCTGGTTTAACTGGAAAAGAAAGAGAAGAAAATCATTAGTCAACAACATAGAAACACCATCTGTTGTGACCCTATTAGAGTACCACTTTTGGATAACCAGATCCCATACAAAAAATCCCATTAAAATTGTATCTGTGCACTAAAAAAGAGCTTGTGAAGACAGAGCAATTGTTAGCCTTATGGTTGCCATCACTTCTGGTCCCAAGCCCAGGCATAATAGAAAACAATGACAACAGTTCCACCATCTATCATTTGAGTCCAAACTCAGGCAAATCTCTTTGAGTTTGAGACCAACCTGGTCTACAAGAGTGAGTTCCAACAAAAAAAAATATTAGTTTTTCAAGCACTTCATACTTTCTCTTCTAAGAGGTTCAGTGTGGCTGGATTTATGTTGAGGTCTTTGATCCATTTGGACTTGAGTTTTGTGCATAGGTCTATCTGCAGTCTTCTACACACCATCATCCTGTTGTGCCAGCACCATTTGTTGAAGATGATTTCCTCCTCCCATTGTATTCTTTTAGCTGTTTTGTCAAAAATCAGGTGTCCATAGGTGTGTGGGTTTATATCAGGATTTACTATTCCATTCCATTGGTCTACCTGTCTATTTTTGTGCCAATACCATGCTGTTTTCAGAACTATAGCTCTGTAGTAGAGCTTTAAAGTCAGGGATGGTGATGCCTCCTGAAGTTCTTTTATTATACAGGGTTACTTTGGCTATCCTGGGTCTTTTGTTTTTTCCATATAAAGTCGATTATTATCCTTTCAAGACCAGTGAAGAATTGTGGTGGGATTTTAATGAGGATTGCATTGAATCTGTAGATTGCTTGTGGCAAGATTGCCATTTTTACTATATTAATCCTACCTATCCAAGAGCATGGGATATCTTTCCATTTTCTGGTATCTCCTTTAATTTCTTTCTTTAAAGTCACAAAGTTTTTATTATATAGGTCTTTCACTTGTTTGGTAAGTGTTACCCCAAGAATCTTTATGTTGTTTGTGGCTATTGTAAAGGGTGATATTTCTCTGATTTCTTTCTCAGCCTCTTTCTTGTCTGAATAAAGTAGGGCTACTGATTATTTTGAGTTTATCTTGTATCCTGCTAGTTTGCTGAAGGTGTTTATTAGCTGTAGGAGTTCCCTGGTAGATTTTATTGGGTCACGTATGTAACAAATTAGTATAGGAGACTGCTTCCTGAACATAACTCCAGGAGCACAGACACTGAGATCAACAATTAATAAATGAGACCTCCTCAAACTTAGAAGCTTCTATAAGGCAAAGGACACAGTGGACAAGACCAAACAGCAGCCCACAGACTGGGAAAAGATTTTCACCAATCCTACATCTGACAAAGGTCTGATCTCCAAAATATACAAAGAACTCAAGAAACTAGTCAACAAAACACCAAATAACCCTATTTTAAAAATGGGGTACAGAACTGAAAAAGGCTGAAAGACACTTAAAGTGTTCAACATCTTTAGCTATCAGGGAAATGCAAATCAAAACAACTTTGAGATACCATCTTACTCCTGCCAGAATGGCTAAAATTAGAAACACCAATGACGACTCATGCTGGAGAGGATGTGGAGAAAGAGGAACACTCCTCCACTGCTTGTGGGAGTGCAAACTTGTAAAGCCATTTTGGAGATCAGTATGGCAGTTCTTGAGGAAAATGGGAATTAGGTTACCACAGGACCCGGCAATCCCCCTCTTAGGCATATACTGAAATGATCTATATCCATGCAACAAAGTCATCTGCTCAACTATGTTCATAGCAGCATTATTTGTAATAGCAAGAACCTGGAAGCAACTTAGATGCCCCTCAACTGAAGAATGGATAAAGAAGATGTGGCACATCTACACAATGAAATACTACTCTGCAGAAAAAAAAAATAATGGAATCTTGAAATTCACAGGCCAAATGGATGGCACTAGAAGAAACCATCCTGAAGTGGTAACCCAGTTTCACAAAGAGGAACAGTATGTACTCACTCATATATGGATTTTAGACCTAGAGCAAAGGACCACCAGCCTATAATTCACACCACCAGAGGAACTAGGATACAAGGTGTATTTTAAGAGATTCATATAAAGTCTGTCACAGAAGGGGGGAAGGGACAAGTACTCCAGAGCACATGGGAAGTGGGGGGGGGCAGTGAATGGAGAGAGAAGTAGGAGAACGAGAAGGGGAGGAGAGGAAAGCAAGTGCGACTAGGGAGATTGAGCCAGGGTAGGAATAGAAGACAGGAGAGGAAGATAGAGACAGATATATATATATATATATATATATATATATATATATATCGAGAGAGAGAGAGAGAGAGAGAGAGAGAGAGAGAGAGAGAGAGAAAGAATAGACATAAAAGAGGGAGCCATTATTGGTTTGAAGAGAAATCTGAACCTAAAGAAAGGTATAGAGACCTACAAGACTGCCGCCAACTAACAATTTGAGCAACCGTGGAAAGGCTACCATAAATGCCCTTCCCGGATAGTGAGATCAACAACTAACTTATCCACCATCATGGAGCCTTCATCTAGTACCTGTTGGAAACAGAAGCAAACACCCATAACTAAACACTGAGTAGAACTACAATCCAGATGCAGAGGGAGAGGACAAGACCAGGTTGCAGAAACACATAAAGACAACTTACCTGAACAAGGAGGAGCTAATGGGCCCCCAGACTGATAGCTGGGAAGCCAGCATGGAACTGACTCAGACCCCCTGAATATGGATCTCAGCTAGAAGGATTGAGCAGTCTAAGGGACCTCAGACAGTGGAACCAGGATGTATTCCTGGTGCACAAAAGGGCCTTGTGGACACATTCCCCCATGGAGGGATACTCCCTTAACCTAGAGAGAGGTGAGAAGTTCTAGTCCCTACTTCAAATGACCTGACAGATTTACATGACCCCACCTGGATGGCATTGCCCTACATGTGGAATTGGGGTGGGGAGTGTGGTCAGGGTGCATGTGAGGGGGCAGAGAGGGTAAGAGGGAGGGAGAGTCGGAGGGAGAGGGAACTGGGTTGACATGTAAAAAAAATAAATATTATTTTTTGAAATAATAAATCATGAACATTCCTAGGCACTGGAGAAGGATTAAGGGGAAGTGCAAAGTTAAAAATGGAGACACTGGAGTTCTCTGATCGAAAATAATGGGCAGTAAATCCATTACTACAATGCATCTAGGAACAGGATGTGTGGAAAGTCGGCAAAAATGGAACATGATTGGTAATGTTCCCTTTCCAGCTGGGTTGCTTTGCAAATGACCCAGCTAGAAAAGGACCAAACTGCTGCCTGGTCTTGGTGGAAAATGGTGTAATAGGAGTGGATAGATCATCTCTCATTACCAGCAGAATACATCAACCACTGCCAGGGAATAAATTCGTGAATAAATAAAAGCCAGGGAAACAATTAGTGATACAGCTAAGTTGACATTTAATCTTCTTACTGTATTTTAACAAATAAATTCTTATAATATTTATAGTACTCAATTAGTCCTTTTATAGGTTATTGAGTTTACTGGTGGGTGGTGATTTCCTCTTTTAGTGTGGAAGCTGGCATAGGAAAAATCAATGCTACAGAACTGGCTTTGTGTGTGTGTGTGTGTGTGTGTGTGTGTGTGTTATCCAAAGCCTCTTGGAAGGAGGAAGGGACTAGTGGCTAAGCTGATCATTAATGGGCACTAGTTTAATAAATGCAGCCAAAACAATATGGCACTCACAAAAAATTTAATGTCTGAGTTCAGGACGCTTCAGTTAGCCGACAACCTGGAGATGCTTAGAGGATGTGGGGGCTTCCTTAGAGGACACGGGGAATTCTTCAGCCCTACCTCAAGTTCTTCATAGGCTACAGTTTGGATGTGAATTGTCCTCCAAGGGCCCAAGTCTTAAAGCTTTGCTCCTCAGCCTGACACTACTCGGAGGTGTTGGGAACTTGAGAGCTGAGGTGAGCTGGGAGATCTTCCCATCACTGGGAAAGGGTGGTTTTAGAATGGACAGTGGATCCTTAGCCTTTTCTCAGATCTGAGGTAAACTAGCTTCTCAGCACATTGCTGCTAATGTGTCCTCCATTTCATAGGCCCCAAAGCAGTGAGACCAACTAATTGTGGTGTAAAAACCTGTATGAGTCAAAATAAAACTTTTTCTCTTTATAAATTGATTACTTCAGGTGTTTGCTATGGTAGCAGAAGATTACCGATACAACACCTCATCACCTATATCCTTTGTGACAATTGATCGTCTCTGAATTCTGTGAACTAGTGTAGCAAACTCTATAAATCTAATCAATGAGTCACAGGAACTATCATTTTTATGGGAACTAACATTTTAGCTGAAAATTCTTTCAAAACTATAGTATATTTATAATCTCAAGCTAAGAAATCATTCATTATGTTACACACAGTTGTTACCTGAAGTGGAACATGGTTTCATGGGATTGAGTGATCAATCTATGGGATGTGATAGTACCTTCAGGAAGGCAGCATGAGAATGGAATTGAACTATAGGATGGTTCCTCTCCCCTAAGTCAGACACATCATGTTTGTTTTCCCTGTATCCTCTGAGAAAACTGATAATGTTGTCTTACTGCTCAATAGAAGGCCACACACTGAGAATTTTGTCTTTCATAAAACACAGGAAAGAAAAAGTAAAAAAGATGAAATGGGCAGTCCACTCCCATCCCTCTGAATTTCTGGAAGTCTAATCCACCTGCTTTTTGAGGTACTTTCTGTTAAATGTTTTCATGGTCTCTCATCAGTTATCTGACTGGAGCCATTGTGTCTGTTAAAAACAATATACTATCTAGTAGATAGAGTTAAGGCTTTCCATCAAACACAGAATTCTAATATGTGTAGAATTTTGGGGGGCTATCTGGGCATTATCACTGAAAATACTAAAAAGAAAGGTTTGGAGTTTTCCAAAACTTTTGAACAGTTATTATATTTTAAATTGCATGCCTATTGGTTTTCAAATTTTGTATTTACTCTTGAAATTTTAAATTCTTTTCATTTATTGAAGGTGATTTACTCCCATGAGTGCTTGTGACAAATGATTAAAATAAAATCAGGTAATATATATTTCCTAGAATAAATAATGTACTACACAACTATTTTTAAATATAAGAGAAATCAATAATTGTATTTTATGAAAATATCATTAAGTATAGTTGGTGCTTCATAACTATATATACTTCATAACTGAAGTATATTATTATTGATTTTAATTAATAATTTGGGCTAGTTTCAGCACCATCAATTCCTTTTCTTAAACCAGTACATATTGTTTCATTATCTGTTACCTCAAACTTAGCACAAAGGTATTTTTTAGATTTACCT
The DNA here is from genome assembly GCF_943737965.1 of Phodopus roborovskii. NCBI lineage: Eukaryota > Metazoa > Chordata > Mammalia > Rodentia > Cricetidae > Phodopus > Phodopus roborovskii. Next base: position 16,267,046 of record NW_026126410.1, read on the forward strand.
ACATGTATGTATGTGCACCACATGTGTGCCTGGTGCCCACAGAGGTCAGAAGAAGGTACTGGATCCTCTAGATGGAGTTGTGGATGGCTATTATCCAATGTGGGTGCTGGGAACTTAACCCTGGTGCTCTACAAGAATAACACATACTCTTAACTGCTGAGCCATCCTCCAAAGTATTAGTTTAAGCAGATTTAAATAATTAATATACCTGAAACAAATATAATAAACAGCATGTACGAATCAAGGTGAGTACACACTTAGTGCCAGGAAGCCATGCATAAAAACTATTTTTCACAACTTTTGGTTATTCATTGCTTTTGAAAGGGCTGGTATAAGTAACTCCATCTTGTTGGTTTGAGAAAGGGTCTCATGATGAAGCCTAGGCTGGGACAACACCTTGGCCAGGACTTTTAGATGTACATATCTCTGGTCTTCTATTTAAAGTTTAATCTCACTTCAGGACCCTCAAAGATGGACTTGGGAATTATGTGAATCTCTTTGCCCTTCTTAGCAATATGGTCACACCGACTAACTCTCCTTTTATTGCATTCCACTAAATAGATAGATAAACGGATAGATAAAAAAATAAATGTTCTCCAACTGTAAGTTACATGTTTTATTTATAATTATTCACTATTTAATTAGATAGCTTAAAGGGGAGAATATTAAGTTAATAAGAGAGAAAAGAGAGAAGGAGAGTGTGAGAGAGTACCTACACCTATGGAATTATTCAGCATTTGTCTCAATATTCAATTTGAAATTGAGGAAAGGGACACCAGTGTCCATTTCTTAGGTTAGCAGCAATGTTGACAAGTTTTCCTAGAATGATGTCTGGGATGAAATGTACAGGTCAGTTCTGAGACCACAAGTAGAGTTGGAGCCAAATTGCTGTTCTGGAAAATCTTGGGGAGCCTTGGATTCCCTGATTTCTCACAGAGACAACTCAGTCAACACACTTTATAGCGTGCAATGAATCAAGACATTAAAAAAACCAAGTGACAGTCTAGTGGAAAGACCACACTAATACCAGTGCCAAGCTGATGCTGGTTACAAATGTACCACACAACATGCTGCCCTAGTAAATGGAAGTGTCACAGTCACTCATCAGTTTTAATTAGTGTCAGAGTCATGTACCCAGTGTCTCTGAATTCTGACCAGTAAGGGGAAGGCAAACAAAGGAAGAGCATAAGAAGAGACCACAACTCTGACAGCAATAACAATTAACAAGGCCACCACACAGTGGTTTTGCTTATGATCTGCAGGGATTTCATTTATTATCTAACCCAAAGGGATCAATAACCACTTTATATGGACCTTTAGATGCTGGGATTTTTAAAGTGAAGGAGCTAGCTATAGCCCTGGCCTCAGCAAATCCATGGTTGTTTTCTTTTTTTTCTCTTTTCTTTTTCTTTTTTCTTCCTTCCTTCCTTGTTTCCTTCTTTCCTCCCTCTCTCCCTCTCTCTCTCCCCCATCTCTCTCCCTGACTCCATCTCTCCCTGCCTCCCTCCCTCCATCCCTTCCTTCCTCTTGCAGGAATCTGTAAAAGGAGTGGTGAATGACTGGGGGAGCAACATGGTACTTTCCTAACAAGTTTCTTGAGGAAAATGATTCTATGATAGAGTTGACAAGTTTAGGACAATAAGCTATGGTGAAGATGGACAAATGCAACCGAGTCAAGAACACTACTTCAAAAATGTGCTGTAACAAGACATAACCTACATATACAGAACTGTGATGCACTGGTGTGGATTGAACACAAGATAAGATATGTTGTATTGAGGATGAAATTAGGCACACCTTGGCATGAACTTGCCAGAAGATATTTTAGTTCTGCAAACATTATGGACCTACTTATTTCTCATGCTTTGAGGTGGTGTGCCTTCTGTTGGACTTGTTCAAGAACAGATTCCTACTAGAAGATCCTATTGTAGTATAAACTTCTCTATTGGACTTTCTTAGCTTAGCTTGTACTTTCTAAATGAAGCATGTGGACCTTAGTTTATGCCTGTAAAACAGGGGTCTGTCTGTTTACATATAAGGGGTCAAACTAGTGCCTATATACAAATAATTCTCAAGTAATTAATAAATGTTAGTCTTCCTGTTATCATGCTGTCATTTATGAATAGGCACTGCCTTCACGGTGGAATATGCCTTTTCCCAAGGACAATTTGGCATTGCCTTTCTATTGGAACCTGAAGAGTTATGGTCCTTCATTCAGGACAGTATGTGGTCATAAGCCCAAGCACTCTGCTTCCATATTCCCACAGCCTACATGTAGATAGTCAATTTCCCTTTCCTAAAGGACTCTGGGAATGTAGTATCTGGGAGTATAGGATAGAAATTCATCTAGGTGAGCAATTCAATGTGAAACTAAACACACTTAATCCTAGTACTCCAATTCTAGTATTATTAAGGGAGCAAAAGTGGAAAGATTAATGTTCTGGCAAATACTGTAATTCTGCACTTGTGTAAGAATGGCAGTTATAACCAGTTCCTAATGAATGGTGGAGACACAAGTCAGAAAAACACAGTACTTCATGTGATAACACTTTTACACAATGATGGAAGGCTATGCATGCAAAATAGGACACAGAGCACCTACTACAAAGTAAGCTTGGGTAATGAGAACTATTGCATTACTGCTAAAATATGTTAATGACAATGATAATGATGATGCTGTAACTGTTATGAAATGCTCATCTCAAGATGTCCTTTGAGAGGGTTTGTTTCCTCCCTTGGGCAGCTTGATTACCCTCCTTCCTACAGCTGTGGATACTGCATTTCCATCCCTAGCTGCCATGGCTTATTTGCTTGTATTCAAGGGTACATGATGCATTACTTAGGGTAAGTATTAATGATTTAATTTTTATGAGCAGTTAGGAGCACAGGAGATGGTCCCTAGTAGAGCAATGCAATTTGCAAAACTACAAATGCTTCAAACATCTGTGTGGGGCCACAAGGGAATTCAACATCTTAGAAGTAGAATCTCCATTTGGAAACTTTCAAATTTGTTGAGGACTTTTCTATTTTGATGAAGCCTATTTATTCTTGATAATAGTCTATAAAGATTTTCCTTTTTAGATCTCAAACTTGGAAACCCTCCAGACCCCACCTGCCTTTCTTTTCTTCTTTGTCAAATTATAACCTCCATTGCCAATGAGTATTTTTCTCCTTCCAGTTTACTCTTGCGAAAGGCTCAATGTCAAGGTCACTGTCTGGATCATGTTTCAAACCATCTTGAAGTCCCTGAAGGGTTGGTGTGATGGAAATATTAAAAGTACAATGCTCTATTTAAGTTCCAAATTTATAATATGCTTAAAATGCACTTAGGCACCATACCAGGCATTTTAAAAAAGTTTTCCCCACTTAACTCTCATAACAACCCTCCGAAGAGGTATTATAAGTTACACATGCTAAGTGAGGGATTTTATCTGAGTTATTTAACTAAGGAAGTTAAATAGCTTGTCTTAAGCTATCTAGCAATTATAGATTTGAGCTTATATATGAATGGGAACTAGACACCAATTTTACTTACTCCAAGTTTCCCAAACTTGCCAAGTCATCAAGATGTCTATGGCATTTATTACATTTATAGTCTAAGGCCCTTATTTATAGAATCCCTGAGGTACCAGTTAGTGAGGATATCACAAATCCCTATGAATATGTTTATAATTTCCTCCCAGTCTCCATTTCAGGGAAATCTTGTGACAAGATGCATATGGGAAATTCTTCAAGCTCATCCTCTGGGTCCAGTTTTAGGGTTTCCCTCTGATATGCCCCACCAATGCTCACTGGAAGGAATGTGATGAATTAGTGGAGAGACTTTTATGAATGCTTCAGACATTTTAGAAATCACACTGCTCGGACCAGGTTGATGAAGTTGGTTTATGAGAAGCCAGGTAAGGTATGTGGTACCCTCTGAGCCAGGTCTCCTTTCTATCAGTAACAGCAATTGGTACTAGGTATATTCTATGCCCTAATACAATTACCCTCTTGGTCCATTGGCACCCCAAATTCCACCATGGTTTAAGCCAGAATTTCTTCCTTTTTGTGGCTCATTAAATTAAATTCCTATCCATAGTTTCTCTGAATTAAAGTGCATTATCTTCTATTTATTCATTAAGACTATTGGCAGCTCTAAAGAAGTCTGTGTTATCTGGGCCTTTTATAAAAACAGTATTACATCTCTGCCTCTCCACAAAGCTGCATGTCTCTTTTGTACTCAGAGAGTGAACCACAGGGCCCATTGTATGAGACAAAGAGTTAAACAAAGCAAAGAGGCAGGCTTGAAGTGTTTTCATACCAAAAAAAAAAAAAAAAAAAAAAAAAAGCTAGATAGCCAGACACAATATAAGACATTTGGAGGAGAACCAGAGTAGAGAAAAGAAGCATATACTTGCATACACCCCTGGCACTTGCTTTGTTTTATGTGTATTCTGTGACTAGCTAGACTGGCAGGTAACCAGTATTCAGACCTTCATTTTCCTGGGATTTATCTCTGGCAGAAAGGGACCAATGGGGGAGTTTCCTGTCTAACTTCAAGCATTGAGTATTCCCTTCCCTGTCTTTAGTGCTCTGCTTGGGGAGTTCACAACTATACTCCTGATACAGTGTCTGCATAAACCCAGGACATCTGCTTGCAATCAAAGACAGACACTGGAGTCTGATCAACTACAGCTTCTTGCATTACAAGGTATAATTAATTTTGAAAAGCACACTGTTGTTGGTGTGCGTGTGTATTACTCAAGGAAAATGAAGAGGAACCACTTTACATTAGAGAAATGTCAAGGAGACTTTGCAGAAGAGGCTGTGGGCTAGCTGAGACCCAGCACTCATTTTCCTTGTGAAAAACCCCTGACTTTCCCTTCCCATGGCTAATAAGAGCTGGGGAGCATCCTACCCAGCTGTCCCATCTCCAAAGCTGCTTTTCATTATGAAGAGCAGCGGGGGTGTGAACCCCAGGCCACAAGCAACAAGCAATGAGGTATGCCATGTCATAGCAGGAATCTGGATCAATCACAGCAGTGCTAAAAGCAACAGACAGAATCACAAGTTGGCACTGAGTCAAGATCAACCCCTGGAAGGAAAGGACAGGCAGTGAAATACTATCAGAAAAACAAACCAAGAGAACATTACCAAGTCAGACTGAAGTGTGTGGAGGGTAAAAATGTCTTTCTTTTTAATGTTGTCTGTGATACTTTTAATACATGTTAATTCATCCACTGAAAACAGCAGAGAAAGGCTGATTTAATTAAGCGGAAACCTCAGCTAATTAAGCTGGTGACTCATGGAGCTTGGCTCTTCCCAGCTCTGTGTTCAGTGACATGTCTTTAACATGAAGTTATCCAGAGTGGGAATATTTACACTATGAAAATTGGAAAAAGATGAATGTTAGGGTTCATTCTGTTGAATGCTATGTATGTTCCACCTACCTTTTAGTATCAGTATGAATATCTACCTTTTCTTCTAAGAAGAATTGTTTATTTGTTTCAGTTAGAATATAATCTCTTCACTCTTTATATTTCCACAACACTTAAAACATTATGTGGACCATGGCATTTGCTATTTCTTATACCTCTCAGAGACTGAAGGTGAGGACTGTGTCTCATGTGTCTCCTCCTCATTTCATCTTTCGTTTGTCATAGCATCTGCACAATTCTTTAAGTAGTGTGAGTGTTTAGGACATGGTTACAAATTTATTGGGTGTCTCAGTTTTGGGACAAGTTGTGAGGCATTATGGCTTTGTTAGTGTCCTGAATTCACCATCTATTTTAGGGTCTCTGAAGTCTTAACCTACACAAAAAAGAAATTATTTCAAGTTCATCATTAGCTCTTGTAACAAATTTGGATCATGAACAGTCAAATCTGGTGCAAAGTGAGCATATTTCAACTAGCTTTCATGATATTTCAATCTATGCTAATGTCCCAGGCCTTCAAAGTGAAGGGAAGAAAGAGCAAAACTGGGTTGCTTAACTGTCTTGGCAATGAATGCATTCCCCTTAGAGTAGTGGACTTAAAACACGGAGGTGATGGATTCTTGTTTGTTTGCAGTGGCAACTCTCAGTTTCCGGGAAATGATTGACAAGTTAGTGGATCTCCTTGTTCAGACCCAGTGACATGCAGAAGCCCAGCTTGTCACGGGTGTCTTAATGAAGAATATACTTTGGCGAAGGTTTTGAGGTGTGTCTTTCTCCCTCTGGGCACAGCCATCTTTCATAAATAGGTTGGTCTGGATTGCTGACACTCTGCCTCTGGCTTCTAGCCTCTGCTTGTCAATTTCTATCAAGAAGTTCTTGAACAAGCTCCTGTTCCCTTGGGAAATAGATACTTCTGAGCTAGAGAAAGTAGTTTGGAGTTAATATTGCTGTGTGGGACAATAGTCTGTCAGCCTCTGTCCCCAGATTCTGGAGACACCATGGTAGAGAGCAGATGGGAGAAACAAACAGGTATATAATATAATTCCAGGTTGGAATTCAGAATAGCAACACATTGACAAAAATCCCACCACAGTCTGGTAATGAGCCACATATATTTTTTGAAATGACATTCCAGGCCAAAGAACAAATATATAGGTCCTGAAATAGATTTGGGGAGTAGCAGAGGGTTGTGTGGCAGGAGCAGAGGGGTTGCGGGGAGGACAGTACTTGTGGTTTCAGAGATGCCAGAGGCAAGATCTACTTGCAGCCAGAAGAAGGCTTTGTGAACCACTAAATACATCATAGCCCATGAAGGGGACCTCGGTGAGATAGAACTCAGACACACCCCCACAGTGATGTGACCATCCTGCTTCAGCCCTTTACTAGCAGCTGTGAAATGGGAGCTGCTGGGAATGAATCTCAAGGCCATGTGGTTTATGGTTTTAATTAAGCCCTTTTATGCTGGAGCACTTTGTTTGGGATATAGACATGGTGCAGTGGAGCATGTTTGTCCAATGTATATTTACTGAATACCTAGTAGGAACAAAGGGAATGAGTAGATTAACACAGATCCCAAGACACTCTTTTCTCTGTTTTGCTAAAAGTATTCTTAGATCCAGAACAAGGAATTCAGTTGCTGTGCAGCACATTCCTGGTTTTAGGTCATTGCCTACCTTCTAGTATCTAACCTGCTTTCTCTAGAGTTGGAAGATCATAGATAATTCTCATTTATGGAGGAGAGTTAATGACTGAGAAAATGAAATGAATGTCCTTAGCTGAAGTCTGGGCACATGCTGATTCTGGTACCACAAATGAATGCTATTATGGGCTGTGCCGTTTACTGACTGTATGAGTGTTGTCCTGTATTGTAGCTTGCATTGTTTAATCTGCATGTGCTTATATTCTTACACTCTAAATTGTATTTCAGCCTGTTGAAAGACCCATACTTTAGCCTTTCTGACCCCACACACAGTATATCAATCAAAATTTATAATACAATGACTATTCAACATTTTATTCTATATCCTCTTTTAAAATTAATATCTCTTATCTTATCCTATATTATATTATCACTTGTAAAGAAAATACCTCAGTGGGAATGTTCTATTTCATGTGTAGGGCTATTTTGCCTACATGTTTGTCTCTCATATATATATATATATATATATATATATATATATATATATGTATTATGTGTATGGTGTATGTCTGGCACCTGAAGTGGCCAAAAGAGGGGTTGGATCCCCACAGCTGGTGTTACAGGCAGTTGTTAGCAACCATATGCATGCTGGGAACAGGACCTGTGTCTTCTAGAACAACTAGTGTCCTTAACCCCGAGCTATCTCTCTAGCCCCAGTGTGAACATTTTCTAGATCTGTCACATTTGTAGCAAAATGGTAGAAACCTTTAATAGTGACTCTTTCAAACAATTAAAACATTTTACACTCATTTTTGAATGCTAAATTTTTAGAAAGAAATTGTTGAATTCTGCTTTATGGCTAACAGGGAAGTGACATCTATATCTTCTTGTAGTAGAAAATGGAAACTCTGTTCAAAGTGAGTGGTAGGTCATGGTCTACTAGGAGAATGTATCTGGGCCTGATATGACAATGTTTGTTTGTTTTGTTTTTAACTTGGCCTTTTCCTTTTTGCACTTTCGGGCATCCTTTATGGTATTGTGCCTTAAAATCAAAACTAACTATATTAACGATTAAAATTAAAATCGAAATAGTCAATCTGACCACAAACTATCATTTAAGTGTGAAATAATACTCGGCATTTTTTTTTTCTTTTTAGGCCATTTTCTTCCTGGAAGGAGTATATTAAATAGAAAAGTAGTTATACATCTTTGCAGCTCTAAGGCAGACAAGATTTTAAAATATGAGATTTGTTTTTCTTGTTTGAATTACATTTAATTTGTTGATGATATGTTATGAACAAAATCAAAAGATTTATTGATAATCCATATGTGGCTGGCTTCTCTAGCCATCAGTGCCTGGCACAGTATGTCTTTGTGTCAGCCCAAAGGGGCACACTGTCCATAGACTTTTGGCAGGACAAGGACAGCGTATAGCTTTAAATGTTCCCTGGTTCAATGAGGGAAAAGAAGCAGCTAGCCAAGCTCAGAACAGAGTTTTCATTGTACTGAGGCCAGAAGGTGAAGGAGAACGTGAATGGTGAGGGGGAACTCCTGAGAAACTTGTATCCTGCTGGACTTTCTGGTGAATGCAAGCTTAAAAGACATACAAAGACGGCTTTGGTTAGAGGAGTAAAGGGTGACTTAGGATCTCTATAATTTAAATTTAGGGTATGTATATGTATTTCATGGTTGCAGTTAATATCACTGAAGAGCAACTAAAATAATATGTAGGAATAGTCAAACCCCAACTGTGTCATATTTCTTCCTTACTGCCCCTAACTTCCAACCCCTTACTCAGCAGTAAATTGTGTCAGTTCAGTTCCACACATTCTCTTCTGCCTCCATCCAGCTCTAGGTTGTAATCCTAGCCTCCAGCTTCTCTTGCCTGGAGTATCAAGAAGTTTCTATTAGCCTGTAGACCAAATTGGGAGTATCTGAATCACCTAATGTCCTCACAACACACACAGCGAAAAGAGCTCTGTAGGAGTGAGAACAGCTAGGACACCAACATAACTTTTAAACAACAACCACAGCAAGTTGTTTCTCTTTCTAAAGATGAGCATCTTTGAAAGGATACAACTCTTACCTAGAAAGTACATATTATTTTCAGTTTGTAAAGAGTTTCACTCATAGTAATTTCCCTGCCACTACTAAATTTTAAAGCTCTTATTTCATTGGCTGTCTCTACCTCCTCAGTTTCTGTTCTCTCCTAATTCTTCCCCAGTTGTGTTTCTGACCATTCCCATCTTAGGAACAGGTTCTTGCCAAATCTAACAGCGCCATTTCAGTTTTTGTATTTCTCAGCAACTCAGGTGTAGCTCATTCAGGAGACTACTGCCTAAACATAAAAGCATTGCTTAGCTTTCACAATGTGCCATTTTCAGGCTTTTCTTCTACCCCCTCCACTACTGCTCATTTTGGTCTCCTTATTGGACCCTCCTGATGGGAGATATCATTATGTAAATATGTTTCTCTTATTGGTTAATTAATAAAGCCCTGATAGGAGAGCAAGATAGGCAGGACTAGGAGACAAGGAAGATTCAGGGATAGATAGAGGAGGAGATTCAATGTGTAGGACCAAGAGAACAGAACTCTGGACCCTCTCTCCGGTAAGATAAGACCACGTGGAAATACTAGATTAATAGAAATGGGTTAATATTTAAGACAGAGCTAGCCAATAAGAAACATTAGTAACAGGCCAACAGCTTTATATGTAATACAGTGTCTCTGTGTTTTTTGGGGCTGGCGCAGCTCTGGGACCAGGCTGGCAGGAAAACATACTCATAACACCCCTCTCCTTTTTTTAAAATTTTACTTGTCCTTAAGTATTGACCTCTCTCTGCTGCTTCAGCTATTGTTTTTCCTGAAAAATGACTCCTCTCAGGTCTAATCGCTTTAAATATCACCCATTAATTGGTGGTGCCACATCTATGTTTAGTTTACATATCTCCATTAAAGTTTAGACTCTCCAGTTTCTTCATGTGATATCCAATTGGTATCTAGCCTAACACAAAACCTGAGTACCGTAGCAGAACCTGTTCCTTCTCAGTACCAAATTATCTCTGTAGGTTCTCTCATCATCCACCCCAACATCTAAGCCAAAATTGGTGTCATCTTTTTCTTTTCACTTTCTTTAACTCCCGGCACCTCATTTATACTAGCAACAAGTTATGTCACTTTCATTTCAAAACATTTACTTCTCTGCACATCCTGTGTGCCCAGGTCCTGCAGCCTAGCCTTTCAAGTGGTTTCCTAACTCTTTCTCTTTTTCTTCACTAAATTAATCACCTAAATATTAAAACTAATTTAAAGTATAAACCAGATTATACTTTATTGTCTAAAAATTATCCACTGGCTTCCTTTGTCCTCCGGAAGTTCAACTCTTCTCATAGCCACTGTTAGAGCTTATCCAGCCTGCCTTGCCCCCTTCCTCCTCCTCTTTCTTTTAAGTAAAGTCACTCTATTCTATTTAATTCACAAATAAAAACATGGCACAGCTGGGTTAATGAAGCTACTCAAAGACATGCTCAGTCCGATCTCAGTGAACATCTGTATCGTTTGCATGGCCATTCTGAAGCAACGGCACTTTACTTAGGGTTTTGTGTGCTCATTATAAATAACATTTTCAGTCACTTATCCACCACAAAATGAAAAAAAAAGATGAAATTAAAACTAGAAAAATAAGCTTTTTGAAAATAATAGCTTTATTTCACCTGTCATGACTCATGAGTCTCTTTGCCTAAATCCAATCATGCTGCGTCATCTAGTTTTATCCCCTTTCCTTCTTCTTAACAGAATCCTAGCTTTGTTTAGGCAGTTATCTCTCACCTAATCTCACCTTGCCTCAGAGAAGTGGAGCCAACTTACTACTCCAATAGATACAACTGGGCTGTGGATATTCCTATGTTCCTGTTGAATGACTGGTTCTAGAAGAGGCAGCACAATGGAAATGTTGCTTCTAGAAAGTGTGGAGTGGGGGGTGGGTGAGATAGGAGGGTGGTCGGGGCAAAGAAGGGAAGGAGGGAGGTAAGGAGGAGGGAGGGATGGAGAGGGAACTGGGATTGATATATAAAACAAGAAAAAAAAAAAGAAAGCTTAAGGAAAAAAAAATAACTACAGAGGATAGTGTAGTCTCTTTCCTTCACATATTTCATTTCAGGCCTGAGAAAGGTGAAGCTGATACACCCAAGAGGCCAAAGGCAAGACAGCTTTTGGGAAGTGAATCTGGAGTCCTGTACCTCCTCTGGTTATTCAGTTACTTGAATGAGTTGGTTTACTTATACTTAAGTCAGATTGAATTATGCTTCTGTTATTTGCCTTGTTCTTGACTGATGAATTTTAAAACTGGCCCCAGTCTACTGTTCTACTTTCTTGTGCCAATATCTTTTTGGTGTTAGTCCCAACCCTTAAATGTGTCAAACTTTTGTGAGTGGTCTTTGTGTTACTAGCGCAGGTTTCGGCTCAAGCCACACCTTCCAAGTGAAACTTGTTCCTATTGAGCAACCTAAGAGACTTTCCTAGTCACTTCAAACTTACCATATCATTTATATTCTTCACAGCTCTAATTTATCATTGTGTTAAGGTATTTAACTATTTACTTTTGTTGTGTGTAGGTTCTTCTTATCAGAGTATAAGGTCTGTAAACCAATATATTCATTTTTTATATAGGACATACATTCATAAACACACACACACACACACACACACACACACACACACACACACACACACACAAGAATGAAGCTTGGAGCTTATAGGAATGAGGTCCACATGTACTTTCTCCATATTTCTAGAAAAGCTGTGGTAATTCCTTTAAGTTAGAATTAAAGAAATGCTTGCTAACTTGGTCAGTTGGATGTAAAAGCAGAACCCCTTTATATAAATAAAGAACTGGCAATTTAAAAACAGTGGGGAGGGAGGATAGAGGGAAATAACATCAAAGAATGAGATGTAAGGAAGTATCTCAGAACCCGTTAATGTACAATGCATATTTACTTAATGAAATCTGTATTTAAAGAGAGAAGGTAGTGTCTTTCCTCTATTGTCTGACAATGGTGTATCATCATAGTTTCCTGACTCTCACACTTAAAATCTGGGGCTTTCTTATTTCTTCTGTTCTTCTCAGCTCTTAAGCGCATACATTTGGCTCATTCTTTAAGTGTTTTTGGACTCATTCCTTGCCTACTTTTACTCTTAACAGTTATTTAATGCTTCCTGTTATTCATGTTCTGTGTAGGGATGCCAGCCCATTCTTTATATTCCTGCTGCATTCCCTTTCTAAAGTGCCATTTTTACCATGCTGTCATAGTTAGGGTTTTTAATTGCTGTGAAGAGAGGTCGTGGCCATACCAATTCTTATAAAGGAAAACATTTAATTGGTTGGCTTACAGTTTCAGAGGTTCAGTCTACTATCATCATGGCAGGACATGGTGGCATGCAGGCATGCTGGAGAAGGAGCTGAGAGTGGATAAGGAGCTACATCTTGATCCCACCTGAGACACTAGGCATGGCTTGAATATATATATATATATATATATATATATATATATATATATATATATATATATATGATAGCAAAGCTCATTTCCAGGGCCATACCTACTTCCAACAAGGCCATACCTACTTCAACAAAGCCACACCTCTTCATAGTACCACTTTCTATGAGCTTATGAGAGCCAATTACATTCAAGCCACTACGCCTACCATGTCTCTGATATGGACTCAAGCAACACCATTCTGTGAACTTAAGTCTGAGTTCATTACTCCGTGTTTTTAGAAAGAACTGTTTCCTCTCCAATTTTTCTCTACAAAGAGCTTCACACAATATAGCATCCTTCTCATCTTCTGCCTGTATCCTGTTTTCTCTCTCCCAAGCTTTTGATTTTTATTCTTTCTGTTATGCTTAAATTTTCATTGCCCCTGCCTTAGGGTTACTATTGATGTGGTGAATCTAAGCAATTTGAGGAGGGAAGGGTTTATTTGGTTTACGCTTGCTCATCACAGTTCATCAAAAAAAAGTTAGGACAGGAACTCAAGCATGCCAGGGACTGGGAGGCAGGAGCTGATGAAGAGGCCATGGAACAGTACTGCTTACTGACTTGTTCTTCATGGTTTGCTTAGCTTACATTCTTATAGAACCTAGGACCACCCAGCCAAGGAATAACACCCACAATGGGATGACCCCTTCTACCTCTATCACTAATTAAGAAAATGGCATCACATCCTACAGGCTTGCCTACAGCCCCATCTTACGGGCATTTTCTAAACTGAGGCTCCTTCCTCTCTGATGACTCTAGTTTGTGTCAAGTTGATATAAAATTCTGCAGGACAGGCCCCTCTCAAAAATGATCCTTAATTACTTCTAGGACACCTGTCTTGAATAATAAGCTCCATTTAAACAGTTTCTCACATTTTGCACCTCTCTTTTAACTGAGCACCTAAGCTTTCTTTCAGTGATTTTTTTTTTCTGAAAAAAACATTATTGAGAAGGAACACGGAATAAAAATCTTCATATACAGTTTACCACTAAGATGACTTCACAAACAAGAGCCTGTGACACAAGTGTAGGCTGTAAACAAAGACATAAAGACTCCAAAAAATTCTAGAAGTCAAATTGGAATGTAAACTATTTATAGTACTTTCTTCAAAATAAATAAATAAATAAATAAATAAAAAAATCTAGCTAGAGCTTCTAGGACACTAATTCATTATTTCCCTCTGTGGGAATTTTACAATAGACACACATATTTTAGAAATATTTTACTTTCTTTAACTAAAAACCCTTTTTGTTTATTTTTCAAATTTCCACCAGTACATGCCGCTTTAAAAGTAATCTCCCATTTCTTGATCTTAACCTTAATCAATCTATAATTGGAAGAATCTAACTCAAGGTAAGTACATGACATATGTACAATACTTGAAAACATCTTCCTTGAGCCTGTTTTATAAGAACAAAAAGCATTTTTACTCTTTCCATTCAAACACTGACAGTGCACACTTCCTTTCCTAAATGTCTAGTGTTTTTGCACAATTAGGGGTAAAGAGAAAAGTGATGATATGATTCCCACACTTAGCCATTGCAGAGTAGTCAAGGAGCAAACCTCACAGATCAGAGGCCTCTGGTGATTCATAAGAGGTTTGAGAAGAGGGGTAGGCGTGCTTCTTCTGAAAGCTTCTGTAATTAGTGACATGAGAGCAAAGTTTCTGTAATTCATAACATGAAAACACAAGATTGTAAAGCTCATTGATATTGCTAGGGGGAAATATCCTTATTTTTTCTTTAGAGTTTGTTCCTGAGGACTATAAAATCACCTAAGAACATTTTTCAAATGTTTATATTTAAAGTTCCTGAGAAGCAAATAGGAAGTTTCTGCCTGTCTCCAGGACACAGAGAATGCCATGATTGAAATTCCAAGAAGTTAGCCTCCTCAAGTCTCAACCATATTGGGGGAATATCCCACTGTATTCCACTGTACTTCAATTTCTTGCTCTTTAGTCAAGACAAGGTCTTTGGAGATATTATTTCTCACTGTCCTTTTTTTTTCTTTCATCTTCTAAGACACCCAACTCTCCTTAACTCCAAAGATGAAGGGCTGTCTCTTAATATTTGAAAATAAATCTGGGGATGAAATCCTGTTCTAGACATGCAAAGTTCCTGGAGCCAAGGGAATAAAGACTTGTTAAGAACTAAGCACAAATTAATATATTAAGAAAATCTTCGGCCTCATGCTAGTTTTTTACCTTTCACTCATACTAATTGACAAAAATGTGTTGAAAGGCAGTATTTTTAGCCACTATTTATACACACACACAAACACACACACACACACACACACACACACACACACACACACACACTTCATGTCTTTGTGAGCTTGCTGCTTGAAATGTGTGGCCTAGGGCTTACAGCATCAGTAGCACCACCTGGACACTTGTTAGAGATGGAGAATCTTAGACAACACCCCAGACCTCAGAATCAGAAGCTCCCCACACCATGGTTCATAGGCACCACAAGGTCTGACAAGTACCTTTTCTAGTCTTAAAATTGAGGCTGCATCCTTGTATTCCTTATAGTCCTTGTATTTTACAAAAACAAAACAAAACCCACCTCCCAGTCAATAATAAAAGTGGCATGTAGGATTCATGAATGTTCTGACCACAACAGACTTGCAATAGAAAAAAAGGTTATGTTGGGAACAAAGTATAATTGTTTTCTGCTTCTAAATTTATGCTGTTAATTTTACTAGCCCATGTGTGGAGGACTCTCTGAGATGGGATAGCTAAATTGTAATTTGAGGAAAGAGAAGCTAGCATTTGTTTCTAATCCCAAATGCTGTTATGAACTATTTATTCCAGACATTGGGACATCTTTGGAACCTGGTTACAAGTAGTTTTCAGAAGTTAACAGATTTGTGAAAATTCAATTCAGCTAATAAAATTTGCACTTGGGTTAACACTTTGGGCAGTACACATGATCATATATTTGTTAGAAAGGAGAAATGGCCAGATGTGTGATTGTTCACCAATTCATGGGCTGTAGCCAATGGACTGTCTGTGTGGTCAGGGACTTGGAAAGGGCATGGTTGAAAAGTTGGTGAGCCCAATCCTATATCCGACAAAGGGCTGATCTCCAAAATGTACAAAGAACTCAACAAACTAGTCAACAAAACACCAAATAATCCTATTAAAAAATAGGGTACAGAACTGAAGAAAGAATTCTCAATAGAGGAAATCAAAAAGGCTGAAAGACACTTAAGAAAATGCTCCACATCCTTAGCTATCAGGGAAATGCAAATCAAAACAACATGAAGATACCATCTTACTCCTGCCAGAATGGCTAAAATTAGAAACACCAGTGATGACTTATGTTGGAGAGGATGTGGAGAAAGGGGAACACTCCTCCACTGCTGGTAGGAGTGCAAACTCATACAGCCATTTTGGAGATCAGTATGGCGGTTCCTCAGCAAAATGGGAATTAGTTTACCACAGGACCCGGCAATCCCCCTCTTAGGCATATACCCAAAGGATTCACATCCATGCAACAAAGAAATCTGTTCTACTATGTTCATAGCAGCATTATTTGTAATAGCAAGAACCTGGAAGCAACCTAGATACCCCTCAATTGAAGAATGGTTAATGAAGATGTGGCACATCTACACAATGGAATGCTACTCTGCAGAAAAAAGTAATGGTATCTTGAAATTCACAGGCAAGTGGATGGCACTTGAGGAAACCATCCTGAATGAGGTAACCCAGTCACAAAAAGAGGAACACAGTATGTACTCACTAATATATGGATTTTAGACCTAGAGCAAAGGATCTCCAGCCTATAATTCACATCACCAGAGGAACTAGGATACAAGGTGTATTCTAAGAGATTCATATAAAGTCCCTGGGACAGAACTGGGAAGGGACAAGTCCCCCAGAGCTCAGGTGAAGTGGGGGGGCAGCAAATGGAGAGAGAAGTAGGAGAAAATGAGGGGGAGGAAAGGAAAACATGTGCGACCAGGAAGATTAAGCCTGGTTAGGAATAGAAGATAGGAAAGAGAGAGAGAGAGAGACAGAGAGAGAGAACATAAAAGAGGGAGCCAATATTGGTTTGAAGATAAAATTGAACACAAAGAAAGGTCTAGAGAACTACAAGACTGCTCCCAACTAACAATCTGAGCTTCAGTGGAGAGTGAGATCAACAACTAACTTATCCATGGAGCCCTCAACTAATGCCTGTTGAAAACAGGATTAAACACTCATACATAAACACTGAGTCAAACTAGAACCCAGATGCAGATGGAAAGGACAAGACCATGTGGCAGAAACACATAGAGACAGCTTACCTGAACAAGGAGGAGCTAACAGCCACTAGACTGATAGCTGGGAAGCCAGAATGGGACTGACTCAGGCCCCCCTGAATATGGGTCTCAGCCAGAAGGACTGAGCAGTCTAAGAGACCTCAGACAGTGGAGCCACGATGTATCCCTGGTGCACAAAAGGATTTTGCGAACATATCCCCCATGGAGGGATAACTGCCTTAATCTAGAGACAGGAGAGAAACCCTAGTCCCTACTTCACATGACCTGTCAGGCCTACATGACCCCTACTGAATGGCATTCCCTACATATGGAATTGGGGTGGGGGGATGGGAGGGGAGGGTGGTTAGAGTGCATATGAGAGGGCAGAGAGGGTAAAAGGGAGGGAAGGAGGGAGGGAGGGATGGAGGGAGGGAGGGATGGAGGGAGGGAGGGAGAGGGAACTGGGATCGACATGTAAAATAATAAATTAAATTAAAAAAAATGCTTTGACTCCAAAATTTAAGTTGAAGGACAAGTTACTGGGGAAAAGGATTTCTATTTTTGTTTCCACAGAAAATGAAAAGCTGTGGATTCCTTCCAGACTAATGTGGTTTGATCACGCCAGACTGCCTGAAACAGAGTACCAGGTGATCCTACATTCAAAACAGCTGGACAAAGCAGCCTTACAGACTACAGCCAGGATTTCTGAATCTTCTTCGAATCCCGCATGAGAGTGCCCCTTACCAGCAGGAAGTAGTTTGGAAAGAACGATGCCCAAATTCCCAAATATTGTGTATAAATGTTTGTTTTCATTTAATTGGATTTGTTATATAAAATAAAATAAATTAATAAAAAAATAAAGGAATTGGGGACATTACAGTAAATGCCCATCAAAAGGAGAAGAAAAGGAGAAGGAGTTCAACAAAGACATTCTCCAATCAAGTATTTGATTAATTAGTTGAAAAGTTAGTCAAGGGATTCACTAATGTACCTCCACCACTTCTTTGAGCACAGGGAGGGATATGCTAATAAGTTTAGCTAAATAAGAGAGTTGTCCTTCACCAGAACACAGTGGAAAGAATGGGATTACACTGTACATCATGAAACAATAATAATTCATATAGATAGGTTTCTAGGTCCCCCCCCCCATTTTCTGTCCTCCATCCATTTCCAAAGCTTCTGTCCCCGATTTGCGATGCAGGAGCCTGGCATCTGCAAACAGAATCTAGAACTCTAGGCTTCCCCATTGCCAGTGGAGGTTAGCCTCTGGGAACTATTGCTACATGTCCTAAGGCCCATGCTTCTCTCTTCTTGAAAACATCCTCCATGTTGACTGCCTTTGCACTCTTCAGAGTTTCGCCAAGTCTCTAGATTGCTGTGCTTTTGGAGACAAGAGACAGGAGAGTTTTCAGATAACTGTTAGCAATATTCGCTATTTCCAGACTGATTTTGTTAATTCTTCCAGTATTTTTGTAAGCTGGTGTGTGTGTGTTTTCAGCCATGTTTTTTGTGTTTGCCATTTTTTCTTCTTAGACTCAGACTGAAAAACAGAATTGTGTTATTCTATAATGCTAATTGGTAGTATTCAAAACCAAGCAATTTAAAAGCTGCAAGGAAATGAAGCGTAGGATGATAGTACATTGCTCAAGTTTTAGACCTTGAGAATAACATCTTTTTTTTTTCTTTTTTCTTTTTGTTCCTTGTCTCAAAATCTGCCTGTATGAGGCATCAAAACATCAGGGGACTTTCATTGGAATGTTCTTGTTCAAAGACACCAAGATGATTCATGAATAGATGTGCTTAAGATAGCTTTCATCACTGGAATTTATAATTTGATTCACTTGATTCAAACACTGTATGAATGCTATTTTATAATACTATTGTCAAGTATTGATGTCTTTACCCTTCTGAAATGCCTGCCAATCAAATGGCAGAGTTATCTTAAATGCAGCTATTCATGAAGTGTTCTAGTAAGGTTTTGAGAAAGAAGAGAGAAATAAAAGTCTCCTGTTGCCTTGATGACTCCATACACAAGTAGAGGCATGAGTTAAGAACACAAAGGATTTGATGGAAGTCAAATAACTATTTGCTTCCTGTACTTAGGTATTAATGGCCACATCACGCTGACTTTACTCATTCTCTATTTTGGAAATAAAAGTGAAAGTAGAATTTCAGTGTAGACATTAGGGGGAAAAATGCAGAGCACTTGGCACCATGACTCATTTCATCATAACCTCACTTTATTTACATAAAATAACTTCTCTCTGAAATGTATAATATTTGGTCAGAAAATGAGAACTTAGCACTTCACACTGGATACTACACCAACAACCAATGATTTTCAAACTTTTTTTTAAAAACATCAATCCACAAAATAAATACACTTTACATTCTGACCAAAAAACACCTCATTTATGTCTCTGTTAGTTGCAAAATGCTTATCTTTCCAAGTGACATATCATCTATAATATAGGTTAAATTTTATGCCTCTGCTATAGAAATTATATTTAAAAAGCTATTAGATGAAGCTTGCTAAATAAATTTCATGGAACCCCCACAGCTGTTTACAATGTAAAAAGCACTGATGAACACTTATCTTTTCATTAGTAAGCAATTTTAAGTATGTGATATAAAAATACATTCTATATTCTAGCTCATCAGTAAACAAATCTAAATCCGTGATATAAAATAAGTTTCATAATCTCTTTTATTCTAAGATAACTTTTATTAATATGGTTGAGTGAAGGGCATAAGAAAATACTGAATTTGTATTCTTATAATTAAGACAAGATTTTCATATTCACTTGTATAATTTGATGGCTACGATAGCAGTCAGATGAGGAAATTGGGGCTCAAGATTGTAGTGAGATATTCACTTTGACTGCTTCCATGGCACTGACCACAGCTATTGAGGGGTGGAGCCAGGAGTAGAAGTAACCTGTGGAATTAGGTCTGAGGAGGAGCCCAGGAATGCTTTCTTGCTGGTGAGACGCAGAGAGGAGAGCATCTGGTGGAACTTGCTGGTGTTCATCTGTCTAGGTTGTAAGTTATTTCTCCCTGAATAAACACCTATTCGGCCTATTTGTTTATCCTGATCCTTATTAAACTGCAATACAAGATGAAGTGATTTACATACACCCCACTGTCATATTACACAGATTTTCAAGTTCAGACTGGAGTTTTGACTCTTGTGGCTTTCAAAGGTTGCTTGTAGGTAGTGTAAATAATCAATAATCGCAAAGTAGGATTAAGAAAGTTAATAAACCTAACCATAAAGTAATAAAGATATCTGCTACTCTCACTTTAATATGGAGCCTTCAAAGGAAATGGCAATGTAGGCTTGATGGGAGATGTTATTCTGTATATGTTTCTCTTATTGGCTGACAAATAAAGCACTGTGTGGAGGAGAATTCTAGGAAGTGTAGGCTAACAGGAATCGACATGTGATCTGGGGAAGAGAGGTTGCAAGTCAGTTATTTTCCAATAAGACAATGTAGAAATATATAGATTAGTAGTTATGGGTTAATAATTAAGACAGAGCTAGACAATAAAAAGCCCTAGCCACTGGCCGGCAGCTTTATATAAATAATATAACTCTCTGATTGTTCATTTGGAGCAAGGCAGTTTCAGAATCAGGCTGGAGGGAAGAATCATTTGCTACATAGGCTCTCAATACTAAGAATTCTCAGGAGAACATCTCTTCTTTTGCCAATATGAGGCTTCTGCTGTTTCCTTGTTTGTGCATGCTGTTCCCATTGCTGTTACTATTACTGGGATGGCCCTCTTCTTTTTGTCATTTGAAACTAAATTCATGTTTTCCATGCCCAGATTAAGCACCCTATTTTTCATGCACTTTTCCCAAACATTACTCTAGGGATCTTTCTTAGTGTTTGAAGTCCTATCCTTAATTCTATTCTATTCTATTCTATTCTATTCTATTCTATTCTATTCTATTCTATTCTATTCTGTTCTATTAGGAACTGACTCTGTTGCCTTGTTATTTTGATATTATTTTATATGCCTCTATTCTAAAATTTCATATTATACTATGTACTCTTATAATGTCTTTTGGTAGGTGTATCTTTCTCAGCCCTTAGCAAAAAATGCCACCCTGGGCATGGTAATTTACAGTTTGGAAGAGAGCCCCACTTTCCCAGTTCACTGCAGGGATACAAGCAATTTCACAGATTCTCCTTGGATGGAATTTGCCTATTCTTTAAATACCCAACTCTTCCAGCCCCCACTTAAGGGATTGGTTTCTAAACAATCCAGGTCTGGGAACCATTGGAGTTTGGTATTCATGATTGCCACAGGAGCACAGAGAACAAACAGCTGGTTTTAAGTTTAAGTAGTTGCAAGAATATATCAGTAGCTCTTCTGTCTGCTCAGTACACCGAGAGTAAGCAAAAAAACCAAACCAAACCATACCAAAACAAACAAACAAACAAACAAAAAAACAAAACGAACAAAAACAAACAAACAAACAAACAAAAAACCCCACAGCTCCTACTTTTTCCATGAAAGTTGATTGACTGCGCACCTAAAAGAGTAACTTGGCCAGATGTTGCCCATGGGTCAGGCTTGTCATCAACTTGCATCTGAGAGCTGACAGAGAAGGCAACTGTGAAAGGCTGAACAGGCATATGGCCATGGCCCATAGTTCCTTCCCCAGCTGGCTTCAAAGAGAGAATCAAGCTTCCAATAAACCCACTTTTCCCTGAGAGCTGATAGATTTCACCATCCAGAGGATGCTGGGAGTTATAAAAGGAATTACAAAGGGCTCATAATATGTGTGGTGTAAAAGATAGCAGGGACATCTGCCATACAACCTCTTCCAGGCTTAGTGAAGGGTGTTGGGGGTGTAGACCACAGCTGTGACTTATTTCTGAAGAAATAATCAAGTGGACTATGTATATACTACTCTCTCTATTCCAGCTGCTTCCCAATGGGGAAAAAATTTATCTTCTTTACCTTGTGGGACTGATGAGGGTCACCAAAAGTTAAAATGTTGATTTGAATGAACAAAATAAGTCTGAGTGGTTCCCAGAATTTCATTTACTGGTGAAGTTCACTTACTGCACAGTCAGGCTGACAAGTTTGAAAGAGACAACTGTTTTATCTTATATGCCAAAACTGAAAAAGAGTTAAGAAAATTCGTACAGGCCTAGTGGTACACACCTTTAATTTCAGCACTTAAGAGACAGAGAAAGGCAGATCTCTGTAAATTTTAAGCCAGCCTGATTCATATATGGGATTCAGGCCAGTCGGGGCTGCATAATGAGACCCTGAAAAAATGTAAAATAAAGAAAATATAGACCACTAAATAAATTAGTGATAGAAGAAAAATTTTAAGTTGTTATTCCTGACAGATTTGTTTTTATATTCTCAAATTGATCTCATTTCCTCTTTCTTTTTATATATTTAAAATTTGTGGGCTAGAGAAAAAGAAATTTGTCCCTGAACATCTTTCTTTCCCCCTTTTAAAATGTAATAGTTTCTTATTTTACATATTGATCCCAGTTCCCTCTCCCTCCCAATCTCCCATGCCCCCCCAAACCCCCTATCCCATTCCCCATTCATTCCCCAGGGAGGGTGCAGCCTTCCATGAGGGGTCATCAAAGTCTTGCTCTGAACATCTTTACAATGATTATCACATAGTAAGTTTCAGTAAGTGTTTATGACATGAATACAAGACTGAATGGGAGGTATGCTAGAGAAGGAGCCATGACATGGCAACAGTAGCAGGACCTTTAATGTTTGACACCTATGGGCAAATGAATTATACTCCTTAATCTGACAGTAAATTGCAATAAAGCAGAGTCAACTTTAGCAATTAATGATGTTAATCTTGTCAGAGATGAGAGAAGGCAGAGAAGGAGTAGGAAAATTCCATTTGCACTGATGATTTAATGAGACTTTGGAAAAATAATAAGTTTATGATGTGTTTTGAATTTACTTTCTTATCTGGGACAAGTACCTGTTAACCATTTAGAAAAATATATCTATTAATGAGTCAAGGTCCTTAAAATCCTTTTGGAGCCATTATTTCTAAAACTATGGAGTAAGATTTTTTTTTAAATAAACTACCATGATATCATCAATAGATTAAAAATGAAATAAATATGTAAAAGTAATGTTACATTAACAATTACATAAGTCACGGTTCAAGACATGTCATTATTCATTGTGTGGTAAACTCAGTAGAACTATAGGTATTATACAGAGGAAGAGTCTAGTCTTTCTCAAAATACTATCCTTTTTTGAGGTTAGTAGACCTGGTAAGGACAGATATCAAGGTATGGGCACAGAATGTCAACAGGAGAAAATACTGAGTGAGCACCAAGACCGTTTTTAAACAAGAAATCAGAGATGACTGGATAGAAACTGATGCAGCATCATCTGCTGTCTTTTGGACTGGAGCTTGCTTTGTTCAAACCAAGTTTAAAGAGTCTAAGCATAGCCTAGGCTACACTGAAGGGTAGGGTCACACCAATGCATCTGGTGTTGTGGAACAATCTTTTCGTACACTGTGAAGATGTGTCTTTGCCAAGGAACCTTCTGATTGGCTTAATAAAGAGCTAAATGGTCAATAGCTAAGCAGAAAGTATAGGTGGGACTTTCAGGCACAGAGAGAACTCTGGGAAGTAGAGAGGGAGATGCCAGGACACAAAGAGAAGAACAAGGAGGTACAAGATGAAAGAGATCTAGTTAAGATAGGCCAAGCTTTCATAACTAAAAAGTCTCCATGCCACTATTTGGGGCTGGTGGCAAAAAAAGGCAGTTTGTCTACATTCTAGGATTGTTTTGATATTAGTATATTGCCTATAGTACAGCTGCTGGACATGTGGTTACTCTAATGTCTAGAATCTCTTTAAGAAGGCTTGTTGGTATTGGAGGTATTCTAGGCATAGTCTTCAATTTTTCATGCTCTTGAGGAATTGTTTCAGTGGTAAATGACTACCACTCTCAATGGCAAGATTCTCCCTACATTCAATATGCCAAGATAGAATGGATCTCTATCTTGGACCTAGGAAACATTCTAAGGGGATATCATGGCTCCAGAGTGCTTCATGGACACAGCTGAGGTTTGCTCTCAGTTTTTCAACTTATCTTCCACTGGCACTAATCCCAAAGACATTCTGTGATGAATACATGCTAACTTTCATCTCAGACTTCAATTTCCTGAAATAACCAACCTGAGACAATTTTCTCTTATTTTTCAATAGTACTTCCTTGCTAGTCTGTAAGAAAGCTAACAGCCCAAGTCTGAGTGCCCATTCTTTAAACTGCCTTCCTAGGCCTTACCCTGGGACATTCTAAACCTTTCTGCAAGCCTGCAACTGAAAGTCTAGAGCCTAATGGCATCAAGCTCTAGGACTATCCTGATGCTGAGAGAAGTGTTTGTAAAAGACTTGCCAATAAAGTATTAAATATGCTGTTAGTCTACTGAAGCCCCAGTATCCAGGGAAAGGGATGTGGGAAAGACCAAAACATTTCCCTCCCTTAAAAGGGGTAGCAGCTACTTAGCTCTAGTCAACTTTTAAAAGAATCTAGGGCCAAGCTGGTCCAATTAGTCAAAGAAAATGCAGAAACAAGAAGGTTGTTTTATTGTTACTTCAAAATTTAAAGCAATACCTAATACAAGGTCATCAAAAAAAATTCTGCATGAGCCAAACAAAACACACCTGTGTGCTGGATTTGGTTCAGGAGCGCGTATTTATGACCTCAGTGATAAGATCTCTCTGGTCCACAGGCCCTGGAGGCCAATTCCAGCAGAACAATTGGAAGCTGGCTGGCTTTTCCAATTTCAGCCTGGCATGACATCTTGCATAAATCCTGAGATGAGTCTCCAATCAAGGAGCCTATTTTAACCTGTCTCATGGAGTCATTTCTTCCAAGGACTGTGACTCACAGACCAAAGCTGCACTAAAGCTGTTTATCTCTTACAGAACACTTTGTCCACTGCCCCTCATGGTGGCTATGCAAACGAGCTCAGTAGCTGGATTTGATAGGGTTTTTTTCTTCCCAGGCTTTGAAACAATCCTCTATAATTTGAATTTTAAATGAAGTAGCACTCTTATGAGAAGTGCTCTCTGAAGCTTTATTTTTCATATTTCTCATTCATTTGTAAATCCCATTGACATGTCTACTTAAAATTTTTTTCCTGGTTAAGATCTTCTCAAGTAGCAAGTTATTTTTTAAAAAAGAAATACCTATGTTTTCAAGTGTACCAACCTGTACACATAGCTTTCTTAATGATAAAGAAAATCTAGAACCATAAGAAAAAAGGATAAAGGAGTCTATGGCAAACAATATGTAAACTTAAGGACAGTTTCAGGGTCTTATATATCTACCTTTTAACCTGGGCAGTGACATTTATTTCAATAATCACAGTTTAATTCTCTTGATTAAAGCTTTTCTGATTTTCTATTTAGGAAGGAGGAGACTAATTGCTGATATAATACTATAGCTTGGTGATGTCATCATGAAGACCCCATTTAATTGCACTCTGCTCTTTGTAGTTTTCTTTGACAGGCTAATGACCTATTAAGAACATTTCTCTTTAAGAATAGGTTACAGACATGTCCTGAAAGGCAACTATGTTAAACCAAGAGATAGCCTTAAGAAATATCAGCAGCCGGTTGTATCAACACAGGAACTTCACTCATAATCCCATAAAGGAGTAGGCTCTGGGGATATTTTCCTATTTTTCTCAAAAATAAAACCTCTCCTTAGTATAAGGACTCTTTATGGCTGAAAAATTTCCTAGAATGACATAAAATGTCCTGACAAACCTGACTCTTTTTTTTTCTAATATCTCTCTGATGGGAGATGTCATTTTGTATATGTTTCTCATTCTGGTTAATGAATAAAGCACTGTTGGCCAATAGGAAAGTTAGATAGGTGGGACTAGGAGACGAGGAGGAAGGAGGAAGTAGTAAGGAGGAGTCAAGATGGAGAGACAGGGGAGACGAAATGTCTGCCGTATTCTCTGGTAAGATAAGACCACGTGAAAATACATAGAAATGGGTTAATAATTAAGACAGAACTAGCAAATAAGAAACTAGTACCTGGCCAACAGCATTATATCAAAAACAGAGTCTCTGTGCGTTAATTGGGGTTGGTGCAGCGGTGGGACAAGACCAACGGTGGGAGGAAAAACCTTACTCCTTACATATGGTGAAGTGCTAAAGGTTTACATTGTGTTCTAAAATATATGTAGGCTTGGGAGAGAAAAGAAATAAAATGGTTTTTAAATGACACTGAGGAGTTGGGTGTGGTGGCACACACCTTCAATCCCAGAGACAAGCAAATCTCTTGTGATTTCAAAGTAAACCTGGTATGCAGAGTGAGTTCCAGGACAGATAACAGTTACACAGAGAAACCCTGTCTCAAAAAATACAAATAAACAAAATAAAAAAGCCACATAAAGATGGAGAGAATCTGAATACTGTACGGTATTATATTGTCTTTGTATTGTTTGACTGCTGAGGAAACAACAACTGTTAAAACAAATGCTGCTAAATTAATTCAATTTATATATTTTAAAAATGCTTTGACTTCAAAATTTAAGTCTAAGGACAAGTTACTGGGGAAAAGGATTTGTATTTTTGTTTCCACAGAAAATGAAAAGCTGTGGATACCTTACAGTCTAATGTGGTTTGAGCAAGCCAGATCCCTGAAACAGAGTACCCTGTGATCCTACATTCAAAACAGCTTGAAAAAAGCAGCCTAACAGACTACAGTCAGGATTTCTGCATCTTCTTAGGATCCCCATAACAGCGCTCCCTATCAGCAGGAAGTAGTTTGGAATGAACAACGCCCAAATTCCCAAATATTGTTTATAAATGTTTGTTTTCATTTAAATGTGGTAGGTTATAAATGGTTAATGATCACAGCCACATCTTTTTAAAGGTAAAAAGGGATTATGGTATAGATATGAATACTTTGTTTTGGAATGGATTTTCATTTATTGATACAAATCTAAGGTCAATTTTGTGATATGTATATTTCTCCTCTTGTTTAGGTATTTTGTTTTTATAACTCACTTAGAAATGTAATGTATAATATAGTACAGATTATAGATAATTACCTATGATAGTAAAAGCTTAGAGTTAAGTTAGTTAGGTTTTCAAGATACACAGAGATGTATTTGAGATAGATAGGCATTCTTCAAAACTTTCAAAGACCTACAGAATATGGAATTGAAAATGGTTTAGGGTTTTTTCTTGACAGTGAGACATAAATGTTCCTGGCAATACCACCTGCACCAGAAAGGAAGATGGAAGATAGACATCAAAGAAACGCATTATGAAGTTTGCTTTCAATATAGCAAGACTAGCCATTTGGACAAGATACTCCTCTTGTCTGGACTGTTTGACTTTGTGATATATAAACTGGACATGCAGGACCCACAGAAAAGTGACTGCTAATTCAAGAAGGACATTGCTACAGAGTTCCTACTTCATGGAAGAGTCTGACAGACAGTTTGCAAGACACAGAGAAAAGTTACTGACAAACTGCCAATACAAGAAGACAGTTTAAAGTTTTCTGCTTTGCTGAAGAGTCTGCCAGACACACTATGGCCTATGGGCTGAAGATGGAAGATTACAAAAGAACTTCAGGTGACTGAAAAGGCAAGATGTCACTGTCATTTCTAGAATTTATATATTATCCTTCTGTGGTCTTTGAGGGAGTTGAAGACAGATAGTTATGGTTATAGTTTTCCTTAGTTAGGATTAAAAATTACATAGACTTTAGACTTACAAAGATAGGATAGATGATGGAATATTTTCGTAAATCTTGCTAAATGTTAATGGACTAAATATTGTTAACTGTGATTCTTACTTGATAACTGTTGTGTGATATATTTTGCTATGCTAAGGTTAAAACCCTTCTTTTTATTTTAGACAGAAAAAAAGGAGATGATGGGAGATGTCATTCTGTATATTTCTCATACTGGTTAATGAATAAAGCACTGTTGGCCAATAGGAAAGCTAGATAGGCGGGACTAGGAGACGAGGAGGAAGGAGGAAGTAGTAAGGAGGAGTCAAGATGGAGAGTCTGGAGAAAGCAGAATGCCGGCCTGCTCCCTGGTAAGAGAAGACCACGTGGAAATACTAGATTAACAGAAATGGGTTAGTACTTAAGACAGAGCTAGCCAATAAAAAACATGTAACTGGCCAACAAAATTACATCAAATACAGAGTCTCTGTGCGTTATTTGGGGCTGGCTCGGCGGCGGGACAAAACCTGTGTCAGGCGGAAGATACATACTCCTTACATCTCTCTGACTAATACAAAGATATCCAGGAAGTCACTGGACAATACCTAAGCACTTTGTGCTTTTCCACATTCCTACAATTTGTCTTTCTTCTTTTGCCAGGAATATTTCCCTCTCATAGCTCTGTCCATCACAGCTGCTGGACGAGTAGATTCTAAACATCACTAAAGATGCAATTTCATTTCTAGATGTCTTTAAAGATCTACTTTAGGAACGTTTGTTTTTCTTCTCTGGACTTTTCTTTGGCCCACTTCTGAGCTATGATCATTCATTTCTTCATCTCGACTATCTTATACTTGAATTCTTCCAAGGTAAAATTCCATGTTGTCTCAAATGTTCCTTGTGAAATCCTGTACCAGTGGTACATTCTTAGGTAAATATGCCACTAGACTTTTCATTCGGAACTGAGCTTTAGCAGGAAGGGGAACTGGCTGGCCTCTAGAAGTATTCTGACAAAGACATTTTACCCTCTGTGCTTTCCACTCTCATGAAAAGTACAGAAAGTTGTGGCATCTAGTACCAGAAAGTGATGCTAGCTTATACCCAAGGATATTGGAATCTGAATCTAAGAAAGTTAAGGAGACCAATTGATGATTCTCTCAGGGTGACATTTTTGCTGGCCATTTGGAAAGATTTGGTAGTAGCACTAGTGCTATGAGACTTAGTATTTCCTGAAACCTTGTGTTTGTACCTAAAAACATCAGTATTGATCCCTTTCTTGAAAGAAACAAATGCCTCTTGAACTAGGATTCTTTCCCAGTAGTATGGGAACATGACTAGTAGTTATATCTCTAGTAATTTTTTTGAGCTACTAATTAAACAAACTCTTCATTCAAAACTAAATTATATCTAGTTAAATTTAATTATATTAAAAGCCAAATGATACATTAAAAATAAATCACCCCATAATCTTTTTTAGTGCTATAGGAAATCAAGATAAACTCAAATGATGTAAAACTCCATTGATCTTCCTACCTTCACTTACCCTTGATCTTTCACCTACTTCCATGCAGACCACCAGAGCAGCTTCCTAAATGGCCTCCAAACTTTCCATTTTCTCCCTTCTAATTCATATGTAGAAGCTAGAATCCTTCCCCAACAGGGAAGTGCTACTCCATCTTTCTAGAGCTTGTATCCCCAGTTGCTTCTTCAATCAAACAAAAAATATAATAAGGCAATCTTGTCTTCCCTGGTGCTGCAGTCAGACAGATCACCTTACTGTGCTTAGCATATCACTCACTCACTCCACAACTGCGCCTGACTTGCAGCCAATCTTTCGTATAAAAAAACACCCATGTCTCCATCAACTCACTTCCTCTCCTAATCTCCACTTAAGATCTATTTCATTAATGAAACATTATACAGCTACTCTACTCTGCTGGTACCTGGCCAGATACTCCAGCAAACCTTCTCAACTGGATCCAATTTCTTTCTCACTTATTCATCCATTTGTTCTCATTGGAGAGTAACAAACAAAATCTCATTAAGAAATATACATAATGAACCATTAATCAGAGGAAAGGACAAGCAACATCCAAGGAAGATGACAACACCAAGAAAAACACAAATAAAAACCAGGCCACTGGGCCCAATCCAATAAGAAAATATAAATTGGATTTCCAGTTCTTATATCCTCTCTCTAAAGCAGACTAGAAAGGACAGATATGAGATTTACAACTATCATAAGGCAAGAACATTCCAAAGTCTAAGAAGCGATATTTACTATAGCATTTGACACTCCTTCAGTGGATCCATATCATACATGGACCATTGCAAAAGGAGCTGTGACCTCCAAATTACTGCTAAGATTATGGAGACACATTTTATAGAGCTGCCTCTCTAAAACGGCAAATTCATAGTAACAATCCTCTAGGCTTGTTAATAAGAGGCTAGCCAAAACCAAGTGGTTAATGAGTGCATCCAGCTTCTTTGTCTCTCTCTCTCTGAGAATTTAACATCTCCCATTAGTGTTTATGTTAGGTCTTGGATTCTAGATGTTAATAATTGAGTCATGAATGTTTTATTCCAGCAAGTTCACAAAGTCAAAGTATTATTATTATTATTATAACATTAAACATCATTTTTTTTCACTTCAATTTTTTCCCCAAGAGCACTGTGCAGTTTTCAGATGCTTCATGGCATGGAGTGATGTCATCCTTCTCACAATTAATAAAATATATATTTTAACATCTGTTGCTGAAACATATAAAACAGTAAATTGCAACAACTAAAACCAATGCAAACAAAACTTTTGTTTTTATTTTTGACAATTTTTAAGGCATAAATAAAGGGGCCTTGAGACAAAAAACAAACAAACAAAAACCCTTTGGGCACCACTTTGTACACAGATTGTGAGTATAGACAAAGCTCTGGAAGTCACAGTGCTCAGGGCCTTTATTATCAAGGTGATTACAGATAATCCACAGTTGGCACCAAGATATCACTAAGAGACAAAATCTGGCTTTAAACACTACATTGGTAAGGATGTTAGTGTTACTTCCAAGTGCAGCTGGAAGAAAAGGAAAAAAGACAGAAGAAAGGAAAGCATATGAAGCACATGGGAAAGTGGAGGATTAATCGAGTTTACATTGTGTTTCCCAAACCAATGGCTCAATCAACTAGTATGGGAATCATCTCATCACCGAGAGTGAAGTGACTTGGAGTCAAGTGTCAGAAGGAGAGCTGAATGCTGCTAAAAGGGTCCCATTTGCAAAGTTTAAGAACTTATGGTCTAGGACTGAAGAAAGTGGAAGTGACAGAATACACCTAGACATGAGATGTTTTTATGCACACAGCACAGACAAAATGCTTGCAAATTTTATAAGGAGCTATTAAGGAGCTGGGAGATGACTCAGTGCGCAAAATATCTGCTCAGTAAGCATGAGGACATTCCTAAGTTAAGGTCCTAGCACCACATAAAAGCTAATATGGAGGTTCATGCCTGTAATCCAAGTACTAGGGGCCAGAGGTGAGTGGATTATAGGAGATCAGTGGCCAGCCAATCTAGCAAACTGAGATTGTAAATTAAGTGATATACCCTGTCTCAAAACCAAAGTGGAGAGCAATAGAGTAAGACACCTGTCCCTATTTTAACATCTGGTCTCTACATACATGTGCTTGCGCAAGTGTACAGTCTATACACACACATATATGTGCACGCATGCATGCACACATGCACACACATACACACACACTCTCTCACACACACTATTTATGTGTTGTGAGTTATACAGCAAAATTCCAGTAGTAAGAGTTTCCAAATCAAATATAAGCAAGTATATTGGCAAGCTAGAGAGATTCCTTTCATACTCTTATGAAGGATCAGATGAAATGTGGTGGTTGTGTGGGTGGGTAGACACCTCATTCTAAACTAAGTTTATTGGCCTATTCTCTTTTTACCCATCAACTTCAAAACTGTGCCTTAGAGATTGACAGCTGAGCACTCAATTAGCAAGACCCCTCACCATTTCTGATCTTCAAGAATAGTTAGGTCCCTATTCAACTCAAAAGGAAGCACACCCCATTTGGATTAAGTATCTGAAGGCTCCTTCTATTTCTAGCCAAGGGAATACTACCACAAATGAGAAATGTGTGCAGTCCCATTGGTCTTACTATGCATTACTATCCCAGGTCCTACATTCCATGGCACTGCCTTTGGAAATATCTCCCCTCCAGCCACTTGTTTTGAGGCCCTTTACTATAGCTTGGCCTCTGTGGAAAAATAACTCGATGGATCTGAGATTTCAGATCCAGTTATGGAGCAGAAAACTGTACCCATGCTTCATTTCTCTTATGCTGCTCAGGGCTCAACCCATGACTTCCTTACACGTAGGCTGTGTAACTGCTTACCAAGGCAGCTGACTGTATTTGTTTATGAGAAAATAGAGAGTCTAACACTAGCGTTTTTTACACAAGCACTTGAGAGAGACAATTTCCCTTAGTTTTATACTTTGTATCCTAAAGAAAAACATAAAAATTCAAATAAAACAAAGCCTGAAACTATCTACCTCCTAAATAAGTGTTTATTAATTGTCTACATTACACAAAACCATTTCTCAGATGTTATATAAACATGAGGTGTGGCACTCTGATTACAGCCACTTACAGCCAAAAGATGGTAGTGCAGAGATATTATAGTGGAAAATTTAAGTCCAATGTTATCATAAATAACTTCACAATATCTATTATTTGGTAACAATAAACAATGCTTACATAATTAATTAGCATTTTATAAGAAAGATGTCCCTATTATTGATTACTTCTAAACCATAAATTTATGATAAAATCTTGAGGGTGGAAGCCAGGATTTCCATTGGACAATGGCATAGCCTTCCACAGAGACACATAGAAATCATTTCCCTTTTATTGTGACTCTTCAGGGACAGCTACCATCCTTTTCTAACTAGATTTGTCACCGGGCTTTCCTTGCATGAATGTGTGGGGGGGTGTGAGAGACAGAGAGAGAAAGAGAGAGAGAGAGAGAGAGAGAGAGAGAGAGAGAGAGAGAATGACCTGAGAAGCCTAAGGAAGAGGCTGTCATTCAAAGAGAAAATAAATTTTGCCATTAGAGATACATTCATTTGCATGGACCATATTTAAAATGTGTTCCCCTTTGAGATAATTATCTATCACATTCAGAATTCCAAGGTCATCATATCTAAGAGTAAATTAGGTCATCTAACTCTTTCCAGTCAGCAGGTCTTGAAGTAGAAGGCAAGGTGGGGACCTATTTTGGGAAGGGTGGGCCAGCTGAGGAAGCTGCAGAAGGAATGGAAGACAAAGGAGATGGTGGGAGGGGTGCTGAAATGGATTGATAAGCACAAGGTATGGAGATGGGATGAGAAGCTCCATACAGCTTTGAAGGCCTTTCGTTCAGAAAACAATCTTCTCCACTGCATGGCTTGCCCTGGAGCAAATCTAAGGTTTATTGAACATCCTTTGCCATGATGTTCAAGGTCATTTCCTTACCTCTCACTCCTTCTGGTTGTATCTATGTGGATGCATCTCTGTTTTAGCAAAAGTGGAATAGTTCAAAATTTAAACATCTTATCCTCTGGTTCTAAAAGAAATAATGTGTCTGAAGAATAACAGAACAAGATCCATGAAAGCTGATGCCTTACATGGGGTCAAGAGTTCACTTTCTGAACCTAGCTGCTTTGACCAAAGGCTGAAAGCACCTTCCTCATTTCTGGACATTCTTGATGTTGTCAGCAGCTGATCTATCTCCCACAAACAACCCTTGACAATGTAATAGCTGTTTCCTCTCCTGCCAAAGCCACTTAAACTCCCAGAGTTGCCTGTATTCTTTCCCATCAGCTAGAGCTAAGGGTAGACGATTGACTCAAGTGTTTTTCATTTTGATTTCAGAAATGCACATTTGCCTGATGTGGAATGCTTCCTCATAGCACACCCTTGTAGAGACTGTGAGGTGGGTGGCCAATGGAGCATTCTCGCCTCTTGCATTTTTCTGGGCAGAACTAAAAAAAAAAACAAAAAACAAAAAACAAAACAAAAAAAAAAACCAAAAAACTTACTAAGCTCAAATCAGGAAGGTCAACTCCAGCTCTGTAACCCATAGAGCTAGATAAAGAAATCCAATAGGGAATGAAGATAATGGGTCATTTCACTTCACCTGTGGGCTGCTTGAGCAGTTCGAGGCACACACACACACACACATTGCCTCTAGGCCTGCAGGTCTGTTATCAGTCACCTGATAGAGCACCAATAAGTATGTGTCTATGTATGAATATATTGCTATAAACAACACTGCTTAATGTCATAATTAGCTCATTTGATGCTGGCCTATGTCCACATTTGTCACAGAAGAATTTAAATACCAAAGTGCTGGAAAAATTGATTGTAATAGAACTAACTCTATTTCTTATTGTTTGCAGTGTGAATACGTGACAAAAATCTGTGTATATTTTTTGGGAGACAGGAGCTCTTAAATACTGAGTGATGTTTCTAGCATCTTAATTTGTGTCTTCATTATGCTTCTCACATGGTAGTCTTTTCCATGCCACAAGAATGCCTACTGGAAGGGAGAAACTTAAAAAGAATCAGCTAGGTATAAAATACAAATTTTTAAAAACTTTTCTCCACAGAAACTCCTCTTTTTCCTCTCTACCCAGTCTTAGGTTTTTGACTGGCTGCAGGTAGATTGTTCTAGAATAGACCTTCATTATTTTGAAACCTCATACTTGAAGTAAAACTTGTCTGTAGTTTTAACTCTAAGAGTTAGGCTTGTGCTCAGAATAGTAGATCCACATAGCCCTGGCCCAGCTGAAAGTGAGGGTGCAGAGTGTTGCTCATTTATTTTCACGTTTCCAATGTCCCTCTAAAACCTCCTCTTTAGTGAAGCTAAGGTGATGCCAGCCAGGCATGAGCATGTTCCCAAGAAACATTGATGCCCAAGAGAATCATATTCTTAGTGTTGCCTTTCTGTTTTTCCAGCATCCCAATTGCCTCCTCTTGACTTGGCCCCCTCTGCATCTCTCATTATCATCCTTCTTCACTTGAAGGTATTGCCTTGGTTTCACTGGATCTTGCTTGTCTGTTAGATCAAGATTGCATTTTAAGTCTTTTTATTTATTTCAAGCATAACCAGAGGGTTTGTCTTGTTCCTACCTTAAATCTTACATATGGGTAGTGCCTCACTCTATATGTTATACAAATGACCTTACAGAAATTCAGAGTATACTGGAAGATAAAGACCAAGATATTAGTGAGATCTCCCTCTTTCCATTTACCCCACATATGCTTTATAGATTATTGTGCCAAAAGAAATCTGACACTATTATTATTCAGAGACTTCTTGTTTTAAGAGGCCAAATTACCAGCTGAGATAAATTTTGTCTTCTCTCATAAAAATTCTAAAGTTCTATAAAAACAAGAAGATTATTTAGCACAGGAAGAAAGGGCTAACAAAGAACAAGTTTTTTTTTTTTGCATTTAGTTACATATTTTTATGGGTTGTGTGTGTGTGTGTGTGTGTGTGTGTGTGTGTGTGTGTGTGAGTACCTATGTGGGTTTGTGAACACTATGTGAGTTAGGGTGCCACTGAAGGCCGGAGACATCAGATCTCCCAGAACTGAAATTACAGACTGTTGTGAGCCAGGTGATATAGCTGTAGATGTTGATTCCTCTAGAACAGTGAGTACTTCTAACCACTAAGCCATCTCCCCAGCCCTGGAACAGAAGCTCTTCACAGAACCTTTTTTTTTTTTTTTTTTTTTTTTTTTTTTTTTTTTTTTTGATGAACACAATCATGGGAGGATAATGAAGAATAGCAAGTCAAGATAAGTGACTGTTGGAACTGGTTTTCAGAGCTAACGATGTATTCACCTATTCAAAACCTTATGGAGTTCATCCCAGACACTGAAAACATCAACAGACTAATAAAACAGTGATTTCTCCTCACTTTTGGAGCAAAGAAGGGAGGAGATATGTCAATGTTGGAAGTGATAGAAAAGGTCAGCTGAATTCTGGGCAATGCTTTTACTATGAATTGTTAGATTGTTCCTATGTGCCTGGAAAGGAAACAGCAGGTCACTGGGCACCCACAAGCTCTGCTAAGAAGAAATTCTTACAGGAAATGCCCTTCCTTTCCTTTCATGAATGGATTTTTGGATAATAGTTTAGGGAAGTGTTGACATGCAATGTTTCTCTATTTCAGTGAAGCAGATGATGCCATATCTTGTGATATGCTATAAACAAAGAATATTATGGTGGCCTGAGTAATCACGAAATTAAATGAATTCACTGATCGTTGAAAAAATGACCAAGAAATTGATTACAGAATGCAGGAGACTCTTGGTCATAGCCCTATATAGTAGGTTGCAAAATGTTCTGAAATTGTTTTTCTAAAGGTTTTTGTATGAAATAAAAGACGTGCTATGTTAATTCTGTCATGAAAATGCACAGAATTTTTCCAGTTTCTTTTATTTGATCAATGAACAAAATATAAATTAGTTTGGAGAAAATGTAAAATCCCAAGTCTAAATTAAAAATTCTACTGCAAAACCATAGGCACTTCTTACAGCTACCCGCTACTGGCAGACTAACAGTTGACAAATGCTCTCACAGAAGCTCTGTTGATGCCTGCAGAATTAGCTTCCAGGTGATCTCATTCAAGGAATTGTTTTCATTTTGAAAACATGCTTCAAAGAAGAAAGTAAACTGCCACATTTTAATAGTTCACATTTTAGTACTGAGAATCTTAGTTTTCTAGACTCTGTCCTCTCTACAGCCACAGCTGCCTGGAAAAGAGAAAAGGATTCTATGAAGTGAATGAAGAGTTGGTACTAAGAAGACACAACCCCAGGGTGGTACAACTTGTATAAGCATCTCACATTTTTCTTTCTTTCTTTCTTTCTTTCTTTCTTTTTTTTTTTTTTTTTGCTAGTTTGTGGACTCTGTGTGCCAAGGAATGGATTTGTGAGAGTAAGTCATATCTTAATTTCTTTTTCTTTAGTATTTCTCTATCATTTTAATATGAATTTGATATAAATGTATTTCTACTATAAAGCATGAATTTATTCAGTTTTGCTTATTTTCTTAACATTCACAACTATGTTGCAAGTCAAATACATTTGGAATTCTGTTCCTGTGAATGATGCAATGGCATATATGACAGCTACCCTGCTACTAAAATGATAAACTCTATATTCAGCACATGGAAAACAGCTAGTTGAACACAAAAGGAAGACAACAAAAGCAGAGAGAGACAGGAATAAATCCTCTAAATAGACAGTCAGTTAGAAAAAAAAAACTTGACACAACTTCCCAACTGGTGTGAGCATCTTAAGTTTTTAAGAAATACAAAGAGCAATGGAAAGGCATTCCCAATGTTCATATTCCCGTATGAAAGGAAAAAGAGCAAAGCTTTGGGGACTGCACAAAAGATAAATGGCTGTGTTTGTACAGAGTTCTGGAGAGGAAGACAGAGAAATTTAGAGCACTAAATTCAAAGAGCATGGCCACAGTCTCTCTTTCCCTGGACCTTTAGTCTTGTGAGTTCTGGACCAGAAATCCAATCCCTTCTGGCTTTGACAAGGAACAGTCAAAATAAAAATCACAACAGAAACCTACAAAGTTATCTTTTCCCTCCCTCCCTCCCTCCCTTTCTTCCTTCCTTCTTGTTTTTAGTCCACTCTCTCACTGTTCCGTAATAGGTGTTAGGTTGAGAAAAGGAAACCTTTCAATAAGATTCTTAGACATTCCCATTTCCACCATCTCGACTTGGATAACCTCCAGAATGTATAAATCTTTTAAATGAGTTGTCTTGTGTTTTTCCTTTTGTTCCTTCTGAAATATAGATACATACGCAGTTTACACAAAGGTGAATCTATTTAAAAAGCATTAACAAACATAAATAATTTAATAAGAAAAAAATAAGAAAAGGTACATGCTATTCTATTCAGACCCATCCTCCTTTTGGGGTAGATGACCCTTGGTCCCAGTAATAGGAATGAATGATTATGATTTAAAGTACCTGACAATTCAATATTTTTACCCTTGAATTTTTTCATGTTATTAATAAACCATTTCTCCAAAAAATAAAAACATTATCTGCTATATCCAATGCCACATGTTTGGGCTTTTTATAGTCATGCATTCTTCACCTCTACCAGCTTTGGCTGGAGTCCCAGTCCTCTGGTTCAGATGTCCTTTATAGCCTGGCAAGAGGGAACCTTTGAGGTCAGAGGGGCCCTGGTGAGGAGGGGTGAAGAATGGAGAGTCTGGAAAGATATTCCAAACACATTGCTGCCCTAAAGGATAATTCCACTTCTGTATGTTGCTTTTCCTCATGCTTTCATGCCCCTAAACTGATGCAGACAACTGTTGTTCAAAGGTAAGTTCTTGCCTAATAGCAGGTATGAAATCCCCAGAGTTCTTATCCTTTCTACTCAAGCCCAATTAGCATTGACATTACCATATTAGATAATGTTTCTCTCAGAGTTACAAGTTTCCCCCAACCTTTTTCCTTTATAGAGTTGTTAAAAGAAAATATACTTTTGTGTATTTATTTACCATTTCATTTTCAAAATAAATAAATAAAGATACATTCATTCTTTGGCATCTCAAAACTTCAAAAGGATGAAAACCTGGGAAACTGCCTGATCTTATATTGCTGATTTAAAAGCAAAGAAACTGTGAAAACAGTAACAGACTAAAAGCTGCAGCAAAAGGTGCAAGGCAATTCTTTGTACACCTTAGAAAACTATCAGTCTTATTACAGGAAGACAATGTAAGGCTAGGGAACAAGATAAAAGGAATGCAGGTTGCTTGGAACTCAGCTCTCAGCTCCAGAAAGCTCCAGCTCAGACTAACACATGTAAAATAAATTACAAGGCCAATGTTTAATGGGGCTATTTTCTTTTATTTTTAAATAACATGCTTAATTGTCTACCTGTGACATTTTAGCAATGCTGACAGACTATGAATTGCAAACCCAAAAGAGAAAAAATGAGGATGAGCCTGAAGGACTTTGAGGTAAGTTCCATGAGAGAAGGGAAAGTACCACTCATGCAAACCAGTGTGAGTCACAGTCTCTAATTTTAATTCTTCAGGAACCTCAGCTATCGCACAAAATGGTGTGAGGACTAGGGATGATCTTTGCAGTCTTTGGATGAGTCTGCTTTGCAGAGATACTCATATAAGCTAACACTGGCTTAGCAGCTGCACTGGGAGCTCCAGGAAAAGTATCTACTTAGCAGATAACGAAGTTTAGAAGTGACTGGAAGACAGAAAGCTGGAATCCAGCTTCTTGGTATGACTTCTTACTGTACCAGGCACACAGAGAGCAGAGTAGAACTATATTTCATAGGAAATTGTCCTATCTCCATAGAGCTGTGGCATCCAGAGACACTCCCCACCCCTGCCTTGTATTATATTCAAAAGCTGTAGATGTTGGGGCTGGAGAGATGACTCTGTAGTTAAGAGTTCCTGGGGGAGAGGTGGGCATGAGGGAACAGGAAGATTGAGACAGGGAAAGAATAGAGGAGAACAAGAAAGAGATACCACAATAGAGGGGGCCATTATAGATTTAAGTACAAATCTTGCACTAGGGAAATGACCAGAGATCTCCTAGGATGAATCCAACTAACAATCTAAGCAATAGTGGAGAGGCTACCTTTAATGCCCTTCTATGATAATGAAATTGATGACTACCTTATCCTAGAGCCTTCATCTAGTAGCTGATGGAAACAGAAGCAGATACCCACAGCTAAACACTAGCTGAACTCCTTGGAATCCAGTTACAGAGATGGAGGAGTGATAAGCAAAGGGGTCAAGACCAGATTGGAGAACTAGGGGTAGCTCATGGGCCCCAGTCTGATAGCTGGTGAACCAGCATAGGACCTACCCAGACACCCTGAATGTGGGTATTAGGAGGACTGGGCAGTATTTGGGACTTCTAGTATTGGATCAGTATTTATCCCTAATATGTGAATGAACTTTGGGAGCCCATCCCACTTAGAGAGATACTTTCTCAGACTAGACACATCTGGGAGGGCCTAGGCCCTGCCCCAAATGATATGACAGACTTTGAAGACTCCCCATGGAAGGTCTCACCCTCTCTGGGAAGCAGAAAGGGGATATTCTTGGAGTTGGTAGGGGTTATAGGGGATGATGGGAGGGTGAGGGAACTGGAATTGACATGGAAAACAACCTTGTTTCAAATAAATTGTTTTAAATAAAAAAAGGGGGAAAAACAAGAGAGTTTCTGTTGCCATTACAGAGGACTAGAGGTATGTTCCCAGTAACACACTGTGGCTCACCCACCAATAGCTCCAGTTCCAGGAGATCTGACACTCTCTTCTGACCTCCACAGACACCAGGCACGGAGGTGCAGGCAAAACATTTATAAAATAATCCTAAAATATTAATTAATTAATTAAAAATTAATTTAATAAAATATTAAGTTAAAATATTAAAAAGAAGTTGATGAGGTTGTATGAGAGTATACTAATAAGAATAATGCTGCATAGCTGTAACTCAAGAAAAATCAGCCAGAGAAACCTCACATTGCCCTAAGGAAAAATCTTATTGAAATAAGCTAATAAAATAAGAGTAAACAAGAAAAGAAAATCACACACTAACAAGCATAAGCAATGGTTGGTAATCACACACAACCTGGGGGAGGGAGAGAGGTAGACAAATGAACACTCAACATTTATGTCAGTGTTTCAATTATGGCTCTGCCCTGCTGGCTATAACAGATTAACTATTTACTTCCCCCAAAGCTTCAGGAGAACACACACCTGACTTGTGAAATCTAGGACCAACTGCATCAGCTGTGTGGCTTTTACTGTTTTTACTCCTGTAGCGCCAGTGCTACGATCTGTCCCATGAATCAGGAGAAGGCCTGGAGATTGAAATAAGAGAGAAGACAGCGGGTCATTTGTTCAATGGCAATGGTGGAATGCGGAATGCCGTTTATTGAGGGGATGGGTTGGGCTTATATACTGACTTACAGCACAGTGGAAAATAACAGGATTATATACTGACTTACAGCACAGTGGAAAATAACAGGATTTTCAGGCTTAGCTCCTCCCTACCAGGTATGTGTTAGCAAAGCAGGAAGAGTACCAATGACAACTTGGGTGGGAGTGATGGTGGAGGGGGAGAGTACCAATAGCGGCTCTGGGGCAAGAAGTTCCAGCCAACAGCTTCAGGCTTGCTCAAGGTGCCTTGGGAATCCATGCAGGGCCCTACAGGTCTCCCTTTCTTTTAATATAAACTAACACCTGTCTTAGGTGGCAGATGACATCAGCACATTTCCTTACCCCTCTTTGGAGAGGTCACCCAGGCTTGTAACCTTCCTGTCTTAGGTTGCAAATTTGCCCCCTTCTGCCTTACCTGTCTCTGGTGATTAGTTTGTTGTAAGTTCAGCCATACATGGGCAGAGGCATTTTCTCTTGAGCCAAAGACAGTAGAATCTGTCTTCTCTGAAAGTTGGCCCGGGCCTGTCTAATGTTGTGGCACTGTAGGTAGATCAGGCAGATAGCACCAAGTCCAAGGGCTATGAGCCCCAGTGAAAGAGACCCTGCCAATTCTCTAATTAATCTGCCCACAAGTTGAAGTTCTTGTGAAAGATCCATAGAGCTCCCCCACTAAACAATTCTGGATCCAGGAGCATTAAATCAAGGTCTGGGGATTGTAGAGAGACCAGATAATTGTTAAATATTAACTAGCAGGAAAACTGAATGGTTTTATCATAAATACAGTAAGTAGCATTTGTGGAATTGGACTTTATTTCCCATAGAAGATATTATTTCCATATTACTAAGTAGAAGACTGAACAGGCATTAAACAGTATATGGAAACCTTAAAGGAATACATAAGGGATTTCATCTAGCTGGGTTGCATTGCAGCTCTAGCTTTTCCACTTGCTGGGTGATATTCCATGACCTTTTAAGGCCCTTTAATTCCGTTGCTTCCAGGATGAGAAAGGACAACTCCAGAATCTCAGAAGGTCTAGGAAAGATGCAAGGACATGAAGCCAACTAAGAGCCCTTTACACTGATGAAGCTCAGTTCCTCTGAGCCCCTTTCACCTTGTCACATGGTGACTGGAAGGAAAGGAACCCCACAGCCTTTCCTTTTCTCCAAAAATTCCAAGATCCAAATGTTGAGGAGGTAGATGAAGAACTATTTTATTTTTCAAGAGACTGGCATTTGGGTTAATGTTAGAAAAATAGGAGGAGGAGGAAGAAGCGGAGGAGGTAGAAAAAGTCAGGGCAATCTTGCAGGTAGATTTCTGAAGCCTGGAAAGAAGCTCATGGATAGATGTCAGGATTGTGTGTGCCGATGCTGTCTAAACAGCTTGAAGCAGACCTAATAATTCCTGGCATAGCTATGGTCAGTGACATCCAGTGGGGGCATATGGTGGGTGACCTGTGTGAACTAGCCAGTTTCTTTGCTTGGTAACTAATTTGCTACTTGTCAGCACCTCCACTAGAGGGCAGCAGGTGGAAAGGAGAGGATGTCAAAAGGGATTAACATTGATATTTTATGACAGTAGCTGTCAAGTTGAGTGCAAAGGGAGACAACACAATGGGTGAGTTGATTGAGTGGGAAAAAGTGAGTCTTTAACTACTGGTTTTCCATTTCTAAGTGAAGCCCTGGGTGACTGAAGGAGCTTAGCATCAGGAAGAGGATGGAGAAGGTTATTGTCAAAGAAGTCCTTTCACTTATGTTTGGAGTTTTACATGCACACACACAGAGACAGACACAGACAGACAGACAGACACACAATCACACATACAGGCACACACAGATGCAGGCATACATGCACACATAAGTGCACACACGTACAGAGAGAGAGAGAAACACATACAGACACATGCAACATAGACACAGACAAA
This sequence comes from Phodopus roborovskii, assembly GCF_943737965.1. Lineage (NCBI taxonomy): Eukaryota > Metazoa > Chordata > Mammalia > Rodentia > Cricetidae > Phodopus > Phodopus roborovskii. Next base: position 16,309,541 of record NW_026126410.1, read on the forward strand.
CACATATGCACAGACATATACAGACACTCTTTCTCTGTCTCTGTCTCTGTCTCTCTCTCTCACACATACACATACACTGACACCATGAAGATTCCAGAGCATTTCTCTATTTTTTCAGTATCTGTACATTTGAGGCTCATGGATTAGTAATTTTCAAAATATAATCCCTTATTCCAAGAGCAGCCAAAATTGGTCCTATACAGGAACTCTGAGGTCTCTTCCAAGTATAAATAGACTTACTTCATGAACACACTGTATGTGTGTTCTAACTTGTCTCTTGTAATTTGTTTTTAGAGAAAGAAAGGGCAGAGGTAACTAAAGTTACTCCCGTGGTTGGCAATTTATATTTTCAGAGTACTGTGCCAGGCATGACCTTGCTGAACGTTTTAGTTCACATCACAAACCTGTGGTTAGAAAGATTCTTAACCCCACTGATGGCACAGGAAAACAAGTTCCAGCAAAGCTGCCTTACACTGGTGAGACCATGAGTAAGGATTTTGGACTTTTTATTGTACCCCATTCCAGTGCTCAATGATGTCTCAATTATGTTCTAACCTAGGATTTAGAATTGATCCCATTGTCACATAACTTAGTTCAAGTTACATACAATGTGAGGGTTCGTGGGTCAAGGGCCAAATTTTGCCTCCTCAGAGAGCACACTGATTCCCTAATGGTGTTGTCTTAACCTGAATAGCACACCTCAACTCTTTCTCTCGACAGCCACTGTGTGATGAGACAAGCAGAAGGTATTTCTTACTTTGCAATGTTTCAAGGTCTTCAAATAGATTCCATCGAATCTTGCTGTCAAAGGCTAACCTGCACATAGGTAGAGGCTGTGCTTTGGTCCCACCCCTGCCAATGACCACATTGAACCCACGGACTCTGAATGTGCACTTCCCATCTATTACAGATGTCATGTGTGGTCCCTACCAGATTTGTTCTTTGTGCCTTTGAGATTAACTGTTATGCTGTTAAACTGGATTCTAACACGGAAGCCTCAGGAGACTGACATGAAATGTTCAGGATCAGCATCTGTATATAATCAGATAAAGAAACAATGGATTGTTTTCTGTAGCCTTCTATACCTTCTAAAATACTAGGTGATTTAATTATTTATTGTTTTGCAGCCTACTGTCTACCTCGTCTGTATGTCCACCTCCCACCCTTCCATGATTTACTCAAGGAAGCTCCCAGGTAACAGGGTTTTGTTTTTATTTTAGGATTTTTTTTTGTTTTCTGAGTCATTATAATTACATAGAACACTATAGAAGTTAGCAAATGCTCAACATTATTTGTTGAACATCTTAATCCATGGTATCTTTAGGAACGGTATGGTCATTTTCAAGTTAGAGACACTAAAGCCAATTTACCTCACAACACAGATTGAATTTTAGAGTCAACTGCCACATAAAGGCAATTAATCCAGGCTTGTTCTACACATGGCATATTTATTTATTCTATTATAAGTACATTGTTCCTTGGCACCTGTCTTGGGACTGCCCGCATGTCAAAGTTCATTCAGGTTCAAGCCCCTTGTATAAAGTGGTACAGTATTTGTATATAGCCAGTGCTTGTATCACTTACAGTACCCAGCATGGTTTGTGATTTGAGAAAATAAGTAAACTAAGATAATAATAGTTAAAAGAAAAAAAAAGTCTGTGCACTTAGTATAGGCGTAATGGCTCATGAAGAGAGGGCCAGATTAACACATACAGATCCAAGGGTTTGATTCCCACCTTTGGAGAAAAATGAGGATATTTTTGACCTATGACTGATTGAACCCAAGAATGCACATATGAGGCTCTGCTGTATAATAATTTGAAAATAGTGGGAAATTTTTATAAATAGTTGGATATGCCAAAATATCCACTTGGCAGCTGTCAGTTTCACTCATAGTGCTGAAAAACCATTGTGACTTTGATTATTTCAAAGATATATGCCAGCTCAGCATGTGACATGCTCTATATACATGTAACCTTAAATACTGCAGGTTGATCTCCCTGCTGATAAAAAGCAAGCCCACCGAAACATCTGACCTGAACAAGGGGAGCTCATGGACCCCAGTCTGATAGTTGGGAAACCAATATAGGACTGACTCAGACACCCTGAATGTGGGTGTTAGTTAGGAGGACTGGGCAGTCTATGGGGCCTTTGGTAGTGGATCAGTATTCATCCCTAGTATATGAATGAACTTCGGGAGCCCATCCCACAAAGAGAGATACTCTCTCAGCCTAGACACATGGGGCAGGGCCTAGGCCCTGCTCCAAATGATGCCACAGACTTTGAAGACTCCCCATGGAAGGCCTCACCGCCCCCCCCAAGAACAAAAAGGGGATGAAATGGGGGTTGAGGGAAGGGAGAAGGGAGGGGGGGGGAACTGGGTTTGACATGTAAAACAAGCTTATTTCAAATTTAAATAATAATATTATCATAAAAAGACTAATGAAATTTAATCTTAAATCAATCAACATTAGTTTCAACAGCTGGCTTTGCAGTTTTCATACCCTCCCATACTTCTTTTAACAAAGGCTCTCCTATTTAAATTGTGAGGCTGTTGAGGGACAAATGACAGGAGCATTTGTTGGGAGTCCTCAGATGTGACTGTACATTCGTGGGAGTTTGTTAACTGGTGTTTTACGTTGCTGCATTCCTTATACACAAACATGACAGACAGGCTTTAAAGGTAAGTTTCTAAAGCAAATGTGAGTCACAACCATTGGCACAGCAGGGCCTAAATCTAACAAGCCCGCCTCTGTGCAGCCAGTGAGTTGCCTCTGGACCACAGAGCAATCAAGCTTCCAGGAAAGCCTCAGGACAGAAATCCTATAGTTGTCAATATAAATGGGTCCCACCCAGCACACCAGCTTTTACGTGGAATTTCCTGCTCGTGGGCTATTTCATGTAGAGCACAATGGAATGAAATCTGGAAATTCTCGCTCTTATGTGACAGTCAACCTAATTCCCTTGTGACTGAGGCTGAAGAATTCCTGGCCATATAAAGAAAATTGGATGCAGAGTTTGAAAGCAGGTGTTCACGGTGTACCCTATGTTTATTTTTGGGTCAACAAAACCAAAACACACACATTGCTTCTGTTTGAAGAAGATACTCAGAATGGAGTATTTCTTTGACCTAGTATGGGTCCCTGATGTCCCTGATACTTATTTTATGGCGAAGGAAAACTTGGCTAGATTGCTTTGTCTTGGTTTTCTTTTTATTTTTGTCTGATTGCTTCCTATCACTGGAGTACGTATTTTGAAAAAGAGAAAAATTGCAACTGTCTTTGAAAACCTCCAAGGGTGAAGCTGCTCATTCCGTTTGATCCAACTCTAAGAAAGGCCCTGAAAATTGATGAGTCTTCAAGCACACACCCTAAACACCTTGGGCAAAACTGCATGAATTTGTGGCTTTCCATGAAAGGGCATCAGTTGCAATTTCTGTGTCCCTTTGTGGCCTATCTGTGCTGCTATTGTCTGCAGCAGAAATAGCATTTTTTTTTTCCTGGATACTCACAACACTTCATGTATATTATATGCATACATTTGCTACAGAGTACCTCACATGATGTCCTTTTTCAGTGTGACTCTTATAGCTGGAAACCTTTGCCCTCTTGAAGACTAACTTATGGGTTTTTAGCACCTGCCTGGAAAAAAAAAATACTTAGACAAACAAAGGAACAAATGAACCTGGGGGAAGATAATGGAAATGCTGTGACTGTGTGTATAAATATTTGCTTTACTTTTAAAAGCTCTGGATAGGTTTCATCTCTGTTGATATAACATGGCTATCCTGGGACAATCGCTTTAACACGTAGTCAGTAGATCCAGACTAGTGGTTTCCAGACAATTTTTTTTTACACCCCACCTGCCCAGAGTCACTTAATATAGTGTGGAGGCACTTAGGGAGTTGGAGCCAATGAGAAAGTATCACTGGTACCTAGTGTATAGAAGCCATGGGTGGTGCTAATATGAAATAATACACAGGATATCTACCACCCCAGAAAACCTATCAGACCTAAGATAACAATATGTCTACTAAGGATATGAAGTCCTCGTTTGTTTTGTGAGTTTCTGCCTAAAATATAGTTTTGATTTATTACCTCTTATAAGAAAATAATTAAGGTGCCATGAAAGATTAGATTTTTTAGTGGTCCAGCTCTCTCATACACACAAAGTCACCCGAAGACAGGGATATTGGAAGTTCAGGATTTGATTCCTAATTACTGACCATAAATGAATATCTATCTTTCTTGAACTCTCCTAGAAAATTTACCGATTCAATTTTCTTGATTAAGAATCCTGTGATAACTGGAAAGTTCTAAATGAATTTAAATGCCAGCTGTTTAAAAAAATAAGACTCATAGTTAAACTGTGAATGAATTAGTTCCATCATTTGCTTTGAAGCAGGCCATACATGAGTGTGAGGCAGCAGGCATGAGGCAATGGGAATGAAATCATGTAGAGATTGATAAGGGATCACCCAGAGATCCTTTATGTCTGCCACAAGTCAACAATGTCCTATTGTTTATACACATTGTTCCCTTAGGAGATGTAGTGGGGTAACATATTTGGGTTTTTATACAGTCAGCCTCTAGCAGTAATTCATGGACCCCAGATAATAGCAATGCCCACAATATAGACTTGCTTAGAACAAGAAGAAAAGCCCTTAACTATGATCTTGTCCATTAGTTCTCAGCTTTAAAAGATTGCTAAATTATTTGTGAGAAATCTTATGTGGAAATCTACTGTACAAAATCAAAATTAGTTTTATAGGTAGCTATGCCTAGGCAAGGATGGGACCCCAGAATGCTTTGGGAGGTGAATTAAACACACCCACCCTTAACCGCAACCTTGCCTGACTTAGCATCTCTTTCTACCTGGGGGTAATTATAACTGATCTCTATCAGGTTTGTTTCTGAAAGTTTTCATATGAAGTCCCTCCCTGAAAGGTACTGAGACAAATATTCATGTGAAAATGAGGTATTAGAAACTGTACTAAGGGTTGAGGAGACAGATGACAAAGCACCTACATTAAAAAATTAAAAAGAGACAATGGATTTGTAAGAGAATGAGAAGGGTTATATGGGATGGTTTAGAGAGAGGGAAAGGAAGGGAGGTGATTCAATTGAAAAAGGAAATGGTTAAGGGTGGTCCCAGGGATCCAAATTTTGAGACACTCTTCACTCTCCCAGTGCAGGAGCGAGTGGCTCTTATAGCCTGAAGGCAGAAGATGAGGAGAGAAGTCCTATTGTTAGGAGTGAAAGCCTAGAGAAATCCGTGTGCACAAAAATGACATGGTCTAATATTTTTTTTTCAGTCTCTGGGCCTCAGTTTACACATCTGCTACACAGGAGTGAAATGACTTTTTAAAAGTTGTCAGCAAGCGATGGACCTACTAAGGCAATGGAGGAAGACCATGTATGCATCCAGTTACTAGGGACAGTTCTCTGCTTCTAGCAGAAGTACTGCAAACTCTAGGATCTAAGTAAACACGCAGACCAAACACAGGAGCAGTAGCTCAATGAAGGTGGTGGAGAATTGATGACACCTGCCAAAATGGAGATGGGTGACAGTGGTCCTTTTCTTGATAAACAATTACCCTCTGAGTGCTTTATATATGGTAAGTATATCTTCTCCCCACAAGTTATAGTCTAGCCTTCATGTGCTTTAAAAGTTATAGCTCCTGTTCATTTTCCTTCTCATTTTTTTAGGGGGAAACTAAGCTTCCCCAAACGTTGGCATGGTGAAACACCAATTCTCACCTCACTAAGGTCAATATACTAATAAGATTTACACAAAGCACATCCCTATCCAAAAGTCAGATGTCAAAGCATTCTTTCCCTTTCCATACATTAGCAAGGTTAAAAATTAAAGGGGGCACACAATATCATTTTCATATTTACAGATCAAGAAGATAAAGATTTTGCTAACACTCTATTTACTTTTAACCTGGACGGTTTCATATTTCTTACTAGAAAATCAAGGAGGTCTGCAAAAATGGTTGAAAAATTGATTCATGTATTTATAGGATCTCCAGGCAGGGTCTTCCAAAATGTCAAATTCAATGTCCAAAAGGTCAATTAAAAACTTTGATTTGGGACCTGCAGGTCTTCTTTCTGTCTGTGTCTGTCAATATTTGAGTAGACTTACCAGGTAGGTGGGGCACAGATAAAGGTGATAATCAGGGTGATACTGCTGGATAGCCAGTTCATTCAATACAGATGTTGGCCAATGGTTGGTGTACTGGGAGACAACAAAGATCAGCGACATGAAAAGGGAATGGCAGAATGTAGGAAGGGCATCACGCTCAGAGACATTAATGTTTGGTTAAAAATTATGGTCCTGGTGCCATCAGGCATATTAATCAGTAAATATAACCATTCCAGTTTCTGGAAAGAGCCCTAAATCCCAGTTTTGACCACTGAACAGCAGTTAATTTTAGACCCTTCCTACTGTAAGGGAATTCCAGTTAACCTGTATTCTTCTCATATCTGGACATTCAAAGTAGCAGAGACAGTTGTAGGACAGGACTGGAGAAAGTCCAGGTCAGGGTTTGCTGATTCACTCATTCAACCAATAGATAAACAATGGTTTTCATTAGAATGCCAGAGGATAAGACACATGGATGAGGGACACTCTTCATATATCTGAAGGCCTAGCAACTTCCCCATCAATAATGCTTTACTGCATAAGATAGCTATTTGAATCTATTTATGTAAAGTTCAGCATCTTGAAGCACAGATAGCATTGCAACTTCATTTAGAAAATGGCCACAAACACCTACCGATCTCCCCATACACTTCTTCCTATCCCCATTCTTGATAAAAGATTCTTTAAGAGCCTTCCAAAAATACATCTCTAGTGATTGAGACATGAGCCACCAGTTCTCATACATGCAACCCTGCCATGAAAATAGACTGGAGATAATGTTAACATACAGTTAAGGCTCAAGACCAGACATTGTCACAGAATCAGAAACAGCGACTTCTGGCAAATGTATTTGATAAATTTATGTGGATTCATTTTGAGTCAATTGGAGGAACAAGATACCAGAGAAAATTCACAGCTAAGTTTGATAAAATTCTCCAAGCTTCAGAACCTCCTGGTCTGTGTGGTAATCTTCATACAAGAAACCAAGGGATACTCTGTTTGGGTGATCAATTGTGTGATCAGATTTCAAGCAGCATTTATCCCCACATCTCTACTATAGACAGTGAGGAAGTATTGCTCTGGGTTTGGAGATAATGTTGACAGCATTATATAAGCATGGATGCTAGTGTTGCTGGAAAAGATATTACAGAAATGCAGGGCCTGCTGCTCTGAAGCCACAAAGGCACCTTTGTTGATGGTTTTGATAAGCCTAAAGTTCTTCATCACATGTAGTTTAAGGTTTAAACTCCAACCAGCCATGGGGAAACAACTACATTTAACTTCAGTAGAGGAGGGGGAAGATGGGAAGAGGAGGAAATTAAAATAACAACTACAAGTTAGAAAACACTGAGAGGGCTCTCCTAGGTTCTCTTCGATTGAGGGGGCCTGGCTGAATTAGTTCAAGCTAGCATGTTCTGCATAGCTGAGACTGGATTGGCCTCTAGCCAAAGGCAGACAGCCAGGTTTGTTCATGAACACACTCTTTGTAGGTACCACACACCAATTAACTTAAAGCAGCCTCTTCCCTGTCAACCCATAAAAGGAGACTCAGTTTGGGTTACCGAATCATGGTGGTGTGGGGACATTTTGTAAATCAGATCAAGCTCTTGTCTCAGAAAAACTGGGATCCAGAGTGGATGAATGGAGAAATGACCTGTCACAGGCACTTGGAGTACTCCTGGGTGGTCCTAGGCCTTCTACTTACTAATTGTCTGAGATACAAACTTAATTACGTGAACTTCCAGCCTCTTCATAGGGCTGAACAGCAACTGTATGAACCTAGCCAACTTCTCAGATTCTTCTCAATGCAAAGCCTTGTGGTTCTCAACACATCCTGCTTACTTTTATTGCATTTTATCAGGTAAAGTCCATACTTTGCAATGATAGAATCTTTAAGATTTAGAATATAGTACTGAATGCCTAAAGAATTCAGTGGAGAGTTCAGTCCTTTGTCCACACAGTGTGTTTGTCACTGTATGGTAGTCTTTACCGTGTGTCAGCCACAAGCACAGGTGACTAGATGGTCATAGGAGCTAGACTAGACACAGCTAAGTGGAGTTCAGAGAAAGGATGTCAAATTCAGGTGTTAAAGACACTCTGTCCTCTCCCCAGGCCCAGTGTGTTCCCAGGCAGAATAGTACTACCCTACTGCCTTTACCACTTCACTGTCAGAAGGCTGACCTGCATTTCATGACTCCACTATATTAAAAGTGAGCCAACACTGTGTTGATAATATTTAGTTAAATGTGAGCAAACTTAGAACTGGATGGAATAAGAACATACTGATTGCTCTCAAAGTTTTTTCAATAGATATCAAACTTAAAAGTCTACACAGTAATTGACCCATTGGACTGGACCAATCATTTCCTTAGTATTAATATTTCTCTGGTCATGTTCCATCCATTCTTATTTATTTATTTATTTATTTATTTATTTATTTATTTTTACCATCCTGTCATACTTAGGTTATCTCTCTTTTGACCTATTTAAATCTGGTTCCTCTACACTCTCCCCTTTCAAATTTCTCTTATTATTAGTATTTCCCAGGTGAATCTTTAACAGTACTACTATCTATTTGAAAACTGTGCAATAACCAAGGGGAATTACAATTGGATAATGTTTATATCTCTGTTTCATCTTCTGTAAATTATGGGCTCCTTGAAATCAGGAACATAAATTATAATTTCCTCTTTGAATCCAAAATGTATAAAAAAATTGAAAGTTTATTTTGTGCCATTGTTTACACCTGTCTGTGCTTATTTCTCCTGCTGGCACTATTTAGAGTCACCTGGCCTGCTCCAGCATGCTGAAGTTCAGTCTCAACGTCAGTGTGTGATATGAGGAGGTCAAGGTGACACAGAGTGTTGATGTACTTGGATATGGGCCATGACATTAGACACATTATGAGACTTCTCACTTTGGGTGGTTGTCAAGAAAGCAGTGTTCGAAAGGTCTGTAGCTTTCCTACTCACTTCAGTGAGAAGTCAAACTTTAAATCACTTTTCTTTTTGGACAATAATTAAAGGGACATCCTTTAATGTTTATCAAATTCAACTGTGACTCCAGTACTTCTTTGAAATGTAGCCAGTATGTCTTGGCAACCTCTAATGACCATGTAGAGTTTCAACTGTAGTGGGGTAGAGTTTGTTTAAAAAATAAAGTCCCCCCCCCACTGTGCAATTATTTCCTGTTGAAAAATAAGATGAACATAATCTTTCAAAAAAGCATTGTTTTATTCTTCATGTGCTTAAAGATAATGTTCAGAAATATAATAAAGAGAACATGACTTAGTGAATTCTGGTTCCTTTAGAACATAACAGATCATTCTAGTAAAGTTTTTGTTTTCCTCTTAAATGGTATACAAAGATGGAGCACTGTTTACAAAAGCTCTCTCCAGAGTGTATTATGATTAGTTTTCCTGCCAGCCTGGTCCCACAGTTGTGTCAGCCCCAAATAACACATAGAGAGGCTGTATTAGATATAAAGCTGTTGGCTTGTTACTAGAATTTCTTATTGGTTAGCTCTGTCTTAAATAGTAACCCATTTCTATTAATCTAAGTATTTCCATGTGGTCTTACTGGAGAGAGGATTGGGACATCTGTTCTCTTGGTCCTACATGTTGAATCTCTTCCTACCTGTCCCTGAATCCTCCTTGTCTCCTAGTCCCATCTATCTTGGTTTCCTATTGGCCAACAGGGCTTTATTCATTAATCAATCTGAGAAGCATATTTACAGAATGACATCTCTCATCAAGAGTGGGTAGATGTAAATATGTGAAAAATGAGCTTTGCCTATAGGTTTTACTAATAGGTATTGATATATATGTATATATGTGTATGTATGTATATGTATATGTATATATAAATCTACACACACACACACACATCATACCTAAATAGTACGCATGCAGTCTATAAATATCAGACATGTATAACTAATGTTCTATTGTGTGGCTAGCAATTTTGTTTTGATTGGCCTACTTACAATTTTGAGAATGGCTATCATTTGATGGATTTGGCATATAGTTTTTCTTTCTTTCCATACATTGTCAATTCTTCAAGGCCTGGCTGTAACGAGTAGTATTTTCCTCCTGCCGCTGGTCTTGTCCCGCCGTGCCAGCCCCAATTAACACACCTAGACTGTATTTGATGTAATTTTGTTGGCCAGGTACTATTTTCTTATTGGCTAGCTCTGTCTTAAGTATTAATCCATTTCTGTTAATCTAAGTACTTCCACGTGGTCTTATCTTACTGGAGAGAGAGGCTGTCGGCGTTCTGCTCTCTCTGTCTTCCATCTTGACTCCTCCTTACTACTTCCTCAAATCCTCCTTGTCTCCTAGTCCTGCCTATCTTGCTTTCCTATTGGCCAACAGTGCTTTATTCATTAACCAGTATGAGAAACATATTTACAGAATGACATCTCCCATCACCTGGCTAGTCCTATTTGAGCCCATGAAGCCTTTTGTCATCCATAGACTATATGTAATTTGACTGAAATCAACTAACTTAAGTACACTTTCAAAAGAAACAAATATAAACAGAGTGTTTATGACATTGTGCTTTGCCAAATGACTTCTCTCTTGTTACAAATGAAGTGCTTAGTAGATATTTGTTGATTTTTAAATGTATATTATAGAACTACTCCTTGTGTTGCTTATGCACTGAATATTGTATAACTTGGTAACTGAATGTACTGTTTTCTATGTTCTTTGCTGCTAGTATGTAGAATGGTTAGGGACATATACAGAGCCTGATATTTCAATTCTCCATATAATTACCTAATAATTAATTCATGAGGACTTAATATTCTAAAGTAGGAAGAGTCAAAGAAATGTCTATGCATTGAACTTGGTTAATTAATGATTCTAAGTTTATTTTGAGTTATTATGTTTGTCTTCATTATGAAAGCTGGACATTGAAGTGATAGTCCCTTGATCATTTCAAGAAAGTGTCCTAGCCAGGCTGAGCTTCTCTGCACAGAAAGGATTTGGTTACTTCTACCTGACACTGCTGTGAAACCCAAGGGAGTGCTGAGGAGCTGACTGGGTGATATACAAGGATAGATGACATACTTTATAAGAGGCACTTCTTATATCCATTAGACCTTTTTGGACACCTCTCACCTGCAATATTTCAGGTACAGCCAATGGATAGAGCAAACTGATAAAGACTTCTAAAAATGAGACAACTTTGACTATTCTTAATAATGGAATAAGAAATTCTGCATTAGGGTAAATGACTTGTATTGAGGAAGAGATATAGAGCCTCATATTAAGGATGAGTGAGAAAAAAAAATCCACATTATTACAACATTGTAACCAATACAATGATGGCACTGTTCAATGTCTAGTTCCTATTAAGTTTTCGACAGGGAAATTAAATTAATTTAAAAAATCCTCTTAGACCCAGCATATTTCTAATTGTGTATTTGCCCAAAAAAGTAAAAACCTGCTTAATGATTCAAAAGCCAGCATTCCCTTACCATACAGACCTGTCACCTTCACTGTAGCTCCCGGGAAGATCTTTTTTTTACAGGCAATTTCTTCATGATAATTGACTCAATAGTGACACATGTTGCACTGATCAAACTAAAGAATGAATTAAAAAACCATGTTTTCACTTAATTCCCGACCTTTATTTTTGGTTTGCTTTATATTTAAAGAGGGATATTGAAAATAAAAATAATTTGATCCAGATCTGGCAAAAAAAGGAACACATAATCCATGAATGTCATCTGAGATCATGATCCATGTTGTGTAGTGTGCTAAGTTTGGCTGAATCTATGAGGTAAGTGGAAGATAAACACACACACACACACACACACACACACACACACATACACACACACACACCAGTGTCTATGAGCATGCTTGAACTTGCTTGCCTATGTCCTCTTAGGCAATCAATATACTCTATTTTTAATCTCCAGGCTATTTTAAGAAAATTTTCTAGAATACTCAAATATTTTGATTTGATTAGCTTAAGAAGAAAGGGAAAAATCCTGCTAAATTATTTCATATATAGGACTAGTAAAATACATGATTTGTATTTACTATAAAATATTTTCTTACTGTTCTTTCTCAAAGCCAACAAGAAGCCAACACAAATTATTAAAAAGAAAATTAAGAAGCTGTTTTTAGAACTAGCCATTTTCCCACTTGGTGTAATAGACTTTATTCCTGTACTCACTGCAGCATTATTCACAGTGGTCATGACAGGAAATAGCACATGTTAATTCTGAAGAGCTTGCCACAATATGGACCTACAGGACATCAGTCTAAGTAAAATAGGTCAGCTCTATAAAGAACAATAAACACAACTGCATATTTGTGCAATTTTAAAAAGCAAAGCTAAATGTATACAGAGAACAGTGTTTACCAGATCCAGGTAGGGGGAAGTCATGGCAGACTATCATTTCTAGGTACAAAGAGGTAAATATGCAGTATTAACAAGTACAGTGATTAATGGACACTAAGAGAACTGTAGTTAAAGACAGATTATTATCTTCAGGATTTCTGCTATACAAATAGATCATGGCTTCTTTTGCCACAGAAAAAAATGGGTAGTTATGTGCGCCCCCCCCCACACACTTTGTAACATTGTATACCATAAAGATATACAATGAAATTTGTTTAAAATAAGCCATTAACCCTTTTTTGGCCTCTCCTCTTTATGAAGTTGAAGGTTGTTAAAATATTTAAGCTTTAGAATAGACCCTGGAAATTGTCTAGGTTGAAATATAATTTGAGCTCTAATGTCTTAGTCTGGGATGGCTTCTTCAACCTTTTAAAAAGATTCTTATCCTGTACTTTTCACTTCACAGGCTTTAAAATTCCTCAAGCCTTGCCCCATGGACTGAAAGTCACCTTAATGAAGAAAGGGGAGATTAAACTACCATGACTTTGGCACAGCAGAGGATCTGCGCTGTAATTCTTTGGCTCAGAACCAGGGTCTAAAAGCAGCCATGGGAAAAGCTGCTGAAGCAGAGCCAGTAATTCACCCATGTCTGCCTTGTATATTGTTGACATTATAATACAAGAAAGACCCCAAAATATTTCAAACAATTATGACTTCTTTTCTGTAAATATTTTGGAATCACCTTGATAAGTAAAATAGCACATCCTATCCTTTCCCCCTTCAAGGCTACTCTTGACACCATCAGCAGCTTACTACTGTGCATTTATTTTTGGTCACAAGGTCAGCAGGATATCTTAAGGCGTTAAGTCGCCCGTTAAACCTTGTTTTCCAACATGAGCTGGGTGTTGAGTAAGGGAGTCAGCGACTTGTTGAGCAACAACAGAGCCCAGTGTCACGGCTTGGCAAAAACGTATTGTTCCTGCCCTCTGGTGAAACTCAGGCAAAGAAAACTGCCAAGGGCTCAAGATATTCTTTGAAAAAGTCCTTCATCTCTTAGTGAGGACACTTTCTTTCCAGGCACACCCCCATACCCACTTTCATTATTCTACTTTGTTTTTGCTATGACATGTAAGTCTGAAAACATTGAGACTACCAGGGGGACATAAGAGAGAAGAGAACATATCATGACAGTCAAGGCAGCTCACAACTTCTGGGTGTCCTGTCACATAGCTCAGGTGTTTTCTTCCCTGTAACTCAGACAAATGGAAACTTGCAGAGAAGAGGGGGACAAACTCATTGGAAACCTGCAATTGCCCTTCCCAGAGAATATGATTACTAGGACTGTATTCCAAGCTCTGGAAATAGACTATGCTACGGTTAGTCACAGATGAACTGAACAATTAGTAGGTGATAATGCTTTGGTGTGATTTTAATATCTCCCTCAGATACCTGGCTTGTCTTTATAATAAATGTCCCAGCACACTACATAACATTGATGTCCAACGTGGAAACACCAGATACCAAAACTGAATACCATAGTCCTCCTTAAACTTCCTCAGAAAAGCCCTCCTGGTTTATGGCATTAAAGCTAAGACAAGTTCTCCACTTGCTGCTACTAAAAACGTAAGACATTTTCATTTGGATTTAACACAGCCCTGATTAGTTTCCTAATGCTACATATGAGAAAAGGTAAAAGCAGGACTCACCCCCATTTCCAGAAAATGCGTCGCTGGAGATTACCAGTGCCAAGGTTAAGAGCACCCACCAGCGATCCATAACTGTGAGACCTACAAATCAGAAAAAGTACAAGGTCAAGCAAAGCAGCAATAAACTGTGGTCATGATACAACATTCAAAGCCCAGTGAAGGCAGGAGCATGTTGACAGGAAAGGTGTAGAAGGAATCTTAGCAAGTCTTGCATTGTCTCAGACTTCGGTACTGTCATGTTTGTCATGAGGATATGCAGCAGGTTGGAATGACGTCTATGTCCCATGAGTGCTTGCCTCAGGGAGAACCATGGACAATACAGATTTTCAGGTCCTGACCAACAGGCCTGGCAGCAAATGACCCCCAAACACTGATTTAATAACAGGGCCCATGGAGTTCATTTTAATTTAATCTGAAAATAGAAAAAAAAATTGCCTAGTGCAGTGTTTTGGGAAAGACAAGACATAAAAGAAAAGAAAAAGATTAACACAATCCTTTATACTACTGACATTTCTTAAACAAGACTCCAAGGACCAAATAAGCTTAGTTTGTACAGAAAACACTGTGCTGATGAGCCATCCCAGGAGGGGTTAACTGGAAGGAATCTGAAAGGTGAGAAGTAACTTTTTCAAACATCAAAAAAGACCTGATAGGTTATGATTGTGTGCTCAGAAACACCCAGGATTATGTCCACCAAGAGCAATTGGTCCTGGTCTTTGTAGCCATTTAGAAGCCTATGTGTGACTGCACCTCAGCCCTTTAGTCTAATGAGTGAGGGACTGATTAACTTGTTCTGTCAACACATAACTTTATCTGAAGGAAATGCACTTTTTTGGAAAAAATAAACTATGCTACTTACGTCCAGGATTCTCTAGAGACAAGTCTGAACCGGTTGTAAAGGAACTCAGTACCCTACTCTTTTAGAATGATCACTGCCTTTGACAACTTTAAAGTTTAGTACCAGTATTTCATAAAACTGCCCTAATTACAAGTCACTCAGGCACACCTGGTCACCACTCCACTAGTTCTTCCAGGGCCTCTTGGAGCCTCATTTTTATCACGGTGCAAATGTCACAATACTGAAATAATTCTTCTTGCCTCCCTAATCATGCTGCAATGATGAGCAAGAATGTTTGCTTTCACGGTTCTATAGGTGTGGCTCTGAGGTAACAGCCATGGAATCCTGAAGAGTTATAAAATGCCAAATGTTTTACCTTTTCCTTTGTAGTGTTCTCAAAGTATTTTTACTTCACAAAGTACATCTCTATGAAAACTAAGTATTTCCTTGTGTCTGAATATATTTGCACACCTTCCTACAAGGAGTGACCCTCCCTGGCCAAACAGCACCCTTTGGAATCTTGGGTGGAACAAAATGTGACAGCTAACTGGAAGATTTTGAGCAAGTGGAATGTTATTAGGACCCTCATATTTTCATTTTTCAGTGGAAGGCTACAGGCTGATGGCTTAGCATCATATACTTCGCAAATGTGAATCACTAGTACTCTCTCTTTACTTCTAGGGATACAGGCCATGTAGTATTAGTTTTGGATTCTCTAGCAGAAACATATTAAGTGGCTAGACCAAGTAAAGTATGTAATAGACTGAAAATGCTATCATGTGGAGTTTTCTTTTACTTTCATTAACAAGAAGAAAGACTAAGAATGGAAAGAAGAAAGAAGAAAGAAAGGAAGAAAGAAAGACAGACATACAGACACTGAGTGTAGTGGTTTGAAAGCAAATGGCTCCCAAGTGGAGTGGCACTATTAGTTGTTGAAGTGGGTGTGGTCTTGGTGGAGGACATGTGTCACTGTGGGAGCAGGCTTTGCTCAAACTTCACTCAGTGTGACACTCAGATCACTTCCTGTGGCCTGCAAGATGTAGGACTCTCAGCTCCTACTCTGTTTTCCTGCACACCACTATGTTCTATCATGATACGGTACAGAACCTCTGAACTGTAAGTGAGCCACCCCAATTAAATGTTTTCCTTGTAAGAGTTGCAGTGGTCCCAGTGTCTCTCCACAGCAATATCAATGCTAAGACACCGAGAAAGCAGACTATACATTTTAATGGTGGTAATTTAACTAATTATCTTACAATATATGGTCCAGGTAGAGGCTCCTGCCATCTGCTTTCTTGATATCAGGCATGTTGGAAGTAAGTATATGAAAATTTTTGCATGAACTCTCAACTCCCAGCATGTTGAAAATAAGTATATGAAAATGTTTGCATTTCTTAGAAGATACCACTCCTGCTTTACAGATCTTCAGCATGCCAAAGAGGCCAGGCAGGTACCAGAAACATGTGAGGTTCAGATCATAAAACTCGTAGACAGACCTTCTCTGATCCTCAAACTTCTGCACTTCCTTCATTTTGAGGTACTAATGACTGAACCTCAGAAGCATTGCCACAGAATAACATTTTGCCTTAGTCCCCAGTGTTTTCTTCTCCTAGATAAGGAACTGGAGTTACTACAATGCTGTAATAATGCAGGCATATCTCCATACGATGTATTTTTATGTCACAAAACAAAACAAGCAAACCAAAAAATTAGCCCAGAGTATATTTTCACACTTCCATCATAGAAACAGGTGTATTTAAAGCTGTGATTCTCCCCAGTGGACGATCACAACACTTCATTGCCATCTGGAACATGCTGTGGAAGGACTGAACTTGTTACACTCTAAGCATAGGAACCAAGAGGTCAAAGAAACATTTAGTAGGAGCTAATAGCTTTATCTGCCTCTAGTCTCTACTCTCCTTTCATTGATGTTTCAGGAGATAATGTTTAGAGATCTTGTTAGCTTTGAGAACTTGTCCCTGTCAGCTTTGCAGAACTCCATGTGGCACCTCCTGGGTGACAGAATTCTTCTATACTAAGCTCTAGCTGAGATCATCTGTCTTGTTTGATGTCTACATGTATCTCTCTGGACTTGGAAGAAGACAAAGTTCTGTTGTCACACAGAGTTTGGAATTTTAATTTAATATGCCCATACTGTGCCAGATGCCAGAAAAAGAGACTCCCCTTCCTCAAGTCTTCTTTGTGCTAAAATGTCCATACTTACAATGATCCATTAACCTCAAGATAGAAGAGTTCATCCAAAGTACCCCTCTAAGAGGCATTTTAAAAAGATTTTTTTCATATATATATATATATATATATATGTATATATATATATATAAAATTTTTCTTATTTTACATATTGATCCCAGTTCCCTCTCCCTCCTTCCCTCCCTCCCTCCCTCCCTTTCATGCCACTGACTTCCCCTTCCATCCTGTTCCCCCCACTCCATTGGGAGGGTGATGTCTTCCAGGAGGGATCATCAAAATCTGTCAAGTTATTTGGAGTAGGGTCTAGGCCCTCCTCCCTGACTCTAGGCTATAAGGGAGTGTCCCTCCATGGGGAATGTGCTCCCAAAGTCCTTTTGTGCACCAGGGATACCTGTGCACCTGGTTCCACTGTCATAGGTCCCTTAGAATGCCCAGGCCTTCTGAGACCTAGGTTCAGGGGGTCTGAGTTGGTACAATGCTAGTTTCTCAGTTATCAGTCTGGGGTCCATGAGCTCCCCCTTGTTAAGGTCAGCTGTCTCTGTGGGTTTCTGTAGCCTGGTCTTGACCCCTTTTCTTATCATTCCTCCCTCTTTGTAACCTGATTTCAGGAGTTTGGCTCAGTGTTTAGTTGTGGGTGTCTGCTGTTTCCATCAGCTACTAGATGGGGGCTCTATGATGACATATAAGTTAGTTATCAATCTCATTATCAGGGAAGTGGATTTATGGTAGCCTTTCCCCTGTTGCTCAGACTGTTAGTTGGGGGTCATCCTTGTAGGTTTCTGGACATTTCTGTACAGTCAGTTTTCTCTTCAAACCTATAATGGCTCCCTCTATTATAGTATCTCTTATTTGCTCTCATCTATTCATCCCCTGGCACAATCTTCCTGGTACCTATGAGGCATTTATTAAGGGGAAGAATTTTTTTCAGAGGAATATAACAAATTTAATTTTTAGATTTTCAGTATTTTCCTAAGGAAAACAGCCTTATTTAAATTTTTATTCATTCTTTGGCTACACATTCCTGGCAAAGAAGAGGGAGAAAATGGGCTTCTTTTGTTTCATAATGGAAGTCACACCATTTCCACTCTGAATGCCTGAGTGCTTTCCTCTTTCCTTTAGGGAGAACCAGTTTAAAACTAGAATAATCCACCTGGTCTATTCTATTGACTGTCCAATAAAGAATGCTATCAAATTATACCTCCAGGCTTATGATACAGTGATCTTCATTCCGTGGCTATGAAATAGTAAACAGACACAAAAGAGACAGAAGCTAGATATGACATTTCTCCCCAACATATTATAACCAACTCCAAGCAAAGAAGGTCATAGGCTACATTACTTTAAATTAAAATGAGCAAGTATTGCTGGAATGATTGGTGGCTGCTGGTATTGTACAAGGCATTATAGAGATTAATGCAAAAGTTATCCAATGCATGGTTTGTAACTATAAGAACTGGGCAATAATTAAAACTGAGAAAACATGGAATCTACCTAAAAATGGAAAGTTAAAGTAGGAAAAAACAATCAGCTATTGAGTTAAGGGACTTAAAATTAGAACTAAATGATAGATAAGATTTTATGTCTAAGGAAAGTGAGACAAGCTATGGTAAACATGTGTAGGAATGATTTCTGAGGAAGTTTAGTAAATATTCTGAGACTAGTAAATAGAGATTGTTCTGCACATTTATAAGCAAAACTGGGTTATAAAGTTATGACAGGACTAAAGCAGAATTTTCAATTATGTAAATCAGTTTTGGTCTAGGAAACATTACAAAAAATGAATTTTCCTTGAGATAAAGTTGCTTCTCATGCTTTCTTAATTTAATTACAATGAGGTATACTGAAAAGATCTGTGGTGACCGGGTACAGGATAGACACATCTATGATAAAGGGTGGACTCACGCGTGAAAGTCTGTGCTACAGGCAGAAATCAAGATGATGGAAATCTAAGTTACTTAGGGGAAAAGAAAGCTACATGATTGGTGAATGATGCAGTCACAAGAGATCCAGAAATAGGGTAAAGTTCAAGGTATAAGAACAACGACCAAAGGGAAAGAAGCCATCATGAATGAGAGAATTGTATACAGGCAAGTACTAGGTAAATTTAACACAGGCTAGACTATTTTGTGAGAAACACCTATTATCATCAAAAGTAATATTAAAATGTGGATTAATGACATGGAAGGAAATCAGCAGTCACAGCTTTTTATAATTTAGCACACATAAAATGAACCATCCCCCTTAAACCACCTCTAACTTTTGTAAAGTTTTTTTAAAAAAAAAAAAAAAATTGGACAATGACCTCCTTAAGGTGTGATGTTAGCATATTAATATATGGGAAGAGCTGTGGATAGAGTTTGGCTTGGAGTACTGGTGAGCAAGTAGGAGAAACACCATGATGACAGCTGGATTAATCAGAAATAGTTGAGTTCCCTCAAACTCTCATTTTGCTAATTTTACTTTTTTGATATTAAAAAGAGTGGATTTTAAAAGTAACAATGAAATAGAATTGTTTATGTTGCACAGCAAAGATTTCAAGAGATAACCTAATAAATATGTGCTTCCTAGTGTTGGTGTGTACTACTAATGAAATGTTGCAAAATCAAATTAACTCAGTGTAGAAAAATGCAAAGGCTTATCCAAAATGATACCTCAAATCACATCTTCTAATTAGCACCAAGCATTTATTTGAATAGTTTGCATTCAGAGTTCCTGTTAGGACTTTTCTATGGTGGGGATAATTTGAAAACTGATCAGAAGTAAATGCTTTAAGTCAATTTATTTTCCTCCCATTAGTGAGCAAGGAAAAGTTTAGAGTTTTTTTTTTCCTGCACAATTAGAAAAATACTATTTGTGTGTGTGTGTGTGTGTGTGTGTGTGTGTGTGTGTGTGTGTGTGTGTGTGTGGTGTATGCTCATATACAAGCTATATAGCACATATCTATCTGTAAGGCAGGGGATAGTTGTGTGAAGTCAGTTCTCTCTTTCCTTATGTGTATTCTGGTCATTAAACTTGCATGGAGAGTGCTGTATTCACAGAGCCATCTACCAGCCCCTGGTATTTTATAAAAAATAACAATGGTATTGTTCAACATTGAGGACATGTTCTGAGAAAAAAAATGTTGTTAGGTGCCTTCGTCATTTGAAAACTGTAGAGTTTACTTAGACTAATCTAGATCTGGATGGTGTATAGCACACTGTGTGCCATGAATACATGATATCACACACACACACACACACACACACACACACACACACACACACAATATAGCCTAGGACATGATGAAGAAGAACCAGGAGATTAAAATAAATGAAAGAGACAATAATGTAATCAAAATGAAGTAAAAATGGTTCCTTTTGTTTTCCCAACTAGGTGTATACCCTAAACCAGTGGTAGAAAATATAGTGCTAAAGCAAATACATGAACTTGTGCCATAATTAGTTATCACCATCATTATCATATATTATTTGTGTACTGCAGTTAGCTTTACGTGACTGGAATGCAACAGGCTTATCTAACCCTAACCCTAGCCATTAGCCCTAACCCTAACCCTAATCATCACCAAAACATGAGCTATGTAGTTCACTATGTTATGAAGTCAAGTGGTGAAAAGAATTTCTTGTCCTCATTACAATGGAATGAGAACACTCTTAGGTATGGATCCTGATGTGGTCAGAGACACAGTTACATAGAACAAAACTGTAATTTAGTTAAGATTGCTCTTTTCTCTGGAATCCAGTGGGATTCCAGAATAGGAACATTAGTTATGACACTGTGAGGCACAAACAAAAAAGGCCCTGGGATAGTGGTCTATACACAGTAGAACTCATTTCTACCTAACAAATATTCTTGTGTTATTGTGTCCAAGATAACCAGCTTAAAGTTACTACCAGTCACAAGTGTCTACCAAGCATTTGAAATATGGCTAATGTGACTGGGAAATAAAATAATTTTATACTTCATTTTATCATTAATGATTGCTTTAATTAAGAATTTAAATATATTTGGAAAAGGTTGGAAGGCAAATACCCTTTTACACCTGCACATTTTATGATCTAAATTAAGATAATGAGTTTTGATAAAAATTTAGCAGCTAAGTTGAAATGTGTTTTGAAGTATAAACTACATACAGATTTTGAAAAATTGGTACAAAAATGGATATAGGCTATGTTAAATTTTAATCATGACTGAATATTTAATTTAGAACTTAGATCATTAAGTTAGCTAACATATATTACTATAACTGGCATTCACTTCTTATTTTCAAATGTGATTAGCTGAAAATGTAAAATATATGGTCTGCAATAGGCTTCTATTTGGCAACATACTAGTTAACACATTTTATGGTTCATATATTTGTATTTACACTAAGACATTAAGCTCATTTATTCTCACATTACACTAACAGCACATATTTTGTAACAAAACAATAAGCAATTCAAAATCTCTTTTAGTAATATAAGAATTCTGAGCATGTGGACAGAGATCCTCCCCAAATGCAGATCAACGGGAATCCAAGACTCACCAAAGTCTTTGGAGCTTTCTTGTGATGACATTTGTCCAAGGTTTTTCAGGGGGTTTGTAGAGTGAGTGTTACTTTTACTTCCATAAGTGTGACTATGCATAGTGTCTGCCTTTGAGTCACAGGCCATTGCTGTGAGGTGGCAAGCGCCTTATTACTGTCTCTTTGGAATTACAGAAAGACCATGACGCGCTTTTGCCAATCTCTGTGGTGTAAATACCCCTGCCAAAGCTGATTTTAGGTTACCAATATGAAGCCAGTAGAGGCTGGATCCAGCCCATCACTGGCATGGAAAAAGACTGTCGCTGGCTAGCTCTATGTTAAGTATCAGGTATAAAGATTAAAGAATCTGCTGACTTGAACACAAATGTAAGAGGGCTTCGAAGTAAACCCTGGACAGTTGATTTCATCTAATGACATCTGATCCTCTGTCAGCATATCCTGTTTAGTTAAAAATCACTCTGGGATACAAACTCATGTCTATAGACATTATCACAGCCATCTCACCTTGAACCTATTTATCAAGTGTATGAGCTAAGTGAAGATGCTCTCCAGTCAGAGAAAGCTAGGTTCATATCCAGATTTTACTCTCTTTATTAAGCATGAAGACTTACACACACACAAGCACACACACACACACAAAACAAACAAACAAAAAACAAAACAAAACAAAAAACAAAAACAAAAAACCCCTCAGAATTAGATGGAATGACTTATTCAGATCATTTTTTTTTTCATTCTTCAATAAACGTATTATTATTTGAGTTCTGAGAATAGTGCCACATTGTTCCCATGGACAAGACTGAGCATGAGACCTTAATTCATATACTATTTGAAAGTGAAGACTGTATGGGTGGTACATCACACAAGGGTGCAAAGAAGGGAAAGCCCACACTTATGTAACCTGTTTCCTGGGATTATGCAGGAATGTTCTCTGTTTGTGTTTATGTGTATAGGGAATTTAACACTCTTATACAGAAGGTCAGTTATGTGGGAACTATCCAAGGTGTTTGTTATGTTATTTGCATAAATCTTCTGGTGTTACAGGGCTCAGACCATTTGTTTTGTTAAGTATAGATTTTCAGAGATAAAGTCTAACAATATGACCGGTGGTGGCTTGTGCTGGGGACGTTTCCTAGAAGAACACAGAGGAGGTGGGGCCTCCTCTTCCCTTATGGATTTAAAGCAGAAAAAACATTTTGGCAAATAGGCATTTGGAGCTCTTCCTATGGGGATGTGCATGGCTATCCTCTTCAGAGTGAGGGTTTCCATGCTGTATACTGTCTGGAACATTCTACTTAAAGTCAGCAGGGTGCACTTAGCACTTCCCAGCAAACTGCCCATAAGGGGTTCTCCTCTGGACTCAAGAGTCTAGAACAATAGTTCTCAATCTGTGGGTCACATCCCTTGCTGGGGTGGGGAAGTTGAATGACTCTCATAAGGTTCCCATATCAGATATTCTGCATATTTACACTACGATTCATAACAGTAGTAAAATTACAGTTGTTAAATAGCAACAAAAATAATTTATGGTTTTTGGAGGGGGTTACCACAACATGAAGAACTGCATTAAAGGGTTGCAAAATGAGGGTGTTGAAAATTATTGGTCTAGAGGGTCTTCACCTCACCCAGCCAACTTACTTGGTACATTCATGGATTCATAATGCAGGCATGATTCCATGAAGAGAAAAATCAATTCTGTTGTGTTGATTTGAATAGTGTACCCCTACCATAGAACATTTCCTTGATCAAGCCATTTTTTATTAATCTGAATCAGAACTTGAAAAATAAAGTCCCTTATTAGCTTACTGGTTTCTCTTTTCTCCATAAGTAATTCCTTTAAAATTCTGATATATATATATATATATTTGAGATTAATATAATTTCTCCCTTCCCTTTCTGACCCCCAAACCCTCCCATATGCCTACCCCTCCTTGCTCTCTTTCAAGTTCATGGCCTCTTATGTTCATTAATTGTTATTACATGTGTCCATGAATATGTGTATAAATATATACATACATACATACATATATATGTATGTATGTATGTATATTCCTAAATACAACCTGCTCAGTCTGTACAATGTTACCTGTGTGTATATTTTGGGGGTTGATCATTGGTTTGGGATAATCAGTTGGTATGCTCTTTCCCAGAGAAGACTATTTCCCCAGCTCTTCCCAGTCCTAACTGTTTGTAGTTCTTTGTCTATGGTAGATGATTATTAATGACTCTGTTAGAACGTAGAGAACATGGAGAATACTATTTAAGTAACTTTAAAGATATTGAAATTTCTTTTCCATTCTGAGACATAAACATTTTTTTGTTTCCACTCAAGGAAGCAGATGTTAATAGACTATGGGAGGCAGCTTCTCACTGAATGATATCTCCGAACACAAGCACTCCCTGTGTTGATGAGATAGCTATCCAACAGGGAGTGATTTAATAAATCAAATGTCCCAAATGCCTTTAAATCTTCAAGGAATGCACGCGTCTCCACCTCTTTTGGCACAATATCAGATATGGCATATCAGTTTCTCCAAAACAGAATTATTTTGGTAACATTTGAAATTAAATGTATTGTTTTAATCACCTTTCCTGGGTAGAGTTATCCTTTTCTGGTAAGCCAATTGGGAGTAAACAAATTAAGAGTGAGGCAATGAGACCCTTTAGAAAGCATTGTGAGAGGAGTCAGCAATGCCACACATGCTTCAGTGCCGGCACAGCATTACTTAAAAAGGTGACTTGGGTGGTCATTCAAAAGGGAACCTTGATTGCCTTCCCGAAGTAGCAAACCATGATTTTGTGACAAGCCAAGTTTTCCTTTTTCACACAGACTCTGCAAGTGTTGTACACTCACTTGATAACACAGGGTCATCACCCTACCTCCTTTAAGGCTATACATAAAAATAGGAAGAAAATGTTTTGGACAGACTGACTGGATGCCATTGAGATAGAAAACACGGGCAGATCAATGTCACATCTCATCACTAGGAAGTTTGCCACATGCTAATCACTTCACTCTTCAGGGTCACAAGCTCTTGAACTTAGACCATCTTTGTTAATGGCTGCCCTAACAACTGTGCTTTGGAAGAGTCTATTATAGTGATTCTCAACTTGTAGGTCTTGTTCTCTTTGGTGGTTTCATATAAGATATTCACATATTAGATATTTACATTATGATTCATAACAGTAGAAAAATACAGTTAAGAAGTAGCAATGAAATAATTTTATGGTTGGGGGTAGCACAACATGAGCAACTGTATAAAGGGTCATAACATTAGGAAAGATGAGAACCACTAGTCAAACATTCAAAAAAGAAAGAACTGGATAACATTAATTTTAATAATATACATTTTCAATAAAATCAATGTAGTCTAGTTAACTCACATGTAAAAACATCACATGGCTAGATTAAGCTAGGCACTCAAACCCTTGCCCTGTCCAAAGCTCTATGAATCTCATGAATAATGACCACTCAGAACAAATGGAGCTTTGCTCCGGAGTTTACATTTTCACTATTGATTATAAGCTGGTTGCTTATTATCACAAAATTAAATAAAAATTTAAAGAGGATGGAGTTGAAGCTAAAATAAACAAACAACAAAAAGTAGTTTTATGTCCTCTTTCATGACTCCTGTGTCCATCTGTCCTTCCTCGTCGTCTTATCCTCGTCAGCCTCGTCAGTATATTTTATACTGTAACCACATGGATGTTTGCATGGACATATGTATACATGATAGGTTAGGATCTGCATATGAGGAAGATTAGGTAGGTTCCTTTCTTTCTGAGTTTGGGTCACCTCACTTAAAATTATACTTTCCAAGCCCATTGATTTTCCTGCAGATTTACGTGATTTCATTTTTTTCTCACAGATGAAAGAGATTCCATTTTGTATATGTGTCACATTGTTATTGGTCATTCACTATTTCTATATATAAGTTGGTTCCATTTTCTTGCTGTCATAGACAGAATAGCAATAAACATGGATATGGAAATAATTACCGAAGATATGTAGTCCTCTGAATTTTTGCCCAGAAGTTGAATGGCTAAAGCATATGGTAGTTCTCTCTCTCCCCCTAACTTTTCCCTTCTTTCTTCTTTCAGTTTTAGTTTTCAGAGATGAAGTTTCAAGTAGCACAGCCTGTCCTAGAGCTTGCCATATAGCCAGGCAAAGCTGTCTTAGAACTTGAGTCTCTGGCCTCTATGTCCAGCTCATAGTGGATATTTCATTAATCTTCTGTGTCAAATGGTGGAAATAGTAATATAAAATTAAAAATCAAAATTATCATTCTATGAAATGGCAAGACAAATTACACTGGAAGAGATGAAATCACTCAGGCAGTATTTCAAAATGTCACTGATGAACTAGGCAGGCCAAATGCTGATGAGAATCCTTCAAGATCTCCTAACTTTTCTGATAAATGTTGACTGATTTAGGTACTGCTGGTGTCAAGGGACTTTGTAGGTATAACTAAGATGACTAATCAACAGATTTGAAAATCAGAAGATTATTATAGGAGCCCATAAAAGCAGAAGAGGAAGTTAGTCATTGCAATGAGAGAGGGTCAGAGGATTTAAGAATTTGAGAGGGACTTTATCTGCCTTTGCTGGAGGAAGAGCTTGTGGTGCAGTCCAAACTCCCACTGGCAGCACAAACTGGCTTCTGGCTGTCTACCAACAAGGAAACTGAAACACACTCTGATAGGAGCAAGGACCTGAAACCTGTCAGCAATTCTAGTGAGCTTGGAAGGAGCTTCCAGAGGATAACCCTGTCCTTAGGATACTTTCATTCCATCCCACCCTATGAACTCTAAGCAGAGAATCTACAGTGTGCCTAGGTATCTACAAAATTGTGAAGTAATAAGTGGGTGTTTTAAGCCACTATGCTTACAGTAATCTGCTACAGAAGCACTGGAAAATTAAGACAGGCCCTAAAAGTCCAGAACTGAGCCCCAGGCAGACTCCCTTGGTTAAAAAGACAATAAATGATTCAGTCTTATCTGTATATAGATATTTGGGCCCAACAGGGACTTTGGTAATAATATATACTGATAATTGTTATGAACTATAGCAAACAATTTATTGTGTTGTCTCCTACAATTTTCTGGGATAGAAAGATTTTGTCCTGAAAAGTACAATGACCCAATGCAGATAGCTGCAATGTTCTCTCATACATTAAGGTCATTAATTTTCCTATATTTCAACTCTATAATCACCAAGTCATCTTCTGATTCTCATCATATTTTCCGAGTTCACTTTAAAAACACAAAAACTAATTCAGTAGTCAACTGAAAAAGGATTTATTCATAGTGCAGTGAGGAACAAAAAACAACAGGGTTTTATTCAGAAGCGTCCATCTTTTCTCTTGACTTTGGCTTATATAAATCAGGCCCAGGAGTCTGACTGCCTCTGGGCCACATAGCAAAATTTATTTTTTGAACCCATTAATCTGCATGAGATTATGAAAGAGAAAATATGTTGTCTTCATGAGTTTGTTAGCCTTCCTTTTCTATTTTAATTCAAGGCCAAACTTGGGAATTAAAATCTGGAATATATCTGTTGGAAAGTGAATCAAAATCAAGGATGAAACCTACCACTGACTGGGGCATGGGTAAGATAAGCACAGAGTCTGCAGTGATGCTCAGTCTATCTTGGTGTCACATGGTGCAAATCTTAGCTCATGGGGGCTTGTTTCTCAATCTCCTGAATTAAAAATTTAATTCCAAGGAGATTTATGTTTACTTTCTGAGGAGCCTACCACAGTGCTTCCCAGGAAATTATAATTAAATGACCTTGCTGTGTTTCTTCTGAATCACATAGATGTTGGAGGAGAACGGAAGCAACAGGTTGAACCAAACTGTGACCCACCACTATTCTATCTATCCATTGTCTATCTGTCTATCTACCCGGGAGTCCAAGGGATGGGTATTCAAAATGCCACCGAGTAAAATTTGTAATTCTGCAAGTTGTCTAACAGAAATAAACCATCCCTCTTACTTTCAAATTAAAGTGATTTGAACAGAATTGTCACATTTCAGCCACTTCCCATGAGGTTATGGGTGAAAACTTTGCATTTAAGTGAAGAAGCAGATTGGTACTACTGTTCTGGACGGCAGAAGTGGCACAAAGTTAGCAGTCATTTCTGCATGACCGAACAATTTTTTAAAATGAAATCCTTTTCTTCATTGCAACTGAGGGCAGGTTTGACAAATGTTGGTAATTAGAAATTTCGTCTCCTTCAGAAGTTCTCAGACAAATTTCCACATGTGGTACTACTGGGTTAATATAGTAAAGATTATATGAAGGAAGTGAATCATTTGGAAATTTGTAACAGCTAAATATGTCTTATCATTGGATTTTCATTAAGTTTCTAAAGACAAAAGAAGGAGGAGGAGGAGGAGAAGAAGAAGCAACTCTATAAGAAATCTTCAGAAAATGATTTAAACAACAGGAAGACCCAAAGGGAGACATTTCAGACACTGGCAAGCAGTATAACTGGACAATTGTAGACATCTGAAATAACTCCTACCTGAACTGGAGTTGTCTCCTGAATATCTTCAATAATACAAGTTTTCTGATCTGTAAACAATAATGTTCCAGTGCAGACACAGTTTGCAGGTGTCTCTAGGGCCTTTTGGCCATTCAGTTTTCCCTATTTCAGTTGAGTTCTAGAGTCAACCTCTGATTCTTATCTTATTTGCTGAGTTTATTTAAAAAAAAACAAAAAACAAAAAACAAAAAACAAAAAAAAACTAACACCTGGCCCAAATCCTCATCTAATGGACAAGTAAGTTCTACTTAGTAAGTTCAGGTTCACCCAGCTACCTGAGCTGAACACTGATTTCTCTATTTATTCTCACATTTAATTTAGCAATGGGAAAGGTGATTTTTAACTCTGGCTTGTCTCTGTAATATAGTGCTTTCTCCAGCCCCCCCATCCTAGCCCATTACCTCATCTCTTCTCTGGATTTTCAACAACCTCTCTCATGGTCTGCCTTCTTTTGCTTTCAATGTTTCTGCTAGACAAGTCACACTTCAAAATCACATTCAAATACCATTCTCCTTATTATGTTGCCTGTACCATCTCCATGAGTTAACCAATAACTATTTTATGCCTATACGGATTTATTTTGGGGATGGGATATTTAGAGACAAAAAATTCTCTATATTGCTTTAGAGCCTCTCCTGGAACTCACTCAGTAGACCAAGCTGGCCTTGAACTCACAGACATCCTCCTGTGTCTGCCTGCCACGTTCTGTGATTAAAGGTGTGTGCCACCACCACCCAGCTGCCTATACAATTTTAACTTCTATTATATGCCACAAAACCCAAGACAATGGAATCGTGTGGAATTGATGAGGTCAGCTTTCCCATTGGTACCTTATTCTCAGTCCCCTCAGAATACACAACCAATCTCTACTCTGTTTCTACAGGAAAGACAAACAGAAAAAAATATCAAGAGAATAAAAAGTAAAGAAGAATTGATGAGGTTGTATAAATGGCTTTCTACTTCTTTTTCATCAGCAACATGAATAATGAAACTAAATTAGATAATGTAAGATTCAACATGTTTGATGATAAAAAGCTTTGCTAATTTCTGTCAATCACGGTGTCTTAGAGGTCAAGGTAAGTCATGATGAGGCCCAAGAAAGCTACTGGGGAGGCAGAATGGAGTACAGGACCTGAAGGAGGAGTGGAATAACAAGTAACACTTCAGGGTACCAGTACCTATCTACAGATATGGTGAGAGAGGTGCAGAGTGGTAGGATAGATCAAAGAAGGATACAGAAATATCTAGGTAAAGGAGTAATCAGTGAAGTGGAACAACAACAACAACAACAACAACAAAGAAGTTCAAGCTTAGCTAGGTCAGAAATTTATTTTTAAAAATGCAAAAGCAAACAGGGTGAGTGGAGGAGTTCTGACGTGACCGCTAGGGAATTTTAATCAAAGTTAACTAGACAGGAATATGAACCAATAGTCTTGTAGATATTTTCAAAATCAAGACTGGATCTTATTATAATTTCCTTCAGAATTTATATCAAGAATATTTCCAATTTTGTTCTTCATTAATTTACCTTTGCAAGAAGATATCAAAGATTTAGTTAACATCTGGTAGAGAAGCTAGAGTTGAAGGTAGAATTCCAAAGGTGTTTGTTGGTCATTGCATGGTATGTCTTGGTCTGTAGCTTCTAGGAGTTGTTGCTTGGGTATATAAATCTCTGAAAAATCTCTATGAATTAATAATCCTCTATTTTGTGGTCTCTCCCACACTTTTGGCCACATCTGATACCAGATGATTGCTTCATCTAATGCAGCTGCTGACCTATGCCCAGAACATCAATTTTAGGTGCTTCCAACTGAAATGAAGGCCAATCTGTGATGACATCTAGTTGAGGTCACAAGATCATTTAAGAAGAGTTGAATGTTAGAACCCAAGGCAGACTGTGCTTTTCATCTAGGTAGATGGAATACAATAATTGGGTAATTTCAATCTGGCACTCTAACATTCATCATAACAGTGTCTTTAACTAGAAGTGTCCTATGTATTGTTTTCTTTCATCATCTTAACCCACCAAAGTTACTGACAATCAAAGAATATTTAATTGAAAAGGAGCATGCACTTAAATATGTTTTTGTTTGTTTTAGCTCTTTATTTTTGAGGAATTTTTTCCAAGAAAGAATTTGTTAGGAGCCCATGATGACCTTGAACTCTTATCCTCTTGCTTCAGCCTTTAGTTGCTGGGTGTTGTGATAATAGATGTCCATATTTATGCTTTGTTTGTTGGATGGTTTTTATTTACTTTATGATTGACCTCTCTCAGATGAAAAAGGTCATGAATCAAGAGAAGTTATAAATTACCAAATATTTAGCAAATTAAATATGTGAGCAATACAGAATGCAAAAGGATGACTTCCCAGATCTTGAATTATGCCATAGTTCTTGTATCTACTCATGGAGTTGGAACAATCATGGTTCCCAATAAGTATGGTTTGAATAACTCCACACACAAGACTGTGAGTAGAATAATCCATTGTGTGAACAATAGTCCTGTTCACACTATTACCACAAGAAGATGTTTGTGATCCATAATCATTGGTAGAAATTAGTGTGATGGTTATTAGATCTATTTCTATAGCTAGATTTTTGAAGTAGGTATGAAATGAACCATTTTGTGACATGCAATATATACAAACTCCTTTAGGATAAGAAAGCCTAGACAAAGCATTCATTTGGATAATTAAGAATGACTAACATTGAGAATTTCAGTGATTTTTCTGTCATTAATTTCCTTTGAAATTATGTGTTGAACACACAGAAACAGCAAGGTGGATGCCCCTAAGACACATTTGTAAAACAAAACGGAGGTTCCCATAAATAACTGTCTCCATAGTTTGTGCTATATGACAAGTATAGGTCTTATCTAGAGGCTGGCTTTCTGTACCCTCTTTGCACATTTCATCTCTCCAAGTTGTTGTTTCAGTTAATTTTGAATCTATTACCTTCTCTATTATATTGTCTTTTCGATTAGAAATGCCCAAGTCCTAGCCACCACTCTAATTTAGACTTGAATGCTTTCCTAACTCTTTACAATTCATTACAATTCATGAACACACACATACACACACACACATACACACACACACACACACACACACACACGAAACAGTTATATCTTCTGAATAAACATATAAATGACTTTATCCATAAGATTAATGCAACAATCTGTAACATGATCTAAGTACAAGTTACTAGTTGCCAATCTTATGTACACTTTCTACTTTGAATTAACAATAGAAACTAGTAAAAGACATTTCACAGAAAACCTTGTAGATAACCATAGTCATATGACTATATCCTGGCTATCATGTTGTTAGTAGAAGTGGCATGTAATTTGGGGGAATGAGCATCCCCTTTGCTTCTCCTATTGGATTGGATGTTCTTTGATCCTGGAGAATGATGATAACTGTGCAGATCTGGCTCTTCTGAATGTATCACTGAAAGGGAATCTTTTTTTCCTTTCTTTACAGATACCAGTATGCAACAAAGGGGATGTTACTAAGATATTAATAGAAAAAGAATGCACATAAGTGTATAATGTCTACATCCACCTTTTTAAAAATAAATCTTCAAAAATACCTTCTCCTTTTTCAAGAGAGTGATAAATCCTATTACAATGATGAAGCCAGATGTATTTAGAATACTTAGACCTTGTCAGTAGTTTTATTGGGGGAAATTATTGGGCTTGGCAGAGGCAAAGTCCTTGTTAGATAAGAATATTACTTTGGCCTTATAAAGAAAATAAATGACATTTTGTCCCATGTTACCACAAACCAAAATTTCAAATTTCAAACCACCAGGGAACTCATCAAATTAAAAAAGTGTTATGGACAGGAGAATAGAGTGGACATGTAGAAAATGAGCCTGGACTGTCCCTCTCTGAACTTCTATACTGGATCCGCACAAACCACTTGAAAATGAAGCACTGTACCCTGAGATAATGTGAGGAGGGTAAAGTGAGAACTTCTTCAAACAGAATTGTAGACATGTGCACTTTGTGTTTCCTTCAAGATGATGAGCTAAATCAAGACTTTCACTTATACAGAGTCAGTTTTGATTTCCTATCCTTATAAATGCACAATACTTGATTACATGGAAATCCAATAAGCATGTGTGCATGTATGTTGAGAGATGAGGGAAAGTGAGGAAGAGATGGGATCATCCAATAAAATTTGTAAAGAAAATGAAAAAATAGGGCTCTCTATATAATGACTTCCCTTCTTTGATTTTTGTTTCATTTATGTTCGAATCTCCTAGGTACTTTCCAGATATATTGTCTCCACTTTTTGTCTAGAAAATGATTTGTAAGAATCTCCTAAGAATTTTAATCCCCTTTCCCCCTAGAAAAGACCATTTGTTCTTTATTAATTCAAATGAAATCAGTCCAGCTTTATCAGTATTACTTGAATATGCTGAGAATGAATTTATTATATCAAAGGCTGATTAACAAGGGGTTCAACATAACAGATACTGGGTCAGTTATGTAAGGAGTAGGTTTTTCCACCTGCCCATTGTCTTGTCCTGCTGCCACACCAGCCCCAATTAATACACAGAGACTCTGTATTTGATATAATGCTGTTGACCAGTAACTTGTTTCTTATCGGCTAGCTAGCTCTGTCTTAAGTATTAACCCATTTCTGTTAATCTAATATTTCCACGTGCTTTCATCTTACTGGGGAATGGGCTGGCATTGTGCTCTCCCCTGTTTCTCCATCTTGACTCCTCCTTATTACTTCCTATTTCTTCCTTGTCTCCTAGTCCCTCCTATCTTTCTTTCCTATTGGCCAACAGTGCTTTATTCATTACCAGTATGAGAAACATATACAGAATGATATCTCCCATCATCTCCTCTTTCTGTCTAAATAAAAAGAAGAGTTTTAACTTTAACATAGCAAAATATATAACACCACAGTTATCAAGTAAGAATCACAGTTAACAATATTTAGTCCATT
Organism: Phodopus roborovskii; assembly: GCF_943737965.1. Taxonomy (NCBI): domain Eukaryota; kingdom Metazoa; phylum Chordata; class Mammalia; order Rodentia; family Cricetidae; genus Phodopus; species Phodopus roborovskii. The sequence goes on from NW_026126410.1 coordinate 16,342,835, forward strand.
AACATTTAGCAAGATTAAAAGAAATTGTTCTATCATCTATCCTATATTTGTGAGTCTAAACATCCCATCTGCTTGCATAAGTTACAAGGGACATGGGGAGAAGACTTAACAGCACACAATATCCCTGAAGGATCCATCATGGGCTGGTGTTGAGAGATGGAGGAGATCTGTATTTTACCGAAAAGTCGTCATTATATGGTAGAGGAAGATAGAGTATCTCCCATTCATACTTCATTGTAAAGGAAACTAAGGACATAGAATTTAATGACCATATTAATCAATATTTCATAATGTATTGACTATTGGCCATTTAGGGAATGATTTTTCAACTGTAAGCCACAACCCATCTTTCAGCTATGAAATCAATTCAAAGAGTTAATGCCAGCATATTTTCTCTTCATGTGCTTAAACAAATGGAATAGAACAGTAAGTTTCTTCACATGAAAACTTGATGTCTATTTAGACTCTTTATGCTTTCTTGTTATGGGATAACAATTTAAAAAAATTGTAGGTCCACTGATATAGTTGTCAGGATTTCAATAACATGACAAATATCGTAGTGAACATCTCTGAGGTGATGGAGGATGGAATTTTGGTGTGTTTGTACTTATTCTCTAATGGTTGGTTTTCAGAAGCATTGACACTGCACATTTATTGTGAAACATCTAACATCACAAATGTTTTCCAGCTTCCCATTTCAGTTGCTTACTTATAATCCCTTTATTTAGCTATTCTTCTCTTTAAAAGAGGAAAGAACAAACTGAGATTGGGTACCTTAGCAACAACAGTTCTTTGCTGAATGTGTTTAGCTTGTGCAAAACAAACAGTGTGAGTGTACAACAGGTTTAGCGCTAAAACCACCACATATAAATTGCATCAGTTACATAGAGAATATTATAATCCTGTTACTTATCCCTGAAAATGAAACAGTTTTTGTTTTAAATTCTTTTATGTTGTGGTGCTGTCTCTAGTTTAGAGCAAAGAGGTGGAGTTCGCAGGTAGGAAATGGGCAGATAGAAAGAAACCAGTTGCCAGTCTAGGTTATAGCCATAGCTGTTCTTGCTTCTGGAACTAAACTGGTAGTGTGATTATTTTGTGAAAATGATAATGAGAAGGAGAAGAATAACTGCTCAATCATCAGCCACAATGGCATCAATTCCTTGTATCACAGGACAGTGAAAATTAGACCCTAATCCCTTTTCAGGACCAACTGGGGATGGTAAGTGTGTTTTTTAAATTAGTGACACCAAATCAGAACAACAACATCTGTCTCTGTTGTCTAACCCTCACGTGTCAGTTTTTGTTCCACCTTACTATATTTTATCATTTCCCCTTAGAATCCTGTTCTTTTCTATTGAGAGACAAAGAAGAAGTGGATCTGCATAGGAATCCAGGAGTAGAGGGAGGGAAACCACAATTGGAATATAGTAGGTGAAAAAAGAATCCAATTTCAATAAAAGGAAAAAAGATTTAAAAAGGTTGAAGATAAACAAAAGTAATTAGTGGCTACATATATGTTGATTTCAATATGCCTGGTCTACAGGAAGTATGTAGTAAAGCATAGAAAAATAAATCTATTAAAACTGGACATACCTACATTCATGTGGTCCTTTTTAATCTTCAAACAGAAAGATAATATTTCAACAGACTACTAAAACTAGAAAATATCTTTGACATTTATGCTGGTGTGTACTAACATGCATAAATTTCTTACATAATAAATGAAGAGAATACTTTGATATATTAACGTTTCTTTCTTGTGATGACAGAAATTTGGCAGCTCACACTCACTACCCTCTTACACACCAAGTGTCTCAACTAACCACTGGCCTTTTCTTATAAGTCGGGTAATCTGTATCCATTTAATAAAATAATAATAATGTTTTCCTGTGTGCAATACAAAACCATGGAACAATGGAATGTTTATTTTGGCTCAGAGACTACGTACAAAGTTCCTGTCTAATTTCTGCACCATAAAATCCAGCTCATAAATTAGTAACACCCAAAAGTCAAGCAGAGGAAATCCACAACTTTAGCCTTTCTGTTGGCCAAAATCTGAAATTTAGAGAACACAATAAGTGTCTCAAAATTATTTTTAAATTAGCTAATAGAATCCACAAATGTATCAAACCTTTTTCTCCAAACTATTTTCAAAACCTGCTCTGGTTTATTGCCATAGGTCTAATTTATACATTGTTTGTTTTGTGTAATTAGAACCTCAACCAGCAAGTATCCTTTTTTTTTTTTTCTAAAATGCAAAATGGTTGTTTCTTCTCTTCTTTCCTAAATAGTTGTTTCGAGGAAAGAAAAAGAAACTAAACTAATTCAACATCGGCCTAAGATGTAAGAAAAGCACGTGTCAAGAGCATCTTCAGTGATCTGCTCTTAAAAAAGATAATCTCTTTGGCAGATGAAAATCATTAGCAGGGGAAACTGTGAAACCTAAAATAAAATCTGTTGTTAACAGTTCAGAGGAGATCCACAGCATGAACAATCTTAATTTGTGAAGCAAAATTCAGAATTACACCTAGAGGGCAGTGTAGCAGGTGTCTGAAAGGCCTAGAAATAAAAATGAAAAGAATTTAATCCTGAAAAAAATTGCTGGCCTTAACCCTTGTAGCTTCATGCTCCAGAACAAGGGAAGTCTAACTAAGACTGTCAGCTGTATGCATGTAGAAACCAATATAACCTATCCTTGAAACTTGAGGCAGAGTAAGGAAATAGAAAACTCCAATTTACCCATGCTTGCCAAAGTATCAAGTTATTTTGTAGTATCATATACTTAATAATGAGGATTAAGGCAATTGATGTGAAAAGTCAAAGCCTCATTCCAGCTTATTTTTCAGTAGTAGGTGCTTTGACAAGTTTCTGGAAGTTGAACGAATTCAATACATGGCAACAGGTTGTGACTATAAAAGGAACTGCAAGTAACTGCCTAACGACATCATGAAATTTTTCCAGAATCTTCAGGTGTGCACAAGCTCACAAAGTACTTGGTAGTGCAATGATCTCTCTACAGCTCTTGTGCTCATCTTTCTTTTTCACAGGGTTTGTCCTTACACCATGGTTGACATAAGTGGCTTCTTGGCTGAGACTATCTTATTAATTTAATCTCTTCTTAACACTTTATGAAAAGCCAGACAATTAATAGATACTTTGAAAGAGGTAAATTCCTTATGATTGGTTTTCATTTGATTGCCTAATATTTAATTACAGGTATAGTAATAATGCTAAAATAGTACAACTATTTTGTTTTCATGTATAAGTAATAAGTTCTCAAAAATTTCTGTGGTCTAAAAAAACAGCATGCATTCTCAACATCCTTTCTCCTTGTCTTGGCATGAGATGTAAGCAGAACCTCTACTCTTGACATGTACCTCTGTTGTGTACTCTGACATATTGCCTTTGCTACCAGTCCAAACCAACAAGGCCATCTGATCTTGGACTTGGACCTCTAGAAACACTTGAACCTCTAAAAATATGGGCCAAGATAAACCTCTTCTTAGTTCATAAGTAGCTTATGTCATTTATTTCAATATATTGTTAGAAAACAGATTAATATCCTACAGTTATTTAATTTATTTAAAAAAACAAGTCCATACTATGTACTCATTACTGTGCTGAGTACATATTAACAATAGTAAGAGAAAGAGACATAGGCCCTGCTATAATGGAAATTTTAGTCTAGTGAGATAGTGGATGTGACTGAAGCATTCATACAAGCATATAACATGCTATACGTGTCTTGAAGGGATGCAGGATCTACAATATAAAGGGTTCCCTGAATGTCACTAAAAATAAAAAGTTTATTCTATTCAAAAAACATGTAACCATGTCACCCTTTGAGAAATCATGTGTATAGGCACAAAACAAGTGGTTATAAAAGTTAAGAAGTTATGATTGATCAAATTGCTTCTTGGTAACTGGAGATAACAGAAACTAAAGAATGTTCATAATCATTGGAAACCCTTAAGATGAAATTTTTGTATATGTTGCCTAAGTGTTGAAAGAAAAGAATATACCGAGACCTAATATTTTTCTAATATTCTTCAACATACCATAATTATCACCTCTCTCTCTCTCTCTCTCTCTCTCTCTCTCTCTCTCTCTCTCTCTCTCTGTGTGTGTGTGTGTGTTTGCATGAGCACACATGCATGTGTAGGTGGCAGAAGTCAAAGACATTGGAGCCACTGGAGATGGAGTAATGGCTGGTTGTGAGCCATCTGACTTACACATACCGGGAACTCAACTCAGGTATTCTGGAAGAGCAGCAAGTGCTAACAACTGAGCCATTTCTTCCATTCTTAAAATTCTTTTACTGGTTGTAAATACTTTTAACCTGGAAGTTCAACATTTTTCTCTCTGTGATATATAAGAAAAAATTTAATTACTTTACATTTTAAAAAATTATGATTTGCTCCTACTCTTCTATCACTCGGGAAAAACAGCTAAATGAAATATTGGTCAAACTTTCCAAAAAATTTTTGGGTTGAAGACAAGCACGGAAAAATCCAAGCCTGAATAAGAAATTTCCAGAAATTTAGAAGCAAGTGAAAACAAGGGTTATAACAGTTCAGCATCTGCGCCAGGAACAAAGTATAGATGATATTATTTATTGCTGAAATCCTCTCAGAGAGGCAGCATCTGGTTTCAGTGAGGTCTTGCTTTTATCCCATCCAGCAGCTGGATGGAGCTCAGCAGCCAGGGAGTACTACCCATTTGCCAAGGTGACACAACGAGTCAGTGACTCTTTCCAGATTAGACCACAAGAGCCTCCTGCCTCCTTGAATGCCAAGAACAAGTCACATGACCAACAGAGAGTTTAGCACTTCTTTTTGTTTCAACTTCAAGTGGCTTCTTCAGCCTTGGATTTATTGGTATTTGTATTTTCAGAGTCCCAAAGAGTCATTCTTTCTCATTGTGCTACACATCTACCATGGCTGTATCAGATATCAATTTGTTCTTTTGTGAATGTCAAAGTCCCTGTCAGTCTTCCACTGTGTCTGTTCATCCAGGCTGAATGGTAGTGGCAGGAGAGTAAATGTGGCCATGCAATGTTCTGCTCACACTGGGGACAGGGAGGTGATTATGATCCAGAGCTTAGTTAGTGCTGACAGAGAAGGTGGGGACACTGGTTGTCCGAAAAGTGCCTCTCAGAGGCAGGGCAAGCCTGATGGGAGACTTACTGCCAGGAGAAAGAACAGAGTTACATCTCTCTGAGCTCTTTTCTCTACCCAGAGTTCTAACACAAGGAAACAACATTCTCTATTTTTTATATGTGTCATCCACACCAACAGAAAAAAGATGCTATTTCCAAAGTATGTGCTTTTACCACATCCTAACAACACTATGTTATTTGAACTGCAAATGGAATAATGAGGCAATAACACATACAAAACCTCTTTTGATAAGAAATTTGACAGTAGTAAAATAACTAGCCAAATTATTCATCAATCAATACCTTTCTCTGTATTTATGTATGCCAACATAATACAGCCATACATTAATAACTAGAAATACTGATATCATTAATAATTATTATTACTATGCACTATAATTTGTAGTAATGTGAAATATTAGCATCATGGATCCAAAATGCCAATTTTAAGGAAAAAAAGGAAGAAATGGATGGAAGAAAATTATGAACATCCTTCATCTCTAAACTTCAATCTGCTGAATAATGACTCAGTAGGAAGAAAACTGAAACCAGACCTGCCAGTTATGAAAACAGACAGAGCATATTCTAAAACATAAAAAACATTATTAGGAAACAAGACCTCACTGTGTCCTTGAATCCTGCAATGGCAACAGACAGGACAAAGACAGCACTCACATGCTATTTTAATAATAGAAAACACACATCTGCTATGAGTGACAGACTCTGCTAGTTGGGATGAAGAATTCTAGTGAAAACACATGGTAGTTCCAATACAACTGAACTTTAGGACAAGTTTATAATAAACGTCATTACTTATTGGAGATGTTTGAATGCAATATGAATGCAAACTACTCCTCTTTGTTTTGCATCATCTTTAACTACTGCAGCAGCAGTATGAATCCATTATAAGAAAGCAATGATCTATCAAAGATATGGAGCATTGTTTAAGTTCACATAAGTCTTCTGGTTCTCTTTGACTTATTATTCTAAGCCTCAACCATGCTCATTTCAATACTATTGCATTTAGCTATGATTGGGATGAACCTAACAGTCATAATCATCACAACAAACCCCTAATCTCATAATCCAACTGCTTTGTTTATTTCAAAGTTAATTTACTCTTTTAATAAAGTCTCAGTTCATGTTTTTAAAAGGAAAACTTCATCTAAGGAAAATTCTTATTGTCTTCCCCCCCAAAGGTGTTTTCTCAACCCTTCGACACTTTTTTTTATTTGAGATGTTGTTCTAAATAATATATGTTTTTAACCAATCAGTCTGCTGTTACATGCTGTACTGTGTCCTCTAACAATGCCAGAACAGGCCACCTGAAAACTACCTTCAAATATTGAACTTTACCCCTTCTCCTCCAAGAGTTACCCTAACATTTTTCCTGAACACCTGTAAATAATTACACATCCTGCCAATCAAGTGCAAACAGCAAAGTTTCAAAGTTTGCCCCAGCCACCTGCCCATAAATCTTTTGACCATGCCAGTCTCAGGAAAAGAGACACCAGGCAGTTGACCAGGACAAACATCACACAGGCCAACACCTTTGCTTCAAGTGTAAGTTTTGGTCTTTTTGCTGATGAACTAACTATAGGCAGTTTCAAAGTTTCTCCAGTGTGCCCATATATCTCTTCTGAAGAAAAACAAAAAACATCCATCCCAAGTTTGTTTTCCAGTTTTTCTTAAGTTTTCTCTCCACCATTTCTCCCTAATCCTGTCGTCTTCCTTCTCTTTTTTCCCAGTGTTCTCTTTCTCCCCCTTTGTTCTCAGGCTCAGAACTAACCACATGAAGAAGCTCACACCTGTGTCGTTGCCAATTTTCTGGTGTGCCTTGTGATGAGATTGACACAGCCCAAGGTTTTATGGGCAGGTGGCCGGGGCAAACTTTGAAACTTAGCTGTTTGCACTTGATTGGCAGAATGTGTCAATATTTAAAGGTGTTTGTTGTATGTCATGTTGCAAAGTGGGGGACCCTGGTACCCAAGGCTACACAGCTGGGAAGCAGCTGAGCCAGGACTTGAGTCAACCTGCTTGACCCACCAGCCACCCTACCTTGCAGTCTCTTCTGTAACTTCTGAGCTGCACTTATGGTGGATATGGTCTGCTTATAGGTTTTAAATAGTAACTTAGCAGTGATATCTATGATTAGCCTCTGTTGTATGTAGGAAAACCAAAACTCTCACTTCATCAAACTGCTATACATTTGGTTTTAAAAGTAACTGATTGACAGAGGACTTTATTGAGGTTTTCTGCAATGACCCATTCACCTTAAGTCTTTCTTCTTCCATAAGGGAGCCCACTGATGAAAAACAGGATCAAAATACTAATTAGAGACTGCAATGTCCCCAACATATGTATGGTGATATATTGTTCATGATCTAATAAAAACCAGAGAAGCAAATCAGCCAACCTACCAGGGAGCTCTTACATACCAGGGCTGGTGAGATCCTAACCTAAACATGGATGGAGACTAATTTCCCAAGACTGAATGGCAATCCCAAGACCCTGCTCCTATTGCCCAAGACTGAATGACAATTCTGAGACCCTGTTCCTGTCTTATATACCTCTCTAGTACTAGTATTAAAGGCATGAGCTCTGTTTCTCTTTTAGACTGATTCATTCTCATGGAACCCTGGAGATCCATCTGCCTCAGTCTCCTGAGTCCTGGAGTGTGTACCACTACTGCCAGGCCTCTATTGCTATGGTTAGCTTTGCATTTTGATCTCTAGGCAAGCTCTATTAGATCATAAATAATATATCACCACAATATGATCAAAAATAAATAAAAATGAAACTCTAGTTTATTACATGTAATAGCTATTCTCTATGTCAACATTCAAAAATACATAAAATAGAATCTTAGTTTTGTTCTTGTTTATCATTATTGCTTGTTTCTGGGATCAAGATAAGTTTTCATTAGGGTAAACGTTCAGATTTGAATTAAATAGCTTGAAGAGTAAAGGCTTAAACAATAACTTCTTCAAAACTAACATACCTAGTGAGCTAATTCATTGTCTGTGATAAAGCTGAAGAAATGGCACAGTGGCTACAGCTTTTGTTTCACTGGAGACTACAACTGTACTCTATTTTATTTAAAACTACACTCAGCTCTTTCTGATCATGAAAATTAGGCCACCCACTAAATTTCCCCAGCTAAATAAACAGACACAGTTGAGAGAAGTGCAAAATTCTTGGCTTTACTTTATAGCCACCCAGTGTTAATTCAAGACTGAGTTCCAACAGGATACAAACTGCATCTAACAGCGTGAAACTGGGAAATCAATTAAAGCTACTGGCAAATACACACTTATTAGGTAAGCTCTCAACTTGTGCCCATCATCACTCTCCTTACCTCTGAACAATGCTCCAGGGAATAAAATCCACATGATTCAGATGATGTAGAGTATGGTAACACTGAAATGAATGCAGCAGCTTAGGAAGTAGAATCTATTGGTGAGATGGTGGTATTTAACAACAGGGAGAGCACTCAGGAAGATGAAGGCGGAAAAGCATGATAACTGTTGTAAACAGTAGCAATTCTGCACGAAAGGCATTGCTAACACTTGTAAACAGTGGCTATCTGCATGAAAGGCATTGCCTATGCCAAAATAAACTACAAGGAAAAGCCTGTTATCCAGAAAGATAAAGTTATTCTCTGGATTTGCAATTATTTTCCCTGATGGTTGTTCCTTTACTTTTTGGAGAGGATCAGGATTAGAGTATTCATGGAAATATGATGAAATATGGGAAAAGCAGCAGCCAAGGCATGTTTTGCATATTTGTATCAAGGCCTAACATGTGTAAGGTATTTCAATTTGGTTAAGCCTGCATCATGCCTAATACATGGCCTGAGTAGTTTCACCAATTTCTATCTGTTCCCTTGATCAAAGGTGACTGTTCTTTCCTGGTACCTCTAGTAAGACTATTTTCTTTAAGGTTTTAGTTGTCAGCACCACCTGTATCAGATACTTTCTTTCATCAAACACATAAAAAATTCCAATAAGTTGGTTCTAAAAAGTCAAATTGGATGTTAAAACTAAGCCAGAACACCTTGCTGTTAAGCCCTATGTGTAAATGTCCTTCATAGGCTGGTAGTGCTTTTTTGTTGAGGAAGACTGCAAAACTTTTTGGGTGTGTGAAATAGTTGGCAGACACAGAGCTTTAGGGATTCAGCCTAAGCCCTTCTGCCAACTAGTTGGTGCCCCATACAAGCAGATGTCATATGCTCCCTTTGCCATTGAGTCAGTCACCTACTCCAACAAATGACACCTTTCATTTCTTTAGTTGCTCTGTCAGATGTTTCATTATAGTGAGTAGGGGTAGTATCTCATGTAGACAATTAGTACCAGGGAGAGGGATAGTGGCTGTGATAATCTGACTATATGGTTCATAAGTCTTTGGGATTGGTTTACAGGAAGAACGTGAAGGAGTTGGAACTGTAGGCTGCCTAAGCATTAGAATACTCAGAACTTAATGTAACATTCTGAGAAAGAGTAATGAAGACAGTCGAGGCAGCACTCATGAGGTTTTGGGGGAGAAATACTTAATTGAGAGCTAACTAGAGGCTATTCGTGTTATATTATAGAAATGGATCAGGCTGTGTTCTGTCTATGTCCTATAATCTCTATTGCAGCAGAATTTAAAAGCAATAAATAGACTAAGTTGTTTGGTGGAAGAAATTTCAAGACATCTTAACATCTAAACTCCAGCATTGTTATTTATCAATACTTTTAGTGATGTTTATGATGAGAATTTAAAGCAAGAAGCAGAAGCGAACAATATGAAAAAGTGCATTTTGAAGTATGAAAACAGATAAAGTTGTGGACTGGCAAACAATGCCAGTTTTGTTAAAGAGAATAGTATCATTAAAAGAAAGTTTGAAATCTGAACCAGTAGAGTAAATGGTGTGTTGAAGGCAGGACCCCTCAACATTTAGCAAGACCCTACTCATCTTACACTACATGACATCATAATGCAAATTAAGGATATGTGGGGTCAGGAGAAGTTAGGAGGGCATAGAAGAGGGTACCGAGGGGTGGATATATCAAAATATACATGCAAGAAATCTCAGAGAATAAATAAAATTTACAAATGGTTTGAAAGGAGAATGCCTAAAGAAAGAGTACTAGAGAAGACTGAGCCTCAGGGGTACCCTAATATAACAAAGATGCAAAAAGAAATGCTTTCCCAGGTTCAATCAGGTAGGCCTTCGGGGCTCCTGCAGCTGCACCCTATGGGAACCAGGCTATGGCTTACTCTGGCAGCAGAAAGTGACTTTCCCTACATGGTACTTAGTTGTTTGAATATTGATCTCCAGAAGATGGCATTGTTCTGTGAGGTTTCAGAGCCTGCTGGACATCGAACCTATTTGGCACATAAGGGTTATAAGAGCAGGCCTGTAGGGTTATTAGTGGATCTTGTTTTGACTGTCTCTCAGATTCTTGAATGGCACCAGGCAACAAGCAGTGGCTGTGTGCTCCTCTGCCATGGAACTTCCCACCAGCATGCCTTTTCTACCACAATTGACTGTATCTCTGGCACTGTCAACCAAAATAAACCTTTTGCCCCATATGTTGCTTCTATCAGCTATTTTATCACACTGATGAGAAAAATGACTAATACATTTACACACTTCCTCTGTTAGATAGAAATGGGGGCACACTACTTAGGGAGAGTCTCCACTAACACTCAGGTTTTTTTTTTTTTTTTTAACTTCCATATTCTTTCCCATTTATTCTACAATGACCACAATCCTTCACCAATGCCCCTCCCCAGGTAATTCCCTGAATCAGGCCTCAGCATTACTTCATCAGAAAATCTAGTTGACTCACTGTCCAAGCTCCCACCTCACTTGGGCCCTGCCCAGATCTTTTATCTGCATTTCTCAAACATAACACTGAGTTCTGGATTTTCCAGTTTTATTGGTCTCTGTATATTTCTGAACTCCTGAATGTTTTCATTTTTTTTTTTTCGTATATCTTGAAACACCCATGTCTTTGAGCAGAGAGTTAGAATAAACCCTTTCATTTTTGAGAGTTAAAAGTTTTTACATAAGAAAAGAGAAGTTTGGATATTAGAAGAGAAAGACTGGAAGCCACAGAAAAGTGGAAAATGAGGATTTGTCTTACAAATTCACCTGCCACTCTGAGTGTCGCTCCTGGGAGATTTGCAGAAAAAGATCTGTTCTGGAGAACTACACCTAGGACCTCCTTGTAGCATCCTATGCAAAGCCAGAACCTCAGAGACAGTTTTAGCCTATTATCTTCAAAATAAATTGAAATTAAAGACATTTCTCATTTTGAACTTGGAAAAAAAAATTCTGGTGTTCGTGTGTGTGTGTGTGTGTGTGTGTGTGTGTGTGTGTGTGTGTGTGTGTGTTCACTTTGTTTTGCTTTTCCAGAATGTAATAAATACATCTTCACAGATTTTCAGGAGAGGTAAAGCTTTTCTTGTGGATTTCATCAATGTTCTCAGCCAACTCATGTTTCATCCCTAGAAATAAGGATGCAGAAGAGGGAAGGAGGATGGGAACACTGTATTCTCCATCACAACCAAGCCCAAACTTCTATAATCATGTTTTAGTCTCTTTAGCTAAGACTTTTCACCGGAACTCCCTTGAACTAATTGACTCACTCTTTGTAAATTTTGTCTCATCTATTTCCTCTCCTTCTCTGTGGGTTGCTAATGAGCTGTAAAGTAGCCAAAGACAACTGGTCTCTCTATGGTGTGAAGTAGAAGATTAAAGGCTAGATAATCTACAAAACCATTTAGAGTATAAGGAATAAGCTGTATAGTCTTATACACATAGGAAACATGACATAAGAGCCTAAGAGGATACCCTTTCCTAAATATCTGTCCCCTACCAACACACACACACACACACACACACACACACACACACCAGCACACACACAGCTGGAATGTCACTTAAAGGTACATTTCTTAAAGTTAATGTCTCCAATAATTTGCTATGTTAGACAGCAGAAATGTGAAAAAAATGTTTTCATGATAAGCCGTCAATGGCAGGCTTGACTTTCTATTTATATCAAGGAGCAATTTTTATTGCCAGCCTCACTAGGAACTTTTTTTGATTCAACTTTCGTTCCCTGATCACTTTAGCCAGGAGTTCAGCCCATCAATGCAAGAACCCAAGAGTGATCAAAAGTAACTTGAGAGTGAAGGATCATACCTTCATAATTCCAAAGATGAATCAGAATGGGAGAAGGACCCTAAGGTCTGAGAGTGAGAATATATTAGAGCTTTTAATCCAAGAATCACTATAAACATCTCTAATTTAGTTAACTGAGAATGAGAAAATGTTTCTGATATTCCAGTCCATACTTCTTGGCACCATGACGTTGGACTGGTGGTGAGGTGGCACATCATAGTGGAGGCACATAATGAAAGAGACGGCCAACTCCATCAGCCAGGAAGGCATGCCACTCACGGGCATATCGTCAGTGACTTAAGAGTATTCTCCCAGCACGCTTCCCAGTTCCCACCACTAATGCCACCCTGAGCCAAACAACTAAATGCACATGCCTTTGGGTCAAGAAGTGAATTTCATATGAAAACTGTAGTAGATACCAAGGGAGACTTTTACTAAAAGTTTCTGTAATGAACAACCAGACTCAGAAAAACGAAACAAAACAAGAAGGTGGATCATTTTCTAGAGAAGAAGAAACAGATAAATACTGACATAGATTAAGTTTTATTTATCCATTCAACATTTATGAAACACCTTGCACATGCTGAGCTTTATTCCAGGTACAGAATAGAGGGAAAGAGGGAAGAAATCTAACCAAACAAATAAACAACTAAAACAAACAAAACACAGAACAAAACTAAAACTACACTCACAATCCTTGCTCTCCCACTGCATACATGCTTCTGGAAGTGGGTCAGCCAATAAATGAGTAATAGAAAGTACTATGGAGAAAAATTAACAGTGACTTGGAGCAGGGAATGCTGGAGGTGGGAGAAGATGCTGGTCTTTCCAATAGGGTTGTTAGAGAAACTGAAGTGAAGAAAAGACTGTATTTGTAAAGATCTGGAAGGAAATAATCAGGGAGGATTGTTGAAGAGAAGGCTTTGCAGTGAGGGAAAGAGTTGCCCTGACATCTGAGAAACAACACCAGTCATGTCTGTTCTACTATGAGTATGTGATATGCTTAAAATGAACTGAAGACTAAAGGAATGAGAACAGGAGGAAGTACAGAATATAGAATACTCAGGAGCCATTGCAGTAATCCAAGTGCATAAGGATGGCTTGGGAACAAGATGGTAGTGATGAAAATGGCAAAACAAATGTCCCAGGGATTGATGATAAAATGACCTTAGGTAATGAGACAAAGTAAAGCGTCATATACCATTCCAGCTTTTCAATGTAAGCAACCATAAGATGGACTGTTACCCACTGAAGTGGATTTTATGAGCTAGTGAGCTGGGTGATGGATTCAGTTTGAGTAAGATTAAATGTGTGTATTCATAAGACATTCAAGTAGAGTCACCAACAAGGTAGATGAATAGACAGTTGTAGAATTCAAGGGAAGTGAAATTCTAGATTTTCAGTCTATAAACTGTTCAAAGCTACAAGAATAAAATCAATCTCACATAAAATGTTGATTTCCCTCTGCACCCTGCAACTCATTAGCTGCTAAGGCATACACAACTATTTACAGTTCTAGTGGTTTGATTTATTTTTTTAATATTATCATGAGAGCTTGAGTTTCTGGAACAGGCAGGGATTATTTATTGTGGTAAAGGAGTTGATAAAGAAAAGAGAAAGAAAAAAGAGAAAGAAGGAAGGAGGTAGGCAGGGCAAGAGAGACAGAAGGGACAGGGACATGCTGAGGCTTAGTATTGAGTTATCCTAAAATCTAGAGGGAGAAAGAACAACACATAGATGTTTAGTGGGAGCAACTGTGAGATTTGGGAGACTTGTGGAAAGGTAGAACCTCAGGGACAAATAAAGCAAATCAAATGGGTCAAGTAAGATGAAAATTGATTAAATTGGTTACAGCATTCCCAAAGGAGCTTAGGTGAGTGAATGTCACTGCGACCGAGCACAACCCTCATCTCTGTCCTATACTCAACAGTACAAAGTTCTTGAAGGGTTTTACTGAAGCAAATAGGAAAAAATGAGGCAGTGGCTAATGAACAACATCAAATCAACAATTATATGTATTTTCTTTTTATAAAATTAAATAGAGGCACAATAGCATGTTTGCATGAAGTCTGGAACAATCTGGGAAGGTAATGCTAAAAGAGAAGGGAGAGAGTGATTAGGTTACTGTCCCTGAGTAGAAAGCAAGAGAGGGAGTAAGAGTCATAAAGCTAAGTTTATATTTATAGAGGTTCTCTTTTAACAGGAGGAGGAGAAAATAGGATATGTAGAGGTGTGTCAAAGGGAGTTTGTTGTTCACCTTGTATACTATTAATTTGTAGGAAAGGTTAGCTGCACAGAGGTAACATGTAGAAAGTAAGGGAGGCATAAAGATAGGTTAGGAGATGTAAAATAATTGTCTGAGAATAGAAAAGTGAATAGACTGGAAAAATATGGGGAGTTGTCAGACATTAACAATAAGTAACCCTGTATTTTAGGGAAGCCATATGCATAAAAGAAGTCATCATAGTATAGTTTTCCCCCATTACACTGAGCCCTGATTGGCATTATGTATAGGAAATGACATGGGATTAATCTGGGTTGACAATTTGCTAGACAAAATGATGAAGCAAGAGACATAAAATACTACAATTAAAAACCATGAGAAAAAAATATGTGATACAAGATCATTTATTTCTTCTAAGATGCTAGAGGAAAGACAACCAATACTGATTTCAATAAATTGTGTATAACAAATGCTAACTCATAAATGCAAATTTCATCAACACTGGGTGATGCTTCTTTTCCTTTTCTTAAAGATTTAGTGTTTGTATTTCTGTATGTGTTTGACTGCAGGTCTGGGCATGTGCATATAGGTGCCCCTAGAGGCCAGTAGAGGGTGTTGGATCCCATGGAGCTGGAGTTAGAACTTAGTGAGTCACCAGATGTGGATTCTGGGCACCAAATTACACTCCTCCAAAAGAACAATCCTTAATGACTAAGAGATGTCTCCAGGCACCATCCTTTTCTTTTTTTAAAATTCATTTTCTTTTTCAAATTGGTAATTCAATATAACACCAAACAAACTTCCCTCTGGGAGATTGGTAGATGGATAATAACCCCATTTATAGGACAACCTATCTTCTTTTGGGGCTCTCCATTCATAAAAATCCTATCAGTCAGGCTTCCAAAGGAGGCTTCCAAGGTCTGGTAGATGTGTGGGCCAAAACATCATCATACAGTTGTGAAAACATTTGCAAATCATTTTCATGCATCTGCCCATAGGGAGCTTCTTTACCTAAGAACAACTCCATTGCTAGCTCTAGCACTTTCTGGTGAGCATCCCAGTGGCTTTTATTTGTTACTTCCCCCTCCATCTTTGTATACTCTGCACTGGGCAGAAATAAGAGTCCTGGCCCCACATTCTTTAGAACTAAGGCTGGGGCAGGCTGAGTTGACCAGCCATTCTCTTGGCTGCTGCCAGGTGCTAACAAGCATACTTGGAAGAAAATGTCAGAAAGTGGACATTAAAGCAAGATTAAATGAGGTCAGGGCTCTACATTCCTTAAATATACCATTTTTTAACATAATTTGAGTTTTAAAATAACATTTCTAATCTGAGTTAGTTCTTTCCTGGTTGGCCCTGTACCTAGCTCTATATTTAAGAAGAGAGCTGTGGGAAGAATCTTTAGAATCAATCTATGTCTCACTTCCTATTTGGTTTGAACAATAAAGATCTGAAGAAGGTGGAAAGACATGTCAAGGATGTATTACCCACTCTTTCACATTCTAAATGAGCAAGGCATACCTCCAAAGAGGGTAAACTCCAAAAAGCCAGTTCAAGCACTAGGGATAAATCCTGGTCCCACTGCCAGTGGCCCCTCAGACTTCCCAAGCCAAAACTGTCACCTACGTTCAGAGGGCCTAGTTTGGTCTTATGAAGGTTCCCTTGCTGTTAGTCCAGAGTCGGTGAGCTCCAACTAGCTCAGGTCAGCTGTCTCTGTGGGCATCCTGAAAATGGTCTTGACCCCTTTGCTCTTATGATTCCTCCTTCCCTTTCATGGGACTCAGAGAGCTTGGCCTAGTGCTTAGCTGTAGGTCTCTGCATCTGTTTCCATAAGTTGCTTAATGAATGTTTTACAATAACAGTTTCATTCCTAAATCAAACATTATCTACAAAGACTAGCTATCTTTTCTACTCAGTGAACTTAAAACTTAAATCAGTTTGATGAAAGGGTTGACTTGATACCATGGACAATTGTTGTGCTAGCTATTAACTTGCTTGGAAATAACACCCTGACTATAAAAAGCATGAAGATTCTGTGTTAGAGAAAGAACATATACAAAATGAAGCAATTTTTAATATACTTCAGAAGTTTCCAATAGTAATAAGAGGACTATTTGACAGCTAATTTGTGCTAAATGTAAGTAGATTACTAACATAATCTCATATTTATCCAAGATTGTCAGTTTGGCTACAAACACTACAAATACTGCAGTTAATTTTCAATGAATTTGCTTCATAATAAACAGTTAATAATTACAACCCTACTTCCTTGTAAGGACCCAGACCTTTAAGATACTAGGAGTCTAGGGAAAGTTCTGCTATCATCCAGGTGTATTTAGGTCAAGTTGCTTTTTATAGATATTTCAATTCAATAGGCTCTTATCCTAAAGATAAGATTGGCAATGTGACCTGTCAATGTCAAACAGATAGTAATGTTAAATATAGCCCCCCACACTATTTAATTTATAATATATACAATATATTCCTGAACACTCTGTAGTTAAAGAGAAAAGAAGCTCTCCTGAGGTAACAAGGAGATGGTTAATAATGGAAATAGAATTGATAAAGAAAACCCAAACTGAGGAAAATCTGGAAATGAAAAATTTAGGAACTCAAATAGGAACCCTAAAGGCAATCTCACCTAACAGAATATAAGAGATTAGAAGATAGATTGTCAGGAATTGATGACATGATAGGAGAAATGGATACATTGGGCAAAGAAAATGTTAAATCATGTACTGATCTTCACACACTGATAGTGGGAGATTTCAGTACCCCTTTTACCAATATCCAGGTCATTCAGCCAACAACTAAACAGAGAAGTATTTAGTTTTTCTTGGCTTTTTGTTTGTTTGTTTTTTGGTTTTGTGTGTGTGTGTGTGTGTGTGTGTGTGTGTGTGTGTGTGTGTGTGTGTGTGTTTCCATATGACCTGAAACCTGAAGATTGTCCTTCCAAGATCTGTGAAGAAATGTGTTTGAATTTTGTTGGGGAATGCACTGAATCTAGAGATTGCTTTGGGTAGGATGACTGTAAGGAGTAGGGTTTTTCCTCCCGCCACCGTGCCACCAAACTACTTCCTGCTGATAGGGGGCGCTGTCATGGGGATCCTAAGAAGACACAGAAATCCTGGCTGTAAGGCTGCTTTGTTTAGTTGTTTTGAATGTAGGATCACCAGGAACTCTGTTTTAGGGGGTCTGGCTTGATCAAACCACATTAGTCTGGAAGGAATCCATAGCCTTTTATTTTTTGTGGAAACAAAAATAGAAATTTTTTTCTCCAGTAACTTGTCCTTGGACTTAAATTGTGGAGTCAAAGTATTTTTAAAATATATAAATTGATTTAATCCAGCAGCATTTCCTTTATCAGTTGTTGTTATTTTCTCAGCAGTCAAACAATGTAGAGACAACACAATAGCATACAGTAACCAGATTTTCTCTGAGCTTTTTATCTTTATGTGGCTTTGTTATTACTCTGTTTATTTTATTTTTATTTTTTTATTTTTTGACACAGGGTTTTACTGTGTAACTCTTATTTGTCCTGGAATTTACTCTGCATACCAGGTTTACTTTGCAAATCACAGAGATCTGCTTGCCTCTGTCTCTTGAGTGCTGGGATTAAAGGTGTGTGCCACCACACCTAGTTCCTCTCTGTCTTTTTAAAACCATTTTTTTTTCTCTCCCAAGCCTACGTATTTTTTAAAACACACTGTAAACTTTTAGTGCTTTTTCTTAATGTGAATCTGTCTTTACTGTAAATCTTTTTATAGCCACAAGTCTTTTATCAGGTAAACAACAACATTGCTAAAATGAAAGTCTTATTGTTTCTGCCACGGTTTATAAAAGATGGCGGCGGCTATTTTACCGCCAGCAGTGAAAGCTGTGCTCACTGCCTTGGTCTGCATGCTGCCGGCTTGGAGATGTGGTCACTGCCATTGCTGGCTCTGATACACACCAATAAATTGTTAGCAGTGCTTCTTAAAAGCGGGTTTTTTTTTTTTTTTTTTTTTTTTGTTTTTTTTTTTTTTTTGTTTTTTTTTTGTCGCTTATGCTGAGTCAGGAAACCTCTCTTAAAGGAGCCACGCAATCTGCTTGTCTCTTGCAAGTCAGAGTCCAACTGAGAAAAATGCTGTTACCAAGTAACTTTGCTTGTCTCTGTTCTTTTGTTTGTAAAACCCTTTTATAAGCTTTTGTTAAATTTTAAGTGTTAGTTCTTAGCCACGTGGGCGCCATTTGTAGGGAATAGGGTTTTTCCGCCCGCCGCCTGGTCTTGTCCCGCCGCTGCGCCAGCCCCAAATAATGCACTGATACTCTTGTATTTGATACAATGCTATTGGCCAGGTGCTAGTTTCTTATTGGCTAGCTCTGTCTTAAGTATTAACCCATTTCTATGTATTTCCAAGTGGTCTTACCAGCGAGAGGCGGCTGGCAGGTCTATTCTCTCCAGATTCTCCATCTTGACTCCTCCTTACTACTTCCTCTTTCCTCCTTGTCTCCTAGCCCCTTCTCTCTTGCTTTCCTATTGGCCAACAGTGCTTTATTTATTAACCAGTAAGAGAAACATATACAGAATGACATCTCCCATCAGATGACCATTTCATTATATTAATTCTACCTATCCATGAGCATGAGAGATCTTTCCATTTTTCTGGCATCTTCTTCAATGACTTGAATGAGAGGATCAGCAGGGAATGGGAGAAAAGACAGAGATGAGGGACGGAATACAGGGAGAGACAGTTAAAATTAAGGGCCATTTGAGAGAGGTAGTAGGGAAACCAAATGCAGTGGAAGCTTCTCAAAATATATCCATACATGAAGACAATCTAAATGAAACCACCAAATAACAGGGGAGACAGAACCCCAGCTAGATATCTTTTGCTACCAAATGAAGTTTCCAGTATTGGGATTGGGCTATATCTAATTGGGTTATTTCATTTGGCCAAAAGGGTTACATAGGAACCCCCAAACAAACCAGGCTATTGCCAAGATTATATGTTGCTCTCCATAAACTGATGGCAAGGCCTCATTGCTAAAGATAACATCCACACAACTCATTGAACATGGAGAAATTGAACTTATAGAACATAGAACCTTTATCCCTATGTGCTAACATTTTTCGTACAGGAAGGTATTCTGGATGCTACCAAAGGAGAAATGTAAACAACAGCCCAGTTACATACCCTTTGATCTACAATGGTGTCCTACCTACATGATATGCTAGTGTAATGGTGACACAAAGCTTGTGCTAAACAACTAATAACTGATTTTACTGAGGGCCAACTCCGTGAGATATAACCTATAATCTATATTTTTTGGGTGATCAAGAACCTGAGACTAGATAGACCAAGGACTTTGGATAACACCAAATAGTACTGTTCTAAGAAAAAAACAACATAGCAATAAAATGGCTCTTAATGACATTCTGCTATACTCATAGAACAGTGCCTTTCTCAGCTAACAAAGAAGCTTCCTCCTAAAGCAGATGGAAGCAAATACAGAGAGACACTCACAGTTAGACATTATGCAAAGAGTAAGAGAAATTGGACCACCCAGCCCTAAATGGGATGTCTCCATGAAATCCCTCTCTCCTTGCAGAGCTAATGGAACCCCTAGAAAAAGGAGATGGAAAGAGTTTAAGAGTCAAGAAGGATGGAGGACATCAAGATAACAAAGCCCTCTAAACCAACAGGATCTGTGCACATATGAACTGACAGAGACTGAAGCAGCATGCACAGGGCCTGCATGGATATACACCAGATGGGATCCAAGAGCTGAAAGAGAAGTGGAAATATGCCTCCATCCCTAACCCAGAAGCAAGCCCCTATTAATAACTACTTGATATGAAAATCTAGTTTCCTACAAGGGACTGTTAGTGGGGGAAACAAACTACTGTTAAGGGTAGGCTGCATGCCCAGCAGTAGATGACTAACAGAAAATGATTTTAAATGGCATGTTTGGAGGTTCTTCATCTCATAATGTCATGTCAGGGATCTTCCTTTTTTAAGTTAAATTAGCTTATTATTTTTATTTTATTTTATTGATATATTTTCTTCTTTCTTTTTACCCATAGATTATATATATATATATATATATATATATATATATATATGTATGTATTTATGTATATGTATATATCTATATATGGATATACATATATCTTCTGTTTTAGTATTTTTAAGCAGTTCTCACGTGTACAAAGTGTGTTTCTTGTGCCTTCACTTGTTTGTTTTGTCCAATTCTGAAGTGTTAGATTTATTTTTAATCTTATTATATTTTCTTATATATTTTTATTATTGTCCTTTAGAAATCTGTTTATTTTCTAATTAGAGATAGAAAGGGAGATGATACACATGGGAGGGATGGGAAGAGCTGGGATGAGGAGAGGGGAACTGTGATCAGGAAACACTATGTGAAAAAAATTAATTTTCAATAAAAGGGGGAAAAGATGAAAACTTCTAAAAGCCATTCTTGGAAAGGTCTCTGACTGAGGTCTAGAGCACCCTTGTCTCAGCCAGCAAAAGTCCTCAGCCTTCAGAAGAACAAATTGCTCATAGGGAAGAGGAGGGTCATGAAGTCTTATCGAGACATAGAAGCAATAGGGTCTGGATAAAGCAGAATATTTCACATAGTCCCCCCCCCCTTTGCCTTTTGTCTTTATAATTGCCTTGCTTCCTTTCTCTAGTTTGGCCCTGTGAGCTCACTTCCCATGAAAATCAGGTATGCAGTCTGGTGAATTGGAGTAGTGCCTACCCTCAGCTCTAATCTAGTTGCTTCTCCTCCTGACCCAAATTCATTGCACCTAGGCAATCCATGCAGAATTTTTGTTTTCTGAGTGGGTTAAACTTTGAAGGGAACTTCCAATAGATCAGTTCATATTTGGCACAACTGACTAAAATCCTACCTAGTGATGTTTGTCAGGGCTTTGGTTCTTACTCTTACAAAACCAGATATGAGATTTGCTGATACACATTCTAATTTTAAGGTTTGTCAAATCACTGCTGACAGTCATCAGCTCAGGGTATTCAGCTAAAGCTTCGTTTCTGTTTCCTCAAATCCCCCCCCCTTTTATCCCACTCCTTTTCATGCTAAACACATATAAGTCTGCTGTTTTGTACTTTAGCCAATTTACTGTGGGAACACATAGACTAATTCTTGATATTTTTCTTCAGATATCTTCAAACCCTTCTTTTTAACTCCATCTATTCTTTCAATAAATGCTCTCTTATTATAGGGACATTTCCTATTTATTCCAACAAACTAACTCATCCATCCAACCCTGCTTCCCCTACTCCACATACACTTTACCCCTTTGCCATATCTTGGGTTTCCCCCTGGCATTTATTTCCACATGATATGTTTTTTCCCTCTCTCTTCAGTCATCAAATGTAAGATAAGACTTTGGCCAAATTATTGTGGCTTTTTTTTTATCACCTACAACATCAGGCTCTTACTCAGTGATTGTTGAATTCATAAATGACATACAAAAGGATTCTTCATTTCTCATTCTTGACAAAAGGTAGATTGTATAGTCTACCATGTCTTAGGTTAACATGCCACATCTCTTATCACTTCTTAAGGCAGCTGGCTAGAATAGGTTGCTGCTCCACCCTTTAGACAAGCAGTGTTCTGTTTTGTTTTTAAGCAAATCATGTGCTTATTTTAATAACACATTCCATATTTTGGCACTGTACCCATTTCTGAATGAGATCATTCAATTTCAGCCCAAAACAAGGTCAAAGACATTTCCTTGTCTTTCAATAACTTTTATACCAAACCACATTAGGAAGTTTTATTATTATTGCACTAAAGAGTGAGCACCAGGAGAGTTTTGGAATATGACAACAGAAAAGTAAGCTCTGTAACTGCATAACCCTGGTAATCATTAGTGAAAATTAGATAGCCGGAGGCCCATTGCAGGCAACATGCTGCAATGTACACTTGTAGTCAAAGCTTGTACACAACAGTAAAACATGTTCACTTTTATCCCAGGGATATTCTCATTCCCAACTTGAACACTGTCTGAACTTGATAAATTTCTGCTTTATTCTATTTGTTTAGATCAAGAATTACATGGCACAAACAAGATACACACATACATAGAGAGAAGGGAGGAGGAGAGGGAGAGAAAGAGAGAAAGGGGAGGAGAGGAAAGGGAGAAGGAAGGGCACATGAATGTGCAAGCATATACTACAGATTATAGATTAGTGGCTTGCTCTATGAATGAAATTAGTGTACAGGGATAGTCACCCTGTACCAGTGGGATGGATTCAGTCACATGGCCCTATTTTGTGATTACCAACTATACAGACACCACAATACTACAGGAAAGTAGGAAGAAAGGAGGTAGTTTCAAGCCATTATTTCTTCAATGTCTTAATCATAATTATTCAGGAGACAAAATTCATAATAATGATTAGGTGAAAGGGTGGAAATCAATCCTCCACAACTGGCTGATACTGTGAAACCATATGCTATAAAGAACAAACAAATGCATATTTCTTGATGCCAAAGCAGAAGGCAAATTGATGCTTTGCTTAATGTATGTGTTTTTAATTGGAAGAATATTTTTCATTTTATCTTTCTTGTTTTCTTTATTTCTTGGATTTTTTAAATTGCCATGAGTATAATTTTATACATTTCACTAATAAAAATTACATATTCCAAACCTATATTTTTTTAAAAATTCCAGGCTATGGCTTGAATGGCTGAGGCTCGTTAGAGATGTTTGTGTTGTGAACTGCATCTTCCAGACCTCAGCATCTTGCCATCTACAATGAGAGAGATGGACATGAAGATCTCTGATGATGTCCCTCTCTTTTTTTTTTCTTAGAAACTGCAGAACTGCAGTTGGAATGTAATATGTGAGAGAAAGGAGGAGGAGGGAGAGAAAAAAAGTCTCACTATATAATCCAAGCTATCTCTAAACTCTCAATACCTCCATTTCAGTATCCAGAGGTCTCAGATTATCCTGATGTACCACCATGCCTACCTTTCTGATTTCAAAATTACTGATTCTCACCAGCGGCATTTTTATATGAGTGCAGACAGACAAACAGTACTGTGCCTAGAAGTCTGAGCAAACATGAAAAAGGTATGTGGTCTAGGTGATGATCCAGTCTTCTAGAGTGGTTTCTTTGAAAGTGGTCTACATGACACACAGGCAAGTTGCTAGAAGGTTTGGCAGAAACATCCACTTGCTAAACCTGGTGACTGTAGGCTCATGTTTTAGCATATCAGCAGCATAACTTGTAGAGTGCATCATTTGTGAAAATTTCGTATCTTTAGAGTATCTTTTTCCATCAGGGAAGAGAGTAGGAAACAAATTCAGCCTCTTCTGTTCCCTGGAAGATAGTGCTAGCACACAATTTTGTTTAATGGAAAGGGTGGGATGGGTGTTATCACCCAGTTATAGGAGATCAAGACTGCTGCTAAGTACCTTTCAGGACAGTGTGCATTTTCCAGAACAAAGACATGTCTGTCCCTACATGTCAATGGTATCAAGATTGAGAAATCTGGGTCTAGGGAAAGAAACTTTAGATTGATGATGACTTAGCCAAGTTCATAATAAATGAATAAAATTGAAGTTTAGGGGTTACCATTTTCTTTTCATGTCAAATGGATCCTATGAATAATCATTTATGACTTAATAAGTTTTTATGGGAAGCTTCTACATTAACACAATGAGAGAAATACTTTAAGTACAAGGGGAGCTAAATTCTTTCAACATGTTTTATAATAAATCTTCACTTAAAAATAAAACAATAACATTTAGACATGATAGAGCAGATCTACTGGATTCAGTGTCATTTCATCCCCAAATCCTTGTAGTTAAACACATATTTCACTGCAGTAAGCACCCAGCATCCCCCTTCCATTGTAGACTTGGGGCTAAGAACCAGGCTTTTATGTAGAGCCTAATACATCTTGGTTGTAAAATCAACTATGACAGTTTTTAAAAGCATTGAATTATCTCTGCTGTGAGATAATCCTGTTTTGAAGATTAAGTCAAATAATGGAGTACTTCCCACACAGAACTCCAGTGCTTTGTAATTGTTTCACTGTAAATTGTTCTAAAATCTAACCCACACATCTTTGCCTCTTATAACACATGCTACTGAGCCTGATCTTCTCTTAGTGGCTTTTAGGGTGTTAACTATCAGCCTGAGCCAGGAGCAGTAGTTCATGTACACCATTTATTTCTTAAGTTTCTTGTTGTCTTAGTAGGTCAGGGATAAATAGTACTAGCTGTTTTGAGTTCCTTGCCTTCACAAATTCACTGCTGAATTGCAACACACTCTTAGGAGTAAAAAGCTATAGAGGCCTAAGTTCGCTCATCCATTCTATACGCTTAGAATTATTTAGCAAAGCTTGACTGGCAGAGATGGCCAAAGAGCGTGAAAAATTAGCCTTTCATGTAAGTTTGATATTTTCTAAGACATAACGTATGTTATGCTCTAAATGGTTCTTTTTTATGATTATTTAATTTTATTCTTGTAAATAGGTTCAAGTGTGTATTTATCCCAATACAAACAGAGATGACTGAGGCAGAGAAATCTTAAGTCATTTGTCTAAATGTCAGAGTTCTGATTTAAAGCCAGGTTATCTGCCCCCAGAACTTTGTTTTAACCAAATGCAAAATGTTAAGCCATGGGCTGTGGGCTGAATGTAGTTCAGAGATAGGGTTTGTTTGGTTCCAAAGTCAGTGGTAACATTGGGTGATGGGAGATGTCATTCTGTATATGTTTCTCATACTGGTTAATGAATAAATCACTGTTGGCCAATAGGAAAGCAAGATAGGTGGGACTAGGAGACGAGGAGGAAAGAGAAAGTAGTAAGGAGGAGTCAAGATGGAGAGTCTGGAGAAAGCAGAATGCCGGCAGGCTCCCCGGTAAGAGAAGACCACGTGAAAATACAAAGATCAACAGAAATGGGTTAATACTTAAGACAGAGCTAGCCGATAAGAAACAAGTAACTGGCCAATATAGCATTATATCAAATACAGAGTCTCTGTGTGTTAACTGGGGCAGGCGTGGCGGCAGAACAAGACCAGCGGTGGGCAGTCTACTTCTTACAGTTGGGAGTGACCATCTACAGTGACATCTGGGCAGCTTGCATGGTCCCTGGTGAATGAGAGCTTACGTCTGGCTTTCCGTTGACTTGTTCAGCTATGGAGTTGGCATGAGGAAAGGGGTGCTGATGGGAGATGTCATTCTGTATATCATACTGGTTAATGAATAAAGCACTGTTGGCCAATAGGAAAGTAAGATAGGCGGGACTAGGAGACAAGGAGGAAAGAGGAAGTAGTAAGGAGAGTCAGGATGGAGAGCCTAGAGAGAACAGAACTGCCATTCCTCCACTCTCGGTAAGACCACGTGGAAATACATAGAAATGGGTTAATAATTAAGACAGAGCTAGCCCATAAGAAACTAGCACCTGGCCAATAGCACTGTATCGAATACAGAGACTCTGTGCATTATTTGGGGCTGGCGCGGCGGCGGGACAAGACCGGGCGGCGGGCAGAAAAACCATACTCCTTATAGGGTGCTGTTTTCTAATTTGGACAAAGGGGTCTGATGAGCTAGTGTCATCCATGGTTTTCAACACTAACAAAATGGATTATTCACATGAAATTCCAAATGGCTGAGTTCCATGAAAAGGGATGAAAATGAGATGAGCGAGAACAGACACTCCAGGTAGCATCAGTGTCTCTACAAGGGGGCTCATCTCACACGTTTATATGAACTGCCAGACTTTGTGGGGGTTTTTGAGCTGTGACCTCTGTCTAGCACAGTTGACTTATGGTATTTCATTTTCAAAAACCCTTTCTTTTTTTCCTCCTTATAAACAGTCCTCTAAGTTTCCTCCCTTATGCAGATGAACAGAAAACTCGTCTAGCTCCCCAGAGCTGGCTGATACCCTCAGGTGACCAACAGGGTGGATTCTGTTTTCTTGTACAAGCTGTTTGTAGGACACACTGTTCTCTTGTGGTTCCAATGCCTGTGAGAGAAAAGGCAAAAAGAAGAGGAAGAAGGAAAAAGAAACATAACTTTGCTCTCTGTATCAGGTGTCTGGTAACAGTTCTGCTTGGAGCTGTTCCCTATCAACAGGAAAACTGCATGCATGAGCATTTGCATTTTAAAGGCCTCACTGTTTGATTTAGGTTTTTATAGCAAAATGAGCATCATGCAATCCTGTTAGCTTGTGGGCAAGTGGGAGAGAAGAGATTTTGCTGAGTGAACAGTTATAATCTGCTGAGTGCCAGATACTTTCCTTTCCAGCTTTACTTGCAGCACATGGTCCTTTGTCTCTGCCAAGCCAATGGGATCCAGTGGTTCCACACTGCTTTCCTGTGCCTTTACCACAGGGATGGCTGCCCTGATCTGCAGAGACACCTGATACACAGTGAGGATGTGGGTGGAGAGCATCATTGCTTGTCGCCACATCTGGCTGAGGAGACACTGGGCAATGGCACTCCCCACTGGAGCTCCTTTTATTTGACTATAGACTCAGAGGGAAATCATTTCACCTATTGTATCTATCTCTGTTTCATGCCCAAGATATCAGAGAGAGCATCTAGACCTTGTTTCTGTTGAGTTCATTTGAAGACTTACAAGTGTTTGAACCAGTATTTCAACTTTGAAGTTTGACTTTTAAACTGAGACTTATTTGGTTATAATTCTCCCGTTTTTGTGTTTACAGAACACATTTACAAAAAATTGAGATGACAATAGCCCCAGGTTACTGCAAAAAAATCATGTCTATTTGACAAAAAGGAAATCATAAGAGCTGAATAAGTATGTATTAGCTGAAGGTGCCAAATAAGTATCTAAGGAAGAACACAAGTCTGGCTGGATAGCCATCCATTTGTTTTCATTCTTTCCCTTGTGCCTCATTACCTGATGCCTGGATCTCCTGCAAAGGAATGGGCTAACACTGTGTGACTTATGTAACAGGAAGCTAGAAGCCCATGATATTATTTATGAGAATACAGAACTTACAGTGTGGGGATTTTATTTATTTTCTGAGTCTTGGTATCACAAGGTATGGCATTACTCCACCAATACAAGGTTTTTATGGTGACTATGTAAGTGAAACATGCATATGAAATTGCCTTTAGATGATAGAAATCAATCAATTCAATCAGCAAATACATTATCCTTTAGTTTTACTTTTCTTATTTACCCTTCCAAACGTATCTCCAACTCAAGGGAATACTCACTCAAAGTTACTTGCTACTAGCTTTTAAAACAGGCTTCTGTATAAAGAGTTGTTTTTGTTTCAATGTCTGTTGGCACAGATATATCCTAAATAAACAGGGTCCCAGGGACCTGAAAGAGATTCCCTTCAATGTCAGCAGCAGTGACCTAAGGTAAGCAGCAGGTTGGGCCATGCCAGGCTGATGCAGAGAGAGGGTGTGGCATTGCTGGAAAGGGAACAATGTCTAAGATAAAGTCACCTCCAGAAATTTCCCAATCTTCTCAGTCTAAGATATTTGTCTTCCTAGGAAAATATAGAAAAATGGAAAAACAAAAGGGAAAATTAGCCCACTGTGTGCTTCCATGTCCCAGAGGCATAGAAACAGAGGAAGACCTGCCTTATTTTCAACACTAAAAGCAAGTATATGATCTTGGTTGCATGCCTGTTCACCTGGGAATAGGTAACTCTTTTCTAGTGTTTTGCACCTTTTAAGGAAGTTATGCAATTCTCCAATTTCTCTTTTCTAGCCAGCAGCTTTTTTTTCATTTACTTTTTATACTAAATCAATCAGCTACTTTGCTACTTAAAAGGGAAGTTAGCAAAGTTGTCTGTTCAGTCAGATGGTAAATATTCTAGGCTTTTCTATCCATAGGGGAAGGTATAGGTTCTGCTTCATTTTCTCACTTGTCTATGGAGTGAATAAGTGGCTGCAGTAAGTAAGGTGCACTGGGAAGAGGTGTATTTCCATCAAACAGCACAGCCTCAAACTGGTGGCCTGCAGCTTCATAACCCCTGCTTTCAAGGATATGGAAACTATGTGGAACCAAACAAGAAACATTTTGTAAGAGGTAAATCCTCCTCACCAGGAATCATTACCATAAAACAATCCAAGCTACAGGGCTTGCCTAAAAATCCATCACTAAGAAGGAGACATTCTGACAATGATGGCATCAGCACCACCAACAGCCAGACACAAGTGGATCAGGATCAATGCAGAATGAGATAAGCAAGGAAAAACAGAAAATGAGCCTGAATTCCAGTGTTTCTTTTTTCTTCAGGACAAATATATTCAAATAAAATAAAGCACTCTGTGGACTAGACCAGGAAGGTTCCTTTTGAAGGACAGCAGCTATTAGGAATGGGGGAAAACACAGATAAGAATATCAGCCTTTGTACCCCAGAGCACAGGGGAAGTGGGGGGGGGGCAGCGAACGGAGAGAGAAGTAGGAGAAAACGAGGGGGAGGAAAGGAAAACACATGCGACCAGGACGATTGAGCCTGGTTAGGACAGAAGACAGGAGAGAGAGAGAGAGAGAGAGAGAGAGAGAGAGAGAGAGAGAGAGAGAGAACAGAGGGAGCCAGTATTGGTTTGAAGATAAAATTGAACACAAAGAAAGGTCTAGAGAACGACAAGACTGCTGCCAACTAACAATTTGAGCTTCCGTGGAAAGGCTACCATAAATGCCCTTCCCGGAGAGTGAGATCAACAACTAACTTATCCATGGAGCCCTCAACTAATGTCTGTTGGAAACAGGAGCAAACACCCATACATAAACACTGAGTCGAAGTAGAACCCAGATGCAGATGGAGAGGACAAGACCAGGCGGCAGAAACACATAGAGACAGCCTACCTGAACAAGGAGGAGCTAACGGGCCCCCAGACTGATAGCTGGGAAGCCAGCATGGGACTGACTCAGGCCCCCCTGAATATGGGTCTCAGCCAGAAGGACTGAGCAGTCTAAGGGACCTCAGACAGTGGAGCCAGGCTGTATCCCTGGTGCACAAAAGGACCTTGCTAACACATCCCCCATGGAGGGATAACTGCCTTAACCTAGAGACAGGAGAGAAGCCATAGTCCCTACTTCACATGACCCCAACTGGATGGCATTCCCCTACATATGGAATTGGGGTGGGGGTGATGGGAGGGGAGGGTGGTTAGAGTGCATGTGAGAGGGCAAAGAGGGTAAAAAAGAAGGGAAGGAGGGAGGGAAGGAGGGAGAAAAGGAGGGAGGGAGGGAAGGAGGGAGGGAGGGAAGGAGGGAGGGAGGGAGAGGGAACTGGGATCAACATGTAAAATAATAAATTAAATAAAACAAATGCTTTGACTCTAAAATTTAATTTCAAGGACAAGTTACTGGGGAGAAGGATTTCTATTTTTATTTCCACAGAAAATGAAAAGCTGTGGATTCCTTCCAGACTAATGTGGTTTGATCAAGCCAGACTGCCTAAAACAGAGTACCAGGTGATCCTACATTCAAAACAGCTGGACAAAGCCGCCTGACAGACTACAGCCAGGATTTCTGAATCTTCTTCGAATCCCCCATGAGAGTGCCCCTTACCAGCAGGAAGTAGTTTGGAAAGAACAATGCTCAAATTCCCAAATATTGTCTATAAATGCTTGTTTTCATTTAAATGGATTTAGTTACATAAAATAAATAAATAAAATGAAAAAAATAAAATAAAGAATATCAGCCTTTGACTCTAAGTGCAAAACAGGATAAGCAGAGACATAAGGTGAGATCAGTAGTTGAGCAGAGCCTAATGCCAAAACACATCCCTCGAGACATCTTTAAGTCTGGCCCCAAGGTCACTGGGCATTGGTGTCACCATTTCCATTTCTTCACTGACTCATATGCAAATGTTTCACGTATTAGAAATAACTCACATAGGATATGCTGTAGGAGAAGCTAAAGGCATAAACAGAGAATGAGGTGGGGACAAACCAGTCAGAGGAGGGCAATCAGGAATGGGAAGGCTTTTAGGAACGCTGAACTTGGTCCACTCCATGGCTGTAACATTTGCTCCTATGGACACACTTGTTTTTTCTGCTATCCTTGCTTTGAACTCCTGTCTAACTAAAACTTACAAATAGGTCACAGTAGGCAGTGCTCTAGGCACACACACATCACTTCTTTTGATCTTCAGAATCCCATGACTCAGGTACTGATGAGATATCCAGCACCTAGAGATGTCAAGTAATTTTCTCAGAGTTCACTGAGCTCATAAGTGACAGGGCTAGTAGAAGAACCCAGATATTCTGGCTCCAGACTGTGTGCTCT
The DNA here is from genome assembly GCF_943737965.1 of Phodopus roborovskii. Classification (NCBI taxonomy): domain Eukaryota; kingdom Metazoa; phylum Chordata; class Mammalia; order Rodentia; family Cricetidae; genus Phodopus; species Phodopus roborovskii. The sequence continues at coordinate 16,373,644 of NW_026126410.1, forward strand.
ATTAGCAGCTTATTCTGAGGCCACAGGTCTTCTTCCTTGTCCCAAAGCTGGCCTCTGTCTGACCAGACAACTCAGAGAAATAACTGCGGGCCATCCTTGGATGTGTTTGAGTATGTAATTGATCATTTTCTCAAGAAAGTTGTCCAGTGAAACTTTTAGATACAATTACCAATTTGCAGAAACCAGGGACATTAAAAAATATACAGAAGTACACATGTGGAAACAATCTACAAGCAGCAGTCAGTTACTTCACTAAATAAATTTCAGAGATTGAGTAAAAGTGAGAGGAAGGAGGAGGGAAGGAAGAAGAGAATAGGGGTAGGATGGGGATATGAACTACAGATTAAAAGTGGCTTAAAAGATTTATACACATTTGCAACAAGTGAGTGTTATTTGGAAGCCTATTTAAGAAAAAAAAAAAAAAAAAAAAGGAAACTATAATGTTTATGACACAATTGTAACTTGGACCTTACCTGGATAGTCAAAAATTTATAGTTTTATGGTAAAGTTTTTCAGCATTATAATGTTATGAATGTAATTTAAATGATTTCTCTCTTAGCAACTTATATTTAAAGGAATAAATATGAATAAAATGAAATGATTCCTGGATCTGCTTCAAAACAATATTGAAGAGGACAACTGGGAGGTGGCCACAGAAATAATACTGGATTGGCCATGAGTTGCTAACTATTTAAACTGCATAACAGATGTGTAAATAAGCTGGAGTACGCTACATATTAAGAGCTGCATAAAAGTTTACAAGGAGAAGCTAAGGCTTAAAATTAAGACTTCAGGAAAGGAGGATATGCTAGACTTACCAGTATTTTCTTGGTATACACAAAGTTTCACCTACATTTGACAGGTATTTGAAAGCTTAAGGGAAGAATTTAGAAAGCATGTTTTGTTCCAGAAAGATAAGCCATGGAATTGTTAGGAGAACTTGCAGCCTCCTCCCTCTGTGATTACGCCATGAAAATATTCTCATAGCAAAAGCATAAGTTCCTTTGTGACCTTGCCAGTATTTCACCACCTGCTCACTGCTGCTTGGATTTGCTCAGGGTACTAGGGAGTATAAAGAGGAAGAAAACCATACTCAATGGTCATAGGACCAGTGGTTGAAAAATATATGTTCAATGGAAAGAAATATGGGACATCCAGACACATAAAGGGGAAAAGATCCCATGAAATCATATGTAACTCATGGTCCTAAGACTGTTTTCTTTTGGAACACATAACCCCACAGTTTATCGCATGAACAATCTTAAGTGATCAGCTAATGAGGGCTTCAACAATCATATCTACAAGTTGAAAAACATGGATTAACTATCCTAGGAGATAAGACAACTTATTCTCTTCCAATTGATTATAAGAATGCTAAGCCCAAAACATTGCCTAGTCCAATCTTATGAAAGCACCTTTGTAGCCTTACATAGCCCTGAGCCACAGCATTTTGAAAAAAAAAATGAAAGAAGGTAAAATTAATAAGGCTAGGAAAGGAATCCCCTAAATAAAGTGGAGTGTGAAAAGTAGTATGTCCTAGAATGGAATCAATATCCCAACTCAGGGCATGGGTTTCAGATAGGAGTGAATGAATTTTCTGTTGAGACATTGCTTACTCTGTCCAATTTTGTTTCTTTGTTTTTCAAAAGAATCTCATGGCATTTCCCAGGTTGGTCCCAGATTCGTCATCTTCCTGTCTCTTCAGAGTATTGAGGTTAGTGGTGTAGAGCACTACACCCAATTCCTACTCTAGTACTTAATCATTCTTCTGAATCCAAGCTGTCCTCTATTGGGTGAAGCATACCTCACACAAAAATTTCAGGCCAAAGTATGTTGTTCCAACTTCTAGAACTCAAGATCTTAAGCACAGTGCATGGGTTTCCCTTCAGTATTATTAAATCAAACACAGCAGCAGAGCTGTGGCTTAATAATAGATGCATATGAGATGCTAGGCTTCAAACTTCCTCATGCTCTATCATTAGCTCGATGAGAGCATTTTAAGAGAGTAATTTGTCCAACTTTCTAATAGTCTGCAAAGACAGAACAAGTTCTTGAAAATAATGAAGAAGATTATTAAATGAATTAGCTGACAATACTTTGACCTTAAGTTGTTGTGGTTGTTCACTAATCAAGAACTAATTTTCTATGATTGAAAAGTCTAATTATTATTGTGCTTATGACTTTTCTTTTGACATAAAGTACCTCTTCACAAAGCATGGAGGTTCCTCAAGGCTTCGCCTCAACCAGTCTTGACAAGAGAGGAGATGAATCATAGGCGTAGCCTGACATCATCTCTGTAATACTCTTCACCAACGGCTAAATCTCAGAGGACCTGATTCAAGGAGATTTTGATTTTCTCTTCTTCCTTCCCATTCTCCACCACCCACCCCGCCCCGCCCACCATCTACCTTCTCCTCTTTCTCTTCATCCTCTGCTTCCACCTCATCCTTCCCATAATTTACTTTTCCCTGGTCCTTTTTAAAAAGAAGTTTATTCACAAAGGTTTAATTCTACTTGACAAAAATTGCAGCAGGAGCCTTAGCTGACAAAATTGCTATCAAGGGTGGATTCATGTATGAAGAGAATGGGAACACAGACAGGTTTAGCATGATCTTCAGGAACATGTTCAATAAGGGTCTCAAAACTCATTGGTGGCAACAGTTGAAATATTCAATTCTATCTTTTGAATAACAGAGATGCACAGAGGTTCCTAAACTCCACTTCCCCAAGAGCACATCTATCCATGTCTTTCATGCCTCTACCTCAAGTTCTCACAGCTTGAAAATGTGTATACAGGCTTTTGTTAGCTGATCCAACAACTATCTAGTCATCCCACACAAACTATCATACCATACATCAGGGTTGGGCTAATTCCAATGGTTGTGTGCACTATTTTCTCTTATTCTTCACCGTTCTTTCTTTTTCTCCCTCTTCCTTCTCCTTCCCTACTCATCCCTTTTTGCCCTTTTTACTCTCCAAGAAACATCATTTTAATTCATTAGCTTTTCACCTAGCTTCCTACGTGTTGGCAATCATATTCATGTATCACCCCACCTTTGCCCCATGTACCTTTTTCTAATTACACAGAATTATGGAAGTGGTGAACTGTCAATCAATAAATAAGCAAATAAAGGATGTAGCTTGGGGTGGAAGTAAACCAATACAGGATGAGTAACATATATCAAGAAAATATGTGAATAAATGGGACTAGAGGTATTAATAATCTAGTAAACTGACAGGCAACAGTTGAGATGATTATAATCTCAGTGGGAAAACAGGTAATAAACAAGTCATAAGTAGGTAAATTAGGAGGTAAATTTTATATTGACTCTTTGGCCACATTATATTGATCTCAAATGAATCTAGTAGTGTATTTTTATATGTTTGTATTTCCCAATACATGAAAATTGACACCTCTCATATCCATTCATGATGTCTGAAAAATTCTTGTATTTATTACTTAGATAAAATGACCTGAATATGACAAGTGTACACTTTCCTTATAATTATTGGTGGGAGCTATCACAGCCAATAATTTCTTTCTTGCTTGTCTATAAAAGCAAAACCAACTCTCATGCAATCTATTTTCCTCAAAGGAGAGACTTGGCAAATGTGTCAGTGTCATACCTGGGAGATAACATTTGATATACTGATTTACTGTCTAACAAAAGTGGCAGATAAGCAAAAGCAGAACATGAGGATATTGTTCTTTAGTTACAGTAATGAGTAAAAGCTGGGGAAGGGGTGGGAGGTGAATGGTCCCGGGTGAAGGTCCTAAGTGAGTGGGGGGAGTTTTCAATACTGTCAAACAGAAGAGCCAAATTGGAAATTAATTCTAACTATTTATATCTTTGGTGGTGACAGCCAAGTCTCTTACCAGAAAGAACAAATGCATTTTTATAGTAAAAGTAGACACCTGCACAGTAGTTTACATACCTACAAAATGAACAATGAAGAGGAAAAAAGATTGAGCATTTTAGAAAGAACCTCTATTGACATTTTAAGTGGCTGGTGATGTCATGAACTTAGCTAAAGTTTAGTTTGTACACAGAAGTTATATTTCAGGACAGTGCACTTTCTTTTTTATACTTACATTTGTAAGAGGCTGGGCTTAATTTTTTTTAAAAAAAACTCTCTCACTATCTAGACGAGTTATGAGTAAATGATTAGGATTTCACAATGCTTTATTTCTTGGGTTAATTACATGGAAGTCATGCCTTCATGCCTTCTGGATAATGTAACTTTCACATATATCCATACATGCTCAATGGCACTTACAGAACTTTACACAGATGACACAGGTGATATTTTGCCAAAGTTTAAAATAATGAGGAGTGTGAATAGGACTCCATTCCTTTTCAGAAATACTACTATACCCACCAAGAAGGATTGCTAAGAACTCATGACCTCTTCCTAGCTTCCAAAAATGACTACCCCATACTTCTAAGCTGCCAATAGTTCCAAGATGAAAAGTACAAGAGTCAAGAAACCTTAGTACCAGTCTTGGTGTTGCTATTTTCATCAGTTCTCATTGTTCTTTCTATGTTCATAAAATGGCTTAGTTGTAGAACAGATGAAAAAGTTAGTCATGGGAGCTAGAATTAAGCATATTGTCCTATTGAATAAACATCCTCTTATTCATTTATTGAGCATCCATTAGTACACCCTTCCTCACCTGCAATGAGGGATAATCCTAGAAGACTTTAACTTCATTTTCTTCCCTCAGGGACTCAAGGTCAGTCTCTAAAATGATTTGCTTATGCTAATTATGTAAGACCATGATAACTGACATAAAAACAGCTAGCTCCACCTTAGCCAAGATACTGATGGAAGATATACAGAATTTTTGTTATTGATTATATGTTTTTGTCTAAGCAAATGAGAGTTTGAGACAGTAGATTTAGTGTGTTGGTGTGTGAAAAGCTGGCAAATTGGCATAAAGATATCAAAGCAGTCCTTCAGCCAGTAAGATGGCTCAGTAGATAAAGATGCTTGCTACCAAGCCTGAGGACCAGAGCCTGTTACCCAGAACCTACAGAATAAAAGGAGAAAACTGACTTCTACAAGTTGTATGTTGATCTCCACATGCACACCATGGCATGAATTGCCCAAATACATACACACAAAATCAATCAACACTTAAAAATTATTTTAGTCTTTTAAAATACCTCTTTTTCTGTAGTTGTACACACATTAACAGATCCTGCAGTGTCCCTTTGCTACTGATCACATGAATAAGTGGCAGACAGCATGATATTTCTGATCGTTTGTGAGATTTTCCTACAAAAGCCATACATCAATGGATGCAAGCATTCCATTGGAAAGTCCTAAATGTGGGTCTGAAACTATGGATCTTGTCTATCCACACAACTAAATGAAATAATTTTTAGACATGAAGACAATTTTTAATTCATTTTCTTTCTTTTTATGAAGCAGAAAATTAAAATATTTAGATAGGAAGTAATTTTAAAGAATTTCTGGATAGCCAAAATTTTAAAAGAATATTCTCAAAATAGCATTTTTTTGTTTAAGAATGGTATGCTAAATGCCTTCTCTGTTTTAAACACAGGATGATTTTATTCTAAGTAAGAGCTTTCCTTCATCACAGACAATATCATATTCTCCCACCTCTACTGACACACTTGGCAGCAAAGACTGTTTTCTGCCTACAAAGTTATGGAAATCAGAAAACGCCCCTATAACTCAACAGCAGGGAGGCTTAACTCTCCAAAAACACCATTTTCCACTTTATCATTTTTTTTATCTTACATATCGATCCTAGTTCCTTGTCCCTCCCTCTTTCCCTCTCTCCCACCCTCTCATACCCCCCTTCCACTCTCCGCTCTCATCCCCCCCCCCACTACATATATAGGATGATGCCCTCCAGGAGGGGTTTAAATCTATCAAGTCATTTGGAGTAGGTACTAGAACTTCTCTCCTGTCTCTAGGTTAAGGGATTATCCCTATTTTCCACTTTATCTTAAGTGGAAATACCAAATAATGGTATTTCTGCATGGTACTATAAACTCTTACTGCTAGAACATTCTGCTTTCCCATTGCACATTCCTTTCATTACTTTACTTGTGGGGATCTAAACTATTTCTGAAACTATTTTTTGATGCCCCCACCCTCTAAATACTTGCAGGCTTATCTATGTTTGAAGGTAATTTTTGTTCACTGCATGCCAAAACCTTTATCCAGGGAACAGAGTGTCTGTTTCTTGCACCTTGAATTTGAATACACATAAAATGGGTAATTTCAATTTTCTTAGGAACACACTTAAATTGTGATATCAAAAATGTATCCCTAAAATAATACCATTTAACAAATTTATATATACATTTATCAAGATTGTTTTTGAATCTGGAGAAAGTGGGAAATAGGATACAAATAGCATTTGTAACCATAAGTTCATAATTCATTATTAATCTATTGTGCTTAAAAATAACTCTTTATTTTACATATATAGACAAGTAGAATCACAGTCCTGTTTAGGGTGCCTCCTTTGGATTCATTCTAGTTATTTTTGTTTAAACAGAAAGCCAGCAGCTTAAAAAACAAACAAACAATAACAACAACAACAAAAAAAAACATCTTTCTCTACTTTGGAAAAACCAGCAGTGGAAACAGACCCTAGTCAATTTTTAACTATGTGAAATCAAGCATAACGTTTCACTGATCTGTATCATTTACATCTAGTTTAACTTCAATAGGCAGTTTTTTCCTTATATGTCCCCTTGATTCATACTATATTCTATGGTATTCCTCTCCATCACTGTCCACTTTTGGATTTTCTGGTTTCATAACTTGTTGCTTGACCATTATTTCATCATCTAGTAAACTGAAGAAAACAACCAACAGGCTTTACAGTGACCCTATAAAGGCAGACCCTAAAATGACTCCTTTCTCCCATCCTGTGTTCTCAGGCTTTCTTTCGAATACAGGGCTGGGGGCTGGGGAGATTGCTCAGTGGGTAAGGTGCTTACTGCTCAAGCATGAGACCTCTATGTGGATCCTTAGCACCCAAGGGGGAAAAAAAGCTAAGCATGACTGTGAACATTTAATGTGGAACATCCCAGAGGCTTTGCTGGCCAACCACTGAATCTGAAACTTCTAAGTTCAGTGAAAACTTTTTTCTTAAAAATCAAAGGAATGAAAGAAGGAGCAAAGAAAGGGAGGGAGGAAAGGAAGGAGGGGCAAGAAGGAAGGAAAGAATAGGATAGTGCTCAGTAGAAAAGGGTTAGACCCAAAGTTGGTTTCTGCTATCCATATGTGCACACATGGGTAAGCACACCCTTACACACATAGCATGTAAAATTCTTTTAGAAACAGAGTATGAAGAAAAGCCATGAATGTCTGAAAATTCAGACATGGGCAAGAAGGAAGGGAGCAAAGAGGCCTAGTGGGTTCTCTTCTCTCTAGCTAGCAATCATTCCCCCACAAATCCCTTATTTACCTGATGTTCTAGTTCTCCATATTAGTCATACTCAATCTGTCACTTTAAACATGCCATACATTCTTGTTTTCATTCCCTATTGGTACCCACACCTGTTCCTGGGATGCCCCTATTCCTGGTTAGTGAAGAGCAGGCTTGATGTCTTGTCCTAACTCCAGCCTACCCTTTGAAGGGTTGCCTTCCACCTTGAGGCTCCCAGGGTATTTTGCACGGCCTTGAAATAGTATTTCCCACATTCTGTGTCTCATGGAACACATTCAATAAGGTGTATCTATTGTGAAAAAAAATGCCTGTGACCATGTAGCAATCCAGGGATCCTGCAACCATGTCTAATTCTTCATGTACCAAAGCATTAGTCTATACTTTTTATACGAGTAAAAACAGAACCAGATAAATTTATGCTATGGACTATGACCTTATTTTGATAGAATTAATTAATTCAGCAGAATCTAGAGCCATAGAGTTCTGAAAAATATGTCTGTTCTTACATCTGGAAAGTAAATTATTTAAAGTTAGGTCTGTGTCTTACCACCTGACCCGAGTTCTTTTTCTATGGGAATTTAATAAATATTCCTGGAAAACATAGATTCAAATGATATTGCATTTCCTGAAGGTATAAGAGCAACAAGAGGCAGAAAAAGGAGATTCTTGGTCAAAATTCAAACATATTGAGAGAATATTGAGAGAAAATGATTGCAGGAAGGCTAACCCAGCATCACAGAGCCTTCCTGAGTGTTTACTGCTCAGTTGATGAACTAAGTGGGCCTAGAATCAATCTTAAGTAGATATTATAAATACTAACACAACAGTTAGTCTTGTCATTGTCAGTGTTCATATTGAACATTTGTTCTTTTCTTCAGTAAAATTTAGTGTCTTTCTTAAGGTGCCAAGTCAAGCCTACTTCCAAATTAAAATCTTTCCTACCTTCCAGTAGCTTAATTGTCTAATGGTTTAACAAGAAGAAAGGAAAACTGACTTTGTAAGGGCAAACTTGCCTCAGTGTTATAGACTAAGATAGACCACAGTCTAACAGAATTGTATTAGAGCAGATATATTTACGATTATCATTTTTGCATGCTGTACACTCAGAAGATATGGTCCTTTGTTGGTTTTGGCACAAGATGGGAGGCAGCCCTGACTTTTTATTTTTAACTATTTGTTGCTGTGTATGTTTTATTATATTTTATTGGCTGATGAAGAATTAGGCATTATTATAGGCTCCTTAAAAATATACTGTATTTGTTGTTTTTACTTTTCAACTTTTTTTTAAAGAAAAGATATAAGGAAAATTGATACCACTGAAAAACATTTGTCAAGGATGGTGATGCCTCTGGAAGTTCCTTTATTGCACAGGGTTGCTTTGGTTATCATGGGTCTTTTCTTTTTCCACATAGAGTTGAGTATTGTCCTTTCACGGTCTGTGAAGAACTGTGCTAGGATTTTGATGGGGACTGCATTGAATCTGTAGATTGCTTTTGGCAAGACTGCCATTCTTACTATTCTGATCCTAGCTATCTAAGAGTATGGGAAATCTTTCCATTATCTGGTATCCTCTTTAATTTCTTTCTTTGAACATGCAAAGTTCTTGCTATATATGTTTTTCACTTGCTTGGTCAGCATTACCCCAAGATATTTTTATGGTTTTGTGGCTATTGTAAAGGGTGATGTTTCTCTGATTTCCTTCTCAGCTAATATATATATATATATATATATATATATATATATATATATATTAGGGCTACTGATTCGTTTTAAGTTAATTTTGTATCCTGCACTTTGCTGAAGGTTTTTATCAGCTATAGGAGTTCCCTGATAGAGTTTTTGGGTCACTTATGTAAACTTTCATATCATCTGCAAATAGTGAAAATTTTACTTTTTCCTTTCCAATTTGTAACCCCTTGATCTCTTTTTGTTGTGTTATTGCTTTAGCTAGTATTTCAAGTACAATATTGAGATATGGAAGAGTGGATAGCCTTGTTTTGTTCCTGATTTTAGAGGAATCCCATTGAGTTTATCTCCATTTACTTTGATGTTTGCTGTTGGTTTACTCTATATTGAGTTTAGGTATGTTCCTGTTATCCCTGATCTCTCCAAGACCTTTATCATGAAGGGCTGTTGTATTTTGTCAAAGACTTTTTCAGCATCTAGTGAGGTGATCATGTGTTTTTTTTTTTCTTTTTTAGTTTGTTTATATGGTGGATACCATTGATGGATTGCTTTATGTTGAACCATCACTGCATTCTTGGAATGAAGCCTACTTGGTCATGGTGGATGATTTCTCTGATGTGTTCATATATTCTATTTGCCAGTATTTTGTTGAGTATTTTTGCATCAATGTTCATGAAGGATATTGGTCTGTAGTTCTCTTTCTTAGTTGTGTCTTCCTTTGGCTTGGGTACCAAGGTAATTGTAGACTCATAAAAAGAGGCGGGCAATGACCCTTCAGCTTCTATTGTGTGGGATAATTTGAAGATTTGAAGAGTATTGGTAGTAGTAGCTCTTATTTGAATTTCTGTTAGAATTTTGCACTGAAGCCATCTGGGCTTTTTTTTTTTTTTTTTTTTTTTTTTTTTTTTTTTGGTTGGTAGACTTTTGATGAATGCTTCTATTTTGTTAGGGGTTATAGATCTATTTATATTGCTTATTGCTTATCTGCTCTTGATTTAAAGAAAAAATTAAAGAAGATGCCACACAATGGAAAGAGTTCCCATACTTTTGGATAGGTAGGATAAAGATAGTAAAAATGGCAATCTTGCCAAAAGCAATCTACAGATTCAATTTAATCCCCATCAAAATTCCAGCACAATTCTTCACAGACCTTTAAAGGACAATACTCAACTTCATATGGAAAACCAAAAGACCCAGGATAGTCAAAAGAACCCTGTAAAATAAAATAACTTCACAAGGTATCAGCATCCCTGACTTCAAGCTCTACCAGAGAGCTATAGTCCTGAAATCAGTTTGGTATTGGTAAAAATAGGCAAGTAGACCAATGGAGACAAATTGAAAACCACATACCTATGAACACATGATTTTTGACAAAACAGCTAAAATTATATAATTAATAAAGAGGACCTGGGTAGTCTAAGGTATGTATCCCTGGTGCACAAAAGGACTTTGTGAGCACATTCACCATGGATGGATACTCCCTTAGCCTAGAGACACGAAGGAGGGCCTAGGCTCCACCCCAAATGACTTGACAGATTTTGATGATCCCTCTGGGAATGCCTCACCCTCCCTGGGAAGTGGATGGGGAATGGGACAGAGGGGAATAGTCAGGTGGCATGGGAAGATGGGAGGGAGAGGGAACTGGGATCAATATGTAAAATAAGAAAAAATATAAAATAAAAAAAATTTAAAAAGAAAAATATTTGTCAAAGGAAATTCAATCTAGAAATACCAGGAAGGGCTTTAGGAGGCCAGTTGGCCATTGTTGACTAAGTCAGTATTTCTATGAAGAACACGTCTTTTGGTTATTTAATATTGATCTGTTCATTTGAAGGCACAGAACAGTGGCATATGCCAATTGAAGCCATCCCAGCTTTCATGAACCCAAATATCATTGGGTAGAACACACCGTGCAGCATGACTCTGCTAAGGTGCTTTAGATTTCTCTGCCAGGGCTATACCCCAGGTTACAAGGTCTTAAGGTATTAGTGAAATCCTTCTGTGACAGCATTGTGCCTCAGAAAGTGCCAATCCAACTTCTGAGTCAGTGTGGTCTTGTGTACTACACAACCTCATGTGTCTGGAAGAAAGAAAGTCAACGCCACATGGATCACATGAGTTGTTCCAGTGTTTCATTGAGTTAATTAACATCATTCTTTAGCATAAAAATGCAGCCACACTCTTCAATAAGCTAGGAACTTTATTTCAGGATTCCTCTTCCAAATTCATATTAAGTGCAAGTGCTTGCCCAATTTTCACAGACTTCTATGTGAGAATATGTTTTAACAAAAACTTCCTTGTTACATTTTCATTTAGAATCTATTACAGTTCTTTTTTTCTCTGTGTTTTCTTAAGAGATGAAAAGGAGGAAGGATATTTAAATGAGATTTAAAGTCCACAGCTAAAGAGGAAGGGGAGTTTACTCAGCTGAGTACAGCTAACATGCTCTCAAATATTTATTTCTGACTTTGTCACACTTGGAACTTTTTATTTATGAAGATGAATGGCCATAATTTAAAACATGTAGAAGAGAAAATAAAACATGTAGACAAGATAATTCCTATCATGCAGCATGAGAAATAAATACTTAGGTGGTCTTATATATCAAGAAACATGGTTAAAGAGTCAGAATATCAGTGATTACTAACCCCAGTGGATAGTCTGAGGAACAAATACAACCTACCATTTAGAGGAACATCTAGAGATCTGATGTTATAGTGGATCAATAAGCTGATTTTTAGTCATTCTGTTACACTACACTGCTCTCTTCGGGGAGTCATATTTCATTGCTTCTATTTTCTGACAAACTATACAGTGACAAGTAGACATTTATTGTTAAATTAGTAAGTATAAGCTAAGTGTTAGAATTGCAACCTCAACACTTAGGAAGCTGAAGCAGGAAGACTGGCGTGAGTTTGAGGCCATCGTGGGCTACACAGAAAGACTCTTCCAAAAAGATGAAAAGAAGGAAGGAAGGACGGAAGGAAAGGAGGAAAGGAGAAAAAAGGAAACAAGAAGCAAGGAAGTAATGATATGGGAGAGTAGCTTATCACAAGAAAATTAACCAGATTTTCAGAGAAGACAACTTGTGTTTGTTTAAATATGCTTGTCAAGAATTAGGTTAAAATTAACATTATGAATTACCAGAAGTAGAAAAAAATACTATAGGTTGAGTACTCCCAGTATCAAAATCTAAAATATGAAATATTATAAAATCAAAACATTTTGAGTAAATGACATGATGCCACAAATGGAAAATTTCACAGATATCTCCATAGATCTAGGAAAAAAAAATGTGAAATAAAAAAGTCAAAAATACTGTACAAAACTACCTTCTAGCAAGGTGTCTATAATACACAAATGCAATTTGTATTTAAACCTGGAGATAATTCTCAAGCTATCTCATTAAATATATACATATCTTCCCTAACCCCAAAATCTAATATCTAAATCATTTCTGGTCTTAATTACTTCAGATAGGGGATATTCAGCACCCATGTTAGAATGATAGGAAGGTATCACATACACATGATTGTCAAGATTAACTAAACTGAACACAAGTGAGAAGTGTAAGTGCTCATTAGAAGGACAGAGCATCCTTATGCAGTAAAGTCTTTGAGAGACAAGCAGAATCACAAGAATGCAGAGGGACCATTGAAAAATGTTACAATCTACTCAAGTACACTATTCCCACTTCTGCCTAACCTACATAAAGGCTGGAGTGCATCTCCCACAGGGCCACCCAGGAGAACACATTTGGCCACTTGAGCTGAGTGTGCTCTCCAAGAATTTAGAAGATCCATCTATTGCTAGATTACAGAGTAGCACTATGTAGCTACTCTTTTATGGTGACTGAAGCCTCCATAAAAAATTAAACTTGGCTTCAATTTTTGATTTTCTGAGACCAGTTTCCAAAACACAGAAGACCACTTCCTGGTCAACCAGGTGAGCTCTGAATCTTTAGGCATTCTTATAGAAAATAATATTGTTTAAAATCATTCAAGGTATCTTAAGTAGTGCAGCTAAGAAAGAAGTGTTTTTGTAAGTGAAGTAGAGAGAAATCAATGCAAAAGAGAGGTTGATATAAACTATTTAAAAACATAGGTGGGCTAAATACTCAGAGAGTCCTGAAATAGATGAAATGAATTGTAAAGATGCATGAGCAAGAGGTTAGCCTGGAAATGGCCTTCTTCTGCGTTCTCATTTTCAGGAAAGATAAACAGTCAGCAGAGGTGTTTGTTGTTCACTTTTTCTTTTGAAACAGGGGCTTCCTATGTAGTCCAGGCTGGCCCTGGATGCCTAATTCAGCCTCTAGACTGCTGGTATCCATTAAGGTTTTATAGCAAAGGAAACATGCTGTGTCATAGGATGGCTTAGATCAGTGGCTCTCAAACTTCTGTACTTGGGCCAATTGCTTTGGCATCATCTGTGAGCTGACTAGAAACAAAAATCAAAACCAACAAATAAACAACAAAAAAACAAACCTAGATTTGTGCACCTTGATCCTGATCTACTGGATTAGAATATTTGTGGAGAAGGCGCCCCAAAACTATGACATAATAAGTTTTTTATATGATTATTTATATTAATGTTTGAGGATAAAATATTCTAGAATAGGAAATGATCACCTGCAGAGAAGAAGAAGGTGGAGGTCTGGGGAGTACAGATTTACAGCAGTTGCCAGGAGGAGGATGGGAATATGGGATGGGAGTGAGAGATTAGTGAAAGCCACTAATACCATGTGCAGTTAGCAGAGCTTCCTGAAATCAAAGTTTTCCTTTGAGCTTGCCTGTAAGTTCTATTGGCAATTATAAGATGGCTATACAAAACTATATTCTACTTTTTATATGTGGGACTATTCTCCCAGGAATGACAGATTGATTATAACTTAGATATTTCTCATGATATCATGCACTGATTCAGTGAAAATAGCAAAGAAGTAATTTATCTTAGGGCAAATGGAGAAGGGAAATAAACCAGTACAAAAGTCATCATGTCCAAAGTGAAACTGTAACTAGCTGTGCTGTCCTGAAGAGATGACTCAGCTTTAGATTCTTTTTTCTCATAAGTACAGGTACACCCAGCATTCATTTGCTCAATCATAAAGGAAGGAAGGAAAGCCACAATAGAAAACATTGTGATAGGGGTGATAATGACTACATTGATGCTTAGAAACAGAGAAGAACACTTAATTCTAATTAAACAAGAAAATATTCATAAATAAAAGTACAGTAAATCTAGAAAAGGAAGGAAGAGAAGAAAGTCAATAGATATCCAGAGTAAGGAAGTCCAAAGCCAACCTAGAAACTGGAAACACCCCAGTGTAGACTTACTTACAATGCTGAGACCACAGGGCAAGGAACAGTCTCTTAGCATTAAGATCATTTTTTTCAGGTAAGTTTCACTGTCTGGAAATAATAGGGAAACATCACACTGTCATTTACTTTTCTCATTTTTCAATAGTTCATGAATATTAAATTTGAGGTAAGTGCCTCCTCCAGCACACTTCCTGACTGAGTGTGATTTATGAAAGGAGTGTCCTTCCCTAAGATTTTCCATCCTCCTAACATGCAAGATTATGGGCACGTCTGGGGTCACTTTCAGAGGTTGCTTGTTGCTCTGAAAAGCATGGCTTCTCTGAGGCCAGATTTTAAATTGATTCCATCATAAGAAAGAACACTCTGTAATAAATTTTTTATTAACCTTTTAAAAGTGGGCCAACTTTTTATTCTCATAGTAAAATTCATATATTGAATCTCTGGCAAGGAGCCCCTGCTAAGCACCATTTTCCTGTCTTGGGTCATCTCAGAGGACTTGAGTGAGTAGAAAGCAGCTGTCCTCTTGAATTTAAAAACAGTTTGGGGCTCCTCAAAGCAGCAGGGCTACACAAAGGAGCAGTGCGCTCTGCATTTGCAGAAGAGAAGGCAAAGAAAGCATTCATTTCCCTTTGTTCCAAGTCATGTTTCCAGGACTAAGCAGCAGACTGATCGATCACAGTCTCATGCCTGCTTCCCTCTTCTGAAAAATGCTTATTTCCCAGTTATGTTTTACAGCATTGGAAACCTTTAGAAAGAAGAGGCTTATAATGCATCCTCACTGGCATTGTGGGCCTTGGGTAATGGTATAGGAATCTTAGTTTTAGCTGAGGAATAGAATGCTGGGTGTGTCAACCAACCTTGAAGATTTAGTTCAAAGAGCATCACTTTCCGGGGTTTTAAGTTCACATCTTGTGACTCACATGCTTCTCCATGAAAAACCCTTGTTGGTCTTATAAAGGATGCCTCTAGTTTGAAAACATTTAAAGGGAGAATGTTCTCCCCAAGGGATGCATTTTTGGAATACACGCTTTTCAACATGATGTTCTATGGGCTGGCTGAAAGCATGATTATGCTTTTACTTCAGGCTCTGTATAGAGGCAACAGCAAGAGAAGAGGGGCCTAAATATGAGATAAAAATATGTGTCAAATTCCTTCAGGCTGGTATAGGTTCCTTTCTCTGACATTGTATTTCTACAGTGACAGTATTGATATTTTAAGAATTGAGCTTATAGATTGATTACACAGCTACTTTCTTTGGAAACCTGCCTTGATGTTCCTGTTTCTGTCCCTGCCTCCAGGTGCCTTTCTGGAACAGAGTTCCTGCCCTGACCACCCCAGATGGTAGATTGTAAACTGTAAGCCAAATAAGCCCTTTCCTCCATTGGCCATAGTGCATTATCACAGCAACAGAAACCAGAATAAGACAGAGTCCATCATTGGGGGAAGCCAAGATAGAAACTTCAGCAGATCACGGATCTGAAGGCAGGAACTGATAGAGAGGAGTCCGTGGGGGAATACTGTTACTCATTTGCTCCATACAGCACTCTCAGCCTGCTTCCTATACGACCCAGGAGCTGCCAGTGGTGCAGCACCCACCATGGGGTGAGCCCTCCCACATTAATCAAGAAAATGCATCCACAGGCTTGCCCACAGGCTGATCTGATGGAAGCAACTCCTCAATTGAAGTTCCCTCTTTCCAGATGATTAATTTGTGCCACATTGACAAAAAAAAAAAAATACTTAACTCACAAAAAATGAACTGACCTCTATTTGCCAGCTCATTTTACCAGATGGCTTGATTTCTCTAAAGAGATACAATTAAAATCAAAGACAAGAGGGAAGACATTAGAGAAACATTCAATTGTTACATAAAGTATTCTTAAAACACTAGTTCCATTACTCAGAAAACTATCAATTCTAGTCTCATCATCTTTTTGAATGCACAACATCTTCACAGATTGACCTCCTTAAAACATTCCCCTGTTATGTTCTTAGCATTCAAGCCACTTCTTTCCTAAGGTTTTCATATCTTGTTTTCTCATTCAAATGGGCTCTTTCATTGTACATCTAGCCTTAGGTCAGATATACAGATATACTTCATTCAGAAATAACTTGCCAAACAACTTTGCTAGCTTCTGTGGTATAATAACTTATTTTCATTTTAGTTACATATAGTTAATCAGAAGTCCAAAAATATTAGGTGGAAAAGTCTAGAAACATAATTTTAAAATGTACCACTTTCAAAATATGGAACTCACATGTTAGAATGATGTGCTCTATATCTGTCTGTTACACAGTACATGCCACCTGTCCCATGGTAACTTACTAGGTTTCTTACCTACCATGTTGATTGTTGAAATATCACAATGCAGTGTTTAAGTTAAACATATTTTATTAATAATGGTCCAAAAGCATAATAGAAGTGACAGCTGCCACTTGAAATTATCTGAAGTGGTTTTCTTAAGTATTGACATGAAGATTATCAAGAAATGGAAATGAAGAGTATCACATATGAAGGATGTAAAGCTCTATAGTAAGAACAAGTCTTCTGTGAAATTATAAAAGAAAAATAAATTTTTGTTAGTTGTTTGTACTGTTGCATATAAAACTGCAAGTGTTACAACTCAATATATCCATTACATTACATTAAATTACAAAGTCCTTTACTATCCAAGGTTTCAGGCATATACTGGGGAGAGGGTCTTACCAAGTTTCTGGGGATATGTATATAAACAAAAGCGAATTATTTGCATCGCCTCTGTAACAGTAAAGTGTAACTTTTAAAAGCCCACTCTGGATTACATTACAGCAAACTGGTTTACCTGACAACAATTATAGCCCATTGCCAAGCAGAAGCAGTCAGAATAGGGGTCATCTCACAAGCATGTTGGAAAACTGCTATTTCAATAGAAGGCTCTCAAAGTCACTTACCAGATTTTTGGAGCCTTATTTGAGCATAGGGATTAATTAACCCATCAAACTATGCATCGCACCATTTACCAGCAAAAATGCTCTCAATTATGCTAAGCTTTTATTATTCACCATTACATTTAACAGAGACCTAAAATGAAAATTCTTTCAACACAGAATATTATCTTTGAGGCCTTCATACATCTCTCACTTACAAATACCTACTGTCTTTTTAGACCAAAGATTATTCAGCAGAAATTCTTTATCAAAGCATTGCACTTACTCTTTAGTCATGATATAACCTTTAGAAATATATGATGTAACCAGAGCAACAGAACCTTACCATAAGAGCACCTGAGAGGTGACATGCTCGAATCTCCCACACAGCAGTTGGACTCTTATCTCCAAACACATAACACTGTCATTAAATGAACAGTTACACACAAAAAGCTCTGTCATTTATAGACACTCCTTTGGGGGACTGACCCTGCCTTTAACAGTATTTCTTTCTGTTTGCTCACTTATAGGTCGTAGTCCTCCAACCACATTCCTACATTTGAAACAGTCAATGGTAAATCTTTTCTACTCACTCCAGGACAACATTTAAGATACCAATGTCTTTATAAAGCATGTTTCACTTCTGCATCTCATCCTCATTTTACTACTTGGCATAATATCTTGCCCTTTAAGCATCCTGGCATCCAATTTTAAATGTTATTTAATTTTTCAATATCCATAACCTAGACTTGAGGCTATTAACCTAGCTAGGGTCTGACTGTAAGTATTTGTACTATATACTTTTTATCTTATGCAATAGTATTCACAAAATCCACAACCGAATTAAAGTTAGGGGAGAACTCTCAAAGATGTTTGGCTCAAATGAAGCTCATTATTAATTACACATAAAAACCAGAATATATACTCTAAGGCATACAAAGAGAGCATATCACATGTCTTCAGATGTAGTTGAAGCATATTAAAATGATCATCATCCTGTTGATGTTTAAAGCAAGGAATTCCACGACAACCACCACCCCCTCATTGACATAATTTCAAGTTTGTTATTCTAAAGTCACCTAGCTTGTCATCAAACTTTGCCTAATGTTCATGTGCTAAATCACTCTTTGTCAAATTTCTCCTATAATTTAATCCTACTGAATCTTCAGTAAATAGTTACCACTCCCACCTCTAAAAGACAAATTGTCAGACTCAAGTTAGGTTAATATTTCCTTAGTTTTTTTTTAGCATTATCTCTAGAACATGTAAGAGTACCTAGGCTTGCAGTAGGCATTAAACAGTTAAGCCATTGGGTAAATGAATACTTGGTTCCTATTCTCTATCCTTCCATTTATAACATTGATTGTTTTAATCAATATGCTTCATTCTTCATACCATTGCTAAGAGCCATAGTACTCCATTATAGCATTGGGCCATGATATACACTGTTGTCTCTGCAATTAAATGTTTTTGTTACTTTAAAACAACCAAACAAACAAACACCTAGGAACTGTTGTTGGTTCATCTGCATAACTGTAATAATTCATATTTAAACAAAAACACCTGGTCCCTGTTACTCAGAAGGCCTAGCTCCAAGCACTGAAAAGCCATCAATACCCTTAATCCTTAGGAGTATCAGACTGAGGCACAGAAAATATGATTTACCCAGGGTGGTGTATCTCACATGGATTGGAGCTCAGACTTGAATTGTGAAGACTGGCTATCATTTGCTTTCTTATCTATTGTCACGCTTGTTTTCATATGCTGTGACATCACAGTGTTTAAGTAGAAAGGAAGATTGCTGATCACACTCTAGCACAACTAGGTCTGTTAATACATCAAAACAGGTTTGATTTTCTACGTGTATTTTTGGTTTATTCTCCTCTGAGCCATATTTATTTTTAAAGTTACTAACCAATGAAAACATTAAAAACACTGAGCCTTGAACATAGCGTAGATGCAAATACCTTAAGTGAATTTGGATTCCTTCCAGTCACAACTGTTGGGAATATTTACCAGAAATGTTAAGGACCATGAGAGCCAGTTGACCTATTGCCAGAACAACAGCAAATCAAAAATGTACTACAGCAGATATCAAGAATCCAAGGAAAAAGAAAAATGCATTTCCTCAGAAAAACATTATAGTGTGTGTATTTCGGAGCTAAGCACTGGTACAAACAAGGTACAGGAAGGGAGAAATGCACTTAGTTATTCTTAGGGAGTTTACAACATCATACATGGCGACCACCTCTACCCTCAAAGACAAGAAAACTGAGAACTTAATCCTAGCCTCTCCCCCCCCACCTCTCTCTCTCTCTCTCTCTCTCTCTCTCTCTCTCTCCCTCTCTCTCTCTCTCTCTCTCTCTCCTCTCTCTCATAGGCAATGAGAGTTCAGAAATCCAATATTTCCTTGATGACAACAGTCTCACTTACCTGTTTATGGGTTCCATATCCCTAGATTGAACCATACACAGACCTAAAAATTTTTAAAAAATTTGTATTGAGTACTTCTAGAATTTTTGTTATCATTATTCTTTAAATCACACACCATTTAAGCAGAAATTTACATTAGCTTTGGTTCAAAAAATGAACTAGAGATTATTTAAAGCATAGGAGAGGATATGTATAGGTTATATGCAAACTTTTGATATAATATCTATTTTGATATGATATCTATTTTTGATATATATTTTGAACAGATGATAGCTGAGTATCTGCAGAATTGAATATCCACTGGTATTCCTGCAAACCATAAGCAGAGAATGTCAGGAATCTCATTGCACTTACTCTAAAAGAATTTGTGCAAGGATTTGTTTAAAAAAAAAAAAACTAACAACAGGATCACCAAAGCTATAAAGGAGCCATTCAACAACAGTACTGAGGATATTACTTAGAGATAGACTACTTGCTTAATATACATGAGGTTCTGGCTTCAATTCTCCAGTGCTGAAAAATGAAACTTAATTAAAAGTGCATGGTGTGGAAGGATAAGCCAGTTGAAAGAAAAGTATTTATAGAGCACTGAGTAGTATTATTTTTTTTTTTTACTTCAAAGATATATTCTGACTTAATTGAGTTTTCCTTGGCTTCATCAAACAGCAGCAGCAACAACACAAAATAAACCAACAACAACACCTGAGCAATGAATCAAGCTGGAGTCCCAAGGAAAGCATTTTTGTTTTATAGTGAATATCATAGAAAGTATTCTCTTTCAGCTAGATCTAAGATGTATGGGAAGGTAGTGTTTAAATTCAACCTTTACTTCTGAAAGGAGTTCATGCTGACCAATATTAGTCATGAAAAACGTACTTTTGGCTTTTTAAATGAACAAAAGGCATATTTAATTTGAAAGAAGCAGCAGGGGACACAAAAGCAGAACATATGCATTCAACTTATGTCATCATTGGGACCATCCTCCAAGATTCTGGAGGAAACCTATTAGGAATTCAAATATGAATTTGGATTTAACCTTTGGTGAGTTGAAATGCTCCTCTGGCATATTTGATGAGTAGTTGGAAGACATAGCACTTAACAAGTGGAAGATGTGATTCTGAATGAATAATACAGTCTATGTGGATATGAGATATTTACATGCAGACAATTCCTCCCTACTCTCAGCCCCATTGAAGAGGTGAGACAGTTAAGTTACTGTTAACAAGTTACATTTTGGCATATGTTTTAGTTACCTTTCTGCTGTTGTGAGGAAACATAATGACCAGGGCAATTTATAGAAGGAAGTGTTTTGGAGCTAAATGGTTTCAGAGTGGTAGGAGTCCATAAGGACAAACAAAGAAGTGTGGAAGCAAACTTCAGGCATGCCAGCTGGAGCAGAAATCTGACAGCTCACATTTTGAACCATAAGAACAAAGCAGAGTGGTGAACTAGAAGTTTTAATCTCAAAGCCTATCTCCTGTCCAGTGACAAACTTCCTCCAGCAAGGCTGCACTACCTAAAACTATGGAGGCCCACAGAAATGATTCTACTCCATCTTGTCTTAAGATCAGGGAGTTCAAGCCCATCCTTCCTCCTTTAAAGTTAAGTGACAGGATGTTTGGTCCAAGGTGTGGTCACTGGATGTTTTGCCTAAACAACAGACTACTTAGTTCAGGATATGGTCAGCTGATGTTTCAGGTATTAAAGATGTAATTATGCCCATTTGTTCTTTGCATCATTGGCCAGGAAGCCTTTTGCCTTCTCCCCCATTTTGATTTTTGTGTATAAGAACTTTGAGCAATAAAACTGTGGTGGAGCACAGAATTCACTGGATGCCCTGCGACTCTATCTCTTGTCTTTAGCCAGTTTCTTTCCTCAACCCACAATCCTCTTCTCAGGTATGAACTGGACTAATCAGCTGGACCAGACACAAAACGCCTTCAACTAGGCATCGAGTACTCAAATGCATGAGGTTGTAGTGAACATTTCAAATCACCGCATCATGTATTTCCAAAACACAAAATGATACTTGTGTCATAGAGTAAATGCCCATAGGAACTTTCTAGAAAGGAGGTTTTTACATCATAAAAACTAGGGATGTCTTGAGTCTGTTGAGTGGTCACGGTCAGGTCTCCTTTCAGCATTATCATGGATCTACCAACCTGGCTGGACCTATTGTTGAGAGAATCAGGATCTAAGGAATAACACTCAATCCTGGTCCAAGAGGAAGTGTTCTGACAGAAGTAAGACAGGGTGCTTAAATATACTCTGTGGAAGGAAGAGTAGTGGGCAGGAGCAAGAGAAAGAAGCAATCAGGTCCGTGTTCCCATCATATACCATGATTTCCCCTTCCTTGAAAACCTACTTCAATGTGTGCTATGGAATATACTGGATCATCTATCACAGTGGAAAATGCTAGAAGTAAACATGTCTAAGTCTGAACCTCCATAACAGGGTTTGAATAATTAGCTGTTGCCTTTACCTCAGGAGTTCCCATGAAAGTCACACTATGTGTGTTTCATCTACCACCTACAGCACTTCCTATAGGAGCTGTATAAGGGCATAGATAAGGACTGGTTTTCTTCATTCCCTCATTTCTCATCAAGCTATAATAGTGTCAGCAGCTGCACCCTTTTCAGCAAAGACTGAGAAAATGCATTCTGTTAGCAGCAAGTAATAAAACAGATAATACTCATCTAGTTTTGATTTCTCAAAATCTCCCTTTTCCAGAAAAAAAAGCTTCTCTCTACAGTAAAGCACCTGTGGCAACTTCTTAGTTAATTCTGAAGTCATAATTAAATATAAATACATTTTGAAATTCACCTTGCCTCACATTTACAGACATGCTTTTAATATGCCCTTTAAACCATTACATTGTACTGAAGGAGAACTGTACTTTCTGTCCAAATACACTATTCTGGTTTTGCCAAGTTAATAGCAGAATCTGGGCCCATCTGCCCTGACCTTGTTCTTGATTCAAATATTCTCTGCTTACCTGAGCATTGTTTACTATATCTAACTTAAACTTCAAGGAGCTTTATACATTGCCCTTGAATACCAGCAACCCTAGAACTTAACAGTCACACTATCCTCTATGTTCCATGAAGATGGTCTATGAGGTATGGATGCTCGTAGTTGTGCACCTGGCAACAAACACAAATTATTCCCCCAAAGGCAGTCACTTCCTATTTCATTTCTTCATTATGTCTCCCCAAATGAACATTTGAGCTAGTCTAACCCATTCTTTTAGGTTACTATGGTTTAGGGACCACCAATGTGGGGAAAGTGTCTGATTCTCTTCCTTTATTTGTAGTATTTGGAGAAAGAGAAGACAAAGGATACATGATAGACCTTAGTGGTTTCTTACTCTCTCCCCACAGGTGTCCATAATTTAAAACATTAGGTCTGCAAAGAACTCCAGGGACAGCCTAGTTCAACAGTTTTTTGCCACCTATTGGCTTACCAACACTGACAGGTCCTATTGCTAGAACTTTCCTAGCCACGACTCTCCTACATTTCATCAGCTCCTCATCCACCTCTCTCTCTCTTTTTTTTTTTCTTTTGATTAAGTTCACTGCCTTTCCAGGGTTCATGTCATCACATCTTTCCCATGTTCCAGAAACAGGTCACATGGTGAATCTGTGGCTTTTGTGGAAGTGTTTCCCATGATAGGGCCCTACTATAGATCATCTACAATTTCTAAAGGAAAACACTCAAACTTACAACTCTATGTTATTGACAGAAGAAAAGGAGATCTTCCATCAGAACAAGGTGAGAGAAAAACCAATTTTCAAGTCAGGAAACTCCATTCACCATCAAATCTCTGGCACTGAGAGAAGTGCTTGAGCATGACAGGTGTGTAATCTATGTTCAGATTACTGAGGAGCTCTCAGGGCCACCAGCAGCAGGCAGTGGACCACAAAGAGCAAATGAGAACTCATAGAACCTCACATGTGATACAGGTTGGTTTTTCTGATCAGAAACACTGGGTACCAGAAGTATTTCAGATTTTGTAATATTCTATGCACATCTTGACACATTTTAGATGAGAACCAAGTTGGGCATACTTTATCTACATACCCTGAAATAATGCAAGATTCTGCTTATTTTCATTTTTTACTACCACTCATCGCATAAAGTGGGGAAGTCTCCATATGTGACAAAATGTCACTACTCTAAAGGTTTTGGGTTTTGAAGTACTTCAGAATTCAGATATTTAGATTACAGATGCTCAAATTGTCTATCTATGACTGAGTCGCCCTGTGATCATGAACACTTTTATTATGGTTTTGTTTAAAAGCATGGGATTGCACCTCTTATGATGATTGAGCAAGCCACTGATCATATTTGTTCTTCTGTATCTAAGATATCCCACTCAGGATGATGTTTTTTCCAGTTCCATTCATTTACCTGTGAATTTCATGATTTCATTTTTTAATGGCTGACTAATATTCCACATGTAAATGTACCACCTCTTGTTCACTTATTCTTCACTTGAGGGACATCTAGGTTGTTTCCAATTTCTGGTTATTATGAATAGAGCAGCAATGAACATGATTGAGCAAGTATCTCTGTAGTAGAATGAAACATCTTTTGGTATATGCCTGACAGTGGTATAGCTGGCTCTTGAGGTAGATATATTCCTATTTTTGAGGAACCACCACACTGATTTGCATAGTGTCTATACAAGTTTGCACTCCCACCAGCAATATATGAGTGTTCTCCACACTCCCCATCCTTGCCAGCATGAGCTATCACTTGTTTTATTGATTCTAGCCATTCTCACTGGTGTAAGTTGAAATCTCAAAGTAGCTTTAATTTGCATTGCATGGAGGCTAACAATGTTGAAGTTTTAAGTGTTTCTGACCCATCTGAGTTTTCTCTATTGCAAATTCTCTGTTTAGACCTATAGAGAAAACATTTTACACAGAAAGAGGCCTTGGAACACACAGCTCTAAATGGACTGTCTCTATAATATGCCTCTTCCCAGAGCTCAAAGAGGCAGAGGAGTATACAACTCAGAGGGATGGAGAAGAAGGTCCCTAATTCAACATGATCCAAGCTCAAATGAAAGAAAGCACAGATTGAATCAGCATGCACAGGGCCTTTGCAGATCTGCACCAGGTCCTCTGCAATTATTCTATGGCTTCCAGTTTTGTGTTTCTACAGGGTTCCTAAGTCTGTAAAGGAGTGGGTCACTGATTCGTGTGCTTTCAGTTGTGCTCTTTTCCTGTTTGTTTTTCTTGTTCAACTTTGATACGATAGTTATATTTTACCTTATTATACTTTATTTTGTTTTATGGTTATTAGTATCCCTTCAAAATCTGTTTGTTTTCTAATGAGAGACAGAAAGGGAGTGGATCCAGATGGGAGGGGAGTTGAGGAAGAACTGGGATGAGTAGAAGAAGGGAAACTATGATTAGAATATATTATATAAGGAAAAAGTACCATTTTCAATAAAATGCAAAACAAACAACCGCAATGGCACTATGTAATTTTCAAGGCATTTTCTGATTTATGATTTTTATGACAATACAGTTTATGAATGGTGGGTAAAGATTGAAAGGCCTCTGTTTTCATTTTCAATCATTCCTCCTCTTTATTTTATATAGCCAAAAAAAAAATGAATACTTATCTCTTTTGGAAAATTTCCAGGAAAACAACTGCCCCCCACCCCTGTTGTCATTTATACATAAAAACTTAGTAATAGCATCCTTTCCAAGATTTAACTTACAGTCCAAGTTTATGTTTCTATTGCTGATAATCAATTTAGGAATTAAATATCTAATTACAGTATTCTACAACTCACATATTTTGGCAATATAATTATATTTGCAATAAAAGTATTCAAAAAGATGTGCAATAAGGCACAGAAACATTTTCCCTGGTGCTATATCATTGAGTAAATT
The DNA here is from genome assembly GCF_943737965.1 of Phodopus roborovskii. NCBI lineage: Eukaryota > Metazoa > Chordata > Mammalia > Rodentia > Cricetidae > Phodopus > Phodopus roborovskii. The sequence goes on from NW_026126410.1 coordinate 16,399,335, forward strand.
GTTACATTTATCTAGTCTGTTTCTCCCTCAGTACACATTTGGAGCAGACTTTGATTAGTTTTCTGCTAGGAAATACTTGCTTATTAAATTATATCTCATTTGTCAGAATTCTTTATTTGTCTTAGGAATTGTTAATGGAAAAGTAAATGAAACATTATTACATAAATGCTTGGTGATATGACAGTAATCTCATTCTAAATTAAATAACGAAAAGGTTAAATAAATGCAACAATTTTGCAGAAATTACAACTTGAACTTTAAAACCGTGAATCTTACCCCTCATTTTGTGACTTATTCCTGAAATATTTATTATTATTTAAACTTATCAAATATTTTGCCATTTTTTGTTTTTTAATGTTTAAATTAGATGATATGTAATTTCTCACTCAGCTCTTAATCTACACTCATTTTAACACATTGCAGTTTTCTATTTCAGACTCCATCTTCCCAATATAAAACTGTAAAACAGGAAGTAGTGGTATTTCCGTGCTACAGTGAGGTATCTGGATGCAGGGGTGTATGTCCATGTACACAAATACATCTACTCTTTCTGTGTCTTCTGTCTCTATGTTTCTGTCTTTCTCTCTCTATCTTTGTGTCTCTCTCACACAGACACATTTTATGATTAAACATCTAAATTAAAGACCTCTAGTCTCAGAATGATAATAATTCAAAGACAAAGGGAGAAACCTGCCTTTAATAATGAGTGGATGTGGGCTGTGTAGATGGTTCATGGGTAAAACATTTGCCACACAAGTGCCACATTGGAGTTTGGATTTCCAGCACCCACATATAAAGGGCAGGTATGGTGGCCTACCTGTAATCCCAGCTTCTGAAGGTGAAGACAGAAAATTCCCAGAGCAAGCTTCCAACTAGACAGGATGAATCAGAAAGCTTTGCTTTTAGTGAGAGATCTTCCTCAATATATAGGGTGACAAGCCACTGAGGAAGGTTCTAGACATCAACCTATGGCCTCCAGAAACTTCTGACAAGTATGCATACCACACACAAAGACATATTACAAAATATAATGAGTAGATGCAACTTCCTGTTTTCATTTTTTTAATTATTCTCTCATATATTACATCTCAACTTCAGCATTCCCTCCTTCCCCTCCCCCAGTCTCTTCCCCTCACCTCCATTCTCCCTAGATCCACTCCTATCCACCTCTTCTTAGAAAAGTGCAGACCTCCTAGGGACATCAACCAAACAAGGCACAACAAGCTACAATAAGACCAGATGCATGTCATCATACTAGTGTTAAACAAGGCAACCCCGTAAGGAAAAAAAGGGGTCCCACAAGTAGGCAAAAGAGTAAAAGAGGCCTCCTGCTCTCTGCTATGAACAAATGTTTGGATGACCTTGTTAGCTGTTGAAAACATACATTCTAAAAAAAAAAGTGTTAGTGTATATATAAATTAATGAAGCAAGCAGGATCTGAGGACCTGAAGGGTTTTTTTTCCCTCTTGCACCCTTGCATCTTTGGGGTATGAAATATTTATACACAGATATCTCTATAATAACATACTCACTTAGATATAACCATACACATCAAGGAAGTAGTATTAAATGTCACTAAAGTTCATTTTAAGGGGAGGTGATCTGATGATTCTCTAGGGTGTTTAAGAAGGTCCACAGAAAATCTGAGTTGAAAAACATGAAAATCAACAAATATCAGAAGGAAAAACAAGATGAACACAAAGAAAATAAATGAGCCTGGTAGTTTCTAGTTTTCATTGCTAAACATAGTGTGTGAACTGGGTTGGAAATGTGAGTATTAGATAGGTTCTCATCTCTAAGGACAGTGAGGATACACAGTCATAACTTGAGGGCACACAGCCATAACCTCTTTTCTTCAGGGGAAAAAAAATCACAGGGATTTGCCCGTGATCTCTATTCTTCTCATCCAGTTCCCACCATCTCTCACCTCACTATTCCCACTTTCCCCAATAATTAATTCTTCATGAATTTCTTTCCCACTTTGTATGTCCCCCTCCACACAGAAAGAGACCTTTGGTACTACAAATAGCATCAGGCACACAGACCCCACTCCTGGTGCTGACAGAGCACAGTAAGAAAAGCAAACATTAGTCAAATAATTGTGTAGATAAACAGAATGATCTCAGTGGTAACTATCTGCCTGGGGGGTTTCCAGGAAAATGAATAGTCAGGAAAGCCCTCTGCAAGGAACTGATGGTCTTGATTGAAGGAGGTCACAATGAGGAACAAATGATTAATTTGGGACTCTGAAAAACAGTAAGTATAGTCATGGTGAAAAAGAAGGATTAGGACACAAGTTGGAAAATTGTAGACAGTGTGTCAGACCTTGGTAACTTTGAGAGAAAATAAGGACAAAGGTAAGACCACTATGAAGGATCTCAATATTTTTGTGCTGATAATGAACAAACAAAATAAGTCTACATTTAGAGATAAGTTCAGAGAAAGGTCAACGTTGTGGACAGACAGCAATGGGCAGAAAGGAGAAATAAAACCAATCTGTGTGCCAAGCCACATAGTATATCCTTTCTCTCTGCCTTTCAGGAGAAACTTTTGTCTTTCTTGAACAGAACCCAACTCCTACACCAGAGAGCTGCTTTTCTTCTTCTACTCAGGAAAGTGAAAAAAACTGTCCATCCTAGGAATCCCAGATATTAGGAGACTCAACCAGTCTTCAATTAGACCCAAAGCATGATAAATAATGGGACTTTTATCCTGCTGAGGACCTAGTGACAGGAGGGTCTTTTGTGTCTCTCAAATTATCTTGGATAAATACAAGATATGAAAAAATTGCATCAGAACCCATATTATTACAGTTATTCACTGATTAATCGACTGTGACTATTTTCTTACTTTCAGGCACTCAATGATAATTTTTAATAGTCTTCACTACTAAGCATTTGATTTTTTGTAGATTACTACTCTATCAACTAATAATAGAAAAGAGTCTTATTGTTTATGGGTTGATCAATGATATTAATGGACTTGACACCCTACACATCAGTGGTTTTCATCATTGCAACCCCATTACGATAGACCTTATTCCTAATACCTAATACCCTTGGAAATATCAGATATTTACATTACAATTCATAAAAGTGGCAACATTACAGTTGCAAAGTAGAAATGAAAATAATTTTATGGTTAGGGGCCAATACAACATGAAGAACTGTATTGATGGGTCACAGTATTAGGAAGGTTGAGAACCACTGCTATAGATAAAAAGTAATTTTAACAGACAAAATCATTGAGAACAAGTCATAAATCAATTTAAATAAAAGATAAAACTTTCCCAGAGAGGAATATGACCCTCCTCAAATCAAATATATCTACCTCTATGTATGTATGCATTTATGTATGTATGTTCTGAAGATTGAAAAGTCCAGAGTCCAGGACAAGCATATCAGCTAATTGAGTTCCTGTGTAGGATTCTCTTCAAATCTGGAAGCATAATGCTTTGATGCCCCTTATTCGTCTCATTGTGGTAATGACAGGATTAGAACTTAGCTTAATAACCCTACAAACCTTCTTCACATCACTTAATGAACTTGGGTCTTGAGAAAAAATTCTAGGAGATGTGATTCTGGTGATGTGATTTGTGTAAGCTCTTGAATTTAACATCATTTTAGTTTTAGGCATATGTTATTGTGGAGGCTGCATTTAAAGGTTCTTATTAAGGCAGATATATTTATTAATTGATTTTTAACATAAATGTGATAAAATTTGTATGTGACCTTTAAAATATTTTAAATTATTTTGAAAAGAATACAAAGTTCCAAAATAAATCATTAAAAATTAAAATATTCCTATGTTTATAAAATACATAATATGAACTATATTTTACAAATGTATAAAATGCTAATACTAGAAAGAAATTTTTTCACATTTTATGTTGTTGCGAGTAGTTTTTCCCTGTAGCCGGTCTGGTCCCACTATGGCTCCAGCCCCAAATAACACACTGAGATTCTGTATTTGATATAACGCTGTTGGCCAGTTACTAGTTTCTTATCAGCTATCTCTGTCTTAATTATTAACCCATTTCTATTAATCTAAGTATTTCCACGTGGTCTCATCTTACCGGAGAGTGAGGCTGGCATCTGCTCTCCCCAGTCTCTACATGCTGATTCCTCCCTACTACTTCCTCGAATCCTCCTTGTCTCCTAGTCCCATCTATCTTGCTTTCCTATTGGCCAACAGTGCTTTATTCATTAACCAGTATGAAAAACATATTTACAGAATGACATCTCCCTTCATTCTGTTTTATAAGTCTTTATATAAAATAGATGTTATAGACTTCAGAGTGTTCATTCTCCACTATCTTTGTAAGATTAAGTGTTGATGAAGAATGGGAGTTACAAAATTTTAACGTCTAAGACTTTACATGTACTATTTTCTATGTGCCAAACAGGATTCTGTGAGAATGCTGTTTTAAAATAAATATTTATTTTGCCACACAATATGAAAGGCAAGTGAGTTTTTTGGGTAGCTGATGTATTTAGTGAAGATTTCACCTACGGTTCTCTTTTGTTGTTGTTGCCAATGTTGAATTTGCCACATGAATTATATTTAGCACTGGTTACAGTAAGAAAACATCCCCCACATATATTTCATACATTAATGTATTTATAAATATATATAAATATATGTATATATAAATATATATGTACATATATTTATAAAACACACACACTTAACAAAGGATGAGGAACTGAGAAAACTGTGGATCTCTGACAAGCATGCTTTCCTGGCCCCACAACAATGAATAAAAGTCTCAGCAAGTACATTATTGAGTAGACAGGAGACAAGATATGTTCTTCCCAGGACCCCAGATGTTCCCAACAAATCTTTTCCTGACAAGTCAGTATGAGCTACGCAAGAGGAACATTATGTCCCACTTCTTGCAGAAGTTGTGGATCACATTAGTGATGTGTCAGCATTGAGGAACAGCGTGGCATTAAGGGAAATTAACCCCCTACTTTGTTATTTAATTACTTACCACACTAAAAAGATCTTGGTAGAAGTTAACTTGAAGAACATAGAGGCAACTTTTCTGGGAACCAGTGGGAATAATGAAATATATTTCCAGCATACACTTTGAAGAGAAAAAAAAAATAATAAAGACCTGTGGTGGGGGCAGATCTTATGTACTCATCACTATGGTTTTCTACCTGACGTTTTCTCCATGGGTTCATGTACAAGTTTAAAAGCTGTGAATGGAGTGTTAAGTAGAGTCTGGCTGGCAGAAGTAGATCACTAGGAGTAGGGTCTTGGATGTCCGTGCCCAATTCCTGGTTCTAGCCTATTTACTGGCTTCCTAGTCAGCTGTAGATTCTGCCATGTGTTCCTGCTATCGTGAACTCCATCAAGCCTTCCCCCTATGATAATTGGCAACCCTATAAATCTGAGTCAGAACAAACATATTCTATTATAAATCATTTCTAACAGGGATTTTGTTCACAGCAACACAAAAGGTAAGCAATACATCCATGTAAATGCCATGCCAAATTATTGACTATAAAGCACACATGAATCTCTACCACTCAGGTACTTGCTCTTGGTAGACAGAGAGCCTGGATGGATGTCACAGGAAACTGGAAGAGGGGACAACCTGAGTCATCCTGCAGCAGATGAGGGGGAACTCAAATAATATTTTTTCTTTTGTCTTTCTGGGTAAGAAAATCACTTCCCAATTAGTGACTCAGCTTCCAAACAGGAAAGGATGGAACCACATCTGTGGGGAATCCTCATTAAACATCCTCCAAAAGGAATAATATGCTCTTCCAGCCCCTCCCTCCCCACCATAAGCACCTTTCCTTCACACAGTGGAGCTCTGCTGCTAACAAGCTGCAACTCCCTTTCCACTGGGTCCTGGGGTTTTTCCACTGTTAAAAACTAATTTCCCATTGATTTCATGCAACAATCAGCAAGTAATGATTGTTATTGTTCATTTCTCATTCTTTTCTTTTTCTGGCTTTAGAGACATTTCAAATAATTTGAGACTTGATCATGTACCTTCATTTTGGAAATGATAGTGTCTTCAGGGACCAGGAAGGTGATGTCAGAGAACAAAGCGAACCAGGTAGAGACTGGTTCATCTCACTGACCTCTCACCAATCAATAATATTTCTAATTTTCAACTAATCATTAATATTTGCAAATGAAGAAAAATGTGTGTGTGTATGTATCCAATGAGCTTAAAAATATTTAACCATCATACCTACATACAGAGAAAACTGTCTTATAGGTTTTTAAACATCTGTATCAGCCTTTTTCCTCCAATATAAATTCTGATTAGTTTAGTCAAGGATAAAATGATTTAAATATACACAGAGATTTAAAGGCCATTGATCTGCTCTAATTTGTCAATGCTACAGATAAGGAAAATGTAGCACAGAGATTGTAGCCACCTACTGCATCAGGAGGAAAAGAATGTAGATCTAAAACTGATCTCTTTGCTCTTAGTATTGTTAGAAAGCTGTAGCATGTATGTGATTCTTTACCAGTGAACTGGAGTTGAACCTTCAATGTATGTAGTCAGTCTATCAAATATTTTTCCTGGAAAAGGTATCCATCTTTTTAAGATAGAGTTCCTTATTCTAAATTGAGTAATTGTAATGTAACCTTGGCATTAGATTGTGACCTCCAGAGACACAGGAATTACCTTACTCACAGCAGTAGTCATGCTATGACTTTAGGAAATATTCATTTGGTCAATTGATAACTACTTACAAGTTTTTCACAGTTCTGTTCCACTATATATTGGGAATAAATTTCTATAAAGCCAAGAAAATCAACTACATACAGAGAGTTTTAGTGAATAGATCCAAGTCAGAGGAAATGAATGATGACATCTCCTCTGTCTTTTGGGAAGGACCACCAAGATCAATGTGAACTGACAGCTCATAAATAGCAAAAGAAGAAATAAAACGTGATGTTCACAAGAAGAAATTTCATCAAGTTTTAAGCTTCCCTTTCCTAGCAACAACACAAAAAAGAGAAGGCAATTCACTTCATGTTAATACCATTACTGTCAGTAATTTCAAGTGTTTATTTTCTTGGGTGCTGAACCCTTGCCAATAACAACAGCCATAGTATAAATTTTCTGTCTGATTTCTTGACTAAATGTGACAAAGAGCTGATGCATTGCCTTGTTCTCTCATCATATGCAGACTGCCCTCCTTTAGAGACTATAGCAATGTATGTGCATCTCAAATGACTTTGTGAGAAATACTAGGATTTCTTTCATACTACAAAGATGTTGCCAAGATTCTACTCATTATGTAAGATTATGACAAGTTAAAGGGGATGATTTTATCAATCTCCTCCCCTCATGGTTCAAGCATTTATTCAGAAGAGTCCGTGAAAAGATTATGAGTCATGACTGTTAGGAAATAGCATCTTTAAGACAAAACAGGACTGATGGGCTGATGCCCTTTTGAATTCACATGGATGCTCATGACCAGTACAAGTTCAAGAGAAACCGTATCCTGGCATGGAAAAGAGGAAGTGGGCACAAAGCTTCACCTCTAACCAAAAAGGTATTTACAATTGGGAAAACTGCTGGGAGAGGAAAAATACGTTTTCTCCAATGGAGTGACAATGGGTATGTCAAACACATTCCAGGGCAGGTCTCAGACCCAGAAATAGTTGGATAATACAAAATAAACTCCATAAGTTTTTGTATGCTTTGATTTTGGGGGGAGGGGCTTTGAGGTTTTGTGTGATTTGTGTTATATGTTTTTGGTTTTATTTGTATTTTTTTCCTGAAAGAGTGAGAAAGAATATGAAGTTGGGATGGAGGGTGGAGGGAAGGAACTGATGAGGAAAGGACAGCACAGCAGGGTCATCCCCCTGAGCCAATGGGGCCTTGGGAGGAGGTATAAACACAGGCCTAAATTCCTTAATAAATGAGTCTGCAGGATGCTCTGCTACTTGCTGACTCCCAGTGCCTGAGTCGATGGTGCAGTGTCTTCTCACCCCTTCCGCCAAGGGTGTCCAAGAAGGATAACTCACAACATAGCACTATAGTGGATATGCAAAATCAAGCAAAAACTATGTATAGCTATTTGACAAAATAAAATAAATCACAAAAGAGTTTTACCCATTAAAGACCCTTTGATCTTAAAACTGTTCTTTCTTCGCTAGCTTATTCTTTGTAGCGAGGCTGCAGGAGTGCTATAGGCATAGAAGTTAAAATGTCTCAAATTCAGTACATATACACACATGTGAACCAATTGAGACATATATATATATGTCTATTCTTTTCAGAGTCCATCTTTGGATGAACTTAGAATACTGTATTTCTGAGTCTCGTACCAATTTTTGGACTCTAGAGCTAAAGATATGAATCAGACCCATGTTAGTCATTAAACAGCCAAGCGGCCATAAAGCAGAATCAGTGCCACTTATAAAGCAAAGAAAACCAAGAAATGTCTTGACTTATGTATGAGCTTCCAGGACGTTACTGAGAAACTGATAAAAACTACCAGGGAAGAGGTTAAAATTCAACTACACTTTATCACTTTATATCCCCCTAAGTCATGCAATTTTGCTCCTGACAATATACATCCCTAATGTGAACAAACAAAATAGTTCCCAAGTTTTCCCATAATTTTTTTAAAGTTCAACATGCTATCCTCAGAAATACTGTTATTAATGCCCTTCCTTTTGAAATCATGAATTTCAGAACAATGTATTTACTTACTCTGTGTATGTGTGTCTGTGTGCATGTGGTGTGTGTGTGTGTGTGTGTCTATGTGTGTGCACACATGCCCATGTGTGTATGTGTGTCTCTGTGTGTATGTGCACACACGCATGTGCATGTGCGTGTGTGTGTGTGTGTGTGTGTGTGTAAGCAGAAGCCAGAGGATACTTGCAGGAGTTGGTTCTTTCCTTCCACCACCTGACACACAGGGATTGAGTTTAGTTTGTTAGGATTCACCAAGGGCCTTTACCCACTTAGCCAGCTAAAGGACCTGAAATCATAGATTTTTTTTTTTCAAAAAAAAAAAAAAAAAAAAAAAAAAAAAAAAAAAGAAAAGAAAAGAAAAGAAAAAGAAAGAGGGAATTACCCTTTAATTTATAAAATCATAATCCCAAAGAAGTCTAAAACCAATGCACCAATGCACATTGCATTCATTGGGCTCACCATTTACTACTTAAACGTAATAGTGTGTTTTTATGATTTTTTTTAAATTAAATTTGAAAAAAGCTTGTGTTAGATGTCAATCCCAGTTTCCTCACCCTCCCTTCCTCCCCTATCCCATCCCTTCTCTGCACCCCAGAAAGGGTGAGGTCTACCATGGGGAGTCTTCAAAGTCTGTCATATCATTTGGAGCAGGCCTTCTTTCCTTAAAAATCTCATTTTGCTTTATCAATGTACTGAATTCTAAGTTTAGTGAATTTAATATAATTTCTTTTAAGAAAAATGACTAAGGCAACATTAAGCTGTGTTAATTATGTATTGCCCCATAAAATATCAGCAAAGGCCCAGCAATTTAAAATAAGTGACATTTGTTAATGTAGAGGTGGAACAGGGTTCTAGAGGCAACTTAAGTAGATGAAGTCAGCTTATGGTCTTCTACAAGGTTAGAGTCAAACTGTTGTGGGCAGGGGACTTCACATCCATGCTTACTATGGTGGTTTGAAAACACACATGCTTGAATACTTGGTTTCCAGTTAGTGGAACTATTTGGGAAGGAGTATGAAGTATGACCTTGGTGGAGAAAGTATGTCATTGGGAGTGGCTTAGCTCTCTCCTCTTTCTGCTTGCCTTAGAGATGTGAGCTCTTAGCCGTTACTCCAGTGTCATGCTTGCCTGCCTGCTGCCATGTTCCCTTGTGGTGGTAATGGACTCTTATCTCCTGAACAGTACACCCCAAACAAACTCTTCCTTCTATGAGTTGCCTGAGTCATGATGGTTTATGATGATGATGCAAAAGTAATTAGTACCCTTACTCTCACAATAATTGTTAGCAAGAGGCTTGGTCTTATGCTCATATGCTCATATGAGCATATGTGTCATATGCTCAACTGAACTGAGAGTCTTAGCTCCTGATTCCATGCTGGCTGCTGGAAATTCTACGTTCCTTTTCATGTCAGTGTCTCAAGAGGATAGTTAAAAAAAAAATACAGCATCTGCTTCTCCCAAAGTAGGTTTCCAATATGTTTAGGAGCTAGATGAGCAAAATATGAAGCCATAGTGGCCAGGGAATGACTCAGTCTCCAGAGTTGTATCCATTCACTTCCACTTACTCCAGTTACTAACATTACGCCATATAAGTTTAGCCCACAACCAAAGGGAGTGGAATTACAAACACATCTTCAAGGGTAGAATACTAAAGAATACAACATAGGTGGCAGTTAGAAAAATGAGGGTTAGGTGCATTTGGAATTAGGAAGATTTGAGTTTGAGTCTTGACTGTATTGCATGTCCCCTATGGATAGCTTATCAAATTAGCATCTCACTGTCATAGTTTAATCATATAGATCATGGCGTATTGGTTGTGATTAAGCAATTTAATATGAGAAGTAAGCTTTGTATAGGTTCAATCCACAAGCAATGCTTCTTTAATGTTGACATGGGAGTGTTTAAGATTTAGTTGTATACTAAATCAAGAATATATGGTCCTTTGCCTGTTAATGCTTACAAGATAGCATTCACAAAAGTAAACCCAGAACTCAGAAATAGAAAGGCTGATGTGAAATATTTTCCCTCTAGAAATTGGAGGACTTCCTAGACATATGATGAAAAAGCAAAATACAATCAAGGCTTAAACGTGTGTGTGTGTGTGTGTGTGTGTGTGTGTGTGCATGTGAGTGTGGGTGTATACATGATATGGCATGTATGTGCCAGTCAGAGAACAGCTTTTGGGATTCAGTTCTTTGTTTCTACATTATTTGAGACAGGAGCTCTCATCTCTACCTCTTCTAGATACAATACACACTCTAGGCTAACTGATTTGTGAGCTTTGGAGTGGTTCTTCTGTCTTTGTCTGGCTAGGGGCATACAGGACAGGCTGGATCTGTTCTCTGTACATTACATCGTCCCTAAGAAGACTTAATGGTGTACAGTTTGCAAATCTACATTTGTACATTGTGCTCATAATTACATATACAAAAGATCAAAGTTCATGGCTGACAACAATGCCAATTTAATGTAGCCATGTAAGTAAAATAATGTCATATATGTGTTCTGAAAGACAATGGCTTTTCTCCTTTTAAAATGTTTAATGTTTTATATATTTAAATAAATAAAGGATTGAATCTTAGTCAATCTCTACTTATTCCTTCAGAGGAGAGGAAAAAAAAGTCCACTTTTACATCATTTTCCATGTGTATCTTAGAAATTAGATATCTTTCTGAGTCAATAATTTGTGTTTTGCTTAGATTTTATGTTGTCAGATACTAACTCTAGACTTACAGCAACTTGTAATCAAGAAAAAAAAATAAACAAAAAGCCTTAAAGCTCATTCTTTTCTAGATTTAGAATTAGAGGTTTGAAGAATTTCGGTATTGGTTAGCCTCGATATGCATGTTGTTTATCTTCCCAGAGTCAAAGCTCAAGTAATTTACAAGAACTCATATTTCTGAACTTCATGCCCCAAGTTCCAACTCAACAGAGTAAATCTTAGCTGTAGTAGTGCAACTATAAAAAGTCCATTGAATATTATACATCATGTAACAGCTCAAGAAATAGTCAGCAACTATAGAAATACTGAAAAATGGTCTACTATTTGAACTCAGATACACTATAAAGTAACAAAATTCATTGAATTTTGTAGTACAACATCAATATCCTGCCCTAGAGACACTTGCTTTCAAATCTGTTATTAGCCTCTATCAATACATACTAGTGAATGGAGTGTGGCTGAATTTATAAAAAGCTTTGTTGTCAACTTAGGTGCATATCAGCATATTAAAAAGTAACAAGTTTTGCAAGCATAAAATAAAAATAATTTGCAAATTCAAGGCTTATTCTTAATTCAGTTTTCTGCTGTAGTTTGATAATAGATAATTTTAAAACACTGTATATCTAGAACAAAGTTACCAAGGTTAGTTGTTGAGCAAATGGAGAAGACTGGAAATAAAGTATGAAGATTAGAATGAAACAAAGGTGTTTAGCTTAGCTGTTACTTATTGTGAGTCACTGGGAGAGAAACTTAAGTGACTTTTATCTGTCAGAGATAATGTAAGCATGAATAAAGCATGGGAAATTAGGTGACATCTAAAACTTCTTTGATTGTATTATAATAAATTTATTTTCTAAATGTACCACAAATTAATGAATAAGATAATATCAATGGTGAATCTTGACCTACTTAGGAGAAGTTATTATAGTTAGGTTTTGGGAAGCTTTTTCTGTAGAGGAGACAGGTGGTTCCAATGAGAAGAAAATTAGCCTTGTTACTTTGTTACTTTGTTAAAATCCTTCCTCCCTCATAACTTGCTTTGTAGTAAGCCAAGGCTGACTTGAAAAGTACCAAGTCTCTCTACCCATAAAATATTGACAAATGTATAATTAAAATAGGACACTTTTGGTTGAAAGTGAATACAAAAGTCTCCATAGCTTATAAAAAGACAGGATATAATATTAACAATTATTTAACAATTGACAATTGACAAACCAGTACCTGGGACTCAAAATACTATTCTCTTTACTTAGCACTTAAATGTTCTCATAGCTGAAAGCTATTTAAATATGTATCTGGAAAATATGCAGTCTTATAGAGGGCCTGAGTCTTTATCTTTGACTAGACTATTTCACAGTTGTGAGGAGTTAGAATCTAATTTTTAAAAAATGAGTCTGAAAATAAGTTTTATCCATATAAATGCAAATCAGTCGTCTAATGGAAAGGACATACCAGATGTGTTTTAGCAAATTTGTTTCAGTATTCCTTTACTAAACAAGGGGTTCATTTTCTCCTTGGAATTGTTTTGTTCTTCATGTTCACTCACTAATTAATATGTGTGTTATATTATGTGTCTTTTTTCCAATTGTAGGAGTACTATGGATTTACTTTTTGTAGGCAATTACTTTTTTAATAAACAATTTTAAATTGCCTTGGTAATGGATAATTATATACCTACTTGTTCGGGTAGAAATATTTTTTCGGTGTCAAAATTAAAATTGTTGTTTCTGTCAATGAATTCCTCAGGTTCCTGTGCTTCACAGCATATCACCATAAGCTTTCTTTACCCAAGAATATCCTTACCATAACCAACTTTCAATCATCCCTTAACATTGCCAAAGTTTTCCTTACTTAGGGAAAATCTTCTATCATTGGCAAATAGGCATCTTCCTTTAAAATACATGCATCATACATGCATCAAGAATGACTTTTACTATTGATTTTAAAATCCAAACTTCACAATAATCATGTCAGTAAATGACCCTGAATTTCTGCAATATAGTAACAGCTTAGGCAGTGACCAAGATGTCACAAGAGGCTAATCCTTAATGAGCAGTGCTTTTTGAAGGAGATTTTGAAAGTTCAGAACAAATGAGCACTTCGAGAACTCATTAAAGTCTTAATTTAGTTATCTTGGATAAGAAGGAAGAACTAAAAAATACACATTAATTAGTTTCAAGTAGGCATTTTGCAGTGAAGATCTGAAGTCTTCAATCGTCTCAGCGGGATATTGTAGGAAGTCATCTCTCTCTGTGAGTCTGTGTCTTAGGTATTGCTTCCTAACATCTAGATTACAGAAGATTCATGAAATAAGCACCATGGCCACCATTTTGCAGTGAAATCTAAGAAATTTTTAAACCTGTTCATATTCATATTCATAATGAAAGTGAATAAAAATAGTAAGAGCTGGATCCAAATCCAAGTGAAGAAACCAGACCTCTGTGATTTCAAAGTCTACATCATGTCTTGTGTAGAATAGCAAACTATCTTTGGGCTTTCACAATAGCTGACACCTCACAGGCATCTGCCAACTGAAATTTATGGCAAATTTGCGTGTGTTCCCAACGGAAAGAACTGTTAGTCAAGGTATATCAGGTGTCCCTGTTCACATTCTATCCATTTGGATAGTTAGCCCAACTGTCACTCTCCCATATGAGTGGCACAGATAAACATGTAGTAGCCAGAATGTGTCTCCTAAGGGTTTGTGTGTTGAAATTTAATCTAATCCCTGTGAGGTCCTGAAAAAGTAGAAAGTTGATCTAAGAATGATGTTTACAGATGAGGCCTTTGGGAGGTGATTAGAACTAGATAAGATGGTCAGGGTGGAACTCCCATAACCAAGTAACTATAGGGATTTGCATGAGGAGAAGATCAGGCAAAACATATTCACACCCCTGCCTCTTTCTATGTAATCCCTTGAACTGCCTACAAACTGTTACCTGTATGACAATCTCCACATGTGGTCTTGTCACCCATAGACATTCAGAACTGTTAGCTAAAATAAACCTATTTTCTATATTATTGACCTAGCAAGTAATATTATGTTATTAACAATAGAAAACACACCAAGAAAAAGCTGCTCTGTTTTCATATTTTTTGTTAATAGAAGTTAACAAAATCTAATAGAAAGAGCCTAGCAGAAAGATAGAATTGTGTTGTAAATCTGTCATTCTCAAATTGTAGGGACTCTTATTTTCATCTTTAAATAAAGTGAGGATGCTTTACGTAGAATATTTTTACAAGGGAGATCTATGTATAGAATTTCTCCTGGTCACACAAAGATTCAGCAACCCTGAATTAAAAACATATAAATATATTTCCAAATGTCCTGTGTATTACATGGCATAGAAGCAGAACTTAAAGTGATTGGTTCATGACCTTAAGGTCTAGAAAATTCCAAAGCTATATTAAACCTGTTGTTAAGATTAGTGTGGACAAGGAAATGGAAGGGGAGGTGGGCTCCTCAGAAAAACACTTCCTTTGTAAAGCTTGCTTAATATTATGTTCTTAAAGAGAAATCTTACTATTAGCACCAATAATAGGCCTCTTGGAATAGTACTATACAAAGAAATATTGAAATTGAGTTTATATAATATCTGGGAAACACAAGTGTGCAGAAATACTATGCAGCAGCTACCTGCCCTTCCAACAAGCCCTGGGCACAATATTCCAATGTCTAACCCAAGTGATGAGCTTATGTACACAGCATCTGTAGGTACATAAAAGCTTACATTATGTGACAAATCCACAGGTACATCCTACCTGATCATCTGCTACTAATAACCCTAAGGGGCTTTGGGTATACTTCCTGGTTCTCTATTTAGAACTTCCTGACATAAAACATCCTAAATACTTTGTATTTAAGAAAATAAATTACTACATTGTAAGACCTGTTTCAAAAGCTATTTTTCTTATTGAGGCCACTCTTCATATCCTTTGGCCCAAATAAATACCCCTTTAAAAAATACTATGTAGTTTATAGTTCTATAATAGTTATTTTCATTGAATTAATTCAGTTATTAGTTATTTATAATCTCATCATGCACATTATTAATCTTGCATTCCTATCTTGAAAGTGGGGTTCTAATTCAAGAGTAATGCATTATACTACTTTTACATTCCCAATGCAGATCACATTCCTAAGGACAGATTAATGACTCAGTAAATCTGAGTTTGATTTTTCACAGGGATACCAAAAACTACCATTGGTTTGGCCAAACTTGAATCCTGTGGGAGAGGGACTTATTTTATTCTGCATCTTTTACTAAGTATTTTTAAGAGAACTTTTCAGATGATATAATTCCTCTAGAAATCCTCAACTTTACACAACCAAATTTAAAATTTCATGGCAGTGGTGGGGGTATATGAAGACCCAGCCTAACTTTGCCTAATTAGAGGTGGAGAGATGTCCCAGAAATTAAGACTGCTCTTTCAGGGGCCCCAACAACCATGTGAACACCACACACTGCTGTAACTCCAGTTCAGAAGGGACTCCCTCTTTGGGTCTCTGTGGGCATCAGCCACCCATATGATGTACAGACTTACATGCAGGCAAGACACCCATATACACAAAATAATTTTTGATAAAGAAGAAATCATATCACATTTCCCTACTGCTTGAACTTGTGGATGTTTCAAAGGATGTGGACAAGATTCATTCTGGAACACTTGTCATTAAGTGTTATTATTCAACTAAGGGACTCAAGAAAAATTACATTATATGCCTAGATCCCAGTTTTCATCATTATCTATATCTCTTTGCTCCCAGACTCTCCCCAAATCTCGTATTAACCCTTTGATTGCCCAATATGACTTCCTACTACTAAGACAAAGTCATCAGTAGACTATTTAGTAAGCATATATGAAAAATAAGATATCACGTTGGCAACATTTGTGAGAGAGGTAATATACAACAGATAATATACTACATTGCTAACATGAGAGATGTCATTCATCTTCATTCTATGGCTTCTTGTTTTAATTTTTATTTGCTCAATATAAGTATGGTATATTTTCATCACCTATTAACACTTTGTTCAGGGATTCTGGTGGTTTTCTGTCCTTGCTGGAAGAAGATATTAAAAGCCTTTATCTTCTGCCATCCTTTTGCAATTTATCATTCATATATCCTTTACCAGGCAACCTTTTTCACTTTGTTTTGACAAATGCAAGTTTTCCAGGCTATAAAGCACATAGTTTGAAGGTGTCCCCCAAAGGAAATTGACAGGATGAATTAGGATCCTGAGTAATCATGCTACCCAAGGACAGAGTCAATTTTCTGACAAATAGAAAGCAAACTCGAAGTTTGAGTTCCTTATTAGCCATCCTCAAAGTACAGACTGGCAGCATCGGGTATCACACTATCTGTAAGCAAGGGAGGGACTTGTTCTTGACCCTGGTCTGCAATGGCTGTATTCTACTGTCCAGTGCAATGATATCCCTGGAGGGAAAAAGTGGACATGATTCTTAATAAGCACATTTTGGAAGCAAAATAATAAAGATTTTTGTTAGAACCAATGAGTTATCATAAGTCTTGTGTACACTAGAGGAACAAAAAAAAGTGTCTCCTTTAAGATTTTTAAAGGAAAATCTATTTAAAATATTTTATTTTCTAAAATCGTGAAGAAACAACCATATAATTATTGTACCAAGTTTCTATGTGTAGCACTATAAGTTTTTCCTTGCTGAAAGGTTCATAAAAATGCACCTTCAGTTTGCAAAATCTTTGTATGTTTCAATGTGGAATAATTTTTTTCAAAGAATTTTCTACCACCACTATTGGATTCCCAACATATGATCTTCTTGTTAGGATGCTCTTTTAACTTAAACCCAGCCACACAGATATAGGCTTGCTTATACTTCAACACATCTATACTCTGACAAATGTAATTCACTGGTATTAGGATCCCATTAATCTAAAGAAATGATATCATTATTATGCACCATGAGTAATCCCCATTGACATGCTTGTGACCTCTGAGCAGATAGCAAAGAGAATTCATAATTTGTTAAGAAACCCCAGACATCAAACCAGTCACAGCAAACCAGTCACAAGACATACATGCTGCAGACCACGTAGATGCAGAAATACAAGATAAGCATTATTATTTTCTTAGAGAAGAAAAATAAGTTCCAGAGGAACTGATAGGCATATAAGTGGTAAATCCCAGTCAATGAGCCCTAAAGGGTTTGCTTTTTTAACCACACCCTTTCCACATATAAGCCAGATTTCCTGTGTCTCATTATGGTAGCTTAAACTTTATAAATCATGAGTAGCAGAACATTCTTCTATTTCCCAGCTGCAGGATATGGGGACTTAATTTCATACAGATGCTGGACTATACCTTCTAATGGGAACTGAGCACTTACAGTTGCCTGTGGCATTAGCAAACCATTTACCTCCTGAGTAAAAAGCAGGTTGTTGATTTAGTCATGTCTTTTACCTGGATCTCAAATCGCAGTTGCCAAAGGAAGCATTTCTGTCTGATGTACTTTCACCTCATTTGAGTCCAGATGGCACACTCTCTGGGACAGGGATAGAACAAGCCTTCAATAAATGTTTGATTGCCACCAGTGACTTATGTTCATGAAAGCAGACACAATAAGGTCTGTACAAGAAATACAACATAGTCAGGACCTGTCTACAACACATGGCTGCAACTTGCTTATCTTCAGGAAATTCTAATCCTGTAATTTTCTTGGTAGTCATTCTTAGGAAGAAAAAAGTTAAGGAGTTATCTACATAGCATATAAAATTATATTTATCACCATGATTACACTCTGTATAGATTTATAGCAAGTTCAAGCTTGCAGAAACACGGGGAGCTGTTACAACATTGCCTATAGATATGCAGTGATCTCAAAAGAACACTCTGTTATCTTCCTCACAGGTTTTAAATTAGCCACTGGTGTGGTGAGATGGCTAAAAACCACCATCATTACTAAGTTGTCTTTATAGATAAAGAATGCACAGAACCAAGAATTCTAAATCTGTGTTTCAGGCAATATATATTATTAGGGTCATAGAGAATAGGGAACTTGTGGCATATTGTTCATGGCAGGAAAAGGTAAGGTGCCATTAATGGTAAAAAGAACTCCTAGGACAGGCAAAAAATAATTTAGGAACAAAGAACACAGGGCTTTCAAGTACAGAAAGATTTCTATAAACCGGAAGAAAAATTAGATTCAGTTGATGAGTAAGCAAGTAGGTTTTTGTTTGTTTATTTGTCTTTTGTTTGTTGGTTGGTTTTATAATGAGTTGATTTGGGACAAGGTTGAATTTTCTCCAAAGAAAGTTTTAGAATAGACTGGCCAGTGAGAATGAGGTTTCAATTTATTATTTCTAGGATAGAAAAGATATTTAATAGACTAGACACTGAAATGGAGATTCACACACTACATAAAGTTACCTTTTATGTAGTCATCAGGCTAAGCAGTTACATTACTTCTTATAATATTGTCACTATAGCTATTCCATATTGGGGGAAAAAATCACATTCTAAAAATGACATTCTTCCCTGTTTGTACAACTGGCTGAGGGGTTGACTTCAGTCTTATCAAACTCAGGTTCTCACTAACTCAAGATTTAAGTGCCCATATTATTCATATCATTTCTATGCTAAGGAAACTCCCCTCCCCAACTTTTATGCTTCAGATTTGTTCTAGAGCCTTATACATGCTAGGTGGTCTTTCTGTGCTACACCCAGACTTCTTTTGGAAAGAAAAAGTGTGAGATTATGTAGCCACACACCAAGAAGCAGAAGTATTTCTATTATTAACATTTAAAACACCAGGACAGTATATGCTGGAGAGGACGTGAAGAAAGGGGTACACTCCTCCACTACTGGTGGGAGTACAAAGCCATACAGCTACTTTGGAAATCAGTATGATGGTTCCTCAGGAAAATGGGGATTAGTCTACTCAAGATACAGTAATTTCACTCTTAGGCAAGTATCCAAAAGATGCACATTCATACAACAAGGACGTCTGTTCTACTATGTTCATAGTAGCATTATTTGTAAAAGCCAGAACCTGGAAGCAACCTAGATGCCCCTCAACTGAAGAACTGATGGAGAAAAAGTGGTACATTTACACAATGGAGTACTACTCAGTGGAAAAACACAATGGGATCCTGAAATTCGCAGGGAAATGGATGGAACCAGAAGAAACCATCCTGAGTGAGATGAATCAGTCACAAACAGATGAACACAAGCCTTCATCTAGTAGCTGATGGAAACAGAAACTAGAAGCTAAACACTAGCCTAATGCCTGGAATCCAGTTACAGAGAGGGAGGAGTGATGAGCAAAGGGGTCAAGACCAGGCTACAGAAATCCACAGAATCAGCTGATCTGAACAAGGGGAGCTCATGTACCCCATTGTGATAGCTGGGAAACCAGCATGCTACTAATCTACACCCCCTGAATGTGGGTGTCAGTTAGGAGGACTGGGCAGTCTATGGGGCCTCTGGTAGTGGATCAGTATTTATGAATCCTAGTATATGAATGGACTTTGGGAGCCCATTCGACATAGAGGAATACTCCCTCAGCCTAGACACAAGGCCCTCCCCCAAATGATATAGCAGACTTTGCAGATCCCCCATGGAAGGCCTCATCCTCCCTGGGGAGCAGAAAGGGGATGGGTTGGGGTTTGGTGGGGTGATAGAGGAGGTCTGAAGGGTGAAAGAACTGGGACTGACCTGTAAAACAACCTTGTTTCAAATGCAAATTTAAAAAAAAAAAAATCAGTCTTTAGAAGCAACCAGGAATCCTTTCTAGGTCTTTTGACTGTCCTCCAAAATCAAGGCATCCCCTAGTGGAGAGGGCAAAGAAGGTTTAGTAGGTTTTTACAAAGAGAGCCCATGCCCTTTTCTAAGCTAAACAATCTGCTGTCCCACATTCCTCAAGTATCGCTCAGATTTATCTGTACATTAACAATGCTTACCAGCAGATAGCCAAAAAGGCTGGCCAAGTTGGACCAACTTCAAGATTTGTTTCCATGAGGGGGTGTTTCATGCACTTGGCAGAAGCAGGCTGCAACTGTAGCTTCATTTATTACATTGAGCTATAAACATTATGTCCTGAGCTAACAAGACACTCCACATGACAGTCCCATAGGTTACAGAGCACCGTAAACATCTGTTAACACAGGCGCCAGACACAGCATAGTCTAGGCCTGTTGTGTCCATTTGAAAGTGGTTTATGGGGTGTAGTCTACAGTTTAAAAACTAATAATCAAAAACACGGCCGCAAACCCTGAGTAAAGCAAATATTTACCAGGCAGAGTTAGGATTACTTTGAAAAAGTATGCAGTGATGTTGTTACTTTGTCACTGCCTTTCCAGACTTTTGTTTCACACCTTTGCTCATTAAGCACTGGCTTTCCATGGTATCCAGGAGACCCAAAACTATAATTTCACTGTTATCTATTTGCTCCCAAAAGAAACAGAAGTGTCACTGAGTGTCAATTTTCTCTAAACTGATGGGAAACCCAAAAGTTTATAAGGGTGAAGGAAGGTGATGAAGGCTGGATCGTACTTTTTAAGCTATAAATAACATTTGCTAGGAATCTCTCTGCTTACATGCACATTCTAGCCCACCCAGAGATCTATCTGGAGGGAAAATGAGAGACTGGAGATCTCTTGGCATCTGATCCTAGAACACAGAGCTTTTCTTTTCTCAGAAGAAAAAATAATTTCCAACTACAGCATATACATACATAAATACATATATGTACACACATATACATGTGTGCAGCATATATATGTGCATATATATACACTATATGTATATATATGCATTGGCTACACACACATATCTGTTTTCTGTAATTTTACTTTAATTTATGTAATATTTCGATCTGGGGAAATATTTCGGTAGCTGTCATCTTAAGAATTAAGGGACACCTTGAGTGATCTATGTAGAAAGCAGCCAGGAGCACCAGTTGCTACTATACATCTAATTTCTGTTAGAGGAGGTAAGCACTGTCTAAACAACAGCCAGGGAGTTAAGAGGTAAACACCCCTGAGATAACTTATCCCTGGGCACAAACAACAGCACCATGGGAGGCACATAGATCCACTGAGAATCTTCCCTCATCTCTCAGGTTCTGTAACCACATGTGCACATATCTCCTATATGCGCAAATGCTCTAGCACTCAACTTTCCAGAGAGTTCCAGTCCTCAGACATTACCAAAAAAGGTGATTTAGGTATTTTAAAATCTGGGAAATTTATTCTTATTCAGCAGCTGCTTTATCTTCCCAGCCCTATGGCTTCCCACTGCCTTTCTGTGTTACTCCAAGCCCTCCAGAAAGTACCAACAGCAGGCTGCATCTCTATGGTTTCTCTCTCCTTCCCCACACTCTGGCTCAGGAGGCCAACACATCTCCCAGGGAGCTGCCACACATGCACCCATGCACACACAGACACACACACACACACACACACACACACACCACACACACACACACACAAACACACACACACACACACACACACACACTGCACATCCCTTCAGCACATACTCCAGAGCCAGACCATGGAGCTCTACAGCCAGTACTGCAGATGTACTCCCCAGTGCTATATATGTCCTTGTCCAGAAATAGTTTTCCCCATGCACCCACAAGTGGCTAGCCCTGTAACCCTGTCCTGAACCCACTGCAAGTAGCCAGCGCCCCCCTCCCCTCAGACAATCACTTAAACCACTCACCCTTTCAGCGCTCAAGACTCTGCAGTTCTGTCAGAACTTTGAGCCTGGTTGATTTCATAACCACTAGTGTGTCCAGAGCTGGGACAGTTGGGCTTGCCACAGTTTCCACCCACCCCAGTTCATGGAGACTGGTGGCAGTGACTCTATTGACCCTAGCTCCTCTGCCAGCATGAGGCTGCAGCCTGCACAGACATGCAAAGGCGGCGCGCCGCAGGGGTCGTGCGCTCACTCCCCTTTCCCGGTGTCCCTCTAGTCTCTTCACCCGGGGACTTGCTTCAGACAGCAGCAGCAACAGCCTGTATAGTTTCTGCCCCAGCTTGGCAGGCTGACGATGACAAACACACACACACACTGGCGAAACTTTTAAGACTAACACATTTGTCTTAGGAGGAAACCTCTCCTCGTACCTCACACCTCACACCCTGACTGGAGCAGGCTCCAGCTTGGGACAGTTCGCCTGCCGCCCCCAATTCCTTGTCGCCCCCATCAACTTTCAGCTTCACACAGCACCAAGAGCTCTCTCGCTCTCTCTCTCTCTCTCTCTCTCTCTCTCTCTCTCCACACCAACTCATCAGCAAAAACAACTTTTGAGAAGGGGAATACAGACCACCTCAAACTCACACACAAAAAAATTAATTATCTGGATATATATATATATATATATATATATATATATATATATATATATATATGACCCCCATTTTCATATGCAGTTGGCATGCCCAGGTCTACTGGCACAGATTGGGGAAAATAAGAGCTGGAGTCCCCCTGCAGTACCTCGGAGCTTCGCCTCGGGAGACAGAGCGCGGGTTCGCATCCGCGTGGGGGCCGCTGGCGCCAAGACCTCAGGCCCGCGTGGCTCCAGCCCAGGGTCCCCGCGGCCGCCACCGGGGCTCAGCAGCAGCGGTCGCCGCCGCCACCACTGTAGCAGCCGCTTCTGCCAGTGCCGCCGCTCCCTAGACCGCCTCCTCTTCCCATGGCTGCGCCCTGCTTGGCAGCTCGTGGGCTGTCAGGCTCGGGGAGGAGGAAGGGGGCGGGGTGAAACGGGAAGGGAGGAGGGGGGGAGGGAGAGGAAGGGAGGGGAGGGGTGGGAAAAAGAGGTCGGCCTTCAGTTCAGCGAGGGGCCGTCGCTGCCCGGTTACAGGCTGCCCAAGCGACGGGCAGCGTGAGTTGAGGGCGGCCGGCTCCGGACTCGCTGCGGGGAGGCCGAGCGCCGCCCCCACTACTGATTCGCGGGGCTGGGATGAAGCTTTCTGGCAAGGAGTTAGGAGTTGGTGCGTGTCACTCTCGACTGGGCGGCGGGGCTCCTCCTAGAGGAAAATATTGGTAGTTGCGGGAGACTTCCCTCCTCTCCACCCACAGGGTTCCCCCCAAGAAGGCAGGACCTAGAAGTCCCAAGTGCAGGCTGTACATTCAAAAACCACTGGCAGAGAAGTGCACCTCCTGCAGGTACCAGAAGAAGACACTTTGGGAAGTGTGATGAGTCCACTGTGCATTCATTATTCAGTTGGCTACGTTTTTCAAACTCCTGATCACTGGGACAAGTAATAATGTCCTTCCCTATGCGAGACACAATAGGTAACTTACCGAGAATGCAGGCATGTTTGCAGAGAGCACAGGTCTAGGGACAGGGACAGCAGGACTAGGGTCCAGGCTGAGCAGTCTGAGGTTTGTCCTTGGTTGTGACCTAGAGTTTTAACTACCCAGTGCTGGGTACTGTTCATCTCTCAGACACAGGCTCTTGCTACCTCATTCCACTTTGTTGGAAAAATTAACCAAGACACGAGTGGTCAAAGCACTTCCCAAAGCAAAGTTGTTCATAAGTATTTTCACAAAGTACCAAAAGGCCAATTATCAAGCTACCATGCACTTCTCTAGGCACAGAGTACAAAGGTGCAAAAGTCCAGCTCGGGGCTGTCTCCTATCTGCAGGAGAGACTGGTCATGTGATCTGTTTACTTTGTACTGACAGCTCCTTATAACCCCACTGATCTACAACCTTCTCACAGTTTCCCCTTACAGAGAGACTCCCCTGCCCCTTTTCTCCTTGCTTTCAGACCCAGAGGCACAACTAAACAGTTAAGCACTGCAAAAGAATAAAATACCCATTCTACATCAAGTGAAAACCTAGGAACACAAGACTGAAGGAATCTTTCCTTAGCATGCTTCCCAGGAGCCTGTCTCTGCTACCGCCGTATGATTTTAGAATACAGAAAGGGGGAAAGACTCTGGAAATAGTATGTTTCATGGCTGTCCTAATCAGGAGTAGTGGTAGGATGTCTCCTGGCCTCGAACCAGTCCTGTTTCATAGGCAGCCTTTCTCTAAGAGTTCCTCAATCTTCCAGTTTCTATGCTTTGATAGTGGTGCTTACTGACTCTGGACTTTAAAAGGGAGAGTTGCCCACATAGAGAAACCTGAGAAGGAAACCATGAGGTCAGGAAAAACTCCTGCTGGGTGGTCTGTGCCTGCCAAGCCAGCTGAAAGGCCAGTACTGATGGGAGTGGAGACTGGGCAGGCCTCATATGCTGACTTCACACTGTCTGAGGTGATCTTCCTTGAATGTGCTTTGGAATCTAGCAACACCAACCCTATTTCCTTATATCCTGCCTGTGTTCTCTATTCTTTAGTCTTCCCGTCTCTCCAAGTCCAGAGAAAATCCTGGTCCAGTCTAGGAGATTTTGAAAGATTTTGTAAATTCTGATCATGTTGCAAGGTGACTTCAGGGTCATGCTTGAACAAACCAGGGATGTCCTCATGATGTTCTGGCTTCAGCTGCAGCCTCCATTCTGTGAGAAATGAAAGCAGATTGCATACCATTCTGTGTTTGCTAGAAACGTCATCATGCATCAACAGCATGTGATATTAAAGAGATAGGTTGGAAAGTAGCTTGACAGAGTCTAGCATAACCCAGGGAGACAAACCTCTGGGGATTTTTCAAGATACTTTCTAGATTAGATTAGCTGAGATTGGCAGTGCCATACCAAGAGCTGAGAGCTCGGGCTGAAGAAAAAGAAGAAAGCTAGCTGAGCATTGGAGCTCTTCTCTCCCTGTTCCCTAGCTGTGGACACAATCTAACCAGGTGCACAACTCTTCCGCAACCTGTCTTCCCCACTATGATGGATGGATCCTATGCAGCTCCCACCAAATAAGCCAGGGATGGAGATACACTTGAGTTACTAAAATATCATGCAAGCGCTAGTACCCAAGTCCCCAGCACTCAATAGTAAACAGCTTCCTAGCTTAATGATGCACAACTAGGATTGTGAAGGCAAAGACAGGTGGCTTCTTGGGGCTCAGTTGACAGTCAATCTAACCTAACTAGAGACTCTTAAGTCTCTTTGAGAAATACTGTCTCAAAATAACTGAGTAGATAGATGGGGAAGAGGTGCACATGCACCCCACCATGAACATGTATCCATACCTACCCATACAAAAATAAACAAACAAACAAGACTAATTCTTGTAAATTGTTTCTTGTCAGGTATTTTACCATCACATTGGAAAAAGTAACTAATACAAGACAAAACTTGTAATTTATATAAAGAGCACCTTCTACCTTTGAATTCCCGAAATAAATGTCCCTTAGTCTCATGGACGACTATACACAGGTTTATAGTAGTATGTGCTCTTTATAGTCTCCATTTATGAAAAAGAAATATAAGAGGTAACTACTTTGTGATAAAAGTATAATTTACCTTACAAAATGTGAAATTGCACATACTCATGTGTTCTACTCTGCCTGGAACACCCTGCTTTGTCTACCCATAGCAACTGCTCAGTCTTCAAGTCCAGCTCAATGTTTACATTCTCTATGAAGCTCTTTCAGGTTCATCACAGATGTGGAATTATTGTTGTCTCCCTGTAACCAAGTCTTTTTAGTTACACTTGTTATATGTTGCAGCATTCACTGATTTCTTCCATTTTGTTAGGAAAACCGTATGTCCTTACTATCTGTACTTCAAGTATCTAGATCAGTGCTTAGCGAATAGTAAGATGTTTCCTAAAGTGTAGCCAAATTTAATGAAAAATATATCTATAAATAAAGATTGTGAATTTATATCCCAAACCTTCATCTGTCCACAGATCTCCAGGCTAATGATAAGCCATTGTTACATAGATTTCTTATTGACATCTCAACACAATTATATTCGTCAGCACTCTGATTCCTTCTCCCTGGCTATGCTCCAATCACAGCTGTTGCAGTCATCATTTCAATAGATAGTAACTACTTCTCCCTAGTTACTGATATCACAAATCTTTATGGTCATCCTTGCCTCATCTTTGTCTCTTGAACACCATGCTTGGCATCTGTTACTTCTTAGAGAGGTCAAGAAGCAATTAGCCTGAAACATCAGAATCTTACCTGCATTGCTGTAGTACTTTATAGACTCAACTGGTCTTTGTAATTCAACAGTTCTTCCTCTTCTATCAAAGGTCTTGATCCAAAGCACAGTCTGAAACCAGTCTGATTTAAAATGAGATTCTTTTCAAAACCAAGACATGCCATCCCTTCGCCCCATGAGTCCCCATCTGAACTAATACACAAATAAAAAATGACGCATAAGACTCTGGGCTGTGCGCTTTTGCTCTCCACTTCATCCCCACTGGTCCTCCCTGGACTCAGTTTGTTCCTCATCCCACTCGTCCTCCCTGGATTCAGTTTGTGCCTCATCCCGCTAGTCCTCCCTGGACTCAGTTTACTCCTCATCCCCATTAGTCCTTCCTGGTCTCAGTTTGCTCCAGGCATACTGGACTCCCTGCTCTTTCTAAAACAGACCATAACTTATAAACTCTTAACTGTAGAGCTGTAGAGCTTCCTCTGAATGTATGAATGCTGCCTTATCTTTGCTTACATAGTACCTTGTCAATGACTGCTATCTTGACTGACCTATTTTACTTTATTAAGTGTACCTTCTGTCCCCCTTCTTTGTGCCCACTACAGGTAGCCTTACAAAAATACAATTTGCACCCCAAGAGAGTGGAAGCAATTAGAATACAGAGTAGGCATATTCAAATTCAGATAAATAGGTCATTCGGTCCATTATTATCTTGAGGCCTCTTCAATTACACAGCTGTATATTATAAATTTTTAAAAACTACACCTATCAGGGATTTTACTTTCATCATTCTGTTGTTATGTAAATTACCAATGCCCTTTATCAAACAAAAAGAATGAAACTACAACTCCCAAAAGCAGCAATTGTAGTTGAAGAAAAGACAAGCATTGCCTAGAAGCACCTGGGGTCTATGTGGCTAATCTGTGGTCTTGGGAAGCTGCTTATTGATTTCACAGTTACTAAATTCCTTAGGAAAGAGAGCATTGCTATCTAAGATCATGTCCATTATTATCCTGATGTCCCTGATTGGTTGATTTCTTGTGTCAAATTGGCTTGGCAGTGGAATCCAGATATTTTAATATCCAGCACCCACATGGTTTCTCGAAACTTTCTGGAAGTCCAGTCCCAAGTAGTCCAGTGCCCTTTTTAGGCCTCTGAATTCTCTGCATGCATGTGTGCAGCACAGACATACATGCCAGCAAACCACCCAAACATATAATAATATAGAATACATTTCATCTTTTAAAAGATATCACGGTTTCATAGTATGTCTCCACTTTTCACCTGATTCAGGAAGCGCAGAAGGCCACTGGCCTAGAGAAAGTAATATTGCATGTAATTCTCTGCCTCCTCAATGTAGTCACTGTCTTATCTAAGGGTTTTTGTCAGCCAGCTTTAATAGCAGTTCATCAGCTTGCTTGATTCTTCTGGGCTTCACTAGGCAGACAGCAAGTAGGCAAGACTGTCCCTTCAGTGCTCAAACAGCTCAGTGTTCCTTCCCTTGGACTTCTATAATGACTTGAAATAAGTCCAGTTAGAAAGTTGAGACTGATTTGTTTATTGGAAACTGGTCTTTATATCTAATTTCTGTGTCAGGAAACTGCTACAAGAGCCTTTCTCATTACTGGCCAGAGTTCTTTCTCATTTACATTCTCTCATGCTCTTGTTTCTTAAGTCTTTGAGAATATATGAAAAGAAGAAGCAAAGGGCAAAGGGTTGGAATGGGAAAGGAAAGGTAGAGTAGAAATCTTTGTATTCTAAAGGGACCTTTGGAATGCAGGATGGGTAGTAGGTGCCATTGTTAGATCTTGGGTTCTGCTGTATCTTCCAGACTCCAGATTTCCTCCCCTTCCATTGTCTCCTGGCACCTAAATAGAAAGAAGCTCACCACTCTCCTCTATCTTGTAGAGACACAAGTAGTACTGAACACTATCAATCATAGATTATTATTGTACAATTATGTAATAATTATAATATTATAATAACATAGTTACTCCTGAAGGAGTTAGATAATTTAGAGGGGAGGTAGGATGCAGAAGCAGGTTAGTGATTTAAATAAGGCATGGGATGGGCTACATGTTTTTGACTTGGCAGTGTGTCATGAGAAAAAAATTAATTTAAATTTCTAATATGTTCCCTGTAGGCCATTAGAGACAAAACTATATATAAATAATAAAATGGCAGATGATGGCTAAAAGTCTTTTAATAAATAACACAATCACAGGAAGGAACAAACTTCCCAGTGGAGGAGTTAGTGAGTTGCTCACTGGTATAACTGCCCAGACAGAAGTTAGATGCTTGTCTATGAGATGCTTTATTTATTTATTTTTCTTATTTTACATATTGATCCCAGTTCGCTCTCCATCCCCCCCCTTCCACTCTCCCATGCCTCCCCCCTGGCCACCCTCCCATCCCATCCCCTCCCCACCCCACATGTAGGGTGATGCCTTCCTGGAGGGGTCATCTAAATCTGTCAAGTCATTTGGAGTAGGGACTAGGCCCTCCCTCCTGCCTCTAGGTTAAGGAGTATCCCTCCATGGGGAATGAGCTCCCAAAGTCTTTCTTGCACCAGGGATACATCCTGGTTCCACTGTCAGAGGTCCCTTAGACTGCCCAGTCTT
The DNA here is from genome assembly GCF_943737965.1 of Phodopus roborovskii. NCBI lineage: Eukaryota > Metazoa > Chordata > Mammalia > Rodentia > Cricetidae > Phodopus > Phodopus roborovskii. Next base: position 16,428,407 of record NW_026126410.1, read on the forward strand.
TCTAACTGAGACCCATGTTCAGGGGTTCTGAGTTCCTCCAATGCTGCTTTCCCAGCTATCAGTCTGGGGGCCCATTAGCTCCTCCTTGTTCAGGTCAGCTGTCTCTGTGGGTTTCTGTAGCCTGGTCTTGTCCTCCCTCTCTGCATCTGGATACCCATTCAGCTATGAGATGATTTTTAATAGTTGTTTTCTTTTCTTTTCTTTTTCCATTTTAACAGGCAGAGTTGGAAATATTGCTCCCCACTGTAACAATCTCCATGCCTAAACTCTGGAATGACTTTAAGGAGAGTAGCCATTCATGAGCCTCTTTCTGAAATCTATCTTTTAATCTTCCCATGAGGCTGCTTGATGGAGTCTGGTTTCTTCCAGCTTCATAACCTTCCTGTAGGTGACTCCAAATCCACCAATGGGAGTCAAGGCCATCAGTAGGTATATGCCTATTAGATATTATGAGCTCTGGGTTGAAATGCCTACTTTTAAAAGGTTTTCATTAAATGGAGAGAGGAAGACATGAGGGACCAGGACAACTAAGTCAGGGAAAGAATAGAGGAAAGCAAGAAAAAGATATACCATAATAGAGGGAGCCATTATAGGTATAAAAAGAAATCTGGCATTAGGGAAGTATCCAGAGATCTACAAGGATGATCCCAACTACCAATCTAAGCAATAGTGGAGAGGCTACCTTAAATGCCCTTCCCCGATGATATTGATGACTACCTTATATGCCATCCTAGAGCCTTCATCCAGTAGCTGATGGAAGCAGAAGCAAACACCCACAGCTAAATACTGAGCCCAACTCCTGGAATCCAGTTGAAGAGAGGACAAATTGATGAGCAAAGGGGTCAAACCAGGCTGGAGAAACCCACAGAATCAGCTGACCTGAACAAGGTTCAGCCCACTCTGATAGCTGGGAAACCAGCATAGAACCGACCCAGATTCCCTGAATGTGGGTGTGAGTTAGGAGGACGGGGCAGTCTATGGGGCCTTTGGTAGTGGATCAGTATTTATCCCTAGTATATGAATGGACTTTGGGAGCCCATCCCACATAGAGGTATACTTTCTCAGCCTAGACACATAGGGGAGGGCCTAGGCCCTGCTCCAAATGATATGACTGACTTTGAAGATGCCCATGGAAGGCTTCATCCTCCATGGGGATCAGAAAGGGGATGAGATGGGGGTTGGGAGGGCAACAGGGGAAGAGGGGAGGGAGAGGGGACTGGGATTGACATGTAAAACAAGCTTGTTGCAAATTTAAATAAAAATTATTATCATACACAAAAAAATAGTGGTTGGGAGCATATACCTGGCTCTGACCCCTTCCTCAATGTTCTGGAGAAGTGGGAAACTGGTGATGACTCCCATTCAGAATCTGTTTGCTAATGGAATGACATCAATAAGGCCTTCAACTAATCATTGGGGTCCATATACATTCCATTTTCTCTGTATTCTGCTTTGTTTGAGGTTTATTGTTTTAAATGCTCATCTCACCTTTAAAATCTCTTCATAGAAGCATCTGGTAAAACATTTGACCAAATATCTGGGTACCACTGCGAAGCCAATTTGACACATGAAATCAACCAATCACAGACCTCAGGATAATAATGATCTTAGACAGCAATGCTCCTATTCTAAAGAATTGAGTACTCTTATTTGCTGAGCCACATCTCTAGTCTCAAATTGTGATATCTTTAACAAAGACTTTAAAAACTAAGTGAAATCAACTTTCATAATTAAAGATAAGAAATTAATCAGATTGTAGAAATTAAATTTTCTTAATAAAAAGTATTAATTTAAAGGCCTGGCCCATAGACAGTGGCACTATTAGAATGTGAGACCTTTTTGGGGTAGGTATGGCCTTTTAGGAGGAAGTGTCTCACTGTGGAAGCAGACTTTGAGGTTTCATTTATGCTCAAACCAAGGCCAGTGTGGCAGTTCATGTGTACCAAGATATAGAACTCTCAGCTCCTTCTCCAACAACATGACTGCCTGTATGCTGCCATGCTTCTCATCAGGATGATAATGGACTGAACTGTAAGCCAGTCCCATGTAAATGTTTTCCTTTATAAGAGTTGACATGGTCATGGTGTCTATTCAAAGCAATAGAAAATGTAACTAAGATACAGAAAGTCTGTGACAAAGATGAATTTATCTTCCTTTAATCAATAGGAACTCATGAAGAGATGCAATAAAAACCACAAAACAAAAAACAAAACAACAAAACCAGGCCAGTCACACAAAGAGGTAAGTTTAGGGTCTGGATGGGGGTTTGTGAACTTTACCCTTAGCCCCTCAAGGTATTGACACCTACTATTATATCCACCTCATTTTAAGTCACCAGCCCAGCAACCTCTATATATGGCAAGAACTAAAATTGTTCTTTAATTCCTAGACACCAAAGTAATCAGTGCTAGTGACCAGGGAACACATGAGAGATAAGTCTATTTCACCTTTAGTAGTGCAGGTCTTGTGCAGGCAACTAATTCAGGTACACCTCTATCGTCTTCCAGGGGCAGATGGAGGCTATTTCCCATCCAGGTTGGTTATACTTGAGCTAATGAGTTGTTGAGTAGAATGTGTTTCATCATATTGCTTTGAGAAATAAACATTCATAGAGGCATAGAAGATGATGAAGTCTTCTGGTGGCTTGTTTGATCCTCAGTACTTTCTGACTCCTTCCTCCATGTATACACAGTACATACACATGCATACACATGTATACACACTCCTCTACATTCACTTGGACCTCAACTCACATTCCCCAAAGAAATGCCTCTCCAATCCCAAGACCTTAGAATATTTAAACTGTAAACTCCATCCTAAGATACCTAGAGTGTGCTCTAGAGAAGAAAGAAACACACTTGTGCATGGGCGCACCCTATTAACCTAAGTATTTCTTGTTTCTGGAATAAGGAAATGGTTGGGAGAAAACCAGCTTAGGGCCTCTCTGTCAAGAATATAAGGAAAATATTTATTGTCTGATTTTGGTTGGATCCATGTGTCTTTCTTCAGTGGTGTCAAAAGTTAAAAGATAGAACATATATCGAAGAGCCCCTGATTCCCCCCCTAAAAAAAAAGTTTATGCAGTTTTAAAATGGAGGGTCTCACCATAGAATTCAATAAACATTAAGAACTTTGTAAAATCTTCCAGGCTCATGGGGGGACCATCTTTGAGAAAGAGGTAGAAGGATGACCACAGTCAAGGCTAAGGTGAGGATTATAGTGAATAGATGTCTTGTGGACATCACAGGAAGACTGCACCCATGAACTCACAAGCAATGGTCACCTGCACAACACACACATAAAACTGAATCCAGATGACATCCAACAGGAAATTAGGAGGAGCTCATTACCCTCTATCCATAGCTGGGGAACTATTGATGATTGATGGCTGCTGGAGTGGAGAAGGCAGAGCAAGTTTTCCTTAAGGATTAGCCCTTAGCCATAGCCCTTGATAGTTGGCCGTTCTCCAGTCGATGGCCTCATACCTGCAAGTATATGGGCAGCAAAAATTGAAATTTGTGGGTTATTTAAAAAATGATGCAGGTGTTTCTGTAGGTTTCTCCAGCCTGGTCTTGACTTCCTTCAACCTGAACAAGGGGGAGCTCATGACCCCAGACTGACAGCTAGGAAACCAGCAGCATAAAACCACCCCAGACCCCCTGAATGTGGGTCTCAGTTAGGAGACCTGGGAAGTGTATGGTACCTCTGACAATGGAACCAGGATGTATCCCTAGTGTAGGAACAGACTTCAGGAGCCCATTCCCTGTGGAGGGATACTCCCTTGCCTTGAGACACAGTGGAGGGCCTAGGCCCTACCCCAAATGATTTGACAGACTTTGATAATCCCTCATGGAAGGCCTCACCCTTCCTGGGGAGTGGATGGGCGATGGGATGGGGGGTTCTGTGGGGGGCATCAGAGGATTGGAGGGAGAGGAAACTGGGATTGATATGTAAAATAAGAAAACATATTAAAGAAAAATAAAATAGTAAGGCAGGAAGTTGTGGGTAGGTTGGAGTGTATATCTGAAAGGAATTAGGTGGAAGATTGGGGACTGGATCAGAGATAAGTTAGCAGAGAAGATCAGAGAAATTAATATGATCAAAATCCATTCTGTGAAATTCTCATAGAATTAATAAGCTTAGGAAACACTTATTAAAATAGTTGAACTTAATTTAAAAAATTATTTCTCCCTATTGGTGAACATGGTATTAGGTTATATACAGATATTTTCATACAAGTATATAGTGTATTTTAAACATATGCCTCTCCACACCTACCAGTCCTCCCCTTTCTTGTCTCTTCTCCTATTATTGCAAGTCTCCTTTGTTTCTAAACATTTTCACTTCTCCTTCATAACATTTTTTTTCATATGTGATTACATAAAGTCTAGAAGTCACAAATAGGAGGAAAAAATGCAACATTTGACTTGTTGAGACTAGCTTAATGGCTTAATGTTATCTCCAGTTTCATTCCCTTCCCTGTAAATGGCATAACTCCATCCATCTTTATGACTGAACAAATTCCTTTGTGTATATTCGTCAAATTTTATTTATCTATTTCTCTGTTAAGGGGTGCTTGCATTCATTGTGTTATACAGAACATCAGAACATATAACACCAGAATATGAGGTACAAGTGTTCAATAGTCATATGAAGAGAAGTTTAACATCACTAGCCATATGAAAAATATAAATTAAAATTACATTGTAATTCTATCTCACCCCATTGGAATGGCAATCATTAAGGAAACAAAAACAAGAACTAAAAGAATGTGCTTGATAGGAAAACTTTGTACATTGCTGATGGAATATAAATTAATCTAGCTACAGTAAGAGTCAAGATGGAGATTTGTCAAGAACTAAAATTGGATCTTCCGCATGACTCTGTTCTACCAGTCTTCAGTATTTATCCAAAGAGCTTACAATAATTTGATTCACAGGATTTTAGAAACATCCATTATATAGTATGAAATGAGGTATTCTCTCCTATTAATTTATCATAAATATTTATATAATAGACATAGATAAGACATAATACTTGGTGAATGATAGTCACCTTAATGATAGTCACTTTATTTCTGTTGATTGATATTTTCCAAAACAAACATAGTGTCAGAGTTTTCAATCTATCTACATCTTCATATTTTTAAAACTTAAATTAGTTACCTATTTAATGTTTCTTTATGTCATTTGTTCCTTAAGAAGGATTTGAAATGGCTTCTGGAAATACATATATAAACCAAAGTTTAAGTAAGTAAAACAGATGAGGAAATGGGACAAGACAAACTAACAACAACATAAAACAAAGATAATGGGGAGAAGTATTAGTTAGCTCCTGAAATACATGTGACATAAACTGGGTGTCATGTTATACACCTTCAATCCCAACACTCAGAAAGTGGAGCCAGGAAGTTCAAATTCATTATGACCACATAGTGAGTTTGAAACCAGCATAGGCTATATAAAATTCATAGTCATGCATTATCTACATATCTATCTATCTGTCTATCTATCTATTTATTTATCTTCTCTCTTTTCTTCTTCCTCCTCCTTCTTCCCTCTCCATGGAAGCACACATCTGAAATCCCAGCACTCATATGGCGAAATGGGAGATGGAGAGAGAATACTCAGAAATTCTTTAGCTGACTATCCTGATAGCCAATATTGAACAACTGTCTTATGTAAGGGCAAAGATATGGACTAATACTGATTTCCAAATGTAAGCTATGGTACATGCATGATCACACTCATACACATGTACACACATATTATGCATCCACAAAATGATAATCAAGAAAGGAAATGAAAGAGAAATGGAGATATAGTTAATTGGTAGAGAATTACATAAAGCGCTGAGTTAAATCTCCAGTAATTTCTCTCTCTCTCTCCTTCCCTTTCTCACTCTCTCTCTCTCTCTCTCTCTCTCTTTCTCTCTCTCTCTCTCTCTCTCTCTCTCTCTCTCTCACACACACACACACACACACACACACACAATTTCCACAAAAATTTTTGGCATTTGGAATAATCTATTTCAGCCATACATTCATACCTTATGTGTGATGAATATTTACTCCAAACTGAAAAATATCAAAATATAACTCAGGGGCTGATTTTTGAGATGTAGGTTACTCTTTGAAAATAAATTTACAGAAAAAGCAGGGTTAATAAAGTTAAATTATTGAAAGTTTGGACAGGAACACAAATCAGATAATATATTCTTGTTGCCATTATATGGAATGGAATTTTCCTGATGAGTCTCCCACACAGTGCTCTGTGGTGGTGTTCTATTCAATGGCCCCTTGCGTTTTTAATGCTGTGAAGAGAAACCATGACCAGGTCAACTTTTATAAGGAAATCATTTAATTGGGGCTGGTTTACAGTTTCAGAAGTTCAGTCCATTATCATCATGGTGGGGAGCATAGCGTCATGCAGGCAGACATGGTGCTGGAGCTGAGAGTGCTACATTTTGCAGGCAACAGGAAGTTGACTGAAAGTTGCACTGAGAGAAGCTTGAGCAAAAGACACCTCAAAGCCCTCCCACACAGCCACACACTTCCTACAACAAAGCCACATCTCCTAATAGTGTCACTCCCTTTGGTGGCCATTTTCTTTCAAACTACCACAGTTCCCACCATAAGGTTGTGGTCTCAATCATAACTTTGTTCTCTTGAGCACAACTCTCAGACTTAGAATCCTTTCTTTTTACCAAACCTTATTGTGACCTGCTATATAGTTAAGAACATAGTTTTAAGAGAACATAATAATTATTATAAACATATTAAAGGATATTTAAATGCTGTCACTGTTAAAGAACTGAAAATCAAGCCATGCCTAGTGTCTTATGCCTCTAATTCTAACACTCTGGGAAACTGAAGCAGGAAGATTTCCATTAGTTTTCAGCCAGCCATGGAAAAATATTATCTTAAAAATATACAAAAAGTATATCAAAGTAACAGGAAGCTTAAAAAATCACATTGGAAAATCTGTGCCATGAGTACATACAGTAAAGTTAGTGACATTAAAAAAAAAAAACTTATTCATGACAATTCAGAATTTAAGTTAAACATATTTTCAGAACAGCTTTATGTATATGAATTTGTATGCATAGCTCTTTTTGCTCATATATTCTACTTTTTGAGGAAGGCATTAAGAGAGAGGCACACAGAATTTTGCTTGGTTATATGAATGAAGGAAATTAGAAATAATCTCTCATTTGCTGTCCTTTGACATTTTAAAATGACTTATTGTTTTTATGTAGGAACTCTCTGTTTGCTTATCATCCCACTTATTCATTTATTCATGCAGCTATTACATGGTTGCCCCTGATGAAAAACAGTGCAAGACACCTTGTTTTTCATTTCAGGAAACTAACATCAGAGGGGACAGGCTGGGGTTGGCTTATTAAGAATGAGTGGGATTTCATTTCAGTTCTAACTTTAAAACCCATGCTACCTTTCCCTTATCAGACTTGATCTTGGCGTGTTTAGAAGTCTGAAACCTTGAAGCTTGCTTGGAGGTCAAAGCCACAAATTTCTATTCATACTGGTTCTGTGACTCCCAGAGAATTGAACAAACTACTTGCTTTTGAAGCAAACTCAAATTATTTGGTTCCATTTTCCAATTCTTAATTTTTCATAACCAAAATAGACATTAAAATCTTCCAGAACCTTAAACCATTGATATAAATGAGAGACCATTTTTGTATTTCCATATTTTAAGTGTATCCCAGATTTTTTAGTTCCATGAAGGATGTTGTGAGTATTCTGTTACTTTGATGGGAAATGAATTTAATCTTTCTTTTGGTTCAATGATTATTCCACAATATTGATTATACCAACCATGAGCATGGGATGTCTTTCCATTTTTTGGTGCTTTAATTAATTGCTTTATAATTTAAAGGATTTATTATAGTTTTCTTTTATGTCCTTGCCTAGGTTTATTCCTAATTCTTTTGAGGTCATTGTGAATTGGAGTGTTTAAATCACCTCTCTTGGCATGCTGTTGATGGATTATAGAAAGTTTACTAAATTTTGTAAATTGATTTTGTATTCCACTACTTTCCCCAAAGTTTTGATCATTTCTAGAAGTTTCCAGGTAGAAAGTTTGGAATCTCTTATTTATGTATATTATGATCAACAAATAAGAATAATTTGATTTCATGTTCATGTTCCTTTAGTTTCTTTCTGTTTTCTTATTGCTCTTTTCTTATTCTTATTATAGTGCCTCAAGCACTATAATTAAAAGAGTGGGGGTAATGAAATATATTTATTTATGTTATATCCTATCTGACCCTCAGATGGGTCTGTGTAATCACCAACCCTTCCACTTGTATAGAACTCCTTCAGAGTATTTTGATTTTACATAGGCACTTTGGGTGAATTATGCCCTGGGTTCACCATTAATCCTCACGCAGATATAGAAAATCAAAGACACAATTCGAAGAGTTTCTAAAAGATTCCATGCCATTTAAATTTTTGTTGTTTAAGGCAGACAATGTTATTCCATACTTCCATACCACTAAGAATTCTAGAAAGGATTTATACATTTCCTTTGAAATTTTATTATGCATTTCTATGTGCTGTGAATCACTGTGCTTATTTTTCTCATATTTTGCAGCATAGTTCTGTTCTATGTACTTATCTTTTTCTTAAGATAAAGAAGCCAGCTTTTAGAAAGGGTGTGTAACTTGTTCAACATTGAATGGCTATCACTTTAGCATGGATTTGTATGGGGACTGGTCTTATCTTAGCTTAAGCTTTAATAAACACATACATCATTTTCAAATATCCTGCATACCAGAAGCTAGAGGCCAGTAATCACACAAAAGTAAAAACACCAGAAGCTCAGTCAATACTTCTAAGAAGAGAATGTCCTTCAACAAGCATACTTAGTTGGCCTGGCCTTTATATTGTTTCAAGTGTTCCTTCTTGCCATAATATTCTTTATTATGCAGCTAATGTGTATAAGATTCTGTAATAATGTATTTTCCAAAAAACATTACCTGTAATTTAGGATACCTGCCTCTGCCTCTGGTGGCTGAATGTGTCAAGTCCTCTGGAACTTGAATTTCTATTCCTCTTTCTACCTTAAAATACAGCAAGAAAAAAACAAGATTGCTTGTAGCCTTGATGAATGGGTGGGGAGTATATAATGCCAGGAATAAGTCTAGACATCATTATCTAAAACTAAGCAATCACTATAGAATATATATAAAGAGTATATATAATGTAGATATATATATCTGTATCATATGTTTTCAATTCAAACATATATATTTAGTAATATTCATTCATTCACTCAGATAAGTGCATGTAATATGTTATAATATATAATAACACATAAATATTGCATGTAATATCTACATATTGTTATTTATATATAATATGTGTACACACATAATGTATAACATGTATATTGAATATGCTTATATAGTGTATATAAGTAACATATATGTTATATATACACATACACATATGAACTCACATAATAGTTTAATAATTTCTGTAACTCAAAAAAAATTTTGATTAGTGTTTCTCATTACAAATTTTAATGCATAAAACAGTGTTCAGGGTAATAAATCTTTCTTTATTTCCATGTACCCTAAGCTATCTAGTTTCATAATATTGACAAATTACAGTATCAGAAATAAAGACAATTCAAATCTCCAGTGACACCTTTAAACCTATTTTTTTAAAAAAAGAGTGAATTGTCCAAACAGACTACAAGTCTCCTATGTGTGGTATGATATCACATTTTTGGCTCCTTTAAAGAATTATAAAATTGTCTTTCTTGAAAACATGCAATTTTCATGTAAAATGGAATCAGTTTCATAGTTGAATTAGCAAATTCATATCATTGTGTACTTCAATGGGCTCTGGAACACAACTGAATTATTTTCTCTTTACTTTTGTTTATGTGCTCCCATAACTGCAGGACATTTCATAAGAGTTTAGGAGTATTTTGGAAGTATAGGGGATGACTGTGCAAGAACCCTCTAATACTCTGCTTATTATTATTAGAAAAAAAGGAGGGGGTACTGCATGTGAAATCAACAGTGATAAGAATACCAAGCATGGAGTTTGTTTTATACATGTAATTTTCTTCTCTTCCCATCTATCATCTGTATTTCATCATCTACTTCAAGTCCAAATCGAAATGTTTCTCCCAGAGATCTGCTACTGGCTACCAAATCTTTGGTATTTCTTTTAAAATTAACATCTTTTCCAAAACATTAAATCTCAAAGGGAGATGATCTTTCCTTTCTACTTCCACAGGAATGGGTGGCACAGGGATGGCTGCACGCTCCTTAGGGATACAGAATTTACTCATTTTTTATAACTGCATTGAAACAGACCTAAAATTACATATTACAAGTGAGGGGAGTGAGGGAGTGGTAACCCAGATCTTTAACTCCTCAACTGATTCTCTCATAGTGTCAATGACCTCCTGACTCAATGTCATCGACATGAAGCACAAAAGACTAGGGTTTTTTTTCACTAGCCTCAGTTAAGGGTTAGGAAGGGCTGAGATACATGGGGGACAATTTGAGAGGTGGGGAATGGGTGGTTGGCATGGGGTGGGAGAGGTGGGGTTGGGGAAACATGTAAAAATAAATCTTGCTTCACTTCTATCTTGACATGAACTGCAAAGTGACCCTTCCCCTGGACATGCCCCATTGCTGATATGGTTCTTGTTAAATAATAACTAAAGTAAAATGCAGAGACTAAAAGGGAATTGGCCTGGAGCTAGCTCACAGTTAGCACAGGTGAAATGTTGCAATGAAAAGCAAACATGTTGAAACTCAGCTTTTCTGTGTTAAGTCATAAAAGATAACTCAGGATTTGGGCCTTTATGAGAGCCATATGCTCAGACATGCTCATAATTTTTTTTCCCGGGTGAATTTTGCTTAAATTATTTTCTGGATGACTAATGCTTAAAATTTTAGCTATGTATTTTTTGACTAATGATAGTTAGTTCCAGTCAGAGTCCATCAAGAATTACTTACCAATTACGTACAAGACCAGGTAAGTTCCTTTGAGTACTCAGACTTCTCATCTCCCTCACACATCCATCATGGCTTGTCCACCCTCACAGTCATCTGATATCATGAAGAAAATTGAAAGACTCAAGGATACCTGTGGCCCATCATCCCCCCACCCAACATACCCTCCAGCAACAGTATGCATGTAATATATTGTTACACACATTACAGTGGTTTATCTCTCTTTTAACTATGAAAGCAAGAGTCTATAAGGGGCATCTTTTCTGTCTAAATAAAAAGAGTCTTGTGCAGAATTCATGTCACTCAGGGCCTTGCTGTTTTTCTCATCTTTTGCTATTAGTTTTGCTTCTTTTAAAATGTCTCTGGAAGCAGATAGCTATAATATTATATTTGTTTTTGTTTTAAGACTGTGGTTCTCAACCAGTGGGTCATGACCCCCTTGAGGAGTCATATATCAGATATCATGCTTACCAGGTATTTAATTATGATTCATAACAGTAGCAAAATTATAATTATGAAGTAGGAATAAAAATAATTTTAAGGTTGGGGGTCACCATAACATGAGGAACTATATTAAAGGGTTGAAGCATTAAGAAGGTTGAGAATCATTGCTTTTAGAAGAACAGCTACACTTGATCTTATTTCCTTTTGTAGGGAATGTCACTCACCCCAACCCCTCTGTTAGCCTTTTAGAAGGTTTTTCACACTCACTATTTCCAGCTCCTCTTCTCCAAGGGTTTTTGATTATATTTCACACAGCGTTTTCATCCAGAAGTCCCCTGAGACCTGGTGACAGCCTGACTGATAAATCTTATTATCAATTCTTGGTCCTTGTCTTTTATTTTGCTAAATGATCAGAAATTTTCAGTAGTTCTTTGAGAGTTTTCTATGAGTCTTAATCATTTTCACCCCTACCCCAGATTTCTCCCAGATTCACCACACTTCCTCACCCACACAACTTTGTGTCATTATTTTTGTTGTTGTTGTTTTGCTTTTTTTTCCAAGACAGGTTTCTCTATGTGCCTTTGGAGCCTCCACTGGCACTTGCTCTGTAGACTAGGCTGGCCTTGAACTCACAGAGATCCACCTGCCTACACCTCCTAAATGCTGGGATTAAAGGCATGTAGACATGTGACACCACTGCCCGTTTTTTGTTTTTAAATTTTTTAAACACTGGTTAGATGTCACAAAGTAGGTGGCAATGCCTTAGCCATATAGGAGTTGTTAGGCTTCCTTAGGGGAGGGCTCTCCTCTCCTTGTCAAGGGGAATGCCAAGCTTTCTCTCCTTATATACAACATTCCTGTCCTGGGGTTTTGAAGAGTACTACTCAGCAGGAAAAAAAAATGGAATTTTGACATTCACAGGCAAATGTATGGAACTAGAAGAAACCATCCTAAGTGAGGTAACCCAGTCACAGAAAGACAACCATGGTATGTACTCACTCATAAGTGGATATTAGACATAGAGCAAAGGTTTACCAGAGTACAAGCCATACCTCCAGTGAAGCTAGGAAACAAGGAAAACTGTTAGAAAGATAAGACAATGTTACCTGGTGAAAGGGAAAGGGACAAAAGCCCCTGAACAAATTGGGAGCATGGGGGAAGGAGGAGGGAAATAGGAAAAAAAGGAGCATGGAGGATAACACGAGGGATCAGGAAGATTGAGTCTGGAGATAAACAGAGGAGAGCAAGAAAAGAGACACATAAATAGAGGGAGCCATTATAGATTTAAAGACAAATCTGGCACTAGGGAATTGTACAGAGACCCACAAGGATGATCTCAATTAGGAATCTAAGCATTAGTGGAGAGGCTACCTTAAATGCCCTTTCCTTATAAAGAGAATGATGACTACCTTATATGCCATCATAGAGCCTTCATCCAGTAGCTAATGGAAACAGAAGCAGACAACCACAGCTAAGTACTGAGCCCAACTCCTGGAACCCAGTTGTAGAGAGGGGAGAATGATGAACAAAGGGGTCAAGACCATGCTGAGAAAACCCACAGAAACAGCTGACCTGAGCAAGTGGGAACTCATGGACCCCAGTCTGATGACTGGGAACCAACAGAGGACCAAACCAGGCCCCCTGAACATGGGTGTCAGCTAGGAGGATTAGGCAGTCTATGGGGCCTCTGGCAGTGGAACCAGGATGTATCCCTAGTACATGAACAGACTTTGGGAGCCCATTCTCCATGGAGGGATACTCTATTAGTCTAAATACACATGGGAGGGCCTAGGCTTAGATAATCCCTCATGGAAAGCCTCACACTCCCTGGGTAGTGGATGGGGGATGGGATGGGGGAATCTGTGAGAGCATTGGGAGAATAGGAGGAAGAGAGAACTGGGATTGATATGTAAATTAAGATTGTTTCTAATTTAAATAAAAATTTTTTAATAATAGTAAAGGATATCATAGGATATAGGTGGAGCAAATGGAATACAAAGAACATTTTAAGTCCATGCATGATATCTAATTTGGCTGTAAGAACGTACTATATTGCACACTTATCTGTTCATGTTTCTATGTGTTTTGTCTTCCAACAAAAATATATACCAAAAATGGAAATAATAAAAGTGTACCTTATAGTAATGTTAATTATCATTACAAAACAGCATGTGCAAGTCTGTAAAGTAGTGAAGGAATTCTATTTTGTTACTTCATCCTTCTCCCTTTAATTCAACATTGTTTACTTTTAACTACAGTTTTCTCTTACATATAAAAAAATAATGGATTTTAAGGAGGAATGTGCTATCACAGGTTGAAATATCAACTAACCAGGAAAACAGTAGTCAGGGATTCTAGGCATCTTAAAATCAAAGAAACACTAAGCTAGAAAGTATAGATGATTAAAAGCAAAAATATATTTGTCTATGCATGAACAACATTAAAACACATTTAAAATCTTTTATCTATTATTAGTAGTTCTAATAGTGGTGGTGTTGGTGGTAAAGTAGTAGTAGTAGTAGTAATAGTAGTAGTAGTAGTAGTGTGTGTGTGTGTGTGAGAGAGAGAGAGAGAGAGAGAGAGAGAGAGAGAGAGAGAGGAGAGAGAAATCCTTGTATGAGAGTACAGGTGTATACCATGGCACACATGTGAAGAACAGAGGATGTCAGTTCTGATTTTCTACCATGGGTTTTGGGGATGGAACACTTGGGTTGCCAGGCTTCCAGGGCAAGTATTTTTACAAACTGAATCATGTTGCTAAACTTGTGGTAAAATTCTTAGATCTCAGGTAGCAGGCTCTGGGCAAGGAACTCTTTTTCAATGTACTTGTAATTTTCCTTGTCTTTTTATGAGGAACCTAACACCTGGTTTTGGTTGTTGTTGTTTTGTTTGTAGCTGCAAACTACAAAAATTAAATCATTTTAATTTAAATTCTTGTGAAAGAATTCTATTCTTTAAGTTTCCAGTTTTACTAACATTTCATATAATTTGAGACTATTGTAGAGAATTCCTAAGCTTTCCTGAATTTATTTTTAATAGGAGCATGGATTTTCTACACACTAAAAAAAATCACTAAAAGTTCAAGTCTCTGGCTTTGCAGTTTCATTACTTACCCACAGATCATGGAACCATAGAACTTCTCTTAGTTGTTTGCATTATCCATTCACATATTCACTTGCTTTCATATCTTAGATCATTATCAAAAACATTTAAGTGATGTTTCAAGAATTATTATTTAAAGAATATATTTATTTCTATGCATCTCTGTCCTTTATTTAATGAGTGTTTTTATTAATGGAGTAACATCTTGGATCCAGGAAAGATTTTGTTTTCCTTCTATTCCTACATACTTCTTGATTTGCCATCAGTTGCATCTTTTTTTGTCTTCAACCTATATAGTTATTAGTCCCCATCTCTTAGATCCACTCTTACCCTTATTCTGTTATGCTGTGTTTCTCTGGATGCCAGTTTTCTATTGTTTGAGAATTCCATACTTACATATAATATGATTTGACCAAATCCACCATCATCCTGTCCCTTCCAACCCCTCCTAGCTCCGCTACAAATTCATGTGCTTTTCATTCTTTCTTTCTTTCTTCCTTCCTTCCTTCCTTTCTTTCTTTCTTTATTTCTTTTTTCTTTTTAACAGTGGATTCTAACTAGTGCTGTAAATGCACAGGAGTTTTATGCTCTACCTTTCTCAGTGTTTGTGGGTGTTTATTTGGCCTCTCATCTCCCAGAGACCAGTGGTCTTGGAATAGAGGGCATTCTTCTACTAAATGTACTTATTGGGTGGGATCTCTCCTATGGCCTACTAGCAAAGAAAAAATGCAACATAATAATTACAGTTTATTATATTTTATATTAGTCATCCAGTGAGGCACTATGCTAGAGAATAGCCTGAGGCTTCCACTTAGAAAGTGTCCATTCAGGGGGCTGGAGAGATGGCTCAGTGTTTAATAGCACTGACTGCTCTTCCAGAGGACACAGGTTCAATTCCTAGAACCCACATGGCAGCTAACAACTGTCTGTAACTCCAAGATCTGACACCCTCACACAGACATACATGTAAGCAAAGCACCAATACAAATTAACAAAATAAATTTAAAAAAGAAAGTGTCTGTACAGAAACCTTCCCTTTGTTGGTTACATTAGTTAAATCATGAACAGGAAGTAACCCTTTGAACCCTGAAGAATGTTCCATGTGGAGGAACTATAAAGCAAACAGCATTGGATGTTTTGAAAAGGCTGAATGTCCTATGGAAAATGAATGAGTGTAGAAAGACAAAAGATAAAATGAATAGCCCCGTTAGTTGTCTATTGTAGTCCTTCCAAGTGAAATGTGGTGGGACCAACACAGTAGCAACACATTATTCCTCATAGGATCTGATGACTTATCAGATATGGATGTTTGCTTGAATAAATGAGCCATTTGTGTATATAAGAAGGACAGACCATGGAACAACTATGATATAAGCCAGTGAATCATTGGAGATTTTAAAAAGTTTTTCATAGGCAGAAAAGAAATTTTAAAAATACAGTTTTAGCATGGTTAACATGTCAATATTTCAAACTAGGAAATATTTGAACTAAATATAGAACTAAAATAGGGAATTAAAAATGGCCTATATTCATTCCTCAAAGAATTTTAGTATTTAGAGACAAGGAAAGGAGGAAGACTTTTAATAAGACAGAGAAGGAATGGTAAGCATGACAAGAAAGGGAAAAAAGCTGAGGGGAAAAGATTTCATAGAAAAGAGAGTAACCGACTATATTAATGGCAGCTAAGGAGTCAAGGAAGGAGAAAAAGCACATGTTAAACTTTTCTATACATAAGACATTGTAATGAAAACAGTGCCCACAGAAAAGACTGGATGAGACTGAGTGTTTCTTATGGAATGGGAGAGAATGAGTTCAGCTGTGTCAGAAAATGTTCTATGATTGTTATAAAGGTGGCATCAAGACCACATTAGGAAGTTGTGTAGCTTAAAAATAAATAATAAAAGCTGCCTTTTGGAATATTTTTGGTTCTCCAAACCAAAGAAAACAGAGTATGTTTGGGCTCTGGGAACTAATTCAGAAAAGAAAGTTGATGAAATGGGAGTAGGGAGAATTTATGAATTTCCTCAATTTTACCAAATGGGAGGGAAGAGAGAATAGAGGTGGAGGTCTGAGGAATTGACCTTTGATGGGGCAAGAACATGTCTTTACTGTGAATAGATCTAAGAAAGACAAGAAAGCGGGCAGGTTTGTTCATCTGGCAGCATTTGGATGCTCCAGGCACCAGTATGCTTGTATTGCTACTATAGATGAGGTGAGATTGCTCACAAAGGAGGAGAGAGTGATTTTTTTTTTGGATGAAAAATGTCTGTGCTTCTTAGGTAGTTCTAGTAACTTACTAGTGAGATCTAAATGAGTGGCTGGCTTACAGATTGCACCTTCTCTCAAACCTTGAAATCCAATTATCTATTATCTCCCTCCTTTTCTGTTCTAGTTGATTTTAGTATGTGCTCTACTGGTGGATGTAGCATGTCATTAACTCAAAATATGCAATTGTCTTTTTAACCTAGTGCAAAACTACATTCATTTAAAAAATATGTTCAGTGTCAGTAGTCATTAGAGAGATACAAGTTAAAAGCAAAAATAATAAATAATACCACTATCCATCAGAGCTGCTAGACATTTTTAAGTGGATAGCATTAGGACTTTAAATTATTACAGCTTTTCCTGAAGAGTACAATGAAAAAAATTAGTAAAACAAGAAAGGCATGCAAGTTATGGCCAAGTAACACTGAAATTCATTTTATAAATAGTTGCAAAATTCTATATATGTCTTGTTAAAAAATATACCTAAGAACATTAGTTACAGAATATCTCATAGTACTAGAAAGTTTGAAACAGTTCATTTGTGGTGGGCACAAATGGCCACAGCTTCTGCTCTTTCAATCCACTGCTGTCTTTGAGCTGAAGTCAGGTGACACACATGCTACTGTCAGACTGGCAATGCAAACCTATTTTTGTTATTTAGGTGACTGACTCCAGAGTGCTGAAACATTGTCCAAAGTATGCACTACAGTCATACTTCTCTCTTTTCTCTTTTCCAAAATAACCAGATGGATAGTTTCCCAGCTTCTTCCAGTGTCCTGTGCATTTTCCCTCATAATCTATGTCTCCAAAATAATTGGATGTCTGATCCAATTTGCAATCTGCTTCTTAAGAACTTTCGATCAACACAAGTGGTACCAGCAATGGTCTTTTAAGACAGCCAAAGAGATGGATATGTGAGGGTGACTAATCCCTTGGTGAGCAAAGAAGATGCTGTCCTCAGTAGAATATGGTATACAAACAGACTTGGAACTTGTTCAAGGTCCAGTGCCATCAATTCCATGGGTGGTAAGGTGGAGAAACTTTACCCTGGAGGGATACAACTTTGAAAACAATGTAATTGTTAAAAAAATTTAAGAGACATTGGTGGTGATGGGATGCTTACAAAGACAAATGGACTTGTTTGCTTTCTATGACATCATTCTGATACCTGCAGTGAGCTAATGAGAAATTGAGATGCGAGGCTAGAGAGATAGCTCAACAGCTTGGAGCACTTGTTAATCTACAGAGAACCTGAGCTCAGTTCCTAGAACCTACATCAGACAGTTCACAACCACCAGTAACTGTAGCTCTATCTTATGGATCCTATGTGTGAACACCACACACACACACACACACACACAGAGAGAGAGAGAGAGAGAGAGAGAGAGAGAGAGAGAGAGAGAGAGAGATACATGTGGATACACACACACACACACACACAAACATATACACACACATACATACACACAAAGATGAAATATTTTTAAAAAAGAAATTGAGATGCATTGAAATACAGGATTAAAGGTTTAGTTATGAGGAGCTGAGAGCACCACTGGTAACTAACAAAATCTTGTAAGCCATGGAGTTTCTAACACATTTGATCATTAGATGTTTGGTGGTTTGAATTGCATAATTCCAATGATGTTTGAGTATTCAGCCAAAGCAGAACTTTTACACCAGCAGGCTCTGGCTAGAAAAACTGATATATATATATATATATATATATATATATATCCATGAAGACGCTGGTTGAAAAGATTCTTATGAACTCCACAACTTATGATTTCATCATTTGAGTTAACATTTGTCAATGAACATGTTTCTCTCTAATCAGCCCACTCATGCTCTGAAAAGTCTTTCCTATATCCTCTGCTGGCTGCTTCACCAACAACAGGAAATGTATTGCTGGGGAAATACTAGCTCTAACAATTATATACAGCCTACAGGGCATCACAAAACCCACTACATCAATGACATTATGCTAAGCAGGCAAGACAAGCAAGAAATAACTAATGGTTAATAATGAATGGTAAGTCTTGTGATTATGTAGGTACTTGATCAGGAACATGCTATGCTATTACATAAAAACTTAACTTACTACCATTTTCTCCAAAAACAAATTATAGGAAGAATTTTGTTTAGTCTCCATTAGTTTGAGCTTCACCATAAGCTGTATTTTCATTACCAGATAATCTGTAATTGGGTAACTGATGGGTTAAGAAACTTTTAATGGAGCTGAGATGAGAGGAAGATGGGATACGATACAACATTGGAATACATACCTCAGATCAGTAACCATTTGGCAATGCAACGTGGAAAAGGCATTGTATAAAAATGCTCAAATTTCTCATCATCTATGGAAGAAAGAAAGACTCAGAGGCATGGACCAAAGTTACACTCTTCTAGTATGCCTCTTCCTACTACCTCTAACAGTTTAGTATATGTTGATGTAAATATTCCTTATTTACCTTATACTCTTAGAAACCTCCACTTGACCATATTTTATGCTAACAATTTAAACATAGTGTTCACTCATTATAGTAATGGTTATTTATTCATTGAGATAATATCAGATAAGTTATGAAAACATCCTGTATTAAACAAAAAATAATGTTTTGGATAGCTCAGAGGAAAGGTCAAACCCCCATTGGTGATGTAATGCTGAACTCTAGCATAGCTAAATGGAAATGGGTGGAAAGCATTATTTGTTATTTTTTATCATGCATGTGATGATTTCTGTCATTTGAAGATAATCGTGTGAAAATACTTCTAAAAGCATAGGAGAAAGGAAGCCAGGGAAAAGTGCTAGAAGACATCTTTCAAAGAATATTCTGGAGTGTGTTTTAGACTTTGAGTCCTTACATGTATAATATATTTCAAAATAGTTTTTTAAAGATAAGAACAAACCAGTAATCTTGTTTAAGAAAGTCATGATTTCAATGCATAGGAATAAAATGTTAATAACATGCATAGGAATAAAGCTGGAAAAGGGCTTGATGTTCTGATTTACTTACTGATGTCATCAAATACAAAGTTGTAAAGCTGATGCCCAACAAGAAGCTTCACCCCTACTAACGTTTCCTTCATGGTGCAGAAAGGTACTTGTTATCCCACCAGAAGTTAAAGGCAACCATTAATAACACCTAGGAACAAACTGTAATCTACATTATCAACTTACCTGCAAGATATATTGGTGCAATAGAGGCATAAATATTATGGGAGTAACCAACCATTTTCTGACTGTATTTAAGGACCATTACATGAGGTAAAGTCCATATCTGACACTGTTAAGGGGCCAAGAACTTTGAGACTAGATAAGTCATGGGCCTAAAGAAAGTCTAATACTTTTATTCTCCTAAAGGAACAAAGCAATAAAAATGACTCTGATGACATATTGCTATATCCATAGACCAGTATATTCCTTAAACTTCATCAACAAAACTTCTTGCAGTAGATGAGAATTAACACAGACACCCACAATTGGACAGTGTGCAAAGACTAAGAGTCCTTGGAACACTCAGATTTAATTGGGATGTCTATATCAAATCAAATTTCTATATAATGCATGAGAAACTAAGATCAAAGAAGCTTGCCTATAGTCACTGTGGTTGTTTGAAGAAGAATAGTTCCCATAGGCTCTTATATTAGAATACTTATAGATTAGCACTATTTGAAAGGATTATGAAGTGTGACTTTGTTGTAGTAGGTGTGTCTTTGTTGGGGTAAGTGTGGCCTTATCAGAGGAGGTATCTAATTGAGAGTGGGCTTTGAGGTTTCAGAAGCCCATGCCAGGCCCTGTGGCCCTATCTTCCTGTTTTCTGTGGGTCTAGAATTTTCAGCTTGTCCTCCAACACCATATCTGCCTGTGTGCTGCCTGCCATGATGAAACCAGACTAAACCACTGAAACTGGAAGCATGCTTTAATTAAATGCTTTCTTTTATATGAGTTGCTATGGTCATAGATGGTGTCTCTTCACAGCACTAGAGCAGTGATCATGACAGTCACATAGCCCAAATAGTAGACATGGGAATAAAATATGCAAAATTAGTTTGCCAGCAAATATGACCTTCTTGGTTGAAAAGAGTAGTATTTCTATTCAATAGAACATTATTCTCTGGTGTTAAGAAAATCCTTATTTAAAAAAAAATCCACGTGTGTTACAATTCTTTCTACAGGCCAAGAATAGAGACCATTGATTTTTTTGTATCAAAGAAAGACTATAGAACAAACTGGAATATGATATACTATAACTCAAGTGTTGAAAATGACATATTTATGAAGGTACTTGTCTGAAAGAATTGCTATGTTTTTAATCATATGAAGCAAAGGCAGATCTATCAAAATTACATCTGAATTCTCCATGGAAACTCTCAAGGCCAGAAGGTCCTGGATAGATGTTCTACAAGTGCTAAGAGTCCACATATGCCAGCCTAGGCTAATACACCCATTAAAACTCTCAATCACTATAAATGGAGAAAACAAGATATTTAATGACAAAGCCAGATTTTCACAATATGTATCTACAAATCCATCCCTACAGAAAGTTCTGGAAGGAAAACTCCAACCCAAGGAAGTTAACTACGCTCACAAAGACATAGGCAACAGATAATCCCACTTAACCAGAACTCAAGGGTAAAGCAAGACAAATATATTCACTATACCACTGCCAACAACAAATCTAAAACAAACAACCATTAACAATCAGTGGTCCTTACTCTTCCTCAACATTAATGGTCTTAATTTGCCTATATAAAAAGACACAGGCTAACAGAATGGATACAAAGACAGAATTCATCCTTCTGCTGTATACAAGAAACATAGCTAAGCTTCAAAGATAGACATTAACTCAAGGTAAAGGGCTGGGAAAAGATCTTCCAATCAAAAGGACCCAAGAAGCAAGCAGGTGTGGCTATCCTAATATCTAACAAGTTAGACTTCAAACCAAAATTAATCATAAGAGATGAAGATGGTCATTTTGTATTCATCACAGGAGAAGTCCATCAACACAAATCTCAATTCTGAACATCTATGCCCCAAATACAAAAGCACCCACATTCAAAAAAGAAACGCTACTAAAAATCAAAACTCACATAAAACCTCACACACTCATAGTGGGAAATTCAATACTCCACTCTCACCACTAGACAGGTCCACCAGTTAAAAACTTAACAAAGAAACAAAAGAACTAACAGAAGTTATGTTTCAACTGGGTTTAACAGACATCTATAGAAGATTCCATCCAAACACAAAAGATGATATCTTCTTCTCTGCTCCACATGGAACCTTCTCTAAAATCGACCACATAATAGGTGACATTTTGTATCAACAGATACGAAAAAATTGGAATAGTTCCCTGTATCTTTTCAGACCACCATGTTAAAAATTGAAATTCAATAACACAAATCATAGAAACCCTACAAACTCATGGAAACTGAACAATGCAAAATTGTACCATATTGGGTCAAAGAAGAAATGAAGGAAGAAATTAAGGACTTCCTAAATTCAATGAGAATGAGGACACAACATACCCAAACTTATGGGACACCTTGAAAGCAGTGTTATGGGGAAAGTTCATTGCACTAAGTGCCCAATGAAGAAAACAGAGGATAGTCACATTAGAGAATTAACAGTACGACTGAAAGCCTTGAGTATGCAAACATACTCAATAAAATACTGGCAAATGGAATCCAAGAACACAGCAGAGAAATCATCTCCTATGACCAAGTAGGCTTTATCCCAGGGATGCAGGGATGGTTCAACATATTAAATCTATCAACATGATCCACCATATACACAAACTGAAAAAGAAAAACCATATGATCATCTCACTAGATGCTGAAAAAGCCTTCAACAAAATTCAACACCCTTTCATGATAAAGTTCTTCGAGAGATCAGGGATAACAGGAACATGCCTAAACATAGTAAGAGCAATATACATCAAACCAACAACCAACATCAAACTAATTGGAGAGAAGCTTAAGGCGATTCCTCTAAAGTTAGCAACAAGACAAGGCTGCCCTCTCTCTCCATATCTTTTCAATATTGTATTAAAAGTTCTAGCTAAAGCTATAAGACAAAAAAAAAAAAAAAAAAAAAAAAAAAAGGAGATCAAGGAGATCCAAAGTCAAACTTTCTCTATTTGCAGATGATATGATAGTTTACATAAGCTACCCAAAAAACTCTACCAGGGAACACCTACAGCTGATAAACACCTTCAGCAAACTATCAGGATTCAAGATAAACACACAAAAAAAATCAATAGCCCTAATTTATTCTGATGACAAAGTAGCTGATAAAGAAATCAGAGAAACATCACCCTTTACAATAGCCACAAACAACATAAAGTAAATTGGGGTAACACCTACCAAACAAGTGAAAGACCTATATAGCAATAACTTTGTGTCTTTCAAGAAATAAATTAAAGAAGATACCAGAAAACGGAAAGTTCTCCCATGCTCTTGGATAGGTAGGAACAACATAGTAAAAATGGCAATCTTGCCAAAAGCAATCTACAGATTCAATGCAATCCCCATTAAAATCCTAGCCAATTCTTCACTGACCTTGAAAGGATAATAATCAACTTTATATGGAAAAACAAAGTCCCAGGATAGCCAAAATAACCCTGTACAATAAAAGAACTTCAGGAGTATCACCACCCCTGACTTTAAGTTCTACTACAGAGCTATAGTCCTGAAAACAACCTGGTATTAGAATAAAATAGACAAGTAGACCAATTGAATAGAATTGAAAATCGTGATATTAACCCATACACCTATGAACACCTGATTTCTTTGACAAAATAGATAAAAATATATAATGGGGGGAGTAAAGCATCTTCAACAATGGTTATGGCACAATTGGATCATGGTGTGCAGAAGACCCATGTCTATCGTCATGTATAAAACTCAAGTCCAAATGGATCAAAGCCCTCAACATCAATCCAGCCACACTGAACCTCTTAGAAGAGAAAGAAGGAGGTACCCTTGAACAAATTGGTACAGGAGAACGCTTCCTGAACATAACTCCAGGAGCACAGACACTGAGATTGACAATTAATAAATGGGACCTCCCCAAACTTAGAAGCTTCTGTAAGGCAAAAGACACAGTTGACAAGACCAAAGGGCAGCCCACAGACTGGGAAAAGATTTTCACCAATCCTACATTTGACAAAGGGCTGATCTCCAAAATATTACGAAGAACTCAAGAAACTAGTCAACAAAACACCAAATAACCCTATTAAAAAATGGGATTCAGATTGAAGAGAGAATTCTCAATAGAGAAAATCAAAAAGGCTGAAAGACACTTAAGAAAGTGCTCAACATCCTTAGCTATCAGGGAAATGCAAATCAAAACAACTTTGAGATACCATCTTATGCCTGCCAGAATGGCTAAAATTAGAAACACCAATGACAACTTATGCTGGAGAGGGTGTGGAGAAAGGGGAACACTCTTCCACTGCTGTTGGGAGTGCAAACTTGTACAGCCATTTTGGAGATCAGTATGTTGGTTCCTCAGGGAAATGGGAATCCCCCTCTTAAGCATATACCCAAATGATCCACATCCATGCAACAAAGACATGTACTCAACTATGTTCATAGAAGCATTATGTGTAATAGCAAGAACCTAGAATCAACCTAGATGCTCCTCAACTCAAGAGTGGATAATGAAGATGTGGCAAATCCACACAATGGAATACTACTCTGTGGGAAAAAAACAATGGAGTCTTGGAATTCGCAGGCAAGTGCATGGCACTTGAAGAAACCATCTTGAATGAGGTAAACCAGTCACAAAAAGAGGAACATGGTATGTACTCGCTCATATATGGATTTTAGACCTAGAGCAAAGGATCACCAGCCTATAATTCACACCGCCAGAGGAACTAGGATACATGGTGGATTCTAAGAGATTCATATAAGATCTCTCACAGAAG
Source organism: Phodopus roborovskii (assembly GCF_943737965.1). NCBI lineage: Eukaryota > Metazoa > Chordata > Mammalia > Rodentia > Cricetidae > Phodopus > Phodopus roborovskii. The sequence continues at coordinate 16,453,150 of NW_026126410.1, forward strand.
GGGGAAGGGACAAATTCTCTAGAGCACATGGGAAGTAGGGGGCAGTGAGGGGAGAGGGAATTGGAGGAAGAGAAGGGGAGGAAAGCAAAGCACATGGGACTAGGAAGATTGAGTCAGGGGGAAGGATAGAAGACAGTAGAGAAAGGGAGATAGAGAGAGAGAGAGAGAGAGAGAGAGAGAGAGAGAGAACATAAAGTGGGACCCCTTATTGGTTTGAAGAGAAAACTAAACCTAAAGAAATGTCTAGAGACCTACAAGACTGACTCCCACTAACAATGTGAGCAACAGTGGAAATTCTACCATAAATGCCCTTCCCTGATAATGAGATCAACAACTAACTTATCCACCATCATGGAGCCCTCATCTAGTACCTGTTGGAAACAGAAGCAAACACCTACATCAAAGCACTGAGTAGAGGTAGAATCCAGATACAGAGGGAGAGAACAAGACCAGGTTGCAGAAACACATAGAGACAGCTGACCTTAACAATGAGAATCTAACAGGCCCCCCAGACTGATATCTAGGAATCTAGCATGGGACTGACTCAGACCCACTGAACATGGGTCTCAGCTAGAAGTCCTGGGCAGTCTAAGGGAACTCAGACAGTGGAACCAGGATGTATTCCTGGTGTACAAAAGGACTTTGGGGGGCACCTCCCCCATGGAGAGATACTCCCTTAACCTAGAGACAGGAGAGAAGTCTTAGTCCTTACTTCAAATGACTTGGCAGATTTAGATGACCCCCTCCTGTATGGCATAACCCTACATGTGGTCAGGGTGCATGTGAGGGGGGAGAGATGGAAAGAGGCAGGCTGGGAGGGAGAGGGAACTGGGATCGCCATGTAAAATAAAAAAGTAAATAATTAAAAAAGGAAGCAATCTGAGGATTGGGTATTGAGATAATTTGAATGAAAATGGTACAATGCATGTAAAAGTACACAGGTTTTCACCAGTTACTTCAGGGAGTGAGAGAGTGCTGGAGACAGGCAGAGGGCTTATGAACAGGTTTATTTTTTTTTAATTATTTTTACTTTTTAAAAACACAAAAGAAAAAGTAATTCAGGCTCCATAACAAAATTTCATGTACTTCAAGCATTTTATTATGTAAAAAATTGTAATTTTAAACTTTTGCTTCTCTTACATAGATTTTATTTTTCACATATATATTAATTTTAACCAAAATATTAAAGTCTTCTATGTTAATTTGGAAAGCTTTCTTGTAAAGTAGAAAATTTCATAAAGATCTCAATTTTAAAATAAATTTACAATGTGGGGTAGAAATACAGCTCAGCAGTTAAGTTTACTGCTCTTGTGGAAGACCAGGGTTCAGTTCCACAGAACATGTAATTTCATACCGGGAGATTGGTGTAACAGGGAATATGGAGTCCTTCTTTGGCCTCAGTAGGCTTATGCACATACTTGGTACACAAAAATTTATAGAAGCAAACCCATACATGTTGAGAATAATAGATAATTAGAAATAAACATCTCATAGAACAAAGAATTACCAGCCTACAATCTACACCACTAGGGAAGCTAGGAAGCAAGCAAAGACGACTCTAAGAGAGTCCCCCAGAGAAGGGGGAAGGGACAAGATCTGAACAAACTTGGAGCATGGGGGGGGGAGAGGAGAGGGAATTAAGAGAAAGAGAAGAGGAGGGGAAAGAAGGACATAAGGAAGCAGAAGATGGGGGGGGGGAGATACAGGAAAGCAAGAAAAGAGGTACCATTATAGGTCTAAAGAGAAATCTAGCACTAGGGAAATGTCCAGAGAACTACAAGGATGACCCCAGCTAATAATCAAGCAATAGTGGAGAGGCTAACTTAAATACCCTTCTCTGTTAATAAGATTGATGACTTTATTATATGTCATCCTAGAGCCTTCATCCAGTAGCTGATGGAATCAGAAGCAGACACCCACAGGTAAACACTGAGCCCAACTGGGATCCAGTTGCAGAGAGGGAGGAGTGATGAGCAAAGAGGTCAAGACAAGCTGGAGAAACCTCAGAAACAGCTGACCTGAAGAAAAGGGTGGGGTGGGGGTCATGGACTCCAGACTGATAGCTGGGAAACCTGCATAGGACCGACCCACACCCCCTGAATGTGTTAGTTAAGAGGACTGGGCAGTCCATGGGGCCTCTGGTATTGGATCGGTATTTTCCCTAGTGTGCAAATGGACTTTGGGAGCCCATTCCACAAAGAGGGATACCCTCCCAGCCTAAACACATGGAGGAGGGCATAGGCCCTGCTCCAAATGATATGACAGACTTTGAAGATCCCTCATGGAATGCCTCACCCTCCCTGGGGTCCATAAAGGAGATGAAATAAGGAGTTAGTAGGGGGCATGGAAGGAGAGGGTAAGGAAGCTGGGATTGACATGTAAGACAAGATTGTGTTTAATTTAAATAAAAAGTATTAAAAAAATAAATAAATATCTCAAAATGTGTCAATTTCATCTCTCAAAAGGACATCAGTTTCACCTCTATATGAGTGCAATGAAAATGTTACATTATCAAGAAGATTGTAAGCTAAGGACATCAGTAAGGGGGATGTTAAGGAGAGACAGAGTAGGGGATATTCTCTTTATTTTGATAATTTTTTCCATACCCAGAACTAGCATTTCTCCTTCCTCACTGTGCTCTAAGCCTAGGAGACTGCTCTTTATGGATTGCATAAGATAAGTTCTCCTGTTCTCTGTCTTTTATTTTCACTCATTGAGAGACACTGGCAAGACCAAGAAGAGTAATAACTTCGATGGCCATTCTCCCATCTTTCTCTCTTAGGTTGCTATTGATTGTGTTCCCTTAAACCTTCTCAAGGGTAGCCTGTATCCCATGATATCAGAACCTTTAGGCTTTGGTCACTCTGAGCCTCCCTCTCCATCTTGCCTCATTCTTGAAAATCCCTTATGGGTTTCTACAACTTGCAAATCTTTGTGACTAGTTTCCTCATTACTCCTCTGAACACCCCATTTTATTTCTGTTGTGTCCTTCATGAGATTAACCTATAGTTTAACTGCTAGGTCTACTTTTTCATACTTTCTTTCTCCAGTGATATGACCCTTCCCGAATTTCAACAGTAAATCTTTTTGAGTAGATTATGGTCTTTCCATTCTAGAAAGCAGAATGTCAATGACATACTAACATGTTTAGATATCTGAAAGAAAAAAGGTTAATCCCCAGAAAAACTAAAGACTTTGTAAGGAGTGTTATATAAAAAGATGGTTTGTTGCTGGTAGAGAGAACGTGAGGGATGATTATTTTACAGGCCCATATTTCTATGATTAGTGTCCATTAATGAGGAGTTTTTGCATAGCTAACATGTCACAGAACCTCTGTGAAGAATTGGCTGTGAATATCTTGACCAGTTGGGCAGAGGTATCAAGATTAGGAAATTTCCGCAAATTATTATTGATGGTAAAAATTAAGCACCCTAGCAATATTCACAGATGAAGCCAGAAGCCAACTAAGCATGAATGCCTCCCTCAGTCTTTTATTTAAGGGGCAAATGTCCTACTTCTATTATTTTGGCTCCATTAAAAAAAAACAAGGCTTAGAGTAGTTGATTTATTTATTTTTTTAAGGTCATCCCTATAAAGACACTAAACTTTCAAGCAAGAATTGCTTTCAGAAAACCTCACCTTTTATCAATTTTGCTATGCATTGTTTCCTTGTATTTCACATAATAAAATGTATTTAAGATATGTAGAAGCAAATAGACCCATGATTCCTCTGACAAATTAAACCAAAAAGATAATAAAGAGGAATAGTATTATATCCCATAATTTCACTGCCTCATATTTTAGAGCTATTTCAAAACCCTTTCAGAACTCAACATTTGTCTCCTGCAACTCCATCCAATTCTGTAGGCATGCTTTATTATTACTACCAATTATCTTTAGTTTGGTCATAACCCAAGGGTACAACAGTTTTTTGCTTACTTTCTTTGGAAACATCTGGATCTTGGCAATGTTTTTCAAAATACTGTATCAGACACACTTGAGATGCTTAACATAAAAACAAAGATTTCCAAGCTCCACTTCATAGGAATTGAGTCCAAATAGCTGGGGATTTAGATCCAGGTTCACACACAAGTGAAGTGATTCTCAAGCATGGGTCTAGATTTAATTTCGACATGAACAATTTTTTTTTCTAAATATCAGGATTTTCTCAGCATAAGAAACCTTAGCCATTATCTTAACTGTTGAAATGAACAATTTCTTTGGGCCAATCATTGGACTAGGGTAGAGATATAACAGAGAGTAAGGCCAACACTGGCTTTTCTTCATGGTATTTTAAGGCTAGTAGGAGAAAGAGACATAGATGAACTAATGACCTAAGTGAATATAAAATAAAATTGTTAGACTAGTAAGTAGTATTTTAATACAAATATAATACAAGAATGTAATGCAATGGGAGTTCATGGAGACTTCTCTGAAGGAGAAGTGTTAAGTCAAGAGAAGAATAAGTAGGGACTAGGAGAAATTGGGAGGTATCTCTTTCTAGGCAGAGAGAATGTCATGGTAAGACATGTAGCACATCAGTGTGAATGACTTAGATATCAGTATGAATGTGAGATGGGGGAGCGTAAAGTGAGGAGTCCACCTACATAGGGCTGGTAAAAGGTTTTCAGTCATTATCTCATTGCAAATCCCAGCTTGCAGATGAAGATTCATTTTGCTAGAGATATACAGCTGAAACATACTGCAAAGAGGTTACAAGGTTTGTCACACTGATCTACCATTAGCTGGCTATGACACAATAGAAGCCACTTGACCTCCATGAGTTCCAATTTCCTGACCTGTAACCTATGCGTAATGCCCATTGCTGTTCTTGTAAAAACAAAAATGAGGGCAAAAGACACAAATATGCCTCGGAAAATTTACTCACTGTAGATCCCAGAGATTATTGAAGTTTTACTGTGTGAGTCTAAAGCTTTGTTTCTTTGCTTCAACCTTCACTGTTACCTACAAAAGAGAAGTTATCCATTTAGGATGGCTCACCAGGAACTCAGTTCTTAATGTTCTCATCTGATAGACTTTATCCACTTTCAGTCATTCCTCCTGCTCATCCTCCTCCTTCTATTCCTCTGCTTCCTCTTACTCTTCCTTTTCTTTACCACCTTGTACTTCCCTTTTTTTCTTTTTACTTCTTTCACCTCTGCTCACTCCCTCTATTTTCTTTTCCTTCTTCTCCTTCTCCAATCTTTTTTTTTTTTTGTATCCCAGACTAACTACAAGCTCACTATGTAGCTGAGTATGTTCTTGAACTCTTGAAGTGAACCCAAAACTTTCATGCATGCTAGGTAAGCACTCTAGCAACTTAATATACAACATCATTTCCTTTACCTCTGATTTAAAGCTATTTTCATTATGTCTACTCTAGCTACATCAGGTTTGGATGACCGTATTACCATTTTTTAGTTAGTAAAAATCACTTAAACAATGCATGTCCCTTGGATTCAGGTCTCCCCACTCTTTCTCTATAGCCTTCCTCCCCCCTTTCAACTGGAAGAGCAGTTGAAATAGACCAATCTAGAACTCAACAACTAAAAATAAACATTATTTCTTGAAATAATGACCCTTATTTAGTTCTAGTATGGTTTTGTTTTGCTAATTTCAATACCAATTTTGGTTCTTCTTTAAAGAAAATGTAAGTGGCCCTTTGGTCCATATTCTGCTTGGTTCATTTGCCTTCAGGGATATTCTCAACAACTTGATGGTTTGTGTATCTCTCTTCATTTCCTTTATCCAAGCCATCTTCACTGACCCAAGTTGCCTGAACTTTACCTACTTTTTTCCATGCACATTCTAATGTTAAAGTATGCATTGATTAGACTGTACTTACTCTAAACTATGTTTAGAGAAAGACTGGGCCTTCTAAAGAAGGCTATTCCTTAATACTATCATCTTGTGACCAATCACAAACCAACTAATGAATCTCTAAAGTAATTAGAAAGCAACATCTTTTTTTTACATTTCTTTGTGTATGGCCTTTGAAGTACAAGACTAAACAAACTGGTGTACGATCTGTGAGTAAATGGTCAGCTCAGAATAAAGCTTCTAAGATCTCCACACAGCAAAAATACAGCCTAACTTTTATTCAGTTTCAGCCTTGATCTTCAATAGCTTCCCATAACTCATGTATCTCAGGATTACTGGGGCCTAACCCCTGCTCTTTCCAGGGCAAGGCACCATTATTTGGACTTCTTAGCTCAAAAAGATCCTGTAGAAGTGCATATGTTGTGTGTTTCAATTTGGAAGCATTCCAGTTAACCTTTAAACACTTTTCATTTGTTTTCTTCTAATACTTGGAAAAACAAAGATGTTTAGGAATAGCCAACCTATGCAAGAGAGTGTCATGTAGAAAGTAGTCTCTGTTTCTCTGGTTAAAAAATTAACTTTAGTTAATCAGTGGAATAACTAAAGGAAGTCCGTGCAATCCAGGAAATCCAAATTAAGACAAAGAAAAAATATAAACAAAAAGCAAAGTAAACTATGTAGGAAACAGACCATAGCTCTGAGAAAGAATACCTTTCATTCTTGTCAGTTTGACCTAGAATGGATTAATACTAAACATACTCAGCATTTTATGGGGTTACATGAGTTTGGGTTTTCACTCCAGCTTGAAACCTGATTCTATACCTTCTAGGACTCAGTAATTCGGAAGCAAAATTTGCTTTTAAAAATAGAATAGAGGTGACTGGAGAGATGACTCAGTGGTTAACTGTTGTGGAATAGAATATTTGTTTAACTAAGTAAATATGTGCTACATCTGTTTATGTTGCAGAATAATTGTTTAACTATGTAAAGGTGTGTTGCATTTGTTTAAGCTGCATTTGTTTAACTATGTAAAGATTTTTTTCTCTTTTACCTTGCCTGGCTAAGGCACCTGATTGGTCTTATAAAAAGGTGGGTGATAAATCACTAGGCAGAGGAGGGATAGGTGGAGATAGCAGGCAAAAATAAAAGGGATCCAGTCAGCCATCCAGGAGCCATCCATCCAGGGGCCAGCCTGCCAAGGACCAGTAAGCCAGGTACCAAACAATCAGGGGTCAACGAGCTAGGAGCCAGCCAGCCAGGGGCCAGCTAGCCAGTGATCAGTCATCCAGGGACTAGACAGATGGACAGAAATGAAAAAAGCAGGAAAGCAGGATGGACAGTACATAGATGAAGTAAACAAGCCACAGGGTAGCACAAATATTAGTAGAGATGGGTTAATTTAAGTTCAAAAAAAAAAAAAAAAAAAAAGGAAAGAAAGAAATAGCTAGATACAAGCCCAAGCTATGGCCAAGCATTAATAATTAATAATAAGTCTCAGTGTCTTTATTTGAGAGCTGGTTAGTGGCCGAAAGTAAAAGTACAACTACAGTTTACAGCACTAGCTGCTGTTCTAGAGGACCGGAGTTTGATTTCCAGAACCTACATGGTGGCTTACAACTAACTGTAGCTCCAATCCTAAAGAATTTGATGTCTTCTTCTAACCACAAGGGGCACTGTAAGCATCTGGTGTACAGACATGGAGGAAAAACACCTACACACATAACAATGAAACAATTAAAAATAAAACAGAAGCCGTACTACTTGCTTTTAGAGTTATTTTTTTATCATTGTGGGTGAAGATGGAATTGGGAAGGTGGTGGATCAGAAGCAGCATATGTGAAACCCAAGAAATGGCCACATAGAGCAGAAAGAAATAAGACTAGTTGGGATTGCTTTTTGTTTGTTTGTTTGTTTGTGCAAAGTATCCAACCAGTGCCACTAATTCTTAAAAAAACTATTCATTATAATGGATTCTGCAGGAAGAGTGGTAAAGAACTCCAAGCATCCAGTGAGCCTGAATCAGTAGATGACAAAGCATAATGCTGGAAACACAAACCAGACGCTGAATCCAGTGGACCTTGGTAGGGAAAGGGAGTACAGCAAACTACAGGCATTTTTCCAGAAAAGGTAATAATATGGAATTGAGAGACACAAGCTAAGCCTCTGAAGTATAAACCAGCCCTAATTAAATGCTGTGGTGATGGTGTCTCTTCACATAAAATTCTAACTGAGACAGATGTTAAAAACTAAAAATTGGTATATAAATATTAAGCTAAATGGTGCAACAGGTCAACAGGATTTAACAGATATGTGTGGGATATTCTACCCAATAGAAAACACAGTCTTCTCAGAAGCACACAGAACCTTCTCAAAAGTCAATCCCACTTCTTTCCTCCCCTCAAGCCTTCCCACATATTTTCTTTTTCTCTTTCAAATTCATGGTCTATGTCCTCTTTTTCTTTAATTGTCCGTGTGTGTGTGTGTGTTTGTGTGTGTGTACACATATGCACACACACATGCGTGTACAAATATATTCCTAAACACAGCTGACTCAGTCTGTATAATGTTACTTTTATGACTACATTTTTAGGACAATAGCATCTTTTCTTGGATGTACATTTTTTTAATTATATGCAAAAAAATTTCCCTGATTCTAGGAAAAGTGGACGCCTCACCACTGATGAAGAGAAAGACTACAGGCTACTTGTAGCATAGAGTGGGTGAAATGGTCTGTAGGAGATATATTGGGAAAATGTCTTGTAATGAGACTTTCTGGGTGATGTGCTTAAAGTTTAATTTAATATCATGATGAATTAACAATCCCCTAGGAACAAATAGCAAGAATAACATCAGAAAATACAAAGAATTGGAGACTGGACACTATACATTTGATTAAATAATGGTTCACTGAAGAAATCAAGAAGGAAATTTTTTAAATCTTAAAATCAAATGAAAAAGGAAAAAAAAAAAAAACAAAAACAACCACTGGAACCTCTACTATAGAGCAAAGCAATCCTGAGAAAAAAAGTTTATATCCCTAAATATTGAGATACAACTTAGTAATCTGCAAAAACAAGAAGACATCAAATCTGAAAGTAGCAGGTGGCAAGAGCCAGTACAGATAATAATTATATAATAACAAATAAGGAGCAAGAATTAATGAAGTGGAGATTCAATGCAGCAATAATTGAACAAATAGTGGGGTCTTTGAAAAGATTAGCAAGATTTATAAACCCTTAACCAAGCTAAAAGTGATAGAAGACTGAAATCTCAAAACTAAAGATATAAAGGGACTGTGTACAAATGACTCCAGTGAAATCTACATCATTAAGGCATACTTCAAGAACATATTCTCTAAAGCTGGAAATTTCAAATAAAGAAATTAATTTCTAATTGCATATTACCATCCAATTAAAGACATAGGAAAAAACCAATTTATTCAAATCAATAGCAAGCAATGAGGCTGAAGTAGTAGTCTCCCCACAAAGAAGCACCAAGGACTCAGAGGGTTCGTTGCTGGATTCAATCACTCTTAAAACTTCCAAGAAAGAAGTTATTATTGATTCTTCAAATTGTCCCATCAGACAAAAAGGAAATGAGTAGCACTAAACTCCTCCTACAAAACTATATTACTAACAAACCTGAACTAAAACACACCAAGTAAAGAAAACGACAAGCAAGTTTCCTCTGCTGAACATGGGTTCAGAACTTCTCAGCAAAATGCTTGCAAACCATATTCAAAAAACCTTAAGATGACCAAATTTGTTTGATCCTAAGGATATAAACGTGGTTTAATAAACATAAATCAATACATGTAATGTACCATATACATAGACTTGAGGACAGAAATCACGTTATCATCTTGATAGATACAAAAAAGTCATTTGACAGTGTTTAGCATACTTCCTGATAAATCTTCAAAGTGAATATAAATGTACAGAAATCCTTCAACATTATTGAGGCTTCATTTCACCAATATGCAGCCAGCATTACAGAAAGTGGGCAAAACCTGTGAGTACTCCCTCTTATACCTGGAATAACAAAAGGATGCCTTCTCTTCATTTTTTAATTTATTATAATGCATGAAGTCTCATATAAACAATAAGACAAGAGAAAGATAAAGTTTGGGAAGGAAGTATTTTTTATTTTCAGATTACAAGGTCATATATTTAAAAGAGTCTCTGAACCCAAAGAAGAAACTCTTTGATCTGAAAAGCATTTTGATTAAGTTGAAAGACCCCAAATCAACATAGAAAAAAAATCAATAAATCTCATATAACACCAACAGTCAATTTATTAAAAAGAAATTAGGAAAAAATATCCTCTTATAATAGCTTCAAACACAGCTGCAAGTAAATCTACCAAGGGAAATGAAAGACTTCTACACCAAAAACTTTAAGACAGTGACAAAAGAAATTGAAAAATGTGCTAGATGACTTTTCCTACTCCTGGGCTGTCAGAATTTGCTGTGAAAGAGTTACCAACACAATCCCATTAAAACTCTAATGATATTATTTACAAAGCTCACAAAAAAATTCCAGAATTCACTTGGAAATGTAAAAGGCTATGAATAGATAAAGCAATGCCAAAGGAGAAGGACTGTCACCTAAAAATACAACAGATCCATAAAAACAAAAACAACAAGGACTCAAAACTTCAAAACTGACATTTAGACAAATGAACCAGAACAAAGGAGTCAGAAACAAATCCATATAGACATTTTTGCCAACCAGAAAAAAGGTAGCCTATTTAATAAACATTGTTGACAAAACTGGATATACACCCAATAAAGAATTAAATCTCTGACCCTTAATGAAAATCAATTCAAAGTGGATCAGAGGTCTCAATTTGAAATCTGAAATGCTCAAACTTCTAGAGGAAACATGGGGAAAATCCTTCAAGATGACAATATAAACAAAACTCTCTGAATAGAATCACAATAGTTCATGAAATAGCCTCAAAAACTGACAAGTGGGATTACATCAAATACTTAACCAATGGGTACATAAGCTGAGAAATATGTCCTGAGAAAATTTTGTCATTGCATGAAAACAACAGTTTATATTTATATAACCCTGTACAGTATAGCATACTGCATAGTAAACATAATTTGTCTGTCGTTCCCTGAAGATCTACACTGAAGTATTTCTCTTCCACAGTCGGCTCATCTAGTTTCCAAAAACTCTCTAGCTGCCTTCGTGCCAACATTTGTATACTTCCCATTCAGTTTTACATTATGCGTTGTAAACCACTCAGAGGCAGCAGCAATTCAACATCAGGATTGGATCTAGTCCTTCCCTACAAAAGTTCAACATTTATTTGCATTAATAACCATGTTTATAATGCTTAGAAAAATATGTGTTTGTATGAAATATTCAATGCAGATATCATTATATTTTTTCTGTATTTTTCTTTTTACTTTTTGTTAATCTTGTTATTTTTAATAGCTCCCAGCTGTTGTGGATAGGAAATACTATTGTGATGAGGAACAAAGATTATTATTTTCTACATTTGTAGTGCTTAGTTTTTATTTCATTTTCAGGTCATCAGTTCTCATAGATTCTCATTGGCAGTGGTAATAATGGAATTTATACAATTAGAGACATGGTAAGTAAAATGGCAAGAGAAATCAAGCAAAGGGGAAAATGATGCAATCAGGATACAGGAAATCTGAGATGTATGAGGCTGATGGTAGTGTACAAGGCACATTGTTTTCTAGTACCCCTTTTGCTTACACATGACTACCTTCTAAAATAATGATAAAATATAGTAGAAGAAATGAGTAAACAGTAACAATTATTTATCACCATTACTGAGTAATATATATTGTATATAGCTGCATAGACTTTTATAGAATTGTCAACACAGTAGGTATTTTCTCCATCCCCACCTCAAGCACATACATTTTACATTGTGATGCAACATCATCTGATACTGCTGGGTGATAATGAGGGTTTCAACTCCAGTGTAACATTGGAAGATACATTCATAAGGGGGCTACTGATGATGGAAACATATTTATTTGGCAATTTTTGTAGACTACATGTCTAAGTCAGGGATGAATACTTATATATAAGGTATAAAGTACCAAATCTGTTAGGTTTTGTGACTCTAGTGTTTGTTATAATAATGTACTGCTATTGTTTAAGTAACTGAGGACAAAGGTAGTATGTAAACAAGTGTAACCATATTTCAAATATACCACAAACCATATCACACAAACAATGAGATGCATTAGGGTTTTATTATATAGTTTGTTCCTCCTGTTATAAATACAATAAAGGGCCCTGAATTATAAAAGAAAAGGGCTAATGGGGAAAAGGACTGGTAAAATCTGAATGAGTTCTGCTGAGGTTATTTTCTCAGCTTTTATAAATAGTCTATAGTATGAAAAATATATACATCAGAGAAAGATAGGGTAATGATGATAAAAATTCTCTATTTTGAAACTCTTTTATAAGTTCAAAGTTATTTTGCAAAACATGGATCCCTAAACTCAATTAATCAGATATATACATGATATATATATATATATATATATATATATATATATATATATATATAAATACACACACACACACACAAATGGAACCGAAGTTGATGAGATGGAGAGAGGAAGCAAGGTGGTTGCTGTAGTATATGAATTTAAACTTGACCAGATATATAACATTTGTGGATTTGGTGAGCTTTGAAAAAAAATATACTAATCCAACTGAATATTTCTGGCTGGTTTTTTTTGTCTATATCTAGCATGGGTTGTTGTTCAATACACATACACACAAATTTGCATACTTATCTATGGGGTTTTTGTTTCGTTGGTTGGTTTGAAATAGTTTTGCTATTTAGCCCTGGCTAACCTGTAATTCACTCATGTTGAGCAAGCTGCAGAGGTTCTCCTGCCTCTTCTTTAGTGCTCTGAGTGTTGAATTTATATGTATGAACTACAGTCTCCTTGATAATAACAGTTATTATTGTTGTTGTTGTTGTTGTTTTTTCAAGACAAGGTTTCTCTGTATTGCTTTGGAGCCTGTCCTGGAACTAGCTCTGTAGACCAAGCTGGCCTTAAACTCAGAGATTCCACTGCCTCTGTCTCATGAGTGCTGTGATTAAAGGTGGGTGCAACCAATGCCTAGGTTGATAATTATTTTTTAAGGAAAATTAGTGAACATGTGAGTGAAGAAGTGCAAGTCACTGTGCTGATGAGCATGACCACTCAAGATGGATTTCTTCCCTTAGAGTGTTTGAGCAGGGGCTAATTTCTATAACATACTGTTAGATATCTTAAAGTATAGGGCTCCTGGGTCCATAGAAAGATTGACTAGCAAATGTAGTACAATTTAAATTATGCCTTAAAGAGCAAGTAAACTATGAAAATGCAAAAGTGTATTCATGTCTGCAAGTCACAGTGATGACTGCTGTTTACTTACCCCTGCTAACCAAGAGAACAGAAGGATTAATATCAGGCAATGCAGAGATAGAAGAGAGTTGGAGTAGGGAGAATGAATCAAGCAGTAAAAAGGTATGTGGTAGAAACTTACACTAGTTATCAACCCTTCAAAAGGAATTTTGAAAGTAATAAACATGAGCATTTCCCGGTAAGAGTTTAACCAGGATTACAGAAAGGAGGGAAGACAGTTCAAGAATGAAGATTGGCCAACAGGGTCAAAGAACAAGCTGAGATGTGGAAATTGAGTTTGGCAATTGGCATTGTTGCTGACTGCACTGAGGACAGCTTCAGAGGCAGGCCAAAATACTGTGGAATGAGGGACAAGTGGAAGGGAGTTAAGGAAAGTAGGCAATGTGTTTAGCATTGTCTTTTAAGAAATTGAAGAATGAATGAGGGTTAAAAAATACAAATAAAATAAAATAAAACAAGAAACCAGCCTGTCCTATTTTGGTTTGGTTTGGTTTTTGGAAGGAAGACTTGGAGCCACTGTAACTTGCCTAATGGAATGGGAAGGAGCATGTTACCACCTTAGTCCTAGACACAGCTTCCAGAAGCAAATATGCTGAATGTATCAAGGGTTCCTTTATCATAAACAAAGTGCAGGAAAGAGTGTTCTAGCCAGTCTAACTTGTCATATTTAGCTCATAAATATACATACAATTCACTAAAACTCTTGTTTTTCTGAATTATTTCCATGTCTTCCTAGTTTTATTTTTCTTTAATTTTTTTTCTTTTGGAAAATTTAATTTGAGAGGCTAGGGTGATGTCTCAGTTGTTAAGAGCATTTGCGCATTTGCGAGTCTTCCACAGGGCTGGAGTTCAATTCATGGTACCCATATAGTAGTTTACAACCATCTGTAAGTACAGTTCCAGGGGATTAGACACACTCTATTGCTTTCCAGGGACACTGGACACACATAGTGCACAGACATACATGGAAACAAAACACATTCACACACACACACTAATAAACAATTTAACTTAGCTGTTCAAATGAAAGGGAAAATAAATATAAAAATGTTTACAACTTAATGAGACTACATTAATAGATATTGTAGGGAGGGGTGAGTATATGTGCATTGAAGTGAAGCATGGTGGTTTATATGATCTAGAGCAGATGGAGGAATATGGTTGGAATCTAAGAAGATAAGGTAGAGATCACTGATCCTTTCAAACTTCTATCATTGTTTCAGAATAATGGGGGAAACCTCCAACCATGGGAGGGTATAAGTGTGGGCTTGTTTCTGGCCTGCCTTCTGGTGAACTGCTCAGGGTGTCCTGAGGACTGAGAACTAAGGACAGCATGCGGGGTAGCCCACTCTAGTGGACTAGCCAATTCAGTGTCTGGCAGCATCCCGTTCCAGCCTCCAACCACAGGAGAAATCCCACTACCACCCACTGGAGTAGGAGAGCCATCAGAGTATTGGACCTGCTTGCACCCATCTGAAGAGAACCTTGGTTCCATACCCACCAGAAAAGGAAGAGACCTTACCAGTGTCTACTAGAAGAAATGATAGGTAGACAACAGTATAAGAACAACAGAAAGATCAATATGACACCACAAAAGTCTAGGCACTCCACACCAGTGAGACCTGAACATCCCAAACAGATGAAGCAGAAGAGAAAGACCTTAAAAACAACTTCATGACAATGATAGAGACACTCAAATAGGTAATGAGAAAATCCCTTAGAGAAATGGAAGAAAAAAAATTCAAGAAATGGAGGAAAAGAAAGACCAAAAATTACAAGAAAATCTTAAAAGCTGAAATAGAGACAAAAAACAAAAGAAAACAAAACAAAACAAACAAACAAAAAAAAAAAAACACTATCTGAGGGAATGCTGAAAACAGAAAAGTTAGGCAAACAATCAGGAACTACAGATGCAAGCAAAACCAACCAATACAAGAGATGGGAGAGAGAATCTCAGGCATTGAAGATACACTAGGAGAAATAGATTCCTCAAACAAAGACTATCTTAAGTCAAAAAAATCCCTGACACAAAATATCCAAGAAATATGGAACTCTGTGAAAAGACCAAACCCAAGAATAATAGGTGAAGAAACCCAACTCAAAGGTGTAGAAAATGTATTCAACAAAATCATAGAAGAAAACTTTCCCAACCTAAAGAAAGACATGCCAATGAAAGTACAAGAAGCTTACAGAACACCAAATAGAGTGGACCACAAAAGAAAGTCCTCCCATCACATAATAGTCAAAACACAAAACATACAGAATAAAGAATATTAAGAGCAGAAAAGGAAAAAGGCCAAGTAACATAAAATCTATCAGAATTACACCTGACTTCTCCATGGAAACTCTGAAGGCCAGAAGGTCCTGGATAGATATTCTACCAACACCAAGAGAACACGGAAGCCAACCCAGACTACTATACCCAGCAAAGATTTCAGTCACTATTGATGGAGAAACCAAGATATTCCATGACAAAACCAGATTTTAAAAATACACATCAACTAATCTAGCCGCACAAAAAGTTCTGGAAGAAAAACTCCAACTCAAAGAAATTAACTGCACTCATGAAAACATAGGCAATAGATAATTCCACTTGACCAACAGCCAAAACAAAAGTGGGGGTAAATTTGCACACAATACCAGCAACAACAAATCCAAAATAAACAAGAATTAACAATCAATGGTCATTAATATCCCTCAATATTAATGGTCGTAACTCATCTATAAAAAGACACTGCTAACAGAATGGATTCAAAGACAGAATCCATTCCTCTGCTGCATACAAGAAACATACCTCAACTTCAAAGACAGATATTGCATCAGAGTTAAGGGTTGGGAAAAGACTTTCCAATCAAATGGACCTGTAGCACCCACACTAGGATCTGGACCTCTAATTGGGCAGAGGCCTAGAGATTGAAATAAGAGACAATACAGCTGGTCATTTGTTCAATAGCACTGTCGGAATGTTAAATGCTGAATGTCGTTTATTGAGGGGAAGGAGTGGGCTTATGTACTGACTCTCAGAACAGTGAAAAACAAGAGGGTTTTCAAGCTTAGCTCCTCCCCAGAAGATGTGTGTTAGCAAAACAGGAAGAATATCAACAAAAACTCCAGGACAAGATGTTCCAGCCAACAGCTTCAGGCTTGCTCAAGGTGCCTCAGCAGTCCATTCAGAGCCCTACATGGACCCAAAAAGCAGGTGTAGCAATACTTATATGTAACAAATTAGATTATAAAATAAAACAATCAAAAGAGACAAAGAAGGTCATTTCTTAGTCATCACAGGAGAAATCCATCAAGATGAAGTCTCAGTTCTGAACATCTGTGCCCCAAATACAAAGGCACCCATATTCGTAAAAGAAACATTACTAAAACTCAAATCACACATAAAACCTCACACACTTATGGTGGGAGATTTCAACACCCCACGCTCAACACTAAACAGGTCCACCAGACAGAAGTTTTGTAAAGAAACAAAGGAACTAAAAGAAGTTATGACCCAATTGGGTTTAATAGACATTTATAGAACATTCCATCTAAACATAAAAGAATATACCTTCTTCTCAGTGCAAGTTCTAAAATCGAACACATACTCAGCAATATAGTAAACCTCAATAGGTTCAGAAAAAAACGGAATAACTCTGTACATCTTATCAGATCACCATGCTTTAAAGTTAGAATTCAACAACAACACAAATTGGAAAATGAACAATGCGCAATTGCACCATTCCTGGTCAAAGAAGAAAGAAATTAAAGGCTTCCTAGACTTCAATGAAAATTAAGACACAATAATTCATAGCACTAAATGCCCACATGAAGAAACTGGAGAGTCAGGCAGTGGTTGCTCATGCCTTTAATCTCAGCACTTGGGAGGAAGAGGCAGGCTGATCTCTGTGAGTTCAAGGCCAGCCTGGTCTATAAGAGCTAGTTCCAGAACAACTTCCAAAGCTACAGAGAAACCCTGTCTCGAAAAACAAAAACAAACAAACAAACAAACAAAAAACCAAAATGAAAGAAACTGGAGAATAATCACACTAGAGAATTAACTGCAAAATTGAAAGCTCTAGAACAAAAAAAGCAAACTCACCCCAGAGGAGTAGACACTAAAATAATTTGAGGGCTGATATCAATAAGGAAGAAACTAGGAAAACAATATAAAGAATCGATGTGGTAAAGAGTTGGTTCTTTGAGAAAATCAACAAGATAGACAAACTTCCAACCTAACCAAAAGACAGAGAGAGAACATGCAAATTAACAAAATCAGAAATGAAAAGGGAAACATAACAGAGAGGAAATATAGAAAATCTTCAGGTCATACTTTGAAAATCAGTACTCCACAAAATTCGAAAATTTAATACAAATGGAGAATTTTCTGGATAGATGTCATGTACCAAAATTAAATCCAGACCAAATTAGCAAATTGTAGTGAGGTAGTCCTTCTGTAGCACTGACCACGCCCATTGGGGGGTGGAGCTATGGGCGGAGGTGACCTGAGGAAGGAGGTCGGAGGGGGCCAGGAAGGCGCTCTCTTTCTGGCGTGACTCGGACAGGAGAGGATCGGGTTGAATTTCCTGGTGTTCATCTGTCTAGGTTGTAAGTTATTTCTCCCTGAATAAACATCTATTCGGCTTATTTGTTTATCCTGATCCTTATTTACCGCAATATCTGGTGTCAGAAGTGGGATTATTTGTTTATCCTGATCCTTATTTACCGCAATATCAATTTAAATAGACCTATAACACTTAATGAAATTGAAGTAGTCATCGAAAGTCTCCCAAACAAAAAAGTTCAGGGCCAGATAGTTTCAGTGCAGAATTCTACCAGAAATTCAAAGAACAGCTAATAGCAATACTCCTCAAAGTGTTCCATGCAATAAAAGCAGAAGGATCATTGCCACACTCTTTCTATGAGGCTACAATTACCCTGGTACCCAAGCCACACAAAGACAAACTAAGATAAAGAACTACAGACAAATATCCCTCATGAAAACTTACGTAAAAATACTCAACAAAATACTGGCAAATTGAATCTAAGAACACATCAGAGAAATCATCCACTATAACCAATTAGGCTTCATCCCAGGGATGCAGGGATGGTTCAACATACCAAAATTCGTCAATGTAATCCACAATATAAATAAATGTAAAAAGAAAACCACATGATCATCTCACTAGATGCTGAAAAAAGCCTTTGACAAAATCCAACACCCTTTCATGATAAAGGTCTTGAAGAGATCAGGGACAAGAGGAACATACCTAAACATAATAAAAGCAATATACAGCAAACCAACAGCCAAGATCAAAATAAATGGAGAGACACTCAATGTGATTCCTCTAAAATCAGGAACAAGACAAGGCTTCCCACTCTGGCCATGTCTCTTCAATATTGTACTTGAAGTACGAACTAGAGTAACAAGAAAACAAAAGGAAATCAAGGGAATACAAATTGGAAAGGAAGAAGTCAAACTGTAACTATTTGCAGATGATATGATTGTTTATATAAGTGACCCAAAAACTCTACAGCTGATAAACACCTTCAGCAAACTAGCAGGATACAAGACTAACTTAAAACAAATCAGTAGCCTTACTATATACAGACAATAAAGGGGCTGAGAAAGAAATCACAGAAATATCACCCTTTATAATAGTCACAAACAACATAAAATATCTTAGGATAATGCTAACCAATCAAGTGAAAGACTTATATTATAAGAACTTTGAGTCTTTAAAGAAGAAAATTAAAGAAGACACCAGAAAATGGGAAGATCTCCCATGCTCTTGGATTGGTAGGATAAACAAAGTAAAAACGGCAACCTTGCCAAAAGCAATCTATGGATTCAAAGCAATCCCCATCAAAATCCCTGAACAATTCTTCACAGACCTTGAGAGAACAATCCTCAACTTTATATGGAAAAGCAAAAGATCCAGGATAGCCAAAACAACCCTGTACAATAAAGGAACTCCCGGGGGCATCACCATCCCTGACTTCAAACTCTATTATAGTGCTACAGTCCTGAAAACAGCATGGTATTGACACTAAAAAAGATAGGCAGACCAATGGAATCAAGTTGAAAACTGTTATTAACCCACATGCCTACAAACACCTGGTTTTTGACAAAGAAGCTAAATTTCTACAATGAAAAAAAAGCAAGCATCGTCAACAAATGGTGCTGGCATAATTGGATACTAGTTATTAAGTCAAGTATCAAAGACCTCATCATAAACCCAACCACATTGAACTTCTTAGAAGAAAAAGTGGGAGGTACCCTTGAACAAATTGCGTCCTCAACCTACCACCTGTAGCACAGACACTGAGAAAAATTAATAAATGGGATCTGTTGAAACTGAGAAGCTTTTGTAAGGCAAAGGACACAATCAACAAGACAAAACTACAGGCTACAAAATGGGAAAAGATATTCACCAACTCCACATCTGACAGTGGGCTGATTTCCAAAATATACAAAAAACTCAAGAAGCTAGTCACCAAAACACCAAGTAATCCAATTAAAAAGTGGGGTACAGAACTAAATTGAGAAGTCTCAATGGGGGGATCTAAAATGGCTGAAAGACACTTAAGAAACTTTTCAACATCCTTAGCCATCAGGGAAATGCAAATCAAAACAACTCTGATAGACCATCTTACTCCTGTCAGAACGGTTAAAATAAAAAAAAAAAAAAAAACATCAAAGACAGTCTATGCTGGAGAGGATATGGAGAAAGGGGCACACTCCTCCACTGCTGTTGGGAGTGCAAACTCATACAGCCACTTTGGAAATCAGTATGGAGATTCCTTAGGAAAATGGGGATTAGTCTACCTCAAGATTCAGTAATTCCACTCTTAGACATATACCCAAAAGACATACATTCATACAACGAGGTAATATATTCTACTATGTTCATAGCAGCATTATTTGTAATAGCCAGAACCTGGGAGCAACCTAGATGCCCCTCAACTGAAGAATGGATGGAGAAAATGTGGTACATTTACATAATGGAGTACTATTCAGTGGAAAAACTCAATGGAATCCTGAAATTTGCAGGGAAATGGATAGAACTAGAAGAAACCATCCTGAGTGAGATAACCCAGTCATAAAATACAAACATGGTATGTACTCACTCATATATGGATTTTAGACATAGAGCAAAGTATTACCAGCCTAATATTCACACCTCCATAAAAGATAGATAACAAGGAGGACGCTAAGAGAGAAGTATATGACCCCCACAGAAGGACAAAGGAACAAGATCTCCAGAGCAAATTGGGAGCATGGAGGGAGAGGAATGGGAGTTACGAGAAAGAGGAGAAGAGAAGAGGAAAGGAGAGGTAGGCATGAGGTAATAGGGAGATTGAGACAGGGAAAGAATAGAGGAGAACAAGAAAAGACATACCATAATAGAGAGAGCCATTATAGATTTAAGGAGAAATCTGGGACTACGAAATGCCCAGAGATCTACAAGGATGACCCCAAATAACAATCTAAGCAATAGTGGAGAGGCAACTTTCAATGCCCTTCCACGATAATGAAATTGACACCTACCTTAAATGCCATTCCAGAGCCTTATCTAGTAGCTGATGGAATCAGAAGCGGATACCCACAGCTAAACTCTAGCTGAACTCCCAGAATCCAGTTACAGAGAGGGAGGAGTGATGAGCAAAGGGGTCAAGACCAGGCTGGAGAAGCCCACAGAATCAGCTGACATGAACAAGGGGGAGATCATGCACCCCAGTCTGATAGCTGGGCAACCAGCGTAGGACTTACTTAGACCCCCCCCCCCCGAATGTGGGTGTTAGTTAGGAGGACTGGGCAGTATTTATCCCTAATATACAAATGTACTTTGGGAGCCCATCCCACATAGAGTCAGCCTAGACACATGGAGGAGGGCCTAGGCCCTGCCCCAAATAATATGACAGACTTTGAAGACTCCCTATAGAGGGCCTCACTCTCCCTAGGGAGCATAAAGAGGATGGGCTGGGGTTTGGTGGAGGTGATAAGGGAGGAGGGAAGGGTGAGGGAACTGGGATTGACTTGTAAAACAACTTGGTTTCAAATTTAAATAAAAAAAAAAAGGAAAAAAATAATGAGGAAAAAATGTATAGGGAAAATCAATTACCAAACCCCAGGAGAGCTAAACCCTTTTTAGTGTGTGTGTGTGTGTGTGTGTGTATTTTTCTTTCTTGCATTCATTGCCTGTGGCCTTCTCCCTTCATGTGAACATGGGCTAAATGTCTATCATGAGAATATGGGCTAAGTCACTGTTTATGGTGGCGCATGCCGGAAGGATTTGCTAAAGGAGGCAGAGATTATGGGCTAAGTGCATGCTCTTCTGATAATCACACCTCACACACTGCAGATACCCAGATCCCAGATGATGCCTAAGATACTTTTCAAGACTTAAATATTGAATCAGTTGTGACAATAACACTGCATTCAGTGAAAATCCTCTCAAATGGGTGGTCAGGGGGCTGAAAGTTATGTTTCTCTTACCAAATATCCAAGGCAAAGCTAATATTTCAACATAATTGTCATTGGAGCTGGCAAGAAAACAAAGCCACTGAAATGGATTTCTAAAGAACGAAAGTCACTGAAATAAATGTCATTTAGTTGGTTAAGAAACAAGCCTTTGGCACCCAGCACTGACTATATTCTGGGTAGATGCGTCCTTGTCTTTAAAAGATATGCACAAAACTAGTCCTGGTAACAATGTGCTCTGCTGGGTGACTAATGTGAACTATTGGTTATTAAAAAAAAAAATCACATCTTTCTAAGAGGAATAGGAATCATTCAGTTCAGTTCAGTTCAGTGACTTGGAGGATCATCTATACTGCTTACAGCCTTGTGTGAGCCACAGAGACAACAGCTCCCTACACTTTGCTATAAAAGACAGGAAGATGGCAAGGGAGACTTGGAAATAAATGTCAAGGTCACTTCCCAGAATACCCTAGAATCCATGGCAGGAAAACGTTCCAAAGACAGTTGCATAAGAAGGAGATAAGAAATTACTATAAGTTTTTTTAGCAGTGGCTAGGGAGCAGGAGAATTTATGAAAATGTCTTAAAAGTATAGTAACAGAATCACAAAGAAAATGTGAGGTACTCCAACGAGAGCATGTTAGAGTCTATCTTCTATTTCTATTCCTTCATTCCTCTTTCATGCCAGCTTCTACTTCCCAGCTTTCCTGTGAAGTCACACTCAGACAACTAATTTGACCTATTATCTGACTTGTTTATTAATTTAAAGTAAAAATTTTCATTTTCAGAATTTCATACCCAACTCCTGTATTTACATCATTTCCAGCATTTGTCCCACCAGCTCCTTCTATGTCACTCCCATTCTCTTTCAAATTCATGACATTTCCTTCTCTAATTATTATTGTTGTACACACACATTTGTATGTATGTACGTACACTGTATGTGTATATATGTATGTATGTATGTATATAACCTGCTTGGTCTATTTAGTGTCTCTCTATGTTTATCTATTATGTCTTAATTATCCCACTTGGAGCTGGATACCTATAAGATGTTCCCATGGAGAAGACTGATTCCTTCTGTCTTTGCAGTTGTTAATTGTATAGAGCTCTTCTTCTAGGAGCAGAGCCTTGGGTATTTCCCCTATCTATGCTGAAGCATCAGCTGGTGTATTCTTGTTCAGATCTTGCTTAGGCAATCGGCTCTTATAATCTTCCATCACTCTCTTCTATGTTGTTCCTTTCGACTTATGTGTAGTTATTGTGTGGTAGGTGTATTAATTGAGATTAGGGACTCTAGAGACCGATGATTTTCTGCATTTAGATCAGTTGTGGTAGTTTCTGTAGTAGCCCCCCTCTGCTGGAAAATGAAGTCTCTTTTATGGGATGTTAGAACTCTACCTGCAGCTATAAGTACATATTCCTTTATTAAGTCCTAGAAAAAGGGAACTCAAGGGAGCACACTTCAGCATAATAGAGGCAATGTAGAACAAACACAGCACCATTCTAAATGGAGAGAAACTTAAACCAATCTCATTAAACTCAGAAATGAGGCAGGGTTACCTACTATCACAACTCCATTTCAATATGGTGCTTTAAGTACTAGGTAGAGCAATAAAACAAGAGAAGAAAATTGAAAAGATACAAATATGGTAATAAAACAAACTATTTCCACTTATAGATGATATTATATTATACAAAATATTTCCCAAAAATTCCACTGGAAAACTTCTAGAAATTATCACCACTTTCCACAAAGTGGCAGTATACCAAATCAATTTACAAAAGTCAGTAGCCCTTTTATATACCAACAATAAATGCACTGAGAAAGAGATAATGAAAATACTCCCAATCGCAATAGCCTAAAAAGAAAAATCCAAGAATAAATCTAACCAAGGTGGTTAAAGTTCTCTACGCTAAAAACTTTAAATAGAAAAACTTATGTTAAAAGTCATACAGAACTATAAAAGACTCCAAATAGTCAAAGCAAAACCAAGCAAAAATAATTCTGGAGGAAATATGTCGTATTTGAAGTTATTATGTAGACTTACCCTGGAATTGACACACAAATAAGACAGGTGGATCAATGGAATAGATCAGGAAACCCAAATATGTTTATATATGGTAACTATAGCTACCTGGTATTTGACAAATACACACTGGTGAAAAGTCTGCATATTGATAAGTGATGCTAGGAAAACTGGATGTTTACAAAGAAAAGATTGAAATTAGAATGTTATTTATCACTTTGCACAAAAATTAACTCCAAATGCACCAAGAGCTTCAACATGAACCCTAAAGTGCTGACACTTATAAAAGAAAATATAGACATGTACCAGATACAGGTATAGGAAGAAGGTTAGGGTTGAGGTTAGGAACCTTTGGTTGGTGAAGTCATAGACCTGCCACTTTCTTAAATGAATTAAGTTTGTAACTGCATTCTGATCATTTTGACTGTTGCAGTGGCTGGTGTCTTATTGACTCTACAGTAGGTCTTTTTGAATTCTTAATATTTTGCTATCTCTGAGAAGTACTTAATGAGAATAACCATTCCCTTGTCTCTACTTAAAGTGCATTTTACTGAGCTCTGCCTGGACTCTAAATGTTGCTTCTTGCTACTTTCTTTCGCACTGAGGAACCATGCTAATGTGGTGGCATTAGCTAACAACCAAGCAGGAAAATGTCCTAGCCCTTGCCAAGAGCTGGTAGTGTGCATCAGGAAGCCTTATTATGTCATAATATTGGATAACATTTAATACCATGTTATGTTTTTATTCAAAGTTCAGAATCAAACTACCACTTTCAAATTGTGTCTGTGAACTGAGACCAAGTTCTAAACCAGTGATTGCCACAGTTTTGACAAATACTTTTCTCTGTGTCTGTGTTTGTTGTGTAATTTGTCTTAGTTTTTGACAAGATTGTTTTCATATTATATTTTATTATTATATTGAGACAGAATATCAGGTTATCCACAGCTGATGACCTTCCTGCCTTTGCTTCCTAAGAGTGCTGAAATTACACACAGAGCCATACAACCAGCACTTTTAATTTTTAATCAAAATAGCCAGGCAGGGTTGTTTTAGGCATATGAGAAATCCATGATACCTAATCCTCTGCTCTACTGCCCTCAAACTACTCACTTCCTTTTTTAGCTTTAGAATTTCACACTGTAACTGAGTATCAAGTATTTCTCAAATCTCTACCTACCAGTCTTTTTTGTTTAACTCACAAATGAAATATTTGTCCTCCAGTGGTAATATTTATATTTTTACTTGGAATTTTTTATATTTTCCTGAAACAAATAAATAGGCTGTAGTAGGACTTTATTTTGGACCATCAGCTCCAAATAATAACACAGAGACGTCTTATTAAGTATGAAAGCTTGGCCTTGGCTTAAGCTTATTCCTACGTAGCTCTTAAGCTTAAATTCATCCATTGATATTAACTTGCATTTAGTACCAGACATCTGACTTCCTTCTCTGGTGAATCACTCACCTTTCAGATTCTTCCCATGAGTAATAAAAACCCAGAGGCAGACATTAGAATTCAACCTTCAAGCTGAAGATCAGAAAAGCAAAGCAGCCAGCCACAGTTCTCACCCCTACCAAACCTCAAACTGAGGGGGGATCCATTGAACCTCAGATTGCATCTCCAGATTGCACTGCTTTCCACCAAGCCTCAGAATCCTAGACCTCTATGTTCTCTTCAACATGCAGGAGACTAAATGCCTAAGACCGACTTCGCATCTTCCTTATATACCTCTCTAGTTCTGGGAGTTAAGGCATGAGTTCTGTTATTCTGTTAGGCTGATTCACTTTCATATAGCCCTGGGTGGCTTTAAACTCACAGAAATCCTGAGTCCTGGGACTAAAGGTGTGTGCCACCACTGTCTGGCTCTATGACTGCAGCTAGCTTTGCATTTTGATTTCCAGTGGCTTTATTAAATCATAAATAATATACCACCATTCCTGCCTATCCTCTCCTGCCTAGCTACTGGCCATTCAACTCTTTATTAAACTAACCAAAAGTGTCCTTAAGCAAGTGAGTTAAAACAGTGGCACATCTTCACACAGTGTGATCATATCTCCTGCAACAATAGAAAATATTAGCATGTTAGGGTTATACAGAGCATTTAAGACTAAAATGTGGGGGGAGAAAGAGAGAGACAGCAAAGAATGGATAAAAGGAGGTGCCCACTTAGTCCGATTTTTATTTATATTCTCAGCATATTTATATGCTTAATCACGTGTTGGAGATACATGGATATATTAACATTCAGGAAGAAAATCTGTACATAAGGGTATTCTCTAATTATTTCTTGATCTATGAGAGCAGCCTTCACCTCCTCTTCACTGATAGCCACTTTCAATCACACTCCCTGGGAAGCTGTCTACATAAGTACCAACTTGAATCTAAATGGATGATGAGTTCCATACCTTCAAAAGGCTCCTGGTTTTATGTTATGCTATAATTTCCAAACTTAGACTTAATTTTTTAATTAAAGCTTTACAACAGAAAAAAAGCCTGTTCTTTCAAAAATTTAGAAATTAGCATTTTCAATGTTTTTTTTCTAGAAAGTGAAAAAAGTTAGCATACATAAAACAAGATGGAAAATGTTATTGATCATTTGATATTATAATCAACAAGCAATGTTTTGTTGTTTGGTAGAATATATAATATTATAGGATTTTATAGATTTACTTATATGCATCTCATATTATTCATTTAAAATTAAATTTGTGTGCCTTGTTTATTTGTTTTTGTTTTTAAGATGGCATCTTGCTATGAAACTCAGATTCACTTGGACTTGACTATATATTCAAGGCTAGCACTGTACTCATATGGCTCCTGTACCAGTCCCCAAGCTCTGTCATTATCATTATAAGTACATGCTGACATTTTAAACATATAAACAATATTTTAAACATATTGTTGTTACTGTTTCTTTTTCTGTAATATTTTGCTTATTACTTTCAATGACACTTATAAGGTAAAATCCAGTAAGATGGCAGGTGTCATATTCATTGATTTATTAGAGGCTCTCTCAGTGTTCCTAAATCATCGTTAAGTTTTCCTTTTTTATTACTATTATATTAAGAATGTAAAATTGTCCTTTGAATGTAATTTTTAAAACATGTACACACACACATACACACACACATGTACACACACACATCCCAAATAGATGCTCAATGAGATGCTCAATCTGATTATATTTATTTAAGTAATTGTTTGTTTTAAAATATATTATGGGAACAACTGATGTTCCTTCTGGTATAATATTTTTGTTACTTCTTGATAATTTCATGCATATACAAAGTATTGTGATCATATACATCTCTAAGTCTCCTTAACTGTCTCCACACCTCTTCATGCCCCCCTCCAACTTCATGTCTATCCTCTTTTATTTTATATTTTAACCCACTGAGCCCAGTTTGTATTGTCCACATATTAAAGGATGTCTGGCCAGCCACTGGAGTGCAGTTGACTTGCCAGGGCCCTTAACGAAAACTGAGTCTTTCCCAGAAGTCATCAACTTTCAATAGCTCTTCAGACAGAGGTGGGGGATCCTTTGCTTCTACCACCTCCCTACTGGACCACTACTTGGCTTGATGTTGTGCAGTCAACCACATCTTCTGTGAGATCATGTGTGTAGCAGTCTGGAAGACACTATTATAGGTCAGCCTCCCCAACCTCTCTGCTTTTATAACCTTTCGGTCACCACCACTTCCATGATGTTTTCTGAGCCCTGGAGAGGTATGATTCAGGTGTTCTGTTTGTGGCTGAGTACACCACAGACAAGTTTTCTCTGCATTTTGAACAACTGTGAGTTTCTGTATTAACCTCCATATACTGAACAAAGAAACTTCTCCAATGAAGCCTAAGAGCCATACTAAGCTGTTGGTACAGCAACATGAATTTAGAGGGCAGTTTAATCTTGTGTCCACTTAGAAAAATAATAGTAATAGGTTCACCCTTGAGGCCTCCAATAACTCCAAAGAATTTTATGAATGGTGTATCTATAGCTAATCCTGTATATGTTATATATACATACTACATCTTATGCGTATGATTCATTTTCTCTCAGCATTTAGTGGTCATTGTTATATCAAGGTTATGGAGCTTGAATGCTGTTACATATTTTCTAGATATGATAAATGACTCCCAAGGTGTTACCAATTCTTATCACATTCAACATTTGAGTGTTATAGACTGCCATTGCTGCTTTGACTAGGTACTATGGAAATAGAATGTGCTGTCCAATTCAGTGGCCATTGAGTTGTCTGTATATCTTTCCTTAGGCATTTCCCCAGGAGATATACAATTTTCCATTTATAAATATTCTGGTATACTAATCAATTGACATCTACGTACAAAAGTATCTTCATCAATGATCCATAAAATTTATTTATGGTATTTTTGGTTCACATAAAATTCTCTTATATTTTAACTCTAACAGTTTAAATCTGTGTTTTCATTCTTGAGATATAGTTTTTATTTAAAGAAGTATCTTTTAGTAGGACATGATAAACATATATTTATACACATTTATTTAGCAAAACACAGCCAATTTTGCTTTGCCAATCAATTTCATGCCTTTTGGGGATAATCAACATCTTTTGGATGCTGAAATTTATCCTCAAAATCTTTTTTTGTAGAGATAAAATATTCATGTTTTGGGTAATGGTGTTATTATGCTTTAGAATCCATTTTTACTAGGTAAATTCTGTGGTTTAAGTGAACTCTTACTTTCCTTTTTTTTTCTTTTTTACTTATTTTTATTTAAATTAAAAACAATCTTATTTTACATGCCAATCCCAGTTTCCTCTCCCTCCCATCATCCCCATGCCCCCCCATTAACTCCCCCATCCCTATTCTCTTCCACTCCCCAGGGATGGTGAGGCCTTCCATAAGGGATCATCAAAGTCTGTCACATTGGCTTAGGCCCTCCCTAGGCCCAAGGCTGAAAGAGTATCCCTCCATAGGGAATGGGCTCTCAAAGTCCATGCTCTAGGGATAAATACTGGTTCCACTACCACAGGTCCATAGACTACCCAGCCCCCCCCCCAACTGACACCCATGTTCAGGTGGCCTGGTTTGGTCCTATACTCATTCCACAGCTGTCAGACTGAGGTCCATGAGCTCCGACTTGCTCAGGTCAGCTATTTCTGTGGGTTTATCCAGCATAGTCTTAACTCCTTTGTTATCACTCTTTCCTCTCTACAACTGGTTTCCAGGAGTTCGTCTCAGTGTTTAGCTGTAGATCTCTACTTCTGATTTTGTCAGCTAGTGCTTGAAGGGTCTAGGACAGCATTTAAGGTAGTCATCAATCTCATTTAGAGGAAGGGCATTTAAGGTAGACTCTCCACTAATGCTTAGATCAATTACTAATATAATTTTAATCAATGATAGTACCTAACCCCATACTTGATTAGAATGCAGCACCATTGCATTGAGAGAAAACACCCAGGCCCATTTCTTGCTAGAGCAATGACTAACCCATGAATCAAATTACCAGAGTTAGTGGTGATGATTAGTTACTATGTGCCAGACACTACAGTTAAAATTCACTTGAATTGGGTAATTTAACTCTGACAGATATTCTATTGAATGAGTTCTGTTACAATTTCTGTTTACAAAGGGAACAGAAGAGGACTAATAGAACTCCAAGCAATTGTCAATGTTAACCATAATCAAAAGCCACATTGATGAAAACAATATGAACAAATGATATTTGTTCAGTGTTCTCATTCAATGTTCCTTGGAGAAATATTTCTTGCGAAATTAATGGGAAATGAATTTGCTGTCCATATTACTATTTTGTGTAGATTCTCTCACTAAGAACTATTAAGTTGTTCAATGTGGCTCAATATTCTGCCCTCCTTTGAGAATAATTCTTTATGTACTGAAAATAAGACAGTACGTGAGCCTTAACTGATTCAATCCTTGATGATAAGAACCAGGTGCCAAAAGAGTCCCAGCAGCTGACACTTCAGATAACTGGTCACATTGCATCTACAGTCAGGAAGCCAGAAAGATCATACATCCCAAATCACCTTCTTCTTTTTGTGCAGTCTAGGACACAGGCTTGAGCAATGGTGCCACCCACTTTTACAATTAATTTTTCTACTTCAGTTAATCTACTCAAGACAGTCTTCCACAGACCTGGCCAGTGACTAACTTAACCAAGACAGTTCCTCACAGGTGTGTCTAGAGGCTTGCTGGTAGATGATTCTAGCTTCTACTATAACGATAATGAATATTAGCCATTGTATGGGGCCTTTTGTTACTGTGTCTGGGTTTGAACCTGTGGTATAACCAAGAGTGTCTAGGAACTCCTAATCCTGCCTCTCTCTATCAATTTCTGGGGATGGTAGCATTCAACATAATTCTACATGGTGAGTAAGATTTTAGCAACTCTACCATGTGGGCAATGGAGGTGCACACATAGGGAACCAAAAAAGTTATCTTTTCAAGGTAAAATACCTCCAAAAGCATCCAGTGAAAGGAGGAAAGATTATCTACTTTCTCTTAAGCCATACAGAAAATGAACCATAGAACTATAAGACAACATCATTTCAGAGCAGCTCAACTTCTCTATTTTGAGAATCCCCCAAAGGCATTAGGTTCTCTATTTTTATCCAGCTGTTAACTGATACTAGTAAGATGCTCACTAATGAAGAAATGAACTGAGTCTCCAGCAGAAATTAAGTTACTAACAAAATTAGTATATATATATATATATATATATATATATATATATATATATTCATATGTGTGTATATTAGGTAGCATCATTGTCTAACTTTATACTTCAGTAATGATATAAAAGAGTCTAGATCAATATAAGAGATATTCCACTAAACTCACTTTTAAATTTACTACTAAGCAGTTAAGAAAGAGGGAATAGGTAAATCTTTTTATCATTATAAAAATTAAATTGTCTTTATAAATTAGCTTCATGCCATTTCAACAAAAATTTCTTGAGCACTTATCCCTCAAGTGCAATTAAAGACTAAATCATCCTTGAATCCACGAAGAATCCATAGCCCTTATTCATGAAACATTGTGAACTATCACTTGGCTATGTTCTGAGAGATTAGAGGAAAAATTAACTTTTGATGATAAATTGATTACAAAGGAAATAGCCCACAGTTTTAATTTCTGGACTCTTTTCTCAACAGTGATGTCCTTTAGAGTTTGATTCCGTAGTTCCTTCTATTTAGAAGTAGAGTTTGGCCTCATAGATTGCTAAGTAAATGTGGAAAGATGATGGCAGTTCCAAACGTAGGCATAAGAACAGTAGCATGCTTATGATTTCTTGTGAAACACTGTTATTTCATGTAAACCAGGATAGTTCAGGCCAGATTGACAAATTGATTATAGAAGTGAGCTTAGCTGAGGTCAGTTTATGTCATTCCAGATCAACTGTTCTGCCTAATCTGTCTATAGTGCATGAGAAAATAAATATCTGGTTATTGTAAGGCTTAAACTTAAGCCATTAGGACTGAAAGTAGTTTGCTTTGTAGAAATAGCTAACTGATAGAAACATGGTTTGTAGGCTTGGGTATGGCTCAGCAAGTGTAGGCAAGCCTGGGAACCTGTGGAAATGTGCACGGATAGATACTTAGTGGTAAACACCATGATAAGAACAGCTGAGAGATTATCATGTTAGACTTCACTAATCTTAAAAGCTCTTCAAAACCCAAGCCTTTTCAGTAGAGACTGCCAAGAACCAAGATGTCCTCATTTACATGTGTCAGAGCCAATTTTGAGGCTCAAGAACTTAATATCAAAAATTGTAAATAGGAGGGTTGACAGATACTGCTGAGATTTCATGTCCTCATTCTGCAAATGACAAAAGGTTACAGTGGTGATTAATAACCTGCTCTAAATTTCACAATTGCTCTCATCACTGTCTCTTGTCTACTTTGTGTGTGCAGGTACATAGTCTACCATTCGGGATCAAGATTTCAGCAAGCCTTTTCTCTAATTTGTAGATGACTGTCCACCCTTTGAATACTCATATGGCAGAGAGAAAGGAGAAATCTCCCCCTTGCCAATTCTCAAAGGGTACTTATCTCATAGTTTGGAGTCTGCATGGTTTTACTTCCCAGAATTCCCACCTCTGTATACATGGTAACTTTAAAACTATTACAATTTTAAAATATGATTTTGGAAGCACAGTATTCAGTCCATAGCAATTTTAAGCTACGTCATGTGCTTTTTACTAAGGGTGAAAATAAAAACAAAAATTAAAAAGCTACACTTAAGCATTTCTGTTTCACCCTCCCAGGTACACTGAGAAGAGGCTCTGATTGCTGTGTTAACCCTTCAAAGACTTTCTTCAAATTGGTCCTTTGAAGTCTTCCTCAGTAAATTTAGTTGACCTCATTTGAATATCTGATCTATGGAGTCCTTGACCTTTGATTATAGATCCTAGCTTCAGATCATTAGTATGGGATAGTCTGATATAGTTTATATATGATTTTGCTTCATTGAATGGCTCTTGTGAATAAATCCTGTGCTCTGATATACTACTTGAATTCCTTGCATTTTTCTATCTCATAGCACTTTCCTCGGGATTAGACTTATAGTTTGTTTTGAAAGTGATGTCCAACAAGCAACATTGCCATGGAGGCTTTGTAGGATAGCAGAAGATAGTTACTGGTGTCTTGTTTGAAGTTGTTGCATTTTTGCTGTTATCTGTGTAACACCCAGCCTGCTCAAAATACTGTACTTTTTCAGGTATCCAGGCAGGAGTCTGCTGTTAACCATTTATTCATTTCCATTAGATATGTGCTTCCCTTACCTATCCCCATTACCCACCCTCCCCCTCCCCTCAATCACCAGCCCTGGTTGCTCACTATGTAGATCAGGCTGACCTGGAATTCACATAGATCTGCTTCCTTTGCCCTGGGATTAATGGTGTTACCTCCCATTAACATATTTTTGGTGAGTCATGGAATCATTTTCACACTAATTCTCAAGATATCCTCCCTAAATCAAATATTCCAATGCTGTCCTCATGCCATCCCCAAACCAGCCATATACTGCAAAAGGATCATGAGACTCTAAAGCATTTCTTTATCTCTACAATTCATTTTCAGAACTGTAAGGCACTTAATCCAATGATATTTATCTGACCTTCACATGCTTTCATGTAGGAACACAAAGTTCAATCTCTTCACAAGCCAAAGCAGAGTACAAGCAATCCCTTTGCAGATCAGATCAAGGAAACTGAACTCAGCATTTATTAGAGGCATAACCATCTCACAATGGCTTTCAACTCTGAGGAGAAAAAAACAGGAGAATGTGTGTGTTATTGCCTTAAAGTACACACTCTTGATTTAGATAAAGTTTCTGCACAAAGAAAGCAGTTACTTTGTATTATCCTCACATTTTTGCCTAATTTTAACAACATGTACAATAGAAATAATTTCCCTCCCTAATTTCTGTCCTTTATACAGAACAACCATTCAGAAACTATAAGCCTCACAATGATTGATCACTGCCTTGACTGACTTAGCAGAATTTTTTTGTGAGCGCCATGATTTTAGAACATAGAGGAAACAATTGCAGAGTAATTACACAGGTCTTATATTCAGAGTAAAGATCGTTTCCACCCGAACATCTTGACTGGCAGAAAATCTTTATCAGAGAGAATATAGCCTTCTTTTGAAGAATCCACATTGAATGTCATAGAATCCTTAAGGAATTCTGCATGTGAATACAACTAATTAGTACCTTGGGGTTACCTTTTTTTTTTTTTTTTTTTTTTTTTTTTTTTTGGTATTGTTGTGGGGGAAGAGCTGATGGAAAATAAAAGGCTTCCCTTGGCGGCCCTCAGTTAGAGGGAAGACTAAAAAATGATGGGGATGTCTTCTGTATATATGTTTCTCTTATTGGTTGATAAATAAAACACTAATTGGTCAGGCAGAAGATAGGCAAGGCTAGGAGAGGAGGAGAATTAAACGTAGGCAGACAGTTGTCATGCAGAGCCCAGGAAGAGAAGATGCTCAAGGTGTTCTTTGGTAAGCCAAGAGCATGTAGAAATACTTAGATTAAAAGAACTGGATTAATAATTAAAACAGAGCTAGTCAATAAGAAGCCCAAGGCATTGGCCAACAGTTCCACAATTAATAAAACATCTGTGTATTGATTTGGGCCTGAAGCAGCTGTGGGACCAGGCTAGTGGTGGGGAAACTTACATCACCAGAAAAAAGATGATTTTATTTGCTTGTTCCTTACTGATCATATCTGAGTTTATGTTCCAAGATAGTAGATAATTGTGTTTAAAATACAAATTAGGCTAATGCAGTTTTCAAGCTCTAAAAACGAATGGCATGCTGGTCATTTCCTTTCTTTCTTTTTTTCTTTCTTCCTTTTTGTGCATATATAATTTATATAATGGACAGTTTATTTTGGCTTGGCATTCCAGAAGGAGAAGTCTTAATCACAGGGGATGTAAGGCACAAAACAGCAGGAGCAGGAAACTAGCTGACCACATTTTTAGTCACAGAGAGAGCAAGCTGGATGTGAGACAAGTCTATAACCTCTTAAAGTCCACTCCCAGTGACAGTGCTGGCTGTAATTAGGCTCCATGTCCTAAAACTTCCATAAGCTCTCCAAACACTACTGTCAAAGTGAGATCAAGTACACAAATCCATAATCCTATGGGGGACATTTCTTGTCCAAATCCCAACAGTGTGTATGACTGTGCATAGAAGTCAGAAGAGGACTTTGGATATCCCACTCTGTTGCTCTGGCCTTATTCCTTTGAGTTAGGGTCTTTCACTGAACATGGAACTAAGCGGGTAGACAGCAAGCCCCCAGCTCTGGAGTTACAGGCATGCACAATGGTGCCTAGTTTTTGACATGAATACTGGCATCTGGACTTGGGTTCTTGTGCTTGAACAAAACGTGCTCTTACCCAGTGAACCATCTTTCCAGCCTTCAGTTTTTCTTCATTAGGTTATTTAGGGGTATTTTGAAGTAGTCTTCGCATTCTATGAGCTTATGTCATTCTATATTCCCTTGGAAACAGTTGGCTGATAATGTTATTGACAAAAAGAAAGATACACTTGCCCTGATCCATAATATGATTGATCCAAGCTATTTGACTAAATAAACATTGAAGGTGGTGTAGAAAACCTTAATCTTCTAAAAACTTGGTAAGTGAAACGACGAGTAAAAATGGATGGAAAACTCTTTAAACAGAAACTAGTGTTATCTTGGTCATTTTGTCAATAAATTGATCCTTTATGTTTATATTCATTTGAGTTTCACAGAAATCCTAATCAAGTAGTCTTTGTAGAGCTGATGTTTTAAAGTGAAGAAATGGCATCTTAAACCATTGTCCAGATCCACACAGATGAACCCAATGCACAGGCATTGGAAGAACTAACATTTAGAAGAACTACAACATAGCTTAAGTGTGTGAGTAGTCAACTCAGCTATATCATTTACAATGGAATCAATCACTACAAACAACTCAAAGTAGTTATGCAGTAGATGGAGACTGTGGACACATTTTCATATCCTCCTGTTTCTTTGCATTTAGATTCAAAATGACTCTCCTGAAACCAGAGTGACTCTTTCCACTTGGATGAGAGTATGACAATTATTCTTTCAGTATAGCAGAGGGGTCTTGGAAAACACTCTGTAGAGATATCTTAAGAAAGAGGAGATGTGCTCTTCAACCGCTTGTGGAGTGCCAACTTGTACAGCAATTTTGAGATCAGTATGGTGGTTCCTCGGGAAAATGGGAATCAGTCTAACACAGGACCCAGCAATTCTACTCTTAGGCATATAGCCAAATGAGCCACATCCACGCAACAAAGACATGTGTTCAACTATGTTCATAACAGCATTATTTGTAATAACAAGAACCTGGAAGCAACCTAGATGCCCCTCAACTGAAGAATGGATAAAGAAGGTGTGGTACATTTACACAATGGAATGCTATTCAGGGGGAAGAAAACAATGGAATCTTTATATATAATATATATGTTATATATATATACATATATATATATTACATATATACATATATGTACATATACGTACATATATACATATATTACATATATATATATATATATATATTTTACATATCGATCCAAGTTCCATTTCCCTCCCTCTTTCCCTCTCTCCAACCCTCTCCCATTCCTGACCACCCTTCCCTCCGATACCCCCCCCCACTCCACATGTAGGGTGATGCCCTCCAGGAGGGGTCATATAAATCTTGTCAAGTCATTTGGAGTAGAGACTAGGACTTCTTTCCTGTTTCTAGGTTAAGGGATTATCGCTCCATGGGGGATGTGCCCGCAAACTCCTTTTGTGCACAAGGAATACATCTTGGTTCCACTGTCTGAGGTCCCTTAGACTGCTCAGGCTTTAGCTGAGGGAGGAGTGATAAGTAAAGGGGTCAAGACCAGGCTACAGAAACCCACAGAGATAACTGACCTGAACAAGGGGGAGCTCATGGACCCCCAGACTGATAACTAGGAAACTAGCATTGTACTGACTCAGAACCCCTGAATGTGGGTCTCAGTTAGAAGGCCTGGGCAGTCTAAGGGACCTCAGACAGTGGAACCAGGATGTATCCCTGGTGCAAGAAAGACTTTGGGAGCTCATTCCCCATGGAGGGATACTCCCTTAGCCTAGAGGCAGCAGGGAGAGCCTAGACCCTATTCCAAATGATGCACCTATGTTGAGGTGCAGGCACATATTCACCATGACATGTATGTGGAGGTGAGAGTACAACTTTCAGTGAGTTTTCTCCTTCCACTGTGGGTTCCAGAAATGAACCTCAGGCCATTAGTCTTGCATCACAAGCTTCTTTACACATTGAGCCATCTCATAGGTTCTTGTTCAACTTTTAATAAACTTCTGACTCTTTTTATTAAAAAACACCTATGTGCTTAAATTTGTAAGAGCAAACAAAGACCATCTCTAGCTTCCAACAAGTCACATTGTCTTCAGAAGTACCATTCTTCTGCTGCTTCTGGATTCTTTCTCTGCTTCACTGGTCCCTGGCTCCAGGCATTATTGCTTATCACTGTAACAGCATGAATTCTCAGTCCACATGGGGGTAGGAGTTGAAGATTCTTTAAGATATAGCATTTAAGCTATCAAAGGCTATAGTCATTATTTGCAGATAGTCAGCTCATTGTTGGGAGAACACATCATTTGTATACAATGAAAATTGAAGTTTAAATAATTTAAATGATTTGTATATATTCTCCTCATTTGGTATTTTCCAAACATTTGAACTTTAAGAAAATTAACTAGTAGGTAGAAACAAAGCAAAACAAACAAGCAACAAAAATAAAAAATCCAAGAGTCAATGAGGCAGACTTGGTAGTTTGAGGATTGAAGTTTGTAGATCTACTAGTGTATATGAAAAGCTCACTTCCTATGAGTGACATGGAGTTTACTCTATTTTGACAAGAGTTGAGCTCACTCTCAAATCTTTAAACACAAGAGGCCTTAAAACTTTTTTATGTAGGTGTGTGTGTGTGTCCTCTGTATTCATGCATACCAGTCCATACCACAAGAGTTAATTAGATGCCATTACAAACAATTATGAACCACAATGTGGCTGCTGGGAATTGAACCCAGTATCCCTGAAAGAGTACATGGTTCTCTTAACTACTGAGCCATCTCTCCGTCTCAACCTTCAGAGTTCTTAAATATAGCATCTAATAAGTAAGAAGAAAGAGACAGCCCACCTTAAGAGGAATAAATATTCAGAAAATCAATTTTTCAGGGCCCAATTTGCACAAGTCTTCCTATAACTTTTCTCTGAGGGGCTGACCACAGATTTTCTTTTCCTTATGTGCTATTGTCTTCATCTGAGAAGGAGAATAAATAGCTTGCTACTAGAATGATGTTTCTCTGTTGTGCATGATACCAGAATGGAGTGTAGCAGCGGGAATAGAGATAATCTTCTGTGTTGAACAGAAAGCTTTTTGGCTTCTTGGGGAGGCTGGCTACAGACAGAATCAATGAAGCCAAAGGCCTCAGTCTAAAATGAAGCTGTGCTGCTCAAAATTTGACACTAAAGACCTCTAGGATTTGTCTACACAATGTCAATGATCTTCTTCCTTTCAGCCAACACTGTCTCCCATGAAAAACAAAAAATCCAGACTGCACACATCACAGTGATCACTAGCCACATTCTGGTTCTCACCTGCAAGTGTTCTGGTTGCTTTGAAGATACAAAGGACCTTGACAAACAATGAAAAGAAGGAGCCAGGTCCCTCTGAGCCTTTTACCAACATTGTTGCTCCCAAAACAGGAGCCAACCAAGTCATATACAAGCACCAAAATGACTACATTATTTGAACAGCAGATAATTGAGCAGGGAAATTGAATTCTAAAGCCAAGGAACAAAGCCCAGCATCAAAGGCTCTTTGTAAAAATGAGTTCCGCTCAATATTGCCTTCTCATTTATCTTCTTTGTTGTTGTTAGGCTATGTTCTAAACAAGATATACATACTAGGAAGTTTGCTGGAAGCCAGTTTAAAATCTAGAGGAAAAAGCAGCCATATAACTTGAAGGCATGGTTGTTTTCATAGAAATTGAAAGAATTTTTTTCTTTTTCTTTTTTTTAATTTATTTTTTATTTTACATGTTGATTCCAGTTCCCTCCCCCTCCCTCCCTTCCTCCCTACTTTCCCTCCCTTTCTCCCTCTTAAAAAAAAATCCTGTGGCAAAGACTAAAATCATTTGTTTTAGTACAAACCATTACAAATTTATAAACAGATTGTTTGTTTGTTTTCAGTCAGTTGTTTGTCATTTGGAAAATGTTTACTCAGAAGAACAATTGTAGGTGGTGACTAGGAATAGCACCTGTCATGATGGATTGTGTAATTTAGTGCCATACATTTGAGGTGGGGTCTCTCAGACAGAGCTCTGCAAGAGCACAGTGGTGAATAACATTATTCACATAGAGCAAACTTGATGAACTTCTTCATATGTTAGCGTAGGTACAAGATATGCAGAAATATTCTTTCTGAACTAAAATATCCACCTATAACTTGAAGTAAATATTAGGCATCTAAAACTTTTATAGATTAAGTATAAAACAACAAAAGTGTCTTGTACATAGAGGCCTAAGCTCCTACATGCTTTTGATTTCTGCTGTGTCCTGCCAGGAAATTGGATGAAGCAGAGCTATACGGTACTAGAGGACCCTGTTTTTCTGTAGTATATCGTTTTCTTGAAGGAGACCCCATTGGACCGAACTAGTCCTAGATACTTAGTCAATCACTATTTTGTTAGGGTACAACGAAGACAGGACTCAAAGATTTATGGGAACTAAATGTAAAGGGCAATCATGTGAATGGAACAGGATTAATGGTAACACAGATGAAATTTGGATAAGCTGAGAGAGAAGGAAAGATCTATGAGAAGCGCTTGATAGAAATGAGTTCTGAAGCCCTCCACCTTCGGGGAACTTCCTAGAGCTACTCTGAGCACACTACACCCGCCTATCCACACTGGACCACCCTGAGTCCCTGTCTATTTGATCTTTGACTCCCTCCTCAGGTCCTCTGCAGGAGTTCCAGGCACAGGCCAGAGAACTGCCTATTCCTGCAGGACAATCCTGATTCCATGACTGCTGGAGCACAGACACCCATTGCTCAGCCTCTGCTGAAGGGCCCCTGTCTGAGGAGAGACCTCCTAGAGAACTTGTACCACCCAGAGCTATAGACATAGAACTTCTGACCCACCTAAGCCCACCCAGGGAGTACCAGAGAGAGAGAGAGAGAGAGAGAGAGAGAGAGAGAGAGAGAGAGAGAGAGAGAGACCCCACCTGCACCCACTGGAAGCAGCAATGGGAAGACAGCAATACAAGAAAACAATTAACAATAGAAAGACAAATATTACACCACCAGAATCTAGGGAATCTACACCAACTAAACCTGAACATCACAAAGCAGATGAAGCAGAAGAGATTGACTTAAAAAATATCTTCATTAAAATGATAGAGGCCTCAAAGACATTGTGAGAAAGTCCCTTAAATAAATGAAAGAAAAGCAAACAAAAAATTGGAAAAAATGAACAAAGTTCTTAAAGAAAGTAAGGAAAGCCAAGAAAAAAAAAAACAATTAAATAGGTGAATTAAACATTTCAAGACTTGAAAACTGAAATAGAGACAGTAAGGAAAACACAAATGGAAGGAATGCTGGAAATACAAAAACTGGGCAAATGATCGGTAACTACAGATGCAACATAACCAATAGAATACAAGAGATGGAAGAGAGAATCTCAGGCACGGAAGATAAACTAGAGGAAATAGATTCATCGACCAAAGAAATTAGTAAATCCAACAAGTCCTTAGCACAAAGCATCCAGGAAATGTGGGACACAGTGAAAAGGCCAAACTAAAGAATAATAAGCATAGAGGAAGGCAAAATAACCCAGCTTAAAAGTGTAGAAAACATAGTCCACAAAATGATTGAAGAAAACTTTACCAATCTGAAGAAGGACATGCCCATGAAAGTAGAAGAAGTATACCGAACACCCAATAGACTGGAACAAAGATAAAAGACCCCACAACACATAATAATCATAATACCTAACATACTGAATAAAGAAAGACTATAAGAGCAGCGAAGAAAAAAGGCTAGGTAACATATAAAGGCAGACCTATTAAAATCACGCCTGATTTCTCCATTGAAACACTCAAAGCCAGAAGGTCCCGGATAGACGTTCTACAAGTACTAAAAGTCCAGGGATGCCAGGCCAGGACACTATATCCAGCCAAACTCTCAATCATTATACATGGAGAAAACAAGATATTTAATGACAAAGCCAGCTTTTCACAATACATATCCACAAATTCAACCCTA
Source organism: Phodopus roborovskii (assembly GCF_943737965.1). Classification (NCBI taxonomy): domain Eukaryota; kingdom Metazoa; phylum Chordata; class Mammalia; order Rodentia; family Cricetidae; genus Phodopus; species Phodopus roborovskii. The sequence continues at coordinate 16,493,722 of NW_026126410.1, forward strand.
CAGTAAGTTTTGGAAGGAAAACTGCAACCCAAAGAAGTTAATTACACTCACAAAGACGTAGGCAATAAAACTCAAGGGCAAATATATTCACAATATATTCACAATACCACTGCCAACAACAAATCTAAAACAAACAAGCATTAACAATCAATGTTCCTTAATTTCCCTCAACATTAATGGTCTTAACTCACCTATAAAAAGACACAGGCTAACAGAGTGGATAAAATAAAATCTTTTCCCAGTCTGTGGGCTGCTGTTTGTTCTTGTCCACTGTGTCCTTTGCCTTACAGAAGCTTCTAAGTTTGAAGAGGTCCCATTTATTAATTGTTTCTTTCAGTGTCTGTGCCCCTGGAGTTATGTTCAAGAAGCTGTCTCCTATACCAATTTGTTCAAGGGTTAAATAGACCTATAAACCGCAATGTAATAGAAGCAGTCATCGAAAGCCTTCCAACCAAAAAAAGTCCAGGGCCAGAAGGATTCAGTACAGAATTCTACCAGACATTCAAGGAAGAACTAATACCACTACTCCTCAAACTGTTCCACAAGATAGAAACAGAAGGTTCATTGCCAAACTCTTTTTATGAGGCCACAATAACTTTGGCATCCAAGCCTCACAAAGACACAACTAAGAAAGAAAACTACAGACCAATATCCCTGATGAACATCGATGCAAAAATACTCAATAAAATATTGGCAAGCCAAATTCAAGAATACATCAGAGAAATCATCCACCATGACCAAGTAGGCTTCATCCCTGGAATGCAGGGATGGTTTAACATACGATAATCTATCAACGTGATCCACCATATAAACAAACAGAAAAAGAAAACCCATATGATTATCTCCCTAGATGCGGAAAAAGCCTTCGACAAAATTCAGAACCCTTTCATGATAAAGGTCTTGGAGAGGTCAGGGATAACAGGAACATACCTAAACATAATAAGAGCAATATACAGCAAACCAACTGCCAACATCAAACTGAATGGAGAGAAACTTAAGCCAATTCCTCTAAAATCAGGAACAAGACAAGGCTGTCCTCTCTCTCCATATCTCTTCAATATCGTACTCGAAGCTCTAGCTAATGCTATAAGACAACAAAAGGAGATCAAGGGGATCCAAATTGGAAAGGAAGAATTCAAACTGTCTCTATTTGCAGATGATATGATAGTTTACATAAGCGACCCAATAAACTCTACCAGGGAACTCCTACAGCTAATAAATACCTTCAGCAAACTAGCAGGTTAGCAGTGCTACTTAAAAGCCTTATGGTTTTTTGTCACTTATGCTGTCAGGAATCCTCCCTTAAATATCTGCTTGTCTCTTGCAAAGCAGAGTCCAACAGAGAAAAATACTGCTACCAAGAAACCTTGCATATCTCTGTTCTTTTGTTCCTAAAACCATTTTTAAAGCTTTTGTTAAATTTTAAGTGTAAGTTCTTATTAGCCACGTGGGCGCCATATGTAAGGAGTAGATTTTTTCCTACCGCCGCCTGGTCTTGTCTTGCCACCACGCCAGCCCCAATTAACACACAGAGACTTTGTATTTGATACTTGTTTCTTATCGACTAGCTCTATCTTAAGTATTAACCCATTTCTATGTATTTCCATGTGGTTTTACCAGCGAGAGGCGGCTGGCGGTTCTGCCTTCTCCAGACTCTCCTTCTTGGCTCCTCCTTACTACTTCCTCTTTCCTCCTTGTCTCCTAGTCCTTCCTATCTTCCTTTCCTATTGGCCAACAGTGCTTTATTCATTAACCAGCATGAGAAACATTTACAGAATGACATCTCCCATATAGTAGACCTACTATATACAGATTACAAAGTGGCTGAGAAAGAATTCAGAGAAACATCACCCTTTACAATAGCCACAAACAACATAAAGTACATTGGGGTAACACCTACCAAACAAGTGAAAGACCTATATAGCAAGAACTTTGTGTCTTTCAAGAAATAAAGAAGATACCAGAAAATGGAAAGTTCTCCCATGCTCTTGGATAGGTAGGATAATCATAGTAAAAATGGCAATCTTGCCAAAAGCAATCTACAGATTCAATGCAATCCCCATTAAAATCCTAGCACAATTCTTCACTGACCTTGAAAGGAAAATAATCAACTTTATATAGAAAACAAAAGACCCAGGATAGCCAAAACCACCCTGTACAATAAATGAACTTCAGGAGTCATCACAATCCCCAACTTTAAGCTCTACTACAGAGCTATAATCCTGAAGACAGTCTGGTATTGGCACAAAAATAGACAGGTAGACCAATGGAATTGAATAGAAAATCCTCATACCCACATACCTACTAACACCTGAGTTTTGACAAAACAGCTAAAAGTATACAATGGGAGGAGGAAAGAATCTTCTATAAATGGTCCTGGCACAACTGGATGATGGTGTATAGAAGACTGTAGATAGACCCATGTATATTGCCATGCACAAACTCAAGAACATAAATCCAGCCACACTGAACCTCTTAGAAGAGAAAGTGATAGGTACCCTTGAAGAAATTGATACAGGAGACTGCTTCCTGAATATAACTCTAGTAGCACAGAAACTGAGATCAACAATTAAAAAATGGGACCACTTCAAAATGAGAAGCTTCTGTAAGGCAAAGAACAGAGTTGACAAGACCAAAGGGCAGCCCACATACTGGGAAAAGATCTTCACCAATCCTATATCTGACAAAGGGCTGATCTCCAAAATATACAAAGAACTCTAGAAACTAGTCACCAAAACACCAAATAACCATATTAACAATGGGATTCAGACTGAAGAGAGAATTCTCAATAGAGGAAATCAAAAAGGTTGAAAGACACTTAAGAAAGTGCTTGAGACCCTTGGCTATCAGGGAAATGCAAATCAAAACAAGTCTGAGATACTATCTTACTCCTGTCAGAATGACTAAAATTAGAAACACCAATGACAAGTTATGCTGGAGAGGATGTTGAGAAAAGGGAACATTCCTCCACTGCTGTTGGGAGTGCAAACTTGCACAGAAATTTTGGAGATCAGTATGGTGGTTCCTCAGGAAAATGGGAATCAGTCTATCACAGGGCCTGACAATCTCACTCTTAGGCATACACTCCAATGATCCATATCCATGCAACAAAGACATGTGTTCAACTATGTTTGTAGCAGCAATATTTGTAATAGCAAGACCATGGAAGCAACCTAGATGCCCCTCAACTGAAAACTGGATAAAGAAGATGTGGCACACTTACACAATGGAATACTACTATGCAGAAAAAACAAAACAAAACAAACAAACAAAACAAAGGAATCTTGAAATTCGCAGGCAAATGGATGGAATGTGAAGAAACTATCCTGAATGAGATAACCCAGTCACAAATAGAGGAATATGGTATGTACTTCCTCATATGGCTTTTAGTCATAGAGCAAAGGATCACCAGCCTATAATTCACACTGCCAGAGAAACTAGGATACAAAGAGGATTCTAAGAGATTCATAAAGGATCCTCACAGAAGGGGAAATGAACAAGATCTCCTGAGAATATTGAGATTGGGGAGGGACAGTGAGTGGAGAGGGAACTAGGAGAAAGAGAAGGGGAGGAGAGAAAAGCACATGGGCCTAGGAAGATTGGGCCAGGGGAGGAATAGATGAGAGAAAAGAGAGAGAGAGAGAGAAAGAGAGAGAGAGAGAGACCATAAAAGAAGGAGCCAATATAGATTTGAAGAGAAAACTGAATGTAGAGAGTAATGTCCAGAGACCTACAAGACTGACTTCAACTAACAACTTGAGCAACAGTGGAAAGGCTACCATAAATGCCCTTCCCTGATAATGAGAACAATGACTAACTTACCCCTTATCTAGTAGCGGATGGAAACAGAAGTGGACACCCACAACTAAACACTGAGCTGAATTGCAATCCAGATGCAGAGAGGGAGGACAAATCAGGTTACAGAAACACATAGAGACAGCTGACCTGAACAAGGAGATTCTCATGGGCCCCCAGACTGATAGCTGGGAATCCAGCATTGGACTGTCTCAGCCCCCCTGAACATGGGTCTCAGTTAGAAGGCCTGGGCAGTCTAATGGACCTCTGTCAGTGGAACCAGGATGTATCCCTGGTGCACAAAAGGACTTTAGGAGCACATTCCCCATGTAGGTATACTCCCTTAACCTAGAGGCAGGAAAGAAGTCCTAGTCCCTATTCCAAATGACTTGACAGATTTAGATAACCCTTCCTGGAAGGCATCACCCACATGTAGATTGTGGGTGGTGGGATGGGAGGGTGTTTAGGGGAGCATGGGAGAGTGGGAGAGAGAGAATGAGCAAGGGGCAGAGGGAGGGTGGGAGGAAAGGTGGGAGGGAGAGAGGGAGAGGAATGGGGATCTATATGTAAAATAAAAATAAATGAGTTTTGAAAAATCTCAGCATGTGTACATGTCAATTGGTGCCCCAAAATACCTTTTTATTAATTAAAAAGATGAGCGATCTCTGAACAGCCAAGATTGGAAGCAGTTGATGATCACTATCTACTGAAGGCATTTTGTTGTATTTTTCAATGTCTGAGTCTGACAGCTGAAAGAAGCAGACCAAACTGTCTCCCAGTTCTACTGTCCATGAGAAGTTGGAAGTGGAGGGTGCACTCTGCAAATAGACATTTTCTTTCTTATTTATTTATTTATTTATTTATTCATTCATTCATTCATTCATTTATTTATTTATTATTTTACATGTCGGTCCCAGTTGCCTTTCCCTCCCTCTGTCCTTCCCTCCCTCTTACAGCTCTCTCTTCCCTCACATGCATCCTGACAACCCTCCCTTCCCATCCCCCCCACTCCAATTCCACATGTAGGGCAATGCCATCCAGGGGGGTTCATGTAAATCTGTCAATTCATTTCAAGTAGAGACTAGGACTTCTCTCCTGTCTCTAGGTTAAGGGAGTATCCCTCCATGTGGAAGCATCTGCAAGATCCTTTTGTGCACCAGGAACACATCATGTTTTCACTGTCTGAGGTCCTTAACCCCCAAATCTTCCCACAAAAGGCATCTCTTTCATCACTCTCCCCCTTCATCTCTATGTGACAGGAAACCCAAAGAGATGGCAGACCTGAGTTTGTGAGAGCACATGGACTCTTGACCAACAGCTAGGGAGCCTCTTTGTAACTTTGCATGTGTGTGACTTGACAGTTTGTATAACTTGGTCTGTTTGTAAGGCACCTAGCAGTGAGATCAAGTTCTATCCCTGGTGCTTAGCTGGCTTTTGGAAACCCATTCCTCTTGCTGGATGACCTTTATACAGCAGAGGGAGGAGCTCAGTCCTCCCTCAACTTAATGTGTGGTGTGTTGTTCAAGCCATGGGAGGCCTACCTCTTTCTGAATAGAGAATGAGGAGTGGATGGGGAGGGGCATAGATGGGAGTCTGGGAGAGGGAACAGGATGAGAGAAGGGAGGAGAAAGTGTGGTTGGTATATAAAATAAATGAAACAATTTAATAAAATTTAAAAAATACTTCCTTCGTTTACCATGTCCCTGTGTTTGAATATGACACAAACCAAGATATATTGATGATATAATGGAACATTTTCAGATATAATGTTTTGATTTGGAGAGATGCCTCAATGGTTAAACACACTGGCTGCTCTTCCAGAGGACACAACACTAGCATGGTGATTCACAACAGTTTGTGACTTCAGTCCCTGGTGATATGAAGCCTTCTTCTGGCTTCCTTGGACACTGCATGCATGCATGTATTACACAGACATAAATTGGGCAAATACTCATGCATATAAAATAAAAGCAAATACATGTCAAGGAAACAATGTTTAATCTTTTATTTTGAATTAATTTTAGACTTATGGAAAACTTGAAAAATACAGAAGTACTTTTCATAGTGTTTTTCCCATTGGATGATGGTTAAAACTAGAAAAATACCATTGGTATAATAACATAACTAGGCTATAGGTCATTTTCCTGCTGTTCCAATTTTCTAACTTAGGGCCTTTTCTATGATACACTTAGAATCCCTTTGTTGCAATGTGTCCCTGGTTTATAATCTGCCATAATACCTGCATTGTTTTTCTTGTCTTTCATGACTGAGAAATAATGGTATTTTACCATTGTAGTTGGTGGCATGAACCTGGCAGGGAAAACAAGGCCTAAAAATGAGGTGGAGTAAATTCTTATACAATAGCAACTTTATTCAGAGCATCAGGCAATTAAACTGAGGGTTAAGAAACTGAGTCTCCTGAGTAAAGCCTACAATCACAAGGACAAGCCACACATAACAAAGACATGCTTTTTCATAGAGGCACATGCATAACAACAGCTGATATAAACTCACTCCTACCCCCTATATCTGGGAGGTGTGTGGAAACACATTCCAAGTATTCTGCGTTTTGAAGAAACTGAAGTTGCAAGACTTCTGTTTTCTCACAAGCATTCAGAATCTCACATGATGCCATTCTTAAACTGTATTCTTATAATGGTGAGTACTATTGTAAATTGTTTCTGTATAAGCTGATATATTTAGGCAGGAATAACATAGACACGTGAGATTGCATCATGTTGAGGATGTTTTATGTTAGCATGCTTATTAATTTGTTTATCTAAGTATGAACTTGTGTTATTTCCCTGTTATACAGATTATATGATCATCATTACCTGGTGGAATAGGTTATTTGTTTACATTTTCCTCATGCATTCTGACCTACTCAAAGACAAAATTATTTGTAAAAAAGTCATTTCAACATGACAAATTTTTCAACCATTTTGGATTCCTCTGTTGAGAATTCTCTATTCAGTTCTATACCCCACTTTTTAGTTGGATTATTTGGTGTTTTGGTGATTAGCTTGTTGAGTTATTTGTGTATTTTAGAGATGAGCCCTCTGTCACATGTAGGGTTGGTGAAGATCTTTTCCCATTCTGTGGGCTGCCATTTTGTCTTGTTGACAATGTCCTTTGCCTTACAGAAGCTTCTCAGTTTCAGGAGGTCCCATTTATTAATTGTTGGTCTCAGCGTCTGTGCTCCTGGAGTTATGTGCTACTTGTGTTATGTCCAGGAAGCAGTCTCCTGTACCAATTTGTTCAAGGGTATCTCCTACTTTCTCTTCAAAGAGGTTCAGTGTGATTTATGTTGAGGTCTTTGATCCATTTGAGCTTATGTTTTGTACATGGTGATAGACATGAATCTATCTGCAGTCTTTTATACACCAGCTTCCAGTTATGCCAGCACCATTTGTTGAAGATGCTTTCTTTATTTCTATTGTATAATTTTAGATGTTTTGTCAAAAATTAGATGTTTGTAGGTGTGTGAGTTAGTATCAGGATTTTCCATTCAATTCCATATACAAAAAACTTAAGAAGCTAGTCACCAAAACACCAAATGATCCAACTAAAAAGTGGGGGTACAGAACTGAATAGAGAATTCTCAATAGAGGAATCTAAAATGGCTGAAAGACACTTAAGAAAGTGTTCAAAATCCTTAGCCTTCAGAGAAATGCAAATCAAAACAACTATTAGATACCATCTTACTCCTGTCAGAATGGCTAAAATCCGAAATAGCAACAACAGTTTATGTTGGAGAGGATGTGGAGAAGGGGGAACACTCTTCCACTGCTGCTGGGAGTGCAAACTTGTACAGACATTTTGGAGATCAGTATGGCAGTTCCTCAGGAAAATGGCAATCGATCTACCACAGGACTCAACAATTCCACTCTTAGGCATATATCCAAAAGATCCACATCCGTGCAACAAAGACATCTGTTCAACTATTTTCATAGCAGCATTATTTGTAATAGCGAGAACCTGGAAGCAATTAGATGCCTTTCAACTGAAGAATGAATAAAGAAGATGTGGCACATCTACACAATGAAATACTACTCAGGTGGAAAAACAATGGAATCTTGAAATTCACAGTCAAATGGATGGAACTTAAAGAAACCATCTTGAGTAAGGTAACCCAGTCACATAAAGAGGAACATGGTATGTACTCACTCATATATGGATTTTAGACATAGAGCAAATGATCACCAGCCTACAATTCATACCACCAGAGAAAGTAGGAAACAAAGTTGACCCTAAGAGAGATATACATGGTCCCCCTCAGAAGGGGAAAAAGACAAGATCTCCTGAGCAAATTGGGAGCAGAGGGCAGGAACAGTGAGTGGAGAAGGAGTTAGCAGAAAGTGAAGGGGAGAAGAGGAGGGGAGAGAAGAACATGAGGAACCAAGAAGACTGAGTCTGGGGGAGGAATAGAGGAGAGCAAGAAAAGAGATACCACAATAGAGGGATCCATTATAGGTTTGAAGAGAAAACTGACACTAGAGAAATGTCCAGAGACCTACAATGATGACCCCAACTAACAATCTTAGCCATAGTGGAGAGGCTACCTTAAATGTTCTTCCCTGATATAAGATTAATGACTACCCTATATGCCATCCTAGAGCCTTCATCCAGTAGCTGATGGAAGCAGAAACAGACACCCATAGCTAAACACTGAGCCAAATTCCTAGAATCCATTTGCAGAGAGGGAGGAGTGATGAGCAAAAGGGTCAAGACCAGGCTGCTAAAACCCAGCCTGAACAAGGGAGAGCTCATGGACCACCAGACTGATAACTGGGAAACCAAAATAGGACTGACCCAGACCCCCTGAATGTGGGTCTGAGTTAGAAGGCCTGGGCAGTCTATGGGATCTCTGATAGTGGAACCAGGATGCATCCCTGGTGTACCATAGGACTTCAGGAGCACATTCCCCATGAAAGGATACTCCTTTAGCCTAGAGACAGGAGAGAGGGCCTATGCCCTTCCCCAAATGACTTGACATATTTTGATGATCCCTTCTAGAAGGTCTCACCCTCCCTGGGGAGTGGATGGGAGACGGGACTGGGAGGGAAAATGGAAGAGAGATGGAACAGGGATTGATATGTAAAATAAGAAAAAATAATATAAATTAAAATGAGGTGATAATTTGTTTTGTTTTGTTTGGGGGGGTTCGTTTGGTTTGTTTTTCAACAGCTTTGGAGGCTGTCCTGGAACTAGCTCTTGTAGACCAGGATGTCCTGGAACTCACAGAGAACTGCTTGCTACTGCCTCCTGAGTGCTTGAATTAAAGGTGGGCACAATCACCTCCTGGCGATGATAAATTTTAACCATGTGTTTAAATAAACAATTCATGGATAAAGAGGGACAGGAAGGCATTGAATATCTTCACATTGCATAATTATAGAGACTTTTGTCCCAAACAAGCAGTTCAAAGCTAGCCTATGTATGCCTGGAGATGAGTCTAGAATCTAAGGAAAATAGAATATATTTATATATTACAGAACCAAGAGGCAGTGAGTATTTAGAAGTCACCTAAAATGTGCAAGCAGAACTTCTCTGCTTCTGTCAAATAAAATCTTCCTTTCATGCATTCCAAACTTACCAGGGCAAAGGAAAGAATACAAAAGCCATGAGTACAAGAGGAATGTCCTCCTGTGTACTGTCTCAGAGTCACTTTTCTGAGAAAAACCAAAGCCAAACAGTTGTAAAATCTCCTGAATGTTAATCCTCTCCCCTGGGTGATCTGCTCTTCATGTCTGGAAATGTTCCTGCTTTCCCAGAATTCTCAAGGCTGGTTTGTACCCTGCTTAAAGCATTACCACATCACTCCTGTGTTGTAACTCACTGAATGTGTCTAGTCTTCAAAAAGCTTTCCTGCTCAGCAATACTTTGTTGTTGTTACTCTTTTTTTTTCAGATTCAGTAATAACACTATGAATTTCAGAGGCCCATACTCTCTGAACACATATTAGTATGTTGATAGCATTTCATGACCCGATGTCTCAGCTCAGAATTACCTAAAAAAAAAAAAAACCATCCTGGATAAGACCTGCTATTGTAGAATCCTGAAACATCACACTTCTTCATTTCAATTCATGTTTTGAAATAATATCAGTGAAAACTATATTTTTGTAACATGGATATAAAAACAAAGAGGCACACAGAATAGCATCTCATAGAATAGGAGCAAGAAATGCCACCAATAAATATGGTCAATTAATTTTCAACTTTTCTACTAAGTTCCTACAATATAGAAAGAGGAAGTGATAGTTTCTCCAATGAATGATGCTGAGAAAATTGGGAGTCCATAACAAAAGCAAGAAGCTAGAGACTTTTGCTAGACAGAAAAGTCAATTCAAGGAATATTAGCCCTAAACTGCACAATCCTTCAAACAAACTAAAGGAAGGTTTCTTGATGGTGGTATTGGCAAGAATCTCACCTAAAGTGTACAGAAAAAAAATAACTAAATCAAATGAAGGCATTTCTATACACAGCAAAAGGCACACTCAGTAAAAAAAAAAAAAAAAAGTGACTGATAAATTGGGACAAAAGACCTGCATTAGTACTTCGAAGAACAAATCACAAACATCCTCCTGATAGAGTCACAGGGAGCAACCATTTGTAACTTTAAAATAAAAATAGTGTAGCTGATTGATTACTCTTTTCCTAGATCATGTCTTCAAAGTCAAAAGTTTTCCTCTAAATGTCAAAAAATCTTATCTAATAATACTGGAAGTACCCAAACAACGAATTGACATGGGTGTGTGTAGCCATTTGAGCAAAACTGGCCCTCATGTCATGTTAGTGTCTGAGGGTCATACTAATATGAGTGACCTGCCCTGCTCCGGGGACGATAATATCTGGGTCCAGGATGCTGCCAAGGGTCATGGCTGGATTCCTGGTCCTGATATAGCTAGGGTCCAAGGTCTGGTTATCGTTGGGTCCACGTGAATCATGCGTATTGAAATCTGAAAGCCATGATGAGCTAGTCCCATCCTTAGCTGGCCCTGGGAGAGCTGGTTCTGCACCTTGCTGCTGCTGTTGCTGCTGCAGTGGAAGAGCTGGCCCACCCCTCACCATGGTGGGAGAGTTTACCCAGATGGTGTGAGCACAGGAGAGCTGGCTCTGCCCTTAGCCTGAGGGAAGCAGTCCCATTGGAGGTCTAGACCTATCAGTTCTGCTGCTACCTAGGCCCACATCCAGTGGTTTGATTTGACCTGCCCCAATATATACCCATATATGGCCTGCTGGTGTATATGAAATGATTAATTCTGTGGAACCACAACAGCAAGATCTCCATGACTAGGGCAGCAGCAAAGTATCTGAGAGAAGTTTTGGTGAGGGTCCAGTATTGATCGTATATGAGAAGCCAGAACATTTGCAAGTTATTCGGGCAAAAGAGTATACTGTGTGACACACCACAGATCCCAATGCCAATATGATGAATGAAGAGGTGATTGGGAGGTGGAAGAGAGAAATGATTTCAGGGAGTGAACTACTTGAGAAGAACAAGGAGGTGTGTCTTTATTGTGGGAAGTGTGTCACTGAGGGTGAGCTTTGAGGTTTATATAGTCCATGTCGGCCCAATCTCTCTTTCTTCCTGCTGCCCGTGGATCTGGATTTATAACACTCAGCTGCTCTCCAACACAAAACCTACCTTCATGCCACCATGCTCCCCACCATGATGACAATGAACTAAACCTCTGAAATATAGGCTGGCCCAATTTAAATACTTTCTCTTTATAAGAGTTACCTTGGTCACTGTGTTTCTTCCTTGCAATAGAACACTGATTATGACAATATGATGTTTTAAACTACACAACAGGTCTTAGTCATAGTTTGTCCACTAATGCACTACAGCTATTTGTGTGATTCGGTATTCAATACAGGGAATAATATTTCATTTAATTTCTATTTTTCCATAGTCTTGTTGACATAGAGAAAAGTCTCTTCGTGGTTATGTTTCAGGTCCTTGGCACATTTGAACAGTACTGGATAACTGTTTTGTAGAATGCATCTTAATTTGGATTCATTCTTTACAGTTCAAAGCAATGGTACATTTTTAAATAAGATTTCATGAAAGGATAGCTTTTTGAGTTAATGCTATGTGGCAAAGCAAACTTTGACCACTTGATATCTTCTCCCAGAAGATATTACTGTATTGTTTCCCTTTTATAGTAGTGAGAAACTCAAAGAGATGTATAGATACACCCCTTCATATTATATTTCTCTGCTATTTTTCATATCCATTTGATTCTTGTTGCCAACCATTATTATCACATAATAGACCTCCTCTCCATTATTGGTAGACATTTACTATTTGGGATTTTATTATAAAGAATTGTCCCTAGGCCCTCAACTTTTTTTTTAATATCTATAAATTTGAAACAAGATTGTTTTACATGTCAATCCCAGTTCCTTCTCCCTCCCCTCCTCTCCTGTTCCCCCATCCCATCCCCTTTCTGCTCCCCAGAGAGGGCCAGACCTTCCATGGAGAATCTTTAAAGTCTATCATATAATTTGAAGCAGGGCCCAGGCCCTCCCCCATGTGTATAAGCTGAGAGAGTATCCATCTATGGGGAATGGGCTCCCAAAATCCATTTGTATACTACTAGGCCCTCAATTTTTAAAAAAGTATTTTTATATTAATATGGACATATGACATTTCAATTTATTCCCTAAATTACCATTAATATCTTCATCTAATCATCCCAGATTTGCTCACTGAAAACTCCTTCATCTTAGCTCTTGTACTTATTTGATATATCCTATAATTTTCAGACCACTTTCTTATATTCCTAGGAGCTATAACAACACTGTCTCAGTTTTATCTTGTGTTAGAATTGTTTAGATATGACTCAGACATTAATCTACTTTTTACAACTTTCCAGATGGTTTTCATATGTGACTTAGTTTGAAAGGCAGACTTTTTGGATATTTTCATCTGTGAATTTGCTAAACATACAAAGGAAACTGATCTATAGTTTTATATGTAAAGCTCCATTTTCCTGTGTATAGATGTGCATATGTATGCCTGAATAGGAAGGACAATTATACTAAAACAAGTAGAGTGCTAAGTAAGGAAAATCAAGGCAAAGTGTGAACTGAATGATTCAACTTTACACCTTTATCTGTGATTCATGGAGAATTCCTTTATCTGTGATTCATGGAGAATTCCTTTATCTGTGATTCATGGAGAATTAGGACTGTCTATAGGTGCATGGTAAAATATCAGATAGCAAAAACTTCTTAGTCTTAATAATTATTTGCATCTTTAGAACAATCCTAGAGACAGAAAGCGCCAGAAGCACCAGTTCAGTGTTCCATATACACTCTTGAAATGCTGTTGGGTATGGATTCTTTTTAGCTTGTGGTTACACTGTCTGTTGTAGTCTTCACTCTCATTGTACAAACAGCAGCTAAACTTTTAGCCATTGTCTTTGTGGTAGTGTCAATGTAATTGACCCCCAATTACATTGGATATAGGGGGTAGCATTATTAGGAGGTGTAGTGTTGTTGGGGTAAGTGTGGCCTTTTTTGGAGGAAGATCACTATGGGGGTGGTCTTTGAGGTCTCATATACTCATATACTCAAGTGTCTCAGTTGTAAAACTCTTACCTCCTTCACCAGCACCATGTCTACTTTCATGACACCATGATAGTACAAGAATAAACCTCTGAAAATGTAAGCCAGCCCAACTAAATGTTTTTCCTTTCTAAAGAGTTGCCATGGTCAAAGCAATAGAAATCCTAATTAAGATAGTCTTTACAGCTACAATTAATAGAAAAGAATTGAAATGTTTAAATTTATTATTTTAATGACATATAATAAACAACACATAAAAGTGTATAACCTATATATGTACTACTTAAAAAAAAATATTCCTGTCAGGCTACAGAAACCCACAGAGATAGCTGACCTTAACGAGAGGGAGCTAATGAACCCCCCAGACTGATAGCTGGGAAACAAGCATTGGACCAAGTCAGACTCCCTGAATATGGGTCTCAGTTAGAATGCCTAGGCAGTCTAAGGGATCTCTGACAGTGGAACCAGGATGTATCCCTGGTGCACAAAAAGACTTTGGCAGCACATTCCCCATGGAGAGATACTTCCTCCTCCCTACTCCAAATGACTTGGCAGATTTTGTTGATCCTTCCTGCAAGGCATCACTCTCCCTGTGGAGTGGGGGAGGATGGGATGGAAGGGGGGCATGGAAGGGAGAGATAAATAGAGAGGGGGAGAGAGAGAGGGGGAACTGGGATCAATATGTAAAATAAGAAAATAAAAAATGGATATGATAAAGAACCTAAAAAATATTCCTAAAATGAACTCCTATGCCATGAAATAGAAGTTTTATGGTGTACAATAAGTCCCCAGTGTATTCTTTCCCATTAACAATTTGCTTCTTCTCCTTGGGGGATAATGGTTGCCATTACTTTTATTACAAGAATTCCTTTACGTACATAGTAAGTTTTGACTGTTTCTGGATTTTATGAAAATTTAATTGTGCTATACATATTTCCTTCCTACTGTTCCTTGAATGTATTTGAGACTCTCATTTTAGTGTCAATCTCTGTAGTTCATCTATTTGTAATGTTGCACAGTGTGCTATTGCATGATTATAACACACTATGTCCAGTCTTCTTTTTTCTTTAGCTTTATCCAATTATATAACAAGTCATGTGGATATTGTACCAGCCCCCTTGTTCGCATGTGCCCCTGCAACTGTGACAGTAGATATAGGTGTGGGATTGCTTGTACAACAGGGCAAAATTTAAACATTCATTCACCGTTCTCCCAGTGTTTAGAGGCCACCACTACAATAGGAATTTCTGTTACTTTATGTGTGTGACAATCCTTGATCATAGCTGACTTTCAGATTTTAATAACTTTCATAGTTTTGTTTTGTTTCACTTTCTAGAGTATGTAGCTGATATTAGACTTTTTTAAAATGTAGGGGTTTTTTGGCTCTTCATATATTTTATTTCATGAAGTATCTCTGGTATACTTCTGTTCATATAAAAGTATTGGCCTTACTGTGTTTATATGATACATTTATTTTTCTTTAGACTTCCTTGGTACATTACTATTATTTATTGATTACATTGCTAGAAGTATTTACCTTCTTTTGTGTGATTTATATTTTCACTTTTTAATGTTATTTCATGAACAAAAGTCTTGATTTTAATGAGTCAAATTTCACCACTGTTTCTTCTGGGCAAATTTTACTCTGTTTATGGAATCTATTTATACCAAGGGGACATGAAGAGGTATGTTTACACTCTTTCTTTAAAGCATAGTTTAATTTTATGAACTTAGGCCTTTAGGGACTAGGTGTTAGAATACTTACTTAACACGTGCAAGACCCTAGTTTCTATCCCTTGCACAAAAAACACAAATAATAATTTAAAAGAATAAAATACACCTCTGGTCAATTTGTGATTGATTTTGTGTTTGATGTGAAGTAAGGATTGAATTGAATTTCTTTTCAATTTGTAGATAACCGTTTTTTACTTAAAAAGATAAAGCAGTTGACAGCTTCTGTTTGGGGAAAGACGGAAGAATGCATAGGGGTATGTGAAATTTGGGAGCAATCAAACAATTAAGGGCTTCTTTATTATATATTCTTGATATTCTTGGTAAGTGATGTCATACAATATATGTTTTGGATTCTCTCCATTACCATTGGAAACAGAGAAAAATCAATAAATAACATATTGAACCAATATCTTTTCAGAAATGTTATCTAATTTAAGATCGTTTGGATTTTGGATTTCAATTTTTTAGTGTTTTAATTTGAGTTAAGAGCCATAGAATTTTATCTATTTTATTGTTCATAACATACTCTTATTATTTTGGCATGATGTTGGGGTTTATATATACAATAGTTAGGAAAGGAAATAAAAGAATAAACATATTCTACAAAATTACTTCTCTCCCCTTATTAGTTTACAGACTTTATTGAATTTAAGTTATATGTAAATTTGTGTTCTTGAGAGTCTGTATAAAAATGGGAATTGAGTTTACTACTTTTAAAGGAAGATAATTATGTTTAAAATGTTCCATCTGCAGCCTTAAAGAACAAAGATGGTTTCTAGGTTACCATTATAAGATGAAAGGCTTAGACTATAGTCCCACAATAAAATTTTTCCCTTTAAGAACAGAAGGAAGCTCGGGACTCCTTACACCAAACCTAACCAAATTGTAGGAGTATACAATATCTCACAGGAAGTGTTCCTAAGAGAATTCCTGAAAATACTAAAGATGTTAAGAAAATGATGGAGGAAAAGGAAACATGATTACAAAGAATAAAATAAAAAATCAACATACATGTACACACACACACACACACACACACACACACACACACACACACACACACCAGCACCAGAAGAAAAGGAATAAAAAAAGAAGTAGAAGGAGGAAGAGGAAAATGGAGGAAGACTAAGAAAGAAGGGGAGGAAACTGGGAAGATAAAGGAACCCAGAAATGATTAGGGCACTGGAAGAGAGATCTTTTTTCCTTATAAAAAGAAACAAGTTACAGAGCCTCCCTACTACTTCTCTGCCCTTGCTCAGGCCCATCTGGCCCACTGAAATATTTCCCAGGGCAACTTAAGTATCATCTGTTTAGTCTCTGAAGCATCTTACCAGAGGGTTCTACTCTTCATGGTAATAAAACCATAAAAATTTAAGTTTATAAGTCTTTGGTGAGAAAAGTTTTGTCTGAACTAGTTCTAAAATTGATCTAATTGACTAAAATAAAAACTGCCTTTTAAAACATGATGTAATTAAAATCATCTCCTTTAAAACATTCTTATAACTGGCTCTATGAGCAAAGATACAACAAAAAACAGTCTCAGATGGAAAACACAAAACACATTAGTAACTTTTATTTTGGTCATAGATTTTATGAAGTTGCAACATTTAAGTACTCAAGGCAGTCTTCGAGATATTTTTTTACTTGAAAATCTTGTAAATGCTTTTATGTAAGGTAATAAGTTCATTTGTTTTATGTCTAAGTGTTGTTTTTCCAAGAACACATTTGGAAGGAAGGAAATGCTGTCTTGTAGAGACTTAGAAACTGGCTACTTTGCAATAAGGATGAATAGTCACCCTCACTCTGATTAAGTCCAGTGCTAACACAATTAAAATGGGCAGACTGATATTTCCCTTTAGTTTTTATCAAGATGAAAAAGACACACATGACAAGACACACAAGTTCAGAATGCATAAAAAGTACCTCCTCATCTTTCCACTGTCCACTAACTTTGATGCCTTCTTTGCAACTACTGTGGTCTTGAGTTGTATCTGCTACGTTTAAAGGCTATAACATAAGAAAAGCAGTAACTGAGTGGCAGATCTAATGGAAGATTATATAGCTTAGTGACTGTCATGTTTCTGGTCCTCACCTGAGCACAGGCATACAGACATCTGTAGGTATTATTATCCCTGTGATTCCATTATCACCTCAAAGAACTATTAGGAAAGGATTCAGATACTAATGTAAGAAATTCTGTTTTGATTTAGCGGCAATAAAATCATTCACATGGGAAATCTCCGATATTCCTGGGTGACGTCATATAGCAAAAAAAAAAAAAAAAAAAAAAAAAAAAAAATAGATCTCTAGTGTTACTTAGTTTGTTCCAGTAAGAGTTGTAGACCCAGCCATACATAAGAACAAAAGAACATATCCTATGAAAGAAAGAAGATATATTTTTGTAGTGAGGCAGTGGACTTTGAGTTGGATTCTAGAATTCTATCTACCTCTAACCTATTCCTTTCAAACATTTTAGGTAAATGAAGACAGAAGTAGAACATTAATTACTCATGTATTTACTGTGAAAATGTAATTGTTAACTGTATGTTTTTTGATTTTTATTTTTTTTTACATATTGATCCTAGTTCCCTCTCTCTCCCTCCCTTCCTCTCTCCCTCCCTTCCTCTCTCCCTCCCTTCCTCTCTCCCGCCCTCTTTCCCTCTCTCCCCCCTCACATTCACCCTGACCACCCTCCTTTCCCACCCACACCCCACTCCACATGTAGGGCGATGAGATCCAGGAGGGGTCATCTAAGTCTGTCAAGTCATTTGAAGTAGGGACTTGGACTTCTCTCCTGTCTCTAGGTTAAGGGAGTATCCCTCCATGGCAGTTGTATCCCCACCTGGTTGTGCACCAGGGATACATCCCGGTTCCACTGTCTGAGGTCCCTTAGACTGCTCAGCCCTTCTAGCTGAGACCCATATTCAGGGGGGTCTGAGTCAGTCCAATGCTGGATTCCCAGCTATCAGTCTGGGGGCCCATTAGCTCCTCCTTGTTCAGGTCAGCTGTCTCTATGTGTTTCTGCAGGGTGGTCTTGCCCTTCCTCTCTGCATCTGGATTCTAGTTTAACTCAGTGTTTAGTTGTGGGTGTTTGCTTCTGTTTCCAACACATAGTAGATGAGGGCTCCATGATGGTGGATAAGTTAGTCTTTGATTTCATTATCTGGGAAGGGCATTTATGGTAGCCTTTCCATTATTGCTCAAATTGTTAGTTGGAGTCAGTCTTGCAGGTCTCTGAACATTTCTTTAGGTTCAGTTTTCTCTTCAAACAAATAATGGCTCCCTCTTTTATGTTCTCTGTCTCTCTCTCTGTATCTTTCTGTCTCTTTCTCCCTCCCTCGGGCCCTCCCTCCCTCCTTCCCTCTCTCTCTCTTTTCTGTCTTCTATTCCTCCCCTGACTCAATCTTCCTAGTCCACATACTTTTCTCTCCTCCTTTCTCTTTCTCCTAGTGTGAAATGTATTTTTATATTTTATAAAAGAGAAGATGGTGTAGATAAGAAATACATACATAGTGCATGAGGAAAACCACATTATTTACTCACTCCAATTGTTCTTCTCTCTCTAGATTCTATGAAATACCAGCATATTTGAGACAGTCATCCTTCCAGACTTGGACTCCCTTCTCCTTTTCTTTCCTATTTTTTTGGCAAGGCCTGAAATGTCAAAAATCATTCTCAGTTTTTAATCCTATTGAATCCTATTATCTCTTAACTTTTACAAATCTTTGAGTCTTCTATTGAAATTGATTTTTAAAAATCATCTATATTAACAACTTGTGGATAATTTAGATATGTTACCATTAAAACAATTAGAAACACATATAGTATGAAAAAGGAAATAATGTTTCTATTCAGTCACTGTGATTTTCTAAAGAAACCAGATGAGCCTGTTGAACTTAATATTGTGGTGTCTTAGATACATGCAAAGCATGATTAGAATAGTGATGCAAGAGTTTTTTAAAATGTGATTTATGCATTTAAATTCTTTTCCAACAATTGTGTAACACTCATTTTGGTTCAAGGTTGGAAAAAACCATAAAGAATGCAGATGTGCACCAGATGAAGACACTGTGTAGCTTCTTGACCTTTCACATTCACATATTGATATTGATTTTTACCCTCAGTAACTTGAACCTACTAGAATGTCTTACCTGAGTATTTACTAAAACGAGTGCTAGAGTGTCTCCTATCCACATTGGCCTTTGCTCTAGTCTGATTCTGTCTCAATCCTGGACACTGTGTTATGCACTCTGATGTCTTCTGAGATGTGGCTTGTCCTATCTGGTATTTCAACACTGTACTCACTTGCTAATTACTTGGTCTTTGCCACTGCCTGTGGTGACAGGATCACTTAGTGCTGTTTTCCCACCAACTTTGGTCCTTCCAAATCAGCTCTTAGAATGTTCTATCACACTACAATGAGTCATTTTGTGACCAACTCTTTCTTTCACGGAGGTGGTTTCCTTCCTTCCTCCCTTCCTGCTTTCCCATCCACTCCTTCTCTTCTGACCTTATTTCCTAGTATTCATCATAGTCTGACCCTATTGGCATTTTCTCTATACCTCACCAACATTTCCCCTAATACATCTCTTCCAAATCCAATTGCATTTTGGCATCAATTCCTGGATGATCAAGACAAACTAAAAAAAAAAAAAAAAAAAAAAAAAAAAAAAAAAAAAAAAAAAAAGTTTAATTTTCCTGCTTATTTCTTTTATTTTTTTTACATGTTGATCCCAGTTCCCTTTCCCTCCTTTCTCCTTCTTACCCTCCCTCCCCTGTCACATGCACCATGACCACACTCCCGTCCCATCCCCAAACCCCAATTCCACATGTAGGATAATGCCATCAAGGTGGGGTCATGTATCTGTCAAGTCATTTGAAGTAGGGACTTGAACATCTCTCCTGTCTCTAGGTTAAGGGAGTATCCCTCCATGACAGTTGTATCCCCAACCTGGTTGTGCACCAGGGATACATCCTGGTTCCACTGTCTGAGGTCCCTTAGGCTGCTCAATCCTTCTAGCTGAGACCCATATTCAGGAGGGATCTGAGTAAGTCCAATGCTGGATTCCCAGCAGCCCATTAGCTCCTCCTTGTTCAGGTCAGCTGTCTCTATGTGTTTCTGCAACCTGGTCTTGTCCTCTCCATCTGCATCGGGATTCTAGTTGACTCAGTATTTAGGTATGGGTGTTTGTTTCTGTTTCCAACATGTAGTAGATGAGGGCTCCATGATGGTGGATAAGTTAGTTGTTGATCTCACTATCTGGGAAGGGCATTTATGGTAGCCTTTCCACTGTTGCTCACATTGTTAGTTGAAGTCAGTCTTGTGTGTCTCTAGACCTTTCTTTAGGTTCAGTTTTCTCTTCAAATGAATAAGGCTCCCTCTTTTATGTTCGTTCTCTCTTTCCCTCTCTCTCCCTCTCTCTCTTCTTTCTTCTATCCCTACTCTGACTACATCTTCCTAGTCACACATACTTTCCTCTCCTCCCCTTCTGTTTCTCCTGTTGCTCTCTCAATTCACTGCCCCCACACTTCCCATGTGCTCTGGGGAAGTTGTCCCTTCCCCCTTCTGTGAAGGACCTTATATGAATCTCTTAGGAAACACACTGTATCCTAGTTCCTCTAGTGGTGTGAATTATAGGCTGGTGATCTGTTGCTCTGGGTCTAAAATCTACATATGAGCGAGTACATATATTCCTCTTTTTGTGACCGGGATACCTCATTCAGGATGATTTCTTCAAGTTCCATCCACTTGCCTGCGAATTTCAAGATTCCATTATTTTTTTCTGCAGAATAGTATTCCATTGTATGGATGCCCCACATCTTCTTTATCAATTCTTCAGTTGAGGGGCATCTAGGTTGCTTCCAGGTTCTTGCTATTACAAATAATGCTGCTATGAACATAGCTGACCACATGTCTTTGTTGCATGGATGTGGATCATTTGGGTATATGCCTAAGAGGGGGATTGCCAGGTCCTGTGGTAAACTAATTCCCATTTTCCTGAGGAACCAACATACTGATCTCCAAAATGGCTGTATGAATTTACACTCCCACCAGCAGTGGAGGAGTGTTCCCCTTTCTCCACATCCTCTCCAGAGTAAGTTGTCATTGGTGTTTCTAATTTTAGCCATTCTGGCAGGAGTAAGATGGTATCTCAAAGTTGTTTTGATTTGCATTTCCCTGATAGCTAAGGATGTTGAACACTTTCTTAAGTGTCTTTCAGCCTTTTTGAATTCCTCTATTGAAAATTCTCTCTTCAGTTTGTACCCCATTTTTAATAGGGTTATTTGTTTTTTGCTTTTTTTTTTTTTTTTTTTTTTTTGACTAGTTTCTTGAGTTCTTTGTATATTTTGGAGATATAGGATTGGTGAAAATATTTTCCCAGTCTTTGGGATGCCATTTTGTCTTGTCCTCTGTGTCCTTTGCCTTACATAAGTTTCTAAGTTTGAGGAGGTCCCATTAATTTATTGTTGATCTCTGTGTCTGTGCTCCTGGAGTTATATTCAGCAAGTGGTCTCCTATACCAATTTGTTCAAGGGTACCTCTAACTTTCTCTTCTAAGAGATACAGTGTGGCTGGATTTATGTTGAGGTCTTTGATCCATTTGGACCTGGGTTTTGTGCATGGTGATATACATGGGTCTATCTGCAGTCTTCTGTACACCATCATCCAATTGTGCCAGCACCATTTGTTGAAGATGCTTTCCTCCGCCCATTATATTCTTTTAGCTTTTTTGTCGAAAACCAGGTGTTCATAGGTGTGTGGGTTTATATCAGGATTTTTGATTCAATTCCATTGGTCTACCTGTCTACTTTTGTGCCAATACCATGCTGTTTTCAGAACTATAGCTCTGTAGTAGAGCTTAAAATCAAGGATGGTGATGCCTCCTGAAGTTCTTTTATTGTACAGGGATGTTTTGGCTATCCTGGGTCTTTTGTTTTTCCATATAAAGTTGATTTTTATCCTTTCAAGGACAGTGAAAAATTGATCTGGGATTTTAATGAGGATTCCATTGAATCTGTAGATTGCTTTTTGGCAAGATTGCCATTTTTACTAAATTTATCCTACTTATCCAAGAACATGGGAGATCTTTCCATTTTCTGGTATCTTCTTTAACTTTTTTTTTTTTAAGCCACAATGTTCTTATTATATAGGACTTTCAGTTTTTTGCTAAGCATTACCCCAAAGTACTTTATGTTGTTTGTGGCTATTGTAAAGGGTTATGTTTCTCTGATTTCTTTCTCAGACTCTTTGTTGTCTGAATAAAGTAGGGCTATGGATTTTTTTTTTTTTTTGAGTTTATCTTGTATCTTGCTAGTTTGCTGAAGGTGTTTATCAGCCGTAGGTGTTCCCTGGTAGAGTTAACTGGGTCGCTTATGTAAACTATTATATTATCTGCAAATAGAGACAATTTGACTTCTTCTTTTCCAATTTGGATCCCCTTGATCTCCTTTTGTTGTCTTATAGCTTTAGCGAGAACTTCAAGTACAATATTGAAGAGATATGGAGAGGGCAGCCATGTGTTGTTCCTGATTTCAGAGGAATCACCTTAAGCTTCTCTACATTCAGTTTGATGTTGGCTGTTGGTTTGCTGTATATAGCACTTATTATATTTAGGTGTCTTCCTGTTATCCCTGATCTCTCCACGACCTTTATCAAGAAAGGGTGTGAAATTTTGTCGAAGGCTTTTTCCGCATCTAGGGAGATTATCATATGGTTTTTCTTTTACAGTTTGTTTATATGGTGGATCATGATGATAGATTTTCATATGTTAAGCCATCCCTGCAACACTGGGATGAAGTCTACTTGGTCATGGTGGATGATTTCTCTGCTGTATTCTTGGATTCGGTTTGCCAGTATTTTATTGAGTATTTCTGCATCGATATTCATCAGGGATATAGGTCTGTAGTTTTCTTCTTTAGTTAGGTATTTGTGAGGCTTGGGTACCAAGGTTATTGTGTTCTCGTAGAAAGAGTTTGGTAATGAACCTTGTGTTTCTATTGTGTGGAACAATTTGAAGAGTATTGGTATTAGTTCTTCCTTGAATTTCTGGTAGAATTCTTCACTGAATCCATCTGGTCCTGGGTTTTCTTTGGTTGGAAGGTTTTCGATGGCTGCATCTATTTCATTGCGGGCTTTAGGTCTATTTAAGTTGTTTGTTCTCGATTTAATTTTGGTAAGTGATACTTATCCAGAAATTTGTCCATTTCCTTTGAATTTTCAAATTTTGTGGAAGACAGGTTTTCAAACTATGACCTGAAAATTATCTGGATTTATTCTGTGTCTGTTGTTATTTTCCCAATTATGTTTCTGATTTTGTTAATTTGCATGTCCTCTCTCTCTCTGCTTTTTCGTTAGTTTGGATAAATGTTTATCTTGTTTATTTTCTCGAAAAATAAACTCTTTATTGCATTGATTTTTTTTTTGTATTGTTTTCCTGGTTTCTATTTTGTTGATTTCAGCCCTCAAATTGATTATTTCCTGTCATCTACTCCTCCGGGGTGAGTTTGCTTCTTTGTGTTCTAAGGCTTTCAGTTGTGCTGTTAATTCTCTAATGTGACTATACTCTGTTTTCTTCATATGGGCACTTAGTGTAATGAACTTCCCTTGTAACAATGCTTTAAACGTGTCCCATAAGTTTGGGTATGTTGAGTCCTCATTCTCGTTGAATTTTAGAAAGACCTTAATTTCTTTCTTTATTTCTTCTTTGACCCAGGTGTGGTACAATTGCACATTGTTCAGTTTCCATGAGTTTGCAGGTTTCCTGCTATTTGTGTTGTTGTTGAATTCCAATTTTAAAGCATGGTGGTCTAATATGATACAGAGGACTATTCCAATTCTCTTGTATCTGTTGAGGTTTGTTATGCCACCTAGTATGTGGTCGATTTTAGAGAAGGTTCCATGTGGAGCAGAGAAGAAGTTATGTTATCTTGTGTTTGGATGGAATGTTCTACAGATGTCTGTTAAATCCAGTTGAGACATAACTTCTGTTAGTTCTTTTGTTTCCTTGTTGAGTTTCTGATTGGTGGTCCTGTCTAGTGGTGAGAGTGGTGTATTGAAGTCTCCCACTATAAGTGTGTGAGGTTTTATGTGAGGTTTTAGTTTTAGTAGAGTATCTTTTACGAATATGGGTGCTTTTTTATTTGGGGCATAGATGTTCAGAATTGAGACTTTGTGTTGATGGATTTCTCCTGCAATGAATACGAAATTATGGTCTTCATCTCTTTTTGATTAATTTTGGTTTGAAGTCTAACTTGTGGAATATTAGGACAACCACACCTTCTTGCTTCTTGGGTCCATTTGATTGGAAGGTCTTTTCCCAACCCTTTACCCTGAGGTAATGTCTATCTTTGAAGCTTAGCTGTGCTTCTTGTATGTAGCAGAAGGATGGATATTGTCTTGGTATCCATTCTGTTTGCCTGTGTCTTTTTGTAGGTGAGCTAAGACCATTAATGTTGAAGGTGAGTAGGGACCATTGATTGCTAATGTTTGTTTGTTTTAGATTTGCTGTTGGCAGTGGTATTGTGCATATATTAGTTCTGGTGTAGTTTGATTATCTGTTGCCTACGTCTTTGTGAGTGTTGTTAACTTCCTTGGGTTGTAGTTTTCCTTCCAAAACTTTCTGTAGATAGGTATTGTGAAAATCTGGCTTTGTCATTAAGTATCTTGTTTTCTCCATCTATAGTGATTGAGAGTTTTGCTGGGTATAGTAGGCTGGGCTGGAATCTGTGGAATCTTAGTACTTGTAGAACATCTATTCAATACCTTCTGGCCTTGAGGGTTTCCATGGAGAATTCAGGTGTAATTTTGATAGGTCTGCCTTTATATGTTACCTGTCCTTTTTCCTTCACTGCTCTTAATATTCTTTCTTTATTCTGCATGTTAGGGGTTTTGGTTATTATATGTCGAGGTGTCTTTTTTCTTTGGTCCAGTCTATTTGGTGTTCGGTATGCTTCTTTTACTTTCATGGGCATGTCCTTCTTCAGATTGGGAAAGTTTTCCTCAATGATTTTATTGAATATGTTTTTGGCACCTTTGAGCTGGGCTTCCTCACCTTCCTCTTTGCCTATTATTCTTAGGTTTGGCCTTTCACAGTGTCCCTCATTTTCTGGATGTTTTGTATTATGAATTTGTTGGATTTACGATTTTCTTTGGTCGATGAATCTATTTCTTCTAGTTTATCTTCCGTGCCTGAGATTTTCTCTTCCATCTCTTGAATTCTGTTGGTTATGCTTGCGTCTGTAGTGCCCAATCATTTGCCCAGTTTTTCTATTTCCAGCATTCCTTTAGTTTGTGTTGTCTTTATTTTCTCTATTTCAGTTTTCAAGTCTTGAACCATTTCTTTCACCTTTTTATTTGTTTTTCTTGGCTTTCTGTACTTTCTTTAAGACATTTATTCATTTTTTCCAATTTTTTGTTTGTTTTTTCTTCCATTTCTTTAAGGGATTTTCTCACATCTTTGAAGGCCTCTATCATTTTTATGACAATATTTTTTAGATGTTCTCTTCTGCTTCATCTGCTTTGTTGTGTTCTGGTCTAGTTGGTGTAGATTCCCTAAATTCTGGTGGTGTCATTCTTGTCTTTCTGTTGTTAGGTGTTTTCTTGTATTGCTGTCTTCCCATAGCTTCTTCCAGTAGGTGTTGGTGGCATCTCTCCCTCTCTCTATGGTACTTCCCGGTGGGCTTAGGTGGGTCACAGGTTCGATGTCTGTAGCTCTGGGTGGTCCAACCTCTCTAGGAGGTCTCTCCACAGGCAGGGGCCCCACGATGGGGTCAATGGTCAGGCTCCAGCAGAAGACTGGCAATGGGGTCAAAGATTCCGAAGGCTGGGACTCAGGATGTTCCTTGTGCCTATAGGCAGATCCAGCCTGGGCCTGGCACTCTCCAGCTGAGGCCTCTTTAGCCGAGGCCCTGAGATGGGGGTCAAGGATCCTGCTGGCAGGAACTCAGAGTAGTTCTCAGAGATAGGCGGTTCTCTGGGAGGGGCCTTGAACTCCAGTAGAGGACTGGTGGTGGGGGTCAGAGACCAGACAGGTGGAAATTACAGGTAGTCCTGCTTGGATAGGCAGGTCTAGTGTGCTCAGAGCAACTCCTGGAAGTTCCCCAAAGGTGGCTGGATTTTTGCCTCCACCCTCTGTCCCAGTGCTCAACCAGAGTGGTAGGACAGTGGGCAGGGTAGGGCACAGGATAGGGGGAGGGCAGGCTCACAGTGGGGGTGGGTGGGGGTGTATCAGAGCTTCAAGTGTGCTCTCCATGGGGACAGGACACAGGGGCAGGGAGATCTGGGACAACCCAGAGAATTCCCGGGGAAGGGTGTAGGGGAGAGTCTACCTGAGTTGATCCCAGACTCACCTCTAGCCAACACCCGGAGATGGGGGGGAAGGGATGGACTGATACTCAGGATGCCCCCCCCCCCGCACTCCCTAGCTGGGACCTGGCACTTTCTAGCTGAGGCCTCTTTAGCCCTGAGATGGGGGTCAAGAATCCTGCTGGCAGGAACTCAGAATGGTCCAGCAGAGATAGTTGGATCTCTGGGAGGGAATGCCAGTAGAGGATTGGCAGTGGGAGGTCGGAGACCAGGCAGGTGGAAATTACGGGTAGTCCTGTGTGGATAGGCAGGTCTACTGTGCTCAGAGACGCTCTGGAAAGTTCCCCTGCTTATTTCTTGTGGGTGTTAATTCTAGCATGCAAATCTTACTTATATCTTCTTTAATTCCCCATATCCTGCTTTTTAATTGAGTTTTCTTTTGGACAAGAGAATAGGTAACATCATTCTATAAATACTTAAATTTTACTATTTATTTTTGAAACTTTATAGTCTAACTTCCAGCTTCCTTCTGGCTTTGAAAAGTTAAGCCATTGGAATTTCAGAAAACTAAATTAAACAAATAAAACAAAAATATCTTTTCTTCCCACAGACCCTGGTACTTAACTTTGTTTTCACACTATCTATTCAACAACAATCCATTCAGAGATTCAGTCTACCCCTTGGCTTAGACGTGTTCACCTTCCTTTTGTGTGCAATAAAATAAGGAACATACTATCACTAATGCTTTATGTGGAAGAACTACAGAATCACTGTTGATAAACAAAACAATTTAAAAGGAATAGAAAACAGTATATAATTTAGAAACTACTACAACTCTTTCTAATATCACCTAGCATAAAACGTGTATTTATTCCTCTCTAGGTGGCTTTCATTTCACAATGCATATGACCCATGTAAGGGGTAGAGCATTCTGTGCTAGGTATAATGAAATTATATGAAGGGATTGCATCTACTTTTTTTTCATTTCATTTCATTTCTATTTCTTCAGAGGACATCCTACTAGCATTTGAAACTTTCTTGTATGCCACAGACTATCTCAAACCATACATAAGAATTGGAAGAAGAGAGCTAGAAGCCACTAGAAGAGAAACATTTGTGTGATGAGATGATGCTTTGGTTTTTAGAAGAGTGCAACTGTAAACACAGCTTAAATGCACTGTTTGGTTCTTTACAGCTCTGAGGAATGATAGAAGTTGAGAAATACAAATGTGTGTGTGTATGTGTGTGTGTTTGTGGTGTGTAAAGTACATGGGAGGAGTGTCATTAAAAATGAAAACTTCTGCGTTCTATGAAGTATGAAAATTGAAGTTCTTGCATAAAAGAAAAGATTGTATTAGAATTATGTCAAATGTACAAGACGTCTGAGGGGAGTCTTTCCATGGTAAGCAGTGAGAGTTTCATTATGCCCTCCTTCCTTCCCTTTCATTGGTTTGGTTTTCTTCCCATTGTGTGTGTGGGGGGTGGAAAATCGAAAGGGCCTTTATTATGAAGGGAATGAGTAACTGCGTAAAAGATCATGGAGATAAGGTCTCTGGAAGTCAGAGGGTACTCACAGCCTTAATAGCCAGGATCAGCTGGTGGCTACTGTCCTCTCAGGATAAGGCCTGGATTTGACCAGTAACTGTTCTCACTCCTTGTATGTGAAAACAAGGGAATGGATTTTATTGGCAAGAGGCTCTCTCTGCTCCTAATGGGATCTTTCATTGTGGGGAAGGAGAGGAGGCAGAGCTGCATGGGAGAGATAGGCATCTCACTCTGACACTGTCAGAAAGCCTGGTATAGTTTTGAGGAACAGTCACTGGGGGCAGATGGACATTAAATGACATTAGATAAGGAGAAATTGCATGGGAATAAATACTCTTTGTGGTAGTCTGTGAACAAAATTAGAGGTAAGTTTATGCAATGTGCTTTGTTGTTAAACTATATGTTTAATCATTTGAAGCTTTTCTATTATTATAACCATCAATCAGAGTAGGGATGACTCAGGAATAAATATTAGAACTAAAGCCTCATTTTTTGATTCTTACAGATAATTGTATCTCTAATAGAGGCTAGAGTTGTTCTGAGCTCAAATACAAATACTAAGCATTTGAGAGAGGAACCACAAATTCTCCACTTATTTTTAACTACTTAAAAATCATACACTTTAAAAAGCTTTGCAATATAAAAACAATAGCTTTGATAGGTGGTCATAGTTTAATGCATCAATTGTGAGACTTGGAAGAATACCTTGATTTAGGGAAGATTTTCTCCATTTGGGTGGGAGGAAGTGATGACAGTTTCTTTCTGGGGGCAAAGAAGAGAACCAGGTATTAATTTTAAGTCAGTGATCCTTGTTGCCATCATCTCAAGGGTATGAAACTCTAGCACTCGAGTATTTGTTGGAGGTGGCAAGTGTGGTTGAGTAGTGATAGAAATCTCAAAATATGTTTGAAGCTATGAAACTTGTGTCCACTTATGTCTTAAAGGATGTTAGTTCAAGTCAACATTCACTAATATATCTGAGCAGAATAGAACTCTTTTGAGGGAAAGTACCTGTACATAGAAGAATTGTGGAGGGTTTGGCAGCTTCTTTGTTCTCTAGTTAGGAGATGTTAATAGCAGCCCTTCCCCTAAGTTGGGATAATCAAAAATGTCTCCATATACTACTAAATGTCCCCTGAAGGGTAAAATCACCCCAAAGAAGAACCGAATCACTGCCTATACATCAAAATTAGAGTGAATTAGGTCATCCCCATCCTTGTGGTGGGAACATGGTATTAAACGAAGAGATAGACTTAGAAAATGTTGGAATCAGGGTAAGGGGCAAGACAGGACACTTAGCTTCCTATGTCATCATTTTTCCCTGAATTGAGGCTTCATTCAGTTTTTAATCATTTTATGGGATTTATAAAAAGAAAATATCAGCAACCCTAAAACCCCACATACCAAATGAATTCACCTTCATACGACCCTATCCAGATACAGAGAAAGGAGAATTTCCACAAACAACAGGACAAAAATGCAGCACATAATTCTAGTAGCTCAGGGTTAGTCAGGCTTCTGAGAAGGCAGTGTTTGAGCCACTTTCACTGAAAGTGCTCATAATTGAGCTGCTGGAAAACAGTGTAATAGTCAGGAGAGCAGAGCCTGCAGCTGGACCAGCAAATAGCTTGAGCCCATGAGTGTCCTTGGCAGAAAAGAATAAATTGAATTCATTTCCTAATGCATTTGGTGGAAAAAACCCTATATACCACACATATTCAAGTGAAAAAAGAAAGACACCTGGTAAAGGCACATTCACAAGGATGAATAAGGACTGAATTCTGCCTTCTGATACCCAAACAAGGAAGAGCAAACAACTGTGAGTTCAGGGCATGCTGGAAATAGAAATGGCCTCATTCTTGGTGCCTGTGAGACCCTGGGTGGGTGGTAAATGCAATCAGGTGAGGTCACATCTGAAATTTTAAATTTTTACTTTGGCTATTTCAGGTCTCAATAGACATAAATTATTTGCAAGCCTTCAA
Source organism: Phodopus roborovskii (assembly GCF_943737965.1). Classification (NCBI taxonomy): domain Eukaryota; kingdom Metazoa; phylum Chordata; class Mammalia; order Rodentia; family Cricetidae; genus Phodopus; species Phodopus roborovskii. Next base: position 16,523,662 of record NW_026126410.1, read on the forward strand.
AAGTAAGCAATTATGTTATGGGAGGGACAAACTATTTCTAATAGTGCTTCCCTGTGTCAAAAAAGTGAGTACAATGTTACATAAGCTCTTAGCAGAGGCTGTTTTATAGTGAAGTCATTAAAAGAGCCTTCTGTTCTCAAATGTGGAGACTCCATTGGCAGTGCTCCTGTAATCTGCAAAAGATCTGGAAGGAATTCTAGGAAGATGCATTGTTTGTGTGGCTTATTCCACTTGGGACACCAGAACTATAGTAGAAAAGATTCCAAATATCCCCAGATAATTATGCAACACTAGGAAGAAGTTCTTTAAATTAAGACTTCAAGAAAACAAAAAGATATAGTGCTATACTTTGTATCTACTTCTGCAAAATACTAAAATCCTGTGAGTCTTTTGTTACTTAACCGTAATCTCAATTTTAAATTTTGATATCTCTTCCTCAAAGAATAGTGTTCTTGCTATGATATAAGTGTTGATCTCTGTGTTCCATGATGCGTCGCTCCTTATGATCCTATGATAGGTGTATGGTGCTCATTGAAGATTATTAGAATTTGTACTGAACGGAACTTACCAAATACAGTGTCCTGTAGATGAACCAACAAATTCCCTTATAGCATATATTTTTATATATTTTGGCAATACTGATTATTCAAATGGTCCTACATTGGGAAAATTTTTTGAAATCTCTAAATTACCCTAGAGGAAATTCAATTGGTTATATATAAATTTACTTTTAAAACCATTCTTCCAATGATATATATATATATATATAATTGGAAAGTCACCATTGTAAATTAAGTGATTCTATTCCAATGATTTTGATATATGCATGTCACTCTCACCTCCAAGCTACCTTAAAATTTTAATAATGTAAATCACCTTAAAATGCCAGTGAAACAATATATTAGGAAAACTAAATCACTCTTATGTTACCACCTTTAATTCAAGTTCAGCTTGTGTTTCTGAAATGATAGCTACCAAGATTGTGATCTGTTACAAAAAGTAGAACAGTTTGGAAAGGTTTCTGAGAGTAGAGTAGCACAAGCTCATGATTCATCCACATCTACACTTTATAATGAAAACAAAAACAAGACTTAGAGGAATGGAAACTTTGTCCTGTCATGCTACTAAGTGAACCCACAAACTTATGCTTCTTCATTCATTTTGTGTTCAAGATGATGCCTTGTGCTATCATTTTAATACACATAACACACCCCTCATGAGTCATCAATGTGGATTGTATCACAGCTCAAGGAGTGGCCTCTATAGTAACAATGTGTATGTGTTTTTTTTTTTTTTTTAATGGGTGAAAGTTTGCAGCTTAGGCTTGGAAACCTAACTGTCCCAGCTAGGATTTTAAACAAATCTCTTACCATCTTATAGCTGTAGTTTTATCTGATAAATTGGGGATTCTAATCTCACCAAATTTATGAGTCACAGCAAGAATCAAACAAGACTCTGGAACATAAAACAAACTCCCCATGTTTCAGGATAATTATCTTCCCTAGTTTTGATAAACATAAATGGAACTTAATTTTAACAGAGACTTCCAACTTTTTTATCTTTAGCAAAGAAAAACCAGTATTAGAGAGAAGACCCAAAACCATTCCGGTAAGCAGGCTTGTCCTTGAAAAGAAGAAAGAAAGAAAGAAAGAGAGAGAGAGAGAGAGAGGGAGAGGGAGAGGGAGAGGGAGAGGGAGAGGGAGGGAGAGAGGCGGAGGGAGGGAGGAAGGAAGAAGGAAATATGCTTGTCCTATCAGATGTATAAACTGGAAATCGAAGTCTTTTCCCAAAGATACAAACCTTCTCAGGTATCAAAACATCCATCTTGATTTGTGACATTCTGCAAACAGAGATTTGAGAGTTCTTTAGGGAACTCATTTGTGGCCTCTAAACCCCATAATCTTCTCTGTTTACCTCACTGATAAAATTCAAGGAAAGAAGAACATCACCCTTGGATTTGTTGAAGGACGTAGTCACAAGTAAATGACTTCTTCAAGGTGGGCTTCCTCAGAAACAGACATAAGAAAAAGTTTGGAGACTAACTAGCTTATTTGCAGGTGACCTCAACGGGCATCAGTAGGGAGACAAATAGAGAGACCAGCAAGTAGAGCAAATGTATAATCAAGCAGGATATTCTGTGAGCAACTGGAGTTTATTTGAGAATCTAGTACAAACCACAGCTGGTTTTTATCACATGCAACAGGCCAAAAAGCTAGGATGTTGACATCAGCCTTATCTGATTACTACCTGATCTTAGGAGATCTAAATGACAATATCAACCAGCCCCAAAATGTGAAGAAAGGAAGCCATATGGCTGTGTATTATAGTACAATGATATTGACATGAATAATAAGCATAAAGGGAATATTTGTAATGATCACTATAGCATGTCTCATATAGGAATAGTAAACACCCATGAAACTGTGGAGTATTAACTTAACCAAAGAAATTTCCTTAAAGAAGTAAAGTGATAGATTATTTTACATCCCCAAACAACGGGAGGTAGGCCTCAGACACCTTTCAGCACACGAAGATACAGATATGAAAATTTGTATCATTCCAGTCTCATCTCATTCTTCATATTTAAATGTGATCTTTTATAAGTCATTTCACAACATAACAGGTCATTGTCTCTGTGGTTCCTGTTCTTCACTCAAGGATGGGGAGCTTATTAAATTGGTGGAGCCATCATCAATCAAGACTTGGCTCACTTTGCATTTAATTCTTCCAAACTCAGTTGAGAACTAATCTTAAGAGGGCACAGAAGGATAATTTAAGTGGAAGGTTAACAATATAAGGAAAATTAGCATGACTCTCAACTCAAACTTCAGAGTCAGTTCAGACTATTACTCTGGCATATGCTTTCACTTGGGACCAGAATGAAGGGTGGGAAATTTCAAAATTACACAACATTTTTTTATTGTAATTGGAAAGAAATCTAGTGATTTTTTTCTTTTCTTTTCCCACTTAAGAGCCAGTTGTATGTGTTGCTGGATTGCAACTACATAGTAAAAAATTTAATACAATGTTTAGGGCTATCATGCTTTTTTATCCAGACTAGCTAACCTTACTAGTTTATGGAAAGACATAACACACATTGAATCACTTTTAATTGCTTACATGTCATAATGTTATGACAAAATGCAATGACTTTTAATCTGTTCAGCTTACACTTTAACTACGAGGCCCACTAAAGACAGCTTATCAAAAACTTCTCATGCAATAAAATATCATCTACTATGACTTTATCATACACACACACACACACACACACACACACACACACACACACACACCTCACATGAGACAGACCAAAAAGCTATGATGTTAACATCAGCCTTACCTGATCAATACCTCCAAATATTGTCTGAATGGAGAAGCATGATGGCCCCAGACAATGTTTCAATTATTTACTGTGTGTTTGCAATTGAGCGACAAAAACAACTGGGAAAAGAAAATCAAAACAAACAAACAAAAACACTAGACCTTTTTCCAATTACAATATGAAAACATGTTGGGTAATATATAGAATTTGCTTTTACATCTCACTTGTTATATAAAAGTCCTGGAAACTTTGAATGATCTGGAGTTCTAAGACTACCCTTTGTTTGCTAGTGTGTTACCTGATGGCAGGCAATCCCATGGTAGCTTTAGAGTGAGGTCTAGTCAAGGGAATGACCAAGGCATGAATAGAGATTTAGAACATTCTGCCAAGCTCATAAGTCTCTGGGGAGGAGAGACCTGTTCAAGACTGAGCTGATTACTGACTGTGAACAAATAAATCATGCCTAAATACTTTTAATTTTAATAAAAAGAAATCAAAGGGGAGTGGATTTGGGAGGATGGGGTGTTCTGATAGATGAACACATGAAGGTTCCTAGAATGTGGTACTTCTGGGAAACCATGGAAGCTTTGCAGCCCTTTCTACATCCTTAGCTTGGTACATCTCTTTCATCTTCCTATGACCTTCAAGACATCCATTACAGTGAATAAAAAAAGTATTTTCCTGATTTCTGTGAATCATTCCAGTAAATGTATTATACCTAAGCCTGGTAGTCAGGAACTTTGATGTTTCGTCAAGAAGTTAGAGGTCCACACTTGTGACTGGGGTAAAAACTAGTGGGGGAGTGAGTATTTGTGTCTGAGCCTGGATTTGTGGGGTACAATTCCATTTCTAAGTAGAGAGTGTACAACTAAATTGAATTAGAGGACACAGAGTGGCTGTGCATTGGTGGGACAAAGCTCCACATATTTTTTTAGTAACCAACCATCAAAGATGTGGTCTTCATTTTGAGGGATAAATAGGACTAAATGAAATGTTTTATTTTTCTACACCCTTACTTTAAAAAGATAGCTTTTGGATAAAAATATATGAGAGAAATGGCTACTGTACAGTTACAATGATTGCTGTATTAGCAATATCTTTGGAGACAATGTTTTCTTCTTTGGTATGCACTGAAAAAATAGGAATGGATAATCCAAACTACTAAAAGTATATCTGTAAAAGCACCACACTGACTTCCTCTGCTCATTAAAGAGGAAACACATACATAGATTTGGATATGTCCAAGATTGTATTTTGATTGATTGTTTGCAAATCAACACAATAAAGTAGATAGGAACTTTGAAGATTGCAATCAGTTAATGAACTATTAAATTACTATAGCTACTAAATATTTGATTAACAGGTAAGTAATCAACCAGAAAATATTTAAGTCCCTTTTTTTAATTTAAAAACAAATGGAAACATTATTAACCAGAGATTGGCAAGCTATGGCTTATGTGCTGAATCCAACCTTCCATCTGGTTTTGGAAGTAAAGATTTTGGAATGTTAGCTGTGTTGCTTTACATATTATTTATGTCAGTTTTTATATTACAGTGGCAAGATTTGAGTAATCATGACAGATACTAATGGCCTCTGAGTCTAAAATGTTTATTATGTTTATTATGTTGTCTTTTACACACACACACACACACACACACACACACACACACACACAAGTTTACCTTGATTTTAGACTTGTGACTTGTATTTATTTATTTATTTATTTATTTATTGTCCTTTGAATTTTTTTGTACAAATTGTGCTTGACTTTCAACTAAATAGGACACAGATGTTGGCCTCATTGTCATGTACATATGTTAGCATTCCCTCACAATGATCACTCCAGCTTCTTTCTTCCTATAAATAAATGCTATTAGTCACAAGAGAAATTGGTGGAACAAAAATCCATCATTGTTAGGGAACCATGGTGATTGTAAAATTTTAGGCACTACTTTTACAGATTAAGAAAATGAGACCCAGGTATGTTGAGAAATTTGCCCATGTATACCTAACTCAGGCCACTGGAAGGACACTATTTCTTCTAATGAAAATTGCAGAGAATCCCTTCTGAGCCAAAGTTGCATTAACTTTGTCCCATTACTCTTCTGTGCTTAGTAAATTCAGTTACCTAATGGTTCTCAAATTTCAATGTGTGTCAATATTACAGGACTTATTTAAAAAGGAATTGCTGGGCTTAGTCCCTCCTTTTCCCAGTGTTTCTGAGACAGTGAGCCTATAGGGACCCTCAAGAAGCTGCATTGCTAATAAGCTTTCCAAGTGATAATGACAACACTAGTTCAGAGGCAACACTTAAAAGATTCCTTGAATAAAACTTGGAATAATTAAGTCTTGTCTCTCTTATGTGTAGGTACTTCGGGTTCTCTAAAGCCAAATCAGTCATTAGCTATTTGCCATTTATCAGTATGATAAGTGATTAAGTCCTTACACCAATCTCCTTCAAAGAGTTTCTTATACAATACAAGAAGTACTTTATTGATAAAGTAGATGAAAAGGACTTGTTCAAACAGGTATTAGTTATTACAGGTGAAGGAAACAAATGCAGATCACACAGCAGAAGTTAGGAATGTTGTTAAGTATAGATGAGGAGGCGAAGGACCTATAAATCCAGACACTGAGATAGTTTCAGCACTGATTCATTAGGCACTGAGCTACAGAAATGAAGGTTTGCAAGTTCATCTAATGTTATCTTCTCCTCTTATGCAAATTTGAAATAATTATGTATAGTTTCATGCAAACAAAATGGTATTAAAGAACTCAGTGGGATTTTTGACCATACATTCATGAAATGCTGCCACTGGTCTCAAGTTTCTTTTAAAACTTTTAGAACAAAATTACATGAAACATACCACAAAACAAACAGAAATAAGACAAAGAAAGTGCTAAGCTCTCCTGATTTTTAATGAATAAGAGAACTAATAGATTAGGGGTTTATTTATTTTTTTTTGGATGATTTGTGATTTAAGTTGTTTTGCCTTTTTCTAGGGAGAAAAGTGAGTGAGCTCAAAAGATAAAATTTGAACTGGAAAGTGGTGATCCAATATAATTCACACCCCACCCTCACACCAGTCATCAGTAAACACAACTGAAGTGGTTTTCCTGCAAGAAAAAGCCCTAAAACTCAAGACTGGGAAAATTTAAACCTGATGTTTTTCATCCCTTCCAATTCTCGTCTGTTGTAACACTTGCTTCTCGCTTATGCATCTGTGCCCATGGGTTGCCCTGTTGCACTGTGGTCTGGCTGTCTGGACTGAGGAGGACCAAGTAGGGCAAGCCTGATACTAAGCTCACACTACCCCCCTCTTCTACCCTGAGTTGCTCACTCACTCTCTTGCATGTGTTCTATCTCTCACTTGAATGTTCTTATGCCTGTCAAAGTTGTCATCATTCTCCACTCACACAGCTTAAAACTTCAGAGTGAATCCTGCCAACTTCTTTTTTTTTTCTCCTCAAATCCACCCTGTTCTCAATTCTCTCAATTCCTCTTTATAATGGCTATTCCATCTGTCTCTTGTCTTGCACTCTCTTCCCATCCATCCCCACTGCTCACTCTAAACCCTCCCCAGTTCATAATAATGCAGAATACAGCCATACACACAGACTTCGAATCTCCCACAACAGCCCCTATGCCTCTTACCTCTTACCTGGGTAAACTCATTTGATTCCTAAGTCATGGACCGGTTATATAATTTCATTTCTAACATTAATAAAAATACAGCCATAAATTACTGAATAAGATATGCACAAACTATTTAGGTTCCCTTAGATAGAGTGACTATGTAAGATATCACTTGAATGGCTTTAACCAGAAAATATATGTTCTGAACATTGGCATGGACCTGAAGGCCTTTTTGCAGGCCATTAATGACATCGAAGTGCTATTCTCCAATAAGAGTAGGGTGTTAGACAGCCTGAAGAATGGCATTCACAACAAGGAGACAATGCAGGACTGGAAGAAAGCCTACATCATGCACTTAACGGACTACTTCCATTAGGTCAACCAGTAACTTCAAAAGCTGAAACATCTTAGCTGCCTGGTAGTCAAGTCATCCAAGAACTACCCTCTTCACAGCTCTGGGATGTTGAGCCTGGACCTTGTGCAGGACAAAACTCTGCTCTATATATCAACTTCTGAACACATACAAAATAGTCCAACAAACTGCAGTACCACCCAGACCTAGCATCTGGACTTTTGAATCAACAGTCCTTGAAGAGATCTGCAAAACAGATGGGCTTGGTTTCCAAGCATTGACTGAAGACTCAGCCCACCACTCTGGCTCTACAACCTCAATATGTAAATAATGTGATTAGTCACATTGACATGATGTTTCCAGAAAGGTTCATCAACTTATCCAGACATCAATGGGACTTGAGCAATGCTGTTGTTGACCTTGGGAAAGGTATTGAAAGTGAACATCATCGTGGGGAGCTATTCATTGGTTGCCCAGTACTAAAGGGGAATAATGAGAAGGTCTGCACAGAAGAAGGCAAGCTTAACATATGATCCAAATGCAACTATCAAGAATTCCAGAAGGTGACAGACCATACCACCACTGACCAGCTCCACTGTCAGCTACCCCCAAATGCTAGACATCAGGTCCTTCATGAGAGGTGTTTCAGGCCTGTGCCCACACTGAAAGAAGTTTGGCTTTCTGTCCAGACATGGAGAGACTTCTGAACTCTGGAAGACTTCCACAACACCTACCAGCAGTGACCACAGCCCAGTCATTGTCCAGCTCATAGCCCAGCACCTTCCCAGATCAGCTCTGTCTATTCATCTCACAGATCTCTGTAGGGAATTCTCCCTCTGCCCATCCCTGCTGGCAAAACTGTGACCTGTTATCAGGGCATCACAGAATGGTCTGCAACATGTTCTTCCATGTGTGCTGGCATCCCTGTGAGTTGCCACTCCACCCCTACCTGGGTCTACTATTTTCTTGAGCCTACTGAAATGAGTCCTTTATTCTTACACTGGGGTTTTTGACTGGTTTAGTAACTTATTTTTATAAACAATAAATCTTTTGTACCCTGAAAAACAAACATACCACATGAAAGGGAGCAGCTTCTATATAGTTCTATATAGTATCAGTTTTCATATGCCATACATGTATATATATAATATGTGTGTGTGTGTGTGTGTGTGTGTGTGTGTGTGTGTGTGTCTCAGGAAGTTCTTACAAGTCTCAGGAAGTTTCTGAAATTTAAAAGGTTCATAATTCTCTTACCTACACTTATATAATCAGCGATGACTATTGGGAAGAGGAAATCCTGCAACTTTTTAAAATGTCTGCAAATTATGTAAAGAACTCCAGGAATCAAGTTTCATTAGTCATTAACCAGTCTGAGGTGGGGTCTTCTACGATGCAACTGTCCCAGTGTCCTCCATTTTTCTGTAAGTAACCCCAATAAACTCTTTGGTTTTCCAAGTTGAAATGTGGGCTTACCATGTTGGTCTTTCATTGGTGCTCTTTCTGGGATAAATATACTTCTGTTAGTGTCTCCCGAGGAAATGTCTCATATAAATACATTTAGGAGAGTGACAGCCAGGAGGCACCTGGTTCTAATAAACAATTCTCTAGACCAGTTTAAAGCATGCCTCAATGTGTGTAAAGCTTTCAGAAATTTGGTAAGGCTTGTCCTGGCATGGATAGCTTTAGCCTGCAGATTTTTCTGCTCATGGTTAGCCAATATCTCTCTGCTGTATCTAATCCACAGACCAGAACAAATCAGGACCACATTTTCAAAGACAAGAAGAGTAGCTTTTCTCTCAGTTCCATGTCAATAGGTCAAAAGGTATCCCAGAGATCTCGTAGAATTACTCCCCCCCCTTTAATTGTGAAATGACAATTTAATAGGCGATGCCATTGGCTAAAAGTTTGGTATCATAATGAGGTATTATTTTTTTTTATTTTAATCCAGAAAATAAGTTTCTATCAAATTCAGCATTTGAAACACATCCCATTCTATTTTTCAAGAGCTCATTTTGGGGATTAGTATCCTAATTTGTTATCCAATAGAAAGTAGCCCTGAAATCCCATACACACAAGTCACACTGAATGGACTCAGCATGTTATATTTATATATTGATGAATACATATATATCATAATATAAAAGAGATACCATCAGTTTAAGAGGTAGTGAGTGAAAGGATGCATGGGAGGAATTGAAAGGATGGGGCATGGGAGGAGTTGGAGAGGGACAGAGAAGGGGGAAGTGATGCAATTATATTTTAATTTCAAAAAGGTTAAATTCCAAGTAACCCAAGGCAAACATGAACCCAGCCTTGAAGCTCACGGAATTGCCTAATTGCCTTCTCTGTCATAGGTCTTTCCAAAGATATACTGGATAGTAAGTATTTGAATTTCTGTTACAGGAAAAATATTTCTGCAGGTGTCTCCCTGAATGAGACATCTGAGCAGTAAATCTTATCTGTTGCTGATTTAACATTCAATTTAACTGGATCTAGCACTTTCATTTAATAAATTCGACAGTGCTTTTCTTCTAAGTGTGGGCTTTAGCAAACACAAATCCCCATTTCTCTGTTCCTCTAATTAAGTTGAAGACATTGCTAGGTACATGTTTTTTCCCCTCCATATTTTAAGCAAGATGCTCTCCAAATGTTCTCTAGAATGCAATTTTTCAGAACATCCTCCTTGGTCACTAAATTAAATAACTTGGATACAGATTAAAATGTCTGTCCATTGGTGCCACCTATGTCCTACTTAGTAGCCACATTCTCAAGCTCCCAGGAGAATCTGGTGCACTATTAATAAAAAAGAAATAACACCACTGATTTGAACCTCAGTTAAATACTGATGTGTCCTCACTATAAAATCTATTGCTTTGAGCAATGATCTCAACTGAGTGAATCACTGAAAAAACACTAAGATTTCATAGAACTGAAAGATAATTACATTTTCAATCAAATAGTTAGTTACAATAGTCATTGGTTCCCAATGCATTTCCAGAAATTATCAAAATTTATGTTTAACAGAATTTGAATTTTCTTTAAGCCCAAAAAGGGACAGTTTTTGTCCCTCCAAATAATTTTCCCAAACTGGTTGTCGGTTTGCTCATTTTCAGACTTAGCTCTGAAATTGACCTATCATTTGCAGCAACTAAGTAGGTTTAAGTTTTGTGCAGTTTTTGTGATATAGAGGATTGACCTTGAGGCCTTGTACACGCTAGGCAACTGCTTTGCCAACGAACTGCATCACATGCCCTGTAGTATCTTTACATTTTTAAGTCTTCAAAAATCTATCCTAACTGCAAATGTTGCTTTATGTGATAGGAAATCTAACAGGTTTAATAACTTTTATATGATTTAACATAAATTGATTATATTGGTGTGGTGGTGGTGATGCACACCTTTAACTCCAGCATTCACAGGAGGCAGAGACTGATGGATCTCTGAGTACAGTCAGCCAGGTCTACAGAGTGAATTCCAGGACAGCCAAGGCTACACAGAGAAACTCTGTCTTGAAAGCCAAAAAAACATATCACTATTAGTATATCATAATTTTGAAAGCTACTCTAGATAGTTAATTTTTCCCTTGCAAAATATTAATCTCTCTCATTGCTTCCTTGTTTGGAGAGTAATACAATGTCATAGGTTTGAGAGATGTTTGAGTCGCTTTTCCACATCTGTGGTAAAATTTTATGGCTGTGGAAAGTTATAAAAGAAAATGTATTCACAGAAACAGCTAACCTGACATCAGACTGTTAGTTGGGAAACCAAAGGACTGACCCAGACCCCTTTAAATTGCATGTCAGTTAGGAGGCCTGGGCAGTCTATGGGGCCTCTGGTAGTGGATCAGATTTTATCCCAAGTATACAAATGGACTTTGGGAACCCATTCCATATACAGGGATACTCTCTCAGCCTAGACACATGGGGGGAGAGCCTAGGCCTAGCTCCAAATAATATGACAGACTTTGAAGATTCCCCTATGGGGAGCAGAAAGGCAATTGGATAGGGGGTCTTTGGAGGGCAGGGGAGGAGGGGAGAGAGAAGGAACTGGGATTGACATGTAAAACAAGTTTGTTTCTAATTTACATTTTACAAAGGCAAAAAAGAAATACATGATTTGAAATCTCTCCCCCAAAACGGGTTAATTTGAGCTCATGGTTTCTGGGGGTTAGGAGCCATAGTGACAGAGGCAGCATAGTGCTAGACATGGTGACTGAAGCTGAAACATGAAAGCTAAGGGTTGGGCCTACACTGTGAACTAAAAATAGGAAACATAGAGAACAAAGTTGGAATGGCATATGGCTTTTGAGACCTCAAAGCCTGTCCCCCAGCAACAAACTTCCTCCAGCAAGGTCACACCTCCTAAACTTACTCAAACAGTGTCACCAACTGGGAAGCAAGTGTTCAAACATTTGAACCTATAGGGGACATTCCCATTAAAACAGCACAAGGGAAATCATTTTTTTATTTTTAAAAGATGTGTTTATTTTTAATTATGTATATGTGTGGGGGCATGCATGTGAGTGTGGGTATTTGTGGCGTTCAAGGCAATGACCTTCCTGGAGCTGGAGTAACAGTCACTCAAAATGAAGCTGGTCCTTCTGCAAGAGCAGTACACAGTCTTTACTGCTGAGTCATCCTTCTACCCCATGAAGCATCCATTTAAATGATGAATGTAAAGAACTTGTCATTGCTGTTTTTTCCCTATCTACATAAAATGCTTAGTATATATGAGTAGTTATTATTTGATTGTTTCTAAAACTATCCTTTCATTTATAAGAAGGAAATCTTTTAAAAGGTATGTGATGAGGGAAGTATTTCTCAGGGGAGGTTTTCCAAATTTTAAGTTCTGTGTTGTGATGTTTTTAATCTGAAATTCAAACTAGTTGAATGCTCCGCATCTTTATTTGATTTGCTAAGTGTGACAATCTTATTCTTATATACATAGACTTGAGCAAACAAAAATATCTAGCCTTCTGTTTCTTTAATCAAATAGAAGGCATTTAAAACTAAACTTGCAACACAGTGCTGCGTGGCAGAAAGTCCTGTTGTAAATCCTCCCTTCCTTCCCTTAACAGGTATTGAAATTTTACGTCTACCAATGATATTTTAACCGTTTGATGTAACAAGCACGTGTATGGAACAAGCAATTGATTTAATGGCCCATGTTTCTTCCACATCATGGGATGCAGCCCAGTGTTGCTGAAATAACAATTGAGAGAGAATGGCAGAATTTGTACTTAGATGTTGGCCTTCATGGAAGTTGGTCAGTTTTATTTATCTCTTGGGTTAGGCCTTTTGAGAGACCCAACCAAACATTTGGTGTACTTTTCAGGGCTTCTCCACCTTAGCAGAAGTTGATCTTCATTTTTTTTTTCTGTATCTTGAGACTGCCAAGATCTTGGAATAAATAGCTCTTGGTCTGTGTATAAATCCTCTGGAAGAACAGTTATTTTCTGCACTGGCTTCTCTGAACTGGTTTCTGGGGAAGTGGTGTCCTAAGTCTTCAATGCTTTCAAATCTGTATAATGCCTTCAAGCAATTAAAAGAAAAACCATTTTATTCAGATTTTATGTGTGAGCACAATGGCATCCATATTCCAACACTCTGGAAACTGAGGTGTGAGGACTGCCTGAACCCAGGAATCTGAGATTAGCACTAGTAAAATTATGACAATACATCTCAAAACAAAAACAACACATTTCCATTTGTTCCCATTGGGACCACCCATCTAAAGTGAGATGCCCCACAAATCCGCAAAAGCAGAAGGCTTTTACTTGTCCATCTAATTAATCCTTTTCAGTTTCTTTCCTTTCTCAGTTATCTCTATCTCCATATTTTTAGGAAATAGATGCCTAGATCAGATAAAACATCCTTGACTATTACTTTGTCTCAAAATATATGACTCTGTATTTATATGTTTCAAATTAGATAATACTGCCTCTTCAGTCTGATCCCAGTCTGAGTTTAAGGGAAATAAAAAAAGATAAGCATAGTACATAATTCCCTGTCTTTCTTTGCCCTCCTACCTCAGAGAAAGAGAGAGAGAAGAACAAATAGGCAAAGAGAGGTGTGTGTGTGTGTGTGTGTGTGTGTGTGTGTGTGTGTGTGTGTGTGAGTGCACGCGCACGCATGCCCGCGTGTGTCCAAGCACACGTGTGTTCCTGTGCATGCATGACTGTGTATGTACAACTGCATGCAACACCCAGAAAACAACTTGGTGTCATTTTTTAAGGAGATTTACAGCTTGCTTTTTTTCTGACACAAGGTTTCTTACTGGGACCTGGAGTAGCCCCTTAGGTCTTGCTGGCAGATAGAAAGTCCCACTATTCTGCCTGTCTCTATTTCTGTATCTCTGGGATTACAAGCACACACTACTATTCCTAAGTTTTTACATGAGGTCTGAGGATTCAAACTTTGATCCTAAGGTTTATGGGGGCAAATGCTTTACAAATGAAGCTATATACAGCCCAAGGTAGGTTATTTTCTTGTAGCTCATAGGTTGAGCTACTTACATAAAAATACATCAGTATATACCTGAAGTCTTTAACTTTAACAAAACTCTCAAGTGTGTTCAGAGCATGTTTATATTAAATATTAATAATATATATGGCATAAATTTCCACTATAAATTGTCTTACTTTCCTAAATTATTTTAAACTTTAATAGGTCACTTCTCATTGTACCATTCATCATCTTGAACTGATTTTATGTATGACTTTGATAGTCTGGTTCCTCTTAAACTGTCAAATTGAATCATATTATTTTATAGTGACTTGAAATTACATATATGTATATTTTTAAATACACACACACACACACACACACACACACACACACACAAAATACTCTAGTAACAGCCATGAGAAACTTCATTTTGAGTTGTTGGTCACAAGGATCAAGAGACTCCCTAACTAATATTGGGAATTGATGCAGCTTTTGACTGCTCCTTGGAGGTTAAAGGAAAAGCCCTATTTCTGATGAAATCATATTCTTCAGACATAGGTCTCAGAAGATTCAAGTTAGGTATAATCTGAAATCTTGTCTGAGGTGAGGCTTTCATAGAACCATAATGTAGTATAAAATTTGCCAAGAGAGAAAAGCAATCAATATCCCCATCCTCCTGTGGTATCTATGAACTACAATAGCCAGTGCAACAGGGGCACTCTTATCTTGGCCATAAACAAGAACTCTAGTTGGACTTATAGTCAAATAACACAGGAGGGAAATCATGCCTGCTATTGGAAACTTAGCCAAATACCCTGGCCTCATGAGTTCATGGCTCTTAGAGGAAAACCTAATACCACCATTGTACTAGATCAGTGGAATTCCTAACTGCTTTCTACAACTACCCTTTAACTCACAAGTAAATGTGGCTCTTGTTCCTCATTGTAGAAGCCTCTCTTTGCAACAGCTGGAGATCATTATATAAAACAAAACACAGAGAACACTTTACTGTAGGTGTTCAGCTTTAATGGAAACATCTATGATACAGCTCCTGCATCTAAGGCTCAGGGAACATCAAAGACCAGGGGCCAGTAAGGCTGTAAGAGCCAGAGGTTCAGGAGGTCAGCTATGATACTGTGTCTGCTAGAAATGACAAAGAGGATTTATTCATAATACCTCAACCATACAACTGCCTAAACAAGGCCTCAACAATGACATCACAAATAGACATGGTAATGTGAAAGGGAAAAGTCTCACAGAACCTCATTCATAGACAAAAATTACAGGCAACTAATGATTGCTGAGAGAAACACAATTAATCTTTCCCAGGGGTGAAACTCCTAGTTGGTCATCCAATACCAAGAGATCAGCCTTGAAATCATATATTCAACAAGCAGCACTAAATGGACTCATTAGGTTGCATTTATATATTTATACACACACATACACACACACACACACACACACAGACACTTGCACATCTCTGTGGGGATGGTATTAATAATAATAATCAAAGAAAAAGAGACCATGATCTGAGAGGAAATAAGAGGTTGAATGAGGGTCTAGAGGGAGGGGTGTGGGAAGGGTTAGAGGGGGGAAAGAGAAGGAAGAAATAATTATATTTTAATTACAATTTTTAAAAATTAAAAGAAAGAAAATTGGGATGCTAGTCTCCAATGCAGACACATATTGAATCACAGTAAGATTTAGCTAGATTCAACCTACTGTTTAAGGCCTCTTGATTAGTCACTTGTTTATATTATGAAGGACTCTGACAACTCAAAACTCTAATACAATAGAGACTCTACTTTGGTATAATCTAATAGAAAAATAATTTTAGAATTTGTCGTTCCAGTTATTATTACATTCAGAACACAATCAGATAATCAAGAGGACAACATAATTTTTCTTTAGTCTTAGACTAGTGAGAAATTATAAATACTACCAAAAATCCAATCTCCTACCAGAAGACATCAAGCAAACAGCTCTCAGTTCTTACAGTTCAGCTTCTCTTCTTGATCCTTCTTCCCTCACAAACTCATGGATATGTCTCCTGAAAACATTTCCCACAAGCTGCCTGCTTGCAAGTCTCCTCCCCAAGGTCTATTTTCTTGGTATCCCAACCTATGGCATCAGAATTATAATATTTTATAAGTTGATTACTAGAAGAGTACTATTTTAAATCATAAGTCAAGTCCATAAGCTTAATTGGTATATTTCATTTTTCAGAATAACAAGTCCCATTGCACCATTTTATACCTGCATATAACACATTTTTATCACAGCTACTCCTCTCTTTCCAACTCTAATGGTCTATCTCCCCATTATCCCTCAGATTATAGTTTTCTTTTATTCACATTTCTTTTTTTCTCTCCAAGTTTCACATTTTGTGATACATGTTTACCTGTCTGTCTGCTTCACTTATGTTATCATTTCCAGGCTATGGTTAGTGCAGTGCTGTAGACAGTAGTTGACTTAAGGAATCAGCCTAAGGGATAGTCAAGAGATGAATGAATAAAAATAAAAGGAGTTTTGTAGAGTAGGTTGGCTTCTATCTCATTGAGATCTGCCTGCTTCTGTCTTCCAAGGTTGTTACATAGAGAAACCCTGTCTCAAACAAACAAACAAACAAAAATGAAAAACAAACAAAAAAAGAAATTGGAGTTTTATTCAGGCACTGCACTAACCACAGCTGTGATCTCTATATTAAGCTGATTTTGACGCATTGTGATTTCTACTCATTGGTAAAGATGGATCATTTGGTAACTTTTCTGTACATTTTTTATTATAAAAATATATCCTGGATTCTTTTAAAGTTAAGATATTGCTCACATCCATTGTTACCTTTCTGTTTGCAGGTCTTACAGGTTAGCCATCAACTCACAGTCACTCCTTGGGCACATTAGACTATCATTTAGACTACCCAGGAATTTGGGTGCAAACACATTTTTTGTTGCATTTTATGCCTGCATTTAAACCTCTTTATTTTTTTCTTATTTTACATATTGATCCCAGTTCTCTCTCCTTCCCTCCCATACCCCCCAAAAACCCTCCAACCCCATTTTCCCCTCCATTCCACAGGGAGGGTGATGGCTTCCATCAGGGATCAACAAAATCTGTCATTTGGAGTAGGGTCTAGGCCCTCCCTCCTGCCTCTAGGTTAAGGGATTAATCCTCCAAAGGGAATGTGCTCCCAAAGTCCTTTTGTGCACTTGGTTCCACTGTCAGAGGTCCCTTAGACTGCCCAGGCCTTCTAACTGAGACCCATGTGTAAGGAGTAAGGTTTTCCGCCCGCCGCCTGGTCTTGTCCCGCCGCCACGCCAGCCCCAATTAACACACACACAGAGACTCTGTATTAGATATAATTCTGTTGGCCCATTACTAGTTTCTTATCGGCTAGCTTTGTCTTAAGTATTAACCCATTTCTATGTATTTCCACGTGGTCTTCTCTTACCGGGGAGCCGGCGGGCATTCTGCTTTCTCCAGCCTCTCCATCTTGACTCCTCCTTACTACTTCCTCTTTCCTCCTTGTCTCCTAGTCCCTCCTATCTTCTTTCCTATTGGCCAACAGTGCTTTATTCATTAACCCGTATGAGAAACATATATACATAATGGCATCTCCCATCATCTCCTCTTTTCTGTCTAAATAAAAGGAAGGTTTTTAACCTTAACATAGCAAAATATATCGCATAACAGTTATCAGATAAGAATCACAGTTAACACTATTTAGTCCATTAACATTAACAAGATTTAAAGACAATATTTCATCATCTACCCTATCTTTGTGAGTCTGAAGTCCTATATTAAATTATCTTTAAGCCTAACTAAGGAAAACTATAACCATAACTATCTGTCTTCAACTCCTTCAAAGACCACAGAAGGATAGTATATAAACTCTAGAAATGACAGAGACATCTCGCCTTGTCAGTCACCTGAAGTCTGGAAGGAAACCACGGCTTTTCATTTTCTGTGGAAACAAAAATAGAAATCCTTTTCCCCAGTAACTTGTCCTTGAACTTAAATATTGGAGTCAATGCATTTTTAAAATATATAAATTGAATTAATCCAGCAGCATTTCCTTCAACAGTTTTTTGAGTATTATAACATAAAGCATATAAATGGTATACCACACAATCCTACAGGACAAGCAGTGGTTGAGAAATCCAATTGTACTTTAAAAGAAATGCTCCATAAACAGGCAGGAGGAACCAAGACACCCAAACACAGATTACATAATGCTTTATTAACATTAAACTTTCTTAATGCTAATGGAAAAGGAAAAACAGCTGCAGAAAGACACTGGACAATAGAAAAAAACTTCTGAACTAAATCAGCCAGTGTACTTCAAGGATGTATTGACCTCAGAATGGAAAGCAGGATATGTGTTACATTGGGGTAGGGGTTTTGCATTTGTATCTACAGGAGAAGAAAAGCTATGGGTACCATATACGTTAATCAAGATCCTAGTTGAACAAGAGAAACATCTTAATGAAGAGAAATGACAAGTCATCCAACAAATTAGGTCCCATGAGGTGTGTGGAGACCTCTCAAAGGTAGGGGAAGTGTTCTGTTCTTGTTCTTACAGGAAAACAGAGAAAACCTATCATCAAACAGCCAAAAGACACTGAACATGTAGGTACCTACAGAAGAGAAGACATCTCTTCAGAAGCAATCACTTAATGAAGCAGAATCTGATATATGTTAAAAATATTTAATTGTAGTAAACTATTTCTATACAGAAATCTATTTCTCTCTACCATCTAGTATTCCTGAAGTCCCAATTCATGTAAACCAATGCTCCAATGCTGGCTTTGGAGTTGGATTTGGCTTTCCTTCTCTAAATTCAAGCATGTTGTTAAGATTAAATTCATGGTTTCTGCCTTAAATCCAGAAGCCAATTGGTGTAAGGCAGAAGAAAACAAAATCTGGGGACTCATATCTTATATGCAATTTTCTCTCTGAAATCCTAATTTTCTCACATAGGTTTTAATGCTTATTGTTGTCTTTCCCTATTGCATACCTTAAAACTTGAAAATTTTACTTTAATATTGATGTGTAACTTTTCAACAAGGAATAATAATGATTCCTAACAGCAGTCTTTGAACTCTCCGGAAAGAAGATGGGGCCCCACATCATCGTTTCCACTTGACTCAACCTGAAGCATCTGAACTACAAACTTCACCATAAAACCGGTTTGAGACTGTTTTCTCAAGACAACTCATGACTAGCTAGCTGTAATGGTGCACCTTCTTATTACACCCTAGCCAGAGTTTCAAATAGAACTACAGTCAAGCATTTTCTGCCACACAGTGACTAGCTACATATGTCACAGCCAGTTCTGTTTAGAAATTTGGTTGCTAATTTTCTTCCTACAGGATCCATTGGAGCAATCATCGTCCCTTTTCAGCAGCAAGTAACCTTAAGATAACGATGCCCCCTTTCCCTACCCTTGGAATTTTGGGATAATAGTCATCTTCTTTGGGTTGGTTTTAGTTATTTAGGGTTGGGTATGGAAGGTGATGCTTACTTACACTTCGGTTTATCTTTTAGACAAGAATAGGGTATGGTTGGTAAAGGTATGGTTTAGATGGGATATAGTTAGATTAGCCTATTTTCTTGTGAATTTGAGTAAGAATGAGATAGTATTTTACAGCTTTCATTGTTATATATTCTTATATGTGGTAAGCTATGTAAAATTAAGTTTATATTTTGTTATATTGTGTGAAATCTTTCCACTTATGATGTTTTATGCACATTATTTTTACCATAGTCTATGTATGTATACTTTTCTTGTATTCAAGACATTTTGTATATTGATACAATTTGGGATATTTATCATGCTGCCCTTTATAGTTCTACCTCTTGTCTTGACATTTCTTCTCTACCTCTATTTTAGGGATTTATATGTATGTATATGTATATAGTTATATTTTTAAGTATTTGTTCCTGCTTTACTCAGGGAAGTTTTAATCAGTTTTTTAGCTAAGTTCCTGAGTATTACAGATTATCTTCACTCATGTTTCCTGTACCTATGAGACTAGTCAGATATAGATGCTTAATCTTCAATCACTTCATAGACATGCAGAACATGGCATTTAAATGTTTTAATATTAGTACTCCATTGCCCTGACTGTTGCTCCTAACAGCACTGTGCACTTTCCCAAAAACATGTTGGACACTGTTGTTGCTCCTTCTGGAGTTCATTCTCACCTCAGCTAATGGCCTGTTGGGCAAAGAATTGCCCCCACCTTGACCACTGATTTGGACATGCAGGAGACAAATATAGAAGACTGCTGGACCTTGCCAAGTCAGGGTAAGACAACAATTCTACCTCCCTGCTGTTGTTGTGGTCTGTCAAGTTCTCTTGGCCTTAGCCAAAACTGGCTATGAGACCTAGGATGACTGTCCAGGTGGCTTGCTGTTTCTGTCCTTGCTGCACCTTTTCGAAGTTGCCCATCCGCACTTCCTGTCTACTCTAGTATCATTATTTTCCTTCTCAGGTCTTGATGAGGTTGAAGATTAAACTATCACAACTATTATTCTCTCTTCCTAGTTAGATATATTAGGTACTAGACTTAAGTTTTCCAGCTTAGGACAACTCTATTGTAAACTCCGTTATGCCTTCACCCTAGGACTAGATATGTAGGTCATTTTGTTCTCGATTTTCCTTTTCTTAGAGCACACTTGTTATTCACTGTTTTGTATATAGTTTTGTATTAAGCCTAAATCTTTAGACCAAAAGGGGAATTGTAGTGAGATAGTCCTTCTGTGGCACTGACCACGCCCATTGGAGGGTGGAGCCATGGGTGGAAGTGACCTGTGGAAGGAGGTCGTAGGAGGGGGGGGGGGGTAGCGCTCTTGCTGGCAGGACTCAGACAGGAGAGAATCCGGTGGAACTTGCTGGTGTTCATCTGTCTAGGTTGTAAGTTATGTCTCCCAGAATAAACATCTATTCGGCCTTTTTGTTTAACCTGATCCTTATTTAACAGCAATACCCATGATCAGGGGGTCTGAGTCGGTCCAATGCTGGTTTCCCAGCTATCAGTCTGGGGGCCCATTAGCTCCTCCTTGTTAAGGTCAGCTGTCTTTGTGGGTTTCTGTAGCCTGTTCTTCTCATCCCTCTCTGCATCTGGATTCCAGTTTGGCTCAATATTTAGCTGTGGGTGTCTGATTCTGTTTCCATCAGCTACTATATGAAGGCTCTATGATGGTGGGTAAGTTAGTCATCAATCTCATTATCAGGGAAGGGCATTTATGGTAGCCTTTCCACTGTTGCTCAAATTGTTAGTTGGGGGTCAGTCTTATAGGTCTCTGGACATTTTCTCTAGAGTCAGTTTTCTCTTCAAACCCATAATGGCTCCCTCTTTTATGCTCTCTCTCTCTCTCTCTCTCTCTCTCTCTTTCTCTCTTCTCTCATCTATTGTTCCCCTGACTCAATCTTCCTAGTCCCACATGCTTTCCTCTCCTCCCCTTTTCTTTCTCCTAGCTCCCTCTCCACTCACTGTCCCCCTGCCCCATTTCCAATATGTTCAGGAGATGTTGTTCCTTTCCTCTTCTAAGAGGGACCTTGTATGAATCTCTAAGAATCCTCCTTGTATCCTAGTTTCTCTGGCAGTGTGAATTATAGGCTGATGATCCTTTGCTCTAAAATCCATTTATGAGTGAGTACATATTACATACTATGTTCCTCTTTTTGTGACTGGGTTACCTCACTCAGGATGGTTTCTTCAAGTTCCATCCATTTGCCTGCGAATTTAAGAATCTGCCCCCCTCCTCGGAGTATTCCAATGTGTAAATGTGCCACATCTTCTTTATTCATTCTTCAGTTGAGGGGCATCTAGGTTGCTTCTAGGTTCTTTCTATTACAAATAATGCTGCTATGAACATAGTTGAGCACATGTCTTTGTTGCATGAATGTGGATCATTTGGGTATATGCCTAAGAGTGGGATTGCCATGTCCTGTGGTAGACTGATTCCCATTTTCCTGAGGAACTGCCATACTAATCCCCAAAATGTTTGTACAAGTTTGCACCAGCAGCAGCGGAGGAGTGTTCCCCTTTCGCCACATCCTCTCCAGTATAAGTTGTCATTGTAAACCTCTTACTTTTTAATCATTCTGATTTTCATTGTTTATTGTATAACCTTGATCCAATCTGCTGAACCAAAATTGTGAGATAAAAGCTGATGCAATGATGTAAAAACAGCACAGCTGAACAAAAGATAACACATGAATTAAGGAAGTTAGAATGTTGTCTCATAGCCACATTTCTGTAATAGTCACTGAGGAAGATAAGTTGACCTGACATTGTGTTCATGTGTGCATCAATCAGTAAGTCCTGATAGCAAGGATGCTACCTTGGAAGGTAAGTTTGGCTCTGGGCATTATTTGTGTGTCATGGTAATGGAAGACCCAGATATATTAGTGTAAACCACCTAGTCAAGCTCTTAGCACATACCTCTAATTCTTAAGGGGGTTAACTTGTGGTATATGTTTCAATTCATCAATGTTACCATATATTCAAACCTGGAGAGATGTTGTGGTTTGTTGGTACAATGTTTTGGTGGATTTTAGAATTAGAGGTTTAGAACTTGGTAGTGGTCTTACACAATTATTTTCCAAATTTCTGCTTTCCCATCATGATGATTAACTATGTGGTCAGGAACTGTGGCTTACTCTGTATATGCTGAACCTCCCACTGAAGAATTTGCAGGTAGTATGGTAGTCGTAAGCAATTCAGAATCTAATTAGAACGGGGTAAGCTTTCAGAACTCAAGTAGCTAAAACTTTGTATTTTTAAAAAGAGAAATGTAAGCCTTGAGTGGTATGAAATAAGTTATTTATGTGAGGACTAACCACAAAATGCACTAATTAGAATGAAAACAAATGCAAGAACTCAAAATATAACTTATTTCCTGTCTGTTTCATACAATTAATTGAATTCAATTAAAAAGTGAAGTGCCCATGATTAATTAAGGTTCTCTGCTTGTCATGAAGCACTGTCTTACAGAATTTCTTACATTTATAAATCTTGTCCTACATGTTTCTATGTCCCACATCATCTTTCTTTTTAAGGAAAAACTGTGTTCTAGGCTCATTTGCATATATGAGAAGAGAAGGATTGTTGCTTTCTCTAGAGGAAGCATCTTCATAGGGATAAAATTCTATGCTATCTATGAAATGTGCCCACACGATTTAACTACCATTTTTCTAACTGATAGCTGTGAATATGGGGTGAACACAATGTTTTTTTTTCTTTCCCCTAGCCCAAAATAGTACATTTATTTCTAGATATTTACCAACCAATATATACTTCCATAAGTAGATATGAGCAACTTTTTTTTTCTTGTAAGGTTTTACTGTTTGGTGAATACACTTCTTTAAAATTATAATGTAAGTCTCTATAATATTTTGTTAGATGTTATCATGAGACGAAAATTAGCTTTTTGGTCACATTTGTGTTTACCACCTTTGCTGGGTGTTTCCTTTGATAAAAGTCAAATAAAATTCTAAAAAAGATCAAATGAGTTGCAAACAGAAACAGATGGCTCATGGATATAGGCCTTCATACTTGCAGAGAACCAATCGATACTTGAAGAGCTTGGTGCTTATTTTAATGTTCATTGTCATTGTCTTAAAGTCTTAGATTTTAAAACAGCACTTTGCATTTTAAACTTGTATTGGATCTTGTGAACTAAGTAGCTATTCCTGCTCAGCAGTGTCCTGAATAATCATTAACTATCAAATTATTTTTATTTCATAATTAAAATAATTATTGAATTATATTTTATGAACTTGCGTTAACAAACATTTGAGGACTAGAGTGTCAGATCCAATACTTCTGCCTCTCTCCTACCAACCGACTCCCAGTGCCAACTTGTGAGGGTATATCTAGACCCTGAGAACTCAGCCCCAACTTTCCTAGTCATCTTAGCTCATGGAACAAACAGAACCTGAAAACTCAGCCTAAACTTCTGTCTTTGCCATGGCTCCCAACTCTGTGAGGTAACAAGACCCACCATCCCTAGTCCCTGTCTATACTTTAAAATTTCCCCTAGCTAAAGGTGTTAACATGTGTGTGAAAACAAATGACCTACCAAAAGCTAGCTACATAGTCAGTGCAATCCCAATCAAGCTACCAGGACCTTTTCTTGAAGACATTTTAAAATTCCAAACACTGTATGTAGAAGCAGTGAAGGTAAATGACAGACAAAACAACCCTGAAAAAGAAGAGTACAGTAGGAAACAGTACCACATCTGATTTCAATTATACTACAGAGCCAAGGTATAAAAAAAAAAAAAAAAAAAAAAAAAAAAAAAAAAAGCATGGTACTGTCACCAAAAAAAAAAAAAAACAGACATCTACATCAATGGAACAGAACAGAAGACTCAAATGTAAGTTCACAAAGCTACAATTTCATGATCTTGGTAAAGATGTCAAAATATACACTAGAGCAAATAAATCAACAAATGGTGTTGGGAAACATGGCCTTAAGTATGTACAAAAAGGAAACTAGATCCTTATCTCTCACATAAAATCAACTACAAGTGAATCAAAAACCTCCATATAAGACAGGATGCCCTAAAAACTGCTAGGTAAAAAGTGGAAGCATATTTCTACTTAACAGACACAGCCCAGGATTTTCTGAGATAAAACCAGCAACTAATAAACGGGATCTCATTGAGCTAACATTTCTATACGGAAAAAGAAAATGTCAACTGAATAAGGTGGCAAGTAGCAGAATGGAAGAAAATATTTGCTAGCTATACAAACACAGGATTAGTATCTATGATGTATAAAGAGGTAAAAATAAGCTGATCATGTAGAAAAACAAGTTAAAATGGGTGGGAGTTGGGGGAGGGAGTGAGAACTGGGTTTGGTAAAATAAAATGAAAAATAATTTTTAAATAAAAAAATGGGCTATGGATCTAAACAGGAAATTCTCAAAATAAGAAAGGCAAACAGCCAGGAAATATTATAAAATAATTTCCAGAAGATGGGGTGGAAACTCTAACAAAGGAGGAACAGGGAGATAAATACAGAAGAAGATTGGAATAAGGTAAAATAACTTTTTTAAAGGATGTCTGGAAAAGCCAATAAGAACAATAATATTAACTCTCCACCTAAAAGTATCTATAATACAGGTAAATTGATCTATAAACATACATGTATAGTTTAAATGAAACTTCTCTATATCGGCTGACAATGCTCTCTCCAAAAGCCAAAGACCTCTAACCAAAACCCCAGCTGCAAGGAGTTTGAAGTCCTTTTTTTGAGTTTTTAGTCAGGGTTGTCTAAGAGTCTTCCAAAACATTACATGCTATTGGCATTGACCTTGGCTCTCCCTGGGAGATGGAAGATAAGTACCTATTGCTGAAGACACCATGTACTTCAGACATAGGGCTCAGAGGCCCTTGACCTGGTGACCCAAAAGCCTGCTTGTGATGATTATCTTTCATGTACCAGAAAGAGGAATAGGAACTTCCAAGGAGGCAAGCACACAACAGTCCTATCCAGCAATGGCAATTATACACCACAATGACCAGCCTGGGTTCAGTAGTGGCACAGCACACCTTATGGTAATCAACAGCTGTCTAATTGGATTTAGGACCCACTCAACAGTAAAGAAATCATGACTGGTTATGAACTCAAGCTAAGTAGCCAGGACTGGTGAAGTTGTGGATCTTGGAGGAGAACCTACAACCACTCCTTTACTAAGTCATCATAATCCCTAACTGCATTGAAAAGCTGTGTTCTCATGCTAACCAATAAGTGTAGCTCTCACACCTCATGAAGTAAACTTCTCTTTACTACAGAGGCCTTTATGGAAAACCACAACCATTCAAAGTTCAGCATTGTGGAGCTTTCAATTTTCTCACCTACGGCTCAGAGATCACCACTGTAAGAACTAGGGGAACAGTAATTTTCTGTGTGATTATGTCTCCCAGGTATGTCAGAAGCTATACCCATAAGCTCTTCTTTATGACTTTCTAAACATGAGCTATACACAGACAACAATAATAGACTTGCTAAAGTAGATAGGGCAAAGCCCAGGAGTCTCAACCCTGCACAAAGAACTAAGAAATGCTGGGAGCAGCATCTCATACCAAATGTTCAACCCTGAAAACATACATACAAGAAAATGATAACTTTTCACTGTTACGTACTTTACCAACCACTATGCTGCTTTGCAAAATTACATCAATGAACATTCCAAAACCCCTGTGCCCAGTGCCCATTAAGTTTATACTACGATAAGATACTTAGTAGACAATAAATAAGTAAATTAGGTGTGGTAGAAGTAAGGTTTTACCTCCCGCCGCTGGTCTTGTCCCGCTGCCACGCCAGCCCCAATTAACACACTGAGACTCTGTATTTGATATAATGATGTTGTTCAGGTACTAGTTTCTTATCAGCTAGCTCTTTTTAAGACCCATTTCTATTAATCTCCACGCGGTCTTATCTTACTGGAGATAGAGGCCACCGGTGTTCTACTCTCTCTGTCTTCCATCTTGACTCCTCCTTACTACCTCCTCTTTCCTCCTTGTCTCCTAGTCCCACCTATCTTCCTTTCCTATTGGCCAACAGTGCTTTATTCTGTATATATGAGAAACATATATACAGAATGGCATCTCCCATCATCTCCTCTTTTCTGTCTAAATAAAAAGAAGGGTTTTAACCTTAACATAGCAAAAATATATGACACAACAATTATCAAGAATCACAGTTAACAATATTTAGTCCATTATCATTTAGCAAGATTAAAAGAAACTAATCTATCATCTATCCTATATTTGTGATTCTAAAGTCCTATATGCAACTTATCTTTAAGCCTAACTAAGGAAAACTATAACCATAATTAACTATCTGTCTTCAACTCCTTCAAAGACCACAGAAGGATAGTATATAAACTCTAGAAATGACAGAGACATCTTGCTTTGTTAGTCACCTGAAGTTCTTCTGTAATCTTCCATCTTTAGCCCATAGGCCATAGTGTGTCTGGCACTCTTCAGCAAAGCAGGAAACTTTAAACTATCTTCTTGATATTGCAGTTAAATAAGGATCAGGATAAACAAATAGGCCGAATAGATGTTTATTCAGGGAGAAATAACTTACAACCTAGACAGATTAACACCAGCAGGCTCCACCGGATGCTCTTCTCTCCGTGATCCGCCAGCAAGAGCGTTCCCCGGCTCCTCCTCAGACCTCCTTCCACAGGTCACTTCTACCCCTGGATCCACCCCCCCAATGAGGGTGGTCAGTGCCACAGAGGAAGACAAAGTGAATATCCTACTACAAACCAGGAAGTTCTGCTATGAATTTAAAACATTGATTAAGATAACAATGTTATAAGGTAGGGAGCAATAGTTTTTTTTCCATCAAAGAAAAAATAATTTAATTGAAGAAATAGAAGAGAAATGCCTACAAATAAAATAACCCAATGTCCATATATCACATCTATGTCAAGTATCAATAAGTGACATACATATTAAATTCTAAAGGAGCTAAGTAGATTGTTAAGCCTAGAACTAGCATATGTTAGAAGACCAATACTTTTTCTACTATAAATTAACTTAGTCTCAGATTTTCAGTTCAGTGTCTATGCATTACAGTAAAGAACCTCAAACTTAGTGTTCTGAGAATTTTGTTCATGAATCTGCAATTTGATCTAGGCTTACAGAGATGGTTATAGCCCCAGGTTTCCTCACACAAGCCTGGCAGTTAATAGTGATTGTCACCTGAGACTTAAATCTCAGCTTTTGACTATGATGTGTGTATGTGTCTTTTTTGGGTGTTTCAGGTTTTCCTATAATATAGCATAGAGTTCTACAGACACAAGCAGAGGCAGAACTAAAGAGAAGCCATTGCCTTAGGAATTACACATCGTTGTTTTTGTCTTACTCTATTTATCACAGCAGCCACAAAGACCAGTCTAGCTTCCAAATGGTGGGGGTGGTGGCAGAGGATAGCTGCCACTTCTTGATGGAAATGGAGCATATTTTCTGATGAGAATAGGAGGCCTTTCTGATGAGAATAGGAGGCCAGGAATAGGTCTGTGTTCACCTTGAGAATATATTTAGCCATCTTGGAGACATTTTTATAACTGTATCTAATTCTTGTAGTAATTATTATTACCTCAGATAACAAGGGTAAAATAAAATGTGAAAGTTAGTGACTATCAAAAAAAAATGAAAAATACTTTTTAAAACATCTGTGATGTTGACCATTAGGAACCCCAATGTTCTAAGGGCTTATTGATCTGAGTCCACATAATTTACATAAGAATCTGGACCCAACTACTTCTGGTAGTGACCCTTGGTAAATAAGGATCTATAAATTTTCCTATAAGATCCCTGATCCCGTGTCCCACGGTGTTTCTGAAATCCCCTGGGGATGCTCTCCTGTGTTTATTTCCACAACAGTCATGGTACTGCATTGGATATTCACACTTCTTGTCTGATGCTTGGCTAGACACAGTAGCTTTGTGCTTGAGGCTCCTCACAGTCAGAAGGAGGCAGAAGCATCTGCTCTGATGGAGGGTGTTGCATACCACAGTTCATCAGGAACATTTTAAAGGGATGTGTTCTCTGGTTCCTGTACAAAATTATTCCCAGAATGCTAGGATTCTTCTGATTATATGGGTGATCTCCCTTTTGTCTTGTGAGGAAGCTTATGGTTTCAGAAGGTTAGAACCCATGACCATTATGGTAGAAAGCATGGCAGCAGGCAGGTAGGAATAGGAAAGGAAGCAATAACTCGGAGCTTACATCTAGATCCATAAGCATGAAGTAGAGAGCTAAGTTGGACTTTTGAAATCTCAAAGCACACCCCTCCCCCATTTCCTCCAGCAAGGCCACACCTCCTAATCCTTCCCAAACAGTTCCATCAACTTGGGATCAAGTATTAAAATATAGAAGCCTATGGGGGCCACTCTCATTTAAACCCCCTAGTGTACTGTGTAGTCTTGGCAGTCTTAGAACTCACTGTATAGGCCAGGCAGCCCTTGAATTCACAGAGGTTCCCTTGCCTGTCTCCTAATGGAGTGCTAAGATTAGAAGTATGTCAGATACGCCTGGTGAGAACAGTAGTTATGCCCTCTCTACAGCCTCCTGATACATCATTGGAGAAATAACAATGCACACTGTTTGCTGATTTTTTTTTTTCTTTCATTGTGAGTTGTAAATTCTCCATACCATCCCCCAACATATCCCTCACATTGGATTACTTCTAAGGCTATTTACAAAAGGCCATTTCCCAACTTCCTGGTTCCTGTGTTTACTGGCTGGAGAATCGACAGAAAATAAATGTTGGCTGGAACATGGGCACAGCCTCTCTGGGGGCAACAACTCACACCAGCCTGGTGCTAGTGGAACAGACAGGGCCCTCCCATTTCCTTCCACACCTCTCTTCTCTCCAGTTTTCCCAAAGGCAAAAGGATGGTCTCAGGGTGCAGACTACAGGGAATATTTCATCACCTGTGAGATTCTTTCCACATTCCCATGCCTCACCTACTCCCAGGAGTTGGATATCTTTTCTGTCTCTCCCCTCCCCTCCTCTTGTTTCCTCTAAAAACATATTTCATATATTTTATACACAAGAACACACAATGCCATGCTTTATGACCAGCATATGAGGCATTTGCAGGCATTGTCCTCATGAAACTGAACATCTGTGTTCATAAAGGTAGCACACAACAACCAGGATGTAATTGGTGAAATTTTAGATGTGTAGATATTGTCTTTATCCTCTGTGCTAGTCATGATGAATTTGATCATGATACTCATTGTCTATTTAAAAGCATATCCAACATTCTCCTCTTGGGGGTTTAGTCAATATGTTTTTCTTTCAAGCCAATGGAGCAATTAGCTGATAGGTTATGTGCTCACTGAATTCTCAGAATATTGTGTAGTAATCATTCAAATGAGTTTCCTCTTATCCATGTATCTCAGTTTCATCTTCCAGCATTCATTGGTGCTCAAGGATGTGTTCTGGGCTTGAGAGCCTAAAAGAAGGAAGTTATGGTATACTGAAAGTAATCAGGTAACCAATAAAAGAAAGGCTTTCATAAAACTGATTTTAGCCCTTCACCCAGCTCACACATTAAAATCAGCTTCATTTCAAGAACTTAGGACCTGAGAAATATCTGATAAATATTAGTGGTAATGCTATGAAGAGTATTTCCAATGTCCAAAAGAGAAGTAAGAATGCACCAGAATAACAATATGGAAGTCACCAGAGTTGGTGGTGAACTGGAAAGTCAAATAGGTTGTTTCCCAAAGTACAACATCCAAAGTAGGATGGCTGTATTTTTTGAGGATAAAAATAATGTTGTGTAGGCATTACACCCTTACTCCCAGTAAATGCTTGAAATTTATTCACACCTATAAAGGCCGGCATTGCAAATTCCTGTTATCACTTAATTGTTAAAGACCCTGAACAAAAAAATTCTGTGTGTTGGTTCTATATAAATGCATTTTATTTTATTCAATGTATTAATTAACTCATTTTTGCAGAGCTGGAGCTCTAACACAAGCCTCATCAAAGCTAGATGAGCACTCTACCACTAAATCATATCTCATCTTTCATAGCAATACACTTATTTTTCTGATCACTAATATTTATGCATTATAATTTTACTCTCTGTGTAACATATATCTCTTTAAAAGAGACTACAAATTCTGAATTGGGATAGTGTTTATACTATATTGTCCTCAATCTTCAGGATACTTTTTCTCCTTTCTGATTATTTAGTATCAGCTAAGAGGAAAAAGTCAGATGTCATCAAATGTCATTCTACAACCCCCAAAAAACAACTGGAAGCAACTGTTCACATTGTTAGACTCAAAACTTCATGTCTCCTGTTGCTTTCACCATGTTTTTCTGTTACGTGTCCTCATATGGTTTATAAAATTGTTGTCATTCCATATTTTATATCAAAGGCTGTTATGTATATTCTTAAAACCATTAAAGAGCTGGATTTTCTGAACATGCTGCTGCCAGATATTTGTTACAATTGTGTATTTGTTTCCATTTACCTCCAGATAGCCAGCAGGTACAAAAAGGCATTTCTGAGGGGACCTGGGCATGAAATAATGATGAAGGGAAAAAGCCTATGTGGAAGTCTGCCTCTGATGAACTGAAGGGCTCTACCATGAGTAGCAGGCTATGGAGAATCATGACCTAGAAAGCAAATGAAGCACACTCTAGTCCAGTCTGGGATAATCTTAACAGAAAATTGTGAAGGTTAAAGGAGATAGCTTCCGACCCACTTTTAGCTGTGCAGTCCTAAATGATATCATAGTCGATGTTGTATTTCAAAACAATAGCTTCAAATCATCTGAAACTGATGATGGTTTGGATGTTGAGCTAACCACAGCACAAGGTCCTCTACCAGATGAGACTAGAGAACAGAGCATTAACTTGAATTCATTGTAAACAAAGGCAAGGACTCACTTCATTCTGCCAAGTCTTCTAGTCTCACTTGGTATCATTGTGCTTAGCAGGCAAGCACCCTGTTGTGTTAGCCCACTCTGCCAAGCACTAACATTTTTTCCTTAATGAAGAGGTGAATGGATTCTTCACAGTGTGTCCAGTGCCTGGTAAATACATTCAGCTATTGGCTTTGCTGTTGGAGTGTGGGTTTTATTGTCCTCTGTTGAAGTTATCATTTCCATTCTTGTCCCTGTCATCCACCGTTTAAGTGAAATGTATGTACCATGCCAGAATAACTTTCTATTTCCTTGAATTTAAACCCATTCTCTATATTTAAGACGGCCTATTCTGTGTGTGGCAGGGACTTTGTTCACTTGTCCAAATTTCAGAAATTACAAACATGCTTGTCAGAGAGTTCGTTGGTTGGATTCCCATATCTGCAGTTTGGTAAGTTGTTCTTATGGGCAGAGATGAAGGAAAATGTGAAGACAGAGGTCAGACATAAAACATGTCTTATTAATGGACATATGCTCCATTCTGTCCTGTCCATTTTGCATCTCTGGAATGTAGATGGACTTCAGGGTTCTGTATGCTTCCCAGCAAAAAACTGTAAGCTAGAGAACAACAAGCTGCTATCACTTGACATCTATGAATTATTGATTGTCTCTGTGCATATTAAAAACATCAGGGCATCAAAAGTTAACAGCTCAAAGTGGGAATAACCCTTGACCTACCCATGAAGTACAGGGTGCTTTCTGTTTGCCCTAGATACCCTGAAGGATCTTCTCCTGGGCACCACACTTTATATATTTCCAAGAAGCCATTTCCCAACAGTCTAGAAGTTTCCTACCCACATTTCTCATTAGTTTCCAGCTACAGGCTTATCACTCCTCTGCACCCAATGCTTTTTCTGTTTCCCAAAAGAGTGACTACTTTCATAAACACTGAAGAAACTTACAACCTAAAACGAATATTTATCCAACCTGTAGAAATGTGAAGATTGATAGATAATACTCAGAAAAACAGAAAACACTGTTAGACAAGGAATTAGAATCCAGTTTCCAATATGACCCCTTCTCAGAATTCTTACATTGTAGCTGCAGATGACTGTTCACACTGATTGTGCAAAGTTCTTTCTTAAGGTATGATTGGAACATCTGTGCTTGTGAAATGTGGTGCCCATTTGGCTCTCTCCATTGTTTTTTAATTGCTTACAAAGCTATGACTTAAAAGTCTTTTATAGAATGGGTATGATAGTTTAATTGTAAAAATTATTGGAGCTGGAGATAAAGCTCAGCAGCTAAGAGCACTGACTGTTCTTCTAGAGGATCTGGGTTCAACTCTTAACACCCACATGGCAGCTCACAATTCTCTGTAACTCCAGTTCCAGAGAATATGACACCCTCATACATACATATATGAAGGCAAAACACCAACACAAATACAATTTTAAGAAATTATTTAAAAGGAAAAATTATCAGCTAAGAGTGACCAATATTTGTACTACCACAGCTCTTGCAGTTACATTTGAGTCTCAAGTAGTTCTTAGGCATTTTGGGAAACTTTTAACTAGACCAACTAGATGGTATTCCAGTCCTCTGTGACATGAATAGGTCAACTGTATTTGAAAACAAAGATGATGATCTATTTGGCTAATGTCTGCTACTAGGTAAACTAAAACTATCAGATTCTTAAATATGGGTTCTAAAGTTTTCTGTCCCCACTCTCAAGATACTAAACACTTCAAGGCTGGCTCTTTAGATTCTGTCTGTCTGTCTGTATGTCTCTATCTCTATCTCTTTTAGGGCTAGAGTTATGATGATTGATTTATTGTGAGTTTAACCATGCATGTTCTAAATAATTACTCCCATGATGTTACTTTTAGTTTGGAGTTGTGAGACCCAGTGGTGAAAATAACCTCTCAGTATTGATCCCCTAATGCCAGACTCTTAATACAGATTTCATCTTCATTGTCCCACTTTGCTGTAGCATCAGCCTTAAGATAAGGCTAGTTTTAAATCTGATTTCACAGATGATGATGGCAGTTGTTGTACTTTTTAAAAAGTGGCTTGAAAGAGAAAGATGCCATGCAACAGAGTTCAAATGGAGGGTTTTTTTTTTATTAGGAAAGGGGATCATAAAAACGGAAAGGGAAGGGGGTAGACTGGCCTCTGAGAACAGGAGTAGCAGGAGAAAGGGAAGAGAGACACACAGAGAGAGGGAGAAAAAGAAAGGAGGATGAGATGTGGGCTGGGCCCTGTGTGTATCTGTGTGTTTGTGTGTGCCTGTGTATATATCTCTGGGTGTGTCTCTGTAAATCTATGTGTCTATGTGTATGTATGAGCACCTGTGTCTGTATGTTTATGTTTGCTTGTGTGTATGTCTGTGTGTGTGTGCCTTTGTGTGTGTGCATGAGCGCAAGTGTGTGTGTGTATGTGTGTGTGTGTGTATGTGTGTATGTGTGTGTGTGTGTGTGTGTGTATGTGCGTGTGTGTGTATGTGTCCAGGTACCCATGGATGCTGGAGGTGTCTTTTACCCAGGAAGTAGAGTTACAATTAGTTAAAAACCATCTGACAGAGATGCTATAAACTGAACTCAACTCTTTTCATCTGAAAAAGAAGTATGTGCTCTCAACCACTGAACCATTTCTCCATCCCTACAATATTGTTAAAATGTACATTAAGTAAAGACTGATTATATACCTCTGTCTGGTTGTGGCATAAAATTTTCTTTCAAAAGTGTTGCATTCTCAAGCATTTGTGAATTTTATATTTTTAGTTAGGGGTACTCAAACTGTGTTTATTGAGAGGGTCCAGTTGGACTAGTGAAACACATTAGATCAATTAGTTTCAGTAAAATTAAACTTACAATGGCTTAAAATAAGTTCACATTACCAATCAGTAATTAATTAAAATGTAACTTAAAAACTTCTACTCATAAAAATCATAGATGTGTTAAGTTTTCCTAGTAATAAATCATCTTTAAATTATGAAAATACATGTACTTTTAATTAGAACTATAATGATTTTCACATTAGGGGACAATTTTCATGTTTGTAACATGTAGTCTTTCCTTTAAGTAAAGTTACATTATGTGTTCATAGCTTTCATAGTATATGTTTTTAATTTCTCCAAATAGCCAGGATTCTGGAAAATGTCTACACATACCTCTATGTCTGGCAGTGCTACCTGTGAATGACACAAAGAGAACCCCTCTTATTCATCTTGTAATGACTAAGGTATGATTTTAATACTAGATGAAAAAGAGGTTTAAAATTAAAGGAGAGAGGTGTTTGTAAATATTTATTATTAGAATTTCTACTTATCTGTGGATAAAGGGAATTATTAGGTCAACGAAATGAGGATGCATTGCACAATGTGGAAAGCAGTAACACAAGGAGAGATGGGGGTGTGATTCTACAGCACAGTAAGGATAAATACACCAAATAAACATTCAAATAACATGTTTTGTGGGATGGGTATTTAGAAGAAGAGGAGCAAGTAGTAAAGTAACAAGGAATTGACTCTTCAGATTGTTAGTTTTCAATTAACATATAGTCATTTATACATGGGACAAAATTTCACAAGGACATTTTCATGTAAGGACACAATGTACTTTGATCGTATTTCCTACACTCCATCATCCTCATTTACATCCCATATACATAAATGATTTTATGTTTCTATATAAAATCAAGAAAATGGCACAAATCTTGCTTCCTAACAGATTTTGGACTGGTCATTGATTTGGAAATATTTGTTTCTTCAAACTCACTGGAAGGAACAGATTGAGAAATCTGCCCGAAATTAACCATATGCTATGTCAAATGTATTTAGAATGTAACATGGAAGTTCGTCAAGATTAGTGAGTAAAGATGATAAGATACAGCATTTAAATTAATATTTGCTGAATAAATGCTCATCTAAGTTTTATTATGAACCATATACCACAACTTTAGGGTGATGTATCTGCAGTTTCTGTGCTGCACTAGGGCACAATACTCAACAGAAACATTTGAGAAAAGAAAAATTTGCTTTGGTTCACTATTTTGGAGATTTATGTCCATGGTAGCTAAAGTCATGGAGGAGCCACTCAGTTCATAGAGGCTAGTCATATCATGAGAGGACAGGATGCAGAGAGCAAGGTCAGAACCAGGGTCAGCTAACCTTCAAGAGCTTATTTGTAGTGACCTATGACTGTCACTGAGGCCCCATGACCCATTGTTTCCAAAGAAACAGGATGTTATGGAAGACCTTAACAAATATCTTCTTTCATCTCAAAAAGTTTTTAAGTTTGACAATTTTAAGTTATGCAAAGAGACACAATTTATGTCAAGAAGAGTGTAAAAGAACTGAATTCCTTGTACCAGCTATAATAACCCCATTATTTCAGCAGATCAGCTCCCCAGTATCCATTGCACAAGCTTTCCTCCTTTTAACAAGGTGACAGGTATAGACAGTTTACTGTTCCTTTAGCTTTCTCAGTGGTTACAGCCACAGGCCAGACATAAAATTCAAAGAAATCTCAGTTTACAGCATCATTATTGTTAGAGCTATCTGCAAAATCCCAACATGAACTGCCAAAGCGACCTTTTCTTTGTTGTAAGGTGGGATGTGCATACTTGCCTCTTTCTCTGCTTCTCCCACATAATTCATCATCTTAACACAGAAACACCCAGACATAACATTATATGGCACTGTCTGATTGCACTCTCTTCTCCCCATAGTGTGTTTCACTCTAGTTTTATATCAAGTTCCTTATGAATTCATCCAAATGATCCTGAACTTCAATTTTTCCATTGGTAAGCCCTGTCTGGACTACTCTCCCAGACAAACTGGATAAGACTAGCTAAGTATCTTCTTTCTATCCAATGCCTCCAGTAGTTATATCTAGTGCAGTCTTAGACATGGCATTCAAAACTAAAAAAATAAATTTTCAAAATACCCACTCCCAGCTTTAACCTTCAAATATTTAGGCTATTGATTTTTCTAGTGAGACTAGGTTTGTTTATAACTAGAAAAAGAAGACTTCATATATACAGCCACATTCTAGAGACTACTTCGATCCCTACACCAGCTGAGCATGCTGAGCATCTCACAAGGCTTGGCTTGACACTTTCACAATGGTATCCTGAACTGGGCCAAGTAACCCTTAACCATTTCCAGATGCTTCTCTTTTGCTGGCTACTGTATTCAAAGCTTGTTGGTTTGTCTGTTTGGTGGTTTTCGTTTTTAAGGAAGTATTGCCTCTCTGGACCTTCTCACATTTAGCTGCTGAAGGGTAAACTAACTAGAATGATGTGTTTCCAGGCCTTGGATTACATAGGTTCTTTGATGTGACTCATGTGTTGAAACTTAATGATAAAGGTGATGGCATGGCAACGCAGGGCCTTTAAGAGATGATTGAGCCATGACGGTTCTCTTGGGGTTGTGGTGAAACACTTCACTCCTGTGTTTTCACAAACTGAGAAATTCTAAATTTGCTTCATAACAAGTGAAACTTTAAAAATTATGCCTCAGGGATCTCTTTCCCAAGGTACCACATGAAGTGTCTGACCCAAAACTCTTGGAACGTGGCAAGATTTCAAAATTGCAAAATAGGAATTTTTGCAAAGAACACTGGAAACCAAACTGAAACATTTTAATAGTTCATTAATTTATGTTCAAATGAGAAACTCACCCAATTTTGACAGCAGCAGGCAAATAGTCTTACCACTGCTCTTCCTGTGCAAAAGTTAATCTCTACCTTCATTCATTCAGCAAATAAGTTGCTAAGAGTCAAGTGCTGTGTTGGAGAAAAGACTCCTTCTTCCCAGTTTACCCTTGAGGGGAGATGGTAGATGATCCAGGGAAACCAAGCATGTGAATTGGTGTTTAGTGTTGACAGACACTGTGATTTGGTGGAAGTGAAGATTGGCCCTGTCGGGGGAGGCGTCAGAGGACACAGATCAGGGCCATTGCTCAGTAAGGGGATCACATAGAAGTGAGGTGAACACAAAAGGAAAAGCACATCTTTCTTAAAGTTTGTTCACCAAAAACAAACAGAACAAAACACAATCAGAACGGTGAAGCATCTTCCAAAGTACCTGCTATGAAAACCTAGATTTGAAATTTTGTAGAAACAGAAAAGTAGGCTCCAGTATTTGGGTTTCTTCGCCGCCGGCCAAGATGAACCGATTCTTCGGAAAAGCGAAACCCAAGGCTCCGCCGCCTAGCTTGACTGACTGTATTGGAACCGTGGATAGCAGGGCAGAATCCATTGACAAAAAAATTTCCCGGTTGGATGCTGAGCTAGTGAAATATAAGGATCAAATCAAGTAGATGAGAAAGGACCCTGCCAAGAACATGGTCAAACAGAAAGCCCTGAGGGTTTTAAAGCAAAAGCGAATGTATGAGCCGCAACGAGACAACCTTGCCCAGTAGTCCTTTAACATGGAGCAGGCTAATTACACCATTCAATCACTGACAGACACCAAGACCACGGTTGATGCCATGAAATTGGGAGTAAAGGAAATGAAGAGGGCATAGGAGCAAGTAAAAATTGACCAGATTGAGGATTTACAAGACCAGCTGGAAGATATGATGGAAGATGCAAATGAAATCCAGGAAGCACTGAGTCACAGCTACGGCACTCCAGAGTTAGATGAGGATGACCTGGAGGCAGAGTTTGATGCACTGGGCGATGAGCTTCTGGCTGATGAAGATAGTTCCTACTTAGACGAAGCAGCATCTGCACCTGCAATTCCAGAAGGTGTTTCCACTGACACAAAAAGCAAGGATGGAGTGCTGGTGGATGAATTTGGTTAAAAGCATTTTTATAAATTTCATAGAAGAAAATGCCATAAAGTTAATATCTTCTTCACTGTGTTGACATTTGAGTAGATGGTGCAAACTCGAGGATAGATGTTCCATGAATCAAGTGCATTTACATCCATTAGCATCATGTTCTCTCAGGAAAAGTGTCAGTCAGCTTCAATTTAAAATGTTCTTTATGTGTCAATAAATTAATTTTATTAAAAATAAAACTAGGAGCACATAAAATTTTACTATCTGATGTAAAAGCAATATCCACTACACATAAAACACTACTGCCATACAGTAGTACAGTAAAATGGATGACACGCTCATGTTTTAATAGAATGATTTTATTTGAAAAATAACTGAAACAAGTTATAATTATTCAGAAAAGTGTGTCACAGATAACAAGTGACAATATTGCTCATGAAACTGAGGTTCAGAGAGTAATGTTACACAGTCAGAAATAGTCCTTCAATCCCAGAGTATACCTTCTCACCTAATAAAAAGAGAAGAAAAACACTTATCCCTATTACTCTGCAACTCAGGTCATTGAATGGATTCAGAACTAACACTGGACTCAAGCAGAGGCAGGCAGATCTCCATGAGTTTGAGACCAGTCTGGTCCACATAAGTGAGTTCTAGAACATCCAGGGATTGTTACACAGAGAAATCCTGTCTTGGAAAACAAAAACAAACAAACAAAATAAAAACAAAAACTATCACTGGACTCAAAGGCAACAAAGTCTAAGTCAGATCTAAGGGAGGCAAACCAGCCATCAGGGGCATCGGAAGAGAAATCTGTCCAGCTGTGCTTTCCCTGGAATACTACTCAAATGACAATTTTTAAATGTAGAAGAGACAGGATAAAAAAGCAAATAAATCAACATCCCAGACAGAAGCCAATAGACAGTGGTCCTTAATAGACAGGAACAGGAGCTATAGATGCAAGTGAGGAAGAAGATGTAAGTAGAAGT
The DNA here is from genome assembly GCF_943737965.1 of Phodopus roborovskii. Classification (NCBI taxonomy): domain Eukaryota; kingdom Metazoa; phylum Chordata; class Mammalia; order Rodentia; family Cricetidae; genus Phodopus; species Phodopus roborovskii. The sequence continues at coordinate 16,562,627 of NW_026126410.1, forward strand.
GAATCACATGTACACATAAACTCATGTGAGAGAGAGTAGGAACAGAAGCTCAGAGCTGCCTGCAGCTTATATTGTGACATCTGTCTTGTTGTGACATACTATATCACATTTTAGTTCTTGTAATATATTTTATTATAATGATTCACTAGCAGAATATTTCTCTTTTGTGTCAGCCGAAGCAAATGAAAAGATAAATTCCATCCTATGATATCACATGCCTCCTTTTATTCAGAAAAGGCCAAAACCTCATCACATCTCCTTTCATGCCTTAGCTGTCAGAAGGTTAAAGCTAAATTTAGCTGAAAAGCTGGAACAATGTTATTTCCTGAATCTTGTTGCCTATGGTATTTTTGACCTTTAATGTTTGTAGTTTATTACGGGCTTAACATTTAATTTTTCTTTCTGGTGGTAAGTACAGTATAATTCCAAATTGCCTCATGGCAGAAATAGAAAACTACTTTGTATCAGATCATCTGGAAATATGGACAGCAGAAAGCCACACAAATAAAACAAAGCATCCATGGATCGGGCATATACCCAAAAGATGCATATACTCAATAGATGCACATTCATACAACAAAGACATCTGTTCAACTATGTTCATAGCATCATTATTTGCAATAGCCAGAACTTGGAAGCAACCTAAATGCCCCTCAACTGAAGAATGGATGAAAAAAAAAAAAAAAAAAAAAAAACATGGTACACATTTACACAATAGAGTATTATTCAGTGGGAAAACAAAAACAAAAACAATGGAATCTTGAAATTCCCACGCAAATGGATGTAACTAGAAGAAACCATCCTGAGTAAGGTAACCTAGTCACAAAAAGACAAACACGGTATGTGATCACTCACATATGGTTTTTAGACTTGGAGCAAAGGATTACCAGCCTACAATCCACACTGCCAGAAAACCTAGGAAACAAGGAGGACCCTAAGAGAAACATACATGGTCCGCTGGAGAAGGGGAAGGGGACAAGATCTCTTAATCAAATTGGAAGCATGGAGGAAGAGGAGATGAAGTTAGAAGGAAGAGAAGGGAAGAGGTGGGCATGAGGGAGCAGGAAGATTGAGTAAGGGAAAGAATAGAGGAAAAAAAGAAAAGATATTCCAAAATAGATGGAGCCATTATAGGTCTAAAGAGAAATCTGGCTCAAGGGAAATGTCCAGAGATCTACAAGGATGACCCCAACTAAAATATGAGCATTAGTGCCCTTCCCTGATAATGAGATTGATGACTACCTTATATGCAATCCTAGAACCTTCATCTAGTAGCTGATGGAAGTAGAGGTAGACACCCACAGCTAAACACAGAGCCCGACTCCTGAAATCCAGTTACAGAGAGGGAGGAATGATGAGAAAAGGGGTCAAGACCAGGCTGGAAGAACCCACAGAAACAGCTGACCTGAACAAGGTGGAATTCATGAACTCCAGTCTGATAGCTGGATAATCAGAATAGGACTGACCCAGACGTCCTGAATGTGGGCGTTAGCTTAGAGGACTGGGCAGACTATGGGGTCTCTAGTATGGGATCAGTGTTTATCCCTAGTATATGAATGGACTTTGGGAGTCCATTCCACATAGAGGGGTACTTTCTCATCCTAGACACATGGGGGAGGGCCTAGGCCCTGCTACAAATGATGTGACAGACTTTGAAGATTCCCCATGGAAGGCCTCACTTTCCCTGGGGAGCAGAAAGGGGATAGGATGGGGGTTGGTGGGGGCGGGGACAGGGGAGGGTGCAGGAACTGGGATTGACATGTGAAACAAACTTGTTTCACATTTAAGTAAAAACAATTCTGAAAAATAAAAAAGAATATACAAAACAAAAAATACAAGTGGACTGGTTTGGCTATTGTCACATACTACAGGAAATATCAACTCAATTTCCTTCTTGGAGATCTGCAAAATATCAATTGCATGAAACTTCAGTACACAGTTGTCTGTAAATTCTCAAATTATCTATACCAAACAGTACAGAATAAAAATGAAAATGCCTCTCAACTCCTAACAAGAATTCTTAGGGAATAATTACATTTAAAATATTTGTTTAACTGTGCTAATACTCATTAATTCTAAACACTTAGTAATTAAGAATACCTATAATGTAATCGATCAAACATCAATTTTTAATGTAGATTAAGAGCAGAATTTTTAAGACAATACCAATGTCATAATTGACAGTGCTTCTAAGGAAAGGTCTGACATCTAGATAAAATGTTTGTAAAACTAAGATCATAGAAATTTTGTGTGCATAAAAAAGCATTAAGTATTACTGTCATGGTCTGTCTATCCAAGAAAAGATTGGTAAATAATTGAAGCTTTCCTTTTCTCCAGCTCAAGTTTCTTTTCTATTATGAGTTTTCCAACATTTATTATATATTGTTCAAAAATGAATAAACACAGAGATAGGCAACCTTCAATTGTATCTTGGAAAGTTAACGTATGAAAGTTTCACCTTTTCTTTAAGATGTGGAAATCACACAAATGCATGATTTCACCACATAACAGTTCTGCTGTGATCACAGGCTGTTTCTGTTCCCAGTGCATAGAAGGGAAAACATACAAAGGTACAGGACTCATCTATGTGGATGAAACAGAAGTCCAACTTCTCACTTGGCAGTTGTATCTCTCACCATGTGGCTTAAGACCATTTATTTTTCTACCAAATGTGATTATGTAACTATCACTAAGTTATTAACCACATGCATCATCACAGGATTGATTCCAGTCTCTAAGATGTGGCCATGACACATATTTTACCTCTTGCTTCTGACAACAAAAGCTTCAGTTAGCTAAGATATATGCTCTTAATATTCTTAAACTTGAAATTCTCTCTTGAGCCCTCCTTTCAAGTTGCCACCTGAAACATAAATTAAACTAACATGAAAGTGTAGATAAAATCATGCAAATAAAATAACAAAACATAACACCACATAAAATCAGCCAATTCTCATGAATCTCTTACTTACAAGCTAACACGAGTCATCATGGAAATGATGGACAGAATAGGATTTGAAAATAGAGACAGAAGTTTTTGTGTGTATATTGTATAGGAGACAGAGACAAAATTGTTAACTTTTAGCCTGAGCAGCAGAGAGGATGGGAAATAGGAAGATTAAGTTTTGGGAAGGAAGAAATATGGAGTTTTTCTGGAACTGTTAAGTTTAAGGTGAAATAGAAATCTGAACATGTTGTGGTTTTATTTAATGGCTTGTTTGGCTTATACTTCCAAGTCCATCATCATGGGGATCTCAATGAGAAGAGAACTTGAAGCAGCCAGTCACATTACATCATAGTCAAGAGTAGACAGTGTTACATTGATGTATGCAGCTGGTGCTCCACTGACTTTCATACTCTTAAACAGTTAAGAGTCCATTTCTTGGGGAGTGGTACCACCCACAATGTAAGGGGCTTTTCTATGGTTAACATAATCAAGACAATGCCCACAGACTCTCTACTTGGTGATTCTAGATTGTTTCAAGTTGACATTAGTTTAACCATCACTAGGAGCCAATTTGGTGCCAGGAGGCAAGGTAGGTTCACTACATATTTCAGAATCAGATTTATGATGACCAAGTACTAGAAATAATAAGCCAAGAGGATCCTGTGGGAAAATGATAGAATAAAGGATAAGGAAACACAATGTAATATTTTAGAAGTAAGGGAAAAAAACACGTTTAGATCAGTTCCCTAAATAGCCATTAATTATCTTCAATTCTTACTAAGAACCATGCTAGACAACAGCCTTGTCTATTTGACATTGAAACATGATTATCATTAATGATCCTAATAAAATGAGATTTCAGTTAGAAAAGAAATTCTAGTTGAAATGACTTGAGAATAGATGTCAAGCAAAAAAATGGAGACGGGGTAAACAACAGGTCTGTTTCTTTTGCTAAACAGTAGAGAAAAGGAATAAGAGCATAACTGGAGAGAGATGTGTGACTGAGCTTTTCGCTTTTATCTGTTTAGTTTGATTTGAGTTGCTGCTTTTTTGAGCATGAGGCATACTGAAGCCTGTGTGAATGATTTTGAAAATAATACAGTGAAGAAAAGTGATAACATAGTAACAACAACAACAACCAAAAAAAAAAAAATAGCTCCAGGAGGAAAGTAGTTGGGGAGAAGGTGCCAGCAAGTGATGGATTGGCCAAAAGTTTGAAACACAGACAATTTACTATAAAATGAGAGAAAGCAGAGTACTAGAATCTGCATGAGATATTCAATTTGTAGTCGGACTTTCTTTGGGGCCACCAGCTCACAAGTAATGACACAGAGACATTGTCATTATTATTATTAATTATGAAAGCTCAGCCTGTTCCTAACTAGCTCGTATAACTTAAGTTAATCCATTATGTTAAACTATGTTCTGCCACTTGTCTCATGGCTGTAATCTCTTCTCCACATCCTGCTTGCTTTGAATCTCCTGACATTTCTGCTTGCCTCAATGCCTCTTCCTCTCTCTCCGCCTGGAAGTCCCACCAACACCTCCTGCCTAGCTATTGACAATTTAGTTTTTTCTTACAGCAATAATAGCAAAACATGTTCACACAGTGTACAAATATTCCACAACATTCAATATTTTGTTGCAATACAACATTGTCATCTTGAGAGAGTCATTCCTGAACACTGATCAATTTGTAAATAAAACTAACACACACATACACACACCTCATAATGGTTTAAACAAGTTTAAGGTTTTTGGGTTGGTCCATATGCATTCAGAGCTACCCTTAGGCCATATATTTGTCCTAGCTTGGACACACATGAATATGATAGTTCATGAATTTGGGTAGTTTGAATATGACAGAGATCTGTTTTCTCTTTCTCCTATTTTATTATTGAAATCAGAGGAAAGGGTATTATCATGAGTTGAAGAAAGGGGAAATTGGAAAATGGAAAAAAAAAGTCCAAATCAGTGGTCTTAGTGAAAGGGAAAATGAACTGAATATGGCAGTTACTACCATAGAGTACTTGATGATGATAACAGGTGTAGTTATTTTAATACATGGTATTTTATTTCAGTTATTTTAATACATGGCCATGTAAAGAACTATCCATGAAATTTTATTATGTGTTGAAAATCATAAATTAGAACACAGTCCCATAAAATAGACATTGGTATTTCTTTTGCTTAGTACCAACAGCCTCTTGATTCATATCTCCCCATCTCTGAATTGCAATAAATCTGTAAACACTCTTTTTTCATTTCTCGGTGGTGCTTCTGTTTTCCTTCCTTTTTGTGCTCATTTCAAACAGAGATATAGTTTCTACCATAGACTTCTAAGACTATGCTATCTTGCAAGAATAAACTTCAGATTGCCTTCACCTTTCTTTAAATCCCCTTGCAGAATAAATGTGTTTCATACAAAGCAATAGTGTTTTATTTTATGCCCCAATCTAAATCACTCACATTTCTTTAATACATTCCATGTAATTGGGAATGTCCTCTTTTTTTTTTTTTACATTGTTTGTGTTTTCCCCTTCACTCCATTTCCATTCCATGTCCCTTGTCTAAACCTCCTCCTGGAAAGCACAGAGGTTTTTGTGTGTATTTTGCCCATTGTGAGGTAAAGAAGCCTTCAGAACCTTAGCCAGATGCCAGAGAACTATGGGGGACTGTTACAGTGGTCATCTGCAAACTTGCTTCAAGAACCGACCACCTGACAAACTGTTTGCTGTGAGCTAGGAAGATTCTTTTGGAAATTTCTTGGTCAACTGCTTGTTGGCTGGCTCCTGTGTGAACTGCAGTGTTTTCCTTCAGAAAAGAACATTGAAGTCTTGTAGAGGAGAGAATGATGGATTCAGCTCTTCAGACTGTCTAACTTCCTATCTTCCTTCAATCATATGGGGCAAATGAAAAAAACAAACAATTGGAATGATTTGGCTAACCTGTTTGTCATCTAAAGGCAACTATAAAAAACACTGTTTAGAAGGAAAAGGGGAAAAGCTTTTTGTCTAACTAGGGCATATTCACTTGATAGCACAGTTGGAGCAGCTGATGTTCTGGCTAATTTCCCCAGAAGTCAACCACAGAGGGAGGTGAACACATAAGGTAACACATCATTGATATGTTGTAAGGCAAGCTGGAGCTAGTTTTGGGATTATAAGAATGTAGTCAAATGTCAAACTACAGAGTCTCCTGAACTGGAGAATTGTAGAGGATCAAGGAAATCTGGGAAAGTTCAGGCTGCCCACAGGAAACACTGCTTTAGACCTATACAATGGTATAAAAGCATAGTATGAAGACATCAGTGAGTGACTCTTGGAAATGCTTGAGAGAGGCTCCATACTGGGCTCTCCAAAGTATGCCATTCCTTCATCTCACATGTTCAACAGCAGTCGTCCAACACCTCCTTCCTTATTACAGGGCAGGCAGAGGTCACTATGACTCAGGATAGAAACTTGCCAATGGGAAAATGAAAACAGACACATCTGAAGGGATTGCAAAAGTTGAAGGAAATCACATCAGGGCTCACAAGGTACATGGAATATCCTTCTGAATGTATTGAATTCACCACAGTATCCTCAACAGTTGAGCTACAATTGACAGTGTCGGCTTAGTGAACACAGGGCAACATAAGACCTCAGACATGGTCTTCCACAAATGTAAAATGTCCTATAAACTAAATATCTTCTCTTTGGTTCTATTTGGTGCTTCAGGGAAGGAATGGCAATGACTATATTGTGAATGAAGTTGTCGGCAGAATACAATTGGAAACAAGAAGCAGGTCTTTATTATACTTATTTTTGAAAAGTTGGTAAACTCAGTGCAACAAAACTGAGTGCCTAGAAATCCATTCATGATGGGTTTCTGTAAAGCAATGCTCGCTGAGAAAGCCCAACTACTGGCCATATCCAGATAGGTCTATTTCTAGTGGATTAAAATGATTCCCAAATGTTTAAAGTTTAATTCCAGAATAAACCCTTACTTTTCCAGTAGGTATTGTTCTTAATGCACAATTTTGAAATGCCAAGAAAATTTTCTGAGAATTTTTAAGAGGGATTCACTTTACAATTTGCTTAAAGTGATTTTGTGTGTTTGATGCTTTTTCATAATGTCAGTGAGATAGCCTCATTGAATAAATGGGGAAATGGTAAATTCTTTCTCATTTTCCAAGATTTTATATGAGAGTTCCTTCTTTAATGTCTACAAGAATTCTCCCCTTCTTTTACTCCTAACTCCCTCTCCCCTCCCTCCATGCTCCCAATTTGTTTGTGAGATCTTGTCCCTTTCCCCTTCTCTGGGGGAACACGTGTGTCTCTCTCAGGGTTCTCCTTGTTTCCCAGCTTTTCTGACGGTATGGATTCTAGGCTGCTAATTCTTTGCTCTATGTCTAAAAACCATATATGAGTGAGTTCACACCGTGTTTGTCTTTTTGTGACTGGGTTACCTCACTCAGGATGGTTTCTTCTAGTTCATCCATTTGCCTGGGAAGTTCAACTTTCCATTGTTTTTTCCACTGGGCAGTACTCCATTGTGTGAATGTACCACATTTTCTACAACCATTCTTCAGTTGAGGGGCATTTAGGTTGTCACTGTGTCATAAGTAACTGAAGGCCACTCATTTTGCATCTTTTCATGCTTAACTTTGGAGAACTTGTATTACTCTGTGTTCAGGTTTTTATACTGGTTTGTAATCTACTGTTAAAACCTTTTATTGAGGTTTTTTAATTCACAACTATGTCTTTATAATAATATGTAAATAATTTCATTTTGTGATTTTTTTTAGTTTCCCCATAAATATTCTTGTTTTGGTTGTTCATTTTGTTTTGTTTTGTTTTTTAACAGTTCCAAGCCAGAAATCATTTTAAAGTCCTTGTCCAGTAACACCATTATTTCTGTAACATCTGGATTTTTTCATTTTCCATTTCTCATGGCTAATATTTCCCTTTGCATAGTTAGAAATATTCTACTGGCAGATGGACACTGTAACATACTACTTTGTGCTAGCCTAAATGTTATTTGTTTCATTGAAGAGTTGTGATTTTGGGGGTATATATGTTAAAATTTGTTGTGAAGTAGTTGTGAAGTCTCCTAGTGTTTGATTGAATTCAGTCCCACCACAGAGGTAGAACCTCTTCCCATTACTATTAAATATCTAGCTCTTTAGTAAGGTCACAATATGGCTACTCAGAAGTCAAAGATCAACTAACCATGTTCAATTCTGGAAATTATTCAGTTGGCAAATTGTTTTGAGGACATTTTTCACCCTAATGCACATATCTTTCTATTCACCAATAAATGACAAAAAGATTTTTGGAGTTCTTCTGAGTAATCCTCCTCTTTTCATTGCTCTGACCCACACCACTCTAATTTATGACTCTTGGACCCAGAAAAAAAATGTCCAACTTTGTATTAGCTTCTCCCTGAGCTACAGTACAGAAAGTCCCTCCAGGCTGCCTGGATAGTTTTCATTTGCTTTGCTTTTCTCTGAGATCACAGCCAATGCTGCTTTTGGCACAATGTCTAAAAACGTTCAGAAATTGTAGTTGCTTACAGAAGGAAGACAGGCCTAACTCTAATCTGCCAGAGCTAGAAAATGAAAGCCTCTTGTTTGCCTGGCTATATCTGATTTAAACAGTCCTTTTGTTTTTCTCCCTGACACCAGTTTGGAAGCTCGTATTCATTAATCACTCCGATTCATAATTCTCTTTCCATCTCACTTCACTGTAGACTTAGACACAAGCTAGGGAAAGTTTTAAACATCATCAGACCTGGGTTATAACTCTCCAGTTGATCAAGAAGTGTTCCATTCATCAGCTCTTCTATTATCTTCCAAGTATTGCCTGCTAAACTGATGATCAACAGTGGATGCCACATTTATGTCTGAGCAAACACTAAGAATGCAAATCTTGAAATGAGACTCACAGGGAAAATGCATGTTAGTTACTGTCCTATCTTCTCCATTCACACTGTCATAGAAAACTACATATAAACAATTAAATTTATTGCATAAGTTTCTACAGTACTGAGTACTTGGTGTTCTGTAGGAGCCCATTCTCTGCTTCATTTTATAGTGCCTTCTTCCTTCATCCCCACCTTGAAGAAGGAATAAGTGAATATCTTTGGGCCTCTTTTATGAGGCCATTAATCCCAGGTCCTGCAGTCTCTGTCCTCATAATCCATTTTCTCAAGAAAGACCCTTCATCCCAACATTGAGTATAGATTTCAACACAGAAATTTTGGAAGTCACAAGTAGACCCTCCTACCCTCTAGTTGATAGTTTCCCATGTGCCATTGCAAAGCAGTGAATTAAGACTTCTGACAATGACTTAGATGTTAGGTTCAGTTTTCTTGTACTTGGAAATATAGTTCCACTTGTGCCAATCTCCCAGTGACACAACTTGAGGGAGTCTTCTACATTGATAATTTTTGCAGTATCTTGTCCCTTACTTTCTTATATCCTGCTCAGCTTAAAGTTTCTACTTCTACATAGAAACCTCCATCATTTTCAAAAAATTTATGATTTCCAATTTTCTTTATATCTAAGAAATATTCCACTGTGTGTGGGGAGTCCTGAGGGGAGATGAAAATAGATAGTAGGAGTGGATATGATCAAAACTCATTGCAGACAGGTATGGTATTTTTGAAGAACAAATACAAAATATTTTTTTTCATTTTTCAAAGGAATGAATTGAACCATTGTTAGTGGAATGACTATTTCTTAGTAGTAGGGCATTTCATTGTATGTCTATTGTTTTTTTCAGCTAGTGTTGTTGTCTACAATTACTAGTAGTTTGATCAATATTATGAAATGAAAATAAAAGCTAACATATTGCTATGCCTATCAAAGGAAGAGTGATTTTTGAAGAGTAATTTAAGTCTTTCATAGAGTATGTGTATTTTTACTTTGCCTCACAACAAGTACAACATCTCTAATGAAATTTTTAATGTTTTAGACACATTAATGGTGACAATCAGAGCTGAAAATGCAATGTAGAGACCCACCCTGAATGTGAGCAGCACCATCCCATGGGCTGGGATCCGCTCAAATAAAAAGTAGAAAGTGAGCTGAACACTAGCATTCATATCCCTGCTCCCGGACTATAGCACACAGTTAAGTCAAGTGGTCCCATGTTCTTGCTGCCACATCTCGAACTACTTGCTCTGTCTGCCATGCTTTTCCTGCTGTGGTGCACTTTATGGACTTTATGCCAAAATAAATCTTTTCTTCCTTAAACTCATTTTATTAAGTACATAGTTACAACAATTAAGAAACATAAATAATATAATGGACTTCTGAAAAGTCACATCATGCTAAGTGTTCTTTAGTCTGATTATTGGCCAACTGGCTTGCAAAGTTCAATCATTTTAGACAGTACTAAAACAGTAATGACACTGGTTGAACATATTCTAACAGTTTGAGGGAAATGAACTAATTGGTTACACAGAATTTGAAAGATACTAATTCTCATGACCTCTTACTACTGCTTTCAGGGTTGTGCTGGACAACTTCCCATAGGAGGGTGTCTTATGGTTTCTATTTGCTGTGAAGAGACACCATGACTATGGCAACTCTTATAAAGAAAATTGGGGAGGCTCATTTACAGTTCAATCCATTATTATCTTGGGGAGAAACATGATGGCAAGCAGGCAGATAAGCTTCAGACAACATCTTTATCAGAAGGCAACAGGAAGTGGACTGACACTGGGTAGTATCATCATGAAACCCCAGTCCACCCCCACAGTGACACATTTCATTCAACAAGGCCATACAAGTCCAACAAAGCCACACCTCCTATTAGTGTCACTCCCTGTGAGAGGATGGGGACCAATTACATCCAAACTACCACAGAGGTGTTATTTCTTCTCTGTGAAAGAGTCTATCATGGGCCACTGAAGGGCTTCAACTTGTAAAGACTCTTGTTGCCAAGCTTGACTACCAGTTATATCCCTGGGACCCACATGATAGAAGAACAGACTCCTGTAAATTATCTCATCATGTTCATGCCACATACACACACACACACACACACACAGAGAGAGAGAGAGAGAGAGAGAGAGAGAGAGAGAGAGAGAGAGAGAGAGAGAGAGAATGGATAATAAATACATATGATTATATATTTTTAAAAATAGTTCACCTTTTTGTCAAAACTAATATACTAAGCCAGGCATGGTGTTTCTTGACTGTGATCACAGAACATGGGAAGCAGAGACAAGAGAATAACTGCAAGTTTTAGTTTAACTCTGGACTACATAGTGCCATGGCAACCAGAGCTACATGTGTAGACCCTGACTTAAGAAAGAGAATTGGGGAGAAGGAATGGAGTGAAGGAAGGGATGGAGGGAGAGAAGGAAGGGAATGAGAGATGGAAAGGAAGGAAGAAAGAGAAGAAAAAGAATAGAAAGAAGAGGAGAACGAAGCAGAAGAGGAGAGGGAAACACCTGTTAGACAAATGTAGGTGCAGAATTCTTGCTTTTATTACTTTGTAACTGGAGTACCTAAAATGACCATTTAGTGTCAAGTTATCATGCCATAATCTACCCAGGAACACAATATATCTGAAACAAGGAGTAATCCTAAAGGTTGAATAGAGAATGTCTGAACTGAGTTTAGTAAATATAAATACTGTGTGTTTAATTGATTTTCACGGAGGTAGAACACAGCAATGTACTAGAAATATTACAGGTCATAAGTGGGAAAGATAAATGGGGTGATTATAAACATCTATTAATGTTTCTTTTGTCATTTGAAAAACTGATTTCCCATTTCATACCTTATAGTCAGTTATTATTGTTAGCTAAATATGTTAATATTAACATTATATAGCATACTTACCCAAAATAAGCAATAATATGTATACCAGAAGCATATTAACTCATTTATTTAAATGGTTCTAGAAATATTAATACAATAATCTCCAATTTAAAAATTAACTAAGATAGACTAGTGCTAAATGACATAACTGAAGTATGACCAGTAGAAGTCAAGATTTAAGTCCTGGTGGGTAGACTCTAAGGGTTATCTTCCTACCCAGTACTACACTGTCATTTAGAGTAGAGGCAGGGGAATTACATATACTTAAAATAACACAGGACAGAATATAATCCATGTTCCACACCTATCTAAGGACACTAGCTGGCAGCCTCTATAAAGTTAGTAAAGTCAGTATGAAGAAAGACATGTAGCAATAATCTCTGGGTTCTGAAATAGCACAACTGGATTTTGTCTTTCCTGCACTTACTCAACCATCATTTGTGAATCATCTTCTTGATTCCAGGAAAACTGTTATATAATCTGGGTACAACTGTAAGTGAAACATAGCCAGAGACCACTAGAAGAAGGATTTGGGCATGCATAAAACTCTATTGCATACCATTCATTTGTTTGGGCTCAGTAAGAGGGGCAGAATTGCTTGCCTGCCAGAGGAAATACTTCTCACCACAGTGCCCCTGAATTGATCCCAATTCAGTACAAATAATCAATATCCTCTGGTGCCAAGCAATGTAGACTCAATGAATATTTGAGTGTCAGCTTATTGATTTACATGCTTGTGCAAAAAAAAAAAAAAAAGCCTAATATTTCATCTGGAAACGGGCAGACTGAAAAAGTCCAGTATTCATGTACCTCTGCTCTACTCAACTGAGACACGCAATCCAACACTCTATTTGCTTCAAGATCATGAGCCTAGCATTTCCTCAGAGACCCCATTTTTAAATTGTAGAGAAAAATTACTGCCAGATCACCAGCAAGAGCTTGTCCAAGCCTCAATGACCTGATTTTTACCATTGACGTTTACTGAGAGCAGCCTGCTGCACTAAACCTTACAGACATCATCTCATCTAATCCTTAGTTGTCTTCACTTCACAAATCACAAATTTGAAATCAAGAAATTAGCAATAGGAAGCAGGAAAGCTGCAACTAAAGCTAGGCTTGGCAAAAGACAAAAGGCTCAAATCCTAAGCATGATGTTAGATTGTGTGCTACTTCCTTCAAGAGGATTCATTGAAGAACTTACCAACCTTTGCCTACAAAGTGAAACCTCTGTAGAGCAGTGAGGGATCAACTTAATCCACATCTTTGTATTACAAACTGCAATGTTGCCACATCCACCAGCTATCTCACCTCTGCTTGTGACATTTGAACTTGTGAATAGTTTCTAATGATTCTGGTGAATATACGTCTAGTAATCTTATCAGCCTAACAAATACATTAAGAGTAAGGCTTTACAGAGGAATATATATATATTTGACCCCAGCCAGCCTATGACTTTATTCATTAGGATATCTGCTAAATGTAATTTCACTTAAAGATTATTATTGTCAACCTAATAAGGTGACAGAAAGGTAAGTACACAAATTGCCAGGGAGAAAATTTTACTTATCAACAGAGCTGTGTGATAGGGCTTAAAAGCCTGAATTTGTTATTAAAATCATAATGTCTGAAATGTGTTCAATATCCTGCAATAACCAAAGAAATAAAGAGTAATTTGTGTCTAAGAGATGGTTGGGTATTTATGTTTATGAGGCCACTGTGGTGGGTTGAATGAGATTGTCTTTTATAGGCTCATATATTTGAACATTGGGTCCCAGGTTAGTGGCACTGTTTGGGGGAGGTTTAGGAGATTTTGTGGAAGGGATTATGTCACTGGAGGTGGGCTTTGAGAATTTAACAAAGTGTACTATTCCATGCGAGCACTCAGTTTGTTGCCCTAGCCTCCATGCCTGCTTGCTGCCCAGCCTCCCTGCCAGAATGGTGATGGACTCTTATCTCCTGAGACCATAAACTCAAATAAACCCTTCCTTCTATAAGCTGCCTCAGTCATGGTGTTTTACAACTGCAATGCAATAATAACTAATACAGGCACCAAACAGAAGAAAATGATTATGAAAAGTGTCAAGATGATCCATGCAAAAAAGACATGTATTCAATTATGTTCATAGCAGCATTATTTGTAATAGCAAGAACCTGAAAACAACCTAGATGTCCCTCAACTCAAGAATGGATAAAGAAGATGTGACACATTTACACAATGGAATACTACTCTGTAGGAAAAAAAAAAAAACAATGGAATCTTGAAATTCACAGGCAAATGGATGGAACTTGAATCAACCACCCTGAATGAGGTAACCCAGTCACAAAAAGAGGAACATGGTATGTACTCACTCATATATGGATTTTAGACCTAGAGCAAAGGATCACCAGCCTATAATTCACACCGCCAGAGAAACTAGGATATAAGGAGGATTCTAAGAGGTTCATATAAGGTCCCTTACAGAAGGGGAAAGGGACAAGATCTCCTGAGCATTTTGAGAGAGGTGAGGGGACAGAGAGTGGAGAGGGAGTTAGGCGAAAGAGAAGGGGAGGAGAGGAAAGCACATGGGACTAGGAAGATTGAGTCAGGAGAGAAAAGAGAGTGAGAGAGAGAGAGAGCATAAAAGAGGGAGCCATTATAGGTTTGAAGACAAAACTGAATCTAGAGAAATGTCCGGAGACCTACAAGACTGACCCCCAATGCCCTTCCCTGATAATGAGATTGATGACTAATGTATCCACCATCATGGAGCCCTCATTTAGTAGCTGATGGAAACAGAAGCAGACACCCACAACTAAACACTGAGCCGAATTGGAATCCAGATGCAGAGAGGGAGGACAAGACTAGGCTATAGAAATCCACAGAAACAGCTGACATGAACAAGGAGGAGCTAACAGGCCCCCAGACTGATAGCTGGGAATCCAACATTGGACTGACTCAGCCCCTCTGAACATGGGTCTCATTTAGAAGGCCTGAGCAGTCTAAGGGACCTCAGACAGTGGAACCAGGATGTATTCCTGGTGCATAAAAGGACTTTGGGAGTACATTCTCCATGGAGAGATACTCCCTTAACCTAGAGGCATGAAGGAAGGCCTAGTCCCTACTCAAAATGACTTAAAAGATTTAGATGACCCCTCCTGAAAGGCATCACCCTACATATGGAGTGGGGGTGGGGTGGGAGGGGAAGGTGGTTGTGGGGGGAATGGCAGGGTGAGAGAGAGGGAAAGAGGGAGGGAGGGAGGAAGGGAAGGAGGGAGAGGGAACTGGGATCGATATATAAAATAAAAATAAAAAAAGAAAAGTATCAAGGTGGCAATATAATTTGTGAGGCATGTGGAGATTCTGAACTATTGATTTGCTCATTTAGATCTTCTCTTCACATTAATGGAGATTGGCCACTAATGGAATAGCAGTTAAAATAATCAGTAATAGTTGTGGTCCAAATCCACAGCACAACCCCCATTTTCATGTATTGGAAGCTAAATTATAAAATATATACATTAACAAATTGTATTTAGTGGTCAGACTTTAAAAAGGTAATTAAGATTAGATGGCATCATGTAGGTAGGGGTCCCTTCATGTGTTAGTAGCTTTATGGCTTTATTTCATCTTATTTTATTATTAATTGTAAACACCTGTTGGCTTTCTAATGAAAGAGAGTGAAAGAGTGTGGATTTGGGTAAGAGAAGAGGTAGGGAGGATCTGGGAAGAGTTGGGGAAAGGGAAACTATAATAGGAATATATTATATGGAGTGGTGTGGCCCATCAGGCACTGTGGTAGGCACCTCCGGGTCCGGGAGGACCCTGTCCCCAGCATGCTGGCGCCAGCGAAGTGGCTGCAGCAGTCCTAGGAGAAGGCGATGGCTGGGGTTTTGGATCCTGGCTGGACGGACGGTTGGAGGCTCTGGGAGTGGACCGAGCTGTGCGTGTATGGCACTTACATTCTTGGTGTCCTCCAGGAGAAGCTGGGCGCCCTGTAGAGTATCCTCTCTGCTTTCCTGGAAGAAGATTCCCTCCTTGATAACTGTAAGGAAATTGTGGAACGATGGTCAGAAACGAAAAATGTTACCACCAAAATAGAAAAAGAAGATGAGGTCCAGGCCATTGCCACCTTGATGGCACAGATCGTGGTGAAGCCCAGGATGGTTTCCGAAGAAGAGAGGCATAGGAAAGAAGCCCTGTTGGCCCAGTATGCAGATGTGACAGACGAAGAGGACAAAACAGATGAGAAAGTGATCTGGGTACCTCAACAACAAACATCACGTCTGAAAAATCTCTGTTCAGAAACACCAACGTGGAAGATGTTCTCAATGCTCAGAAACTGTAGCGAGACTCTATTCGGGATGAGTCCCAAAGGAAGAAGGAACAGGACAAACTGCTGAGGGAGAAGGACAAACTAGCCAAGCAGGAGCGCAAGGAGAAAGAAAAAAAAAAAAAAAAAAAAGGATACAGAGAGGGGTACGTAAGCGATAACCTCTCCCACTCCTTCCACCAGAGAATCGATTATGCGTCTGTATATTTAAGACAACTGAGACTAATGCATTTCCCCAAATTTCCTAAGGCTTTCTCCCTCTGTTTACATGTTCAAAGGGAAAATCACAATCACTTGTAACTACAAAATGTGCCATGTTTGGTCGTGTAGGCAATCAATTCTAGTTAGTATCTTTACCAAAGATCTGGAATTAGGGTAACCTTTCTATTTTAGTACTGAAATCCCGTGCTCTTCTGGCTTTTTTTTTTTTAAAGTCTTCCCTCACTTTGTATAACATCCTGAAGGAATCATGATCATTCCTTCTGAGATTTAAAAAACAGAAAGAAAGAGAAGAAAAAGTGCAAATTGCTCCTGTGGCAATATTCGCCTCAAAATGTAGTGGTTTTTTGTTTTGAAACAGGGTTTCATTCGGTAATCTAGGCTGGCCTTGAACTCAGTTCAATGCCCTTGCCTTAGTTAGTCAGCCTTAGGATTATGACTTGTAGTAGCAGTATTTTATGGCTGAAATAGCTAATGAAGAGCCCTACCTAGATCCAGATTTTATATAACATAAGATTAGGAAAATGGAAGACAGTATTTGGGGTGAAATAGATCTGGGCTTACTTAAACTGTAGCTGGGTTGAGTGCCTTCTTAGCACATAAGGCCCTGGGATTGATCCCCAGTACTGAAGACAAACTTAACCGTATGAGAAAATCGAGTATCTTTTAAAATAGAGAACTACATACTTTTCATGTAGTCTATGACTTAAGAAGGATGTGTCAGTTTGAGATATAAGGTTATCATTGTTAGCTAAATAACTCGAGTTTCCTTGAATCCCCTCTTGATTTTATTCTTGATTTATTCTGCAGGTATGTCCAACTTTTTAATATTGTGGCATAACGTTTTTTAAAACTTGCAAAAAATGTTTTTAAAGTAAGTTTATGACTTTGTGTTAGGCTGAAGTTACAGCTACCGTCAGCATCATGTTAGACACACCTGCAACATGAGTATTAAGACCTAATAATTCCTGGTTTGGAGAAACCGAAGGAATTACTCTTTTAGAGAAAAACACTGGAAATTTTGCTAACACAAGATATATAGTTGGTGGTTAACAAGCTTATCAAGTGAGAGTGGACAAACTGGGAGAGTCAGGGGCTAGCAGAAACTCCAGTCCTCCTCTTGTCACAGCCATGCCCAGCTGTAAATCAAGTCCTTCTTTACTTGACTTTGGACAACAGCTATCAAAACCCTCAAGAGAATCATTTCTCTAACAAGATACAGTAAATATTTTATACCAGGAGTTAGAAGACTACCACTTACAGGCCAAGTTTGGCCCAGTCTTTTTTGTATGGGGCAAACTAATTTTTTTTTTTTACCTTTTTCAAAGGTTATAAAATAAAGACATTCATGATTGAGACCATATGTGGCCTATAAAACTTAGTATTTACTTGTATTTGGAGAGTCTTCTGACTTGTTTTTGTATCATTAGCTACCTTTGTGCAGAAGAAAAAACAAACATGGTTAAGGAAAGGAGATAATGCTGACTCTTTATCCTACAACCATGGCACTGCAAAAATAACCACCGTTTTCTTTTTAAAAATAAACTATTTAAGTCAGAAAAAAGAATATATTATATGAAAAAATCTATTTTCAATAAGAAATAGAAAAATAAATAACCAAATACTTAAAACTAAGCATGGAAGAGGAGGAAAAGGAGGAGGAGGAGAAGGCAACACAGAGAAAGTTGAGCTGGAACATTGTTCTGAATTACCATCATATGCTCTCATCAATGTCGTGCTGCAGTTTGGAGACCCTCACCAAGTGCTGGTACCATGCTCTTGAACTTTCCAGGCATCAGAACTGTGATCTAAGTAAGTCTTTATTGTTTGTAAATTTCCTGGTCTGTGGTGTTCAGTCACAGCAACAGAAATTCACTGATAACAGCACTGGAAGTTTTTTGTTGTTTGTTTTTAAATATCAGATGTTTGTATAATTTACATTTTTTTAAAAATTTTACTCATGACTACAGTACTTACATCACTTCCTCTCCTCCCTCCCCACTCTGACTCTTTCCATGTTTCTCCCTGTTAAATCCATGACCTCTTCTCTAATTATCTTGGGGGGTAAACAGTTTCCAAGATATTTTATTCAAAATTTCAAATAATTGAGGGTCAAAAATGAAAATCACTTTGATATAAAATTAGCAATGCAAAGTTTAACTAATAATGTCTTTTAGCTTTTGTTTTCTAAAATGTAAATTGAAGACAAGAACTAGAAAATGTGTAAGGCCTTTCAGCTTAAAATCTTGTGACTCTTTTATGAAATTTCTATTTATTTATTTAAACATAAAAACTAGAGAGTCCATCATAGGCATTACTATATGACTTCATGTATGCATAACACCTCAGTCATAGGTCTAGCAGACACATGTATAAAATATACTAACACTCTATATAAGTCACCACTTCAGCCATCTCACTGTTAATAGAATAATGTAGCTAGAATATTTTGAGGCTCTACTCTGTTCATTTCAATCCATAGCTAAGCATACCTCATATCCTCCCTAAAACCAAACATATTCTTAGAATTTGTCATATCCCCATCTTCTAAACAATCTCAGGCAATAGATCAAACTGATCACATCAGATAAGATGTCCTTGCCGTAATGGGATTGAAGTTAAATTGTGGCATAGTGCTTTCAAGTGTTCTCTGTTATTATGAAAAATGCTGCAGTATCTCTTTTCAGTACATTCCTTTTAGTTGACTACTTTTCCTTGGAGTGTCCTCAGGCCAGTGTTTTCCACTTGGCTGAGAGATGATATGCATGTGTCACCCTGTGCATGTGTCACCTTGGAAGCCCTTATTTGAGGAAGTTAAATTGCTTCTGTGTCACTCTCCCCTGTTTTACTATTGCTATCATCCTACCCACAGGAAGATATTAATACCAGTGTATAAACCTTTGGAAACTTCAATGTGTAAAATAAGCAATAAAAGTCCAACCCTTTCCCCTGAGTTTGGAGTAGATGGCTTAGTAAATATGGTCTGGGTAAGATTTCTTTGAATTTTAGGCAACCTCGAATTTCAGAATTTATCTTGCATCTTTATGACCCCTGTTAGAGGGCACTTTGTGAATTTCTGCATAGTTTTTGGATTAGGTGGATTTTCTTTCTCATTTGTGTTGAGGTTCTCTGCACTTGAAGCCATAATCCCTGTTGGGTGTAGCTAGAAAAAAGGTGGCTCATTCATTCAGTGAACAAATATTCACTGAATACCCATGATACATCATGCTCCACACTAGAGGCCATGTGTACTCATCAGCTTCAGCTTCATGCTGCTATAATGAAATACTTAAGGTAACAAAATTACAAAAAGAAAATGTTTACTTAGGCTCATATTTAGGAGATTACCTCAGCCTCTGCCAAGAGAAGCAAATCATGGTAGAAAACTACTGGGACACAAATGTACATCTGTAAGAAGAGAAATAGATGATTGACAGCTTGGCCTCAATGATCTGGGGGGACCTCCCACAAGGATCTGCCTCCTAAAGGTTTATAGAATTTCTTGAGAGTACCAATCTGGGATCAAGACTTTAACACCATCCTTTGGTAGACACTACTCCAAACAACAGCACTGCTTATGCTATGTAGTTAGTCAAGGTCAAATAGTTTCTGATCTCAGGAACATAGACTTCAGAGAGGGAGACAACCAACAAACGAGTGGGTCCTATGAATGATGTGTTTTTGTGGGGTGGTAAGTGTTTTTTGAGACAGGAACTTAGAGTTAGTTGAACAGGAACAATTCTGTTTGGTTGATTGTAGAGAGTTTACTTAGGGAACTGATTTTAAGACCTAGAAAGGAACACTGAGGAACCAGAACAAAAAGACTTCCCTCTACCAGTGGTAAGCATGAGGAATAGGGTCCTGATGTGGCCTCTGCCTGTGAAGACTGCCCCTTGCTCCACTGTAAAGGGTTTCTGTGATCTCTCAAGCATGCACACGAAGAGAGAGAGAGAGAGAGAGAGAGAGAGAGAGAGAGAAAGTAAAAGAGGGAGCCATCATTGGTTTGAAGAGAAAACTGAACCTAAAGAAAGGTCTAGAGACCTACAAGACTGCTACCAACTAACAATTTGAGCCAACCGTGGAAATGCCCTTCCCAGATAGTGAGATCAACAACTAACTTATCCACCATCATGGAGCCCTCATCTAGTACTTGTTTGGAAATAGAAACAAACACCCATACCTAAACACTGAGTTGAACTAGAATCCAGATGCAGACAGAGAGGACAAGACCAGGTTGCAGAAATACATAGAGACAGCTGACCTGAACAAGGAGGAGCTAACAGGCCCCCAGACTGATAGCTGGGAATTCAGCATGGGACTGACTCAGGCCCCCCTGAATATGGGTCTCAGCCAGAAGGACTGAGCTGTCTAAGGGACCTCAGACAGTGGAACCAGGATGTATTCCTGGTGCATAAAAGGACCTTGCAAACACATCCCCCGTGGAGGGATACTGCCTTAACCTAGAGACAGGAGAGAAGTCCTAGTCCCTACTTCAAATGACTTGACGGATTTACATGACCCCACCTGGATGGCATTGCCCTACATGTGGGATTGGGGTGGAGGAGTTGGGACGGGAGGGTGGTCAGGGTGCATGTGAGAGTGCAGAGAGGGTAAAAGGGAGGGAGGGAGGAAGAAGGAACTGGGATTGACATAGAAAATAATAAATTAAAAATTAAAAAAAAAAGAATGCACACTAGTTCTGGCAGGCAAATCCAAATTCCTGTCCAGGAAAGAAGGAGGCAGCCTTCAGAGAAAATCTTATAAAAGGAAGATTTTCCATCTCACTGGAGGTGAGATGTGCCCATTAAATGATTTATGAAAGACTTCCAGTGGGATGCATGGGGTGGTGTCAAGCTTTCTATTCACAGTAGAACTTACATTTGGGCTTGTCCTTTGGGATGATCTGCATACCAAGCTGAATGTCAAACCCAATTACCCTCTTACACTTTAATGTATTTAGATACAAAGATCTTTCCCCCCGTTTCTTTTGTTTTAGTAACCAATGTACTGGGTTTCTCTGAGATAAGCACTGTCCTGACAAAGGAAAAGCATGCGTTGATTTGATGTTTTAACTGTGGAACATAAGAGAATATGCTTGTTCCCATCTACCCAGAAATAGTGTCAGGTAAAAGGGCCTCAAATAACTGTATAACTCTTCTTTAACTTTCCACACAGTAACAGGGAAACCAGAAAGGCTATGGTAGTCTAGGCAAATAAGACTATACCACTGTAAAGTTATTCTATTTCTGACCTTGAAAGTGTAAAGTGCAAAATGATACAGTATTGACTGTAAGTAGCCTTGCATAAGTTAAGGCATATATTATTAATCCCCAAGAAACCACTACAAGGAATAGTCAATAAAAGAAATACAACACAAACATACAAACAAAATCATGTAACAAACACAAAAGAAATCAGAAAATGTACAAAAGGGAAAATGTACATTATCTACAAATTACTAAAAAATATCTAGGTAATAACATAAACCAAATTACATCAGTAATAATATGAAGTAGAAATGGTTGTTGGGCAGGATAGACAACAAACAAATCTATGTGTTTCTTTGAAGAGACGTGCTCTAAATCCAAACACACAAATAATCTGAAAGCGTGAAGCAGCTGGGTCATTGTACTAATATCAGACAGAGCAAATTCAAAGGCTGAGAATTAAAAATGATAGGAAGGGCATTTGGTAATTAAAAGGACTCATCTGGAAGAGTCAGTATCATAATTATGTGTGTGGGCAGACAACAGACTTCTGTAATTTGTGAAGCAAAAGTGGAAATATGTACAGGAAAAAATGGACAAAGTTATGGTTGTATTTAAGAATTTTAATAAGGCTTTAAAATAAAAGCAACTAAAAATAAGTTCACTATAAATATAGGAGAATCAAAAAGCACTATGAGATAGCTTTGTTTAACTGCCATTTATAACCGCAGAATATACAGTATGTGTAATCTCAGCAATTAATGAGTTCAAGGCTAGTATGAGATATGTAGCAAGACTTTTTGCCTCAAAACAAAGGAAATTAAAAAAAAGACAAAATTCCCAGACAAACCAACAATAATACAATAATGAATATATACGTTCTATACCACAGGTATAAATATTACTGAGAGAATTAATGATACTGGAGAGATGGAGTTATGTCCTTTGTTTAGGGATTGATACTTAATAATGCTAAAATGTACATTTGATTGATGGATTTGATATTATCCCAATCAAAATTCTAGATACTTTAAAAACTTATATAGAAAGAGATAATATTTCAAGAAGCCCAAGCATATTTGGAAATGAAAAAATGAGCACTTATAGAAGCCTAATTTTAATAACTAACCATAAAGCTACAAAATCAATGGTATTGGGAATAATCAATGGTAGCATGGTATCAGTTCGTAGAAGAGAGTTCAGAAATAGACTCAAAGGTGGTCTACTGTTTGAAAAATTCCCATATATAATAAAAGAAATAGAGCTTGAAAAGCTAAACACATGTCTAAGAATAATAAGTACTTACTGCTATATCATGCCATACATGAAATTAATTTCATAATAAGTATCTATCTAATATGAAATTAGAATTATAAAAATTCTAAAATAAAAAATAAAAGAAACAACCAACAGCCTTTCCATAGGAGTATCTCCTATTAGGACATAAAATACATGGATGAAATATTTAAATAAACTAAAACTTTTATTCTTCTAAAGACACTATCAAAGAAAATGAAAAGAACAAGCTTCATGCCTTTAATCCCAGCACTCGGGAGGCAGAGGTAAGCAGATCTCTGTGAGCTCAAGTCCAGCCTGGTGTACAGACCTAATTCCAGGACAGGCTCCAAAGCAATATAGAGAAACCCTGTCTCAAAAACAAACAAACAAACAAAGAGTTCAATTCTCTCTTTCTCTCTTTCTCCCTTCCTCTCTTGGTCCCCTTAACAAGTGATGTCTTCTACATGTTATCATGAGAATGTCGAGAACATTCTCACTTATGTGGCTTCTAGATCTTGGATCTCTGTTTTCATAACTGTAAGTAAGAACTATACCACATGGGGTTAGAGAGATGGTTCAGCAATTAAGAACACTGGCCTCTCTCCTAGAGGACCTGGGTTCAATTCCCAGAACCCTAACGGTAGCTTACAACAACCATCAGTAAGTCCATTTCCAGGGATCCAACACCTTCACACAGACATATATGTAGGCAAAACACCACCGAACATAAAATAAAAATAAATTATTTTTTTTAAAAATCTATACTATATACCTATGTCCTTTATGTATCATTCTCCAGTCTTGTGTCAAGGGGCCTGTAATAGCAATTCTACTCAGCAGCTGAAAAAGAACAAGACAGAGGTATATGAAGCAAATTTGATGACTCACAAGAAAGTTTGTTCTGAGTGAAAAAGTACATGAGTGTGTTGTGTGTTGTGTTTTCTATTTGTATTAAATTTTAAAATGTTATTAAACTCTTGTGATAAAAAAAAATTAGTTACCACACATGAAGAAAGGGCAAGCCAGCTTATTACAAAGGCATATATAAGAATTTCTCTGGGGGTTATACACATTTTATATCTTGAGTCATTTTATGCTTGTGTGTGTGTGTGTGTGTGTGTGTGTGTGTGTGTGTGTGTGTGTATTACTCAAATGTACTCTTAAAATATGTTACTTTGTATAAATTATTATTTCTTAATGTTGATGTAAACTGATGGTTTAACACTATTGTTTAAGCATACCATCTGGACATGGCCATTACTTCCTTGTTAGCATAATTACTTAGTATCTATTATAAACAAGGCAAATTTGGACTCTTTCCCAAGCTTTTAGCCCTGCAAGGGAACCAAAATTGCACCAATCACAGATAAGTGCAATGAATGAAAGTTTGAAAAGGAAATTTTATGCCCTTTTGTAATACACTTCAGATGTACCAAACACAGTACCATTTCTTGAGTACTTTACTCAAGAATCCATTTATGAAAGTACATAGAATGTATGCAATTAAATACTAGGACACATAATGTAAGTTTGTGAGATGGTCAGCAAGTAGGCCAATAGAGGTGGGCATAAGAAATTGAGGTATGCCAGGGTTTTCAGAATTTATTCATTGAGGGATTGGGGATTGCAAGGACTAACAGATGTTAAAGATGGAGAAACTTGAAGGAACTTCAGTGTGACTGCTTTATGAAAGGTAAGAAAAAGTTAGTAGAAAAATATTCTTGAAACTACTAGATACACATCCAGGTAAGACTTGGTGGGAGGATATGGAAAGAGGTGATAAAACAAAGACCGACTTAAAAATCATTTAAAATTTAAATTAATTACAATTATGCAGTGGGATAAGAGGAGGAAGTAGATGGCAATCATATTCTGATTTAGGTGAGCTGGATAATGCAGACATTATCATTGTTTGAGCACAGTGGTAAAAATAATGAGTTTGGTTTGAAGTTTCCTTTAAAGTTATTAGAGAGACAAATTCTGTGATGACTTGGAGTTGATGGAGCCTTGCTTTCTTTTGTTAAATCATACTTCTAGCCCATTTCCATCAGTTCTTCAGTGACTAATTAGTCTAAATATTCCATGACCTGTCTAATTTTCTTCCTTTTCTCTTTCCTGTTACTATTGCTGATACTGTAAAGCAAAGCACCAAATTCCCCAGTGATCACAATGTTTTTTCTACACAAACACAAGAGTGAATGGCTTATATAAATATAGAGAGGTACCTTTTCTTTTCTGAATTCCGAAGGAGCTAGAAGAACATGGCCAGCCATTGTGTAAGCTAACAGTCTAGACAACAGTTTTTAGAGCATGAAAAAAAAAAAAAAAGAAAGAAAAAAAAAAACATAATAATGAGAGGTGCTGAAAGACGGCCAACTTCTCACACACCAGGTTTTGGAAAGCAAGCCAAGTGCTACTCTCTCCAGAAAGACAGCTTGTGCTGACCAGAAAAACTGCTATTTCCAATGACTGAGGATGACAAGTGACACTGGCGTATGTGCATCCAGAAGCACACAGAGGCCTGGACCAAGCTATTCACTGATAATGTTTCCATCACCTGGTGGGTTGTCTTTTTCCATATTCATTTCAAGATCTTAGAATACCTCCCCTGGGTTTAGCATTAGAAAATGCATGAGTCAAAGACAATCCTAATGATCCAATGCTTTAGTATACTTCCTCATGTTTTAATAGCCCCAACTGTAAAATTATTTTGTTGCTACTTCCCAAGTGTAATTTTGCTACTGTAATGAATCATAATGCTAATATCTAATATGCAGGAAATCTGATATGCTATCCCTATGAAAAAGTCAGTTTACCCAAAGGAGTTACAGCCCACTGGTTGAGAACCACTGCCCTAGAGGGTGCACCACATACATTTGCAGAGTCAGTTGATGTAGATGCCAACTCCAGCAAATTGGAAAGTGTGTAATGTTTTTATTCCCCAGTTTTACTTCCCCCCCAACCCCCAGATTTTGGTACCTAGTGTTTCAAGGCTCCATAGAAGCATGAAGGTTTCATTCATTTAGTTTATTTTCAGGCCTCATTTATTTTATAAGAATTTTGTGGGGGTATTTTTTAACAAAATAACAGAAAAGATCAAACTTCTAGTGCACTATGGAGTCATTGCCACAGGAATAGGTGAATGAGAAACATAAGGAAGCAATGGGCATTAACCTGATCTAAGGTCTTAGTGGAATTTAGTATGGGAGTTAGTATGTATCCCTATGTTTTATGAGCAACAGCTTCTTTAAAAACAATGGATCAAATGAAAAGTAGTACCAGTTTTATTGAAATGATGAAATGATGTCAGAGCCTCTAACCAGAGGCATTTGCTACACTGCTATCCATGAGTCAGAGACATAGAAGCTGAAAAATGGCAAATCACGAGTCATTTCCTACAAGGCAGAAAAGGGCAGTATGGACAGGGCCTCAGAAAGAAAATAAAAATATTTTTATAAGAAAACTTGAACGAGAGAGAGAGAGAAAGAGAGAGAGAGAGAGAGGAGTGATGATTCATTGGCTAAGAGTGATGACTGTTCCACAGAGGACAGCAGTCTGCTTTGGTTCCCAGCACCAGTATCAGGAAGCTTACAATTTCCTGTAACTTAAGCTCCAGGGGATTTATGGCCCTCTTCTGGTCCCTAATGCACACATGTGTACACACACACATATACATAATATAATATTTTTCAAAAGAAAAATTTAAGCAGAGACATTAGTTGTTAAAAGAGATAGTCTTCCATATTAAAATACAAGGTAATTAAGAAAATTTTTAAAAATTTACAAGGTTCATAATTGTATGTCTATGTTGAGGAAAATAATTTTCTTATATAATTGTCAAATCTGTAAAATCATCACATGTCAGTTCTACGAAACGATTGATTTGTTAGAAAATTAGGACTTGCGTGAGTGGATCTAAAGACACATAATGACTGGTTTTCATTGTTCTTCTCAGGCACCAGCTGCTCTGTGTCTATGGCCATAGTGTTATACAAATTCATATCAGAAGCAGAACAAAGTTTTACATTGACATATCAACAATAAAAACAATCAGAGAGCAGGTAAATAAATTCTGTGAAGACAAGGAAAAAAAGCCAGTTTCAATACATAGCTTTAATGTTTCCTTCTCTTGAAGCAATGGGTTATAGGGAAGTTCTGTCTTATTTATTATCTAATTTGATCCTCTCCCCATGGGCAAAGGGATAATATGGAATCTATCTACTTAACACACACACACACACACACACAAAGTAGGTACTTCATTGTTAGTGGCATTCAAAAAATGTGATAACAGTGACAACTGACAGAAATATACCTACAAGCACCCAACAATTTCATCACTAGGAATTTATCTTTAAGATCTATCTCTGCTACATAGAAAAAAAATAGAAAATATTCAATACATCCTTGTATTTCAGAGCAAAATGAGAAAAAAAAAATACCTACTCAGTAGAAGAAGATTTAAAAAGTGTGGTAGACCCACACAATGGCTTTCTATGAAGTCACAAAAGTGAGTGAATGCCCTTTACCTGACAAGGGGTGATTCCCAGAATAGACTGTTTTAAATGATTTCTTTTTGTTATTTTAAAATTGCATACATGAATATTATTTGATTTTTGTAGAACCCCCAATCCCTTCAACTTATCCCTATTACCCTATGCCTTTTTCCAGCCCGCGCACGTGTGTGTGTGTGTGTGTGTGTGTGTGTGTGTGTGTGTGTGTGTGTGTGTGTTTTGAGACAGGGTTTCTCTGTATAGTTCTGGCTTTACTGGAACTCATTCAGGCTGGCCTCAAACTTAAAGATATCCACCAGCCTCTGCCTAGTCCTAGAATTAAAGGCATGCACGACCCACCACCCAACTCCAGCATATATATTTTAAGTGGAAAAAAGTTTAAGTGCAAAAGAAAGCAAGTAGCATGTCACTTTTTTTATGTAAGAAAGAGGAATAATTATAAGGGCCACAAAGTTGCTTAGTTGCTTATTTTGCAAAACCAAAAAATCAGGTGAAAGGTCAAAAGAACAAAATGGAAATGTTTATCCACTGAATAGAAATAAAAATGTGTATGAGGGTAAAGAATTATTTAATTGATATAATTCATTATTTGAGCTACAAGTGTTTTCTAAATATAGGAAAAATGAGACCAAAATATAAAGGATAAAAAGGCAGCTGCTAAAACTGCATACAAAGAGAAAAATTTAATATGATTGTGTGCATTTGATAATATTCCCATGTATATATAAGAATCTGTGTGCTTTTAAAAATAACTTTTATTTTTAAATATAGGATCAATTTCAGGTAGAAAATCCTCCAAAGAGTTTTTGAGCATCACCTACTAGGTGCATTGTTAACTTCATTTTTGAAATAATTGTATTAATGTTCATTACTTATTTCAATTATAAATATATTTAGCTTACATAATGAGAAATAAGTAAGTATATAGCTAAAAAGTATCAAGATTTTCACTTTCAGAGAAATGCAGGATTAAAAGGCTGAAGAAACGCTTTGTGTTACTCAATTTGAATCAGAAGTATTGGTGTGAATTCATTTTAGATGTTTTCTGATAACAATGACACTCTAGTAGCAAGAATACAAAGTATTGAATTTTCTGTTTTTAAATATTACTCCAAAATAGATGAACTCTGTAAAACAGCATAAACTTTGTTCCTTGGAGATGGCTAATTTCAGACCAGAGAAAGAAGAAAAAGTTTAGGGTAAGGATTCAGAAAACAATAAAGTGCTCAAAGTCTAATGGGGTTATATCAAAAGGACAACAGATTATTCTCTTAGGGTTTTCTCTTGACCAGGTTAATTGGAATTGAGCATTTAAATGCATAAATATAGTAATAGATTATAACACATTAAATTAAAAAATAACTTATGAGTCTATTATGACACTCTAAAGTACAGAAATGCAGCAGAAGGTATTTTGAGAAAAATTCTTGTAACAAATTTTTCCATATGTATTGCAATAACTTATCTATATAGACTAATAGTCAAGGAATGCTACAATGTGGGTGTGGTATTGTAGAGAAATAAAAATATTCACAGTTAAACTATCATTTCTAGATTGCTTGCTAAACATACAAAGGAGGAAGTATAAGTTTTTAATCAGTCATATAAAGTCATTAGTTGAGAAAATCGTTAAACTGGTGTTAATTTCAAAGTTTAGCCTGATGTTTCATGTTCTATGGTCTTATGAATTCCATATACAATTTCTCTTGTTTGTTAATTTTGCCAGAAATGTTCAGCCTGAACCCATGCTCAAGAAAGCAGTTAGACACATTCAAAATATTGGACATTCTGCAAGACAAATAGCCTAGACTTTTAGAAAAGTCACTGTTATAAAAACTAAGGCTAAATTAAGAGATATTAAAGATTTAAAAGTACTATGCTATGTGTGAGTTGATTATGCAAAAACAATATGATTACAGTAATTTTAAAAAATGTCATTAATCATTCCAAGGTCTTGTTGAAATTTTAGGAACAAAAGATCACACTCGGTTCAACTCATTTATAAATAACTTAGAAAGAATATTTTTTTTTAAAAAAGAGAAAGCATAAGTGGGTGATTCTAAACAAATCACATTTGAACACTTATGCTATAATCAAAAGACAGATACACCATGGCACAGAATGAATACACAGAATGAATACACACTGACATATTCCCATTCCACAAGGTAGGATGGGACATAGCAGGGAAAATAGGACCAATGCAAGACAAAAACCCAGCAAGGCAACATCTGGAATGCCTTGTATGACATCTGCAACTCTGTTGGCATCTGGACCCCAAGAGGCTCAGAAATCCCCTCCTTTCAGAGGATTGCCTATAGAACTTGGGGGTTTTCCCTGAAATTGGATCCACTCAATGCCTGTAGCTTTCTTTGGTGAATATCACCCACAGCCTGGAGTTTCTAATATCCTGAGGTCTTCATTGCAATTTAGGCTTCACTTTTGCAGCTCCATGTTTGGCTGTCTTAAGAGCTCCATGCACAGAATCTGATCCTGCTACACATTGCCTGACATCAGTGGCTTTCTCTAATCTTAGTGCAAGATCCCCTCACTGTCATCCTGAGTGCCAGCAAACCAGCCCTATGCTGATGATGACAACAAATTCAACTGACTGAGCTGTGGCCTGGAATTCTTGAACCACAGCTGTAGCACCCTTTGAGTGGCCAAATTTTATTTATCTAATTTTGTTTTATTTGACATGGATATATGTATGTATGTATATGTATATATATATGTGTGTGTGTGTGTGTGTGTGTGTGTGTGTGTGTATAATTACTACAGCAGAAGTCCAACAAATGGGATTACAAATACAGCTTTTCAGGATAGTCTGGGTGCTACTAATACCTTCCAGATAACATACATGCTATGATATGAATTTATGCAGAAGAGTATGGAACATCCAGGAAAAGGGAATCACATGTGAAACCCATGAACACCACAATAACAGAGAGAAATGGAGGCATTTGTGCATTATTTTCTGTGGTTATATATGATATATGATTTATTGAAGCTTGAGTGAAGACTCGGAAACCAAGGTCAGCCTCAAGCTATAAAGGTCAGGAGGTGGTAGCAAACAATTTTAATCTCAGGACTCGGGAGATAAAGGCAGATGGATCTTTGTTATTTCAAAGCCACCCAGGGATATATTAGAGTGAATCAACCTAAAAGAGAATTAGAGCTCACACCTTTAAACCCAGGACTCAGGAGAGGTACTTAAGAAAGGAACAGGATCTCAGTCCCAGGCATTCATTCTCTAGCCACACTGAAGACAGAAAGGCGTTCTCCTCCTACAACATTGAGAATAGGATTATTCAGCCACATTGAGAGTAAGAAAACCTTCAGTCTCGGAATTCTACAGCCACACTCAGGAAAGGCAGCAGGATCAGCCCTTTTCGCCTGAGGTAGCAGTAAGAGTGTAAGAGCTAGCTAGTGGCCAGCTACTTTGTCTGATCTTCAGCTTGAAGCTTGAACCTCATTATCTGGGTCCTTTTATTGTTCATCCTATGTCACAGGCTGGAGTTTGTCCTGCCGCAACCCATCAGCCCTGGGTCCATTCCTGAGTCAGGGAGTGTGGGCGAGGGAAAAGCTAGCTATTTATTGAAGATGAAAGGAAGACAGAGACATATGATATCTGGGAAGCAGATTGAATCCATACTGAATGCTCCAAATTTAAGTAATCAACCAAGGGAGGGTTTATTGGCAGAGGACTTCTATTTTCATGTATAAAGGGCAAATAGCAATTACTTTCCTTAATCCTAAAGCCACTTGATAACCACAAATACTCCCTGCCTTCAGGATGAGTGTAAAGCTAAATAAAGCCTGTTATTTAGATAATAGCCATTCACCACTGAGGCCCAGGCATCGGTAGCCAATAAACTAAATGTCCTAAGGACAATAGAAGTGTTTTGAGCTCTCTGAACTCCTTGCAAGGTATAATGGAGTCCATCTAAGTCCCAAAAATGCTATGATTTTCCATCACCACAACACATCTCAGAACAGCTACATTATTATATTTTCGTCTGGGAAAAAGCTCAGCAAGACCCTAGCAGCTAGGCAGGTTTCCTGAAGGCTTGAGTGGGTCACAGTTCTCCCTTACAGACCACTTTCACTAAAACCTCTTACTATCCAAACTTTTCAAAAGCCCACTCCATCCTTTTCCTTATTCTTTGCAGTTTTTGCGCCCTACCACAGGACAAGTTTCATTGGGTGATTAATAAAATGTTTGCTAGCTGTTTTCTAATTGGGAAGGATCTGTTCTTTTTACCTCAGGAAACCACTGAGGAGACAAGCAGAAACATATAATCACATTGATTGAATCTAATTGACTTGAATGCTAATGAAACTGCCTGCAGCTGTGTTTGTTTTTCTTAAAGCAGAGTGACACCCTGAAGCTGTTGGTTTTCATTCCTTTCTAGACACCCTTGTCTCTTCCCAATCTCCCATGAGCCACTGTGCTTTGTCTGAAAGCCTCTAAATCCACCATGGGTGAAGTTGGCTAGGGGCTTTCACCAATTGAAGCTCCATCCCTGTTCCACGTCCCATGTTTGTTGACAAGGGAACCACTTCACTGAGTCAATAAGAAACTAATTAAATCTTAGTTTGTTTTAGCCATTCCCACAATCACTAATACCTTACCTTGAAGAAGAGGATTATTTGTACCACTCTTCTCCATTTCTCAAGTCAGCTGATAGCAACTTTCATCTTTAATAAGAGATTAAAGATGGCATCAGCCAACCAGGATTTCAAAGCCTTATCCATTCCCCAAAGGCAGCTAGCACTTTTTCTCTCAAATAAAAAAGTTTGATATTTTAGATATTTGAATACAATTTTCTGGCTGTGTGACCAATCTGATCAGGATGGATGTGTTTATATTTTATTAAGGACGGTGTCTTGATGAATCAGTGACGCAAATGATGTCCCTGTTCTCCTAGGTAGGGAAGTCTACACTTTTTGATGTCATCTAGTAGTGTTCTCACATACTGGCAAAGCTGAACTCTCAGGAAGTATAGAGAATTGGGTATCAGTGCACAGTTCAATCTGCAGAAAAGCTGTTTCCAGACAGCTCACTATACTGCTTGGCCAGGAACAATCTAGAAATTGTCAAGGAGGAGGTCCCCCAGTGCTACCTTAACCTTCTTTTTCTGAGTAATAGGCAGAAATGCCCCCTGAACACTGAAAGGGAAGGAAAGCTCTTAGCCAAGAAAGAATGGACCAAAAATCCACTTCATGGGAGTGTGGTATGAGAAAGCAATCCTTTAGTCTACTGCTAGTGGCATTCTCAGCCTTTATAATGTGAAAGTGAGCACTGGGAACAAATATCACAGGAAAATGAGAATGATGATTCAGGGCAGGCTCACTGAAGAGAATTATAGAAAGACAGGAGATGCTTGAATGGAAAAAGCCAGCGCTGCTCTTGATAGCTGGCTTTCCATCAGGAAGGGGGAAATGGACTGAATGCTTTTACCTATTTTATTTCTTTGCTTTGTTTTGTTTTAAACAAATAGAGCCACAACTTTCTCTGTGGATTACTGCACAGTTTCCCAACTGTACTCTTTTTTTAAAACTGTAGATGTTCACCACTGATGTTAGCAACACCAAAGTTCTAAAAATAAAGGTGGCATCAGAGTGGAGGCTGGGCAGCTCCATATTCATATTTGACTGCAGTCATTCTCATTTATGTAATATGAGAGGGCTAATTCAGGAGCATCTCTTGAAACAGCAAAAAGACAGCCATGATGGAACAGGCACCACAGAATATATTGTCTGTGTAAGCTCTTGAGGGGTCTGTGGTGTACCTGAACACTTTTAAGATCTATGTATACATATCTATGCAATTTTCTAATAAAAGAGATTTGTAGCTTTGATCCTTTACTGAAAGAATCCAAATTTTAGAAACCATTTGTTCTTTGGATGCTTTGATTGGCATTAAGAAAATACCCACTAAAAATATTTAAGCAGCCTTCTTACTTTTCCTCCCTCACAGTATCACAATCCCCACTCCAAATCACCAATACCTGAACTACCATGACTACTCAGTTTGTGAATAACCAGAAAGAGCCAGTGAAGTGACATCATTGTGCCTTTCCCTGCTGAATTAATGGCAGCCTTAAGCTGAAAAACAAAAGGTTAATTTTGTCCTCTGCCCACAGAGCAAAAAACAAAATCGCCATTGATGCAGGCACTCCACTTCGCCAAAACCCAAAGTGGTTTCTGAGAAATCTCTTGCCACTTTGAAGAGTGATTAGAGAACACTCGTGATTAGAGAAATCAGATTAATTGGTTCAGAGTGTGATATGCGAGTGTGTTCCTTAATGAAGACAGCTTCTGAGTGGGTGTGCACAGAATAGATCCAGAATGGTTCAGGAAAGCAGAGTCCTTTCCCTCAAAGCACGCTTAGAAAATGATATAAATCTCTGAAGTTGAATAACTTTGAAACTGCCATTTCTTGTGAGCCAATTTTATAGGGGAGTAAGGGATATGGACTAGAAGAACAATGCCAACAAACACAAAACCAAGCATATCTTCGAGAAAACAGAAACACAGGCTCAAATCTCTACCCATGTTCTACAAGGAATTTGTAATTCTGTCCAGATGTTTACTCGGGAAGATTGTGAATTGGAAAACAATTACATAATCCTAAAAATTTTGTCTTGGACACAATTAGGAAGGATGCTACACCACTGCACTTAGTGAATATTTTCAACTTCTTCACCTTGTATTTGGAACATCTGGATGTTTTTTCTCTTCCTTGAAGCCCAAAGGCACCTACAGACTCATAAAAAAACAAATTTCAGAGTTATAGATCAGATAAAATTCTACTTCTACAGGTCCAACTGGCAGGGAATGCTTTCTTCGGACAGGCTTTGTGAAGGGTGGGAACTCCACAAGACATGACTTGCTGCTCTCAGAAGGGTGTGCCTGTGACAACCAGGGAATTTATTCCCAAAATGACAACT
This sequence comes from Phodopus roborovskii, assembly GCF_943737965.1. Lineage (NCBI taxonomy): Eukaryota > Metazoa > Chordata > Mammalia > Rodentia > Cricetidae > Phodopus > Phodopus roborovskii. Next base: position 16,596,876 of record NW_026126410.1, read on the forward strand.
CTCAAGAGAGACAAAACAATTTTAGATTTTATTCTTTTCATTAGTCATTGAGATAGCCAAAACAGGTCAGATATTTCCTGGATATTCTATGATTTCATAACAAAGTGTTTCTAAAGAAGTTAGGAATAGATCTATAGCCATAGATAATATAAATTTCTTGCCATTGAATGATTAGTAAATATCCTTGATATGTCTTCTCATCTATATTTTCTCCCTCCTGATGACTATGGAAAGACAAGACTGGCTTCCTAGCTATAAGCTTGTAAAACATTACCCTCATTTTTAAGGCAGGAAAAATCAACAAGAATCAAAACACTAAACTCACTCAGATACTTAAGTGCATTCCCCAGATATAAAGATGCCAGAGTCATGCCTACCTCCTTCATCCACAGCCTGCAGTCACAAACTTTTATGGAAAGGGTTTCACAGTTGTCATATGAAAGATCATTTAGCCTGTCCCTCTTACCAAATGAACAGGATCAGGATCATTTTCTGTTTTCATAGATCTGTGGTGTTAAAGTTTAACTCTTGCTAACTGATAATTATGGGTGTGGTGGCAACTCCTCATCTTTCATTGTTGTAGACAGAATAGTGTTCAACAGAGATATGCACATCCTGATACTCCAGCCTTTTGTGAGTATGATGTGTGGCAAGGAGTAAAATTACAATCTAGAGCCTGCAGAAGGGCACAGTACTGAAGACCCCTCTGTTCTGACCAGTGAGACCCATTCAGACTTCTGATAAAGAGAATTGCAAAAACTCTAAAAATGTATTTTGTCATTTCCTGTCCAAAGGCAAAGTGTTCTTGTAAAAATGAAAACTAATTCATAGATTGTCTACATCTTTTGCCTTTTTATAATAATTTCTAATTAGTCTGTGGGAGAAGGCTCCAGAGTCTTCCTATTTCTCTTTAACTGATTCTCATTTGTGAGGAGTGCTTTACCTGTTGTAGAGAAAAAGTTGCTTGAAATAGAACAGCCTGGACCACTTAGAGGACTCCAGACCTGGAAAAGATAATGATGTTCAAGCCAAAACTCTTGGTATTTGAAAAGAAGACTGATGTTAACATAAAAATGCAAGTCTGGTCCCCAAAAGGACAAGAGATAGTTTATTCTAGAGCCAAATATGAGTGACCAATGACTGGCCACACAGACTTAGGATACCCATGAATTACATGTTTGGATATAGTAACATTTGCTAAAAGTTGTATAATGTAAGAGCAATAAAGCCATGAATGGCTTTTCAAATACATCAATGGAAATGTTAGGTTGGTGAGTTAGAGCAGGGAAATGTGCTATAGGCCTCAGGTGCCATCTGATGATGCACTTAGCTTGTTGACCAATGAAAAGCTATTGGTTTGCTAAGTTAATATATTTAGAAAAGATTTACTTGTTAGTCAGAAGGATGTTAGGTCAGACACAGAGGTGGACAAGAAATGGCTGTGGGCTAGAGATAGCCAAAAACATATTGGAATTAGACTGTGGACCTGCAATATCCCATCCTTGCCACAATCACTGGCATTCTAATCAGTTGATCAGCCTCACATGGGAAGCTCAGTTCTTTTCAGAACTTTCCTTCACACAGCAACAGGCAGGAGCAGATGCTCTTTGGAGGAAGTGTGGCTTCCACCATCTGCTGTGGAGGGGATCTGTTTTGACTGTGCACTCAGCGTCACACAGATTAGTGTTTGTGGATTTTGATGAGATACTCAGGCACTAACAAAGGATGATAATACTGACAGGATTGGCTTCCCCTCCTGCTTTTATTTCCCAGTGAAGAGCTCCATGGAGATTCTATTCTTGCCTTTGCCAACAGATGTGTGGTTTATGTTCTAAAATGATGGTTAAAGAATGGTCTTTTCTCTCCACCGTATCTGCTGGATATAATAATCACTACATTCTTCCCTCAAACCCTGGGTTCTCATTTCTTCAAAAACGAAGATTCTTTTCATTGCCCTCACGCCATAAAAATGAAGCATCATAAATGCATTAAGTGTTTTGCCAGTGGTCCTTGATATTTTCTTTGGGATTTGACTTTTCTAATTGATATAACTAATCAATGAAACTAGCAGTCTCTGAAGACATATGAAAGAGGTTAAACATTTTCTTTTCTATTCCTGTTTGTCATATGTATTTCCTTTGATTAAAGTCTCTGATCACACCTTTTGGCTATTTGGCTTTTCTTTTCTTGCTGGGTTTTCGGAATCCCTTGTATGTTCTTTGGATAGCAGGTCTTCATGACATGTCTTCTACACACACTTCAATTGAGCCTATGGATTGTCTTCTCATTTTCACAGAGCAAACAGCTTTAACTTTATTAACACTCTCCTCATTAGTCTTCTTCAAGGATTCTGCTTTTGGTATTAATTCTAAAGAGTTCACCAAACCAATTACCATTTAAATTTTATCCTATGTTATGTTCTAAAAGTTTTATATTGTAATCAATCAACTCTACAACCCATTTTGAGTAAGTTTTTAAGGAAAAATGTCCAAGTTTAGATTCATATGTGGCTTTTGTATGTGATTAAACAGATATTCACTGTTTTATATACTAATTATATATACTAATTACAAGGCAATTTTAATGTATAAGGTAAATAATTCTATTTGGTATTAATATCTAGAGGGATCATTAAGTAACTTCCTCCTCCTCCTTCTTCTCATACCCTGGAAGGAATGAGATATTATCTGAGATTAGGGATAATTAGTTAGCCATTTAAATATGTTGAATATGGTCTAAAGATAAAAAAATCAAGTGTCTTATCATTTGGATTTCCCTTCCCCTAATACTGAAATATTCTCTCTTCTGGCATTTATCAAATGCAGTAAAATGGAGATCATATTTCATTCCAGATTTATACATCTGTGTCACATTCCAAACTCTTCTGGGGCATCCCAAAAACTCTTCTTTTTTAAAAAAAGAAATTAATTTATTTTATTTTAAAATGTTTTTAATTGAAACAGAATCTCGTCACTTTCCTTCCTCCCTTTCTTCTCTTCAGAAGCTCCCATGACTCCCACATTTTCTTTGATTATTGTTATGTACATCTATATGTATGTAAACAAGCATGGGGTGTACACACGCACGTGCACACACACATACACACACACACAATTGTTTAGTTTTTTTTTTTTTTTTTGTCATTTGTGTGTCACTTGAAAAATTTAAAGGAATCTCATCCCTAGGAGAGGCTAACTATCCTCCCAGCATTCATTAGTTGCCGTAGTTCTTGGTGTAGGGGTGTAACCCTGTGAACTGTCCCCTTCCATGTTAATATGTCCATTGATCGTGCCATTACCTCAGTCTTGTTTATATGACCTTTTCTAGGAGAGACAATTTCATAGCCAACTTCCTGGTATTCTGCCTTTTAGTCTTTCCACCCCCTTTTCTAGAATATTCCCTGTAATTCCAGTGGTAATGTCAGAGAGTCCACCTAGAAATCCACTATGTTGAGTAAGACTCTGGTAGTTTGCTTCAAATGCTATAGTCAGTATTTCTCTGAAAGAAAAAAAAAGGTGACTTTTTCTCACTTGGCTTTCACCTTGAAATGAGACATTGATGGTTGAAAGTTTGATTTGGCAGTTTCTAGAACACTTGGGCAAATTGCATAATGCCTTCTACATTATATATCAGTATGACTACTGATAGCATATTTGTAACTCTTCATTATAATTTTTAAGCATGGAACTAATATTTTACCAGTTTAGTCCATGTTAGAATCTCCATAAAGTAAAATCAAGCACAAATTACCTCTGCTGGGTTGTTTTAATAAAGAGATGCTATTTAAAGGAATATTTAGCCATTAAGGGACAAGTGTATAATTATAATTTTAAAACACATAGCAATAAAAGTCTTATATGTGGACTTGCAGATTTCAGAGTAGCTTCTATATTGTTGTGTTTTCTTTACTCTTATTAGTCTATTGAAGTCCACCACCCAGCTCCCAAATAAATCACACACATGGAGACTTACTACTTATGTATACCCAGCCTTAGTTTGTCATGTTTCTAGTCCCCCTTTTTATCTTAAATTATCCATCTACCTTTTGCCTCTGGGATTTTATCTTTCATTTTTTATTAATTTTTCTTTAAGTTAAAAGCAATTTTACCATTTTACATACCAATCCCAGTTCCCTCTTCCTCCCATCCTCCCATCCTCCCATGCCTACTACCAACCCCCAGTCCCACCCCAACCCCATCCACTCCTCAGGGTAGGTGAGGCCTCCCATGAGGGATCATCAAAGTCTGACACATCATTTGGGGCAGGACCTAGGCCCACTGATGAGTATCTAGGCTAAGATAATACTCCTCCATAGGGAATGGCTTCCAAAGACCATCCATGCACTAAGAATAAATACTGGTTCCATTGCCAGAAACCCCATGGACTGCCCAGGCCCCCCTCCAACTGACACCCATGATCAGGGGGCCTATTTTGGTCCTATGCTAGTTCCCCAGCTGTTAGACTGGGGTCCATGAGTTCCCACTTGCTCAGGTCAGCTGTCTGTGGGTTTCCCCGGCATGGTCTTGACCCCTTTGCTCGTCACTCCTCCCTATCTACAACTGGATTCCAGGAGTTTGCCTCAGTGCTTAGCTGTGAATCTCTGCTTCTACTTCTATCAGCTACTGGATGAAGGCTCTACGATGGAATTTAATTAAGGTCGTCATCAATTCCATCATGGAGGAAGGGCATTTAAAGAAACATCTCCCCTATTGCTCAGATTCTTAGCTGGGGACATCCTTGCAGATCCCTGGAGATTCCCCTAGTGCCAGAGATCTCTTTAAACAGATCCATATCTTACTTTCACTCTTACTCCATGGCTAGCTGGGTGGCTGGGTGACTGGTCCTTGACATCCTCCTCCTCTGGTTTTATCTTGCTCCTCCTATCTATTCTCTCTGTCTGCCAGCCCCACTTATCCTTGCTCCTGCCTCATTATTAGACCATTTGGGTGTTCTAGACAGGCAAAGAATCACAGCTTCACAGAGTTAAACAAATGCAGCATAAATAAAACAATACATCTTTACATAGTTAAATGTTCTGAAGTATAAACAAATGTAACACACCTTAAAATAATATTCTACAACAATTCTGTGCATATAGTTTCATTAATGCAATGGGTCATCTAACAAATGAATGCTTTATTCCCTTTTTCCTATAAAACATTTCTCATTTCATGCTGGGGAGCTTTTGATTTATACTCCCATTGCTCAAATTCTCATTGAAGATTTATTATGCACCAGGAAATAAGGTAGAATAAAGAGAAGTAGTCTCTTTCCCAGGCTTTATACCCTATACAATATGTATCCAGTAGAGAAAGTAGCTTTTTGGTATGATGCCAAAGGTTGTTGGTGCCTCCAATATATAGTACATGATCTTTAATTGCCTTTTCCATTCTATTTTGCATACAATTCAAGAAAAGTTTAACAAAACTCTACATGTGGCTTATAGTCTTCCTTAGGTTCAAAATAAACCTCTCAAACACTGACATTAGAGGTTCTTTATTTCTGTGCTTGCATGGCCAAATATGCAAGCTACAAGAGTGCAATTAGGATCCACATTTACTGTGAACTTTGATTAACTCTATATTCCCTTAGGATCAGAAAAATGCATAAGTCCATTCAATTAACACTAAATGCAATAGAAAAAGACCATGGAACAGTTTTGGTGAAATAGCCAGTAAAGTGCACACAATTAGAAGAGCCCAGAAAATGTATTGACAATTGTTGGAAAACAAGAATGGACAGTAAATGAAAGAAATATCATTCAAAGGAAGAACTGTGTGGACACCCAACACTTCTGTGCAGCTGCTCTGGTTTCTTCTCAAAATATGAGCCAAGAAAATGACTTTGAGAGAGAGCTATTCTTGATTTGAAATGGGGAATACTTCCCTGGCAATTTACAGGGCTGCTTCATGTTGACTATTGCTGCTCAGGAATTTCAAATAAGCTGGAACCTGCTTGAAACTCCCAGATGCTAAAACTGGCCCAAGTGTATACACACAGAAATGTACTCTGCATACAGTACAAAGGGCACAGCTTGTTCTTGTATTTGTCTCTGTATAATTCATGACTTTCCATTTTAACTACTAAATTATCTTGAAGTAATTTATTTTCCTCAACTTTTTTGTTTTGCTTTGTTACATTTTGTTTAAAATATAAACCTAATTTAATGGTTGAAAAGAAAGTCCATCCACTGGGCATTTGTTATTGGCAGGTTTTATTACATGCATAGAGGACTAAGTAGAATAGAGGACTCCTTGGTCCTTGCCATGTTTGGGGAAAGAGACAATACAGTGATACAATGGATTTTGGATATTTTTTCTTTTGTTTTATTAGAATGATGTATTTTCTCCTTTTGCCTAAAAGTTTAAATGATAAAAAGTCTTGTGTGTGAATTAATAAAATTAAATTAAAATGAATTTATTAAGATTACTGAGTAAAATATACAGATAGTAAGAGCAGGGCCTAAAAGTTTTTTGTCTGACTGGATGTTTGAAAACACCTGTCCTCAGCATCTACCTCACCTTCCCTACTGGCCATATGGCTCATGTGTAGAATAAAATTTCAACATAATGTGACAAGCTAAGCCCAGTAATTAAAGTAGCCTGTGGTCATTTGCTTGAATAATCTTACACTACAAGAGAATAATCAGCCCTGTAGAAATCTGTGAAATTTGGTATTTGTACTAACAATAATACCAAAAGACCCAAGAAACTATCATGGCATGTGGTAGTCCCATAATAAGTACAGTCCATCCTCCATCACAGCTTCCTTTCACAGTAAAGCCCTAGGTTTCTCAGCCCACTATGTTGCTTTATTTCTCTCTTTTAAATATATCATCAGATTAGTCATTGGTGGAATTCCTATACTGATGCTCTAAGATATAGAGCCATTCTTAAGATGCAGGAAGGGATCATTTTTATGACTTCTTGGATTAGTTCACCATTGTGGGCTCTTGAAAAGGTTTATCTATATGACACAGGATGCCACAGTTAAACCAGAGTAGCTCCTATTGCAGTGGCTGGGACATATGAGGTACATTATCAAAGATTAACATTAATACTTGTATGTAGACTAATCCTACTATTCTGAAGACACATATTTTTATTTAATTAAAACACAACTACATCATTTCCCTCCTCCCTTCCATCCTTATTATTTCTACCCTTATCCAAATCCCAACTTCTGCCCCCCCACACACTTCTTTAACCATTGTTGTCATAGATACATACTTATTCTTGTCCACAAATAATGGGCAAAGCAAATTTTATTTGCATCTCGAGTAGTGTAATAAAAAGTTGAAATAACAGGTAATTTGTCTTGACATTTGAGTACAAGCTGTAAAGGGACTGCTCCTGCACCACAGCCCACCCAAGGATAGTCCTTGGAGGCAATGAAATTCTCTCTCTACTTTGAGCACAGCAACATTTCTGGCCATTCTCTTTGAGATGATAAATAATTATTATGTGGAAAAGACAGAAACTGGTTTGTGAACGTGATAGTGTATACAGTTGACTATGAATCTGAAAGCAAAATTGGAGACAAGTAAGTCTGAGGAAAAAGACTTTTGATGAAGCTGTGGGAGTAAACACAACTCACAACAAGCTATATCCTAAATTAACTCTCCTAAGAAAGCATCCTACAGAGAGAAGGGGAGGGGGCGGAAATCAGAGAATGACTTGACCAGTAGATGGCAGCCCATCATCTGGTCTTAACAAGCCAGTGATGTGTAATGGGCTCTAGAATAAAGAGGCAGTCCTAGGATAGGCAAAGGTGAGGTAAGAGCCCAGAGAGCATGGCTCTGCTCCATTCATCTGCTGGCACCACTGAGTGTTCAGTATTCCAGCAACAAACAGCAATGACAAGTAATTACTTGAACCACCTCCCCCCCTTCACCACAAGAGAAGATAGTTCATCTAGACTGTCAACCAACTTTACTATTCACTTCCTAGCTAACACTACCCCCTATGTCTCAGATAGCCTGATTCAAAATTTCAAATATTTTGTAATATTGTCACAAAGCCAATGGATGTGCAGTTGTAGTACATAACTGTCAATCTGTTTACCAATATCATTGTATACTAAAACATATCTAACCTGTCAAGTTGGCTAAAGTAGATAAGAATCTTCTTGAGGTTCCACTGAAGTCCTCTTTGAAGATACTTTAAAAGGAGAAAGTATAACGATATCCTTCAGGATTTAGCACATAACACACATAAATGGCCATAAAGTAATGTTGTGTCCTTAGTTAAGTAAATGCAGGTATAGGAACCAAGTGTGGATCCCATGATTATCTTAAAATCATGGATGCTCATAAGAGAGTGTCCCGCCATGGAAGAGTAACAGAACAGGATGCTGAGGCTAGTAGATGGAAGCCAGCATCTGTTCTTACCAAAAAGGCATTTGTTCAAAGGGGTACAAAGCAAAGACGCACTCCCAGTAAATATAAAGGCCACAGAAGCATAGGTTCTGTTTTAAAAATGCCTATCTACTGCCACTACCTCTGGGTACTTCATACATGAATAATAGATTGAGCTACTGTCTATCACCCCAACACACAAAGAGGCAATTTACGTTTCCACAATACCTCTTTTAGACTCTGAATTCCAGCTCTCAGAAGGTGCACTTTCCCACCAAGAGATACATGGGAGATCCTAGCAAACTTGAAGTCATAGTGTTAAGTAACCCCGGGTCACTGGACTCTGCAAGACAGCAGACTATCAGTCTGTTTCCATGCTGACAGGTGTAATTGGCCTGCTGGTGGAGAAGAGACATAGCTACTGCTCTCTAATGGAGCAGGGTGATTTGCTGAGCTGTTTTCAGAACCCATTTTACTATAAAAAGAAAGTGCAAGTCATCATAGAAGATAAAGGCATTGGAAGCTCAGATACAACTGGGAGAGCCAATTACCTAAGAAGCCCTAGCTCAGGGAATGTGAAGTCCAGGAGATTAAACAGAAGTATTTTGGAGCCAGTTGCCACAGGAGAAGCATTAGGTTTGTGAAATAATACATTTCTTCCAAATTTTCCCAGAAAGTTAGCCATTCAGAAAACTGGGAAAGCTATGACTGAGTGGAAATAGCTTAATTTGAGAAACAAAACAAAACAAAAACATGGATCTGAGCATGGCAAAGTGGGTTCTATAGTAGGCCTGTGCTGCATCCTGGTGCTGATGCAGGATCCTGATGGGTATTCCTTGGGGGTGGGGGAAAGTAGGTGTGACACCAAAGACACAGGTATCAGAAATGGTTGAAGCAACAAGCTCAGTTTATTCTAGGAAGGGGTAAGCCTTATACACTCCCCAACCCTGCCCTAGGGGAGGAGATCCACTGAGCTAGCATTTGCTGTGGTGACTTGGCCGCTGTCCATAGGTCCATGTCATCTCTCATATGTTGTTGTCAAGGCCCTCTGACAGACCCAGGCTGGCTGTCAAGAAATATCTACTGTGCATGTTATTACTATCAGTCTAGACTGGCTCTCAGGAGATATCTACTGCGTATGCTCTAGACCAGCCATCAGTCCCATTGAGGCTTCGTTTTCCCAAAGTACTCTGCCCTCCACTGCCATAGCGGCTATTAGTAGTCTAGCTCACAGTAATTTCTCTACTAACCTGAAGAGACACAGTCACTCCAGGGACAGCCTGAAATGTATGCTGACATTGTGCACTCTCTTAGCAGAATGCAGGTTCCACAGCATCCAATGAGCAGACAGGTTCCAGCTGCTCTCCAGCTGAAACCACATCCTCTCCACCGACCTCTACCCCTTCTTATTCCTCATCCCCCTTCTGAAATCACTTCCTCAATAAATTATTTGCATAAGACTCTAGCTCTCTGGATTTCCCTAAAGGAACCCCCATCTATGATAGGAACAAATGGATTCATTTGGTGGATAATTTTTTCTCAGTCACAGATGCTTCTAAATGGAAAAATTTTCTCCCAGATCCTTGTTAATCAAAAGCATTCCTGCTTTAATATGAGGGATTCTCAGATGTAAGTGTACTTATAGATTTCTCATGTGACTGGTTCTGGTAAAACTAGAAAAACAGAACAAATCTACTAATTAAATTAACCAAAGCAAGAATGAATGTTAAATTTATAACATTAACATGATGCAGTACATTATTTTACTATTTCTGAAGCTAAATACATGATGTTATATTTAAAAATGGAACAATGTAGCCCTGGGCATGCTTCTGTATTTAGTCTGTTCTGTTTTAACCTCCACAATATGAATTCAGAGCATGCTGTTACCATTTAGTATGCTGTAAATTTAACCCTATCAGTTCCCAGCTCAAACCTTGCTAGCAATCAAGCCTATAGCAACTGTAGTAAGTTCTCTATGTCTTTTAAAAATGTACTATGTTTTTGAAAGCTTTATATGTCTTAATGAGCAAATTGGATTTATCAAAGCCTGTATTGAATTGTATCAAGACAATTATATTCTGATCTTTGAGCAGGAGTCTCTGTGGCAGAATTCCTGTGAGCCTGGTGCCAGAGTGTTAACAACTAGCCCTAATCCCCACTGGGCTACACCTAGTAGTGGATTAGGGATAGAGTTAGCACCTATCCCTAATCCAACTTTTGTTTAGCAGATATCCTCTTGCCACCCTATGTGAATCTTGCCTGAGAGATTTCCAAAGACACAAAGGCCTATGCAGAGCTTGGATTTGGGGAAACTGTGGTACCTGATGAATCAACAATTTGCACTTGACATTGTGTTTTTGGAAGCCTCATAAAAGTTGTTCTGAGCATATGGTAACCAACTGGCTAAAGTGCAAATATTCAGAAAAATAAAAATGTTCTAAGTGAGGAGGGAATGCTTCAGTCCATCGAGGCTGAATCTCCCTGAAACTGAGAAAGGCTAAGTTCTTTCTTAAAGTGTCTCTTAGCCTTCTTTCCATGAAGCCACATGAATTTAACACCCTTGCCATGACACCCTCAACAAGTCTCCATTAAAGAAAATTTCCATCTCCTTATCTAGCAAATAATGTGTAGTTGAGTTGTTTTAAGACAATATAAAAATCAACATATCCATGTAAAGAGGCTTCTCACTTTAGAAATATGGTTCCAAATAAAACGGTCCAGATCCGTGCATTTGGTACACCCATGCTGCATGTTTCATGAAGGTTCAATACTGGTTCTGCCTCTCATCAGTTTGGTCTGTAGGACATCCTGCTTAGTCATGGTGTTCACCTCTATATATTGAAGGGTTCTTTAGCATAAGTGCTTCTGGATACATGGGAATAAATATACGTTCACTGAGATTCTGTATGGAAGCCTCTCTCTCTGCAATGCTAAACATATTCATATCCTATTAGAGATTCTCCATAAGATGAAAATGAAGTGACAAGTTTCTCTGAAGGGTCTAATGGGAATGAGGAAGGAGAGAGGGTAATGGAATGTATGTGATATGAAAACCCAAAAAAAAGGGACTGTTGGGGAGGAAGAGCACCAGAAAGGGGTAGGGTGGGGTGGGGAAAGATACAGGGCATAATTAAGAACAAAGTGAAATAATATAAATAAATGGAAGTGTTCCAATGAAATCCATTCCTTTGATGCCAACTTACAAGATGAAAGAAAAAATTTCTCTTAGAAACCCCATAGGTCTGAGACAAGTATCAGAAGGTTTCTCCTAATGTCTTACTTTAAAGGGTTGTGGGGTATTCACCAGAGAAGACTGCTCAGATGTGGGTTTAAGCCAATAGAAAGTCTTTATTGCCTGGCTGGCTGGCAACTATACTGGGTGTTTAGGATCCCAGAGAAGTACTAATCCTTTCTCAGTGTGAGATTTTAAGCTCAAAAATCATGTTCTGTGTTGACATACTGCAGTTAACAAGAATAGTTAGCCATAAGCGGAATTACAAAAGCCAAAAGGCAAGGACCATTCATTTAGAGACTTCCCCATATGTTGTGGGTTACCCTGCTCATCAATGACTCAGGCACTGGGAGTCAGTGAGTAGCGGATCTTGCTGCAGACTGGTTTATTAAGGAAATTAGACTTGCCTTTTTACGCCCTCCCAAGGTCCTAATGGCTCGGGTGACTGACTCTGCTGCATGTCCTTTCCTCATTGGTGCCTCTGGGCCAGGTGTCTGTCCTTGAGGCTGGCCTGGCGGCTTGGCTTGGGGAGAAAGTGTCTGCCATGCATGTGCATACAGGCTGGCCTGGGCATGTGGAGGCAGGGAGATTGTGGCCTGGGTAGGCTGGCCACAGTTTTTCCTATACCTGTAACTATGATTTAGATGGATTAGGCCTTTGTTTCCATTTTTTTTTTTTTTTTCAGATGGTCCTGTCTATGTACTGGGTTTTATAGCCTGAATGGCACTTCCATCATGGAGTCATTTGTGCTAAGGTCTTGGGACCTGTTAAAAAGGAATGGCTTGAAAAGACATCTCTGAGTTGTAAAATCAAGATGAGGCTATTGTACACATTTACACCACAAGGGAGAGAGGAAGTTGGCAATATACACTTTTAAGGTAAATGCTCCAAGGACAGCTCCAGGGCCAAGAAGTCAAAGTGGCAGGTATATCAAGGACTTCCTCTTCCATTCTTGTGTGCTCCTTAAATTATAGAGAGAAAAACGCTGGGAATCTAGCAATCTTAGCCTCATACATGCTGACTTTATCTTAGACAGGCAGTCCAAGTTCTCTTTGCTTCTGACATGGCATAATTTCTCAGAACCTTCAGCTTCTGCTTTAGAGTCATTTGGAATAAGTGCCTAACAGTTTCCACAAAAATATCTGCTGCGTGGAACCTCCAATATGTGTCAAATAATTATTTCATATTTCCATGCCCTATCCATCTTCATATTCTACATTTTCAGACTTAGTGTCTCATCTACCACATGGCTCTTTTCATTTTTCTTCTTTTGGAATTTAGTAACTGTCAAGATTTGATGAACCAGAAGACTGGAAGTCTTGCTTGACACCTCTATCTCTTTCAACCACAAGGAGAATTAATCCATTATGCCCTTCCCTCCTGTCTCCTGTATTGATTCAGTGCCTTAATCCCCATGAGGCTATCCTCAGCTTATCCCAAGGTACTGCATCATTTCCCCAAACACATACTTTTGTCAATTTTAGGGCAATCTTTTAAAGTTAAAATTGCATTACATTGAACTTAAAATCATTCACTGACTTGGCATGGACACTTGAATTCCTTTGTGGTTATCTCCAGCCCTATTTTTCATAGCACCTCTCCATTTTTTTTTTTTTCAGTAGTTCTCAATCAGAAGTGACACTGGGCAGTATCTCAGTGTCTGGAGACATTTGCTTAGTGTCAAAACAGGGGAATTGCTACTGGCATGTTGTATGTAGCTTCCAGGGATTATCTTTACTTACAGTGCAGAAGAGAGCCATCCACAGCAAAGCCTAAGTTGAGAAGCAATGCATTATAGGAGGAATGTTAGAAGTTGGAAGAGAAGGCTAGAAAGTGTGAGTTTTCTTACTAGAAGTAGGGCAGGATTGTTATACATATTTAGATGTATTTCAGAAATGCTTCTACACTTTCTACCCACTGAACTGCGTAAGGGGCCATGGGCACAATTAGACAGCAAACATCATTGAGTAATATCCCAGTAAAAGCAAGTCTTTATTAATATATCTGCTAAAAACACCAAAGGCAAATGGAAGAAAAAATATGCTAACTTCCCAAAGAAATATTTATTTTGACAAATGTAAGTAATATTAGCCAGAAATAACTTTGTAGCAAGTGTTTCGTAATTTTCTGAGCACATTGTCTTTGAATATTTTACAGAAACATCATGGAAAACTGACAATAAAGTAAATGGATATCATCTGGAGAAAGAGGAACTGTATCTGTCAAAAATGATGGATTCTTTCCAGTAGATATTGATTTTTTGGCTTTTCATATATACATAAATTTATTTCATGATTCTTGATGCCTAATATGTTTGTTCTTCAGATTTACCATTAAAGCAGCTGTGCCACCTACTGCCTATAAATATTTAAAAGTAGAAACCATTTTTGAAAGTTGCCATCTCCTAAGGACCAATGAAATTTGGATGGTAAAGCCATGAAGAGGATGCAGACCCTTCCTCCGACTCTGTACACTCACCAAGTTCACTGCTTGAATAAACATCATTTCCTTGCTTTGTAGTTTGGGCAGTAATGACAACTGAATTTAAACCCTCATGCATGCTAAGCCAGCTTTCTAGAATGAGCCCTGACATCAGTCCTTAGTTGTGACTTGCAATACAAATAATAAAAACCCAGAGACAGATATTGGGGTCCAAGCTGAAGACCAGAGAAGCAAAGCAGCTGGAACTAGCTCTTACCTCTACCTCAGACTGAAAGGGTAATCCTGTCTCTTCAAATCCTCAACATGGCTGGAGACTGAATGCCAGGTCTGAGACTCTGCTCCTGTCTTATATAACTCTCTAGTGCTGGGATTAAAGGTGTGAGCTCTGTTTCTCTTTTAGACTGATTTACTCTCATGAAGCCCTGGGTAGCCTTGACCTCACAGAGATCCATCTACATCTGTCTCCTGAGTCCTGTAATTGAAGGTGTATGCCACCAGTGCCTGACCTCTATGGCTATGGCTAGCTTTGCATTCTGATCTCCAGGCAAGCTTCAATAGATCATAAGCAATATGTCATCACACTAATTTAATTAACTCCTTTCACGAGTTTAAGAAACCCAAGTTTTAAAACAATAGTAATGTTATGTGAATAAACATCTAATAATGTCAGCCCAAAATCTTACCTCATTTAATGATTACAATGTATATGTGTGTGTAAATATATGTGTGTTTTTATATGTGCATTTACGTATATTTACATACATACATATATATGACACTTATATACATATACATACATACACACAGATATATACACACACATACATATATATACACAAAAGCATGCATATACACATACATACACATAAAAACACACACATATACATACACAGATACACACATATACACACACACACACACATATATATATATATACACACACATATACACACACACATACACACATATCTCCCACCAAGGAATCTAACTCTCAGAAACTTCTCATAAAACATATCTTTCATTCTGTTCTGTAACATAAGTTTTCAAAAAGTTGGATTTAATAAATAATATTTACGGACATATTCCTGAGTTGAATTTATGTTTCTAAGAACCTAAAGTTGAGCCCTTGACTAGATTAAGCCAGGCCATCAGAAAGGTCCTGTGTTCTACTCAACCATGACATTGTTTTACTGAATTACTCCATGGCCTATTGTATTAATAACCTTCTCCATTGCAGTGAGGAAATACCTAACAAAAGCAACTGAAGGAAGTCAGGGTTAATTCTGACTCACAGTTCCAGGATGTGGTCCATCATGGCAGAGAAGGCACGGATGTCAACAGGAGCACGAGGCAGCTGGTCACATGGCACCCACAGGGAGCAGAGAACAGTGAATGTTCATGTGAAGTTCTCTTCTTTTTTAAAATAATTTTTAATTTAAATTTGAAACAAGCTTGTTCTACATGTCAATCTCATTTCCTGCACCCTCCCATCCTCCCATGTTCCCCCCCACAATCCCCATCCCATCCCCTTTCTGCTCACCAGGGAGGGTGGTGGCTTCCATGAGCATTTTCAAAGTCTGTCCTATCACTTGGAGCAGGGCCCAGGCCCTCCTGATTGTGTCTAGGCTGAGAAAGTATCTATCCCTCTATGTGGAATAGGCTCCTAAAGTCCATTTGTACACTAGGGATAAATACTAATCCTCCACCAGAGGCACCATAGACTGCCCAATCCTCCCATCTAACACCACATTAAAGGAGTCTGGGTCTGTTCTATGCTGGTTTCCCAGCTATCAGTCTGGAGTCCATGAGCTCCTGCTTGTTCAGGTCAGCAGTTTCTGTGGGTTTCTCCAGCCTGGTCTTGACTGCTTTGCTCATCACTCCTCCCTGTCTACAACTAGATTCCAAGAGTTCGGCTCGGTGTTTAGCTGTGGGTTTCTGCTTAGGCTTCCATCAGCTACTAGATGAAGGCTATAGAAAAACATATAAGGTAGTTATCAATCTCATTATTAGGGAAAAGCATTTAAGGTAGCTTCTCCACCATGGCTTAGATTTTGAGTTGGAGTTATCCTTGTAGATATCTGGACATTTCCCTAGTGCTAGGGAAATTATGGCATCTCTTTTCTTGCTCTCCTCTATTCTTTACCTGACTCAGTCTTCCTGCACCCTCATGCCTACCTCTCTCCTCTTCCCCCTAACACCCTCTCCCCTCCACCCATGTTCCCAATTTGCTTGAGAGATCTTGTCCATTTACCCTTCTCCAGGGGACCATGTATGTCTCTCTTAGGGTCCTCCTTTATTCCTACATTTTCTGGCAGTGTGATTGAAGGCTGGTAATTTTTTGCTCTATGTCTAAAAACCATATATGAGTGAGTACATACTGAGTTTGACTTTTTGTGACTAGGTTACCTCACTCAGGATGGTTTTTTATAGTTATATCCATTTGCCTGCAAATTTCAAGATTCCATGGGTTTTTTGTGCCCCCCCCCCAACAGAGTAGTATTCCATTGTGTAAATGTGTCACATCTTATTTATCCATTTTTCATTTGGGGGCATCGAGGTTGCTTCCAGGTTCATGCTATTACAAATAAAGCTGCTATGAACATAATTGAACACATGTCTTTGTTTCATGGATGTGGATCATTTGGGTATATGACTAAGAGTGGAATTGCTGGGTCCTATGGTAGACTGATTCCCATTTTCCCGAGGAACTGCCATAATGATCTCCAAAATGTCTGTACAAGATTGCACTCCCACCAGAAGTGGAGGAGTGTTCCCCTTTCTCCCCATCCTCTTCATTCAGCATCAGCTGTCATTGGTGTTTCTAATTTTAGCCATTCTGGCAGGAGTATGATGGTATCTCAGAGTTGTTTTGATTTGCATTTCCCTGGTGGCTAAGGATGTTGACCACTTTCTTAATTGCCTTTCAGCCATTTTGGATTCCTCTATTGAGAATTTTCTATTTAGTTCTGTACCCCACTTTTTAATGGGATTATTTGGTGTTTTGGTAACTAGATTCTTGAGTTCTTTGTATATTTTGGAAATCATTGCTCTGTCAGTGCAGGGCCCTGAATGGACCCCCGAGGCACCTTGAACAAGCCTAAAGCTCCTGGTTGGAACATCTTGCCCCCCTCCCAGAGTTGGTATGGATACTCTTCCTAATTTCTTGCCCCAGAGTTGTTGTCAGTACTCGTCCTGTTTTGCTAACACACATATATATGTTAGAGAGGAGCTAAGCCTAAAATCTTGTACTCTTGACTTTGTTGTTTTCTACTGTGCTGTGAGTCAACATATAAGCCTATCCCATCCCCTCAATAAACGGCACACAGAATTCAGCATTCTGACATTGTTGTTGAACAAATGACCTCCTGTCTTATCTCTTATTTCAATCTCTAGGTCTTAGTGAAACAAATTGTAGCATGGAGTCTACACATCAGATGTGGGGTTGGTGAAGATCTTTTCCCATTCTGTAGGCTTCCATTTTGTCTTGTTGACTCTGTCTTTTGCCTTACAGAAGCTTTTCAATTTCAGGAGTTCCCATTTATTAATTATTGATCTCAGTGCCTGTGCTACTGGTTTTATGTTCAGGAAGCAGTCTCCTGTACCAGTTAGTTCAAGGGTGCCTCCCACTTTCCTTTCTATGAGGTTCAGTGTGCGTGGATTTATGTTGAGGTCTTTGATCCATTTGGATTTAAGTTTTGTGCATGGTGATGGATATGGATCTATCTGCAGTCTTCTACAAACCAGTATCCAGTTATGCCAGGACCATTTGTTGAAGATGCTCTATTTTCCATTGTATAATTTTAGTTTCTTTGTCAAAAATCAGGTGTTCATAACTGTGTGGGTTAATAGCAGTTTTTCCATTTGATTCCACTGGTGTTCCTGTCTTTGTTTGTACCAAGCTAATGTCAGTACTATATCTCTATAATGGAGCTTGAAGTCAGGGATGGTGATGCCTCTGGAAGTTCCTTTATTGTACAGGGTTATTTTAGCTATCCTAGATCTTTTGTTTTTCCATATAAAATTGAGTGTTGTTCTTTTAAGATCAGTGAAGAATTGTGCTGGGATTTTGATACAGATTGCACTGAATCTGTAGATTGCTTTTGGCAAGATTGCCATTTTTAACGTGTTGATCTTACCTACCAAAGAGCTTGGGAGGTCTTTCCATTTTCTGGTATCTTCTTTACTAAGGTACTAAGGTAATTGTAGCCTTGTAAAAAGAGTTTGGAAGTGACCCTTCTGCTTCTATTGCGTGGAACACTTTGAGGAGTATTGGTATTAGCTGTTCTTTGAATTTCTGATAGAATTCTGCACTGAAACCATTTGGCCCTGGCCTTTTATTGGTTGGGAGCCTTTTGATGACTGTTTCCATTTCATTAGGGGTTATATGTGTATTTAAATTGCATATCTGTTCTTGGTTTAATTTTGGTAAGTGGTATCTATCCAGAAAAATTGTCCACTTCTGTTGAATTTTCAAAATTTGTGGAGTACAGGTTTTCAAAGCATGGCCAGAAGATTTTCTGGATTTCCTCAGTGCTCCCTTTTCATTTCTGATCATGTTAAAGTGCATGTTCTCTGTCTGCCTTTTGTCTAGTTTGAATAAAGGTTTATCTATCTTATTGAGTTTCTCAAATAACCACCTCTTTGTTACATTGACTCTTTGTAATGTTTTCCTAGTTTCTACCTTATTGATTTCAGCCCACAATTTGATTATTTTCTGCTGCCAGCTCCTCAGGGATGGATTTGCTTCCTTTTGTTCTAGAGTTTTCAGTTGTGCTGTTAATTCTCTAGTGTGACTCTTCTCTAGTTTCTTCATATGGGCACTTAGTACTATGAACTTTCCTCTTAGTATTGCTTTGAAGGAGTCAAATAAGTTTGGGTATGTTGTGTCTTCATTTTGATTGAAATCTAGGAAGTCTTTAATTTCTTTCTTTATTTTTTCCTTGACCCATGGATGGTATAATTGTGCATTGTTTAGATTCCATGAGTTTGTAGGTTTTCTGCAAATTGTGTTGTTCTTTAATTCTAATTTTAAAGCATGATGGTCTGATAAGATACTGTCAAGCGCTATCGCCTTGCCTGCAAGAACGACGCTCAACAACAGGATTCTTCTGAAGCTATGTTTATTGCGCGGCTCATTACAGCAAGTTGAGGGAAGACCCCGAGGAGGAAAAAGGGCTCTGCTTATATATGCTCAGAGGAGTCGTGTCCATTACTGACAGGTGCAGCCCGCAACGCTCGTAACAGTTACCCCATGACGTGGATCGCGCATCCGCGCCTTGCTGGCTTATGGACAGGAAATCGGTGCCATCTTCGGGAATGGCACCAGTGGCTCTCTACAAGATAGAGGGGGTTATTCCAAATTTTTTGTATCTATTGAGGTTTACTATATTGCCAAGTATATGGTTAATTTTAGAGAAGATTCCTTGTGGCACTGAGAAGAAAGTGTATGCTTTTCTGTTTGGATGGAATGTTCTATAAATTTCTGTTAAACCCAATTGCTTCATAACTTCTGTTAGTTCCTTTGTTTCTTTGCTAAGTTTGTGTCTGGTGGACTTGTCTAGTGGTTAGAGTGGGGTGAAATCTCCCACCATAAGTGTGTGAGGTTTTATTTGCAATTTGAGGTTTAGAAATGTTTCTTTTACAAATGTGGATGCCTTTGAATTTGGAGCATATATGTTCAGAATTGAGACTTCATCTTGATGGATTTCTCCTGTGATGAATAAGAAATTACCTTCTTCACCTCTTTTTATTGATTTTAGTTTAAAGTCTAATTTGTTAGATATAAGTATTGCTATACCAGCTTGTTTCTTGGGTCCATTTGATTAGGAAATCTTTTCCCCACCCTTAACTCTGAGGCAATGTCAGAGTAATGAAGTTGAGTTGTGTTTCTTGCATGCAGCAGAAGGATGGATTCTGTTTTCGCATCCATTCTTTTACCCTGTGTCTTTTTTTATAGGCAAATTAAGACCATTGGAATAATGTTGAGTGAAATTAATGACTATTGATTGTTAATTCTTGTTTGTTTTGGATTTGTTGTTGGTGGTGGTATTTATTATATATGGCTTTCCCCCAATTTTTTCTTTTGGCTGTTGGTAAAGTGGGATTATCTATTGCCTATGATTTTATAGGTGTAGTTGACTTCCTTGGTTTGGAGTTTTCCTTCCAGAACATTCTATAGGGCTAGATTAGTTGATAAGTATTGTTTAAATGATTTGTCATGGAATATATTGATTTCTCCATCTATAGTGATTGAACATTTTGCTGGGCATAGTAGTCTGGGCTAGCATCATTGTCTCTTTGTGTTGGTAGAATAGCTATTCTGGCCTTCAGAGTTTCCATGGAGGAGTCAGGTGTAATTCTGATAGGTTTATATGTTACCTGGCCTTTTTCCTTTTCTGCCCTTAATATACTTCCATTATTCTGCAGGTTTTGTTTTGATTATTATGTGGCAAGGGGCCTTTCTTTTCTGGTCCACTCTATTTGGTGTTCTGTAAGCTTCTTGTACTTTCATTGGCATGTCTTTCTTAAGGTTGGGAAAATTTTCTTCTATGATTTTTGTTGAATATATTTTCTACACCTTTGAGTTGGGTTTTTTCACCTTCTATACCTTTAGGTTTGGCCTTTTCATAGTGTCCCATATTTCCTGAATATTTTGTGTTAGGGATTTGTTGGAGTTTAAGATATTTGGTCAATGACTCTATTTCTCCTAGTGTATCTTCAATGCCTGAGATTCTCTCTTCCATCTCTTGTATTTTGTTGCTTATTCTTGCATCTGTAGTTCCTGATCATTTACCCAGATTTTCTAGTTCCAGCATTCCTTAAGTCTGTGTTTTCTTTATTGTCTCTATTTCATTTTTCAGGTAATTGTTTCCTTCATTTGTTTAATTTTTTCTTTCCTTTCCTTGCTTTCTTTAAGAGATTTGTTGATTTCTTGCTTTTGGGGGATTTGTTATTTCTTCCATTTATTTAAATGATTTTTTCATTTTGTCTTTTAGGGTTTTATCATCTTCATGAATTTTTTTATGGTCATTCTCTTCATCTATGTGGAATGTTTAAATCTTGCTGGTGTGGAGTCCCTAGACTCGGATGGTGTCATATTGTTCTTTCTGTCATTGACTGTGTTCTTATGCTGTAGTCTACCTATCCCTTTATCCAATGCTTTCCGGTGGTGTCTTTCCCTCTCCTGGTGGGTACAGGATCAAGGTTCTCTTCTGGTGGGTGCAAGCAGGCTCTCCTCATCCAGTGGGTGAATATGGAACTAGGGCTCTGGCAGATTCCAGGTGGGCTGATATGCTGGGACAGTTTACCCTGTGTACAGTCCCCAGTCTTCAGAAGGCTCCAAGAAGGGCACCAGAAGGTGGGCTCCCTTCTAGGGCAGAAGCAGGACCAGTATGCTGGCAGACTCTGGGCAGGCCTGTCTGCCTGGACAGGCTCTCCTGTGTGCACACCTGCAATTATCTTCTTTTATTCATGTAATACCCCAGCCTATAATGTGGTACTACCTACATTCAGTGTAGGTCTTCATCTTCAATTAAACTTTTCAGGACTTACCCTTAAAGACATACCTAGTGATACTTTTCCATGGTTATTCTAAATCCAGTCAAGTTGACACTTAGATTAACCAAAGCACTTGTAACAACATGTGTTATCAGAAGTATAGTTCATTTATATATTCATTATCATCATTACAGTTCATTCTATATTCACCATTCATTACTCTGTATCAAAAATCTGTCTACAAAATGACAACTGCCTCAGTATTAGCTAAGAGAAATCATATGTTCTCCTGAGCTATTGTTTCATATTCATTTAAAACATAGTCAAGGTTAGTTAACCTTGATTTCATCTGATGTATAATTGCTAGGAAGCAGTATTCTGGCTTATGTACCACAATGCTATCAACACAAATATTATGCATCAAGCTTATTCTTGCCATTGTCTTATTCCTGATCTTTACATTCCCTGCCCCTCCCTATTTTCTTCAAAAAACATTCTGAAATTGTTTGAATAAATCCTAATTTATGAACAGCTGCCCCAAGTCTGTTTGTTGTCATTGCCATATATTTTACTACTGTATGGTAAAATATCATAACTCCTTTAAAATGTTATCTCATTTTATTAATACCATAACCTCACAAGGATATATTAAATTATGTTTTACAAATTGAGAAACCAAGACTGACAGATTGTTCAAGGTCAAATAGCTTGTTATAACCGCTAGTTATTATATAGATGAACTGGAATTTGAAGCAGTCTACCGGATTTAGGATGTTTGTTCATAATCACTTTACTAGATTATCATTATGTATACCTTACATGAATGCAACTTGTATACATATGTAGATGTAAATGTGAACAATTAATGTTGTATTTACTCTAAGCCTACATGTGATCAATTTGTTAAGTTTGCAGCTTTAATTTAAGAACAATTAAAATTATGCTAGTTTAATTTAATCATAAAGAAATATTACTATGTGAATAAATAAAATAATATGCAAAGCACCTATGAAAGTATGATGAATATACAATGAAAGCAATCTGTTTCTATCTTTGCAGTACTCCATCTTAGAGGAGCCCAAGTTGTCAAATACTGTTCAGCATCTCACATACCAATCTTCCTATTCTTTCCACTAAACCTGTGCTTCCTTTGTCCCTGCTTTCTTTAACTCTCCTCCACTCTTAGAAAAATCAGTTAACCTTTCAGTCCTACAATTCCAAATGTAAAATATGAGTGTGCAAGTGCCACTATGGGATTTTATGAGGATCAAAAAGGTAACCATGTCCTCCTGAATACCACAATGTCCCACCATGATAATAATGGACTATCTGAAACTGTAATCCAGCCCCTATTAAATGTTTTGCTTATGAGAATTAAAAAAATAAAATAAAATAAAAATGTTTTATAAACCTTTGTTTTCATAGTGATTATTCATTAATGTTTTTCTTCTGTTCAGAAGTTATATAATTATAGTTAAGAAGAAACAGTTTTATATGCATGGGAAATAGGAGGTGAATTTTCTGACTGCAAGTGAATATGACATTTGCTTCTGTAATTGCTGAACTGTAACAAGAGGAATTTGTCCTTTGAAATTGTTTTAAGTGACACTCAGCCCCAAAACAGAATTACAACAATGACTTCTTGGTGCTATTTAGGGTTCACAGTTTAGTTATTTGTACATTTAGTTTATTTTCTAAATCACTTATTTTATAAATAGATGTCTTTACCTATAATTCAAAAGCTGGAATGTTCAGTGGAGTACAGGAGTCATGAGTGGGTGGATGGATGGATGGATGGATACATGGATAGATGGATAGAGAAAAAGAAGGATGGATGGGTAGGTGCATGGATGGGTACATGGAGAGAAAGAAAGGGATATATGTGTAAAGAGATATTAAGAGATAGACAGTATTGTTGGTTGCCACCAAGAATATAAGACATTTCCCCTATAAACCACTCATAGAGTGATAATAAATAGTACTGACTTATCTTCAACCATTCTTTTATCATGTTATTTGTTTACATATCTGATGATATCAGAATATGAAAGTTTTGATACCTTGATCAAGTTACTTTAGCATTCTTCATATACATCTTCATTTGTAAGGTAAGTTGAATTCAAAGCCACTTAGTTCCCTTTTGAACTTAGTAGTCTGATACTCTATTAACTTGATTATGCACTTTGAGGAGATGAAAGATCTCTCCAAATTTTCTTACCACTGTATCAAAGTTAAGGGTTACATTTGCACTTGGCTTCACAGAGGCATTCAAATGCACTCAGAGATGTTCTTTTCCAACAAAGTGACCAAAGCTAGAAAAAGTTAAGACCAGCTTGGCTTTATGTTTTATAATTAAAATTTACATTTCAAGGTATTGAGGAAGCCGACACGATAATGGAACAGCCTGTCCATAGTCTCTGGGCTCATTTCAAATTTCTGCACCCTGTTGTTTATATTTCTCCTCTTGTTTAGGCATTGTGTTTATATAGCTCATTTAAAAATAACATATAATGTAGTACAGACTATAATTACCTATAATAGGCAAAACTTAGAGTTAAGTTAGTTAGGTTTTTGAGATGTATTTGAGATAAATAGGCATTCTTCAAACCTTTCAAAGTCTCTACATGCTGACTCCTCCCTACTACTTCCTCCAATCCTCCTTGTCTCCTAGTCCTGCCTATCTTGCTTTCCTATTGGCCAACAGTGTTTTATTCATTGACCAATAAGAGAAACATATTTACAGAATGACATCTCCCATCACTGTTGCTGTTAGAATAGCTTTTCAAAGTTTTGAAAAATGCGTCCCTTTTTTGCATACACTGTGTTCCAAGGACATTTTCAAGCTGTTTCGCTTGAGGGATGTGGCAGTGTTACTACTGCATTCAGCCAGTCAGCTCTGAGTTCAGACATCAGCTTCTGATACAGGAAGAATTGTGTGCTGTCAGTGCCCATAAAGATGGCTGTTCTCCATCTTGGCACAAGACGTCAGAGAGTTCAAAACTGTCCTCAGCAAGTCATAAAACCTAAAGCTAAAATGTGTGGCTACAGTAGGATGTTTGGCTGTCTTATTCTAAATAACAACAGACCTGAATCTGAAGTGTGGCTACTCCTGACTATGAGGGCTAGGGAATGAGAAGTTGAATCTGACATGTGACTACTCCTGGCCCTCAAGACCAGAGAACAAGAAGCTGGAGCTAAGGTGTGGTAACTGAACCCTTAAGGAAGAAAAGTCTGTTCTATACACATGATGCTGTGTTATCCTTTTTGGTTAAGGTACATAAGAGTGGTGAAAAATAAACTCATGGCATTTCAGTATTGACTGACCTGCCCCCCTGACTTGTATTCTGTGTTTCTCTCTTTTCTTTATCATCTATAGCTAGCCTTTCCCTCATCCACACCCCCTCCCACTCAGATATGAACTTTGTTCCCTCATCCACATACCCCTACTGAGGTATGAACTTCTTTCCCTCATCAACACACCCCCCACTCAGGCATGAACTTATTTCCCTCATCCACACACACCCCATTCAGGTACAGACTTGGGACTATTAGGCTGGTTCCAATTGGAGCCCCACAAAGACAGCTTCTGACAATGTGCTCATCTTCTTGTCTTATTCATGCTCCATAGCTTAGGGCATCTATTTCCCTTAGAAACAGTCACATGTCAATGACAGATGAGATATATTTCAAAATAATATACCTAAACTTCATATTCATAAGCCTTTTGTCACACTTCAGAGTTATATATACAATTAGTATTTTTGTACATTATATTTACATCAAAAAAACCCTCACAGGAATAAGTGTTTATTGTAGCATATGATTTCAGTGGGGTTTAGTGTTGCCAGCTTTTTGCCTTACAGTCTGCTTCACAGCAGTGGGAGCACAGTAAAGAGGAAGCCAAGCCAGAACATGGTAGGAACCAATAGCCAGCCTGTAACTCCCAACAGCCTGCCCTGAGTAACCTGCTTCAGCCAGCTAGGTCCAATCTCTGTAAACTAGCAGTCTCTGAAAAGGGTGCCATCAGTTTGAAAACAAATATTTACAACTTGAACTTTTGTGGGGATATTTTACAATCAAACAATATGTGGGATTTGGAGAGTACTCATAAATGTGAAATCTTGAAGAAGGCATATTACCTATTATTGATTCAATAACTACTTACTGAATATCTAGTCTGAGCCGAGCCTTTTATAAGGCACCAGGAGTGCCAAGAACAAAAAGACCTGCCCAGAGTTTGCAATTGAGCAAATTCTCATGAAGGACACAGAACAAATTCATCAGTGTCATGTTGGAGGTAATTGCATGAACAAGCACACACAAAGACTCTTGAACAAAAAGAGCAAGATGCAGCAGAGTACCACAATGTGTAAGCACCAGATAAGAATCAGAAGTGCTATTAAAATATTATTGGAATCAATCTGGAACCTTAGCCCATTTTTGACCATTTAGTTCATCTTCACTTCTTACATCACTGGCAGAGTGTAAAGTGGTGCTGTTGCTGATGATTAGAAGTGAAAATAAACACCTGCTCTTCCTAGAGCAGGGACAGTTTAGTTGAGTAGTTTGACTACAAGTGACATTTCCCCCATACAGTGCAAGCTGATCCTCGATTCCAAACAGAAAACTGGATACTTTACCTCACATGTTTCCAATTGTTATATGTTATATTTGATTGAAACAAGTGAAAACAATCTCAGGAATTATATTCATTAAACATGTACTGGGAAAACCTTCAGAACAGACCCCTCTGATAAGTCGTGACTTACAAGTCTGATGGAAATGAACACGTCGTCTATTGTCTTTCCTCGGTGTTTCCATGTGGCCACTGAACATTACTTTTCTGCCCTTGTGCTCAGTTCTCTCTTTGTAGACTGACTTCCTCCACAAAGTTGTTCATTCCTTCTCTACCATCACTTGCCTTTGACCTGTGTTCTAATTCCACATGATATTAAACTTAGTTTCTTTTTTTTTTTTTTTTTTTGCATATAGAGTATTTTTTATTTAATTTTATATAACAAAGTCCAATTAAATGAAAACAAACATTTATACACAATATTTGGAAATTTGGGCGTCGTTCTTTCCAAACTACTTCCTGCTGGTAAGGGGCGCTGTCTTGGGGGATTCGAAGAAGATTCAGATATCCTAGCTGTAGTCTGTAGGGCTGTTTTGTCCAGCTGTTTGGAATGTAGGATCAGCTTGTACTCTGTTTCAGGCGGTCTGGTGTGATCAAACCACATTAGTCTGGAAGGAATCCACATCTTTTCATTTTCTGTGGAAACAAAAATAGAAATACTTTTCCCCAGTAACTTGTTCTTCAACTTAAATTTTGGAGTCAAAGCGTTTTTTTTTTTTTTTTTTTTTATTATTATTTTACATGTCGATCCCAGTTCCCTCTCCCTCCCTCCCTCCCTCCCCCCAAGCCCTCCCTCCCTCCTTCCCTCCCTTTTGCCCTCTCTACCCTCTCCCATGCACTCTAAACACCCTCCCCTCCCAACCCCCCAACACAATACAATATGTAGGGGAATGCCATCCAGTTGGGGTCATGTAGATCTGACAGGTCCTGTGAAGTGGGGACTAGGGCTTCTCTCCTATCTCTAGAATAAGGCAGTTATCCCTCCATGGGGGATATGTTTGCAAAGTCCTTTTGTGCACCAGGGATACATCCTGGCTCCACTGTCTGAGGTCTCTTAGACTGCTCAGACCTTCTGGCTGAGACCCATATTCAGGGGAGTCCGAGTCAGACCTCTGTTGGCTTCCCAGCTATCAGTCTAGTGGCCCTTAGCTCCCCCTTGTTCAGGTAAGCTGTCTCTATGTACTTCTACCGCATGGTCTTGTCCTCTCCATCTGCTTCTGGGTTCTAGTTTGACTCAGTGTTTATGTATGGGTGTTTGCTCCTGTTTTCAACAGGCATTAGTTGAGGACTCCATGGAGAAGTTAGTTGTTGATCTCACTCTCCGGGAAGGGCATTTATGATAGCCTTTCCACGGAAGCTGAGATTGTTAGTTGGGAGCAGTCTTGTAGTTCCCTCGACCTTTCTTTGTGTTCAACTTTATCTTCAAACCAATATTGGCTCCCTCTTTTATGTTCTCTCTCTCTGTCTCTGTCTCTCTCTCTCTTTCCTATTTTCCATTCCTAACCAGGCTCAATCCTCCTAGTCACACATGCCTTCCTCTCCTCCCTCTCATTTTCTCCTACTTCTCTCTCCATTAGCTGTCCTCCCCCACTATACCTGAGGTCTGGGGGACTTGTCCCTTCCCAGTTCTGTGAGGGACTTTATATGAATCTCTTAGAATACAACTTGTATCCTAGTTCCTCTGGTGATGTGAATTATAGGCTGGTGATCATTTGATCTAGGTCTAAAATCCATATATGAGTGAGTACATACTGTGTTCCTCTTTTTGTGACTGGGTTACCTCATTCAGGATGGTTTCTTCAAGTGCCATCCACTTGCCTGCGAATTTCAAGATACCATTATTTTTTTCTGCAGAGTAGTATTCCATTGTGTAGATGTGCCACATCTTCATTAACCATTCTTCAATTGAAGGGCATCTAGGTTGCTTCCAGGTTCTTGCTATTACAAATAGTGCTGCTATGAACATAGTTGAACAGATGTCTTTGTTGCATTGATGTGAATCCTTTGGGTATATGCCTAAGAGGGGGATTGCCGGGTCCTGTGGTAAACTAATTCCCATTTTCCTGAGGAACCGCCATACTGATCTCCAAAGTGGCTGTATGAGTTTGCACTCCCACCAGCAGTGGAGGAGTGTTCCACTTTCTCCACATCCTCTCCAACATAAGTCATCACTGGTGTTTCTAATTTTAGCCATTCTGGCAGGGGTAAGATGGTATCTCAAAGTTGTTTTGATTTGCATTTCCCTGATAGCTAAGGATGTGGAGCATTTTCTTAAGTGTCTTTCAGCCTTTTTGATTTCCTCCATTGAGAATTCTTTCTTCAGTTCTGTACCCCATTTTTTAATAGGGTTATTTGGTGTTTTGTTGACTAGTTTCTTGAGTTCTTTGTATATTTTGGAGATCAGCCCTTTGTCGGATATAGGATTAGTGAAAATCTTTTCCCAGTCAGTGGGCTGCCGTTTGGTCTTGTCAACTGTGTCCTTTGCCTTACAGAAGCTTCTAAGTTTGAAGAGGTCCCATTTATTAATTGTTTCTTTCAGTGTCTGTGCCCCTGGAGTTATGTTCAAGAAGCGGTCTCCTATACCAATTTGTTCAAGGGTACCTCCTACTTTCTCTTCTAAGAGGTTCAATGTGGCTGGATTGATGTTGAGGTCTTTGATCCATTTGGACTTGAGTTTTGTGCATGGCGACAGACATGGGTCTATCTGCAGTCTTCTACACACCCTCATCCAATTGTGCCAGCACCATTTGTTGAAGATGCTGTCTTTGCCCCATTGTATCATTTTAGCTGTTTTGTCGAAAATCAGGTGTTCATAGGTGCATGGATTAATATCAGGATTTTCAATTCGATTCCATTGGTCTACCTGTCTATTTTTATGCCAATACCAGGCTGTTTTCAGAACTATAGCTCTGTAGTAGAGCTTAGTTTCTTAATATGGAGTAAGACAATTTAAACCTATGGTGATCAGTTGAGTACTTTCTCAGCTCATTATGGAGTAGATTAAGCTAGAATTTTGTGCCACTAGTTACAGTCTCACAACTACAAGAGAAAAACAATATTTTCCTGTTCTCCACAGGCAAATGATGCTGTAACATAGTTTTAGTTTTTGTGTCTATGGGAACCATTGACTTTGAAGTTGCTATGTTCAGAAATATTTAAAAGACTGCTTTATTATTCTAAAATTAATAATTGGACCTCCATGGCAATGGTAACAAGAAATAATAATATGCTAAAATCTGTGTGAAACCTCTTTATGAGTGATAATAAGATGAAATCAAAATAAGAAGTAATTGTACTAAAAAAAGGAAAGCAAATGATAGAAAGGTCTAATGTAATTCAAGTGGGAAAGAAAGTTTATTAACATTGTATTATTCTGCCTAAAAAATATTTTGTACAACTTAATTTGATATTACCTTCCTTGAAAATTGACCTTGTTAAAATCATATAACTAAAATGAGAGATGATCATTGGGTTCTATGGTTTCATTCATTTGTCCCATACTATCCAGCCCTATCTCTTTCCTGTTCATTAAAAGGTTTTTGTGCATAGTTGGCTAGGCTTGCAGTATTAGCCATGAATTTTCTCTTTTGAATGAGTCATAAGTCCAAATAGACCACTGTTGGTCAACCTCCAAAAATAAAGCAACCAGTATTGCACCATTAGGGATAACATGCCAGCCCAGTCTTTGTGGAGCATAGGTTTTACTGTTAGCTAGAGAGGATTTTTGATTGCTTTTCTCCCTTGGCAGCTTATATAGTACCTTCTGATACTATGAGAGCTAGGTCACAGAAAGGAGGCTCCCAAGTCAGTTCCAACTCAGTTCCTCCAAGCCCTGTGTCTGAAGTGAATGGTGTCTTTAGCAGTAGAGCCTTACCCTCAACTTGCCCAAATGAATCTCAGCAATATGTTTGCCTAAACAAGACCAGCATAATAACAATACCAGTTGGCATGCCAATGTGGATAGGATAGATTTTATAATGTCCCAACCCAAAAAGCTATAGGCAGTAGAATCATCTTTCTTCATAGATGAACATGAAGAGGAAACAGGAAGTGCAAGATGAAAAAGAGGTAAAAACACACAAACATAACATACGTTAATATAAATGGGCTCTTTCAAGTTATAAGAGCTAGTGGGACAATTCTAAGCATTAGGCCAAACTTTGGCAACTAATAAAAAGTCTCTGTGTCATTGTGTGTGTGTGTGTGTGTGTGTGTGTGTGTGTGTGTGTGTGTGTGTGTGTGTGCGTGCGTGCGTGCGTGTGAACTGGCAGCACAATGAATTCTCTCTTTCAGTAGAAGAAACATGTGTACCCAGAACATGATCTAATACAGAGATATGTAGTCAACTCTAATGGAAGAACCTCTCATCTTGTCAGCAAGGAAAACAAAAGCACACATTTTAAGTATTCAGGGAAAACACTACCAGGAAGCCACCCACTGGTGACTGCTCCAGAGGCTACCTTAGTCTGCATGCAGCTATTATCAGATTCAAATACCACACTTATTCGCTTACTGTCTGAAGGGTTTTAGACCTCTTTCCCCGCCTTTATTGCTGTGTATTCATTGTACATAGTGTAGGGCTTCATATAATTTCTTTCAAGTATATTGTGTATTTGACTTAATCTCTATTATATTGCCCTCCATTTGTCCTCAACACTTTCTACCTCCCACTGGTTCCATCCCTTCCTGTACTCATTCATGTGTGTTTGTATATAAACATGTATAATGAATTCTAGCACTGACAAATGAAAGAAAACATGGAGTGTTTGTCCTTTCTGTACTTGGCTTTTTTAAATGTGATTATTTCCAGTTGCATCAATTTTCTAACAAATGGCATAGTTTTGTTCTCCTTTATGGCTGAATTAAAATCCATTGTGCACATACACTATATTTTCTTTATTGATAATGTGTTGATAGGTACTTAGACCAATTCTGAAATATGGGTGTTGTGAATAATGCTGCAATTAATATGAATACATAGAAATATTTGTGGCATGTGGCCTTAGAGTCCTCTGGTTATATCCAGAAATAGTGTACCTGAATCTTATCACAGTTACATTTTTTTGATTTATTAAAAAAACCTCCATTTTATTTTTATAATGGCTACACCAGTTTACATGCTTTCCTGTACTATATAAGGGTTCTAAACATCCTTGGTAGCATGTTATAATTTGTTTCATTAATGATAATTTTTGGTTTTTTTTTTTTTTGGTGTGTGTGTGTGTGTGTGTGAATTGATTGACATTAGACAGGCTATGTGATACACATTTAGACTCTAAATGAATTAACATTTTATGTTATATATCCTATCCATGGAATTGTTTATTTACTTAATTTTTGCCTTGGCTTATCCTCCAAAGAACTAAAGGCTCTCAGAATAAATAGATGTCCCTGAAGTATAAGAAATGGAACATGGGAAACAAAGGAAAGTGTCCTCAAGTACTATAGTGTGAACATTTGTATCACCAATTTGAAATCACAAGGATATAATCAAACCGAGGGCTGAAATCAATAAAGTAGAAACAAAGAAAACAATATTAAGAATCAATGAAACAGAGAGTTGATTCTTTGAGAAAAATCAACAAGATAGACAAACTCTTATCCAAACTAAACAAAAGACACACAGAGAGAATGCATATTAACAAAATCAGAAATGAAAAGGAGGATATAATAATGGATATTGAGGAAATCCAGAGAATCTTCAGGTCATGCTTTGAAAACCTATACTCCACAAAATTTGAAAGTTCAAGGGAAATGAACAATTATCTGGATGGATATTATTTAGCAAAATTAAATCAAGAACAGATATGTAGTTTAAATATACCTATAACTCCTAATGAGATAGAAACAGTCATCAAAAGTCTCCCGATCAATAAAAGCCCAGGGCCAAGTGGTTTCAGTGCAGAATTCTACCAGAAATTCAAAGAACAGCTAATACCAATACTCCTCAAAGTGTTCCACACAATAGAAGCAGAAGATTCATTGCCAGTCACTTTTTATGAGGCCACAATTACCTTGGTACCCAAGCCACACTAAGATACAACTAAGAAGGTGAAGCAATATCCTTCATGAATTTTGATGCAACAATATTTAAAAAAATCCTGGCAAATGGAATCCAAGAACCCATTAGAGAAATTATCCACCATAACCAAGTAAACTTCATCCCAGGGATGCAGGGATGGTTCAACATACCAAAATCCATCAATGTAATCCACCATATAAACAAACTGGAAAAGAAAAACCACATGATCATTTCACTAGATGATGAAAAAAGCTTTTGACAAAATCCAGCACCCTTTCATGATAAAGGTCTTAGAAAGATTAGGGATAACAGGAACATACCTAAACATAATAAAAGCAATAGACAGCAAACCAAAAGCCAACATCAAATTAAATGGAAAGAAACTCAAAGTGATTCCTCTAAAATCAATATTGAAGTTCTAGTTAGAGTAATAAGAAAACAAGAGGAGATCAAGGGGATAAAAATTGGAAAGGAAGATGTCAAACTCTCACTATTTACAGATTATATGATATTTTACATAAGTGAGCAAAAAAAAAAAAAACTCTATCAGGGAACTCCTACAACTGATAAACACCTTCAACAAAGTGGCAGGATACAAGATTAACTCAAAAAAAAAAAAATCAGTAGCCCCACTATATTCAGACAATAAAGGAGCTAAGAAAGAAATCAGGTGAACATCATCTTTTACAATAGCCACAAACAACATAAAGTATCTTCGGGGTAATGCTAACTAAACAAGTGAAAGTCCTATATGATAATGTTTTCTTTTTAAATGAAGCCACAATAACACCCTTGTGGCATAATAAAGTAAATAAGTTGTGAATGTGTTATATAGTACTCATTTGAATTCAATTTTTCTCTGTCATCAAGCTTACTCAAACCTGGTTTCAAACAGTGTCTATGCACTTGTGTGTGGTCATGACGTTCCTTTAAGTCCACTTAATCATTACAAACACCTTCTCTTCACTCAGTTTCATGTAGTTGTTGAATTTTTTGTAGCTTTTTTTCCCCTAAGATTTTCTGTCTAAATGTGGTAATATTATCCGTGGTTTTCTTTAATGTGTTTCTTAAATCCAACTAAATGACAAATGGGAATGGCCCTCACAGGCTCATGTATTTGAGTGCTTGGTCATTAAGGAGTGGCACTACTTGAGAGGAATTCGGAGGTGTGGCCTTGTTGGAAGAAATGTGTCACTGGCATGGGCTTTAAAGTTTCCAAAGCCCATACCAGGCAGGCTTTCTGCCTTTCTGTCTCTCTTTTCCCACTACCTGTGGATCCAGATATATAACTCCTGTAGAACTCTCCAGAAACATGTTTGCCTTTGTACCTCCATGCTCCCCACCATGATGTATGAACTAAACTTCTGAAACTATAATCAAGTCCTGATGAGATGTTCTCTTTTATAAAAGTTGCCTTGGTCATGGTGTCTCTTCAGAGCAATAGAACAATGACTCAGACAGTCTCAAATCTTGGCTGGATTCAGATTTGAGGTTTCCTGTCAGGAATACCTTCTATATGCAATGTACTTCATACCACAACATATATAAAGGCTGACTACCCCACTGTTCATATAAAATCGGATGGTGAGTTTAGAAATTATCACCCCAAGCTATGCTTTACAAAATGATCATTATACATTTCTGAAGATTTTGAGTTAGACCAACAAATTTGTATTTTAAATTCTTTTGGGCTGTAAAATATTTTTTAGTAGCTAAAATATTGTTTTCCTTCTGTTTGTATTAATGTTTATTAGAACCCTAATTCTTTATTTATTATATAACTTTGTGTAATTTGTGTGTGCATATGAATTTGTGTAGGTACACATATGTTTGGGTATACACATGCTTCTGGAGACCAGAATTTTCTCAAGTGACATCTACTTTTTTTTTTATGACAAGATCTCTCATTGGCCTGCTCACGAAAAAAAAAAAAAAAAAAAAAAAAAAAAAAACACTTTTTGCCACTCTAACTCATTTTGTGCTATGGTCATGTTTGTAGAGATGCTGTAGAACCTATATAATGAGATAAATATCAGAACTAGATTTCAGTTGATGAAATGTACATGGCCACTGAGTTGAAAACCAGTGAACCGGGGTTCCTGCCCTGCTACCTAATTTTTATGTGACTCTGTGGAAGCCATGGCATTTCTCTTCAGTAGAACAGCCAGTGAAGAGAGTATTAAACTTTTAAATCAGAAGTTGTTCGAACAAAATCGTACCTAGGTACATGAGAATCTAGGAGTTCTATCTACTTGGTCTTTGTTTTCTCACAATTTAGAGAGATTAAGAAACACCTAAACTTCTAAATTACAGACAAATGGACCAAACTAGAAAAAAGCCATCCTGAGTGAGATAACCCAGACCCAGAAAGGCAAATATAATATATACTCACTCTTAAATAGGTATCAGGCATAAAGCAAAGGGTAACCAGCATACAGTCTACAACCCTAAGAGAGACATACATAGATCTGCCTAGGAAAGGGAAAAGGACAAGATCTCATGAGTAAATTGGGAGCATGGGGAGGATGGGGAGGGTGAAAGAGAAGAGGGGAGGAGAGGAGGGGAGTAGACAAAAATGTGCAACTCAATGGAAATAAGTTAAAAAAAAACAAATTTCCAAATCTCTGTCCATAAAGTATGGATAGCAGGAAATTGAAAAAGGTCTAATAAAACAGATATACAAAGTTGGATTCCAGAGAGAGAAATCCTCACTCACAGAGTGATGAAATGGAATAAATATCAGGCCTTCCTGTAGATGGATTTTTCATTGTGCTGCCAGTTCACTCACTCACACACACACACACACACACAATGACACAGAGACTTTTTATTAGTTGTCAAAGTTTGGCCTATTGCTTAGAATTGTCCCAATAGCTATTATAACTTGAAAGAGCCCATTTATATTAACCTATGTTATGTTTGTGTGTTTTTACCTCTTTTCCATCTTGCACTTCCTGTTTCCTCTTCATGTTCATCTCCTCTACCTCTCTCTATGACTGGAAGTACTACTTAACTTCCTCCTGAATAGCTATGGGCCATTCAGCTCCTTATTAAGCCAATCAAAAAGTGCCTTGGCAAAGACACATCTTCACAGAATTACTCCACAATACTTTCTTCTTTCATAAGAGTCATCAAGCCCTTACTCCATTTCAATTACTAATGTGTAAATCATTAGACAGTCATGACATCACATTGTTATTTCTATTATTTTCTTTCATTAATAAATTTATTTAAATTAGAAATAATCTTATTTTATATATCAATCCCAGTTCCTACTCCCTCCCATCCTCCCATGCCCCCCACTGACTCCACCATCCCATTCCCCACCACTCCCCAAGGAGGGTGAGGCCTTCTGTGAGGGATCATCAAAATCTATCAAGTCATTTATGGCAGAGCCTAGGCCCTCCAGCATGTATCTAGGCTAAAAAGTCCTTTCCTGCACTAGGGACACAACCTGGTTCCACTGTCAGAGGCCCCATATACTGCCCAGTCTTCCTAGCTGACACCCACATTCAGGGGGCCTGGTTTGGTCCTATGTTGGTTCTCTGGCTGTCAGATTTGGATTCATGAGTTCCCACTTGCTCAAGTCAGCTGTTTCTGTGGGTTTTCCCAGCATGGTCTTGACCCCTTTTGTTCCTCAGTCCTCCCTCTCTGAAACTGGATTCCAGGAGTTTGACTCAGTGCTTAGTAGATCTCTGCTTCTGCTTCCATCAGCTGCTAGATGAAGGCTCTAAGTTGGCATTTAAGGTGGTCACCAATCTCATTATAAGGGAAGGGCATTTAAGGTAGCCTTTCCACTACTGCTTAGATTCCTAGTTGGGTTCATCCTTGTGGATCTCTGGACATTTCCCTAGTGCAGATTCCTCTTTAAACCTATAATGGCTCCCTCTGTTAGGGTATCTCTTTTCTTGCTCTCCTCAATTCTTTCCCTGATTCAATCTTCCTTCCTCTCCTCCCATGCTCCCTCATGCCCTCCTCTTGCCTCCTCTTTTCACCTTCTCTTTCTCTTAACTTCCTCTCCCCTTCCCCAATTTGCTCAGGAGATCTTATCCCTTCTCCCTTCACTAGGGACTGTGTATTTCTCTCTTAGGATCCATCTTGTTTCCTAGCTTTTTAGCAGGTGTAGATTGTAGTCTGATAAACCTTTGGTCTATGTCTAATATCTGTATATGAATGAGTACATACCATATGTGTCTTTTTGTGACTGGATTACCTCACTTAAGATAGTTTCTTCTAGTTATATCCATTTGCCTGAAAATTTCAAGATTCCATTGTTTTTTTTTTTCCACTGAGTAATACTCTGTTGTGTGAATTCTGTATCTATTCTTCAGTTGAGTGTCATCTAGGTTGCTTCCAGGATCTAGCTATTACAAATAATGCTGCTATGAACAAGGTTGAACAGATGTCCTTGTTGTATGAATATGCATCCTTTGGGTATGTGCCTAAGAATAGAATTTCTGGATCTTGAGGATAACTGGTTCCCATTTTCCAGAGGAACTGCCATACTGATTTCTAAAGTGGCTGTACAAGTTTGTACTCCTACCAGCAATGGAGGAGTGTTTCCCTTTCTCCACATCCTTTCCAGCATACTGTCATTGGTGGTTTTTTCATTTTAGCCATTTTGACAGGAACAAGATGGTATCTCAGAGTTGTTTTGATTTGCATTTCCCTGACGGCTAAGGATGTTCAACAATTTCTTAAGTGTCTTTCAGCCATTTTTGATTCTTCTATTGAGAATTTTCTATTTAGTTCTGTATACCACTTTTCTTTCTTTCTTTTTTTTTTGTAAAAGGATATATTTTTCTTTTTATTTTACATATCAATCCCAGTTCTCTCTCCCTCCCTCCCTCCCTCTGTTCTTCCCTCCCTCTATCCTACTTTTCAGTTGGATTATTTGGTGCTTTATTGACTAGCTTCTAGAGTCTTTGTATATTTTGGAGATCAGCCTTCTGTCAGATGTGGGGTTGGTGAAGATCTATGCATATTCTGTGGGCTGCCTTTTTTTCTTGTTGACTGTGTCTTTTTGACTTATAGAAGTGTCCCAGTTTCAGGAGTTCTCATTTATTAACTGTTGATCTCAGTGTCTGTGCTACTGGCATATGTTCAGGAAGTGATCTCTTGTGCTAATTAGTTCAAGGGTACCACCTACTTTCTCTTCTAAGAAGTTCAGTGTGGCTGGATTTATGTTGAGGTCTTTGATCCATTTAGACTTAAGTTTTGTGCATGGTGATAGATTTGAATCTATCTGCAGTCTTCTACATGTCTGTGTACAGTTATGCCAGTACCATTTGTTGAAGATGCTTTATTTTGGCTAGGCCACAACCAAAACTGTATCTATTATTTTCAAATGTAGACTTACAGATTTACTGTAAGCCTTGGTCTAACAATTACTTCTGACTTCCAGATGCTATCAGACTGAAGACAAATCTACTTTGATGACAACAGAGCCATGGTCCAGATCTTGAGGGAACATGTTGTTTCCAAGTCAGATCTTATTGAGAACTGGAAGATGGTTCTATCAGAAAGCAAGGTATGAATATGAAAGAAGAAAGTGAATTTCATGTTCTTTATAGTCTAGTGAAGCTTCACCTATGTTTGTGTATCAGTCTAATTTGTACAAACCTTTACAGAAGACCACATCAGAAAGAAATCAAAATAAACATACTATGTTTTATATCGAACTTGGGAGGTATATTTTTTAAAATTTGATCATGTATATCTTTGCAGTTAACATCTATTTTTATCTGTTCCTTCAATATGAGCCCTTAGTTTCCTGAGTAATTTGTTTTTCATTTCTATGCTTGTATATCAATTTAGATAATATGGGCATGACTTCTCATACGGACAAAGATATTACCAGTTCCTGGTCATTTTTGTTTGTTTGTCATGTTTCATCCATTTCCCACAGAAAGATATTAACATCTAAATCATTCATTAATTTTAGCTACAAAATACATCCTTGTTTTTATCAAAAAATTTCTGTGTTTGGACTCTGGCTTTATCATTAAGAGGAATACTGTAAATAGGGGAGTCTCTTGCTAATAGCTAGTAAAGCTAAAATTTATTTGTGCAAAATGATCTTGAGGCCAGAGTAGATCTTGAGATTAAGATAGCTATTGCCTGTTCCAGGCCTTAAAAAAGAACATTGGTAGTTAACTTACCAGGAACAGAACAAATGACTGGTCAACAACACTCTGATTTTGGAAATTTAATGCTTGGTACATCTTGTTTGTTGAACAGAGAGACCACTTAACTATAATAGCTGTTTTCAGGGTCAAATTTATTTTAAACTTTCAGCCTTAAAAAATATTTGGTTGCTGTCATAATTCTATGTTATTGAAATAGCCATATCCTGTACTCATCTTTTTAAAAGGTAAAGTTTAATGTGTAGAACATGCCCAATATTGCCCAAATATCACAAGAGAAAATTAGAATATTCTTCTCTCACCAAAACAACAACAAAAACTCCATAGTCCATTTTCCCCTTGCCCATTCTCTCAGCAATCATTAATGGTTCTCTTCCTCTATATTTCTTTTTTTTTTATTTAGAAGCAATATAATTTTACACATCAATCCTTCATTTCCACTCTCTCTCATCCTCCCATGCCCCTACCAACACCCCGAACATAACCCACACCCACTCCACAGGGATAGTGAGGCCTTCCATGGAGGATCAACAAAGCCTACCACATCATTTAGAAGAGGGCCTAGGTCCTCCTCAGTGTATCTGAGCTGATATAGTATTCCTTCATAGGGAATGGGCCCCCAAAATCTGTTTGTGCACTAGGGGTAAATACTGGTTCCATGTCTTCATTAACCATTCTTCAATTGAGGGGCATCTAGGTTGCTTCCAGGTTCTTGCTATTACAAATAGTGCTACTATGAACATAGTTGAGCAGATGTCTTTGTTGCATGGATGTTAATCCTTTGAGTATATGCCTAAGAGGGGGATTGCCAGGTCCTGTGGTAAACTAATTCCCATTTTCCTGAGGAACCTCCATACTGATCTCCAAAATGGCTATATGAGTTTGCACTCCCACCAGCAGTGGAGGAGTGTTCCACTTTCTCCACATCCTCTCTAACATGAGTCATCATTGGTGTTTCTAATTTTAGCCATTCTGGCAGGGGTAAGATGGCATCTCAAAGTTGTTTTGATTTGCATTTCCCTGATAGCTAGGGATGTGGAGCATTTTCTTAAGTGCCTTTCAGCCTTTTTGATTCCCTCTATTGAGAATTCTTTCTTCAGTTCTGTACCCCATTTTTAATAGGGTTTTTGGTGTTTTGTTGACTAGTTTCTTGAGTTCTTTGTATATTTTGGAGATCAGCCCTTTGTCAGATATACGATTGGTGAAAATCTTTTCCCAGTCTGTAGGCTGCCATTTGATCTTGTCTACTGAGTCCTTTGCCTTACAGAAGCTTCTAAGTTTGAAGAGGTCCCATTTATTAATTGTTTCTTTCAGTGTCTGTGCCCCTGGAGTTATGTTCAGGAAGCAGTCTCCTATACCAATTTGTTCAAGGGTACATCCTACTTTCTCTTCTAAGAGGTTCAATGTGGCTGGGTTGATGTTGAGGTCTTTGATCCATTTGGACTTGAGTTTTGTGTATGGCGACAGACAAGGGTCTATCTGCAGTCTTCTACACACCCTCATCCAATTGTGCCAGCACCATTTGTTGAAGATGCTCTCTTTGCCCCATTGTATAATTTTAGCTGTTTTGTTGAAAATCAGGTGTTCATAGGTGTGTGGGTTAATATCAGGATTTTCAATTCGATTCCATTGGTCTACCTGTCTATTTTTATGGCAATACCAGGCTGTTTTCAGAACTATAACTTATAGTAGAACTTAAAGTCAGGAATGGTGATGCCTCCTGAAGTTCTTTTATTGTATAGGGTTGTTTTGGCTATCCTGGGTCTTTTGTTTTTCCATATAAAGTTGATTATTATCCTTTTGAGAAGAATTGTGGTGGGATTTTAATGGGGATTACATTGAATCTGTAGATTGCTTTTGGCAAGATTGCCATTTTTACTATGTTTACCCTGCCTATCCAAGAGCATGGGAGATCTTTCCATTTTCTGGTATCTTCTTTAATTTTTCTTTAGAGCCACAAAGTTCTTATTATATGGGTCTTTTACTTGTTTGGTAAGCGTTTCACCAAGATACTTTATGTTGCTTGTGGCTATTGTAAAGGGTGATGTTTCTCTGATTTCTTTCTCTGTCTCTTTGTCATCTGAAAAAAGTAGGGCTACTGATTTTTTTTGAGTTTATCTTGTATCCTGCTAGTTTCCTGAACGTGTTTATCAGCTGTAGGAGTTTCCTGGTAGAGTTTATAGGGTCGCTTAAGTAAACTATCATATCATCTGCAAATAGAGACAGTTTGATTTCTTCCTTTCCAATTTGGATCCCCTTGATCTCCTTTTATTGTCTTATAGCATTAACTACAACTTCTTGTACGATATTGAAGAGATATGGAGAGAGAGGGCAGCCATGTCTTGTTCCTGATTTTAGAGGAATTGGCTTAAGTTTCTCTCCATTTAGTTTGATGTTGGCAGTTGGTTTGCTGTATATTGCTCTTATTATGTTTAGGCATGTTCTTGTTATCCCTGACCTCTCCAAGACCTTTATCATGAAAGGGTGTTGAATTTTGTTGAAGGCTTTTTCCGCATCTAGGGAGATAATCATATGGTTTTTCTTTTTCAGTTTGTTTATATGGTGGATCACCTTGATAGATTTTCATATGTTAAACCATCCCTGCATTCCAGGGATGAAGCCTACTTGGTCATGGTGGATGATTTCTCTGATGTATTCTTGAATTCGGTTTGCCAGTATTTTATTGAATATTTTTGCATCGATGTTCATCAGGGATATTGGTCTGTAGTTTTCTTTCTTAGTTGTGTCTTTGTGAGGCTTGGGTAACAAGGTTATTGTGGCCTCATAAAAAGAGTTTGGCAATGAACCTTCTGTTTCTATCTTGTGGAACAGTTTGAGGAGTAGTGGTATTAGTTCTTCCTTGAATGTCTCGTAGAATTCTGCATTGAATCCATCTGGCCCTGTACTTTTTTTGGATAGAAGTCTTTCGATGACTGCTTCTATTTCATTGCAGGTTATATGTCTATTTAAGTTGTTTGTCTGTTCTTGATTTAATTTTGCTAAGTGATAGTTATCCAGAAATTTGTCCATTTCCTTTGAATTTTCAAGTTTTCAAAGTATGACCTGAATATTGTCTGGATTTCCTCTGTGTCCATTGTTATGTTCCCCTTTTCATTTCTGATTTTGTTTATTTGCATGTTCTCTCTCTCTGCTTTTTCGTTAATTTGGATAAAGTTTTGTCTATCTTGTTGATTTTCTCAAAAAACCAACTCTTCATTGCATTGATTTTTTTGTATTGTTTTCCTGGTTTCTATTTTGTTGATTTCAGCCCTCAAGTTGATTACTTTCTGGTGTCTACTGCTACGGGGTGAGTTTGCTTCTCTCTGTTCTAAGGCTTTCAGTTGCACTGTTAATTCTCTTATGTGACTATCCTCTGTTTTCTTCATATGGGCACTTATTGCAATGAACTTCCATCATAGCACTGCTTTCAAGGTGTCCCATAAGTTCAGGTATGTTGTGTCCTCATTCTCGTTGAATATTAGAAAGTCCTTAATTTCTTTCTTTATTTCTTCTTTGACCCAGGATTTGCACATTGTTCAGTTTCCATGAGTTTGCAGGTTTTCTGCTATTTGTGTTGTTGTTAAATGCCAATTTTAAAGCATGGTGGTCTGGTAACATATAGGGGACTATTTCTATTCTCTTGTATCTGTTGAGGTTTGTTATGCCACCTAGTATATGGTTGATTTTAGAGAAGGTTCCATGTGGAGCAGAGAAGAAGGTATATTCTTTTGTCTTTGGATGGAATGTTCTATAGCTGTCTGTTAACCCCAGTTGAGACATAACTTCTGTTAATTCTTTTGTTTCTTTGTTGAGTTTCTGATTTGTGGTCCTGTCCACTGTTGAGAGTGATGTATTGAAGTCTCCCACTATAAGTGTGTGAGGTTTTATATGAGCTTTGAGTTTTAGTAGTGTTTCTTTTACAAATGTGGGTGACTTTGTGTTGATGGATTTCTCCTGCGATGAATATGAATTGACCGTCTTCATCTCTTTTGACTAATTTTGGTTTGAAGCCTAACTTGTTAGATATTAGGATAGCTATGCCTGCTTGCTTCTTATTTCCATTTGATTGGAACCCTTTACCCTGAGGTAATGTCTATCTTTGAAGCTTAGATGTGTTTCTTGTATGCAGCAGAAGGATGGATTCTGTCTTCGTATCCATTATGTTAGCCTGTGTCTTTTTATAGGTGAATTAAGTCCATTAATGTTGAGGGTGAGTAAGGAGCATTGATTGTTGAAGCTTGTTTGATTTAGGTTTGTTGTTGGCAGTGGTATTGTGAATATATTA
Organism: Phodopus roborovskii; assembly: GCF_943737965.1. Lineage (NCBI taxonomy): Eukaryota > Metazoa > Chordata > Mammalia > Rodentia > Cricetidae > Phodopus > Phodopus roborovskii. Next base: position 16,639,495 of record NW_026126410.1, read on the forward strand.
GTTCTGCTTCACCCTTGGTTTCTGGTGTAGTTGGATTATCTGTTGCCTAAATTTTGTGGGCGTAGTTACCTTCCTTGGGTTGGAGTTTTCCTTCCAATACTTTCTATAGGGCTGGATTTGTAGATACATATTGGGAAAATCTGGTTTTGTCATTAAATATCTTGTTGTCTCCATCTATAGTGATTGAGAATTTTGCTGGATATAGTAGCCTAGGCTGGCATCCATGATCTCTTAATACTTGTAGAACATCTATCCAAGACTTTCTTGCCTTGAGGGTTTCCATGGAGAAGTCAGGTGTAATTTTGATAGGTCTGCCTTTATATGTTACCTGTCCTTTTTCCTTCGCTGCTCTTAATATTCTTTCTTTATTCTTTATGCTAGGTGTTATGATTATTATTTGTCAAGGGGTCTTTTTTCTTTAGTCCAGCCTATTTGGTGTTCAGTATGCTTCTTGTACTTTCATGGGCATGTCCTTCTTCAGATTTGGGGAGTTTTCCTTGAAGATTTTGTTGAATATGTTTTCGGCACCTTTGAGCTGGGCTTCCTCATCTTCCTCTATGCCTACTATCCTTTGGTTTGGCCTTTTCATCGTGCCCCACATTTCCTGGATGTTTTGTGTTAAGTATTTGTTGGATTTATGATTTTCTTTGGTTGATGAATCTATTTCTTGTAGTTTATCTTCCATGCCTGAGATTCTCTCTTCCATCTCTTGAATTCTGTTGGTTATACTTGTGTCTGTCGTTCCCGATTTTTTTGCCCAGTTTTTCTATTTCCAGCATTCCTTCGGTTTGTGTTGACTCTATTTTCTCTATTTCAGTTTTCAAGTCTTGAACCGTTTCCTTCACCTGGTTAATTGTTTTTTCTTGGCTTTCTGTACTTTCCTTAAGGAATTTTTTCATTTCTTCCACTATTTTGTTTGTTTTTTCCTCCATTTCTTTAAGGGATTTTCTCACATCTTCTTTGAGGGCCTCTATCATTTTTATGAGGGAAATTTTTAAGTCGTTCCCTTCTGCTTCCTCTGCTTTGTTGTTGTGTTCCATTCTAGTTAGTGTAGATTCCCTAGATTCTGGTGGTCTCATGCTTGCCTTTCTGTTGTTAGGTGTTTTCTTGCATTGCCTTCTTCCCATAGCTTCTTCCAGTAGGTGTTGGTGGGGTCTCCCCCTCTGTCTATGGTACTTCCCCGGTGGGCTTATGTGGGTCTGAGATTCAATATCTGTAGCTCTGTGTGGTCCAAGCTCTCTAGGAGGTCTCTCCATAGACAGGGACCCAGGGATGGGATCAAGGATGAGGATCCAGTAGAAGATGCCAGCAGGTACTCACAGTGGTCCTCTGGCCTATAGCTGGCGGAAGAGGACAAGGGCTGAGCTGAAACTTGGGAAAGTTTTGCAGGATAGTGGGATCTCACTGGAAACTGGAACTCTCCAGCTGAGGCCTCTTTCTTTAGCAGAGGCCCGTATTTGGGGGTCCAAAAAAATCTTGTTTTCTCCATCTATAGTGGTTGAAAGCTTTGCTGGGTATAGTATTCTGGGCTGGCATCCGTGGTCTCTTAGTGTTTATAGAACATCTCTCCAGGACCTTCTGGCTTTCAGGGTTTCCACAGAGAAGTCAGGTATAATTCTGATAGGTCTGCCTACATATGTTATTTTGCTGCTCTTAATATTTTTTTCTTTTTCTTTTTTTTCAGTCTATTTTGTGTTTTGTAAGCTTCTTGTACTTTCATAGGCATGTCCTTCTTTAGGTTTGGAAAGTTTTCTTTTATAATTTTGTTGAATATGTTTTCTGACCCTTGAGCTATATTTCTTTGCCTTCTTCTATATCTATTATTCTTAGGTTTGGCCTTTTCACAGTGTCCCATATTTCCTGGATATTTTGTGTTAAGGATTTGTTGGACCTAACATTTTCTTTGGTCAATGACTCTGTCTCCTCTAGTCATTCTTCAACACCTGATATTCTCTTCCATGTCTTGTATTCTATTGGTTATACTTAGAACTGTTGTACCTGATCATTTACCCAGCTTTTCTATTTCAAGCATTCCCTCATTCTGAGTTTTCTTTATTATTTCTATTTGAGCTTTCAAACCTTGTACTCTCTGAATTGTTTCCTTCATTTATTTAGCTGTTTTTTCTTTGCTTTCCTTGCTTTCTTTAAGAGATTTGTATATTTCTTGATTTTTTTTTTTTTTTTTTTGGTGCGCCTTTACCCCCACTTCATGTTTTTGCTTATTTTTTTCTTCCATTTCTTTAAAGGATTTTCTCATTGCCTCTTTGAGGGTTTCTATTATCTTCATAAAGTTGTTTTTAGGATCATTCTCTTCTTCATCTGTGTTGCGATGTTCATGTCTTGCCATTTTCCTGTAGAAGCTTTTTCCAATACAGTATGAAATAAATCCTTAAAAATAACAGTTGTGTATTATACATTCTCCTCTGGAGGTTTTTCATTTAGAAATTTCACTAAAATTAAAGTACTAGGGTAATAATCTATATTGTGATCTATGTATCATTACTGAAATCAATACTTTACAAAAGTATTAATAGCAAATTTTTTTAATCTTTCAAAGTTTCAGTGAAACAAGTTTGAATATGATTGAATTAAACTTGGCATTTCTTCTCACAATTAATAACAGACAGTTGTGTTTTTTTTTAATGTAGTAGCTGTATTTATATCAAACTGTTATTCTTTTTGTCACTTCAAATTAGAGTCCATATCCCTAGATACCTAAAAATATGCTTAGTTTTATTGCTGGCCAGTACTTGTCCATTCACTTCTCTTAATATTCACTTCTCTTAATCCCAGCACAATATACCTAGGAGAGGTGTGAGAATTACCTTTTTAAAACCTTTTTATTAATTCTTTATGGATTTCACATCCTCATCCCATTAATAGCCCTGTACCTTTGAATCTGCCCTCTGTCTTGTTACCTTGAATAGCTCACCCTATGCAGCAAGAAGCAAGGCGCCAGCCAGTTCTTCTGTTCTCACATCCTCTGCCAGTCAGCTTTCCTACACCTACACCACTAGGGCCAGCTCTCCTGTGCTGCCTAGGTGAAGTACAGGAGCCACTCTCTTGAGTGTTGTAGCTAGTGAGGGGCAGGACCAGTTCTCCCATTCTCATGTTCCCAGGTCAACTTTCCCATCTGCCTCAGGTGGCAAGGGTTTGTGGGGAAGACATCTTTTCCTAGCCCATGCCACCACCTGACAGATGGGGGGGTTCTCCTGTCCTCAGGGCTGTGTCACCCATTCCCCCACCAATAGGATCAGTTCTACTGTGCTGCCCAAGTGAGCTGCAGGGCCCGCTAACCTGGTGTTGCAGCCAGTGAGGGCAGGCCTAGTTCTCCCACTCTCATGACCTCAGGACCAGTTCCCACCTACTACAAATCCTGAATGGTAGGGGTGGGGCATGAGACTCACTTTTGTCCTTTTTAAAATTTCACTTGACTAATGTTAGTAATTCTTTACTTCATGGGTTTTCTAAAATGTGAGCTACACATCACCACAAATACTCCCATTAATTATTAACAATCCTCAGCCTATAAACATTCTACTTTAATGATTTTTTTCTCTTGATGTGGTGCAAAAAAATTTGCACATATGGATACCATACCTTTCATTTTGAAATACTACCTTTTCTAAGACTAATAGAATGTAGTGTCTCTAGCTTTACATTGAAGAAAACAAGGTCTCTTCAAACAATGGTGCTAAGAAGATTGTGTCAACATGAAGGCTGGAACTTCATTCCTGTTATCACCCTGCACAAAAAATAAACTCCAAATGGGCATGAACCTCAATGGAAGACTTGAAACTATGAAAGTGCTAGATGAAAAACTACAGGGAAATTCATCAAGATACAGACACAAACACAGACTTCCTGAGTATCTGGACTTGAGTCACCCAAAGAGAAAACCAACCACCTACAGAATGGGGGAAAAAATCTTTCCCAGCTACACACCTGACCAAAAATTAATGTCTAGACCTTACAAAGAAGTCAAGAAACTAAAACAAAGGAAATACCCCAGTGAAAGAGTGACCTGGGAGTCCTAGAAAGAAGAAATACAAAGGGATTATAAATGCTATTTTTTTTAAATGTGGTCAGCATTCTTAGCCCTTGAGAAAATGCAAATTGGTGTTATTTTGAGACTCTGTGTCATCCCAGTCAGAACCAAATTCTATTAGTAAAATGAATGGCAACAAATGCTGGTGAGGATGCAGGGAATGAAGGACACTGATCCACTGTTGGTGTGAGTGTAAATTAGTAAAGCCACTGTAGAAATCAATGTGGAGGAAAAAAATAGAACTGTATTAGAGCTATCACATGACCAGTTCTACCATTCTTTGCCATATATGCCATGTACTGTGATTCTAGTATATCTGTGTTTATTGCTGCTATGTTCATATATCTAGGAAATAGAATCAGCATATATGTCCATCAACTGGTAAATGGATAACAAAAATGTGATACATATATACAACTTAATTCTTTGCAGTTGAAAGAACATTGAAATCATGAGATTGGCAGGGAAATGAATGGATCTGGAAAATATTATGTTGAGTAAGGTGACCCAGACCCAGACAAACACTGCATGCTCTCTCCTATGTGAATCTTAGCTTCAAATCCCTAGATTTGTGTGTTTAACTTGGAATGTCTTTGGAGACTGAGAAGCTAGACAGGGGTCATGGGAGGTTGCTTGGGAAAGAGGCCTTTAAGCAGGGGATGGGAACAGAACACAAGCGAGGTGAAAGTGGGAGAGATACTGAAAATGGCAAAGGCTATGCAGAGATGAGGCAGAAGAAAAGAAAGGGATTAACCAAAACGTAGGAGATTTCAATAAAGCTACCTGGAAGCTTAGTATTTTGCATGCTAATTTAAAATATAGTTTTTCAGAGAAATTTGAATGCAAGGTAATACTATTCCCAGAAGCCTTGAGTTGATAAACAAAAACCCCAGACATCGGATGCTTTCCCATGTATTACTGGTGCAGGAGTCCCACACACACACACTCCCTTGTTCTTGAATACCTACAGAACTGTCAATGAGGATAGCATATATATATATTTGCAGGACTGAGGGAAATTAGGAAGAAATGAGCTGGAAATATCCTCCTTGCTGATGAGTTGTCACTGGACTGGAAGGTGCTACAACATCTACAGGGGATGGGGCAGTAGAGATTCAGCAAGGTTCTTACTCAGTTCTGAGCCCTGCTTGCTGCAATACTGACCTGCCAGGAAAGACATGCCTACACACTGACATGACATGTGGGAGAACCAAACACCTACTTATTGGATTTAATACCTGCTCTACAAGAGGGAATCAATATATGGTACGGTAGACCTGACCTAAAATGTATGCCTGGAGAAATCATAGACCATGCTGGGGAACCCAATACTATTTTTGGTGGTTTTTTTTTTTTTTTTTTTTTTTTTTGGTTTTTTGTTTGTTTGTTTGTTTGTTTGTTAGGGTGTTTTTTTCCTTGTCTTTGTTATTGTTACTGCTGTTAAACAATATATCAAAGCCTCTGAATATTGATGTTTATACCCACAAAATTATGGCCACTAGAGCTTTGGTCACCTGATGAGGAATGTCCTTCTGTATATATATATTTGTCTTATTGGTTGATAAATAAAACACTGATTGGCCAGGCAGCATGATAGGTAGGACTAGGAGACAAGGAGGATTCTGGGAAGTATAGGCAGAGAGGAGTCATCGTGTGATCCCAGGAAGTGATGTAGCTGGGTAGAATCAGTACATAAGCATGGACAAACAAGAAATCACTCTCTTCTCTGCAGAGTTGCCGAGAGTCATGATGTAGGATGACAGAGGAGTAATACCATACTGGGCATCACCAGGTAAGCCATAACTGCATGGCAATACATAGATTGGTAGAAATGGGTTAACAGTTAAGACAGAGCTAGCCAACAGCTAGCTACTTACCAGCCAACAGCTTTATAACTAATATAGCATCTGCGTGTTCATTAGGGGCTAAAGCGGTGGTGGGGACCTACAGGGCCAAAAAGCTCACTTCACAGTCACCTTTGGAGAAGCGTCTTTCTGCAGTGGGTAGTAGTCAAGGCAGAGAGGACAGTAAATTGATTCACAGAATCTTAAATGTCTATTGTCACGTTTTTTGGCTATACTTTTGATGTCATATCCACAAAATGTTTCTCAAAACCAGTACCAGAAAGCTTTCTCCCAATGTTTCCTTCTGGGGTTTTGTTTCTTGAAATCACAATGTTTAAGTCTTTATGCCTTTTGAGATGTTTTCTTTTATGGTGTAAGATAAAGGTCTGTTTTTATTCTTTTACATGTTGACATTGAGTTTTCCTAACATCACTTGTAGAAGAGACTGTGGTTTCTTTTATGCTTTCTTGACACCCTGCCAATACATGGTCTTATTTCTGTTCCATTGGTCCATATGTTTGTCTTTATGCCAACATTATGCCCTTTTAATTACTGTAATATTGTTGTATCTATTAAAGTCAGGATGTGATACGTTTACATTGTTCTTTGTAGGGTTCTTTTTGTCTTTTGTGAGTCCACATGAACTATATAGTATTGTTCTTTATATTTCTATGGAAAAAAATACTATTAGGCTATTAGGCTTTGGATAGACATTACGCTAAATCATAGAACACTTTGTATGATACATACAACTAATGATATTAAGTCTTACAATTCACACATTTTTTTATATGATCACATCTTTCTTAATTCTTTCGTCAGTGCTTAAATAATACCTTTTGAAAGTTTTATGTTAGCACCAAGGTGTGACTCAGTGCTAGAGTGTTTCTCGAATATCCCCAAGGCCCTGTGTTCTATCCAAGCACATAAAAAAATAATAATTGGAAATTTATGTTGCCCTTCCAAATACCACTATAAATAATCCCCAGGAGTTTAAATGTGAAAGTACTTTTTACTTCAGTTTGCCAAACTAAAACACTCGAGTAGCTTAAATAGAATTATTTTTCCTGGGATACTTTTTGTTTGGCTTCAACAAGATTTAAAGTTTTATAAACATAATAATTCAATCAAAGTGGAGGTTTTACATGTGACAAATTAAAGAAAAGTTATTAGAATATTTCATATAAAATATATTTATCAAAATAAAATATATTTACCACCATTTTATGTGACTTTTGGAGAGCATTTAAATAGTGCTTATTAGGGCCTGAAGAGATGGCTCAGAGTTTAAAAGCACTGTCTTCTCTTCCAGAAGAGCTATATTTGGTTTCCAGCACCCATTTGGTGGGTCACAACTATCTAACACCAGGCCCAGGGGATACAATGTCCTCTTTCTAGCCTCCACAGGTATGAGGAACACATGAGGTGCACAAACATATATGCAGGTAGAAGAATCATACACATAAAACAAACTTTAAAAGATTAAAAAATAAAAATTAAATGATATTTTACATGGTTATTCATTCAAGATATACACATTTACCAAATTCATGGCATGTTTTAAATTCTAGTGGGACAGTGTCATTCATTAGATTCTTAACAGTTTGTTATTTCTTAGGCAAACAGAAAAGAATTTGATATAGCAGAAAAGTTCAATTGATTTTAAAATTAATCTCACACAAGTCCTTAGTATGTATGTCCTTTACTTTCTTCACACTGCCGATACAGGAGAAGTGAAACTTACAGGAAAAGCCTCAACATTTTCTAAACCCAGACATTAACATAGAGATTTGTCCTATCATCTCATGGTATCCATGAGGACTTTTACATCAATGTAAAAATAAAATATAAGTATTATACTCATAGATTCATCCTATCCCCAATTTGTTTTCTATTCCTGTCTGTACTGTACAATTCTGAACCACATTTGCATGCCCCAACACCTCAGCCTCCCACAGTGTTACCAAACTAAGGAATAAACAAACAAAAATATATGAGCTTTTGGGAGGACATTTCAGGACCTCCCAATTCAGATCCAGTGGAATGTTATCCAGCCTTAGAAACAGTGAAATCCTAACACCCATATCAATGTGAGTGGAAATAGAAGTCACTGTGTTAAGTGGCATAAACTACATGTAGAAGACAAATACCACATGATCTCACTTTAAAAGCTTCCTTTTTTGTTGTTATTTTCCTTTTTGAGACAGGGTTTCTCTGTGTAGCTTTGTAGACAAGACTGACCTCAAATGCACAGAGATTTGCCTCTGCCTCTGTCTTTGCCTCTGCCTCTGCCTCCCAAGTATGGGGATTAAAGGTGTGTGCCACCATTGCCCACCATACCTCATTTTTAAAAAAGGACACATAACCCCTAAATTTTTTTACATCTTTTTAATACATGGTTTTAAGATTGTAATTTGATTATATTTCTTCCTTCCCTTTCATCTTCCAAACCCTTATATATAATCCTCTCAATTCTCTTTTAAATTCATGGTCTCCTTTTTCCACTAACTGCTATTTTGTACATATACATTGACATTCCAAAACATAGCATGTTTAGTTGTATAATATCTTTTTGTGGGTTGTTTTTAATAGGATTTCTCTGTGCAGCTCTGTATATCTAGGCAAGCTCTGTAGACCAGGCTTTCTTAGAACTCACAGAGGTCTGCCCACCTTTGCCTCCCAAGTCCTAGGGTTAAAGAAGTGGTTTATTTAATTGCTTTCTACTTTTAACTGACAATTCAAACACTAAAAGATTTGAGTTTACTATGGGTTATTTCTAGTAATTATTGACTGTTCATTAAAGACATGCTTCACTTTTGAACAAATAAAGATATCCAAAAATTCAGTATTTGCATTTGATCATTGTTGTATGTTTATTTGAAGCATGGCTTTATTAATGTTGTTTGATTTTTCATGTAAGTTTTCAGATATACCCACTGCATCAAATATAGCACAACTATTATGAGACTTTCAAAATGTTTTCTTACCCACTCTTAATCCTTCTGTGTATTGTTTTAGTTTTTGTGGATGTGACAAAAACACTGTAGATACAGCATCTCTCAAATGATGTTTGTGAGGAGGGATCTAGTGCTCACTGCAGTTAACATCAACCTCTGACAGGAGATTTTGTAACTATGTGAATTATAGCTCCTTGATTAGTACCCTGCTCTCATGGGCCAGTATTGCCCATGAAAAATAATGAATAAAATATTAAAATTAAGATATAGAGATAGATTGAAGGAAGAAAGTTTGTGTTGAGACTGCTAGTCATATTCTCACATAGCTTGAAAAATGTCTTCACCAAGGTTTTAACTTTTACTTAATGATTTACGTCCTTTATTTCATTCCCTGGGTGTTGTGTATGCACTGATGCTGTGTTGCTTGCCTTGTGAAAAATGCAAATTAAATCAAAGAGGAGAACTTCAATCCTTAAGACATGATGACTTACTACAGACATAGGAAGACAAACCCTGCCCTTGAAAAAGTTCATGTTCTATTTTATCAGAAAATAATTAAGAGTATTCAATAAATAAAATTTAGTCTCATATTTAATTTACAGGTCAAGAAATTAAGCATAAGAAATGAGCCAATGATGAGGGCTCAGTGGAGATTTGCTCTAGCTTCACCCTGCTAAGTTCTTTCTTCTTTGCCCTACAGCTGCCATTACATGATTTTTTTAAGTGAGAATTAATAGTCAGAACACCCAGAAGCCTATAAAGCATTGAGATTAGCAAAATGTTTTAAATTTCCAGTCATCTTCAATTCTTTTAAATCACAATTTCAAAATACTGTTTTCTCAGCTAAGGTTGTAAATTCACAGACTTCAGAAGAATTTGTGATGAATATTAAATACTAAATCACATCCATCTTTACAAGTTTGGGTTCAACATTAAACATGCAGCAGCAGTCCTGTTTATGTTTTTCTACTTCAAAAATAAACCCTGAGACCAACCACTCCAATCACCATCTTGTTCTTGTCAGTCACCCCTTATTAATGTCACAACTCTCTTTATGTACCTAGTTGTCATCTTACTTATTTTCTGTCTTTCCTAATAAAACCCAATCCTTCTGGGAGAAGAATTATTCAGTACTCTTTGCTCCCAGTGTTTAGTATGTCTGTCCATTCCCTGTGCTTGTCCCTTATTTCTTGGGGCCATAAATACCATTCCTCCCAATGCTATTTTCCAAAAACATACCAATGCCATCTCCTTCAGGCTATTTTCAGCCATCCCATAGCATGCAATGTCTCCTCAAAGCACAGCTCCTGCTACTATACTATTACTTTTAAGACCTCATCTGATTTTTTTTTGTAGTTTTGAGTATTCATCCCCTCTCAGTGAACTCTAAATACATTGGTCAATGAACTTATAATGGAGACATGAACCTTCATTTCATTCCCAAGAGCTTGCCTCTGAATTTATTTTCTGTCTTCTTTCTTTAAGTTAAACTTTAGTTTCAGGTCATGGGACAAAGAAAGTTTTCATAACTCTGTAGGTCATGGTGTGTTAACTTTGACTAACAGAGAAGAGAGCTGTGACATTTCCCCTCCGGAAATATCACTGCTTGCTTAGGAAGACTTAAATATAGTTTACAAACTCAGAGGAAAACAAGGTAGGCAATTCCCTTGAAATATTCTTTCCAGATGTTTTTAAAGTAAACACCATATAATGTTCACTAGTTTCCCTGCTTAAGAGTTCATCCAATGACACAAACATCTTTCTTTACTAATAAAAACACTTCTAAGCCCAGAAGAGTGTTTATTCACACTTCTTTGCCTCCACAAGAGGTGAGCATTGCAGTATTTTCAAGCAGAAAAATTATATAACTATACAATCAAATTCTTTTTCAAGTCTAATTTTATGAAATAATTCTTGTGGAATTATATTTTAGTGCCAAGATAACCCTTAGAGAACAAATTACAGTTACCCACATAACCATGTATGCCAGTAACTGTTTGAGTTGATTCTAGGTAAACTGATCCTGACCACAGCCCTCTGAAATAGGTACCATTTTTATCAGTCTCACTTACTCTGAAGAGAAACTGAGGCCCAGAAAGGCTCAGGAATTTACTGTATCACAAAGCTAATGTATGGCAGGCTTGGATTTGATCCCAGCCAAGTCCTGATTGGATTTATTTGACAGACAGGTAACTATTCTAACTTCCTTTCATTTGTCTCCCTTTGACTAAGACTATGATAGTATTGATTTGAGAAGGTGTTTTGGACTTTCTGGACTTGTTTTATTTCATCATGTTGGATTAGTAGCCTTCTAACTAGGGTGAGATGATATCTCATGTTATTTTTATTTTCCCAGATAGCTAAACAACTTGAGCATAGCTTTTCATATGTTTATTGGCCATTTGTGTTTTTCTTTTGCACACTGACTGTTCCAATCATTTATCCCTTTTTACTTGCATTATTTGGGGATTTTTTTCTGTTGCATTTTTAATTATTTTTGTGAAGTTTCAATATAATTACATCTCTTTCCTCCCTCTAAACCAACAGATACAGCTATGATACAACTCCTGCACCTAAAGCACAAGTATGATTGCAGAGAACGGACAAAAAGATTGTAAAAGACAGGGCCAGGATATTTGTTGTGAGTTGTCACCTAGGAAAACCAGAAAGTATTAAATTTTGGAAATTCGTATATACTCTGAGCACTAACTCTCTGTCAAATGAATAGCTGAAAAACTACCTTTTCCATGCTACAGGCTGCTATTTTTGCTGTTGTTAATTGCCTCTTTTGCTATATAGAAACCTTTTAGTGTACTATTTTTGTCCCGGGTTTCCCTTTTGTCTCCTATACTTTAGTGACCAACCCTTAAAATTAGTGCCTACAGTATCAGTTTTCAATTTTATGCATAAAGTTATCTGATTTTCCAGCACTGTTTGTTATAGACATTATCCTTTCTCCAATGTGAGTATTCAAAACCTTTGTTGATGATTAATTAAATATAGGTAATTGAGGCTCTTTTCAGGTTTACTGCTCTGTCCATTGGCCTATATATCTGGTTTCCTGCCAGTGCCACAGTGTTTTGGTCTTTCTGATCAAGGACACTTCTGCTATTAGAGAACTTTGTGCTTCATTTTTCTAGTTCTGTGCAGAATGTTGCTTTGTGATGAAGATTCATTAACTCTGTAGCATGGTTGGGTTTTGTGGGCAATTTATCTACAAGAGTTCTCCCAGAACATGTACATGAACTGTCTTTCAGCATTTTAATTCCTTTTTCAATTTCCTTCATTGATGTTTTATAAATTTCATTTGTTCAGTCCTAATGTCTCCTTTGGCTATTTTGTGGCTGCTGTAAATGGGATTGCTTTCACGATTTCTTTCTCAGCAGACTCGTCTTTAATTCACAGAAAAGCTGATAGCTTTTTATGTTGGTTTGTACCTTGCTACTTCACTCCATCCACTTACCTTTCCCATGAGTCTTTTAGAATACTCCTTAGATTTTGATACAAGCAGACATGAATATTCACTTACAAACAGAATAATTTGACTTGTTTCTTCTGTTTATGGCTTTTTGTTTGTTTTTAATTTTATTTCTTTTCTTCTTTCTCATACATAATCATGCTTTCTGAAGATTCTAGCATTATACTGAATGATGTTGGAAATGGATGTCCTTTTCTTCTTTTGCCTGGTTGTCAGGGGAAATATTTTCAAATTTTTCTCATTCAGTGAGATGGTAACTGTGAACTTACTGTGTGTCATTTTATTATGCCAACTTGCGAGGAGCTAGTCTCATGTAAGGATATTGAGTTTTATCAAATGCCTGCTAGGTGTCTACTGGAATATTTGCTTGATTTTTAGGCTTTACTCTCTTTGTGTGTTATATAAAATTTTTTAAGCTGCATAGAAAACAAACATGAACCAGGAGAAGCCCTACCTCCACCCACTGGAAGAAGAGATGGGAAGATGACAGTATAAGAAAGCATTCAACAACATAAAGAGTAATATGATACCACCAGAGTCTAGGACTTCTACACCAGCAAGACCTGCCTGAACATCCCAATGCAGATGAAGAAGAAGAAAATGACCCTAAAAACAACTTTATGAAGATGATAGAGGCCCTTAAAGAGGAAATGAGAAAATTCCTTAAAGAAATGAAATGAAAGACAAACAAAAATGGAAGAAATGGAGGAAAAGACAAACCAAAAACTACAAGAAATTAACAAATCTCTTAAAGAAAGCAAGGAAAGCCAAGAAAAAAAAAAAACAAAACAAAACAAAAAACAATCACATAGGTGAAGGAAACAACTCAAACAGTTCAAGACTTGAGATGGAAATAGAGACAACAATGAAAACACAAACAGAGAATGCTGGAAATAGAAGATCTGGGTAAATGATCAAGAACTACAGATGCAAGCATAACCACCAGAATATATGAGAGATGAAAGAGAGAATCTCGGGTGTTGAAGATATACTAGAGGAAATAGGAAATAGATTCATTGACCACAGAAAATGTTAAGTCCAACAAATCCTTAACACAAAATATCCAGAATATATGGGATACCATGAAAAGACCAAACCTAAGAAAAATAGGTATAGAAGAAGGTAAAGAAGCCTATTTCAAAGGTGCAAAAAACATATTCAACAAAATTATAGAAGAAAACTTTCCCAACATAAAGAAGGACATGTCTATGAAAGTACAAGACACAGAACACCAAAAAGACTGGACCACATAATAATCAAAACACCAAACATACAGAATAAAGAAAGAATATTAAGAGCAGCAAAGGAAAAAGGCCAAATAACATATAAAGGCAGACCTATCAGAAGTATGCCTGACTTCTCAATGGAAACCCTGAAAGGCAGAAGGTCCAGCGTACATGTTCTACAAACAATAAGAGACTATGGATACCAGCCTAGACTACTATACCCAGCAAAGCTTTCAATCACCCTTAGATGGAGAAAACAAGATATTCCATGATAAAACCAGATTTAAATAATGCATATCCATAAAACCAGCCCTGTACAAAGTGCAGGAAGCAAAACTCCAACCCAAAGAAGTTAGCTACACTCACAAAAACATGGGCAATAGATAATCTCACATTACCAAAAGCCAAAAGGGGAGGGGGGAGGACACACAATACCACCACCACCACCAAATCCAAAACTAACAAGAATCAACAATCAATGGTCATTAATATCCCTTAATATCAATGGCTTTAATTCATCTTTAAAAAGACACAGGCTAACAGAATGAATATGAAAACAGAATCCATCCTTCTGCTGCATACAAGAAACACACCTTGCCTTCAAAGACAGACATTACCTCAGAGTTAAGGGTTGGAAAAAGATTTTTTAATCAAATGGACCCAAGAAACAATCTGGTGTAGTTATCATAATATCGAACAAATTACATTTAAACTAAAATAATCAAAAGAAATGAAAGTCATTTCATAATCATCACAGGAAAAACCCATCAAAATGAAGTCTCAATTCTGAACATCTATGCCCCAAATACAAAGGCACCCACATTTGTAAAAGACACATTACTAAAACTCAAATAACACATAAAACCTCATACACTTATAGTGGCAGGTTTCAAATCCCCACTCTCACCACTGGAAAGGACTACCAGACAGAAACTTAACAAGGAAATAAAGGAACTAACAAAAGTTTTGACTCATTTGGGTTTAACAGACATCTATAGAACATTCCATCCAAACACAAAAAAATATGCATTCTTCTCAACACTCACGGAACCTTCTCTAAAAATCAACCACATACTAGGCAACAAAGCAAACCTCAACAGATTAAAAAAAAAATAGAATAGAATAACCCCCTATACCTTACCAGGTCACCATAGTTTAAAGTTAGAATTCAATAACACAAATTGCAGAAACACTACAAACTCATGGAAATTGAACAATGATCCATTGCATTACTCCTGGGTCAAGGAAGAAATAAAGAAAGAAATTAAACACTTCCTAGCATTTAATGAAATTGAAGGCACAACCTACCCAAACTTACGGGACATTTTGAAAGCAGTACTAAGAGGAAAGTTCATAGCATTGAGTGCCCACATAAAGAAACTGAAGAATAGTCACACTAGAGACTTAAGAGTACACCTTAAAGCTCTAGAACAAAAAGAAGAGGACTCACCCAGGAGGGATAGATGACAGGAAATAATTAAATTGAAGGATAAAGTCAACAAACTAGAAACAAAGAAAAAATACAAAAGACAATCAAAATAGTGAAGCAGGGAGAGCATATGTGAAGACTAGAGGACAACATTGGGGGACTTGTTCTCTCCTTCCATTATGGAACTTGATCAGGCTCAAGTTGTCATGCTTGTTTGGTATGTACTTTCCCCCACTGACTATCTCACTGGTCAAACATTAACACTTTTATATAACAGTGATGAAATTAAAAAGATGTTTTAAAAGCAATCTTATTTACAAAACTACAAATATTTAGCAAAATTAAGTGAGGAAGTAAATTCCTTCCAATGAATAACATAAAATACTGAGGAAAGAAATTAAAGAAGACATAATGAATGAAGTTTTCCATATGTAATGAACCATAAGGATTAATTTTGATAACAATGGCCATATTAGTCAAAGTAACCTACAGAACTTATATAGTCCCATCAAAATACAAAAGATTTTCTTCTTGTAAATATGATTTTTAAAATTTTTCAAAAGACTCAGAATAGTCAAAGTGATCCTGGAAAAAATAATAAATTTAGAGGCATCATTGATCTGATATGGAAATATACAACAAAACTAGACATGATATTGCTAACCTAAGAAGAACACAGAACAATGGAACAGAATAGAGGAAATAGAAATTAGCTGATACTGATCAAAGCAATAGACTTTTGGCAAAGATGCCGAAATGAAAGATACTATTTTCAGTAAGTGGTGTTGGCAAGATTGGATGCGCACATCCAGAAGAATTAAGATAGATCCATCCTCTCACCATTCACAAAACTGAACATTGATCAAAGGCCAAATTTTAAATGTTAAACTATGAAATGACTTCAAGAAAACAGAAACATTTCAAGACATTGCTAAGAGAGATGATTTTTAGATAGGACCCCAAAGCCTACGCAACACAGATAAAAACAAGTGGGATTGTATGAAACTGAAATGCTTGAGCACAGCAAAGGAAGTGGTCAACAAAATTCATAGACTATCTACATAATAAGAAAAAAGATATTTGTGAACCATTTGACAATGGTGAATACTCAAATGTATAAGAAACTAAAAAGCCAATTGCCAAGAAAAAAAATCTAACAAAATAAACCAAGGACCCAAATGCCTCTCAAAAGAAGACACCTAAATAGCCAACAAAGGCCTGAAAAAAATCATGCAGTCTCATTAATCAACAGGGAAATCCAAATCAAGCCACACCCAAAAATATATCTTATTTCAATTAGACTGGCTATTATAAGACAAAAATAACAAATGCTGAAGTATAAGAAGCTATAAGCTATTGAAGGGAATGGACTGTTTATTAGGATAGTCATTGTGGAAAACAGTATGATTTTTCAACAACTGAATGACCCAGAATTTCTACCTCCAAAGTGAAATAATTATGCCAAACACAAAAATGAAACAAACAAAAAAAACCTATACTCAATTTTTATGTTTATTGCAGTACTGTTTAAAATAGATGAAATTTTATTTCAACCCAGATTCTCTTCAGTCGATGAAGAAAATGTGTGTTGTAGACGCCCAATCACACATTTACTCATGAGAGTAGAGACATTATTCTAATTGTCATTTTCAGTAATGTAGACGGAATAGGGAGCCACTGTACTGGGTGAAATAAGCTAGACACAAAGACAAATACCACATGTTTACATGTGGAAGTAACGATTCAGTCTTGAAGAAATACTGAATGGAATGGCGGAGTGGTACTCATATGGAAACTGAAAAGGGTGCAGGGAAGGAGACACAAACATTTCAATTAGAAACTCAGCAATACAGTGCGGAGCATTTCTGTCTGGTTCTCTTCAGGGCTGTAGGGTAACAGGGAGTTAAAATAATACAGGTTGCATTTTAAATGAAAAAACAAAATCCCTAATGCATAACAATGACTAATATTTGAAAAAGTAGAAATGCTATTGCCTTTGATCAGATTGTAACTTGTGTAGATGTACTGAATTAACACAGCACAGCCCATGAACATATCATATCTCTATTAATAAAATTAGGATTCATTGTCCAATAAAGGTTAGGAAAAGCAGTGCAGTTGGAAAATTAGACCAGCACATTCAGTTTGTCCTCAATGCACTTACTTTTGTAGTTTACTTATAGCTGGTTGGAAGTAAATTCAAGTTTCCATTTCTTAATTATGCTAACCTTATTCCAAGCACGAGGCAGCCACATGTGAGTGTGTATTTGGCAGCGCGGCTCATGCATTATTGGGATTAGGCCAATTTCCCCATCCTTCCGTTGATCGCACTCACAGATGCAGTGGAACAATTAATTACCTTTGGGTAGCTGTGTTTCTTTGGTCACCTAAGGTTCATTTCTCCTGTGGGTCGAGTTCTATGTTTATAAAAATAACTTGCACTTGTTACAGAATCTGTTTGATCTGTTTGTTTGTTTTTTGTTTGTTTGTTTGGTTGGTTGGTTGTTTTTTTTTTTTTTGCAACTCTGATGGTACAATTCTATCAACATTGCCAACAATTGATGACAAATGAGTAGGAAAAAGCAGACTTGTTTTTCATACTCAATCAAACAAAACATTTATTGATGTAGGGTAGGGATAAGCAAGATGCTGTAAATGTTCAGGAAAATATAAAAATACAGAAGAATTTACTTTTACTTGGTGAATTTCTTTAAAATATTTACAAAACTCCAAAATTTTAATAGGCATTTTGACATCTATTAAGACAATTTTCTTTCTTTTAACTATTAATCCAAGTAATTATTTCAAGAGTTTTCCTAACAACTAGTTTTGCTAACCTCCCCTCCCACTCCCTTCTCTCACCCTACCCCCACCCCCACCCCCACCCCCCTGTTCCCACCTCCCAGGCCACTCCTCCATTTCTGTTTAGGAAAGGACAGGTCTCCCATGAGTATAACATAGCTTGTCAACTTGCAGTAAGACTAAGTACCTCCCCATCCATGTATTAAGGCTGGGCAAGTCGATCCGGTATGAGGAGTAGGGTCCCAAAAGCCAGTAAGAATCCAAGACAGTCCCTATTCCCACTGTCAGAAGTCCCACAAGAGGATCAAGCTACACAACTGTAACATATATACAGAGTGCCTAGGTCAGTCCCATGCAGGCTCCCTGGTTGCTGGTTCAGTCTCTGCGAGGCCCTATGAGCCCAGATTAGTTGATTCAGTGAGTTTTCTTTCTGTTTTCTTATGTATGAACATACATATACGTATAATTTTTCTTATTTTACATATAGATCCCAGTTCCTTCTCCCTCCCATGCCACCCAACCCCCCTCCTGTCCTATGCCCCCCCCCTACTCCACAGTGGGGGTGATGTCTTCCAGGAGAGATCATCAAAATCTGTCAAGTAATTTGGAGTAGGGTCTAGGCTCTCCGTCTTGCCTCTAGATTAAGGGAGTATCCCTCCAAGGGGAATGTGCTCCAGTGAGTTTTCTTGTGTCCTTGACCCCTTTGGTTCCTACAATCCTTTTTCCTTTTCTTCGGGATTCCCTGAGCTCCACCTAATGTTTGGCTGTGGGTCTGCATCTGTTTCCATTAGTTCCTGGATGAAACCTCTCAAATGACAATTGGGCTAGGAACTGATCTGGTCACAGGAGAGAGCCAGTTAGGCTATGTTACTATTTGAAATATTTGCTTTAATTTTTCTCTTTGACCAAGGATTTACTTATAGAGGAAATATATGTGTGTGTAAGTAGATCCTTAGTTCTTTACTTTGAACATGTATTAATCCTCTAAAGCTAAAACACCTATGAATCTCCCTTATAGGTTCTGGTTTTTGTTTGTTTGTTTGCTTGCTTGCTTGCTTGCTTGCTTGTTTTGGTTTTGTTTTGTTTACCATTTTTGTCATTTTAATTAGTGGTGATGATGTTAGTTTGTTTGTTTGACACAGAGTATCTCTACATAACCCTGGCTGTCCTGGAACTTACTATGTAGACCAGGCTGGCCTCAATCTCAAATAGATCCTCCTGCTTCTGCCTTCTGGGTGCAGGGGTTAAAGGTGTGCACCACCACTCTGGGTTTTAATCTTCTTTTACAATTGCACTTTCCTTCTACAGTACATACTGATATCTTTACATGTTGTGGTTTGGGTTAGAGCTTTCTTTTTATTGATACCAATATTTCTTGTTAAAATTTACCAACTCACATTTTCCTTTTTTTTATGTAAGATGAAGCACTTACAAACAACTCATAGATGAATTTTTGTTGTTTCTATCTTTACCCAATATTTAAACTTATATTTCTAAAAGAAAATTCAACCTATTTATTTTTAATAATTACTTATGTAATTTAATCGTCATGACAGTTTTATTTACATATCATTCCCTATTAAGTTTTGTACTTTTTATCAAATGACAAGAACTTCTCTACCTTCTTAAACTCCCTAGGTGGTTCAGTTAATTTACCAGTGTTTGAATATTCCAGCATTTAACTGGTATCAAAGTTTAAATACAGATTTCCTCTAAATGTTATCTTCTACTCAGATCTTTATCTTCTCAAAATACAGAAAGACTTGAATATGTTCTTCTTTACACGTTTACTTTTTTCCTAACTCTATCTTCCACAACAATTTCTCATGGCTGAATGAAATAATCTAAACTTTAATATCAAGTTGTTACTAAACTGTCTTCACTTTTGAAATAATTTTTAGTAATTATGTATTCATGATTATATCAAGCCATCTAAACTATAGTAATTACTAGGAATTCATTATAAACTTTATCATTTCTCTTCTCATTACCCTTATATCTTGTGTTTTATTTAGGTGGTGTACATCCTGGAGAACATTTTTCAAACTGGGAAATTATTTGTATGTTCAAACTGGGGCTCATTTGCACTTTTTACTTTTCAGATTCAAAGTGAATTGATCTGATGTTAGAGCTTAAGGGTCATAGTTCCTAGCAAGTTTCCCCTGGAGAAACTATTATTTATGCAGGCTGAGTTATAGACTTGTCCTTGGAACGTTTTCTTGGGACAGAGGCCATGGCCAGCTGTTGTAATTGGAGCCAGATGGGGGTGAGTGTGTAAGCTGGACAAGCTTTGATGCTTTCCCTGTACATGGCTAGCCTTCTTCACTATTCTGGTGTCCCTTGATTCAGAGCTAGGACTATCTTTGGAACTTCACCAGCATCTTCCTCTTTTTGTGCATTCTCAATTTTGTAGTCTTTTCCTTTAATCTAGTTTTCAGTTGGTTTGTCACTTGGAAGGTTTGTTTTTATATTTTCCTTTCCTAGTTTCCATTAATCTTATCCATATCATTTTTTATAGAATAATGTATCAAACACCTGATATTCTACTTCCAATAGTCTTAGGAAAGTATGTTTCTAACATTTTATATCATTTTAAAGGGTATTGGAGAGAAAAGAGGACTCTGCTTAGTAAGTGGCCATGAAGGACAAAGACAGTATTCTTATTCACCAGGACCTGGTTGGCTTATATTCCAATTTTTGTTATGTCTTATGCTAATTCTGTCTGAAATGATCAAAAGTCACCTCATTTTTCTTCTTTTTACACCCTCCCAATCTCTTCACATCTGTGACTTGGTACCTGTAGAGTGCTTCTCTAATACCAGACATGACATTAATTGTTCATATTTACTGATATGGTCATCTTCTCTCTTCTCACCCATCTTTTTCTTTATACTTTTCCACGCTGGTATCTGCTCTCTCTTCACATTTATTTCCAATGACACTTCTAATGTTTTTCTTCTAAGGACATCCCTGACTCACTGAGTGTACTCTTGCCATTCCCTTTGAACACAGTTGGCTCTGTTTAATGCCAATACTCCGAGGGCAAATCTCAGTCTCTGTTTATAAAACAAACACCCAGGGGTCACCATGTCCAAATAGTTTATCACACTTGAGACATTGTCAGTCAGTTAGTTCAACTCAGAAGCTCATGTGATCATTCTTCAGTCCCCTGCTATTTTTGAAAACACACATAAGTTCGCTTGTTTCTGTGGCATGTGTTCTTCTCCTAGCAAAGTCCATTTCAAATCCTCTGGACTCATTCCCCTGCCAGTGTTAGAGAGTCAAGGCTTGCCTTTTCCTGCTCCCCGTTTGTGGTGGAACTGACTTTTGAAAATGTCACACTGGCATATTCATGCTTACAAAGATTTCTGTTGAAATGAAACTTAGATTTAGATATATCTGGGTGTATCTAATATGTCAGGGCCATTATCAGTCTAAAGGCATGGATTCATCTGAGTATGAACAAGAAAGAAGATAGAAACTCTTCCACTGTATCATCTCACCCACAAAGTGAATTTTTTTATTTTAATTTATTTAATTTAGAAACAATCTTATTTTACATATCCGCCTCAGTTTGCTCTCCCTCCCATCCTCCCGTTCCTCCAGTGATCCCCCCATCTCATCCCCCATCCACTCCCCAAGGAGGGTGAGGCCTTCTATGGGGGATCATCAGAGTCTGTCACATCATTTAGGGGAGAGTCTAGGCCCTCCTCCAAGTATCTGAGCTAAGAGAGTATCCCTCCATGGGGAATGTGCTCCCAAAGTCCATTCATACACTAGGGATAAACACTGGTTCCACTCTCAGAGGTCCCATAGACTGCCCAGGCCTCCTAACTGGCACCCACATTCAGAGGGCTGGCTCCCAGCTTTGTACCTGGGGTCCATGTGCTCTCACTTGGTCTAGTCAGCTGTTTCTGTGGGGTTCTCAAGCCTGGTTTTGACCCCTTTGCTCATCACTCCTCCCTCACTATAACTGGATTCCAGGAGTTCCGCTCAGTGTTTAGCTATGGGTGTCTGTTTCTGCTTCCATCAGCTACTGGATGAAGGCTCTAGGATGGCATTTAAGGTAGAGTCAGGGGAAGAATAGAGGAGACTAAGAAAAGAGATACCTTAATAGAGGAAGCTATTATAGGTTTAAAGAGAAATCTTGCACTAGGGAAATGTTCAGAGATCCACAAGGATGACCCCAACAAAGAATCTAAGCAACAGTGGAGAAGCTCCCTTAAATGCCCTTCCCCAATAGTAGACTGATGACTACCTTAAATGCCATCAAAGTGAATCATTATAATACACCTTGCTTTTGTCATGGCCACATCTCTAAGCTAACCACCACACCACACAGACAATCTCAACAGTGTTCTAATACTATTTATGACTCACAAGAGACTTTTTCAGAGAGTAGTATTTGTGCCAAATTCATGGTATTATGAATTTGTGTTGTGAAAATAAATTTGATTTTATTCTTATTTCTAAATTATTGATGTAATCTGTGCCTGACAGGGATCAGACCAACTAGCCAATCCTTGGTATGTTACTGGGGAAATCAAGTCATCTGACTTGTTCACAGTATGCTAAGACTTTTTTTAAGTATTTTGTATATAACATAGCAGCAGTGGACATTTTTAATCTTGTGAATTTATTTGGGTGTTTGTGTCCATTCATGTCTGCATTCATGAGGAAACTAGAGGTTAATGTTAAGTGTCTTTCTCTCTCATTTGTTATGTTGCTATTTTTCATTCTTTTTATTGAAAACTAGATTTTTTCATACAATATATTTTAATTAAAGTTTCCCTCTCACAAATCATTCCTGCTTCCTCACCCACCCAAATCCACACACTTTCTTGTTCTTTCTCTTTACATTTTTTTAAAAGAAGAGGTCTCTTCCTGAACATGGAGTTCAGTGATTCAGCAAGATCAGGTAGCCAACAAGCTTTATGGATCTTCCAGTCTCCCACAACACTGGGATTAACATGTGCATGTAAGCATACACAGTGCGTATGAGGTTCCTGGAGACCACAGAGCAAGTATGGAGAAGTGAAGTAGGGTGATAATGATGAAATTCTTGATCAGTTTCTTTTTTGCAGAAACCACCCCACCTCAGTCTTCTCTCTCTAAAATCATGGGTACCCATGATATTCTTGTCTTTATTATCATTGTATGTGGTCATCCTACCACAATTGGGCTACAGTAGTAAACAGGCAGCCATAGGATGTATGTTCGTGATTTTTGTTGTCTTTGTAAGGATTCTTAGAGATATATCTACATACTGTTGAGTGGAAATCTGTTAACTGAATCTGAATTCAGGAGAGTTCTCTTCTGCTGATGTGCAGTACTAACCAGAAGAACAAACTGCCACAGCATACCTTACCTATCTCATGTTTTCCAGAATCCACTCCTCTTTTCTTCCAGCTAAATATAAGTTTATAACACAATTCTGTCTGGCAGCATTTGAGCATGTGTTTATATTGGGAGTTTGGTGACCTGACCATAACTCAATACTCCAAAAGCTCCATAGAGTCTAACCTGTTGTCAGTAGTTCTGTGGTGTCTGAACATTTGTTACCATCAAAGTTCACAAGCCCTGAAGCTTCCTTGAGTTCCAGCTCACTAAAGACAGTGCTAAATAAATTACTTCACTTCTCATACCCACTGGAATAGCATATATATCTCAGAGTAAGCCTGTGTATCAGGCTTCCATATCTAACATTATAGATACAGATTTCTCAGCAGTTTCTCTCAGCTTTTCAGTTTTCTATGATTTGACACGTGCCCTTACTATCTTTTAATAGAGGTTGCATTTAACTTTATTTACTTCCATGCCAGTCTAGACCTTTAATTTCAATTGGCATGGGACAAAGAATGTGGGAGCAACTGCCCTGGGTTGGTCTTTGTTGACTAGCATAATGGATGCCCTAGGTCCTTAGAATAAACACAGGCCAAGAAAGGTCCTGCAATGCTCAAACTCCTGCACCCAAATGATATCTATACGCTTTCAAAAACTGCTAACTGCCTTCCAATCTACCCTGAATAAAACAAACTTCCCTTCAGTGGTTAAGACTCTTGTATCTGCTTAAAGGCACACTAGGATGACTGCAGTCATGTGGGAAGGACAGAAATCCCCTGCCCAGCTTGGCCATTGGCCAAAACAGCTCAGACTTTCTTACATACCTCAGACTCTCCTGGAACACAGATGAGCTTGGTTCTGTAGTAAATACTACATAATTAGATATTTGCAGTGGCTAAATTTCCTAGTATGAGATATTAAAAATGCAAGCAGAAAAATTTTAATATGTAATTCTAATGTCTAATATGATAAAAAATTCATATTAAATGTCTCCAGACATAAGAATAAAAGAAACCTGTACTACTTCTCACAGCTAAGCAATGTGAATAAGAATATTTAGAGGACTTAGACACAAACTCAGAACACAGAGGAGAGTCATAGTCAAGACCATAGAGGGCTGGAAGAAATCAAGGGAAACCATTGTTGCCCAAAGATCTGGAAAGGGTCTCAGCCTCTACCATAATGCCAATCAAAACAGATACCTCAAAACATTTTGACCAGTCTGCTGAACTTGACTCTTAGGACCTGTAGTCACACAGTTGCCTTTACTGGAATTGACTCAGGTGGTAAGGGGGTTTACAAAAAGTGACTTTAGGTAACTCCCTAAGAACTTCAAGCACTGGACAGGAGCTACAAGCCTTGAAGAGGACATATCATTGCTTAGCTTTATCAAAAAAAAAAAAAGTTAGCCTAATATAACCTGACAGAGTTCTCATGACCCACTGACTCTATTACATCAATATCTGAAATGATTCCTAACGCAGTGTCTGACCAATTGCTTTCTTATTATTCATATACTGGGCTCAAGCTTCTTGGGATTCCACATCTCTTACCAGTAATTTAACAACCCCACAATGTCTCATTGTTTTCCAGTGAGAGTCATCTTCATGTGACTCTTCCCAAGTCCATTTTCCATTCCTTTTCTCTGCCTTCTGGCTGTTTTCTCCCTTCTCTATAGCTACTCTAAAGTTTTGAATTTCTCATGGTACAAAACACAGACAGATGACTAAGATGAGGACATTTACTTGACTGGATCTTGTTTTCTACAGGAGCACTAAGCAGAGAGCAGCCCTTATCACCACCCACTTCTAAAAATATTCAAGTTTAGTGTTGCTGGCAGATTCCATGCCATCAGCAGAAGGCTTTTACCTTTCATGTACAAAATTATACATGATATAGTCTTGTTTTAGAAATGAAATCTATTATAAAGACAATGGAAAACTGAGTTAGACCAACAAAGAATCAGCTATCCATTAGTCTGAGAGAAAATTAAGACTGCATTGAAACTTTTCACAATGTCCATGTCTGGACATAAGATAGGTACTCAGCTCCTAAGTTGTTAGACATAGGAAAGCTGTCTTGGGTATAAAACTTATCCATGCACGATATTCACTTAATGGATAGTTACTACTATCTATTACACACCTAAGGAATACAGAGAACATGAAGTTCTGATCCTGGGTAGTTTTCCGTTTGTCACCTGATGAGGTACATCTTCGATTAATTAATCTTCTACATACATCAGCAGCTCTTCACAGGTCTTGGAGGCTTAGAA
Source organism: Phodopus roborovskii (assembly GCF_943737965.1). Taxonomy (NCBI): domain Eukaryota; kingdom Metazoa; phylum Chordata; class Mammalia; order Rodentia; family Cricetidae; genus Phodopus; species Phodopus roborovskii. The sequence goes on from NW_026126410.1 coordinate 16,664,897, forward strand.
TCTAAAGTTGGTTCTTAAGAAGTTTTTGTTTGTTTGTTTGTTTTTAAGGCATGATGAAAATAAGAGTTTCCACAAGAGTAAGGGAGGGGAAATTGGACCCATAGTAAACATCACATTTTACTAGTTGACCTGCAGCACAGGAGTGTGATTCAAAGGTCTATTTTGTAAATGTTTCATATGCTAACACTGACTGACTCTGGTTGCCTTTCTGTGGACATTTTCAGCAGATGCAAAGGAGGATCACAATTAATTAACCTGATGGTTTGCCTGAAATTTCTCATTATGGTCCAGTTTGTGCCGACTATTACTTTCTGTAACCAGTACCAAGGGACAGCAATGTTTTTTTTTCTTTCTCAATTTTTCTTTAATTTATTTGATAAAGATTCCCCTAGATAACTGTTTCACTGTATTTTTTTAACCTTTGACAGGAAATTTTGTGGCATGTTCTTTTCTATTCCATATTGTAAAGAGTCTAAGCCATGGCATACTTCATATATATTTTAATTTAACATAATTATCTGGCTAACATCTGCTTGTGTATTTTGTCATTTACAACAACATTTTAGAAAAATGATGGGGGTTCTTGATATGGTATAGAACACTTCATAATTTTATTACTTTAGGACAGAAAGAAATAGGTTATGGGTCAGGGTTTCCACAGAGAGCTTCTGACTTTTAGAAATCCTTTGCTGATACACAGAGGAAAAAGCAGGGTTACTGAATGGTGAAACAACACAAAGGTAATGACTGGACTCTGACTTTATGAGACTGACTTCTAAAAGTCTTGAATCAGTTGAGTACATAAGCACAAATGTCCCAAGACATGGAAGAAGTTACACCATGGCATTGACGTGACTAATTTCCACCATGAAAATTAGAGCTAAGGACCCTGGGTTCCAGGGAAAGGGGAAGAGAATTTACTGATAAATGATGGAGCATTAGTGATGTATTCTTGAAAGAGTAATCTAAAAACTTGCTTGGGTGTTGTAAGAAGAAAGCCAAAACTATACAAAATCCCAGCCTCTAACTGGGGAGTACAGATAAGTATGGAAGATGGAGAGAGAATAAAATAGTTATAAGGATATCTGGAAAGGTTTGAAGACCATCTACCTAAAAAACAAATAAGTTTGCATATAAATACACATATATTTGGTTTAAATGAAATTTCTCCACATGGTCTGACAATGTACTGACTATCTGGAAAACAAAAACAACAAACAAAACAAAAAACAAAAAACCCAGCAAGCATGATAAGAAAGCCTCTTTCACGTGATTGGTCAAAGTTGTCCTAAAAACTTCCAAAACATACAGCTTATCGACATTGTCCTTGGTTGCCACCAGAGGTGTTAGGCATGCTAAGTCCCTAATTGCTAAAGACATGCACTTCAGACACAGAGCCCAGTGGTTCCTGAGCAAGAAATGACCTAAAAGCCTCCTCCCTGAGGACAAGCTCTCATGGCACCAGAAGTTTCCTTGCAAACTTCCAAAGGAGGGAGGCAACCAACAGTCCTACCCATCTATGATGCCTATGCACCACAACAATGAGCATAACAATGAAAACCCCAAAGGTGCAATAGTGGCACACATATCTTGGTGGTAACCAGCTCCTCTACAATTAGACTTAAGACAAAGGGCAAAGTGTTCCTGGTACTGTAAATATAGCCAATTACCAAGAAACACTGAAGTCTTAGCTCTTGGAAGAGAACCTACAACTGCCACTTTACTAAAGCAGCATAATCCCTAACTACATTAGAAATATCTGTCCTTGCGTCCACAAATAAGTGTAGCCATCAACCATCATCAAGGAAGCTTCTCTTTGTAACAGAGACCATTACAGACAACCACAACCAATCAAAATGCAGAGTTATCCAAATCAATCCCAAAGGATACAGCCACAAAACAAGCCTAAAACTTGAGGTCACTGTGGGAAAGGGGGTGGAAATTTTATAAGAGCCAGAGGAACAGGGAGATTGCTGTGAGATTTTGTCACTTGGAAATGTCAGAAGCTACACACATAATTTCTCACCAGTATGACTGGCTAAACATCAGTTGAACCAGGGCAACACTGATAGACACGGTAGACTATGAACAATTTAGGGATGCTGAGAATGTGAAAAATAGTCTTTCCCAGGGAAGGGGGTAACAATTGGTTAGCCAATACCAAATTTCAGACCTCAAAACATACACATACAAGGAACATTGTACAGACTGAACAGGTTACAACTTGTATATTTAGGGGAACACACACACACACACACACACACACACACACACACACACAACTATTAGTGAAAAAAAAAAGAGGCCATGAATTTGAAAAGAGTATATGGGAGGGTTTTGAGGGAGCATGAGGAAAAAGGAGATGTTAAAATGATATTATCATCTCAAAATTGAAAGAATTAAAATCTAAACAGAACTTAAATGTAACTTCTTGGAAATAAAAAGGAGTTGGAAAATACAGTTAAAATCCTCAGGTGCCTCCTACTGGTGAGAAAGAGGAATACAAGAGAGAAAGACTTTCATCACAATTCCTATGCAGCTAAAAATAAAGCATTGAAGAAATATGCTTATTCAAAATGAAATAACTCCCAGAATATATTCAAACAATGATATTCAACAGTTGGTAATGCTATTATCTACATTGTAGCCAGAATGTAATAAAAATCCGAGTAGACGGCTGAAAATAATAATAATAATAATAATAATAATAATAATAATAATAAAATATATCTTTTCTAGTGGTTAAAGAAGACTCAGGATCTGAAGGAAGGAAAGTAAGAGTATAAAGCTTCCTTCCAAACATCTTAACATTCTACAAATGATATGGAAATTCTTGGTATCTTTTCACTTCAATTGATTCTCACAATAAACGTGAACAAGACTGTCTTTCCAGCCATTGCCTTGGCACACGAAGCAAACTCTGGAGACTGCATGAAAAAGAGTCAACCAGTGGTCTCCACAAGATAAGCCCACATCCCTTACAACCTCAAACCCAGCTGTAATTTTGGTAAGATAGTGATTCCTCCAGATGCCATCATCATCTGTGATCAAAGGGCTGTGGCCAGGCACCAGAATGAAAAGGTATCTAATGTTGAAAACTGAACTACACTGGAGAACTGAGCAGAAACAACCACAAGACACAGGAGGTGGACTCTGTTTTTCCTCCTGCTACAGCCCAAGGTGATATGCAACCCTGACAGCCAGTCATGGAGAACAGTAGTGCCCACTCATAATAAACCTAAAGCTTCAGGAAACAGAGTCCAGCTCAGACAGTGAGACTCACATGGAAGACATGTGAAGAAGCTGAGAGCAAGCTGAAAATAACCCTGGAGTTGGAGAGCCCAGAGCTGAAGGGCCATGCTAAAGGGATTAGAATATCTGATCTTCAGTTGCACAATAAACCCATGATAACAACGACAACATGACACGGACATTGACGTATAGACTAATGGACTTAAACAAAGAACAAAAATAAAATTATGCAGCCACATCCATCTAACTTTTTGACAAAGATGACAAAAACACATGTTAGAATAACTACAGCTTGTTTAACAAATAGTGTAGAGAAATGAAACTAAATTATTATTATCTCCCTTCCTGAACAAAGATTAATTTAAAGTAGAGCAAAGGTCTTAAAATAAGGCTGCTGTCAAAAAAAGTAAAATACTTCAAAATATAGATGTAGCAAGGATTTGCTGGAAAAGAGTCCAGTAGTCAAGGAAACAGTCCCAAGAATTGATCAATGGGATTTTGTGAAATTAAAAGCTTTTGCCCAGAAATTAGATAAACATCTAAATGAAGAGAAGAACAGAAGGAGGCAGAGAAGGATGAGAAGAAGGAGTTGCCACTTACACATCAGACAGAAGACTAAATAGTCACAACATACAAAGAACTACAAAGATGAACTTCTAAGGCTGATGGGGTGTCTCAGTGAGGAAGGTATGTGCCACAAAAGTTAACAATCTGAATTAGATCCACTGGATCTGTGCAGTAGAAGGGAAAACCAACTCCAACAAGCTGTACTCTGATCTTCATGTACCATGTTTAAGATCTTGGAAGAAACATTTTCAAATCTTCATAATTAGATATAATACTTAACATGTTCTCTTAAGAATAGTGTTAAATCGACTTTGCGAACACATCCCCCATGGAGGGATAACTGCCTTAATCTAGAGACAGGAGAGAAGCCCTAGTCCCTTCTTCACATGACCTGTCAGATCTACATGACCCCAACTGGATGGCATTTCCCTATGGAATTGGGGTGGGGGGATGGAAGAGGAGGGTGTTTAGAGTGCATGTGAGAGGGCAGAGAGGGTAAAAGGGAGGGAAGGAGGGAGGGAGGGAAGGAGGGGGTAGGGAAAGGGAACTGGGATCGACATGTAAAATAATAAATTAAATTAAAAAAAAATTCTTTGACTCCAAAATTTAAGTTCAAGGACAAGTTACTGGGGAAAAGGATTTCTATTTTTGTTTCCACAGAAAATGAAAAGATGTGGATTCCTTCCAGACTAATGTGGTTTGATCAAGCCAGACCGCCTGAAACAGAGTACGAGGTGATCCTACATTCAAAACAGCTGGACAAAGCAGCCTTACAGACTACAGCCAGGATTTCTGAATCTTCTTCGAATCCCCCATGACAGTGCCCCTTACCAGCAGGAAGTAGTTTGGAAAGAACAACGCCCAAATTCCCAAATATTGTCTATAAATGTTTGTTTTCATTTAAATGGACTTTGTTATATAAAATAAATTTTAAAAAATTAAAAAAGAACAGTGTTAAATCTTTCTGCATATGATGCAGATTTTCCTTAAACCAGAAATTAACAACAAATTTTAAAGAATAATCTTGATCTCTGCTGTCTAGGAAATAGTAATTTGTAGGAGGAGTTTCCCTGTGTCTCAGCAGCCACCCCCAAATAACCACACAGAAACTTAACATTAATTATAAATGTTCAGCCAATAGTTTGGGCTTATTACCATCTAGCACTTACAACTTAAATTCAGCCATTTATATTAATCTACATTCTGCCACGTGGAATTACTTCTCTTTCATCTTGCACCTACTGTTTCCTCTCCATGTCTGGCTGGTGACTCCACTGCCTCTGCCCTTCCTCTTCCCCGTGTCTTTAGTCTGATCCTCCTGCCTAACCTTATCCTGTCCAGCTACTGGCCAGTCAACCACATATAGTGATATAGTGTAAAGGAATATTCCACAGTTAGCTTATTTAACGTTCCCTCTCTACTTTAGGGAATGTTGTATGAAGTAAAATACAATTTATTTTACCAGAGTGAATATATTATTGCACAACTAATTTGGTTATCTAGCAAGTATTTCTGATTTACAGATTGTGATTTTTATTCTTCCTATACCATTATTTTATTTTTACTTTTTAATTAAAGGAATAATTACATAATTTCTCCCCTTTCCTTTAGTTCTTTTAACTCCTTCCATTCCCCCCATTTCTCTTTCAAAGTCATGGTCTCTCCTTCTTTGTTATTGTTACATATATGCATAAAGATATACATGCAACCTGCTGTGTTATTGTTACACATATTGTACCAACTGAGGTTCTCATATTTGGGGAATATTATTTCTGCATCTCTTGGCATCCACTAATTGCCTGTAGGGGGTCTTCATCTAGATGTAGAGCCTTGAGACATTTCTCCCATCCACATTACTCTATCAGGGTCATGTTGTCATTGTTCAGGTCTTTGTTTAGGCAATCATAGTGTGGAGATTTCAATAGGTGCCTATTTCCTGTCATATATATAAGACACTATGTCACAACAGACATTCCTATCTTTGTCTCTTATGGTCCCTCCCCCATCTTTTCAGTGTTCCCTGAGCCTTAAATGCAGGAACTGTGTTGTAGATGTATCCACTATGTACCTCACAATCAGTTGTTCTCTACATTTTGACCAGATCATCTTTTCTGTAATGGTCTCTGACTACTGTAAAGAAAAGCTTCTTTGATGAGAATTATTTTTGCCTGTGGGTAGAAGGATAAATAGTTAGTATGCAGCTAAATATGATTTAGTGAAGTGGAGGCTGAGGGTTTTCCTCCAGGATCCATAACTTGATTAGCACCTAGTTGACTGGGTTTCCAAAACTGGGAAAGACATCCTTGCTTTGACTTGTCTGAAGTCCAATTAGAGAGCTGTTGGTTACCTCCGTGATATGAGAGCCACTGTTGCACCTTAAGGGATATTTTGCCATACTAGTCATTGTTGTGATTTATAGAAATCCAGCTGGGTACTATTGGTTATTTCTTCCCTTGACAACTTATATAGTTGCCTCCCAGAATTATACAAGTTAGTTCTCAGATCAGATCCAGCTTTATCCTTTGTCTAAAGTGCATGGTGTCTTCAAAAGTCCAGGCTTACCTTCAAACTTTGGGAAGCAACCAAAGGCAATTATAATAGCCTGTGTTGTTTTAAGAGTCTCTTGGAAACCTTCAAAGAGGGTTTCTCATGCCTGATGTTAAGAGGTTTAATTAGATAGTCCAATTACTCTTGTAGGGAGCATTATCTGACAAGTGTTGTCAAATTAACCTAAATTATATACATATATGTAATTTTAGAAAAATAAAAGTAATATGATTTATTATGGCTGTTTTTAAAAAACCATGGCACTATTTTTTTCATCCTCTCTCTCATTCTGTATCCCTCTGTTTCTATATTAACCTCCCTCCTTCCTCTCCAACTCAAGCAAAAGATTCTCATTTCTGATACTGGTGTTTTGTTAGTCTATTGCTCTTGCCGAGGGGCATTGTCACCCCAAGTGACATAACTTCATTGAAATGTGTGTGCACATGTGTGCATGTAATTTTAAGTAAATATAAGATAATGATGCTCTAAGGCCTTTTTAAACATTAATAATGTTATTTTCCTTCCTCCTCATTCTCCTTTGGTATTGGCCTCCCTTCCCCTTGACCAGTCAACACCTCCCCCATTTTACCATTTTCCCCTTCATATCATTTGTATCCTCCTCTTGCACTTTCTAACAAGGCTCCCATGGAACAGTTACATTTTCCTGGTTTAATAATTGAGATAGTAATTCACAATATGACCACAGGGCAATCTGATTTATGAAACTCCTACATTGGGATATCACCTCTCAGGTGACTCTAGGTTGTGTCAAACTAGCAATCAAGGTAAACAATAACTATGAATTAGAGACCAGCCTGAACTACATAAGACTCCTTTTCACATATCTATTGTTGACTAGTGTAGTGTTCTGTACTATGGCCTCTTATTTCCTACCATAATTCTACAGTGTAGTAAATAGCCTGGATTGTGCACACAGCAGGTGTTCAGAGCAAACTTTGAAGTCTTGTTTTTTTTTTTTTTGGTTGGATTTACAGATTTTGACTATAGGGAATTCTAGACTAATTGAATGGTGTACTAGTTTGTATGCTTTGTAATGAACAAGAGTGCCCCTAAATTTGCATAAGGTAGAATTTTTAGTTTTGTGAAAGTTTCACAAAGGGGAATTGAATCACCACACAATCCCCTCAAATGGTTCTATATTCAGCAGCAGAAACCACTGATGGAATTTCAGTTCCTGTTTGTATTTATTCTAGAATATTAAAAGCATACATTGTTTTAGCTGCTTTTTAATATGATATGTTAGATATGCTTATACCTTGATAATTTTTATACCTCGTATTCTAATGAATTGAGAATATTGCTAGATCCTAAAACTCACTTATAGGAAGGCAAGTGAAATCCTTGGTGATCATGAACAAAGCCACTATAAACACACAAAGAAATGTGGGATGCACTAAAAGGAGTGTCTAGAGTAATATTCACAGCTTTGGATATAGATTTCAGAAAAGAATAAATGCCTAAAAATTAACCATCTAAGCTCCCAGGTTAAGAAACAAGAAAGAAAAAGAAAGAAACTAAATCCAAATGAAGACTATAAATTAGACTATAAGTCGGTTCCTCAGGAAAATGGGAATTAATTTACCACAGGACCCAGCAATCCCCCTCTTAGGCATATACCCAAATGATCCACATACATGCAACAAAGACATCTGTTCAACTATGTTCATAGCAGCACTATTTGTATTAGCAAGAACCTGGAAGCAACCTAGATGCCCCTCAACTGAAGAATGGATAATGAAGATGTGGCACATCTACACTATGGAATACTACTCTGCAGAAAAAAAAAATAATGGTATCTTGAAATTCGCAGGCAAGGCAAGTGGATGGCACTTGAAGAAACCATCCTGAATGAGGTAACTCAGTCACAAAAAGAGGAACACAGTATGTACTTACTCATATATGGATTTTAGACCTAGAGCAAAGGATCACCAGCCTATAATTCACATCACCAGAGGAACTAGGATACAAGGTGTATTCTAAGAGATTCATATAAAGTCCCTCACAGAACTGGGAAGGGACAAGTCCCCCAGAGCACAGCTGAAGTGTGGGGGCAGTGAATGGAGAGAGAAGTAGGAGAAAGAGAAGGGGAGGAGAGGAAAATACATGTGACTAGGAAGATTGAGTCCGGATAGGAATAGAAGACGAGAGAGAGAGAGAGAGAGAGAGAGAGAGAGAGAGAGAGAGAGAGAGAGAGAGAGAGAGAACATAAAAGAGGGAACCAATATTGATTTGAAGAGAAAATTGAACCCAAAGAAAGGTCCAGAGACCTACAAGACTTCCGCCAACTTACAACTTGAGCATCCATGGAAAGGCTACCATAAATGCCCTTCCCGATACCGAGATCAACAGCTAACTTATCCATGGAGCCCTCATCTAATACCTTTTGGAAACAGAAGCAAACACCTATACATAAACACTGAGTTGAACTAGAACCCAGATGCAGATGGAAAGGACAAGACCAGGTTGCAGAAACACATAGAAACAGCTGACCTGAACAAGGAGGAGCTAACGGCCCCCCAGACTGATAGCTGGGAAGCCAGCATGGGACTGACTCAGGCCCCCCTGAATATGGGTCTCATCCAGAAGGACTGAGCAGTCTAAGGAACCTCAGACAGTGGAAGCAGGATGTATCCCTGGTGCACAAAAGGACCTTGCGAACCCATCCCCCCACGGAGGGATAACTGCCTTAATCTAGAGACAGGAGAGAAGCCCTAGTCCCTACTTCAAATGACCTGTCAGATCTACATAACTCCAGCTGGATGACATTGCCCTACATAAGGAATTGAGGTGTAGGGATGAGAGTGGAGGGTGGTCAGGGTGCATGTGAGAGGGCAGAGAGGATAAATGGAAGGGATAGAAGGAGGTAAGGAGGGGAGGAGGGAGGGAGGGAAAGGGAAGTGGGATCGACATGTAAAATAATAAATTTTAAAAAATAGATTATAAGTCAGTAGAAGTGAAAAATGCAGACTGGGTGTATGGCTCAGTGAATAACATACTTGCTAGTGTGAGAATCTGTGTTCAAGTCCACAGAATTCAGGCAAACCTGGGAACAGAAGAGCATGGCTAAAATCTCAGTGCCTACAACAAGATGCCTGGCAGAGACAGAAAAATTCCTGAAAGCTCACAAACCAGCTAGCCCAAAGTTGTCCTTTCTCTGTACACTGTATGCATGTCATACAACATGCATGAAATAGACACAGATGTACACACTTATGCCCAACCCCCCCACACACACACAGGGTGGAAGAGAGAGAAATCTTGTCTTTGAAAATTAATAAAATCAATAAACATATTATTGCATTATTATTCTTAGCCAGACCAAATGAATGAGGTAGGAAATTAAAAGGGAAAAATAGACATCATAGATTCACATCCAGTGGACACTGAAAGGATCAGAGAAACATTGTAAACAACTCTATGCCCATATATAGTTAGCCTGTGAAGTGTGCCAATTCCTTAAAAGACATACATGCCAAAATTCATATAAGAAACACTAAAAATGAATAGAAATTAAAACATTATATTATTACATTTCCATAATCTTGGAACAGAGCAGGGGAGACAGATAATTATATGTTTAAGGCCTGAACTATGTAGAAACCCATGTCTCAACAAAACTGAATCAATAACTTTATAAAACAGAAATACAAGACTGGACTGCATCCAGTGGTGAAGATTTAATGAAGAAATTACATTTATTTTCTATACCCTCATTTAGAATAGAAAAGCAGACAGTTTTCTTTTCCTTTCTTTATCCCAGCATTTCCAAAACCTTGCAATGACATTTCAAGAAAAGCAAATTATAGAACAGTATGTTTCATGAATATTGATGTAAAAGTCCTCAGTAAAATATTGTCAAACTCAAGCCAACAATATATTAAAAAATATGCATTACAACCAAATGTAATTTATTTCAAGTAAAAGGCTAGTTCAGCTCTCAAAACCAACTGATAAATCCACTATATCAACAGGTCAAACAAAAATATCTCATAATCATAGCTCATTCCGAAAAATGATTTGAAAACACCACCACCCATTTATGCTTCCTAAAAGTGTCTCAGTATACTAGCATGGAAGAAAATAGTATTCACAGAAACACACATACACAGTCAACATTATACTTTAATATGCACACCTCTTCATCCATTTAAATCTAAATTTCATGTCAGGACTCTGAAGATGGGCTCTGGAATCACTGAACCTCTTGTTTTTCTTGCCATTGTGGTCACATTAAATAAAAGAAAAAAACTCCTTTCTCTGCTTTTCACTGTAAGTTGTCTCTTTAGCTGAACTCAGAACTTTGAGCATCTTCAAATGAAATGATAAGTACAATAATCTCACATGAGCGATAAACTCTCTGGAGAATTTGGGTGGTCCGGGGAACTTCTGAAGATGTCAGAATAAGCATCATGATGACAGCTGCTCCTTATTTATGACTTCCATTTTATTTCTTTTTAGAGACTTTCTAAGGTAGCATGATATACAAACCCCCAAGATAAATAATCTGATTACTTCTCACTTACATTGTAATTCTACAGGTCTGTTTTTTTCCACAGACACACCTGTCATTCTCAGAGTACAATGGACTCAAACACAAACACCTGTGTGTTGTTTCATTTCTCGAGTAAGGCGAATGTGGCATTTTTTTGCATAACATTGAACTCAGACATTACAGCTGATTGGATTTAAACTGGAGGACATTGGTTCTCTAGGACCACAGGAGAGTAACATGTTAAAGAAAGAATAATAAAAACTTTAATATTACAAGAGAAGTATTAGAGTTCTATTCTATATACCTAAAGGTATATGATTTCCTTACCATAAGAAAGTGACCATTTTAAAAAACAGAAAAGGAAAGTGGTAACAGAAGTGTTTAAAGATTTGTATGTCTTTGTTTTCACTTAGAATATTTGTATTTGAGAGTGTTACACCTTGTGAGAACTAAGCTAACATAATTAGAGTCTATGTCATACCTCACCTCAAGTTAACACTGGAATAAAAGGAAAGTTTTCCAAAACTCATAGAATCTTGAGTAGGTACCATTTCAGAAAATATGCCATTTCTTTGTGGAACTTTCTATATTTAAAATGTGGATGCTATTGATAACACTTTTCTCTATCCAGACTCATTGAAATTCATTTTATTTCAGAATTGAAAGAAATGAAAAGTAGCCTAGGTCTGTCCTAAATAACTCAAAACATTTCCTGAAGCCCACTCCATCCTTCCTCGCTCTTGTGATTTCTTTCTCTGCTTCTATTCCTGTCACTCCAAATGAAAGTTACATGGTGGTCAACATAGCTTTTTTTTTTCCCCCTACTTGTTAAAATGGTAGCATACCTTGCCTTGAGTAGTTATGTGAATAAAGAATCTAAAGGGAAGGGGAACCAACGCTAGGACAGGAAAAACAGTTCATGCTAAGTGAAGAATTTATATTACAATAAAGGCTGAATGTCCTCTAAAATCCTCTAATGGAATATTAGCTTTTGAGTGTTACATTCATTTATGCTATAAAATATTTCTTTAGTGGTGAAAAGATGTGTTGCATTTGTTTAATTTTGTAAAGCTGTGTTACTTTGTCTACCTAAAACACCTGATTGGTCTAATACAGAACTGAATGGCCAATAGCTATGCAGGAGAGAGAAGTAGGTGGGGCTGGCATGCAGAGACTACTTAGGAAGAGAAATCTAGGCTTTAGAAGGGAAGAGGGAGGAAAAAAGGAGGAGAGGGGCATGCCAGGGATTAGCCACACAGCCACACAGCCACACAGCCACACAGCCAGAAGAATATGTGGTTTTAACCCTGTCTAGATAAAGATGGACACATCACTTTGTCATTATTAGTCAGTCTCACATCATGTATACAGTTTCTCCCATATATAAAGAGAAGATTTGAAAAATGGGTAATGTAAAAAAAAAAAAAGTCATCATACTTATCAAGGGGGTTCCATACTATTCCAATTCACAAGGAGGCAGGAGCAATATAGATTTCTTTTTTTAATGATCTTATGGCCTCATACTAACAAATTAATGGATTTTAAAACTACATTTTCTCCTCCCTGCTCAAGTGCATGTTTACATCTGTAGCAGAAGCTTCAGGTTTATTTCTTAGCTCTTCAATGAAAGAGCCTTTATGGAGGTGGTGATGGAGAAACTACACAGGGAAAATGCCCCAGTTAGCTTCATTCTGACTCACTTTGTTTTACCAAACACTTGAAGTAGGAAAAAAAATCTCATCAGTATTATATCCACTCCATTTTCTCAACTTACACTACTCATACAATTTCCCCACATACCCTGTCTTCCCACTTGAGTGGGAAGTACAGTGTGCCCCATGGTATAATTTTAGCAATGGTTGAACTTGTTATATCATTGCATAAGAAAGCTAATTCTTGCTAATGCCACATAAATAAGAATAGGTAAAGTGGAACTTTTTGTTTCATATATTTTGCAGCCCTAGTGTCTGAGTCTTCTTTTCTATTGCTGTGACAAAATACCATGGCCAAGGCAACTTACAAAATAAATTATTTTGTCTTTTATCCTGCTGCTACCCTGAAAGGGAGACAGGACCTATGCTGTCTCCCTCTTCTCTTCTGTCCTTTCTCTGTCTCTGTGTCTCTTTACCTCTTTTCTCTTTCCTTTCCCCTAGTTTCCCTTTCTAATAAAACTTCTCACTTAAAACAGACAAAAAGAAAGAAAGCAATTAATCGTATTATGGTTTCTGAGGGTTAGAATCCATAAAAACAGTACAAAATCATGGCAGAGGGAACAGCTGAGAGCTCACATCTTGATCCTAAGTAGGCAGGGGAAAAAAAGCACACTAGGAATGGAAATTTTCTTGAAGCCTCAAAGGCCACCTCTAGTAACAACAAGGTCACACTGCCTAATCTTTCCCAGCAGTTCTACCAACTGGGGGACCAAGTTTGCAAACATGTGAGCCTATGGAGCCATTCTCATTCAACATACCATATGTCCAAATGAAGAGAGTCTCTGGCCTTGGAAAGAATTCTCTCAAAAAAAAAAAAAAAAAAAAAAAAAAAAACAAGATATTTGAGGACAGCAAGATAGCAGATCAAACAAAGCAACCTTAATTATGTTAAAATAGCAATGAAGCATGTTCTCAAACATATGGCCTGAACAATAGGTTCTGAGTTTAACCTGATTCTTTCTTTGTAAACCTATAACTTTCTAAGACTCTCACAAGTAAGATTATGAACTTGGTTTAAAATCCAAAGATATGGCATAGCCCCTTTACTTAGTACAGTAAAGATTCCTTCAAACTTTGTGACCTATGGAATCATCCTATGATCTCATTTTCCCAAATGAGGAAAGGGAAGTGGGAGAGAAGGAAAATGCTTTGGTGACCCTTTAGACAATGTTACTTCACCAAAATTCTACATATGATTATTATTAAGACACATGTGTGTGAATCTCTCTTGAGAAGTCTTCACTTGTGTCGTTTCATGTCTGATCTTAAAACTACACCCCCCCCCAACCCACATACGCCCTGATTCCTGTGCTTCAATCCTGGTTAAAATCATTACTTAACAAATTCTAACTTTGCTTCATACTGACGTGTTCTGAAACTCCTTCCCATGTTGAAGTCAAAAATTGTCACTCCACTGGGACTGAGGTCTCTGAACTCTTCAGGCTGCCGGGGATTGGCAGCATTGAGCTGTGTCTCCTATTCCCATGGTCCCAGAAACCTGAGATTCCACCTTAGCAGTCAAGAGCAAAGGACTTGTATGTCTGAGGCTTACCTGTTCTACACAAGTTCTAGGACAGCTGGAGATACACAGAAAGACACTTTCTTAAAAAAAAAAAAAACAAAAAAACAAAAACAAAAAACAAAACAAAAAAAAACCTTATCTTTTACTATCCCATGAGACATATCTAAGACTAATATGCAAAAATTAAAAGGCAAAAACTTTCAACTCAAAAGAGGAGGCCTTGTATAAGCTCTCAGAAAGTAAAAGTGATGCTGAAATCCTAGGGGGTGATGTAATCATCTCAATGGTCTCCACGTGTCTGAATACACCATATGATATAACACAGATGGACAAAGCCAGCAACAACCTATGCCTATAGAACAACTTTGAAAGAGTTCCCATGAAATGAAGAAAGCAAAATCCAGACTGCAGCACTTCAGTCTCAGGAGCCAGACACAAAGGGCTTATAAAAATGTCAACCGTGAGACAGGGGTATGAGCTATACCTATTCCACAGAAGGAGCGAAAGACTTGAAAGGTGAAGGTTTAGGGGAAGCAAATGAGAAGAAAGATATAAGTACAAGAAAGTAAATTTCTACAAGCATGAAGCAAGACTGAAACCAAGATACGCCCATTCATTATCAATCTAGTTTACCTTAATTAAACGACTATAAGTGGTGAAATCCTAGCACTCCAGAACCTGAGGCAGGAACATTGCCACAAGTTGAAGTTCAGCCTCAGCATTGCTGGAGTTCCATGTCAGCCAGTAGGTCATAGAATGAGACCCTACAGAGATAAAGAAAAATCCAAAACCTGTGCATTGACATTAAAACAGAAGAGGGCACTGCAGATCTAAGAAAGCTACTTTGCCATCTGTTCTCCCTTTCTGTAAGTTATTGCTGGCCTGGGAAAGTAAGATGTACCCAAACTGACAGAAGGTAAAAGCCTGCATCCAAGCTACTATAATCAAAAGTATGAAGTGACAGGCAAAATTTTGAGATGAGATGAATTGCAAAACCATCCACAAAGCCAAGAAAAATGAAACAAAACAGGCAATCTAAACTAAATATCCTTAAACAAGTATTTGCAGGGATTTAGAGAATCTCAAGAAGGTTTACATAAAATTAAATTATAAACAAAAAAAGACACAAGATAATGTGAAATGAGACTTAACTGATTCTGGAATCAAAACTTTAAAAATTACCTCAGAAAATAAGGCTAAGTTGGAAAGTATCCAAGAAAGAATGGAGAATGTAACCAAGGTTATAAGCAAAGGTTAAAGTATGCAAAAAGATGAAGATGAAACAAAGATACAAAAGAGACCTGCCAATATCCAGAAGTAAGCAGCAGGAGCAAGAGCCTCCAAGAAAGTGAGAACCAAAGAAGGCAAACATAAAAACAACCCAAACACAAAATACATAAAAGACTTGCTGTTCTATGCATTTTATTCATACATGTGTGTTTGTAACATACAATATATGCTATAAGCACAAATGGAGAATAAATAAACCTTGAACACAGATTAACAGAAAAGCAATAACAAAATATACAGAGCATAGTAAATACAATAGTATGAGCTAATTATAACAAGAAAAACAGACCTTTTTTAAAATTATGAATTGGATTATGCAACAAAACAAAGCCCTGATATACATAACACAACCATTTTAAACAAACTCGATTCAGAAAGGCTGGCCCAAGTGCATATAAATAAGAATCCACTAATTTCATTAGCAGTTTTTTTTTAACATGAGGAAAAATTCAAATTTTAAAATTTTAAACAAGTCAAAACTTCTACTTCATAAATCTGAAGGACCCAATTTACCAAAATGAATGGTTATGGATATGCATATTAACTCAATGACACAGACACCATCTTAGTAAGTCAGCCTCAGAAATGTAGTAATAGAGGACACAACACTTCACTGTTTTTCAATCCAAGGAAGAAAATTTTCTCTGTCCAGTCAGTGTAATTTATTACTACTAAGTATGTCAATTAATAAAGTGTTAATCTAGATTTCACACAAAATGGAAAAGCAAACTGTTCCAAAGATCACTACTGAAAGATAGTAATTTGTAACAGCTCTTTTAAAGGGGTTCCAAACATCTAGACAGATGCCCAAAATCATATTGCCACCCAGCCTACACTATCATCATGATAGGCAACAGTAATCGATATATTATTTCCTGTTTCTTTAAATTTTCCTACTCTACATTGCATATGTGTAATTGTCTGTGTCATCTTTCTTATATTCAGGGTTCATATGCATTGCAGCATATGTTAATATTATTGTTCTAAATAATATTGCACTAGGTAGATATACAATAGTCCAACCACTTACCATGTAATGGACCTGTGGGTTATGGATAATGTTGCTGTGATCATTAATATACAAGCTTTTGTACGTAACATGTTTGCAATTCCTTCTGAGGTATAAACCAAACCATAGAATTCCTGATCTAAAAAATAAATTTATTTTTTAAGATTTTGAAGAGCTGTTCATCTATTATCAAACGACTACACCAATTTACATGCTTACTGATAAATGGATTTGTATTACTTACCTCCTCATTGGCTTGTCACCATCAGCTAAAGCATGGTTTGGATTATTATTTCTTTAACTGCTAATGGTATTGAGTTTATTCCTTTGGTTATTTCTGGAGAGATAAATTTTTATTCAGTTTCTTCACATGTTTTAAGTTGGTTATTTTTATTGTTGATTTGTAATTGTTCTATATATGCTCTCAACATAATTCTCTGGTCTTATATGTCATTTGAAAACCATTCCTGTGGACTGTCATGATTAGATGCTTAAGTAATACTCTGTCATGTTTGAAATCTGTTTCCTGTACATTTGTTCTGTATTTTTCCTAAAAAGGGACTTCTTGGAGAAGTAGCATGAGAAATGTCCCGTGAAAAGCATCTTATTTGATTCACACTGTAGTCCATCACATCCAAGGTTCGGGGAATACTACAGTAACATGATTAACCCATTTATACATGATGTTCCATAACCAAGGAAATAGACTTCAAAACATACTTTAGAAAATGCTGAAAACCCAATCTGATCAAAACTGTAAAAGCT
Organism: Phodopus roborovskii; assembly: GCF_943737965.1. NCBI lineage: Eukaryota > Metazoa > Chordata > Mammalia > Rodentia > Cricetidae > Phodopus > Phodopus roborovskii. The sequence goes on from NW_026126410.1 coordinate 16,682,074, forward strand.
GCATTGAAAGGGCTATTTTCCTGGTCACTGATTCCATCTTCTATATACAGCAACAGTACCACCTTCTGGAGGTCTAAGGATAGCAGAGGGATGTTTTTCAGAACTTAGGAAGAGACTTTCATAATGGTAGCACCATACATTTTGTATTTCAAAATAGGACAAATATAAATCATCCTGGTTATGTCATATCACAATATATAGCTCTTAGAACAAAAAACACAGGGTGGCAACTAAATAATCATTATTAGATTATTGATAAGGGCATTTTCTTATTAAAGATTTTCAGAGATTATAGGAGTTGCATTAGTAAGTCTACCACCTTTGCACTTTGTTTAACTAAGATACAGAGAAGCACAAGGAGAAGATAGTAGTTAGAAGGGAATTCTGCAATGTATTCCAGTAAAGTTGATAAGGTAATTCATGCTAAACAAGATAAAATACTTGTCTGGCAAATTTCTGTTCCAATTAAAATATTTATAAAGTCCTAATGAAAAACAAGATGCGGACAATCCCCCAAATGACTTCATGAAGCTTTTCTCTTAAAATGAATAGGACTTTTATAGCCATTTTCTATGAAACAAAAAATACCTAAGTTTGATAATGGCCGCATTCCAATCACCAAAACTTTCACACTTACTAAACAAATCTTTTAGAGATTTTTCAGTTACACGTAGTTGGATTCTTTGCCCTTTGGGAGGCCTATCGCCCAGCTTCCAAATAATTACATGCAGACTTGTTCTTTCTTATGAATACCTGGCCTTATGGCGAGCGCTATCGCCTTGCCTGCAAAAACGATGCTCAACAACAGGATTCTTCTGCAGCTATGCTTATTGCGCGGCTCATTACAGCAAGTTGAGGGAAGACCCCAGGAGGAAAAAGGGCTCTGCTTATATATGCTCAGAGGAGTCATGTCCGTTACTGACAGGTGCAGCCCTCAACGCTCGTAATGGTCACCCCAAGACATGGATCGTGCATCCGCGCCTTGCTGGCTTATGGACAGGAAACTGGCGCCATCTTCGGGAATGGCACCGGTGGCTCTCTACAGCCTTAGCTTTTTAAAAATTATTCCATCTACTTTTTGCCTCTGGGCTTTTACCTTTCTCTATTGCTGTATATCTTTTCTTTCCTATTTACTCCATCTGACTGAGTGGCTGGACCCTGACGTCTTCTTTCCTCCTTTTCTCAATCTTCCTCTTCTCTTTTATCCTTCTATTTGTTCTCTCTACCTGGCACCCCTGCCTATCCCTCTTCTGCCTCACTATTTGCTGTTTAGCTCTTTATTAGACAATTCAGATTTTGAACAGGCAAAGTAACACAGCTTCACAATGTTAAACAAATGAAACATTAAAAAAAGTGCAAACATCTTTGCATCATTGAACAAGCAGTGATTCACAGCATAAAACAAAAATATAACACCTCTTCAACTAATATTTCACAACAATCGCTGTCTTAAGTACTTCAATATTTACTTATTTAAACCTCTTAAGAACTGTATGAGTGGATGCTGTAGTTAGTTGTGATTGTTTTATATTTAAGGAAACTTTAACACAGAGAAGAAATTTACCCAAGCTCACACAATTATGGCTTCAAGATATGAACCCACCTGTGATGGTTAGAATGGGAAATGCTGCCTAGAGGCCCATTTATTTGAGCACTTTATCCTCAGTTAGTGATACTATTTAGAGAGGTAGGGGATCAGTTAGGATGTCTAGTCTTGCTGGAGTAAATGTCAGTGGGCATGGGCTCTGAGGGTCAATAGCTCTGTTCCACTTCTGGTCCATTCTGCTCTCTCAGTATGGTTGAAGATATGATTTCTCAGCCTCCTGCTCTGGCCACCTGTTGTCATGCCTCCCCTTATTGTAGGGGAGGCATGTAACTGTAAGCCAAGATACACTATTTCTTTCACAAGTAGCTTTATCACAGCACTGGAAAGTGAGTAATACAGCATTCCAAATTTATTTAAAGGTGTATGCTGGTAATGACCAAGCTATATGTCACTAACAACTACTTATTTAGGAAGTATCAGTACATAGTGAAGTGGGAAAGTAAGAAAGGAAATTTTTAAAGCTATAGCAAAGGTCAGATCTCATATATCATGCAAACTTCCTTAGGACTAATTCCAAAAGTCAGGAATATAAAAGCAACCTAAGCCCAATCCAAGAGAAAGAAAGACAGAGGATCACCACACTACAGAATAAAAATGATATGTTGGTAACTATAGGGAAGATGAGAGTACAGAAAAATGTTCACAAGATATAATTGTGACCACTACTTCAATAATTATGTTGAAGTGACTGCATGTAGACCTCGTGTTAGGAAATGCTTCAATAAATGAGGGAATCCAGATGATCACAAGGTATCTAAGAGACGATATAAAAGCCTGCAAGAGGCTCATATAAGATAGAGAAGGTCACAAAAGATTGTTGTTGCAACAAGAAAAGACAACAGAAATGAAATGAAAATGCATCCTTTCAATCTGTCGAAGATCAGTGGATGAAACACAAGACAGAAAAAAAAAAAAGCAAGCCAAAACAAACAAGATCTTTTCCTCTAAAACCAGAAAAGCAGTAGATGCAAGGAAGGCTAAATAAAGTGTGTTCTAAAGGAAAGCAGCAGTTCTTGGTGATTAAAACCTAATGCTACTATTTTAGGGGCAATGGCTTGTTTGTATATTGGTGGATGCAATATTAATCCTCAGAAATGAATAGAGACACCCCCATCCCAAGCTCCAACAGGGAAATAGAAAAAATAGCACTGGCCCTTTTGATGATAATATGATGGGCCTAGTAAATAGCAAATAGAAGACATGAAATTGAAAACATATCATTCAGCCCAAATGCTCTCTCCGAATGGGAATTCTGCTAAGAGATAGAAAAGCCCAGGAACATCCCAGGTTTTGTCAAAGCTTAGGTTTTGGGATGCTCAGAGAAGACACAAAAGCAGAGACACATGGACAACAAATGTCTCTCCAGCTGAAGGAATCAAAGCAATCCCATTTCTTGGCTAGATGCTAGGGACTCAGTCAAAGGAAAGAAAGTATTTAAGCCAATATGAACCACATATAAACAAAGAGGAGGCCCAGCTCCAAGTGAGCTGGCCCCACCAAGAAACTGGAAAACTTACCTTTCTCTACAGATGACTCAAGAAAAGGGAAGCAGAAAACAAAAGAAAAAAAGGGGGGAACATGTATAGATCTGCTTGAAAAAGAAAACACAGAAATTATGTAATTTAATTACTTTCTTGAAATATCCTTAAAAATGAGACACATAAAGAAAATGGAAAATAATATAGTATCAAATAAAAGGTAGACTGGATGTCAGATAGAAATATAATGGTTAAAAAAAACAATTAGCAGAAAAAATGCTAAAAGCCAATTTAAAATTTTAAGCTAAAAGTATCGTTGATGTTCTTAAAAGTTAAAACACGTAGTGGGGAATGTAGAAGAACCTAAAAATAAAGTCAATTAAAAAACTAAATTCAATCATGGAAAGGAAAAGGGATCACTTATTTTATTATTGCATTTATATTACATGCCCAGAATAGGAGAGTCTATAGAGAGAAAGTATATTAGTATTCAGTGTTCAGAAAGTGTTGGAAAGGATCAACAGATGGGATATTAATAGCTACAGGAAAGATTTCTTCCTGATATTATAAGAATAATCTTAAACTTAATTTCTTGATAGTTAGAGATATCTAATACACTAACCATGGAAATGGTAATATACTAATTGTGTTGTGCAATTTTCAGAAAAGTTAATAAGAGCTCTAGACAATCTTATGTCAGTAAAATGGGAAATTCATGAAATGGAAAAATTTGCTTGAAAAGTACAATCAGTGCTCATTTAAAAAGAAATAGATAATTTGAATACTCCTATGTTCTTTTATTTATTCATTAGAGATGCTGGGTTTTTGTTGTTGTTTTTTTTTTTTTTCATATTAAAACTGTTCCACAAAGACAGAGATTTAATAAATCTCTGAAGCACAGAGCATCACAGAGCACTAGTATGACTGAGTGGCTTGCTCAGAATGCCTTTTCTGCCTCAACACCATGTTTATTTTAGGGATTTTCACCATCTGATTCTCAGGTTTTTAGCCTCATCCCAGGGTTTACCTTCACATCCATCTCAGCTGCCTGATGTTACTGTGGAAGTTCCCATCACTCAAAATTGTTGTCTTCAGGTTCTTAAACTATAACATTTTTAAGTTTGACCCTAGCCTACACACCCTGCCTCTCTTCCTACCTTACTCCAATACAAAGAGCAGCTTTCTTACGACGTTCTTCCAATTTCTTAACACCTTCCCCCATTCATACTTGAGCCCTCTCCTAGCATCAGGTTGATTATAAAGCCTGAGCACTGTTCTTCTATCCTTCACAATTCCCAAAGGACCCCCTTTTGATAGCTTAAGACTCGTTTATTTTCACAAAAGAAACCCCCAAACCTTTGACTTCAGGACTCCTGAATCAACTTCCTACTGATTAGTTAGTTCTCCCATATCCCTCTATTCACACTAGAAGTTTTTCAGTGCTACTCAACAGCTTGTCTTTTTGTATGCTGGTCTTATTTTCTCAGCATCTGTCCTAAGTCATAGTCTATTCTTTGGTCCTTCAGCCTAAACCTGCCTTGTCAGACTTGGTTCCTTTTCCCGGTGCTATGATAAAATGCTATTACAAAAGCAACTTCAGGAACGACGAGTGTATTTGGGCACACAGTTTGAGGCAATCCATCCTGGTGTAGAAGTTAAGGCTACAGAAGTTTGATGAAGCTAGTCCCTGCTCCTTCTTGCCACTTTATTCAACCCAGCACCCCAGCCCATGAAACAGTGCCACCCACATTAATGTGGATGTTCCCATAACAGCTCTCCTGGATGAGTCCAGATCCTGTCAAGTGTACAGATAATAGTGAGTAGATTATTTTTACTTTTAGATGACGAAGGCAGTTAAGTACATTATAATTTTTAGTTTCCTCTTTAATATTCTGTGTACTCTTATCCACTTATCATCTCCTATGGAAGAATTCTCTTGTCTCTTTTCACTTTTTCTAGGCCTCTTTATATACGCCTGGAACATAGTACCTGTCACCCATTTACTTTGGGCAATAAGGCAAGATTCTGCCAATGAACTAGGAGTCTTATTTAAGAACTCGTGAGCACTTGTTATACTTATATAGTGTTTATGTTTATAAAAGTTATTATTTATTAAATAAATATAAATGCCTATGTTTATAAGCTTTTATTCTGAGTTTAAATCATGACTATTGTAGCGACTCATGTGCCTCTGTTTGGGGCCTTGAAGGCACCAGATGTATCTGATTCCTTTTCATCCACTGTCCAACAGTCCAGCTAAAGCTCTGTAATCAGGACAAATACTTTGGAGGCAGTTTTTGATAAGAGTGAGAATTCTTGGTGGGGATATTTGGGGTACTTGGTTTCTGAAGATCTTGTTTTTTTTTTTTTTTTGTTAGTTTTGGCAGAAAGCTAATTAAGAACTGTGTGATGTTTATCACAATGGCAGCTGATCCAGATAAGATTAAATGTTTTCAGATATTACATGGCATGTGACAGTCTTTCACTACACTTTATGTTTTCACTTAGCAAGAGCTTTGTTTTACTGTTGTTGTTTTATTTTGTTTTGTTTTCTAAGATGGGACTTTTGTGTATATTCCTGGCTGTCCTGGAATTCAACTTTGTAGATCAGACTGGCCTCAAACTCACAGAGATCCACCTTCCTCTGCCTCCCCAGTGATGAGAGTAAGAGGCATGTGTCACCACACTCAGCTGGCAAGGGCTTTTGAAAGGCATCTGACAGGTAGTTTCTGGAAGGGAAAATTACTCAAGGCAAGTGTTTTCAACAAGAAGAATGCTGCATTCTTCCCAGTGCCAAAATGTGAAGGATTTCTGCTTTGTTTGGCTCAAAAAACAACACCCAGAGTTAGGCCTCAGAAACAGACTCGGAATTCAAGCTTCTGACCTAAGTAAGCGTCTGACCTTTTGTCTTTCTGCCTTCTGTTTGCCCTTTGTCACTTTCTGAAACAAGCCTCAGGAAAGAGAATTCCTCTTCCTGAAAGTGGGTCATGGAAGCTAGAACTACTTTTCCCCAAAGCCAGCAATTAAGTTTAATTTTTTTTTTAACCCCAGTTTTCACTTACCTTACAGTTTAAGTAAACCAACACTCTGACCTACCTTATCTGATGTGATCAAAACAACCAATTTGGGCCAACAAGATGGCTCAGTGGGTAAAGGTGCTTGCCATCAGTCCCAGGGACCTGAACTCAGTCCCACATGGTAGGACAGAATAAACTTTCTTCTTCTTCCACATGGGTGCACACACATACACATTCACACATGGGAAAAATACATGTAAAGTGCAGTAATAAAATATAAAGAAAAAAGTGTGCTACACAGAGATGCCAAGAAAATCTCAGGTAGACTGCACTGCCCTTTTGCACTGTTGTCAGTCTGGGTATTAGCATGTGTAACATCCTTTTCCCTAAACCCATCCTCCGGTCGTTAATATTACCTGTCAGAATCCAAGCACTAGAGTAATTGGGTCTCATATTACATAAAAGAATGGTTGAATACACTTATTATGTTCTCTTGTTAATCTAGTACATGATGGGCAAGAGGAGGTCATTCCCTTTTCAACTCTATAGCAACATCCAGGCATATTTCTCTACCAGGCATTAATTTTTTTGTTCTTTTATTTTTTTTATTATTTATTTATTTATTTATTTATTTATTTATTGTAGTTCTGAGGATTTAACCTAGGGCCTCACACATACAAGGCAAGTGCTCTACCAATGGCCATGACACCAGCCCTCTTCTCTACTTTTCGATTTGAGACAGGTCTCACTAATTTGTGTAAGCTAGCCTGTCACACTGTCCTTGGATTTATAATCATTGTGCCTTAGTCTCTGGAGTAGCTTATATTACAGGATGCCACCATGCCTGGCTACATTTTTGAGATCTTGATTTCTGAAAAGGGTGATGTGTTCTCTGGCTAAAGTTAGGTCTTTTAAATGTAAAACACATTAAGACTGAACGAACATAATGACAACATTATTAACACTATTTTACAGTCCGCATTTCACTGAAAATATACTGTGATCCTTTTATGGATTTAGGCATAATTTAAAGCCATATTTTAAGGCCATATTTTGTCATACACTTTTTCATCATTCATTCTAAAAATGTTTACCGTTGCATCTACTATATGCTAACCACTGTTGTTGGTGAAAAATGGCAGTCTAGTAAAACAAGCAGTCATTTACAAAGCTTACATAGCAATGCTCTGCATCGTTCTGTAGTTGAAAGTTTCTCATCCAAGGAATTTTATACTCTGATTTGGAATATAGATAATGTCCTCTAAAGGTCCAGACAGTCTTGGCCTCCAGGTGATAGCATTAAAGTTCTATGAAATTTTCAAGATATAAAAATCTGGACCCCAATTGCTGGGCCTCTGCCAGAGGCCGCAGGTGGAGAGTTCCAGCCAGGCCAGATCTGCTTATCCCAGCAGGACCATCCTGAGTCCCTGTCTGCCAGATCTTTGACCCTTATTGCCCGGCCTCTGCTAGAGGTGAGTCTGGGACCAGTTCAGGTTGAATCCTCCCCACACTGTCCCCTGGAAACCCCCTGGATTGGCCCCAAATATCGCTCCCCGCTGTGTCCTGTCCCCAGCAAGAGCGCTCCTGGTGTTCTGATACACACCTACCACCCAGCACGACGAACCTGCCCTCCCCCTACCTTGTGCCAACCTTGCCCACTGTCACACTGCTCTGGTTGAGCACTGGAACAGAGAGAAGATCCAACAATCTGGAGCTGCTCTGAGCATAGTAGACCTGCCTATTCATGCGGGACCACCCTGAGTCCCCACCTTCCTGATCTCTGACCCCCACAGCCGGTCCTCTGCTGGAGTTCCTTCCAGATATTAACCTATCCCCACGGGACCATCATGAGTCCCTACCTGCTAGATCTTTGACCTCCTTCACCGGGCCTCTGCTGGTGCCTGATCTTTGGCACCTATTGCTGGGCCCCTCCCTGAGGAGAGACATCCTAGAGAGCTTGGACCATCCAGAACTACAGACCCACTTAAGCCCACCGGGGGAGTACCATAGAGAGAGATAGAGACCCCACCTGCACCTACTGGAAGAAGCAATGGGAAGACAGCAATCAAGAAAACACCTAACAACAGAAAGACAAGCATGACACACCAGATTCTACACCAACTAGACCTGAAAGTAAATAAAGCAGAACGACTTAAAAAATGTCTTCATAAAAATGATAGAGGCCCTCAAAGACAATGTGAAAAAAATCCCTTAAAGAAATGGAAGAAAAACAAAAAATGTAGGAAATGAACAAATCACTTAAAGAAGTACAGAAAGACAAGAAAAACAATTAAACAGGTGAAGGAAACATTTAAGACTTAAAAACTGAAATACAGACAATTAAGAACATACAAACTGAAGGAATACTGGAAATAGGAAAACTGGGCAAATGATCAGGAACTAAAGACACAAGCATAACCAACAGAATACAAGAGATGGAAGAGAGAATCTCAGGCATGGAAGATAAACTAGAGGAAATAGATTCATCAACCAAAGAAAATCGTAAATCCAACAAATCCTTAACACAAAACATCCAGGAAATGTGGAACACAGTGAAAAGGCCAAACCAAAGAATAATAGGCATAGAGGAAGGCAAAGAAGCCCAGCTCAAAGGTACAGAAAACATATTCAACAAAACCATCAAGGAAAACTTTCCCAATCTGAAGAACATGGCCACGAAAGTACAAGAAGCATATCAAACACCAAATAGACTGTGTTACGAGTAAGTTTTCCTGCCAGCCTGGTCCCCCAGCCATGCCAGCCCCAAATAACACACAGAGATGCTGTATTAGATATAATGCTATTGGCCTGTTACTAGTTTCTTATCAGCTACATCTGTATTAAACATTAACCCATTTCCATTAATCTAAGTACTTCCATGTGGTCTTATCTTACCAGAGAGGCCAGTGTTGTGTTCTCTTTCCTCCATGTTGAATCTCCTCCCAACTACTTCCCCTCTCCTCCTTCTCTACTAGTCCCACTATCTTGCTTTCCTATTGGCCAATAGTGCTTTATTCATTAACCAATAAGAGAAACATATTTATAGAATGATGTCTCCCATCATCTCCTCTTTTCTGTCTAAATGAAAAGAAGGGTTTTAACCTTAACATAGCAAAGTATATCACACAACAGTTATCAAATAAGAATCACAGTTAACAATATTTAGTTCATTAACATTTAGTAAGATTTAAGAAAATATCCCATCATCTATTCTATCTTTGTGTATCTAAAGTCCTATATGTACCTTCTATTTAATCCTAACTAAGGAAAACTATAACCATAACTATTTGTCTTCAACTCCTTCAAAGACCACAGAAGGATAAACTCTATAAATGACAGAGACAACTCACTGCCTGGTCAGTCACCCGAAGTTCTTCTGTAATCTTCCATCTTCAGCCCATAGGCATAATATGTCTGCCAGACACTTCAGCAAAGCAGGAAAGTTTAAACTGTCTTCTTGTATTAGCAGTTTGTCAGTCACTTTTCTCTGTATCCTAAGACTGTCTGCCAGACTCTTCCATGAAGCAGGAACCCTGCAACACTGTTCATCTTGAATCAGTAGTCACTTTCCTGTGGGCTCTGCGTTGTTCAGTTTATACAGCATAAAGTCAAACAGTCCTGACAAGAGCAGTATCTTGTCCAAATGGCTAGTCTTGCAATATTGGAAGCAAACTCCATAACGAATTTCTTCATCGTCCATCTTCCTTCCTGATTCAGGTGGTGTTGCCAGGAGCAGTTGTGCCTCACTGTTAAGAAAAACCCTAAACCATTTTAAATGCTGTATTCTGTAGGTCTTTGGAAGGTTTGAAGAATGCCTATTTATCTCAAATATATCTCTGTATATCTAGAAATCCTCAGTAACTTAAAGTTTTGACTATTATAGGTAACTATTTATAATCTGTACTAAGTTATACAGTTTTAAATGAGCTATATAAACACAATACCTAAACAAGAGAAATATACATATCACAAAATTGAACATAAATTTGTATCAATAAGTGAAAATCCATTCCAAAACAAAGTATTCATATCTATACAATAATCCCCTTATTACCTTTAACTAGATTGGTAGTAGTCATTAACCATTTATAAACAACCCCATTTAAATGAAAACAAACATTTATAAACAATATTTGGGAATTTGGGTGTCATTCTTTCCAAACTACTTCCTGCTGGTAGGGGGCACTGTCATGGGGGATCCTAAGAAGATGAAGAAATCCTAGCTGTAGTCTGCAAGGGTGGCTTGTCCCAACTGTTTTTGAATGTTTGATGCTGTTTCAGGGGTTCTGGCTTGATCAAACCGTGTTAGTATGGAAGGAATCCACAGCTTTTCATTTTCTGTGGAAACAAAAACAGAAATCCTTTTCCCCAGTAACCTGTCCTTAGACTTAAATTTGAAGTCAAAGCATTTTTAAAATATATAAATTGAATTAATCCAGCAGCATTTATTTTAACAGTTGTTATTTCCTCATCAGTCAAATAATTTAAAGATAGCAGAACAGCATATAGTATCCATGCTCTTTTTGTGCTTCCCATCTTTATGTGGCCTTTTTATTACTATATTTCTTCTAGTTCTATTTTTTTTTTCAATTTTTTGAGACAGAGTTTCTCTGTGTAACTTTTATCTGTCCTGGGATTAATTCTGTTTACTTTGAAATCACAGAGGTCTTCTTGCCACTGCCTCCTGAATGCTGGAATTAAAGGCGTGTGCCACCACACCCAGCTACTCTCTGCCTTTTTAAAACCATTTCATTATTCTCTCCCAATCCTATGTATATTTTAAAACACACTGTAAACCTTCAGTGGTTTTTCTTAATGTGAATCTGTCTTTACTGTAAATCTTTATCTTTTTCCAGCTAGGAGACTTTTATCTGGTAAACAACGACATTGCTAACATGAAAGCCACAGCTGTATTAGCTGTGGTCTATCAAAGATGGTAGCGGGTACTATTACTGCCAGAAATGGGAGCTGTGCTCACTGCCTTGGTCTGCACCGCCATCCAGCACCATGTTGCTGGCTTGAAGATGTGGTCACTGCCATTGCCAGTTCTAATACACACAATTCAGTTATTAGCAAAGCTCTTTAAAAGCCATGCGGTTCTTTGCCACATATGCTGAGTCAGGAAACATCCCTTAAAGGAGCCACGCAAATCTTTGCTTGTTTCTCACAAAAAAGAGTCCAACCCAGAAAAATGCTGTTAGTAAGAAGCTTTGCTTGTCTTTGTTCTTTTGTTTCTAAATCCCTTTTTAAAGCTTTTTTTAAATTTTAAGTGGATGTTCTCATTAGCCACGTTGTGGCACCATATGTTATGAGTAAGTTTTTTTCCTTGCTGGTCTGGACCCACCACCTTGCCAGCCCCAAATAATACACAGAGACTCTGTATTTGATATTAAGTGGTTGGCCTGTTTCTGAAGTTTCTTATTGACTGGCTCTGTCTTAATGATTAACACATTTCTATTAATCTACATATTTCCACGTGGTCTCATCTTACCGGAGAGAGGGGCTGGCATTCTACCTTACAGTCCTCCATCTTGAAACTCCTCTTTCCTACTTCCTTCTCCTCCTTGTCTCCTAGTCCCGCTATCTTGCTTTCCTATTGGCCAACAGTGCTTTATTCATTAACCAATAAGAGAAACATATTTACAGAATGACATCTCCCATCACAACTGGACCAAAGAAAAAAGACCCCTCAACACATAATAATCAAAATACCTAACAACACAATAAAGAAAAATATTAAGAGCAATGAAGGAAAAAGGCCAGGTAACAAATAAAGGCAGACCAGTCAAAACTAAACCTGACTTCACCATGGAAACTCTCAAGGCCAGAAGGTCCTGGATAGACGTTCCATGAGTACTAAGAGTCCTTGGATGCCAGCCCAGGCTACTATACCCAGCAAAACTTTCAATCATTATAGACAGAGAAAACAAGATATTTAATGACAAAGCCAGATTTTCACGATATGGATCTCCAAATCCAGCCCTACTGAAAGTTCTGGAAGGAAAACTCTAACCAAAGAAGGTTAACTACACTCACAAAGACATAGGCAATAGATAATCCTACTTCACCAGAACCAAAGGGTAAAGCAGGGCAAATATATTCACAATACAACCAACACCAACATATCTAAAACAAACAGCATTAACAATCAATGGTCCTTACTTACACTCAACATTAATGGTCTTAACTTGCCTATTTAAAAAAAAAAAAAAAATAGGCTAACAGAATGGATACGAAAACAGAACCCATCCTTCTACTGCATACAAGAAACACATCAAAGACAGAAATTACCTCAGGGTAAAGGGTTGGGAAATGGACCGAAGAAGCAAGCAGGTGTGGCTAGTCTAATATCTAACAAGTTAGATTTCGACCAAAATCAATCAAAAGAGATGAAGATGGTCATTTCATATTCATCACATGAGAAATCCATAAGCACAAAATCTCAACGCTGGGATCTATGCCTCAAATATAAAGGCACCCACATTCGTTAAAAAAAAAAAAAAATTACTGAAACTCAAAGCTCACAAAAAAACCTCACACATTCATAGTGGGAGACCTCAACACTCCACTCTCACCACTAGACAGAACCACCAATCAGAAACTCAACAAAGAAACAAAACAATTAACAGAAGTTATGTCTCAAATGGTTTAACAGACATCTATAGAACATTCCATCCAAAGACAAAAGAATATAATTTCTTCTCTGCTCCACAAGGAACCTTCTCTAAAATCGACCCCATACTAGGCAACACAACAAACCTCAACAGATACAATAAAATTGGAATAGTCCCCTTTATCTTGTCAGACCACCATGCTTCATAGTTGGAATTCAACAACAATACATATGATAGAAACTCTACAAACTCATGGAAACTGAACAATGCACAATTGCACCATACCTGGGTCAAAGAAGAAATAAAGGAAGAAATTAAGGGCTTTCTAAAATTCAACGAGGATGTGGACACAACATACCTGAATTTATGGGATATCTTGAAAGCAGGGCTATGAGGGAAATTCATTGCATTAAGTGCCCATATGAGGAAAACGAAGGATAGTCACATTAGAGAATTAACAGCACAACTGAAAGCCTTAGAACAAAAAGAAGCAAACTCACCCTGGAAAAGGAGACACTGGGAAATAATCAATTTGAGGGCTGAAGTCAATAAGGCAGAAACCAGGAAAACAATACAAAAAGCAATGAAACAAAAAATTGTTTTTTCGAGAAAATCAATAAGATAGACAAATCTTTAACCAAAAAAGCAGAGAGAGAGAGAGAACATGCAAATTAACAAAATTAGAAACAAAAAAGGGAACATAACAATGAACACTGAGGAAATCCAGACAATTTTCAAGTCATATTTGAAAAACTGTACTCTAAAAAAATTGAAAATTCAAAGGAAAGGGACAAATTTCTGGATAACTATCACTTACCAAAATTAGATCAAGAACAGACAAACAACTTAAATGGACCTATAACCCCTAATTAGTCATCGAAAGCCTTCCAACCAAAGGAAAAAAAAAAAAAAAAAAAAAAAAAAAAAGCACAGGGCCAAATGGCATCAGTGGAGAATTCTACCAGAAATTCAAGGAAGAGCTAATACCAATACTCCTCAAATTGTTCCACACAATAGAAACAGAAGGTTCATTCCCAAACTCTTTTTATGAGACCAAAATCACCTTGGTACCCAAGCCACAAAAAGACACAACTAAGAAAGAAAACTACAGACAATATTCCTCATGAACATGGATGAAAAAATAATAAAATACTGGCAAACCGAATCCAAAAGTACATAAGAGAAATCATCCACCACGACCAAGTAGGCTTCATTCCTGGGTTGCAGAGATGGTTTAACATATGAAAATATATCAACGTGATGCACCGTATGAAGGAATTCAAAAAGAAAAACCTCATGATCATCTCCCTAGATGCTGAAAAAGCCTTCAACAAAATTCAACACCCTTTCATGACAACGTTCTTGGAGAGATCAGGGATAACAGGAACATACATAAATATAATAAGGGCAATAAACAACAAACCAACAGCCAACATCAAACTGAATGGAGAGAAGCTAAAGGTGATTCCTCTAAAATCAGGAACAAGACAAGGATGCCCTCTCTCTCCATATCTCTACAATATTGTACTTGAAGTTCTAGCTACAGCAATAAAACAAAAAAAAAAAAAAAAGGAGATCAAGGGGATACAAATTGGAGAGGAAGAAGTAAAACTTTCACTATTTGTAGGTGATATGATAGTTTACATAAGTGACCCAAAAAAAAATCTACCAGGGAACTCCTACAGCTGATAAACACCTTCAGCAAAGTAGCAGGATACAAGATAAACTAAAAAAAAAAAAAAAATCAGTAGCCCTATTTTATTCAGATGACAAAGGGGCTGAGAAAAAAAAAATCAGAGAAACATCACCATTTACAATAGCCACCAACAACATTAAGTATCTTGGGGAATGCTTACCAAACAAGTAAAAGACCTATATAATAAGAACTTTTTGTCTTTAAAGAAAAAAATTAAAGAAGATACCAGAAAATGGAAAGATCTCCCATGATCTTGGATAGGTAGGATAAACATAGTAAAAATGGTAATCTGGCCAAAAGCAATCTACAGATTCAAAGCAACCCCCATTAAAATCCCAGCACAATTATTCACTAACCTCGACTGGATAATAATCAACTTTATATGGAAAAAAAAACAGACCCAGGATAGCCAAAACAACCCTGTACAATAAGGGAACTTCAGGAGGCATCACTATCCCAGATTTTAAACTCTACTACAGAGCTATAGTCCTGAAAAAAGCCTGGTATTGGCAAGTAGACCAATGGAATCGAATTGAAAATCCTGATATTAACCCACACTCCTAAAACACCAAATTTTTTGACAAAACAGCTAAAAATAGCAATGAGAGGAAAGCATCTTCAACAAATGGTGCTGGCACAACTGGATGATAGCATGTAGAAGACTGCAGATAGACCCATGTCTATTGCCATGCACAAAACTCAAGTCCAAATGGATAAAAGACCTCAAAATAAATCCAAACATAGTGAACCTCTTAGAAGAGAAAGTGGGAGGTACCCTTGAACAAATTGGTACAGGAGGCAGCTTCCTGAAAATAACTCCAGGAGCACAGACAGAGATAAACAATTAATAAATGGGACCTCCTCAAGAAGCTTCTATAAGGCAAAGGACACAGTTGACAAGACCAAATGGCTGCCCACAGACTGGGAAAAGATCTTCACCAAACCTATATCCGACAAAGGGCTGATCTCCAAAATATACAAAGAACTCGAGAAACTAGTCAACAAAACACCAAATAACCCTATTTAAAAATGAAGTATAGAACTGAAGAAAGAATTCTCAACAGAGGAAATCAAAAAGGCTGAAAGGCACTTAAGAAAGTACTCAACATCCTAGGCTCTCAGGGAAATGCAAATCAAAACAACTTTGAGATACCATCTTATTCCTGTCAGAATGGCTAAAATTAGAAACACCAATGACAACTTATGCTGGAGAGGATGTGGAGAAAGGGGAACACTCCTCCACTGTTGGTGGGAGTGCGAACTCATACAGCCATTTTGGAGATCAGTATGGCGGTTCCTCAGGAAAATGGGAATTAGTTTACCACAGGACCCAGCAATCCCCCTCTTAGGCATTTACCCAAATGATCCACATACATACAACAAAGACATGTGCTGTGCTATGTTCATAGCAGCATTATTTGTAATAGCAAGAACATGGAAGTAACCGAGATGCCCCTCAACTGAAGAATGAATAAAGATGTGCCACATTTACACAATGGAATACTACTCTGTGAAAGAAAAACAATGGAAACTTGAAATTTGCAGGCAAGTGTATGGAACTTGAAGAAACCATCCTGAATGAGGTAACTCAGTCACAAAAAAAAAAAAAAAAAAAAAAAAAAAAAAAAAGAGGAACATGGTATGTACTCACTCATATATGGATTTTAGACCTAGAGCAAAGAATCAAAAGCCTATGATTCACACCACCAGAGAAACTAGGACACAAGGATGATTCTAAGAGATTCATATAAGGTCCCTTACAGAAGGGGAAAGGGAGCATATGGGGAGTTTGGGGGACAGTGAATGGAGAGGGAACTAGGAGAAAGAAAAGGGGAGGAGAGGAAAGCCAAATGTGACTAGGAAAACTGAGTCAAGGGAGGAATAGAAGACAGAAAACTGAGAGGGGTGGATGGAGGGAGGGAGCAAGGGAGAGGAGGAGGGGAGGGAGAGGGAGGGATAGAGACCATAAAAGAGGTAGCCATTATAGGTTTGAAGAGAAAAGTTAGTCCAGTGAAATATCCAGAGACCTACAAGACTGACTCCAACTAACAATTTGAGCAACAGTGGAAAGGCTAGCATAAATGCCCTTCCCTGATGAGATTGATGACTACCTTATCCACCATCATGGAGCCCTCATCTAGTAGCTAATGGAAACAGAAACAAACACCCACAACTAAACACTGATCCGAACAAGAATCCAGGTTCAGAGACGGAGGACAAAACCAGGCTGCAGAAACACATAGAGACAGCTTACCTGAATAAGGAGAAACTAATGGACCCCTATACTGATAGCTGGGAATCCAGCATTGGACTGACTCAGACCAACATGGGTCTCAGCTAAAAGGAGTGAGCAGTCTAAGGGACCTCGGACAGTGCAACCAGGATGTATCCCTGGTGCACAAAAGGACTTTGCAGACACATCCCCCATGGAGGGATACTCCCTTAACCTAGAGACAGGAGAGAAGTCCTAGTCCCTACTCCAAATGACTTATGTAAGGAGTAAGGGTTTTTCCTCCCGCTGCTGGTCTGGTCCCGCCACCATACCAGCCCCAAATAATGCACAGAGACTCTGTATTTGATATAATGCTGTTGGCCAGTTACTTGTTTCTTATTGTCTAGCTCTGTCTTAAGTATTAACCCCTTTCTGTTAATCTATGTATTTCCACGTGGTTTCATCTTACCGGGGAATGGGCTGGCGTTGTGCTCTCCCTGTCTCTCCATCTTGACTCCTCCCTCCTACTTCCTCTTTCCTCCTTGTCTTCTAGTCCCTCCTCTCTTGCTTTCCTATTGGCCAACAGTGCTTTATTAATTAACCAGTATGAGAAACATATTTACAGAATGACATCTCCCATCATCTCCTCTTTTCTGTCCAAATAAAAAGAAGGGTTTTAACCTTAGCATAGCAAAATATATTAAAAACAGTTATCAAGTAAGAATCACAGTTAACAATCAATATTTAGTCCATTAACATTTAGCAAGATTTGAAGAAAATATTCCATTATCTATCCTATCTTTGTGTGTCTAAAGTCTATGTAACTTATCTTTAATCCTAACTATAACCATAACTATTTGTCTTCAACTCCTTCAAAGACCACAGAAGGATAATATATAAACTCTAGAAATGGCAGAAACAATTCACTGCCTGGCCAGTCACCTGAAGTTCTTCTGTAATCTTCCATCTTCAGCCCATAGGCCATAGTGTGTCTGGCAGACTCTTCAGCAAAGCAGGAAACTTTAAACTGTCTTCTTGTATTGGCAGTTTGTCAGTCACTTTTTTCTGTGTACTGCAGACTGTCTGGCAGACTCTTCCATGAAGCAGGAACTCTGTAGCAATGTCCATCTTGAATCAGCAATCACTTTTCTATGGGTCCTGCATGTCCAGTTTATACAGCATAAAGTCAAACAGTCCAGACAAGAGCAGTATCTTTTCCAAATGGCTAGTCTTGCCATATTGGAAGTAAACTTCATAACGCGTTTCTTCAATGTCCATCTTCCTTTCTGACACAGGTGGTGTTGCCAGGAGCATTTATGTCTCACTATCAAGAAAAATCCTAAACCATTTTAAATGCCATATTCTGTAGGTCTTTGAAAGGTTTGAAGAATGCCTATTTATCTCAAATACATGTCTGTATATCTAGAAATCTTAACTAACT
Organism: Phodopus roborovskii; assembly: GCF_943737965.1. Taxonomy (NCBI): domain Eukaryota; kingdom Metazoa; phylum Chordata; class Mammalia; order Rodentia; family Cricetidae; genus Phodopus; species Phodopus roborovskii. The sequence continues at coordinate 16,700,138 of NW_026126410.1, forward strand.
AAACTATAAGATTTTATTATCATAGGTACTATCTATAATCTATATTGAATTACATATTACATTTCTAAATGAGCTATATAAACACAATCCCTAAACAAAAGGAGAAATATACATATCACAAAATTGACCTAAAATTGTATCAATAAATGAAAATCCATTCCAAAGCAAAGTATCCATTTCTATACCATAATCCCCTTTTCACATTTAAAAAGAATTTGCTGTGATCATTAACCATTTATAACCAACCTCATTTAAATGAAAACAAACATTTATAGACAATATTTGGGAATTTGGGCGTCGTTCTTTCCAAACTACTTCCTGCTGGTAGAGGGTGCTCTCATGGGGATCCTAAGAAGTTGTAGAAATCCTGGCTGTAGTCTGTAAGGCTGCTTTGTTCAGCTGTTTTGAATGTAGGATCACCTCGTACTCTGTTTCAGGGGGGTCTGGCTTGGTCTGGGAGGAATCCACAGCTTTTTATTTTCTGTCGAAACAAAAATAGAAATTCTTTTCCCCAGTAACTTGTCCTTGAACTTAAATTTTGGAGTAAAAGCATTTTTAAAATATATAAATTGAATTAATCCACCAGCATTTGTTTTAACAGTAATTGTTATTTCCTCGGCAGTCAAACGATAAAAAGACAATATAATACCATACAGTATCCAGATTCTCTCCATCTTTATGTGGCTTTTTTTTTTTTTTTAATTAATCTGTTTATTTTACTTTTTATTTTTTCATTTTTTGAGACAGGGTTTCTCTGTGTAACTCTTATCTGTCCTGGAATTCACTCTGCATGCCAGGTTTACTTTAAAATCACAGAGATCTGCTTGCCTCTGTCTCTGGAATGCTGGGATTAAAGGCATGTGCCACCACACCTAGCTCCTTGGTGTCTTTTTTAAAACCATTTTATTTCTTTTCTCTCCCAAGCCTACATATATTTTAGAACACACTGTAAGCCTTTAGCACTTTTTCTTAATATGAATCTGTCTTTACTGTAAATCTTTATCTTTTTCTGGACATGAGCCTTTTATCTGGTAAACAACAACATTGCTAAAATGAAAGTCATAGCTGTGTTAGCCACGGTCTATCCAAGATGGAGGCAGCTATTTTACTGTCAGCAATGAGAGCTGTGCTCATTGCCTTGGTCTGCACTGCCATCCAGCAGCATGCTGCTGGTTTGGAGATGTGGTCATTGCCATTGCCAGCTCTCATACACATCAATGAATTGTTAGCAGAGTTTCTTAAAAGCCTTGTGGGGTTTTTTTGTTTTTTGTTTTTTTGTTTGTTTGTTTTTGTTTTGTTTTGTTTTGCCGCTTATGCTGAGTCAGGAAACCTCCCTTAAAGGAGCTGAGCAAATCTCTGTTTGTCTTTATCAAAACAGAACCCAACGGAGAAAAATGCTGCTACCAAGAAGCCTTGCTTTTCTTTGTTTTTTGTTTTTTGTTTTTTGGTTTTTTTTTGTTGTTGTTGTTTTGTTTTGTTTTGTTTTGTTTTGTTTTTGGCTTGTAAAACCCTTTTTTTTTTTTTTTTAAGCTTCTGTTAAGTTTTAAATGGAAGTTCTTATTAGCCACGTTGAGGCTCCATTTGTAACAGGAGAGAAGTCATAGTCCCTACTCCAAAGGACTTAACAGATTTAGATGACTCCTCCAGGAGGGCATCACCCTACATGTGGAGTGGGGGGGGGGATGGGAGGGGATGGTGGTCATGGGGCATAAGAAGGTAGAAGAGAGTGAAAGAGGGAGGGAGGGAGAAGGGGAGGGAGATGGGAAGGGAGAGAGGGAGGAAAGAATGAAGTGAGGGGGAACTGAGATCAATATGTAAAGTAAAAATTAAAAAAATAAATTAATAAAAAAAGATAAAGAAACCTAAGAAGTCCTGAGAAGTTACACAGCCCCCCCCCCCAAATCTGGTATTTTCTATTTCTCTTCCTTGGCTCATGAGTGGTTTTCTTTACCTTATACTCCTGTCATATGCTGTCCTTTCCAAAGGCTCAAAACAATGGGGCAGCCCTATCTTGGACTAGAAAATCTAGAACCCTGTACTAAAATTCACCTCATCTCTTAAAGTTTCATATTTCAGACACTTCATTAAAGTAGAGAAAAGCTGATTAATACAGCATGTATAGTTGTGAAGGTTTTTTTTTTTTCTCTTCCTTACTTATCATGCAGAATTCTTTTTTTTTTTTAATTAGTTGTAACTAATTAAAAATCAATGATTTTTTTTTTCCTTGAAGATGTGTGTCTTAGTTAGGGTTTCTATTGCTATAAAAGGGACATCATGGCCATGACAACTCTTATAAAAGAAAAGATTTAATTGGGGCTGGCTTAGAGTTCAGAGGTTCATTATCATTGTGGCAGGAAACCTAGCAGCATGCAAGCAGACATGTCGTGAGAGAAGTAACCAAGAGTTCTACATCTAGATCAGGGAACAAAAGGAAGAGAGAGAGAGACACAGGACCTCACTTGAGCATCTGAAATCTTAAAGGCCACCTCCAGTGACATACTTCCTCCAACAAAGCCACACCTCCTAACAGTGCCATTTCAATTCAAACCACCACAATATGCTTTAAAAAATAAGTTACTAAGTCAAAACATTTAATGGTTTTCAGGCACTTGACATTGTATTGTCAAAGCCTTTCTCAAAAATTTGGGTCTTTCTATATTCTCATCACTTCTGCTGTCAATTTAAAATGTTTTGAACACAAACCAATATTTCAAGTTAAACCCTTGTCTATCTAGTCAGATGAAGAATTCACTTTTTTTGTATACTAAATTATCAACTTATAATTGCCATCAATTTATGTATCATTGGAAATTAGTCCAACTTCAGCTGATACCAAACTGAGAAAGCAGTTGTGCTGAGAGCTTTACAATACTGTTTTCCATTTCTGTATCCTGTTAAACTGTACAAAGCCTGGCATACAGTAGGCATGACCTAAATCTTAAACTCCATTATTTGTGTATTTTTAGTTACTACAAGTCTGAAATAGCTTATAAATGGAGAAGTCTAATGTTTATGTGATTTGATTCTTTTGTTGGATATATTTCAGAATGACAAATCTGTTAGTTCATCACTATGGTAACAGTTTTCCTACTAAATGTAATGAAGCACCGAGAAAACAGTTTTTTCTATCATGATATCTATTTTAGGCCTTATCTGAAAGAAATGGCGAGCCACTGAATTCTAAAGAATAATGTAATAGAATCAAGACTTTAGAGGAATAATTTTGACAAAATAGGTAATTATACATTTCTTTGGTAGAAATACATTTAAATACAGAACCATACAGCAACATTTATATTCCTTTCACTGCAATTTTAAAATTTCCCAGTTCCAATGAAGTGCTAGGACATTTCCTCTGCAAAACACAGGCATTTGATGAGGTAGTATCACACATGTAAATCTCTAGGATGTTTACTTCATGAATGGGAACTTAGCACTCCCACATTCAAAATTATTTGAACATGACAACTTACTCCAGTAAAAAAACTAATTTTCACTGAAGCAATATCAGATATAACATAATAGTCTTTCTATTCTCTCAAAAAAAGAACTGATGTTTTGACCATAAAATCAATTCAATTGTCATAGTGAAATTGTCATAACTTGTATCCCTGTTGAGACTAGGTTAGAAACTTTTCTCTGATAACCAGTTAGTGAGTCCCTATAAAGATTCTATGGAAAGCTAAGCAGGTTTACTGCTTCCCATCAGGAAGAACTTGATGGCGAGGGGTGGTAAGGGGGGGATCAAAACCTTCAGGAATGAGACAAACTAGTTTTGCAGAATTTAATATTTTCAAAAGGACAGAAAATATAAAAGTTATCAAAAATGTGAGCATTCATTTTGGGGAAAAAGCAGTAGGATTGAAACTTGCAACTGATTTCTGGTTAAAAAAAGAAAAATCAGAACCATGACAGCTACAGCTGTCCTGTGTAAAGCCCTCCAATAGAAGGCAGGAATAGGATGGATGGCCAACGTCCAAAGGGAGCATCATTTTGCACGCTTAGATTCTACTTCCTCAAGAATCCACTCAATGCCATTTAAAAAACCAGTCAGAGTTTCAGCCTCCATATCCTGGACCTGTGAATAGGTGAGAGAGGATGCTGTCAGTTCAAACCAGAATCCTAGGATGAGTGGAATTTCTCTGGACATTTTTTATAAGCTAAAATAAAATGACCGGTCTAAAGTTTTATTAAGTTTTTCAAGTACTATCATTGGGAACAATCATGAATATAAGTAATCTTCTCTTAAGTCTTCCAACCACGTAAGTATTAGTCTGATTTCCTGGAACTCAACTCCAGAAATGGGAGGGACAGGCTTTTTTGTACATCCTGGAGACAATTTCTCCAAAGGATCCACTTTAAAAAGTAAAACACGTTTTAATGAACCTAACCAGTCAACGAATAAATGTGACATACTGCAAAGCTGACCAGAGATGAATGCACCTTTAGAGAACATTTTATCTAAAAGCTGCAGAATATATACTTGTTTTTCATCATAGACTGGAACATTCTCTATACTAGACATTATTTTAGACCACAAAGTCTTCAACAATGGTAACAATGAAGTAAAAAAAAAAAAAATCATATGCATTTTTATGACTAAAGTCAGAATAACAACAAAAATCTAGAAATCGACAAATACATAGACTTAACATGCTACTAAGCATGAATGAGAAGGACAAATAAAAACAGGAAACAATGTAGCAAATAGATGGGATATAGCAAACACAGTACAAAAAAGGCAAGTTAGAGCAACAAATACATTCACACACACACACACACACACACACACACACACACACAAGATTTCAGTGATAGAGGCATATTTTGGACCCAAACCCCAGTAAATAAATAAGACTTCAAGTAAACTTGCTAATGATGTATCTCAGAGGTTTAGACAAATCAGCGCAAAACAAACACAGTATGAGACGGAAGGAAAGAAAGAACAACAGTAGAAATAAATGAAACAGTAATTTGAAAGTTATAAAGACAAACAGTTGGTTTTCTGAATTTCAAACAAAATCAACACAGGTTTAGCTGGATTGTGTAAAAAACAAAGATCTTTAGCCCCAGCACTTGGAAGGTAGAGGCAGGTGGATCTCTGTGAGTTCAAGACAAGTCTAATCTACATAGCAAGTACCAGGAAAACCAGAACTACATAGAAAGACCCTGTCTCAAAAGTAATAACAACAACAATAATAAAAATAAATTAAAGAAGATACAAATAAGAAACAAAGGCAAATAGGGACTATTTCAAACAATTTATCTATGGGGTTTCTTGTCAGCTATCTTTTGAAGAAAAAAAAATTCATTATCCAAATAAAATTTAAAGCACTAACCTGTGAGAGGTACATTTTTCAGTGCTATTGGGGATGAACCCTTGAGTCACCTGCATATTGGGTAGGTGCTTCACCACTGAGCAACTTCCTCAGCCCCTATGACCTGTAGTTTTACACGAGAAATGCTACTCATCCTAAGATTCTCAAGGCACACACATTGGTGCTGAGAAAACAACCCCCAGTTACTATCTTACTGTTCCTACAACAAGAGTGGTAAATAGCGAAGAGATGACCAATCCAAATATATTACTACCTTTCAACTGAGCCCTTGAAATTCACTTTAGAGTTCATTTCAAAAACAAAAGTTATCATTCTGATTAGTGTTCCCTAAAGTTCTGTGTGTTAAAGGCTTGGCCCCCACCCCTGGTGCTGTTAGAGAGTGGTGAAACTTTAAAGAAGTGGCAACTCCTGGGAGGTCACTTAGGATGTTCCTTGAAGGTCATACTGGGATCTCAGCCCCTTCCCCTTTCTCTTCCTCTTTTGTTCCAAGACAGGTGTTTCCTCTACCCTGTGTTCATAGTATGATGATCTGCCTTGCCACAGGTTCAAAATTAAGAGGGTCAACTAAAGCATTAAAAACTGAGGGAAAATATACCTTTTTTTTTTTTTTTTAAGTTATCGTCTTAGCTATTTTGTTACAATAAAAGGAAGCTCACAAACACACATACATGCAAATATCCATGTGCACATATATAAATAAATACATACAATAGAAAGTACACTAAAAATAAATTCTTTATCACCAGAGCAGTTAGGACCTTACCATCCACGGGTGGTTTAGAAGGTTGAGACGCAGCTCATGAGCTAAATAAAAACAGGGCATTCTTTTTACATCTGCTTGAGAAATACAAGATAAAACCAGCATTGGTCTTCCTGAAGATCCAAAAGCTGGATCTGTCATGGCCATGATCCGAGAAAATTCATCTTGCCATTCATGTCCTAAGGAATTTAAGTTAAAATATGTAATCTATATTACTCTAAAAATAATTATATTTAAAAGCAGCATATAAAAGGAATTAAAATTTTTACCAGGATTTAAACACAATAAAATGCCTTTATTGTGATATTTACTTATTTTTCTGCCACAAAATTGTATTAAACTGCTTTTCAAAGGTAAAAATTTTGATGATGCCATAAAGAAATACAGTCACAATAATATTCAGGTGTCCTGACTATTTAAAGTAACTGTCTATGATATGATAATTCTGTCTTACACATTTTGCAACTGTCTGATTACCCTTTCTTTCAAAGGTCTTACTTCTGACATCTAGGCATAAAATTGGGTCTAATTTTTTTCATGCAGATTTCCTGCCTCTGCCTTATTACTGGAAGGTCCAGATTACTGACAACATGTGGTAAACAAAAATCCCACTCCGTTCCGTTTTATCAGCCTGCCATTTGGAGTACAGGTACAAGCCACTGTTTCTTTTTCTGACTCAGAATTTTTAGATTTAATGCTAAGCATTTTATTTAGAAAAGCAGTTAAAGGCTAAGTAAGGTAAAGAGGACCTACTCTTAGAGGTAGGCCTATTCCTTTAACTGCTGGGCCATTAACACATTGGTTCGAGGCAAACTATTCTGCTGTTGGTGGATTTGGCTTCTATTGCTATAGTTAATGTCAACAGAGAGAATTCAAATTCTCTCTACAGTTGGGTACAATAGATCACATTTGTAACACCAGCAGTCAGGAGGATGAGGTAGAGTAAATGTCCTAAATTCAGGGCCAGCGTAGGCTCCATGGTGAGGTCCAGATTCAGGATTTGCACACCAGCTTCAGTGTTAGGATGATGTGACCAGAGCATGAGTAACGGAAGCGATCTCGGTGTCCAGACATGACTTCAGAATTCTGCCCTGTCCTGGTAGAAGGTCATCCTTCCCCTCCACAGAATCAGAAAACAAAGAGTACTTGCTACAAACTACATTCCTACATCTGTGCTCAAACCAAGAGCTTTTGTTTCTAACCTTCTCTCCGGAGTAGTCTGTCTCTGCCAGAATAAGGGGTGGAGGGTTGGGAGGGAGGGAGATTTCTCATCTATCATTGTTGACAGAAAACTTTGGCTTCATGTGAGAAACCGATATAGAACACAGGGCCCCTCTCACTTGTATAGCAGCTCATCAACACATACCCCTTTTATAAAGGAGTTGGAGGTCTCCTGTCCTACCACTAAATTTTCAATGAAAATCTAGCAGAACATCATGGAAAAAAAATCACTAAGTAGGTATAGATTATTTTTGTATCCTATGTTTTTTTATTTAGTTAGTTTATCTGTCATTCTTGGGATTGAGTCTGAGGCTTCAGTTATGAACTAGGTTAATACCCTACTTTTTCTACCTATTTTACAGGGGGCTATTGGGACCAATCTGGAAGACTAGACAAAAGTGAGTTCTCTATTTTTAGCTCTCAGTCATATCTCCACCAGCAAATACACTGTCTGACCTCTATCACTATTGGTAACTCATCAACTGTTTGCTGAACAAATCTATCTACCTTTTAATTTACTTCTAATCTTTCCTTTTATAGATAGCCTTATAATAACAATAATTCTTTTTTGGTTTTTCAAGACAGGATTAATCTATTATTTTTTAAAAATAATTTATTTAGGATTTCTAAGTATAATTGCCTTCAGGACATAACAGATTGGTAGAGAAATAAATTCACTGTAAATTAAAATCAACACACTAAATAACTATGATATATGTATCATGTATACATTTATATATAAGCAATATGCTTAATTAATCATTCATTATATATTTATATTCTACATTGTACACAAAGCATTGGCAGGAAATTATGATGCTGGTTCATGATCCAATGATATAGCAATGTCATACCAAAACAATATAGTCAGTGACAATTATTCAGAGTATATGAAGAGTATTATCAACTTTAATTAACTTTAATCTACTCAACTAACATCCTATTCCCACACCTCTTTACAGTATGGGAAAGAATAAATCAACAAATTTTCAATTATCCACATAAATTATTTAAATATACTAGAGGCAGAGAAAGCATCAGTAATTTTAAAATGTAGATCATACCAAAACAAGCAAACAACATGGCTATAGAATCAAGCTTTGGCACATATCAGGACTCTGTGGTGTTTATAAAAACCAGATGTCTAGGCCACATCTATGGATCACAATGTGGCATGCCAGTAAGTTCCCATGTAGTCCTAATGTACAACAAGGTTTGAAAACACTAGTGAGAGTAATGGCCAGAAGATCACAGCAGTGAAATCTAACTGTTGTATTATTTTGGTGCTGTAACAATGTGATTATTTATCTTGCAAAAAATGACATAAGTAGCACCTCAAGGAAGAGAGAAAAGAATTCTTACGTTTGTGAGCTTCAGCATTTGCCACATAGATGAAGCCATCGACAACTTCACACACCTTCTGAATTTGTGGAATCACACTATAGCGGCTTCCTTGCTGCTCATCCCCTTCATGCTGTAGGCTGAACATCTTGTTAACTGTACTTGTGTGTTCTTCCCTTGCTCTGTCTCTTTCCTTTCTGCAAGAAAAAAAAATACAAACATATATGAGAAAAAGACATTTAGTGGGATAGGTTCCATCCCACTAAAATGTTCCTCTGTCGATGTTTCAGCCCACCGAGCAGGCAGCCTTACCTGGTAGTTGAATATAATATCAGGATGTTGAATTTATGTTGATTGTTCAACTGGAAATTGACTCCAGATCCAATACCTATATGAGAAAGTCAATTATACAAACAAGCCAATAATAAAAAGCATTTAAAAATTTCCCACTGAAAAATTATGCAGTGAAATCAAAAAGAGCAAAGGAAAAAAAAAAAAACTCAGCGAGTTACATGCAACTTTAGAATAAAATGCAATGTTTGTAATGAAGGGGAAAAAAGCTGTGTGAACTTTGATTCACAAGGTGGCACAAACACAGATGAAGAACTAAGTACAGCTTGGCTCTGTCATCCTTCAAACACTACAGTAGCAGCTGAGGCACAGCAACTACTTCTATTTATCCACATTGACTCCTGCCCATGTATTATGCTTCCATTTGTCTTATAATACATATACATACATACACACATACATACATACATACATACATATGTGTGCATGTGTGTATGTATGTGTGTATGTATGTATATATTCAGTGAGGGTCCCTCCTATGAAAAACTGTTTCTCTCCTATGAAAAACTGTTTACAAACAGACCTACAGATGTGAAATTTGGAATTAGATGTGGATTAGAATCCTGTTTTCCATGACAGTCCTTACTTGTGAGACTCTATTTTGACACAAAAATGAAATAATCTATACCTCTTTGGGTTGCTTCGAGGATTGCCTACAATCTAATACGTGATACCTGTAGGTTGCTAAATATTGCCTTCTTACTGCTTTGTGTCTGAGTCACCCAACACTGTTGCTGTCCATTTCTTGGCCTCTCTGTGTTGCTGTTGGTGTTGGTTTTGTTACTGATCAATGTATTTTTTGGTCTCCTGGAAACATCCTTGGTTCCATAGCTCAAGTCCTTGCTAGACAAATGCCCCTTCAGATCTGTCCACTTGTCTCCATGGTCATTCTCCTTTGACTACAAATTAACAATCTGTAATTTCTTCTAACAAGTCCTCTAAATCCTCTTGCTTTAACTAGCCTTTCTTGCAGTAGCAGATAGAGTGATGAATGATACATATATACATGTTTCTCTTCTCTGCAAAGCCTCCAGATATGCAAACAAATGAATACAGTCTGAACCCACTTGCCTAATTAGAGACAACTCCAGCCTTTCATTCCCTTAATTATTGAATCCCAACTAACTAAGCTATGCCATGTCATCTCATGTCACCATTTTAAGCATCACATGGATAGATTTGGACTTGCAGGTCCTAAAACTTTATCTCAAACCACATGATCCTCTACTCCTCCAGCCATGAAATTCCACAAAAAGCATATTTCTGCTCTTTACTAAAATAAGTTTAATTTCCAGAAATTATCGTTTCAACACCTGAGCCCAACTTATTATGCAACCCATATTCTTCTCTAGCCTTGTAGACTGACATTTTCAGGCAATCACTTAAGTCTCTATAAGGAGAATGTAACTGCCATTTCAGTTATCAAATTTTCTCATATTGTCTGGCTTTTTCTGGTGTTGCTTTTGCTCTAAGTCCTTGCCTGACACTGGCCTGCCTTATTTAATACTTCTTTTGCCATGGACTCTCGGTTATCAGAATTGCTAATTTCTTCATACCCTACAGTGAAGAAGTGGGCTGATCTCTCTACCTCCAATGACTTGCCTAAACATTTTCTTGAGAACCTTCTGGAACAGGTCCATCTGAAAAACACACCATTCAGTTGGAGAACAGTTTTTCAGTCCTCAACTTTGTCATCCAATATCGTCCACTCCCCCATGGCAGACTTCAGCATGCAACTCACTGTCTTTCTCTCCATCTTCCTAAACTTCTAAGTCCATGTGAACTTATGACTTCCATATATTAATTTCTCTACTCTTGGTCTTCAGATCTGGACACACAATCCATAAGTCATTCATTTAATGCATGTGTAATACTTACTTTTCTACTGCTGTAACAGAACACCATGACTAAAGTGACTTTTAAAAGAACATACTTAACTCCAAAGGGTTAAAAAGAGTCCATGAACATCATAGCAATGATCATAGCAACAGGCAGGTAGTAACTGAGACCTTACATCTAAGCCACAAGCAAAAGACAGGGAGGACAAACTGCAAATGGTGTGTGAGCTTCTGAAACCTCAAAGACCTCCCTCACTGATGCACCCTCTCTAAAAAGGCCACCCCTCTTAATAATCCTTACCAAATTGTTCTACCAACTGGGGTTCAAGTGTTCAAATATATGAGCCTATGTAGGCCATTCTCATTCAAACCACCATAGTGTGGAACCTATGATGTATCTGGTATTATAGTTACAAGTAAAAACAAAACTGACAAGATCCTTAGCTCCTGCCACCAAAAACAATAACCACAAAAGTCATTCTCCTCTGGTGATTTCTCACCCTTGTGAATGACTTTTAATCTGACAGAAACCACAAGGCTGCTATCCTTATTATATAATAATTATTAATTGCATCAATTTTCATCCTCAATATTCATTCTTTTTCATCCAATGACGCTTTTTATGTGTTTTTATCATAAATTATAGTGGATTCATTAGGACCTTTTAGTTAGTTTGAATAAACATTCCAAAGTGAAATCTTGATCCTCTCAACCCTCTGATAAAATTTCTTCAGCAGCTCCCACATACTTTTATGCATCCCGTGTGTTCTTGTTATTTACCTAGTTCTGCTCTTTCTAAATTTATAGATACTCAACTGAGTCCTAAATATTCACAACTTTGTGGATTTTGTCCTTCTTGTTTCAAGGGAAGGCAGCTACAAATACTGATGAGTCTTAGCTGACATCACCTTCAAAGTGTAGTCTTCTTTGATTCTTACTTTTCTATTCAAAAACTATCTGATCATATTCTAATAACCAAAGTACTGTTTCCATTTCCTCACTTGGAGCCATTGTCTTCACGGAAGATCAAGATTTGTTCTAAATCTCTGTATCTATGCCATTTAATGAGCAAAGTGTACCTTACATTGTTTTTGTTTTTGTTTTTTTTTTTTTGGGACAGAGTTTCTCTGTAGCTTTGGAGACTGTCTTGGAACTAGCTCTTGTAGACCAGGCTGGTCTCAAACTCACAGAGATTTGCCTGCCTCTGCCTCCCAAGTGCTGGGATTAAAGACATGTGCCACCAACGCCTGTGTATCTTACATTGTATGAGTACTCTTGTTTATGACACTTTCTCACCTTACCCAAAGGTCACATGCTATTTGTGGGTTCTTTTTTGTTTTGTTTTTCTTTTTTCTGTAAAGGGGGTAATAATATAGTTCTTTTTTTTAAAAAATCCCAGCATATATAAAATTTGCAAATAGATGTTCAATGATTTTTCTTGGTAAGTTTTTCTTATGGTAAACATAAGGACTTTTGAAATACAATAATTTATTTTACCATATTAAATTCTAAGTTCTACAAATTTTAGAAATTAAGAAAAAATGTATTTCTTATATTAATTTTTTTTCTCATTTAATGGAAGCAGGGAGCCCATCCACCAATTTCTATACTTCATTACAGGATTTGATTTTAAAAAGCCTGTCTCTTTAACACTAATGTCAAGCTCTTAGTGTTATAATTACAATGTATTGTATACTAACATGAAAATTACCATCAATCTGTCTATGAGGCAAACCAGCAGTAGGGCAAAGTTCCTCAGAAGACATCAAACTCAACACCAAAGATGTGTTCAATTCTTCCAAACCTGGTCCAAACATAGCAAATCGGGGTTCATTCTGAATGATCAATGAATGTAAGAAAGAAGTAACAGCTCCATACATAGGACGGCTGGCTTTCAAGGCTCTTCTCGTATATGGACAGCACATTTTATAACTGCATAAAATTGTCACAATTAGAAAATAAAATAGAAAACATTTAACTTGTTGTTCATTTGAGAATAGGTAATTTATTGAATCCTTGCATGGCATGGTAATACAAAGACTATAGTTTCAACCCTCCCAAACATGTCTGCAGAGTCCCATGGCAAGGAAAATGATGATGTGCTAGAGAATGGAAGTGATGATGAGGCTGCAGAAACCTCCCCAAGGAAGATGTTATTTGCTTTCTTATCTTGTATTTACTTTCATGAAGCACCAATATTTCCTTGGACAGGTGAAACTAATTACATAGAATAGTGATTGTTCTCTTCCTGAACAATTTTATTTTCACATCTGGGGAAGAGGAGGCTGTGACACCAGCATCAGCTTAACAGAACCACAGATGCCAACATATATTCACAATTTCCCAGGATAGCCCCCTACAACTGCTCCAAAATGTCAATAATGTTAAGACTGAGAATCCCCGTAATTAAGAAAAACTACAGATACTTAGCATTAAATCCCACAAATTTAACAGTATTACTAAAGCCACTAGTATCAAACTTCTTAAACACTCCTTTAATAGTCTCCTTTAATATTCAAAATATTAAATAAATGCACAGGAAGGCCCAAATATACCTCACTGAAAATTAGCAAAGTAAAAGCTATGCGAAAGAAACTATAATGGCTCAGCAGGTAAATGTTGCTAAGCCTGATGAGCTGAGTTTGATTCCAGGGACCCAGATGATGGAAAGAGAGAATGAACTCCAAAAGGCTGTCCTCTGACCTCCATGTATACCATGGCATGTGTGTGCCCCACACACACAATAAATAATAAATAAAAGTAATTTTAAAAAAGAAATGCCATTTAAGATTATTATAAAGGTCGTGGTAATTTTGATCTAGTCATCCCATATTACCTGACATAATAGCATCTGAATTAGAAAGGCTGAGTAACACATGAAATGCAGGTGGAAACTCCTACAAGTAGGTACCGAATCTAGCAGTGTACAACAATTCTTACCTGAAGAAAGTCAAAGGTTCTTTTAGTTTTTTTATTATGCTTTAAAGGTGGGGTTCATGGTAAAGCAGGTTTTACCTATATAAAGTGACATATTCTGAGGGAACATGATAGTATTGAACAATCCCATACATGCTATGTCATATACAAAACATAACCGTTCTCAATCTCTACATCCTTAACATGAAAATAAAGTTTTTATGTTGAACAAGGATAGGAGGAGTAAACATACACAGAGCAGATCCCCACAGAATCAGATATGTAGCATTTGCTCAATAAACTTGATTTTCTCATGTACATGATACTCAAGAAACATTGAGGCTTTGAGGCAATAATATTTTATTTCTCAGAGTCTCAAAAATGATTTTCTCCCCTGTCAAAAAGAATTGTTTTCTGATCTCTTGACATCTTTCTCTGATTATGAAAAAGCTTTTATAATTTAACAAAACATTAGAAAAATTATGAGAATTTTAAAAAAAAGTCTTCTTTTTTGCCAAATGTACCACATACAATTAATTGAAAACTGATTAGCCACCACAGGAAAATAATAAAAGATTAAAGCTGTAAGAGTCTTATGAAAAAACTACATTAGCTCAACCCATAATTTTATCAAGGCGCCATTCAGACAAATTCCGTGCAACAAATTAGTAGCAGGGTCAGAACTAATGTCGACTATTTAGTGTAAAATTTAGCATCTCTTATTAAGTCACAGAAATTAATACTTACACCTCCATGTAATCAAAACACCTTCTGTCAGTGACCTCAGATATGGGCTTTTTTAAGATCTCTAGATCCGGAAGTGACTTCCAATCAACAGAAGACCAAGAAGGGAGGTCCCGCAACAGAAAATATCTCCAGAGAATTGGGTCTCTTACGGTTTCATTCCAGTAACGATCTGTACTTCCCAGCTGGCACAAATCATGGGGTGAAAGAAATGACAAAATGTACAGCTGTACATCGATCTGAAACAGAGGCAAAAAACATATAAAAAAAGGAGTAATTTGTCTTGGAAGACTGGTAACAACTTAGATAATCAACAAAGAATTGCTATACTAAAGATCAAGTGAACGAGTCATTCTTTATACTACTTAAGTCTACTTTATTTCTCTTTCATCCAGAAAAGTCAAAACTCAGCATTTTAATTACTAACACGTATGAAACGTTCTTAAAAGCTCCCTCTTCTTATTTTTTTAAGCAAAATAAGCACTTCCTTATTTTTTCTTCCCATGGGTATTTTGATATACCAGATAATCAATACTTTCTTCCTCAAAATAAATATATATCTAGTGGAAATTCTTCTGATTTTAATCACTAGATCAAGTGAAAGCATGTAAATGTGTCATCTGAATTTCTCTAGAAATATTAATCCGTTTCAAAGGACACAGGCAAGAAGCTTGGTGGAGGGGGGTCATTTGGAATGTCAGTGGGACATAGGGACGTACTAGTAATCCAACTGAGATAAAAGAAATATAATAATCAACAATGTATAATCTCTCCATTTTCTAATCTTTCTCTGAAACTTTAAATAGCATGCATTCTCTTTGTGACCTGTTCTAACTTGAAGCCCTTGTAACTTCGTTTATTTCCAATTACGTGGCAGTTCTGGTGTTTAGGATATATCAAACTTGATTGCTCTAGGCGATCCCCTAACTGGAACACACTGCGCCTGGGCCTGAAGATGAGATGTGCAGAACAGAGACAAATGGAATGCTTTCCCAAAGTAGCCCGTTTCCGTAACCAGATTTCCAATCATCCTTTTTGGACGAGGGACAATCTGTGGGCGAACTCGGTGGCCACTGGTGTGAACTGTGGGGCAATCTTGTCTGGCTGGGGGGACACAGAGCGTCAACGTCCAGGGCCCGTGGCTGCTGTCCCTCCGGGCGAGCACACAGCCGGAAGTGGCAGCCGGGCGGCCCCTCTGCGCGGCCTGCGGTCTGGCTCACCGGCAGCCGCCGCAGCGCGCTGGTCTCCTCCTTCGCCTCCTGCCGGGAGACCGTCCCCGCCGCCCGCTCCTTGCCCACCGAATGCCAGAAGGTCCTCCAGCCGCTCAGGATAGCGGCCTCCAGGCGGCTCCAGTCGCTGGCGGGCGGCGGGGAGCCGGCTCCACGGGGTTCGCTTCCAGCCATGGCCGCCGTCGCCGCGCGACACAGCCGGGTGCACCGGCTTCCTGGCCGCTCGGCCTCCGCCTCCGCCCGCCGCGCTGGGCCACGCCGGGCGGGCCTACTGGGCGCCGTCCCAGGCCGAAGTCCGTGCCAACCATCGCTCACCCACTCACCGGTGCTGGCAACCAGCAAACTCACCACTGCTGGAAAGCCTCTGGCCCCTAAATGACTGCCCCCCACCCTGTGCTCCTGCCCCTTACCCCAGACTATGTCTTCTGTCCCTGGCTCTGTTCCCTGCAAGGACCTAGGAGCGATGGCTTGTTGAATAGCCACCCCTTTCTATGATCTTCATCCTAATTACACTTGCTTTCCCTTAAGAGTTAGGCATAAGCGTGGTGGGTGGGTGGGTGGGTGTGTGGGGGGGGGGTTTGGAGTTACCAATTTACCACTTTCTTGGAGTTTAATAAAAAACTAAGCCTTTGGAGACTATAAGGAAGAAGCCAAATCTGTATTAAAGATATTGCAGAATGTGTGACATTGGCTAACTAGCACATCCTGCTTTGGAAAAAGACAAAGTAATGTACAACACACTAGGTTACAGGAAATAGTTGCTAGTATATAAACATTAAAATAATAGATACTTAACAATATATGCCAGCATGTAACTACTTACTGCTCAGTAGTAGACCCTAAATGCTTTTCAATAGGACCCTTCATTCAAAAAGGAGTACCTGAGGATCTAAATGACAAGGAACAGAAATTCAACAAAGCTTGATACTGGGGCAACTGAAGTTCTGTGAGAATTTAAATTTAAAATGATTATTATTCCACATGCCATTGCTAGTAGTGAATAGGTCAACCTCAGGCTCAGCCGTCAGGAAAATGGGGAAAGTCTTAAGAATTAACTATTTAAATGGCATTCCTCATCCCTAAGTTGTGTTTTATTTTCAGGGAAAGAAAATTAGCATGAAAACTAAGTCAGTTATGAAGAAATGAAATGCCACTACTCCTTATAGTACCAGGAAATGGGAATTATCTATTGAACAAAGAAGTCAGCTTCATTATGGAAATATTTGTTGAAAATAAGATCGTGGGGCTAGAGAGATGGATCAGTGATTAAGAACTACTCTGGCTCTTGAAGAGGGTGGGAGTTGGAGTCCCAACACCACATCAGGTGACTTCCAACCACCTGAAACTCCAGCTCCAGAGGACTGGAAGCCTCTACCCTGCTTGGGTCAGGTGCACAGAAACACACCATTTAAACATTCTTAAAGATAATAAAAATAAAATATCAAAAATCAGAAAGATTTAGCAATTTACATAGAGTCACACAGTAAGGAAATGGCAGGGTTGCAACTTATTCAGGACTTCTAGCTCCAGAACTCACAATCTGAATCATTATGCTAACTTGTCTGCAAGTTATTAGGACCAGAATAAAAAGCACTCAGAAATTATAAGAACAGCAAACTGAGAAGAAATCTTTTTATTCTGATGCAAAAATAACATATTAAAGAAATCAAGAAACAAGTAGGGGAATGTAATTTTATTAATAATATGTTCCAAAACACTATAGTTGGAAAATTTCACTAAAAGTTGCAAAAACAAATCTACTAAACACCAGCATAAATACATAATGAATACTTTTAATTCCAGCTATATTAAACTTATGTTAATATAATACTTCTGTAATGTATTTCATTTTATATTAAAAGAATTCAGGGTAAGTAATACTAGAGAACTATGGAATCCTGATTCTGTGGCAGATAGGGTATCCTCATGGGGTTACAAAAGGGGCCCTAGAAGATGAACCAAGGAGATAAGCAATCTAAAAGTAGACCATGTTAGTAGCAGTGGGTTTTTAAAGCATCATGAAGATAGCTCTGAGAATGCCTTCAGATACAGCTCTCACATTTTAATGAATATCAGAGCACTGACCACAAGACTGTAAAGCTAGGAATGTAACTTAATGGTGGGATTTTAGTCATGACTCTCATCCCACTCTACTATATGCAAAATATAAGGGAATGTCATGGCATGTGCCTTCACATCAAATATGCACATCAAATGCACAGTAGCGAGGAAGCCTATACATAGTGAGTGAGACAGTGACAGTCTCTTCAGTCTTTTTGATTTTTTTTTTTTTTTTTAGACAGGGTTTCTCTGTGTAACAGCCCTGGCTGTCCTGAAACTTTCTTTGTAGACCAGGCTAGCCTCAAACTCACACGTCTTAAATCCCAATCCACACCAGAAAATAAAGAATAATAAACATTTAAGGATTGTGGAAAATCCTGTAACATTTTACATCTTAGTAAACAGCAGAGAATTCATACTGAAGATAAAGGGATTTTTCAGTAGAATAGGAAAACAAAAGCTACTGAACACCAGCATGAATATATAATGCATACATTAATTGTGACTATTAAGTACATCTTAATATTTCCATATTATGCTATCTCATATTGTATTTATAATAAGTAGGGAAGTGATATTAAAGAAACTACACAGTTTTGGCTTCTGTGGACAGATGTAGTAACCTTACAGAAGACAGAAAAGGGAACTGGAAGGTAGAAAGAAAACCACCTAGAATGAATAAAAAGCTGAAGGCCTTCAGGCAGTATACATGAGGAATGTCTGTCACTGATAAGAAATCTATTCAATGGAGAGAGAGAAAGTTTTAAGTGGTAACTTCTGTAAGAAAATCTTTGAGTGTACTGATACACAAGGCATCTAAACAACAGAATGGAAATTGAAGATGGGTCCTTAGATGTACCTTTGTAACCACTCTACATAAAATAGCACTCATCTCCAATTCACGCTTGTCCTTACACCCTGCTTAATGCTTTACAGTGTTATCACTTGGAATATTGTACATCCTTCTTCCACTGAAAGCCCCATGATAGGAGGGTGTTTCCAAAGTTATATCCTCAGTGCCTAGGACAAGATACAGCATGTAGTAGGCACAAAACAGCTGTTGAAAGAATCAATTATAGTCTTAATTATTCTAATCATTCTAAATAAAGTAATTTACTCATCAAGATTAAATGAATACAAAATGTATTGTCCATTTATAATACCATGGTAAAAAGTACTGCAACTGTAATGGTCTACAAATTATTCTCCACTTGCTTGGGGGGAGGGAGTAAACTATACAAAAAGCACCCAGGTATACCCTTATTATTGTACCAACAAGTGAGTCCACAAAGGGTCATAAAGGCAAAACTTGAAGCTCTCAGCTTCTGAAGACAAAGTCTTACTTTCTCAGGTTTAGTATCTAAGTCACACTTTACTCCTCTGAATAGTACATATTCCTCCTTGCTGTATCAACCACTGGTTTAGAGTACATGGCAGTTTGGAATGCAATAGCAGCAACCCTTTTGTGCAAAATTTGGCATTTTAAATCATGCCTCATTAATTCAGAAAATATTACTACCTACCATACAATGAACAGTATGTGCAAAGGTAAAATTTTAAGATAATGGAGTTCATTCAATAGTAAGGAAAATAATTACAACACACTGTACTGTGGTAACATGGGAAAGGAAGATAGAAAAAAATAAAGGAACATCTAATTTCTACTGGAAAGGGTTGAAAAAAGCCTTACTAAAACTACATCCTACAAGTACAGTATCTGGCCACAAAGTAGGGCCTAGAAATAACAGTGTCTACAAAGGTATTGAGGCTGTAAAACTTAAGTGCAATTGAGAAAGGTACTGGAAGCACTTGATTAATTATGACCCACTGAAGAAGTTTGTGCTTCTAAAAATCACATTAAAGATTATTTTAGAAAGCTAAGGGATTTTCATAATAAAACTTGCTAAAATGCTAGATTACATAAAAATCTTAGTTGTATAAAGACAGGCCAGGAACTGTAGTAGGTAATGGAAGAATCTCCCCTACCTTCCACTGCTTATTCAGAATTTTGTTTATCAAAAAGGAGCCTGGGATTTTGATGTTTGAAAATGTTGGTCTAGAACACAAATCGGTATGTGTGCAAATGAGGATGGGAAGATAGGCCTTTTGTTTCCCTACTTGAAAAAGTACACAAAACTAGAGGGAAACATAGCGGAGAAGATTTTCCCTAAAAGATGAAAATTTGTTTGCTCACACTGAACTTAAAATTATTGTGCAGTTAGTATTTGTCAAAATGAAGACATTTAATAGGCAGTTAGAAATAAACTTCAGAGAGCAGGGAGAGTGGAGCTCAAGGTCCTCAAATGGAAATCAGTCTGATATTATAGGCATTACAAGTCAAATGGTTTTAAAAAGATATTGCTTAACATGAGCATTTGGAGTAAGAAAGAATGGAACCTTCACAAAGACAGACAAAAAAAAAAATAGAAAAAAGAGAAACAAAGAAAATACTAAAGTTTAGTCAATAGAAAATAGGCAACCTGTTTTTCTTTAAAACAGAAAAATAAATAAATATGAATTGACTCCCTTAGAATCTAAACTTTCTGTGAAAGAATAGGGGTAGAGGTGACTAATGAAATTTGACTATCACAGTGGGAAAGGGCAGGCACCTTAGTCACAGTTGCAGTTAAGGTTCTTCTCAGTGAAGTCATACATGTAGTAACACACTTTAAAGGACTACATGCCTTCGATAGACCTTAGCCTTCTAAGGATAAATGGCTGATGAAGGATTAACAGTGTTGAGAGCCTGCTGAAGACAATACTAGCAGATAAGACAGAAGAGGAAACGAGGGGGACAGTAGTTCAGATGGTGTCCTCTGAAGTGAAGGGCAAAGAAAGCATGAAAGAGGCTCATTGGTCAAGAGTTATGAGAACAGACAAGAAAGAAACCTGTAAAAAGGATGAAAGCCACAGAACGAAAATGGAGAAAAACCAAGACAAAAATAAGAAAATTTTAAAAATGAGAATTGTCATCAGTTAACTGAAATTTAAGATTTTAGGAAGAGAGTATGGCTGATGCCCAAGGAGCAGTAACAGAAATTACTGGAATGTAAAGATATCACTGGGGCAGAAATCTAGTGCTCAGAAGGGATTACCACACAGACCATCCCAAGACAAGAGGAATTGAGGTAGGCAGAAAGACGGTGTGCAACACAGCAAACTAGGCTCTCTGACCATCAGCATTTCAATCCTAATAAAGGCAAAAGCAAAGATGTGCCCTAAAAGCATCTGAACTAATGACAGAATCATCTACTCTGATTTTTATCTTCATTACTGGAGAAACCATGCAGTTTTTGTTTTAAACAAAATAAGAAAATAATTTATAAAATAGCTAAGTCAATAATTTAAGTATTATTAGTAATACAAGGCAAAATAAACACAATGATTCATTTTTTAAAAATATTTTGCTATTTAGCTTGCTGGAAATGAAATCTAAATATTAGTTATAATCTTTTAATTGCCTACATTTATACTCATAGTATACATCTGAAACAAGGAGGAAAACTGGTTTTCATCTTTGAAGTATGCACACTTCAAAATAAGGAGATTTTGTGTAACATATATTTTACTACAATGAAAAAAATAACCTAAAGTATTATAAAGCAACTATCAATCTACATTGGGTTCCTTATTACCAGTGACAGGATATGCAGTTCAAGTTCAGTTAAAATAACATACGCCATTTTAGAAATTAGAGAATACTTTTTTTCACAGATTTAAGACTATACAATGAAAGGCAATAGCATTAGAGAAGAGTAGCCACATTTGGGCACCTTTACATAGTGTAATATTGTCAAGATCAGCGTAGTACATCTCCTCTTGGGACATGACGCCTTCTTTCTCTTGTGAGGACTAGGTGAACACCTAGCTACAGTGCTGCTCAAAGAAGCTCAAGATCTGCTTAGCATTCGTCGTGTTCCACTCCTGCGCTTTCAAAGGTCCTTCACACACTGACACATATTTCTTCAAAATTTTTTCTCCTACTTCTCGGAAATCCAAAGGTTCTTTGTGTGTAGTGCAGCTTGCTCCAAAAACATCAGTGTCAACTTCATGAGTTCCTGATTGTCGATCTGTGCAATGCTTTAATCCCCAGTAGCACATTTCTCCACTGTACATCATAGCCAGTACATGGATATCGCTAAATATTCCTGGGAAGGCCATTCATTTTGAAATTAGAATTAAGTTTAAGAAAGAAACATTGGCTACTGAAAAGCTAATAGTCTTCACCAATAAACATTTTTCGTACTATTTACTCATGCTCAGAAAAGTCCACTATCACTAGCACAATCCTAACTTAGTCAACTCTTCTGTCTTTTATCTAGAAAAGAAGTTAATACCACAAAGTGGAGTATTGTCAAATAATATTGTTTTAAATACCAATTAGGTATTCTTAACATTTCTAGGAATGTTCTTTAGGACCTTTTGTTATTTTATTTTATTTTATTTTAAGAAGTAACTTCACTGGTAAAACCCTTCTACATTATACCCTAAATTCTGTATATAACTTCAGAACTCACATAAATCCCCTGAACTGCATCCATGAACACAAAGTTTATTTTGGAGGATGCTCCAGGATCAGTGATGTAACTATTGTTATGATATGTCCTATATTTGAGTCTACTAATAGTCTCATGTATTACCATGTGTTTGATAGGTCATACAATTCTGAATTATCACAGGTGCTAATGATATCCAAGATGCTTTGTATCACTAGGAAAAAAAAGAGTATCTAGGACAATTTCCATCAAAAGATAAATATTCCTTTAACATTATTCCCAGCAATTCTGTCATTAAATATTAATGGTAGAAGCATGTTAATTTGTTAGAAAGATAAATTAGAATAAAAGATCTGGATAGACCAGAAGTAGTAGGAACATTAATTCCAACAACCTTGGAGATGGGCAGTATTACAGTTCCAGCCCAGCCACTTATACTACAGAGGAGTTTCAGGCTAACCTAGGCTACATGTAAAACCTTATCTTAAAACAAACAAACAAACAAACAAAAGGACTAAAAAGTACATAGTTAAAACAAAAAAAAAATGGTATTATTAAAATATATGATCAACTCCTTAAGGTCACTTAGACACAAATAAATGATTTATTCTAACATACAAATACTTGTGTGATAAGCAAATTTACATCAAATAAATGATCATGATAACTTTATCGTGCTGGTTTGAAAAAGAATAGCCCTCAGAGGCTCATATATTTGAATACTTAGTCACCAGGGAGCTGCATTACTTAAAAGAATGAAAGGTATGGCCTGGTTGAAAGAGGTATGTCACTGGGAGTAGGCACTGAGGGTTCAAAAGTCCATGCCACGCCCAGTCTCTCTCTCTGCTGCTACATGTCAATCAGAATGTAGCCTCAGTCACTTCTCCAGCACCACACCTGCCCTGCCATCATGCTCCCATCATGATGAAAATGGCCTAAACCTCTAAAATGCAAGCAAGTCCTCAATTAATGCTTTCTTTTGTAAGAGTCTCCTTGGTCATGGTGTCTCTTCACAGCAAGAGAACAATGACTAAGAAACTCTCATAAAACAATTCAATAGAACTCCAAGTGTGACTATAGCAGAATGCAAGTTTCTGCTGTTTTGAGTGTACCCAAGTCACCAAATTTGTTCTTATGAGCTGGCATCTTCAAATTCTACCTAAAAATAGTGGCAAGGGAAATAAGAGTTCAGCAGAACAGCTGACTCAACGAAGCACTGTAACCACAAAAAGTCGCCACTCAGGAGTGGAGCCTGGGCTTTGCCATGCTACATTATGTTTCCTATAGGTAAAGCAATTTCTACTTAGCAAACACAATTAGCACATAAAAATCCCTAAATGTCTATCTCCTTTAAAATTTACTTCTAGTATGATATTAATAGTCAAAAATAATTCTTTTCAAAACAAAAATAGGCGGAAGTTACATGATACATTAACTCCCCCAAATTAACTCCAGCTCTGCATCCTCTTCGGTCCTCCATGTGTACCCACATACATTCACGCATTTACAAACAAAGGATAAAGGTTGAAAATGCATATACATACATACATGCACACATATTTATCTATGCCTCACATCTCACTATGTACCTCTCATTGCCTGGAACTCACTTTGTAAACCAAGTTGATCTTAAATTCACAATTCCTCATGCCTCTGACTTTTGAGTACTAGGATTAAAGAGTTTTGCCACCACATCTAGCCAAAACTAAATATATTTTATGTGTTTTTCTACATTATATGAAAATATTTTAGTTCTTGAATTCATTTTAAATCTAATATGAAATTTAAATGAGAGTAAAGCTAGCAAGCTTTCTAAAAATCTTTAAAAAAAAAAAAAAAAGAAAGAAAAAGAAAAGAAAAGAAAGAAACTGCACTTAGCAAACTTTAACAAGAAAACACTTTACCTGTACTCAGTAATTTAGCTGTGTCTAGGTCTTGGAAAGAAACACCTTCATTTAACTGGATAGGGCATCGATGATTTAGCATCTGCAGCAAGTAATTGATCCCATCAACAAGGTACTAAATAAAGAAACCAAATAAATTAAATCATCAGACACAGAACTATAAACAAGAGTACTTTTTGCCTCATTCTTTACTAAAGGAGAAATGAAATACAGAGGTACACATAATTACTATTACATCCCAGTGGCATAAGGACTCACCAATCTAAGACTGTTCCCCCAGTAATAAGAGTATGGACAAGGAGAAAACATCAACTGCAGCAATGCACTTATTTAAAGATGTTATCAAAGGATAAATACTGTAAAGATGAATTCAAAAGAACTTTAAAAATATATGGAGTTTTGGTTTTTTTGCAGAACTGGGAACTGAACCTAGGGCATCATGCATGTTAGACAAGAGCTCTAACTCCAAACTACACTTTCAGCCCTTTTTATGATTTAGACATATTATAACTAAATTTCTCTACCTAAAAGTAAGGCTTCCTGTTTCTAAGCCTATGTAAATTATGAATACATTTAGACTGAGCTGGAATTCTAGGTGACACAATATTGAGATTCATGTCTTTTGAATAATAGTTGTTAGAATAGATATAAATCATAAAGTCACACTGTTTTAGGAGGAGGGTCCTACAGGCATCTCATAAGACTCATAACAAAACTTCTTCAATCAAAGAAAATAATTGAGAAATTAATAGCTTTGTCTTATATTTAAACAAAAATAACAATTAAGAACTTGAGTAACACATGTAGTAGTTTCCAAATTATATTATTTCATGTGTCATTTTAGTGTTCACAGAAATGCTAAGAGCATAGCCTATAAACCTAAAATGTACATCTATTTACTGGCCCAAAACCTCTGATTTCACTACTGTTATTATAAAATGTTTTAAGGTCTGTAAATGCTAACAATCAAAATCATAAATGAAATTGGTTTTTTTTACCTTCTGAAGCAAGTTAGATTTTCTTAAGAGCCACTCCCTTCTCTTAGTTAGAGAATGACAATACATATATAACAGGGCTCCTCGTCTCCAAGAGAGGCATTCTAGTAGTTCATCCCCAAGCAAATTGCACAGCTAAAAAGAAACATAAAAGCCATATCCACAAAAAAAGCCATACTTTTACAAAAATCAAACTTCTAAAGAAAAGTAAGCAATTCAAAGCACTCTCATTTCACAGAATGTGTCCCCAGGTTAGGTAAAAGAGGAATGCTTATGTTGGAATTAAGTAGAAGTATTGCCATCTGTTGGATATATATGGTAAAATAACTATAACTTACAAATAGTTTTATAAAATAACTTGAAAAAAAAATAGTAGCAAATTCCCCTACGGTTACTTGTAAATGCAAATTCCATTGTCACATTAAAAAGATGCCCTTTTAGAAACACATTGAGTCAGGATCATATCTACTTTTCTAGAAAGAAATAGGAACTATAGAATAGAATAATAATTAAATATAAAAAAAATTTAATAAACAAAATGTTTGTAGTGATACGGCCTTTAAATCTTGGAGTAATTTGCTTTTTCAGGTAGCTTTTCCTAATGAATACATAGAGCCATGAAGGCATTTAGGTAGACAGTCAGCAGGCACATAAATACAAGAACTAACTGACTTGAAATAATATCCAACAGGGTCACCATGAAGGCTCAGCAGGTAATGGTGGTTATTGTCAGGCCTTAAAACCTGAATCCAATTCCAGAACCCATGTGGTGGAGGAAGAGAAGTGACTCCTGCAAGCTGTCCTCTAATCATCACAGGTGTACTGTGGCACATACATGTGCACGCACATATTGAATCCACAAATAAATGTTTAGAAATATTACAAGAACATCCAGAACTAGATATATGAGGCCAAGTAGAGAAGGCTGTTAACAAAGTGTGTGAACAGTATAATACAGACAAATCGAGACTATCAAAATATAAAGACAACATCGTTGGGCAACGCCTGTCTCTAAAATAAAAAAGAGGGGAGTTTCTGGCAAAGAGTAAGGGAAAACTCCTTAAAGATGCAGAAAAGAGCATGAAAGGATGAGTGATGCGTGCTAGTAAATGTTCACCAGGATCAGGATTTAAACAGACAGTAAAGACTGGCTATGGTGGGACATGATTTTCATCCCAGTACTTAGAGGTAGAGGCAGATGGATTTGTGTGAGTCTAAGACCAGCCTGAACTACAGACTTCAGAGGCAACCAGCACTACACAGGGAGACCCTCTTTCAAAACTCTAAAGAAAAAGGCAACAGACAAAAGTAGCAATCAGATTATATGACTGTCAAGAAACAGCAATTGCAAAAGGAAAATGAACAAGGGAATAGCTGTGTTAGAAAAAGACACTGTAGATAATACAATCAAATTCTATTATATAAATATCCTGAAAGTAGTTCATAAAATACACTTTTCTGAACATGGCCTGGAATGTTAAGCTTCTCTTCCTCATCCACTACCTGCTTTGAGACAGGATCTTTCTAAATAGTTTTGGCAGGCCTGGAACCCACAGTGTAGACCATGCTGGCCTAGAACTTGCTATTTAAATTAGGCTGGCCTTGATCTCAGAGATCCCCTTGCCTCTGCCTCCCAATTGATAGGAGTAAAGCATGTAAAACCACACCCAAAAAACCTCTTTTTTAAAATCTTAACTTAAAACAAAGATACATTCACAAGCAACAAAAACAAAGAGCAGGACAATGTTCTATTATTATTTGAAAGTATATAGAACTTACTTTGGGATGCATATTGTTTTCTTTAACTAAAATTTCTGGTTCTGAAAGAAAACTGAGAAGCTCTTTTACTTTCTGAGAAGAGTCTTCAGGAAAATCTTCATCAACTAGTTTATTCTCTTCAAAATATGTCATGTCCAATATGGCCTTAAGACAAAAAGGAAAAATATCTGTAAGAGATGGAAATTGACAGAGTAGCATAGGGTTTAGCCTTCAGTATATAGAAGCCTTATTAGATACTCAACCATGTCAGCACTGTATTTAAATTTGAAAGTAAGCAAAATGTTCAGGCACAAAGAGGATTAGTGATGACAATGTATCAAGATGTAAATGAAGATTCATGTTTCAATTAACATGTTATAATTATGAAAATGTAATCAATTATTAAATTATTTCCTACTGTATAACTCCTAAAAACTTTATAAATGCCTGAACTATAGTCTAAATCTACTCTTCAATATTGAATTTTTAGGGAATTTGTTTTCCCAAATATACAGTCAGTATTTGAGAGCATACACTCTGCTGCCACATAAATGAAGAATGCTATCAATCTCTGCAATTCCAATGCTGAGTCCCCAGCGGCCCGTAAGACCTTAAAACTCTTTAGTCCTTTTACTTATTTTAATCTACTGGATTAATATTAAGGAAACTGGGCTGCTGTAGTAGTATATCTCTTCACAGCAATAGAAACCCTGAGACAGGAGGTAAAAAAGTAACAGAAAAATGTCATGAATGTGTGTAATGATAGCACAGGAATAATGTTAACAATCCTAAAAAAAGATGAATTCCAGGGGAGAAAATTAGACCCGACTCTGAAATGTTCAAGGTCTGAATGTCTAGATTTCTGAGTGGTTATCATTAACAATATTAATAGCAGTATTTTTATTGATGCGTGTAATGAATCTTACTCCTTTGCAAACTGCAGTTTCTTTCTTTCTTTTTTTTTTTTTTTCTTTTAAACAAAATTCCATGTTTTAAGATTAACTTGATTTTATCACATATAACCTTTGGGAATCAGGGACTGAGGGAAATGGCTCAGTCAATAAAGTATTTGATGCAAACATTAGGACCTGCGTTTAGATCCTCAGCACCCATGTAAGAAGTTGGGCCTGGCAATAAGCACTGTAATCCCAGCACTGGGAAGGAAGGCTAAGACAGGTGGATCTCTGGCACTCACTGGCTGGCCAGTCATCCCAGCTGAATCCATAAGCTACAGGTTCAGTGAGAGACCCTGTCTTAAAAGTCAAGATGGAAACTGAAGAAAACACTTAACATCAACCTCTGATCTTCACACAAATACAGACAGATGCACAGAAAATACCTAACATCAACCTCTAATCTTCACACAAATACACACAGATGCACAAGCACCCACATTCACGTGAATATATGTGTGTAACACACATACCCTCAATAAAGACAGAGTACATATGAACATATGTGTGTAACACACACATTCTCAATAAATCCAGGCTTCACATTTGTTTTAGTACCTGTGTGTATAGTTCCAAAAGATTTGATGGATTTGAGCATTCTTTCTCTTCGCCACACAGGAGCTTCAATTTTTCTAGAGCTGCAGAGGCCCGAATTAAAAAGTGATCTGTAAGTAATAAAAGCATGATCATTGTACATATATTCAAACTATCTTTTAAACAAAAAAGGCTATATAACAGAAATGTGATGTAATGAAACTATATTATGGCATGACAGCAATGTCTTACTTAAACATTAAGTATTTCATACATAAAACCCAATCACAAGTAAATTTATTCTCCAAAGTAAAGTAGTGAAAGCCGTTTTAGATTCACTGTTGCTATTCTTTAAATTTCAATCTATATTCTTAAGAAACTTTATCAAGGAATTAAGTATACAATTCACTTCTTGAGTGTGTATGGGTAGTATATATGTATATGTAGGCATGTGCACACATGTGATTGTGCATGTGGAGGACAAATACTGACATGCAGGTTTCTTCCTCAATCATTCCTCACTTTATATACTGAGGCAAAGTCACTCACTTGAAAATGGAGCTTGTGGTTCTCTAGTCTAGCTAGTCGGCCTGCCTGCAGAGAATTGGAATTACATATGAACCACTACAACTTGGCATTTACAATACAACAGTTTATCATGAATAGCCTGTGCTTTACCTACTAAGCCATCCATGTAGCTCTCAGCTTATTCTTGTAAGGCATTTTTTTTCCCACAATGTTGAAATACTCAAAATACTTATAATGAATTTACAACTATGATTGGAATAACACAAAATCTACAAATTTGCAGAAAGAGCTTCCACTGAATGCATGTAATTTCATAAATGTAATTGCAAATGTTTCCTAATAATTGATCAAATCAAATTCTGTAAAAATATCAGACTGTAAACAACTCTATCTTTATCACACTTGTATTTCTAGCTTCTGTAAATACAATTACAATTTAAAGGGTTATCTTGTTCCTTTTAAAACTTTGTTATGGAACAAATAACCTCACTCCTTCAAAACCTACAGAAAGCAGTCATGCCAATACTTGTATAAACTCTCACAATATAAACTATCACAATATCCAACCTTTACTGTCTCCCCTTTACAACCATATTTTCTTTAATGGGTCCCAAAGCTACCTCCCTTAGGCATCACTTCATGTAGTAAAAGTTATATACTGCATACCAGAGTACAAGACACTAAGATCTCTCAGCCTCTTTTCTGAAATATAGAGGCTTTCCTAACATTCTGCCAATGGATAGACAATGTAGTGTTTGGTGTGTTCTCATCTGCCATCTGATCCACCCTCTGCTATTACATAAAGAGATAAGCAGTTCAGTGTTAGAATAATAAAAAGAAAAAGAAAGAAAGAAAAAACCATTGGGCATGGCAGCTGGCAGTCACATAACGAACAACCTTTAGTTTTCCTAGGTTAAAACCAACCAACCAACCCAACAAACCAACAAAACTGTAGCTTTAGATGATTTTAATTGTTGTGAGATCACTTTTCATCTGGCCTAAATGCTATTTAGTTAACAGTCTTCCCATCTCTCCTTGGCCCAAAAGTACCAACCATACAACTCAGAAAACAGGGATCTACTGTGAACCCAAATAGTATGGAGTACTGCACTTCCTACATGCCTTGGAAGCTGTTTATGTTTTTCCTTTAACTTACAAGATTATTGTAAATGTCAAGACTTATACTGAACCGAGTTATTACTGAAGAAAGATGTTACAGTTATTACTACAGGAAGAGTGTGGTGCTGGCATAGCTATCATTTTGGAAAAGTCCATAAAAATACATTCTCTTTATCTAGACATATTTAAAGTAAACCAGCTAGGCAAAAGACAAAAGTGACTCACATAATCTCTGGGGAAAGTCCTTCTTATAGAATAATTTCATGTAGGACAATATCATATAATTTCATATAGGACAATAACAATGAAAAATTAGGGGGGAAAGGCCATAAACATAAAGAGCATTCATAAATGGAATGAAGATTAGCTTTATGTAATCTAGTGTGAGTAAAATAGAAACTATCAATACTGACAACTTAATAAACATATTTAACTGTTAGGCTAAAAGACAAATTTCCTATGTGTATTGTTTTTATTGCATGAAAAAGGGCCAAGTTTAATTCAAATATATATAATCTTGTTTTAATTAAATCTAAGTAAGCCCTGGTAGTAATTCTCTAGTAAGATTAACTTCAGTACTGATCAGGAGCTCATAAAGTGGACAATTATTGGTTGTGATTTTAGTAAAATTTCAGACATAAAATGTCTCCAAACAGATCATGTAACACTGAACTTTTCTTTCCAGGCTTCTACTACATAGGATCACAGAATTCTTTCTAAAGAAAATGAATAACTGTTGGGTTCAGGAATAAGTAAATACAAATTATTCGGGCTCTCTAGGCTGACCCAAATAAAACTAGAATTAAAAGTAACCTGGATACAGACCAGGTAATAGTCATTACTGAACCCTGTATTCCATCTGCAAGAAACCAAAAGACACACAGCCTCAGCATGGTGAGTGGGTCACTGTCCTAAGAAGCAACAGTCCAGCAATGTTCTTCATTGAAAGTGGGTCATTTAATTGTAGAGTCGATTCTGTAAATACACCAACTATTCACTACGGTTTTTCTATTAGTCTTGTTACAAGAATCTTAAAGCTCATGTATGGTAAAGGCTCAACCTTCAAAAAAAAAAAAAAGTGCTGTCAAGCCAATTGTAACAGAGAAATTTCTCAGTACACATATGGCTTTGCAAGAACTAAATGGTGTGGAGGGGAAGTACATTTCAACTACATCAGTGAAACTGTAAAATACCGTTTATTTACAATTGAATTTTGAATTGATCACAAAGGGGAAATTTACAAGGCAGTAACAAGAAAGTGAACTGTCACGCACGCATCTCTACATTTACTGGATGCAAAGAAAGCATCGTTCATTTGCGGTCAGTATAAGCATTCAGAAAGCCTCCAAGTGTACTTTTTATTCACTACCCTTTTCGCAGGTCCGACAGTACACAACTGGTCGGGTGTAAACAAAAGGGATTTCAAGGACTATTAAGAACGCTGCCTTGGCAGCATGACTTCTGAGAGGGTCAGTGACTGCCCAATGGGGACCGGCTGGGAAGCGCCAGCCCTCCCTCACAAGGCCAGGACCAGGGACCCCGCCTCGGACCGCAGGCCGCGCCTTCCGGCCAGCGAGCGCCGCGGCACCGCGGGTCTCACCAGGGTCCGCCCGCCTCCCTCCGCGGCGCTCCCTCACCGTCTTCCCCCGCGGCTTCGCTCAGGTGCTGTATGTGAGCCTGAGCCAGGTCCCCGAGCTCTTCCACCCGCCTCACCACACCGGACACAGCGGCCGCCATGGCCAGCTCGGGCGCGCCCGCCCGATCCACGTGACCACGCCGGCCCGCGATCACCTGATGGCCTCGCTGGCAGAGCGAGAGCCGAGCCCACCCGGCCGGTGGGCGGAGACATGGGCTGCGGGCAATGACCGTCCTCGCCCGCAGAGGTCGTTCCGGGTATTTTGTTCATCCGGCCAGTCGTCCGGCCCTCCCACAATCCTGTGCTGCAAGGGGCCGGTGTGATGTAAAGGCACACCTCCCTCCCGCCTCCTTTCTTCCACCAATCGGAAGTCGACCATGCCCGAGACTGAGCCAATGGGACTTCGGCTGACTCCGCGGGCGCGGGGAGAAAGCGGCCCCTGCAGCTGGCTGGCAGACGGCCGACTGGAAGGTCTGGAAAGAGGATTGCAGCTGTTGGCGTTGTAGTGGGGGAGGTTGCCTAAAATAACCGATTGTAGTCCCTTGGCCAGAAACGGAAGTCTCTGGACCGGTGAGGTTCATCCGAGTTCAGAAACCTGCAATTAGGCAGTCTGCGAGGTACTAGTTGGAATAACGCCTTTCCGAATATTAGCCCCCCCCCAACTTGTTTTTAGCTCGGATATGTCTTAGGTAGCTCACGTTTTAAACTACCTGAACTGTCTTGCGCCCTAAACGTGGTAGCTACAGCACTATACATTTTAGTTCACCTTGAGTCCCTCCATACAAGTGTTGAGTGTCCTTCTGGATTTGATAGGCACTCAAAGGGTCAAACCGCTTTGCATTCAAAAATAGTAATGTGATCTTTTAAGAGTGGTTAACCACAGTGACTTTCCTCCAACTAGTCTTTGTAATTTCAGTTTCAATTCACTCTAGATGCACAAAACAAAAATCATGTGTTCTGTGTCCTTGATGCTTGTACACCTGGCACGTAATGTATTCAGAAAATGGTTTTTAATTAAAAACAATTAACAAAATCCTCCAGTTACTTTCTACTCAAGAACCTGGGAGCGAGGAAAACTGAATCATATAAACAAGAACTGGAGAGTGCAAATGTTTATGCTAGAGTGTTGGCAGACTCCTGTAAAACCAACACTTGAGAGGCTGAGGCCAGAGGAATGCCATCTAATCTAGAGAAGCCTGTGTATAATGAGACTCTGTGTACAAACAAATAACCCACAGAAACTAAAGGATCCATGCCAAATCGCAATAAGTACAATTTACAGTGACGAGCTGGAGCCATGATCAGTTAAAAGAACAGGGTTAAATTCCCGGCAACCACATGGCCATTCACACCTATCTAGACCTTTAGCCCCAGGTGATCTGATGCCCTCTTTTGGCCTCTGTGAACATTGTATGTTGACATAAATGCAGGCAAAATACCCATACACATAAAATAAAAGTAAATTAAAAAATTAATTACAATCATGATGATGAAGCCAAGCTATAGTAATCTGAATGGAAAGTCTTAACACTGTGAATTGTTGTTCAACAGGTATTTTGGTGTGTTCATTTTCAGAGAGAGTTGGAAGAGATTTCAGTCTAACCGTCTATTTCTTTATTTGCAGAAAAGAATAAAAGTGTTAACCACCTCCCAAACCATAGACTACATGATTCTGAGGCTTATCCAACATCATAACAAAACAAGCTCCCTTAGAAAGCCGGATTTGGGCTGGAGAGATGGCAGAGGTTAAGAGCACTGGCTGCTCTTCCTTAGGTCTTGAGTTCAATTCCCAGCACCACATGGTGTCTTTCAGGCATACTCCAGGCAGAACACTATATAATAAATAAATAAACCTTAAACAACATGAAAGAGAGAAAGGAAGAAAGGCAGAAAGAAAGGCGGTACACAGGCACCAGGCAGACCTTTCCAAGTCACAATAAATTACTGAAACCCAGAGAACCTCTGCACTAGGAAAAAAGTAATTGTTTTCTTACAACTTATAGTTAATTCCTTTTACATTAGGAAACCAACATGAATAGAACAAATAAACCATAATGTTAGATTTATTTTTAACAATAAATTAATTACAATGTACCAAAATATACAGAAGCACCTCCCTCTCCACTGACATACAATTAAAAATCAGTTGGCAAAGATGAAATAAATTTCTGTAGATATTTATGAAAGATTTAAAGTTTTTAAGTTTAAGTATTTTTAAACAGAAATCATGCTTGTCTCTGAATTACCTTTACCAATAACTTGTAACATTCTCTTGTAAATTTCTTTAACTACTTTATATTGTTGGGGACTTATTTGCTCATATAAGGGTGCTAAACTGTAATGTCTGTATAAGTGCAATTACTTGGTAATGATGATTTTTATATGATAGGCCCAGTTGTTGGTGTTCTGAGTTACAAGAGGCAGTCAGAAGAAAGAGAAATAATGCAGAATGAATCTGTGCTCAGCAAAAGCAGCAGAGGGAATCAGTCTCCATGAGCTGACAGCTCTGTGGCTATTTTTATTGATACACAAAGGGTCTTTTAAAAAGTCAATTCCCCAATACCAAAATCCCTTATCTGACTAGGAATTGCTTTAAGGAACTATGACTAAGCAAACACAGTCATAAGAATTCCAGGTTTGCTTTCTGCATTTTCGATTCTCTAGCCTGATTATGATGTCCCAAGACTGCTGCTACTTCCCCTCTCAAAGTAAGCTTTTGCAATTGAGGACCAGCTTCTAGTATAGCTGCTACTAAATCCTTCCAATCTTGTAGAATTCTTCTATTCTCAGTAGACCAGTTACGTAAAATCTGCCTTACATATGTCTCCACATCTTCTTTCAATCACTTCAGATCCATCATTTCTGTAGGTCTCCAAGTAATCTGAACATGACCTTGTGGATATTTATTGTTTGCAAGCATTTGCTATATCATAACTGGAAACATGTGAGGCAGTGTCCTCATGACCTTAGGCAACAGTTCCTCAATTCCTTCATAAGGAGACTCCCTTTGTCCTTGATAGTGATTGATTATTTCCTCTTTTTTCTCCTGGGAAGAGCCTTCCCCCTACCCCCACCCCCTTATTTAATTCTTTATCTCTGGAGCCTTTTTATTTGTATCACAAATTTTGCAGTTCTATGGCCAATACTACAATTTTTCCTTTTTAAAATCTGTTTCACCTAAAAGAGGAGTAGATTGGTGTCTTGACCTTAATCACTTTTGTCTTCCTCTGAAACATTTCTATCTGTGAGACAACATCCTCTGCTGACTGACAATTCTAAGCCAAAGTTTCCTCCTCCTTACTGCCCTGCTCTACCTCTTACCAAGCTTTTTCAGGTTCTTCACTCTACAGCAGCTCCAGGGCATTGGACACTAATTTATGTAAAGATCAAACCCTTAATGGTACAGTTTCTCTTCATAGATCATCTCATAGCTCTCGGTATTTGTTTCCACATCATCAATTTTAATTGAACATGAGGAATTGCCTGGAACCAACAGCAATGATACTTAACCAATACTAAAATTCAGTGAGCTTTTTTGTTTGTTTATTTGTTTTGTTTTTTCATTTTTACTCCATTTTCTTTTTGGAAACATTTTAACAGCTGCATATATTGCCACTCCCGAGATGGGGAATTCTCCATGTCCCTGCTAAATCCCAGAGTCTTACCAGTGAGTGATCATTATCTCCAGTCCTGGGGTGTCCTGACTCCTCTTTTCTCCTAGCCCATCACATTGGGTATTAAATATCAGTGTTCTTGAATTGCATGGACCAGTTGAAGAAAGAGAAATGTTGCAGAATGAATTTAGGCTTAGCAAAAGCAGTAGGGGAATCAGTTTCCACAGACTAAATGGGTAGGAGCTGTGTAGAAGCTCCTTTTAGCCTTTTAGCAAGTCAATTCCCTCATACCAAAATATCTTATCTGTCTTAAGGAGACATTAATCAAGAAAACACAGTCATTCTAAGAATTTCAGGTTTATTCAGGCGGTGGTAGCACACTCCTTTAATCCCAGTGCTCGGGAGGCAGAGGCAGGCAGATCTCTGTGAGTTTGAGACCAGCCTGGTCTACAAGAGCTAGTTCCAGGGCAGCCTCCAAAGCCACAGAGAAACCCTGTCTAAGAAAAAAAAATCCAGAAATGTCTTATGCCTGAGGTTATGCTAAGGTTTTGAAATTCCCAAGAAAGAGAAAACCCTATAAATCTCAAAAGCAATCACTGATTATTATAATAGATTATTTCAAGGCCTAAGTGATCATCACTCCAGAGTAAATTTTAGGTACACTGGTCCTTTTAATATTCCAGAACTATGACTGGCACTGTAACAGTAAATACTTCTGGTTTAATCCCTGCCCTCTTGTAATTTATTATCTAGTAAACTGCTATAGAGATAATAACAATACACAATGAACATGCATTTTTAAAATTGTGAAAGTGAGATACTGAAGAAAGTATTCCTCAGGAAATGAAATGAGCATTTAAATGATGATAAAATTGTCCAGTGAAGAGTAATAAGTGCTCAGTCAAAGTCCAATCAAGAGCAAGAAAGCACATGATATCGGGCATGGTCATGCATACCTCCAATCCAGGTCAAATGATGAGTTAGAATCTTGACTTGATGGATGGAACTTGAAGAAACCATCTTGAGTAAGGTAATCCAGTCACAAAAAAAGAGGAACATGGTATATACTCACTCATATATAGATTTTAGACTTAGAGCAAAGTATCATCAGCCTGTAATTCACACTGCCAGAGAAACTAGGATACAAGGAGGAACCTAAGAGATTCATACAAGGTCCCTCACAGAAGGGGAAAGAACAACATCTCCTGAAAATATTGGGAGTGGTGTGGGGGCAGTGAGTGGAGAGGGAGTTAGGAGAAAGAGAAGAAGAGGAGAGAAGAGCATGTGGGACCAGAATGATTGAGTCAGAGGATGAATAGATGAGAGCAGGGAGAGAGAGAGAGAGAGAGAGAGAGAGAGAGAGAGAGAGAGAGAGAAACCATAATATAATAGAGGGAGCCATTATAGGTTTGAAGAGAAAGCTGACTCTAGAGAAATGTCCAGAGACCTATAAGAGTAACCACAACTAACAACCTGAGCAACAGTGGAAAGGCTACCTTAAATGCCCTTCCTTGATAATGAGATTGATAACTAACTTATATGCCATCATAGAGCCCTGATCTAGTAGCTGATGGAAACAGAAGCAGACACCCACAGTTAAACACTGAGCCGAACTCCTGGAATCCAATTGCAGAGAGGGAGAAGTGATAAGATAAGGGGTCAATACCAGGCTACAGATACCCACAGAGACAGCTGACCTGAACAAGGGGGAGCTCATGGACCCCCCCCCCCGACTGATAGCTGGGAAACCATTATACAAACTCAGACCCCCTGAATGTGGGTCTCAGTTACAAGGCCTGGATAGTCTAAGGGACCTCTGACAGTGGAACCAGGATGTGTCCCTGGTGCACCAAAGGACTTTGGAAGCACCTTCCCCATGGAGGGAGACTCCCTTAGACTAGAGGGAGTGAGGAGGGCCTATTCCAATTAACTTGACAGATTTTGATGATCCCTTCTGGAAGGCATCACCCTCCCTGTGCAGTGGGGGGGTGGGAGGGAGAATGTGATAGGAGAGAGGGAAGGAGAGGGAACTGGGATCAATATGTAAAATAACAACAAAAACTAATAATAATAAAGAATCTCGAGTTGAATAGCAATGCCTTACTGAGAAAAAGTGGGTTGGGAAGGCGGTAAGTCCACATGGTAACTCAAACATGGAAAATTCAACCTAAGGAATTATAAAGTATAATAATTAGATTTGTTGTAGCCAGTCTTTCTTGTTAGACTTCCCTTTGGGACCACCAACCCCCCAATAATGATATGGATACTTATTATTAATTATGATAGCTTGGCCTTTAGCTTAAGCTTGTTCCTAACTTGTTTTTATAACTTAAACTAACCTGCTTTTATTTATCTCCATTCTGCCACGTTTCATTCTGTACACCTGACTTCCTCCTTATCTCACTGACATCTCTCCACCTCCCTTCTTTCCCAGAGTTTCCCTCTCTCCCCAGAAGTCCTCCCTGTTCTCTCCTGCCTAGTTATTTATTGGCCATTCAGCTTTTGTTAAATCAATCACAACACATGTGATGGGAGATGCAATTATGTATATATGTTTCTCATACTGGTTAATAATAAAGCATTGTTGGCCAATAGGAAAGGAAGATAGGAGGGACTAGGAGACAAGGAGGAAATAGGAAGTAGGAAGGAGAGTCAAGATGGAGAGTCAGAAGAGAGCTGGACGCCAGCCGCCTCCCCGGTAAGAGAAGGCCATGTGAAAATACATAGATCAGCAGAAATGGGTTAATAATTAAGGCAGAGCTAGCCGATAAGAAACAAGTAACCGGGCCAACAGCATTGTACCAAAAAAAAAAAAAAAAAAAAAAAATGCACAGCTTTTAAATAACCCTGCTAACAATTTATTGGTGTGCATGAGAGATGGCAATGGCGGTGACCACATCTCCAAGCCGGCAGCATGCTTTCTGGGTGGCAGCGCAGACCAAGGTGGTGAGCACAGCTTTCCTTGCTGGCGGTAAAATACCCGCCACCATCTTTGGTAAACCGCGGCTGACACAGCTATGACTTTCATTTTAGCAATGTTGTTGTTTACCACATAAAAGACTTGTGGCCAGACGAAGATAAAAATTTACAGTAAAGACAGATTCATATTAAGAATCTAAAGGTTTACAGTGTGTTTTAAAATAAGGAGACATGAAAAAAAATAAAATGAGTTTAAAAAGACAAAGAGGAACTGGGTGTAGTGGCACACGCCTTTAATCTCAGCACTTGAGAGGCAAGCAGATCTCTGTGATTTGCAAAGTAAACCTGGTATGCAGAGTAAATTCCAGGACAGATAAGAGTTACAAGGAGAAACCCTGTCTCAAAAAATAGAAAAGAAACAGAATAATAAAAAGCCACAGATGGAGAAAATTTGTATACTGCACGGTATTATATTGTCTTTGTATTGTTTGACTGCTGAAGAAACAACAACTGTTAAAGGAAATGCTGCTGGATTAATTCAATTTATATATTTTAAAAATGCTTTGACTCCAACATTTAAGTTCAAGGACAAGTTACTGGGGAAAAGGATTTCTATTTTTGTTTCAACAGGAAATAAAAAGCTGTGGATTCCTTCCAGACTAATGTGGTTTGAGCAAGCCAGACCGCCTGAAACAGAGTACCAGGTGATCCTACATTCAAAACAACTGAACAAAGCAGCCTTGCAGACTACAGCCAAGATTTCTACAACTTCTCAGTATCCCCCATGACAGCGCCCCCTGTCAGCAGGAAGTAGTTTGGAAAGAACGACGCCCAAATTCCCAAATATTGTTTATAAATGTTTGTTTTCATTTAAATGGACTTGGTTATAAATGGTTAATGATCACAACCAATATCTTTTTAAAGGTAAAAAGGGAATTATGGTATAGATATGAATAATTTGTTTTGGAATGGATTTTCATTTATTGATACAATTTAAGGTCAATTTTGTGATATATATATTTCTCCTCTTGTTTAAGTATTGTTTAGAAATGTAATGTATAATTCAATACAGATTATAGATAGTATCTATGATAGTCAGATATAGTTAAGTTAGTTAAGTTTTCTAGATATACAGAGATGTATTTGAGATGAATAGGCATTCTTCAAACCTTTCAAAGACCTACAGAATATGGCATTTAAAATGGTTTAGGGTTTTCGTGACAGTGAGACATAATTGCTCTTGGCAATACCACCTGCACCAGAAAAGAAGATGGACATTGAAGAAACTCGTTTTGGAGTTTGCTTCCAATATGGCAAGACTAGCCATTTGGATAAGATACTGCTCTTGTCTGGACTGTTTGACTTTGTGATGTATAAACTGGACATGCAGGACCCACAGAAAAGTGATTGCTGATTCAAGATGGACATTGTTACAGAGTTCTGCTTCATGGAAGAGTCTGCCAGACAGTCTGCAGGACACAGACAAAAGTGACTGACAAACTGCCAAGAAGACAGTTTAAAGTTTCCTGCTTTGCTGAAGAGTCTGCCAGACACACTATGGCCTATGGGCTGAAGATGGAAGATTACAAAAGAACTTCGGGTGACCAGGCAGTGAGTTGTCTCTGTCATTTCTAGAGTTTATATACTATCCTTCTGTGGTCTTTGATGGAGTTGAAGACAAATAGTTATGGTTATAGTTTTCCTTAGTTAGGTTTAAAGATAAGTTACATATAGGACTTTAGATTCACAAATATAGGATAGATGATAGAATAGTTTCTTTTAGTCTTGCTAAATGTTAATGGACTAAATATTGTTAGCTGTGATTCTTATTTGATAACTGATGTGTTATATATTTTGCTATGTTAAGGTTAAAACACTTCTTTTTATTTAAACAGAAAAGAGGAGATGATGGGAGATGCAATTATGTATATATGTTTCTCATACTGGTTAATAATAAAGCACTGTTGGCCAATAGGAAAGGAAGATAGGAGAGACTAGGAGACAAGGAGGAAATAGGAAGTAGGAAGGAGAGTCAAGATGGAGAGTCAGGAGAGAGCTGGACACCAGCCGCCTCCCCGGTAAGAGAAGGCCATGTGAAAATACATAGATCAGCAGAAATGGGTTAATAATTAAG
Source organism: Phodopus roborovskii (assembly GCF_943737965.1). Lineage (NCBI taxonomy): Eukaryota > Metazoa > Chordata > Mammalia > Rodentia > Cricetidae > Phodopus > Phodopus roborovskii. The sequence goes on from NW_026126410.1 coordinate 16,740,528, forward strand.
GCAGAGCTAGCCGATAAGAAACAAGTAACCGGGCCAACAGCATTGTATCAAATACAGAGTCTCTGTGTATTATTTGGGGCTGGCGCAGCAGCAGGACAAGACCAAGCGGCAGGCAGAAAATCCATACTCGTTACACACATGTTCATACAGTGTAAACAAATATCCTGTAACAAATGACAGTGTATTGTTTAATAAATATTGAGAAAGCTCTAAAGAGTAGAGATAGAAGAAATAGCTGCCCTAGTGGGACAAAGATTCAGATCTCACTGGAGAGCTCATGACCATAGTTCACTGGGTGGCAGCGAGTCACTTGTTCACTTCAGTAAAATGTCCTGGAACTCTTTTTTTCTGAAACTTAATTTAAAAAAAAAATCCTCTAAGGCAGGGGTTCTTGACCTTCCTAATGCTGCAACCCTTTAATATAGTTGCTTAAGTTATGGTGACCCACAACCATAAAATTATTTTGTTGCTACTTTATAACTATAATTTTTGCTACTGCTTTGAATTGTAGCATAAATATCTGATATGCTGGGTATCTAACATGTGATTCCTGTGGAAAGGTTATTCAGTTACCCACAGGTTGAGAACCATTGCCCTAAGGCTTCAGAGAAATCTGTTCATGGAGAAGAATTTCACACTGTGCTCACTAGTATAAAACTTGCTGGGTGACTATGAGAACAAGCTGGTGGCTGTGTTTCATAACAATTCATAGCCCAGATAACTTGTGTTATCCATGGTAGGAGCCTGGTACCAGTGAGCCATTTATGCTTCAGAAGACTGCCAGGAAAGGGGCACTCAAACCAAGAAAGACCTTTTGCCTCTTGTAATGTCTATCTAATTCCCTCTACAATCAAAGTTTAATATTATATCTGCTGACAAAGTAAAAAAATGAAAAGGGCACAGATATGCTTGCATAAGTAGGACAAGAGGTTAAATTGGAACTGAGAGGCAGAAATCTGTGATTGGCATGGAATGGAAAATGTACAAGACATAGGAAATAACATATACAAGAAGCCTTGGGTTGGGAAAGAGCTTAGTGCCTTGGAAGAATGAAAGAAAGCCAGGCAAAGGCCAAGAACTGACAGAACAGATAGAGGTTACATCTATAACAGATGGCTCCCTCTCAACCACAGGGATGCACCACAAAGTCTATGTGTAAGCCCCAAGTTGGCCACGGCTGTTAATTGTCTTCCAATACTTAATTTCAATATTTAATGACTGTTTACCTTTCTTGTCTTCCTAGTGAACCATCAGGGGCATCAATTTATATCAACCTAAATCCAAATACTTTCTCTGCTCTTTTACTGTAGGACAACCAGAAAGTGATTTAAAATTTCTAGGCTTCAAGTTCTTCATTTATAGAATGGGGGTCAAGATATCTATCTACTCATTGAGTTGTTGTGAGTGTTGAATTAACGTATCTGTGTAAGGTGCCAGAGTGTTTCCCAATATAAATTAACATTATGTAAGAATGGATAAATGGTAATAACTCCTGGTTGACTTCAGACATAATCTATGGGGTTATATCTTTCCTTGTTATACTCTATGGCTCACAAGTTCTTGTCTTAAAAGAGTTCAACCGAGGAGATGGACTCTCTGTAAATTAAGACACCTTCTCTCACTGGAGAGAGCAGTGCATCTTTAGATCCATAATCAGTTCTTCTTGTCACCACAACACATCTTAATATGTCACCACTTCCCTTCATGCCACAGGTTTAGCCAAAAAAAAAAAAAAAAGAAAGAAAGAAAGAGAAAGAAAAAAAAAGTGACTTGATTTGTGCAATAGCTTGGATGAATCTCAATGAAATGTAAGAGAAAAAAAGCCTAGAAAGTATAGCCTATATTAGTCCATTCATTGTTCCTAAAGTGACAAAATGCTAGAAAACAAGAACTCTTTAATGGTATCAGAGTTACAGATAGAGGGGTGTGGGAGGAGGGAAGCATGTGAGTGTGGTAACAAAGAACAGCAGGTGCTGTGACTGTCCTGTTCTTTTTGGCTGTGGCAGTAGACATGAGATTACTTGATCAAATTTCAGAGAACTAAATACACATGCAAACTGATGTCACATGAAGTTGCTAAAAATCTTCCAAATGTCCCTGGATTATATTAGGGAAAATTTCCTTGTTGAGATATAGTAATATAGTTTTGCAAGATCCTTCTTTGCATGGGAACAAGTGTGATGAGATTGTTTTTTCCACTATTTCTTCCAAGCACACATGAATCTACAGCTATTAAAAATAGTGCAACTACAGAAAACAACAAAACATTACATCCCCTGTGTAATGAATCATTTGAAATAGGTCTTGACAGAAGTGAAGTTTTAAGAGTAACTTAAATCAGGGAGATGACATGAAGAGTATATTTAAGGATAAGCCTGGGACTGAGCTTAGTGGGAATCTAGAAAGAAGGAAGTACTATGAAGTATAATGAAGGAAGAATATAAACTCGAAAAGCAGACAGTAACAGCTTCAGAGAACAGGAAAAATCATTCCACTAAGATTGGTGATCTGATAAGATATTGGGTCATTCTGTACTAATAGGACATTATTGGTCACGATCCTCTGAGTGGTTCAATCAACCACTATACAGGAAATCTTCCTAACAATCTAGATGGCAAGGATTTAGAGTATGGCTTGTGAGACTAGGCTACACAGTTATTGGTGTTCTAAGATGCTATCAGTTTATTAAATATAAACTAGAAGTTGTGGTGAGAGAAGGTGGTCAGAACAGTTATTGTAAGGGTCAGGTGTAGTGGGTAGGAAGAGAGATATCTAAGGAAAAGTTCTTAAGGAATTATTTTAGTGGCTGATAAGAGATAATAACAGAAAGAATAGGGTTACTCCAGATGCCTTCTGAGTTATCAATACTGTAGATCCAAATAAAACCTAAAAGCATGTCAGAGAATAACTTTTCAAAAAGTAATAAACATGCTGGGCAGTGGTGGTGCACACCTTTAATCTCAGCACTTGAGAGGCAGAGGCAGGTGGATCTCTGTGAGTTCGAGGCCAGCCTGGTCTACAAATCAAGCTCTAGCCAGAGCTGTTACACAGAGAAACCTTGTCTCAAAAAACATCAATAAATAATAATAATAAAATAATAATAATAGAAATAATAAACATTTGACTATCTTCTATGTCTGGCAAGTTAGCCCAAAGACAAAGGAAAAGTTCTTTCTATATAAGTAGTTAATTTTCACTTCCATTATTCTCAACTTAAAAGCCTTACAAAAGATAATAGGATGTACATAGTAAGATGATACATTTTATAGCCATGGAGTTTGCTGTGGAACTTGCACATGATTTACTAGTCACCTTTGATTGACATTTGAATCAAAGAAGAGTTCCTTGATAAGAGAGTCAAATACTTAATATATTCTTTGATTACACCTGTGTTTTATCTGCTTACTTCCACAAATGTCATGAAGGTTTAATGCAGAGTGTTTCTAACAAGTAGTTAGTTTTTTTTTTTTTTTCATGTTTCTTTTCCTTACTTGGTGATGTGGACCAACTTATAGGAACCTCATGATCATTATTACATTTATTTAGTGAAGTTTATACAAACTTTAAAATATAAAAATCTATTGATGCCTTTTTTACTTCCATTACTTCTCTCATGCCATTGTTTCTCAGTCGCTGAAGACCACATTGTATCTCCTCAGGTCTTATCCAGCTGAGTTAGTCATCTCTGGTTAAATTTAAACTACTTAAGGAGGATTAGCCCTGACATCAGCACTCTTTAAATTTGCTGAACATCAAAACTCTCTCAGATAGCTTATAAGACCAGTTTTTTCCTCCTCTAGCAAAAAGTATGACTATAGTTTTTAGACCTCTCCAAAATAAACAGTAAGCTGTGTGATAAGGAAGTACAAGACGATATACACAGCTTTTAAAAATACCATGAGTCAGGAAGACCAATAGAATCGAATTGAAAACCCTGATATTAACATATTAACCCACACACCTATGAACACCTGATTTTTGACAAAGAAACTAAAATTATACAATGGAAAAAAAGAAAGCATCTTCAATAAATGGTACTGGATGGTGACCTGTAGAAGACTGCAGATAGATTCATATCTATCGCCATGCACAAAACTTAGGTACAAATAGATCAAAGACCTCAACATAAATCCAACCACACTGAACCTCTTAGAAGAGAAAGTGGAAGGTACCCTTGAACAAATCGGTACAGGAGACTGCTTCCTGAATATAATACCAGTAGCACAGACACTGAGATCAGCAATTAATTAATGGGACCTCCTCAAACTGAAAAACTTCTGTAAGGCAAAGGATAGAGTCAACAAGACAAAATGGCAGCCCACAGAATGGGAAAAGATATTCACTAACCCCCCATCTGACAGACGGCTGATTTCCAAAATATACAAAGAATTCAAGAAGCTAGTCACAAAACACCAAATAATCCAATTAAAAAGTGGGGTACGGAACTAAATAGAGAATTCTCAATTGATGGATCTAAAATGGCTGAAGGACACTTAAGAAAGTGCTCAACATCCTTAGCCATCAGGGAAATGCAAATCAAAACAACTCTAAGATACATCTTACTCCAGTCTGAATGGCTAAAATAGAAAACACCAAAGACAGTTTATCCTGGAGAGGATGTGGAGAAAGGGGAACACCCCTCCACTGCTGGTGGGAGTGCAAACTCTTACAGCCACTTTAGAAATTAGTATGGCCCTTCCTCAGGAAAATGGGAATCAGTCTACCTCAAGAACCAGTAATTCCCCTCTTAACGCATTTACCCAAAAGATGCACATTCATACAACATGGACATCTGCTCAACTATGTTCATAGCAGCGTTATTTGTAATAGCCAGATCCTGGAAGCAACCTAGATGTCCCTGAACTGAAGAATGGATGGAGAAAATGTGGTACATTTACACAATGGAGTACTACTCAGAGGAAAAAACAATGGAATCTTGAAATTTGCAGGCAAATGGATGGAACTGAGTGAGGTAATCCAGTCACAAAAAGACAAACATTATGTATTCACTCACATATGGCTTTTAGACATAAAGCAAAGGATTACCAGCCTACAATCCACACTGCCAGAAAACCTAGGAAACAAGAAGGGCCCTAAGAGAGACATACATGGTCCCCTGGAGAAGGACAAGGTCTCACAAGCAAATTGGGAGCAGGGAGGGAAGAGGGAGTTAGGCGGAAGAGGAGGGGAGAGGTGGATATGAGGGAGCAGGAAGATTGAGACAGGGCAAGAAAAGAGATACCATAATAGAGGGAGCCATTATAGGTTTTAAGAAAAAAATCTGGCACTAGGAAAATGTCCAGAGATCTACAAGGATAACCCCAACTAACAATCTAAGCAATAGTTGAGAGGCTACCTTAAATGCCCTTCCCCAATAATGAGATTAATGACTACTTTATTTGCCATCCTAGAGCTTTCATCTGGTAGCTGATAGAAGCAGAAGCAGACCCACAGCTAAAACTGAGCTGAACTCTTGGAATCCAGTTACAGAGAGGAAGGAATGATGAACAAAGGGGTCAAGGCCAGGCTGGAGAAACCCATAGAAGCTGACCTGAACAAGGGGGAGTTCATGTACTCTAGTCCTATACCTGGGAAACCAGCATAGGACTGATCCAGACTCCCTGAATGTGGATGATAACTGGGAGGACTGGGCAGTCTATGGGGCCTCTGGTAGTGAATCAGTATTTATCCCTAGTATACAAATGGACTTTGGGAGTCCATTCCACATAGAGTGATATCCCTTCAGCCTAGACACATGGGAGAGGGTCTAGGCCCAGCTCCAAATGATATGAAAGACTTTGAAGACTCTCCTTGGAAAGCTCACCTTCCCTGGGGAGCAGAAATGGGATGGGATGAGGGTTGGCGGTGGGAACAAGGGAGAGTGAGAGGGTGAAGGAACTGGGATTGATATGTAAAACAAGCTTGTTTCAAATTTAAATGAAAAATTATATTAAAAAATATCATGAGTATATTGCAAAACCTCTATCTATAGGCACTCACATGGTACAATACAACCATACAGACAAAATACCCGTGTGTGTGTGTGTGTGTGTGTGTGTGTGTGTGTGTGTATGTATGTATATGTATATATAAAAAGTTTTTTTTTGTTTTTTTTTTGTTTTTTTAAGCAGAGCATTGGGGAAGCAAGTCAGCCATTAACAGCACTTTCTGCTATTGTAGAGGACTGAGATTCAGTTTCCAGCACCTCACAATCATCTATACTTCCAGTTCTAGCGGATCCATTGTCCTCTTCAGGCTTCCACAAGTTCTAGGCATGTGTACAGTGCACAGCCATATATGTAGGCAGAATTTTTTATTATTTTAATTATTTCTTTTATTTTTTTAGATAATTTAATCACATAATTTCTCCTTTCCCTATTCTCCCTACAAAACCTCAATTTACCCAGCCCTCTTTTCTTTCTTTTACATTCAAGGCCTCTATTCTCATTTATTTTGTTTTGTGTATGTGTGTGTACATATGCATGTGCACTTCTGAATTTATGAACAAATACAACCTGTCTGTTTGATTACTTGCATGTATGTGTTTTCAGGTCTGACCATTTGGTATTGCATAACCAATTGGTATGCTCTTCCCTAGGGAAGATTGTTTCTCTCCCTCTGAACATCCCTAAATTGACTGTAGTTCTTTGTGTAGGGCGAAGCTCCAGGGGCTTTCCTACATCCACATTATCATGTCCATTGGTGTTGCCCTTATTCAGGTCATGTTTAGACCATCATGTTGGTGAGACTTCATGGGTTTATCTTCTGACATTCCTAAGACACACAGTCTTACAGCAAACTATCTGCCTCCGCCTCTTATAATATTTCCACCCCTTATTCCATGATGATCCAGGGCTTTAGGTGCCCGGGTTGTCTTGCTGATGCATCAGTTGGAACTGGGCCCCACAACTCTGCTTCTGTAAAAGCTTCTGATGAAGCAGGAGGATACACTTATCTGTGGGTATAAGGACAGATATGTAGACTATAATTAAGGATTATGCTGGTTTAGCAACATGGCAGGTGCAGGTTGTCTTCCCAGACACCTGAGTAGTTTTCTAGGTGTCCCTCATGCTCAGCAGCTCTTAAACCCAATTAGAAAGCTAAAGCTATTGGTAACCAGCAAGGTATGTGTGCCAGTACTACACCCTTAGAGTTATCACCCAACAATGAAGCATTGTTGGCTTCATAGGCATTATAACTGTGTAGGGCTGCTGATTGCTTCTCTTCATTGGAAGCTTGCATAACACCTTCTGGTACCATTAAAGCTAGTCCTTAGGCAGGTCATTTCCAACTTTTTCCTTCAAAGACCTACCTCCTCCAAACAGACCCTGCTCAGAACAGCTTTTGGGCTAAGATCTCAGCATACTGATCCCTGGATGAAGTCAGTGCTATCAACTCAGTTACCAAACCTTTAACATGTGACCCTGAAGAGGGGCAGGGAGGTATCTTATATACAAATGGCAACAGTTAATTAGACTTAATACAGATTTACCAACTTACATAAATTCCAGAGACAAAGTGTATCTAATGTTCCCTTAGGTTGGTATAGGTGGGAATATAGAGAGATTCCTCAAGAGCAAAATGCATCTTTCTGAGGTGATGAGGAAGTGGTGATGGCAGAATAATATTTACCTGTGACTTTCTTAAAAATGGTGAAAATTAATACTTGATGTGTGAGTAATATTTCAATAAACCTTTTCAAAATCAATGTCCAAGTTGAGCACATGGAACTTATTCCATAGCATTTCCTACTCACAAATTCAGAGGCTGTGGCTCTGATCCATTCTTAAACAATTCCTCAGATAGCTCAGCAGTCAGAGCAGTTTCACCCAAGAGCAATTTCTCTGAGGCTACACTTAGAATTTGTCAAGTACAGAGCAGCCATGTACTAGATGGATGTGGAGGAAGTTTTAGAAAGCACAGTTGGGCGGCAGTCTCTGTCTCTGTCTATCTGTCCCTGTCTCTCTGTCTCTGTTTCTGTCTCTGTCTCTCTCACACACACATACACACACACACAGAGAGAGAGGGGGGAATTTATTTAAATGGGGTCCTGAATGAAGCTGGCAGAGGAGACATTAAGGAACTCTTCCTATGCCAGGAAAGGATAGATACAAGCCTTGGAGAAACCGGGAATGGTTTTTAGCTAGACACAGACAGGAAGCATGCAGGAGGGATTTGGAGGTGTAAGTGCAGAGAGAGGGAGGCTGGTGGGAAGACAGGATATAAGGCTAGAACAAGTATATTAATGTGTGGAAGAGAAGGTGGCATGACCAGATGAATATATAAAAGGGAAAATAAGCAAGGACTGATCAGTAATGTAGCATAAAGCTAACACCCCAAAACATTTCTGCCAATGAGAAAAATCCATCACTTAATCTATTAAACTTCCCTATTGTTTAATTTTCATGTTAATTTTGGAGATTGAAAATTATTTTAGCACACGGGTCAGGCCATTTCTATTTTTGTCTCAATACAGTGAAAAAATGAATGTATCATAAAATATAGTGTCAGATAGCAGCCTAAATAAATACACTTTCCTTACTTATACTTGATCGAGAAAGTATTCTCATTTGCCTTTATTGCCTACCGTAACATAATAAGCCCTGACAAATGCAATTTAAAACAATTTATGCTTTGTTAAGTGGTTTGAAGTCTGTCGTTTCCAGCCTTATACATTAGCCCTTAGGAATAGAATCACTAAGACCTTAAATCTGTGCCCATACCCTTATCTCTCTTTCCTCAGCTTCTTTCCCTAGGCTTTCCTAATAACTGCTTCCAGCTTTTCACTCTTTCCCTGGGACTCTTGCTCTTGTGTCCATCAGTACCTTGGTTTCCTCAAATTTTCCATTTCACTGCAAACTTGACTATTATTTTGTGGTTCCTCTTCTCGAGGCCAGACTTCCTTGATGCTTCTCTTACCCCCTACTAATCTCTGGATCTGCCTGTCACTCTGAGTAAAGAAAGTGAGTGTCTGTTTTCTTTTAACTATTTAACCTCACTCTAAATTCTGCCACCCATGTAATATAACAAACATGGTCTACCAGAAAATGTCTCAAACCTCAAAAGGGAATCTCTGACTTTATTCCACACATTCTTTGCATTTCTATCATGATTATTGATCGCTTGCCCTTCTCTTCCCTCCTGGATTTTGTTTTTCTTCATGTAGCCTGGGACATATGACTCTTCACTTGAACAAGCACTTCCAGTTTCCAGCTGACCTTTCACCCTACCAAACCCTGCCTTCCACCCCATCCCAGGCCACTTCTAGATGCTTGCGAACATCCACTCCCCTGGTGCCAGGTGTCTTTTGGTATCTGCACAAAGGCAAAGCTCGGAATTTTTCTTTTAAAGTGACAACTAAAGGAAAATAAATTGTTGTAACTGCTCATCACCACAATGGGGAATAAGTAAGTTCCTCTCCTAGGTTTACTTTTGAACTATACAGATCTAGCTCTATAAGGGCTAGGCTGGGTGGGGACTTAGTTCAGTCAGTCATAGAGTACTTGCCTAGTACATATAGGTCCTGGGTTCAACACTCTGTAAATCCCAAAATACTCCAGTGATTGACTCACATCTAATAATCTAAGATCTAATCCTTTCTGCCAATTCTTAAAAGGATTGTCAGGAAACTAATGTTTAAGCCAGTGGTTCTCAACCTTCCTACTGCTGTGACCCTTTAATACAGTTCATTATGTTGTGTGACCCCCCCAGCCATAAAATTATTTTCATTACTACTTTATAACTAAAATGTTCCTACTGTTATGTACTGTAATGTAAACATCTGTGTTTTCCAACTGTCTTACATGACCCCAAAGTGGTCGGGACCCAGAGGTTGAGAACCACTGGTCTAAAAGCTAGTCAGCCTTTCCATTTCTGTTAGCCAGACCGGCACTGTCTAATACAATTCTGTGGCAATAGAAATGGTCTTATTTGTAAACTACCAAAAATTAATATTATATATGACTATTTGTGACTGGAATTTTTCACTTAATTTTTTGGACTATTGTTTGATAATTTTTTAAATAAGTGAACTTCACACATAATAAGCAACACATCTTCAATACTGCTGCTACTCCTTTCCCTCCTACTCCTTCCATGTCTGACTCCTCCAAAATTCATGGTCTCTTTAATTATTATTGTCATGCATACATACATATATACATGTATACACACATATATGTGCACACATGCATATTCTGCATCGTGAATTTGTTTAATGTTGCTTGTGTGTACTTGTGCCCAGGGATTACCACTGGAAATGGAAAAGGCTGTGAGGCATATCTCCTCTGGAGGAACTTGATTCTTCCTCTCTCATGAGCCATTGGCTACCTGTAACTCTTCATGTCAGTGTAGGGCCTGCTTGCATCATGGAAGACAAGAAGCAGAGAGAAAGACAGGGAGAAGTCTGAGTCATGATTCAAATCTCAACTATGACCTACTTCTTCCAGTTATTTCCCATCTCTTAATGTTCCCAGAACTTCTCAAAATAGCATTGCAAGCAGAGGACAAACCTGTTCATGCATGATCTTTTTGGAGTGACTCATCATATTCGAACCATTATATGGTGAGAGAAGAAAAACAATAAGGGTTACACCTAATACACAGGCTTCTGAACCTCTTTTCCCTCTTTATACCTGCCATTTAACTGAGACCCCAAGATTTTTGGCGTGGGGGAGTCAGGGTAGTAAGGAAATGATACTCCATCCCTACATTCCAGTTCTTCAGTAAAACTTGTTTCTATCTTATCACTTCTTTGCAAATGCTAGCTTCCAAGCAACAATCAGTCAGTAACAAGGCAGGCCAGTGATAGAATCTCAATACTTGGCCTTTAAGGGATATATAACATCTAAAGCATAACAAAGGTTATCCTATTGTTCCTTTCCATGCACTGGCAGACAAAGGCAATATTAATGTGAGATATGGAGCATAGCTAATCTCCTGAAATTATCCCAGGTTCCCAGGTTACAAATAAAGCAGATGAAAGTTGATAACCAAACAGTATTTATATTATTATGTCCAGGACACAAGCATAATACCTACCTTCTTAATGAGGATATCAGAGGCCCCTTTTGGGTTCTTAATTTCGTTGATAAAATAATTTAGAAACAGGCCAAAAGGATCATTTTATTAGAATTTGAATAAAAAATAATGTAATGGGCAAGCTGTAAATCTTGGCAGCTTGTGAGACGATGGGGATGAAGAAAAGGAAGTCATGTCTTTTGAGTGAGACTTTAAAAAAATGAACCATCCTGTTCAGCAAACAGCTGCATAATGGAGAGGGAGAGAGGTTTCAGAGCAAGCATGAGAAAGTCTTGTGAGTGTAAAAGAAGTCACAGTTAGGCTTTGGGCTGGTATCTGAAAGAAAAAGACAGAAGGAAAAGTAAGAGTTGTTTAGTTGCTATTGTCTGTTTATTTAGAACTAAAAAAAAAAAAAAAAAAAAAAAAAAAAAAAAGGCAGGCATGTGGAGCAGTGTTGCTGGATGAAGGCACTGTGAACAGATGTAGCCAAGGAGGGACTTCTGGGAGGGCTAAGCATATTATCTCATTAAGGGGTAGTTGTTCCTCTCATCTCTGTCTGGCGGTTCTACTAGCCAAGGTGAATTAACTCTTACAGAAGAAGACAATAATATGTAATGATCTAACTTTTGAAGTACACCAGAATGTTGTATATCCAGCTAGGGCTGGAAATAGAATTATTTCCTTCAATCAGGAAATAATTTCTCTTAAGAGGCCCTCAACAGAGCCCTGATATCTCAATCTTTTCATACAGTATTTTAAAATCCTAAGAAGGGGCATTTGTAACCTTCTCATGTTACAAGGGAAACAGCAGGTGGTATTCAAAGCCAACCATTCTCTAGAGCTTATTTTTATTTTTGTATAATTAAAATATAGACTCCTTGAAAAGCAGTTCTGTTGTAGGGAGACACAAGGGGAGACTGCTCAGACATGGGTTTAAGCCAACAGAAAGTCTTTATTAGCTGGCCAAAACCTACACTAGGTGTTAGGGATCCCAGTATAGCCCTGAGCCTTGCTCAGGGTTAGCTGTTAAACAAAAAACCCATGTTCTGGGTTGACATACTTCAGTTAACAAAAACAGTTAACCAGAAGTGGAACAACACAAGCCAAAAGGCAAGGTGAGTACATTTAGAGACTTCCAGGAAGTATGGACTTGGATGGATTAGGTCTTTGTCTTCATTTTGGCAAGTGGTGCTGTCTATGTGCTGAGTTTTATGACCTGAATGCTACTTTCATCATGGAATCAGTTGTGTTAAGGTCTGGGGTCCTACTAAGGTCTGTGACCCTGTTACAGTTCTACATTTTCCTCCCATTACACTCCTGGAAAACATTATTTGCTGAGTTTCTCAGACTTTGACCATTTTGGAACCTAATATATGTGTCCTTCTTTGAGGAAATTTTTTTCTATCAATGCTAGCTAACTCATCAATGGCCAATATTTATAAATCTCCCCCACTTTTAATCTCCCATACTTTTTAAAACGTTTGCTTCCATGAAGTCCACCCCCTTCCCTCCCCTTCTGGAACCTGATGGCCTGGACCAGCTGTTCCTCTCCTCCCTTTCCCTTCATTTCTTTGGCAGTAATTCTTTTTTTTTTTTTTTTTTTAACATTTAAAACAAGATTGTTTTACATGTCAATCCCAGTTCCCTAGCCCTCTCATCCTCCTGTATCACCCCCCCCCACCACCAAACCCCATCCCACCCCCTTTCTGCTCCCCAGGGAAGGTGAGGCCTTCCATGGAAAGTCTTCAAAGTTTGTCATTTCATTTGTGGCAGGGCCTAGGCCCTCCCCCATGTATCTAGGCTGAGGGAGTATCCCTCTATGTGGAATGGGCTCCCAAAGTCCATTCGTATACTAGGGATAAATACTGATCCATTATAGAGGCCCCATAGACTACCCAGTCCTCCTAACTAAAACCCATGTTCAGGGAATCTGGGTTGGTCCTGTGCTGGTTTCTCAGCTATCAGACTGGGATACATGAGCTCCCCCTTGTTCAGGGCAGCTGATTCTGTGGGTTTCTCCAGCCATCAGAGAGGAAGGAATGATGAGCAAAGGGGTCAAGACAAGGCAGCAATTCTTTTTAAACTAACCAATCACAAAAACTGTGAGGTTGGACTCCAGCCTATGAGAATAAAGCAGCCATCACCTGTGTTGAAAAATTCAAGTGAGCTCCCTGCCCTTGTCAATCTCATTTTAGTTGTTTCTCATTTTTTGCAATAGAAATAGCCTTGCTGGGCTCTGACTTTGTCCTTTTGTTGCTTTGTGTGACATGGGGATCAATCTTTGTTTCTAACCCTTCTGTAACTGTCCTATGTCATCCAGCATAGCCTCAAGTTTCACTCACAGCATCATATATGTCAGTATATCTTTTTTTTCTTATTTTGCATATCAATCTCAGTTCCTTTTCCCCCATCCCATCCCATCTCTCCATCTTTCTTTTTTTTTAGGTGGAAAAGAATATAACTACATATTCATGCTATGATTTATTTATCCTTCCATACAGAGCTGAATATTTAGGGTGTTCCTATAGCTTGACTGCATATATATATATATATATATATATATATATATATATATTAAACATGAGATGAAAATCTCTTTTTTATGACTTTTTGAAAAGGTGTGTGTGTGTGTGTGTGTGTGTGTGTGTACACACCACAGTAAATGCATGGCAGTCAAAAGACAACTTGCTAGAGTTGATTCTCTCCGTTTACCATGTGGGAGTGGACTCAGGTCAGTAGGCTTTGATGGCAAGTGCTTCTGTACACAGATACATCTCCTGTGCCCCCAAATACCTCTTTTTAAAAAGTGTATATTTAGAACTCTTAGATCAAAGCTATAGATCTAGTAATCTAAGTGTTATGTTTAACCATTTGAGAAACAACTCAGTCTATCTCTGACCTTTCTCTTTGTAGTTATTCCTTTTCTGCTCTTATGTGATAACATATAAACACAGTTGCTTTCATTATATAACATATAATCCTGCCTGCTAAGTTTATCCTAAACATTTCTACACACAATTTAATAGTTTTACTTTTTCGTGTGGCAAAATAGGCTCTCGGGAGTTAGAATTTATAAGTGACACTGACATATTTTATACTGGGCAATTATGGTAATAAATATAGAACCTGATATGGAAACAAATAAAGTATAATATCTTGGCAGCAGTTTTTGAAATGTATTGCTGCAAGCATTAATAGTTGTCTTGAAATATAACCAGGGGGAGTGGTTGCCAATATTCACCTTTGGTTTTACTTTTTTCCTTTTGAAAAAGAGTAGCTTCATTATGTTTTCTTTTTTTCAAATGAGAATAGGAAGTAATAAAAAAAGAAAGCACAGGAGAATTTGTAAGAAAATCAAGAAGTATAAAATAGTACATAGCTCACTGAATGACTATTGAATTTGTGTCCTTTAATGATAGGTTAATCTGTGGGAAAAGGGCAGTTAGGGGTACTGAATCCCGACACAAAGTGTCCTAGAGAAGAAAGGCCAAGAGCATGATCGTCAGCAGAAGAATGAGAATACACATGGGAATAATTATTACTTTCATATCATAATTGGGTAAGAGATGCTCCATCTAAAGAGATAAACTGAAAGGCACAGATTAAGGCTTGGGTTAGGAAAGAGAAAAAGGCAACTCAAATTAACAGAATCCAAATATTTTGGGCAGCTACTCTGAACTTATCATTAACCCTATGACACAATGAATATAACACTTTAATTCCAGCACTCAGAAGGCAGAGGCAGGTGGATCTCTGTGAGTTTGAGACCAGTTTGGTCCACAAGACAGCCTCCAAAGTCTCAGAAAAACCTTGTCTCAAAAAACAAAACAAAACCAAAAATCAATGAATATAACAATCAACAATGACATTATTGAAATGATCATAATCCAGGTGACAAAAGACCTGAGAGCATGGAGTAAAGAAATTTTGGTCTTTTGGGGGGAGGGGGGAGTAGACTCTGGTGTAAGTAGTCAAGGTTCATGAAGGAGTGATATGTGACACTGTTGGACCCTAATTCCAGGGTCCTGGTGGGCCAGTGGGAGAGCCCCGCGACACAGACACCAAACCAGGAAATGCAACAAGCAAGAGGCATTTATTAAATGAGTGCACGCTCGGGTTCCAGCAATCCGGGGAAAGCTGCACACCCCTCAGAGGGTCCAGGCCCTTTTTAAAGAGCGCAAGGCGGCATACATGCATAGGGCACCAGGTGATTGGTTACAAAGCATAATTACAAACTACAAATTATAATGTCATGTTTGAGAGGTCACCCAGGTGTGGCCTATTCTTCTTTAAAGATATAACAACAGAATGACAGGGAGAGACCCCAGACCTCCCAGACTGTCCGTTGGTCGGACATGATCCAGCCAGGACCGTTCATCTGGAACCATCTATTCCAGGGTTGGGGCCCATTTCCTTGATATGGGCCACGACCTGGGAGAGACTTCAGTTATTTCACAGGAGATTGATGATTTAGTTACTAGCCCTATTTAACAGAATCAGCCTAGCATGACCACTAGCCCCCTCACCATAGTAACTTTCTTGTTTTCATAATTTCTGTTCTCTCCTCCCATGTCAATGTTCATGCTTTATGATTTTCTATATTCTGCTTGTAAGAATTATTCTCCTGCCCTTTTCCTACATCCTTGCTCTGCAAACTAAAATCTTTCAGCACTGGTCCTGAAAGATGAGCAGGAGCTTACTCAGTAGATCAAGGAAAAAGTCATTGTCAAAGATTCCGTGTCATAAGGTCTCTGTTATGAGCAAGAAGCAGAAAGGCTAGTTTAGTTAAAAAGTTATTGTGTTCAAAGACATGTGTACTAAGAGTGATCCTTTCAAATTCATCTAGAACCCCAGCATATAAGATGATAATTTGTAGTTTGAATAACATTTTCCTGTTTTAAATGGAACCAATAAGCTTAACAAGTCTGATAATTACTGTCTTTATATTTGGCTATATAATATCAAGAAATTTCAGATCACATTACAGCTTGCCGTAGGTTCTCAGCACATACTTTAACTAAAGAATCTGACAAACATGAAGCCAGGAGCTTCAACAGCTTCTACTGTCAGTGCGTCATGTTGCTATAAATAAATGACAAATAAGAAGCAGTCACATTGAAATATACCTCCAGTGAACTATCATTTTTTAAAACTTTTTATTGATTCTTTGTGAATTTCACATCATGCACCCCAATTCCACTCATCTCCCTGTTCATCCATATCTCCCTCGCAACCTTACCCCAAAAGAAAACAACAATAAAACAAAACAAAAAGATATATGTATGTACATATACATATATATAAAATCTGTGGTGTGTCACCTTGTGTCAGTCTATCCTTTAGCCCAAACAGCTTTACTTGATAATGAGTCATTTGTCTGCATTGAGGCCTCTGGCTTCTGACACTACCCATACTGGGTGCTGCCTGGATTCCTCTCAGATGTCCTGTAACAACAGCACTGTGTCATGGGGATCTTGGAGCTTTGCATCTGCAGGACCTGCCCCTCCTTGTGCTCCAGCAGTTCATGGACAGGGTAGATGTTGGGGTTGGCCAACTTGGAGCCCTGGATCTGGGCCTGAGAGATAGCTGAGTGGGTCAGGCTATCTGTTCTCCTGCACTGGTGCCACCAAGGCCAGATTTTCTGTTTTGTCCAGGTGAGGAGTGGGGCCAGCTCTCCTGACTGAGGCAGCTGGCAAGAGGTGGGACAGGATGCACCCAAGTGTTACAGCAGGCAGGTGCAGGGGCCAGATCTTCTGCTCTAGTGCCTTCAGGCCTGCTCTGCATGCCCCCAGGGCTAGGTGTACCACACACCCAGAGGAGTGTTGCAACTAGCAAAGGGTGGAGCCAGCTCTCCCACACTGCCCAGGAGCAAGTGGAACCAGCTATCTTGCCCTCAGGGCTGGCTCACCTGTGCCCACACCTCCAGGGCCAGCTCTACTGTGCTGCCCAGGAAAAGTGGAGGGCCTGCTTTACCAAGTGCTGTAGCTGGCAAGGGCACAGCCTCTTCTCCTGCCAGTTCTCTGTTTGCAATAGGTGAAGAGAGGAGGTGGGCAGAGCTGACTCTGTCCCTCTCTGGCTGTGGCACTCCACTCAGGAGAGCTGGCTTCACCCTTCCCCCTGGGCAAGGTGGAGAGCTAGCTCCAAGGAATTGAGAGAGGACAAAAGCAACTGAAAAGGGCATGGTGTCTGGAATGCCTCAATGATTAGGAGCACTGGTTGTTCTTCCAAAGGACCCAGGTTCAAGTCCCAGCACTCACATGGCACCTCATAACTTCAGTCCCTGAGGATATGACACCCTTTTCTGGCCTTCTTGGACATTGCATGCACATGGTGTACAGACATATACTAGCAACTCACCCCCAATGCACACACTAAATAAATACATAAAAACAAAATGTTTTTAAAAGCAACTTAAGGGAGAAAGCATTTATTTGGGCTCATTCACCGCCCTTGAAGGTAAAGTTCATCATGGAAGGAAAGGTCACAGCAGCAGGTCACATTGTCTCTGCATTCTGGAAGAAAAGAACTATGAATACATGTCCTTAGCTAGCTTTCTCCTTTTTATTTATACTTGCAGTCTAGGACCCAACCCCAGGGAGTGATGCCATCTACTTTTAGTGTAGGTCATCTCTCCTCAATCAACCCAGTCAAGAAAGCCCTCACTAGACTGCCCAGAGGCTGGTAACCTATCAAGTTGATAATTACCATTGAATATCACAGAAAGTATGTATGCTTGACCAGAGAATTCAAGTATTGTATAAACAAATTTAAATAAGTAAATATTCAGAGAACTAAGTGATAAAACAGGGAAAACAAATAGACAACTGTGAATGATTTATTTTCTAGGTTCAAATATAGAAATTGAGATTGTAGAAAAACTATTCTGATGTCTCTTTTCAAACTGTGCAATCAGCTAATCATTAATATGTTAAAATAAGGTATGTCACAGCTGAGTATGCAAGTGACTTAGGTTGCAGTTGCTATAATGGCTAAAATATTAAAAAATCCAATTTCAAATGTCAAGCAGTATCTCTGTTGAATCCTTGGAATTCAATGCCCTTTTACAGCTACATGCTGTTTTTAACTGTGGCTAGAACCAGATGTTGGACTTTACCTTGTGCTGACAGGGACTTCCAACTCACCGATACTGGAAATAAATCTGAAGCAAAGAGTAGGAAGACTGAAGTGAAGCTTCAATGGATGCTTTTCTTCAAGAAATGGAGAAGTGGGGTGAGCATCCTTGACAGAAACAGATAGCTGTCTACCTCAGAATCAGAAGCAGGATAATATTTTTATGAGATTGCTGAAGTGGGCCATGGTCTGGTAGTGTTATAGTTATATTTCTTTCTTTAAAAACAAGACTTCTTCCTTTTTATTTTATGTGTATGAATGTTTTATGTGCATGTATGGAAGAGTGCTTTGTGCATGAATGGTGCCTGTGGAGGCCAGATGAGTGTACAAGATTCCTGGAGATGGAGTCATAGACAAATATCAGGTTCTTTGGAAGAGTAGCAAGTTCTCTTAACTGCTGAGCCACCACAGTTATATTTTCCAAAAATTACCTACATCTTGGAAGATAAAGGTCAGCAACAAATTCTCCCTTGAATTCATCCTTGAGACACTGAGCCACCCCCTCGGTCACAGACTTTTTCTTATGTCCATCATGGTACCTGTGAAGACCTCTTGAAACATTTTAGGAAAGGTTGTAAAAACACTAGGCATGCATTTGAAGTGAGACTTGTAAGAACACTTAAATGTAAGAGAGAAGCAATGTTTTCTTGGGAGGGATTTGCAATAACCTATATGAATGAAACAGAAATGCACAGGTTTGGCCAAATTGGAGCACTGGAGTCAAATGTAAAGATGTCTCAGGAAGTGAGAGATGCAAGGGTAGCAGTAATTAATATCATAAGGTACAGAGTTTGAATCCTGCCTGATGTTCCCCAGGGTGCAAGATGAAATATCAACTATGGTTGAAATATGTATTCCATACACTTCTTCATTTTATACACTGATTCTTAATCACAAATGTAATAATGTGTGGGGATGTGGCTTTTTGGAAAGTGATTAAGTCATCAGAGTGGAGTTCCTATGAAATGGGATTATTGCCAATATAAAAGCTATAACATAGCTTTCTGTCATAAGGATATAAAGAGGGCAAACAAGCCTGCATAAGAAACCTGTTATAAGACCAAAAAAATAAACATTAAACCCAGCAGTTTATTTGATCAAAGAAAGATTTATTTATGAGGCAACATACCGAGTCACCAGTAGTTCACAGAGCTCTATTCACTAACATGGGCAGACATTAAGAAAAACAAAAAGAAATCCCTGATTAATTCAAGGTTAACATTTGCCTTTTGGGGGCATGGTATCACGAGTTATTTGCTTCATAGGAAAATGGCCTGGTCAGCTTATGACTGGCTGTAGTATAACTGCTAAGATTGGCTTCCATTCAGCTATTTGTTATAGGAATATATTCTTAAATTAGGTTGCAGTTTGCAGCACAGGAATGCAAAACACAGAATCTGTTGTCACTCAGATCTCAGGCTCTCTAGCATCCAGAACTGTGTGAGACAAATTTCTATTTATGTAACCTAGTATAAGGTACTGTTGTAGCAAAAGAATGGGCTGGCAGTACTTAAGACACAACTAAATTCATAAGGTATAGGTTTTACCATCCCTCCAGTATAAATAGTTGGTATATTTTCACATATCTCAGCAGTTTGCAAAGATTTCATTTACTATCACACTACAGGAGCTACAAGTTTAGGGAACTACAGTGTTGAGATTGCTTTGTACTCTAACTACTTGTAGTTCATGTGTATATTGATTTGTTTGCTGTCAGTTGTTTCTAAAACTATGTGAATTCATCATATAGAATTCCAAAGGCACATGTTATTTGGAATAAAAATATGTGTAGAAGAAGAAGGTCAGGAAAGATAATTCATTTGTATGTCTCTAAGAAGTGTACAATTTTGGTCCTCAAAGGCATGGGGGAGGCTGTATGTATTAGCTACCTTTTATCGTTGTGATAAAATACCAAGGCAATTTAGAGGAGGAAGTGTTTATTTTGGCATATGGTTCCAGGAGTATGAGAGTCCATCACATGGAAAGGCATGGCAGCAGGAACAGGAAGCAGAGCTATCACATCTCAACCACAAGCATGAAATGAAGCAGAGAGCATGCTGGAAGTCAAATCGGCTGTATACTCTCAAATCTAAATCGTTAAATCGTTAAATCGTTTTCTTTTCTTTTTTTCTTTTTTTCTTTTTTTTTTTTTTTTTGGTTTTTTGAGACAGGGTTTCTCTATATTGTTTTGGAGCCTATTGTCCTGGAACTGGCCTTGAACTCACAGAAATCCACCTGCCTCTGCCTCTGCCTCCTGAACAATGGGTCTGAAAGTGTGCACCACCAACACACCCGGCCTATACTCTCAAATTTTGTCCCCACTGACATACGTCTTCCAACAAGACCATAACTTTTAAACTTCCCAAACAATACCACCAACTGGGGAACCAAGTATTCAAATGCCTTTGTTAATAGGAGACATTTCTCATGTAAACCACCACATTCCACTCTCTGGACTCCAGAAGCTCATGACCACATTGTAAACACAAAATATATTTAATATAATTGTGAATCTCCCCATTGTCTTTGACAGCCTCAATACTGTTTAAAACTCAAAAGTTCAAAGTATCTTCTGAGACACAAGGCAATCTCTTAATTTGTAATCCTTATAAAATCAAAACACATATTACTTGCATTCAATGTATTATTCCCCAGAATACACACTGGTCTTCCAAATGGGAATTCTGTAACAAGGTAAGATCAGAAATCAACAGGGAAAACACACAATCCTTTAGTTCTACATCTGATGTCACGAGACTGTTGCCTCTACTCCTTGACTTTGATGCCTGTAATATACACCTCTCTCCTGGACTGGTTCCATTTCCCATGTGCAGTTCTCCTTGGCAGGTATCCCATGGCTATAGATTCACCAAAATTTTAGCAACTTTGCTGCAATTCAACATTCACATTCATAGCTTCATGCAATGCTTCTCAGAGCCCCTTGCCTTCTCAAAGCCTTCATGTAGGGACTCCTCTCCCATAACTTTCCTGGTCTTAGAAGTTCTCTGAAACCATGGAAGAATTCATGACCCTTTCAATCTTGCCTCCTTCATGCATCTAAGACAGCACCATGTTTGGCTATCAACTTGGGATGGATTCTGTCCCAGTGAGCCACATTAGCGACTGCCTTTGTTTGCTGTTGCTTTCCAGGAGCAGAAAAACCTTAGTCCCTTTCCTTTCAGAACCTGGAACCATAGCGAGATGAGGTCTCACCCTGCTCCAGTGCAGATCAGATCTCTCCTTAATGGTGCTTAACTCCTTAACAATTGTAGCTTCTCTTTTAGTTCGTGCCTTGGCTGTATCATTCCAAATGCTCCTTTTCTTTCTATCCTACTTGCTCTCTTTCGTTCTAGGCCTGAAGAAGCATTATCAATAAAAACGACAGATTCAACATGTAGTGTGTACATGAGGGAGGGGGTCCTGAGACAGGGTTTCTCTGTGTAACAGTCCTAGCTGTCCTGGAACTTTGTAGACCAACCAGGCTTGCGTGGAACTCACTGAGATCTGCCTGCCTCTGCCTCCCAAGTTTTAGGATTAAAGGCATGCAGCACATCCTGCTAAATCTGTCACTTTTAAATTTAGCCTCAGGCACGCTCTTAGGCTAAAAGCAGAAGGAGGTGGTCAGATCCAAACATCACAAGAATGGCTATTAGCCCAGTTGCTAATATTTTCTCTGAAACCTCTTGAGCTGGGCCTCCACAGTCCTGGTTGCTCTCAGCCTTGAATTCACAGGGATCTGCCTACCTCTGACTCCCTGAGTACCGGGATTAAAGGCATGTGACACCATCACCAACAGAATCTAATTCATTTTAATGTATTAATTAAACAAAATCAAGTAAAAAATTATTGCTCCATGGGAACTATGAAAGCATTAAGTTAACAAAATAGGCAAATCAAGGCATAATGATTTACATAGTAAGACAATACTTAAGTTTGCAAATTTATATAAAACACCAGAGGATTTTGTTTGTATATTTTCTTACTGGAGGGCACAAGAGTTTGAAAGAATTTTTTTTTTTCTCCTACTGCTTAAAGGATAATTACATAAAATGAGGCACTTAAGCATTTTTGTACTTGCTTCAGTCAGACCACATAGATAAAACTCCCACTACTAGTCAGGCCAGTCAGACAACATTTGAAAACCAGTCTCCAGAGGCCCTTGATCCACATCCTGGAGGAGCATACTCTTAACTAGGGAGGGGTGTTTTATCTTTCAGTAAAAGGAGGAACTATGATACTATATTTCAGGAGAATTAAAGGGAAACCACTCAAGCAGAAACACCATGATGGTGACTACAATCTAACTCACAGTTCAACAGACTGAATTCACCCTGTGAAAGACTCCTCAACCCACAACTTCAGAACACAAAGTTTCCATTACCTTTTGTTTATAGTCCTTAAGAGTGTCAAAGTCAAGTGGTATCATAAGGAAAAGTTCATGTATTTGGAATATTTGTCACAAACTGCCTTTCAAGGTATTGGGGAAGCTTGTCCTGCTACTGCAGGCCTATAATAATCCTTGCTACTTGGGAGGATGAGGCAGAAGGATCAGGAGTTCAAGTCTAGTCCCAGACTACAGGATGAATGCATGTAAGACTCAGCTGGGCAACGTAAAAGTAGAGTAGGGGATATATTTCAGTGGTTGAGTGCTCATGCAGGAGGCCTTAACTTCAGTCCCAGTTCCTACCTACCTACCCCCATGCATATGGGAGAGAGAAATGTTCCTATTAGTCAGAAATGTAAAAGAAGCAGGACTTTTTTTTTGTTTTTGTTTTTTGTTTCTGAGACAGGGTTTCTCTGTATTGCTTTGGAGCCTGTCCTGGAACTCACTCTGTAGACCAGGGTGGCCTCTAACTCACAGAGATCCGCCTGCCTCTGCCTCCTGAGTGCTGGGATTAAAGGTGTGAGCCACCAATGCCAGGATTTTTATGCACAAGTTAAAGTTAAAATGGCTCCTGTAGAGTCTGGGAAAATTTTTGTACAAGGTAAATACTATTTCCAAGTTGAATCGATGGCCTGCACATTGTTGAGCAGGTGTAAGATGAAGCCATGGAGTCTGCAAAAAACACAGCACTCTGTCTTCTATGAAGTGTGGAAACTGATTCTCTCTCTCTCCCCCCCCCCCCTTTTCTTTTTTCTTTTTTCCCAGGAGTGGTAGTTCCACAGAATACAAGATTTGAAATACCTGTCTTCCTCATCTAGGTGCAACGAAACGAGTCCAGCCAAGAATGAGTCAGATGACTATACACAAAGTTGCCAGTGCTTTTTCTGCCCCTTTTCACGTGGCCCTGGAAAGAAAGGGAGAAATGGAAAAGCAGCTGCAGTGCTAGCTTTGGTTCCTTCTATAAATTGCAATGGGACAGCTGGCACATGCTGTTAGGGCTGCTGTTCTTTTGTTTCAGTGCTAGGATAAAGCTGGGGTGGAGGGGTTGTCCAGAGTGGGGGGGGGGGCGTGGCAGGTTCCAAAGCAGGCAGCCGAGCTTGAGTGAGAAGTTTATTAGAAAGGGGAGTGAGGGGGAATGGAAGAGAGTAAAGAGACATAGAGACACCGGGCACAGAAGAGAAGAGAGAGAGAGAGAGAGAGAGGAGAGAGAGGGAGGGAGGGAGGAAGGTAGAGAGAGAGAGAGAGAGAGAGAGAGAGAGAGAGAGGAAAGAGAACAAAGAGCAAAGAAAGAGTAAGAGGGCGGGGATCTATCTTTTAAAGGGGTCCTTTACACACCTCAATCTAGTACTCATGGAACTCTGGGCTGACCAGAGTACTGTCTGAGTGCATTCTGCCAGGTGACAGGGGCAGGCCAGCATAATGCCTGAATCTTTACAAGGGCTACTCATGGAGCCTCGGTTTTAACATTTGAACTCGTCACAACCCGGAGCTTACTAAAATGTGCCTGAAGTTATCCAGGATTACCTAGTTAACTTCTATGTAATTGGATAGTTTAACTTGATATTTTCTTCCCATATTAAAACCATAACTCAAAAAGGAAATTTTTGAGTTAAAAGAATATGGAGATGGTTGCTTTTATGGATAGATTTAAGAAGCATTTATTCATTGGTTTTGTGCATATGCAAACGCACGAGTACATGCCCACTCCACAATGCATGTGACCTTAGAGGGCAACTTGAAGGAGTTGGTTCTCCCCTGGCACACGTGGGTCTTGGGGATCAAACTGAGGTTATCAAGCCTGGCAGCAAGTGCCCTTACCATCCCACCGGGCTGATAGTTAAGATTGTAATGAAACTGAATTGTCCTTCCTTCACTGCCTTAGTGTACTTTCTAAGAAAGCTAAAGTATCATTTAATTTTCGCATGGGTTTTGGACTATCTCAAAATTAAGGCAGTCTTTCAGGACGTGGTCAGCCTTTAATCCAATAAAAAAGTTTTCCTGGGCTTCCAGGTGGCTTTTTCACTCAGCCATGTGCATTGACGGTTCTGAAGAAATCAAATCTCTTCATGTCCCCTGGAGGCCAGTCAAAAGATAATGCTTGAGCCAGGCACAATTGTGCACACACCCTTGGACAGGCTGCAGCAGAAGATGGACAGGTGGAGGTCAGCCTGAGCCACGCCCAGCTAGTTTCAGTGGGACCTAAGTGATGTTGAGCGATGCTTTCTCAAATAAACAAAACAAACAAGCAAACAAAACTCCAAAAAGTTAATACAACACCGAAATTGAAGTACATTTAGTGCCTAGCATTTGTGTGTTCATTGCATTCCAGAAGTCTTGCCTGGCTTTTCTCATACAAAACTACAACAGGCCGGGCATTACAAGGTGAGGTGAGTTATGCAACGTGGCTAAGGACAAGCCAGACACTTCTGTATTTGTACCTGCTGTCTAATCTCTGGAATTGTTGGGGCTCTGATGCCAGGAAAATCCTGGAGCACAAACTAGGATGATGGGGAACTAGGGCCCAGTTCTAATTTTGTCCTATGGCAGGTCACATCTCTTGAGGGTCAGGGTTTCTGAGGAAATTAAGGCCAAAGCCAGACTTGAAGAGAGTGGGGTTGTTGGTGGTTGAGAAATGTTAGAAATATGAGCTGTCTAGACCTGGGAGAAGATCTTTATCAGTGACCTCTGTGCGTGTACAAATTCCAGACGCCGACTTTGAAAACAAGTTCAGCAAGAGACCCTCCAGCCCTCTTAGTGCCTGAAACTCTGGTCCAGCGCAAGCTTTGAACTAGGGGCAGGTAGGCACTAGCGCCTCCTTCAGCCTAAGGTAGCTCGACGGTGGCAGCGGGTGTGCCCACAGATAACACCAGCACATCCGGCCTGGGGACCTTCGGCGGGGCTCGCGCTGCCAGTGGCGCGCTTCCACTCGGAGCCGTGGGCTCCTCCCTGTCTCGCTTCTTGACAAGCCAGCAGCCTGCAAGGGGCGGCACCGCTCTGAGGTCCCAAGGACGTCACGGACGCACGGTCGAGCCTCCAACCCCCCTTCACCCCCTCCTGCTCTGGCTCGCCTTTCCTTCTCTCCTTAGCCGGCGACGCCGCCGCGGCCCCGGCAACCGGCGCTTGCACAGACACACACACACGCGTGTGCTCCGCTCCTCCACCTCCTTCTGCACCCGGGTCCGAAGATGGCGGCTCTCAAACTCCTGTCCTCCGGCTTTCGGCTCTGCGCCTCCGGCCGCAGCTCGCGGGGCGCCTGGCACAAGGTAAATCGAAGGGCTCGAAGAGGAAGTCCACGCGCGGGAAAAGCGCGGACGAGCCGCGAGCGGTTCCTCTGCCCTACCCATCCCCACCACCTCCAGCCGGGGACCTGGCATCCCCAACGCCGTGCCCGAGGCTCGGAGACGGTGGGGTTTCAGGCTCGCCTGCTCCACCGGCTGTCGGTCTTTGCTTTCCATCCGCTTCCCTGATGGGGCAATGAAGGCAAGCAGAGCTGGAAAAACGGTTGGGGCTATGTGCAGCGCTGCAGCGACTTCAGGGGCTGCCCGCGTCCCCGTGGCTCAAGCCCCCACCCGCTTCTCCGCCTCCGCCCCTGGGAAAGGGTCCCCGTGGCCGCCGCCCTAGAGAGGGGCGGGTTGAATGAGCTGAGTCGGGAAGGGCGGCGCACCGAGGCTTGCGCCCCACCTTGGGGTGCTTTTTGCCTCGGCATGGGCGCCCGCTGAGGCCCAGATACCCCGGCTGGATTAACGGCTGCTGGCTCAAGTTCATTACCAAGTGGGCGGATGCTGTGAAGGCAGGGTCGGACTGCAGCTCCAACCTCCCCTTCCCTATATGGCGGTGGAAAGGGGAACCCGGACTGGAGCGCTCATCACGGGGCGTCTAGCTTGCCAAGCCTTTGGAAGCGGATGGAGGGTTGGCAGTGCTCGGTTGCAGTCTGCAACCGCAGTCTGTTTGCCGCCTTCCAGGACTTGGAGCACTCACCCTCACCCCGGCCCCAGATCCGGATTAGAGACATGAAAATTTCAAAGTCTTTAATAATAATAATAATAATAATAATAATAATAATAATAATAATAATAATAATAATACCTTGACACGCTACACTCCCACAGCTCCACAGAATTGGTATCCAGAGATGCCCTCCTAGCGGGTCAGCGAGTGGTGGGTGGTTTTGCTTGTACACTGTCTTGCCTGTAAACATATAAATTCGTGTTGAATTTCAGTGTGGAGCCAAGGAACTGAGTACTGGGGAAGAATTCAGCTCCAGGAGGGTGGCTTCACCGTGGTGGGTTCAGTTTGCTCAGGAACCTCTTCTTTGAAGGAGAAAGCGAAGTGTTTTCTTTGGCGATATTTCCAGTTGTCTTTCTGAGCTGAAGAGTTCATTCATTGTACAGGGCATGTGCTCCTCATGTGTACTCCGAACTCCTTTCTTTCTCTGTTGCTTATTTCCTTGCTAGCGAAGTCACCAAACTACTCCCTCATGTCCTAGGGAATACTTCAGAACTAAGTATTCCCTCATAGGAGGCATTTTTGTAATTGCAAATAGATTTGGATAAATACAACATTGTTAAAAGAGGACTTGACCATCAGTCAGCCTGCTGCAAGTGATGCCAAAACCAGGACACAGGGATGTCCTTGGGCCAAGGTCAGAAACATTCTTTTGGTAGTGCATGTTTGTCTGAGACTAATTTATTCAACTGTAGTCTACCCCACTTTCAATATAATCATTAAACCATTCCTCAAGCCAGCAAACCTCTAGGTGTATGAGTTATAATTATGGGTTTTGCTGTCTCTTATTAAAAGTTTGTGGAAGGGTTCAAAGTTTGGCTTCTCAGGTATGGTAAAAGACGGCCCAGGCTCTTGGTGTCTGGAGTACTCCACCAGCTCATGCATTGATTGGTCTTAGCTTGCTTAGCACTTAACTCATCCCAGCTCTGTTGAGTTGCAATGCTTGTGTACCTGTTTAACTTTGGGACCTTGTTAGAGGTCGGTTTTGTCTCCCTCAACTTTACACACTGATCCACAAAGAATACCCATTTAATATGTGCATGAGAGAACTTTGGGGGTAGCTTAAGTAACCTTGGACATTTTCCAGCTAAATATAGCCAACAGGTAAACCGAGATAGTTATTAAAACACGCTTTTATGTTTTTGTTTTGGGAGACAGGAGCTTGTACCCAGGATCCTTTTGCTGCAGCTTGCAGAATTCTGAATATCATGTGTGGTCTTATTTACAATGCCTGGCTTAAATGAACAAACAAACAAACAAACAATTCAACTGTTTGTTTTTTCATGGTGAGCAAGATCATTGTCTGAAACATTAGCATGACTCAGGGTTACTTGGAGGCTTTTAAATCCAATTGCTGTGCCATCTCCAAGATTTCTGATTTGGTAGGTCCTAAGTGGATCCATTCACACTGAACACGGATCAGTTCCTCTTGGCAGAGATGGCACAGTTTTCCTGGCAAGCGTGTATGCCCTATTCACCTGAGTATTGCTGTCTTTCCCTCCTAACTGGCTTGTTTGTTTTTGTTTTTTGCCTCTTTCCATGACTCTCTTCCCCACTTCTGTTTACCAAACTTTGATACTAAGGTAGGCAATGTCAACCTTTCTGTGTCATGATTTCTTTAACAGTAGTCAGGTGACAACATTACTACTTGGGTGTCTAGGTGTCTATCATTAAAGTAATTTAAATATATATATATATATTTAAAAATGTGTTTGGGGTCAGTGAGGTGGATTGGTGGATAATGGGACGTCACTAAGTCTGATAATTCACCTTTGACCTTTAGGACTTACATGTTAGAAAGAGATAACTGTCTCCTGCAAGGTGCCCTCTCACCTCCACAGGTGTGCTGTGGCACATCCCTTCCCTGCCCAGATACAAACACACCTGCACGCACCCACAGAGTCAAACTCTAAAATGCATCTCAAAAATGTGAGTGTTTGCTTTATTTTCATCCCAGAGTATATTTTCACTAAATTCTCAAATGTTAAAGGACAAGAAAAAAGAGATGTAGGTGAAAGAGATAACAGTGCCAGTGAAGTCATGAGATGAAATTTAGGTTCATCCATGGAGTAAGACTTCAGAGGTTTGGTCTAAGAACTTGAAGAAGGTAAAAAATGGAGATGCTGTTGAAGGGAGAAACATCGAATTGAAAAATATTTCCCACTCTTTAGAATTTTATTTCATTAAAATACTTAAATCATTATGTTCCTCACTCGATTTTTTTGTTTGTTTATTTTTGTTTTTTTTTGAGACAGGGTTTCTTTGTGTAGCTTTCGAGCCTGTCCTGGAACTTGCTGTTGTAGACCAGGCTGGTCTCAAACTCACAGAGATCCTCCTGCCTCTGCCTCCTGAGTGCTGGGATTAAAGGCCTGTGCCACCACTGCCTGGCTTTCCTCACTCAATATCAGAAATTAGTACCAACAATAACACAGGGTTTGCTGAAGGTAGGAGAGTAGCCAACTCAGGTACTTTGTGATGAAAAGCTTAACTCTAGAGTATCTGTCTGCATGGTCTTTGAAAGTATTTGGCCACAGTTGGTACATGAACTTTTTTTCCAGGAATGATCTCGTAAAGCCCAGGCTGACTTCAAACATTCTGTGTAGCCAAGGCTTCAATTTCTGATCCTTTTGCTTTTAGCACTAGGATTGCTGGTGTGCTGCTGGGGCTCACTAGGGCTTTGCTCATCCCAGGCAAACCCTCCACGAATGAGTTTTTATTTTCAAGAACACCATTTAATATATAGAACCTGTTGGAAGGAGGAGGTTGATTGGGAGTAGTTTAAAGAACCTCTTTGAACCTGCCTATCTGAGCAAAAAAGGGAGATGTTATCAGAGACACTTTTCCCCAGTTGCCCAATCTTAGGAATTATTGCCAGTGATGTCAGTATTTCTTGACTCTCAGAGAGAGACACAGAGTGAGTAGAGGAACAGAGGAGAAGCTGGTTAAGAGAGCAAAGCCAAAAGCTCCCTGTAAGGGGCTGCCTTCTGGACTTTAGGTTCTGAAGATCCTCTCTGGTACAGTTAGCCATGGGCATTGCCCACTGTCTATACTCTGTCCCCTGGGCTCGCCAGGTAATCTCAGATTTTGCAGACTGGCAAACTGGATTGCAAATGAGATGAATGTATGGCTGGATAGTGGTATGTGTTTGTAGTCCCAGCTGCTTGGAACTGAGGCAGAAGGATTGCTTAAGGCCAGGACTTTGAGACTAGCCAGACCCACAGAGTGAGATATTGTCAAGGAAAAGAAAGAATGAAAGGAATGAACGAACAAAGGAAGGAAGGAAAAAGTAATCATAAAGCTAAGCCCTGTACTTTGAAAATGTTAAAGAAATATATGGATTAATTTGCAATGGCGATGGTCGTGTTACAATATTTTCCGTATGAAATCATTGATTGGGGAGGGCAGGCAGGGAGTGGTGAGGTTAAAAATTAAACTCCAATAAATGACAGCTTGGTTTCACTGTCTTAGCTGGGAGTGGAAGAAGGTGCCATTTCCCAAAGGAGGATGACATCCCCTCCGAAGTTGCTATAGTCTGGCATAGAGCTTCTTTGTAACTGTATCTTTGGGAGATGTTTGACAGTTGTCATCTTTAGGCATTGAGCAAGCTCTTCTCCTGGCTTTGACTAAAATAGTACCCCTCTATAAAGACATAGTCAGTGGTTAAATAATTCTAGGTTCCGTCGTGGTTGAACTGGAATTTGACATGAGGGAACTTTTGACCCCTGAGTATATGGCATGTTAAATCATACTATTTCCCAAAGAATGTGGCTAATTTTCTCTTTTCTCTCTCTCTTTCTTCCTTTCTTTGTTCTTTTCTTTTTTCTTTTCTTTTCTTTTTTTCTTTCTTTTTTTTTTTTTTTTTGAGACAGGGTTTCTCTGTAGGTTTTGGAGACTGTCCTGGAACTCTCTTTGAAGACCAGGCTGGCTAGAACTCACAGAGATCCACCTGCCTCTGCCTCCTGGGTGCTGGGATTGAAGGTGTGTACCACCACTGCCCTGCGGTGGCTAATTTTCAGATATTGAAAAATATTTTATTCACAGTTGGTTTCTCAGTAAATGTACATAAATACCAAACGCCAATAAAGCACATCTTAACCAATATTAACATGTATGAATAATGGGAAAAGATCAAACCTTTATGAACCCCACCTCATGGTCTGATGTGGGTGCTGGGAAGTGATCTTACTACTCTGCAAGCCATCGCTCCAGCCTGCCTACCTCACCTTTTTGTTTTGTTTTGTTTTGTTTTTGGTTGTATGGGTGCACTTATAACAACCTCCCACATCGGTTGAACCCAGAGACGTTTGCCTGCTAGGCAAGTATTCTGCTCCTGAACTACATCTCCAGCACAGCTTCCATCTTTTCTAAAAATTTCTGATGGCTTTCTTTTCTTTTCTTTTTTCCTTTCTTTTTCCTTCCTCTTTAAGAAGGGGGGTGTTCAGAGTTGGACAAGCTGCTGGGTAATTAGTGCTGGCTGCTAATTAGTGCTATGATGTCACTAGTTATCAGCTACTACAAAGGGGTGGGATTCCTGCTAAGTGTGTGGTTCTGTGCTGCTTCCGAATCTTCCAAGGCTCTTGGGGTGCACGAGGAATCAAGTCTTCTTCCAGCATTCTCTCTGTGAAATTCCACAGAGAAGCAGTTCAAGGTGACCTCACCTTTCAGGCTGTTTGGGTATAGATGAATTCTTTCATTTTCTTCCATATCCTGCTGAGGCCTGGACTCTTTCTTCTCTGGCAGAGATAATGACAGCAGAGTTACACATTACAGAACAGGACTGTCATAAAGATTTGTTGTGTGAGCTGGGCGTACACCTTTAATCCCAGCACTCGGAAGGCAGAGGCAGGTGGATCTCTTGTGAGTTCGAGTGTTTGAGTCCAGCCTGGTCAACAGATCTAGTTCCTAGACAGGTTCCAAAGCATTATAGAGAAACCCTGTGGGGGGGGGAGCAGGGGTTGTTGTGTGTAAATGACAGTAGAATGATAGAGGACTTTCAGAAAACATGGATGTGTGCACTGTGGTGGAAAGACTGTGTGTGTGACAGAAGCCCAAACCTGAGATCAGTCACTCTGTTTTTTATTACAGTTTCGAGTATAGTGCATCCACAAGTTTATGTGGAATACTTTTATGTTCTGCTTATTCAATCTATGAAACTTTTACTTGTTTAAAGATTTATTCTTTGAGTGTGTGTGTGTGTGTGTGTGTGTGTGTGTGTGTGTGTGTGTAACAGGAGCAAATGAATCTCACTAGTTGAAGACAGGAAGAGAAGAAACATCTCTGTGATTAAGCCCTTTCAGAGCCCTTGTCCCTCCCTCTACTTATGTCCCAGGCTTTGGGCAGTGTGCAAACTCCTGACCTGACCTTGACCAAAATAGAAACTTAAAGGGACAAAAGTCATGTGGTCATGTGAGTAACCTTGACCATTTTATCACTCATTTGACTCTCAGTGTATACCCCTTAAATGGTCTTTTGTGCCAACTGACAGGTACTTTAAGAAAAAAAAAAAAAAAGGAAAATAGTTTTTAGAGGAAAGAAGGATCTCGACCACCTCAGGTTGTAGCTGTCTGAAATTCTGTTGGGTAGGCAAGTGGTTGTGACTTTATAGCTGGGCCTGTTAAGATGGCAGTATATCAGGGTTTGGCTGTTATTCTCTCCACTTCCTCTTCAGGTTAAATATATAATGGAAATAAAGGACAGTTAATGTGGGTCATTAGTTACCATAGAATCAATTTCCTTCTTTTCGCTTGCCCATACTGTGGATGGAACATACAGGGCAATAACTTAGGACTGTTTTTATGGATGCTTACTGGATGACTCATGTGAGGTCCATCCCACTTTCTATAGCAAACACCTCAGACTGAGTATTTATACAAGAAGTTTATGTAGCTCATGGTTAGATGGAGACAGAAGTCCACAATCTATCTGCTGACTGTATCTGGTGAGAGCATTGTGTTGCTCTACGGCAGAGGAGCAGAAGGACAAGCAGAGTGCAGGACTGCAGCCTCTCTTTAGAAAAAGCTTAGTTTTGGCAGTCTGTAGTTCAGTGCAGCAAGAGCAGGAACTTGCTTGACCCTGCGAGAATGAACCCTGCAGCATTCCCAGCTTTGTGCAGGCTCACAGGCCTCATGAAAGTCCTACTGCTTCTCCACACTGTTGACATGGGGACCCAGTTCTGCTGTGGGCTCTGGAGGTAACAAACCATCTAGAGATCATAGTGTGCCCAGGTAGTTCTCTGTGTGGCCCAGCAAGGCCTCCCTGTAGTGACAGTTTGCTGCTTTGCTTTCAGCTTCTGGGATAGGGGCATAGGGAAGAGAGTCCTCTGGCATGCTGCTCTTTCTTGTCTCTTTAGAGTTCTCTTAGCACTTGGAACTGACTGCACACTGTACTTAATTCCTCAGAGAGCAGTAGTCATACCAAAATGTGCATCAGATAAATGAGGTAGAACTTAGCACAGGTAGGTTCTCAGGATTTGTCACCTGACTAGAAAGGGAGGTTATGAGAAATGGGTGACTGATGAAGCCAGTATTGTTGTGCATTTGCATTCTAGTATGTGGTATGAGTTATCTACTTTTATTCTTTGGGTGGTGGTCACAAGTGGCACAGCTGGATGTTCCCGCATGTAATAGAAGATGTAGATCACAAGGGGTCCTGGTGAGAACCTGTCAGTAGAGCTTGTCCATTTAAAGCCCAACTCTTTACAGAGAAACAGCGTGAAATGGCATTGCAGGGGTTAAAAGATGAAGGTCTCAGACAGATAATGGTCAAAGGACGAAATGTTTCAGTTAGACAGGAGAAATAAGCTTGTGGGATCTGTCATATGTTGTGGTGATGAGCAGTAGCAGTAACTATACTTGAAAACTCTTGAGTAGTTGTGAAAAGTTCTTTACCATAAAAGAGCAATGTGCGAGGTGATGCTATGCTAGAGAGCTCCAGTTAGTCATTTTACAATGTATACTTGTATCAGAATGTGATGTTATATACTGTAAACATACAAAAACATACTGTAAACATGCATTAAAAATACAAAATGCTAAAAGGAATAATGACTTTATCATTATATATAAATACATATCTATGCACGCACATTTATCTACATAAATATGGAATCATTTGCTATTGGTGTAAAGTGAAGCTGCAAATGATTGTTCACTGGAAATGTTTTTAATGTTCCAGGGGTGTGTCTGCTACTTTTCTGTCAGTGCTCGTCACCACACCAAATTTTACACAGATCCTGTGGAAGCTGTAAAAGATATCCCTAATGGGGCAACCTTGCTGGTTGGTGGTAAGTAAAGGGACTGTTTTCCTTTCCATGGTAATGTTCTTAGGAAAATCATGTGACAAAGCTATATAGACTCAAAGCGCCCATCGGTCTTTCATTTAGCTCTTACTCATTCACTGTCTTATTTTCGACACACCAGGGCACCTGCTACTCTATTATGGTCTCTTGAAAGATTAGTGCTTTCTTACTCTACGTTTCCTTTCCTTTTTTTTTTTTTTTTTTTTTTTTTTTTTTGGACATAATTGAAAAGCCAGAGGTTTCAGGTGCTGGTGTCTTATCAGGAGCTGTAATGGATCCCTAAGCCCTTGGGAATTCTGGTGAACTTGAAGCACATGCCTCATCTTGTTAGATACTCTAGCCTAGTATTTTGTTAGATACTCTAGGCTTTCGACCTTTGGGTTGTGATTTCCTTCACAGGAGTCAGCTAAGAGCATTGGAAAACATAGATATTGACATGATTCATAGCAGTAGCAACATTATGAAGTAGCAATGAAATAATTTTACAGTTGGGGGCCACCACAACATGAGGAGCTATATGAAGGGTCACAGCATTGCGAAGGTTGAGAATCACTGCTCTATCCACTCTGTATTGCTCCTATTTTCTTGAGCTGAAGAGCACAGGGTCTCTCTGTTGTTAGCCCCCCCCCCATATTCTTTTTCTCTGTTTCTGCTACCTCTTTGGAATGTCTTTAGTAATCTAACTGCCTCAGATTTAATTACATTTAACTTCCCGATTCTTATATATGGAATCTGGACTTAGTTTAGGCTGTTATTTTTTCATTCATTCAAATTGGAAAGTTATTA
This sequence comes from Phodopus roborovskii, assembly GCF_943737965.1. Classification (NCBI taxonomy): domain Eukaryota; kingdom Metazoa; phylum Chordata; class Mammalia; order Rodentia; family Cricetidae; genus Phodopus; species Phodopus roborovskii. Next base: position 16,775,150 of record NW_026126410.1, read on the forward strand.
AGTGTCTATCTTAAATCCTGCACTCCTGGAAGAATTTTAAAGATGTTAGAAATGAAAGTTATTAGCTTAGTGTTCTATTTCTGTAAAATATACTAATTCAGATGTATAAAAGTGCATGTTTAGATTACAGCTGGATATGGTTTATATTATGAAGAAGGGCAATAGTTCACATGTCATATACAGCTGATTATACTTAGCCTTAACTTACTCAAAGTCTTGACAGTGGTGTCTGGTATAAATAATGGTTTGAAACACTGAGATCCAGTAATATGACTGATGGCTGTTTAATGAGTTGGTAAGGTATAGTTGTGTGTTTTGCTTATTACGTTTAACAAAATGCTTTGTGCCTTTTCTTTTCTATTGAGAATAATAACATGCATATCTGGAAATAACATTACCTCTGCACAGATTGTTTCCCTTTTGGGTTTTGTAGGTTTCGGACTATGCGGAATTCCAGAAAATCTTATAGGAGCTTTATTGAAGACTGGAGTGAAAGATCTAACTGCGGTCAGCAACAATGCTGGGTGAGTGGATTTCTGAAATGATTAGCTCGAAAGACGTGCCAGTTTAAAAATGTCACTTGAAAAGTTTATCAGTGATCAGGGATGAGACCACTGATATATTTTACAGTTTCAAGTAGTCAGCTCTAGACACATGTATACCCAGTTGGACTCAGTAGGATCTATCTATCTGTCTCTGTCTGTCTGTCTGACTGTCTGTCTATCTATCTATCTATCTATGAAATTATCAAAAAATATAAAAAAAATCTATCAATGAAATTAAGTTTTGCCTCCAAGAATAAGAAATATATTCAGTCCTCAAAAGATAGTGGCTAGCTGGCAATGGTGGCACATGATTGTAATCCCATGACTAGGTAGACTGGGGAGAATAATAAATTCAATACCAGCATGATCTATATACCAAGCAGTGAAACTTCCCTCTCACAAAACAGAAAAGTGAAGAGTAAGCACAAGAATGGAAGGAAAGGTTTTTGTTTCTGTTCCTTAACTTGTAGCACTATGCTTGAACTTAGGTCTTTGGGCTTGTTAGGCAAGTGCTCTACTTCTGTCACCAACCTTCTTTTTTACTTTTGATTTTGATGCAAGATACTGAATCACAGCCTAGCCCTGGGCTTTCTTTGTAGCCCAGGGAGATCTTGAATTAATGAGTTTCCCGGCTTAGCCTCTGAAATAGGTGGAGTTGCAGGCCTGTGTCATCAGGCCCAACAAAGTTACACTTATTTGCATATTTTGATGCCATGTTTCATAATCATAAGTAAAGAAGATTTGCTTTACCTTAAATAAATATCTAAATGGCTTATATCTTTATCTGATATGCTTTCATTTTTTAAAAAAGTAAAATATATGTAAAATAAGTGTAAAAATGTCAGAATAAAAAAACTTAAAAATGGCCCCTCATGCTTTTTTTATTAAAGGCCATTATGTATAAAGCACAGCAGACATCAGTTTGAAATGTTTCAAGTTCTTTCTCTACTTTATAACAACACATGCTATATAAAGAGATACATTGGCCATAAAACTGTTGCTGTTCTTGATGGGATGTGAAGGACATGCTATCAGTTTAACAGTAGGGTTGTAAATTAAAATGGTCATAATAAGCCATTGTTTTAAAAAGGCATGCACATGTTGGTACATTTAGTGATGTCAGAAAAAACTATTTGCATGCAAAACAGTTAAGTCATTGGCATCCTTTTGACAAAGGAATGAAAGATTTTAACTATTTTAAGATGTTTTGAATTGGCAAGTTGGCATATTACTATAAAGGCTTTGAGAATAAACACTGAGGATTCTATTGGAAGTGAATGATGGCAACGGCTCATTTTATGAAGTATCTGCCGAATTCTCTCAAAAATCGGATCTTGTGTTGTGTGACACTTTTCACAGGGAGGTGAAATACATGTAGCTTGATGAGCCAGTGAGTTTATTGGAATTACTCACAGGAATATGGTTAGGGGTTACTAGCCAGAGCATAGACCATTCAAAGGTAGTGGTATCAACAAAAGCCCACTCAAGTATGGAGGATGACTCATCAAAGTTGGAGTCCTGGAGCTCTCTTCATGACTTGCAGGGATCCTGACAGGTTGGAGAGCCTTCTCAGTAGTCCTAACTACTTATATAACCTCGGGGTGGAAGGGCCTTTGTGAATCTGTTAAGTTTCAGGTACTCCTTGAGACATGTGATTTTTTTTTTTTCCCCTTAATCTCAACAGTTTCTTTTAAAACTTCCCTTGAGACATGTGAGTTTTCTTTCTTTCTTTCGTTCTTTTTTGTTGTTGTTGTTTATTTCTTGAATCTCAACAGTTTCTTTTTAAAACTTCCCGTGTTTTAATGAGGTCCCTTCTAGCATGGAGTATTTCAGTTCAGAGGAAATTGCTATATGACACTTTTGTATGAGATACTAGCAGTTAGCCTTGATGAGATAATTGCTGCTTTACGATTACATTTATTTATTTAATAGTGTTGATTGAAATGTTGAAAAAGCTGAGAATTCATTGATTTTTGGAGAGCTTTGAGTTGTAAACCAGTGTGAACCAAAAGTTTCACAATAAACTATGTCAACCATTTAACTACAGAGCCAATAGAAAAATGGATGTGTTATGATGTGCATGCTACTTTCTTCCTGACAAAAGTATTTGGGTTATATATATATAAAAGAATGAGATGACTCCCTGCTTATATGTTGTGGAAGGTCTGTACTGTTAGAGAATACTTAATAATGTATACTTCTGATTTCTTCAACATCATATTAGTCAGATACAGGATAATATTGAGGGTGCAGTGAATCGTCCCTCACTCAAAATAAAAATCTTAATTGTGTGCTAGTGTCTTCCAACCCAGAGTTAAAAGCTAGTGGACTCTGCTATGCCCTATTCTTTTTATTTCTACAGCCACAGCTATGGTGACACCCCTCCTCTCCCCCCCCCCCCCGAGCCAATACTGGCCATGTTGTCTTGACTGTGAACATTCTGGGGGGTTTTGTTTAGGAAGGCCTAATGATGTCCTGAGATGCACACTTACATGTATGTGCTTAGTTTATGAAAGGTTTTATTTGTGCCATGGGATGACTGAACCTTATATACAAATAATATAATTTTCTTCTACTTTTGCACTTTTGATATTATCAGAGTAATTATAAATTGTATGATTGACATTAAAAAATGTTCCTAAATGAAAGTGAAGAAATTGTTTCCCCAATTTTTAAAATAATTATTGCCAATAAGTGATATTTTAGAAATTAGATATTTAAGAGGGTTTTTTGTTGTTGTTTCCTTTTTGTTTATTTTAAAACTTTTTTGTTTATTCTTTGTGTCATCATACCATGCATCTTGTTCCCATTCATTTCCCAGTCCCTTCATATCTGCCCTTGCAATGCTCCCTCCCAATAAATTAAAGTTTAAGAGAAAAAAGAGAAAAGAAAAAAAAAAGGAAAAAAAATCATACCATGGAATATGTAGTGTAACACAGTGAGTCACACAGTAAATCCTTTTATCCATATGCCTTTACTTCAAGTGTTCATTACAGAGTCATTAGTCTGGTTCTAGGCCTCTGGTTTCTGTTACACTATAAATGCTTCACCCTCACTGTAACTCCTCTTGAATATCTTCTTGTTGCCCTGTGTCATGGAGACCTTATAGCTTTAGATCTGTAGGACCGGCTCCTTCATGAGCTCCAGAAGATCATAGATGGGGTGGATGTTGGGGTGGGTCAACTCATAACCCTGGTTCTGGGATTGAGTAGTTGCAGGATTAGTCAGCCCACAAGCTTTCCCTTGTTCTCACCCCATTCACCCCTTGCAGTAATGAGCAAGAAGTGGGTATTAATAATTTTAAAAAGTGGTACGAGAGTGAAAGATGCCATTTGACAAAGCTTGGGTAGAGGGGTTTTTTATTGGGGGTAAGTGACTGGAAAAAGGGGAGAGGGGAGAAAGGATATCTTTCCTGCAATGTCCATTTTGGTTTACATTAACATTCTCTATAGATTTTTGGCTTTAGAGTTCCTTTAACCACTGAAACGTCTGAAATCTTATAAAATCCAGAGTGTTTTTTCTTCAGGTATTCTTGACAATATTGTGTCCTGAAGTCAAGCAGTGCCACCTGTTGGAGCTTGCATTGGCATCACCTTCCGCAGTATCAAGGTGCACAGAGGCTCTTTCATACTGTTAGAAATGGTGTGTTCCTCATTTGCCAACGGGCACACATCTTCAATCTTTGTATCCTGAGCTCTTAGATGTTAGGGATGTAGTTTACTAATTTTTTTTAAATAAATCAGGTGATGAAACTATTATATTAGATACACTTATTTAATGACTCTGTGAATTATGAAAGAAAGACACACTCTCATGGTAAGCTATCTAGCACTAACTCTACCTGGCCCAGTTTTCCAGAATCTTAGGCATTGCCTGGTTGCTATGCCAGGAGATGACTAGTCTAAAACAAAGGCCAAATACATAGCCCCAGAGCCAAGATCAACAAATACAGAAGATCATCTTTAAATAGGGCCAGGTTAAAATGTGTAATGTGTTGCAAAATTAAACAAAGAGGTATGAAAGAGTGGTCAGAAAAATTTCCAAGTCAATGAATGATCAACTATGTCCTGGTTTTTGGAATGGACTCTGTAGGCTTGGCATGTACTTCAGATATTTAAAACTACAGGAAACATATGGCCTGTAGCCACCTTCATGGGTTGTTTTATGATTTTATTAGTCATAGCTCTGGATATTATCACTGGTAATTGAGGACTTTACCAAAGGGACTCCATCAAAAGGACCGATTATAGCTGAAGGAAAACAACATGACCTTTAAATAACCCTGGTGGAAAAGCAGAGAGACACTGTTGCCATCAGCCCTCACATGGGAGCCCTTGAGAGAACCAGTATTTAGAAGTTTTGTATATAGAAGGGAAGAGAGCCCTAGGACTACAGCTGGCATCACTGTTCTCTGGACCACACCCCTGATAATGTATCCCCGTTGGCTCAGCCCAAGCAGAAGGCAGTGGCAAGAGAGCTCCTAGTTCCAGGCACAGGATACATACCAAACAGACTGGAAGCTAACAGTGGACAAGTAGGAACTAATGAGTGATTGTGCTGGTCAACATTGACTGCCAACTGTCAATTCATCACCACCTAGAATTTCAAGGGGAGAAAATCATCCCCTTCCCCGCATCCTTTCTTCCTCCAGACAAGGAATCTCTTTATAGTTTTGGCTGTCCTGGAATTCAGGCTGTTCTCAAACTCAGAGATCTGCCTGACTTTGACTCTGAGTGTTGAGATTAAAGGCATGTGCCACCACTGCTCAGCCTAGGGAGAGACTCTTAATGGGGAATTACCTATATCAGTTTGGCCTATGGTCATTGAGGGATTGTTTTGATTGGGTAAAAACACGGCCCATGATAGTGGTGCCATTTCATAGGCAGGGGGTCGTAAAGCATATAAGAGGAGAGAAGAACGCTAGCTGAGGTTGAGCAAGGATCCGTGCATTTATTCCGGTTCTTGGCTGTGGATATGTGGATATGAGGCTTCAATTTCCTGTTTGGTCTTTGCTGTGGTAATGGACCATAACCTGGAATTACAAGCTAAGTGAACACTTTTCACTTTAATCACAGCAATAGAATGAACCTAGAATACTTCTTTCCTGTTAGAGAAGCTCTGGCTGGGAGGGGCAAAAGGAAGGCAGAAGGAAATTCAACATGTGCTCCCCAAGTATTTCTGCAGCCTCTTTATGCACCATATAGCTGACTGGTGCGTGGGATGCAGAAATGAAAGAAAAAAACAAAAACCAAAAACCACCAACACTATCACCACCACCACCACCACCAACATCAACATCAACACCACCACCACACCACCACCACCAAAAATAACAACAGGATAAGAACCCTTGTTACAGACGTTCTGTTCTGTTTGGGAAAGACAGATAATAAGTGATCAGCATAAAAACAGGCACGTTTTCTAACATAATTGAATGTTTTGTAACCTGGGAAAAAGAAAAAGAGCAAGCAAGAGGATTGGGACCCTCTGAGGAGAGCAGCTGTCAGTCATCAGTGCAGTGGTCAGGGTGGCATCTGAGCCCACATGAAGGAAGTGGGCTGAGGGAGGAGTCATGCAGAGAGGAGTTTCAGAGACAGCTGAAAGCCAGTGCAAAGGCCTTTAGGGAGACATTCCTGGCATGGCTAGGGGAGCCAAGAGGGTAATGTGGAGGTAGACATGTGAGCAAAGAAGGAAGGAGGCAAGAGACATAAAAGGCATGCAAATAGTGGGCTTTGCAGGCTGCTCTAGAGCTCTTTGCTTTGTTCTGAATAAATAATGCCTGTCAAAGGCTTTGAGCATAGTGGAGGGGTGGGGATGGGAGGCTATTCACTTCTATGTTTTATAAGATGTTATTTGGCTGCTGTGTTCAGGGTGCATTGTAGGGACAGAAGCAGAGGCTGATGAGGGTCCTCTGGTGAGGGATGGTTTGACTCTTAAACAGTTAGGGAGTCAGGATGGCCTGATAGGCTTGGTGGGGAGAGTGAAAGACCACTTCCCTAGTTTTGTCCTGACCATCTCTAAGGAGGGGAGCTGTTGGGACAGCTGAAAGAGAAGCTAAGTTTGGGGGACAATTGCTAACCTGAAGTGGGGCCTGGGCCTTAGGGGCACATTAGAAACAAACAGATGAGGAAGAGTGTGGGGAAAAAGGAGGAAGAGGAAGGAGAAAGAAAACAGGAGGGGGAAAAAGACTAGGAAGTATTTCTCATTAGAAAGACAGCATCTTGCCAGGAGCTGGTGGCATGCTCCTTTAATCCAAGCACTCGGGAGGTAGAGGCAGGCAGATCTCTGTGAGTTCCAGGCAGCTTGGTCTACAGAGCTAGTTCCAGGACAGGACAGGACAGTACAGTACAGGACAGGACAGGACAGGACAGGGTCCAAAGCAATATAGAGAAACCCTGTCTTGAAAAACCAAACCAAAAAAAAAAAAAAAAAAAAAAAAAAAAAAAAAAAAAAAAAAAAAAAAAACCAGCATCTTTAGTAATCTGGAGACCTCTAGTGGACAAGTATATTATTAACTGCTTTAACTTTAAAGTAGTTTTCAAAGCAGGATACCATCTGGGCAGTGGTTCACTTACTGTGATTCATACTTAGTTAAAGATTGGATAGATGAGAAACCACAGACTTGCAAACTTCCCTCTGTGTCCTAAGCTGAGCAAAAAAGATCTTGTGTGTGATCTTATTCACAGATTTTTTGGATCCTATTAATGGAAACTGACCAGTCGGAAAAAGTACATGTTACTTAGCCTTTAATGTTCTTTTGAAAAATGATACTTAGTTAGGATTTCTATTGCTCCGAAGAGATACCATGGCCATAGCAATTCTTATAAAGGAAAACATTTAATTGAGGTGACAGCTTCTAGATTATCATCAAGGTGGGACATGCAGGCATACAGGCAGACATAGTGCTAGAGTTGACAGTGCTACATCTTGCAGGCAACAGGAAGTAGACTGAGTGTTACACTGAGTGAAGCTTGAACAAAAGAGACCTCAAAGCCTGCCCCCCACAGTGACACACACTTCCTCCAACAAGGCCACACCTACTTTGACAAGACCATACCTCCAGTAGTGCCACTCCTTTTGGGAGCCATTTTCCTTGAAACCACAACAGAGAATAAATGTAAACGATATAGGTATTTGTATGCCTCTGGTGGGTAGGAAGCAAAGATCAGTAAATGATTAACAGTACCTTGTTATCTACACACCTTGAGGGATATTGCATGCAGGATGCTGTGGGAAGGGGCTATAAAAGGCTTTGAGTTAGGGAGGAGCCATGTGAACTGGGATGGGCACTGGTAAGCTTAGTAACCGTGGAGGCAGGTGGTGGCTGAAAGAAACTAGTGGTTTGTCACACAGGCTGCCATGCTTAACACCTTTGCTTGTCAAACCATGTGGCTTGTCTCTAGTGGTTTAGATTTATTTCCCCCAGCTCACTTCTCTGTTAGGCTCCATAGTCAAGGCTAAAATTCTGCAGGCAGTCTGTGTCTATACCACGGCAACATGTCTTATGGACGAACCATCTCCCCAGTGCCTCTTAATTTACGGCCTCCTCTCCATCCCTGTAGCCTCCACTTTACTTCAGATACTCACCATTGTTTGGATCATGTCAAGCTTTTTAACTGACATCCCTTCCTGACTTCATTGTATAGCCTGTCACCTTTCAGCCAAGCATCTTCTGTCCTTCAGGATGAAGTCCTTCAAGGCAGATCACAATTAGGGCCTCCTCCCACTTCTGCCTCCAGCACACAGCCCATTCATGCTGAGCTCCGAGGAAGATGCCTCAGGATCTCTGTCTCTTACTGTGTTCTCAAACTCGGTTTTCCTTCTGTTCTCATTTATTTTTCACCTTCTGTTTGACCTTTTCCCCTCATCTGGCCTCTCTTCCCTCTTTCTCTGTCAACAGCCAGGTCCCTGATCGTCTTCATACTCATCACATATTATACAGACACCACTTAACACATTCCTTCCACTGTGTTAAATACAGACTTACTGTTTATTTCCTCTGAACTCTCAGAACTACACAGGGCCAGGCCTTCTCATGGCCATAGCCCTAGAAGCTGATATCCCATCTCTAGGGTAGAGAAAACATTCAGTATGGGGTTGCTGGATGAATGCATTTTTGTAGACAACACATGCTGCCTGTGGGAGGAGCCATTAGAACATGAAAGTGGGAGGAAACACAGGCTCCTGTGTCTAAGAGGATTTCAGGGACTTTTGTACTGAAGTTTTATCATTTAAAAAACTGTTGATGCATAATGCTAGAGTGATGTAGAAAACTGACCATACACAGATGTACAGATAGGATTTTACAAATGGCACAGCCATGTTGCCAACACCCTTGCAAAGACATGGGCCAGGACCAGATCTCCAGGAAGCTCCGACAGTTACTACTCTTATCTCCCTGCCCCATCTACGTTTTGAACACGTTGGACCTCATACATCAGTCCAGTCAAAGTCTAAAACTCTTGTAAAAGGAGAAATCCAACGTGTATACTTCTGTGTGTGGCTTCATTCACTCAGCATTCAATTATCCATCATGCAGTCTCACTGCTGTGAGGAAGGCTGATCTCTGTGAGTTCAAGACCAGCCTTGAACTACAGAGCTAGTTCCAGGACAGGCTCCAAAGCAACAAAGCAATACAGACAAACTCTGTCTTGAAAAAACAAAACAAACAAACACACAAACAAAAAAACAAAAAAAGAGAGACAGAGACAGAGAGACAGAGACAGAGAGCCCTAGAAATCTCATTGCTGTATCTTGTTGCCTGAATATAACTTACCTATTCTGTGGATGGGTATTCAAGAGGCACTCTTTTTCTTTTTTTTTTTTCCTTTGATGTACTATTGATGAGTACATTATATATGTCTTTATGTGAACATAAAATATGAATTCTTATTTGGTGAAGACCGAGGGGAATTGCTGACCTAGCACCTGGATATTTTTTCAATGTTAATAGATTATGCTAACAGCTTTTTGTATTTTATCACTCCCGAAAGTGATTAGTATATGTTCATCTTAGTACACACGAGAATTCTGGTGTTTCATGTCCTTGCCAACTGGCAAAGTTTTTCCTTATTTTTTTTTTTTTTGAGATAAGTTTTCTTTGTATCTTTGGAGGCTGTTCTGGAACTAGCTCTTGTAGACCAGGCTGGTCTTGAACTCACAGAGATCCGCCTGCCTCTGCCTTCTGAGTGCCACCACCACCCAGCCATATCTGAATGTTCTTAATCCCCTTAAATAAAATGAATCCTATATTTGTACACACACACACACACACACACAGAGTTTAATAATTCCTCTATTTAAAATGAGGACTCAGTTTATTTGTAGATATGATACAAGTACTATTGAGTTTTTCTATATAAAACCTCCAAGTGTACACATTTCTTTATTTTGATCATATTTTCAAAGAAAAAAAATGCATCTTCCTTTTAAAGCATAGTTCATAGATTAACTACTGAATGAAAGCTTGTCCCTTTTCCTTCCTCTATCTTTCGCTGCTCAAAAATTTTGGAAGTTATTTAACCAAGTAGAGAGGAACAACAAACTTTGTTTGAAGGTTGGTTTATCTGTCTGAGACAGTCTCACTATATAATCTAAGTTGGCCTGGAACTCAGGATCCTCCTGCCCCAGCTTCCCAAGTGATGAGATACAGGCTGGGCTTTATAAAACTATTTTTTTTGTTGTTTTGTTGTTGCTATTTTTCAAGACAGGGTTTCTGTGTATAGCCCTGGCTGTCCTGGAACTAGCGCTATAAACGAGGATGGCCTTGAACCCTCAGAGATTTGCCTGCCTCTGCCTCCCAGTGCTGGGATTAAAGACCTGCACCACCACCACCTGGCTTATAAAACTACTTTCAAATATAAAATATTTTTAGAGGTGAAGATTATACACAATAATCACAAAGGAATGATTATATAAAAAGAAAAACACTATGCAGGGTGGTGGTGGCGCACACCTTTAATCCCAGCACTCGGCAGAGGCAGGCAGATCTCTATGAGTTTGAGACCAGCCTGGTCTACAAAAGCGAGTTCCAGGACAGGCTCCAAAGCCACAGAGAAACCCTGTCTTGAAAAACCAAACAAAAACAAAAACAACAAAAAAAAATACTGTTAAGTAAAATGTCTATGAAACAGGAAAAATGTTTCTAGACTTATGTGTAATTTGGTTTGGTTTCCTATTTTTTATTTTTAAGATAGAGTTTCTCTGTGTAGCCCTGGCTGTCTTGAAACTCACTTTGTAGACCAGCTTGGTCTCAAACTTACAGAGATCAGTCTGCCTCCACCTCCAAGCGCTGGGATTAAAGGCACCAGCACAGCCCAGCTTGGGTTCCTATTTCAGTGAGTGTGCTCATCTTTGTCTTATTACAGTACAGGAATCGTCCTTTCTATTTGAACACAGGGACCCTCTGCACTAGGGTTTTTGGGATTCTTCAAGGTGTAGGTCATGAACCAGTTCATCTTTGCTTAGCATCTATCCCAAAATCACTTTGCAGTAGTAAAAAGAATAGCAATTTTGACTAGAACTATAGGATGAACATGGGCTGGAACTTTATTAGCTTTGTCCCGTACTCTCTGAGATCTTGGGGAATTTGAGATAGATCTCAATGTGTAGCCCCGGCTGTCCTGGAACTCACTGTGTCGACCAGGCTGGCTGCGAACCCAGAACTCTGCCTGTCTCTGTGATTCATGTCAGCCTTTTAAGCTTTACTTTCCCTACCTGTAAAATGAGAAAAGACAAGCCACCTTGTAAGTTCTTGGAGTGGTGACAGGTAGAAGGAAAATGTGGATAGCTTTTTTTTTTTTTTTTTTTTTTTTTTTCTTTTTTTGATTTTTCAAGACAGGGTTTCTCTGCGTAGGCATGGCTGTCCTGGAACTCACTCTGTAGACCAGGCTGGCCTCGAACTCATACAAAAGCACCTGCCTCCAAAGAATTCTTTAGAAGAAAAGATTTCTTTTCCTCCAAGTTATTAAACAAGCAACAACAACAACAACAAAAATGTGTGCTAACATCGTTCTGTATATGGTCTCATGATTCCCAACTTCCTTTCTATTTAGGGTTGACAACTTTGGCCTGGGCCTTTTACTTCGATCTAAACAAATAAAACGCATGGTCTCGTCATACGTGGGAGAAAATGCAGAATTTGAGCGACAGTTCTTGTCTGGTGAATTAGAAGTGGAGCTGACACCTCAGGTGAGGAAATGCCTCTGCCTTTGTTTCACATTTACCACCTTATAGAAAAGTTCCTTCTGGTCTTCTTAAATGTTATTGTTGTTCCAGACAGAGAGATTTTTTCAAACCAAGGGACTTTGTGTTTGGATTGCTCCTGTTGACTCTAGAGGACTAATGTTTTCTGTGACTATGGAAGGTTAGGGTTTTTCTAAGTAGAAAACATTCACACTACTGGATAGCATTTTAATACGTCACTTAAGTGTACATTGTGCCAGAAGCAAACAAAAGGACTTGCTAAAATGTATGAGATTGTCCTAAAAGTCACTTTTTATGAATCGCAGTGTCGGAAATATCTGAATGGTCAAATCTTGCTGACTCATGTCACAGAGTGAAGCCTGTTGGAGGGTGACACTGCTCACAGAGCCAACACTGGGCTCAGAACCCAGGCTTTCGGGGACTGATAATGTGACAGAGCCAGCCATTTGTGCAATTCATGCATCAAGTCTGCACTTGTTTTCCATGTCTCCTAATCTATTGAAGGCAACCTTTGAAGCCCTTTGGGGAAAGCAAGGCTCTACATGCCCAGTGTGTCGGTGTTCCTCTTCGACACTCTGCCTTTGCTCTGTAACTGAGCTCACCATTCCATTCTGCCTCAGGGTAATGTTACTTTAGAATTTTGTCAAGTTGATAAGGTGGAATGTTGCCAAATTTTGCAAAAGGAAATGATCAGGCCTGCATAGAGGACTGTCACACCTGGTTACCTACAGCACTGTCATTCCTGTTAAAGAGCTGCAGTGTGTTCAACATGACTCAGCTTTCATTTAAAGTTTTGTGAATGAACAGATATATGCATTTCAGGTCTCCTTAGGTTTCTATAAAAAACAAAAACAAAAACAACAAACTAAAATCCCTCCATAGGCTGGGTAGCTCAAACTATAGCAATTTGTTTCTCACAGTTAAAACAGATGGAAAGTCCAATATCAGCGAGCCAGTCCAGTTCCTAGTGAGTCTTTTCCTGGCTTCTGATGGCTGATGTCTTGCTTTGTCCTCTTGCAGCATAGAGATGAGCAAAGTGAGCTCTCTGGTGTCTTTTTCATATAATGGCAATGATCCTACTATAGCAGGGCCTATTTTTTACAGGTTATTTCCATCTTAAATATCCCCTTGTACCCCTATCACATAAAAGGTTAGTGTTTCAACTTCAATATTTAAGGGACACACAGTCCAGACCATCCCCTGTAGTTGGGGATATAACAACCTTAACTAAGGTGCCACATCATCTAGGTTGTGTAGTTACTGAAGATGAACTTTTACTCATGTATTATCTCTATTTTGTCAGAGGCCACATACATGGGAGAGGAACTTCCTAACACTTACTAAATTGGTTTTCTTTAAATTAGAAGAAGTTAGTGTTTCCTTTCTCAACCAAGTGGTGTACCTTCCTCTCCTATCTTCCTTTGCAGCATCAGAGCTGGGATAGGATGACATCACTGCTGAAGTGAAGGGGTTGGCACTCCTTCTGGGTAGGGAAGTTGACATCTGAAGGGGTCTTGTCTTCATATATATTCTCAGTTCAGGCTTTGGGCCAGAGGGCAGAGAGATGGAGAGAGTGTTTGAAGAAGGGTAAACAAAAAATATTTTAAAATGAGGAGTGTTGTTATGACTGTTTTAAATATTTAATTTTTGAATGTTATTGTCTTAAAATATAGTGCAAATAGGGCCACTTGTCTGTTTGGTGGAACAGAGACCAGTTAGCTGAGGACTTCAACTTATGTAGCTCATGAAGTTCCCTTTTCTTCAAAGTGTTCCATGTACTCAGATAGCTCATCCTGACTGTTAGTCCCTTTGTTAAGCATTCAGAGACCCCAGTTAGTGCAGAGTTCTTAGGTTGGGATAGTGTAAATAGTGCCGTCGATAACTATGTTGATTCTGACTTCTGATTGCCCAATTTCTTGCCTAGTAAGCATGGTGTAGTAGTGTCCCAGAAGTGGTTTCAGAATGAGAGTGAAGGAGAGAAAGAAGAAAGGCACACATAGCTTTTACCAATACTTGTTCCTATGGTGAAATAAAATTTGAAGTTGTAAAAATACTAGCTTTTTACAAAATTGTAAGTATATATTTAAGTTTATTGTTATTATTATTATTATTGTTGTTGTTGTGTGTACAGACATGTACATGTCATATGCACCAATGTGGTCGGTCAAAGGACACTTTCAAGAGTTGTTTCTCTCCTTGCACTGTGGATTTGAACTCAGGTTATTAGGCTCCTGTGGTGTCTTAGTTACTTTCTATTGCTGTGACAAAATGCTAGGATCAAAGCAACTTATAGAAAGAGAGTGTTTAATTTGGGTTGCATGCTTGCAGAGGGTCAGAGTCCATGGCCATCATGGCGTGAAGAATGGCGGTAGGCAGACAGGAAGATATAGTGGCAGAGCAGTATCTGAGAGCTTATCCTCAAAAGAAGGTAGAGAGAGCTCACTGGGAATGGCTGGGCATTTGAAACCTCAAAGCCTGACCCCAATAATACACCTCCTCCAAGTCCACACCTTCTGATCCTTCCCAAATAGTTCTGCCTACTGAATTCAAATATATGAATGGCCTATGGCAGCCACTCTCACTCAAACCACCACATGTAGCAAATACATATCACTGGTGAGCCATCTTGCTCTTTCATTCCTAGCTTTTTAAAGCTAGTTTACTCATATGCTAGCATTCACTTGAATTTTCCTTGCTTAGATATCTTCTTAAACAAAATCTGTATGGAAGTGATTTAAGAAATATTTTAAAGTAAATTTAAACTTTTTTTGAGGACCGTTACATAGCCCTGGTTGGCCTCGGACTTCTTATGTAACTCTTGCCTACCTTAAACTCATGGCAATCTTCTTGCCTCAGCCTCCGTAGTGTTAAAATCAAATATTTTTCACCCTGCCTGGCATACCCATTGTTACTAATGATATGATAATATAAGTTTACATTTACATGCAGTGCATGGTAAAACAACATTTAACATTTAAAAATATATGAATAGTTACATTTCTATAATTAATTTTTAAATTTGATTTCAAAATATTAAAGTAGACATTGGTAGCATATGAGGTCAAGAGACTGGTGGGGGTGGAGCGTGGGAACTGGAAGCATGACTAGACAAGTGAACAGTTGTGTTTGACTGTGGATTGAGGATGGAATGGTCATTGTCTTTGAACAGATGCCTCGGGTTGGGGATTTCCGAGCACGTACATTGCTGTACACTTTGCAGGATGGCGAGAGGGAACCATATCTAACAGTGTCTGTATTCACCATCCCAAGTGCGCTTTGTAGACACCTCATGGATTCTGGTTGCTTATTCGTAGGGTACGCTTGCAGAGAGGATCCGTGCTGGCGGAGCTGGAGTACCTGCCTTCTACACTAGCACAGGGTATGGGACCCTGGTACAAGAAGGAGGATCACCCATAAAATACAACAAAGATGGCAGTGTTGCCATTGCCAGCAAGCCACGAGAGGTAAGAAACTCCTCACCCACATGACCCAATGAGACCGCTTTTCTCATGATTCTGTGTGGACTTATTTGATCAACAGTCTCACTTTCAAAAACGTGAGGCTTGTAGCTAAACCTGTGTATCTGTTCATATTTAAAGATCACAGAGGGAAACTAGAATAAATTAGAATAAAAGAAGCCACAATCACTATACATTATATTATAAGTAGGGTTGTGAACTGTCTTTCTGAAAGGTCTTAATGAAAGTGAGAACATTTACCATAGATGATTATGCTTCCATTAAAAACAGAGCAAAACAAAACCCCACAGAAGTTGTTTACTGTGTGTTGTGTTAAGGTAGTGTCCTCAGGTTCTTCCTAAGGTGATGGAAGAAAATAAAGTAACAAAAGAAATCTTAAGGGTATCTGAAATCTTACAGAATGGGGCACAATTATAATTATATAATGGAATAGAGAGTTGAAGCGATCACTTTCATATTATGCATCTTAGACATAGGCTAAGCCTTTCACTTTTCACTGCCCTGTGCTTAAACTGTAAGGTAGGAGGGAGTGCTTTAGAGTGAGCAACTTTACTCACATTAGACAACAGTAGACCTCTAGTTAGAGTATTTGACATAGTTAGATTGGAAGTAATTTTAAAAAATATGCAAGCCAATACATTATTCTGAAATTAAAACTGTCTCTCCATTCTCATTGTCCCTATGGCTCACAGAGTATAGTTGCTAGTGGCGGTTGCAGCAACGCTGGGCTACACCCCTAGGGAGGTGAACTGGTCAATGAAGGGTTGCCCCAGTACTGGGAACTTAGTGCTGAGGGTTTGGTTGCTGTTCTGGGGAGAGAAGGGGCTGGTGATCATGCCCTCACTGTCTGACCATCTGGAGCCTTGCCCCTTCCTTGGGAGTGACCTGTGTTGATTCAATCTTTTATTCTATTATTATTATTATTTGGTTTTTTGAGAGTTTCTCTGTATTGTTTTGGAGTCTGTCCTGGAACTAGCTCTGTAGACCAGGCTGGCCTGGAACTCACAGAGATCCGCCTGCCTCTACCTCCCGAGTGCCTGGATTAAAGGTGTGCATCACCAACACCCTGCTATTCCAGTATTTTTTATATTTGTTCTTGCTTTCCCACTGCCTAATTAGGTTAAAACATTTCTTGATCACTAGGAACTAAATGAAAATGAATCTTAGGAGCATATAATAAAAGTACCCTGAAAAATTGGATTAGCAGTTTGATAGCTTGTTAGAAAGTATCACTTTAACTCACCTCAAGAGAACATGGAAGGCTAGACTCCTTTCTGACTTTTTTGCCTTGAGCCTGGTAATTTTATGTAAAACTCAATCTGTCTTTGATCTTTATTTGTTTGTCTCTCACTCCATTCCTGCCTTCCTCAGTCTCTGTGCTCTCTCTGTAGTCTGCCCACTGTCTGCTCACTTATCACTGTAGGCTAAGTGGTGAGAAGCGAATGGAGAATTTGAGTGGGCTTATGAGTGTGAGTGTCCTAAGTTTCATCTTCTAAAGATCACTCTGACTGTTGTGTTGATGGGAAGGTTTCTGGTTTTGTTGTTCTGAACAGGCCGACGTTAGAGAAGATAGGAAGGCCATGCATTGATCCTGGTGGGAACAGACATTGGCTGAGATAAGTAGAGTTTGTGCAAACTGATTAGAATCAAGGCAGATGTTGATAATGGAGCCACAGCATGTGACAGAAATCAAGATTGCTGCTTGCTTATTGAGATGGCCAAGACATGGGTCTATCAAAGAGCTCTGTCTGTTGGCAAAGTGGTGGGAGTCTCAAGAGCAAGTACTTGGTGACTCAGGTCAGAACATTTGCAGAACAGGTGTAAGACCCTAATTCTGGGGTCCTGATGGGCCAATGGGAGAGCTCCGCGACACAAACACCAAAACCAGGAGATGCAACAAGCAAGAGGTGTTTATTGAACGTGTGCACACTCGGGTGTCAGCAATCAAAGGGTTTAGGCTCTTTTCATAGAGAAAAACCACAAATCAGCATACATGCATGGGGCACAAGGTGATTGATTACAAAGTATGATCTCATGTTTGAGAGGTCACCCAGGTGTGACCTGTTTTTCTTCAAAGGAAAAACTACAGAATGACTTGGAAAGTCCCCAGACTGTTCGTTGGCCAGGAGTGACCCAGAAAGGACCATTCATCTGGAATCATTTGTTCCAGGGTTGGGACCTATTTCTTTGTTGTGGGCCAAGACCTATGAGAAACTTCAGTTATTCCACAAATGATTGATGATTCAGTAACTAGCCCTATTCAACAAGATCAGCCTAGCATATAACCACTAGCCCCATCACCACAGTAACTTTTTTTATTCTCATAATTCCTGATCTTTCCACCCATGTCAATGTCCATTCTTTGTGATTTTCTATATTCTGCTTGCAAGAACTATTCTTCTTACCTCCCCTGCCCCTTTTCTACATCCTTGCTCTGCAAACTAAAGTCTTTCACAGAAGGCATGCTATGTGGCCATTAAAACCTTAGGACTAGGCAGTGTCCTGGGCCATTGTGAAGATAGAGAGCAGCTCTTTAATAGTTAAAGGCCAGGCACAGGAGGGAGAGCTACAGTGGAAAGAGGGGAGAGAGGCCCAGAGGAATGCCAGGGGAGCCTGGTGATTTGAAAGATAAAAGAAGCTGGGTGGGTCAGGATGGCAGCCAGCGGCTTACATCAAGCTGCTGCCACAGCCAGCAGCACATCAGTGAAGCCCATTTTTAGTGGTGACCTGAATGAGGCCAAGCGGAGGGTGCACAAGCTCTACTGCGCTTGGTATCAGGAGGTGCCAAACACTGCACTTATTCCAGCTGGACATCACTGTGAAACAGGGACGGGATAAAGTCCAAGAAATGTTCATGAAGAAGCTCATGTCACAGACCCCAGAGTAGTTGATCTCCTGGTCATTAAGGGAAAGATGGAGCTCTGGGAAACCATCCACGTGTGCAAGCAGCGGACATACAAATACTGAGGCCAAAGGACTTCCTGTCCAAGTTCTATATTGGCCATGACCCATGAGGTCACCCAATGGGAAGGTGCCTTAATATTTAATTATTTTAGAGTACAAATAAACTCATTATTTGATGGTTGCTTTGTGAAAAAAATAATAATAGCTGGGTCAAAGGAAGGATGAGGAATAGACTTTAACAGGAGCATGCAGAAATGGAGGTCACTGGCAAGATCTGATGGAAATGGATTCAAGAAGAACCTAAAGATGAAATGTAGGCCAAATGCCCCATTTGAAATGAGCACAGTAATAAACTTGGTAAAGGCAGTTGCTTCCCTCTTTGAAGTTTAGAACAGTCAACACTGGGAAACATATTTAGAAAACACTTTCGTTTTCTACATCTCAAGCATCATCACCGGTGGATTTTTGTTTGCTTTTTTTTTGTGTGTGTGTGTGTGTGTGAAAGTTTTGTTCTGGGGTTTTTGAAGCTCTGTAGGCCAGGTGTCTCTTGATCTCCCAGCAGTCCTCTTGCCTCTGCCTCTTAAGTGCTGTGAGTATAGGCATGTGCCACTACTTGCCTCGTCATTGATGTTCGCGGCGATGGCTTTTGAAAGTCACAAACCTTTAAAATAACATTTTATGTTGATGTGCAACTAACCTCATATAATTTCATATTAGTGCAGTCATCATCAGTGGTTCTCCTAGTTCATATGTTCTAGCAAGAAACTGGGATATCTTTGAAGAAACTTTAAGAAACAATCTGTTTGAAACGCTTAACTTTAAAAGTAAAGTTAGAGCTGGTTGTAGCTGCACATGCCTTTAATCCCAAAACTAGGGAGGCAGAGGCATGAATATCTCTGAGTTCAAGGCCAGCATGGCCTGCAGAGCAAGTTCCAGGACAGCCAGGGCTACACAGAGAAACCCTGTCTTGAAAAATCAAAATAGATAGATAGGTAGATAGATAGATACCCCCTCCTAATCATCCTCTAAAAGATTGGAACATGGCTCAGTGACAGAGTACATGGCAATGCACATGAGACAGGTTTAATTCTGAGTACCATCCCCCAACAAAACAAAGCAAAAAGTAGCTGACCCTCACCTCTGTGTTAGATCTGTCTAGAAACATATCCAGCCTACTTTCCACTAGAGGGCGCAGTGGGAACACTATTAGAATTCTGCCTTCACAGAGCTGCATTTGTACTGGAGGGATCCAGTACTCAGTGGTGGTGTTTCAGTTCTCTGTTTAATTCAAAAAGGCAAATCTCCAAGGGGGCAAAGATGGGAAGAACAAAATGTCAAAGGAGAGTTTGGTTTTATGTTCTCTCCCAAAAGGCAGTAAACATTTAAAAAAAAGTTAAAAGTGTCGTGTTATGTCAGTAAGACTGATGACGTGCAATAAGTTAAAACCAGCATTCATAGTGGCAAAGAAAGCAAGAAGTTCCTATGAGTAAATGCAGAAATCGTCGAGATTTTATGTGAAGAAAATCTATCAAGGACGGTAAACGGAGATGTGAATAGAAGGAAACCTGCTTCCTGCCCATGCAGATAGAAGGTCACTGGTTCTTTTTCAATTAATTTACTTTTTCTGTGATCATCAATTATCTCAACAGTAATTATAGATCACAGATTATTGAGAAACAATAGATAAGCCATTTCATATAATGCACACATTTTCAGAAGGAAAGAGGGGCTATATTCCACATCCCAAATGTAACCAAGGCACACAGTCAAATGGATATTGACATACTTTACCACTTAAGACTTGTGGAGGGTTAGTTCCTCAAATGTACTAAACTTGCCCTTGTGGGGCCTATTCACATTCTCTTCCTGAAGCCTTCCTGGACTATTTTGAGAAAGCCTTATGCTACTGAGGAAGTCTCGTGAGGCTCCTCTCCCTGAGAAAGCCTCCTTCGATAGGCTTATGTTCCTAGTGGGTCCCTCTGCAGAACACAGCATGGAGTACAATCATACAAATCCCGCACAAATATCTGACAGTGAGTCTTTATTTCCTGCAGGTGAGGGAGTTTAACGGTCAGCACTTCATTTTGGAGGAAGCAATCACAGGAGATTTTGCTTTGGTGAAAGCCTGGAAAGCAGACCGGGCAGGAAATGTGATTTTCAGGTATTGTTAAAAAACAAAACAAAACATACTAGGCATGTGCCTTGCTTGTTGAGCTCCCACTCTCACCTCCTGCCTTCGGTAAAAAGGAAGCTATACCTCAGATGGAGTGTTTGCCTAGGGTTCTATGTTCCATCCTTAGCACTTCAACAGAATGTATGTAATGTATGTCAACAGGTATGTGTTTTGTAGATTATGACAGCAGAAATGAATATTGCAATGAGTTGCTGTGACAGTCTGACCATTTTAAAATCACTTAGTCATACATGCCTGTGTATATACTTGTGTCCAGAAGTGCATGTAGTCCTGGGGCCCACTGATATACTGTACCTGTGTAGGTCTCTTCCTATTGGCCAATGGCTTGCTAAATAATTGGATCTAGGGCTGGGATATAGCTGAGTGGGTCGAGTGCTTGCCTAGCATGCCCTCAGCCTTGGGTTTGATTCTGTGGTATTGCATTCCCAGCACTTGGGAGGTAGAGGTAGTCAGAACAGAAGTTCAAAGTCATCCTCACTACATAATGAGTTTGAGGCTAGCTTGGGACATAGACACTTTTTAAAAAGAAATGGGTTTATGCACTCTTATACACAGGTACATAGTTATTTTTTTCCATCTGTTTTTTCATTGGCAAGAGTAGTCATTTTCTTGGCAAAGATGACAGCAGCCAGCTTGTATTTTTTTGTTTATTTTAAAATTGCTATTTTATATAATGACTTAAAATACCAGAATTTCTCTGATATTTTGGGGGGAACTGCTAATAATAGTTTAGGTGAGTTTTTTTCTTGTGCAGCTAATGTATCCTAGGAAAGGCTTCTGAATGTTCTATCTGAAGAGCTAATTAACTTCACAAATGCCAAGCTCTTCTTGTTTTCATTGTCTGGGTAGCCACAGGCCTACATCATTTCCCTGTCTTTTGAGTAACCTCTGCATACTAAATTCTTAAGTAATTATAAGTATTTAATATCTTAGATTTGTAGATTAGATGTTTGTGTTTTGAAAGTTGGACCACCGTGGCTATATATATGTAAGAGGTGAGCTACATGACCTATTAAGTTATAGAAATCATTGTTCTCATCATCATTTTGTGGTTTGTTGTTTTTAATAAAGTATTTTTTTAAAAAATATATTATTATTAACAAATGTAGCTTGGTCTCAATCACGGTCAAATTCTCAGGAGCACTTGCATTGTTCTTATTTATTTCTGAAGGACTTCATGTGATATTAATGATCTGATTTCTTGAATTGTAGGGTTTGACATGCAACTACTTTTGGAAATTCTAGGCAGACTCACATGCTACCTGCTGTGTTTTTTTACCATCAGTGTGATGTTTGCAAAGTTTTGATGCTTTAAAAAAAAGGATGAATGAAGTTATATAGCAAATATCAGTTACTTAAAATGTTTGTAGAATGTCTCCCTGTGTTCTGATGCCTGCCTGTGGTTTCTGAACACTTCACTAGGGCCTGTAAGCTCTGACCATGTATGTGTAGGTGCTGATGGCCACTGAATGGTCTCAAGTGAAAGTTCTCGGCCCAGTGGTCTAGAGTCTCAGAATACAAGTCTCATCCACAGTCACTGGAACAGCTGGTCCATACAGTCACAAAACTGTTCTTCTCAATGATTGCTAGATTGACTCACTACACCTGTGAATGTTTCATGTACTGTCAGCTAGTGGAAGCATCTTTGTAGTCGGAAAATTTAGTAGGAAAGACTACACTCTCCTGTAAGCACTTTGCCCTTTACCCCTCTCTCTTCTCCTTTGTGGTGCTGGAGTTGGAGCCCAGGACCTGGTGTACACTGAGTAAGTGCTCCATCACCAACCTGGTATTTTTTTTTTAAGTTTCTCAGTGAAATATTTAATTATGGCAGCAAAGTTTAATCTTAGTTAAAAGATTAGGAGAATTTAATTTCAGGTATTTTTGAATAGCCATTTCATTTTTCTGTGTAAAAGCTACTGATTGGACATGAAAACGAACCTTTCCTTCCAGCTCCTCTACAAACCATATAAACTGAATGAAATGGCCTCGAAAGCCTTTAAGTTTAAAGACAGATATAAGTCATGAACTCTCCATAGATTCTTGGTAGACAATCTTTCACTCGTCATTTTCAAGTTGAAAGAGATGAATCTTGTCTTTGACCTTTTTCCCTCTTCTCCTCTCCTTGTCTGATATAGGAAAAGTGCAAGAAACTTCAATTTGCCAATGTGTAAAGCTGCCGCAACCACAGTGGTGGAGGTAAGAAAAGAGGCTTGTGATTTCCTGCTCTTGATGTTATTTATTTATTTATTTATTTATTTATTTATTTATTTATTTGTGGCACTAGTTTCCAGGAGGACAAGCAAGGAGAGTTCTTTTGTTTTACATATAGAGAGATTCTCTTAAACTATATAATTTAGATAGATACTTGTTGGCTGCTTTCTGGTCACCTATGCTCGCTAGAATGCTGTGTTG
Source organism: Phodopus roborovskii (assembly GCF_943737965.1). Lineage (NCBI taxonomy): Eukaryota > Metazoa > Chordata > Mammalia > Rodentia > Cricetidae > Phodopus > Phodopus roborovskii. The sequence goes on from NW_026126410.1 coordinate 16,797,889, forward strand.
TCTTTGGAAATCTACTTGACTTCAACGGCATTTGGTGTTTGAACAAAATAAGATGAAACCCCTAAGATGAGTTGATAGACAGTCATGTAGTACCACATAATGACAAGAAATTGTCTGAGAAATGCATTGAGAAGTAATTTTGCTGCTTTGTACCTATCATAGAATGACTTATGCCAACCAACATAGGTACAATATCACTTATATGATCTTATGGAACCACTATAGTTCCATATATAGTCATATGTGATGCACAAATATATATGGCATTCTAGTAGAGTAGGAAATCATACCACTTGAAGTAGATTGGCTTATTGAGTTTGATGATGAGAATTCTTTAACAGGAGAGTTGTACAAATTGAATCCAGGCATGCACTTGACATTTTTGGGCATGATAGCATTTGAAAGAGGTTTGGAGTGTTACAGAGCCCTTTTAGACTTAAGTATTTGGCATAGAAATGGTTGCTTATACCAACCTCCTGTCATTGGGGTATCCATATGTGAACTCCAAAGGAGACTTCAAAATGATTCTCAACTTGGCTTTGAGGATCACCCTTGGAACTAACTGTTAATGAGAGTTTGGCATAGTCTTCCTTGGAAGACTATGTAGGAACCTACTTTGGGACATGGAAATGTGAATATATGTTCCTATTTTTTTTTTACCTGATGGTCATGTTGTGTGATATCTTTTATGTGGCATTTGGAACCACCCACCATTGGCTAAAATATTATTTCATGGTGACACTTCACTTTCTCTAAGAAAGCACAGTGTTTCCCGTGTTTTGGGGGAATGTGTCCTTTCCATCCAGTTTTATTTTTCAGTGATTTGGTATATTGCGTGCATCCAAACAGTGGATTGTGTGGCTTACCTTGTCTGTGTATCTTGTTTCTTATTTACTGAATCATCTTAATGACAAGATGTGACACATATCTGTAGTACTACTACTGAAGTTAGGGCTTTTAGTGTTGTGATTATACACTGTGACCAAATGCAACTTGAGGATGGAAGGGGGTTTATTTCATCTTATAGCTTGTAGCCCATCACCCAGGGAAGTCAGGGCAAGAATTTGAGGCAGGAACCCCAAGGCAGGAACTGAAGCATGGGCCATAGAGGAATAGTGTTTACTGGCTTTCTGTCCTCATGGTTTGCTCATCTTACTTTCTTACACAACCCAGGGCCACTTGTCTAAGATAGGCCCTCAATCAATCATTAATGAAGATAATACCCAAGAGATTTTCCCAAGATTTTCTCTTCAGGTGCTAGAGTTAAGAGCACTGACTATTCTTCCAGAGGACCATGGTTCAATATTCAGGAGCCACATGATGACCCACAATGGTCTATAATTCCACTTCCAAGGTATCCAATGCCACCTTCTAGCCTTCAGCTAGCTTTTAGCCAAGCACACATATGGTATAGGTATAACCACCCATATACTTAACATAATAATAAAAAGTTTTAAAAAGATTCGCTTTTCCCAGATATGTTTACATTTGTGTCAAGTGAACAAAAATCAGCCAACACAGAGGCTTATCACAAAGCTTAGCATAATGAATAGCTTAACACTGTCAATTAATTTTATAGATCTATGAGAAGTTGACATTTTCTTGGGTGGAATTATCTTTTAATTTTTAATCCACTATAATCTGATTCTTTTCAGCAAACCTTATTTTTTATAGGAGCCAAAATGAACTTTTTGGTGTTCAAGAGACAATGCAGGTAGCGAGAGGGTCTCTTTGGTTGTAAGAAGAGAGAAAGTTATTGAACGAGCCTGCAGGTAGACTGTCCTTTCCTGTTCCAGAACAGGAATCTTCACTCTGTCACAGCATTCTATCCTGGTCTACCCAGAACTACATCAACCGTGTTGATGTTGGTGCTGTGGGGCAGCCATTCCCAACTGATGGCACTGTGTGGTAGGCTAGCCACTAGCTCTGTGTGGTTTTTATGTTTGAATTAATTAAAACTAAATGCCAAAAGTAGCTGGGCAGTGGTGGCATGCATCTTTAATCTAGCACTTGGGAGGCAAGGGCAGGCAGATCTCTGTTTACAAACTGAGTTCCAAGACAGCCAGGGCTACACAGACAGACCTTGTCTTATAAAACCAAAAGGGAAAACAAACAAAGAAACCTAAATGTGGTGTAAGTTCAGTTTTTAGGCTATGTTAGTCACCATATAAAGGCTCACTAGCCCTTTGTGGTTGGCTGGCCACTCCTGTGTTTATCTACATCATGCTCATCTTGGGAAGGCTTCTTAAACAAAGCTGGATTAAAAGCTGATCAAGATGTGGAGCTGGAGAGAAGGCTCAGTGGCTAAGAACACTAACTGCTCTTCCAGAGGTCCCGAGTTCAATTCCCAGCACCCACATGGCGCACACAACTATCTAAAATTGAACTCTGTCTATAACCACAGTCCCATGGGATCCAATGCCCTCTTCTGGTGTGTATATGTGCAGACAAAACCATGTAAATACATGCATGCACTCATACATACATATGTAAGTAAATCTTATAATAAAAGGAACCACTATTCAATCATATACCATTCTGTCTTAGCAGTTTAAGCAAAACAGCTTGAGGCAATAGGAATATTTTAAACCTACCTCCTCTGTATGCTCTATATAAAAGGCCCACACACACTTAGATTAACTCATAAGTGTGTTCTCAAAAGTAGTAAATAATTTGGAATTGAATTTTTTAGTTTGAAATCTTCACATTTCAGATATGAAATTTTATTGTCACTTTCTGTTTGTTTCCTTCCATGTCTAGGGAGAACCCCGGAACTTTGTTTTCTCATTCCCCTTTGTGTTCAAAGTCCATTATCTTCCTTGCCCTTTAGACTGTGTCTCTTTCTTCTAGCGCCACATGACTGCTTTGTAGTAGGCTTGAGTGGGAAGGATGCTTGCGTATTCACCAAAAGTGTGACATTTAAAAGAAACTTGAAAGATCCTTAAATTCCTCATATTGTTCTGGATGTTAAATGTTGGCCATAATGATAATTAAAAATATATTGTGCGCCAGCCACTGCACATTCTTTCCGGGCATTGTTGTTTTTAATTACATAGCCAACTGGAGCCACAATAGGATGACAGCATTTGGTCTTTTCTATTGTGTTGTGTAAATGCTTCACGTCACCATAAATGGATAAAGTTTCAAACTCTTGAATGGTATTGAACCTCCAGGAGCACAGATCGTTTCAGTGCTATCAGAATCAAGCAGGTTTGGTCTTGTTGTTCAATCCATCTGCAGCTTTCTTTGCCACCTATACTACCTACCTTAAAGGTACTGAGGAAACTGTTATCCTGTGAATAGTAGCCCTCTGAATTCACTCAGTTTCTCTTAGATTTTGTTCTTTCTATTGATTTTTTTTTGTCATTTTCCCCAAATCTGGTGATTGGAGGTCACTCTAGTCCTGGGAACAGTATCTCACACAGTAGGCACTATTGCCGTGGCGGATCCTATATTTCAGATAGCAAAGACAAAGATAATTGTTGTAGCTGTGTTTATAGAACAAACCATCTTTGAACACAAGGCCTTCCTGCCTCCATCTTCCAAGTATTTGCATTCTGTAAATCATGTACCAACATATGTAATAGTTCATCAATGATACATGTTTTGTGCCAAGCAATGAGCCAGCATGTATATGAAAAAGAGAAAATCAAATCAACTTTGATATTATTTCTACCATATATAGGTAACAGTGCTGCATTTTGGGATCTGCTTTCTCTTTTTGATGCATTCTGTATGAATTTATGGCATATAAAAACAAAGAGGTGAACAGTGATGTGTGGGTATCATCACACTTACCTTTCTGAAAAGGAGCAGCCATCCATTTGAGTGTTTCTCTGCGAAGCTGTAGCCCAGTCAGTTCTGGTTGTGTCTGTCTGGCCCTGTGAAGAAACTGGGTGATTATTTGAGAGAAACAGTAAAAGTGGGTACACATGTTGGCACATAAGCCAGAAAGATGTTTCCCTTTTTAGCCCAGACTGTTATTTCTGGACTTCCCTCTGTCTGAGTGGGTGAAGTCTTCCCTGATGATCTTCACAAGTTGATGAGTAAAACCATCCCAGGGTGCCTCCTGGGTGTTGCACTGCATGTGTGTAATGAGGAGCAGCAAGGGCTGTCTAGTCTCCTAGGCTGGCTCATTTGAGTCTGTCTCACGAGGACTCTTGTCAGCCTCCAACTCCTCACTACACCTTCTCCCAGTCTCCTGTGTGCATAGCATGCTCGATCCTGGCCTTTTCTCTATTTATTTTCCTGTTTAACATATATCTAGAGGAGAGCTGGGAGTGCTTCATTAGGAGATCATTGATAATTCAGTCTGCATGCACGTGCTGTCTTAAAAGGTCATCTGACTCAGCCACCTAAGGCTGCCAATGCTGCCTGTGACCAAAATAACCTGGCTGTTTTTCATCTTTCTTTTATTTTTTGCTGTGTGTGAGTGTATGTGTCAGTGCCTTCAGCCTGTGTACTCTAAGTGTATATGTGGCTGAGCATGTGTGCCAGTGTCATCAGCCTGTGCTCTGTGTGTGTGCGTGTGCCTTTGTGTATGAGTGTACGTGTGTGCCCATGCGGTCAGCCTGTGCTGAGGTTGATTTTATAAAACAAATGTTTACATATTGCCCTTTCAATTATTTTGATTAATTTTGAATTTTTGTTACAATAAGTATATTCATTTTTCACAACCTAAATTCATTTCTATTATGTAGTATTTATATTATGGTATATTGACATAATTGAATATGAAAAAATTTGTATGCATAACAAGATAATAGATACACACAAATATAGACAAGCCACCTGCTTGGCTTACAAAGGTTAAATACCTATGAATTATCTATTTGGAAATAAGAGCCTGCCTCCTTCCCTCCAACCATTCTCATGGTAATTATGTGTTTTTAGTCCCCCTCTTTTAAAAATCCGTGTCATAAGTAGGTATAAAGATCTGTTTTCCAAAATGAAAACATAAGGGTTCTTCTTGTTATATCTGTAAGAACAAAGCTTTGGAAACTGTGACTTTGTGTTTTGCAGTGACAGGCAAAGCCATCTCTTTTTTAGGACTTGAGGAAAAGATTAGGGAGACATCTGCCATCCACCAGGCTGGCATGTGTTGTGTCTGGGTAGAGAGTATGAAAAGTGAAGATTGCAGTGTAAATTACATTGCAAAGTTGTGCTTAAGATGTATATTTTCATGAAGGACTGTGAATGCATGTGAATGAAAGCGGAAGGGGTTATGAACCCTCCTGAGCCCAGCACTGCTGCAGTGACCGTCCATCATTCTTCCTGCCCCATCTGCATCCCCCTCCTATGTCACCAATTTTACCTTGAAACAAGTGCTAGATATTCAGTGTTGTCTTAGCATAAGTTCTATGATGCACAGGAGGTTTGGCATTGCTGGTACTTCTCTGAGTGCTGCAAATTCATCAGTACACTCAAGGAGAGAAAGAGAGCTTTCTACCCTCAAGTAACCTTCATTCGGATCCATATAGGTGGTAGATAGAGTAAATAGGTAAAGATGGATAGCATATAATACTGTTAAATACTATTGAGAAAAGGGGTATGAAATGTTAAGAAAAGAAACCGAGCTCATAATCAAGGTGTTCAGTGAAAAGCCTTGTTGCAATGGCCCCTTAGTAAGTCACTCAAGAAAATGAGGAAGTTAAATTTTCAGTTAACTGAGGGGGCAATTTCTTGGGCAACATGGGTGGAGTAGCATGTACAGAGATAGGAGGAGGGAGAGTTCTTTGTGAATTTGTGCAATGAGGATGCAGAGTCTCTTCTTTTCTGGGCATGGTGGGAAGCTAAAATCCTATGTGAGCATAACTTTCATGACAGGGGAGTGTTGGTATGTTCTTCAGAGCTAGGTGAAATGTAATTTTTATTTTTAGGATATTTTATAATATTTCCCATGAAATGATTAGGTCTTCTTATGATTTGGATGTGATTTGGCCCATCTTGGCTCCTATTCTGAAAGCTGGTCCTCATTATTTTGATACTCAGGGCTGGTGGAAGCTTTAAGATTTGGGGATTAGTGGAAGAGATCTGGTAATGGGGACATAACCCTTAAAAGGGATTAAGAGTCTTTTGGAGTGAGTAAATCTCTAGAGTGTGCCTTGTTCAAGGCCACCATCTTGCTTTCTCTCTATGTTCATTGTAGTCTTGAGAACCCTCAACAGAGACATTAATGATGGGACTGACTGATCTTGATTTCTCCAAAGTGATGAACTGAACACGTTATTTTTGTCTGTAATATACATAGTCTGATTCCTTTGTTATGATAACAGAAAGCAGGATAATGAGGATAATGACTAAGCCTGACAGTGAGACTGAGGTGAGTGAAGAATGGGCTTTTGAGATGGGAACAGCTTAGGTTTTGTGACTTCTTGCTCTGTTTAGAGAACTTTATGTTAATTGTCATAGCAGAAGTGATCAAACTGTTATTTCTCTTTCTGATAGAATGTGGGAACATGGTGGCTTTTAACCAGGTGACTTAATTACTTTAGTGAATGGTGTGGATTTATAATCTTCATGAACCACACCAATTAATGCATCCCTGTTTGAGACTGGCCATGTTCCTGCCTGCTTTAGAGAAAGTGGAAATGCCTCAGGGGCAAATATATTTCCTTTTCTCTTAAATATTTATTTATTTATTTGTCTTTATGCATATGAGTGTTTTGGCTGTACATATATCTATCTGTGTACTACTTGTGTGCCTGCCATCCTCAGAGATCAAAATGGAATCTGATCTGGAACTGGAATTGCAGATGGCTTACGCTGCCACGTGGATGCTGAATTTTGAATCTATGTCCTCTAGAAGAAGTGCCAGGGTCTTGACTGCTGAACAATTTCTCCATCCATATGTCTTTTATTTTAGACTTGAGATTACTAAGGACTCTATACAGGGTTACAAAAGCAGTGGGATTCAGCCTGTCTTTAGTGGACAATAAAAGGATAAAAATAGTATAACAACAAAGAAAGAAAGCTTCTAACCCCATTTAACCATTTTGAGGAATTTCTCTAGACACATCCAGTTTCAAATATTCATGCTAAACACAGGCAACACTTGCTCACACCTTCAAACATCTCTGACTGGCATGTAGACACACAGTATTTGTGAGAATTTGGCTGCAATGCCAAACTGGATGTTCAGTATGTGAATGCCCTTCAGTGCACGTTGGTATTAACCCTCTAGCGCTCTCTGTTTCAGTTAGTCAGTGAGAACAATGAGGCCAATAAAGAAACAGTTTACACTGCCAGGCGTGGTGGCATACAGTTGAAATCCTAGTACCCAAGAGGTGGTGAGAGAAGGATCGCAAGTTTGAGGCCAGCCTGGACAACATAGTGACACAGTAAGACCCTGTTTCTGAAAGAAAAGATCTGAAATAATATATCCTGATCCTCTTTAATCCACTTAAGTTTTTTGGGGGGGTGACTGTGTTGAACAAACACAAAGAGGAAAGGAGGAAGAGTGTTGTTTGCTGTGACAAGAAAAGGGAAAGAACCCTCTTCTGTCATTAAACAGCCCCCGCGTACCTTAAGAACTTTCCATCTGAAGGCAGGATGCCGTTGACATCCTTGGTTCTTTTGGCATGGATGTGGGAGTGCTGGAAATCATGCATGTAGTTTGCTTTCCTTTTAGACCGTGAAATTATATAATGTCTTCAACTCACACTTATTTTCTTCATAATTTTCACTTATTTATGCTTTATTTTCGTTTTCATTTATGAATCCTTTCGAGAAGAAGTATCTATAAATTCTGTGCTTCAAATTTGGCCAGGTGTGGAATGCTTTGACAGAAAGCCTGGTAATATCCGAACATAACTACACTAAATGAGCTGTTTGTTTTAGGGTATTGAAGTATTTAAAGGCTGTTCATTTCCTTGAATTTTCATGACATGTTGGCTTGTCTTAAAAAAAAACTTTGGAGATTAATGGAGATGTATTTAATGAAGATATATTTTAGTTACCTGCTTGGTAAAATAACCTCAGTAATAAAATTAGTATAACATTAATAAATGTAAAATATAGACTTGGTGAATACCCACTAGTTACTTCTTTTCTTTTTTAGGGACTCTTGTAGATTACTAAATATAAGTTTTAGCCTAATGACCATTTATAATGAGAATAACAGAATAGAAATGAGGTTCATTGATGATAAAGATATATTAAACAAAGTGCTAGTCTTGACATTTTACTTCCTGTTGCTTGGTAACAATGCAGTGACTTTGTGAGAGAGTTCCATTATCTCAGGCACAATGGACGTGGTTGCATTGTGGGGTAGAAACACCCATTACAGCAAGTGATTTGTGTGTCATTATCCTCACAAAAGTTTGGTTCAGTTTCTTTTTGTTAGTTCAGGGTTCCTGAAAGACAAAGTCATTTTCATAATATATTGTTTTTTGATGGATTGGTGAAGTTATTCTAGCTATTTTCAGCTTTTTTCTTTGGAACTATTTATAATTTTCTAGGCTTTACAAATTTCTTTTAGGGACGTGTACATATAAATCTAGGTATTTAGATGTTATTAATATGAGTATGCTGCTTCATTGGTTCTTAACAAGAATCTTTTATTTTTGACCATGTGGAGAAGGAGGGCAGAATTCTTTATCTTACAAACAGGATGTAGCCCTTACCTTTCTTTAGTATCAGTCAGTGTTCCTGTTTTAATAACTACTTCATTAGATCAGAAGAACAAAGCTTGTCGAGCTGTGATTTGTTTTAAAGGAATCATATTGTGTATAGCTTTATTTTTCTCTGTACTATTTTTTCAATGGCGTAATTATTATGATTTAAAACAAACTTATATAACCCGTGACCTATTTTTATACTACCTAAGATCCAAAAAACGTCTTCAATTTTAGAGGGTTATTTGAGAAAGAGAAAGAAAACTCCATGGTCATGATGGTAGTGTGTCCACAGGGGATTATAAAAGACAGTAACCGTTGACATAAAAGTGTTTGAAAACTCTTATTTATAGCTTATGGACATTTTACATTCTGAATATATTAAACATCAGTTAGTAGTATGCATTTCAAAGCTGATAAACTAGATAGAATAGAGGGGGGAAAAACAAAAACAAAACAAAAGCCGATTTGAAGAGAAACCGGTATGTGACTGGCTGCAGAATTTGTAGGCTTGCTTTGGGGCAGCCCCCAAGAGAGGATGGTTATGCACATACAGTACCTTGCTTATCCAGCTGTGGTTGTCACAATCTCTTTTTATAGTTTTGATACCTCTGTCATTAAATCAGACTTAACTGATATAAAATTTGGAGCTGATAGAGGCATTCTCCTAGAGGTGTCTGTCATTTGTCTCTGCTTGGCTGACTTCATATTTGCAGGCCAATTCTTAGGCACACAGATGAACAGCCATGAAAACAGCAACCCTGGGATTTGAGCTGAGGACTTTTCCACATTGACGGGTTCCTCATGAGGTTGTGGCTGATGGTTGCATTTTTCAAAGATTGTGTTAACTGTTCAGGATTGTCATCTTCTTGTGTGCCTGCAGTTTTCAAAGGCCCCCACGAATAAGTTTTAACCTGATGTCCTATTCAGAGGGAAGTGAGGTGGGTGTTATGGTGAGACCTTGAACAGTGGTTTTCAAACTGTGATATTTAGGTGCCCATTTTCCTTTTAGTTAGAAACATGCCTGTAAAATTTATTTGGGTATTCCTACTTATTTGTTGGCATAGTCAGGAAGTTATCCAGGGTGTACTAACATGCTTTCCTCTTAAATAATAAAAAAGCCTTAGGCCAATTCTGTTGACAAAAATCTGCTAATTTAAAGCTGGATTCACCTAGTTCTTCCTTTTTGACATAGGATACATTCACATTTTTAATTTTTTGAGAGTTTCATAAATGAGTACAGTATTTATATTATTTCCAACCCTTCTTCCTGCTCCAACTGCTCCTGCGTGTGTGTGTGTGTGTGTGTGTGTGTGTGTGTGTGCATGTGCATGCACATGTGTGTGTTGTATGGTTATGCTGCACAGGATGATGATACTCTTTGCAAGAGCCACTAGTTATCTAGTAAGAACCTCAGTGCCAGGCATAGGAAACTTCCCTTCAGGTTTTTGGTGTCCAGGAGAGTCCCCAAACCATATAGGCTGTTGCCATTATCCTTTGTTGCCTTCTAGAACTTGAAGATAAGACCCCCCTACTGAAGACACATACTTCGGACATAGGACTTCAAGGAAGTTAGCTGGAACCAACGTGGAAGCCTCCTCTCTGAGGACTGGCTCTCATAGTGTCTGATGTGCTATCTAGGCTACCAAGGGAAAAAACCAATTAGTCATCCTACTCAGCTGCCTACAAACCCCCAAAATCACTGGCCTGGCAAGGAAACCCCACTGGTGCAATAGTGACACCACCTTGCATTAAGCCAAATCCAAGATGTCTTCTTGAGAAGTGTTTCTGACATCTTGAAGAATGTGAGGCTGAAGTCAGCTGTGGGCACCATGGTTTAGAAGATTTAGATCTTGTTTGGGATGAAACTGTAAGATTATTTTCTGCCAAAACTTTCTCATACTGAATATGAACCATGGTTTTTGAAAGAAAGTAATATCTGTTATCTCTTTTGGGCAAGTGAACCCAGATGCATGAAGAAGGCCTCATATACTCACTAATGTCTCGTGTTCAACTAGGGTACTCAACCACCTACACACATCAGAGGGACTGAAGATATAACACTATTATTTGTTTCCTTGACTGGAGTCCATTGTTGAAATGGAGTCCATTGCTTCCTTACATATAAGGAAGCAGTTTTACTCTCTACTTCCTTGTGAAAGCCTTGCCTTGTTGGATTTTCACAGGTCTATGACACAGTATTTTGTTTTTGTATTTTTTTTAATGAAATAGTCCAACATTTAGAGAATAAAAATGAATGATTAACTGTTAGAATGTACTGGTTTCCTGCTCTGTGGTTCCTCCCCCCCCAAAAAAAAAATACAAGGCTAACAGAGGGTACTTTGTAGATCCCCTCTCTAATTCAACTTTTGAACTTCAATGATCACACGGGAACTAAGCCCATTCTAAATCAAGATCACATAAGAAAGAAGAGTGATGGGAATGTAAAAAACTCCTAACTTTGTGTTTTCTGTGAAAATGAACTGGGTCATCTAAGAGTCTGCTTTAGTTCCCTTAATATGTGGGGAATGGCATACAAGTTTGTTTTGCACTATGAAAATGTCCGGTTCAGTTTAGAAAATGTTCCGTTTGGTTTATAATTGCACTTTAAATCTTGGAAAAGTTTTGCTGACCCAAGCAAAACCTAGGGAAGAAATATTTATCATTAACAAACTCATAGGAATATATAGGTTGTCTAAAGATCTGTTTAAAGACTTTGAAAGCTTTGAGTTTAATGCAAATTTCTCTCAACTTGAAGAATTTTTGAAACTTGTTCATTTTGAGAACTGGGTCTTCAGAAGTTGAATTAAAGTCTTTCAAAGTAAAAGAAGCAATAAAACCTCAAGGGAATTCTGTAATCTCAGACACTACTACACAAAGGAATGTTTTAGGTGTGTTTTTTTCTTTAATAACGTTTTGCATTTTTTAATTTTAATTTTGTTGCTTTTGCTTGAGACTGGGTTTCTCTTTATAGCCCTGGCTGTCCTAGAACTCACTGTTGATCTCGCTGATCTTGAACTCATAGAGATCTTCCTGCCTCTGTCTCCTGAGTGCAGGGATTAAAGGCATGTGTCAACATGCCTGGCCAGGGTTTTAAAATATTTTAACCTTTATTTTATGTGTGTGGATGTTTTGCTTTCATGTACATCTATGCATCACATACATTCAGTACCAACAGAGGCCAGAAGTGTGCATCCAATTCTGGGAACTGGAGTTAGAGACAGTGTTTATGAGTTGCCATATAGGTGTTGGGGTATTGAACCTAAGCCCTCTGGAGGAACAGCATTCTTAAGTGCAAAGCCATCTCTCTAACCCATTTATAGGGTTTGAGAATAATTGTATTGAGAATTTCATGCATGCATCTTGTGTGTTTTGATCCAATTCTTCTACTTCAATTTCTTTCCTATTCACTCCACCACTTTTCTCTTCCAACATCATGCAAACTGTTTTTTAAATTCACCAAGTCCAGTTAGTGCTGACTGTGTGTTCATGTGTGTATGTATACCTTCTAGAGAATGGGTAGTTTCTTGGCCCACATCACTGAAGAAAACTGACTCTTTGTTGCACAGAAGCCATTGAAAGCTAACAGATCCTTAGCTAGGGGTAGGACTTTTTGAGTCCCTCCCTATCCATGTTGGAATTTTGGATGGCTTGATTTTGTACAGGTCTCATAGATACAGACATAGCCACTGTAAGTTTATGTGTGCAATAGCCTTATCAGGTCTAGCAAACATTTTACTGTGGACATCTATTACTTCTGCCTTACAGCCTTCCTACACCTCTTCCTTAATGATCATTGAGCCTTGGGGAGAAGGCTGGCCCATAGATGTCTCATTCAGAGTAGATACACTACTGTTTCTTATTCTATTTTTATGTATTACTCACCATTCATTGCAAAAAGAAGATTTTTCCCATGGGGTTTGGAAGATGTACTTATGGCAATAAAAATAAGAACTTAAGGAATGGTTTATTACTATGTTCAATAATATATTAGGTTTTCCCCAGGGTCCATGACCTAACCAGCCAAGGGTTTTTGGCCCAGTTTCTTATTGTGGAGCAGGCCTCAAATCAAGTCAGAAACTAGGTGATTACCCCTGTGGCATTTATTATTACACCAGTGAGCTTATCTTCTAGGTGTTATTGTAGTTTGCAGGATGCATAGCTGATTGAGACCATTGATTGCTATTTTTCTGGTTGGTGTGTACATAGTACCATTGAGCACTATGAAAGCTAGCTAGTAAAGATGAAGTTCATAAGACCATATCATCTTGGTTTCTTCACGTCCTATGACTCAATTCTGTGGTGTCTATAGCAGTAGGGCCTTGTTTTCAAGCTCTGGAGAGTGATGAAAAGCAATGGTAATAGCCTGTACAATTTTGGAGTGGGGGCCCATTGGATCCCATTGGTTAACAACTTATTGATTTTTTTGCTTGTTTGTTTTTGAGACAGGGTTTCTCTGTCTGGTTTTGGAACCTGTCCTTTCCTGGAACCTGTCTTTTCCTGTAGACCAGGCTGGTCTCAAACTCACACAAATTTGCCTGCCTGCTTTTTTTTTTTTTTTTTTTTTTTTAAATCACAGTGCTTTCGACATCTAAATGTTTGTATTCAAGGGTGTTTACTTTTTCTTCTTTGTTGGTCCATACTTTTAATGCAGAAGGTAACATTTTATGTAAAGATTGATGGAGACTAGATTTTTAAAAGAGATAGAATAATGGCATGGAATTTTTTTCATTATGAAATTCATCTCAATAGTGCAGGAAGGGCAGCAAAACTCTAAGTATACTGTATTCAGCTAAAGTGTATCCTGCTCTGTAGTGTGGTAGACACTGTAACTGAAAAATCTTCAACAGTGGCAATAGCAAGTTAAGGATTTGTAGCATAATAGCAATGAAAATGGCAATGGCAACAGGCTATTTATACCATGCCCTTTAGGGCAGAGTATTTGAAATTATTATTATTTTTAAATAACCTACTGAGTTATATTTTATTAACTCTTATTTTATAGAAGGAAGGAATGAGGATAAAGAAAGGCTTTAAAATATAAAAATATAAGCCATGAGAGGGGATATTCACATTTACACATGCTTTTGTATTTCATATTTTTTTCTTTTTTGTTTTGTTTTGCTTTCTTCCAAAGCTTTTGTTGTTAAACACAAGCAGGGGATGGTGATTGTGTTTTCTGGTGCAGATTTTACTCCATTACACTTTGTTTTTTAACATTTTTGTATCATTTTCTTCCTTATTAGCAGAGTCATAGAGCTTTTCCTAACTGAATTTTTCAGTTAACTAAATGCACCTCCAGGACAATGTTGAGTCTTTCATAAGCACAAAATTAAAAGTCACCCAGTTATGCTAACATTTTAAATCATATAAAACAATATAATCTCCTAAATGCTGTGAGATGAAAGTCTTGCTTGGGAAGCTAGATTTTTTCCCCCTCCCATAGAAAATGAAGTATATACCATGTAAACAGTAGTTTTACATTCAAGATTGAAGTTTCAGGAATCTATGTAGCAAGCTTGGGTTTTGATTGCTTTTTAAAACAAGCAATTCTAGTTTAGAGTCCAGCATCCAAAGAACTTGGAAGTGAACATTCCCCATAATCACTAAAAGAAACAGTTGAAGAAAGAACAATCAACAATTCATTGTAAATCCTTCTGAGAGTTGAATTCACAGGACAAACCACTGCTCTCAAATGAGGAGACAAGCAGTAGCAGAGTCCTGAACAGAAGCCTCCATGGAAACCACCCTCAGGAGGGCCATGTAAGAGAACTACAAACACCAGAGTGGCCCTTTCTTAGAAGAGACCATACATTTTTTATAGTTTGAACTCTTAAATCCCTCCTTTTGCTTCTGTGACGATTGGACAAAGTAACTGTTTTAATATATGCCCATTATTCTGTTTATAATCAGGCCTGCATTCATGGGACCTATAAAGTGTGGGAAGAAGTGTAAACATTCTGTTTAAGGCATTTCTGTCACTGTCTTAGACCATAGACCATTACAATTGAAGACAGAACTGACCTGAAAACTTGAAGGTAGTAATTAAATGGTGTCCTGGGTAGTTTTATGTCAATTTGACACAAGCTAAAGTCATTTGAGAGGAGGGAACCACTAAAAAATGACTCCATGAAATTGGCTTGTAGCAGCCAAGCACTGGGTTGAGCTCTGGGAGTCGAAGAGAGGGAGGAGGGATTATATGAACAAGAGGGTGTCAAGATCATGATGGGGAAACCCACAGAGACTCTAGATGGACAGCTGGTGAAACTGCATGGAACCAAACTAGGCCCCCTTCCTGTTGAGACAGCTGTGTAGCTTGGTATATTTGTGGGACCCCCTAGCAGTGCAACTATTGCCCCTTGGCTGTGCAGTGCTACCATACTCAGGATCCAGCCTGGGTAAGACCATTCATGTCCTTTCCTACTCCTAGTGGCCTGCACATCACCTTATATCACTGTGAAAGCTCTCTAGATATCGGCAAATGTTCTTGAGTGTCCTCCTTAGGTTTGGAATTGTTTCAGAGGGAGAACGAATGATAAGGTTCTTAAGTGTGGTTGGCACACATGTCCAAGACACTTGGAGTTTGAATTTGGCATCCTGGAGAATCTTCCTGCCTGCCTGACCCCTAACAGGAACTTTGCTGTCTACAGGGAGGTAGTACACTGGACTAGGAAGAGCATTGTGAACTAAGAGCAGTCTCCCAGTTACTGAAGTAAATGTGGAAAAAGATGGCCATGGCCAGCAGCTGTCCCTACAGAGCCTGTTCCCTAAATAAGAAGCCAGTCAGATGCTCCATTAATTCCCCATTTTGAGTCAGCTCTTGAAATCTCATGGCCATAATTTCTCACACAGTCATCTGTTTGTAAATGAGAATGTAGATTCTGTTTACACAAAGAAAAGATGGGCCAGAGGGTATCATTTTTAACATGACATAATGGTTTTGTAATCTTTACCTATTATATCCTCTGAAATGGTTATTAAATAAGTATGGAGTGACTGACATAAACCAGGCAGACTCTTACAAAACTATCTTGCTGCAAAAGGGATAAAAGTTCCATTTCCTTTTTTAGTTAGCTAACAACTTCTGGCCTACTTATCAATTCATCCCATGTTTATGTTAAGAATTTAGTGTGGGATTTTAAAGTCACTCCCACTAAAAATAATACTGGATTTCCTCACTCCTTCCAGAGACCTTGTCAAAATGTTATTTTTTTCCTCTTCAAATATAGACCAACTCTACAGATACTGAAGCCATAATTAGGACTTATGCAAGATTGTTTAGTATTTTAAACTAACTGTTTTTAAAAAAATGGGGCTAATCTCTAGGGTGTGGTGTTATTGTTCATGAATATTTCTGAATGAAGAAAGCGTTTTACAGTCACGGCTTTCATAAATGATTTTAGCATGAAATATGTGAGAGTAAAAACAAAATAAAAAAAGATTCTCACGGAGCTCTACAGTGTGAATGGTTGTGTCTTAGAAGCCCATTTGCATACATCACTCTTGTAGTTTGAACATCCTGCACATGGCAGCCTACTAAAATTAGACTATATTCAAATATACCAGTGTCCTATTACTAGTCCTTTAGAAGAGTCCAGTTGTGTAGCCTAAAACTGATAAGAGTAAGGGAAGTTAATTGCCACAATTTAAAAAATTTCTTTTTGGAGAGAAGCTATAATAATCAAAAGAAACTGTTCTAGTGGTGTTAGCTAATGTGAACTACTGAATTTTTTCAAGAATGAGGAAAATTACTTTGTTGTTGTTCAAATGAGAAGTTGTCACTTCTGATAATCTTTCCAAATAAATAAGGGTCATTATTGCATATAATTAAACATCCCGAACCCCTTTTTTTTTTGACCCCTTCCATTCCTGTGTTTTTTTGACCTCCTCCCATCCTGAAATTTTCCCAAGTAACATCTTCCCACATTAGGTTCTAACTGTTTTGGACTTTGTGCTGGTCTTTTCATGGCACCCTTCCTGTCCCCACTGTGGAACTCTCCCTTATCATAGCATTATTTGTCACAATATGGCATGATTATCTGCCTGCTTGTCTTTGCCATGAAAGTCTTGAGTGTCTCCTATGACCTCATCATAACTTACCCCTGTATCACCATTGGCACAGAATAGATGCTCATTAAGTGATGTTCGAGTCTCAGAGCCAGACATTTTGCAATATAAGCACCACTTTCTAAGTTTAGAAATGCTCTGCCCATTCTGCTTGACTGACATCATTATAATGCCTTGGTTCAAGAAAGGTTTATCTCAGTGATATTATATATATATATATATATATATATATATATATATATATATATATATATTTTTTTTTTTTTTTTGGTGGCTTTACATTTGAGGCCATTGCCAGGTCCTATGCTGAGATGTAATAATATGCTCCCAGCTGTTCTGAAATTCTCTTCCCTATTACTGTGATCAGCTCCCTCTGACTTCTCTGGGATCATTTTATCTTCAGGTGTGCCATTTAGTGCTGGCTGGAAGAGGTAGTGTATCTTCTTTTGGAGACTTTTATTATTTAGCTAAAGTGAGCAAGTAGTAATATTAGTTAATGAGATATGTAAAGGGCTACTGATTGGTGGCACATAATCTGCCCCTGTGAGTGCAACAGCCTTGTTAATCAGGAGAGAATTGGTGTGCAAAGTACTGAGAGTGGGAGGGAGATAAACTGTGTGTCACAGAATTAAAATCATGTGACGCATTTAGCAGCATGTGCCCAGTAATAGGGAACAAACAGATTGATCCAGCATGTCAGTGACCCAGAATAATTAAAAAGATGCTGTCCAATAATGTGTATCTTTTATGGACTTGTTTAAGAAACACACCTATGGGGAAGAAAAAGGCATTTTGTCTGAGGTTTGTTGACTCTTGTATTTTGTGACTACTTCTCACTAAGTCAGGAAAACCAAATACAACATTTTAACTTTCCAATGGAAATGAAGAGAACTGTACCTTACCTGTTCCAAAGAAACTGGAGTAGAGAAATTTTTTTTTAAATTTATTATTTTACATGTCAATCCCAGTTCCCTCCCTCCCTCTCTTTTACCCTCTCTGCCCCCTCACATGTACCCTGACCATCCTCCCATCCCCCCACCCTAATTCCATATGTAGGGCAATGCCATCCTGGTGGGGTCATGTAGATCTGACAGGTCATTTGAAATAGGGACTAGGGCTTCTCTCCTGTCTCTAGGTTAAGGCAGTATCCCTCCACGGGGGATGTGTTCCCAAGGTCCTTTTGTTCACCAGGAGAACATTTAAAAGAGGAAGGGGTGATGGAAGCTTTGTTGTGTGGAGCTTGCTAAGTGATGTTAAATTCAGAGATTATTGACTAATTCACAAACTGAATTCAAGTCACACCCTCTGTTAGATTTAGCAACATTCACTGTGTTCTGGAAGTGTTAGCATTTAACCCAATTCCATGGTGTAGTTTTTGTATTACTTTGTGTTCGTAGATTATAAAAAGCTTTAAGGATGATTAACAGCCCAGTTGGAAGGGAACGTCTTAGAGAATAAGCTTGGAAAGGTTTGGCATTAACCTTTAAAGTTTTATTTGTCACCACAGTCTGTGCCTGTAAAAGTCCACAGGTTTTAATCTTCCCATATTCTGTAACTCTCCTCACTGAAAACTGTTCTTACTTTCTTTGTTTCTCCCTTTCTTTCTCTTTCTTTCTTTCTTTCTTTCTTTCTTTCTTTCTTTCTTTCTTTCTTTCTTAAGAAAGATAAACTGATTTATTTGGCTTACAGTTATGAGGTTACTGGTCCAGTGATGCTTCAGGGAGGGGTGTTGGGGATATACACATTGCTATGTGCCTCTCATGAGACAATACAAAATGGCACATGTGTGGCAGAGCAAACTCATTGACTAGGAAGAAGGAATGAGGAAGAGACAGGATCCTATGATCCCTTTCAAGGACATTCCCTCAGTGACCTATGGACCTTTCCACTGGGCCATACTTACTAAAGGTTGCCTACTTCCATGATCCCTGTGCTGAATAGTTTAATGCCAACAACTTGACACAAGCTAGTGTCATCTGAGAGGAGGGAACCTCAATTGAGGAAATGTCTTCATAAGATCAGGCTGTAGGCAAGCCTGTAAGGCATATTCTTCATTTGTGATTGATCAGGAGGCCATAGCCCATTGTGTGTGGTGCCAATGCTCCTCTACTTCAGATTTGTACCATTTTCCTGGCAAAAGAAGAGTGTTCCTGCTAATCTCTGTGACAGCTGAAGTGTGGACAGGAGACTTTTCCTTGCTTCCTGTAGGATCCTCACCTTTGCCCTACTGCAGACTGCAGCTGTGCAGCCATTTTCACCAACAATTATTAGGATCAGGCCCATATTTGTGGATATAAGAAACAGAGAATATTACTTAAAAAATAAAGTGTCTGCTCACAGCTCTGCTGTTCTTCCTGAGATGTTGTTCAAGTAGTTGTTATGTGGGGGGAGTACTTATCTTTCTCAGTGCCTTAAAATAAAACTTCAGACTTATAAAGTAGGGATGGCACAAGGCAGAGAGAGTAATTCTTTAAAAACAGAGTTCAAATCAATAACGATTAACATTTCCTAGCCTCGATTTTCCTGCTAATGACTGGATGAAGACAGGTACTAATTAGGGAAACCTCAAGTGTCTGGATTCTGAGCTGTACCAGATGGCACCATGTGAGAACTATTCATAGAGCCAGGGAGAAGGGCAGGTTGTTCTTAGCTACTGATCTTCAACCTTGAGCTTGTCTGAGGATGCTTACATTTGCCCATCATTCCGCCTCACCCCCTACTCACCGTCCCGTCCTTTGATTTTCCTCTGGTATTGTACTGTTAGGAGGTGCCTTCTGCCATCTCCACTGAGGACTCTATGAAGAACTCATTTTATTCATGTCAGATTTCTTTTCTTTTCTGTATTGTAACTTGATCATATTAGACTTCCAAATCACCCTGTTGACTCTTCTTGGATGTATCTCAAGATCTCACAGTTCTGGGACCATCTCCAGCCTGTGCACAGACACCATGCCGATAATTCTGCCTCTGCTGTTTTGTTGTCATTGAACCCCTCATAGATTGTCTGAAAACAGACTTTCTCCTTTTAGTTGCACTTCAAACATTTGCTACCAACTTTGCTAGCCAACACCAGCAAAGCCTTGTTTGTTTGTACAGAATTGTGCGGCACAGTCGTGTGTTGGTATTGTTTTGACAAATGTTGCACATGCATTTTCTACAATGTGGAAATCAACACTGCAAAGCATGGAACTCATTATGTTTAACTGAATTGCTGCTTAGTAAAATTATAAACTAGGGCATGTTTGGTGCGAACTTCATAATTGTCCTTAGTCATGAAACTGTGTCTCTATTTCGTAAGTTTTGAAGAAACTAATTGATGGAACCAGAAAAATCGGTAGTTGTTGTTTACTCTTGAGTTCTACTTTAAGTAAGGACCAGTCTCTCTTCCCCCCCTCTACAGTTTTTTCCTTGATATTGCTGAAGAATAAGTCTAGCAGACACATCAGGAAGCTGACTGGAGTAGTGTTAGGTATGGGAAAGAGTTCACATTATTGTCATCAAGATAATAGGGAAAAGGCTTCTGTATGTCCGAGTGTTGCCATTGAGTTTTATAGCTTTTCCATGTTCGAATTACCATGGCCCATTCTTTAGGTCTGTGTCTGTAAATTCCCTGACATGCTTCATTTTTTATACTTCCTGGTTTGGGAACCCATCTAATTAGTAATC
The DNA here is from genome assembly GCF_943737965.1 of Phodopus roborovskii. NCBI lineage: Eukaryota > Metazoa > Chordata > Mammalia > Rodentia > Cricetidae > Phodopus > Phodopus roborovskii. The sequence goes on from NW_026126410.1 coordinate 16,818,237, forward strand.
TCTTGTGCTTTTTGAATACATGACATTTATGAGTTCCTGGTGGCAGAGTGTATGCTTAGCATTTGTGAGGTCCTGGGCACCCTACCCGAGTTCCCAAACTTTTTTAGGTTTCTCTCCTTAAAAGGGAAACAAAAATACCTTTCACAGAGCCAGAGATACATGTAAGTGTGAGGCCATGGTCTCAGTTCCCACAACCCAGAATTAAAACCCCTGGGGAAGATGAATGTTTGCAATCCCAAGGCAAAGACAAGCAGATTCCTGGAGATGTTGGCCATCTAGCCTAGCTACCTGGTCAGTTCCAGATCAGTGAGAGATTTTCAAAAAGCATGGTGGGAAGTGGCTAAGGAATGGTACTCAAGGTTGCCCTCTGGCCTCTATAAGCAGTCCCCTCTCATAGAAATAATTTGTACAGCTACCCTGAGAGAAGAATTATTAGCATGCCATTGTACTTCTGCTTTTCATAGGACTAAATATAGCTGTGCTGAAAGAAAAGGCTAATTACCCTGGATTATTTGTACAATATTGAAAGTGTCCAAATATATACCATTTTTGCAATTAATATGTTTATCAAGAAAGAAAAAAGGAAATGATATAGTTGCATTAAAGTAGATATAGTTGCTTATAAACAAATATTGTATTTTCAAGAAACAGTAAATTGTGAGATGTTATCCAATATTACAAAAGCAATATTGTTTTATTGTGTTAGGATACATGGCATTTATTTCTATCAATTCCCTACTTTTAAACATTGATGTTGTTTCTGACTTTATAATGAATTCTGTGGTCAATATTTTTTGAATAATAGGCCTTCATAGATATATCCTCAGTATAACAGGAATACATTTTTAAAGACAAGAACTTCATTGACGGTTTAAATAGAAAACAATGTAAAGTTATGAATGAGCTGTAGAAGCTTATAGTTGCAACCTGGTTCGGACACAGCAACAATGCTTAGCTGCTTTAAACTACCTGGTCTTTTTAGCCTCATCCCTGCTCTGTAGAAAAAAATGTCAGGACAGGGACTGGGGAAATAGCTAAGTCAGTCAGTGCACATTGTGTAACTTGAGTTTGGATCCCTGGTAACCACACCATAAAAGAGTCAAATGTGACATTGCACATTTGTAACCCTTGGGTCCCTGTAGATCATGGGCCATTTGACCTAGTCAAAGTGATGAGTTAATGAGTTCAGTCAATAATCTTGTCTAATAAGATAAAATAAAAGGGAAGATTGAGAAGGACACTATTGTCAATTTCTGATCTCCATGACATACACATGTACATATGTGCATGGATACCTGCACATACATGCATATACCCTCACAAACATGTATGTATACCACATACACAGAGAGAAAGAGAGAAGGGAGGAGGAGAGCAGGAGAAGGAGGAAAGACGAAAGGGAGGGTAGAAAGAGAGAGATTATGAATGAATATGAATATACCATGGAAACACCAGAAAGGTTCATCAAGAAATGGCAAGAATACAGGGCAAGAAGTCCTTCTGCCATTCCCTAGAGAAGGACACAGGGCCCCCATAATCCTCAGTCCTTCTCGCTTGTCCCCAAGTCCATCTACACACACTAACTCAACTTGGATGCCACATGATTCTTCCCTGCCATTTTAGTTTTTGCCCAGATCTTTCTTATCAGGAAGATAGTTTTCACCTGGTGTCCCAGTGTTCTTCAGCTGCCTGGGAGCATTGTGTAATAACCAAACATCTCCTTTAATCTGTGTTACTTCTCTCTGGCAGAAACCAGAAGACAAGTGAGAAGGATAGCAGAATAGCATAGTGAGAAGTGAGCTCCACAGACTCTGCATGGTTTCTTTAATATTTTAGATGGCGAGTTCAAAATAACTCTCTTTGTTTATATAAGTCAGCTCATTTAAGGGAATAATTATTTGATTTAGGCATTGTATTAAATTTCTGTCACTATTAACTCATGAAGAGAAAAGGATCATTTTGGGCTTGTGGCTTTGAATTTCTCTTTCATGATCAAACAGGCTCACTGCCTTTGGGCCGTTGATGGGTGCTAGATAGAAGTCGTGGGGGATGTGTGATGGAACAACCTGCTTTCCTCCCTGTGGTCAGAGAGCAGCATAGTGCACAGATGATGGGAGTATAGTTCCACATAAGATAGCCTCCCCAGAGTGACCTAAGGATGCCCCAAGTCTTTTCACATAGACCATGGGAAACATCCGAGGGTCAAGCCACAGCAAGTATGACATTCATTAAGCTGATTATGTATTTACCACGAGAAAACTAATTCTTTAACCAAAATTAGCTTTAACCAGAATGTAATGTTGAGGTTAGTTTTTCTTGACTCCTTGTCATTCTTAGTTCATTTATGTCACAGTGAAAAGAAAAAAAAATATCCTAAAATAGCAGATTAACTTGGGGACATTTTCTATTATTGCAAAGTGCCTGTGAATGACTCTGATTGGAATTAATTTGACTATTTCTAGTTATTGCTTAATAATTCCTTCTTGAAATTTCCACATTAAAATCAATTATCCATTTTTTTGAGTAAAATTATCTCAATGATTACAGTTCTGTCACAGTTCTGAAGTGAACAACAGGAATAATTAAAAACATCCATGAATGGCGTTCGTGTCTATATTTAAAACCTTCAATTGATCACACAGATGTTATTACAGATTTTTGGTTTTGATATGATAAATTTCCCACTAATATTAAAAAGTGTGCTTTTGAGCTTTGCATTGCTGAGCTGCAATTAATGAAGTCCAAGCAGCTGCCTCGATAAATTTGACCAGTTTGTAATCAAAGTTCTTTTGGAAAAGGCTGAGATCTGTTGCTTTATGTCCTACATTTGGATTCAGACATACGGATTTTGGTTTCTTCTCAGTTGTAGGTTTAAAAGGTGTGGTATATATTGCATGCCCTTATATAGATGCACATCCATGTTATTTCAGGAACTTGTATGTTTTACTTTTAAAAACATAAACATGTTCATTTTAAGCTATGACTGTCTTTTCTCTAGGTTGAAGAAATTGTAGACATTGGATCATTTGCCCCAGAAGATATTCACATTCCAAAGATTTACGTACACCGCCTTATAAAGGGAGAAAAATATGAGAAAAGAATTGAGGTAATTTACAGAGATTTCTTTTTCGCCAGTATATTTGGATCTGGTTACCAGCGATACATGTGTCTTTGGCCATTCCAGGTGATAGAAGGTTGTAGCAGAGCACTGTTACTCTGGGTCTTAAGTAGGAGGAGTTTCTGGTGTATTCATTGGAAGTAGGAGGAGTTTCTGGTGTGTTCATTGGAAAGGAACCAACTGTGCTTCTGCCCAGTGTAACAGTGTCTCTATGTCTTATGATTTTGTAGGTTGCTGTATGTGCCAAGATTCTGCAAAGGTTGCAATTTATGAATCATGCTTTTTGGATAGCTATCTTAGAGGGTAGAGGTGAACAATCAGGTCTTGGATGGCTTTATCACTCTGAAGTATTAATGCTTTCTCAGAAATATCTGTCTTGAAATAGTTCTGTCTTTTATGGAATAAATGTTTAACTAGCTTTGCTCTATAGGCAGATGATGGGTATGAAGGTATTCAGGAGTTGGGTACCAGGAGTACTGAGGCTTTTCTCCAGTGACTGAACTACCAAGATTCAAAGGTTTCTAGGGATAACACCATAATAGATATATAGCAGGGGGTATTGGGAATATATATCAGGGGGTATTGAGAATCAATAGATATATAACAGGAGGTATTGGGAGTCAATAATAGATACATAACAGGGGGTATTGGGAGCCAATGGATATGTAGCAGCTGATATTGGGAGTCAGTAGAGTATTACGGAGTTAGGGAATATTAGGAGTCAGAGCAATATGCAGTCCTAGATTGCTATCAGGTGCCTTGAGAGCTAGGATGGGATATTTACAAAAAACCAGTCAGTTTTAAGGACATTTAGTAATGGGAACTGTTCTCTGGTTGTTTCCATGATTCCTGTGATATACACATAGCAAAGCCCATCCAGACTCTGCAGGTAGAAATAGGCAATCAGCCTTAGCACCACCTGGTAAACGCATTCTGACAGCCCCAGGAAAGAGATGTCCAGGGCCTATGTATTTCCTTTTATTCAGGCCCATTTTCTGAACACCTGAGGAGAATTCAGCTGTCAAGCTGTAGGTAGAACAGTGCTGTAGTCAGAATGGCAATGACAAGGGGATTGTTTGCTTTGCAGTGCAAGCAGGTCTGTCTTTTCTTTCAAACAAATCTGACCTGCTTTATTTACTTCCTAAAGAATGATCTCTGTCATGCTTTATTATATTGTAGACTTGCCCGCTACTGGGAACGAAGGCTATTTTTTTTTCTTGCAAATTTTTATATTAAAGCAATATGACAAACTTGAAAGCTGATCTTAAACATGAATAATTTGTTTCTATTTCCTTTGAAGCGTTTATCACTCCGAAAGGAAGGAGATGGAAAAGCCAAGTCTGGTAAGCCTGGAGAAGATGTCAGGGAGCGGATCATCAGGAGAGCCGCTCTTGAGTTTGAGGATGGCATGTATGGTATCCTTTATCAGTCTCAGCTCCACCAACTATGCAGTCCTCGGCTGTCTGTGATCAACAGGCTATCAGGCCTATGTGTAATGGTTCTTGTCTAGTTCATTTTAACTTTAAAAGTAGTCAGACTTCACAAAGTGAGATCCGTAATTCAGAGGTAGCAATACAGAGGAAGTCAACATTTGTGATCTTTTGGCCTTCTTGATGGCAACTAAAATACACTTAGTAATTGTTGAGTATACATTACATTTTTGTACAGTTTGGCATTTAGCTAGAAGTTTAAGGAGGTTCTATTTATTACTCAAGGTGAGAGCTTTAAGTCTTAGAATTATTGTTGTAATTGGTGCTGTTTATTTTCTTGGTATTCTGACAATTGATTACTCAATGAGCATAAAATCCCACTTCTTAGCAAGCCTCTGTTTCCTTTGAAAAAGACCCTATGAATGGACTCTTTTGTTGGATATTTTGTTAAGGTACTTAATGAAAGATTCAAATTCTGTATCTCCCACCTTTCATCTTTGGCAGAAAATACCAAAGTGGACATGATTTAATACAGTTGGTGCCTGAAGTTTGAATTCACTTAAATAACAGTGACAGTATTTACCATTTTGCTTAGTTTTCAGTATATGTTCACCATTTTGATTATTTTCAGTATAGTAGCCATTGAACTATAATGCACATGGTGTATAATAAGATAAATATTTATGGACTTTTGACTCCAGTGAAGCTGTATTTATAGACCTGGAGCAGACAGAACTAGGAACTATCTGTTGTATGAGTTTCCCTTTCCTATGAGTTACAGCCTTTTCCAGTATCTCTCGATTGAGAGAACTTTCTGTTCCTCCTTTATTTTCACCTCTAACGCTCTTTATTTCTTGATTTTTTTTTCCAACTTGCGCTTATGCCGTGGTGAGAATTCACATAAGGGAAGTGAGTATCGTGTTGGCTATCACCTGTCTTCTGTATAGGCAAGGGAGGGAGTAAGCCCAGACTGAATGGGTATCAGCCCAGACTGAGTGAGTATCAGCCACTGGGCTTTTCTCAACTGACTCACCATTGATATGTAAGCACTGATTCTCATTCCATATGATTATGGCTCCTAGTGTTGTTCTTTATTCACTGTTGCTGTATTGCCAATGACAAATGTCTGTAACTCATATCACCTTAATGGTCTTTCTCAGTTATCTACCTTAGCCAGCACTAAATGTGCATGGCCATTTGTTTCCTGGCATATGTCCTACTAAAATATTTTGTTTTTATTTACATTTTTTTGAGATGTGGCCTCTCTAAATAGCCTTGGTTGTACTAGAAGTCACCATATAGTTCAGGCTAGCCTCAAACTCACAGAGATCCATCTGCCTTTTTCTCCTGAGTGCTGGGATTAAAGCAGTGTGTCATTATGCCTGGCTTCTTACTAAAGTATTTAAAAACTAATATAATAAGCATGTAGAAGAGTTTAGCTTCAGAGTTTGAAACTAGGGTTGGGCTTACCTGAAAATAATTGTCCATAGCATAATTAGTATACATCATGTTCTGTCATGACTGAGAAATAAAGTACAAATTACACTGATATTTAACTATAGTTGGTTAGACTGTCAGTGTAGTTTCACAGACTTTCTGTATCCACAAGAAGTGACCTGGGCCATTACATTATAATTTTGGCCTTGGGAGTTGATAATTTGATGTATTTAAACTATGTATATGTTTCTCTCTCTCTCTGGCTATGATTCAGAGAACCATTTTTTTTTTTCTTTCTTTTAAGTTAGTTCTGGCAAGGTCTTCTCTGAGAAGTGATATTGTAGAACAATGGAGAAAATATCACTGGTTTACCTCTTCTGCCTGTTGAGAGCAGGATTAGTCTCACATCATGAAGAACTAATCAGCATCCATGTCCAAAAGTCAGCCCAAAACATAAACCATTCTTCAGAGAAAACAACAACAACAACAACAAAACACCAAAAAAACAAATTGTAGCATTGACCTACTGAGATCATATAAAGGACAAGATTCAATACCCTCAGATTGTCCTTTGGAATATTGTGGTCCATGGTCACTTCTGTGCCCTCAGAGTGTTTGCTGAGATGCATCCTCTCCACTTTCTTGATCATGCCTCAGATATACTTATTGATGATGAGCCATCAGGACAGTTGATAGACTTGAAATGACACAGTTTGGTCTAATCAGAACTCTTTTTTTAGATTCAACAATACTGTCTTTTTGGAGTTTTCAATCATCTTTTTTCTTAGTGAGAGTTTTGCATAGTTCTTAAACAAAGGCCAATCAATGCTCAATAATGTCAGTCATACAACCCAAGCTTGCTGAACACAGTAGTAATAATAAAGTATGACTTACACTATTGTTTAAATGACCTTGGTCATTTCCTGAAGCCAATCCTTTGGTCTTTTGATAAAGCATATTAATGTTAATAAGACAGGTACTAATCAGGGATTTTCTTTTAGAAGGATTATCAGTGAGTGCACAGAGGATATATTGTTATTATATTTGTAACCATTTACCTCTAATGGAGACACTCATTCTGATTTTTGTATGTGCAAAGACTTATAGCACCATCTCTGCTTTTGCTATGTTGTGCCTTAACTTTTTTCTTCCAGCTAATTTGGGTATAGGGATACCACTTCTGGCCAGCAACTTCATTAGTCCAAATATGACTGTTCATCTTCAAAGTGAAAATGGAGTCTTGGGTTTGGTAAGATGACAATTAAACTTTTTATATGTATATAATTATTTTTTCTTATTTTACATATTGATCCCAGCTCTCTCTCCCTCCCTCCTTCCCATACCATCTCACCCCTGTCATCCCACTCTCCACTCCATAGGGAGGATGATGCCTTCTAGGAGGGATCATCAAAATCTGTCAAGTCATTTGGAGTAGGGACTATGCTCTCCCTCCTGCCTCTAGGCTAAGGGAGTATCTCTCCATGGGAAATATGCTCCCAAAGTCCTTTCGTGCAACAGAAGTACATCCTGGTTCCACTGTCAGAGGTCCCTTAGACTGTCCAGACCTTCTAACTTAGGCCCACTTTCAGGGGGTCTGAGTTGGTCCAATGCTTGTTTCCCAGCTATCAGTCTGGGAGGTCCATGAGCTCTCCCTTGTTCAGGTCAGCTGTCTCTGTGGGTTTCTGTAGTCTGATTTTGATCCCATTTTCTTACCACTCCTCCCTCTCTGCAACTGGATTCTAGGAGTTTGGCTCAGTATTTAGCTGTGGGTGTCTGCTTCTGAACAATTAAACTTTTCTGTAACTATGAACTATAGCAAATGATATTTGTAGTTTGCTCACTATAATTTTCCAGTGTTTTATGACTTTTCAGTAGATTTCTACTGTTATTGTGATAAAATTATAATATATATCCTGTATGGATGATGGCCACAGATATGTAGTAGATACTGATTGGCTGAGCCATCTCCTGGCTATTTTCAGAGACATAAAAATGCTGTGTGTTTGGATAGAAGCAGATTTCTATTGAAATCAAAGACATGCACTTTAGAGGAACCTTCAAGGTTCTCTAGAGTGGTGAGCTTTTTCATTTTGAAGACAGTCAGTTTATGTGAATTATCCATGTTATGCATTGAAAGGGAAATGGGCAGAATCCTAAAACATTAGATGTTAATTCAGTTTATTTATAGGATAGTTTTCAGTCCTTGTTTTGGCAGTGTGTAAAAATTCAAGCCAGTATTCACTCATTCTTAACTCAACTCTTTCCCCCTTCCTTCCTGTTAGTCTATGTCATTATATAAAAGTTATTGGCTCTATTCACTAGGGTTTCCTTATAAAAAGAAATACAACATTAGCTAAAGGCTGTACCTCAAATGCAGTAGAAAACCTGATATAGTACGTGAAGTCCTCATTTTGATTTCCACCAAAACATACACATAAATACACATTTCTATGTGCATGCATTCATAATACGCATATACAAACATGCACAATTATATTTTTAAAAATATTTTACTGAGAAGGACTGAGCAAAGTGAATGTAAGAATGTATAGATATAAGAAGAGGTAAAATTAGAATCCCAAATTCAGACCTCCAAAGTGTTGTATACCAAAACGAACTGCTGTTCTGAGTCTTTGTAAACAAATAACACAAGTTTAGGTGGCATTCATTCTTCTACCAGAAGGGGTGGTAGGTATGTTTAACTGGAGCCTACTGGCTCTGTGTGGACCAAAATAATTTGTGTTAGTAAGATCACAAACTTGAAACAGGAGATTATTTTGTTATTGTTTTTCTTTTTTGTTATTGAAAATACATTTTTCATACAGCATATACTTTTAAAAATAATTTTAATTTTTATTGAAAATTGATTTTTATGCAATGTGTTCAGATCATGATTTCCTTTCTCCTAAGTCATCCTAGATTCGCTCTACCTCCCCACCCACACAGATTCACCCACCTCTCTTTTTCTCATTAGAAAACAAAAAGACAACTAAAAAAAGAAAAAGAAAAGAAGCAAGCAAACAAACAAACAAAAACCCAGATCAGAATAGGACCAAGGGGGGAAAAAAAGAGTCAAAGAAAAAGCACAAGAAACACATAAATGTAAACATATACATATACACATATTCTGTCATACACAGTGATCCCATGAAAACACAAAATCAGAAACCATAATATATAAGCAAAACCTGTAAGGTTTAAAAAAAAAGACAAAGCATTCTGATATGAAAACCCTCCAAAAATACCATTAGGTTCATTTTCTGTTGGCCATCTATGGCTGGGCATGGGGCCTTTGCTTAAGTGTTGTTTGTATACCAGGTTAGACTCAGTTGGAAAAAAACTAATTTTCCCTTTGTGAGCAGTTGTCAGTTGGAGATAGCTTCTGAGTTAAGGATGGGAGCTTTCATGCAATATATTCTGATCTCCCTTCTCTGTCCTTCCAGATCCTCGACACCTCCCATTCTTCCAACTCCATACCACCTGTCTTCCTCTCTAGAAAACAACAAAAACAACAGGCAAAAAACAAAACAGAACAAATAATAATAATAATAATAATAATAATAATAATAATAATAATAAAGTGAAATGAACACAAAGAAAAAGTATTAGAAATGTACACACACACCTTGATTGTGTCATTGTTACCAGCAGTTTTTCATCCACCTGGTCCCAGAGCCTTGCCATCTCCAAATAACATACAGAGGCGCTGTATTAGATATAAAGCTGCTGGCCTGTTACTAGAATTTCTTATTGGCTAGCTGTGTCTAAAATATTAACCCATTTCTATTAATCTTAAGTGTTTCCATGTGGTCTTATCTTACTGGAGAGGGTCCAGGGTTCTTCACTCTCGGTCCTACATTTTGAATCTCCTCCTTCACTCTTCCTAAATCCTCCTTGTCTCCTAGTCCCTATCTTTCTTTCCTATTGGCCAACAGGGATTTATTTATTAACCAATAAGAGAAACATATTTACAGAATGACATCTTCCATCAGTGTAATTCTTGCATGAAGTTATAGACAACACATTGTTATGGTACGTACATAGCAGGCACCAAAGAATAGGTTTCTTAAAGCAGACTGGTAATTACAGGAACTATTTTTCACTTGCTCAGTCATAATCAATATGAGAAAAAGAGTAGTAAAAACCCAGGGATTAATTTTGAAAAGGTTACCTTAGTCTTTGGATGTTAACTTTCTAGATCTTCAGGGAAGGTATTTAAACATGACTGGGAGGGGGAGATGGGAAATGTGATACTGTTGCTCACTGAATGTGTGCTGTATTTGACAGGGTCCATACCCACTAAAACATGAAGCTGATGCTGATCTCATCAATGCAGGTAAATTCACTTCATCCTTTTCCATTTTCTTTTTCTACTAGTTTAGTTCTGTGTCAAATATCGGCAACCAGTTTAAATCTGTTTCTTCGTCTTCTCCTGGGAGAAATTCACTGCATTTATGACAAAAGTGGGAAATGGCACTTCTAGTCTTTGAGATCTCTCTTACTCAGTCTTAACTGAAGAAATGCAGGCAGAGGCACATTTTCATGGTAGAGCCTTAATGGATCGCAGGGTCTTGCCTGAAAATAGAGAACACACCCTTGCATGGTGTTACTGAGAAGAGTTCAAAGGCAGGCAACTTACTAGGGATTGGACATCATGAAGGGCACTCACAAACAAGAGGAAGTTCTACAGAGAATTTCCTCTTTATCCTTAACAATTGGTGGCAGGAAAGAGCCACCCGAAAGAAACTGGCATTTAGGTAAAAGACCATCACCAAATTACAGTGACCTTGGTCAACTAAGATACTCTTTGTGGTCTCCATCTCCTGCCTGGGCCCTCTGTTGGCCAATCCCAAGTGGAAATATACCAGCTTTCTGTGGATAGAGAAAGTGGGAGTGGATGCATAGTATCAGGCTGCTGCCCTGGGGTTTTGATTGTAGGTAATGCTTACCATTCTGTAACGTAGGTCTTATTAGCTAGCGTGAGAGGGCAGCCTCTAAAGGTGGGGTTGCTTAAGTATGCACCAGGCCACTGACTTCATGCCAAGGATGTGAACTGAACACACATAGAGGGTTTCTTTGAGTTGGGGGATTTGCATTTTCTCCTCTGTTCATGTAGTCACATGCTTTGCCTTTTATCATCAACCTGATAATTGACAGGGGCAATGTAACAGAGCATGAACAGGTCAGGTCTTTTGGTGACTTTTGGTCTTTTGTCATAATGCTTGAGGTAACATTGCTCTTCTGGTGGCTTTTGGCTGTTCTTTTATGTCCTAGGAGGATTTTAAGTGTCTTTCTTTATTCATTCTGCCCACACAGAAGTATTGTTCTTACTTTGTAGTCAAAAATAGTATGTGTAACTCTCAGATGAAATACGAGCTGAACATAAAGTCCAGCTGTCAAGTAGAATGACATCTGAAACTGGGGGTTTGAAAGTTATACATATTCAGGTTAAATATATGAATTAGCTAACACAACTCAACTCTGAAAGTCCCAGTGTGGTGCTGCAGTGACATTTAACCAATGCTTTACTTGAATTGTACTATATCCTTTAGCAATTAGCTCACTGGTCTGTGAAAATATTTGCTGCTTGCTTTAATTAATTTATTATGTCAGTTGGTTATTTGCAAAATGATAATGATTAATTCCATTTCCCAAGTCTCAGGCTTTGAATTTCTAAAGTCCATTTTCCTTGGAAGAACAGCTAATTCTTTTCAGTCACATTGTTGGATGGGAGGGGTTTCCTACTCATGAAGCTTCAAAGTAGCTCAGTCCCAATGGAGCTACCAATTTTCAAGTTCTGAAATCCCACTGTAACCTTAAAATGCCCAACATCAATTCATTAGAGTCTCAGCTCCCAATGTGCCTTGTCCCTGCTACATGATTTTCTGCCTGTACACTGATTGATACCTGCTGAAAAGCCTGCTTTAGAAAGGTGCAGATGGCAGCAGATAGGTGCAATGAAAATCTGGGTGCAAACCTAGAGTAGCTGTGGAATTCTAATAATTCCCATGCTTTTGCTTTTTCATTAAATATGAACTATGTATCCTTTCCTATTAGTGCTGTTTCCCTATTTTAATATAAAAAGTAATGCTTTTAAATTGCTTTAGAAAGAATCATCTTGTGCATCTTGTGGCCTGTGACAAGCCCCTCCTAACTTTGACACTGGTTGTTTTCAACATTCTTGGGGATATTTGACAGTGTCTGAAGACAGTTTTGACTGTTACTTCTGAGAGTGAATACTACGGTCATCTAATAGTTGGAGGCCAGAGACAGTGTCAAACATCCTATGAATAGAACAGCCTCACCCTGATTTTGAGGGCTCTCCCATTTCTGGAGAATCATAGGCCTGCATATGGAAGTATAGGCAGCTCTACACTTAACATCTATGGGATTTTCTGTGCTTAGGGTCATCCCTCTGTTCTGGTGGCCTCTGCACTGTGTGCTCTCCGGATTCTCCCCTTCATTTTTATCCCCATCTCTAAGCTCGTAATTTTCATTGGAGTGCATTATAACCATCTTTCTCATTTTGGCCCACTTGGTCACTTCCAGTCCTTCCATAGACAAGAATGTTCCACCCTCAGAACCTACAACACATTTGGTAACTTCTCCTGAGCATCCATCATTTTGTCTTGTAACTATTTCTCTTTCTGGCTGGATTATAAGCTGTTTTCCCCCTTTAGGTTAGGGTATTGGTTCTTGAAGTCTCCATATCCATAGTGTCAGCATGACCAGTGACTCTTAGATCTCAGCCCCCGCTACCTATGTACTGAATTAGAAACTGGGAGAGCTGGAAGCAATAGCAGATACATATGCCAAAGTCCTCCATGTGAGTCTGCTGGGAATTCATGTTTGAGAACTTATAGTATAGGGTAGTTGAATTTTGTTTGTAGCTTTGTTCAGTGCTCATAATAGTTACCTACTATTGAATTATGAACCAACAGACTAGGTAAGGATAAACTTAATGAACTCTCTTGACAAAACAGTATGAAAACATTTAGATATACAGAGAAGAGTTGTTTGATATTGTCACTCATGTATTAATGGATTCTGATTATTTTGTTCTCACACCCCTTTTATCTCTTTGCCTGCTTTCCCCAACCCCAGATTCCCAACAATTGTTTTGTGATCCATCTTATTTAACCATGGCTATCTGTGTGACCATTGTGTTGGGACAACCCATTGGAGCCTGTTGGGGTCAGCAGTAGATACACAACTGAAGGCAGGGACTCCCTTGCTTCCTGAATCTGTTAGTAGCAAATAGTTCACTAATTAATGAGTGTTGGCGTTGGGGAGCCCCTTCTCTATCCATACCTGGCTGTTGACCGGACCATTCTTGTTTAGACTTAGTATAGGAACCTGTAGTTACTGTGAGTTCATGATATCAATGTGCACGTCTTATCTATAGGATATTTTATTACAGCCCTTCTTCCTATCTTCCAACTTTTACATTCTTTCTGCCCTCTCTTCTGCAGCTTCTGGGAGCCGTAGAAGGGTATAAATGACTTGTTTAGAGCTCAGCACTCAGGTGTCACTTGTTCTCAGCAACTATGAAGCTAGAGTCTCTGAATTTTACTGCCATTCACTGGAGAGAGGCTTAGAGTAGCATTTGGTGGATTCTGTCTATTATATATATGGAGTGTGTGCTTGGAAAGGGACCCAGAATGCAGCAGGACAGAGATGTAGCAGGAAGCTTCATATCTTACCTGGTGCTGGCTGTCATGCGGACTGGATACCTGGGTGGGGTTTTGAATTGGTGGCAAGGCTATTAATCTTTATATTGATTTATTGTTATAGTTACTGAGCAAATCCTGAATGTTGCATTAGAACATCGTGGATTCAACATAGTATATTTAGGTATTGGATTCATTTAGATACTGGATGTTTAAAAATAGGGCACCCAAAAGTAGAACTATCATATAATCCAGTAATTCTATTTTGGGGTATATTACCAAAAGAAATAAACACAGCAAATCACAGCAAAAGCAAATCACAGAGGCATCTGTCTATACTGTGTTTATTGCAATACTGTCTACTAGAGCCAATAAAATGGAAACAGGCTGAGTTTTTAATCAAATAATCAGTGGATAAATAAAACACATAGTAGAATACTATTAAAGGATTAAAGAAAAGATGATATTTTGTCATTTTAGACAGTGTGTGGACTATATTAAGCAAAATGGGTCAGGCACAGAAAGACAAGTCATATATATTGTCAGTCATATGTAGAACCAAAAACAAAAATCAGTTCCATGGAAGTTGAGAATAGAACGGTGGTTCTCACAGCAGGCAGAAGGCAGAGTTGAGAAAGGCTAACCAGTGAGTACTAAGTTATGATTAGATAATAGTTAGGAGTTCTGATGTGCTATTGCACAGTAGGGTAATCATAGTTATAATCTTCTGTGCGTTTCAGAACACTAACAGAGGTTTCATGTTTTCATAATTGGGAAGGGTCAGCTTTAGAGAGGAGGCCGAAATGTTTCTTCTGATTAGAAAATTCACTGTATGAATAAACCCATAAGCAAGTATGATTTTAATTGTTTTATCTTTTGAGACTATAATATAATAACAGCACATCCCTTATCTTTTCTCCCTTCAAAGCTCTTAGTTAATGTGTGTATATTCCTAAGCATATAAATACAGTCTGAATAATGCTACTCATATGTTACAATATGTATGTTTTTAGGCTGGATTGGATAGCCAGCTGGAGTGCTTACAGCAATTATGAATGAGTAAAAGTCAGGCTAGGAAGTGGCTCATGGGTAGAGAGTAGGTTAGGTACAGACCTGAACTGAGTTCAATCCCTGGATCTCACAGGGTAGCAGGAGAGAAATGAGTCCTGACCTCACATGCATACCCATATATACATTCAAAAGAAGTAACATACATAAATAAGAATGTGGGTTGATGACTGCTTCAAAAGAATATAATGCTGCCTTAGAAGACACATACATACACTTAACATAATAGTATAAATAAATAAAAATGGGGACAGTTGACTCTGCTTCAGAAGAATGGATACTTTTCCATAAGCTTGTTCTTGGGACTTTAAATACAGTTATGCTTTGTGCAGCAGAATGCATCCCATTGATCTCAGAATTGCCTACAAAATGCTAATAATAATAATAATAATTATATGTTATGATCACATCATTTTATTATTATTATTATTAATTTAAAAAACACCTCAAATATATTGTCAGTGGAGAATGTGCTTTGGAAGCCATTGTGATTTAACACTCAGGAAACCAAAGACTTGATATGTTTATGTCTCTTTCATGCCCTCTATAGGTTTCCCTCCATGCCTGTCCACCTTACAGAAGTGGCTAGGATCTGATTGTGCCAGACAGAGACCTGGGTGGATGAGGTCCAGGTGTAGTGTTCATGTCCTTAAGCTTAGGGCTCATGCAAACTAGCTGGGAGCCCTGCAGTATGAGCCAGTTTATGATCCCATGCAGTTACACCTGGGGGAAGGGGAGGCAGCTCTGCCTCTTATTCTGAGTGGTTTGGAGAGAGTGGGAACAATGATCATCATGACAGCTGCCATCTCAGAGTTCTGCTCTGTGCCCGACTCTGACTGGGGACTTCACATGCATTATCTCACTTAATCCTCTACGTCTTGTGTGCTGTCTAAAAGCCACTTCTAACCACACCAGAAAGTGTTTCCCAGAGAGTTTCAGGTTTGTGGTACTTTGGAAGATGAGAAAATGTTTCCATTATTTAGAATCAGACTCCCTCGGGTAATAAATATTTCAGTGTGATATAAATAGGCTTGCTTTTCCCCCATACTTGAGCTTGGGGATTATTGATGAAAGCATCAGCTTTCTCTAGTCCTTGAGAAGCCTGCCACAGCGGCTGTGGTGCATGCAGTGTGTGTGCAGCTGGGGATGGCCAGACCTCTCCCAGTGCTGACACATCCAAGAGCTCTTCCTGCATTCTGACCTCTCGACCAAAGCTTCCTCTTCTTAGCTACCTCACTGCATTCCAGCAGAGGAGGAAGTGCTCTGGACTGTTGACTTACTTCAGTCAGGTGGCCTTTTAAGCACTTTTGGAGCAGAGACCATATGATGCTCTCAAACTCTGGATCAAACAGGAAGTAGATCCCACAAGTCCGGCAGCTTGGGTCTGACCAAGGCACTTGTAGTTAGCAAGTTTGTTAACTG
The DNA here is from genome assembly GCF_943737965.1 of Phodopus roborovskii. Classification (NCBI taxonomy): domain Eukaryota; kingdom Metazoa; phylum Chordata; class Mammalia; order Rodentia; family Cricetidae; genus Phodopus; species Phodopus roborovskii. The sequence continues at coordinate 16,834,382 of NW_026126410.1, forward strand.
GATACTGGAGGTTTTATTTATATAGGTATCTTTAATTTTCAAAACAGTCTCCCTTAGTCTGTAATCCTGGCTGGGTGGAATTCCCTATGTAGACTTCGGTAACCCTTCTGCCTTAGGCTCCTGAGTGCTGGGATTATAGGTCTGTGCAGTTGTACCCAGCTAAATGGGAAGTTGTTTTTTTTTTTTGTTGTTGTTGTTGTTTTGTTTTCAGTTCTGAACTTTTATAACAATGTGCCATTTTTGGAAGAGCATCTCTTAGAGATTGGTTTTAAGTGTGTTCAGAAGACTTCTCTGATTTCATTAAAGTATGATCTGACAGAAGCTCTCAGCTTATCGGGGCTAAAAATCAAGATGGATGTGTGTATGCACTTGCATGTGAGGAGGGAGGGTCAGGCTTAAAGATAATAAGACATTAGGTATGTCCTTTTTATATTGTTCATTTATTTTTATTTTAGATTTTCTAAATAAATGGGGAGAAGAGGGTTTATTAACTTACGCTTCTTCACCACTGTTCAGCATCGAAGGAAGTCAGGACAAGAACTCAAATAGGAAAAGAACAGGGAGGCGGGAGCTGTTGCAGAGGCCACAGAGGAGTACTGCTTACTGGCTTGCTCCTCTTGTCTTGGTCAGCCTGCTGTCTTATAATACCCAGGACCACTAACCCAGGGACAGCACCACCCACCATGAGTTGGACCCTCCCACATCAATCACTAATTAAGAAAATGCCCCACAGGCTTTCCTACAGTCAGATCTTATGGAGGCATTTTCTCAATTGAGCCTCCCTTTCTAGTGATTCTAGCTTGTGTCAAGTTGACATAGAAAGTAGTATATATTCAATGTTTAACATTTAATATGTTGATTTGATATGTGTGCTCATACTGAAATGACTAACATAATCAAGTTGATGACCATTCTTCACCTCACAGCTGCCATCTGAGGTTTTCTTTTAAAACCTATTTCACAGTGTGGGGTTATTGCCTGTAGCCACTGCATGTGTGTTAGATCCTTGGCAAGCTTTAGTCTTTAGCTGCAGATTGTCAGTGTCTGAAGCTGCAAAGCTGAAGGGCATTGTATAGACAGAAAGGGATGCTTTGCCTGTAGAGAATTTCCAAACAGTAATCCCTTAAATGCTGGTTGTTATCTTTTTGCAGGGACAAAACTAAGCAATGTTACTGACAAAATACACCTCTTCTCGGGGTGGACAGTTGCTACCCATGTACAGTTCCATTTTGGTTGGATTGTAAAGTCTTCTAGAAACAGAGATAGTACAGCTCTCTCTGTCCATCATGATGACCTCAGATCTAATACTTCTCCCTCCCCTTCTTCCTCCTTTCTTTTGTGTGTGCCTTTAGGAAAGGAAACAGTTACTGTTCTTCCAGGAGCCTCTTTCTTCTCCAGTGATGAATCATTCGCGATGATTAGAGGGTATGTAATAATGCAGCCCCTCATATTCACTCAGTTTGGAGTGGGCTGAGTCATCCCTGGGCCTATGAGCAAGACTCTGAGGCACAGTCCCATTAAACGATCAGGGTTTGTTCAGCTGCAGAAAGCTGTGAAATTATTCCCACTGAGGGTTGGGCATGGAAATATCCACCCTATTACTTTGAAATGACCCCCTACATGGAGTTTGCATCTTTGTGCCAGCTTGATTGAAATAACATTATAAGGTATTCCCAATGTTTTCTTCAAACTGTGGGCTCACTTTCCAGCTACTGTTTGTCTTTGAAACAAGTCACATTCTCCCCACCCACCCCCGTGGAGGAAACAAACTTCACTGTGCACACCTGTGTTTAGTTTGTTTTTGGAGACAATATAAGCTATAATTTTTTTAAAGGACTCTTAATGGTTACTTCTTTGCACCAGCATGGAGCTGATCTATTTAGAAATCAATTGCAGGGAGTGGGAAAATAGATGCATTTAAGGGGCATAAGATTATTTTAATTTCCGATGCTTTTAAGCAAAGGGGATATAAAGTTTGTGAAGTTTGCATTATATTTCTTTTTTATTTCACAGGGGACATGTCAATCTAACAATGTTAGGAGCAATGCAGGTTTCTAAATACGGTGACCTGGCCAACTGGATGATACCTGTAAGTAGACATTTTTCCTTCTGAATTACATTGGATTAGATTGCTTTTGAAATATTAAGAAAACCCTTGAATTGCTATGAAAGTATAATATAATGATCAGAAATGAGTAAATATATTCTCTACTTGGTAGAATTGATTTTTTTTTCTGAGACAAGATCTTATTTCTAGTCCAAGCTGGCCCTGAATTCATAGCATAGCTCTAGCCTCCTAAGTGTTGGGACTACAGATATGAGCCACTATACTTAGCCTAAACTTAATTTAGCAGTCCCAAGGAGCATTCAGTTTTTACTATATCTTTGAAACTAGTGACCAGAAATGTCATAGAAGGCTTTTCCTTGGAGAAACAGTTAGAAAATTGAGAAACTGGGTTGGTTATAATCTCATGAATATAGAACTGACAAACATTTATTACAAGCAAGGTTTATAACTAGAAAGAACAAGAAACAATTTCAGTGATTGTATGTTAATTCTGTTTTTCTTATGCACAATGATTAAAAATCCTTTCTTGATTGTTTGTATTACTCCTTAATCATAGTGCCTTCTATTAGGGAATTCAAAACCTGTGACAGTTAAATATGCTTATAAAAGGCAGCCGGTTGGTTTTCATTTAATCGTTGATTAGCATTAGCTTTGGAAAAAGGCTTACAGGATCTCTTTCTTTTGTTTTTGGCCATGATAAGGCTCTTACTGTGAGATTTCATTAAAGGGAGCAACAGTGGACATATGTCTCTGAGTGTGAGTGTACTGTGGTTGCTGGCTCAGGTGTGTGTGTGTGTGTGTGTGTGTGTGTGTGTATGGATTCCTGTGTTTCCAAGTATCACCAGCTAAAAGAAATTAAGTTACTAATTAATTAAGTAATTAAGTATTTAACTACTTGTTAAGTAGCCATTATTGCTGTTCTATGATAGTTTATTTTGATATCTTAGTTTTATTTCAAAGAAAAATTTGAACATGGTAGATTTACATAATTGATGGCTTATTGATCTGCTACTACCTGGAACATTAAAGTTTAATAATTAAAGCTCTGGTCCTCAAATTTAATGCATATTGGAATCATTTCAAAGGTTAAAAATTATTGAGGCTTGGGCTGGAGAGATGGCTGTATGGTTAAGAGCACTTGCTGCTCTTCCAGAGGACATGAGTTTGGTTCCTAGCAAGTAGGTCAGATTCCCAGCACCTAACCTGTAATTCCTGCACCAGTGGATCTAACACTCTCTTCTGGTCTCCACAGGTACTGCACACTAATAAAAATAATCTTAAATATTGAGGTCAATTTTGCCTCCATCCAATCTTTTTTAGCTAATTTTGACATAACCTGGGAATGGGGTAGTTGAAAGCAACCTGAGTGATTTTAATATGTAAATAAGTTAGGAAATAAGTACATTAAATAATTATCACCATGAATCATTAAAATGTATGAGAAATGTTGTGGATCCATCTATAGGAAGAATTTTTGTTTTTATTTCAAAATATACTTTATTTCTAAAATGCAAGCAAAATGAAAAAATGCTACAAACCTTTTATTCACAAACTAATACTTCAAATAACATGGTGTTAATCATCTATGTATAGCTTAAGGGGATTCAAAATACAAATATTTTTATAGAAGAACTCTAAAATGAAATGAACAGTATTTTTTTTTCTTATTTTACATATCAATCCCAGTTCTCCATTCCTCCCTCCCTCTCTTCCACCCTTTCATGCCTCACCACCACCCTTCCACCCAACCGCCCCCCCCCTCCACTCCACATATAGGGTGATGCCTTCCTGGATGGGTTGTCTAAATCTATCAAGTCATTTGGAGTAGTGACTTGGCCTTCCCTCTTGCCTCTAGGTCAAGGGAGTATCCCCCCATGGGGAATGTGTTCCCAAACTCCTTTTGTGCACCAGGGATACATCCTGGTTCCACTGTCAGAGGTCCCTTAGAATGCCCAGTCTTTCTAACGGAGACCCATGTTCAGGGGGTCTGAGTCGATATAATTCTGGATTCCCAGCTATCAGTCTGGGGGCCCATTAGCTCCCCCCTGTTCAGGTTAGCTGTCTCAGTGTGTTTCTGTAGCCTGGTCTTGTCCTACCTCTCTGCATCTGGATTCCAGTTTGGCTGAGTGTTTATTTGTGGGTGTCTGCTTCTGTTTATCAGCTACTAGATAAAGGCTCTATGATAGTGGATAAGTTAGTCATCAATCTCATTATCAGGGAAGGTCATTTATGGTAGCCTTTCCACTGTTGCTCAGATTGTTAGTTGGGGTAATCTTTGTAGGTCTCTAGGTCTCTGGACATTTCTCTAGAGTCAGTTTTCTCTTCAAACCTATAATGGCTCCCTCCCTCCGTTATGTTTTTTTTTTTTTGTTTTTTTTTTTTTTTTGCTATCATCTATTCATCCCCTGACTCAATCTTCCTGGTTTCACATGTTTTCTTCTCCTTGCCTTCTTTTCTCCTAACTCCCTCTCCACTCACTGTCTCCCCTACCCCCTACCCTCCAATATGCTCAAGAAATCTTGTTCCTTCCCTCTTCTATGAGGGACCTTATATGATTCTTAGATTCTTCCTTGTATCCTAGTTTCTCTGGTGGTGTGAATGATAGTCTGGTGATCGTTTGTCTGTGTTTAAAAACCATATATAAATGAGTAGTTCCTCTTTTTTGTGACTTGGTTTGGATACCTCGCTCAGGATGGTTTCTTCAAGTTCCATACATTTGCCTGTGAATTTCAAGATTCCATTTTTTTTTTTTCCTGATGAATAGTATTCCATTGTATAAATATACCACATCTTCATTATCCATTTTTCAGTTGAGGGGCATCTAGGTTGCTTCCAGGTTCTAGCTATTACAAATAATGGTGTTATGAACATAGTTGAACAGATGTCTTTGTTATATGAATGTGGACCATTTGGGTATATGCCCAAGAGTGGAATTGCCGGGTCCTCTGGTAGACTGATTCCCATTTTCCCAAGGAACTTCCATACTGATCTCCAAAATGGCTGTACAAGTTTGCAATCCCACCAGCAGTGGAGGAGTGTTCCCATTTCTCTACATCCTCTCCAACATATGCTGTCATTGGTGTTTCTAATTTTAGCCATTCTGGCAGGATTAAGATGGTATCTCATAGTTGTTTTGATTTGTATTTCCCTGATGGCTAAGGATGTTGAGCACTTTCTTAAGTGTCTTTCAGCCATTTTGGATTCCTCTATTGAAAATTCTCTATTCAGTTCTGTACCCCATTTCTTAATAGGGTTATTTGGTGTTTTGTTGAATAGTTTCTTGAGTTCTTTGTATATTTTGGAGATCAGCCCTTTTTCAGATGTAGGGTTGGTGAAGATCTTTTCCCAGTCTGTGGGCTTCCATTTGGCCTTTCAACTGTGTTCTTTGACTTAGAGAAGCTTCTCAGTTTGAGGAGATCCCATTTATTATTTGTCCATCTCAGTGTCTGTTCACTGAGAACACTGTTCACTTCAACCACTTGTTGAAGATGCTGTCTTCCTTCCATTGTATAATTTTAGCTATTTTGTCAAAAATCAGGTGTTTATAGGTGTGTGGTTTAATATCAAGATTTTCAATTCGATTTCATTCATTGGGCAAATTTCTGTATAGCTTTCACTTACCAAAATTAAGTCAAGAACAGATAAAGCAACTTAAATAAATCTTTAACCCCTAATGAAATAGAAACAGTCATCAGAAGCCTCCCAACCAAAAAATCCCAGGGCCAGATGGTTTCAGTACCAACTCTACCAGAAATTCCAAGAAGAGCTAATACCAATTTACCTCAAATTGTTCCACACAACAAAAGCAGAAGATTCATTACAAATATTGTACTTGAAGTTCTAGCTAAAGCAATAAGACAACAAAAGGAGATCAAGGGGATACAAATTGGAAAGGAAGAAGGCAAACTATCTCTATTTGCAGATGACACGATAGTTTACATAAGTGACCCGAAAAACTCTACCAGGGAACTCCTACAGCTGATAAACTCCTTCAGCAAATTAGCAGGATACAAGTAAACTAAAAAAAAAAAAAAAAAAAAAAAAAAAAAAAATCAGTAGTCCTTGTATATACAGATGATAAAGGGGCTATCATACTTTACAATAGCCACAAACAACATAAAGTATCTTGGGGTAACGCTTACCAAATAAGTGAAAGACCTATATAGCAATAACCTTGTGTCTTTAAAGAAAGAAATTAAAGAAGATACCAGAAAATGGAAAGATCTCCCATGCTCTTGGATAGGTAGGATAAACATATTAAAAATAGCAATCTTGCCAAAAGCACTGTACAGATTCAATGCAAATCCCAGCACAATTCTTCACAGACCTTGAAAGGATAAAACTCAACTTTATATGGAAAAACAAAAGACCCAGGATAGCCAAAACAACCCTGTATAATAAAGGAACTTCAGGAGGCATCACCATCCCTGAGTTCAAGCTCTGCTACAGTCCTGAAAACAGGTTGGTATTTGCATAAAAATTAGTGTGGGGTTTTGTACTGTCAATTTCAGTAGTCAACTTGTGACCCTGAGCCTACCACTTAAATATCTTCATTAAAACATTTTCATTTTGGCCTTAAAATGGGAGTTTGACACTAGAGTATGGTTAGTCAAGGAAAACAAAATGTTCTGATAAATCGTCATTGAAATCTGTTGTCTCATTGGAGCAGTATATCTTGATCTATTTCCTCTTTTGTTTTTATATAAAATAGTAATGATTCCTGCTTTATAGACCTGTTTGATGGCTTTTTTTCAGTGCCTTCCACCTAGCTCTCAAATAAATCACACATGGAGTCTTATTCTTAATTATGAATGCGCGGCTTTCACTTGGCTTATTTGCTGCGAGCTTTTTGTAAATTAACCTGTGTACCTTTGGCCTCGGGGATTTTGTCTTCCTCTATTCCTAAATACCTTACTTTTGCTCGGTGGCTGGGTGGCTCCATGGCTGGATGGCTGGCCCCTGATGTCCTTCTCTTATTCTCTCATTTTTTCTTTGTCCTCATTTCTCCTCCTATTTATACACTCTGCCTGCCAGCCCTGCCTATTCTTGCTCCCTCTTCACTATTGGCCATTCAGCTCTTTATTAGAACCATCCGGTGGTTTAGACAGGCACAGTAACAACTTAAGAGTTAAACAAATGCAGCATAAAGAAAAGTTGCACACCTTAAAATAATATTTCCCAACATAGGCTTATATGAAGGAAAACGAAAAAAAAAATAGAGTAAATTTCAGTATGTGACCAGTAAATGTGCCATTATTTTGACAAGGTAAGAAGATGATCCCATTAGAGAAGTTGGAATCCTGACAGGGAAGGAATTGGCATTGGCTCCAGTGAGGAGGAGCAATAAGTCTTCCTGTTTGTCTGCTTAACCACACCTTGTCTTGAAAGTTGAAAGTTGTTGGTATGCACAGCAATTCTTGGGGGAGATCTCCTGTAGGAAACCTTGGGCATCTGTAAACAGATTCAAGACCTGCAATTTGTTTTCATTATGTTTTAACATGAGTGAGACTGAAAGCTTTTCTTTTTACTGCAAACCATATATTAATTCCCATTTTAAGGAACTTCCCAATGAAAGAGTATGGTTTTTCTTCCCGCCGCCTGGTCTTGTCCTGCCGCCACCCCGCCAGCCCCAAAGCACAGAGACTCTGTATTTGATATAATCCTTTTGGCCAGTTACTAGTTTCTTATCGGCTAGCTCTGTCTTAATTATTAACCCATTTCTGCTGATCTATGTATTTCTCTTACCTGGGAGCTGGCCGGCATACTGCTTTCTCCCGACTCTCCATCTTGGCTCCTCCTTACTACTTCCTCATTCCTCCTTGTCTCCTAGTCCCTCCTATCTTCCTTTCCTATTGGCCAACAGTGCTGTATTCATTAACAAGCATGAGAAACATATATACAGAATGACATCTCCCATCATCCCAATGTATGTCACATTTTTATGTTTTCCTAAGATTGCCATGAATGATTAAAACAGCAGTACGTATTGCTTTATAATTTTTATCATATAGTTTTGGAGCTCATGAGTTCCAAAGGAAAGGGTCTGTTGTGATGTTGTTGGGGAACTCTGTATCATCATGAAATGACATTTGATGATCTGAGAAACTAAGCATGGAAAGTATTCTTTGGTCTGGTCCCACATTTTTTGGTAATGAAAGTTGGCAGCATCATTTGTGGTTGACATTTCTCTTTTTGTTTTGGAAACTACCAATCACTTCTTGACCATTTTGCATGTGACGCACATGTATCGTTATCCTCTGACTCATGGTAGGAAAGACCATAGCATTTACTGTGAGCTTCAGATCTACCCCTTATAAGTGATAGACCCTAGAACACATGTTTTCATTAGAGTGATGGAAAAATTTAGAATGCACCGATGCCCTCCATGAAGGAGGCTATTATTTCCATCTTCATTAATGTTGTGCCACACAATATTAAAGAGATATCATGCCAGACAATATCTGCCTAAAACTGAACTGACTCAACCAAGACATTGCCACAGGAACCAAAAGAAACGGGCTTAGCCAGGTTTATATTCAAGGGCCCAACTTTAAATGCTTTCAGATACATTTCTTGCTTTTGTTGGTTTTAAATAAGATGTATGCTGCCCTCTTTGTCTAATTTTAGTAAGCAATCTATTTCTCTTTGTCTCAAAGATTTATGTTGATTTATAAAGTTTAGATACATTTTCATTACAAAATCTGACAGTCAAGAAGCTGGAAAGTTGAGCTTTATTACATCATTTTTTCATTGGCTTTATCTTTCCACTAAGTGTCATAATCTTTCACTGGCTGTACAAGTCTTGAGCTCAGTACCAAGGCATCTGCATCAATCATTGCTGTGTCAGAATGTAATAAACGCTGACACCTTAAGACAAGAAAATGGTGTGGATGCTGTTTGTCTCATCCTCTAATATCTTCTTAGTATGCAGTGTTGCTCTCATGTGCACAGATTTTTTTAACAGTTCTGCTCTGAGTATCCAAAAATGGAAAATTTGACAACAGTAGGTTCACTCCTTCCTAGTTCCTGATCAGTGTTGTGATGGTGAAACCCCAGAAGAGCTAAGAAAATGTGGAAAGATGTGCACCTGACAGGATCTACATTTGGATCTGCTCTGGTGCCTGCCTAATGATTATTTTTGGAAAACAGCTGGCGTTGATTATTGACTTCTGAAGGGACACAGATGTGGATCATCATCTAGGAGAGATGGTTGTTGGAAGCATAAAATAGCTGCCCTATATGAGCTGTACTAGCTAGACACAAAGGCCTTCACAGTGCAGTTGGAGACAGGAACAGCTGAAAAATGGCCATTTGGGTACTAGTGTTCCCTCCTATTTTTCATGTGCATTTGAGATGCATAGACCTAAATTAATATTGTACATATGTATGTGCTTTCTGTGCCAATTAGAAACTCAGTGTTTGAGTAATTTACAAGAGCACACACAACGCAGTGGGATTGTAGCTGCCCAAGGCTGAGGGTGGTTTTTTTTTTTTTTTTTTTTTTTTTTTTTTTTTTTTTGGATTGTACTCTCCTTGTACTCTCCTTTCTGAGGCACAGTCTCTCAGTGAAAACAGAGCTTGCCATTTTTGCTGGTCTGGTGAGCCAGCATGCCTTGGGTATTCCATCTCTGTTTCCCCAGTGCTGGGATTACAGACAGGCCCCCACATTCACATGGCTCTAAGTGGATGCTGAGGATTTGAACTCTGATCCTGACATTTGTATGACTACTGCTTTATCTGTCAAATCATCATGCCAGACCTTTAAGCTATTGATTATAGCTCTTTACTTTGATACTATGCTTGTTTATACAAAAATAATTTTATCTGTGCTTGTCTGGAAAATATTATGTTGGAAAACAAATGTTCCTTACTCACATTCAGTATTAGGTTAATGCTCCTATAGAAGTCCTTTAAGAATTTGATCAAATACTTTGTGCTTCTTCTGGTGTGAGAAGGCAAACTCTTTGCATAGAGGGAATTCTGCTCCTATCCTTCCTTCCATCTCTCTCCCTAAAGTTCACTCTTTTTTTCTTCTCCCTCTTCTTATATAGAAAAACAGCAACGGATGTGATGTTTGTAATAATATGTTTGGCTAATGATGCATTCCCATGACTGCAGCAGCCCCTTCTCATTAACCAGCTCACTTAAAGGGAGAAGGAACATTAGGAATGATAGATGAGACCTTCTAGACACCCATTATTAGTAATATGACAACTAATGGTGCTGCTGAGATGACTAGGCAGGGAATGAAACTGCAGGCGGTGCTGATGGTAGTACGACCCTGCAGCTAAAGGCTAATGATCGTTGAACACTAAATTTTATTAAATCACTGAATTGGGTGTTTCCACTTGGTGAAATTATCATGTCCTACTTTATTATTTTGGCTTAGAGATTATCTTGATCAACACTTTAAGTTTAGATAATGTGTTATTTATACTTGGAAGCACATATAGCTATAAAATTTCCACACTGTCTCTGAAATCATGCTTTCAGATATTTTTCATGTGAAGATTGTTTTATAGATGACAATCCTGTCATCCCATCTGCCAGGAAGGAATTAAGAAATACATTCTCTAATACAGAACAACAGAAAAGCCTGATATAAAGACATGAAGTGACTGAACCCATGTTTGAAAATGAGTTCTTCGTTATTCTAGTACTTGAGCTCCTTCTCCAGACTGAGTCTGATGCCGATGCACTTAGCATTACGATGGAGAATTCAAGGTGTTCTCCCTATGCATAGAGCCCTCTGTCTTCTTTTAAGTACATTTGCGAAGTACCTCTCTATCTCTGAAGTAACTTAACCTTTCTAGACCACAACTCTTTATTTTTAACATGAGATGGAGAGAATAACATTTATTCAGTAGGTTTCACTGGAGCATCCTAAAACAAAAAGTTTATCATATTTTTACTTTATGAATTTTGGCCCAGATTTGTGTGTGCACCATGTGTGTGTGTGGTGCTGGCAGAGGAAGAAGAGAGCATCAGGTCCCCTGGAACTGTAGTTATGGGGAGTTGCTAGTAGCCACGTGGGTGCTGGAAACCAAACCTGGATCCACTGAAGAGCAGCCAATGACTTTAACCTCTGAGCCATCTCTCCAGGTCTGGAGAATTTCCCTTTTTATATTATGCATTTTATTAGCAGTGATGAGAGAGTTGTGAGCAGTACCAGTGTGGTCCTCTACCTTACAGAGTGTTGTTTCTAGGATGAAGATAGGAAAGAGGAAGTAGTGCTGTCTGTGTGCCCCCAGGGTACCAGGTATGCCATGCGATCACTAGGAAGTCTTGTGATAGTCTCCTTGGCCAGAAGCACAGCACCATCGTCACATACAAGAGATTACACCTAGGTTGCTCCAGTCTATTCATATCTCATTTTCTTCACACTTACATTTCATTCCGTTGTATTGTTTTTGTTAGTCTACATAGATATTTTAAGTAGGCTTTTCATATGCCAGTCATCTTTTTGTCTTTACTTAATGTAATTTCTAAGGTACTATGAGTGATTAATAATGATTAAAGATTTTATTTTAATGAAACAATTCGGAATTTTTACTTTTAGTATTTCATTTGACTTTTGATATTTTTAAAAATTAATTTTAAAAGAATTTTCACACAGTATATTTTGATCATATTCTTTCCCCTCCCCCAACTCTTCTCCCATCTCTTTACCTATCTGACTTCATTCTGTCTCTCAACAAAAAAGAAAAAGAAAAATCAAAAGAAACAAAAATCCCAGCAAGACAAAAAATACCAAAACCAAAAAGTATTCAACAAATGAAGTCTGTTTTGTGTTGGGAAAACTCTTCCTGGGCATGGGGCCTGCCCTGAGTGTGGTTCCTATACCCAGTGTTACTACATTAGAGAAAACTGGTTTTCCCTTTACCAGCAGCTTATCTATTGGGAATAGCTTCTAGGTTAGCAGTAGGACTTTGTGTTCATTTCCCCTGCTCTGTGCTGTAATCGTCTCTGGTTTGAATCTGTGCAGATCTTCGGATGCTATCATTGTCGCTCTGAGTTTACATATGTATCAGTTACCTTATGTCTGGAAGATGCTGTTTCCTTGATCTCATCTCCTATATTTGGCACTTAAAATTTTTTCATCTCCTCTTTTGCATAGATTCCTGAGCCTTGAGGGGAGGAGTTTGGGAAAGACTAGGACTGAGTGGTCCAAAGTGTCTCACTCTGTATAGTGTCTAGTTGTGGACCTCTGTGTTAATTACTGTCTAACGTAAGAGTGAGCTTTTGTGATGATGGTTGAGTGATGCTCTGATTTTTAGGTGTAGCAGTATGTATTAGGAGCTTGTTCCTTTAGCAGAATAATTGTAGGGCCCCTGACATTTCTATCCCCAAGCTCCTGGTCACTTTAGCACTGGCATATATGGGTTCTATCTCATGGTGTGAGTCTTAAATCCAATCTGAAAGTGGCTGCTTACTTCCATTACATTTTTTTTAATATTGTCAGTCAGTATTCATATTATCATTTGGAACTCAAGTCTTTGCAATATTTAACAACACTTCAACTATTAATAACTATTAATAAGATTATGTACATTTAGATTATGCAAATTAAGCTAAGCAAGCACCAATTTCCAAAGACAGTTTTCAGTGAAATACCTCATTCTTATTTTTCCTGCAATTGTACATGCATAGAGCATAAACTTTGGCTTCCTATATCAGTTTTTGACATGATTTAGCTCTCCATTGTCTGTTTGGCTTATTGCAATATAGAACATTTCCAAGTTATCAGAAACTGGAAACTTAATCCATAGATAAAACAGAAGTAGCTACCTTGAAAAGACAACATTTTTACCTTTGTACTCTTTTTTTTTCTTTGCCCAAACTTTACTGGAAGTAGACCCTGGTGCTGACAGACTTTGTAATATAATGTGTTACCACCCTGAACATAACTGCTGCTCATGGGTATTGTTTCAGAGAAAATCTAATTTCCCTAGTTTACAGCTTTCACACTGGTGAAAGGAGCAAGGTTTCTTTATAAGGACAGCAAAAAGTTTTGTAATTTGCATCCTGAAGAATTTACCTTTATTTGTAGAAACTGTCCAAGCTGGAGTGATGTAGGACATTTCCAGGCTTACTGTCTGCCTCTTAACTAAATTAATTAACACCATCCAACAGATTAGAAACAATAGGGAAGAAAAATAATGCAATAAGTTCAACATAATAGGTATATTTAAGAGAGGAAACATCTGTGGGGATTCAATTACTTCTCTCTGGAAGTGGAAAGAGTTTTAGTCCCATTCTTTTTTTCTCTGATTTGTTTAGTGACTTTAAGTAATTTAGTTAACTTTTCCATGTTTTCATTTTTAATGAAGGAATATAAGTACCCCAAGTTCCATTTATTTATTTATTTTTATGATTATAATATAACATTTCCTATTTCCCTAAATAAGGAATTACCTTCATAAAATGAAATTTATTGAATGATGTGCAATATGATCAAAACAAATAATAACAGTAGAAAGAAATCACGATATGAAAATAGAAGCAGAGACCTACAGCTAAGCACTGAGACAAATTCCTGGAATCCAGTTGTATAGAGGGAGGAAGGATGAGCAAAGAGATTAAGACCAGGCTGGGGAAACCCACAGATACAGCTGACCTGAACAAGCCTACTCCCCATAGAGGGATACTCTCTCAGCCTAGACACAAGGAGGAGGGCCTGGGCCCTGCCCCAAATGATGTGACAGACTTTGATGATCACCCATAGAAGGCCTTACCCTTTCTATGGTTCAGAAGAGGAATGGGATGGGGGTCAGTGCAGGGCATGGCAGAATGGGAGAGGTAGGGAACTGGGATTCATATATAAGATAAGTTTATTTCTAATTTAAATAAAAAAGAATATGAGAGAGAAAAGAGCTCAAAAAGAAGATCATGATAACAAAGGAGAGAAACAGTTCATTGTACAACAAGGGTTCAGTTGCATTCATAATTTTTTAGGTACTGATCATAATGTGGTTTATGTTAAAAGGTCTTGATTACTATGTTTGGTTTAACAAAGGCATTCCTAGAAATTTAAGATGCCTAACATTAGGATAGGTCAATCAAAAAGATGGCAAAATTTATTATTAAAAAAATGAAAAGGAAAAGAAGAAAAAAACAAAACTCAGAGCCCATATATGAAGTTCTCACAATTATTTGTTTATTTTAAAATAGTGGTAGCCACTCTGTTGTTACATGTTGGGTTATGCAAAGGAATAAAGTCTAATTATTGCCAGAGAACACAATTTATCTTTATAGAAAGCTTACATTATTTGTCATAAATTTAATTGTCAGATTTTCTAAAGTCACCAAAAGAGTCATTGGAAGGGGGTGGGGGTTAAGCACCAAATCTGTTTTGCTTTTAGTTTGATGGAAAACAGTCACAGGGACAAATAATGAATGGAATTTTATTTTTTAACAAATTAAGAAATTAGGATAGTCCTAGATTACAGGAGTTTCTTCCATTATTACAGTCTAGTCCTATCATGGCTTGTGTTGTGCTTATCAGCACTAAGAAACACACATTGACACATTTCTGTTACATAAATATAGTCTATGTTTGCATTCCATGTTTCCTCTTCCATTACTGTCCTCTTTGTGTTCAAGATCCAGTTCAGGGATATTGTATTTTTTCTTATACAATTTTAATCGACTACTTAGGAGCTGTAAATGCCCCAGAATGCTCATCGATTATTCTCTAGTCTTATCTGGTCCCTGACAGTGTCTGCCATTCCTCATTTTTCATGACTTTGCCTGTTTTGAGAAGTATTGATCAGGTGCCTGTAGAATGTCCCTCAGTAAGGCTTTTTTTTTTTTTTTTTTTTTTTTTTTTTTTTTTTGATGATGTCCTCTTAGGGGGTGGGGTTGGGTAAACTTGATTTTAATGAGTGATAAATTACAGTTACATTGGAGTGAGAAGTTATTGTGCTATTCATGGAACCATGACTCCATATAGCAATATTACACTATATACACAGAAAGGATATTTAAGGTTTTTATTCTAAGAAGATAAATGTTTGAGAATACAGATGTGTTGAAACTGATTTAAACATTATATGAAATTACACATTTTTAAATATCATGTTCCTCTGTTGATATGTATAACTTTATTGTGTTTAGTTTTTTTGATGGCAGGTTCTTGCTACATAATCCTCACTTGTCTGCAACTCAGTGTGTAGATGAGGCTGACCTCAAACTTGCAGTCATCCTCTGGCTGTTTTCCAAGTGCTGAGATTATAGTCCTGTGCTACCATGCCCAGGTTACTTTGATCTTTTTAACCAGTTAAAAATAAGTTTAACTGGGAATAAAAAAGAAAGAAAGAAAGAAAAAAATTCTGGATAGGTTAAAAAAAAAAGAGAGAGATAGAATGTCCTTCTTGGATATAGAAATGAATGGCATCACATGGCACACTCTGTACTTTGTCACTTGTTTTTCTGGGCTTGTTTACAGTTAAATGCTATTGTTCCCATTCTTTAGAATACTACTTTATTCTCTGAAAGCAGCTCAATTCATTTAGCACTCATCAAAGGTCAAAGGAGATGAAGTGTTGCATTTTGAAGGGAAGGTGTAATAGTAAGAAAAATACACTCACTCTAAATTGCTTGGAATTTCCTGATGGGATCATCGCTTGTTGATGGAAGTCCCTTCTATCTATGCCTGAGGTTAAGCTGGCTAGGTGACTCAGGGTCTGCAGAGCCATGGTTAGATGAACACCAGTTTAATGGAACTGTCATTATAGTCCCTCTGGAGGGAAGACTGGAGCCAGTGATTTAATCAACAATGCCTACAGAGTGAGACATGTACAAAATGATGATGGGTTCTGAGACTAGTGGATATAGAATACAGTTATGAGAGGGGTATGCCCAACACAGAGGCCTTGCACTCCATGTGCATGCCTTGCTCTAGGTATCTCTTTCACTTGCTTGGTCTTTGGATGTGTCCATTGTTACAAACAGCCAAGAGCCTCATGCCTTCCAGGATTCAGTGATCTGTTTTAGCCCATGACTAATTTGGTAGGTGGGTGATCAGACAATTTGCAGTTGTCTTTTGAACTATGAGAAGGTCATTTTTATAGGACTAAGTCCTTTCACTGTGGGTCTAAACTAACCCCAGATGTTTAAAGTCAGAATTATATTGAATTGGTGAACACACAGCAGGTATTAGGAGAACTGCAGTATTTTTTTTCCCGTGAAGAAAAGTTATACACATTTATTGTCAGAAGTATTGAGTATAAACAGGAAGTTCTGTATACTTTTTAAAAACAGTTCTAGAGAGAAAATATTTCATCTTTCCTATTTATTCATCATTTGATGTATTTGCTACAATATAGTGCTACTTATTGTCTTGCTCTGTGTGTCCTAGCTATCCTCACTGGGAGGTCTTTCAGTTTTGCTCACACTTAGATCTCTTTAGGACACTCTCATCTTTATCGTTTTTCACTGAGTGTTTGCTCACATTCTGATACTACAAAAGATGCTCATCTCTCTGAGAAGTGATTCTTTCTTCAAGTGGTTTGCTTTCTCTTACTGAAAACATGCTATTTAGAAACCAAGATGTGAGTGTGAACTGTGCTTGCTGCTGTGAGGTTCTCACTGTCCCTAGCCTTTCAGCTCACAGTATGAATTCTCATCACGTCACATAAAGAGTTTTGAAGGATGAAAACAACTTCCATTTCAACCTAGTCACTGAGGAAAAAACAAAACAAAACACAACTACCTCCCTCCTCATGTCCATGTCTCTAATTTAAATGCAATCCTTTGAACTAATCTTGGTATTTGAAAAGATCCTTTTTGCCATCTCATTCTGTATGGTTTGAGGAAGAGCAAGTTTTAGTTTATAGCAGCACTCTTGGTTCAAAAGTCTACAAATGAGAGTTGATTCCCAAAAATGGTCATTGCCTGTGATGTCAGGACCCTTGGGCCTTCCTGCATCAACTTAGGCCTTCCATCATCCTAATATTTCAGAAGGGTCATGGTCGTGGTCCTTCTGTGGAACTTTGGGAGCTTAGGCTTCACACCGTGTCTGTACGCAGTGGTACTTAGGAGGACTCTGGTTCCCCAAGTCCCATAAATGGGGCTTTCTCAGTCATCAGAGTTTTAGACCCATCTCTCATATAGGAAGCAGTCTTCACAGAATAAGAGTCACACCTCAAATAAAAAGCAAGGCTTTCTTACTAAGTTGTCATGAGACCAGTTTGTCATTTTTGTTCATGACAAACTACTCCCAGCCTGTTCTTTACAGTCCTCAGACTGGGCATCAGCTGTGCTTTAAACAGACTACTTATAATTAATGTAGACTCAAAGTGATTTTGAACTTTTTCATCCAAACCTTTATTTGCTTAATAGAGAACCTACATTTGGAGTCTACAATATGCTCTTTCATATTTTCTCATAATGTGCTTAAAAAAAAAAAAACCTTTTAAGTTATCATTTACCCTATTTTTTTTTTCAACCTTTCTGCTGTGGGTAAAAACACCATTGCTTGCTTCACTGTATTCCTCAGTAATATTCTTTCAGTCACCATGCCTCTCACTGAAGAAGTCCCATCCAGCTGTCAGAAATGGCAGTGTAATTACAATAATTCTGTGATGTGCTCTTCAGAGCTTTGCAGATGGTGGGAGGTGATGGTGAGGCAGCCGTGCCTCTGCCATGGTTCAGCTTCTCATATCCTCTTCGGGGAATCAGAAAAGAAAATTTCTGAGACCGGGCTATTTCAGACTGCAAAAGACAGCCATAATTTGTATTCCATACTGATGGGTTGTTAAAGAGACCGATGTTTCCTCATATATGCATATTCATAAAAATAGTTATTTTTGTTTTAGCTATTATTGTTGGGAGTATCCAGGGACTTCCTAAAAGTGACATAAGCCTTTGAAGTAGCTGTGTGTTGGTGAATGAGGCCTTTTATTAACCCCTACACCCTTAACCCATTAGAATGTGTATTTGAACACAGCACACAGACTCTGTGTTTGTACATCATACTTGGTAATGTGTGGGTGATTTCATATGATTCTAGCACATTCCCCCTTGATGATCCGATGGAAAGAAAAATTAATTTTAAATATGGTGTCAATACCTGTTTTTTGTTTTTGTTTAATGAATGGCTTTGGAAGTTACTTATATCATCACAGCACTTAATCATTCTAAATAGAACCACCTCATATGTCTATTCTGGAATCCTTGCTCAAGTTCCTCCCACCGATGCCTTTGAAGGCGGCCAAGAAACGGTGAACAACAAGTGATGTTTATTTCCATCTCTGCCATGTTATGATTAGACTAAGTGAAAACTGAAGCCATAGCATTAGGCAGAGCTAGAAATAACAGGTTTTTCTTTGACTGTCTATATTACTAGTCCAGAAAGTAGATCAGATGGCTCACCTGTGACTTTGTGAGAAAGCAGTCAACCTCTATAATGCACTTCCATTACAATGGCATCAACAAAAGAAACATGGTCTCACATCCATTGTACTTTTGGAAAAGAAGATACAGTGTCTCATATTTCACTGCAGACAAGTTAATTAACTCCCTGTAGTCAGTTGTGTTTAATGGTTTTGCTATAATTGATGTCAGTCAATGTTAGATATATTGGGATTTTATTCACTAGGAGTGAATTTTCATAAGAATGCTGCAGAACCACTCTTGAATGGTATTTACTCTTTAAATACAAAGAAACTTTATTTTCCTTGATAATTTTAAGTGTCTACATTAAAATTGGGAAATAATAACTCAATTTCAGAATATATTGGGGAAATATTAACCATTTCCTTTAATGGATTTTCCATTGGCCCTGTAGGGAGAAGACTTTTTAAGTGTATGTTAACAATTTTAACTGTGTATTAGTTCTTCAGATTCTTTCATTTTATTTCTTTATTAGAAAATAATATGTTCACGATAAGTGAAA
Source organism: Phodopus roborovskii (assembly GCF_943737965.1). Taxonomy (NCBI): domain Eukaryota; kingdom Metazoa; phylum Chordata; class Mammalia; order Rodentia; family Cricetidae; genus Phodopus; species Phodopus roborovskii. The sequence continues at coordinate 16,853,347 of NW_026126410.1, forward strand.
GCATATGGCTACATGATTTTTTATAACCCATCTCCACTTTTCTTTTTTTAAAAAATATTTAAAAGTATATAACCAAGAATTTTTTATTTAATTTTTTTTATTCATTTTACATACCGACCACAGTCCCCCCCTCCTTTTTTTAGAATAATTCTTTTTTAACTTTCTATTATTTTTTTATACCAGTTTAATCACTTGGTAGTATTTCATTTGATCCCAGAATCTAGGAAAAATTTTTAAAAATGTTTTCACTGATTAGTTGAGGAATTTTCCCTTCCTTTTTACTTCATTTCTGATGGAGTTCTTAGAACAAGACTAGGAAAGTCTTTTAAATGATGTCAGAGACTCCTAGGGAAGGACTAGACAGGTTGAGCATGTTGGTGTACACCCAGGGGGCTTGAGGAATCTTAAGATTGTCCTATGCCCTGCTGAAGGCAAGTTTTCTTTCCTTTTATGTTTATTTATTTCTTTTTTTTTTGACGAGAGAAAATAAAAAAGAATCTAGTAATTTTCTTTTACCAAAATGCCCATCAACAGTTAATCAATAAACTTAGAGGATTGGTTCAATGCACACCAGGATAGCTCACCATTAGAAAGCAGCAGTAATATCAATGATGCTTAGCAAATTAGGCAAAAGAGGTATAAAGAAAGGCTATGTGCTTCAGAGGACATAGGAACAGAGGAAATAGGAAAAACTGACTTTCATTGTTCAAAATCAAGAGAGTATTCAGGAGGATACACGCTTTGAGCAACACTGGTAAAATTCTGTTTAATAATCTGGATTCAGCGTATAATCACATACACTTAAGTTTTCTATACCTTTCCTTATGTATACCAGAACCTCAGTAAACTTTTAGAATGTCCTTGTTTCTAATAGTTCTGTTCTAAATAGCAAATTGAACATGCTACTTATTCAAAACTACAAGGAGACATATATCTGTCTATCAAAGGATGCCGTATTTTGATAAATGTCCCCAGTAAGGTCAACTTTTCTCTCATGACCTGTGGTTGGCTATCAATGAGTGAGGGTTGGGAAGGCCCTTTGGTCAGAGGTTGCCTTCTCCTATGGTCTGGCAGCCAGCTTTCTCTGAGCTCAGCAACATGGAAGAACCACCCCTACCCACCACCCTCCCCAACTGATGCTGAGGTACCCTGTTCTCTACCTGACCTTATCTGGCCTGACTAGCTCTAGCGTGATCCTGGGCACTGTTCCCTGCAGAAGCTTTGTCCATGCTACCCATAGGACTCTGCTTCCTAAAGCTGAACAGACTCACAGAAGCTGTCTCCTGGAGGGCTATCTCCAGCATACTCACAGACTGCACAAGGCCCACTTCTGATGGTCAGCAGACCATGGGGGAGGAGGGAACCCATAAGTGAGGACAGTCAAGTTTCTCTTTGCATTTTGTAAAACACTAAATTCTAAACATTCATCTTAGGACATGATTTCCATGGGTTTCTCTTCTAAACATTTTCCCACAAAAAAAAATGGTATTTACTCTTTTATGATATGATTCATTGTGGTTGATAATAGAAGCAAAACTTACTTTTTATATATGAAGTTCATTGATTTCTTTAGGAATCATGCCCATTACATTTTTGGCATGTTCGAAGCTTACATAGTCAGTTGTTATGAATTACCCCATAATAAATCAATAAAGATTCTGATCATGGTTTCAAAAGGCATCTTTTGTTTACAGTAGGAACTATTTATTCAGGCTCACTTGAAATAATCAGTATCTTAAAGAAACATGTAGTTTTTTTGCCTCTACAGTTTCTGTTATAAAGTGATATAAGCAGTTTGTGTAGAGAATACAGTTTCTGAAGTTTGGCCTAGAACTAGAAAATATACGTGGTTGTAAAACTTTCTGTGTAACTATCAAGACTATTTTAAAGTTGATACATGATACTTGTTCTATAATTCTATCAATTATAGTAGAATTTATTCCTTGTACTTCTAGGGGGAGTGAAGTTTACTCTTTGTGAATACTTGAAAGTAAATAGTGAGTATTAAGGCTTTTAGGATTTGCATTGTTCAAGAACTCTAAGGTGTTCGAAGCAAAGAAATCTGTATGCCTAGAGATAGGCGAGAATACCCAAAAAATGGGAAGTAGAGGCTTAATTCATGGCCACGGCTTGGGTTGTCAAGTTTCTTAAGTTCTTTTCTATGGTTAACTTGTAAATGACATTTTCCTCCTTTGAAAAATAAGCAACAAATTCAATCTATTTTGTATTTTTATGAAATAACATTTACTTAGCACTCTGCCCTGAGGAGGATATGAAAGACTTATTTTATAACAGAGTTATGATCCATTATTGAGTCAATTTCAGAGTACTGTACTCTCTATTATGCCTTGGTCTCTGCCCCCATCTTCACTGTAGGAACTGTTGAATGTTAATTTTGTTGTGCCTGAAGTGAGATATCAATTTCACATCTTGCTTTAGTCACCTCCTAGGGGTCCATTTCTTTCCCTTAATCGGTGTACTTACCCATTACTCTCCGTGCTCTAGGGTGCAGTGAGAAACACCCTGGATGTCTTCATCAGCTCCAGCTACTGTGGTGGAGCTGTATATGGGGAAAACTAAACTTGAAAGATAACAGTGGTGAGAATTTAGGTGGTCTGATGGCTTTGTTTTGTATGTGTGCGTGTGTGCGTGCATGAGTGTGTGTGTGTGTGTGTGTGTATATATATGTGTGTGTGTCTATATAATTTGAATTACTTCTGTAATACATTAAGGAGCATACATCCTGGGGTGTTCTTGTTTTCTCCTATCCTTGGGCACATATTTTCCTTTCCTCTTTACTGTAGAAACTTGCAGTTCTGAATAGGAAGCAGGGAGATTATAACAGTTTAGCACTGAGCTAGCTGGGAGCACTCTGCCCTTCCTGTACCCATCCTCCTCCTAGCTCCTCCTATCATATCCTTAATAGTTGTTTGTTTTTTTTTTTTTTTATAGCTGGTTTGTTTATTTGAGCTAGGGTCCCTTGCTGTAGTCCATGCCGATTAAGAATTCACTATATATTTGAGGTCAGCCTTGAGCTACAGTGATCCTCCTGCCCCAGCCTCCCAAGTTCTGGGAATACAGGCATAAGCTATCATGCCTGGCTTTGGATTTTGTTTCTTCTACTCCTTGCTGTTCGCTTTCTGCAGGTAAAACCCCAAATTTCAATTTGTTGTTCTTTGGCTTTCCTTCTCAAATTCTGTATTTTACCAACAGAACTTACTTTAAAATATAAATTCAATTTTACTTAAACCCTGACTCTGAATACCCATCGTATATCAGTCTGTGTTGGGCTGGGGCTGAAAGAAAGATGAAGGACTTGTGTTGTAGCTAACAAGGTTAGGCTGTCCATCTGTGGCTGATGGTCTCCTCTCTATCAGACGTGTTAGGGCCCCAGTCCTGGTGAATTCAGACATGGCATTAGATGAATGGGACTTGAAAGCTCCCCATTCAGGTCGCTGGATTGTAAGAGTGTGGCTATTGACCACTGCCCCTCTCATAAGAAAGACTTAAATTGAAAGTGTCGATGTGGCCTTGTCACTACCCACCAGGGGCCACCGGCTTCATATTAATACAAATAATGGGATAAATTCTAAACGTTAGTATTCATGGATTCTGTGAGCGCACTCGTGTGTGGTCAATCCTTCATCTCTTCTTGTTAATAAGGTAAGATGGAAATTGGAGAAGACTTTCTGGAGGAATAATCATGGCTGATTATATAAGATGATTATATAAGATGACTGAGGATTGGCTGTGAACGCATGCTGAACAGCCATATGTAAGGTCTGCTCACTTTACTGTACCTGTCATGATAGGAATGTGGAAATCAGGAAACGAGGGCGGCATAGGTCAGGATTTCACTGGCTTGCATTCCAGACTGAACTGCTTATACTTTACCTGGATATACTAAGCAGCCACTTAGGGAATTAATGTAGAAAAAGAGTGTAACCAACTACTTACATAGAGTAATTCCCCTTTTCGCTGGCTAGAGAGGTTTGGGAGGCACAAGGCTGGACATAGCTGATAGAGAGTAATTATGAGAACATTGATTTGGACAAGAAAAGATCAAAGTTCAAGAAATGTTGGGAAAGCTGGAGTTCTTAGTGATTGAATGACTGATTTGGTTGGAGATATAAAGGAGAGGAAGGAGATAAGAACATTTCTGATTTGGATCCTGGGGTAGATGACCTAGGAAAGAAGTTAATGGGTAAGCAAGATTTGCCTCAACAAAAACACTCAATTTCATTAGGAACGCACTGAGCTGAGGCACATTAAAAAAAAAAAAATCATGTTCTATTTCTCATGCATACAGAATACAGAATTAAGATGAGTATCTGTGACTGGCAACCACTGGCTTATACACAGTGATTTAAGGGTTGAGATTTCCTGCATTCTGGTTTGACCATTTCCAACTTGTACTTCAGAAACATGGATCGTTCTTGGGAAGTCTTGAAATATTGAACATCACTTTTACTTTCATTGGCCAGAACTTACTTCTGTGACTTCAATGAAGACTGGAAAAATCTATCCTATTGGCCAAGAAATTAGAGGGGAAACAGGGGAATCAGCCATCAGGCTACCATGTAGGCCTCTTCAGCTTTTCAGACATTGATGTCTGAAGTTCAGAGGGAAGACCGGAACTGGAAATGCCAGCAGAAGCAAAGGCAGTTTATGTTTGGGAGAGCAGATAAGTCACTCTTGGAGAAAAAGTAAATGCAAGAGCTATAGGCTAAGGAGAGAACTCTTAACCTGACCATTGTCCTATGATGGTCTGGGAAAAGGATGCTAAGGAACCTAAGAGTCCCCAAGGGGCCTGAAGAACCAGGCTAGGCCTGTGCCCTGGAAACTTCTAAGTGAATAGTTTGAGACAGTTGGTGGAACACACTGTAACATGCCGGCGGGGGAGGGGGTTGTAAACTCCAAAGCTGCCTCCCAAACCAGACAACTGCCAGAGAGTTCATTGAGTCCAGTTCTCACTGCAAAGGCGAGAGTTCATTGAGTCCAGTTCTCACTGCAAAGGCACAGGCCAGGAAGGGACTGAGTTTAAACTCTGAGCATTGCATGCAGAGGAGCCTCAGGGTGGGTTGTAGCTGATGAAATGGGCTCTTGCCAGAGCAAGAATAAAGGTGCTTATTAAAATGAAATGTCAGGCTTATTACATTTAGCTTTTGGAAAGGCCATTTTATGATGGATAACTGATATTGATGATGCATATGCAATTTTACCTACCTAGCAATAGAGAATATAATTATATTTCCAGTCCCAAACTAGTTCATTTACATGATCAATTCACCTGTTCTGGGAAATAGAATTAAGTCTATGAAAGGAAAGTTACTGTCTGTCTAGGGTTTTGAAAACTAGGTATAATGCAAGAAGGAGAGCACTCTGCTATAGCTTTATTGTAAACTAAGGCAAACTGAAAATCCTCATTGTTCCTAAAGAAAAAGTTACAGCCTGTTTTCTTTGAGTTTCAACAAATGTTATTCTTTAAGCATCTTAGTTTGCCTCTCTCCTACTCTTTAACTGAGAGCATGCTAACGAGAACTTTTCTTCCCTTGAGCATTGTTTAATAATGGGGCAGACAGAAATAAAGAAGCTTATATTTGGATTGAGGTGGGTACTTCATGTTCTGGTGTTTAATATTGAGCAGCAAGTGCCAGTTTTATTAATAAATCGCCACACAGCCATCCTTCCCTTACACTTCCAGTGAGTTCACATTTCCTGCTGTGGCACATGCCACCACTTAAAAATGCTATAAATTGTTTGTATATACAATTAAATGGTTTCTCACTTCAGACCAGAAGAATGAAAAGTAACAAATCTGGAACTGATCTGTTGCTATTTATGGACTAATGAAAAAGATGGTGTCATGAATAATTTTTCAACATGTTTTGTATTTTATTTAAAGCATATTTTGCAGTACCCTCCAAAATATTCAAACTCCTTGTAAAACCTTCAGAAATTACATGATCATGCTCAGAGCTTGATTTATTATTTCTTTTTGCTTATAACTGAGTACTTGTTGTTTGATGCATTAACATTTTTAATGTTAGCACCTTACCAGTTTTACTCTTTAAAAAATTTCTAGCATTAAGCTGGGTCGTGCACACCTTTAATCCTAGCACTTGGGTGGCAGTGCTAGGTGGATCTCTGTGAGTTGGAGGCCAATTTTGTTTACTGATTGAGTTCTAGGATAGCTTCCAAAGCTGCAAAGAAACCCTGTCTTGAAACAACATCAATAACAAAACTCCCTCTAACATTAATAAGTAGAAACAAAGCAGATGAAATACGTTGAAAATATTGATTTATAATTAAAGTCTATGTTCTAGATTTATATTTAAATTTTCTAATGGTCTTTTATTTCTGATTTCTGCTGTGGTACTTGTATAACAGACCCCAGATGCACAGTTACAGATTAAGGATCACAGTTGGAGCATTATCATTTTAGAAGTGTTGTGTGACTCTGTTGTAATGGAGAATACCACTCTCTGGCTCATTTTATTACATTCTTTCCATGCTTGATATCAGGGTCAGCCTGTAAATGAAAACTGATGATATGGCTATAAACTGAACGTCCAGCAATCATCTCCCCATTATTCTAGGTGAGATACATTACAGATCTAAAGTTGCACCATTCAAGAAGTATGTGTTTGCTGATGAGACTTTTAAAGAGGCTGTACTTAGTGTTACCCTGAGCGATGCTCAACTCATGCCCCAAACCTCTTCTGAATTTCAGGCCTATTTTTCTGCAAGTGTCAACTTTTTATGTTGATTTATTTAAAAGTATATTTTTAGTTCCTTAATTCCCTTTTTCCCCCAGCTTTTTGTTTTGCATGTTGAATAGGATGTTGAGTTGGTGGAGGAAGATGGGTATGGAAGTAGAATTCCTTTTCAGCTGTTCTCTTAACTAACAAATCCATTCCATTTCCTCCCTCCCCTTCCCTCTTTCCCTCTCCCCCTCATCCACAGAGAAAGAATATTGGGCCTTTTTAAATGTCAAGTGATGTGCTGGCTGTTTGGATAGCGTGCTGAATTATTTTACCCAGCACACTGTCTGGAAGAGTCATCTTCCTCTTGCCTCAGAAGAGCCTTGCCCCTTCCATTTGCCCCATTATAAATTAACTCTAGTTCTACATTGAGTTCTTTGCTATGTCTTGGTCACCACATCCTTGACTTAGTTACAATAGCTGCTTTATCAAATAAGTCTTCCAGTGTAAGTGTTTTGGCACCCACAACATTCACTTTCCATTGATGTTGAATAGTGGAATATAGCTCTGAATAAGTTGGCTTTGTTATACACAGTCATGCAAGAACCCAGGGTGAAGAGAGCTCATCATATTTTGCCACTTTGCCTTTCCATGTCTGTACTGTAGAAGGTAAAGAAACATGAAGAATGCATACAAGAATTGTTATGGGCCAGCATCTAGAAGTCACAAATATTACCTCTTTCTTTTTTTTTCCATTGTCTGGAACTCGAGTTCATGCTACTCTTAACTATAGAAACACAAGTGGTTGGGTCCCAAACAAATGTCAATAAGCTGAGTATAGTGATGAGTATGCCTTAAATAACTGCTTTTCTCTTCTTCATGCCACTCTACAATCATGTCTTCCTTCAGCAATTGATTTTGTTTCAGAAGTCTTTTGGGAGTTCAGATGGTAGAAAACATTCTGTCTTCTTTTTACCAATGTGTTGAGCATTCTGAAAGAGAAGAAACCAGATACCTGAAGATTTTAGTGTTATGATTGGAAACACTTAGATATGAGAGCACTGCTCTACTATTTTTCAGTATTACTTTCCTAAGCTGGTGGACGAGTTTACTGAAATTACTCATTTTTGTCACCCCTTCCATCCCCTCTCCAGGCACACTTACTTACCAAGTGCATCCTCAAGTGTTATGTGGCAACTTAAACATGCCTATGATAGTTTAATTCTTTCATCCAATTATTTATGGTGTAGGGAAAAAGGAGCCAGTAGGGAGGCATGGACACAGCTGAAAATCCCTGTAATAATAGAATTACATACTGAAAGAACACAAAAGAAAAGTGGAGAATGCCATTTTCAAACAATGAAAGCCTGTTTGTTCTAAAGACTCATGGTTAGTCCTCTTCAACTGGGCAATGAACATTTTTTTATTTATTTTATATAACCAAGTCCATTTAAATTAAAACAAACATTTATAGACAATATTTGAGAATTTGGGCATCGTTCTTTCCAAACTACTTCCTGCTAGTAAGGGGCACTGTCATGGGGGATTCGAAGAAGATTCAGAAATCCTGGCTGTAGTCTGTAAGGCTGCTTTGTCCAGCTGTTTTGAATGTAGGATCACCTGGTACTCTGTTTCAGGTGGTCTGGCGTGATCAAACCACATTAGTCTGGAAGGAATCCACATCTTTTCATTTTCTGTGGAAACAAAAATAGAAATCCTTTTCCCCAGTAACTTGTCCTTGAACTTAAATTGTGGAGTCAAAGCATTTTTTTTAATTTATTATTTTACATGTCAATCCCAGTTCCCTCTCCCTCCCTCCCTCCCTCCCAACCTCCCTCCCTCCCTCCTTCCCTCCCTTTTACACTCTGCCCTCTCATATGCACTCTAACCACCCTCCCCTCCCATCCCCCCACCCCAATTCCATATGTAGGAAATGCCATCCAGTTGGGGTCATGTAGATCTGACAGGTCATGTGAAGTAGGGACTAGGGCTTCTCTCCTGTCTCTAGATTAAGGCAGTTATCCCTCCATGGGGGATGTGTTTGCAAAGTCCTTTTGTGCACCAGGGATACATCCTGGCCCCACTGTCTAAGGTCCCTTAAACTGCTCAGTCCTCCTGGCTGAGACCCATATTCAGGGGGGCCTGAATCAGTCACATGCTGGCTTCCCAGCTATCAGTCTGGTGGCCTGTTAGCTCCTCCTTGTTCAGGTAAGCTGTCTCTATATGTTTCTACCGCCTGGTCTTATCCTCTCCATCTGCATCTGGGTTCTACTTTGACTCAGTGTTTATGTATGGGTGTTTGATCCTATTTCCAACAGGCATTAGTTGAGGGCTCCATGGATAAGTTAGTTGTTGATCTCACTCTCTGGGAAGGGCATTTATGGTAGCCTTTCCATTGAAGCTCAAATTGTTAGTTGGCAGCAGTCTTGTAGTTCTCTAGACCTTTCTTTGTGTTCAATTTTATCTTCAAACCAATATTGGCTCCCTCTTTTATGTTCTCTCTCTCTCTCTCTCTCTCTCTCTCTCTCTCTCTCTCTCTCCCTCTCTCTCTCTCTCTCTCTCTCTCTGACTATCTCTCTTTCCTGTCTTCTATTCCTAACCAGGCTCAATCTTCCTGGTCCCACATGTTTTCCTTTCCTCCCCCTCATTTTCTCCTACTTCTCTCTCCATTCTCTGCCACCCCCTCCACTTCCCCTGAACTCTGGAGGACTTGTCCCTTCCCAGTTCTGTGAGGAACTTTATATGAATCTCTTAGAATACACCTTGTATCCTAATTCCTCTGGTGGTGTGAATTATAGGCTGGTGATCATTTGATCTAGGTCTAAAATCCATATATGAGTGAGTACATACTGTGTTCCTCTTTTTGTGACTGGGTTACCTCATTCAGGATGGTTTCTTCAAGTGCCATCCACTTGCCTGCGAATTTCAAGATACCATTATTTTTTTCTGCAGAGTAGTATTCCATTGTGTAAATGTGCCACATCTTCATTAACCATTCTTCAATTAAGGGGCATCTAGGTTGCTTCCAGGTTCTTGTTATTACAAATAGTGCTGCTATGAACATAGTTGAACAGATGTCTTTGTTGCATGGATGTGGATCATTTGGGTATATGTCTAAGAGGGGGATTGCCAGGTCCTGTGGTAAACTAATTCCCATTTTCCTGAGGAACCGCCATACTGATCTCCAAAATGGCTGTAGGAGTTTGCACTCCCACCAGCATTGAAGGAATGTTCCCTTTACTCCACATCCTCTCCAACATGAGTCATCACTGGTGTTTCTAATTTTAGCCATTCTGACAGGAGTAAGATGGTATCTCAAAGTTGTTTTGATTTGCATTTCCCTGATAGCTAAGGATGTGGAGCATTTTCTTAAGTGCCTTTCAGCCTTTTTGATTCCCTCTATTGAGAATTCTTTCTTCAGTTCTGTACCCCATTTTTTAATAGGGTTATTTGGTGTTTTGTTGACTAGTTTCTTGAGTTCTTTGTATATTTTGGAGATCAGCCCTTTGTCGGATATAGGATTGGTGAAAATCTTTTCCCAGTCTGTGGGCTGCCTTTGGTCTTGTCAACTGTGTCCTTTACCTTACAGAAGCTTCTAAGTTTGAAGAGGTCCCATTTATTAATTGTTTCTCTCAGTGTCTGTGCCCCTGGAGTTATGTTCAGGAAGCTGTCTCCTATACCAATTTGTTCAAAGGTACCTCCTACTTTCTCTTCTAAGAGGTTCAATGTGGCTGGATTGATGTTGAGGTCTTGGATCCATTTGGACTTGAGTTTTGTGCATGGCGACAGACATGGGTCTATCTGCAGTCTTCTACACACTCTCATCAAATTGTGACAGCACCATTTGTTGAAGATGCTGTCCTCGCCCCATTGTGTAATTTTAGCTGTCTTGTTGAAAATCAGGTGTTCATAGGTGTGTGGGTTAATATCAGGATTTTCAGTTCAATTCCACTGGTCTACTTGTCCATTTTTGTGCGAATACCAGGCTGTTTTCAGAACTATAGCTCTGTAGTAGAGCTTAAAGTCAGGAGTGGTGATGCCTCCTGAAGTTCTTTTATTGTATAGGGTTGCTTTGGCTATCCTGGATCTTTTGTTTATCCATATAAAGTTGATTATTATCCTTTCAAGGTCGGTGAAGAATTGTGGTGGGATTTTAATGGGGATTGCATTGAATCTGTAGATTGCTTTTGGCAACATTGCCATTTTTACTATGTTTATCCTACCTATCTAAGAACATGGGAGATCTTTCCATTATCTGGTATCTTTTTTAATTTTTTTCTTTAGAGCCACAAAGTTCTTATTATATAGGTCTTTTACTTGTTTGGTAAGCATTACACCAAGATACTTTATGTTGTTTGTGGCTATTGTGAAGGGTGATGTTTCTCTGAAAAAAGTAGGGCTACTTTATCATGAAAGGGTGTTGAATTTTGTCGAAGACTTTTTCAGCATCTAGGGAAATAATCATATGCTTTTTCTTTTTCTGTTTGTTTATATGGTGGATCACGTTGATGATTTTCGTATGTTAAACCATCCCTGCATTCCAGGGATGAAACCTACTTGGTCATGGTGGATGATTTCTTTGATGTATTCTTGAATTCGGTTTGCCAGTATTTTAATGAATATTTTTGCATCGATGTTCATCAGGGATATTGGTCTGTAGTTTTCTTTCTTAGTTGTGTCTTTGTGAGGCTTGAGTACCAAGGTTATTGTGGCCTCATATAAAGAGTTTGGCAATGAACCTTCTGTTTCTATCTTGTGGAACAGTTTGAGGTGTAGTGGTATTAGTTCTTGAATGTCTGGTAGAATTCTGCACTGAATACATCTGGCCCTGGACTTTTTTTGGTTGGAAGGCTTTCGATGACTGCTTCTATTTTGTTGCGGGTTATAGGTCTATTTACGTTGTTTGTCTATTCTTGATTTAATTTTGGTAAGTGATAGTTATCCAGAAATCTGTCCATTTCCTTTGAATTTTCAATTTTTGTGGAGGAATACAGATTGTCAAAGTATGACCTGAAAATTGTCTGGATTTACTCTGTGTTCGTTGTTATGTTCCCCTTTTCGTTTCTGATTATGTTAATTTGCATGTTCTCTCTCACTGCTTTTTCGTTAATTTGGATAAAGGTTTGTCTATCTTGTTGATTTTCTCAAAAAAACCAAGTCTTCGTTGCATTGATTTTTTTTTTTTTTGTATTGTTTTCCTAGTTTCTATTTTGTTGATTTCAGCCTTCAAGTTGATTATTTCCTGATATCTTCTCCTATGGGGTGAATTCACCTCTCTCTGTTCTAAGGCTTTCAGTTGTGCTGTTAATTCTCTTATGTGACTATCCTCTGTTTTCTTCATATGGGCACTTAGTGCAATGAACTTCCCTCGTAGCACTGCTTTCAAGGTGTCCCATAAGTTCGGGTATGTTGTGTCCTTATTCTCGTTGAATACTAGAAACTCCTTAATTTCTTTCTTTATTTCTTCTTTGACCCAGGAGTGGTGCAATTGCACATTGTTCAGTTTCCATGAGTTTGCAGGTTTTCTGCTATTTGTGTTGTTGAATTCCAATTTTAAAGCATCTTGGTCTGATAAGGTAAGGTACAGGGGACTATTCCTATTCTCTTGGATCTGTTGAGGTTTGTTATGCCACTTAGTATGTGGTCGATTTTAGAGAAGGTTCCATGTGGATCAGAGAAGAAGGTATATTCTTTTGTCTTTGGATGGAATGTTCTATAGATATCTGTTAAACCCAGTTGAGACATAACTTCTGATAGTTCTTTTGTTTCTTTGTTGAGTTTCTGGTTTGTGTTCCTGTCTAGTGTTGAGAGTGTTGTATTGAAGTCTCCCACTATAAGTGTGTGAGGTTTTATATGAGCTTTGAGTTTTAGTAGTGTTTCTTTTATGAATGTGGGCGACTTTGTATTAGGGACATAGATGTTCAGAACTGAGACTTTTTGGTGATGGATTTCTTCTGCGATGAATATGAAATGACTGTCTTCATCTCTTTTGATTGATTTTGGTTTGAAGTCTAACTCATTAGATATTAGGATAGCTATGCCTGCTTGCTTCTTATTTCCATTTGATTGGAAAATCTTTTCCCAACCCTTTACCCTGAGGTAATGTCCATCTTTGAAGCTTAGATGTGTTTCTTGTATGCAGCAGAAGGGTGGATTCTGTCTTCGTATCCATTCTGTTAGCTAGTGTCTTTTTATAGGTGAGTTAAGACCATTAATGTTGAGGGTGAGTAAGGTCCATTGATTTTTGATGTGTGTTTGAATTAGGTTTGTTGTTGGCAGTGGTATTGTGAATATATTAGTTCTGCTTCACCCTTGGTTTTTGGTGTCGTTGGATTATCTGTTGCCTATATTTTTGTGGGCATAGTTACCTTCCTTGGGTTGGAGTTTTCCTTCCAATACTTTCTGTAGGGCTGGATTTGTAGATACGTATTGGGAAAATCTGGTTTTGTCATTAAATATCTTGTTTTCTCCATGTATAGTGATTGAGAGTTTTTCTGTATATAGTAGCCTAGGCTAGCATCTGTGTTCTCTTAGTACTTGTAGAACATCTATCCAGGACCTTCTGGCCTTGAGGGTTTCCATGGAGAAGTCAGGTGCAATTTTGATATGTCTGTATGTATATGTTACTTGTCCTTTTTCCTTCGCTGCTCTTAATATTCTTTATTTATTCTGTATGCTAGGTGTTTTGATTATTATATGTCGAGGGGTCTTTTTTCGTTGGTCCATCCTATTTGGGGTTCGGTATGCTTCTTGTACTTTCATGGGCATGTCCTTCTTCAGATTTGGAAAGTTTTCCTCGATGATTTTGTTGAATATGTTTTCGGCAACTTTGAGCTGGGCTTCCTCACCTTCCTCTATGCCTATTATTCTTAGGTTTGTCCTTTTCATGGTGTCCCACATTTCTTGGGTGTTTTGTGTTAAGGATTTGTTGGATTTATGATTTTCTTTGTTCGATGAATCTATTTTTTCTAGTTTATCTTCTGCGCCTGAGATTCTCTCTTCCATCTCTCGAATTCTGTTGGTTATGCTTGTGTCTGTAGTTCCTGATTATTTGCCAAGTTTTTCTATTTCTAGCATTCCTTAGGTTTGTGTTGAGGGCCTCTATCATTTTTATGTTGGTAACTTTTAAGTTGTTCCCTTCTGCTTCTTCTGCTTTGTTGTTGTGTTCCGTTCTAGTTGGTGTAGATTCCCTAGATTCTGGTGGTGTCATGTTTGTCTTTCTGTTGTTAGGTGTTTTCTTGTATTTCTTTCTTCCCATAGCTTCTTCCAGTAGGTGTTGGTGGGGTCTTCCCTTCTCTCTATGGTACTTTCCTGGTGGGCTTATGTAAGTTAGAGATTCAATATCTGTAGCTCTGTGTGGTCCAAGCTCTCTAAGAGGTCTCTCCGCAGACAGGGACCCAAGGATGGGGTCAGGGCTGAGGATCCAGTAGAAGATGCAATGAGCCAATGACTCTAACCAATGGCTGGCAGAAGAAGACAAAGGCTGAGCTGAAACTTGGGAAGGTTTTGCAGGATAGTCAGATCTCATTGGAAACTGGAACTCTTCAGCTGAGGCCTGTTTCTTTAGCAGAGGCCCAGAGTTCGGTGTCAAGGATCTTGTTGGCAAGAACTCAGAGTGGACCAGCAGAGATAGGCAGATCTCTGGCAGGGGCCCGGGACTCCAGCAGAGGACTGCAGGTGGGGTCAGAGACCAAGCAGTTGGAAATTACTGGTGGTCCCATGTGGATAGGCAGGTCTCCTTTGTTCAGAGTTGCTAGGAGAAGTCTCCGAAGTAGGGTTGTCTGTTGGCTCCACCCTCTGTCCCAGTGCTCAACCAGAGCGGCAGGACCGTGGGCAGGGTAGGGCACAGGGTAGGGGGGGGGCAGGCTCGTGGTCGGGATGGGTGGGGGTGTATCAGAGCTCCAAGGGTGCTCTTGATGGGGACAGGACACAGTAGCCGACAATGAACATTTTTAAGAAAAGTGTTGCTGGCAGTTTTCTTTCCCTCCAGGTCCTACTGCTGCTTTGTCTCAAATAAGTACACAAACACTATATTATTTATAAAACTGTTGGCCAATGGCTAGGGTTTCTTAATGGCTAGCATTACCTTAATTGTTAACCCATAAATGCTAATATATGTGTTTCTACATGGCCTTTGCTTGCCAGAGAATGCCAGGACCTGCTACTCCTTTTGGCAGTTACATGTTTGCTCTTTCTGGCTGGATTTCTCTGCCTACCTTTCTCAGAATTCTCCTCATCTCCTCACCCCACCTATATTCCTGCTTTATTCATCAACCAATGAGAGAAACATATATACAGAAGAAGATTCCCCATCAGACAAGGATTCTGCTTTTGGAGATTTCTAGTGTAGTATCAAGCTTATGCTAGTTACTCAGTAAGTTGAGTCGACTGAAGATCTGCATGAATGTCTTTGTAAATTTTATTTACCATACACTAAGAGTCACAGCATTGATTGGAGAAGTTAGAATTGCACATTTCCACATGGATATTTTGCATTGTTTCCAACCAATTTTCCTGTCTGAACACAACTGATCCTGCATCCTCCATACACCTCTCCCCTCTACTGTTGCTTGCTGCTCCCCATCTCCTTGGTGGTAGGCTCTAAGCTGCAAAGCATCCAGCCACTTCCTCCCTTCCTACATGCTGTTCATCTAATTCATGCCGGTATCATACTGTGTTTACCTCTGACATGTCTCTGAAGTGATGGATATGAGGTCCTTTTTTAAGTCCAGGTGTCCTTCGTAATCTCCTTAGAGCTCTGAGATGATTGGAGAATATTTACTGACAAATGAGCAAGAGGATTGAATTTTAAAATAAATAAATAAAACCTTTCAATGTTAGAAATCATATCTTCACTGAGCTGTGGGAGCATTTATTTCATCATCTTTGGAAACACCTGTGTTTTCCAAAACTCTGTATTCAAGAGACAGAGCAGACAGTGGGAATTTTTCCATGTGCATGGCACCTAGAAGGCGGTTGATAAATGAATAAGGAATAAAGATGAAGGGGTGAGTAGAGATAGATCAGGGATGGCAAGATATTTCTGAATGCAGCTTCTAGTCTGTATTTGACTGGAATGTGATTTTCCATGCACAAGATGAAAGGCCAGAGTTAGAAAGACAGACAGCATCACCTTCACTTTTAGTCACTACTTGAGAATGTCATTAGTGCCTTAGCCTGGGTAATGTGAATCTGTGGAAACCCAAATGTGCTCTAGAAAGTGCCTGTAATGGAAAAATCAGTAATAACAACTACTTGTTTAAAAGAAAGAAATGGAGATCATAGGTGTCAGGTTTCAATCAAATATTTTTGCAAGAATTCTACAAAGGTTCCTATATTAGTTTCTTATTCACTGATTGTCATATTATTAACAAATTGTCAACAAAATTGTATTAGTAGCACTTAGTAGTTAAGGGAGGTTGTAATATTCATCCTGGGGGATGGTGAGATGGCTTAGCAGGTTAAGCATCTGCAGCACAAACCTGGTGGGCTGTTTGATCCCGAAAACCTATGAAAAGGTGGAAGGGAGAGAGCCAGCTCAACAGAACCGTTCTTTAACTTGCATGTGCATACCATGTCATGTTTACCTCTGAGTCATTCACACACATACACATGATAATAACAGTATCAACAACAATAACAAATATATTTTTAAAAATTATTCTGAACTTTGTCCTCCAACATAACAAAATTTTAAGTTCCAAAGCTTCAAGTACTGAGTAGTGATGGTCAGTAAGTTTTTCCTGGGGTGGCTTGTTCTACAAGTTAATGGTGTGCTTCCTTCTATGATGAAAATAAATAGTTACATGTCTACTGAGTTTCTGTTTCTGTTTTACAGGGGAAAATGGTGAAAGGAATGGGAGGAGCTATGGATTTAGTATCCAGTTCCAAAACTAAAGTGGTGGTCACCATGGAGCATTCTGCCAAGGTAACACGTTGTTTCCTCGAACTTCTGAAGACTCACAGGCCATCGAGCCTTGGTGTCTGTGTCGTTTGACTGGCTTTTAATTTTTCTCTGGTTTACTGAAGGTGATGGCACTTACATTTTAGTGGGAAAGAACACAGAGAGGTAGTAATGCATTACCTGGCCAGATACTTGTTCGACTTTGAGGGGATCCAGGTATCAGGGTGTTCTTTGAATATTTGTCTCGATTTCATATCTGAAGTAAAGGCTTTAACTGTCTCCAAAGTCAGTGACAAGATGTTGGGGCAGATGTATTGGTTCCTGCTTTAAGGTGATTATAATTGTTGCTCTCTGTGTTCAATAAAAGCCCTATAGAATGTTGCTTTTTAACAGCAGTTCTTTTCTTACCAAGGCAGTGGTGTTCATTGCAGATATACAAGAGGATGATGGACTATAGTGATAGCAATCATCCTCATTCTCAAAAGCATATTTCTATCATATTATCAAATAGTTATGGAGTGCCTCTTAGATGCTAGGTGATCACAGCTTGGATTTGACCCCCACATAAGCAAAACCCACCCATCTTAAGGGAGTTATTTTTAGTCGTCTCCCTTTCATCCTATATTACAAGCAACTAACATTTACTGAGCTTTTACTGCATGCCAGTCATTTCAGTGTGCTTATGTGTGCATCCTCATGAAGTTGATAATAGATCTTTTATTTTTTATTACATTTATTTATTTCCTTATTCAT
This sequence comes from Phodopus roborovskii, assembly GCF_943737965.1. NCBI lineage: Eukaryota > Metazoa > Chordata > Mammalia > Rodentia > Cricetidae > Phodopus > Phodopus roborovskii. The sequence goes on from NW_026126410.1 coordinate 16,870,708, forward strand.
TGTGTGTATGCATGTATCCACTTTCCACAACATGTGGATGGAGATCAAAGGACAACTTACAGGAGTTGGTTCAGGTTCTGGTGATTAAGTTCAGGCTGTGAGCCTTGTAAGCTAGCACCTTGAATGCATTCTTTCTTACCCACTGAGCCATCTCACTGGCCTCTAATAATAGTCACTCCCTCCCTCCCTCTATCTCTTCATCCCTCCATCCCTCCATCCTTCCATCCCATTTTGGTTTGATTCTGGAATCAGAGCTGTAGAGTGATGAAGTCACTACCTTGAGCCATTATTACAATTTGTTCACTTCCCAATATCTTTCCTGCCCAGAACCCATTGATTGCTGATGATTTGTGAAGTCAGTATCAGGTGGTCTATTACTCACTTGGTATGGCCTTACTTTTTGCTTTTATTAATACTGTGATGTTACTAATCCAAGTGGAATAGTGGTGTGCATGCCTGGCTTCACTTAGTGATGCACCACCGTGTTAAGAGCATGGAGCTAGATTTGCACTTCACTTGCTGGCTGGAGGAGTTCTTTTGGGGATGTGTGCTGCTGTGAGTGCTGTCTTTGTGAAAACTTCCCTGAGTATGAATTTGCATAAATTGTTTTGGTACATAGTGGGAAGTGAGCAGTGGGGCATGAATGTGGGATAATAGAAATGGAACCAACACAGCTGACTTCTATAAGATGCCTTGCACAGCATCCAAATGCTCATTCCTGAGACAGAAGAATGCCAAGCTGCAGATCAAACCTAAGTCCTCTCTGGAACATAGTGTGTATTCAGAGGGAACTCTGTCTGCTTCCCTTTGGTTGTTACTTTAATGTTGATGCACAGGCAATGCAATGTAGTCTGGCTTATTTTGGGTTATTTTTATGCTTTTATTTTCTAAACGATAGGCCTGTGTTTAGCAAATTCGCTCTTTTTTCCCCCCTCACCAGAGTTGTTTCTTCTCCTCAGCTGGAATTTCTGATATTGGAAAATAAATGGTACTTCAAACTTGTAGCTGACTGAATCCCTGTTAAAGCTTGCCTCAGATGCAAGATCACATGTTTTTCCTTCCTCCTCTCTTTTTTTCTCAGTGAGAAATGGGGATGTTTTACACTCAAATTGGAGTGTTTTCCACAGATGCTTTCATTTGAACAAAGCAACAGAAAATCTACTGTAATTGTCTTTTTTTTTCTCCAAAATAATTGGAGGGTGGGGTTAGTTTGTTAGACAGTTTGATCCTGTAGTCCAGGCTGGCCTGGAACTCACTCTGTTGCTAAAGCTGGCCTCCCACTCTTGAAGATTGTCCTGCTTTAGAGTACTGGAGTACTCTAAAGTCATGAGGTACCATACACAGATATGATTAAAATAATTATAAAGTATTCTTCACACCTAACAGTCAGATAACCTCCAGATACTAACCAAGAGAGCATCTGTCCTCTGATTTCACCTCTGCTTCTAGGGTGTATGTATGATTCTACTTGGGGATGCTACTCTGGACTCATTGTGAATGGCATTATGTGAAACTTACCCCTTACTCCCTGAATCTTTTGCTTGGTAAAGGCTGAAAAGGGACAGGCTGGGAGGGGAGGGGATGACCCATCCCTGATTGCTTCTCCAGTTAGACACCTGTCCTTTTAGATCACCTGGCACTTGATGCTGTCTTATATAACACAATGAACTAACCCCACAGGGTTCTGCTCCATGGTATGGCTCCTGTCCTCAAGTGATCCTACTCTGCCACCTCATCCTTTTAGTCTTACTTTTGGCTTCCAACCACCTGTACAGAGTCCTAGGGGCAGGGGATAACATTTGATGGGTCTACAGGTAGAGTGTCTACCATTTCCTATGAATGGCCGCAGGAATGTCTTTTGATATTTTGCCTTGAAATTTGGTAGGAAAACCTTATGTGGATGTGTTGGGTCACCTGTTTATGCAGGTCCCAAATGTTCAGGGACTATTATGTGGTGGGCACTTAGGATAGGGACTGAGGAAATAAAAATGAAGAGATGGATTCTTCCTTCAGAAAGTTTGGTCTGAGCATATATTTGTGATAGAAGGCTAGAAGATGGGTTGCACAGCTGAGTGGACAGTTCATTTTGAGGGGCAACAACAAGCTTCCCATGGGATATGTGGAGGATTTTCAATAACAGATGACAGTTGGGGCAGAGTTTGACAGGGACCTCAATGTTAGAATAGATAAGGGAATGGACATTAGGACAGTATGAGACTAGGGTAGTGTTTGCCTGGGGATTAACTATATCCTTGTCAAAGAGCAAAGGTGGAATGGTTAGGTAGTAGCAGACATACAGTGGCTTAAATATATATTATATATACATATTTACTTCACACACACACACACACACACACACACACGCACACGCTCAGCCATGGCACCTCTTTCTCAGTCCAGAAACCCTCCAGTAACTTCCAATCTCACTTAGATTCAATTAAGTTTCTTACTGTTGTCTCTTACAGCGTACAGGGTATATGGTTTGACTTCACCGTCCCCTCCCCCCACTTCCACACTGCCACCATTCTCTCACTTAACTTCAGTTGTACTCCCTTCCTGAAAGTTTGGAACATGGCAAGCAGAATCCTGCCTCAAGGCCTTTGCCCTTGGTATAGTTTATGCTTTGAGTGCTTCCCCTGCCATAATCCTCCTGGCTCACTCCTGCACTCCATTCAGGCTCCAGATACCAGAGATGCTTCCTCTCACTGCCTTTCTACAGGCCTTCCCACACCTCTGCATTAGAAGGTGAGAGACTCCCTAAGAGCAGGGAGCATGGGGCGCAATGGTGCTATTCTGTTAGAATATAGAACGTAATAGTCAAGCTTGACAAATGCTTGTTGAGTTGATTTTTCAGATACTTGGAGCACATCAAACTCTCTTAACTCTTCCATGTTGCTGATGTTTCCATTCCATCGCTGCAGCTCCCATTATTTCCCTTCCACAGATGGACAAACCACATTCCATAGGAATTCAATATTCCAGTAAAAGTCAACGGAACTAGAGTGAGATGAAGCCCAGAGTCTGTGTAGCCTTCCTTTAAATCTCCTCCACCCTTGTGAAACATTTCTGGTAATGCTATCACTGCTAGCAGCATGCACCACATGCTTCATTCTCACTACTGAAGGCTGAAGTCTATTCCCAGGGGTTTAACTAGGGGGCAAGGTACTTTAGTTGCACTTAACATTTACTGTAAACAAGCAAAGGCAGAGGAACTACTTTTTTTTTTTTTTTTTTTTTGAGAACACAAAAGAGAGCTATTTCTAAGAAGGGCTTATATTTTGTTTTTATTACAGTGAGGGATTTGGGTTGTGAAGGAAGAAAAATAATCATAATATATTGTTATGAAGTAGAGACTAAATCTTTGGGAATGATTTTTCTGGTAGCAAGGTCTCATGTAGAAATTTTGATGCCTGTTTTATCTTCTCCTTACAGCCCCCTGAAGTTTACTAGTCTCACTTATTTTAGACCAAATGTGTTACTAAAACCAACAAATGGAAAAGATTTCTGAGGTAATTTTTGGCAACACTTAAAGTACTCCCAATTAAATAAAGTATCCCTTTGTTTGGATTAATTCATAATTAATGATAGTTTCTGCTTGTGTTTTTATCATCATGAAAAGCTTATCATTTTTTCTAGACTATATAGTTTAGAAGAAAAACAGTCTGTCTTTAAAAAGATGAAAAAATCTAAGGGATCCAAGGTATATCTTTGTAGTAAAATGTACATTTAGCATCCACAAGGTCCTGATACCATCAAAAAATAAAACTAAGAACATAGACATGCTTGCATGGTTTTGCCCATTTATTTCTCCCTTGTGATAGAAATCCTTGAACAAACAAACAATAAATTTTCAATGCAGAAAAAACAGACACAACACAATCCAACATCCAATAAAGCTCTAAAATGTGACTTAAAGAATTGAATTAAGCTAAAAATTTTAAACTATGTAAGTCTGAGTTTGTCAGTGAAACCCTGTATTTTTTTTTTTTTTTTAAGGAAAATAAAAAAGTAATACTAAGAAAAACTAAGTTACTACTCCTAATTGTTAGTGTGAAATTTTTTCCCTGCTTATTCCTGGACTCTACTATCCAGATGTTAAGGATTCAGCCTTTACAGAGATAGTAAAAGCCTGGCCACAGTGATGATCCTTTTGTAGAAAAGGGACATTCTATCCTAAGACCTCAACCCTGACCTTTCTTCACAGGGACATGACTTGCTATATCCATTGTCTCAGTTGGCTACACTTTCCTTTGAGAGTATGCCTGTGGCCACAAACTGTTACTGCATCTACAGATAAAGATGGATCATAACAGGTTCTCCACTGAGAGTCTCCACCAACTCCCAGCAAACCATTAGGATCCACATAGTAGATACAGGGAAAGCCCAATATGTCCCATGAAGATAAACTCTGTGAGAGCAAGTTCATTCTGGCATGGCACTCTGTGTACCTGATTTTCTTTGCTTAACAATTTATTTTTATTATGTTGTACATCAATCATCATGGTGACCTGACAGTCATATAACTGGTAACAAACGCAATGTTCCCCAATGAAGTGCATGTGTGTATAGAAAATAGTTCACTTGCTTTCATCATTATAGTGAGGGGTGTCTAGGGAGAAGGCACTGCGTGCTGACAAAGAGGCTTCTGTGATACTGTCTTGAGGCTAAAGAGAGATCTGATATTGGCTTCCTTGTACTAAAGATTACTAAAGAGTAAATACTGGAAAATATTTAATGTCTGGTATTAAATATTGAATACAGAGTTCAGCATCTGTGGCAGACTATGACAAGCTTTGGCAGCTAGGAAGGAACAAGTGGAAGATGAAGAAACTAGTTTCATTTCTCCTTTTGAAGTTCTATGTTTACACTATAGGCCTGATATGTCTTTGCTCCACCCCTTTGTCCTCCTCTTGCCAAATTTTGTGATCCGCTTTCAAGTACTTCTGTTAGATGAACTTCTTTTGAGCTCAGAGATATTGGAACTGTGCAAGTGTGTTTCTGAAAGCCAGAAAGATACCCCAGGCAGCCCACAGGTACTTAGTCACATGGTATTTTATACCCCCAATTCTGTCAGAGTTCTCTGAATTAGATCATAATATCCAGAGAGCATATATTATTGGTCACTGTGGTTTACTTAGTGCTCTTTTCATTCCTGTAGATGCAGAGATGAATAGTGTCAGCCTTGAGCGTGCTCAGAAGCAGTTAGCAATCAATAGAAGATGAACAACATACCATGGGTAGTGGGGGGAAGGAAGCACAGAGCATTAAAGAAGTCTGTCATACTGGTGGTGCCCTTGGGACACTGGGGTAGACACTCTGTAAGAGATATTGGAAAGTCTGTTCTGAAAACTAGAAAAGCTACAGTCATTTGAATCTGAGGTGATGGAATATAATTTGGTGCATTTTCCCAGTAGCTGGTGGCATGGGAATGACCAATTCCTAGAACACTCTGTTGTATGAAAAAGTGAGATGATTACATGAGATTAAGTGCATTTTGATTCTCCAAAATGTACTGTTATGAGAGCAAGAGTTATCATTTAACCAGAGTTTTACATTACTGCAAAATGTAGTTCTAGGATTTTATATAGAGAACTAAAGAATAAAAGAGATATCAGAGAAGCAAATACTGGGAAATTCTGAGGCCCCAGTCATTGAAAAACAAAATTGTGAAGTATCTAAGGTACTGAAGAGGAGAAAGATGTCAGGGGAAATAGTTGGGAGCAATAGAGTTTGGAAGTTACTAAAGGCTATGATGAAGTATGGTAAAATAAGGAGACCTTAAGGCCTTAGTATTAGTGATCCCCCCCAACCACTCGCTTTTTGGAGTCCTGCTGAATTGCTCAGGTCAGCACTGAATTCCTTGCTCCAATGATCCTCCAGTTTCCAGCTTCCTAAGGCATTGAGTCTTCAGGCATGGACTACTCAGCTAGCTCAAAACATTTTAACTCCATATTTGTATCCACTTCAGCCTTTTCTGAGCTCCTTTTGGAGAACATGAAAAAGAAGCAGAATGACAAAGATGATCACTGAAACCCTGTTTCTGTTTTTAAGCATCAATTCAACCCTTCCTAGTCTATTGCATCTTCAACATTTTAGTAAATTCTTGTCATGATTGGTGAAAGCAGATCAAGGCAGAGAACTTAAAGGCCCAAACAAACAAACACCTCTAGGTCCCTATTAAACGAGAAGTCTTCAAACTTCTCTAGTGTTTTGGATGCTGCCATACTATACCAACAGTCTCTATAGAATTTATTTTTAAACGTTCAAAATCTGCATTGTTCCTGCTTTGTGAATCACTAATGTATGCAACTGTCATGCTACACAGATGCCCAGCCCAGCGTGCTAGGGAAGAGTGCTAAAGTGGTAGCAGTCAGTTTACTTGAGAGCTAACCTATTGTTGCATTGCAATTGTAACATTTTTTCATCTCTCTGCATTTTATTTTTGCTCTCTCCTTGATCCCTGCTATATCTTAGGGGCTCATATGAATGGATTCATTTAACAATGTTGTTATAACTTCGCAAATGTACCAGGTGTTGGTTTCCTAGGCGAGTCTTACAGTTTATATTCAAATATGTATTGGTTTTTCATTAGTTCTGTGGGTCTCAGGAAATTAATTGAGGCCACTTTTTAAAAAATTATTTCTATGTCAGGCCACATGTAGGGGCTTTCAAGCTCAGAAAGAATTTATTGGTAGGTTATATGAACTTTAATCATAAATTATATAAGCGATTATAGTTAGCATTCATTCTTACTAAGTGTTGGATTGCTGTATTTAGTTTAAATATAGTAATATTGTAAAGTGAGGTGGGCAAGAAACTATGGACACACTGATCTCACACAGATAATGTGAGAAGGTCCAGGGTTTGTACAAAAGATTTTTGGTGTGAAGTCCACACCTTTCCTATCTATGCTGTATTATTTACACGGAAGATAGTTTATAAAAGGTCTCTGTTGGTAGGGCACTATTAATGTCAGTTGAAATTCACATTTCTCCCAAAACAAGGCTACATTCACACCAAGTGCAGCTCTTTCTCAAATAATGAGAACACAGTGCGAGCTCCCAGCAGGAAGTGGTCCTTAGAGGCCTACAAACTATTCACTTCGTTTGAAGTCAGGATTGGAATTCATTGTGACATGTCTTATTTGAGCTATATTAAATGTAAGAAAACCTGACATCTATAGAAGTTCAATGTTCATCATTAATCTCAGCTGTTAAATTTAGCTTCTGTAACATGCAGAATGTGAAATCTCACAAGGCAGGCGATAGTAGAAGAGAAGTGAAGGAGAGTCTCTCATTCTAATCTGTAAATGTTCTTATATAGCAAGATCCAGAAACAACTTAGTTTTGAAGGTGTAATACCTAGCTACTAAATATGTAGTCAGCAGTAGTTTCGACCAAGTTAAGGTTATAGAGTCTGTCTTTAAAAAAAAAAAAAAAAAAAAAACAGAAAAAAAAAACAAGATTTATAAAAGTCATCCATTTCTATTGATTAATTAATTAATTAATTGATTGATCGATTAATTAATTCATATGTGCATCCATTCAGAAACTTTAGAATACCTTTATGCTTAGCACTGACTTACATGTACTGAAGCCATCTTAACTATAGCTGCATTGCAAAGTTGACAAATAACTAATAAGAGTAAAATCATAATTACACCCTGTTATCTGAAATGCATTGCCTCTGAACATGTAGTTGGTTTGACATTAATCAGGGGAGATAACTAGACTAATTCATAAGTGGATGTTTGCACAAGCAAAACAGGCAGGTGGTTTGATGATGGTGGTGACATCATTGTATTTGGTGTGTTTCGATCCAAAAGAAAGTAGAAGCATTATAGTGTTTTTAAGACAAGACCTGCAGCTCCTAGTGCTCTGTAATTAAAAGGGAGTTAAATCATAACTGGAAGAGGTCAGAGCTGATACTCTGATACCACAGCTGGGCTCCATAGAAGCACCTGGGAAACCACTTCTACAGTTGGGATCAGGATGGGGCTGGGGAAGGGAGTTAATGGGTAAAACCTGGTCTTTGCTCACAGTCCCTCTTCCGTTTTATGTTTAAAGAAAGGGGGCTGTGGCTAAAAGAAATCTCAAAAGGAAAAGTTCACTGAAGTCAGGTCATGTGTTTTATTAATGAGCAAAGTAGAGCTCAATCTCAAGGGGGGAAAATAGTCACAAGATAAAATGAATGTAGAATATTAAGTAACCTGGGCCAGCAGTTGTCTGCTTTGCACGGACATTGGATGAGAATAAAATCAATTCTGATGGTTGAAATTAACAACAAATTGTGACTCGGAGGACAGAAAATGATGAAGGGGACTTTGGGACTGCAAATGGAACTTGTAAGAGAATTAAGTGCTCTTGTACCACAAATATAAACCAGTAGATAATCTCTAAAATTGACAGCAAGGGATAAATAACATGCTGAGTATAATGCTTTAAATGTTGGAGAAAATGCACGAACATATAGAAGGAAATGGAGGTGTTTTACTGATGAAAAGGGAAACAAGGCACTGCTATTTTCTGTGCATCTGTTACTTTTTACCATATAAGATAAAATCTGTTTTAGAGGAGGGAGGCTGGGTTGCAGGTTCATTTTCCATGTGTATACTTCCTTTTCTTGACAAATAAGTACAGATGTTCTTAAGGGAGCCCGTTCCTTGGAAGAGAAAAGTAAGGATACAAGACTTGGAGCTGCACATCAGGAAAAAAGGCCTGAGAGTACTCACATGTGGATCAAGGCTTCCTAATAAATCTCTTAAGTATTAGCTTACTTTAAGGGTCCTCCCTGCATTATCCCAAGCACAGAAGCTGCCCTGAGAAAGAGGAGAGCTTGACTGAGGTTTCGAAACATCATATACTTAAAAGTTGATGTCACTGATTGTTCCTGGTTTTCCTATAGTCACACCAATTCTAAGTGGAAATTATTCCCTAAATACTGTTGCTAATGTTTTCGCGTTGTTCTTTCAAACAGGGAAATGCACACAAAATCATGGAGAAGTGTACATTACCGCTGACGGGGAAACAGTGTGTCAACCGCATTATCACAGAAAAGGTAAAGTACTTTCCTCTTTTTGATTCCACGCACATCAACTGGCACCTTTCATTTAGAGACACTTTTGAGGCTTTTTAAAAATCGCCATATAAAATCATATTACATCAATGGCTGTAAGATTAATTGAGTCTGTGGAAGGAGGGAATGGGAAAATGAATGTCTCTCAATGTAGACTTGCTCATGAACAACTCTCAGGAATTCACACACAAAATGGAACTCTTATCCTGATACCTTTCAGTTTGCTCTCATCAGAGAAGAGCTTTATTGATCCTTAAATTTGGACTCTAAAGATGGGTGATATACTTCCCTGTCCTCTCTTTCTTTCTTGTCTGCCAAAATCACCAATAAACCATTGGGTTTTTATTTAGGAAATTCACCCACCATTGGGTTTGAGTCACTTGGGTATGAGTTGCAATTATGCTTCTTACATGGTGTCTGACCTTTTTATGAAGTGGACTTCAGAACACACCCACTACTTCCATGCCTCTGTATTTTGTTTCATACGTGGAAAACTTTGGCCAATTATATGGTTAAAAACTGCTCATAACAGAGATGTATTTGGGACAGCTGTCCACAGCCAGATTCTTATCCAAAATTTGAACTTAGGAAGTGGGAAAGGCATGATTTCTGTAAGTTATCTAGGAAGGTGTTTCCCTTGATGAAGCCACAGGACAGGACAGAATTGCTTGTCTGGGTTTCCCTGCCTTCTCAGTGATGCCTCTCTTCTTTTGACCAGTGATGTGCATGCGACAGTTGTATCTCACAGGGTTTGGCTCGCTAGCCTTCTTTACAGCATGGGAAGAGATACCCTAATGTATGTATGCTCTAAAGTAGGTTAAGTATACAACACTTCCCAGAAGCTGCACTTCAAGGGAGGTTCCATCTGGCTTGGCATTCCTGAGACAGTGTGGAATTCCATAAGGGTGCTGTATGGAGAACAAGCATATCAACGTCATTGTTATTTTTGAGTCTACTCTAAACTCTGGACAGGGCCTGTTGAGAAGAGCCATTGCTTTGCAGTTAAGACAGGGTCCTCCTCAGTCCTGATTTCTTTAATACAGTGTAACCCTAACAAGGAGTCTTCTAGCATTGTTGTTCCTCAACCTGATCCTTGCCCCCGCCACCCCTTCCCCCATTAAGCCCTCTCCCTGATGCCCTGCCCTGCCTTCCAAATCTACCTACAGTGCCTCCTACTTCTCATTCTGCTCTCTTATATTCCACCCATCCTTGAAGACTAGCTACAGTTTCCACTTGCATCACAAAGGGGCTTCTCATCCTCTCATTGCCCATCCTCATAGTGGGCCACTGTCTCCACCATTCACTCTAGCATTTAGTGCCTGCATTTTCCTGAGGTAACTTTTATGGGTGATAAAGCTTAATAACATTTCCAGCCCCTTGTATGTGTGTGTGTGTGTGTGTGTGTGTGTGTATAATTTCCAGCCCCTTTTTTATGTATAGTTTGTTCTTGCATGTTGTTTTATTCATTCTGTAAATTTTTCTTTAGAGGACCTTCTCTGAATCAGACTATTTCTAACAATGACTTACAAAGAGAAGGAGGAGGTTACAATCACTCATCAAAAGAGACATTCCATAGGATTATACAGGAGGCATCCAGCATCTCCAGCAGCCAGAAAAACAGACTCCATAGGAGTTAAGTTGTGACACACATACCAGATGCCATGTTAGGAACTCATATGGTAGTGCAGCAGCAGTACCAAGGACTGCTATTGGGTGGCATTATACATGGCATCCCCAAGTCAAACTTTTTTATAGTCAAGTCTTTCTGACTTAAGACTCTCCTGCCTGAGCAGTATTAAAATGCCAGGATCTCTGTCGAATTCTCCTCTGGACCATGTGCTTCTGGGACTGTGCATTCTCTACCTTGGACTGTTCTGTCCACCCATCCACCCATCCATCCACCCACCCACCCACCCATCCATCCATCCACCCATCCATCCATCTATCCATCCATTGCTTCCAATTGTCTTTTGTCTCAGTCATGTATCTTCCTGTTTTTCTGTCAAGTATCTCTTTTCCCTCCCTTCATGTCCTGTGATTGCTTCCTGGAATCCTTGTATTTAGCCTAACTTATAACTGACAGCTTATTGAAATGACCTCTAACCTCTGCCTGTTTCCCTCGTTGTTGCTCCTGCAACATTTTAGCAGGGTAACTAACTTGGACTCAGTCATCCTGTTAAATAAAGGTGTCATACTTATCATGATAAGAAAGCTGATAGGTTGAACTGTGAGTCTTGGAAGACAAATGGGAGTGTTATGATTGAAAATAAAATGGAAAAAGACAGCACAGGCAAAGGAGAAACTCATGCAAAGTCTCAGAGGGGAAAAGAAAGCTCGGTCTGTTCAAGAACCTGCAAACGGGACAGTTTAGTGACTCAGACTGAATATGAATTATAAATACTCTGCCAATAGCTCAGGCTTGTTAGTAGCTAACTCTTACATTTAAATTAACCCATATTTCTATTTATGCTTGTTAGTAGCTAACTCTTACATTTAAATTAACCCATATTTCTATTTATGCTTTGCCATGTGGCCCATGGCTTGTAACTTCATTTTCTATATATCCTGCTTGCTCAGTGGCTAGCTGGCATCTCCTAATCCGATATCTTTTTTTTCCCAGAGTCTTCTGATTCTGTCTGTTCCACCTATATATCCTGCCTGGCTACTGGCCTGTCAGTTCCTTTATTAACCAATGAAAGCAATATGTATTCACAGAGTATGGAAGGATTGTTTCACAACAACTTAGAGCACTCTGAGTTCAGATGTATTCTGAACTAAAGCAAAAAAAAAAAAAAAAAAAAAAAAAATGCAGTGAGGGATAAGGTCAAGGAAAGATGGGGTTGCTCTCCTATAAATGTGCTTCTTCTCAGGAGAGGGAGCCCTTCAGCAATTCTTTTATTAGTTAGGACACCATTTTGTATTAGTCAGAGCACTATAACTTTTGATTTTTCTAATAGACAAAAAAGAAGAAGAGACAAATCTAATTGAAAGGGCCTATCAATTGTCTAGGTAAGAAACACAAAAGATCCAAATCACAAACCAGAGAGATATTCTAAAGAGATTTAGGAGATGGGTCTTGGCCTAATTGTTGAGTAGGGCACAGCTGGTAAGACAGGTGAGGCCTGCCTTTTCCAGCAAGTGGGAATGTTCAAGCTGCTGGGTCCTGGTAAAGCTCGAGAAAGCAGGAAGAGGAAGGAAGAGCAGTGGGAGGCAGGAAAAAGAGGTTTGGTTTGACACTTTCAATTTTATATTCCTGATATTTTAAAAAAGACAACAAGGGAGTTGGATCTAGAGTTCAAAAGGGAAAGCAGGACTGGAATAAGTTAGGGGGAGTCCTTAGCATGTGGCCACAGTCAGATCAGTAACTGTAAGTGACACTGTGGGAAAAAGGAAAGTCAAGGCAGCTAATCTGCATCTTCAGCATCTCAGGGAAGGACACCGCAGGTGTGGATGAGGATGCAATGCTCCACAGATGTTGCTGGATGAGTGGATGAGGATGCAGTGCCATTAAAGGCAATGGCAGTTAAGGAACCAGAATTCCATAATCAGCACTAAGGAGAATTCCATTAGGCTGCCCTTTGAAAGTAATTATAATTGTTTCCTGTTGTATGGATCGGATTATAAAGGCTTATAAACGATAGCCTCCCCATCCGCACCTGGCTGTAATTAACTGTGGGATCCATAATGTAGCCTTTATGGTTGTAATAAAGTAATTAACTCACCTGTAAGACAAGGAATTTCAGTATCATTTTTGATTAGCAGTAAGACAAGGTAGTTTCAGTATAATTTTTGATTAACAGTTAACAATTTAACATTTAGGTTTTACTCTCTATTTCTATTCAATGTTTGCTTGCCCCTTAGACTGCCAAATGAAACCTAATTCCTCTTAAATTTCAATCATTGTTTCAGTAGAGTCAACCATGTTATCAAACAAGTAAGGGAAGTAAGCATCCCTTGTCCTGCGATGTTCCTTTTTAAGAAAAATATAAACCAATTGGAAAAAGTAATTATCTTAGGCCTTTGACTTGTCTTAGGCACTCTGCTAAACTAAGGAATAATAATATGCCTACACTGTAGCCTGGACACAATCCAGAGAATGATACATGCCTCATGGAGGCATTTTTGTGCTCTCTGACCACAGTTGCAAAGACAGGCTGCTCAGGCCTCTTAGCTGTCATGCAGGAGAGCTATGTGACAGGCCACCTCAAAAGCCAGTGCTCACTCTCCCCTGTGTTGCCTTCTTGATCTCAGTGTATTCAAACGTGACAGTTTAGAGTTTGACTTCAAAGGTGGTTGAAAACAAAGAAGGAAGACTACAAACTTAACTTAAACCCATGGAAGAAAACCTAGGAAACAACCTCTAAGCCCAAGAAAGGAAACTGCCTGTGAGAGCTGACAGAGGGTGCCACATACTGCACAGACACCAGCAGAGCAGAGTTTGAAGCCCCAGAGGAGTGCGGGGGGGGGGGGCGGGGTGGGGGGGTCTCACAATTAAAGTTGTTTACCAGCAATCTTCCCTGAGAAGTAAGTACCCCAGAACTAAGCAGGGCTTAGGTAGAAAGAAATTTACATTGAATGCTTTGTGGACTCCTCCCACTGAAGTCAAGAGATGCTATGGGTTGGTTTTGTGGCCCTGATGTTGTGATGGATTGTGTAGGTGGGGGCCAGCATTCCTGTCTGCCTTCAGCACTAGCACAACCATTTGATTTGATCACCAAAAGGCTGTGGATGCTCATGCCCTTCTCTTGGGACTCATGTGTTTTCTTGGGAATTTAGAGGTTGAGGATCTTTGCCAGTGAGAACTTGAACAGCTATTTAGTTGTCTTGGCTGGGCTTTCAGGGCTAGGGAAGCTTTTATTTCATAATTACACTTAAATACTATAGTGTCTTCTTTTATTTCCTACAATCATTTATCCAGCAGCATTTCCTCACCATCCCTGTCCTATACTTCTCCACTGTGTTCATTCCTTTCCCTCTTCAGATCATTGGTTACATCTTGGCCTTTCACCCAATGTCTTAGAGTTAACAAATGGAAGACAGCTTAAAAAAGTAAAACAAAACCAAAAACTTGATAACAGCATTAGAAGATGCCAACTGTAGTCACCAACTAATGACTGGTTAAGGAGCTTGTATTATCTATAATAGTTATAGTGGACATTATTTATTTATTTATTTTTTATTGTTGATTTTCAATCTTTGGTCCTGGATCTTATTTCTATCCTAGGAACTTGAAAGTACCATCTATTTTTGTGTGACAATTTTCATAATGGAAATTGTCATTTTCTTGTCTTCCCACAGGGTGTGTTTGATGTGGACAAGAAAAATGGGCTGACACTGATTGAGCTCTGGGAAGGCCTGACTGTTGATGACATAAAGAAGAGCACAGGCTGTGACTTCGCAGTAAGTGTTTATGTACGCAGAGCCAGCCTCTTGTGCTGGACCACAGGCTGGGTGAAATAATGGTTATAGGACTCAAGCCATTTGTTTCTGAGCATTTAAGGGGATGATCTGAGCAGGAGTAGGAAAGGGAGCCACCTGTGAGAGCTGGTAGAATAGTAGGTGTGTGACTCAGGCCAGGGCAGTCAGGTGTGAGACAGGAGCAGGAGGACACACCAGGAGCTACAGGGGACAGAGGACAAGCTGCTGCTCATATGCCTTGTGTAAAGTCCTGGGAGTCATCCGTTATTTGTCAGGGTGGCTAAACCGAATGTCAGCCACGTGTGGGAAAGTAATACTTTCTTCTTCTTACACTCATCTGAAGATGACATTCCCCCTTGATCTGTGTCTTTTATTCCATCCATTAGAGATATTGGAATGTAACAAGTGCAAACTAGTTGTATCCTACTTGCAGAAAAATAATAGTTCACAGAAAACTCAAGAGTGGGAAACCTAACAAGGGAGGGTTACTATTAAAATTTTTGTACTTACACTTTTTATTTATCCTTTAAAATTGTATTTATTTATTGCATATGCATAAAGGTGCGTATTATAAATCACCAGTCACCTTCCTGTTATGGTTGACAGACAGATGCAATTAACTTAAAGTTAACTGAAGGTAAAGGAATATGTATGTCTCTAAAAAGTGAGTGCCAGAACCCATTTACTAATTACAATGAAATATAATGAGATGAAGTTATAAAAACTCACTTAACAAAAATTATTTGCTATGTTCTCCACAGATTTCATCCTTAACTTCCTGCGCACACAGACTTTCCTTGTACCTACAAGTGCATAACAAATTTCTTTGAAAGGACTTTGTTGTGTAATTCATTATGTGCATAGTAACCACTCCTGGTACTCTACTGTGGTCTTTTGTTTACTAACCTTTTCTGAATTTCCCTTTAGAAAAAAAAAAAAGCAGTCTCCCAGCAATACCTTCCTTGAAATGCAAATTTTTAATTAGCTTTCTCATAACCTCGGGGGGGGGGGGGGACACGGAAGGGGATTTATTTATACTTCAACTGTTTCAGATTTCGTACTCCAGTGAAACAAGCAACAAACAGTTCTTAATCAGCTGTGTTTTTGTTTTTTGTTTTGTTTTGGTTTGTTTTGTTTTTTTTTTTTTTTTTTCCCTGTGTGGAATAGGAGCCCTCTGTCAGGTAACACCAGAGAAAGGCAGAAATTTCAGTTTCTGCTGCAAAAGAATATACAGCAAAAGATCCTCATTATCTAGATGTCTGTTATGCATGAGGGCAATTCAGAAAAAAAAAAATTGCTGTTTTGTTATACCCACATGAGGGAGGAAGGGCAAGTGTGCAAACCCCGCTAATGGTCCCGTATTCATAGAATTGAAAATGTCTCCATGGTCCTTCTTGTATTCCAGTATCATCCCTTCCTTTTACTTTTACTACACTGATGTGAAAATTGGTTTATTTATGGGGTATATTTTGATGTTTTAATGTGTGTATGCATTGTGTAAAGTCAGGATGAACATTCCTGCCCTCAAGCATTTCTTTGTGATGGAAACATTTAAAATCCTTTTTATTAATGTCAGGACTTACATAGCACAGAGCCATTATAAATATAAGGCAGTCACACCACCGCACAGCAGTACTTTACACACTCTCACGCCTAACAATAACTTAGTACTCAGCGGTTGACCTAGCTCATCCATCTCTCCAATTCTCCTTCCAACCTCCACCATTCTACAGGTTTCTTCTATGAATCCACACTAGTTTCTATTCTACATGCAAACGAGATCATGCAATACTCATTTGGGCTTGCTTGCTTAGTTCATTTAAAACATTGACTTATAATAGTTTCATGTATGTTGCTACAAAAACCAGTAATTTATTTTGTATTAATAGATAGTTGTCTGTTGCACATGAATACCATTTTCTATGTTTGTTCATTAGGTGGTAGGTATTCAAGTTGTTTCTATTTCTTGGTTCTTATGAATAGGGAATGTAGTTGTATCATTGTTGTAAGGGTCTTTTCTCCTTTGTAGTGAGATTGTTAGATCATACAGTGATTCTGTTTTTAATTTTTGAGGAAATGCCTGTTCCTACCAGGCTTCCCTTCTATATCCTTGCCAGCATTTGTTCCTTTATGATTTTACACTTGGTTTTAGCAGAAAGATCAAGAACAGTATCTTTGTCCCTTTGATAATAGCTAATCTAACTGGTTTGATCTGGCATCTCATCATGGCTTTGATTTTTATTTCTTTAATGATTAATGATTGTGAAAATTTTCATATTGTTGGCTTTTTTGTGTGTCTTATTTAGAAATATTGTACACTTTTTTGTTTGTATGTGTGTTTGTTTCAAGACAGTGTTTCTCTGTGTAGCCTTGGTTGCCATATAGACCAGGCTGGCCTTGAATTCAGTGAACCAATTGCCTCTCCCTCCTGAGTGCTAGGATTAAAGACATGTTGCCCCCACACCATGTTGCCCATTTTTAATTGGATTATTTGGGAGATGCTCTTGCTGTTGAGTTGTTGGAATCCCATATATGCTTTCTGTATTTTAACTTTTTGTCACATATGTGTTGTTAATCCTTTGTGAGAACATGCTGCAAGGAGTCTTGTCCCTCTCTTTGCTTGTTCCTTTTGTTCTGCAGAGCATTTTAGTTGCTACAATCTCATTTGTTTTTGCTTATTTTTTTTTCTCCTGTGCATTGGTGTCTTCTCTTAAAAAAAAAAAAAAAAAATCCTTGCCAGTTTCAAAGTCCTGAAGATTTTTTTTTCTTGTTTTCTTGTGCTAGTTTTATAGTTTAAGAGTTTTGTATTTTGTAGTTGGTCACTGACAGACAGGCAGACAGGGGATGGGTGTCTAATTTGGTTTTACACATGGATATCAGGATCTCACAGCACCATGTATGAGAAGCCTGGCTTTTACTTGGTGTTTTCAGTTTTTCATTATTGTTAGTGCCTTTGTCAAAAGCAGGTGACTTCAGATCACTGGTCTTAATTCTAGAGCCTTTGTCCTTTTTCATGGGTCTTTGTGTGTTTCAGTTGTCATAGATTTGCAGTCTATAAAAGCGTCATGCTATTTCACTTGCCATAGATTTGAGTTTATTTTAAATTCAAATAAGGCAATGCTTCCTACTTTGCACCTGTAGCTCAAATGGCCTTGACTATTCAAGGCTTTTTGTTTAACTTGCAGTATTGCTTCTGGTTCTGTGACTGGTGTTTTGAGGAGGAACTTCATAGCTGGAGAGATGGCTCCATGGTTAAGAGCTTTTGCTGTTCTTGAGCAGGACCTAACCAATCTTAGCACCCACATACATGGTGCTTATAACCCTCTGTAACTCCAATTCCAGGGGATCCATTAATCAATTCTGGCCTCCGCAGACATGATGCACAGACATGGTACAGATACATACTCATGGTGCACTTTCATATATGCAAACAAAACACTCACATACATTTTTAAATAAAGAATCACATTGGGTCTGTAGATCACATTGAATAGTGTATACATTTTAATGATATTTGTTCTTCCAATCCATGAGCGTGATAGCCTCCCATTTCTTTATACCATGTTCAGTTTCTTTAGGTCATTATGGTGTTCATCTCTGCTTGGACATTTGGGTTAACTCTACCCTTGTGCTCATATTTTGAAAGAAGGTTCTTCCCAAATACTTATTGAATAATTATTTATTTTCAAAGAATCAAAATAATGTATATTTCCTCATTCTAAAGCTGTGACAAGTTGATGAAAAATCCCAGGTCCTTTTTAAAGAATACTTTTTAATGTATTCTTTGACAATTTTATTCAAATATAACCCATGTATATTGAACATGTCCACCTTTATCCTAGACTTCCTTAAGAATTCTCTACTCATGGTCATATCTTTTCTTTTTTTCTTTTTCTATTTTCTTTCTTTCTTTTTTTTTTTTTAATTGTATAGTCTACGATTCAAATTAGTGCTGCCCTACATGCACATGGGTGGGGCCTATCTACCTGGGCTATTTAGCCATGCCACCCCCCCCCAAAAAAAATAATGAATCCCCTTCGCCTAATAGCCATCAATTGCCCAGTAGTTTTTCAGCTAGTTGTGCAGTTTCATGAGTCCTTCTCTCAACCATGTGGGAATGTGACTGATGACCTCCTTCACTGATACTTTTAATTCTGTCTATACTTATATTAGTCATTGTGTGTTTGAGGGACCAAAGTGCAGAGGGGGAAGTGATTTCATACCACTTAAAGTATGTTATCTCTGAAGTATCATTTACAGTGCATATTAAGTTAAATTGGTTTTTCACTTATTTCTTTCCTGATGAACACTTAAGTTCATAAAATAGAATTTCTTTATCTATATCTATTGATCACTCAGTATTTCTGTAGTCCTTATTTAATTCAAAAATTAAAATTATGAATTGAAGTTGTATGTTAGGGTCCTGTGGAGAGTAAACTTTGACTTCCGTTTTCTCTTTCTTTCACCAGGTTTCACCAAAACTCAGGCCAATGCAGCAGATTTCAACTTGAAATGTGGAGTAGACATTTGTCTCAGGATGCCAAGATTTCATTTTGAACACATAGGATTTAATTGAAAGGGTGTCAGTAATCAAAGCTATATATTTAACAAGAAGTTTTGACTCGTTTTCTTCTAGTATTTCTGGATTTGTGCAGCCATAGACTGTTCTCTTGAGTGTGTTCTCATGTTTCTATGAAAAACAAAAGGAAAACATTTCATCATGGTCTCATTTCGTAAGTGCTAAGGAGGTTGTCTTTGCCATTGGTGCTCATGTTGGATGTATGTTCATTTTTTATGCTGTGTATACTAAACCAGAAAATTTTCATGTGAATTTGTGATTAGACAGAGTACTTTTTTGATGACTATGTATCATTTACTTTCCTCTTTTTTTGAGAGAAAGCTCTGATTTGGTGATTATGCTTGCATCTTTAGAACATCCTCCTTCCCTCCACACTTCTTATAGCCAAATAGATATCCAAGAAGGCAAATAGGAATGTCTCTAGAAGAAGTAAGCAGAAGTAAGAACAAGGCATAGGATCTGACAGTGCTGGCATCCCACCATGCATTGTCTTTGTAGACAACCAACCACCTATGTGCACTAACAGTTGAGGCTAACTATAGGAAGAGGACTACTGACATACTTGTCTGGTTCTCCCACTTTAAGGAACTTGCTATGCCTTTGTATTCAGAAGACTCAGTTTTTGTTATTGAGCCCCAGTGTTTAATTATATAGCATTTCCTAAACCAAAAAGAATGGTGGGCAATTTATCATGAGTACTAAATCACAATGGAAGTAGTATTTGCAAAAATGATCTTCCAAGATATTTCCCTTCTAGGTTCTCCAGTCTGTTCACCAAAGATTCTAAATGAAGAATGACTTTTTCTACAGAACAATGGTATTTCATCTGCTTAAATTAGTTCCCTTAACAAAGTGCTATTACTTTAGCCTGATCTGTGGAGGGAGAGGGATGGGAGAATCTCAGATCTAAGTCTAAACAAGATGACTTGGGATTATAAGGGATGCTTCCTTAGAAGTACCCTCAATACCAGACAGTTTCCAGGAAGCATCAGTTCAGAAATTCCCTCGGTATCAGATGTGTGAAAGCCTAGGCACCCTGAAGCCAGGCTGGACAGCTGGTGTCTGCACAGTAATTTGTTTGCTACTAATTATAGGGATGTATGCATGCTTTAGGTGACGGTTGTCATTGAAACTCACTTCTCCTCAAGGATAGCCACAACTAACCTGTACAGTATGTAAAGGAGAAGAAGGCTTTCCTCCCACAGTACTCTGTGGAGCACTGCCTTTCTGGCTGGCTCTGTGGTTGAAAGCATCCTGTGCCAGTGCTGATAGGATGAACCCTTCTTAGCACAAGATCCATGAGAGGAAATATGTCTGTGTTAGAGTAAACTTTTGAAAGTATTAATATTGTTGATATTGATGTGTCTTCAGATGCACTTGCTTATCATTCCAGTCTGTTACTTTAAGACAAGGGGATTCTAAGAATATTTCAAACATTGTCAATGCCTGAGTAGATGACTGAATAGATGCTCAAAGAGGGCCATATTTTTAAAAATCTGTTCAGCGATGCAATAAAAATTACAAATTTGACAGAAACCAGTGTGTTTGTTCTCTTTTCTCACTTGGTAATAGTGTGGCTCCACGTGGGAAAACACAAAAACAATGTTAGAATGACCAAACGTTAGGTCAGCATGCTTTTACTTCTAATCAAGCCATTACTGTATTATTGTTTCTCCTTTCTTTCTTTCTTTCTTTCTTTCTTTCTTTCTTTCTTTCCTTTCTTCCTTCCTTCCTTCCTTCCTTTCTTTTTTTCTTTTTTTTTCATGGGGTTGAGGGTGTTGAAACATGGTCTCTCTGTAGACAAATTGACCTTGAAATAACAGAGATCTGCCAGCCTCTGTTTCCTGAGTGCTGGGATTAAAGGAGTGTACCACAATGTCTGGCATTAACTTTTCTTTTTACTATACCAATTAGATAAATTTATGTTCTAGGAAGAGCAAAAGAAATATTACCTAAATGGATTCTGCTGTACCTTACTCCCTATCACAGCCAATATCTGTGGAAATTGATTATCAAGCCTTTATATGTTAATTGATTTTGCTTTATCTGACATTTCCCTTATGGTACATTTCTATTAATCAAGTGGCTTTTTGAGTTTTATTGCAGTTTTAAATGTCTTCTTGTAGTCTGTCTAGTACCCCATTGTCCCTTTACTAACAGTCTTTTCTTCCTGACCAAAATCTTGGAATTGGGAAAAGATTTATTTTTTATTCTTTTTTTTTTTTTTTTTCTTTCAAGACAGGATTTCTCTCTGTAGTCCTGCCTGTCTTGGAACTAGCTGTAGACCAGGCTGGCCTTGAACTCACAGCAATCTGCCTGTCTCTCTGCTTCCATAGTGCTGGGATTAAAGGCACGAACCACCACCTCCCAACAAGAGGACAGGTTTCTAAGACATGTAATTCTTGATAGCTCTCCTCTGCCCACTCTATATGCAGAAATTGTCACATGTAGGATATACCAATCAGATTATTTTTCCTATGTTCAAACACAGTGAGATAAAAGAGTTCCCCCCCCCCTTTTGAGAAATTGGAAGAATGGGATCTGGCATTAGCACCCAGTCCTCTGCTAAAAACGTACATATGCACACATACATATGTACACACACTCTGCTGCAAAGGAAGAAGCAGACACATAAGGAACTGTGGTGGAACATTCCTGTTGTATTCTGACCCCAACTTCTGGTTTTACCTAAGCAAATTTCTCTCCAGCTTACCTGTATTTCTTCCAGACCTTCCATTTTGTTTGTCACCTGCCACCACAAAATCTATTAATTCAGCTTTGACGTTCTTGAGTTCTGTGTGGGGCCTGACCTCTTACAGGTTTGCATAATATGAGAAAAACAGCCTATCTACTGAGTCCAGTGAACACAAGCACAGGTGTGGATGCTACCAGTGGGTAGTAGGTTTAAGTTGAAAAACTTGCCTCTTACAGTTGTATGCTCTAAAGGCATGCTATGTATTAATGGAAATTAAGCAGAGGTTTAATCAGTGGATAGATTTCTTTGGCATGAACATCCTTTTTTTCTATAGGCTATGATCTGGCATTTCTTAAGCTTACTTCTGGATCATTATTCTTTAAAATGAGATTATACCATTTTCCATGATGGCTTCATAACATGAAATTAATATATCTGCCTCAAAAATTCTTACATATCTTTCAAAAACACTATGTCATATTAGCTTAGTGTGGACTTGATTGGTCCTACTCTCAGTTTTCAGTGTCTTCCTGCCTGCCTATTTGAGGCCATATTAATACCAAATATCAGGATAAACATAAATACAAATAAAGGTAATATCTGCAGGTCTATCTGTGTGATGTGCTTGAAGTCTCTTTCATTTAAAATATTAACATGTATCTCTATGGAATCTTCCAGAAATATTTTGTGAATCACCTAGCATCATTGAGAGCTCTAGATATGTAATTGGACAGATGAGTTCTTTTGCAATTGTGTTTTATTTTGGAGGCTTGATTGTGGTCACTGTGATCATCAGTGAAGTACCCTTGTGGTAGTTTGGATGTAATTAGCCTCCATAAGCTCATAGAGAGTGGCACTGTTAGGAGGTGTGGCTTTGTTGGAGTAGGTAGGTGTTGGCCTTGTGGAAGAAAGTATGTTACTGTGGGGGTTGGCTCTGAGGTTTCCTGTGCTCAAGATACCACCCAGTATACACAGACCATTCCCTGTTGTCTGCAAGATGTAGGACTCTCTACTACTTCACCAGCACCATGTCTGTCTATATGTCACCATGCTCCCTGCCATATTGATAATGGGCTGAACCTCTGAACTGTAAGTGAGCCATCTCAGTTAACTATTTTTCTTTATAATAGTTGCCATGGTAATGGGGTCTCTTCTCAGCAATAGAATCCCTAACTAAGACAACCCTGTTGGAAGAACCTCAGGCTATTTTACCCTGGCCCTTCATTACCATGACTTACAGCACCTCAGCTAATAAACCTTGGGATCCTGTGTCAACATAGCCCATTTTGTGTCTAGCCCACTGTTTGTAGTATTTCATTCCATTTGTTATCCTCTATTCAGTTCAGGAGAAAAGTGACTTCAGAAACTCACATCTAAACCTTGTTTCCCTTGGAGCCTTGCTTTTGATTTAGGGGGAGAGGAAGTAGCATTTCCCACTTTATTTTCCTGGAAATTGGAGTGCCTCTATACCCTCTCCAGATATTGTCTCCAGCTCCCAACCTTTGCACACAGAATGTGCAAGAGTAAAGAGTTGTGCTGGTTCTCAGGCAGATCTGCCCAAATCAGTTTTGTGTGTGTGTGTTCATGTACATACACACTGTGCTCTTTTTTTACTAGATAATTAAGTTTTAAAAATTTCATTTTACGTTCCAACCACAGTTCTCCCTCCCACTCCTCATTCCCCCACCACCTCCCAGCCCATCCCCCATCCACTCCTCCCACTGGGGAAGGACTCCCATGGGAAGATGACAAAGTCTGGCACATTAAGTTGGGACAGGACCAAGCCCTTCCTACCTGCATTAAGACTGAACATGACATCCTACTGTAAGAAATGGGCTCCAACAAACTAACTCATGTACCATGGACAGATGCTGGTCCTTGTGCCAAGGGCCCCTCAGCCCAAGCTTTACAACTGTCTCCTAAATCATGTTCTTAATGTATGTAGCTATTTAACAACTCCATGACTGGCCATCACTGGCCTGTGATAATTTTCTAAATATATTGATTGAATTAGTGTACCATTTGAAAACATGGTTAATAGTAACCAGTCTGAATTCCCCTTGGTAATGTCATATCTCTTAGGAATATGTACGGGGAATAATGGAACCTAGGGGCTGTCATGAAGGAATAAACAGTACTGAAATGCCTATATTTGTATAAACACTGTATAATTTACAAATCACCCAGAACATGAGGTACCTTATTTGATTTTCATAGTAACTTGCCAGGGAGACAGTATTACTGCCATTAAAATGAACTTGATTAGCCTTCGAGAAGTAATGTCCACCAGTTCTTTAATCCAAATGAGCCTTTCTAGGCTAATGTTGAATTTTACCAAGGTAGTTATGAGATGCAAATTAAATTCCTTGAATAGAACTAGATGTGTTGCTCTCTGGTTACGCCCTAAAATAAAGTCCACACCTTTCAAACCTAGTGGAACAAATATTCTGATTTACTTCTCTCTGTTCACATCACTCTTGCATCACCTAGTTTATAGTAAAATGGATAGTTGAGACAAAACTGATAATGTCCCCACCAGGAAAATGTTTCTGTGGCTGATGCCTAATCACTCATGTCTGTTCACTTGAATGGCTTTGGTTAGGCAAGGTAAGAAAGCTTACATGACAGCAGCAGGAAGGACAGATGGGCTGAAACCATTCTGAAATCCTACTTCCTGTGTGCTACCCATTCCTCATGTTCAAAATCTTGGACATCATATTGATTCAGGTGAACCTCCTAAGAGAAGTCTTACAGTGTCATGAAGAGAGGCTGATCTAATGAGGTTAACCATTCCTTCCACCAAAAGAGAATGGATCCATGGAGAGAAGGCCAGAAGCAGAGGATGCTGGGTAGTGGGATGGATGAGGAGGCCTGCTCAGCAAGTCCTATGTAAATGAGAAGATATAAGTGTTACTGTCACATTTCTTGGAATGTCAGGCATTGCCATACATAAAACATAGCATGCTTTTGTTTACTCTTATCAGTGAGAAGTTGTATTGTGTACATAGTAAGGATTTTTAAATTTCTTGGCAATCCCAGATGGATTCATCAAGTATTCCCTCCCCACTAACAAAAGGGTCATTGATGGATGTTTGGTGTGGCTGATGGGAAACCCAGGCATGTAATGGCCAAAGGAAATGCTCTATCTAAATGCTGTACATTTGAAATCCAGGGTCTTCTTCATGACCAGAGATAAGTAGTTAAAAAAGACAAGATCATATTGGTGGCATGGATGCCTGTCTCAACATCTCTGAAACTATGGGGCATTGTGAAGCTGAGAGCACTCAGCTATAGGATGCCATTGGTTGTGCAATCCATTTTATTTTCAGAGACACTAAATGTGTGGGTACATGAATTGGAGTTCTAAGGTTGTTCTGAATAGCACTGGATTAAAAAAATAATTTATAAAATAATCCTTCTTTTATGTATCTACATGGTACTCAGTACTGGAAAAAAATGTCCCAAAGATACACTTTAAAGGGAGGAAAGACTTAACAGTTTCATTCATATGTATGTAAATGAGTGCTTGAAAATAGCTGTCAATCAGTTCAGCAGTCCAATGGTTTATTATGTCATCTTCCAATCATGGTTTTTCCAGTAGGAATGTCATTGTCCTCCTGTCATTAATCTTTCAATGCCATCTTTTCCACACATCAAGCATATATAAGTTGAAAATTTGTAGGTATTGTTATTAAAGATGTCTGATCTGTTACATGGGCTCAAATACATAAACCAAGTATGAAAAGCCAAAACATTGGAAGAGATATTTGTGGATTAATAAAATACCTCGGCAGGTAAACACACATGCATTGGAACCCTGACAACTTGAATTTGGTCTCTAGAATTGACTCCCAAAAGAAGTCCTCTTGACTTCTACATGAATGTCATTGCACATACATTATGGCAGTCACAAACAGTACAACACATATAACAACAAAAATAAAATCTAAAAGAGGTCTAACAAGAACCCTTAGAGCAGTGGTTTTCAACTTTCCTAATGCTGTGACCTTATAATACAGTTCCTCAGTTGTGATGACCTCCAACCATAAAATTATTTTGTCAGTACTTCACAACTGTAATTTTGCTGCTGTTATGTACTGTAATGTAAATACCTGATATGTGGAATATCTGATATACCTCCCCAAAGGGGTTGTGACCTACAGGTTGAAAACCACTGCTTTAGAGGCTAAAGGCATTTGCCAAAGTTTGATCTTTGGAACCCACATAAAGAAGGAAGGAAAGAGCTCACACCATAAAAAGTTGTTCTTAGATTCTATCTAATGCATCTAATTCATCTATGCATGAGTACAGCCTCATACACACAGATCACATGCATACACAATAACAACAACAACAAAGTTAAGCCATGTTTAAAAAAGATATTCTCATGGAATCAGTAGTATCAAAGGCCCTACATGGTTGCTAAACACTAAATGATTCCCTGTCAGATAAGTGGACTCACTATGAAGGAAACTCAAGAGACAAAGAATCAAAAAGAAACTAGACAGAAGGTGAGATTGTGATAAAATATTTAACTTACAGAAGAGAAGGTGAGTGAGTAAACCTAGCCAAATATTCATGCCTGGTGATGTCATGGATCTTAGAGGAGAACCCATTACTGCAAATTTCCTAGACCAGTATAATTCCTAACTGCATTTCAAATATGTGTCCCTGTATCCATAGGTAAGTATAGCTCTCATTTCTATCAGTAGATGGAGACCATCACAGAAAGGCACACTGATCAAAATGCAGAGAAAAACCGACTGTGTAGTGCTCAGCTTCAGTTGACACATTTGTAACACAATGCAAACACCAAAGGCTCAGGGAACATCATGGTGGAGAAGGTAGAAAAATTGTTAAGACCCAGAGGACCAGAAAGTATTGTGAGATCGTGTCTTCTACAATGACAAGGAAGCTTGTATAATAGTTTCCCCAGGATTAAAACCTTTCTGTCTTGAAGGAGAGTTTGTTACGGCATAATACATTTAAATAGAGTTGAAATGAAAGGATATTCTAAGAATGAATATTTGCAGAGATGTTCTAAAGTGGGATGAAACTCTCCATCATGCAGAGAACCTCCTTAAGCTCAGAAAGTACACAATTCAAAATGTCTTCAGGAAGTTCCTGAAACTGACCACAACTGCTAGGTCCCTCCCTCCCCAAATATGTAAGGACTGCTGAGAGAAACTCTCAGACATGCTAAGCTGCCTACAAGAAGCTTAGGCCTGCTGGCAGGCAGCCTGGGAGAAGCAGAGACAAGCCAAATAGCCTAAGAAACAATAACCAGTCAAGCTGCCTGGAAGAGACTCAGACCAAACGAGCAACATGAAAAAGACACCTCTCAACCTGCTGCTGCTGAAAGACTCCAGTGTGCTCCAGATTTTCAGCTTTCATTAACTCCTGTGCTGCAGTGGGCTTTGGTGATGCAGCTATCTTTGAGTCATCTATTCCTGTAAGTAACCCCTCACCCATATTTCTATAAGTAACTCCAATAAAACTCACCAGTTTACCAAGTTGAACTTTGGTGGTATCTGTGCTTTGGTTTACCATCACCTCTTTGAGGTGAGTAGATGTTTATTCACCCTTCCCCAGGAACGGTGTTGCACAGAAAAGACACACTCATGAAATCTCAACAACATGACTGCCTAAACAATACCTGAACAGTGATATACCTGTTGGCATGCCAACACGGATGGGGGAAATGTCATCGGGGCCAACCCCTATCTCAAGAGATGCAGACAATAACTGCCAAGGGAGGGAAATTTATTCTTCCTCAGGATTATCCCCCTGGTACCAAGGGGACAGCTCTAAAGCATTCACATAAAACTAACACTAAAGGTACTCAGAAGTTGCACTTATATACTCTCTCTTTCTCTCTCTCATACACACACACACACACACACACACACACACACACACACACACATTTTAAAAAGACTGTGAATTTGGGAGCAGGGAGGAAATATGGAAGGGGATGCTGGATGAAGAGGGAAGGAGAAATACTGTGATTAAAAAATAAAAAAGAAAGTTAAAATGTCTCAGAAAAATAAAAAGAAACCTTAGGAATAACTCATGAAGTATGCTCAATATGGAAGAAGGTGAGAAATTATAGAAATTAAGTAAATTTCCTGACAAGTGGGTTTTAAAGAACAGAGATATCTATCATTTTTCTTAAGTTAGTTGGATCTTTGACAGATCTCATCCATGTACATAATGCATTTTGATTGCTCCCCAACACCCTCTTTCATCTTCCCCCCTCTCCTGTCCATGCCCTTCTTCCCTACTAATCCCCTTTTCACAGTTATTTTGTGTCCCTTTAAGTTTGACCAAAGTCATCTGTAAAGTCTTGGAAATGGAACTATTCACACCAGTCTGCTAAATACACTGGTGAATATGCAATCAAAGGTAGTGGCTTTGCCCTCACCTGGAGCTCATCAATAATGACTCCCGGAGTTCTGCAATAGTCAGTATATTCCCATGATCCTTCTGTTTTCTACCCATGACTGTTGATAGAGCCTGTCTCACACAGGACCAGTGCAGCTGCTATGGGTTTGTGATTGTATCCACTGCCCTTCCTGTGTTCCAGCTCTTGATATCTACTTGTTTTATTCTTTGACAAGTTCATATGTATATATAATAATTCTGGCCTCTCTCTCCTATCTCTTCCACTAATGTCAACTCTTTACAAGTTCCTTTCTCACAATCATGTCTTTATATTTTCCCTGATGACCCACTGAGTTTAACCAGGACCGTTTGTGTGACCAAAAGTTTCAAACTATCTCGTGGAGCCTGGTGGGCTATGCTGGAGTATACAAGTGAGGACAGTGACTGCCTCTCTGTATGAATCCATCAGTCATCAGTAGTTCAGCAGGGTAGGGTGGTATGGTCCTGTGAGTTTCTGAACCTAATCCATACTTGACTGATGACAGTCTTGTGCAGGCCCAGTGCTGCAGGAAATCCTAACTACTGTCAGATCATGACTATAATGGCAGTGCCACAGCCTGAAGATAGAAATCTGCAGCCCTTATCCCTACTTTCCAATTCTTAACTTTCTTCTTTCTGCTCCCTCTTCTGCAATGTACCCTGAGTCTTAGAACAGGTAGTTTAAGTGCCTCGTTATTCTCAGTATCTTGGGGAGCCATGAGTCTCTGCACCCATGGTCATTTATGGGAAATAAAAGCTTCTTTAATTAGAGCTGAGAGTAACTTTGCTCAGGGCATTAACAGAAATTTGAAGGCAGCTTGACATTATCTCTACCTAGCTGCACATTAGTAGAAATTTCCTTATATAGCCTAAGACTTCCAGAAGCATGGACTTTTCTTTGTAGAATTATCAATGCCCTCATTATCCCACAAAATCTTATAGCATGTGCTTTGTAAACAATAGATGCTCAATAAATTTTAGCAAATAAGTGAGCTAAGTTGGGGGACATGGTGATGAAAAAAATTACTAATTAATGAAAACTTGGATGGCATAGAATCATGTTCAGAAAAAAACTAAATTTGTCTCTTAAAAATTATAATTTTAGTTAATAACCATAAATACATACTTGGTTAGGGGCTATATCAGTAATATTCTCTCTTCAACCCCTCCCCTCTCTCCCCGTTGTGTGATATTCAGTCTATGTTCTGACAAGTAAAGCTTGCCTAGAGATCAGAGGGCAGAGTTAGTCACTAGTTAAATTGAGAGGTCTAGAGGTCTGTACAGAGAGAAGACAGGAAGTGATAATGAGGGCAGAGACAGAAAGTGATAAGGTGGGGCAGAGACAGAATCTCAGGCTTTATTTTTGGACTGGAGGAATGTAAGAGGAAGGAGGTCACTGGTGGCTATTCCCTTGCTTTTCTGATTTTTCAGGTTTTATCTTGATATATGACTCATTTTTTAAGAATTATATCTTATTTTACATATTGATCCCAGTCCCCTCTCCCTCTCATCCTCCAATGCCCCAAGACTCCTCCTCCAACTCTATTCCTCACCCACTCCACAAGAAGGGCAAGGCCTTCCAGGAGGGATCATCAAAATCTGTCAAGTCATTTGTAGTAGAGTCTAGGCCCTCCCTCCTGTCTCTGGGTTAAGGGATAAGGGATAATCCCTCTTGGGGGAATGTGTTTCCAAAGTCTTTTCATGCACCAGGGATATATACTGGTTCCACTGTCAGAGATCCCTTAGACTGCCCAGGCCTTCTGAGACCCATGTTCAAGGGGTCGGAGTTAGTACAATGCTGGTTTCCCAACTATCAGTCTGGGGGTCCATGAACTCCCCGTTGTTCAGGTCAGCTGTCTCTGTGGGTTTCTGTAGCCTGGTCTTGACCTCTTTGCTTATTGCTACTCCCTCTCTGCAACTGGATTCCAGGAGTTCTCAGTGTTTAGCTGTGGGTGTCTGCTTCTGCCTCCATTAGCTACTAGATAAAGTCTCTAGGATGACATATAAGTTAGTTATCAATCTCATTATTAGGGAAGGACATTTAAGGTAGCCTTTCCACTGTTGCTCAGATTTTTAGTTGGGGCCATCCTTGTAGGTCTCTGAACATTTCTCTATAGTCAGTTTTCTCTTGAAACCCATAATTGCTCCCTCTACTATGGTATCTCTTTTCTTGTTCCCATCTATTCATCCCCTGATTCAATCTTCCTGGTCCCACATGTTCTCCTCTCCTCCCCTTTATCCTAACTCTTTATCCACTCACTGCCCCTCCCCCGATCCCAAGGAGATCTTGTCCTTTTCCTCTTCTGTGAGTGACCTTGTATAAATTTCTTAAGTCCCTCCTTGTATCCTACTTTCTCTGGCAGTGTGAATGGTAGCCTGGTGATCTTTTGCTCTATGTGTAAAAACCATATATTTGTGAGTACATACCATGTTTCTCTTCTTGTGACTGGGTTACCTCAATCAGGATGATTTCTTCAAGTACTATCCTACTTCCTGGAAATTTCAAGAGTCCATTGTTTTTTTGTTTTTTGTTTTTTTTCCCCTGAGTAGTTTCCCATTATCCATTCTCTATCCATTCTTCAGTTGAGGGGCATCCAGGTTGCTTCCAGTTTCTTGCTATTACAAATAATGCTGCTATGAACATAGTTGAACACACGTCTTTGTTGCATGGATGTGGATCATTTGGGTATATACCTAAGAGTATAATTGCCAGGTCCTGTGGTAGACTGATTCCCATTTTCCTGAGGAACTGCCATACTGATCTCTAAAAATGTCTGTATAAGTTTGCATACTCCCACAAGTACTGGAGGAGTGTATCCCTTTATTTACATCCTCTCTAGCATATCATTGGTGTTTTTAATTTTAACCATTATAACAGGAGTAAGATGGTATCTCAGAGTTGTTTTAATTTGCATTTCCCTGATGGCTTAGGATGTTGAACACTTTCTTAAGTGTCTTTGCGCTATTTTGGATTCCTCTATTGAGAATTCTCTCTTTGGTTCTGTACCCCATTTTTTTTTAAATAAGGGTAATTGTGTTTTAGTGACTAATTTCTTGAGCTCTTTGTATTTTTGGAGATCAGCCCTCTGTTACATGTAGGGTTGGTGAAGATCTTTTCCCAGTCTGTGGGCTGCCATTTGGTCTTATCAACTGTGTCCTTTGCCTTAACGGAAACTTCTCAGTTTGGGGAGGTCCCATTTATTGTCAATCTCAGTGTCTGTGTGACTGGTGTTATGTTCAGGAAGAAATCTCCTGTACCAGTTTGTTCAAGGGTACTTCCCCTCTTCTAAGAAGTTCAGTGTGGCTGGATTTATGTTGAGGTCTTTGATCCACTTGGACTTAAGTTTTGTGCATAGCTATAGACATGGGTCAATCTGCAGTCTTCTACACAGCATCATCCAGTTGTGCCAGCACCATTTGTTGAAGATGCTTTTCTCCTTCCATTGTATAAGTTTAGCTGTTTTGTAAAAATCAGGTGTTCATAGGTATGTGGGTTAATATCAGGATTTTCAATTCTATTCCATTGGTCTACTTTCCTGTTTTTGTGTCAATACCAAGCTGTTTTCAGGACTATAGTTCTATAGTAGAGCTTGAAGTCAGGGATGGTGATGCCTCCTGAAGTTCCTTTATTGTACAGGGTTGTTTTGGCTATCCTGGGTCTTTTGTTTTTCCACATAAAGTTGATTATTATCCTTTCAAGGTCAGTGAAGAATTGTGTTGGGATTTTAATGGGGATTGCTTTTGGCAAGCTTTCCATTTTTACTATGTTTATCCTACCTATGCAAGAGCATGGGAGATCTTTCCATTGTCTGGTGTGTTCTTTAATTTCTTTCTTTAAAGACACAAAGTTCTTGCTATATAGACCTTTCACTTGTTTGGTTAGCATTAACCCAAGATATTTTATGATATTTTATGTTGTTTGTGGCTGTTGTAAAGGGTGATGTTTCTCTTATTTCTTTCTCAGCCCCTTTATTGTCTATATGCAGCAGCGGGGGGGGGGGGGAGGGGAAGGATTCTGATTTTTTTGAGTTAATCTTCTATCCTGCCAATTTGCTGAAGGAGTATCAGCTATAGGAGTTCCCTGGTAGAAATCTTTGGGTCCCTTATGTAAACTATCATATGATCTGCAAATAGTGAAATTTTGACTTCTTTTTACTTGACCATGGTGGACGATTTTCTGATGTGTTTTTGGATTCGATTTGCCAGTATTTTTTGAGCATTTTTGCATCAAGGTTCATGAGGGATATTGGTCTGTAGTTCTCATTCTTAGTTGTGTCTTGTGTGGCTTGGGTACCAAGGTAATTGTGACCTCATAAAAACAGTTTGCTAATGAACAGTCTGCTTTTATTGTGTGAGATAATTTGAGGAGTATTGGTATTAGCTCTTCTTTGATTTTCTGGTATAATTCTGCACTGAAGCTATCTGGCCCTGGGCCTTTTTTGGTTGGGATGCTTTTGATGATTGCTTCTATATCATTAGGGGTTATGGGTCCATTTAAATTGCTCATCTGTTCTTGATTTAATTTTGGTAAGTGATAGCTATCCAGAAATTTGTTCATTTCCATTAAATTTTTGATTTTGTGGAGGACAGGTTTTGAAAGTAATACCTGAATTGTTTCTGAATTTCCTCAGTGTCCATTGTTATGTTCCCATTTTCATTTCTGATTTTGCTGATTTGCATGTTCTCTTTCTGCTTTTTGGTTAGTTTGGATAAGGGTTTGTCTATATTGTTGGTGTTCTCAAAGAACCAACTATTTGTTACATTGATTCTTTTCATTTTTTCCTAGTTTCTACTTTATTGATTTCAGCTCTCAAATTGATTATTTCCTGCCTTCTACGCCTCTGGGGTGAGCTTGATTCTTTTTGTTCTAAGGCTTTCAGTTGTGCTGTTAATTCTCTCATGTGACTCTCTTCTGTTTTCTTCATATGGGCAATGAACTTTCCTCATAGCACTGCTTTCAAAGTGTCCCAGTAAGTTTGGTATGTTGTGTCTTCATTCTCATTGTTCAGTTTCCATGAGTTTGTAGGGTTTCTGCATTTTGCGTTTTTGTTGAATTCCAACTTTAAAGCATGCTCGTCTGATAAAATACACGGGGCTATTCCATTTTATTTTTATTTTTTAATTTGTTGAGGTTTGTTATGTTGCTGAGTATGTGGTTGATTTTAGAGAAGTTTCCATATGGAACTGAGAATAAGGTATATTCTTTTGTGTTTGGGTGGAATGTTCTATAGATGTCTGTTAAAACCAATTGGGACATAACTTCTGTTAGTTCTTTTGTTTCTTTGTTAAGTTTCTGTCTGGTGGTCCTGTCTAGCAGTGAGAGTGGGGTGTTGAAGTCTCCCAGTATGAGTGTGTGAGGGTTTGTGTGAGCTTTGAATTTTAATAATGTTTCTTTTGCCAATGTGGGTGCCTTTGCATTTGGGGCATAGATGTTCAGAATTGAGACTTTGTACTGATGTATTTCTCCTGTGATAAATATGAAATTATCTTCTTCATCTTTTTTGCTTGATTTTGGTTTGAAGTCTAACTTGTTAGATATTAGGATAGCCACAACTGCTTGCTTCTTGAATCCATTTGATTGGAAGATCTTTTACCCCGAAGTAGTGTATGTCTTTGAAGCTTAGATGTGTTTCTTGTATGTAGCAGAAGGATGGATTCTGTCTTCCTTATCATTCTGTTAGCCTGTGACTTTTTATAGGTGAGTTTATACCATTAACATTGAGGGAAAGTAAGGACCATTGATTGTTAATTCTTGTTTGTTTTAAATTTGTTGTTGTCGGTGGTACGGTGAGTATATTTGCTCTGCTTTTTCTTTTTGGGTTCTGGTAAAGTGGGGTTATCTGGGAAAATATATTGCCTATGTCTTTGTGAGTGTAGTTAACTTACTTGGGTTGTAGTTTTCCTTCCAGAACTTTCTGTAGGGCTGGATTTGTGGATAAGTATTGTGAAAATCTGGCTTTGTCATTTAATATTTTGTTTTCTCCTTCTGTAGTGATTGAGAGTTTTGCTGGGTAAAGTAGCCTGGGCTGGCATCCGTGGACTCTTAGTACTTGTATAACATCTATCCAGGGCCTTCTGGCCTTGAGAGTATCTATGGAGAAGTCAGGTGTAATCTTAATGGGTCTGCCTTTATATGTTACCTAGCTTTTTTCCTTTGCTGCTCTTACTCTGTATGTTTTGATTATGTGGCGATGGGACTTTTTTATTTATTATAATTGTTGTTGTTGTTGTTATGGTCAGGTCTTTTTGATGTTCTGTATGCTTCTTCTACTTTCAAAGGCATATCCTTCAGATTGGTAAAGTTTTCTTCAATGATTTGCACCTTTGAACTGGGCTTCTTTGCCTTCTATGACTATTATTCTTAGGTTTGGTCTTTTCTTGGGGTCGCACACTTCCTGGATGCTTTGTGTTAGGGCTTTGTTGGATATATTTTTTTTTTTTTTGGTTTATGAATCTATTTCCTCTAGTTTATCTTCAGAGCCTGAGATCCTCCCTTCGATCTTTCATACTCTGTTGGTGTTGCTTGCATCTGGAGCTCCTGATCATTTACCCAGTGTTTCTATTTCCAGCATTCCCTCAGTTTGTGTTTTCTTTATTGTCTCTATTTTAGTTTTCAGACCTTAAACTGTTTAAATTTTTTCCTTCATTTGTTTGATTATATTTTTGGTTGTTCTTACTTTTTTAAGACATTTATTCATTTCTTGTATTTTTTCTTGGCCTTTCCTCTATTTCTTCCAATTTTTTGTCTGTTTTTTTCTTCCATTTCTTTAAGGGATTTTCTCATATTATCTTTGAGCACCTCTATCATTTTTATGAAGTTATTTTTTTCAGTCATTCTCTTTTGCCTAATCTGCTTTGTTGTGTTCAGGTGTAGTGGTGTAGAGTCCCTAGATTCTGTTGTCATTCTGGTCTTTATTTTATTGGGTGTTTTATTGTATTGCCATCTTCCCATCGATTATCCCAATGGGTGCATATGGAGTCTCTCTCTGTCTATTCTGCTCTCCTGGTGCATGTAGGTAGGTCAGGATTTCAATGTCTGTACTTTTGGATGATCTGAGATCTCTTGGAGGTCTCTCACGCAGAAGCTCCAGCAGGGCCAATGATGTGGGGAAGGTAGGCTCAGGATGGTCTCAAGCACTCAGGTAGAGGACAGGCGAAGGGGTCCAAAGATCAGGTGAGGACAGGCCCAAGATGGTCCTGTGTGGAGGGGTGGGTCCAGTATATGCAGAGCATAACCAGGAAGTTCCAAAAAGATTGTGGGGATGATGGACCTGTGTCATGGCCAAATGCTCACCCCTAACAGTGGGCCCAATAGGGCCAAGGATCTAACTCCTGGTTTTTATTGATAAGATTAATTAGATTTATGCTTCACTTCCCCTTGCCCTTCTGTATTCCTTCAGTCTTCCCCTCTCTTCCTACCTTCCTTTTCCTTTTCCCTTACTTTTTTATTCCTTTAACAGATATTTATTGAATACTTTACCAGTCAAAGACAACATTGGAGACAAATTGCATAGCAGATAGACATGGAAAGTTGAATATAAAGATTATTAACTAACATTATAGAAATGAAGGAAATAGAACTCTTAATAACATAGAATACAGCCAAGCAGACAGTCTCATTGGATTAAAAATTAGTCCTTCCAATGAATGAACCTCAGAGCTTGAGGGACGCACATGGTTAGACCACTGGAGAACAGAGAAGTCATCACAGTGCAATGCTAACAAAACCTTCTGGAAATTTGTCTGTGAGGTATGTGAGGGCAGGGCAGTCACACATGGGTCATCTCCAGGAAGCCACCAAGAGAGGAATCAAAGAGCTATTCACGGGGAAGTATCTCAACAGGGTGCCCTACTGTATAGATGCTGAAGGGCTCCTAGGGGTGCTGGATCTCCTTGTCTACCACACACACAGGAAGTGGAAAGGCCCATCATGCTGTGTTTGCTGAGAACTAACATGATTCTGAAGCTGGATGGCTGAGCTGAAGGATGGGAATCATACCAGAAGAAGAGATATCACTTTCTCTACAGTATCCTCTAGTACCTCTTACTAGAAAGGATGAACGAAATGTCACAAGGTAAAAAAAAAAAAAAAAAAATAATGGAAAACAAAAAACAAAAAACAAAAAACAAAAAACACTCTTTGCTGTGCCCATCTTAATTTTCTTAGACCAGGCAAAGAAGGGTAGATTTGGATCTAAAAATTTGTAAATTGCTAATAACACAAGTACCTTATTAGACTACATTGTGAAATATGCTAGGGATACTGTACTAAGAAAGCATATATGGGTCCACTATTAAGAGCTTAAACTTCTAGTAGAGAGAAATAACTCAGTCAAGGAATGGCATGTGAGAATAGAATTCATCTATTTTATGGACAGTATGAACACTGTAAGATATTTGAGTGGGCTTGCAATTACATTTTATATGTATGTCATCACACCTTTAAATGTATCACAGATTTTTTCAACAAAATTGTAAGCATATTTAAAAAGCAACAAATAAATAAATAAATAAATAAAAGTGACCCAATAGACAAAAATCCCTACAAGCAATAAGCGGATCAAGTAATTCGTGACTTATGATTTATTTCAAGTCACAAAGGGAACTCTGCCACAGTGGCAACCCATGAGGAAGAAATGGTTGGAGGACAAAAATCAACCATCCATATGTTTTATTTTAGAGAATTTAAACTTCAGACTTTCAGAGAAATAATAGGGCTATTGAAAGCATATAGAATAAAATGGTCCTGGTCTGGAATAAGGGAGCACACTATTCAGTGGCTATTGTAGTCATTTGATTATGGATGTTTTATTGTTGAAGGAGATCACATAGATACAATCTGTTCTGAAGGGGTCAATTGAAATATTCTGGTGACTCAGGAAATGCAGCGATGAGAATGCCACTAGCCAAGCAGAACCAGCTGTGTTCTGCAGAAATGAAGCAATTCTAAAATGACCTGATTGTCATCTGTAATGTCGAGGAGAAGCAGAAATGTTCCAAGGACATCTGAGCCAGTGGTACAGCTGAACATATTTACAGAAGCAAACTAAATCATTAACTGAAAAGAAATTCCTGTTGGTAGAAAAGAAATAGCAGATATGAAAATAATTAACCCTTTTATATAGGGAGTAGGCCAATATTTCATATGGCCATAAATTAATAAGGAAATAATTTTCTATTATATCAAGACCATATTGCAAACAATCAAATTACCCATATGTATAAAACTCTTCTGCCATTCCAAATGAAGAATAATTATGTCAAAACATATCCACTAAAGCATTCCAGGAAGTTGTTATATGAATAGTATTTTCCAAGGACTGTTTTATTTTTAAGATTTATTTACTTTTAATTTATATTTGTGAGTATTTGACCTGCACCACCTGCATGAAGTGACCACAGAGGGCAGAAGAGGGTGTAAGATCCTCTGGAAGAGAAGCTTAGAAGGTTGTAAGCCATCATGTGGGTACTGGAAACCCAACTCAGGTTCCTTGCAAAAGCAACAAGCATACTGTAAAATAGATAAATAAGATGAAATCCAATAAGACATCATGGTACAGTCAATGGAATTACCAGAATTAAACAGTGACACGATCAAATGCCAATGAAGGTATGGAGACACTAACTTACCTATGCATTGCTGTAGAAAAATGAAAAGTGACTAGCCACCTCAAAACATTTTGGCAGTTTCTTATAAAACTTAACATGTAACTTAGTATATGGCCCTGCAAATGCAATATTTCATTTTCTAAGTGAAAACTCATATTCATGTAAAACCTTATAAGCAAATATCAGCATTAACCCCAAATAAGAAGAATCTGTATGTACTTCAGTGTGTGAACATTTAACCAAATTAGTAAGTCCAAATATGGAATATTACTCCATATTTTAAAAAAGCTCATACTGCTAATATATGCAACAACCAGGATGAATCCTCAGGAAATTACAGAGTTTAAAAAGGCAATACTAAAGTTTATATACATGCTATTGCATTTATAACATTGTTATAAAGGTAACATTTTAGTAGCAGAGAACAAATATGTGATTTTCAGGAGTTAGGGAGCTGAACAAGTTGTGATTATGACATAGTCACACAACAGGGAGAGGGCCTTGTTATGGAACTTGTCTGTTGTCTTAGATGGATGGAGGTTATGTGAACACACACACACACACACACACACACACACACAGTGAAGATGGTAATGACTTTAGAACTAGAGAAGTAGGAGTGAAAGTGGTGCCCTGCCTTTAGCATACTCACAAGATTGAATATAGCTTCTCAAAATGATAACCATGGAGGGAATCAGAGAGACCCAAGGGATCTCTGCTATTATATCTTACAACTATATGCAAACAGAGCATGTTCTCAACAAGGCTAATAACATATGTTAAGGTCAAAAGCAACTTAGTGTGCAGTGACTGGCCTCCTTTCCTTTTCCAGTAATGAGAATGGAGCCATAGCCTTCAGGATGTTGGTCCCGCACTCTAATATGGACACACAACCACAGCCTAGTCTTTTGAGTTCATTCAAAGCCTTGATGGTTATCCTTTGTTTATTTTATTTTACTTTTTAAATAAAAGGGAAATATTTTCAGTTCTCTTATGAATGATAAAGAGTTGTTCTGGTATTGTGGATGAGGGAGAGTTAGCAGGCTGGGCAACCCAGCAACCACCCAGGCCTACAACCAGTGCAATAATGTGGCCCATCCCAACATCCATCCCATCTCTGAAATGGTAGAGCACATGAAGGGGCCAGTCCTGCAGTCCCAAAGTTGCAAGATCTCTATGACACAGCACAACATCAGGGTTTCCAAGAGGAGTTCCAGTGAGGTCCCAGTGTCAATAGTGTAGTATCGAGCCAGACTAAACAATGTTTGCAATGAACCCTTGAAAGTACAGCTATATGTACCAAAGGATATACTTTGTGATTCAGTGTTTCATACTACAGCTTCCAGGATGAGATTTTTCTTTTCTTTTGTTTTCTTTTAAACTTTAATTTGCTTTGTGGGAGTGTTGCAATGGAAGAGGATAGATTCAAAGGGATGGGGAGAAGAGCAGAATTGAGGTGCATGATGCAAAATCCACAAAGAATCAATAAAAAGTTAAAAAGAATTTTTTTTAAAGAAATAGTTGTTCTAGGATGCTACCTACTATCTGGATATTCCTATTTCTTAATAGATTTCTTCAACCACTGGATAAGCTTTCTGATATGTAAATGGATATGATACCTTACTCAAGAGATGCTGTAAAAACTATAAATATAAAACTCCAACCCAAGGAAGTAACTACGCCCACAAAAATGTAGGCAACAGATAATCCAACTACACCAGAAACCAAGGGTGAAGCAGAACTAATATATTCACAATGCCACTGCCAACAACAAACCTAAATCAAACAAGCATCAACAATCAAGGGTTCTTACTCACCCTCAACATTAATGGTCTTAACTCACCTATAAAAAGACACAGGCTAACAGAATGGATACGAAGACAGAATCCATCCTTCTGCTGCATACAAGAAACACATCTAAGCTTCAAAGATAGACATTACCTCAGGGTAAAGGGTTGGGAAAAGATTTTCCAATCAAATGGAAATAAGAAGCAAGCAGGCGTAGCTATCCTAATATCTAACAAGTCAGACTTCAAACCAAAATTAGTCAAAAGAGATGAAGACGGTCATTTCATATTCATCTCAGGAGAAATCCATCAACACAAAGTCTCAGTAATGAACATCTATGTCCCTAATACAAAGTCACCCACATTCGTAAAAGAAACACTACTAAAACTCAAAGCTCATATAAAACCTCACACACTTATAGTGGGAGACTTCAATACACCACTCTCAACACTAGACAGGACCACAAATCAGAAACTCAACAAAGAAACAAAAGAATTAACAGAAGTTATGTCTCAACTGGGGTTAATAGACATCTATAGAACATTCCATCCAAAGACAAAAGAATATACCTTCTTCTCTGCTCCACATGGATCTTTCTCTAAAATCGACCACGTACTAGGTGACATAACAAACCTCAACAGATACAAGAGAATAGTAATAGTCAGTCCCCTGTATCTTATCGGACCACCATGCTTTAAAATTGGAATTCAACAACACAAATAGCAGAAAACCTGCAAACTCATGGAAACTGAACAATGTGCAATTGCACCACTCCTGGGTCAAAGAAGAAATAAAGAAAGAAATTAAGGAGTTTCTAGTATTCAACGAGAATAAGGACACAACATACCCGAACTTATGGGACACCTTGAAAGCAGTGCTACGAGGGAAGTTCATTGCACTAAGTGCCCATATGAAGAAAACAGAGGATAGTCACATAAGAGAATTAACAGCACAACTGAAAACCTTAGAACAGAGAGAAGTGAATTCACCCCGCAGGAGTAGACACCAGGAAATAATCAACTTGAGGGCTGAAATCAACAAAATAGAAACCAGGAAAACAATACAAAAAAATCAATGCAACGAAGAGTTTTTTTTTTTTCTTCTTTTCTTTTTTTTTTTGAGAAAATCAACAAGATAGACAAACCTTTATCCAAATAAACGAAAAAACAGAGACAGAACATGCAAATTAACAAAATCAGAAACAAAACGTGGAACATAACAACAGACACAAAGGAAATCCAGACAATTTTCAGGTAATACTTTGAAAATCTGTATTCCACAAAAATTGAAAATTCAAAGGAAATGGACAAATTTCTGGATAACTACCACTTACCAAAATTAAATCAAGAACAGACAAACAACTTAAATAGACCTATAACCCACAATGAAATAGAAGCAGTCATCGAAAACCTTCCAACCAAAAAAAGTCCAGGGCCAGATGG
This sequence comes from Phodopus roborovskii, assembly GCF_943737965.1. Taxonomy (NCBI): domain Eukaryota; kingdom Metazoa; phylum Chordata; class Mammalia; order Rodentia; family Cricetidae; genus Phodopus; species Phodopus roborovskii. The sequence continues at coordinate 16,911,737 of NW_026126410.1, forward strand.
ATTCAGCGCAGAATTCTACCAGACATTCAAGGAAGAACTAATATCACTACTACTCAAACTGTTCCACAAGATAGAAACAGAAGGTTCATTGCCAAACTCTTTTTATGAGGCCACAATAACTTTGGTACCCAAACCTCACAAAGACACAACTAAGAAAGAAAACTACAGACCAATATCCCTGATGAACATTGACGCAAAAATACTCAATAAAATACTGGCAAACCGAATTCAAGAATACATCAGAGAAATCATCCACCATGACCAAGTAGGCTTCATATCTGGAATGCAGGGATGGTTTAACATATGAAAATCTATCAACGTGATCCACCATATAAACAAACAGAAAAAGAAAAACCATATGATTATCTCCCTAGATGTGGAAAAAGCCTTGGATAAAATTCAACACCCTTTCTCCATATCTCTTCAATATCGTACTAGAAGTTCTAGCTAATGCTATAAGACAACAAAAGGAGATCAAGGGAATCCAAATTGGAAAGGAAGAAGTCAAACTGTCTCTATTTGCAGATGATATGGTAGTTTATATAAGCGACCCAATAAACTCTACCAGGGAACTCCTACAGCTGATAAACACCTTCAGCAAAGTAGCAGGATACAAGATAAACTCAAAAAAATCAGTAGCCCTATTTTTTTCAGATGACAAAGAGACAGAGAAAGAAATCAGAGAAACATCACCCTTTACAATAGCCACAAGCAACATAAAGTATCTTGGTGTAACACTTACCAAACAAGTAAAAGACCTATATAATAAGAACTTTGTGACTCTAAAGAAAGAAATTAAAGAAGATACCAGAAAATGGAAAGATCTCCCATGCTCTTGGATAGGTAGGATAAACATAGTAAAAATGGCAATCTTGCCAAAAGCAATCTACAGATTCAATGCAATCCCCATTAAAATCCCACCACAATTCTTCACCGACCTTGAAAGGATAATAATCAACTTTATATGGAAAAACAAAAGATCCAGGATAGCCAAAACAACCCTATACAATAAAAGAACTTCAGGAGGCATCACCACTCCTGACTTTAAGCTCTACTACAGAGCTATAGTTCTGAAAACAGCCTGGTATTGGCATAAAAATAGACAGGTAGACCAATGGAATCGAATTGAAAATCCTGAAATTAATCCACGCACCTATGAACACCTGATTTTCGACAAAACAGCTAAAATTATACAATGGGGCGAGGACCGCATCTTCAACAAATGGTGCTGACACAATTGGATGAGGGTATGTAGAAGAATGCAGATAGACCCATGTCTGTTGCCATGCACAAAACTCAAGTCCAAATGGATCAAAGACCTCAACATCAATTCAGCCACATTGAACCTCTTAGAAGAGAAAGTAGGAGGTACCTTTGAACAAATTGGTATAGGAGACCGCTTCTTGAACATAACTCCAGGGTCACAGACACTGAAAGAATCAATTAATAAATGGGACCTCTTCAAACTTAGAAGCTTCTGTAAGGCAAAGGACACAGTGGACAAGACCAAAGGCAGCCCACAGACTGGGAAAAGATTTTCACCAATCCTATATCCGACAAAGGGCTGATCTCCAAAATATACAAAGAACTCAAGAAACTAGTCAACAAAACACCAAATAACCCTATTAAAAAATAGGGTACAGAACTGAAGAAAGAATTCTCAATAGAGGAAATCAAAAAGGCTGAAAGACACTTAAGAAAATCCTTAGCTATCAGGGAAATGCAAATCAAAACAACTTTTACCCCTGCCAGAATGGCTAAAATTAGAAACACCAGTGATGACTTATGTTGGAGAGGATGTGGAGAAAGTGGAACACTCCTCCACTGCTGGTGGGAGTGCAAACTCATACAGCCATTTTGGAGATCAGTATGGTGGTTCCTCAGGAAAATGGGAATTAGTTTACCACAGGACCCGGCAATCCCCCTCTTAGGCATATATCCAAAGGATTCATATCCATGCAACAAAGACATCTGTTCAACCATGTTCATAGCAGCACTATTTGTAATAGCAAGAACCTGGAGGCAACCTAGATGCCCTTTAATTGAAGAATGGTTAATGAAGATGTGGTATATCTACACAATGGAATACTACTCTGCAGAAAAAAATAATGGTATCTTGAAATTCGCAGGCAAGTGGATGGCACTTGAAGAAACCATCCTGAATGAGGTAACCCAGTTACAAAAAGAGGAACACAGTATGTACTCACTCATGTATGGATTTTAGACCTAGAGCCTTTAGATCACCAGCCTTTAATTCATATCACCAGACGAACTAGGATACAAGGTGTATTCTAAGAGATTCATATAAAGTTCCTCACAGAACTGGGAAGGGACAAGTCCCCCAGAGCTCGTGTGAAGTGGCAGGGGGCAGCGAATGGATAGAGAAGTAGGAGAAAATGAGGGGGAGGAAAGGAAAACATGTGCGACCAGGAAGATTGAACCTGGTTAGGAATAGAAGATAGGAAAGAGAGAGAGAGAGAGAACATAAAAAGGGAATCAATATTGGTTTGAAGATAAAGTTGAACACAAAGAAAGGTCTAGAGGACTACAAGACTGCTCCCAACTAACAATTTGAGCTTCAATGGAAAGGCTACCATAAATGCCCTTCCCGGAGAGTGAGATCAGCAACTAACTTCTCCATGGAGCCCTCAACTAATGCCTGTTGAAAATAGGATCAAACACCCATACATAAACATTGAGTCGAACTACAACCCAGATGTAGATGGAGAGGACAAGACCAGGCGGCAGAAGCACATACAGACAGCTTACCTGAACAAGGAGGAGCTAAGGGCCACTAGACTGATAGCTGGGAAGCCAGCAGGGGACTGCCTCGGGCCCCCCTGAATATGGGTCTCAGCCAGAAGGACTGAGCAGTCTGAGAGACCTCAGACAGTGGAGCCAGGATGTATCCCTGGTGCACAAAAGTACTTTGCAAACATATGCCCCATGGAGGGATAACTGCCTTAATCTAGAGACAGGAGAGAAGCCCTAGTCCCTACTTCACAAGACCTGTCACATCTACATGACCCCAACTGGATGGCATTCCCCTACATATGGAATTGTGGTGGGGGGATGGGAGGGGAGGGTGGTTAGAGTGCATGTTAGACGCAGAGAGGGTAAAAGGGAGGGAACAAGGGAGGGAGAGGGAACTGGGATCAACGTGTAAAATAATAAATTAAATTAAAAGAAAAATGCTTTGACTCCAAAATTTAAGTTGAAGGATAAGTTACTGGGGAAAAGGATTTCTATTTTTGTTTCCACAGAAAATGAAAAGATGTGGATTCCTTCCAGTCTAATGTGGTTTGATCACACCAGACTGCCTGAAACAGAGTCCAAGGTGATTCTATATTCAAATTGCTGGACAAAGCAGCCCTACAGACTACAGCCTGGATTTCTGAATCTTCATCGAATCCCCCATGACAGCACCCCCTACCAGCAGGAAGTAGTTTGGAAAGAACGACGCCCAAATTCCCAAATATTGTGTATAAATGTTTGTTTTCATTCAATTGGAATTTGTTATATAAAATAAAATAATAATAATAAAAAACTAAAAGTATATTTTATACCCATGATTCACAGTAACCACTTAAAGATTTCCTTTACACTGGAAATAAGTGTGTGTGTGTGTGTGTGTGTGTGTGTGTGTGTGTGTGTGTGTCTGTTTCCCTTTTGTGGTATTTTAGGGCTTCTGTGTTTCCACCATTGTTTTACCTTTGACTTTGGGATTTTGCCATGTGATTGTGAATGTTTAGGTACAGTAAAATCCATAGTTAAGGAATAAAGTACCTGTGTGTGTGTGTGTGTGTGTGTGTGTGTGTGTGTGTGTGCGCGCGTGTGTGTATGTGTGGTGTATGTATGAGTGTGTATGCGTATGTGTCTATATATATGTAAATTCTCATGGTGGTCTCCTATTGGTCTTCATTTATCACCAAGACCACCTGTAATTTAAAAATGTAACAATACTCAGGAAAAGCTTTTTCTGGCTTTTTAATGAAATGCTATTTTTAAAACTACTTTGGGCCATCAGTAATTATGTTCATACTCAGATCCATCTTCCTTTTATAAAGCAGACCATAGCTCTTTCAAAAGGAAAAATGGGAAAATGTACTCTTTCGAAAAGTAAGCAAGGGAATTGTTGGCCCTAGTAATGGTGGTACAGATAAAAACAGATAACCAGACAGAGCAGCCAGTGGAACAGCTGGATACACTCTCCTCCCTGGTCTTACCAAAAGAGCGGATCATGAAGCATACAGTTCAGCTTAAATATCTGATGCATGAAAGTAGCACAATGAGGTTACCCTTAAGGTTAGTGTTCAATAGCATCTCCTTTGAGGTATTGCCAATCTGTAAAATATCTGGTACCAAAAACTCTAGGAAAGTAAACAGAAAGGGATAAAAATACTATCAGTATGAAAGAATGAAAGATGACAATAAAAACAAAAACAAACAAGCAGAAACCAGTCAATGTAGACAGGTCAGAGTTAAAAAACAAACAAAAACAAACAAACAAACAAACAAAAAATCCAAAAGACCAAAAACCAAATCAAAACAAAACAAACCAAAAGCAAAAACAAAAACAAAACAAAAAAAAAAAAAAAAAAACACTCAGGGAAACTGCCATGATTTTGTGCTTTATCTGCTCAGGTTCAACTAAGTTTCTCAATAATCAGATTTCATTGAAAATTTCCCTATTGCTTTTAGTGAGGGACTAAGCAGCCAGCAGTGTTTTTGAGACTATCCTTCCTAGGGCCTCTTTCAGAAAGAACCACTTTACCATCTCAAAGCTGCTGAGGGTATGGCCCAGTTCTAGCTGACCTCGAGAAAGTGCCATACGCAGATCCAGCACAGGGTGTCTGTCCTCATTAATGGGTACAGTTAGGAAGGAACCTTAGTTCCTCAGGAGTGCCTATGACTGTGGACCCCACAGCCTTATGCTCAAAGGGACCTGAGACAAATAACACATCTGCAGAACAGGGATCCTTCCCTTGTATCATGCCAGAGCACTAAGGGACTATTTGCAGCAGTTTCCTTTACCTGGACTATTATATCTATTTACCAAGAAAAAATGATAAATGGAAATTCTAACTAAGACCTGAAAAGAAATGCTAGAAGCATAGAGCATAGCTCTCCTAAAAGCATGGCCATAGTTGGCGAGGGGAAAGAACCCCTGAGTTAAAGGATGTATCTATAGACATCTCTGAAGCTAAAAAAAAAATCAAAGACTAAAGGAAACAGGATGGAAATCCAAGGACTGTACCAAAATTGCAACATATACAATACAAATAACCAAAAAGGGAGAAGGGGGCAGGAGAAATATTTGAAATCATAGCCAATGAGAATTTTTCTGAAGGTCACAAAGCCAGGAAGTTCAAAAGTAATAACCAAGATAAACTCTAAGGGGAAGGAGGGAGACAAAAGGGAGGAAGGTAAGGGGAAAGGGAGGAAAAGGGAAGAAAAGAAAGGGGAAGGTAAAGGAACACAAAAGCAAAGCCAATATCAAAACAAATAAAGAATAGTACCCTCCCCACTACATCTACTCATGTCACTTTCAACATATAAAAAAATCAAAGATAAAGAAAAAAAGTCCCAAAAGAAAGCAGAGGAAAAAATCAACAATACCTGTGGAAGCAGAGCTATGGACCACACATAACTTTGCCTTGAATAATATACACTCCATTAAAGAACAAAATGAACTTGAACTCACTTTGTAGCCCAAGCAGGTCTTGAACTTTTAATCTTCCTGCACTAGGCTCACAAATAGCTTAGAATCAAGGATACAAGAAAGTGGTTGTGAGATCTCACTGCATGGCTGAAGAGATCTGTTGAGGCTGGGATTGTCAGGTGTTCCTTCATGGAGGCTCAGAAGGGCTATTGTGTGAGGCTGTGAGGATGAAACCTGTTTTGTCTCAGAGACCCCAAGATGTTAGACATGCCAGAGTGGTGAGACACTTGTCAAGGAGAGCTGTAGACTAAGTGAAGTGTGGTGCAGTCAACAAAGCTGAAAGAAATTGGAGATCTGAAAAGTACTTTGTTATCAGACATGGAGATGCAGAATTTGGAATTCGGCCAGCTATCTGGCTTTTGGTCTTGCTTTGGTCTAGTATGTCTTCACTCTGTTCCCTTTCCTCCCTTTCGGAATGGTAATGTATATTTTGAAATATTGTATGTTGGCAGAATGTAGACTTTGGATTGGGAAAGAACTTGAAAACTGTAAGCAAGGCTTAATGGGCCATAATCTAAAACCAGAACCATGTGACCAAACCTGCCAAGTTTTTCTACTTGCTGTGATCTGCTTTTTGATTTTGGTTTTACAGGGTGTTACTGTTAAGAGATTGCATGCATCTCAGAAGAGACTTTGAACTTTGGACTTTTAAATAATGTTGAGACTGTGATAGACTATGGAGACTTTTGAAGGTGGACAAAATGCACTTTGCATTATGATATGGCTACAAGCCTATGGGAGCCATGGAGTGGAATGTGTTGATTTGTTTGAGAATAACCCACATAGGCTCATATATGAATTCTTAGTCACCAGGGGTGACACTATTTGAATGGATTAGGAGGTATGACCTAATCACTAGGTGTCACTAGGGGTGGACTTGGAGGTTTCACAAAGCCTATTTCAATACCAGAGTCTCCTCCTTCTGCTTCAAGATCCATATATAGAACTCTGAGCTATTCTGCCTATGTGCCCCCGTGCTCCCCACCAGACTATAGTGGATGAAACCTCTAAAACTGTAAGCAAGGCCCAATTAAATGTTATTTTTATGAATTACTGTAGACATGGCATCTCTTCAGAGCAATATAACATTCAGGCAATATTCTTACCTATATATCAAAATGTATGCACACTTCTGTATGAATGTAGGAATAGAAGGGGTATCAAGATCTTTATTTGGTAAGACCATCACTATTTTAAAGTAGACTTAAAACTCCAAGGCAATTACAGTAAAAACGTTTTAAAGAAGTATAGTATAATGACTGCATTAAAATGCTGCAATAAAACATAATTTCAAGGACATAGTGTTTCCCAAACATGAGAAGGAAGATAAAATTCATAGGTTTTCTCTATAACCCGGGAGGTAATAAATTTTATGGGTCTGTGGCTAGGTCCCGTCCCTCATTTTTCTATTAGTAATTTGTGTCATCTAGTATTTTTGTTTTTACCCTGAAGTAGTTGTTCCCAACCATCCTAATGCTATGACAGTTTAAAATGGGTCCTCATGCTGTGGTGACTCCCAGACATAAAATTATTTTCATTGCTACTTCATAAATGTTATTTACTACTGTTAAGAATAATAATGTAAATATCTGGTATACATGGTATCTGATATATAACCCCTAAAGGGGTTGTTGTATCCCACAAGTTGAGAATCACTGCCCTAAAACACATCAATTTTATCACCTTCACAAAGAACCAGCATTTGGTTTTGTTCCTTTTTTTCAAAGATGACTTCTTATTTATTTGATTTCTGTTGTAATTCTTACTTCTTCTCAGTTTACTTTGGATTTAATTTGTGGTTGTTTTAGTAATTTATTAAACGGGAAGCTTCAATAACTGATTTTAGGTCTCTCTTATTTTCCAGTACATCTATTCAAAACTAAATGTTCCTCTAAGTACTGCTTACATTATGCCTCACAAATTTTGATAAGGGAGCATTTGCCTTTATTTACTTTAAAATATTTGTAATTTCTCAAGTTTGTTGATTATTGTGCTATTTCAAAATGAGTGTTCAATGACATATGCTTACACATATTCCTCATGACTGAGAAGGCTAAGAGAGATATCTGTGCTTTGATGGTATGAAATAATTCAAGGCTAGGAGATAGTGGCTTGTATATTATGGCTATCACTATATTTAACTGCCATTTTCAAGTTCTGATACTTAATGTATATCAACCTGATACAAGCTAGAGTCATTAGGGAAGAGGGACTCTCAACAGAGGAAAATACCTCCACTAAGATTTACCTAAAGGCAAGCAAGCCTACACTGTATTTTTGTGATTGATGATTGGCTGATGAGTACAGCTAGCTCACTAGGGAAATGTCATCGCTGGGCAGATGTTCTTAGATGATATGAGAAAGCAGGCTGAGCAAGCCATGAGAAGTGAGCCAGTAAGTAATATTCCTCCATTGCCTCTGCTTTACTTCCCATCTCCAGGTTTCTGACCAATGTGAGTTACTTCCCTGACTTCCCTCAGTGATTGAGTGTGACCTGAGACATAGCTGTAAACTTAAGTAAACCCTTTCCTCCCTCAGCTATTTTGGTGATGGTGTTTTATCACAGCAATAGAAAATTTAAGGCATTAGACTCTAGTCATACATTTAAAAATTTTTTCTATACTTATCTCATTAAATAGAAATCATAGTATGGTTTATGGAGGGTACATGAAACCACAAAATCAAATGTCTTTAAGACTCAGAGAGTTTAAGAAACTGGAAGAAATCTGCTGAAATAAAATGGCACAATAGGAGATGTAACACTTCGGAGAGAGAGAACCCATTTAACTATGCTAGGTAAAACACCAGACAGACTGTATGGTACGGTGTTGCCAGGTCTTTTAATTTTCAAGTGAATCTTATGTGTGACTTTTCATATTTGGAGTACTTAATTTAAAATAAGTTAGATCACTGTACATGTGGAAAAATGCGCTTCAGTTCCTTCTCTTTGAAACAGTAGTATGCTATTAAAAGAATATTAAAAGAGGTCATACCTACGAATTTCTTCAGGTTTCTGTATGCCATGTAGAGACATCAGAAACTAAGAAGACAGGTAAACATGTGTATATTCAGGAAATCTAGTAGGCAGCATGCTAACAACTGGACTTTAATTAACTAAGGAACAAGCAAAACTTGATCCTTGGTGTCATAGAGTTGCTGAGCTGGACCAAAGAAAGTATGCATGAATAGTGCTATCAGGCAAATTTTAGGTTCCTTTTAGGCTTATTCTATCTTTAAGATTTATTTTATTATTTATTTATGTGTCTCTGTGTGGGTCTGGGTAAGTGTGTGTGTGTGTGTGTGTGTGTGTGTGTGTGTGTGTACCTGCAGAGTCGAGGACAGGGTACTGAATCCTCTGGAACTAGAGTTACAGGTTTTGAGCCACCTAATGTAGGTCTGAGAACCAAACTCCAATCCTCTGAGAGAGTGGCACGTTCTCTTAAGCTCCAAGCCATCTCCCTAGCACCCCTTCTGGAGTTGTTCTTAGTTTCCTTAATAAAATTTTAAAATTTTAAAACTCAGAAGAAAGCTTGAGGATAATTTTGCTAGAGTTTGGAACAAAATCTGTGAGCTGTGATCTTGGCAACTGTCAGGCAGATAAAGATGGAGAAGAGGGAGGGAGTTATGTTTTGAGTTAGGGTCCAAGAATGCCAGCTTGTTCAGCTGTGGAGTGTGGCAAGCAGCTGCATGGTAGAAGGGAGGGGAGCTTCAGGAAAAGAATGACATATTCCAGAGTGTCAGGGAAAGCCTATTTAAGCTTTTGGCCAGTATCCAAAAATAAGACAGAAAGAAGGAAAATGAAAAGTTACATTTTTTATTTAGGACTCAGAAAGCAGGCAGACTTAAGAAGTGGTCATGGTGACAGCAGTGTAAACAGCTGCACTGTGTTGTGTGATTAGTGGAATAATTATTCTCCTGTCTCCTTAGAATGTATCAGAAGAATCTGCTTTCCTGGGTGGGGGTCTCTTTGCCAGGTGACTGGCAGGTCCAGCTGTATTAATTCTTAAAGAAGGAGATAAGATCAGCTTTGATTATAATCTCTAGGGTCCAACAGAATGCCATGTCTCCACTCAGCACAAGAGCCAGGTCTTAGATTCCATCCTTTTGACCAGGACGAAGGAGCTTTCCCTTAGTGCGACACAACAAATCTCTGATAACCTCCATCTTTTAATATGTATTTTAAATCCAAAGGAAGGCACTTGTAGGGTCCAAAGCAGATAATGAGAGAGGATCCACCTTCTATGACCTTTAAGCCACCAGTTCTCAACCTGTGGGTCTCAATCCCCACAGGGTCACATACCAGAGAGCCTGCATATCAGATACTTACGTTATGATTCTTAACAGGAGCAAAATAATAGTTATGAAGTAACAATGAAATAATTTTATGGTTGAGGGTCACCACAACATGAGGAGCTGTATTAAGGGGTTGAAACAACAGGGGTAGAAACCAGTTGAGAACCACTGCAAGCTGTTAATCTTCTTAACAACAGTGGAGACCTACCTGTCACAAACAGCAGTGCAGCTTCCTTCTGAATGCATTCCTAGTTCGTAAGTACAGAGGGCATGATCCTACAATTGAATGGCGCTGGCATTCTCAATCACTGAGATGATCAGATAATCAGAAACACCTGGCACAGAAAACTGGGGCTGTTTCACTATTCAGAAAGATAAAAAATAAAAGGTAGTAGATTATATGGGTTGAAATGATAATGAAAACCACAAAACAAAACAAAAAACCCAAAGCAAAAAAAGAAAGAAAAAAAAAAGAAAAAAGAAAAGAAAAACAAAACCCCCAAACAACAAAAAACACATTCTTTTCGCTCCTTGCAGAAGAGAAGACACCTGTTATTCTCACCAATGCAATTTCCGAGTGTATTGACTTGCATATTTAAGTAAGTCTTCCAGAAGAATGCACAAACAATCTAAGCAATAGTGGAGAGGCTACCTTAAATACTCTTCCCCTATAATGAGAACGATGACTACCTTATATGCCATCCTAGAGCCTTCATTTAGTAGCTGATAGAAGCAGAAGCAGACAACCACAGCTAAACACTGAGCCAAACTCCTGGAATCCAGTTGCAGAGAGGGAGGAGTGATGAGCAAAGGGGTCAAGACCAGGATGGAGAAACCCATAGAAACTGCTGATCTGTGTAGAGTACGGTTTTTCCTCCCGCCGCCTGGTCTTGTCCTGCTGCCGTGCAAGCCCCAATTAACACACTGAGACTCTGTATTTGATATAATTCTGTTGGCCCGTTACTAGTTTCTTATTGGCTAGCTCTATCTTAATTATTAACCCATTTCTATGTATTTCCACGTGGTCTTCTTACTGGGGAAAGGGGCCAGCATCTCCTCTCCCCAGTCTCTCCATCTTGGCTCCTCCTTACTCCTTCCTATTTCCTCCTTGTCTCCTAGTCCCACCTATCTTGCTTTCCTATTGGCCAACAGAGCTTTATTCATTAACCAGTATGAGAAACATATACAGAATGACATCTCCCATCAGACCTGAACAAGAGGGATCTCATGGACAGCAATCTGATAGCTGGAAAACCAGCATAGGATGAACCCAGACCCCCTGAATGTGGTGTTAGTTGGGAGGACTGGGCAGTCTATGGGACCTCTGGTAGTGGCTCAGTATTTATCCCTAATACAAGAATGGATTTTGGGAGCCCCTTCCACATAGAGGGATACTCCCTCAGCCTAGAAACATAGGGGAGGGCCTGGGCCCTTCTCCAAATGATATGACAGACTTTGAAGATCTCCCTCCCTGGGGAGCAGAAAGGGGATGGGAAGGGGATTGGTGGGGGGGCCAGGGGAGTATGGGAGGGTTCAAAAACTTGGATTGATATGTAAAACAAGGTTGTTTCAAATTTAAATTTAAAAATTATACATTCATTCATTCATTCATACATACATACATACATACATCCTTGCTGGCGGGATCATTGCCTTTTCCACATATGAGCTCCATTCATTTTACCTGGGTTGTATTCCTGGTCATTTAATTCCCACCTGTCGCTTATGACACAGCAGAAAGATGACTCTGTAACTAGGTGGATGCTTCCACTTCCCACTGCCAAGTCCGCACAGGTGTTTATTCCTTATTGCAGTAACAGTTGAAAGTTTCTTAATATTTCACAAATATGTGTAACAGTTCCCTTTAGTTATTGAGTAACACTTTTCTTTCATTCACGATGATATAACCTTAAACTAATCTATGATCATATAGAAGTTAGGAGGCCTGGGCAATCTGTGGGGCCTCTTCCCATGGAGCCAGTATTTATCCCTAGAATATGAATGGACTTTGAGAGCCCATTCGACCATGGAAGGATATTCTTTCAGCCTAAGTACATGGTGGAGGGCCTAGGCCCTGACACATATGATGTGACAGACTTTGATGATTCCCCCCATGGAAGGCCTCATCCTCCCTGGGGAGTGGATAAGGGGTGGGATGGAGAGGTGAGGGGGCATGGGAGGATGGGTGGGAGAGGGAACTGGAATTGATATGTAAAATAAGATTGTTTCTAATTTAATTTTAAAAATATTAAAAAAAGAAGTCTGATCTAGAGGACTTTCAGGGAGATGACATCAATACAATATAAAAAGTCAAGATAAGATCCCCATGAAATGGAAAGAAACATGTCATATCACTTTTCACTAGTATTAGAAATATACTAGCTAGGTATAAAGAATGAATAGGATGTGGGGAAGAAATCCCTTCTTGGAGAAGAAAGCACATGTGACTAGGAAGATTGAGTCAGGGTAGGAATAGAAGACAGGAGAGAGCTGAACTAGATTCCGGATGCAGAGAGAGAGGGCAAGACCAGGTTGCAGAAACACATAGAGACAGCTGACCTGAACAAGGAGGAGCTAATGGGCCCCCAGACTGATAGCTGGGAATCCAGCATGGGACTGAGTCAGACCCCTGAATATGGGTCTCATCTAGAAAGCCTGAGCAGTCTAAGGGACCTCAGACAGTGGAACCAGTATGTATTCCTGGTGCACAAAAGGACCTTGTGGACACATCCCCCATGGAGGGATACTCCCTTAACCTAGAGACAGAAGAGAAGTCCTAGTCCCTACTTCAAATGACTTGACAGATTTACATGACCCCACCGGGATGATTGCCCTACATGTGGAGTGGGGGAGGGATGGGAGGGGAGGGTTGTCAGGGTGCACATGAGGGAGGAGAGAGGGTAAAAGGGAGGGAGGGAGAAGGAACTTAGATGGACATATAAAATAAATAAATTAATTAATTAAAAAAAGAAATCCCTTTTTGAAATTTTTACAGGGGCTTTTTTTTCTATGAAATCTAATGGTAGTAGTAATCAAATAGGAAATTAATTGTGTCAATTTATATATTTTAAGCCAAGAGAGAAGCTTTAATAATTATAATACAACTGAAAACTCAACTGTGAACAATTATGAATTCATTCCTGGAAAAGAAATAGAATGCTTTGTCCCTCTGGAAAACACTTTTTGAGTATGTGTGATCATTTCTGCTCATGACATTAAATGACAATCAGATGCTAGTTACTGCCTCAGTTAACTATGGGCACCAGTAATGGTAACTAAGGAAAAAAACCTAAATTTAGTTTTTTTTTAATTTTTAGTTGTTTTAAATTGATGAATGCTTTGTTCATGTAATGCATGTATACCATGTGTGTTCCTGAGAAGTCAGAAGAGGGCTTCAGATCATCCAGAAATGGAGTCATGAATAGTAGTGAAATTCCACGTGGGTGCTTGCAATCAAATCTGTGTTGTCTAGAAGAATAATAAATGCTCTTAACTTCTGAGCCATCTCTCCAGTCCTAACATGTTTTAGTTTTTCATGGACTTTATTCTTTATTTTACTGATGTCATATATCCACAGTTGTAGTGCCACACAGAATAGGTTCTCTTCCCTAAAACATCTGTGTTCTATAGATTTATCCTTACTTCTGTCTGCTTACCCTTGACAACCATTGTTTCTTCTACTGTCACAGTAGCTCTGCAACAGTAACTATTAATGGAAATATTGCTTAGTACCATAAAGGCCACACACTAAACACTGGAGGAATTTTTAAATTAAATCTACAAAAGTGTATGTGATAAGTAGGACTAACCTCTTTGTATGAATGAAGAAAAGACTTGGACAGATTTAGCCACCTCTATGAAATCATCCAGCTTGCTGTGGGCAAAGCCAAGCTTCAGATCCATGACAGTCTGCTTTTCCCTAGAACCTGTCTTATTGTCACCATAATACTCTGAAACATATGAGTGTATACTCATCATCTGTTCATATATAGCATTGAGTTTACTCAAAGCCAGAGACCTCTTTGCTTTATCAAATTTGTCTTCCAATGCTCCCTTCTATGCCAGCAAAATTGGTGCTCTCCTTGTCCATTCAATAGATAGGGTGTAGCATATGTATTTCTCTGTATTCTTGTCATTTTAACAATTGTAAATTGATAAGTAAACTTAACTTTCTTACATAAAATAACCTCTGTATAGTGATAAAATACCTTTGTTTTCTTTTTAAATTGAAATATAATTGCATCATTTTATGGAGCCATTGGCTGTGGGACTGGGATTTATTCCTCATGCATGAACTGGCTTTTTGGAGCCCATTCTCTATGGAGAGATACCTTGCTTAACCTAGATACATGGGGGAGGGCCTTGGTCTTGTCTCAATGAGATGTGACAGACTTTGTTGATTCCCCATGGGAGGCCTCATCCTCTCTGAGTAGTGGTTGGGGGTGGGTGGGAGAAAGTGGGTGGTGCAGAATGAAGGGAGAGAAAGGTAACTGGGATTGGTATACAAAATAATAATAAAAAAAAAGATTGTTTAAAAATATATAATTGCATAATTTCCCTAGTCCCTTTTCTTCCTCCAACTACTGCCATAATAGATTATTCCTGGTCCTAAGAGCCAAAATAAACCTTCTCTCCCACAATCAAAGAAGCAAAGATGCTAGTCTTATTTTATATGTTTCCTTCAACTTCACAGGGTGAAGCTAAGGTTTGGAGAAGTGAATAGACTTGCTTAAGGTTGTATAACTGGTAAAATGACAGAATTTGGCCACTCTCATGTTAATCTCACAGACTGTTTATAAACTAGACATTAATTGCAGACATAATAATTAAAGCTAATACCTCAACTAGCTAATCCTCAGCTGCACTCACACCATGCACACCCATTGGGCAGATATTTCAGGTAAAATACTGTTGCTATGCAGATTGCCCAGCTTTGCAACAGAAGGAAAACAAAATCCACAGCTTCAGAGGGGACTTTGAAAATAAGTTTTTCAAAGAAGCAGGTGATTGTTTAAAAGGCATTTGGATGAGTTTCCAGGAATGACTATTGTATTTAAATGACAGTTTTAACATTCTTTTAAGAAACATGGGTCTCTGAGAAACTTAAAGAGAGATAGTAGGAATAATAGTTTAAATAACTTTCTAAAATGTAAGCAACAGTGCCATGAAGCCTAAGTTAAGAGCTCAGTGAAAAAGGCAGCTATTACCTACATTAGTTCTTTCTTCTTTTATTCCTTCTATTGTCTTCATTATGAAATTTGCAAAGCAGTGTATAAAGTGTACATAGTGATTTTATTAAGCTTTATTTTATTCTTGACATAGGGTCTTGCTATGTCGTACAGGCTGGCCTTACATTTTCTGAAGTTCTTCTGCCTTAGCTTCCCAAATCCTAGGATTATAGGCATGCACCATTAAGAAGTGACTTTAAAAATGAGTGTAAAGCAAACACACCAAAATATAAACAGCAATGTCATAATTATTAGTTCATTAAATGATGGGTTCTGAGTGCCCTTCGTCATCAATTCCCTTCTTACCTAGAGATTATAATGTTACTTTCTTACCTACCCCCTTGTTTATTATTAAAAAGACAAAGATTCTGATATTTAATTACAAGGACAGGAGGATGGAGAAGAGAGATGAAGGAAGTTAATTAGTTAACAGCCACACAAAATCAATGAAAGAATAAATAACCAAGTCTTATCATTGCCCCATAGATGCCATTGTACCCTTCCTAAGCCCAACAATTCAAGGGCGAGCATTATTGATCTCTAAGAGATGGTACTTTTCCTGCTCTCAGCAGTCATTAGCTTTTTGTTTAGTGGTAGAACACGATGAAAAATTTCCCCTGCCACATTAACCAGCGATTGATATTACTATGGAAACTTGACCAAAGACCTGACATTTTTCTGCCAAGCCTCTATAAAGACTCATCACATTCTTTTACTTTAGAGTTCCCACTGTTTCTATAGTTCTACACACAGATAATCTTCTGTAAAAAAAAAAAAAAAGTAAATGCTTTTAATTGAAATAGAATTGTTTCACTTTCCCTTCTTTCCCTCTCTTCATCCACTCCGACTTCCTTAGACCCCTCCTTCCATATGAAAGTAGATAGCCTCTTTCTTTCATTATTGTCCCATGTGTACATGTACATGAGTGTGCGCATACACACACACACACACACTCTCTCTCTCTCACACACACACATATATATATACACACATACATACAACATACACTCAACAATTTTTTGAGTTCATTTTATTCTTTGTGTGTATATAGTTTCAGAGCTGATGAGTGTGCACTGAACAACCAATAAGGGGCTCATCCCTAGGAGATGCTAATTCTCCCTCTCCCAGCAGTTATTGGTTACCTGTAGTTCTTTGTCTACAGATATAACCCCATGAGATTTTCTTTCTTTTAAGTTAACATACCAATGGACATTGCCATTGTTCCATTCTTGTTTATGCAATACTTAATAGGAGAGATCATTTCACAACAGATTTCCTAATATTCTGGGTCTTACAATCTTTTTTCTGCTTTCTCTTTCACATTGATTCTTGAGTTGCAGGAGCAGGAGTTGTAATGTAGATAATATGCATTGGTGCTGGAACACCCATATTCTGTTCTCTCTATTGTGTCCAGTTGTGGTTTCCTGTGATGGCTCTGTTTGCTGTAAACAGAGACTTCTTAGATAAAGAGTGGTAGCTATATTTATCTGTGGGTATAAAAATAAGATTTATAATATAATAATATTGGTCTAGTTCACCTTCCTGAGGCTGTGCTGGACAACATTGTCAAGGAGATATTATAGATATCATCTCTGCTATTCCTAGCACTAAATAACAATAAATGTGGTTAGAAATGTAGTGTGATGGTAGAAAACATTCACAAGGCTGTGGGTTCCATTGTAATGTTGTAATAAATCAAAACAAGAACAAACAAAACAAAACAGGTTGTAATTTTCTTGTATCAATTATTTTACAATTTACATGATCATATAGTAAATCCATGGATGGTAAACACTTGAATAGAATCTATATATTTCCTAAAATTTAAGACTTATTTGGACATCTTCAGGCATACCTATTTGATCAAAGAAAATATTTAATGAAGTTTTCATGATTAAGACATCCACTTTTATTTACATATATGGCATAAAGGAGAAAAAACCCCACTAGATCAACTTTAAACAGTAAGGTGTTTGGTTCCATATTTGCATTTACATGTCATTCTGGGAATAGCAGATTTGAAAGACAACCAAGGTTAATGTTCTAGTAATCAGCTAAAGTTAATTGATGGTGACACTTCAGAGTAAAATAAAATTATCTTGACAGCTTTTCATTTGGATAACAACCTGACAATCAAAGGACTATCTCATTTTTTTCTTTAATCATGACAAATTATTATTAATAGCAGCTGTCTCAGTTCCTTTTACTGTTGCTTTCATAAAATATCCTAACAAAAGCAACATAGGAAGAAATGGTTTATTTGGCTCACAGTTTCAGGTTATAGTCTCACATTGTGGGAAAGTCAAAGTGGCACAAATTGAAGAAGCCAAATCCACAACTAAGAGCTGAGAGCTATGAGCTAATACACACATGTTCAGCTTGCTTTCTCCAAGCTTAGGAAATGGTGGATGGATCTTCTCAAATCAACTAATGTAATTAAGATAATCCCTCCATTGGCATTCTCAGAGTCCCTACTCTCAGACTCTAGATCCTATCAAGTGGACAATATTAACTATGCAGTAGCTTACATATATATTGCATATATCAATATCTTTGCAGGCTTAAAATATAATTTCTGAGTCTTCTCCATTAAGTAGGACCAGAGAGTCTTAAAACAGTGATATAAAACAGTATTTCAAACAATGTTAAAAGTTCTGCTTAGCTTTGTAGATTTAGTCCAGACAGCAAAGATATGAAAACAGGAATATCAAAACCTTAAGATAAAGCCAGTGAAGATTCTAGCATGCAACAAAATGAGATTCAAAAGTCCCCATCCATAATAGAAGAGCTGTGGACAGTTGTTTGCTTCCAATGAAGAAAAATTTAGTTTCACTTGATGGTGTGGTTCTTAGTAGGTTGACCATGCTCCAGTTGATGGTCCATACTCAGAAGTTTATTGGCAATACAAAAATGGAGCAGACAGAGTGTTAAAAACAAAAGACATGAAATTGAGTGCAGTATGGAGATGAGGATAGATCTGGGAAGAGTTAAGTGGAGGAGTTGGGGTGAATGTAATAAAAATACATTTAATAAAATACTCAAATAATTAATGAGTTTTGAAAAGTAATATTACAAATACTTTCAACAGTTATTTTTGTTCATGTGAATAAATTTTATTTTTTCTTTTATTCCATTCCCCCCCCATTGGAGTAAATAACATACTGTACAGTAATTATTTCATAGCTTATGGAATATGTGTTACATACTACAATGTGAGTAACTTTTCATAGTTTTTTACTGGATCGAAAGTATTGACAGAAGAGCAAAAACAAAATTCTTTATTGTTTGCACACATATCCTAGTATGGATTTTAATGGTGCTTTATGAACATACTGGTGAGAATCATAGCTCTCATTTTCTTATGCCTTTGATTATCTAGGAGAGCTTGGACTAAAGCAAGAGAATCTTTATTTATGTCCTGACTTTTAATCCAAGGAAACAATAAGGTAGTAACATGGAGAGCAGAATTGATAAGACTTTCCATCTGTACCGGAGAGTTGAACACAATATTTGTAGTTTTTGATTAAAGATAAGAAACGTGCCTGATCCTGACATAAGCAATGTCAGTTTGTAAGCTATTTTCTCCCTGGTATTTGATTTTTACATCATTAACATCAAATTAAAAAATTGTAGAAGACCATTATTCCTATAAGATAGTTATATTATCATGGATATATTTGCTAATTAATCTTAAAAGAATAATAAAATGATTACTAATGAGAACATATAAACAACTTCATTTAAGTAAGCTAAAATTTGACATACTTTAAGGTATAATTGAATTTTATCAAAAGGTCTTTATTATATACAGTTTGGATTTTCCTGTTGGTTAGCAATGTATACAAGAATATAATACGTAGATATATACATTTAAGGATGAATTGTTTAACACTGAAAAAATTTTTCAACCAAATACAATTGTTATGAAAATTGCACTAATTCATGAAGATCTCTAGAATTTATTAATTTCCATAACAAAAAAAGAAGAACTAGCAGAAGACTGGTTTATTATACAAGAGTGTTGAATGCATCAAGTTTGAGGAGAAAAATTTGATAAAGTAATTCCTTCCGTTTTCACTACCCTCTTTCATGTACTCTACTGCCTACATCATTTTCTTACTATATATGTATTCCCATCTTCAGTGACTATATGGCCAAACACTAAAAGCTTTATAATACTTAGACTTATACCCCCACCCCACCCCCCATTTGGGAAAAGTGAGGAGATGAGAGGAAATCTTAGGTCCTAAATTGTCCTAGTTGCAGACATGGATATTGAAGCCTGTATGCTCTTTACCTCAGCCGAGCATGGTATCTGAAGATACACTGTAAGGAGTAGGGTTTTCTCTGCCCGCCGCTGGTCCTGTCCCGCCGCCACGCCAGCCCCAAATAATGCACAGACACTCTGTATTTGATATAATTCTGTTGGCCAGTTACTTGTTTCTTGTGGGATAGCTCTGTCTTAAGTATTAACCCATTTCTATGTATTTCCACGTGGTCTTACCCAGAGTGGAGGAATGGCGGTTCTGTTCTCTCCAGACTCTCCATCTTGACTCCTCCTTACTACTTCCTCTTTCCTCCTCGTCTCCTAGTCCCTCCTATCTTGCTTTCCTATTGGCCAATGTGCTTTATTCATTAACCAGTATGAGAAACATATATACATAATGGCATCTCCCATCAGTACACTAAAGAGGATGTGTTTTTAACTTTTATCTCTAAGCCTATTTGTCATGTACATACATACAATGTATTCTCACTGTTGAAAATATGTGCTTGTGGTTTTGACTCTTACAAAACCAAGCATAGGAAACCTTATTGGGCAAGCTCAGGAGAGGACATTTTAAGGGAGGTTATGAATTCCAGTAATTCCACCATGTTTGTAGAAGGCCATGAGAATTTTCACAGGCAATCTATGAAGACAGGAAAAAAGTACAGCACAAGAGCATTGGGAGGGTATGTGCTGCGTGATGACTTGGATGGAGGGAATGGAGGATACAGCAAGGAGGCATGCATGGCAGCAAGGATGGGGGAAATGCTTCAAAGATACCATTCCTTGTGGTTTCCTCTTTAGCAAACCTTGGAATAGAAATCGTAACTGTTACATGTATGTCTAGATTTGAAGTTATGTAAGAGGTATCCTGGAGTCTTTTCTTCTCCCTAAAATTCTGTCAAAGACTCTTCAAATAACCATGTGATCCCCCCAAACCTGTTAAGGAGCAGCTTCAGGGGTGTAGAGCCCTACAGAGCGTTATTTCAGTTGTAGTGAAATAAAAGAGATGGATCCCAAGCACTTTGATGACAGGCTCAGTTTTTAGAGTATTTGTGATGCATTTTTTCTCTCCTGGTTCCTGTTTTTCATGTGTGTCAGGAGTACAAAGGTTAAAACTGAAGATGACTGGAAGAACAAAGCTGCATGGTAATGAAGCCCCAGGTGTTTGTTAAGTGTCCGTTATTTTTTTTAGAGAGGAATTGCAATGTAATGCACATCTGAAATGGATTTTATTTTCTTGGCTTGTCATTTATATAAACAAAATATTTAAAACAAGATAATATGGAAATTAAAGTTGCCTTAGCGTTTGTCCTGTAGACATGTAGTCTCAAAAGAAACATATTTAGTTTGCTGCAATAATAATTACAAACCTATGTAAGGCGGATACTACTTTTGGTTGAAGAAATTATTTATGTTCTCTTGTTTATTTAAAAAAGTAAGAATACAACTCTCTTGTTTTGTCTTTAATTCTTCCCTCATATAGCACATCCTAACTGCAGTTTCCCATCCCTCCTCTCCTCCCACCCCACCCAACCTTCCCTTTCCCCAATCCACTCCTCCTTCTTTTCCTGCAGAAAAGGGCAGAAATCCCAGAGCTATCAACCAAACATGATATATCAAGTTATAATAAGACTAGGCACATAACCTCAGATTAAGGTGTATAAGGCAGCCCAGTAGGAAGAAAAAGTTTCCCCAAACAGGAGAAACACACCCACTGTTAGGAATCCTAGAAGAACACCAAGCTACACAACCATATGCATATTCAGAGGACATAGGTCAGCCCCCCAATTATTAATTTCTGTGAGCCCTTGTTATTTGATTCTGTGGGTTTTCTTGTAGTGCCCTTGATCCCTCTTGGGCCCTGCAATCCTTCCTCATCCTCTTCCACAGAGTTCTTTTCATTCTGCTTAATGTGTGGCTGTGGATCTCTGTGTCTATTATCATCAGTTGCTGGGTGAAGCCTCACTGATGACAATTATGCTAGGCTCTGGTCTGTGAGTGTGGTAGAATATCATTAGGAAGCACTTTATACCCCGGGGGCCTGGGATAGAACCTAACAAGACTTGTGATTCTCTGTTATAATAGTATGTTTAGAAACTCTCAATTGTCCATCTGATATATAGTTATCCAGTCTGGGAGAAAATTAAAAGACATTCTTATTCTAGATATTTGTAGAGCTGGCTTCCTGATACTCATTTGAACAGGGCAATGACTGTTCATAGCCCAAAGGGTCAAGATTTAAAAATATGAGAACAATGAACCAATTGGCTTCAAAGGGATTTTCTAAGCAGAATGAATTATTGTCACTTATGTTTAAGAGGTTGGGCACAATTAAAGCATTTGGATACAGTGAATTCCATCATACAATCTGGGTTTGGGTAGACCTGGGGATCACCATGGCTCTGAGAAATAATTTGGACTGAATATAAAGGAAAAATGGTTTCATGGAAGGCAAGTATGTTTCCAAATTTGTTTTTTATTTAACATTTTGCTAAGAAACCATTCTCCAGGTCATTAGTGAGGACTTCTTCTACACCCTCTAAGTAGTGTCTAAATTCCAAGGCCTGTATCTCTTCTGGTTGATTTCTTGAAAGTCCCAAAGTCTTTAAAGAGTGTGTCAGTTGTCAACAGATTAAAAATATAGTGCTTCATGAAGTTCAGGCCTTATATTATTTTTTAACTTAAAAGAGAGAGAGAAGCAGATATCAAACCAAATCTGTACTCCAGCCTGATTAGGTGTTGCAAAACTTCATGATATAAATGAAATCTTAGCCACAATCCATGATCATCAAAGTTATTATTATTAATTTTTTTTTTACTGTAACTCACTACATAGATCATGATAGCTTTTTGTCACCATTTTATGTGGCATCATCATTATTAGGCTCTGTTGTTGTCTATTCTGAACTTATGGTTTTGTCCCAGACACTTAAGGAGGTAGATTAATTTTCTCCTGGAACAAGAGCCACTTAGTGTATTATTGTTTCTGTATGCTTAATGATATCCCAAAGACATAAAACAGTTCATAATCCCTCTTGAGCTTTAGGAGTTAACTCAATACTATAGAAAAATCTGTATTCTTGTTATTATAGTCAGAGACAAAAGAGATAATATGCAGAGGTAATTTGTGCACAATGACTATAAAAGCATGACAAGTTTAGAAATTCTATTTGGTTAGACCACATATTAGTGCAGGAGAATAGTTGACAGATTCTGCATGCTTTAATTCCTGAATCTATTTGGTTTTAGGTTTACAGTGTCTGTCAGCCAGGTCTTCTTTTTTGACTACATGCTGAACATTGGATAAGTTAAAATTTTGTTGTGACCTATCCACACTACCTGAGGGAAGATGGCTTACGCCGTGAGTATCAATTTTCCTACATCACTGAGTACTAAATAAATGTCTCAGGATAAATGGGTTTCTGTGAACATGACATGTGCCCATGAAACTCAGGTTTCCCACTCTTGCCTAAGCATTGTTAGAAAGCCTGTCCCTGTGGCTTCCATCCTAAGGAAAAAGGACCTGCACTGGTTTCAGCAGTTGGCAGAAGCTGATATTATAAGCATCAGCACTGGCTAATGCTTGCTGCTAAAAGAAAATCATTTAGGAAGTTAGTTAGTAAGGAGAAAAGGAAGTGACTCCATGAGCTGCTGCTAGACAATACCTAGATGTTCATAGTCTAACGTGCCTGTAACTATCCTATGATCGCTAAGGTTAACTATGGAAACCACTTTTTTTTTTCTAGTCAAATGGCATCTCCTCTTATGATTTCCCTTTAATTCCTTTAATTGGGAGTTTATGTTGAACTGATTTTATTATGATAATTATATGGGAGAAATAGGTAAAAAAAAATACATATGCCTTGCACTTGTATATCTTTTTAGTTGTACATGACCACTGTTGCTACTAATATTTTTATTATTCTTCTCTGATAAATTAGTTTTCCTTTCCCTCTCCTCTACCAGTCTCTCTCCCTCCACTTCAGATCCATTCCTTTCATCCTCCACTCAGAAAAGAGCAGACCTCCCATGGACATCAACCAAACATGTCATAGAAAGCTACAATAAGATCAGGCACATACCACCACATCATGACTGGACCAGGCAACTCAGTAGGAGGCAAACTTCCTACAAGTAGGCCAAAGAGTCAGAGACAGGTACCCCTCCCCATTAGGAATTCCACAAGAATACCAAGATACTCAGCCATAACATGTATACAGAGGACCTACCTCAGTCCCCTACAAGGCTCCCTGATCTCTGTGAGCCTCCACGAGTCTCTGTCAGTTGGTTATGTGGACCATGTTCTCATGGTGCTTCTGGCCCCTTTGGTTTCCCCAGTCCTCTTTGATGACAATTCTGCTAGACTCTGGTCCCAGAACACTGTAGGTGGAAGGTTTTTATGACTGTTGGTGTCCCAACCTCTACATTTGAGGCCTTGCCTGGTTACAGAAGATGGCCAGTTCAGTTTCCATGTCCCTCATTACTAGGAGTCTTGCTAGTTTTACTCTTGTAGACTGCATGGAGTTTACATTGCAGTACTTTTTCACCTCACCCACCCCCAGATGCCCTCCAACTCCAGTCTTTTCTCCTGGTATCCCTCTCCCCTGCAGCAGTTGCCCAAAGTCATGTAGTTTGTTCCATTTATTCATTGAAATTCTCAGATTCCATCATGCAGACCAAACATCTAACCTGACAACACTGAAAAGTTCTTGCAAACAATGTGTCTTTTATATTCCCTCAAATCTTCAGGTTGTTGAAGTGTTTTCTATTAGAAATCAGAAAAGTATTTAATCTTCTTCCCAGATGGACCTGAAAACAAATTCAGCTTTAGTTTTCAGTTATACAAGAGGACATTTGTACCTGTAAGAATCATTTGATATGATACATTGGAAAGTTCTACCTACAGTGGTCCTATAAAAATGCAGGCGCTTGGCGTTATTATCTGACAGTGTTATAAGCTAGGGAATCTTATAGGCCTCTCTGTGTTAGTTAGCATTTTATTGCTATGAGGGAGGGTAACTAAAAATTTGGATGCTAAAAGTCCAAACAGTAGCCTTTTATCTGCATTTCCTCATGGTGGATTGTTATAGCAAGAGTATGTTGGAGAAGCAAATACATTTCTAGATAGGAAGCAGGAGAGAATGGTTTTTGTCGTTAAAATTTTTATACCAATGCTCACAAAGAACTTCAGAAAATCGATATTCTTTCCCAAAGGTATAGTTACCAAATGGTCTCTCACCAATCTCTCCCTCTTAGAGGCCTTACCATCCTCATCTTGTGATTCTGAGTATCACCTTTCTGACAAGTTCATTGGAGGCAAATCACATCCAGGTCATAGTATGATATAAGTGAGAAAATCCTCTTCAGTAGAAATTGGGTTTATACTTCATGAGTCTAAAACAGAATTTCAGGAAGGAATTCCTAATATAAAAAAGAATTTTAAGTCAGTTTTATATGCAATGAAAAAATAGTGGCTTCTAGAAGATAGATTTCATTTATGAAGGCCTAGGGCCATAGTTTTCAAAGGGAAAAGTGGAATCCAAATTCAAATTTGGGTTAAAATATGTCACTGAGTAACTGTTGGGCATATATATGTTTGTGCACACACCACGGGAAAGTAATTGGCTATAAATTATTTTTTCATGCTTACAACATCAGCTTACAACAATACTTGGTCATCTGACCTTCTTGTTCTTTTGAGTGTTATAGCATTTCTATCTCTTGTTTTTTTTTTTTTTTTTTTTTTTTTTTTTGTTTTGTTTTGTTTTTTTTTCTTGGACCTCATTGCTTCCATACTCCTCAGGTATGTTTTGTAACTGAAGCTTGAACTGTTATTGTTTGTCCTTTGCTCATGCAATGCTTTGCTTTCCCTCTGATTGACTGGATAATGGGAAATGAAGCTCATGAGTTAATGATGTACTCCGTCTTAGTTGGAAGGACTGTGGGGTGCTTCATCACCTGGGAATATTTAATTCAACCCATGCACATAGTATACTTACCTCTGTCATATTGTTAATAAGCAAGGTTTTCTTGACATTATAGTCACATATTGTTCATAGACACGAACTGTGTTTCAATGGCAGCTCCAGTAGCAGCAGGACGAAAACCCAGATACTGTTTTTTAGTGGTTAAGACAGCTATAATCTGGATGGTATCAATGAGATACAAAGGTTTTATCATGTAACTTGCCATGGAAAGCTGAACTTTTCCAAAATTCTTGAGTGATTCTTCACCAGGTGCCATTTAGTTCTCCCATTCCAGAAGACACCTGGAAATGTCTTGAGACTTTTTTAATATCATGATAAGGGAAATGTTTCTGGTATCAAGTAGCTAGAAGATAAGGATGCTTCTAACCACTTTGCAATGCACAGAAAAACTTCCTCTTACAGGAAATATCAGGAAACAGATGTCAACAGTGTTAAGGTTCAGCAAACCTGCCTTTGAGCTAAACAGCTAGCAGGATGAATGTGAATGAACCACAATCTAGGGTCAGATTTACCCCACACAGACTTTTTTAAAAGTCATATTTAATGATGATAAAATATGATTCATAGAGTTCCTGCTCTGGAGGATACCAAGACCCCCCCTTCCTGAACTACATTAATATTGCTCATATTTCACTGTTGGTTTTCTAAAATAAAGTATTTAGTGTTCACTCTCCTTCTTTTTGATAACCTGCTAAGAGCAGAGAAAATTTAGAATGATTGCTTACATGATGTCACATTCCCATCATAGTCCATTCTACTGCCACCCCGAACATCCATAGAAGGCTGCAATTTGTACAGTGACAACTTTTGTTTTGTCAACTTTTAATGAGGAGCTTGTAGGAGCTGCACATTGTCTGTGTCCCAAATCTGCAGATGCTGAGACAGAGCAACTGCTCAATAACTGATTGAGTTTCTAAGTTCCGGGGATCATGTCAAGACTCATTCACATTAAGACAACCTGGGAGTTGCAATCCACTGTAAACTAAATTAATTTAAGAAGGGCATCTGTTGCATTCTCCCTCTCATGGCTTTCAGCAGTCATCCTATTTTTGTAAGTGAGGTTATTGTTTTTGTGTCTCATTATGATTACTCCTTCCTCCATAAAGAGCCAAGCCTCGGCCAACTTCCCACTTCCTTTTGAATAAGCTATACTCTAGAAGGTTCTAGAGACAGCACTTTGAGTTTTCTTATGCTGGATGGTTTGACATATTTAATTAGAATAATATATTTTTCAGATGCTTTTGATATGCTATAAGGAAATGTACAGCATGTCACATCATGACAAATATCTACCAGCCTAAATAGGAAACATGGAATAAGTGTGTTTCACTTTGCTGAGAAATGGTGTTCAAGAGTGAAGAAAAAAACAACCCACCTCCAGAAATTCTACTGTACTAAGGCAGACAGCTATGCCTAAGAAGGGCATCAATTTGAGGCTAATGTTATAATAAACTGAATAAAAAGGATACTTGTACAAAATTAGCTGTAATTTAGGAAAAGAATAGCTTTCAAAAAGCCAACATAAAAGTATATAATTTAGAAAATCAAACTCCCTTCCTGGGCTTCGGAGTCCACAAAATAGGAATACATTTTCTTGTAACAGAATTTCACCAGGCCTGATGGGAAAAAAACAACTAACTTAATTCCGAGGGAGCTCCAGGTGTGCTCAAAACTAACAACCAAGAAATTCATTTCCCCGAGGAAATTTCCAAACTAATTTTTAGGTCTGGTTCTTTGGGTAGAGAAACATTTGCCATGGAATCAATAGATATAAAAGAGTGACTCCCTAATGGAAGCAGGATCATGCTTCTTCAGTCTGGTTAGGTTCTTTTGGAAACCCAAGGGTGTGATAAAGAGGTGCTGGCTGATAGAGTGACTGTCACAGTGCTGTAGCCAGGCACACCAGGAAAAAAGCCTGTATAATAATGAGTTAGAGTGAAGGAGGAAAGGGGTTTATGAGAGAAGGAGAGAACTGGAGCCTGCAGCATCCCTGCATTTCATAACTCAGCACTGTCTAGACTGGTCTGATTGATAGCCCAGACAGCCCCTTCATCCTGCCTGGGTCTCACAGTCATCCAGAGAAAGACAGCTTGAAGCTGCTTCCCAGGAGGGTTTGTCAATTTCTTAGAGGCCTGGTCCTTCCTTCCTTACTACAGATAATTATCAAATTGGACGAGAGCTTGCGTTTCTGAAATAATCTATCTACAGTTGTCTTTTATAGGCCAATAGTTAGAAATAAATGTTTCTTTTATATCCTAATTTTCACTTTATTCAGGCATTTGCTCAAATGCAATGGAGGTAGGCCATCTCACGCATTTCTGTCAAAAACATCAGAATCTATATTCTCAGACTAGTTTGATTTGTTGGTATAATTTACCACATCTTGATAACATCTTTCAGATTGAGTTGTTTCCTTTTCTGTTCTCCTTCACAGGATGTCTTCTGCTCTCTCTTCCTACCCTGAATATAATATGCTAAAGGGAGGAACCACAGACGTCTCTCTTGTTTACTCTTTCATTCTCAGCATCTAGGTCATTCCCAAAAGGTAGTGTATAACTACATAAATCCTTTCAATAGTTCTCAAACTAGTTTTGACTTTGTGAGCAACCTGTACTCTACTTCCATATAAAGAATAAATGTCATTGTCATGAATGTCACCTGAGTTGAGGGAAGTGGAGACAGTGGTAGATTGTGGTAGGTATCTCAGGTGCTCAAGGGATCTTTGTAGATGAAGACCTTTGGCTTCTCCTCTTTTAGACTCTGACCCTGACATAATTGGCTTCCGTCCTTTGTTCTTTGAATCACCATTTCTTTTTTATTTTAACAGATCAGCCTAATTCAAGTTCTCTGAATCCTGATTTTAGTCACTAGAGGTCTATTCTTATTTGATTCCTGATTTCAACCAACACCACTCCCACACCCTCTCTAGGTGGTAAAGTACTTTCTAGCACTTCTAGGTGTTTGGAAGTACAGAAGCTTTCTGAACCCTGCAGTGATTTTGTGAAGGACTCATTACTATGCATGATGGATGACATCATTGAGAACTGGAAATGAATTCAAACTTCCCTCTTCAGCTTCAGGGTTTAGTGTAAATATGTCATCCAGAGAAAAACATTTGTTGAACTCCAGGTTGGTTTGAGGTCCTAATTACAGAATTCCTTAACATTTTCTTTCAAGGGAATTTTTTGCAATGACATTTGAATTGTTAATTTGCAAAATTTTTTGTTAATTCTTATCAGTCCACTGGAATACAAGAACAGAAATTGTTCAGTATAAATTTGATTTTGTCTCTATCATGGCCAGAAATTTTTCATGCTGTCAGTAGGCAGTAAGTAGTCAGTAATCTTTTCATAATTGATTAATTGAGTAGATGGATAAATTCCACAAAAGAGTGTTTCCCCTTGCTGGGGAAGTGATACCTTGTAAAAACTATGTGATGGTTGATCTTGATTGCCATCTTGACCAATCTAGAATCACCAAGGAAACAGGATGCTAGGCATGTCTGTCAAGGAGTACCTTGATGAGGTTAACTGAGGTGGGAAGACCCAACTTAATATGAATGACATCATTATGTGGATTGGATCCAGGACTGCCTAAAAAGGAGAATGCTAGCAGAGCATAATAAGCACTCCTCACTCCGTTTCCTAACTGTAACTACTTCTCCACTATGATGGCAAACTGAACCTCACAGCCAAAACAAAAGAAAACAAAGCACACCCCATTTTTTCTTTTAGGGAAACTGACATTTGGTTTTATTGTGCCAAGGACATTACAGATGGTGGGTCTTGTCAACGTTTTCTTAATTAAAATATACTTTTATCTTATAAAATCAACAGATCAAAAGCGATGTCCATAGCAACACTGGCAGTGTGAGGCCGGCATCTCCAGTTTGGTGACAACCAGGTTGGCCATGGGGCATGGAAGGCTCAGATACTTCAGGTACCAGGAAAGAAAATTTTCCATTTCCACCTTTCTTGTCATCATTGTCAGGGAGGGGTGCCAGTTTTCTCTGATCTGGAAGGAAGAGGGAGAGCAGAAAACTTCCTTTGAGTGTGTCTTTCTCCTGGGGTTGCCTGGTTGCCAGACGGCCTATCTCTGTGTGCCTCTCGCCTACCTTCAGCACCCTTTCCAGAATCTCGTCTCCTGTGGAATGCTGAGATGGTGCTGTGCAGGGATAATAGGGCGGCAAGGATGCGCTGGATGGAGCACATGGGTGGGCCAGCCAGAGAGAAGTGGAAAAGAGGAAACCAAGGAAAGAAGAAAAGGAAGAAAGCTAAAGAATGTTGGGTGGCATCAAAGGGCAGGAGTGGTGAGTTCTGGGATGGTGTCCAGTCACTAGGACTCCCATCTGTTCTTGTCTGGAGGTGGGTCTCTGTGCACTTGTTTTACTTCATACTGTTTAGGTATTCCTGTTGAAACCTTCTCTCTTAAGTTGCTTGCTTTTGTCAAGGTATTTTATCATATAAGCAGGAAAAAATATCTAATGTACATATATTGTCTTTATCTTCACAGACACAGAATCAAAGGGATAGTTCTTGCTCTCCTGGGGCATGATTATAAAGTAAATTGGTTGGCTCTACCCTGTCACATCTCTCTTTAGAACTTCAGCTTATTTCTTATTTGTAGAAATGGAAGACAGAAGCATCTAGGGTAAACACACACACACACACACACACACACACACACGCACGCACGCACGCACGCACGCACGCACACAAGCAGGTACCTTAGCTACTTAGGAACTGAGGGAGCTAAACCAAGAAGCTCCTTCCCCTTGTGTCAGGTTCTCTGGAGTCCTGTATACTCAGCCATCCCTATTTCCAGTTGCTCCAGTTTCCTGTGGTGTCAGATGTTTGGCAGAAAATGTGAGTTCTGTTTTTAGAGACAGCCACTTAGCAGGAAGTTAGAAAACTCCATTGTGATGTCTGTGAAATGCTCTCCTTCTGATCTATTTCTAGGTGAGTTTCTGTCTTTCTAATGACAGTGTGACAGTTTTGCTCAGACACTGAGGGCTCTGGCACCTCTAACTGTTTCCAGAGATTATGGCATCCCACCCAGACCATGAAGACCAGAGATGTGATGTGGCTAAAGTGGCTCTCTCCTTTGAAATGTTTATGGGGTCTATTAGGTCTATGGTATAGTAATAAGGCTTTCTTTCCCTCTTATTTTCTTTCTTTCCTTAGTTCTTCCTTTCTTTCTCTCTCTCTCTTTCTGTTTTTATTATTTATTTTTATTTTACATATTGATCCCAGTTTCCTCTTCTTCCCTCCCTCCCTTTCTTAAAGAAGGTCCTTAGGTACCCAAATTAAAAGTGGTCAAATTAACTAAGCAATGATTGAGTACTCAAAAATAAGGACCCTAAATTTGATGTCAAGGAGCCCTTACTAATACGAAGCCCCTTAACAGATCTGCCTTTATCTCAAAATCACTCTGGTGTTACAAAAACTATGTCATGCACAAGGATGATTCCAAGCCATTCCAAATAACTCACCATTGGGATGTTATCCTGGTCTCTTGTGTCTGAAAATCAGCTGGGAACAGTGAGAAGAAAATACCCATTAAAACCCAGAGGCAACAGAATGGATTTGTCAGTCATGAGCTTCACTCTATCATCCTCTGATCTTCACTTTGTATGTTCTTGATAAATAAAACTTTTTACGAACTTTAGATCATGGTCTCCCAGACTATAATAAGGATTGGGCACCCCTCATGAATAACTTTGTATACTACTTCTTGCTATCCTGACAACATACTAATTTTAAGAAAGGGTAAATATCCTTGTCCTCTTTAGAATTTGAAATACTCTTTGAAAGGAGTGAAAACCTAACATTGAAGTCCTTTCAATGGGCTTGAAATTCCACACGGAAAGGAGGAACAGAACTATTTAATAGATTTTAATTTCTTCTTTTATTTTTAAAATTTACTGTGTTGCAAAGTTCTTAGTTAAAGCAATGGGACCTAAGTTATATTTCTGGCCATTGGTAGTGATATAGCATTCTAAACTTCCTCCAAAGAACATAAAATCCTGAAGAAATACTATTGTCCATTCCTATTAAGAGTTAATGTAAATGGGCCCCTCTAACATCTGGAAAGAAAATCACCCCTCACAAAGCTGTCTGTTTTAGAAGATTGCGCTGCAGCAGAGGTCACAGTAAGTAACTATTCCCTTACTGTGATCTGTACCCCTGAACCTCAAAAGCTCTTCTGTGGATGCAATTGCTTTTAGGCCCTCACTCCCCAGGCTGCCAGCTTTCTGGGTTCTTGTTCAGAAAGTAACTGTCTCCCCTGTATTTTCCTTTTGAAAATGCTGACCAAAATCCTAAGCAAAACATACCTTAAGACTTTGAGCTCCATCTCTCTGTCCATCTCTATTCTCTGTCTTGCTCTGTATTTCTCTGCTTCCCCTGCCTTCCATACACACAATGCTTCTCACGACTTTCATTTCTGAACCTACATATCTATGTTGCCTATAATACAAAAAACACAATGCTTTCTCTTTTGTTTAGCCATCTTTTTGGCAGTTACTGATATCTCCATCTTGATGGTTTCTTTCTCATCCTTTTTCTTTAAATAGATTAATTTAAATGTCATCTCTCCCTCCATTCTTTTTAATTTTGTATATTGTTTTAAATTATTTCTATTTTTGAGATTCTAATATAATTACGTCATTTTCCCATTCATTTTCTGCTTTTCAATTCTTTTATCTACAAGGCTAAGAAACCATTAAAGGGATCCTATGTTCCCTGGTAATAATAATGTATTAGAAAAAAGTATAAACCCATTATGCTTAATTGGAAGTCACAACTGATGGCGATCTTATGATATAGGGTGTGGACTCAAGAGCAACAAATACACATTGCAGCAAGTGCATGGACAACTGACCCTCTTCAGTTAGAAAGTTTTTCTGTATAATAAATCTGAAAGATAATAAATAAGATGTCCAAAGTATTGACCATGAATGTCAAACAACATAAGTAGATAAAAGTATGGCCAGCTACCTCTGTTTAAGAGATGGGGAATTCTTCAGTGTATTTTGAAACACTTTCAAATGAAATAGCTTAAACAAAACACATTGTAAGACTGAGTCTAGTAGATAAATCACAGTTTCTCATTTATTTGTAACATTTTATAACGGTGTCAAGTAAATGAGGTGTGTTATGTGATGGTGGCTACAGAAGATAGATAATGCAATCTTGATGTTATTGGTGTGCTGAACTATTCAAGAGATACTTCTCAAATAAAAGTAGTAAGACTATATTATAGCTGTTTTTTTAATATTTCTGGGGTCACAGAGAGGGGATGGAAATTCACGTGATAAATATGAGTTCTAGCTTGTGTGTATAAAATGTTTGCACCTGAGAAGCTAATGTTGGGAAGATGAGTTCTGTAGTCTGTGTAAACTCCAGATAGTCTGATCAACTGTTAGATTGAAACTGTTCAGTTAGCAAATGTTTTCAGTAGAATGGAAGAACATCATTTAAATGGCCAAAGGAAGACAGCTAAGGGTAGAAAAATTTTTCTCAGTGTCCTGAAAAGACAGGCTCTCTATCTCTCTGTGTTGGCTTTGGCAGGCAAAGCAGCACTCAGATGCATGTATTTCCTGGCTTCTTTGAAGGAGACACTCAGGCTATTTTCTGTTTATTTCCCCCTATATCTGTCTGTTTGCTTTTTGGGGGCACTCTAGGAGATATGTGCTTTGAAATTGCCCAAAGAGAAGCAGAATAATGGTTTTGTTTTCCAAATATCATAGTAAAAAAGATTATTATTTGTAAAGTTGTAAGTAGATAACCAATGAACCTTGGCAAATTAAACATTCCCTTTAGATACACAGGATTAGCACCATGGCCTAAAGATCCTCAAAGTAAAAGTTTTTTTTTAGCTTAAGTCAGAAATTCTCAGGAGTCCTTGTCTTGGGTTCCCAGATTCCCCTCAAATCAGTGACCCATGCTGTATTTTCCTACACTGTTAAGAGCTTCCTATCTATCTTGAATCCCATGATAGAGGATATGAAGCACTAGTTGGAGCATATGTGGTGTTTTATCTATCACAATTTGAAGGAGTTATGGAAAGCTGTTAAGAATCATGAGATCCCAGTCATAGATAACTTTTTTTTTTTTAGAGTCTGGGCAGTATGTATCTATAATTACAGTAAAAGTGACAGCCAGTGATAACTGTCAGTACCATTCCAAGATGTCCTCAGGAGTGCTGTGGCAAAAACTTGCCATCAAAAGTGAAAAATTCTCCCTCAGAGATGTCTCAGTCCATGACTTTCTGTCACAGTCCTGAGTCTTCTGTATATCTTCCTGATACCAATTCAGCTATTTTGAGGGCTGGGTATCCTTTGGGCAAATTCTCTTTATCTCATATTTCCTTCTAAGTCTGACTTCACTGGTGAAGGCCCATTTCCATTTTATTTTCAAATCCTATTTGTTTGCCTTTTTATTATTTATTTACTAATTATTCTATTTATTTACTATTATTTACTTTTACTTAAAATATAATTTAAAATATATTATTCTTCTCCATCCCTTTTGTACTGGTTGCTTTTTGTTAACTTTGACGCAAATCTAGACATAGATGGGAAGACAGAAGCTTAATTAAGAAAATGCCTTCATTGGATTGGCCTGTAGGCAAGTCTATGGTGTATTTTCTTGATCAATTACTAAAATAGGAGGGCCCATCTCATTATGTGCAGTGTGACCCCTAGATAGGCAGACCTTGGTAGTATAAGGAACCAAGCCAGTAAGCAGCATTCCTTCATGGCTTCTGCTTCAGTTAGCACCTCTATGTTCATGTCCTGCTTGAGTTCTTGACCAGACTTCCCTGTGAACTGTCATCACAGACTTTTTCTATTCAAATTGCTTGTGTTTGTGGTGTTTTGCTATAACAATACACTAAAAACCCTAATTAAGATACCCTCCTCCCAGTTCCTTCCATGTTATCTCCCTTTAACCTCCCCTATGTCTTCCTTCCCTTTCAATTTCTTGGCTTTCCCCCTTTGATTATTCTCTCCCCCTCCTCTCTCTCTATCTCTCTCTCACACACACAGATGGATGGGTGGATTGACAGATGAATATATAAACCCAACATGGTGAGCCCGTTTCTGTTTTTTGTGTGCATGCAGTTTCAGGGCTGTGTTGTTGGTATTGAACAACCATTGAGGGAGCTTTTTTTCCCTGGCAGAGGTTAATCTCAACACTCTCCACAGGAATTAATTTTCTGTAGTTCTGTGTCTCTGGGCAGGGCCCCTCTTCTACATTAGCATGTCAATTGGTAATGCCATTATTCTGCTCATGTTTACGCATCTCCTTCTAAAACAGGCAGTCATACAGCAAACTTCCTGGAAATCTGGTTCTTGCAATCTTTCTACCCCATTTTCTACCACGTTCCCTGAGCCA
The DNA here is from genome assembly GCF_943737965.1 of Phodopus roborovskii. NCBI lineage: Eukaryota > Metazoa > Chordata > Mammalia > Rodentia > Cricetidae > Phodopus > Phodopus roborovskii. Next base: position 16,946,635 of record NW_026126410.1, read on the forward strand.
TAGTTGCAGGACCTGTTTTGTAGATGTATCCATTGTGGCTGGGCATCCCACAATCATCTACGCATTGTGTTCAGTTGCAGCTTTCTTTAATAGTCTCCATCTTCTCTAGAGAGAAATTTCTCTCTACAAATGAGAGGTGGTAGTAAGTATAAGATTAAGTATGTAGGTAAGGAATTATGCTAGTCTACCAAAGTGTCTATAGTAGATTCTTTCCTAAGTTCTGTGACTTAACTAGCCATGGTAGGTATCTAGGTTTCTTGTACCAGCCACGATTTCTTTCTTGTTGAGTGGGCCTTAAGTCTACTTAGACAGCTGTTGTTGATTACCAACAGTTAATACCATTATTGGAGTTTATAGATACTTTGCCATGTCAGTCATTGTTCTGGTTCATAGATGTCACAACTAGTTAGGATTATTAATTCCTTTTATTCCTTGCAAGATTGTATAGCACTTTCTTGTATATGGAATTTAGACCATAGGAAGGAGGCTTTCAGTTTAGGTCTAGTTTGAGAAATACAAGTCCTGTGTCCAAAGTGTCAAGTGTCTACAGCAATAGAAGCTAACTTCTAACCTTTGAGAAGCATTCAAGAACAACAACAATTGCCTGTATTGTTTGGTGGAATCATTTAGACTATCCTCACCAACCACTCAAAGGGAGGTTTCCCACTGCCACCCAGGAGAGAGAGAACATGCTTCTGCCCCTATCCGTCCATTCACAAGTAACACCTGAGGCCATGCCTTAATGGGCTAGTATCCCAAATGTTATTGCCTGAATGAGTTTCTACAACATGGTTTGTGGGATTGTTAGTTTATGGTTCTTATGGAGTGTATTGTCAGCCAAGCCCAAGTGGCATAATTTTGTTCACTCTCTCTCTAAGCATAGATTTATATGCAGTGTATATAATTTATGTGAATACAAAACAATGTTGTTTCCTGAGGTCTTATCAAATAACACTGGTATTATTTGTCCCTCTTTCTCACTTCTCCTTCTGTATTGACACCCCTTTTTCTATTTTTACTTTCATGTCATCTATATTCTGCTTTTTTCTTATTTTAAGTATCTTGGGAGAAAATGAGTTTTTGTATCCCAGTCTTCTTGTATGACCTTCATATTGACTTAAAGGATTGAGCACTAACTCAAATTTTCCAAGATGGCTTACTTTTTTCAGTTCACTCCTACATGTATGTTTCTTCACGTGGAGTGTGTGTGTGGTGTGTGAATGTGTGTGAGACAGTGTGGTGTGTGTGTGTATGTGTGTGTGTGAGAGAGAGAGTGTGTGGTGTGTGTGTAGTATATATTGTGTGTGTATGTGTGTGTGGTATGTGTGTGTGTGTGTATGTGTGCAGCAATATGCAAGTGCAGGTCAGAGAACAGTTCTAGGGAGTTTGCTCTCTCCTTCCCCATGTGAATTCTTGGAATCGAACTTGCATTGTCAAGGCCTACTCCTTTATCCACTGAGCCATCCCACAAAGGTTTCCTGTCCATGAATGACATCTTTGATCTGATTCTATGAAATGGAGAGGACAGTCATGTGTAATAAATGCATTAAACAGCCTTCATTAAAGGGCAGAGAAAGTCAGAAACTGCCAACAGATGTGTTTTATACTCCATTGTAAGTAAACTGTGTGCCTTTTTTATTTCAAATCCAGTGAAATGAATCTGTCCCTTTGAACAGAATATATACGATGAAACTGTAAAAGGCAAGGTACAGATGACTGAAAGTTTCCTGGACTCTTGTCTTCCAGCTTACACATGTTATAAGCATATTTTAAAGGGTTCAGAACTTCTACACTCCTATAGTCCTGCTTGTTCAATTAGAGTGGCTGCTGTGACCTTTTTCATATTGCCCTGTGGGAACACCCTTTGATATTGGTGGGAATCCTAGAGCTGAATGTGAGAACAGAAGGAGAAGCTGGCTCCAGGGACTACTTGATCTGTGAGTTGGGTCACAGAGGGAGCAGATGCCTGCGAGGACAGATAGACTTATATTAACTAAGATATCAGTTCCTGCCAGGCTAAAGGCATCTAGGTGCAAGAATTTCCTGTGCTAAACCCAGAATAAGTAGCGACAGATCAGCATAAAAGCATATTCACTGAGCTGGAGATTCCAGACAACCATTATGGCAGGTCTTCTATCAGGAGCAGTGTTTGCTTAGTTTCTGTACTTAGTCTTCCTGATGAGAATTTTATAAAAAATAAAAAATAAAAGAATTTGCCTAACAGAGCCCAGAGTCTGAGTCAGTGGACAAAGCTACAGGAACGCCTCAAGTTCTGCATTCTCATCCCTACCACATCTTCTCACTTAGGTAATAAGATGACTTTTGTCTTCTTGTTCACTTTAACTGGGAAGAGAAATAAAGATGGAGGATGATGAAGAAAGTAGGGGAATGGCACAGAAAGAATAGAAATTAAAGCAGGTTTCTGAGTGGCCTATTCATCTAGGGGAAGAAAGGAGAAACCACAATGAAACTATCCAATCAGCCAACCCAACCAAAACTCCAGAGTAAAATCAGGTCTTTTCTGTTTAGCCCCAGGCAATCAAGCTTCTTCCACCACAGTCTGTGTGGTAGCATGCATGTACTCATGGTGTCACCAATGTGTTCCCTTGAGAAGAGTAATGTCAGAGTTTAGAACATGTGAATGTTTTCCCCAGAGTTTTCTTACACATTTTGTGAAGTTTTCCTCTGGTTGAATTTGTGTGAAGAAACAATTACCATTTTTAAGGTTGGCAGTGGACAATGTATACACACTGATACTGAAGTATGGTTATTTTAAATGTCTATTTAGAATTTGGAATAAGAACAAAGCAAGGCTTCACAGACCCTTATCCTGTAACAAATCTAGACAGTAACATTTTTGTATCAGTAAAAGACTCCGAACAAATAGAACTGTTGGACCATAAAAATGGCAAATTTTGACAATGAGGAGTGCCCTATGGCAGCAAAGGTCAACACAGATGGGAGCCTTGAAAAAAGTACCCTTTTCCTTCATGCTAATTCTAGGTTATACTAGTCTGTATCATTTCCTATGGTAAATTCAAAATTCATGGCTTTTAGTTTATTACAGGAATTTTGTCAGAAATAATATAGTCTATATTTGAAGGCCCTAGGAGTTATTGCTTTTGGTCAACTTCAGTGTCATGTTTTACTATACTTCATATGTTATTTGTATAGACTTGGAAATACTTTCATGATATATCACTTGTATACTTAAGAACACAAGTTCTCAACTCTGGATGTTTAATTGTTACTCTCATCCTTAAACTAGCTGCATATCTAAGGAAGATCTTGAACTTCCTCCTGCTTGTACATCTCACATGCTAGACAGCAGGTGTGAAACTCCATGTTGTTTAAGACAAGGTATATTTTAGCATTATTTGTCTGTTTAGTTTTCCTCAGCTACATTCCCTTGCTTCCTCAACTGACTTTTTATATTTATTGGCAGTATTGTAATATTTCTGAGACACTTCCAATAAGCTCATTGTTCTGTCTAAGACAATGAGAAAGTGACTCATTTTTCCCAGGACAGCAGCCTACTGTTTCCATTGTTACATATGTTAAGCAAGCAAGCAAACAAACAAACAAAATGATGGTTTGGGGGGACAAAAGGCCAAGAAGCAATACAGTGATGATTCTTAAAACAAGGTACTGTCAGAATGGCTCAAATTAAAAACACCAAAGACAGTTTGTGCTGGAAAGGCTGTAAGAAAGGAGTACACTCCTCCACTGCTGGTGGGAGGGCAAACTGGTATAGCCACTTTGGAAATCAGTATGGTGGTTCCTCAGGAAAACGGAAATCAGTCTACCTTAAGATCCAGTAATTCCACTCTTAGGCATACACTCAAAAGTTGCATATTCATACAACAATCTGTTCAACTATGTCCATAGCAGCATTATTTGTAATAGCCAGAACCTAGAAGCAGCCTAAATGTTTCTCAACTGAAGAATAGATGAAATGTGGTACATTTACACAATGGAGTACTACTTAGTGGAAAAAAACAATGGGATCTTGAAATTCTCAGGCAAATGAATGGAACTAGAAGAAACCATCCTGAGTGAGGTAACTCAGTCACAAAAAGACAAACATGGTATGTACTCACTCATATATGGTGTTTAGACACAGAGCAAAAGTTTACCAGCCTACAATTCACACCACCAGAAAAGATAGGAAACAAGGAGGACCTTAAGAGAAACATACATGGTCCCTCTGAGAAGTGGAAAGAGATAAGATCTCCTGATCAAATTGGGAACATGAGGGAAGGGAAGTGGGAGTTAAGAGAAAGAGAAGGGGAGAAGAGGAGGAGAGAGGAGAGAATGGGGGATCAGGAAAATTGAGTCATGGAAAGAATAAAGAAGAGCAAGAAAAGAGATGTCATAAGAGAGGGAGCCATTATAAGTTTTAAGATTACCTTATATGCTATCCTAGAACCTTCATCTAGGAGCTGATAGAAGCAGAAGCAGACACCCACAGCTAAGCACTGAGCTGAACTCCTGGAATCCAGTTATAGAGAAGGAGGAGCAATAAGCAAAGGGGTCAAGACCAGGCTACAAAAACCCACAGAGACAGCTGACCTGAACAAGGGGGAGCTCATGGACCCCAGACGGATAGCTGGGAAACCAGCATAGGGCTGACCCAGACCCCCTGAATATGGGTGTTATTTAGGAGGACTAGGCAATCTGTGGGGCCTCTATTAGTGAATCAGTATTTATCCCTAGTATATGAATGGATTTTGGGAACCCATTCCACATACAGGGATACTGTCTCAGCCTAGACACATAGGGGAGAGCCTAGGCCCTGCTCCAAATGATGTGACAGACTTTGAAGATCCCCAATGGAAGGCCTCCTCCTCCCTGAGTAGCAGAAAGAGCATGGGATCGGAGTTGTTGGGGGGAATTGGCAGGGGAGGATGGAGGTTTCGGGAACTGGGATTGACATGTAAAACAAACTTGTTTCAAACTTAAATTAAAAAATTATGAAAAAAATCAGAAAAAAAGGCACAGCAAAACTCATTATGTAATCATATAAAATGAGTCCCAAGCTACATGTGGCATATAAATGTCCATTTTCAAACTCAGTGTTGATATGTATATCTTCCTCTCAGAATTTCTACACATCATTCTGAGAGGATGTTGGAAATCCGGTTTGATCAAAGACTTCTCCACTTGTTCAGTGTTCAATTCAGACAGATTTGAAATCACCCATTCAGAAACAATTGCAGTTTGTTTTTCTAACAAATCAGTATCTGACAAGCATACATTCTACAGAACCAGCCTTCCTTTGAGACAGGACCATAGGCATGGTAATGTTCCATGCTGCTGGAGAGAAAGTAGTGGGCTAAAGTAGATGTCATTCCATGTTTCTAATTGATCCAATTATTCAGAACCAGACAGACTAAAATATGAGAAAAATGTATAAACATTGTGTCACTCTCATAAAAGATAAGGAATCAATAGCATTGGAAATATTTCCTTCTGTGAATAAAATGCTCAAAATCCCCATAATATGATAATAATTGACTAAGAGTAAACCTTCCATTGAATGATGTCAGAGAAAACAACAAATGATGGTTCATCGCAGATTAGGTTTGTGATATAACATTTAGATTCCAAAGAAAGACAACTTGAGAAATCTCTTTGGATTTGAGGATTTAGAGTTTTGCCTAAATCACTGGTGGTAGTGATGCTCAAGTTATGTAATTTATAGTGACAATGGAAGATCATAGGGCCAATTCCACATGTGCTCTGAGTGTTTTGGAAAGATGTGCTTCTGTAACACGCTTTGTGTGTTTCTCTTGTTTCTATTTTTCCCTTTTCATTTTTTTAAAAAGGTGGTACTCAGCTGGAACAGAACCAAAAGAACAAGGTATTTTTCTAGTTATTGCCTAAGGTCGGACACCTTCCTAAATCCAGCATTGTTGCTGACAGGATTACCTAAAAGCATAATGCATGACTCACAAGCACAGATGGCTATGTGTTTAAAACAGGCCTGCACGTGGAGTTCCATTTTTACCTCATGTGCCATTTGCACTAATGAGAGCTTTACAAAGAATAGTAACTCATCCTGGGTGACTCTAGAGCCACACCTAAGGGAAAACAGGATATCTATTATAAAGAAGTCATTGGCGTGTGTGTGTGTGTGTGTGTGTGTGTGTGTGTGTGTGTGTGTGTGTGTGTAAGGAAAAATAAAACATGATCTTTGCTGATTTTCAAATGCAAGGAAAGAAAAATCATTCCAGTGTTTCCTACTGACTCAGACATGTTTTCAGTTTATCAGAACTGCAAAGATCAAGACAACCCATGGTAGGATTTGGGCAAAGACTGCATTTCAAGAGGCCCACTGTCATTCAGGCCCAACACTATAGAATATATAAACCTTAGAATGGCTGAAGAAGAGATTTCTTATTTAAAATGAAGGCGTATCAGTGCAGAACCATCACACCCCCCAGGTGGGTGTCATCATGGCTCTGGAGATGTGGCTGTGAGAGAAGGCAATCGTCTCTGAAGATCCCTTTAGTAAAAAGCCTGTGGGGCCAGAGAAGCCCTGGTGCAGTTAATGTCCTTTCCAAGCCTTCTTGTCAATGGCTGTTGCCTTTTCTGTCTATGCTTTTATTCTGCAAACACCTACCCTCCCCTATGTACCTAGGACAGGAATAAAATTGACAAAAGGAGTTCTTCCAGTGTCTATTAGTATTGCAGCTGGAATGGAGGGTGGGTGAGGTGAATCTCTGGTGACATTAGATTGGTTATTTACTTACATTTCTTTTTCATCTTCTTCATCATGGAATGGGGAATTTCATAGAGTGGTGATTTTTTTTAAATGAGTTTTTAGAACAAGCTTTAAATGTTGTGCCTGGGGTGAGCATCCCTTTTGTGTTATTTTAGATGACTTCCGAAATAGCAGTCTAGACTGATGATGTTTCAATGCTCATGAAATTCAGGAAATGTTACATGCAGATGATGGGGAACAGATATGTGTTCCCTTGCATCTTGGAGACATGTTTAAAAAAAAAACCAGCAAACTTCTACTATGGATTTCCACTGATCACTGATAATCTTCTTGTGAGTGTTTTCTTACATGATGCTTAGCTAGAATTATTATAATTTCTTTCTTAGAAGTAAAGCCAAGTTCAGCCATGTTCCAGTTCACAACCGAGAACCCCTTGCTTCAGGATTCCTACATTTGCTTGGCAAGAGAAAAGTTCCTTTGGATCATAGACACGGTAAGTGGCTCAAAATCAATTTAGAGTTATGGAGTGAGTTTGTAGCTGATTGAGTAGAGAAATGGCAGCAAGAAATGCTCTTTAGTAGTAAAGCAGGAAGTCTTTCTTACAGATAAAGGAGCAGTGCAGACTATTATATGTTGTATAGCCTTTGCCAGTCCTCTGTTGATAATAGTCCTCAGACTTTTCAAGGTCACTACCTGGATATGGGTACACAGATGAACATAAAGCCCAAGCTTTGTTTGCAATAACTCTTTACCTTCCTTTTATAGTTCCTTTTCCTTAGAACTGTGTGTTCAGCACTCCACCTAATCCAGACAAAAGCCTTCTAGGTGTTGAACTTCTCCTTCTGATTCCTCCTGGTTCTAGGTACTGGAACCCCAGTGGTGCTGGTTGGAATCAATACAGACTCATTTTCTCATTACTGGAAATAGACAGTCTATGTATACGAAGAATTATTACCCTGAACAGAAGGAAGAGATTAATAAATGTTGTTTTTTTTTTTTTTAAGGGAACATGCCTTGAGGCTGAAGAATGACTTTGTAGTTGAGAGAACTTGATGCTAAGAGGACCTGGGATTCCAAGGATCCATGCGGTGGCTCATAACCATGTGTAACTCCAATTCCAGGAGATCTCCCTACACACACACACACACAGGCACAATGCACATACATACATATGTACATACATATAGACAAAACACCCATACATGTAAAATAATTTTTAATTACTAAAAATTATGCCTTAGACTAGGTGTGATACTGTACCAGCTTAATATCAGCACTCAGGAGACAGAGGAAGGAATTGCTCTGTGCATTTGAAGCTAGGCTGATCTACACAGAAAATTTCACGAAGACCAAGGCTACATAATGATATCTTGTCCCAAAATAATTGACAATTTATGTGTCCCTTTCATTACTACATGTAATGGTCAAAGCATGCTGAGTATTGAGAAATAAAAGTAGAAAAAAGTAAAAAGTTAAAAAGGGAAAATTTAGTAGAAGATTGGAAGCTGAATATAGATTACAATATTTAAGAAATATACTGAATATAATTATCAACCTTTCTTAGCATCAGACCCAAGGATCATAACTACATGTAAAAACTTTATTCTAGAATTCATACTTCATGTATGGAATCACATAGAATCAAATATGAAAGTGTGATATTGTCATTGTTCAATGAGAAGCAAAACCATGATTATAGAAAGCCTGATACAGTCATTTGACTTATAACTCTAGAACAGTCGTTCACAACCTTTCTAACACTCTGAACTATCATGTTGTGGTGACACTCCCCATAAAATTATTTTTGTTGCTACTTCATAACTGTAATTTTACTACCATTATGAATCATAATGTAAATATCTGATATGCAGATGGTCTTAGGCAAATCCTGTAACAGGGTCTTTTGACCTCCAGAGGGGTTATGACCCATAGGTTGAGAACCACAGCTCTAGGCTATGAATAGGTAAATTATTTTGTTGTTCAGAAACCTGAGTGAAAGGGGGCAAATCCCGGCTGATTTACCCCTGGAACCTTTCGTGGTGTTTTTTTGAGAGTTAAGGAGGACATAGGCATCTTTATGGATTCGAAAGACTATAGCTCCATGAAGACATACATCATACAGCTGGGCTTCCTGCAGCTCCAGGCAGAGAAGTACATTGTTGTTGAGTCATACAGGGCATTTAACACAAAGCAGCCATCTTCTTTCACTCATCATGGTACTAAGGAGCTCACAAAGGTTTTGGAGGCACATACATACAGACTGAAATCCTGGTATCTATTTCCTAAATACAAACTCTGACCATTGTCCAATCACCTTGAGTCTTATCCTCCTCACTCATTAGCATTTACTAAGTGCTTATTTGAGACAATTGCTTGAATTAAAATAAATGACATTCTCTCCACTTAAGATATTATAGTATGTGTTTATAATGGACTCTATACAGGTTAATTTAACAAATCTAGGACTGATCACTTGTTCTCCCCATCCCCCTTTCTCTGAGTGTACGTGTTTGAGACAGGGTTGCATGTTGCCCAGGGTGACCTTAACTTTGTAGCCAAATGTCACCACAATCACAAGGATACATCACACATTTCAGACATGTTTTTTCCATAGATGCATATAAACTAACAAAAATGAATAATCTGAAGTAAACTCATTTCTGTTACATCTGGGAGTGGCAAAAAGCATAATCTAAGGATAATTCTGTGTTTTTGAAGAAGCTGAGGTCACAAGATTCTTGTTTTGGTTTCTTGGAGTTTTCTCACAAGTACTCAAGAATCTCGGCATACAACTCTATTCCTGGGATGTCTTGACAGCTAAGGGGAGAATGACCTTGAGCTTATGATCCTCCTATCTCCATTTGCCAAGTGAAGATTATAGGTATGCACCACCACATTCAGTTTTATGAAGTGCTGTATATCAAGCATAGGGCTTTGAGTATGTTAGGCAAGCATTTTCCCAACTTAGTTGTATCTTTAGGTCATAACTGTTAACATTCACTGTTATTCTCCTAGCTCTTTGATACTGCATTTATGAATATTTTATTCTAACATCACAAGTCATAATTTTTTAACCCAATCAAATGCTATCCTTTTTTAATAAGTCTTTAATTGTCTGATTCATGTTATGTTTATAGGTAACAGGCTGTCTAACACTAGACTGGCTTCTAGCACAGCACTTTATATATAACAGGCTTTTAATATTCAATTGGGTTAAACTAAAAGAACACCATAATGGAGGGAGAAAATGGTGAAGATATGTAAACTTTAAAGGCCACTGGTAAATGCAGTTATTTGTGTTTGATCCCATGATGTGTTATCCTGATTCCCATTGTCGTGGTTTGAATAGGAATAACTCCATAGACTCAGGCATTTTAATGCTTGGTTCAAAGGCCTATAGGGAGTGACACTATTAGGAGGTGTGGCTTTGTTGAAGGCAGTGTGTCACTATGCAGGTGAGCTTTGAGGTCATATTTGCTCAAGCTAGGCCTAGCGTGGCACACAATTCCCTTCTGCTGCCTGTAGATCAAGACGTAGAACTCTCAGTTCCTTCTCCAACACCACATCTGCCTGCATGCTGCCGTGCTTCTTGCTATGACAATAATAGACTAAACCTCAGAAACTGTAAGCCAGACTCAATTGTTTGCCTTATAAGAGTTCCATGAACATGAGGTCTCATCACAGCAATAAAACTTCAACTAAGAGTAAGAGTTCATTCTCCTATTTGTTGGAGGCATTTTCAGTTGAAACCCCATTGGCTTGGCTGCAACCATCACTTGAAAGTTTAATTTTTCTTTCTGGTCTTACTTTATTCAGGGGGGAAATGCCCCAGCCACCTTTCCCAATCTTAGGCCCATACCAAAAATTCACAACAATTGAGGCCTTTATTGTGTTTGTTCCTCTCTTTTCCATTTTTTGATTCTTTTATATTATTGGTGTTGATCTCAAGATTTCTCCATATATGTTAGTTCAGATTTGATCATTGAGATGTCCAAACCATAACAGTGGTATTAGTATTCTAGGAAACACACAGTCTGATAGTGCAACCATCTAGCAATGATAACTTCCTAGAGTTAGTAAATCTTGGTTGCTCTTGGGGTAAGATGGAAGCATAGGTATTGAGACTTACATCAATGCTGAGCCAAGAGAATCAGCAAGTAACAAAATGCTGTGTTAAATACAGAGAATAATGTTGTTGAGGAACTAATTGTAAACACTATAGAGTTGGAGGCTATTTCTGGGGAAGCTGATGTTTTGGAAAAACTAGAAAAGAAGGAATGATTAATTAGCATCAAAGTTTAAGTGTGAAAACCAGAAGGTCTCCTTGGTAGCAAACAAAAGGACTTCCACTTCTTCTACTTAGAATAAAACAAAAATAACTAAGAAACAAATAAAACAGAATCTCCAAAATAGAAATTGAAACTCAGACAAAGTATTAAAGCCTAAGAGTAGGTTAGCTCAAAGAGAAAAGAAGTCACATTTTCAATAGTGGACATTTGCTCAGCCAAAATCAGGGCTCTGATTGACAAGTAATGGAGCATGGGATATCAACACCAGGGTTGATAAACTCCAAAATCATCACTTTTAAATGTATACTTCCAGGTTCTTCTGAGCATTTTGAACTTGCAGAAATACCTTCTAAACTCCTTGTGGTTATAGAACAGACAGCAAGAATGACAACATAATATAACCTTGTTAGTCTCATGCTAGAGTTCTGTTAGAGGAGGAAAAGAAATAAACCCAGAAAGAGCTGCTGTGCCTAGTTACAATGTTCTCAAAGAAAGCAGGAGTGATGTTTTAAAAAATGACAGGACACATTAAAAAATGAAGAATGGGTTGTGTTTCAAGATCCAATACACTTGTAAGGGCTGAATAGATACTGAGATACAACTATGATAAAACTTATATGCTCATGGAAAATTATACTCTATACCATATGGATTGTTGAAATTGCTATGGTGGATGATAGGCAACGAGATCCATGTCCTCAGAGAAATAGGCTTGTTACAGAAGACTAACTTTTAATGGTTAATTGTACCAAATCTTAAATGTACCTACAATGGCAGTTTTCAATGAAATTACCCTTGAGTAGATTTATAATCATAATGGATTAAAATGTACCCATCTAATCAATTATAGGTCTTAAGACAGAAATGATCAGTATATCTTGAGGCAGGGGTAGCTTTACTAGCAAATTGTGAACTTGAGCTGCAAATCTAAGCTGTTTGCTTGCTGACATACCTTGCAAGTTTGGAGCTTGCTAGCTTCCTTGAATAAGGTTCAGGGTGTGCCCCCATGCTGTGTGTGTGTGTGTGTTCTGCTGATTCTGTTTCTCTGAAGAACAGTGATTAGACTGGAAACCGGTAACATAGTTAATTTGTGCAAGGTCTTTGTGCAAGGTCTGTTGAATTCTCCATTTACTAAATATGAAATATGTTGTTGACATGGATATTAGCATTACTGTGGAACACAGTTTCTCTTTCTGTCATGTTAACAGTAAGAGATGGTGATGAAAAACTGGACTTGGTGATTCTAGCAATACTGTTAAGGTTCCAAGACACGGGGCTTGAACTAAACCCTTAAATATCAGATTCAAGGTGGATAAAGTGATTTACTGAATGGCAAGGTTAGAGGAGTGATCCCTGGAGGAACTTGTTTATGAAGAATGGCATCATTTAAAGAAAGGTATTTAACAACCCATTCTTTCCATTTAATTCCAGTCAACCAAAGTCAGATGATTAAGAAATGGATGGCAGCTACCAAAATAAAATATAATGTTCCTAAATATATGAGTACATCCTGCCCAGTCTGTGTAATGTTACTTGTATGTGTGCTTTCAGGGTTGACTATTTGGTATGAAATAATGAATGATATGATATTCTCTGGAGAAGACTATTTCTCCTACTTTCAGCATTTATTTGCTGTAGTTCTTTTTGCAGGGTTGAAGCCTCACAGGCTTTCTGCTGTCTAATTTACCATGCCTATTGTTAGTTCACATCTATGACCACAAGTGGTGTCCATTAAAAAGAAGCTAATAAAGGAAGGCACAAAGACCAGGCCTGGATTGTAGATAAGTGACATGGTATGTGGATAGAAACTAAAGACGGTGGACTACAGGGAATGTCTTAAGATTTTCAAGAAGGGAAATTATCCTAAATAGTAGAACTTCATATGCCTTATTCTATAAGAAAAGAGAAGCACCAATGATTTGTCCAGTTGAACAGTGTCCCAAAACAAAGTGTCAGGAAGATTGAGGGCAAGTCAGTCAGATGGGAAGTTATGGCTGGACTCTAGGGAGTGAATATAAAGAGTAAAGATGTTCATGTCTTACACAAGACATTCGCCACCCAGCAGACACTAAACACACCCTTTCAGAAACTCTGCTTAGGTTTACCATGGTAGAAGGCAATGACGTATTACTGGGATCAGCACATGGGCATTTACTCAACAGGTCAGAGCTAGGGCCTGCTACTACCATTTGCCCAACAGCAACAACAAGACTGTCCTCAACATGATAGCATTTATGAAAAGACCAAGGGATTAAAGGCATATTGGCTAAAACATACCTTTTTCCTTAATAAAGTCAGTGACTCATTGTGATAAAGATATATTCCAAGTACATATTTTCTTTTCTGGTTCTCACAGCTTCAGCCAACGCCATTTTCTGAAGGTTGGATTGACTACCATGGAATCCTACTGAACACCGAGTAAGATTTTGAATTACTTCTGAACCGGGCCACTCAAAATGGGACTTTGAGTAAACTTTTTACTTTTTTTTTGAGAGACTATGTATGGGAAATTTGTTTTTAGTATTTTCCTATATTTATTGCTATTTAAATTTTTATTTTAGCTTTTAGCATTATTTAAATTCATGAAACAATATAATCAGTTCTCCAAAATATACAGTCTTCAATTTAGGTATGTGGCCACCAGATGTCATTGCATGTCAGAGACATGCCTGTATCAGAAGTACTGTTCCTACTGTAGAGCTCTTTTGAAGACACTTATGCTGAAATTACATACTATTAAAGCATGTAAACTTTTAGACTAAGATGGGAATAACTTTCCATCATTCACTTTTTGCTGAAGAATCCTGGTTGTTTTAGCAATTAAGAGAGCATCAGGTCATCTTCCTGAAATTTACATTTTTAGTTCACAAAAATCCTTCTTGCTGAGAAAATGTTTTTCTTCTCCATAAGATATTTCTGTTGAAGGCGTTGATTTGGAAAATCTCAGTCATATTTAGATTTCATTCAAGCATGTTTAACAAGCAGAGCATGAATTCTTACAAACATAGTGTCTTGTGTTTTTCAACCTGAGGCTTTAGTCTTTTTTTCACCAGCAGTATAGTGTACAGTTGGGTTTATTGTGGTTAATCTTCACTATCAGCTTGGCTGGACCTGGAATTAACTGGGAAGATATTTACCTTTGGCCATGTCTGTGAGTGTTTTTGCAGAGCAGTTTAACTGAGAAAGGAAGACCCTTTGTAAATGCATTAAAGTCCCAGACAAAATAAAAAAAGCTGGGGCTAATGAAATAATTCAGCTGAATACCAGAATTCAGATCCATTAGTGCATTTCTGGAGAGGTTTAAGGAGAAAGGAAGGCCCATTCTAATTGTATGCCGCAAAATTCATAGACGAGTCCTAGACTGAATAAAACGGGGTAAAAACAGAAGCCAGCCAAGTACCAGTGTTGATGTCTCTGTTTCTTATGTGCAGACACAGGCAGTCTGCCTTCTTCACCATGATAAACTGTGTCCTGTCCAAATGTGAATTAAAATTAACCCTTCTTTCAATCACTTTTCTCAGTATGAGGAAAGTAACTAAACTAGGGTTCTACTGATAATATTTTATTGGATCAATTTGGCTATGATAAACTTTTCTTAAAAGAGGACGGGATCTTTTAGAGTCACATGGATCTCTGACAAGACAATAAAAAAGCTTCATACTTTGATTAAATTGAAAAAATAGACTTCATTTATTTGGCTCTTTGAACAAAATTCTTTTGTCAGAAGTATTTCAGTATTAATCTATACCATTTACTCTCGTTTTATTTCTTTCTGCTTTGTGCTCACACAGTTGTTGTGCTATGCTTAGTTTATTTATTTTAGTTTTGCAGTTTCTTTTCTTTCCTGCTTTCTCCTAAAACCTCATGCTATCTCTGCTACCCCATGCCATGCACCCATAGACTTGTCCCAGATAGTCATTTGCAGTGGTCCCCATTTGCCATACATTTCCCTACTCTTTTAACATTGGTACCCACAGCCACTCTCTTTGAATCATTCTTCAGAGCTCTGCATTTTCTTTTTTATCTTGGTTCATTAAATAGTGCAGTGGCACCAGAAAGTCTACACTTTTAAATTTTGTATTTAATAAATAAACATAAATTTAACAACATAATGCATATGGGGGGACATATCCTGAATGGGTGGTTGATTTTCACTTGAAAGAGTTAAAAAGGAAAGGAAAAACAGGATTCAAGGACAGTGCTCTAGTTAAGCAACAAGCCCTTGCTTTGCTCTATAAATATCTAGGACTTGAATCCAAAAAAAAAAAAAAAAAAAAAAAAAAAAAAAAAAAAGGGGGGGGGGGAGCAGCTCTTTCTGGAGCTGATGATTCTTAGAGTAGAAACTTATCGACTGATTGTTTGGAGGAAAAGCTTCTCATACTCCAAAATTAGTTTAACTGTATGTGGGGTAGAGTCTGCTTGCATGTTATTGGATTAGATAGCGAATGGTGTGGTTTTACTGATGCTATAGACAGAATACAACATGTTCCTCTGAAGGTAATTTATTGCCACTCCTCAGGTTAATGTTTTTAATATCTGAATATTTGTTACTGCCAGAGAGGTAATGTTTACATAAATCAATTGTGCCATTTTATTATGCATTTATAATAAAGTCTAGGTTTTCACATGCCTCTTGAGTTTAAATTGTCAGAATTGACTTTTTAAAAATGGTACTATCTTCTTTCATTCCCTTATTGACTGAAACAAAAATGGATGTGGTCTTTTGTAAATATGGCTGTCCAGGGAGCTTCATGCTTATCTGGAATTCTCCTCAATGCACTAAAGACCTCCTCTGTGTATGCTCAGCTAAGAATTTTCGAGCATCTAAAAATCTACTCAGTGTAGAGGAGGTGAGAGAGGCACTTGATTGGCTTCCTTTAATCCTTCCAATTGTTTCTGAGACTCAGGTACATGTTTAAGGGATAGAAAATGAGTACCATTTACTTAGAAAACTTACAAAGGCACAAAATAAAACTGCTTTCTGGGTTGGCCTGGAATATATTAACCCTGTTTGTGCAATAACAGTTGATTGGCTTGAAATCCAAAAGTTGAGATTAAAAACAAAAGCCATCAATTTTGCATGCATCAAGATGCAAGTAGTGGCCCATTCTGTGCCCTATTAGGCCCGCTGCTCCACTGCTCTGGTTGAGCATTGGGCCAAAGTGCAGGTCCAACAACTCATCCACCACTATAGAACTTCCTGGGTAAGCTCTGTGCACACTAGACCCGACTATCCATGAAAGAACATTCTGAGGCCACACCCACCTGATTTGACCCATCCCTGGCCTCTGTCAGAGGAGAGACCTCCTAGATAGCTTGAACCCTCCAAACCTACAGACATCGAATTCCTGACCCAACTACGCCCACCAGGAGAGTAGGGTAGAGAGAGACTCCACCTGCAACCACTGGAAGAAGTAATGGGAAGACAGCAATACAAGAAAACACCCAACGACAGAAAGACAAGCATGACACCACCAGAATCTAGGGACTTTACACCAACTAGACCTGAACACACCAAAGCAGATGAAGCAGAGAAGAACAACTTAAAAAATAACTTCATAAAAATGATAGAGGCCCTCAATGATGATATGAAAAAATCCCTTAAAGAAATGGCAGAAAAAAACAAACAAAACGTTAGAAGAAATAGGGGAAAAGACCAAGCCCCCCCCCAAAAAATGCAAGAAATGAACAAATTTCTTAAAGAAATTAAGGAAAGCCAAGAAAAAACAATCAAACAGATAAAGAAAATAATTCAAACAGTTCAATACCTGAAAACTGAAATAGAGAAAATAAAGAAAACACAAACTGAGGGAATGCTGGAAATAGAAAAACTGGGCTAACAATTAGGAACTACGGATGCAAGCATAACCAACAGAATAAAAGAGATCGAAGAGAGAATCTCAGGTGCTGAAGATAAGCTGGAGGAAATAGATTCATCGACCAAAGAAAATCGTAAATCTAACAAATCCTTAATACAAAACATCCAGAAAATGTGGGACACTGTGAAAAGGCCAAACCTAAGAATACTATGCACAAAAGAAGGCAAAGAAGCCCAGCTCAAAGGTGCAGAAAAATATTAAACAAAGTCATTGAAGGAAACCTTCCTAATCTGAATGCTTATGAAAATACAAGAAGCATACCAAACACCAAATAGACTGGACCAAAGAAAAAAGTTCCCTCCACACATAATAATCAAAACACCTAACATACAGAATAAAGAAAGAATATTAAGTGCAGTGAAGGAAAAAGGACAGGTAACATATAAAGGCAGACCTATCAAAATTACACCTGACTTCTCCATGGAAACTCTCAAGGCCAGAAGGTCCTGGATAGATGTTCTACAAGTACTAAGAGCCCATGGATGCCAGCCCAAGCTATTATACCCAGAAAAACTCTCAATCACTATAGACTGAGAAAGCAAGGTATTTAATGACAAAGACAGATTTTCACAATATGTATCTACAAATCCAGCCCTACAGAAAGTTCTGGAAGGAAAACTCCAACCCAAGGAAGTTAACTACGGTCACAAAGACACAGGCAATAGATAATCCCACTTCACCAGAACCCAATAGTAAAGCAGGGCAAATATATTTCCAATACCACTGCCAACAACAAATCTAAAACAAACAAGCATTAACAATCAATGGCCCTTAGTTACACTCAACATTAATGGTCTTAACTCGCCTATGAAAAGACACAGGCTAACAGAATGGATATGAAGACAGAATCCATCCTTCTGCTACATACAAGAAACACATCTAAGCTTCAAAGACATTCCATCCAAACACAAAAGAATATAACTTCTACTCTGCTCCACATGGATCCTTCTCTAAAATCGACCATATACTACCAACATAACGAACTTTGTGGCTTTAAAGAAAGAAATTAAAGAAGATATCAGAAAATGGAAAGATCTTCCATGCTCTTGGATAGGTAGGATGAACATAGTAATAATGACAATCTTGCCAAAAGCAATCTACAGATTCGATGCAATCCCCATTAAAATCCCAGAACAATTCTTTGCTGACCTTGAAAGGATAATAATCAACTTTATATGGAAAAACAAAAGACCCAGGATAGCAAAAACAACCCTGTACAATAAAGGAATTACAGGAGGCATCACCATCCCTCACTTTAAGCTCTACTATAGAGATATAGCCCTGAAAACAGCCTAGAATTGGCACAAAAAAAGACAAATAGACCGATGGAATTGAATTGAAAATCCTGACATTAACCTTCATACTTACAAACACCTGATTTTTGACAAAACAGCTAAAGGTATACAATAGGAAGAGGAAAGCATCTTCAACAAATAGTGCTGGCAAAACTGGATGATGGTTTGTAGAAGACTACAGATAAACCCATGACTCTCACAATGCACAAAACTCAAGTCCAAATGGATCAAAGACCTCATCATAAATCCAGCCACACTGAACCTCTTAGAAGAGAAAGTAGGAGATACCCTTGAAAAAATTGGTATGGAGACTGCTTCCTGAACATAACTCCAGTAGCATAGACACTGAGATCGACAATTAATAAATGTGACCTCCTTAAACTGAGAAGATTCTGTAAGGCAAAGAACACAGTTGACAAGGCCAAATGACAGAACACAGACTGGGAAAGATCTTCACCATTCCTACATTTGACAGAGGGCTGGTCTCCAAAATATACAAAGAACTCAAGAAACTAGTCAACAAAACACCAAATAACCCTATTTAAAAATGGGGTACAGAACTGAACAGAGAACTCTCAATAGAGGAAATCAAAAAGGCCAAAAGACACATAAGAAAGTGCTTAACATCCTTAGCTATCAGAGAAATGCAAATCTAAACAACTTTGAATTACCATCGTACTCCTGCCAGAATGGTTATATTAGAAACATGAATGACAACTTATACTGGAGAAGATGTGGTGAATGGGGAACACTCCTCCACTGCTGGTGGGAGTGCAAACTTGTACAGCCATTTTGGAGATCAATATGGCAGTTCCTCAGGAAAATGGGAATCAGTCTACCACAGGACCCAGCAGTTCCACTCTTAGGCTTATAACTAAATGATCCACATTCATGCAACAAAGACATGTGTTCAACTATGTTCATAGCAGCATTATTTGTAGTAGCAAGAACCAGGAAGTAACCTAGATGCCCCTCAACTGAAGAATGGATAAAGAAGATGTAGCACATTTACACAATGGAATCCTACTATGCAGAAAAAAACAAAAACAAAAACAAACTTACAAACAAACAAACAAACAAACAAAACAATGGAATCTTGAAATTCTTAGGCAAGTGGAAAGAACTTGAAGAAACCATCCTGAATTAAGTAGCCTGGTCAAAAAAAAAAAAAAAAAAAAGGAACATGGTATGTACCCATGTACCCACTCATATATGGATTTTAGACATAGAGCAAAGGATCATTAGCCTATAATTCACACTGCCAGAGAAAGTAGGATACAAGGAGGATTCTAAGAGATTCATATATGGTCCCTCACAGAAGGGGAAATGTACAAGACCTCCTGAGCATATGGGTAGTGGGGGTGGCAGTGAGTGGAGAGGGAACTAGGAGAAAAACAAGGGGAGGAGAGGAAAGCACATGAGAGTAGGAAGATTGAGTCAGGGGACAAATAGACAAGAGAAGACAGAGAAAGAGAGAGAAAGAGAGACAGAGAGAGGGGGTGACCATAAAAGAGGGGGCCATTATAGGTTTGAGGAGAAAACTGAACCTAGAGAAATGTCCAGAGACCCACAACACTTACCCCAACTAACAATTTGAGTAACAGTGGAAAGGCTACCATAAATGCCCTTCACTGATAGTGAGATTGATAACTAACTTATCCACCAACATAGAGCCCTCTCTAGATGGAAACAGAAGCAGACACCCACAACGAAACACTGAGTCAAACTGGAATCCAGATGCAGAGGGAGGAGCAGACTACAGAAACAGATACACCTGACCTGTACAAGGAGGAGCTAATGGGCCCCTAGGCTGTGAGACTGACTCAGATCCCCTAAACATGGGTCTCAGCTAGAAGGCCTGGGCAGTCTAAGGGATCTTTGACTGTGAAACCAGGATGTATCCCTGGTGCACAAAAGGACTTTGGGAGCACATTCCTCATGGAGAGATACTCCCTTAACCTAGAGGCAAGAGGGAGGGCCTAGTCCCTACTCCAAATGACTTGACAGATTTAGATGACCTCTCCTGGAAGACATTACCCTATATGTGGAGTGGCAGGAGTGGATGGTTGTAGGTGGGCATGAGAGGGTAGGAGGGAGGGAAAGAGGGAGGGAGGAAGGGTGAAGGAACTGGGATGGATATGTAAAATAAAAATTAAAAAAAAGAAGAAAACGGGGTATAGCCACATTAGAGAATTAGCAGCACAACTGATAGCCTTGGAACAAAAAGAAACAAACTCACCCCAGAGGAGAAGATGCCAGGAAATCATCAGTTTAAGAGCTGAAATCAATAAAGTAGAAACAATACAAAGAGTCAATATAACAAATAGTTGGTTTTTGAGAAAATTACCAAGATAGACAAACCTTTATCAACTAAAAAGCAGAAGAGAACATGCAAATCAACAAAATCAGAAATGAAAATGGAGACATAATAATGGACATTGAGAAAATCCAGACAATTTTCAGGTCATACTTTGAAAACCTGTACTTTACAAAATTCAATAATTCAATGGAAATGGACAAATTTCTGGATAGCTATCTCTTACCAAAATTAAATCAAGAACAGATAAACAACTTAAATAAGCCTATAACCCCTAATGAAAAAGAAGCAGTCATCAAAAGCCTCCCAACCAAAAAAAAAAAAAAAAAAAAAAAAAAAAAAAAAAGCCCAAGGCCAGAATTCAGTGCAGAATTCTACCAGAAATTCAAGGAAGAGCTAATACCAATACTCCTCAAATTGCTCCATACAATAGAAGCAGAAGGTTCATTACCAAACTCTTTTTACAAGGCACAATCTCTAAAATCAGAAAAAAGACAAGGCTTCCCATTCTCTCCATGTCTCTTCAATACTGAAATTCTAGCTAAAGCAATAAGGCAACAAAAGGAGATCAAGAGGATACAAATTGAAAAGAAAGAAGTCAAACTGTCAGTATTTGCAGAAGCTATTATTGTTTACATAAGTGACCAGAAAAACACTACCAGGGAACTCCTATAGCTGATAAACACATTCAGCAAATTATCAGGATACAAGATAAACTCAAAAAACAAATCAGTATCTCTACTGTATACAGATGATAAAGGGGCTGAGAAAGAAATCAGAGAACCATCACCCTTTACAATAGCCATAAACAACAAAAAGTTTCTTGGGGTATCACTTACCAAACAAATGAAAGACCTATATAACAGGAACTTTGTCTTTTTAAAAAAAGACATTAAAGAAGATACCAGAAAATAGAAAGATCTCCCATGCTCTTGCACAGTTAGGATCAACAGAGAAAAAATGGCAATCTTGCCAAAAGCAATCTATAGATTCAATGCAATCCCCATTAAAATCCCAGCACAAGTCTTTACTGACCTTAAAGCATAATACTCAACTTTATATGGAAAAATAAAAGACCTAGGATAGCCAAAACTACCCTGTTATGTAAAGGAAATTCAGGAGGTATAACTGTCAAGCTCTACTACAGAGCTATAGTCCTGAAAACAGTGTGGTATTGGCAAAAATGTAGACAGGTAGACTAATGGAATCAAATTGAAAATTCTGATATTAACCCACACACCAATGAAAACCTGATTTTTGAAAAAACAGCTAAAAGTATACAAAGGAAGTAGGAAAGCATCTTCAACAAATGGTGCTGGCACAACTGAATGGTGGTGTGTAGAAGACTGCAGATAGACCCATGTCTCTCACAATGCACAAAACTCAAGTCCAAATGGATCAAAGACCTCATCATAAATCCAGCCATACTGAACCTCTTAGAAGAGAAATTAGGAGTTACCCTTGAACAAATTGGTACAGGAGACTGTTTCCTGAACATAACTCCAGTAGCACAGACACTGAGATCATCAATTAATCAATGGCACCTCCTCAAACTGAGAAGCTTCTGTAAGGACACAGTCAACAAGACCAAATGGCAGCCCACAGACTGAGAAAAGATCTTCACCAACCCTACATTTGACAGAGGGCTGATCTCCAAAATATACAAAGAACTCAAGAAACTAGTCACCAAATCACCAAATAATCCTATTAAAAAATGGGGTAGAGAACTGAATAGAGGATTCTCAATAGAGGAATCCAAAATGGCTGAAAGACACTTAAGAGTGTTCATCATCCTTAGCCAGCAGGGAAATGCAAGTCCAAACATCTCTGACATACAGTCTTACTCCTGCTAGAATGGCTAAAATTAGAAACACCAAATACAGCTTATGCTGGAGAGGATGTGGAGAAAATGGAACACTCCTCCACTGCTGGTGGGAGTGCAAACTTATAAGGACATTTTGGAGATCAGTATGGAGGTATGGAGTTTCCTCATGTAAATGGGAATCAGTCTACCACAGGACCGGGAATTCCTCTCGTAGGCATATATCAAAATGACCTACATTCATGCAGCAAGGACATCTGTTCAACTATGTTTATAGCAGCATTATTTGTAATAGCAAAAACCTGGAAGCAACCTAGATGCCCTTCAACTAAAAACTGAAAAATGGATAAAGAAGATGTGGCATATTTACACAATGGAATACTACTTAGTGGGTGGGGGAAAACAATGGAATCTTGAAATTTGCATTCTAATGGATGGAACTTGAAGAACCACCCTCAGTGAGGTAAGCACTTGGGACTAGGACAATTGATTTAGGTGAGGAATAGATGAGAGAGAGAGAAAAAAGATAGAGATAGTATAAAAAGGAGACATTTCTAGAGAAATGTCCAGAGACCTAGAAGAGTGACTCCAACTAACAATATGAGCAACAGTGGAAAGGCTACCATAAATGCCCTTCTCTAATAATGAGATTGATGACTAACTTATCTACCATTATAGAGCCCTCACCTAGTAACTGGTGGAAATAGAAGCACACACACTCAGCTAAACACTGAGCTGAACTCCTGGAATCTAGGTGTAGAGTGGGAGGAATGATAAGAAAATGGTAGCATGACCAAGCTACAGAAACCCAGAGAGATAGCTGACCTGAACAAGGGGGAGCTCATGGACCCTCAGACTGACAGCTGGGAAATTAGCATTGTACTCAGACCCCCCTGAACATGGGTCTCAGTTAGAAGGCCTGGGCAGTCTAAGGGACCTCTGACAGTGGAACCAGGATGAATCCCTGGTGCACAAAAGGACTTTGGAAGTACATTCCCCATGGAGGGATACTCCCTTAGCCTAGAGACAGGATGGAGGGCCTAGCCCCTACTCCAAATGACTTGACAGATTTTTATGATCCCTCCTGGAAGGCATCACCTTACCTTTGGAGTTGGGGGTGAATGTGATAGAGGGTGGTCAGGGGACATGTGAGGGAGGAAGATATAGGGAACTGGGATCAATATGTAAAATGAGAAAAAATAATTAAATAATGAAAAGTATAAGAGAGAGAGAGAGAGAGAGAGAGAGAGAGAGAGAGAGAGAGAGAGAGAGAGAGAGAGAGAATGCACACTCTGCTGTGTGCTTTAATTGGGAAGCTGTGGCCTCACATCCATGTCAGTGTTAAATGAACTGAAGAAAACCAGTCACAAAAGTGAGAGCATGAAACAGACTCACTGAGTGAAGCAGAGGGGGGATATCAGGACAAAGTAGGGAAAAGGAGAAAGGGAAGGGAATGTCACTGACATGGATGATTTTTGACTTCTTGATCAAGTCATAGTGCAGTGTTTATCTGAATTCACTAATCTTTTATTTTTGTTGTTGTTGGTTTTTTGAGACAGGTTTTCTCTGTGTAGCTTTGGAGCCCTTTGGAGCCCATCTTGACACTTGCTCTGTGGACCAGGCCAGCCTTGAACTCACAGAGACCCGCCTGCCTCTGCCTCCAGAAAGTCATACACCACCACAGCCAGGCTCTTTTTTTTTTTTTTTTTTTCATGGAAGAAAGCAGAGTGGCTCTTCAGCCAGTGTCATCCTGGAGGCTTTCCCTTCACAAGTTGAGCAGGAAGTCCCTGTAGAGTGCAGCCTTGGTGGAGCCCTTGTGTTTATGTGATATGGAACGCCTTGAGTCGCATGAGAAGGAACAAACTGTCTGTGGGGTAGACTGGGATATTTCTGATAGAACAATGTCACTGAATGCAAAGGAGTCTCAAAATAGGAATGAAGACATGGAGAATTTTAGGCCGTCCCTGAGACACCTTGAAGAAAGGGAACAGATTTAAAAAGTCTTAACAAAGCCAGTCCCAAATCCATGGCTTCAGGCCTCTTCTGAGCCCATCATTTGTCCTACAGAAAGAGAGTAGATAGTGCTAATAATGGGTGGAAACATGGATCTCACCCCACTAACCATCTTGAAAAAGCACAGCATTTACAGAGGGCTCCACAGACCTCACAGGAGAGCAACAGAGGAAGGCAGAGTTGAAAGATCATATGACACAGTCAGAACCTGTAAGATGGGGACATTGGAATTGTGCTGGCTGCTAGCCAGGTGAAGCAGACAGACACTGCATACACATGACCAATTTGCTGGGGAGCCTTTCTCTGGGCAGTGGGTTCATTGCTTTCCAATTGTGTTACTATCAGGACAGGACAGAACCCCAGCACTGGCTGGAATTAGAGTCCTTGCTATATCCACCAGGCTCCAGACATGACCAGTGGAGCTCAGCTTCAATTCAGCAGCCAGCACACTTCCATCAGTTTGCACTAAAGGACACAATACATTGAAGGAGGAATGTACCAAAGTTGTGGATGGACTGCTGTGTGTATGGTGCATGACCATATTACTCTTATTTACCCACTACCGGCTAGTCACATACCACAGTGGAAATATACACATTCCTTCTGTTTTCCCAGGCCTAAGGGAACCACACAGAGCTGAGTTTCCCTGGTATACCTCCTTCTCCATATTCCTATCCTTCTCAGTAATTCTGCTGCCTCTCCCTCCAAACAGCTTGCAAGAGTTTCTGTCACTTGGAACTAGATAATCTGAAGTTAAGATTAAAAGAAAGCAATCAAGGTAGAAACTTCTTCAGTTTACAAAGTTAATTCAAGATGCCATCATTTAGTACTTTTCTGTTCAGGTTGGATACTCTGTCTCTTTGATCCCAGCATAGAGGACTAGGCTTGATGGAGAGGGGCCAGTGAAAGAATTTGTATTTCTCCCATCTTCCTCTGGTTTCAACATAAGAGCTAAAATCAAGTGCTTGTCCTTACTGTGCAATGCTTACCCCCTGAGACAACCAAATTCACTATTACTGATTTTCTCTTTTCCCTTCTCAGTTCTATGTTCTAAAAACACCCAGAATCTAAAGCTCCATGGAGTCAATAATGTGAGGAGTGGTAGAACTGCATCCTGGGAAAGTCTAAGGAGCACCTAGCCCCCTAGAAGCTCAGCTCACCTGACTAGAGGGCAACACATAGACAAAAGAGAAAAATGAAACCATGTAGAACTGGGCTTGTACCCAGAACATGAACAGGAGTTTCATAACCAAACTCACCTTTGACTCTAGAGACCTGATCCTGGAGCCAAGCTCAGGCCACATAGCAGAAAAAGGTATGTGCATGCATGGAGTACAGGGACCCGGAAGGAAATACAGGGACCCCAGATGAACCAGATAATCTGCTGGCATCATGAAGTGAAGTCTACTTTAACTTCCTCTCAAAAATTATTGAAATATGCCAAGTGATAGTGGCACATGGCTTTGGTCCCAGCAATTGGGAGGCAGATGCAGATGATTTTCTGAGTTTGAGGCCTACACACAGAGTTCTAGGACAGCCAAGACTACATGGAGAAATCCTGTCTTGAAAAATCAACACACACACTTATATTGGATGTATAAATATATGTATATGTGTGTGTATATACACTCCAACTGGGTGTACAATAAAGTGGAAAACCAAAACAAAATAAAAGATAATAAAAGATGTAAGTAATGTTCTTATAAAGATCAAGGTTCTCACCAAAGGCACATTAACAGGACAGTTCCTAGAAGTGTCACCTACAAGAGTCCTAGGGGCTAGTCACAATGCTAAATTGAATAATAGTCTCTGTTTAACACAGCTGAGTAGCAACTGTGTATTAATATTTAATGAGCAAAGAGGGATCAAGAACATGATTGGGGAAACCACAGAGATAGCTGACATCAGCTAGTGGGAGCTCATGGACACTGGACTAGCAGCCAGGGATCCTGCATGGAACTGAACTAGGCCCTCTAAATGTGGTGACAATTATGTGGCTTGATCTGTTGTGGGGGTTCCCTTGGCAGTGGAACCAGAACTTATCCTGGGTGTATGAACTGGCTTTTTGGAGCCCATTCCCTATGGTGGGATGCTTTGCTCAGCCTGGATGCAGTGGGAAGGGACTAGGTCCTGCCTCAGGAGGGGCTAGGTCCTGCCTCAACTTGGTATGCCAGACTTTGTTGACTACCCAAGGAAGGCATTACTCTCTCTTACGACTGGATGGGGGGTGGGATGGGAGAGGTGGAAAGGATGGAGAAGGGTACAGAGGGTGACTGAGGCTAGTATATAACATGAAAAAATTAAAGAAAAAAAAATAAACTGGGAGGTTGGGTATGATGTAGAAATATTCCTTGCTTTCTCCCAGACTGTACTTTGTCTTTACAAGACTGAAAGTGAGAAGGAAGTCACAAGAAAGAGAGATGCCACAGCAACCCAGAATAAATAGTTACAATGCTGACCAGAGTGTGGGAAAAAGGAAACCTTATTTCCTATTGGGCATAGGGTGATATAAATTAGTGTGGCTACTGTGGAAATCAGTAAGGAGATACCTCAAAAAGCTAAAAATAGAACTATGAAATGATCTAGTCATCCTGCTTTTGGATATATCTTAGATTGAAATGTATATTCCACAAGAGAATATAAAGGTTTTATAATGACTGGGATTCCAGCACTGTCTAGGCTAATGATGTTGAATCTGGGGAGAGGAAGAACCAGGGCAAAGAAGGAAGAACTCTTTGAGTTCTGGCCTTGCCACCGAGGTGCTTGGAGTAAGAATGTCATACTTAGTCACAGGCAAAACTTTTTGAAAGGATTAGAAGGATTAGGAGGTTTGGAATTGTTGGAGGAAGCACATCACTGGGGCTTTGAGGTTTCAAAAAGCCCACGATAGGTCCAGTCTCTTTCTTTCTCTCTGCCACATGTGGATCAGGATGTAGCTCTTAGTTACTTCTCCAGCACCATTCCTGCCTGCTGCCATGATGATAATGGACCCGCTGTAAGCAAGACCCTGATTATATGTTTTTTTAAAAAATGAGTTGTCTTGGTCATGGTGTCTCTTCACATCAATAGAACAGTGACTAAGACAACCCTTTCAATCTGTGATCCAGTTCCCAAAGAAGGCCTTCATTTTCAGACTTTGATCACCTCACATGACCAGGCATTTTTTTTCTTTTATTTTTCATTTTCTTTCTTTCTCTTTCTTTCTCTTTCTTTCTTTCTTTCTTTCTTTCTTTCTTTCTTTCTTTCTTTCTTTCTTTCTTTCTTTTTCTGAGACAGGATTCCTCTGTATTACTTTGGAGGTTGTCCTGGAACTCCCTCTGTAGACCAGGCTGGCCTCTAACTCACACAGATCTGTCTGCCTCTGCCTCCCTAGTGATGGGATTAGAAGCATGAGACACCAACATCTGGCAATGACCAGGTCCTTTGGGTTGCCTTTTCCAACCATTATAGGAATTCCAGAATAAATTACCAGTTACCAGTACTACTCACACAGAGGTAGTACAGGTTAGATTGTGCCTGCCTTGTATATTATTTCACTCTTTCAAATAGCAAGAAGAAAAATGAGTCATAAGGGAATTTGCATTTTGTCTCTAGAACCACTGTCTGGGGTGGGGGTGCCGTCTCTCCAAAGTTGCCTCATACTTCATCAAGTAAGCAGAAGGCTGGAATCCATGAAGAGATGCCCCAGCTTGTAGTTGCCTGCGGCACTCAACACAGACATGGTGGGAGAGGACAAAGAGAACAGCAGGATAACTCATTTAAATTCTGGAGATTGAGTAAACAATTTTTTTAGCTGGCAACAGTGAGATGTCTAGTGGAGAAGGTCTTCCAGTCTATGTGTCTGTGTGTCCTTCTCCCACATAGGTCTCTTAATCCAGCATTCACGGACATAAACAAATGGTCAATAATGATTAAATAAGCAAAAACTGCTGTATAGGGCATAGAAAGATGACTATCTTGTTGCACTAGTCTTTCCTAGTAATTGTGTATCCAGACGGACTATTGCTTGTCTATCTGTTAGTTTGTAGTATTTATTTTCCTGCTCTAATCCTGAACATCCATTCAGAAGGCCTGGAAACATAGATCCTCTGTAATTACTGTACAACACTGTCCATTTATTCAACATTTCCACAGTTCCTATGAGTGACTTACTTCTGCATAAGGATTCTAAGCACTAAATATTGTGTAGAGGCATTACCTAACAATGGAGTGTTCAAAGCTGTTCAGAAGATTTTGCAGCATCTTAAAACCCAGGAGGGTCAAGTGGGAAGGGGAAGGGGACATGAAGAGGGACAGCTAAAATTAAGTGTCATGTGACGGTAGTATGGAAGGTTCCTAAAGTGTATATATACAAGAAGGTGACTTTCTAAGTTAAGGTTTCTATTGCTGTTTCTTTTACTTTTGAGACTATAATATAATTATATCATTTCTCCCTTCCCTTTTGTCCCTCCAATTCCTCCTATATATATAGCTATCTATGCCTCTGTTTTTCATTAATTTGCAACCAGGTAAGAGCAGGATAAATGTCCTCTTTAAAGAGGAATACATCATTGTTTATCCAATACTAAGCAGTCATCCCTGAAAGCATACATACAAGTATACAGATAAATAGGATGTACTGATGGATTGTTTCTATAGACAGTTTTATAGCCTCATTTTAAATGGCCTCAGAATACATTCTTTCCAGGTCATAATATCAGTGTCATTCATGTAGCTACATCATCAGTTTTCTTTTGTTCACAAACAGGAACATGCCTTAAAATATTTCTTCTTCTTTACTACCCATTGTCTACCCACCTCAAAGTTTACCAGTTTTCTTAATTTACAGGATGAAGAACAACAGAATATTTGAGTAAATATTCTCAAATCTCAGGACTTACCATCAAGAGATGTGGGCTTAATCTAGGAAATGACATATATAAATGAACCTAGAACATTTTACTGCAAGGACATTTACCCATAGCCTCGGAGTACCACTTGAAACTTTGCAGTTTAAGTGTGGTGGGTGAGCGATGACTATGTGTCTGGATGTATTTTCAGCTTTGTTGTTTTCTACTTCAGAAAAACAAAACAAAACACAACAAAACAAAAAACAAGGTAAATGTAGAATGCCACTGTTTTATTTTTATTATATTTGAGTCTGTGCCTTTGTATATACATTTTTTCTTCTTATTGTAATTCAGTGATGGGGAAAGGTATATTTGTTCCCATTCTGATAAATTTTATCTGATAAATGAGTTTTACTGATGAGTTAATTTTCAAGGACACTTGGAATGCAAAATTACTAGCTGCTGTCAATATATGAGACCAAATTTATTTTTGGAAATTATTTTTGATGAGAAATTGAGAAATTGTTAGAAGTAATGAGTAGCTATATAATGTTGCATATAATGTTGCATATAAATGAAAGCAGACTTTCAAGTGCATTTCAAATGCTCTGAGGATTTTAGATTTCTTGAGAAAACTGGGAACTGGTTTTCTGGGAAAGTGAACACTCATTTGATATCAAGCAATTATTCCCTACTTTAGCTGATGTATAAATTTGGCAATGTGTGCTGTGCTCTATTAGACAAAGTACATGCAAGTAGTTATATCCATGAGGGGAAAATACATAAACAAACCTGGCTTCTCTGGAGTACAGGGATTGAGATAGATCTTACAGGAGGGTGTGGGGGAAGAAGACAGAAAGGTCCCCATGTCCCCATAAATGGGGACATAATATCCCCATGTCTCCATAAATATCAAATGTCTGCTGTCTTGACTGATCATCAAAATTTGAGTAGGTAAATGCTATCATCCTTGCTTTATGTTGTAAAAAGAAATTGAATTTAGTGAATTTGTCTAAAGCCATGGAGATGGCAAACAGCCGATCAAGATTTGATGTCAGACATTCAGACACCTATGGTCTTCCCATTACCAAGTGATGATTCATACATTTTATAGAATAAGTGACATGATTTGGAACAAGAAGACCAAAAGTCCTCATCTTATTACATATCAGCCTCATTCATTCTCAATTTAACTAATGTATAAACCTATTTCAACAGCATCCAGCAGCAAATCTTGCTAACTCTGAAAATTAACCACTTCTGTTCATGAGGTTACTTGGAGAACTGGGTCATTTGGAGAGAGATGATGAGTACCTGTCTTAGGGTTTCTATTGCTGTGATGAAATGCCACAACCACAAAGCAAGTTGGGAAGGAAAGATTTTATTTGGTTTACACTTCCACATCACTATTTATCACCAAAGGAAGCTAGGGCAGGAACTCAAATGACAAGAACCTGGAGGTGGGAGCTGATGCAGAGGCCGTAGAGGATTACTGCTTACTTGCTACCACCAGCACATGAAGAGCACTACCTACAATAAGCTGGGCCCTCCCTCATCAATCACTAGTTAAGAAAATGCCCCATAGCTGGATCTTATGGAGGTATTTTAGAATTGAAGTTCCCTCTTTTCAGATAACTCTAGTTTGTATGTCAAGTTGATATAATACTAGCCAGCACAGTAGCTTAGAGGGAATAGAACCCATCATTGCTTCATCTTAACATAGCTCTTCAACAGTTATCAATAGCACAGCTGCACACTGTGTAGGTCTGCATTTAGTTTTAATGACTTTAAAGGTATAATTTGCATGTAATAAGTCTCATATATTTAAATTGTGTGATATGGTAAGTTTTGACATACACTTCATCAAAATTAAGATAAATGCTTCTAGCCATCTGTGTCAACCGTGGAGATATTACTTGCCAGTATGAATTTGTTTTTAGCTTTCCAGAGTTCCTATAAGGAATTTCATATTTTGTACTCCTTTATATCTGGCTTCTTTAATTAGGAAAATGATTTAGATTCATTCATGTTACATTGAGGATGAATATGGCGTGATTTGCTTGCCCATTTATCTATTGATGGACGCTTTCAATTTTCTGATTACAATTAAAGCTACTATAAACTTTTATAAACAAGTTTTAGCATGTGTTTATTATTTCATTTCATACCACCACTATATGAGTGTGGGTCATGGAATTTTCATAGTAAACTTTAAAAAAAAGTTCTATGTTTTTCAAATGTTTTTACAATAGTGCCATGTTGTCGTAGTACCACTAGCAGTACATGGGGATCCAACTTCACATCATCATCAAATCATCAGTCCTTTTGTATTTTAGATATATTTGGAGATATATAGCAATGTGTTATGTTTTAAATTTACCTTTCCAAACAACCATTAGACATAAATATCTTTCCATGTACTACTTGGCATTTGGGTATTCTCTTTGGTGACATGCCTGTTCAGATCCTCTCTAAAATTAAGACATTTGTTTTCTTTTATTAGTGTACTTAGGGAAATTTTCATAAAGTGTATATATAACACCTGTCTATGCATGACTTACAATTAGTTTCTAAAGCTTGGGATCTCATTTTTTTTCTTAATAGTACCCGGCATGATATCTTGAAATTTGACTTACCAATTGTTGTTCCCTCCTATGGATTGTATGCTTGGCATAGGGTTTCTATTGCTATGAAAAGATATTAATGGCCACGGCAACTCTCACAAAGGAAAATATTTAACTGGGACTGGCTTACTCAGAGGTTTAGTGTGTCATAGCAAAAAGTATGATGGCATGCAAGCAGACATGGTGCTGGAGAGGTAGCTGAGGGATCTACATCTGAATCTACAGGCAATAGCGAGCGAGAGAGAGAGAGATTCTGGACCTGGCTTGAGCTTCTGAAACCTTAAAACTCACCTCCAGTGACTCACTTCCTCGAACAAGGCCACACCTCCTAATATTGCCAATCCCTATGAGCCTATGGAGGCCATTTTCACTCAAACCACCACAGCATAGTATTCAAGTAATTGTTGCTTATCTCAGAACCACAATAATGTCTTCCTGTTTTTTAGTGTATATGAGATACTATATAAGAAGATGCATTCAGATGAGTAATATATGAACAGTACTAATTTATTTTTCATATCTCTAAAGTTTATACCATCTCATAGATGGTGGCTTCAATGTGTCCTCTTAAGCAAGGAGCCAAAGGGCTTAATCAGCTCTCTCAATGCTTCTTTATGTTAATTTACTTTATTTGTTGAGGTGGAGGCCTCAAAACATAATCACCCCGAGGCCATACTTCTTAATATCTTGGAGATTAATTTCCATTGTATGGACTTCAATAAGGGCATGCATATTCAGACCAGAACATTTAGCGTAGCTATCAGGAGCAGGGCCTTCTGACCAAGACATCATAGATTAGTTTTTAAACAGAACAAAAGCACTTTTCTGACCTCTGTATGTGGTTGCATGCACAGTGAATTACATACACTCTAAGGCATGTCTTTCCTACTGTATACATATACTTTTTTTATTTGACAACTTTCTATTTGAAATTTCTATTTGAAAAACTTCCAACAGATATTGAGGAAGAGTAATCTTCCCTTGTTTCACTCAAAAAGACTTCATTTTGTGAATATGCATAGACTTTGAAATTCCTGGACCTCTTACACTCACATTTCTTCCATGGTCCTCCCCCACTCTTATCATGCACAAAGAAATATAAATATTGATAACTGTGCTCCAGGAGACAGGAGTATGTCTACCATAGATATTTGTTGGCACTAATTTTAGCAGATTTTAGTGGTATTATTTTACAATTTTCCAGAGTTATATTCTTTTTTTCCCCTGTCAAAACCCAAAAGAATAGAAATTTAGCAAAGGACTGAAACTGCTTTTAAGAAAACACTGTATATTACTTGTGTTTCTTGTTGCTATGACAAAATAGAAAAAAAGCAACTTAATGAAGGTTTATTCTGGTTTACGGTTCAAGGTTAATCATGGAAGGGAAGGGGCTGCAGCAGGGGCAGGAGCAGGAAGCCAGCTGGTTACAGTGCCTCTTCAGTCAGAAAACAAAAGGTGAATCAGAAGTGTTATTCCCTCAAGGATCAAAACCAGTGGCCTACTTCTTGAAAGGCTCCACCTCTTGAAGGTTCCACAGTCTTCTCAAATATCACCATTCTTGGGACCAATTGTCCAAACATAGGAGCCTATGGCAGACATTTTACATTTGATCCACAACAAATCATTGAGTGTGATTTAACTCTACCATCCACATTTACAAAATGAGGAAATCAGACATGTTGATTATCAAAATAATTTCTAATTATAAGATATCAGGATTTCATGAAGCCTCTGTGAGGTTTTAGATAAGGTTACCCAGTTAACAAAATACTATTATTAAAATTTTTCTTCTGAATTATTCCACATGTAAAAATAAGGAACTTAAATGTTTTTGAAAACAATTTTGATTTAGAGTAATACCATTTAAAACATGAAAATATGGTTTGAGGTGAACATCCATTTGTGATGTTTAAGCAATCTCCCTTCTTCATTTTCACTCCCTTACACTAGTAGGGGAAGCAGTTGACTTAGAGGCTTAGTCTGAAATCCTGAGAGAGAACCTAGCTTTGCCACTTATGGGACTTTGAGGTAGCTAGTCACTACGTTTTTTCTTTAAACTCTCCTTTTTAATACAATGGCAATGATAATATATACTTTGAAGATTATTAGGTAGACTAGCCATATTTACAACTTTAAAAGGTCTTAGTAGATCTGGCATATATGTGTGCATACATCTCCCCAGCTGTCATCTATCTGTCTTCCTTCCTATCTTCCTATCATTTAAATATGCTCATATTCTCCATGTTCAAGGAGTAATTGGTGTAATGCTTAAGGGATCTTCACCACAGAAAAACATTGTCAAATGCAACAGAAAACCAGGATATTGTTTAACAAGTCCTTTACCTATGAAGGGATCTTCCCTGATGTAATTGGAAAATTTGTTTAGATTTTAGGCCAGGAAGCAAACACATAGTTAAACATAGATTGATTGTATGCTAGCATCTTTAAGATGTCCCTCAATATATTTGGAGAAATCTTAATTGATTTTTTCCTCTATTATATATTTTAGAAAAATGATGATTCCATTCTGATAATTTAGTTTTATCTTTAATTTTTCCTCTTCTATTCCTCCAAGGTTCTCAATGCTACATTTCCACTTCTATAAAGGACTCCTAAGAGCCGTGAACATGAAGAAGCAGGAAGGGAATATGAATCATTTTCAGTTCCTATTTCAGGAGAAGATTATCTCTCTGTTCTTCCTGACCTTGACAAAGTTGGTGAGACATATTTCAAACACTAGTGTGTTTGATCTTTTTATTAATATTCCCTATGTCAATATAGAAGACTTATCCTAGAACCTCAAAAACAATTTGTTGTCATTTTTATTCAAGAGACTCAGTGTCCTCGAGAGGCAGGCCCAGGGCAGGTGGTGTTATCTGCCTTGCTCATATGAGAGAACTGGGATCTTTCTCAGCTCTTCCCAAGAAGACTGGGTGATTCAAGCTCAAATCACAGTTGCTTGCTCAGAATCAGGATTTTTAGCTGGGCTGATTTTTTTTTTAAGTTGAAAAAAATTATTTTGGTTCATGAACAGCAAAAGCAGGCTTATTATACTAACATTCAAACTGATGGGTTCTTCTTGCCTAGAATGATAGAAGGCTTCCCAATACTCAAAAAAAAAAAAAACCAAAAAGTTTTCAAATTTGAACCATTATGTAGATGTTTTGTTTTTATTTATTTTCTTTACTGTTTTTGGTCCCTATCACCTGGCTCCCAAATAAATACATGGAGGCTTATTCAACTTTCTCTTACTTATAAATGTTCAATCTTAACTTGGATTATTTCTGGACAACTTTTCTAACTTAGATTATCACATTTCTCTTTAACTATGTTTATTCCTCTGAGCTTTTTACCTTTCTTTATATAACTTTCTTTCCTTCTTACTCCTGGCTTGCTGTATGTCTGGGTGCCTCATTCCTGGCATTCTCCTCTTACATTTTGCTAGCTCCTCTCTCTTCTCTGAAACCCAGATTTCTCCTCCTATGTGTTCTCTCTGCATGGAAACCCCATCTATTTCTCTCTCTTGCCTAGTTATTGGCCATTCATTGGTCTTTATTAGATCAATCAGGTATTTTAGGCAGGCAGAGTAACACAGCTTCACAAAATTAAACAAATGTAACATAAAATAATGCAACACATCTTTGTATTATTAAACAAATATTCTACAGGATAAATAAATGTAACATAATTTAAACCAATATTCTACAACACCCATACATAATCAATGTATCCGATCATCTATCCATCTATCTATCCATCCATCTATCCATCCATCCATGTATGTTAAATTGACATAAGGCTAGCCAACAGAGCAAGATAAATGTAAGGATAGAGTTGGTCAGTTCTATCTGGTGAAAAACTTTATATAGGAAATACACTGTATCTTTGAAATACAGAAATCCACAATTTTAAATTACATGCAGATACTTTGAATTAATCCATCTATTCTGATGCAATTTTCAAATGTGTCATTATTTGTGTGCTTTTATACAGGATGCATGTCTGTGGATGGTTGTGACATGATATATGTGTGGTGATCAGAGGACAGTGTTTTAGAATCTGTTTTCTCCTTTTGCCTTTATGTAGGGTTGGGAAATGAATGCAGGTCTTCTGACTCGCACACAAGTACCCTTTTCCATTGAGGTATCTTGTCAAGCTTATCACACTTTAGAGTTGTGCCCTTCAGATGTCAGAGAGTCATCAAAGAGATTGCATATCTAGAAATTACAATTCTTGGGAGTGAATTTTTGTAAACTCTCAGATGGTGTGGATATGCTGCCTGCACTTTGAGAAACAGCAATCCAGAAGCAGAAAGGATCTTTGAAATTACCAAGTTATTAAGGTGATCCTTTGGATCATTTTCCCCAAGAACTTGCACAGAATCTAAGAATGGCATAGATAAAAGAAAAGAAGGTCTAGGAATGGGGCTTAGTAAACTTTCCCCATGCATGTTCATGTGTTTACTGGTATCATTATGCAGTTCTTGTGCAGGCAATGGTATCATTGAGATTTCATGGGTGCAGTATCACTGTCATG
This sequence comes from Phodopus roborovskii, assembly GCF_943737965.1. Taxonomy (NCBI): domain Eukaryota; kingdom Metazoa; phylum Chordata; class Mammalia; order Rodentia; family Cricetidae; genus Phodopus; species Phodopus roborovskii. The sequence continues at coordinate 16,982,966 of NW_026126410.1, forward strand.
TCTACAAGTCCCCATCTAGCATTAAGTATCATTCTTCTCTAACCCTTAAAAATATCTTGTCTCCTCTTGTGCAATGTTCTATAAGCTTAGAACTAATCTTCTTTGGGTAAACACCTATCTCCTTGATTGATTATCCAGCCCTAAACACATGCAAATAAGAGTTACACTAAATGGGATCAGCATGCTTGTTATATGTTAAAAACAATAATTATAGAAGTCATGATCTTGAAAAAAAAGTATGAGCCATAGGAGTTGGATGGGGGAGAGGAAGGGGTTGAAGTGCTGTAAACACATCATACGTACATTTGTATGAAATCCTTAAAAATAAAAAGTAAAAGCAAAAAAGAATGATAGTTCTACAAGAAGCAAGTATGATACAGAGTTTTTTAGTGACATGTTGATTACTTAGTCATAGGCAAAGTTGACTTCATAATGTTTTTCAAACAGTGTTTTCTGATAAATATGCTTCATAGAATCTATAGTCAGAGATGTTCGGTTACACTGGAGTGCTTGATAGAAAATGGCTTGTGAGGGTTATGTTGTCCCCACAGTGAGAAGATGAAAAGCAGTACTTGGAAGGACACAGGACTCACTTCCACAGCAAGAGCTTGTGGGCTCCCAGTTGCCTCAGTTGTGAACTCCAAGGACTCTGTAGAGAAGCAGTATGACTCTGGAGTTGGTGCCCTTGACTCCTGTTCTGGTGGAGAATTACCTCTTATGCTTACAGGCCAGTTTGCAGACACAGCAACTCTTGTTCATTCGGACTTAGATTTGGAGGAATGGGGTGTCAGCTGGGAATTTCAATGTGTCCATTGCTTGAATATTAAAGCAGGACTTTTGTTACAATCTTATGTCTTAGCTAAGGATGTGGTTCACAAACTTCTCAGGCAATCTCTAACCCTGAATATCCCTTTGTAAGGTCTGAGTCTTTCCTGTCTTTATGTATCTCCAGGCTGAGATATTGGCTCTAGTAAAGCCTCAGGGTATGTTGCTGAATGGATGAGGGCCTATAAGTATATGAAGTCCCTACAAAAGAGAATCAGATTCTCTCCAAAGCAGCAAAACAAGGCTTAGGGCTTGCCGGAGGCAAAACTAGAAAATAGAAGTTTCTTCCCCACATAACAAAACAAATCATTTAGGGACACCCAGTCCTTCTTAAATCTTTTGGGTTCTTAATGCATCCATGTGATCTTGTGCTGCCCATGGCCTGTCTGGAGACCATTCCTACTTACCTCTGCACATTTTCTTAGCATGTGCATATTTTGTTGATAGCTTAATTGTGGTTAGAAAATCATAAAATAAAACTTATCAGATTAACTATTTTAAATTTACATTTTGGGTGTTAAATGTATTCATACTGTGAAATTGAGATTGCCAGGAATTTTTTTTATCTTGCAAATCTGAAGTTTTATACCCATTAAACAAAAGTTCTTCCTTTAATAGACACTTAAAACTATTTTTACTCACTATTTCCCTAAACTCAACAAGTTCAGGTACCTCCTATAAGTAAGTGGGACCCTGCAGACTTTCTTTTCTGACTGACTTGTTTCACTTAACAAATATTATCAAGGTTCATTTGTGCGTACTATGTGATAGGAAGGGGTACCATGTGTACCCTTTCTGAAAGACTGAATGCTTTTTCACTATCTATACAGAGCACAGTATCTTGTTTATTCACTCATCTCATAATGGATGTTATGTTTCTTCTATTTGGTGGCCACAGTGAAGTATAATGCTATAAATACACTATGAAAAATATTTCTTTGGGATCTTGCTTTTAATTTTTAAACACATATGTGCAGAAATGTTTTTTCAGGACTAATAGCACTTCTATTTTTAATGGTATGAAGATTTCTCACATTGTTTCCATGGTCATTATTTTATTTTATGCTTGTGCACAAGAGTTGTAACCCACAGCTTTGGTTTGTGTTTCTCCAAAACTGACACCAAGATTTCCACTTTTCTTCTAGTATTTCATAGTTTTAAGTCTTATATTTGGGTTTTTGTTTTCAGTTGATTTTGATGTACAGCATAAGCATCTTGCTGTGTATGTCTAGTTTTTCTAATATTATTTGTGGTAGGTAAAGAAGATTATTCCTCCATATTTAGTTTGTTCAGTGTTATTTTTGGAAGAGATTGCTCTTTTCACATTAAATGATATTGCCATTTTTGTTGACAGTCAATCCACTCTACATGTGAGAGTTTTCCTTCTGATATATCTTATTTTCTATATCATTAGTCTATTTGTCTATACTAGCACCACATATTTGATTTCTAAAACATTCCTATATATTTTGAACAATAAAGTAGGAGTCATCCAGTATGTACTTGATCAATATGGATCCTGAGTGTGATAAAGTTGGTGGACAGGTCAATGAGTAGTAGAGAATGAAACAGCAGGTAGGGTGATGAGTGTGACTCACATTAAGAACATAGACCTGCATAAGTTACCCATTCAGTTTTCTTCAGTTTTTCCCATAGATGCCCTCCAGCTATATTGCTTTGTGTGATGTATTAAAGAAAAAAGGTAATTATTCACTTTCCCTACATTTCATTCCCTAAACCGTACATTCAATGAGTAGAAACCAACATGCCAAGCACTGTTTGCAAAACATCTATTGCGTCTTCTAAATTTTTTTATTTTATATTTTTTCTTATTTTACATATGGATCCTAGTTCACTCTCTCCCTCCATCCTCCCATCCCCTCATCTATCCATCCAGTCCCATTTCATTCCCCATTTCCTCCCCAGGGAGGGTGAGGCCTTCCATGAGGGATCATCAAAATCTGTCAAGTCATTTGGGGTAAGGCCTAGGCCCTACCTAGTGTCTCTAGGCTAATGGAGTATCCCTCCATGGGGAATGTGCTCCCGAAGTCCTTTTGTGCACCAGGGATACATCCTGGTTCCACTGTCAGAGGTCCCATAGACTGCCCAGTCCTTCTAACTGAGACCCATGTTCAGGGGATCTGGGTCAGTCCTATGCTGGTCTACCAGCTATCAGTCTGGGGGTTCATGAGCTCCCCGTTGTTCAGGTAAGCTGTCTCTGTGGGTTTCTGTAGTCTGGTCTTGACCCATTTGCTCATCACTTCTCCCTCTCTAAAACTGGATTCCATGAGTTAGGCTCAGTGTTTGGTTGTGGGTTTCTGTTTCTGTTTCCATCAGCTACCAGATGAAGGCTCTAGGACGGTATATAAGGTACTCATCAATCTCATTATCAGGGAAGGGTATTTAAGCATCCTCTTCACTATAACTCAGATTGTTAGTTGGGTTCATCCTTGTAGATCTCTGGACATTTCTGTAGTGCAAGATTTCTCTTCAAACCTATAATGGCTCCCTCTATTATGAAATTTCTTTTCCTGTTCTCCTCAATTCCTTCTCCGACTCAATCTTCCTGGTCTTTCATGTTCTCCTCTTCCCTCCTCTTCTCCCCTTCTCTTTCTCCTAACTCCCTCTCAACTCACTGCCCCCCCCCAGCTCCTAATATGCTCAGGAGATCTTGTCCCTTTCCCCTTCTGTGTGGGACTATATATGTCACTTTTAAAGTCCTCCTTGTTTCCTAGTTTCTCTGGTAGTATGAATTGTAGGCTGGTGATCCTTTGCTTTATGTCTAAAATCCATATATGAGTGAGCACATACCATGTTTGTCTTTCTGTGACTGGGTTACCTCACTCAGGATGGTTTCTTCTAGTTCCATCCATTTCCCTGTGAATTTCAGGATTCCATTGTGTTTTTCTGCTGAATAGTACTCCATTGTGTAAATGTACCACATTTTCTCCATCCATTCTTAAGTTGAGGGGCATTTAGGTTGCTTCTAGGTTCTGGCTATTATAAATAATGTTCCTATGAACATAGTTGAACAGATGTCCATGTTGCATGAATGTGCATCTTTTGGGTATATGCCTAAGAGTGGAATTATTGGACCTTGAGGTAGACTAATTCCTGTTTTCCTGAGGAACAGACATACTGATTTCCAAAGCAGCTGTATGAGTTTGCATTCCCATCATCAGTGGAGGAGTGTGCCCCTTTCTCCACATCCTCTCCAGCATAAACTGTATACAATGGAAAGAGGAAAGCATCTCCAACAAATGGTGCTGGCATAACCAGATGCTGGTGTGTAGAAGACTTCAGATAGATTCATGTTTATTGCCATGCACAAAACTTAAGTCCAAATGGATCAAAGACCTCAACATATACCCAGCCACACTGAACTTCTTAGAAGAGAAAGTGGGAGGTACTCTTGAATGAATTGGGGCAGGAGACTGCTTCCTGAACATAACACCAGTAGCACAGACACTGAGACAACAATTCATAAATGGGACCTGCTGGCATTGAAAAGCTTCTGTGAAGCAAAGGAAACAGTTAACAAGACAAAACAGCAGTCCATATAGTGGGAAAAGATCTTTACCAGTGCCACATCTGACAGAGGGCTGGTTTCCAAAATATACAAATAACTCAAGAAGCTAGTCACCAAAACACTAAACAATCCAATTAAAAAGTGGGGTACAGAACTAAATAGAGAATTCTCAATGTAGGAATCTAAAATGGCTATACGACACTAAAAAAGTGTTCAACATCCTCATCCATCAAGGAAATGAAAATCAAAACAACTCTGAGATACCATCTTACTCCTGTCAGAATGGCTAAAACAAAAAACATTTATTGATTCTTAGAATTACCACAGAAAGTCTCATATTATGAACTGTTATTCTGATTCCTGATTTCTCAGGTCATGAAAGCTCATCTGCTTTGCACAGCTGTTGTTCTGTAAGCTCTTGTTACAAATACTTCTTGTTTTGAGTGGGCATGACCTACTTAACCTGAGACCCTGAGAGTCTAACCAGCAGGACCCACTCATTGGGGATGTACAATGTACTAAGTTGTTAGAAGATTTAGAAACGTTTCTCTGAGAAAAATAAGCTTCATCTGTTTTTTATCTACTTAGCTTATCCGGGGTGGGGGTGTAGAAGCTTCTGTAAAAACACCAGAAAGGGGCTAAATACTTAGTGTTCTTGTAGAGAACTTGGGTTTGGTTCCCAGTACATACACAGTGGCTCAAAACTATTCATTTCTCCAGTTCCAGATGATCAAACACCTTCTTCTGACATCCTCAGGTTCCAGGCACATACATGGTACACATGCATACATTCGTGCAAGCAAACAAAATACCCATACATTAAAACAAACCAACCAACCAACCAACCAACAAACAAACAAACAAGAAAATTTTAAAAGAATGCTCAAACCAAACTATATGCATTTCTGTGTAGAATGGATGGGCTGCAGTCAGTGGAGATTTGATTGAATCAGTCTAATGTGAGAAAGAACATGCCTTTAACCCATTTCCTTTCCAAGTATTTGTTCACATGCATGGATTTTCGTGGGAGTCCAAGAAGCTCCTAGGCATGGCATTTTGGAGAATACAGAGGTGAAGGACATGTCTGAAGAGTTACATAGGGAAAAGCCAGCCTTCTGGATTAAATAAACAGAGGAGAAACAGAGCATAGAAGGAAGTCTTCTATGAGGATTAAATCTTACATAGTGAACTTCAGACTGAGGCAGCATATAGACTATAGGTAGAGGGTATAGCTAGCTATTGACCCCATATAGCCAAATACTCTGTAGTTGGATATGCTGAAGAAGAAAATTCATCTTATGCACACACACTGGAACTCTGTAGCATTTTGTTGTTTGAGAAATTCTGTTAACAGATTTACAGAATACAACATCAAAGGAAATTGTTTATATCAAAGAAGCAGAAATGTCTAGCTTGAACACATAAGATAAGCTATAGCTGGAATAGTTTTAGAGTCATATGTGATGCTCCTATAAATGTCTAAAAGTTATGCATGACTAGGAAGTCAGTCAGAGCTAGCAAACTTAATTAATACTACAAATACATATTGGTCACCTACTTAATGCCTGATATGTTAAGTCCTTAATATAAGAATAATAATAAGCCATAGACATTGCATCAAAAGAAGTTACAGTCTAAGGAGACATTTATATAGATAAGCTGTCTTTGCATGCATTCACATGAGCGTATACCCCACTCCCAGATAATTCAGATACTTCATTTAACAACAAAAAAGAATAGATACTGGGACTAAGGTTTTGTATCACCTACAGCATACCTATATAATGTTTGTATACACTTCATATGTACTTAAAATCAATGAGACCTGTGACCCAGGTTGTGTACAGAGTTTGAGAATGGTCTGCTTTCTCCAAATAAATGCTATGATTATATGAAGCACATAGTCAGTCCCTGTAGTCATCATTTAAGAGGAAGAGCTACTACTGAAGCTGGGGTGTGTCACTGGACATGTACTTTTAACTATGACATGTTTGAGGCAACATACATGAGTGAAGAATATGAAATTCCTAGCACTTCCAAAGAAGTAACATTTTATTTTATTTGTTTACTGAATTTTATTTTATTTTATTTTATTTTATATATCAATTCCAGTTCCCTCTCCCTTGGTCCCTCCCTCTTTCCCTCTCCCCCACTCTCTCATGCTCCATGACCACCCTCCCCTCCAATCCCCCGTTCCACATGTAGGGTGATGCATTCCAGGAGGGGCCATCTAAATCTGTCAAGTCATTTGGAGTAGGGACTAGGCTTTCTCTCCTGTCCCCTTCCATCGGGGATGTGCCCCCCAAAGTCCTTTTGTGTACCAGGAATACATCCTGGTTCCACTATCCAAGGTCCCTTAGTCTGCCAGGCCTTCTAGCTGAGACCCATGTTCAGGGGTCTCAGTCAGTCCCATGCTGGATTCCCAGCTATCAGTCAGGGGCCATTAGCTCCTCCTTGTTCAGATCAGCTGTTTCTATGTGTTTCTGTAGCCTGGTCTTGTCCTCCCTCTCTGCATCTGGATTCCAGTTCGACTCAGTGTTTAGCTATGGGTGTTTGCTTCTATTTCCATCAGCTACTAGATGAGGGCTCTATGATGGTGGATACGTTAGTTGTCAATCTCATTATCAGGGAGGGCATTTATTATAGCCTTTCAACTGTTGCTCAAATTGTTAGTTGGGGTAATCCTTGAAGGTCCTTCACAGAAGGGGAAATGGACAAGATCTCTTGAGCAATGGGGAGTGGAGGAGCAGTGAGTGGAGAGGGAACTAGGAGAAACAGAAGGGGAGGAAAGGAAAGCACATGGGACTAGGAATAGATGAAAGAAGAGGGAGAGAGAGAGCCATTATAGGTTTGAAGAGAAAACTGAACCCAGAGAAATGTCCAGAGACCTGTAAGACTGACCCCAACTAAACTTGAGGAGTGGAATTTTAATAGATGAAAATGCATTAGGAATTTGTGACATGTAATTTACATCGAGTTATAATCGGCAATGGTATTAGTGACCATACCCTACTTTCAACAGTTGGAAAATTATCATTACTGTATGTTGACCCATCCAATGTTGTTCTATGGTCTATACCTCATTTTTCTCATTTAAAATATGGAACTTGTATTGTTGTCCTACCATTTTCTTTTTTTTAATTTATTTTATATAACCAAGTCTATTTAAATGAAAACAAACATTTATAGACAATATTTGGGAATTTGGGCGTCGTTCTTTCCAAACTACTTCCTGCTGGTAAGGGGTGCTGTCATGGGGGATTCGAAGAAGATTCAGAAATCCTGGTTGTAGTCTGTAAGGCTGCTTTGTCCAGCTGTTTTGAATGTAGGATCATCTGGTACTCAGTTTCAGGTGGTCTGGCTTGATCAAACCACATTAGTCTGGAAGGAATCCACATCTTTTCATTTCCTGTGGAAACAAAAATAGAAATCCTTTTCCCCAGTAACTTGTCCTTCAACTTAAACTTTGGAGTCAAAGCATTTTTTTTTTAAATTTAATTTATTATTTTACATGTGGATCCCAGTTCTCTCTCCCTCCCTCCCTCCCTCCCTTTTACCCTCTCTGCCCTCTCACATGCACTCTAACCACCCTCCCTTCCCATTCCCCCAGCCCAATTCCATATGTAGGGGAATGCCATCCAGTTGGGGTCATGTAGATCTGACAGGTCATGTGAAATAGGGACTAGGGCTTCTCTCCTGTCTCTAGATTAAGGCAGTTATCCCTCCATGGGGGACGTGTTTGCAAAGTCCTTTTGTGCACCAGGGATGCATCCTGGCTCCACTGTCTGAGGTCCCTTAGACTGCTCAGTCCTTCTGGCTGAGACCCATATTCAGGGGGGCCTGAGTCAGTCCCATGCTGGCTTCCCAGCTATCAGCCTGGTGGGCTGTTAGGTCCTCTTTGTAAGCTGTCTCTATGTGTTTCTGCAGCCTGGTCTTATCCTCTCCATCTGCATCTGGGTTCTAGTTTGACTCAGTGTTTATGTATGGGTGTTTGCTCCTGTTTCCAACAGGTATTAGATGAGGGCTCCATGGATAAGTTAGTTGTTGATCTCACTATCCAGGAAGGGCATTTATGGTAGCCTTTCCACAAAAGCTCAAATTGTTAGTTGGCAGCAGTCTTGTAGGTCTCTAGACCTTTCTTTGTGTTCAATTTTATCTTCAAACCAATATTGGCTCCCACTTTTATGTTCTCTCTCTCTCTCTCTCTCTCTCTCTCTCTCTCTCTCTCTGTCTGTCTCTCTCTGTCTCTCTCTCTCTTTCCTGTCTTCTATTCCTAACCAGGCTCAATCTTTCTGGTCGCACATGTTTTTCTTTCCTCCCCATAGTTTTCTCCTACTTCTCTCTCCATTCGCTGCCCCCCCCCACTTCCTCTGAGCTCTGGGGTACTTGTCCCTTACCAGATGTCCTACCATCTTCTAATGTGAGCCCTTTAATGTATGCCTTAAACAATTTAGGCATTAAAAAAAACCCCTAAAACATCTGAAGGGAACTCAAAGAACAAGAGCAAACACTGAATTACAGGCAAACGAATACAAATACACCATGAATCCATTATCTGTTACCTAACAGCACCTGTTAACACATAAGGAAATTCTGAAGTCTCTGGGGTATAGCTCCAGATACAGAGGCAGTGGTGGAATCATTATAGCAACTGTGGAAATCAAAGAATTGATTCTGGCAGTTTGCAAATTAAAAAGTCTGAAAAAGACAGTGCAAATAAAGCCATATAGTCCCAGATAGATGCCCTTACAATCCTTTGCTTACTCTTTGCCTTCTTGTCCAACATGCGTTATGAGAAGCTTTTTCCTGCCAGCCTGGTCCCACATTCACATCAACCTTAAATAATACACAGAGATGTTGTATTAGATATAAAGCTATTGGCCTGTTACTAGTGGTTTTTTTTTTATTGGTTAGCTTTGCCTTAAATATTAACCCATTTCTATTATTCCAAGTGTTTCCATGTGGTCTTATCTTACCAGAGAGATGTTCTGGACCTTCTCTCAAGTCCCTCCATCTTGACTCTCCCCTACTACATTTCCCAGAATCCTCCTTGTCTCCTAGTCCCATCTATCTTGCTTTCCTATTGCCCAATGGGACTTTATTCACTAAACAATAAGAGAAACATATTTACAGAATGGCATCTCCCATCAAACATGTAGCTGATTAAGTCTCACTCTACTTAGTGAGGCATGAAGAATAGTTGAACAGATGTCCTTGTTGCACGAATGTGCATCTTTTGGGTATATGCCTAAGAGTGGAATTACTGGATCTTGAAGTAGACTGATTCCCATTTTCCTCAGGAACTGCCATACTGATTTCCAAAGTGGTTGTACAAGTTTGTACTCCCACCAGCAGTGGAGGAGTATTCCCTTTTCTCCATATTCTCTCCAGCATAAATTGTCTTAGGTGTTTTTGATTTTAGCCATCCTGACTGGAGTAAGTTGGTATCTCAGAGTTGTTTTGATTTGCATTTCCCTGATGGCTAAGGATATTGAACACTTTCCTAAGTGTCTTTCAGCCATTTTGGATGCCTCTATTGAGAATTCTCCATTTAGTTCTGTATACCACTTTTTACTTGGATTATTTGGTGTTTGCGTGACTAGCTTCTTGTGTTATTTGTATATTTTGGAAATCAGCCTTCTGTCAGATGTGGGGTTGGTGAAGATCTTTTCCCATTCTTGGGCTGCTAGTTTGTCTTGTTGACTGTGTCCTTTGCCTTACAGAAGCTTTTCAATTTCAGCAGGTCCCATTTATTAATTGTTGATCTCAGTGTCTGTGCTACTGGAGTTATGTTCAGGAAGTGGTCTCCTGTACCAATTTGTTCAAGGGTATCTCCCACTTTCTCTTCTAAGAGGTTCAGTGTGGCTGGATTTGTGTTGAGGTCTTTGATCCATTTGGACTTAAGTTGTGTGCATGGTGATAGATATGGATCTATCTGCAGTCTTCTAGAAGTCATCATGTAGAAAATGTGTTACATTTCTACAAAGGAGTACTACTCGGGGGGGGGGGGCAGGAGGGATGGAATCTTGAAATTTGCAGGCAAATGGATGGAACAAGAAAAAACATCCTGAGTGAGGTAACCAACCCAGTCACCAAAAGACAAACATGGTATGTTATGGTGTTTAGTGTTTAGACATAGAGTAAATTATTACCAGCCTACAATCCACACCACCAGAAAAGCTAGGAAACAAGGAGGACTTTAAGAAAGTCATATATGATCCCCTGCAGAAGAGGAAAGGGACAAGATCTCTCAAGCAAATTGGGAGCATGGGGCATGGGGGAGGAGTTAGGAGGAGGAGGAGAAAGGTGGGCATGATGGAGCAGGAAGACTGAGTCAGGGAAAGAATAGAGGAGAGCAAGAAAAGAGATACCATAACAGAGGGAGCCATTATAGGTTTTAAGAGATATCTGGCACTAGGGAAATGATCTGAGATCAGCAAGGATGACCCCAGCGAAGTATCTAAGAAATAGTGGAGAGGCTACCTTAAATGCCCTTTCCCAATAATAAGATCAAGGACTACCTTATATGCCATCCTAGAGCCTTCATCTAGTAGCTGATGGAAACAGAAACAGACACCCACAGCTAAACACTGAACCAAACTCTTGGAATCCAGTTGCAGATTGGGAGGAGTAATGAGCAAAGGGGTCAAGACCAGGCTGGAGAAACTCACTGAAATTGGTGACCTGAACAAGGGAGAGCTCATGGACTCTAGTCTGATAGCTTGGAAACCAGCATAGGACTGACCCAGATTTCCTGAATGTGGTGTTAGTTGGGAGGACTGGGCAGTCTATGGGGCTTCTGGTAGTGGATCAGTATTTATCCCTAATATAAGAATAGACTTTGGGAGCTCCTTCCATATAGAGGGATACTCTCTCAGCCTAGACACATGGGGGAGGGCCTGGGCCTTGCTCCAAATGATATGACAGAGTTTAAAGACTTCCTATGGAAGTCCTCACTCTCCCTGAGGAGCAGAAAGGGGATGGGATTGGAGTTGGTAGGAGGGAAAAAGGGAGGATGGGAGGGTGCAGGAACTGGGATTGACATGTAACACAAGGTTGTTTCAAATTCAAATTAAAAAAGAATTATTTAAAAAAAATAGTACAAAAGAATCTTTGCTGTGTTTGTTCACATGTCAAGTCCCGAGGTTGACAGCAGTATCTTCCTCTTGGCTTTTTATTTTATTTTTTGATACAGGTTGTCCCAACAAACTTGTAAAATGCAAGACCTTGCGCCTTTTGTCCCTCCTTCTTAGCACTGGGATTGTAGGCATTGCTGCCTGCCATGCTAAGTTTATATGTGGGCACTGAGGACTTTATTCAAATGCAGCAGGCAAATTACCCCCACTGAGCTGTCTTCCCAACCCTGCCTCACTTCTTTTATACTTTTTTGTTTGTTTTGTTTTACTTATTTCAAGCAAAGGTCTCAAAAGTTACCCAGGTTAACTTGAAATTGCTTTGTGGCCTAGGCAAACCTTTTAATTGAGATCCTCATTTATTTGCCCACAGGAGGCACAGAGTACTTACAGATAAGCACTGGAGTAAGCAGGGCTGTTAATTAGGTAGGCTATCTCCTCAATGGAGGAAATTGAATGCGCGTTTTCCACCCAGAAGGCTTGGGAGTTGGTGTTGTTAATGACATGATGACCTTTGGTATCTGTAGAGCCATACTTTAACCAAATCCCTGAGAATGATAATCCCAGAATCATTCTCCCTAGACTTTAGCTTTGTTTCTCAGTCAATAGAATCCATTCTTAGGGGGGGATGTCCCATGTCCTTTAAAACCTGCTGACTTTCATGTCATCTCTGTCAGAGAACAAGCCAGATTCTGTCACATTAAGATCCCTTGAGCTGTAGAACCCATCTTCATAGCCACATGTACTTTGCAAAAGGGTTTTGATATAGTCATGCATTAAGCTTTATTGTGCACATATTATTAGAATGATTGTTACCAGGAAATTTTCCCCCCAAATTGAACTGCATTTAAATATGTTTAAAATAAATTGGCCTAGGTTTAGACTTCAGAAGTTTTGACCCAAAATCAGCTAAATCTCCCTGCTAGCTATAAACATTGCAGGAGCCCCCACAAGCTTCAGGATTAGATTGGACAGTAACATGATTTGCCAGGCCTGATAAGATAAGTAAAAGAGATAAAAAAAAATGATAAAAACAGTAAAGTAAGAATTTAAAGTGTCTTTCCTGAGGATGATATGATTCCATACATAAAAGACCCTCAAAGCTTCTAGACTGCTAAGCACATCCAACAAACAGTGAGATACAAAATAAACACAAAAAAGTCAGTAGGTTTCCTATATTCAAATTAACACACTGAGAAAGATATCAGGGAAACAATACCATTCACAATAGCCTCAGGAAAGAAAAAAAACTTGGAATAAATGTAATTGAGGAAGTGAAGATTCACATAATGAAAACTGTAAGACACTGAAAGATATCAGAACATAGACAGAACCCCATGCTCTTGTATCAGTGGTATTAATGTTGTGAAAATGGCCATGCTACCAAAAGCAATCTACAGATTTAATGAAATACTTATTAAAATTTAAATGCAATGATTCATGTAAGCTGGAAGAAAGTTTTAAATTTCATATTGAATTATAAACAAGCAGAATTGCCAAAAATATCCTGAACAATAGAATAAAAATTGGTACCAGCAACACCATCCTAAATTACAAGTTCTACTACATATTTATTGTAATAAAAACAGCATGGTACTACCATCAAAGAGACCAATGGAATAGCACTGAAGACCCACATATAAACCTGTGCTTCTATAGTCATTTGATTATTTTTTAAAAAGGCCAATAGCACACTTTGAGGAAAAGACAGCACCTTCAACAAATAGTGCTGGATGTTTGAATCTTATCACTCACCACACAAACTCAATTTCAAATGGATCAAGGATCTCAATGTAATACTTGAGATGCTTAATCTGATAGAGGACAATGTTGAGGACACATTTAAACTTTTTGACACAGAAAAGGGCTTTCTGAAGATGATCTTGATGAGCCCTGATTATAATTATTAGCTTGCTATCAGCCACATTCTATCATGTCCACCCTTTTGATCTTGTGACAAGCCTTTGTCATCTACAAAGTTTGCATTCGAAAACCTCACTATTGAGTTAAAAAGCCAAATCGTATAGTTAAATAAATCTTGTGGACTTTAAGATTGTTTACAAACTTGATTTGAGCTGCATTCACGATTCTGCTATGGTGCATCCAGCCCCAGGGTCAGTAGTTTAGACATATTTGAACCAGGAAAAAACACTATACATGAAGCTTTTCCCCTCCTCTGGAGAGATGTGCTACCAGCCACTTCATTGAGTCCCAGTTATTTGTGTATGCATATCAGAGATTGTATGAAGCCCTGGGGAAGAAGTATGATTGGATGAAGGGTCCACAATTTGTCACAAAATAACACTTATAAATGAATAAAGCTTTTAAAAGTAAGAAAAAATTCAGAAAAGTGTACTCAGGACCATAAACCATTTTATAAAGTATATACATATATATTGCATGAAAATTTAAATCACCTATACTCCAATGTGCAGCCCTTTTCTAAACATTATAGAGAAAAACACCCAAGTACCTTAACTCATTGTTCTTGGTGAATAGTACAGCTATTTCTGGGATTGTGTTATGACACTAAATGTTTATAATACAAATCTACATAAGAGCAGTTGGAAGATATTCTACTCTTTCCTAGCCTAGTTATAGACCCCATTGAGGGATCAATTTACACAAAATACAAGGTCTTGTTCTTCAAGAGCATGGAAAGTTTTCCTGACATAAAAAACGTGCTAATACTAGTAACTATCAACTAAGAAGTGTGTTTTCACTTTCTCTCCAGGCCACAGTCCCAGTGGTTTAACTAAGCGTTGGTATTTTAAGTTTATTGCAATTTGAACTTCAGCCTTCCATGGCTTTGCCATCACAGTAGAGATGCCTTTCAATTATATTTATCCCTGTGTTTTAGTACATCCAGCCTCTCTAGAGATTTGTGCTTATGTTTATAGATGGTGGCATGCAGCTTTCCTCAGCAACAGATACTAAGAGATGAACTTATTCATTTAAATTATAACCTGCTGCAAAAACACTGCAATTAATAATTCACTGGTTGCTTTAACAGCTAGTTCACAAAGTGCCAGGAACTAAACCCATCCAAATCAGCTTTCTGCTCAAGGCTTGAAGATGCCAAGAGCTACTATTGTTTGCTCCAAATCACTAATGGACTATTGAGAATAAAAGAAATATAGATGGACCACTTATAGAATGCAAGCCTCAAAGCTACCAGTTCAGACTCTGCCAATGATATAAAACGTAAAATAATCAAAGGTAAACATTAGTATAAAGTAACTATCTCCATGTCTAAAGCTCTTGCTTTTTATACTCCCACTTTATAGCTTCCAATGGCTCCTAAAAGTCTATTTATGATACTGAATTTATTAATTAAAATTCTATGATTTTTCCACTTAATCCATTGGTGGAAGCCTTCTACCCTATCATGCCCTGGCTTTTTTGCTAGTCACTTTTAGTTTGATCATTAATCTTCATTTCAGCTTATCTGGATTTAGAATCACCTAGAAGACAGAAGCATTGGTGATATTATTATTTTTAAGATATTCTTCAATTTCAGTTTTGATTTCCCCTGAATTACAAATTAGCTTTAAAGGACTGATAGAAATGTTTCCCTATTTTGTTGGAATTTTCAGCTTTCACTTGAAAAGTGCATAATAACTGGTGTATATCCATGCTTACTTTGGGCAAAGCAATTATGCTTAATGCTCTATTTGCATAATTTCATCTGACTGTCTAACTTAAGCTTAGAAATGGTTATGACTAAAACCTTTATTGTCCATTTATCTGTCCTCTAGAATTAAATCTAGGGACTGAGTCTTCAGAAACTTAAAGGACTGATCCAGTTCACAAACCAAGCAAGTGATAGAGCCAAGATTAAAACTCAGCTATTTTGGGTTGAGAGCTGGATTCTTGACCTTGTTGCAGGACGAGAGCATCTGTGGCCCTGATTCATCAGTGACAGAGCTGACTGAACCCTTGATTGGAGAGACTCAGAACTGCTGCCTTGGCGGAGCATCTGTGTAATATCTTTCAGAAGGAAGTCACATTCCCAAGCTAGTAGCAGAAAGAGGCGCTTTGAATCATTTCCCAGAACGATTTGCTACTTAGATGCATTTCTCACCACAAGCTTGTGATTACCAGGTGCTCTGACACATGCTACGCAAAGCTGTGAGCTGACAGGGACTTTGTTTTAGAGAGTCATGCCACCAGTATGTCTGTGCATTTGAACAGTCATTGTAGTAGTACTCAACTGGTACAAAGTACATATGCAGCAAGCACTGTCTTTGGCAATGGTTCCTAAACTTGGCCACATATCAGAATCACACAAGGAACTCTGGAAAATAACCTTAACCTCCAGATCTGTTCTAGACTTATCCAATTAGGAATCTTTAGATTGTAGGACTATATCGCTGAAAAACAAAAGTATTTCCATTTTGTTTTAAGGTAGAAGGGGCATGAACGCATTTGAAGATTGAGGAGAAAGGTCCATAGAAGGGAGAAGGAAAGAGTCTAAAAACTGAAGGATTGGCTTAAAGAAGAGGATATAAACTTTTTATAACATGAGGAATTAGGAAAGCATGGATGAAGATTTTGTAATAGGCTATACCAGATTTCTTTTCTATGAATACCACTAAAAAATAGTTAGAAGAGGTAATTGTGGGTTGTAATGTGTGTGTGTGTGTGTGTGTGTGTGTGTGTGTGTGTGTGTGTGTGCCTGAGTGTTAATAGGCTCAGAGAATTAGAAAATAGTTGAGATTTGCAGTAGTTATTAGTGACAGTAGGATTAAATTTTTCCTATACTTCAATGTAATATCCAATAACAAAGGGAGAGTTTGTGACATCTGGAGGATGAACATTCCAGCTAAAGGAGGCCATAAATGCAATGATCCAGAGACAGGAGGAGGCTTAGCTGTTTGGAGGAGAAGCAACAATATCAGAGTGGGCAGAATAACACATAAGGGAGATGAGCCCAGACTTGAAGTAAGAATCAAACAGTATTTTGGGGCATAGAGAGGAATCTTCATAGGAGACAAGAAGCTGTTAAAGGGTTTAGAGTACAGGGTGACATGATAGGTTTTAACATGTTGGGACTTTTTCTCAAGCAAAACTTGAAGGCAAACTGTGGGAGGAGGTGGAAGAACAAAAAAAAATTAATATAATACTAAGCATAGAATAATTAAACCTGTTGACTTTGCAATCTAGTTTGGTCAAAGGGTATAAATATAGGTTGAAAGAACTGACACTGATGATATAGAAGAATCAATCAACTTCAGGTGATGATGAGTGGCCCATGAAGGTATGGAGGGGGCAGGAGACTGTTATGTATGCATGGCATATTATTTTAAAGGCAGTGAAATGTCATACAGTGCTAAGGTCCCATCGTGATCTTCAGGGAGAGTGGCGAAGGGGAAAGGGAAAGCAGAGCAGAGGAAAATATTTGTGAATTGGACATAATTGTGTTTTAATATATAACTAAGCTGAATTTTTCCATTAATCAGAGACTTGAAAAATGAATTCTAAGGGACACTGGTAACCTTGGCAAACACATTGCTGTAAGAAGGGCAGAACTGAGTCCTACTTAGAAATTTTTAAATGAAGTTCTCTTGAGTGGCCCTCTGCTGAAACAACATCAATGGAGGAGGCATGCCTGGTGCAGGAGAAGTGTGAGTGGATGCAGTATGTGGGCTCTAGGGTTCCTGGTGTTAAGTGGTTCGCAAAGGATTGAGAAAAGCTAAATTATTTTGTCACACTTGTTTAATAAATGCATTCATTGACACTACTAGGTAATATAGACCTTAGTGAATCATCTAAAGAGCTTTTGCACAGCTCAAACTTTCAGTTCCTAGACTTGGATCTGATCTTTCACGGTTTTAAAGGGACATAGCCCTGGTTTTGTTTATACACTTCCCTATTTACATGAAGATCTGGGATCATGTATAGCTAGATTGAAGAACCTTGGAAGTAGTGTTTAGTAATTAATTATGGTGTTTACACCTCCCATAGTCTTTAAATACTTTTATTTACTTTCCTGTTTGTGTGAGTGCATGGTCATGGTGACCTGTCCCTAATATAACATCTGGTGATTTCAGTAGAACTAATGCTACACTTGGCTCCTAGAATGTCGTTATTAAGTGACTTAAAATAAATCACATGTCTTTTTCTATGGTGATTAATTTAGTGATAACATAGAATCTACATCAAACTATGTATTTACTTTTACTTTTTTTATTGCAAATCAATCCTAGGACTTTTGTTCCACAAGATTGGGTCAATCTTGTTATTCTCTGGACTTTGCTCTGGAAGTGTGCAAGCAAGCCTGGAAGGGAACGACCAAGATGAGAGCAATGGCAACAGAGGTGGATTACTGTCCTGTTTCTACTCTTGTTCAAATAGATTCAGAAACTCTTGACTGCTGATCATGTGACTCATGTTTCCCATTTGCTTAAGTAATTTGAACTGGGTTTTCTGTCTTTTGCAACTTTTGCTTAAGTAATTTGACCTGGGTTTTCTGTCCTTTGCAACTGAACAGTTGATACGAAGTCTTATCTACAATGGGGTTGATTCAGCCTATTTCTATTACTCCTCTCATGCCAGTTCTCATCCCTTCATCCTCTCAGGTAACTTTGTTTTTCACCACATTGACAGGAAATTTACATTGTCAGAATCTGGCTTCCTTCTCAGGGAGACAAGGAAATAGAATCAGATAGAGCTAAGATAAGAATTGGTCCTCTATGAGATTATGGTGTCTGGGAATTTCTCAATGCATTTGGAAGGTGTGGAGGGGCAAGACTCACATTCTATTTATGACTGACCATTGTCCAAGGAATCAAGGAGCAAATGACTTCAGTCAAAAATAGCTATCTGAAATCCAAGCAGCTAGAAGTGACTATTATTCTGAAACTCAGATTCAAAACACATGTAAACACTTTTCTGTTATGCTTCTTAGGCAGCTCATCTTTATGCCTTTCCCCAGTGGATGCCCAGTTTCTAAAGATCATCAATGTTTCTGAATGAAGTTGCTAACAACTCTACACAGACATGAGATGAGCAATCATTTCCTAGAGTAATTTTGAAGAGGTCAAGTTTTGCTTTAGTAGATCTCAAAATCTGTTAAGAGTATCAGCTGCTATAATGAACCCCCCAATTAGAACAGTCTGATGAGGAGGCAGGTTCAATGTTTAAGACAATTTTCTATGGTGCATGCCAAGTTCAAGAAAGGGTGACTTGGTAGAAAAGTGGGGTTAGATTTTCTACTCACCTGTTGTTTTGCAATTCATCAGACAAATAACTTTACATTTTCTTAGAATATCAGCTATTCCCATTTTAGTGTCTGTAGAAGAAACAGTCCTAATAATGTCTACATGGATACAACACTAACATTGCATAGCACCAAGTCCAACTATCTCATAGATTGAAATACAATCAGTGGGTACATCTTGAAACTGTAGCCCAATAGGTTTTCATATTATTAATGTCCATTTATTTCTATTGAAAGTCGTGGAAGCCATGCTTAGCTGCTTTTCTCAAATGTTACAATCATTTTAGAATACCATTTTAGCAGAGTTTTCGCTCATGAAACAATTATCCCTGGTAACCTGAAACTCCCTCTGAGCCAACATGTCTAACTTTCTTTAATTTTAACATTAAACACAAATTTAGGAGAAAGAAATAGCTAGGAGAGTTGGCACTCACATCCAGAAGATATAAGCTAAGTTTTGTGTTCTCCTTACTCCCTTCTTTGTTATCATTTGTAGGTTTAAAGTAAAAACAACACAACCAAAACACTGAAAATTTACTGATTGACCCTTATTCTATTATTTGGTGTTAAAGGTAGTCCAGTTAAGATGATTAGATGGTCCATTGGTATGCGGAGATACCTTTCATTAGTCACTGTAAATGCACAGATTTGGAGGGGATTCTACAAGTTTCTCTCAGCATGATGAGGAGTGTTCCGATATATTCTTTAGAGCAATGCTTTTCTCCCAACTGAAAGTTCAAGGTTATTTCTTTCATTTCAGATCTAGTTTGGGGAAAAGAATGAAGCTAATTCAACATGTAAAATATAAAAATTCTTCTATATAATATTTAAAATTTCAGTTCCTCAGTGAAGAATATCTGAGAAAACTCAAAAAAAGAAAGCTATATGTTGGCTTATGGTTTAAGAGGTTTTAGTACATGGCTACTATTTATGGAACTGTGGCGAGACACAGTGTCATGCAAAGGGCTGTGGTAGAGCAGAGATGCTCACCTGAGGGTGGCCAAAAGTAGAAATGAGACAGGAAGGGTAAGACAAACCCATCTAGGGAATGTATACTAAAAGACATGCTTCCTTCAATTGGGACTCACCTCCCATTTTCACCAATATCCAAATAAAGCCATCAGATGATATATGAATCCATCAAGAGATTAATTCATGTATTATGTCAGAGTCCTCATAATCTCATTACCTCTCAATGATTGTACCTACCACTAGGAATCAAGCACATGAAACTTTTGAAGGACAACTATGTTTAAACTATAACAACAAAATAAATACAAAAAAATCCTTAAACACACATAGACACTATTTAAATAAATGAATTAAGAATATATATATATATATATATTTGCCTAGCCAGTGTTCTCTCTGGAGCTTAGGCATGAATGGCCTCATCTGGAAGTCAAAGGCAGGGAAGGCTTGTAATGCATCACTCTGTGTAAAGGATACCAGGACCCCTTAGGAAATCCTAATAAAAGTGCTACAGACTCAAATTATTATACATAAGTAATGACATGATCTCAGGGTTTGTGAGAAAGTGATTTGAATATACCATAGCATCTCTCATCAAATGTGTTCTCTTACCCCAAACTTCTCATGTCTGAAGGGGTTGGTCTTTAGTCTTAAAATGTAGAAGATTTTGCAATGAAAATATTAAGATAGGTGCTTTATTGTTGTTTTTATGAGCTGTCCAAAGACAATAAACTCATGGAGCTATCACTTGATAGCTTATGCTAAGAATTTGTCCCAGTTGGGGAAGGAGACTTTGCTTAGGCTATTGCTGTTGGCTACTAAGTAGTAGCACAGAGATCACAGACTCAGAAATTGAAGCAGAACTATGTGAATAGAAGAAGAAGAATACCACCTCTTCTTTAGGACATCAATATTATAGTCTTAGTAAGCTGTGATGAGAAAAATGGTAGGCTGAATATAATTATCCAAAACAGATTTTATCAGAATGCCAAGAAACAGTTGTGGAAATTCAACTTATACAGCTGCATATTATCTGTGACTCATTATGTACCTGTTTACCTCACTGCCCCATGACTGAAGGCACCTAGGAAATAAATCCAGCTTTTCATTTCTAAAGGTTTCTTTACTTGGATAAAAACAATCAGTCCCACAGTTATTTAAGATAACAAGACAAGTTGTTAGCCAGGCCATGGTGGCACATGCCTTTAATTTCAGCATTCAGGAGGCAGAGGCAGGATCTCTGTGAGTTTGAGGCCACCCTGATCTACAGGGCAAGTTCCAGGACAGCTGGGGCTACACAGAGAAATCCTGGCTCAAAACAAACAAACAAACAAAATGATGCCCACCCCACCCCAAGAACATAGTTGTATTTACCAAAACGTTTGAATTAGAGGCATTTTCCCCTTAACATGTCTCCTGAGGAGAGTGAAGATCCCTGAAGTTTAGATCACCATCATAGGCACTTACAAGAAAAGAGTTTGGAAATTTGTGAGCTCCTAAGTGAAACTGAAAACATTTGTTATGGAAATAGACAGGATGGACACACACACACACACACACACACACACACACACACACACACACTCGCACACACGCACGCACGCACATGTGCACACATACACACATGCACACACACACGCACATGCATGACACACACAGCACCACTTTTCTTTCCCATGCCTAAGATGACACAGGTAACACCTTTTTGTATTGCAGAGCATAACTTGAACCCCATCCCAAAATTGGTATAGTGAAAAATGAACTGGTAGAACTTCTTATAGATATGTCAATAAGCATACTATGTGAAATAAGTACTCAGTCTTTCTAAAAATACCAGTACAAAATGATAGAAACTTTGTTATGATGCTTTTCCAGAGAACTCTCAATTTCTGTTAGATGCAGACTGATAATTTTCTCCCTTTAAAATTGAAAAGACTTTTGCCTTCCACCCTTTGTCCTACTGTGCCTGCTGCTCCTCTGCTCCACTGCTCCTGATGAGCATTGTGCCAGAGTGTTGGTCCAACAACACCTCCACCTCTGTGGGACTTCCTGGGTCTGCTCTGTGCACACTGGGCTCACCTATACACATGGGACACCCTATGACAGCACCCACCTGATCATTGGACCCATCACTGGCCCACTGCCGGAGGTTTGTCTGGGACCCGAAAAACTCTTCCAGGGAACTCCTACAGCTGATAAACACTTTCAGCAAATTAGCAGGATACAAGATTAACTAAAAAAGAAATTAAAAAATCAGTAGCTCTACTATATTCAGACAATAAAGGGGCTGAGAAAGAAATCAGAGAAACATCACCCTTTACAATAGCCACAAACAACATAAAGTATCTTGAGGTAACACTTACCAAACAAGTGAAAGACCTATATAGCAAGAACTGTGTGTCTTTAAAGAAAGAAATTAAAGATACCAGAAAATGGAAAGATCTCCCATGCTCTTGCATAAGTATAATCAACGTAGTAAAAATGGCAATCTTGCTAAAAGCAATCTACAGATTCAATGCAATCCCCATTAAAATCCCAGAACAACTACTCACTGCCTTGAAAGGATAATACTCAACTTTATACAGTAAAACAAAAGACCCAGGATGGCCAAAACAATCCTGTGCATTAAAGGAACTTCAAGAGTCATCACCATCCCTTATGTCAAGCTTTACTATAGAGCTATCATCCTGAAAACAGCTTGGTATTGGAAAAAAACAAACAGGTAGACCAATGGAATCAAATAAAAAATCATGATATTAACACACACACCAATGAACACATGATTTTTGACAAAACAGCTAAAATTATACAATGGAAGGAGGAAAGCATCTTCAACAAATGGTGCTGTCACAACTGGGTGATGGTGTGTAGAAGAAGACTGCAGATAGACCCATGTCTATTGCCACACACAAAACTTAAATCCAAATGGATCAAAAACCTCAACATAATCCAGCCATATTGAACCTCTTGGAAGAGAACATGGGAGGTAACCTTGAACAAACTGGTACAGGAGACCACTTCTTGAACATAACATCAGAAACACAGACACTGAGATCAACAATTAATTAAATGGGACCTCCTCAAACTGAGAAGCTTCTGTAAGGCAAAGGACACAGTAGACAAGACCAAATGGCAGCCCACAAAGTGGGAAAAGATCTTCACCAATCCTACATATGTCAGAGGGCTGATATCCAAAATATATAAAGAACTCAAGAAACTAGACACCAAAACACCAAATAGCCTTATTAAAAAGTGAGGTGAAGAACTGAATTCTTAATAAAAGGATCCAAAATGGCTGAAAGACACTTAAGCAAGTGCTCAACATCCTTAGCCATGAGGGAAATGCAAATGAAAACAATTCTGAGATACCATCTTATTCCTGTCAGAATGGCTAAAATTAGAAACACCAATGACAGCTTATGCTGGACAGGATGTGCAGAAAGGGGAACACTACTTCACTACTGGTGGAAATGCAAATTTGTACAGCCATTTTGGAGGTCAGTATGGCAGTTCCTCAGGAAAATGGGAATCAGTCTACCACAGGACCCGGCAATCCCCCTCTTAGGCACATACCCAAATGATCCACATCTATGCAAAAAGACAGTGTTCAACTATGTTCAAAGCAGCATTATTTGTAATAGCAAGCACCAGGAAGCAACCTAGATGCCCCTCAACTGAAGAATGGATAAAGATGTGGCACATTCACAAAATGGAGTCCTACTCTGCAGAAAAGAAAAAAAAAAAAAAAAAAGCAATGGAATCTTGAAATTCTCAGGAAAGTAGATAGAACTTGAAGAAACCATCCTGTATGAGGTAACCCAATCACAAAGAGGAACATGGTATGTACCCACTCATATATGGATTTTAGACCTAGAGCAAATGATCATCAGCCCATAATTCTCACTGCCAGAGAAACTATGATAAAAGGAGGATTCTAAGAGATTCATATAAGGTCCCTCACAGAAGGGGAAAGGGACAAGATCTAGGAAACCAGCATTACACCGACTCAGAGTCCCTGAACATGGATCTCAGTTTAAAGGCCTGGGCAGACTAAGAGACCTCTACAGTGGAACCAGGATGTATCCCTTGTGCATGAAAGGACTTTGGAAGCACATCCCCCATGGAGGGATACTCCCTTAGCCTAGAGGCAGTGGGGAAGGCCCTACCTCAAATGACTTGACTGATTTTGATGATCCCTTCTGGAAGGCATCACCCTCCCTGTGCAATGGCATGGGAGAGAGGAATAGGATGGAGGGGAGGGTTGGGTCATGGGAAGGAAGGAGAGGGAACTGGGATCAATATGTAAAACAAGAAAAAATAATAAAATTTTAAAAAAAGGAAAAAATATATTTAAAGGGCTTTGGTGCAGTGGTTCTCAACCTTCCTAATGCTGTGACCCTTTAATACAGTTCCTCATGTTGTTATGGCCACAACCATAAAATGATTTCATTGCTACTTTATAAGTATAATTTTGCTAGTTATGGATCGTAACATAATGTTAGTATATACAATATCTGATGTGTGACCCCACCAGGTGTTGATACCCACAGGTTGAGAAATGCTGTTTTAGGGGTTCCTATTAAAGTGTAGCCCAAGTTTAGATCAGAGTTGTTAAAATATCCTTTGTAATTATGTTTAGTGCTTTTATTCTCATGAAAATTGCAAAGAGATTTCTAATGGATTAAAAGAACGACAAAAGCAAATAATAGTGAAGACAAGCCTAGAAGATAACAAGGGTTTTAGTCTATTAGTATATTAGCACAATATCTGCTGCTTTGTTATCCTTTTTTTTTTTTTTTTGATATCTGTCCCATCTTCAGTCCTTAACTTAGTCTTAATTGAATTCCTTTGGTTGCTCCCTAAAAAATCCTCCACACTATACATCCTTAATTTGTAATAGTCTATAGCCAATTATCTCTTCACAAAGGAGAAGCCTTAATCATCATAGTTCTATTCGCTCCCCTGCAGCACTTTGTGCTAGTATTGTGATATATTATACTTCTGTCAATGCTATAAAATAATAGTTTTCCTTAAATATTTAGTAATATTTACAAGAATATATAAACACACACACATTTAATATGTCTCCAAATACTTAGCTTTGTCTCTACTTTGAATTAATACTAATTCCTGAGTGGTAGGGTATTTTCAAAAGACCACAGTGATTTTCTAGTCAATGTGGGGCTTCAATTTTTAGTGTTTAAAAATATATGTTTTTAAAAAATTGTTTCACTTCAATACATGAGTCATCTTCGAGTTACTTGGACAATTATTATACAACTGTCTACCAAAGCTCAAATTAGAGATCTTCCTACCTTCCTTCCTTCTCTTTCATTCCGTTCCCTTCCCTTCCTTTCCCTTCTCTTCCTTCCTTCCTCCCTCCCTTCCTTTTTCCCTACCCCTCTCTCCTTCCCTCCCTCTTCCTTCCTTTCTTTTTTCCCCACTTTTTGAAACAGGGTTTCTCTGTGTAGATCTAGCAGTCCTGGAACTTGCTCTGTAGATCAGGCTGTCCTTGAACTCAGAGATCTGCCTGCTTTTGGCTCCCATGTACTAGGATTGAAAGCATGTAGCAACAGGCTTGGCTTAGGAACTTATTTTTCACGTTGAGTTTTCTAGCCGTTTCATTATGACATTCTTATATTTTTGGTTGTGAGCCTAACCTTCAACAGCTGAGCCATCTCTCAAGCCTTTAATATGACATTCTTAGATATACTTCTTTTGAATCTATAAGCAGATATCTTACCAACTCTACAAATGTCACTAGCATACTCTATTCACACATTTTACATAGTATACATACATATTTATACATGGACATGGTATGTGTAAATATATTCAAACATGTTTGGGTGGTTCTTTTGCACAATTTCTGTTGACTGATCTTTGAATTTGTTGGTTTTCTCTTCTACTCTGCCCTGTACCTTGTGAACCTCACCAAATTAACTCTTCATCTTTCGTTTATTATCACTATATTTTTAAATACATACCTTTATATTTCCATATCTTATTTATTTAAATGCTTATTTTTTACATTTCCATACCCTATGGGAACTCACTTCAGTGAACATTATTTCCTCTTTTTACGAGAATGTGTAGAAGCATATTGTTACTATGCAAATTTCTATGGTATTTCAAGTATTAAGTGTAAAGAGGCTAGAGTTAAAATAATATCTCATTTTAAAAGTATACACAACGTCCTTTATTAGGTGTTAAGAGCTTTTATTTTTCTAATCATGAATTAATTTGGGTTAGGGTTGGTCTGCGGTTCTGTCGAGTTTTAGGTTGGTGACAACTGATTTTAGTGATTTAAGGGAACATTAAGATTCTTCTTTCTAGAAGGTCTTAAGCTTTCAGGACTATCATTCCTGAGGCATGGGAGATGGCTCAGCAGTGTATAGCACTTGCTGCTCTTGTGGGGGAGGACCCAGGTTCAATTCCACTTACCCATAGGATGGCTCCAGTTTCAGGATCCTTCTTCTGGCCTCTGTGGGCACAAGGCACATATGCTGTGTGTGTGTGTGTGTGTGTGTGTGTATGCAAAACACTCATACACAGATCCTAAAAAGTATGAGTCCTCTCCTTCTTCAGGTCACCTAGCTAGTCTGAGAAATATTTTGGGCCATGGAATATAGCTGATGATGTTTTGGCAGTATGAAATAAAAAAATCGAACAAAAAAGAATGTTGGATTTGGAGCATTTGCTGATTTTCACAGTATAAATGCTCCCACAGTGGGTAATTTTGAGCTACTGACATTTTGTTCAATTCCAGCCTGGGAAGAGGAGTGCATAATGAGTTCTCCAACAATGGCTTGGGCAGACTTCATCAACCACTGGATGTTCATCTTCGCCTCACACATTTCTGCAAGCAGTCATCCATTGGGTCAAATCCCTCAGTGAAAACTGCAGGCACTGGGAGCTCATTGTTCAGGGTCTCTGGTAATCCAGACTTTCAACATTATCCCACAGGGTAAGTTATATTTTAGCAACTTACATTTTAGCTGCTTTTGTCGGGTTTCTGTGTGTTGTCAGCTCCCATCTCACCCCTGGGATGAAATAAGTTTCTGGGCTAGAGCCCAGCAAGGGATGCATTCTTGTTCTGGGTATTCTCCATTTGAAATGTATGCATCTTTTTCATGTTATTATTATAAAATAAATCTATAGTTCATTCAATGTTTTCTGTTAAATTTTATATTTGACAGTATTATTTCTTTTCAATGATCATAAACAATGTTTTTGACAGGCTTCTTCAGCAAATTGACCTGATCTTTAACTGTTAATTGACTTTAAAGAGGGATTTTATATTCTACGCAAAAGGAGTATTTCCATTTTCTTTTGTTGTTGTTGTTTGTTTGTTTGTTTTTTGAGACAGGGTTCATCTGTACTGCTTTGGAGTCTGTCCTGAAACTAGCTCTGTAGATCAGGCTGGCCTTGACACACAGAGATCCAGCTGCCTCTGCCTCCTGAGTGCCGAGATTAAAGGTATGTGCCACCAAAGCCCAGCTGAGTATTTCCATTTTCAGTCGTTGATATATCATTTTCCTATATATGCAACCAATCCCTAAGTATGTATCTATATATACTCATATCATATAAATATATAGTATATACACATTAATAAATGTATAGAATTCCAAGTTATGAACTCTGTTTCATATTTGTGTTTAAAATGAGCCCTATAATGAAGCAAAACAAAAGAATGACAGGTAACACAGACTTAATCTAAACAGCTCATTTCTTAAAAACAGCTAACTTAAAACAATTTTTGCATATACATAGTTGAAATGTGAAAATGGAAACTTTACCATAAAGGATGTATATCAAAATTCCTGACTTCGTATTTGTGGTCATAGTGCCTTACATGATCTGAGTTTGTCTGGACAGGTGTTTCAACGGATTTCAGAAATGAAGCAGGGTCAGGTCTGGTTAACACTTGAAAGGGATAGCCTGGTACACAGTACCTTTAAGACACTTTTAAAAATTATTCTTGGTTATAATTTATTCAATTATTTCTGTTTACCAGAATTTTGTTTGTAATTTCTAATTTGTTTTTAATACCTTCTTTTCCTCTCTCCAACCCTTACTATCACCTTCTCAAATTAATGGTCTCCTTTTATTTTACGTGTTTATATGTATGCACACACATACACAATATAAGCCACCATCAGAATCTATTTTCATTGTTTGCAGCTGCTGACTACTTGTGCTGGATAACAACTTAGTGGGCCTGTCTCTGAGAGGCTGATTTTCCCTCTGTCATCAGTCATTGTTACCTAGAGTTCTTTGTCTAAGTGTGAGACACTGAATTTTTGCCTCTTCCACATAAACATGTTTATTAATAGTGTCATTGTTCAGGTTTTGTTTAGGCAGTCATTTCTAGAAGGTAGAGCTCACAGCAGACTTCCTGTTCCTCTGGCCTCCTCTTCCATGATATTTCCTAAGCCTCAGGCTCAGGAGTTATGTTGAAGCTGTATCTGTTGGGGTTACCCTTCTTATGGCATGTTTATCTCTGCATTATGTGCAGGGGTTTGCAATAGTCTCCACTAGCTACAAAAAGGAGCTTATTTGGTGAGAATGAATGCCACACCTGTCTGTGAGTATAAGCACACATTTCAGAGTGCAAATTACTCAACATTCTTGTTCCCCTCAACGATTCATCTGTGCCTACACTATCCCCTGGCTATCTTTCCAGGAGAAGCTATGGTTTTGCTCCATGAACAGAAAATTTTCTATCAACTTGACTGAGCCATGGATGGTCAGACATTCTGTCTGCCTCTAAGAAGGTGTTTTTGTATGATATTAATGTTAAACTGGTAAAGTGGGCAAAGCAGGTTGTCTTTTGTAGTGAGGGTAGGTTTAGCCCAACCAGCTGAAGGTATATCTGGAACAAAAATACTGACGGTAATCAAGGAAGAGTGAATTCCTCATGTATTCTGCAGTTAAGTGCTCGCTAGTTTCACGCTTGTATTCCTGAATGGAAACATTAGCTTTCCTAGGACTCGGGTCATCAGGCTTTGGGACAACAACTTCACACATCCCTGACCCATTCTCAGCTATGGAGGTTCCTAGCTTCCAAAATCACCTGAGTCAGTTCCTTTTTCCTGACCCATCCCCAACCCTCCTGGGGCTTCAACACTGATTTTTATTTGTCTTTTCACTTCAGAAGTTCCTGATTTTAGGTATTTAGTCTCAGACTGAAACACACACCAACAGCAATAGCCTCTCTGGTTCTGAGAGTTTCAGACTTGAGTTAAGCCACAGCAATGGAGGACTCAGGCCTCCTGATTACAGATGGCTTATCAAGGAGCTTCTCAGCCTCACCTAGTATGTATGCATGTATGCATCTCTCTCTAGCTATCATCTGTCTATCATCTATCTATCTATATATATATGTGTCTATTTCTATTTATCATTTATCTTCTTATCTCTCACCTATCTATCATCTATATCTATATCATTTATCTATCTACTATATATACCTATGTGTCTTACTCATCTATCTCTGCTCTGTTTACCCCACATATTCATAAATTACAGATCAAGACGCTCTCTGTAAAGGCAAAAGTAAATTTCCACGATAAGGAGATGTATTGGTTTGTTTGCTTTTATATAAACATTTAAATCTTGCCTGAATATTTCATGAGGCAGTATGAAATTTTCAATGTTTTTCAGAGTTGATCAATTTTTGATTCTATGTGGTGATAGTAAAAGGTTTCAGAATGAACAAAGGCAAAATTAATTCAAAATAAAATGCACAATGAATCAGGTATTTCTAGCAGTGCTTGACTCTATGGTGTCATGTGACTTCACTGCAGCTGTGGTTCTAAAATACTCTTCTCATCATACATGCTGTCACATACATGTGATGCTGCAGACAGTGGCTAAAAACCCTTGCCTCAGATTCAAGACTGCTTTATGCTATTTAAATACTTTCCTGTCCTTGCAAAGATTTTTGACTTCCATAGAAATGGTTAATTTTTATTTAATAATGGTTAATTATAGAAAACAAAGACTTTTAGTATTTTCCTATCAGCATTCCTCAGCATGTACAGTTTCACATATATCTGGATTACATTGTTATAAAGTTTGATTTTAAAAGTTATTGTTTGTGTTGCTGATTTGAGTTTAACAAAAAAATGTTAAATAACATTTGGCTTAAGACCAGGACAGAATTTGCAACCATTTTGGAAATATTCTTAAACACACTTGATCCGTTTTGTACTAAATAAATATCAGAATATTGATAAGTTCCAAAAACATTGAAAATGCCCTGTACATTATAATATCAAGTATTCAGACAAGATTTAAATCATTATGCAAAAGTAAACAAAACAACCTACCTCATCATTGTGAGAATTTACTTTTATCTTTAATAAATGGAAACTTTGTATGCCCAGATTTAATTGTTCTTGCCTCCACTCCATGCCCAAGGGGTATAGACCAAGTGGTCATGTCTGACCAGCTCAGCTTCCAAACAAGCCCACATCCAGGGCCTTGGGTTAGCCCACTCTAACATCTATCCCACCTATGACCTACTGAAACGTGTGAAGGAACTGGTTCTGTGGAGTGATATTTGCCATATCTCCATGACTTGGAGCAGCTGTGGAATAGCTGAGAGGAGCTTTGGAGAAAGTCCAGTGATGATGGTGTACCAGAAACCAGACCAATGACTCATTTGCAATGAACATTTGCAAGTAAATCTAATAAGGCAAAATGGTACACAGTGTGTATCAATGCCACTCAGATGAATGAAGAGGTGTTGGAAAGGCAAAAATGGATTTTTGTTTGTTTGGTTTTAATTTTTTTTTTTTTTTACAAAATTTTTCGTGGAGGAGGATGCTACCAACATGAAGGATGGACTTGGAAATGAGGAGAAATGGGGTACATGATGTGAAATTTCAGAAGAATCAATAAAGAAATTATGTAATTGTTCTAAATAAATTTCTTTATGACCTACCACCAGTAAATATGAGATTTATATACCTCCTTACCTACAATAGCATAAAAATGTCTAGGACAAAAGGACATCATGAGTATAAAAAGTTTAAGAAGTTCTGATTTATCTATTGTAGTCATTTTTCCCATCACTATGACAAAATATGTAAAGAAGCAACTAAACAGAGGGATTTGCTCTAGTCCACAGTTCAAGAGGATAAAGCCCATTACAATGGAGTAAGCATGCTTTTTTAAAGAAGTCATGGGCCATGCCTGGGCAGTAGGAGATGGTTTAACTAACTTAGGTTCAAACCTCTAGAGTCATGATTGAGTCCATTATTTCTCTCTGATCATTGCAAAGGGGACATAATAGCTGGTAGAAGTGGGAAAGGGAAATGGAAGCTATGTGTGGATGGAGGAAGAGCCTTTCTCATGGCAGCATGTCACAGGAAGTCTTAGAAGTTTCCCTGGCTTTTAGAGGACAGTTCCTGTAATTCCAAATACCTGCTGCTCATGCTATAGCTGTGATAGGGGCAAGAAAGGCTGGATGAAAGGAACATTATAAATTATAGCTTCTGTCATCAAGGGTTGGTTCAAGTTTTCTGAGAGAATCTGATTTTGAGTGCATGTAGGTATTGGCAACTCTGAAGTTCAGTGATCATGGGGTTTAACAACAAGGAGAACCAAATTCCTGATGATGGTTCCATCCACAGTTTGAAAAGCTCAACACCTGTGATTGTTAATCATGCCATTCACAGAATACACAGTGATATATAATATTTTCCAAGGAAAAAGAACAAATTATACTTCTCTTAGTTCCATTTCTAAATCAAAAGTCAACATCTTTAATGTGCAGGGAAAGTAAAACTGAAAGCAAAAACATGGTCAAATAAGATGAGCAAAAACATGGTCAACTAAGATGAGCAAAGGATATTCTCATGGAATATTTTGCTTATAGTTCCCCCCTCTTATTTGTCTTTTGTATAGATACAGTACATTTTGAAAGCTAGTATTTAATCTACTACACTCACTCATTGTTTGAGGCATAAAAACAATTGTTCATTTCCCCTCTACTGCCAGTGTCCTCATGCAGACACACTATAATCAATAGAACAAAATTGGGGTTTTCATTTGTCCTAAGAGTTAGAATTTAAGAATACAAGATGTTCCAGAGTTCCCTTTAGTCTGAATAAAATATGCCTATGTGTAAATATCAAGCAAAAGAAGCCAGTACTCAATTTTATGTGACATTATATTAAGAAGACTAAGTACTTTTTATATTGTTTTATCATAGTTAAGTGTGTGATCAAGGTCAGAATTTGAATCCAAGTGTTCATTTTATTTCAAAGCCCTTAGATATTGCTTCCTATTTCATATGAAGGAAAGAATGAAATAAAGGAGTTTCACAATGAACTACAAAGACAGAAGTTTCTTTTCCTTCTAGAAGTCCTGGCAAGCCTCCTGGGTTAGAACAGGTGTATAGAAATGAGCTGAGGTGACAAAATGCTGATATACTCGTGACCTCTACTTGAATGTTTTGTAGGTTTGAGCCATAGCCTTGAATTAAAATGATTAAGAGGAAATAGTAAGTATTAGCCTTTTAAAGAAAACCATGACTCTACTACTGCCCAGGAGAGAACAAGGCTGCTTAGTCTCTGCCATAATGCCAATGCCTGGGACATTAGGGCCCCAGAAAGTTATGACAAGGGTCAGAGAACATAGTTCATGGATTTGTTGCTGAGAGGACATGCATTATGATGTCCAGTTAATCTTACATTAGTCTCAATATTTTGTATGGGATCCAACTTTGTCTTGTAGTAATCAAGGCTCTGACTTCAGTCATTAACTTTCAGCTTTCCGGAGTTTTGTTAGACTGGAAAGGATGAATATAAGCAAAGTTTTGACAACAATTTACATGACTAAGTACTTTGGGGACTTGTTTCCTTTTTTTTTTTTTTTTTTTTTTTTTTTTTTTTTTTTGAAGGTCAAAATTCATTTTGCCTTATTATTGACCAAAGGATTTATTTGGTAAGGGAGAATAACAAAGCTATCAAAAGGTCACTGACATAGTAACCATGATTCTCTAGTAATTCATTAAAAATGAAATATAAGTGGCAAAGTAAAAAATATGTCTCTCTGTCTGTGTGAATAATACATTTGTATTGCCTTTGAGCATTCTGAATAAAGAAATAGATAAATGCATATTCAATATTAATGCTTCAGGAATTACATAAGAGCCTGCTGCCAAGCTGTAAAAGCTTGGCCCAAAAGGCCTGTGTTTAAACTTTATAATGATTAGGAATCATTCATTCAGAACGAGGAGATAGGTAGGCATTAATATTACTTTCACTGTCATTTCTCTGGAAATGAAAATTGTTTCTTAAACAGAGGCTTATTCCCAGAGACAATGCTAAAGCTATGA
Source organism: Phodopus roborovskii (assembly GCF_943737965.1). NCBI lineage: Eukaryota > Metazoa > Chordata > Mammalia > Rodentia > Cricetidae > Phodopus > Phodopus roborovskii. Next base: position 17,016,001 of record NW_026126410.1, read on the forward strand.
ACACAAAAGTAAGAAATACATACTTTAATGAACTTTTTAAACTGGAGATTGTAAAACTTTCTAGGGCTATTGTATATATTACCATAAACTTGGTGCCTTAACATAACAGATTTATTCCCTTATAGTTTTGAAGACTAAATGCCTGAAATCAAGATGTTGACAAGAGTCGGTTTCTCCATGGAGATTGTAAAGGAGGGTGGTCATTGTCCATGTCCTAGGTTCTGGTGGTTGTTACAACCACCCTTTATGTTTCTGGGTTTTTAGGTGTAACAGTCACACAATTTGCCTTGGTTGTCACATAGTCATTCCTTCTTTATGTATCTCTGATTTTATTTCAAAAATTTCTTTTTCATATGATGATATTGGTCATTACATTAGAGCCGTAGACTAATATGAACTGCAAATACTTTGTGTGTATCAGAAAAGATTAGAGAGAGAGAGAGAGAAAGAGAGAGTGTGTGTGTGTGTGTGTGTGTGTGTGTGTGTGTGTGTGTGTATGTTCACAATTCAATGAAGAGCAGAAATTAGTCAGAAATGTAAAGTTAGTGGTGTGAGCAATACCGTGGTCCAGGTCTCAAACTATGAGTCTGCTTCTTTCTATATTTCCCTCTCATCAGTTTCTCTGAAGGTATTTATTACTCATTCAGTTTTTACAAAGAATAAAAAAGAACAACAACAACAACAAAAAGCCAAACACCCCCACCCCCAAAACAACAACAAAATCCTTGAAGGTATGACAGCATCTAGAGCCGAGCATCTACTTAGGAAAACAAAAATATCACAAGTTATGTCATGAGAAACTGGAAACTGAAAAGGCCAAAAGGAAGAATAGAGGTGACACACATACAACCATTGCAGACATAACAAGGTCAAGTGGTTATAGGAACTTTTGGTGAAGTGCTTCCCAGATTTTGAATGCAGGTTCTACTGAGGGTGCCTCTGAGCAGTCAGGGTTGGCATCTCTGTAGAGTCCATTGTGACAATGGGAAAAATTAGAAAGCAGAACAAGGGTTCCAGCCCAGGTAAATATCTGTTGTTGACATGATTCTAAGAATGACAAACAGGACAGGGCCTATCTTGTCTCTTTCTATCTGCCACCGGCACTGTATCAGTGTACTTTATAGGAAGAACATGTCTAGTAGCCATCTGGCACAGGGGATGTATAGCTGAAGAGTCCCAACCTCAGGTTCACAAAACTAATTAGGGTTGGAGCAGAGAGGTGACTTAATCCACAAACACAGATCAATAGAGGCAGATTTTCAAGGTTGAAAGACAAATTAACCCTGGAAACAGGAAGAATATAGGAGTTGTGGGGAAGGACATGTTGAAATATTGGAAAGAAATGGGCAGAAGAAAAGATAGTGGAATACTACTCTCCCACACCAGGAAGTGGTAGGAGATTAAATTGGCCGATTACCTATGGACATCAAATAGTTTGAATCTTTGAACTGAAAGCATCTACCTCCAGGTGAAGGCATGGGAGCAAACATCTTCTCATTGAGGAGGGACTAAGTGTCTCAGGTGGACATTTTTTCAGACACTGGGGCTGCCACTGACTCTGTATCACTGTGTAAATTCTTGAATTAGTGTAAAACTACTATTATGTGCAGCAGTTATGCTATGCAGTGAACAGAACAGAAGGTAAGTAGGAACACATATGATTAGCTGATGCAGCAAAGAATGCACTAGTGACTTCAGAGAATAAATAAGGAATAGATGCCATTGTTTGATCACCATTTTACTTCAGAAAGACATTTTTCCCTGCTTATTTCTTCTGCCCATTAAATGCCAACAGCATAGGAATACTATACACATTTGTATACTACAAAGTTTTGAGAGTCATAAACAGTATAAAGTCTAATACTTCCCCTCCCTTGCCTTTTCAAGACAATTTGTTAAGCTTAAGAATCCAATGCATTTCCTGGAGTTACAGGAAGATAAGAGAGAATACTTATGGAAGCATGAGTGACTCAATGGCAGTTGTATAACCACTTCAAATTGGGTGAAAACTCCCAAAAACTATAGTCTCATGGCTTCCTAGGACCAAATGTTTGCACTTATTCACAACTCATGCTTTATTGTTGCCTCTGCAACCTCATCATTATTAGTAATACCACTCTTGTTATTCTGGGAAATTCTCTAAGATAAATTTCTAGAAGATGACCTGGGTGAGAAGAATCTATTTATAAAGGATGTTTCTTTAATCCCATGATTTCCAACAAAGTCAGTGGCTGGTGGATGACTTACTGACAGCCAAGTACAAAAGGCTAATCTTCAAACCCTCTCTAGGGACACCAATTTTATGAGGGAATTCATACTGTAGAGTCTCCCTACCCTCCAGACAATGGAAACAGCAATCCCTAGCCTAGATTATGTCTTTACTTACTCTTCCTTTCTGTTTTCCTAACTCCTTTTATTTAGAAAGTACATCCTCAACAGATATTTTAGAGGACATTGGTGCATGTAGGGTGGTAGTATAGGTCAAACAAGATTAATGATATATAAAAAGGCATAAAGGAATCTTATAAGCTAATAAACATGAAATAAATTAAATTAGAAGTGTTTGAACCAGAGGTACAGTGCATAGAAGAATAAAAGTCATCAAATAAACTGTGGATTATTAAGTAAAAAAATCTTAGTGTCAGTAATGGGCAGAGAAAAGGAATTAGCTGAAGTGAGAGAAGTAGGTAATGGGGATTAATATTGTTTAAATATGTTGTATATATGTGTGAAAAGGTCATAACGAAGCCCACTATTATATATAATTAATGTGTACTAATAAAAAACGTTTTAAGGGAGGTTCTCCATTTTCAGTCTTGCATTTGGAAACCATACTATCCTAAACAATTTTCTTATGGCTTGATGATGAGCTTTATGGAAAAGCTCCATTTTATTTTTTATTATTACTATTATCATTATCATTATTATTATCAATATTGGTTTTTCCAGACAGGGTTTCTCTGTGGCTTTGAAGGCTGTCCTGGAAATAGCCTGGAAATAGTAGACCAGGCTGATCTCGAACTCACAGAGATTCATTCACCTGCCCATTCAGAAGGCACCTGCCTGTGGGAATGGTGGGAACAAAGACATGCACCACCACCACTACCCAGTGTGATTTCTTTAATTTAAAAAAAATTATTTTTCACTTTACATACAAACCCCAGGTCCCTCCCCACCTCCCCTCCTCCAGCCGCTCCCATCTCCCACCCTTTTCACCCCCCATTTTAAAGTAGGGACAGAAAGTATAGAGGAACAAATGAGGTATATTTGTAACTATCATATTAGGGTGTGTTGCAGAAAGTGAAGAGGCTGGCTTGGCTACAGGAAAAGATTTAAGATAAGAATTGAATCTCAAACTGGTTAGAATATCCCTATGGCTATTTTGGAGAATGGCTATCCTGCCCACTGTAGGAAAACTTGGGCAATTATGGAGTTTTCTGAAGAAAACCAAACAATTTAACTTTATAGAACAACTTACTATGTGTCTTCTTGCACACTGCAGGATGCTAAATACAGGTAGACACACATGAAACAGTCAAAGGGTGATTTAAGTTAGTGTAGCAAATCTGAAACATATGGTTCACTGATGCTTACTATGGGGTTGAAGTGAATGGGATTCTTGGTGTAGCTGGTGAATTTCATGTACATCCCACATAATGAAATGGAGTCAAAATTGTGATAAGTCACAGGATTTGGAATTATAAATTTTCATAATTATAAATGGCCTAACTCAATCACACTGTAATGGATTACAAGCAGCTGAGGAGATAGCTTCAGAGGCTAAACTTTTCAACACTTATTTATCTTTTGAGAAATGACATCTTCAGAAAAGCAAGGCTGGAGTTGGCTAGGTGCTCTGCTTTTGGGCAAAGAAGCTTCCTGCTGTGTTTCACTCTCTTTTTCTGCAGAAAAATCAATCTGTAGCTTGCAGATTCAGAAAGGCTGCTGCATACTCCTCACAGAGGATCCCTGTGGCTAATGGCTTAGGCACTTGAGGAATGCATCCATTAAAATAGTAACAAGAATGACCAAAGAACTGTGAATCAAAGACAATGAACTGTTGGAATGTGAAGAGACAGGACAGAATATTACTATTAAAGAGGCAGAAAATGGCACATGGTCTAGATGCATATTTAGCCATTATTGCTGTCTCCATTAAAACAAACAAACAAACAAACAAACTAATTCTAACTAACAGTTGTGCTCATTTCATCAAACTCAGTTTCACTTTCTACTGCTTGGATCACAATCACACTTTATCTGGAATATGGTAACTCTCTCCAAATGACTCTCAGCTTCATGTCTTACTGTCTTAATACTGCCCCAATTTATTTTCCATTCCATTGTCAGTGAACTTTCTAAAATAGTCATCTACTCATTGTATAGGTATTTGCAACACTCCCTTGTGAAGGAGACTCTATAGCAGTTACTGGACAAATAATGGCATGGTCTCTATTCTTTGACAGGTCAGAATCTATAATGGGCAGCTAACAAAGGCTATAAGGTGAGTTAGGAAAGGTTAATGTCATTTTCATGAAGAGGGAGGTGACAGCCATCTAAGGGAGTAAGGGAAGGGTACTTTTATTTCCTTGTCTCTAACCTCTTCTCTATCTGCTCAGCTTCTATGGAGTCTGTAGGTCTCTTCTAAGAGCATTCCACTAATCCTTTAAATTCTGAACCACTTCATGGCATAAACTTAGCCTAATATCTTGAGAGATGCTTTGACACAGACTCTGTATGTGCTAGTGGAAATAAGAATAAAAAGACCTACTTAGTTGAATCAAGCATATTAGTAATTAAATGATTATTTTTGTGCAGTGTACATGGGAATTTGAAATTCCACAAAACTAAATCTAGAGAATTAAATTGTCAGATTAACTGATCTTTTCTAATAAGGCCAATGCTATGTCTCCAATTCCTTTAAGGCTCAGATAACTTTGTAATGTTGAGGAATAGAGTAGAGGCTAAGAAGAACATTGGCGCTAGATTGCATAAATTGAAATATTGGCTATGTCACTTGATACCTTTATGACTTCAGGGAAATTTAGTTACCTTATATTTTACGTACTCAATTTCTCCATCTACATAATAGTTCCTTTATTCTCAGCATTTTTAATAGTGGAATAATATTTTTAAAGGGTTCAATGGGCTGAAGACTATGCCTGATACACATTAAAGAATTAACTTCTTTGTTGACAAAAACTACAGCTTTCGTCTTAAAAGGAATAAAGTAATCTAATTAAAGTATAATTAAACATGTGTCTAATATGTCCAAAGAGTTATAGCACAGAGGAGGGCTGTTTGACATAAACTTGCATCTGTATGCCTTTAGAATCATTTTTAAACTTTAAAAAATGGCAATGAAGTTTGTGGTCTTGACTTAAATTTACTTTTTAAAGAAGCTCATAATAGGAGTCACAGGAGGATCTCAGGAGGAGAGGACACATGAGTCTAGAGTTCTCAGTAAGATAAGATCACATAGAAATACATATATTAGTAATTATGGATTAATAATTAAGATAGAGCTAGCCAATAAGAAATGCTAGCCACTGGCCAACAGTTTCATAATTAATACAAGTCTTTGTGTATTATTTGGGGCTGATGTGACTGTGGGACTAGGTTGGTAGGAAAGTGCTCATAACAAAATGGTGCCTACAACATGCCTCATGGATTTCCTCGTAGAATGACAAAAGTTTAAAAAGGATTTTAAAAACCAAAAACAAAGTCAAGCATGGCTTCTTGGTAGCAACATTTTCTTAGGTGGTCTCTGTTTTGCTAGAGACAAACAGAGACTCATGTGGCTTCTTTAAGGGAGTCTTCTTGACTCAGCATAAGCAGAAAAAAACTGCAATTAAGAGGCCCTGCTAACAACTGAATGGTGTGTATGTGCAGCTGGCAATGACAGTGACCATATCTCCAAGTCGGCAGCATGCTACTTGATGGCAGCATAGACCAAGGCAGTGAGCACAGCTCTCAGTGCTGGCAGTAAATGTACTTTGCCATCTTGGAAAGACAGGGGCTAAACATCCTTGTTTTAACTTTAGAAATGTTGTTTACCACATAAAAGACTCATGGCTAGAAAAAGGTAGCGAGATACAGTAAAGACAGATTCAGATGAAGTGAAACCTGTAAAAGGTTTACAGTATGTTTAAAAATATGCGTAGGCTTGTGAGAGAAATGAAACACAATAAAGTAATTAACAAAGAAAGAAAAAAGAAAGAGAGAAAGAAAGAGTGGCTAGGAAGTGGTGGCACATGCCTTTAATCAAGCACTTGGGAGGCAGAAACAAGATCTGTGTGATTTGAAGGCCACCTTGATAAACAAAGTGAGTTCAAGGGCAGCCAATGTTACACAGAGAAACCCTGTCCAAAAAAAAAAAAAAAAAAAAAAAAGAGTAATAAATAAGCCACAGAAAGATGGAAAATACACAGAGAGTCACTGTATGCTCTTGTGTTGTCTTTGAATTGTTTGACTACTGAGGAAATAGCAATGACTGCTAAAAGAAATGCTACTGGATTAATCCAATTTATATATTTTAAAAATGCCTGGACTTCAAAATTTAAGTATAGGGAGATGTTACTTGGGAAAAGAGATTTTGTTTGTGTTTCAACTGAAAATAAAAAGCTGTGGATTCCTTCCAGATTAATATGGTTTGAAGAAGCAAGACCCTGGAGCAATGGCTCAGGTGATCCGAAATTCAAAACAGCTGGGACAAGGCAATCTAGCAGATCACTAGAGCCAGGATTTCTGGGTCTTCTTAGGATTCCTATGACAGCGCCCCCTACCAGCATGAAGCAGTTAGAGAGAATGATGCCCCAAATTCCAAATATTGCTTATAAATGAGGTTGATTATAAATGGTAATGATCACAGTCAATCTCTTTTTAAAGGGAAAAAGGAGGGATGATGATATTGGAATGAATACTTTGCATTGGCATGGATTTTCATTTATTGATACAGATTTACGGTTAATTTTGTGATATATAAACTTCTCTTTGTTAGATATTTTGTTTATACAGATCTTTTAAAACATAATGTGTAATTAAATACAGATTTATGTAGTCCCCTATAATAGTGAAAACTTACAGTTGGATTAGTTAGATTTTCTAGATATGTAGAATAGATTTCAAATGGATAGGCATTCGTCAAACCTTTTTCAAAGACCTGTAGAATAAGAGATTTAAAATGGTTTAGGGTTTTTCTTGACAGTGAGACATAACTGCTCCAAGCAATACCATCTGCTTCACAAAACAAGATGGACATTGAAGAGACTCTTTATGGAGTTTACTTCCAATATGGCAAGACTAGCAATTTGAACAAGAAACTGCTCTTGTCTGGACTGTTTGACTTTATGCTGTATAAAATGGATATACAGGACCCACAGGAAAGTGACTGCTGAAGCAAGATGGACATTGCTGCAGAGTTCCTGCTTCATGAAAGAATCTGCCAGACATTCTGCAGGGCGCAGAGAAAAGTGATGACAAATTGCCAATACAGTCAGACAGTTTAAGGTTTCTGCTTTGCTGAGGAGTCTGCCAGACACACTATGGCCTATAGTCTGAAGATGGAACATTAAAGAACTTCAGGTGACTGACCAAACAGTGAGGTGTCTTTGTCAATTCTAGGGTTTACATATTATTCTTCTGGTGTCTTTGATGGAGTTGAAGACAGATAGTCATGATTATAGTTTTTTTTTTAGTTATGATAAAAGATGTTACATATAAGACTTTAGCCTCACAAAGATAAGATAGATAAAATATTTTTCTTAAATCTTGCTAAATGGTATTCGACTAAATATTGCAATTATAGTTCTTGATTAATGACTGTTTTGTTATATGCAACTTGACTATGTTAAAGGTAAACCCCCTTTTTCTTTAGACAGAAAAGAGGTGATGATGGGAGATGTCATTCTGTAAATATGTTTCTGTTATTGGTAAATGAATAAACACTGTTGGCCAATAGGGAAGCAAGATAGGATGGACTAAGAGAGGTGGAGGATTCTGAGAAACGTAGGAGGAGTCGCAATGTGATCTCAAGAGAGAGAACACGTGAGTCTGGTGTTCTCGGTTAGATAAGACCATGTAAAAATACATATACTATTACTTATGTGTTAATAATTAAGAGAGAGCTAGCCAATAAGAAATGCTAGTCACTGGCCAACAGTTTCATAATAATAATTTTAAAAAGAAGCTCAAAATAGTCTCTGTGGTTCTACAGATTTTAGCTTGGTTATCACTGACTTAATATCTACTATGCATATAAAAGTGTGAATATACAGAGTACTTGTCTTTCTGGGGTTGGGTTACTTCACTCAGGATGATTTTTTTTTCTAGTTGCATTCATTTATCTGCAAATTTCATGACCGTGTTTTTAACAGCTGGTTTTGTAAATGTCTCATATTTTCTTTACATATTTTTCCACTGAGGGACATCGAGGCTGTTTCTAATTTCTGGCTGTTATGATAGAGCAGCAATGAACATGGCTGAGCAGGTGTCTCTGTGGTAGGATGAAGGGTCCTTCAGATATATGCTCAAGAAGATATATACAGATTTTGAGGTAGTTCAGTCATTGCTTGTGGGGCTGCAAACTTGTACATCCACTATGGAAATATGTGTGATAGTTCTTCAGGAAGATGGAAATTGATCTACCTAAGGGCAAGTTTAAAATATATTGGTGGATACATAAGAGAAGTAGTTTTAGCAATATGCAGGAAGCTTTCCTATAGACCCAAGGTGCTATCTGATGACACTTTTAGCTTTTGGTTTGGTGGAAACTAGTGATCTGCTAAAGTAATAGGTTCCACAAGATGTTAGTCCATATACAGAGGTGAGCTAGCCCAAGATAAAGTAACTAGTCTCTGAATTGGCAAGTTAATCAGCCAATCAGCCTCTGCAGACAGCTTCTTTTCAGGGTTGTTTATTTACAACTTATTATTTAAAAAAATAAAAACAAATTCAGATTTCTTTAATTATCCTCAGTGATTTTACATTAGTCAATTGATGAACGATGAGAAAAATATCTAATGATATACATCAGTAGTTATGTTACTCATGCTTTCTGGGACCCATTGAAGATAAAGAAGTAGGGCACAAAGATGCAGAGATGGCTCAGTGGTTAAAGACATTTGGTGTGAAAGCATGAAGACTTGAGTTCAGATCCTAAGTAAAAAAGCCACATGCAGTTGTACACAGTGCAGCCCTTGAGTGCTCTGTGGGCCAGAAACAAGCTTACTGGGCCTGTTGATCACTAGCCTAGCTCTGGCTTAATGTCTTAAGTAATTATTTAATGAAATACATGGTGAGATTTCAAAGTTCCCTGCTATTTTTTTTTTTTTGATCCTTAGTTTATTTTTTCAATTTTCATTTGGTTGGCTTCTAAAATAGAAGAGAATGTATGAGGTTTTCTTGAAGTGAAGAGGGAAAGGTAGATATTTAGGAATATATGGTAAAGGAATATTGGAAAATAAAGGAACTTATGTTCCAATATCTACCCTTACTTCAGGGATCAGCAAAGTGTTCTAAAGAAAGATCAAAGCAAAAACACAAAACAAAACAAAGCAAGCCCACTTCTGCCTTGGAGGAAACCATGTCCTGTCCTGAATGCTGATGTGTTCCTCCCCCCTAGTTCACATCTTTACTGCTAAGACTCCAGTCCCCCAGTCATGATGCTAAGGGTTGAAGCTTTAGAAGGCAATTAGATCATGAACCCTCTGATAACTCTGGGATTAGTGATCCATGGGAGATGTCTGAAACAGCATGACTGCTGGCCACATGACAGCACATAGACTGAATGAAAGGAACATCTGTTGAAGCATATCCTTCCTTACCATATACAGAACTGACTGTTCTTCTCATCTTGGCCTTTGTAACTGTGCATAAATAAAACTATACTGTTCATGTATCAACCAGTTTATAGTATTTTTGTAACAATATCCCAGGTCACAAATATAGAGGGCCAGCCAGTCTTAGCCATAATTCTTCAGCTTTGCCACTGTAGCATGTTATCACTTAGAGACAATATGAACGAATGAAAGAGACTCTCTTTCAATAAGACCTGGGTTGCAGGGATGGTTTATCATACGAAAATCTATCAACGTGATCCACCATATAAACAAACTGAAAAAGTAAAACCACATGATCATCTCGCTAGATACTGAAAAAGCCTTCGACAAAATCCAACACCCTTTCATGATAAAGGTCTTGGAGAGATCAGGGATAACAGGAACCTACCTAAACATAATAAGAGCAATATACAGTAATCCAACAACCAACATCAAACTGAATGGAAGGAAGCTTCAGGAACAAGACAAGTCTGCCCTCTCCATATCTCTTCAATATTGTACTTGAAGTTCTAGCTAATGCTATAAGACAACAAAAGGAGATGAAGGGGATACAAATTAGAAAGGAAAAAGTCAAACTGCCACTATTTGCAGATGATGATCCAGTTTACATAAGTGACCCAAAAAACTTACCAGGGAACTCCTACAGCTGATAAACACTTTCAGGAAAGTAGCAGGATACAAGATAAACTCAAAAAAATCAGTAGCCCTACTTTTTTCAGACAACAAAGAGGCTGAGAAAGAGGCTGAGAAAGAAATCAGAGAAACATCACCCTTTACAATAGCCACAAGCAACATAAAGTATCTTGGTGTAACGCTTACCAAGCAAGTGAAAGACCTATATAATAAGAACTTTGTGTCTTTAAAGAAAGAAATTAAAGAAGTGCTTGAGATTGTTTGATGATGGTTTGATGTCCCTGCTGATTAGGGACAATATCTGAACTCAAGATACAATCCCCATAATTCAAAAGTAATAGCTTACTGGAAAGAGAAATGGAATTCATTAAGAGGAATAAGTGATTTTTAAGTACATTACATTTAAAAACCACTGTCTCATCAGCATGAGGAATGTATATTAAATACATGAAACAGATATTGATCTCACTTTACTGATGAAGATATTGAATCATGAAGAGATAAGCGTTACTCAAAGTCAGTAATTGAAGGTACAAGATTTCACAGTTACATTTGTCTGCATTACAATTCACTTCATCAGCATTCTGTTTACTTGAACTTGACAACAGGTGTAAAAGAAATATGTTTTAAATTTTATTATGTTAATAACTGATACTGTCTGCAAAAAGCTAGAATACCACCGAAGTCCAATTTGAAAATAACAGATCTGAGGATGGTTTATTTTGTTTTTTTTTTTTTTTAATTTTATTTAATTTTATATAACAGTCCAATTAAATGAAAACAAACATTTATACACAATATTTGGGAATTTAGGTGTCGTTCTTTCCAAACTACTTCCTGCTGGTAAGGGGCGCTGTCTTGGGGGATTAGGAATAATGTGAAAGTTAAGGGGAAACAGTGAGATCGGTATTTCTCAACCAGTGAGTCATGACCCCTTTGGGTCAGTGGTTGCATATCAAATATCCTGTTTATCAGGTTTTTACATTGCAATTAATAATGGTAGCAAAATCACAGTTATGAAGTAGCAACAAAAATAAATTTATGGCTAAGTGTATCCACAACAAGTATTAGAAAGGTTGAGAAAAACTGAGTTAGATGCTGTAAAAGGTCACAGTGCTGGTAAAGAGTTTGGCATAAGGAAGAGATTTTCTAAAATGTGTTATAGTTTCTTTCTCAGTGGAATACAAAGAAAATATACCAGCAATACTTTTGGGATGTCTTTACTCAAGTATATTACATGCAATTTCATTTTGATTTATAGATTCAAAATTTTAAGTTTACTAGTATGATGAATGAGATCCTGGCTTGTTTTCTCTTGTTTTTCTTTTCTTTTCTTTTCTCTTCTTTTCTTTTTTTTTTTTTTGTCAGTTGTATTTTATATTATTGTACCTAACATATTTAATTTTATATGAAGCTCTATTATTTCATAGCATTATGTGTACTGTACTGTATGAAAACCATGTTCCAGACCAAATGAAGGTCATTTAATTCTTCGTTTTACTTCAACTCAGTATTGTCATCAGTTTGTACAGGATGATTGAAGCAATATAAACAAAGTCTTGAGGAATTAAAGAATGACCATGGGCTTCTTCTGGAAACAAGGCATTTTACAGGTCCTCATCCTTTCCTATTGAATCGCAAACTTGCTGGTAGGCTGGGCACTATTCATATTTAATATGCAAAAAATATACATAAAATATTTCTGAAAGGACTCAAGGGCTAGGGCATACTAGGTAGCATTAGCAGAGTAGTGGCCTAGATTAACTTTTCAATATAATGACTATTTTGGGCTTCTTAAAAAGTAAATTCAAACAAGTTTTTAAAGTTGAAAAATAATTCTAACTATATACAGACTCAAGTTGATATGATAACTTTGAAGCAGCCCTTCTCTATGTTACAACTTTAGAAATAGTTGACACATGCTGGATTACACTTTAATTAGATTGCTTTTTGTGTTCCTGTATCCAAGGCACAATCAATTCTTTATAAGTTATATATGAATAGTTTTCACCCAGTTTAAGAGTCATACCCTGGTGTTCTTGCTAGTTTTATGTCAAGTTGACCCAAGTTAACATCATTTTGGAAGAGAGAACCTTAGTTAAGAAAATGCCTCTGCCAGATTGGTTTGTGGGCAAGCCTTTGGTATAACTTTTAAAGTGATGAGGGTCCAACTCACTGTGAGTTTTACCACACCCATGCAGGTGGCCATGGGTTCTATAAGAAAGCATGTGAGGAAGCCATCAGGAGCAAGCCAGTAAGCAGCACTACTCCATGGCCTCTGTATTAGCTCCTGCCTTCAGGATCCTCCCTTGAGTTCCCTCCCTGACTACTTTGCATGATGAATTACAAGTTGTACGAGAAAGTGAACTCTATCCTCACAAATTGATTTTGATCATGGTGTTCTATCACAGCAATAAAAACCCAAGACACTTTGATTTTGCTCGTTGCTTCCTTGTTCTCCATGGAACGGCTTGCAGAGTGTTCATTTAATACCAGTCAAGAAAACACACAGATAGAGGCCCTCAAAGAAGATGTGAGAAAATCCCTTAAAGAAATGGAGGAAAAAACAAACACAAAAGTGGAAGAAATGAACAAATTCCTTAAGGAAAGTAAAGAAAGTACAGAAAGCCAAGACAAAACAATTAAGCAGGTGAAGGAAACCGTTCAAGACTTGAAAACTGAAATAGAGAAAATAAAGGCAACACAAACTGAAGGAATGCTGAAAATAGAAAAACTGGGCAAAAAATCAGGAACTACAGACACAAGAATAACCAACAGAATTCAAGAGATCAAAGAGAGAATCTCAGGCGCAGAAGATAAACTAGAAGAAATAGATTCATCAAACAAAGAAAATCATAAATCCAACAAATCCTTAACACAAAACATCCAGGAAATGTGGGACACCATGAAAAGACCAAACCTAAGAATAATAAGCATAGAGGAAGGTGAGGAAGCCCAGCTCAAAGGTGCTGAAAACATATTCAACAAAATCATCGAGGAAAACTTTCCCAATATGAAGAAGAACATGCCCATGAAAGTACAAGAAGCATAGTGAACCCCAAATAGGCTGAACCAAAGGAAAAAGAACCCTCGGCATATAATAATCAAAACACCGAGCATACAGAATAAAGAAAGAATATTAAGAGCAGCGAAGGAAAAAGGACAGGTAACATATAAAGGCAGACCTATAAAAATTACACCTGACTTCTCCATGGAAACCCTCAAGGCCAGAAGGTCCTGGATAGATGTTCTACAAGTATTAAGAGAACACGGATGCCAGCCTAGGCTACTATATCCAGCAAAACTCTCAATAACTATAGATTGGGAAAACATGATATTTAATGACAAAACCAGATTTTCCCAATACGTATCTACAAATCCAGCCCTACAGAAAGTATTGGAAGGAAAACTCCAACCCAAGGAAGGTAACTACACCCACAAAAATGTAAGCAACAGATAATCCAACTACACCAGAAACCAAGGGTAAAGCAGAAGAAATATATTCACAATACCACTGCCAACAACAAACATAAAACAAATAAGCATCAACAATCAATGGTCCTTACCCTCAACATTAATGGTCTTAACTCACCTATAAAAAGACACAGGCTAACAGAATGGATACGAAGACAGAATCCATCCTTCTGCTGCATACAAGAAACACATCTAAGCTTCAAAGATAGACATTACCTCAGGGTAAAGGGTTGGGAAAAGATCTTCCAATCAAATGGAACATAGAAGCAAGCAGGAGTGGCTACCCTAATATCAAACAAGTTAGACTTCAAACCAAATTGATCAAAAGAGATGAAGATGGTCATTTCATATTCATCGCAGGAGAACTCCATCAACACAAAGTCTCAGTTCTGAACATCTATTCCCCTAATACAAAGTCACCCACATTTGTAAAAGAAACACTACTAAAACTCAAAGCTCATATAAAACCTCACACACTTATAGTGGGAGACTTCAATACACCACTCTCAACACTAGACAGGACCACAAATCAGAAACTCAACAAAGAAACAAAAGAATTAACAGAAGTTATGTCTCAACTGGGTTAACAGACATCTATAGAACATTCCATCCAAAGACAAAAGAATATACCTTCTTCTCTGCTCCACATGGAACCTTCTCTAAAGTTGACCACATACTAGGTGGCATAACAAACCGCAACAGATACAAGAGAATAGGAATAGTCCCCTGTACCTTATCGGACCACCATGCTTTAAAATTGGAATTCAACAACAACACAAATAGCAGAAAACCTGCAAACTCATGGAAACTGAACAATGTACAATTGCACCACTCCTGGGTCAAAGAAGAAATAAAGAAAGAAATTAAAGACTTTCTAATATTCAACGAGAATGAGGACACAACATACCCAAACTTATGGGATACCTTGAAAGCAGTGCTACGAGGGAAGTTCATTGCACTAAGTGCCCATATGAAGAAAACAGAGGATAGTCACATAAGAGATTTAACAGCACAACTGAAAACCTTAGAACAGAGAGAAGCGAACTCACCCAGTAGGAGTACATGCCAGGAAATAATCAACTTGAGGGCTGAAATCAACAAAATAGAAACCAGGAAAACAATACAAAAATTCAATGCTACGAAGAGTTGGTTTTTTGAGAAAATCAAAAAGATAGACAAATCTTTATCCGTACTAACGAAAAAGCAGAGACAGAACATGCAAATTAACAAAATCAGAAACAAAAAGGGGAACATAACAATTGACACAGAGGAAATCCAGACAATTTTCAGGTAATACTTTGAAAATCTGTATTCCACAAAAATTGAAAATTCAAAGGAAATGGACAAATTTCTGGATAACTATCACTTACCAAAATTAAATCAAGAACAGACAAACAACTTAAATAGACCTATAACCCACAATGAAATAGAAGCAGTCATCGAAAGCCTTCCAACCAAAAAAAGTCCAGGGCCAGATGGATTCAGTGCAGAATTCTACCAGATACTCAAGGAAGAACTAATACCAGTACTCCTCAAACTGTTCCACAAAATAGAAAGATAAGGTTCATTGCCAAACTCCTTTTCTGAGGCCACAATAACCTTGGTACCCAAGCCTCACAAAGACACAAGTAAGAAAGAAAACTACAGACCAATATCCCTGATGAACATCGATGCAAAAATACTCAATAAAATACTGGCAAACCGAATTCAAGAATACATCAGAGAAATCATCCACCATGACCAAGTAGGCTTCATCCCTGGATTGCAGGGATGGTTTAACATGTGAAAATCCATCAACATGATCCACCAAATAAACAAACTGAAAAAGAAAAACCATATGATTATCTCCCTAGATGCTGAAAACTCCTTCGACAAAATTCAACACCCTTTCATGATAAAGGTCTTGGAGCAGTCTGGGATAACAGGAACATACCTAAACATAATAAGAGCAATATACAGCAAACCAACTGCCAACATCAAACTGAATGGAGAGAAACTTAAGCCAATTCCTCTAAAATCAGGAACAAGACAAGGCTGCCCTCTCTCTCCATATCTCTTCAATATCGTACTAGAAGTTCTAGCTAATGCTATAAGACAACAAAAGGAGATCAAGGGCATCCAAAGTGGAAAGGAAGAAGTCAAACTGTCTCTATTTGCAGATGATATGATAGTTTACATAAGCAACCCAATAAACTCTACCAGGGAACTCCTACAGCTGATAAACACCTTCAGCAAACTAGCAGGATACAAGATAAACTCAAAAAAATCAGTAGCCCTACTTTTTTCAGATGACAAAGAGACAGAGAAAGCAATCAGAGAAACATTACCCTTTATAATAGCCACAAGCACCATAAAGTATCTTGGTGTAATGCTTACCAAACAAGTAAAAGACCTATATAATAAGAACTTTGTGGCTCTAAAGAAAAAAATTAAAAAAGATACCAGAAAATGGAAAGATCTCCCATGCTCTTGGATAGGTAGGATAAACATAGTAAAAATGGCAATCTTGCCAAAAGCAATCTACAGATTCAATGCAATCCCCATTAAAATCCACCACAATTCTTCCCCGACCTTGAGAGGATAATAATCAACTTTATATGGAAAAACAAAAGACCCAGGATAACCAAAACAACCCTATACAATAAAAGAACTTCAGGAGGCATCACCATTCCTGACTTTAAGCTCTACTACAGAGCTATAGTTCTGAAAACTGCTTGGTATTGGCATAAAAATAGACAGGTAGACCAATGGAATTGAACTGAAAATCCTGATATTAACCCACACCTATGAACACCTGATTTTCAACAAGACAGCTAAAATTATACAATGGGGCGAAGACAGCATCTTCAACAAATGGTGCTGGCACAATTGGATGAGGGTGTGTAGAAGACTGCAGATAGACCCATGTCTATTGACATGCACAAAACTGAAGTCCAAATGGATCAAAGACCTCAACATCAATCCAGACACATTGAACCTCTTAGAAGAGAAAGTAGGCGGTACCTATAACAATTGTTATAGGAGACAGCTTCCTGAACATAACTCCAGGGGCACAGACACTGAGAGAAACAATTAATAAATGGGACCTCTTCAAACTTAGAAGCTTTTTTAAGGCAAAGGGCACAGTGGACAAGACCAAATGGCAGTCCACAGACTGGGAAAAGATTTTCCCCAATCCTATGTCTGACAAAGGGCTGATCTCCAAATTATAGAAAGAACTCTAGAAACTAGTCAACAAAACACCAAATAACCCTATTAAAAAATGGGGTACAGAACTGAAGAAAGAATTCTCAATAGAGGAAATCAAAAAGGCTGAAAGATACTTAAGAAAGTGCTCAAAATCCTTAGCTATTAGGGAAATGCAAATCAAAAGACCTTTGAGATAAGATCTCACTCCTGCCAGAATGGCTAAAATTAGAAACACCAATGATGACTCATGCTAGAGAGGATCTGGAGAAAGGGAAACACTCCTCCACTGCTGGTGGGAGTGCAAACTCATACAGCCATTTTGGAGATCAGTATGGCGGTTCCTCAGGAAAATGGGAATTAGCTTACCAGAGGACCTGGCAATCCCCCCTCTTATGGATATACCCAAATGAGCCACATCCATGCAACAAAGACATCTGTTCAACTATGTTCATAGCAGCACTATTTGGAACCTGGAAGCAACATAGATACCCCTTAATTGAAGAATGGATAATGAAGATGTAGCACATCTACACAATTGAATACTACTCTGCAGAAAAATTAATGGTGTTTTGAAATTTGCAGGCAAGTGGATGGTACTTGAAGAAACCATCCTGAATGAGGTAACCCAGTCACAAAATGAGGAACATAATATGTACGCACTCATATATGGATTTTAGACCTAGAGCAAAGGATCACCAGCCTGTAATTCACACTACCAGAGGAACTAGGATACAAGGTGTATACTAAGAGATTAATATAAAGTCCCTCATAGAACTGGGAAGAGAAAAGTCCCCCAGCGCACAGGGGAAGTGGGGTGGGGGGGGCAGCGAATGGAGAGAGAAGTAGGAGAAAATGAGGGCGAGGAAAGGAAAACACGTGCAACTAGGAAGATTGATCACGATTTGGAATAGAAGTCAGGAGAGGGGGAGAGAGAAAGAGAGCGAGAGCGAGCAAGAGAGAGAACATAAAAGAGGGGGCCAATATTGGTTTGAAGATAAAATTGAACACAAAGAAAGGTCTATAGACCTACAAGACTGCTGCCAACTAACAATTTGAACTTCCATGGAAAGGCTACCATAAATGCCCTTCCCAGAGAGTGAGATCAACAACTAACTTATCCATGGAGCCCTCATCTAATACCTGTTGGAAACAGGAGCAAACACCCATACATAAACACTGAGTCGAACTAGAACCCAGATGCAGATGGAGAGGATAAGACCAGGCTGCAGAAACACATAGAGACAGCTTACCTGAACAAGGAGGACCTAACAGCCCACCAGGCTGATAGCTGGGAAGCCAGCATGGGACTGACTCAGGCCCCCCTGAATATGGGTCTCAGCTAGAAGGACTGAGCAGTCTAAGGGATCTCAGACAGTGGAGCCAGGGTGCATCACTGGTTCACAATAGGACCTTGCTAACACATCCCCCATGGAGAGATAACTGCCTTAAACTAGAGACAGGAGAGAAGCCCTAGTCCCTACTTCACATGACCTGTCAGACCTACATGACCCCACCTGGATGGCATTGTCCTATATATGGAATTGGGGTGCAGGGATGAAAGAGGAGGGTGGTTAGGGTGCATTGAGAGGGCAGAGAGGGTAAAAGGGAGGGAGGGAGTGAGGGAGGGAAGAAGGAAGAGGGTACTTGGATTGACATGTAAAATAATAACTTAAATTAAAAAAATGCTTTGACTCCAAAATTTAAGTTCTAGGACAAGTTACTGGGGAAAAGAATTTCTATTTTTGTCTCCACAGAAAATGAAAAGCTGTGGATTCCTTCCAGACTCATGTTGTTTGATCAAGGCAGACCGCCTTAAACAGAGTACCAGGTGATCCTACATTCGAAACAGCTGGACAAAGCAGCCTTACAGACTACTGCTGACATATAACAGTCATAATGATGTTAGGAATTATTGTTTCTGTTTAGCGGAACTACAAAATCCTAAGAAAGAGTATGGTTAATTTTAGTTAAAAAAAAAATAATAATTAGTGAGAGCTCAAAGTGCTGGAAGAAAAATTAAGCATGTTATTATTTGTCTTCTTTTTAGAAGCATAGGAACAGAAACTTCAGCGAAAGCTTTATTTATTTGTTTATTTATTTATTTTTAAGTCAAGACCAGTTGAATTACTACCCCCCCCCTTTTTTCCTATGACCCAGAAACCAGGTAAAGAAGCAGGCACTCTGTTGCCCAATAAGAAACTCCAGACTCCACAGATTTGTAGAAAGGAGTAGCTGAAAAGAAAACACTATTATCTAGCCTTCCTGCTTTGCTTCAAGTCATATGGTTTGTTTTTCTGCCCGGAAATGGCATAAAGGCAGCTAGCTAGAAGGTCAAATGAATTATTAAAAGTGGGGTACATCAACCTTCTCCATTAGATAGTTAAGTGATTAGATGTTGAATGAAAGCTCTGGTAGAGATGAGTATTAGGAATATAGGATGCAATGGGATGTGTTAAGCAGGAAACTTCCCTGATGAGGCAGAGAAGGAAAGTGGAAGGAGGAGGAGGAAAAGGAAGAGAAAAAGGAGAAATACATGATAAGCATGAACCAAGGGCTCTGAGAGAGAGAGAGAGAGAGAGAGAGAGAGAGAGAGAGAGAGAGAGAGAGAGAGAGAGATATGCAGGCAGATAAACTCATAAAGAAACCTATGATGGGAGATGCCATTCTGTAAATATGTTTCTCATACTGGTTAATGAATAAAGCACTGTTGGCCAATAGGAAAGCGGGATTAGGAGAGAAGGAGGATTCGAGGAAGTAGTGAGGAAGAGTCAAGATGGAGAGACTGGAGAGAGCAGAACCGCTCTCCCCCTCTCTCCGGTAGGTAAGTTAAGACCACGTTGAAGTACTTAGATTAATAGAAATGGGTTAATAATTAAAACAGAGCTAGCCAATAAGAAACAAGTAACTGACCAACAGAATTATATCAAATTCAGAGTCTCTGTGTGTTATTTGGGGCTGGCTCGGTGGTGGGTCCAGACCGGCAGGGAAAACCTTACTCGCAACAAACCTACTTAGAGAGTAATGGTGGGAGAAATGAGAATAATGTTGAGAGGTAATTTGACTTTGAAGGAACTTTGAAAACATTCTTAGCATCTTAAATCTTGGTTCATTGTAATGGGAAATGACCAAAGGATTTTGCATGTGAAAATTTTGATCAAATTTCCCTATTGGAATGATCATTCTAATTTAATAATTCTTGCCATCAATGATCAAAAGTAGATGCTGTGATGGTTTTATTTTCTGCTCAGTTAGATTGTGGTCAAACATGAGTCTGGAAATTGAAAAATAGTTAATGATACAACACTTTAAATAGTACAGTTCAAGTTGCTTTTTTTGTTTGTTACCACTTTATCATCTTGATAGAAGCCAGGGTCATCAGGAAAGAAGAAACCTCGGCTGAGAAAATGCCTATGTTCTCCAGACTAGCCTATAGGCAAGTCTATGGGATCTTCTTTTGATTGATGGCTAATGTAGACCCAGCCCAGTGTGGGTGGTACCACCTCTAGGCAGGTGTTTCTAAATTATAGAAGAAAGCAGGCTGAGCAAGCCATAGAGAGCAAGACAATAAACAGTGCTTCTTCACAGTTTTTGTTTCAGTTTCCTGCCTGATTGAGTTTCCTTCATGAACTGTAAACTGTAAGATGAAATAAACTGTGTCTTCCCCTAAATAAATAGTACAGTTCAAGTAAATTATCTTCCATAATATTAATGAATTTCATTAAGTAGATTAAAGGGTTTAGGGGCAAAGACTGATGTTTCTCAAAGAGGGAGTTTTCAAGATTGCAACAGAAAAAATAATTCATTCTCAGTATACTGCCTTTTAGTAATTGGAATCAGTATCACAATATTACCTAAATTTTAGACTGCTAGATAGCTCTTCAGCTTTCAAAGTTGCCATCTTCCACAAATGTGTCAACTATTTCTTTAAAAATTCGTGCCCCCTTGTCATTCTCTTCAGATACCCAAATCTGCAGAAGCTCAAGTCTCTTTTTATAAAATAGTTTCCTATTTGCATATATACCACACACATTCTTGTATTTGCTTTACATTGCCTTTAGATAATTGCTTATAAGTGTTATATAAATAGTTACTATTTTGTTTAAAGAATAAGGAATAAAAAATTCTAGACATATTTTGTGCAGATTCAACTTCGTTAAAAGCTTTTTACCTGAGATTAGTTGAATACATAGTTTTCAGGATGCACAGAAAGAAACTGACCGTATACATACAATTTTCTTTTAAATAGAAAAAAAAGAAAATTGAGAGTATAGAGTTCATACACATATATGTGGGCTGTATGTAGCAAATTAAATGTCATACTTGTAGGATCTGAGTGTAAAGTAAATGCATATACATCAAAAAATAATTTTTAATATTTTCATAATTAAAAGTAATAAAGAAGATGAATACTGTGGAATGAAGAGGAATCATGAAAGCAAGAGTGAAAGTAGATAAGTTAATGCTGAATTGTTGCACTTGATCAGGTAAGATCTAATGATGTACAAACTCTGGATGAACAGTCAGTGAGGCAACGAGCAGGATTTTTGGAGGTACTCAGTTGTCTTGAAGAATAAGAGTGTGAGTGAATAACTCAAGATTAAAGAGGAAAGAAGAGTAATGATGTCTTCAGGATTCTTATTTTAGCAGTTAGAATTGTAGTTAGAATTGTGATAAGACCATTAATTAAAGCAAAGTAGAATGATCATATTTTAGAAGAAAACTTACATCAATAGGCTGAGGCTTTCAGAGCATTAAAATGTCAAGAAAGAGTTTAATACGGCTAAATCCCTACAACACTAATACTTTTAGTGCATGGACAGAACAGGAGAGTTATGTAAGAAGACTTTGCAGAAAGTTGGAGAAGAATGGAAGGAACAGCAATACGGAAGTCCAAGGAAAGGCATTTTAGAAATGCAATTGAAATATCAAGCATGGTAGAAATGAAAACAAGGAAATAGAGACCCACAGCAACCCTCTTTGGGTATACTGTGAGTACATCTCCACATATGACTGTGTGATGGGTGGATTAATCCTACAATGGAACAAGTATCATGGCAGTACTGTGAGGTATCTGGAGGAAGGGGTTTACAGAGAATTAGTTCCTAGGAAAAAGGAAGGAACTGGGAAAAATAAACATAACTCCTTCAAGGGATAACACTGTGAGAAAAGAGACATAGACTGGGAGTGGGAAGAAATTATAGACAGAGGAAGAGATCCATTCTTCAATGTGGTAGACATTTGATAATATATGTGCAAATTATAAGGAAGCTCCGTTTCAGAGGAGGATAGTGTAAGGTTTCTAGGTACACTGGAAATCTTGAAATGCGAAGCAGAGGCATGGAGACTAGACTTTCTCTATGGCACAAGAGAAGTGGAAAGCAGTTCAGAAACATTTGTGTAATGTTAATCCTAGAGCAGAGAAAACAGTGGCTCTGTGTAATGATGTGTTACTTTGCTTCTTGCTGTGATGGAATACCCAACAAAGTAACTTAGGGAAGAACAAAATTAGTTTTGGCTCATGCTTTGGGTGGAGTCCATGAGGATGAGATGTGGTGAAAAGTGACTCCGGCTTCGATGGCAGGAGCATGAGGCAAATGGTCATGTTGCATGTAAGGAAAGAGAGATAAGGAGAAAAGGAGGGAGATTGATGATCAGTTCACTTTCTTTTATTCAGCACAGGACCTCCTTTCTTGGCACTATGCTGCCTACATTCATGTTGGGTCTTCCCACCTCAGAAAAACCCTTCTGGAAAAGCCCCCACAAACACTCTCAGGTTTATGTCTCCTTGGTGACTCCAAATCCCACCTACTTGCCAATCAAACATCACAAATGACATTTACTAATCCACTGTAGGAGGCAAGGAAATTTCTTGAGAAGGCAAATCCATAAATCAGAGTTTATGCTGAGTATGCAGAGTTAATCAGTGAGTGCAGAAGGGAGAATGAGCTGATTATAACAGAAGAGTTTTTGAGGCGTGATGAAAATCTAATGAAATGGGAGATCACAAGTCCCATCACCATTTTGCTCTCAAATGGCTTCATTCCACTTTTGTGGGTAAGATGCAGAGACAGCAGATGGTGGGGATCAATCTAGCTTGAGTTTTTTTTTTTTTTTTTTTTTTTTTTTTTTTTTTTTTATGTTCACAGCAGGATACATGGTATAGGAGTCTTCAAAAGGGTAGGGAGGTTTGGAATACTAAGCTTAGGAGGGAAGGCTTCGATGACAGAAGGAGGCTATTAAATAGTGAGAAAATAGAAGCAGATGGTAGAGTAAGATGCTGAATAATTGTAAAATGAGAACATTGGAGCTGAAGAGAGTGAGAATGGATAATTAACTATGTTATGCTTCTTGTTTTTATTGGTGAAATAAGGTTTTGGACTGAAGGATTTCCAAAGTTCCTTCTAATGCTATACATTCACAATTCGAGGTGCCTAGAGACAGGGGATGGGACTGGAGGAAGGACCTCTGTAGGTATCAAGAGTGTACAGAGGCCACAGAAGGCCAAGAATGATGTCCAGAGATGACAGTGCTCCTGTCATCATGTACACAGCATCCAAGAGAAAGCTAGCCTAATCCCTGAGGTTCTGGTTGCTACCAATTGCATTTGAGCAAGACAGGAAGATGCAGAAAGCACACTTCTTTTGCATTTTATCAGTTGCTGGTCTTTTCAGTTGTCAAAGATTTAGTCATTTCGTAGATTTTTTTCTATTGCGTAGATTTTTTTCTATTGTTTAATTTTAAAACACATTTGTTTTAGAATTGTACTTATATGAAACTTTAAAAAAATGCTTTTGACACTTTTAGACTTTCATTTTTTATTTCCATAATGACTTTTCCTATTTTAAAGATATTAGAAAGAGTGCATACATATAAAATCAGTGAAAAGAGATACCAGGGACTAAGACATGAAAGTAAGACCATGCAGGGGAAAGGATAAAGTGACAGGGATAAGATGATCAGCTATTTTAAATATTTAAAGTCCATTGTTATGGTTACTTTTTTAAACTCCACACAACCTACAGTCTCACCAAGGGATTATATAGATCATTTTGTTCTCTTAACTTGCCTGAAGTGAATTGTTAATTGAGGTAGGGAGACGCAGGCCATTGTGGGTAGTACCATTTAGGAGAGGAGAAAGCTAGCTAATAGGTAATCAATAATGCATTTTTTTTTTTTACAGATTTGATGTGACTATTTGCTTGAGATACCACCTTCATCTCCCCCAATGAAGGACTCTAACTCTGAATTGTAACCCAATAAACCCCTTTCTCCTGTTGCTTTAAGTTGGAATATTTCATTACAGCAATGGAAGTAAAACTAAAGAATATATTAATATCATGCATATCACCATTGTCTCTGTAGAACGTTTCTATCATTTTGAATTGAAACAATGATTCTTGTTGCCTCTAATTCAAAAATAAAACTGCTTAGACTTAAAAAAAAGTAAAGCACATATTTCCAAAGGATATAGGGAAATTACTAGAGGCGTTTAATTTTAACTCAATATGGATCTTCAGTCAGGAATTCCACTCTATACCTTAAGCTACTGCACCCATTGAAGAAGGATGTTACTGGAAATATAAGTCAGTATGTGATCTAGAATGCCAGCATCCCTTCTAGAAAGTTAATGTATTACTTTTGCAAAGATGACTAGTGTCTTCCTTACACTGGATCAGTGCTTTTGGCACTTGCCATTTCTCTTTCATTTGTCAAAGAGTAATCAGTGGCATTTGAAAACCACAGGAAACTTTGATGAAGTCTTTGGCCTAGAACTTCCATAGAACAACCTAATAAAATGTATCAATTAGTCCAAACAATAATAACTCCAATAAGTTTTCATTACATGACTTCATCATCATCATCTTCCTCCTCCTCATCTTCAGGAGCTTAACTTTTTATTTCAGATTGAACAGAGAAAATTTATGTGGAAAACTGTCCTATTCCCCTTGTGATTTTAATTTACTTTTGCTTTTTCAGCCTTTTTACATCCCTTCTCTTAATACCTTTCTGTAAAGTCAAACTTACCTGCAGACTAAACATGCATCACTTGACAGCACACTTTAATATGTTGCTTGGATACAGATGTTAGGAAACATAGGACCACAGTTTATACTTCATTCTGTTGCTAAGGAAACTGGGGAAGCTTTAGGATTTTTCCTTTGGGAATCAGAACCAAAAACTGGAAAAAAATGTATTAATAGTTTTCGAAGAAGAAAAACTTATAAAACATGGACTAATTATATTTTTGCAGTGAGAAGTTAATTTATAAGCATCTGTAGTCTCCTGCTTGTGGGATAATTATTGCTTTGTGTGCCTTTTTCAGTAAGTTGATCACATTACATGATGTGGGGATGCCCAGCATATTGAAATGTAAACACAATTTACACTTGTAAAGCATTTCTATAGCATGTTATAAATAAATTCTTTGGTGCTTCAAGGGATAAGACACAAAAGGATTTAATTCTACAAGCCTTCCTGCTTTTCTTACTTCCTTTTATAATCAGAGCATGGGACTTGCAGGGGGAAAATAATCTTTGTTCATGTGAACTCTACTGGAAAATCATCTCCAGAAAAACACAGGAAGTTAACTATTAGAATTTTCTGTTCTTCCAGCTACAAGAAAACATACCTGTCTGAGAGTTCCTTAAAACTACACACTGACTGGCATACTTAACATTATGGAGACTGACAGAGTGAGTGCTAAGGTTAATTCAGCAAGAAAAACTCTGCATAGCCTAGCTGATTGAACTTTGTAACAGGAATATATCATTGTGTGCTAAAACATAGCTACTCATAAACAAGAGTATGAATGTTCTCTTCAGATGGTGTCTTTAACAAAGCTCAGTGTTCTTGTTATAGCTCATCTTCTAAAAACTGATGCAGCCTAGCTGTAGGAAGTACCTTGTCTCTTGCTTCTGTACACAGAGCCCAAACAGTGCTAAAAAAGGAAATGGAACATATGGTAATAGGTTCTCTGAAGCTTTGATGCTGGGTTGTAATCAGCAACCAGAGTGAGAGAGGCAATGGCAACCATGAACTCTCCCCCAAGGGCCTCATTAACTTGGCCAATTGTGCTACTGTAGAAAAAAAAAAAAAAAAAAAAAAAAAAAAAAAACAGTGCCGCCTACTTGAGAGAGGAAATCAAGGTGAACCCTAGGTTTTTCTTAGCTGGAATAAGTTTAAACTGGAAAGAATAAAACTTTTCAAAAATAAAGAAAGTTCCTTCCCAAAAGGATATTTTATAATTTTTATAATCTTTTAATTTAATTTTACTTTTGGATTTTTGCCTGCATGTATGTCTGTGCACCCTGTACATGCAGTATCTTTAGAGGCCCTAAGGGAGTGTCAGTTTCTCTGGAACTGGAGTTACAGGTGTTTGATATAGTGTGGGTGCTGGAAACAAAACCCGGGTCTGCTTCAAGAACAGTACGTGATCTGAAATGGTAAGCCATTTTTCTAGGGCACACAAAACATCTTTGGAAATAACACTGTAGAGCTTTTGAACGTCCATGTAGGTTTGATGTTGCAAGTAGAGCATTGGTCATATGGGACCTGAAGATTTTCTACTCCTCCTCGCAGACAATGAGGTGGTGGGAGGTCATTCTTTGCTCAGGTTTTCTGTAACGAGAATGAGGGTTACATGGTTGAATTTTGGAAGTTTGCCTGACTTTCATGTTCTTTAAGACTCCCTATAATCCCCCCTATTTCCTTCATGAAATGGTTTGCAGATACTTTTAAATTTATAAATCTCATCATTTCTCTTTTCTCATTCCTAATTCTCCCATATACTCCTCCTTGCTGTCTTTCAAACTCTTGACTCTTTTTCATTGGTTATTGTTACACACACGCACACACATGCACACACACACACACACACACACACACACACACAAACACACACACTCACACACAGAGAGAGTATAACTTGATCAGTTTGTATAATGTTAACTGTATGTATATTTTCAGTGCTAGCTATTTGCTGTTGGACGACAATTGGAGTGCACTTTCTCTCCTGACGAAGACTGTTTCTTCGCCTCTCAGCATTCCTTAGTTGCCTGTAGTCCTTTGTGTTGTAGGACTGAAGCTTTTTGGGCTCCTCCCCTGATGCCACATCAACATCATTATGTCTATTGTTGCTCTTGTTCAGCTCTAGTTTAGGTAGTCGTGTTGATGAGGCTTTATGGGTGTATCTTCTGACATACTAGGAAGTACCTTGTTCCTCTGGCTGTTACAATCTTTCTGCCTTTGATGAAGCAGCCTGATTCCTTCTTACAGTAAAGACAAGCTAGGTTAATTCTTGTTTATGATTAAAACTGTTTTTCAAGGATTGAGAAACCTGTGACATTAATTTAAAATGGTTTTGTGCTACCTATTCTAGGAAACAGCAACCATGTCTTTGTTTCAGAAAGTCATTTACAACCCTGCTTTTGTTTAAAAGGGTTGTTATGACAACCTGTTGTTATGACTGCCTTGTTATGACCCTCTTGCAATCATGTTTGCTTAGGGAGGTCCTTTTGACTAAAACTTTTTATGATTATATTCTGCTCCTATAGCCCTACCTATTTTGCCTACCAAATGTCCCATTTGGAAATCTCCTACCCCTGAACTATAAAAGCATTGTCTTCCTCATATCCAGTGCTGACTTCTTGAAGTCTGCCTTAGGAGGAGGCAGCCTGTGTATATGAATAAAAAAGCCTGCTTTAATTAATTACTTGCTTTAATTCATTTGACCATGATGATTTGGGTTGGTGGTCTTCTCAAGTCTTTGGGATTACTATCCCCTCTTCCTCAATGATTCCTGAACTATAGGTATAAGAATTATATTATAAATGTAACTTTGGGATTGGGCTCCAAAACCTTACATTTTTATTGGTTGTAATAAAGACCTTTCAAATCCAAGAGTGATTTTATGAACACCACTCAAACAGTGTACCTTTTTGAGACTCCAACTGAAATAAGTTATGAAAATATTTAATGTTGTACAATATCCTTAGTTTTGCCAATTATTTTATACACGATAGTATAGTATCTATCTACTTGTATTCATTATTATTTATATATTTGTATTTTCAGTTTAAAAATAATTTTTGTAACTACATCTAACCTCTGTGTTAGCTTGAAAGCTGCTTTATTTTAGTTTTCCTTTGATAATAATATCAATTACTATTAAGAGACAGTTACTATTTATTCAGACTTACTATAGTTACCAAAGTATTTTATTTGTTCTGACCTTCCTACTCTTTTTTATTGCTCAGTTTGTTTGTCTTAATGCCACTAATTCATTGCTTTTATTAGAATGTCTTTATGGTATTTAACATTATTGTTTTTGCTAAATTAATTGGGGTATTTGTTGTTCTGTGTCAATTAAAGAGTGTGCTTATTTCCATAAAAAAGTACAGTGAAAATTTGAGAAATATACTAAATCTGTAGATTGCTTTGATAATTTTCACAAGAGTAAATCTTCTAATTATGAACATCAGATGTCCATTTATATTTTAATCTTTTTATTTATGAGTTTTAAAAAATCATTTTCAGAGTATGGCTTCTTTATTTCTTCATGTAATTTAATTTTATTTTTATTGTAACTTTGCTGACTTTCTTAATTTTATTTGTGGATAGTTCATCATTATTACAAAGAAATACTATTGAACTTTGTATGTTGATATATCTTGTAGCTTTACTGAATCAACTTATTCATGCTTACAGTGATACCTTCAAAGTTTTTTTCATACTTAAGATAATTAGTGGTAAATTAGTTTTGACCAAGATGTTAAGAGAATGAAACAGGGAAAAGAAAGGCTCTTCAACAAATGATGAGGGAAAGTAGGATATCAACATGCAGCAAAACAAAATTCAATTATTATCTCATGCCACAGATGAAAATGAACTAAAAATAAAGATTTACACATAATCCCTGAAACTATAACACAACTAAAAGAAGAAAATTATATATCATTGATTTGTCTAATGATTTTTAAAAATACAATACTCCCAAACAAAGAAGCAAAAATAGACTACAAACAAAAAAAGATAAAACCCCAAATTTAAAAAGAAACAATTGACAGAGTGGAAAGACAATCCACAGAATATGAGGAAATGTTTATGTGGTAGTTTGGATATGAAATGTCCCCCATCAGCTCCTCTATTTCAGCACTTGGTCCCCAACTGGTAGCACTGTTTGAGGAAGCTACAAACCCTTTAGGAGGTGGAGCCTTGCCGGAGCAAGTACATCACTTGGGGTGGACCTTGAGGCTTTATAGTCCAGCCCCATGTCCTATTCCTGCTCCCATTGCTCTGTCTTCACTACCACAATAGACTATATTCTCCATAGGAATTGTAACCCAAATAGATGTTTTCTTCCTTAAGTTACTTTTGTTGGGCTATTTTTATCTCAGCAACAGAAAAGTAATTAGACATATCTAAACATTCTATACGGGATTAATAATCCAAATATGTAAGTAAAATAAATAACTCAATGACAAAACAAATAAAAATCAAGTATTTTAATTTAAAAGTGAGAAAAGGAACCAAACAAAAATTTCTCAAATGAAGATATACAATTACTTGAAAGTACTACATGAAAAATAAGCTACCTTCTTTAGTCTTTGGAGAAATGAAGATTAAATCCATAATTAGATATCATGTCACACCTATTAGAACAGCTTCCATTAGAAAGAGGAAAGATAAAAGAATATTTACTAACAAATATTCAGAAGGAAAGAGATGTTTGTCTCCTATTGATGACACTGTAAATCAGCATAACCATTATGAAAATAGGGCATTAAAAATATATAGCAGTTTCATGTACTCTAATAATTTTACTTCTAACATGTATCTAAAAGTTGTAGTCAATATGTTGAGGGTACATCTGTGACATCTTTATTCATTCCAATATCTTTATAGTAATCAGCATAAGTATTTGTCACAGCAAGACTATATAAACAGAATGTAATATATATCAAAAATATCTTGAACCTACCCAGACAAGGAAATCCTGATAACTACTTCAACCAGAGGATACTGTATTAAATAAAATAAACCAGGTGCAGAATACAAATACCATATGTCCTTATCTATATTGGATTCTAATAATACTTGAATTCATAGAACCAGAAAGTAACACTAATTGTTGACAGCACTCTGGAATAGAAGCCAGGTACAGTTGTGTTCATCTTTAATTGTAGAATTGTGGAAGCTAAAGTAAGAAGATGGGAGTTCCAGACCACCTTGATTATTACTCAGTAAAACTTTCTCAAAAAGATGTTAGGAAGAAAACAATAAAAAAAAAAAAAAAAAAAAAAAAAAAAAAAGGAGGAGAAGGCAAAGGAGGAGGAGAAGAGTAAAGGGAGAAAAATAAGAATGAATAAGAAAGAAGAATAAGAATAAGAAGGAAAAGAAGAAGAAGAAGCCACATCAGCAGCAGCATCACCTTCAGCGTCACCATCACCAGCATCACTTGGGAGTGGAAAGTTGGAAGTGTAAATCCATAGGTTTTATTGTGTGACTCTAGGCAACTGTGCCTGCTATTCAAGCTAGCCACCCAATTCTAACACACTCTGACCTAATGTGGTGGCCTTTGAATTCCCATTGGTCATGTCTGGTTGAAAGAGTCTTGGGCTGTATGAACAATCTCCACTCACAGTATATATTCATTTAGGATAAGATCATATATTTTCTGACACCTAAACCATCTGAGGACACACAGTATTTTTTTTTTCTTTTTACCTACACTGTTTCATCATTTATGTCTTCTGTGAACTACGACTCAAGCTTCAAAGTCTTCCAGAAATGCATTAGCACAGTGTTTGGATTTCTGTCATTTTCCTTCCATAGGAAATTCAGTTTAGCCTAACTCTTTGGTCATTTGCCATTGAATGAATCCAGATGAATTTCTATATCTGTCTTTCCCTATTCGGATTGTCCTTTACTCACCTTTGTACTTCATGACTTACATGCTGGGTTCAGTCATTCAAATCAGCATTTTCTATTTCATAAATCTGTCATCCTTATATCTGGCTCAGCAAAGCCACTAGAGTCCCCTAGGCCAGTTGAGAGATCTCTACTAAATCACCCTTTAAAATTTTTTGTAAGCACATCCCTATCCGGACAAGTGAATTGGGCATCAAATATCACTGCTCATGCCAATTCCTCTCTTACGCAGCTAGGTCCTTTCCTCTTTTGTCTTTCAGTTTCTGATATTCATAAGAACTTCAGTTAGTGATGACCAAGGGTCACTAGTGGCTTATTTGAGCTAGTCCATCAGAGACTAATTTCCCTCCTATTGCCTATGTGGCCTTTATTTCAAGGAGTGATAGACAACAATTTGGCTTTATTCATCTGCTTCTAGAGCATGCAGACTGATTCTATTGACTACTGTGTTCCACAGTCTCTTGAGCCAGGATCTTCATTCTTTGTATAAAAGTCTGTCTTAATCCTAGCAGTTATGACACTGACCATTCTCTGATTATCATGGTTTCATTTACTGGGCCATTTTAAAGGCTCCTGCCAGCATGTTGAATTGTGAATTGTCCCTTCTTCTGTATCAAAGGTTGGACCTTAGAGGCATCTTCCTTCACATCTACTATGTTCTCTTCCTTCTCACTATGTTAGTCTCCCCATGTGACATTGTTAGATCTTAGTCAGAATCTTTTGCAAAGATCTTATTTGTGGTCTCCTTTCTTATTCCCTACTCCCATCTCATCTTCCTATCTTTCACTTTTTATTCAAGATCAGAGGCTATTGCAAGGGTGGCATGCATATCTCCCTTATTCATTGCAATTCTTCTCTTGCAAGGCAACTGACAGCTGAATCTCCACTCATGTCTTATTCCTTACAGCAAAGGCCACACTGCAGCTGCAGAGCCTGTACATGATCCCATCTCATGTAAGTGAGTGTCAATATATTCTGTACTTCACCAACTGTTTGGAGGACATGAAAATACTCAGTAGGCAGAACCCATCCACAAAGAATGTATACCACCCCACACGGTATAGAGGATGGCCATCCCTAAATTCTCCTACATATGCTCTACTCTCAGATAGCTTGGCCTTGGTTTTGTTTCTTTTCTCTTAAAGCCAAATTTGAAGCAAGATGTAACTAAACACTGGACAGGTTAATGAACTCTTTGGCCAGGTCTATCTCTGGGTTGTAATTTCTGTCACTCATTATAAGGAGAATAAAACTCCACTAAAGAAAGAAGGTACATTATGTCACATCAAATGAAGAAAGGTAGCCATATGGAGTTTCCCAAGTGGATGATTCACTCTCAAACATATCATTCTCAGTTATATGTTTCAACACTCATTAAAGAAGCATTGTGACCAATTCTTCTCAACTAATT
The DNA here is from genome assembly GCF_943737965.1 of Phodopus roborovskii. Classification (NCBI taxonomy): domain Eukaryota; kingdom Metazoa; phylum Chordata; class Mammalia; order Rodentia; family Cricetidae; genus Phodopus; species Phodopus roborovskii. Next base: position 17,048,476 of record NW_026126410.1, read on the forward strand.
TTTGGCTCTTTTGGTATATGAGTAGATGCCAATTATGTTGTGTGACTTATTCTGGAGAATCAGTAATAATCTATTTATCACTTCTAGATCATTGACAACAGACCAAAGAAACCACTCAACCTAAGACTCACCTTGTGAACAGATAACTTTACTGAAGTTACCTACAAGGGTGTAGGTGAGAGGTTACTTACAGGATCATAGGTGACTCAAATATAGTTATACCACTAAAAAGACCCCCAAGATAAGGGGTACTAATGAAACTTGCATCAAAGAATATCTTGCATAATATGCATTCAATTGAGCAGATGGGAGTGTTCCTCCTCCCAGTATTTATTTCTTCATATATAGCTTACAGGAGGGACCCTGTGAATCATTTAAGTTTCAGGAGCTTCCTGAGCTTTGTGAGATTTTTTTAATTTCTGAGTTTTACATTGCTTCTACCTTCAGAGGAAAATATGGATGCTTCAATTTGGAAAATACAGCCCTACAACAAACAGGAATAACTTGTTTTTAAATCTTTTATATAGTATAATTAACTATAGTTAATAACACTGTATTGTATATACCCAAAAACATAACAGTGTAACTTTAAAGTATTTTATGTAAAACTGGGAGGTAAGAAAGGTGATGATGTATTAACTAATTTAACTCAGTTATTCTATATTATATATGTACACATTAAACATGACATTGTTTCTCATGATTGGATTGAAACACTTGCCAACTTAAAATGACATGAATTGAAATCCAAGTCCTTGATGCATTACTATTCTCATTTGATAAATAAGGAAACAGAAGATACTAGAAGCTCTGAGCCAAAGAATATCCCAGACTAGATTCTTAGACAACTTCTTTACTTTGAAATTTGTGATTCTCATGTCACAATTATCTGTCTTTGTTTGGCTCTAGGACTTCAAGATCTTAGATAACTGAATTGTAAATCATCCAGTGATGCTCCTTTCAAATCTATAAAGTGACACTGACAGTATGTCAAATATTGAAAATACTGGCAAACATAAAAAATTGGTTGAGAATCCAGGGGATGTGCATTCTACCCTGATTTTAGTGATTGAAAAGTATAATATTGTGAGAAAATAATGAACCAATTTTTTATCCCAACCCTGCAAAAATCCATTGAACTTTCTACAAATATTTTGGCTACTTTAGAGGATACTCTAAATATATATATTATATAATTTTATCATGGAAAAGTTGAGATTTGCTAAGTTTTTTTTACAATGTCATTAATAACTCATGTATGTAGTTCAGATGGAGCAGATGGATGCTCACACTAAATGCCTATACTGTTTGTCTGATAGGCTGCAGGTTAAATAGAAAGCAGATTATGGACCTTAACTAAGATTCCAAAGACATTCTATAGTAGTATCATAGAATTAACAGATTGGATGAGTCCATAAAAACATGGAGAGAAGTCTGTAAATAACTATGTTTTTCTGCAGTTAATGCTTGGATTCAGCTCTACAGCAAAGTTCCATATACATATTCTGCTTCATTCTCTTCCCCATGAGGAGGTAATCATTACAGTTGATTATAGAAACAATCAACATAATACAAAATGCTTAAGTATATAACAAATACCCACTTAATTAATAAATAGGCTAATCCTGAAATTACATCAGGAGCAAGCATTGCAATGCTGACATTTTTTCTTTGGGAAATTTTCCCAAGACAACCACTTAGCCTTTTATGCAGGGTTCTGGTGACAGCACAAATTAGCCAGTTTTATAGGAGTACCTGCCAAGGTAAGATGCAGAGCAAGTTTTTGGTTTTTGTGTTGTTGTTGTTTTTGTTTTGTTTTGTTTTGTTTTGTACAGGCATCCCAAGTAGATATCTTGACAAAAACCACCTAAAGCTTCCCACCTAATGATGTCTGTACCTTCCATCTAACACACCTATTTCCACAGTCTGCACATCTTGGCTACTGGATATTGATTTTCAGTTGCTCTCATCAAAATTTCTCATCCCTGACTCTTCCTGCTACCTTCATGTCTCCTAACCAAACTTGTCAACAAATCAGGGATCACTACCTTCCAGAACTAATTAGAAATAGTTTGTTACCTGCATTGTCATGTACCTGGATGATTCCAGTTCTAAAGCTGGACCTCTGCTTCCCTGATACTCTACAGTCTGTTTACAGCAGCTTGCAGAAAAAGTCTTATTAAAATACAAGTCAGGTTATGACATCATCTGGGCAGAACTTCCAAAAGCTTTCCATTTCATATGGAATAGAAGAAATTCTTCACAGGCTCCTCTACTTTGGACCTCTTAGAATTCATCTCCTGCTGCTTCACTCTGCTTTGCTCTGCTTCCACCTTGGGAATATCCTTCAAGTTCTCTGAATATGTATATGTTCCACAGAGGTTTTGAACCTGCTCTTTTCCTGCTTCCACAAGTGATTCCCTCACCTTCATATCATAGCATGTGTGCTTTCTTTTTGGGGCTACTTTTATGCCAAATATGGCCTCTCCACTGTGCATGTGCATTCATTCTCTGTTTTCTTAAGAAGTTTGTTATGGGTTGGTTTGGTTCCTCATAAAGGACATGTTGACATCTGAAGCCTTTAGTGCCTATAAATGTGACATTATTTGAAAATAGGGGATGTTTAGATCTAATCAAGTTGAGTTGAGGTTATTATCTTGGGCATTAATCCAATATGACTTGTAGTGTGAAATAAGAGAAAAATATCAGGTTGCTAGAAAACATACAAAAATAACATTGTGTGACAGCAGAAGTCAAGACTGGAATACTCTTATTGCAAAACTAAGACCATGGGGTATTTATAAACAAATAGAAGCTTTGGGAACAAGAGGTGGATTCCCATTAAGAGTTCTAAAGGAAGCAGGATCCTCTGAAGTTTTATCTTGGACTTCCAGCCTACAAGTGAAAAAGGAATAACTCTTTGTGATTCCATATACTGAGTATGTAGTGCTTTGCTTTGGAGACTTTCAAGACTAATACAGTCTGTTTCTTGCTACCTACTATGCCTCAGTTTTAAAAATTTATTACCTATATCTATTTTTTTTGTCTCCCCAGCATTATAATGAAAGCCCAAGAGGGTACTCAATAGTTCTGGCCCTCCATGCCACACTGTTTTTGTGTACTCCAACTTCTGTCTACAGATAATTGGTCTTAAGTCCTGCAAATTAGTCTCTAGAATATCAGAACGAACACAACAGGATGTGTAAATTTTCACTATTTTTTAAATATTTTATTCTTCTCTCATGCAATACATCTTGGCTGCAGTTTTTCCTCCACTCCTCCTAATGCCTTCCTCACTCCCTTCTTTCCCAGATCCACTCTTCCTCTGTTTCCTTTCAGGAGAGAGCAGCTCTCCCAGGAATATCAACGAGCCTGGCACAAGAAGTTAAAATAGACCAGGCACAAACTCTTGTATCAGGGCTGGGTGAGGCAATCCAATTTGCTCTTTTCCAAAGATAATTGAAGAGCGCATTGGTGTTAGGGCCATTCACAATCCTTGGGAACTATGTGGACTGTAGAACTATTGGACAAGAAATAGTCACTTGGACTCCATGTATTCTGATGATGCACCAAAACCATGTGGTGAAAATATTAGGAAATACTGATGGATCAGTTGGAAAAAGAAAAAAAAAATGTACTCAGTATAGGGAAATCGGGACCATTATGAAGATATTTTTATCAAAATTTATTTACTTTTACTTCTTTCCCATAATGTTAATTTAAATGGCTTTTAATTACTTCCTATGCCTCAAAATGTCTCAATCACACTGTGCCCCAAAGATACAAATATACTATCTTTGAAACACAATATTCTATGTAGTATTGAATTCTGAAGCTAGCCATGTTAGAAAAAGCAATGCATGTTATTGTACAAAATGTTCCCTAAACTGCTTTAGAGCATTTGGAACGACACAGAAGAAAATGTCCATCACCCTGGAGATGCTTTCTAGCTTGTTTCTGGCCTGTAAAAGTAAATGCAAAATGTTAGAGGGATAAAAATGTAGGGGTACAAAACAGCAAGAAAATGACTTCTCAGGCACCATACTGTGATGGCTAGAGGAATGGGCACAGTTCCAAGACTCTGCAGGTGTGAATGGTCACTGACCAGAAATCCTAATTTCCAGCAATAATGAACATCTCGGAGTGTTGTTACTGATGTAAATGAGATGCACTTGAAAAAATAGCTCAGTGGTCAGCAAATGACTGCCACTATTATTATATTTCCAGACGCAATTGTTACCTGTAAGAGAAAGACTAAGCTGAGGGCTGCTAACCTGCCTGGTCTCTTTCAGAACACGTAACTATCAGTGTAGGAAAGGATTCATTCACAGCCTTCCTGATTAACACCTCTATCACTTCTCATCATTATCCTTTCATCTTACACATCAGTATATAATCCAATAATCCTTTCACCAAAATAGCACCTTTGAGGATGGGATTTTCAAAGTGCTCCATAGTCATTTAATAATTAGGCAGATCCACCCATTCTTCCAGGGCCTATCCATGAGAATCTTGAAGAGTTAGGGGCAATAAAATATCTCTTGCTGAGACAGTAATTTTCTAGAAGAGACAGAGGGGTAGCTTCAACATTTTGATGCATCTTGCAGAGGTTGAAACTTTATTTTCTTGGAGTTAAACTCATTATTGTTGCTTTACTTACACTGTTTCCTTGAAAAGCTTCCCCCCCCCAAAAAAAAAACAAAAACAAAAACAAAAAACTTTTGAGGGATGCTTAAATGTCCAACGTTCTGGCATGGCAATTGAACCCTCTTGGGAGGTTAATTATCTTCCTGTCTAAAGTATCATGAGTTCAAATTCTCCAGAACTGCTCTCATTTTACATGTCACACCATGGTGAAGTTTTCCAGCTGAGCACTCAGCTTTCTTCTGAAGTAGGCAGGACTGCCTATTGAAAACCTCAATTTAAAAGCTGCCCATTTATATTTTTGGTTGTTATCCTAGCCTTTAACGGCTGAGCCATCTCTGCAGCCTGGTATGTACTCACTCATGTATGGATTTTAGACATAGAGCAAGGGATCACCAGCCTATAATTCACACTGATAGAGAAACTAGGACACAAGGGGGAACCTAAGAGATTCATACAAGGTCCCTCACAGAAGGGGAAAGGAACAAGATCTCCTGAGCATATTGGGAGTGGGGGGGCAATGAGTAGAGACAGAGCTAGGAGAAAAAGAAGGAGAGGAGAGGAAAGCATGTGCGACTAGCATGATTGAGTCAGGGGAGGAATCGATGACAGAAAATGAGAGAGAGAGAGATACCATAAAAGAGGAAGCCATTATAGGTTTTGAAGAGAAATTAACTCTAATGAAATGTTCAGAGGCCCCTAATAATCTGAGCAACAGTGGAAAGGCTACCATAAATTCCCTTCTCCGATAATGAGATTGATGACTAACTTCTCTACCATCACAGAGCCCTCATCTAATAGCTGATGGAAACAGGAGCAGACACCCACAGCTAAACACTGACCTGAACTGGAATCCAGATGCAGAGAGGGAGGACATGACCAGGTTACAGAAACCCATAGAGACAGCTGACCTAAATAAGAAGGAGCTAATGGACTCCCAGGCTGATAGCTGGGAAACCAGCATTGGACCAAATCAGAACCCCTGAACATGGGTCTTAGTTAGAAGGCCTAGGCAGTCTAAGGGACCTCTGACAGTGGAACCAGGATATATCCCTAGTTCACAAAAAGACTTTGGGAGCACATTCCTCATGGAGGGATACTCCCTAACCTAGAGGAAGGAGGGAGGGCCTAGTCCCTACTCTAAATGACTTGACAGATTTTGTTGATCTCTACTGGAAGGCATCACCCTCCCTGTGGAGTTGGGGGATGAATGGGATGGGAGGGTCGTCGGGGAGCATGGGAGGGAGGGAGAAAAGGAGGTGGGAGGGAGAGGAAATTGTGATCGGTATGTAAAATAAGAAAAAAAAAAAAAGAAAAAAAGAAAAGAAAATAAGAAGCTGCCCATTTAAAGGAAAACACCAATTTGTCAATGAAACAGGAATTTGATTCGATCTGAGATGTAGTCTGCAGTCTGAACAGAGAGACTGGCTGTTAACAAACACTGAATAACTTCTATGATATCATGACAGACTGTATAGCAACATAGTTCTGGAGAATGTGTGCTAGTAGACCATGGTGTGATGCTCAATCTGGATTGCCCTTTGTTATTATAGATGATGAGAAAGAAAATGTACTACTTTGACATGAATAGTGATTAACAAGAATTCTTTGAAACTGTGAAAAAGTATGTCTATGTGTGTGTGTGTCTGTGTGTGTTTTCTTCAAAATGTCCACTCTAGTAGGAAATCCACACCCTATAACGATGTAATGTCACTAATACAAATGCTACTTTAAATATCTCTCCTTTGTGGTACATGTCATAAACTTCTTACTGCATTTCATATAAATTTAGAGTATTTGTTGTCTGTATTTCCCATTGGGGCATAAATTCTATGAGAGGAGACACTTGAAATGGTGACTACACTATCCCTACTTCATGATTATTAAAGGAAAGTTGAGTACCTTTTAAGGAGATGTTATGAAGGTGGGGCAAATAGCAAATGGTATAAAATAATAAAACTCATGTCTACTGAGTCATCGAGTGACTAAGTCTAGTTCTCAAAGAATTTCCCTAAACTCAGATTCTTAAGAACTCAGTTTCTTACACTGTGATAATGCAAAGCAGGAATAATTGGTCCTGAGATCTTGAACTTAGCCAATAATCTTACACCTCTTCCACAACAGAGCTACATGCTATTCTCTGCATGGACTTTGTATCATGAATGCATGAAAAGAAAGATCTGAGATAGGTGAGCATGAGGGAGAAAAGGAATGATGCATACTGGATATGTTGGGATGAGGGGCCTTGTGGTGAAAGGTAACAGTGTGGACTTTTCTTCCCTTTCGTTACAGCTGGCTACATCTGCTGGATACTTTGGGAAGTGAATTTATCTCCTGAGTTTTACAATACTTACTTTTCGCTCTCACTCCGAAACCTTAATGGCACATTCTTTCACTGTCTCTATCTCTACACTGCATTCATGAATGAGACAGAAGATAACTTATACTCCTTCTGGCAGAAGTAATAGCATAGGGTTAGGAGCCAAGGGACAATCAAGTAAAGATAGTATGTCCTTATAGATATTGACTGAGACACCCAAGATCATTCACCAAGGGTTTGGCATTTTTCTTTGGTTTTGTGAGTAATAGTTAAAGACAGGAGATTTAAATTGCTGTATCTGCCTGCTTTCAATAATAATTATTTACTATTAGTTCTGGCTTAAAAGTACTACACTATTCTGATATTGGTTGTAGCCGCCACTTTTGATTCTGAATGTTCAAGGCCCAGATGCAAGTGATATATACATAATCTCTTTAATATTATCAACAGTGAAGGTAAATATTAGTATTAGATCCATTTTACAGGTAAGAAAACTGAAATTAAATGTAAGGAAATTGCCTAACATGAAATTAACCATCGCAATATATACTTTTAAAGGAATAAAGAATAGAAGTATATGATTATCTCAATTGATGTAGAAAAAGCATGTTAAAAATTCAATACTATTTTATGGTTAAAATAAAATCTAACAATCTGGAAATAGGAGGGAACTGCCTCAAAGTAATGAATGCTACTTATGGAAACCCCTAATTATATCACACTCAAAAAGAAAGTACTGAAAGTATTTTTTTTTTTTTTGCCCTTTAAGTCAAAGAATGAAGTGATAGCCACAGCTATCAATTGAAATATATCCACTGAAAGTGAAACAACAGACCAGTCACACTAAAAGAGAATACATAAATCAACCTTTGTTCACAGATTATATTATCTTTTCTCAAAAACCCTAAAAAATATTCACATTCACCTACACACACACACACACACACACAGTCTGTCTCTCTTCTGTCTCTCTATCTCTGCCTCTCTCTCACAGATGACACAATGTTATGATCAGTGAAGTAGTAATTCATTCAAGTTGCAGGATGCAAACTTAGTTGCATTACTTATATAACTAAAAATGATCAATTCATAATAAATTAGGAAAACTCTTTCATATTTAATTTCTAGATGAACAAAAATGGATTAGATTTTACCAAAGAGACAAAGGCTTACATACTGAATTTTATGAAACATTTCTGAAATGGAATTATATTAAGTATAAATAAAGGAAATTCTGTACTTTTGTATTAGGTTTAATATTATTAAAATATTCATGCAACTAAAAGTGGTACACAGATTCAGTTAAGTCTATATAAAGATCACAATGGTGCATTAGAACTAGAAACATCAATCTAAAATTTATACAGAATATTGAGACTCTAAATAATCTGAAGAATCCTTTGAAAAGGAGTATGAAGCTTGTACACTCTTCCTGGCTTCAACTGGGGTAGCAAGGGAATGAAAAAGAACAATCATATGGACACAGAAAAGCTGGGGTAGGGTAGACTAGGCTCTGATGGAGATATTCATATATAAATGAATGAAGTTGGACCTTTATCCCATATAATATATATTCCAAATAATGTTGGATTTAGTAACTAAGCAAAGACATAAATGACAAAATTCTTGGTGTCTTAGTCAGTGTCCTCTTGCTGTGAAGAGGCACTGTGATTACTTAGGGTTACTATTGCTGAGATGAAACACCATGACCCAAGGCAAGTAAGGAAGGAAACTGTTCAGCTTACACTTGAAGGAAGCTAAGAACAGTAATTCAAGCAGGGCAGGAATCTAGAGACAAGAACTGATGCAGAGGACATAAAGGAAAACTGCTCACTGGTTTGCTTATCATGGCTTGCTCACCTTGTTTTCTTATATAACTCTGGACCATCATCTCAGGGATGGCACAACCAGAATGGACACTTTTGAGCCCTTCCCCATTGATCCCTAACTAAGAAAATGCCCTATAGCTGGACCTTATGAAGACCTTTTTCTCAGTTGAGGTTCTCTTATTTCATTTAGCTCTAACTAACTCATGTAGAGTTGACAGAAAACTACCCAGGACACTTGGACATGATATACAAAGCAGAAGGGTGGCTCTCCATTTCTCTGAAAACAAAAGTCAAAGTGCATAAAGTGGTCTCTATGATCTGCCTGCTCCCTCTTTACCACCCTTTCTTAGTGTTCCCACTTCCTTCCTTCCTATGAGCCTCATTGCTTTCAGTGTGACAGGAATTATACCCCTAGGACAGTCTTTACCACAGATCTGCATAGTCCATCTTTACCACCTTCCAAACTCTGAAACTTCCAAATCTCATTTGCTTCCTAGTGAGACTTACTCCAAACACTCTACCAGAAACAAACAGAACATGACCTTCTGAGCACTTAGCATAATTATTAGTAAATAGTAACTTCTTGAAAGCCAATAGCAATACATATTTAAAGACAGTTACTAAACTAAAGTGGCAACAAGGGTAATGTACAAGCACAAAAACAGACATGTAGCCACAACATTAAACATGAGTATATGTAGCTGTAGTCATCTCTCATTGAACAAAGATACCAAGAACAAACACAAATAATGCTAGGGATAATGAGATATCCTTGTGTAGAAGAACGAAATCAAACTCATCTGTCACTTTGCACAAAAAGTTAGCTCCAGATGGATCAAAGACTTCAATGTGAACCCTGAAACACTGAAACTTCTAGGAGAAAACACAGTAGTTCTCTACAAGCGATAGGTGTGGGAAAGGACCTCCTGAACAGGGCTTCATTTTCCCTGAAATTACTGCCAATAATAATTGACAAGTAGAACATCATAAAATGAAAAAGCTTCAGTTCACCTAAGGAAGTTGTGGGAACAGCGAAGAAATGGAGAAAGCTATACCAATGACAGAGCATTAATATCCAGAATATATAAAGAACTCAAAATACAAAGAGTTAAGAAAACAAATTACTCCGTTTAAAATTAGGCTATGCATTAAGAAGCTATGGAATGCTAGTTAAGTTACTTTCTAAACTATTATCAAAGAATGAGCTATAAATATGAACAGAGCATTCTCAAATTATGAAATAAAAATAAGAAATAAAAATACCAAATAAAGAATTCCTTATCCTCTATCAGTTAGGGCAATGCAAATTAATTTTTAATCTTTAACCAGTTAGAATGGTTAGTAGCCATTTTAAGGACTGTGGGGTAGTTTGAATTTGAAATCAATTGTTTTATTTTTTTCATCATTTTCTAATTTATTTTATATACCAACAACAGTTACTCCACTCTCCTCACATATAGCTCCCCCCCACCCGAAGAGCCAGCTCACACATCAGGAACAGGTCTTGGTTTGTCCACAAAAGACCAAGCTACACAATTGTTGCCAAGATTCAGAGGGCTTGGTCAGTACGATGCTGACTCCCTAGTTATCTATTCAGAGTCCATGAGCTCCCACAAGCTCTGGTCAACTGTCTCTGTGGATTTCCCCACCATGATCTTGACCTCATCTCCTTTTTCCTACAGTTCCTCCGCCCTCTTTTCAACTGGACTCCTGGAGATCAGCCCAGTGCTTGGCTGTGGATATCTGCATATGCTTCCATCAGGTTTTGGATGAAGGCTCTATGATGACAACTAGGGAAGTCACCACTCTCCACTATTTAAACCACTCTCTCCACTATTGCTAGGAATCTTAACTGGGTTCATATTTTTGGGTTCCCAGGACCCTCCTTGACACCAAGTTTCTCCCTAACCCAACAATGGTCACCTGTATTAAGAATACTCCCCTATCACTCTCCCACTCCATCTTGTCCGCAACTTGACCACCCTGATCCCTCATGTTCCCTGTGACCCAACATGTTCCCTCTATCCACCCAATCCACACTCAGTTTACCCAAGAGATCACATCTACTTCCTCTTTCCAGGGAGATCCACGAGTTCCTCTTAAGGTCCTCCTTGGTAGCTTCTCTGCAGCTGAGGATTGTAGCCTGGTTATCCTTTGCTCTACAGCTAATATCCACTTATGAGTAAGTACATACCATATTTGTCTTTCTGAATCTGGGTTACCTCACTCAGTATGATTTTTTTTATAATTTCATCCATTCACCAGCAAATTTCATGCTGTCATTTTTCCCTATTGAGTAAAACTCCATTGTATAAATATACCACATTTTCTTTATTCCTTTTTCTGTTGAGGGACATCTAGGTTGTTTCCAGGTTCTGGCAATTACAAATAATGCTGCTTTGAACACAGCTAAGCAAGTGCCCTTGGGGTATGATTGAACATCCTTTGGATATATACCCAAGAGTGGTATCACTGGGTCTTGAGGTAGATTGATTCCCAATTTTCTGAGAAACCACCGTAACAATTTCCAAAGTGGTTGTACCAGTTTGCACTCCTAGTAGCAGTGGAGGAGTGCTCCCCTTACTCCACATCTTCTCTAACATAGGCTGTCATTAGGGTTTTTGATCTTGATCATTCTTACGGGTGTAGGATGGTATCTTAGAGTCATTTTGATTTGCCATTTCCCTGACAGGTAAGTATGTTGGACACTTTTTAAAGTGTAACTCAGCCATTTGAAGTAAATTTTGTGCTTGAAATTTTTCATAATAAATACAAGGAGAGGCAACCACTCAGGCATGACTTTAGGAAAAGTCTTCTGATACAGAGAAAGCAAAAATATTTTTGAGCTGTTCACATTAGTAGAGTTGAGGACTAGAGATAGATTTTAGATGCTATTTAAAACAAACAAAGGTCATCATATGATCAGATTCTTGGAAGGGAAAATGGACTTTTAGATTAGTTTTTTAAAAAGCCACTGGGAAAATGAATAAGGTCAGTGGACATTAGTTTGCTTATATGTAACAAGAGCATCTACAAGGAGTTGGGATTATAATTCCACCTGAGATAGAATTCTGGGTATAATCTATCCAGGACTAACAGACATAATATTCCAAATTTATATGAGGTAAGAACATGGGATGTTTTCATATAGAACCATTCCAAACAGGTCTAAATGAGGGCTTATGTATCCAATGATGACAAGTATTAGGGAACTTGTGTTTATCAAGCTAACATTTGTTTCAGTAAATGTTGCTGACCTTAGGTAAAGTTGCTACATAGCTTTTGTGATTTGCTTTCTGTTAGCTTTCTCTTCCTCTGTGCTGATTATTTTCCTTTACTCTGTCAAATACCTGAGAAAATAACTTAAGTCATGAAATATTTGTTTTGATTTAGTTTTCAGTCCACAGTCCCTCAGTCCCACTGCTTCTGAGTTTGTGCACCTAAAGGCAGAGCTTCACCATGGAGACAAATTCAAATCAGAGGACAGGAGACAAAAGGGGAAGAAGCTAAAGACCAGATATAGCTTACAAGTCAACTCCCCTGAAAACTCCCACTTAGGTGAGGTATTTCCTCCAACTAAGCCCTGTCTCGGGGCTTCCACTGCTTCAAAAAGGCATCAAATTATGAAGCCACTACTAAAGTTTGCAACTGACTTTATGGTTCAATCACTTCAGGTGGAGACCAAGATTTCAACAGACAAACACTGTGGAAAAACACGCAAAAGCCAGACCTCAGCATCATTAATCTCTCCTACTTTTTCATTTTTATAGAATTTAACTTGTTACATACAACTGGTCTTTTGTGGAGCCTATACCCCAAAGAAAGTCAAACCTATATTCATAGGTTGCCCTAAAGATTTTTCCTTCATATAGCAAAGTGATAACAACAATACAATTGTATACAAATAAGAAAACTTAGATAAAAGAGAAAAAAATACAATTTATAAAAACTGATACAAAATAAAGACCCAAATAGGCATATTTTTACAAAAGAAATTGAATCTGTCATAAAACTCGTTCCATAAAGAAGACTTCAGTTAAACAGTTTTAATTGCTAATTTCTCTAATTCGTGTTGTTTCCACAGAGGAAACTTCATAGCAAAAAACCCAAATGCTTTGTACTTTGTGAAATCAGCAGAACAGACTCTTGATGCTAAAAATAATATTATATGAAAAAAATACCATTTCTTTATCTTTCATCAATATAGATTCAAAATTCCTAAACATAGTATCCTTAATGTCAGGCAAGAAACCTCCCATTGAGTTGTCAGTCAAGAGTGTCCAAAAGACTGTAAAACATTATAAACCATTGTGTTGTCCTTGGTTGCCTTCCAGAACTTGAAAGTAGGATCCTACTGATGAGGAGATCACACAGTTTTACACAGGAGTTGGAGAAATCAGGTTGGAACTGATGAGGATGCCTCTTCCCCGAGGATTAGCTTTCACAGTATCCAAAAGTGTTTTGTAGGCTACCAAGGGAGAAAAGCAATCAGCAGGCTATAAAGCCTATGACCCACAGCAATGGCAGGCCCTAGAAATTATTCCCAATGTGTAATAGTGACAGTTTTCTCTCAGGGAAAAAGATGTTTAGTTGGACTTAAGGCCTACTCAATAGGAGGGAATTCATATCTGGCATTGTAAACCTAGTTAAGCACCCATGGATGAAGAAGTAATAGAACATAATGGACAACCTTGTATTTCCAACTTACGAAGCCAATGTAATTCCTAACTGCATTTCAAAGACTTGTCCTTATACCCATAGTTAAGTGTAGCTCTCATCCTCCATCCAACTGTCTTATTTCTGTCATGGGTAGAGACTATTACAGAAACACATAAGTGGCTAAACTGCAGAGAATAAGGGATCATGGGGTGTGCCAGGCCAATTTGCACAGCTATGATGTAATTTCTCAAGCTTTGAGTTGTGGAAGAAGGGGTTTGGGAGACACAGAAGACCATGGAGGGGTAAAGGGATGAAAATGATGGAAGTACACTTCTTGTGTATGAAATTATCAAAACAGTAAAAAGTTTAAATAAAAGTTGGAAATACAAAAGCAATAATATTTCCTGAGTATCATTTTTTAGAAGTGCTTCCATGGCTTAATACTCAAAAATAAAATTATAATTATTTATTTCATAAAAATACATGAAAAACACAGCACTTTCATAAATGTCAAGAGGCATTTCACCAAAGTCACAAAGACATGATTTTATAACACACACACACACACACACACACACACACACACACACACACACACATCTTCCTGTGAGGGAATTAGGAATAGGAGACAATTGCCTTTATAAGACAGATTTCATATTGTAATAGATGGCATGTACAAAAGCCTAGAGCTGATATATACTTAAGAGTGTATTATTAAACTTGTTACCTTAAATATGGGGGCATAAATGCTCACAATTACTGTGTCTATTCAACACAGTTCCAAAGGTTCAAGTCAGTAGGAGAAAAAAGTATGAAAATGAACAAGACATCAAAGAACGAAGGAAATAAAGCTGCTTTTATTTTAAAAAGACACATTTCTGTACATCAGAACTCTAAAACATTAGAAACTATTAGAATTAATAAATCAACAAATTTTATGGTTTAATATCAGTACAGTAAAGTACTTTATTTCTATGTATCAACCAAAATTAAAAAGAAATATAGTAAAAAATATTTAAAATAAAATATCACCAACACTGCAATCAATGTTCTTGTAAATTAAACTTAATAAAAGCTATTTAAGATATCTACAATAAAAACTATAAGATGTTTCTGGAAGAAGTTAAAATAAAGTAAAGAGAAAGAGGTGACATATTTGTGAATTGTAACATACAGTTGGTTTGATGCTGTGTCTCATTATTGTAGCCCAAGATGGCTGTAAGTTTATGATCCTCCTTTCTCAATTTCTTGAACACTGAGATTACAGGAATGAACTGCCATGCTTGGGCTTGAGGTAATTGTACAACACTATCTTCCCCAAAATGAACAATAAACTTAATGTACATCAATCACAATTCTAGCTAGAATTGATATTAAAATCTATGGAAATAAAAGAATCTAAAATAGTTTATATGTTTTGAAGAATAAAGCTATAAGTTCATACTACCAAATGTCAAATTAAGCCCCAGTAATTAAGACAGCATGGTATTAATTGTGAAAAGACAGATGGACCAATTGCCCATAATTAAGAGTTCAGGGGTAGACACACACACACAAACACACACACACACACACACACTGCTACTGCAGGTAAGGGATGAACAGGTAGCGTTGTCATTAAATTGTGATTCGGCACTGTATGTTCACATTAAAGAAATTATCTCTGTCTTATAGAATGCATTCACTTGAGAGCAACAGATGGAATATAGTTTTACTGGGAAAAGAGAAAGACCTCATCTCAGGGAGGAACCAGAAGTATATATTATGAGCTTAGGGAACAAGGTATAAACACTGGCATAAAAATGAAGTACAAATAAACTAGATAGTGAAATAAGTCTTTTCGAGTAACAACAACCAAAGCCAGTCATTAGCAGAACAAAGTGGCATGTATACACTGGGGGGGGGGAGATATTTGTAATTTACGTATGTGGCAAAAGACTGGTAACTTCAATATGTAAAAGCACACATAGTAAAACAACAATTTATGAAAAATGAGGACATGAAATTGAAAGCAAGCAAACTATGGTATATGCAAAGGTTTACAGAAAGGAAAGGGAAATGTGAAATGATATATCTATAACAATCTCAAAAAAATTTAAAAAATATTTATTTGTTTTCATTTTACATACTAACCCCAGTTTTCCTTCCCTCCCCTTCTTCTGAGCTCCCACTCCCCCCCCCATCCAACACCCCCCCCCAACTCCTCAGAAGGGATAAAGCCTTCCTTGGGGAATCAACAAAGTCTGGCTTACCAAGTTGAGGTAGGACTAAGCTCCTCCTCCCTGTATTAAGGCTAAGCAAGTTCTCCCACCATAGGGAATGGGCTCCAAAAAGCCATTTCCCACCACCAGACCCCTCCACCCAAAACAGATCAAGCCACATAACTGTCACCCATATTCAGAGGGCCTACTTTGGTTCCATGCAGGTTCCTCAGCTGTCAGTTCAGAGTCCATGAGCTCCCACTAGCTCCAGTGAGCTGTCGCTGTGGTTTTTCCCAATCATGAGCTTGACTCCACTTACTCATATGATCCTTCCTCCCTCTCTTCAACTGAACTCCAAGAACATAGCCCAGTGTTTGGCTGAGGATCACTGCATCTGCTTCCACCAGTTACTGGATGTAGATCCTCTGATGACAATTAGGATCGTCACTAATCTGATTATAGGGAAAGGCCAGAAGTAATTTTTAAATGCTAAATAACAAAGGATAAAGTTCGGTGAGCAGAGAAGGCAGCAAAGTGGGTCTTGGGGGAGTTGAGGCAGGGATGATTCTGATCTAAAGACATGGTACAAAATTCTCAAAAAAGTAATAAAAGAGGAAGAAAGAATTAATATGGCTGGAATAACCCACATAAATTAAACATTCAGACAGCTCATAAATATACCCAAACAACCAATTAAATAAACAAATGAAAAGATAAACAATATTATCAGCCATCAAGTATAAATTAGCACCATAATAAAATGATATTTACACTAACTAAATTGACAGCAAATGAAACGATTTACTGCAGCCTATTTCGATATACTGTTGGTGAGAGGGTGTTACAGCACTTTAGAAAATCCAAAGTATCTGAAAATCCCAAAGTATCTGAAAATCTTACATCCCCTGTCATTCAGTACTTTTATTTGTAGAAAAGAAGAGTAAAATAGAAATGCGCAGAGAGAAACCCCCAAGAAGGATGTTGACAGATTATTTTTAATAGCAGAAGCAACAAAGAACCAATGTGCTTGTTTATCAACAAATGTGATTATCAGCCAATGAGGGTATTTTAAGAACATGGTGCATTCATACAATGAGAAACAACTTACAATAAAAATGAGTAAACTACTGATACAACAGCCTGGATAAAGATAAGCATAATTATATCTGAGAAGTCAAACAAAAATATCACATTGCTCTGATTTCATTTACATGAGTGAAAAACAGATAGAACACATGTATCTGTGACAGGAGTTGGAGAGTGAAATGACTAGGACACACATCATGTGTTCTGGGCCCTGAATCAGATGGTGTTTGTAAAGGAATATCAATTTCTAAAACACACCAGCAGTACAGTGAAGACTCACACATTCTGTGTTGTTTAGTGGATGTATGTTTTACTTCAGCTAAGGTAGTAAGCCTGATAACCTTTTCAAATGAGTGTTTTGTTGTTTCTTCATGTTTGTTACATGCATGGCCCACAGAGGCCAGAAGAGTCAGGTCTGCTGACTCTGCAGTTACAGGCCACTGTGAGTCATCCAGGGTGGGTGATGGGAACTAAACCTGGATCCTTTGGAAGAACAGCAAGTGCTCTTGAATGCTGAGCCTCTATCTCCTTCATCCCCTGAGCAAACCAAACTTTAAAACAAAGGTAAATTTCAACAGAAGCAAATAGTATCAGTTAATAAAATTCCATGATCAAAAGAAGATAACACAGGCTTCAAATTCTCAGTTCTCACACCCCATGCAGTAAGCAGGTAGCTGAGGTGTGCTGAGATGTCAGGCTGCAGGATTTAGGTTCAGCTAAACAGCCCGAGCAGCTGGCATTAGAAGCAATAGCTCTTCAGAGCCCATGGAAGGCTCAGCCAATACCAAAGGGTCATTAATACTAGAGGGGAAAGCAGCCTTGGGCAGTCTATATGAACTCTGATGTCCAGTATCCTCCAGCAATCAGAAATGACCTCTTGACACTCAGCTTTCCTTTTGCTCTGCCAGCAGAACTTTGGAGGATGTCCTTGGCATAGACTGACAAGGAGGCTAGCATTTTGTCCATTATGCACAGAATACCCTGCATTCCCAGGGCTTTCTTTCTGTGGAGAGGTTTTCACAGCATGGCCCACAAACTACCACTAGGTAAAATTCTTTTAAGGGCATTAGAAAACTACTTGAAAATCCTTCTGCAGGAATAGTTTGTTCAAGAACTGAATGAGGACTTAAAAAATGTCTTTAAAAAATTACATCCTCCAACACTGCTACCTAAAATATATGAAATTAACCATCAAAAGCCCTGTTCAACTAGTCGTTGCTATTTTACCTAAGCTGGCTCAGTTGGGGTTCAGGTCCAGTTGAGCTGAATCAAGAACATCATAATAAACATCTAGTCCTTGGAATTGTAAGGATGGAGGGAGTTCTAGGGTGTTGTTATATAAGGAAGGACATTAGTGTTTATGGTCATACATGGACTTGTTAAAATCTCACAGACTCCTTTCAATAGTAACACAAAAAGTGATTTTCAGAGTTGATGTACTGAAAAGTAACAGGAAGCTCTAAATGCATATTCCTTTCTTGACACATATCCACACTTCAGTGACAACATGCTTCTGATGATTTGGTCTCATTTGATATCTAGAAATTTCCAGAAAGTAGGTAATGTATGTGATTGAAATCCAGTGAATTAAGTATCTTGGACTAAAACCAGATGTTTTAGTCAATAAATTTTGTTTACTTTGGTTGCTATGGCTGGAATTGCCCAAGGAAAATCTACTGTTGAGTTTGCAAATCTGAGACACTGGAATAAGCATGTGTTCCTTCCCTCTTCTGTCTCATCATGAGTACAACACCTTGCATTTATATAAGAGTGTTTACATATGGATCCAGTAGGTAAAGCCATCCAGGAACTGTGGGTCACCTGGAGCCCTTGTTCTATGTGATCAAAATCAGGAGCGTGAAGAAAGCAAGGGAAGGTGGTTCACATTTTGCTTGAGGCCGAAGATCTGCCAAAAAGCCCTGTTAAATAACAGTGACGATCTCAAATGCTCAAGAAGTGATGGTAATTTTCTATACACATGAGCTAATTTTAAGGAAATGAATTAAAACAAAGCTTTTTTAAACTCTTCAGATATAATTGATAAACTTACTGTTTTTTATACTCATTTCCTTCCTTTGCCTTATGAAGACATTATTTACATTCCTTTTTATTTCTGTTCAGTTATGCACCTTTTAGCTTATACAAACAGTTAAGTAACTCCTGAAAGTAATCAAAATACAGAGTAGTCTTATCACTGACCCTATTCTATATCATGTTCATGCAAGCACATAATGTGTTTACAAATTACAGCACTGTAAATATGAGAGTTCAATAGCATATACTCACCATGTGCATTTGTGCATTATTTACCTTAAAATTACCAACTGGAAATTACAGGCAGAGAAAGGTTTGTATATTCTGAGTGCTGGTGTTATATCCAAATTTGTATCTCTAATTCTGTTATTAGGGAGTGTGTCTTTGGGGAATTAAGACACAAGAACACAGTCCTTATGAATAGGATTAGTGCCCTAATAAAAGAGGCTTCTAAGAGTTTCTGCTTTCCTTCTGTCTTATAAGAATACCATCTATGAGTCAGGAATGGGTCCCTCCTGATACCAATCTGCCAAAATATGATTCTGGAGTCCTTTGTCTTTAAATGGAGATTAAAAGAGAGATAAATTGCCTACATTTTGGGTCTAACATAGAATAGCAATAAAGCAATTACTATTGCTTTGTTTATTTATGACACACAAAGATCAGATCTGCATAGGTACATGATATCCTCATGTATGTACATGGAACCAAGGAAGTTTTGCCACCCAGAAAAAGAACTTTATGAAAATGGGCCCCAGCTTTTCCATTATCAAAGCAAAACATTACTCCCCCCATTTCTTTAGCAACAAAGCCTTTCATTATCAATCACTTAGCTCAGTAAGAAGCTTTTTTCTTCTATATTAACACTCCTATTTTACAGCAGAAATTTGTTAAAGGACAAATTTGCAGAACTGGACTGTGTTGTGCTTGTTGGAATGATTAACTCTACTATTATGCGAATCAAGGCCCAATTTGGTCACAAAGCAAAGGATGCTTAGTTTTATCAATGGGCAAGCCTTCCTGAATTGAAACCCCACAGAGGAAGAGAGGATGATTAATCAGATGAGGGAAAATCCACCTCTTATAGCATCATCCAGCTGTGTATACAGCAAGAATTATTATATTTTAGCATGCTGGGAAGAATTATCTTGATTTAATGATAGTCAATAAAGAATTCTCTTCTAAAGGATTGTTACTGTGGAGTCCAGCCTGATTTCCAGAAACCAAGGAGACATGCTGAGAAGTCAGAAAAACATATTGTACAATAAAAATCTATGAAGTATCTTAAAGGTAAGCCCTTCTCCATTAAAAATGCAGAATTCTTTGAAAATTACATTTACTTTCATGTTTTTTTTTCACACTTCACGCCATATATTATTTAGTGCTTTTCATCAAATCTGCAGTAGATTGGCATAATAAACATAATTAAGTGAAAAATTATAGTTATACACTCTATATCAAGAGGAAGAAGAGATAGATTCATAATAAAATTATAACTCAAAGGAATTAAGACTCATTCTATCAGCAATTAAAATGAATACTTAAGTTACAAGGTTACTCAGCCTGGGAAGACCAGCTGAGTTAATTTATAGTCATTTCATTAACTCCATAGGGTGAAATCCACTGTTGATACTCTGTGAATGTAATATTTATATTGCTAGTTATAAAACTGATTTAAAATATTAAAGGTAATATAAGTGAATTTGTAAAGCCCATTCTTTCTTAAACCCCAAATATTGCACATCAAGTTGCAAGCCTGATACAACACCCAGTGAAAGCTTTTCTCAGGAACTTCACTGGTGGGGGCCATGGGTACAGGAGGAGAAGAGGGAAATGAAGAATCTCTTTATCTAGTTTCATTGTTTGTGGTGGTGCTGGGACTGTTGGAGTATAATCTAAAGAGCATACTGCACTCAGTTTTCAGTCTGGGCTAAAAGCAGCATAGAACCCACAACAGGAAATGCCTTGCTCTTTGAAAGAAGCAAGCCAGTGACAGACAATTATATTTACTTAATGTATTTTAAAAATTTATCTCATTTCCCCCACTAACCATGTTGATAATTTTTTGAGTTTTAAAATTACATTAAGTGTACAAGTGGGTACATGTGTGTGTGTTTGTGTGTGTGTGTGTGTGTGTGTGCATGAGTGAGAGAGAGAGAAAGGATGGGTGAGTACTCATGTGTATGTTTGTGAACATACAAGTGCCAGAGCACTGATGTAGTCAGAGGAAAGCTTGCTGGAGTCCATTCTCCTCACCCACTATATACATCCTAGGGATGGAGCTCTGGCCATTAGGCTTCATGGGAAGTACCTTTGCTCACTGAACCATCTCAGTTATTGCATTTACAGTTTCTTTTAAAACTTAAAAGTCATATCAGGTCCTCATCTAAACTTACATGTAAGAACTCACTCCATTCATGATCTCACCCAAAATCAGTCTGCATACACTGTATAATGAGGGTTATTATCAAAATGTCTGTGTTTTCTTAACAGAAAAAAATATGGTTGAATTTAAAAGACAAAATGCTCTTAATAAAGAATCTAATGCAAATGTTACCAATGTCTAAGAAAAATTTGGTACACACACAAAACAGAACACTATTCTGCCATATAAAAGGATGAAGTTCTGCCATTTGAAACATGAATGAAATAGTTGAGTAGAACTTAGGAAACAAGCCAGGTAAAGAAGGATAATTGTCCCACAGTTTCACTAACATATGGAATCTGAAAATATTGACCTCATAGTAGCAGAAAGTAGAGTGAAGTTTACTAGAGATTAAGATACTGAAGGAGGTAAATAATGATAAATGAGTCCAAAGATACTGAACAGAGGCAGGTAGTTATGGTGTGCTGTTGCTTAGCAGGATGGCTACAGACAGCAGCAACATAATGCTTGTGTTATAAAGCCAGAACAAGTGATTCTGGAAGTTTTCTCTATAAGTAAATGTCTTTGAAGAACAAAGTGAGTGTTCATCTTGTAAATTGTTATGCATTAAGGCTGTGATGGATACCACAAGCATTAGAGAAATTGTCAGTAGAGTATGTGTCAAAAGCATAACCTGGAAGTCTAACACCTAGTAACACACGTAATTCTGTGGATAATGTATAAGGAGCCTCTTCTAGTAATTTAAAACTAGATATTTAGCCAAAACTAAATATTCTAGCCTAGGATTTGATAAAATCTCAGTGAACCTTCTCACAAGATGATGATTTTCCTGTAAAATTGAACAATATAATCTTGTTCCTTGAGAAAGAAATTATGGAAACCGAAAGTATGGGACACCACTAAAGAAGAAACTGAGTTGTAGTTAATGAAAAACTCTGAGGCAATCACTTCAAATTTTGATTTTCCAGGTATAGAAAAGTGAGTTCAAGAGTAGTTATAATCAACAATGGAGGTTGAGCTCAGTAGCTAGATTAATAGGCCAATGTCTGTTGCCCTGGTGTAGATCACATTTTTCTAGAGTTAGATGCCCTACTGTTGCACCACAAGATCCTACATTTTTTTCTATGTTTTGATTTTCATAATATATTATTACATTGACTCTGTTTTGTGATATTGGAAGTCCAATGGTAAGCTGTTATAAATAATACTTATATGACATGCTCCTTTGGAATGATAGGGCCCAATAATTGTCTTATTATATTAATTAGTAAGTCTGGAATATAATGCCATACTAAATGCCAATGGTTTTCAATTAAAATTTAAGCTTTTCACTTAAATGATTGGAAGTTTGTGGCTAATAAATAATCAAAAAAAAAAAACAAAAAAACTAGAACCTGAACAGAGAGTCACACACACACACACACACACACACACACACACACACACACAAACCCATGGCTAAGAATTATCTTCAAAGTTGTTCATTGTTCCTAGAAATGCAAATGAAAACAACTTTGAGATTTCATTTAACCACATCCAGACTGGCAAAGACCAAAAGTATAACCAACAGCAAATGCTCGAGGAGGTATAGAAGAAAGAGAGCCTTCCTCCCCTCTTGGTGAGCTATCAAACTGGTACATCAACTACAGAAATAATTGTAGATAACTCTTAAAATACTAAAAAAACAAATCTACCATATGAGCCAATTATACTATTCCTTCACACATGGCCATAGGACTTAACACCCTACTCCATATGCCTGGCTAAACATAAGCTGGAGAATCATGATACCAATAGACATAGTAAAATAGATGGGGGGCATTCTATCTAGTATTAGTTGTCAACTTGACTTGGAATCACAAGCCAGCCTTGTTAGAGTCTGGAGATGGCTGTGAGCAGTTGTCTTGAGGTTGTCAGTAGGTTGAGATGGTAATCCCCACACTAAAATCGTGTGGTACCATTCCCAAGGCTTCGATCCTGGAGTGAATGAAGAGAAGTACTCTTGTTGAGTAGAAGCATTCATTGTTCTCTACTTCCTGACTATGGATGCAATGGAACAAAATACTTCATGCTCTTGCTGCCTTTAGTTCCCTCCCATGGCAGACTGTATCCTTGAACTGGGAGCAGCAATAACTCCTGCTTCCCTTTGAGTGAATTTTGTCAGGGTACCTTATCACAGACAGAAAAGAAATGAAAACAACAAAATAGAAAGAGATCTATTTTCCCAACGAAACACTTTTTCCTACTATAAAGCATTCAACAATCACTCTTCCTGGGTTTTTTTGTTTTGTTTTGTTTTGTTTTGTTTTTGTTTGTTTTTGTTTTTTGTGGGGTTTTTTGTAATTTTTTTTGCTCTTTTGAAACAGAAAAACCATTTAAAGAAATAACTACTTTGATTTTTAGAAATTTCAGATTGATTTTAGAAATCTATACTGAAAACCAATTTTGACTAGCCAAATTTAATGTTTGTGCTCTTTTAAATAATGCTAACCTATCTCAATGGAGAACTTAATAAAATTTCATACATGGTTTTTACATGGAAGGAGAGGGAATGCAAGAGAGAAATATTTATTAATTACATATAGTCTTTTTTGTCAAGTCTTTAAATTTAGTGGCACAAAAACTATCCATTTGAATGTTCTAGATATTTGTTATAATGAACAACACTCAACATTTGCCAACTTGTTTTGTTTTGAAAGCTCTTGGGAGGGACCAAAGCTCGTAATGTAAAACAATGATGATGATCCAAACATAGAAATATAAAGTTAATTAAATTTAGTTCTGTTTTCTGTACTTTTGCTTTGATTTGGAGGCCAGAGTCTGTGCAGAGGTAGTCATCCGACAGGAATGATGCTTGTCTAGAGATATGTTTCTTCTCTTGACCAACTTAATGATATTATTTTAAAGTTGCTCTTCATCCTTTACTCTCCTCAAATCCATAAAACTTCAGTGTTGACTAGAGTCCCTTAAGGTCATTGGATTCTGGAAAGGAAGATGCATTAAAAACATGATACTGAATTTTACCATAGGTCTAAAGATGAAAAAATGAAGGGTGATGATTTAAAGGGAAATACATTCCTCAAAAGGAAAAAAGATAAATATTGAACTACTTATTTTATACATGCATATATATGTGCTTATATATAAGATGGTATTATTGTGTTTCCATCTAAAGTTACTGTACTGGTGCAGAACTCAAAATGACAGAAGTTCAGGTACATTGAAAGAACTGGAATGTAACCACACCCTTTCCTACCTGCGTCATGCCCTGCCCATCAGCCTTACCTCTCTCAAAAAGCAGAGACCCAGCCTTTTCACAGAGCTTTCTATACCATGGGGGAGGCTTCTTTACAGAGAATGTGATGGGGCTTATGATGAAGTTAATTATGCTTTTGCTTATTATATTAACTCATCATAGAACAACCTGTATTTACATAGTTCAAGAGATTTTCAGTGCTTGCCAGTTAGAAAAGAAAGGGCAATTTCCGGGGAAAAACAAGGCTTATTTGAATATATAGATGAAGTTTATATGCTAGGCTATATGCTAGGAATTTAACTTGTATAGAAAAATTATTATCTAAAAATTATGCAATGGTATGTTGCATATGTTAGTGCCCACAGTACATATTGTGGATCCACTAACTGTAACACCTGGTATTTGTGGGCCAGCAGTCTCTGCCTCTGAGTGAAATGTGGCTGATAATTTCTATGTTAATTATTATGTCAATGAAGGTGAATTTTCTTATACTATTTTTTCAAGTATATAATTTTCTCAAGAAAAGATGTTTTAATTTTCTACTAAGCATTCTCCCAGGGTCATTATTTTCTCTATATTTCACTATTACACAGAATGACATTAGACAGAGAAATTAGGAGGATTTAGTTAAATTCACAGGATTTACTACATAAATTCACTACATATCTCTAAGCCAATAATTTGTTCAATTTTATTATTATTATTATTATTATTTTCTGATAACAAAATATTTTGTGTGTTGTTTTGTAAACTCTTGTATATATAGAATTAACACAGAGAGAAATATTAATAACATGAAGTATACAACACAAACAACTTATTATTATTAATTCTTTGTTAATTTTCCTAAGCAAATCCCTTAGTCCGAATTAGGAAAATGATCCTTAAATGAACTTCCTAAGCAGAATGAGAGCATTACCTCACACAGGTTTGTTTTAGATTTCACTGTCGTGAATTTCATTATGAAACCCAAAGTGCTTCCAAACCACAAGTGCCATCACAACTTTCCAAGGCACAGTGGCATGCAGTTTGGAAAGCAGTAGTGTTCCACTGGGATTTATTCACTCAGAGTTTACAAAAAGCAGGACTGGGTCCCACCATTTAATTTGTCCTCATGTAGGTGCAATCCAAGTTCTGAGAGTGCAATATGTGGATATATACCTACATAGCTCATGCTTTTAAAAGCTTTTGTTCACTTGAGAACTAGTGGCTTGCACACTCACACCTGACTCTTTGTATGCATCTCATTTCCATTGTCCAAACCAAAGTTCCAACAACTTTTTAGCCAGATCCATGTCACCAGTGATTTCAGTTTGCTTTGAAAGCTGCCCGAGAGAGGATTCACTTTCCGAGCCGCTGGAGACAGTCTGTACAGGCCAGACATCATGATTGCTCTGTCGGGCTATTTATTCTAACTACGAAGTTCTGAGACCTCATGTTTGCCATCCAGGTGACTTCTTTTCCCTCAGGGTCATCTGTTACCTTGAAGGAAAAAAAATCCCGATTTTCTTCACATACTGTTTCTCTCATTCTTGAAGAGGTCACCCAAAGACCTGATGAGAGGAGTCTCACTTGGGAATGTTGAAAAAAGCAGACATTTTCAGGGGAACTCATTCTCTGGCCTTAGAACCACAGTTGCTGAATGGCTCAAGATGCAGCAAAGTTTGCATCTGGAACCTGCCACCTTCTGACTTCCCCTCCCAGCTTCTAGCCAAAAATTATTTTTAATACATTACTTTCCACCTTCTTTTAGTCTGCCATATGTTCCAGGTGACACAAAAATTTACAACTTGGATTTGATTTGAAATGTTATATATGCTTCAAATGTCTGAAATGAATGAGAGACCTAGGCCTTACAGAAGTGGGCAGAAACATCTGTGTAACTGAATGAATCAGGCTGTTGAACTTGAGTGTTTTGTCAGTGAGGAGCTTTGAGTAGTTTCCAAATGACAAAACATGAAATGAAGAGGGACAGGATAATCAGTTGTACCTAATAAATGTCTGGAATTGCTAACTTAGTCTCCCAATCCAAACTAATCAATTTTAAAAAATATTGAGTGAACTAATCAATTTTAAATAATATTGAGTGAACTGAATAATCTCAAAATTTCTAATTTTGTTCTTATATCAATTGGTCAAAAAGAAATTCATAATTTATGTCATAGTTATCTTTTTACATTTCTTACTAACTTTCTCACTTTTAAAAATGCTGTTTATTATACTGTAACCTTAAAAATAAGAAGTTAAAGTATAAAATTGAGAATTTTATAATACATATAATGCGTTTTGATAAAATCCACCACCCATTCCCTCTGCTTCACTTCATCCTTTATGCATTCACTATCACTTCTGTCTCCCAAAGCCCTATATCTAAACTCACAGAGTTCACATAGTGCTGCATGGGTGCAGAACCATCTCCAGGAGCATAGGTAGCCTCTCATGGGCTGCGATCCTCCAACAGTCGCCAATATATAATAGTCATTCTGATAGGGGTGGGACTTCATGAGATTTTTCCCCCATCCCACCTGGGATTTTGGCTGGCTAGATTTTGTGCAAGTCTTGTATGTTCAGTCATAGCTGCTGTACAATGGTCTTGATGTCCACTATTTCTGACACTCTTTCACAATGATGCTTGAACCCTGGTCAGAATAAGTGTGATAAAGATGTTCCACTTAGAGGTGAACATTCTGTCATCTTTTTTCATGCTTTCATGCTTAATGACCAGTATTATATTAATCACCGTCTATTACAAGCTAAAGGAGCTTCTCTGATGAGAACTGAGGGATGCACTGATCTATGAGATAGAGATAAAAATATAGTGGTCAGTTGATTACCATGTCCATTTAACAGAATAACAGTGATAAGCTGTCTCATAGGGCCCATGTTCTAACTAACCATGGTGTTTTGGCCCAGTTATGGTAACAGGCATGAACTCTATCTTTCATAGTGGGAATTAAGACAAGTCAGAAATTGTTCAGTTACTTTTATAACATCAGTGATACTATTATACTAGTTGGTGTATCTTGCCTGACAAGACATTTTAGTAGCATGAAGCCTCCTCCATTGCTGAATAAGTTTGTTAATTACTTTTCCACCCTGTTAGTGTACATAGCAAACCCTTGCACTCTGAAATCTAGCTGGTTCAGATAGTTTCCATTTTAGTATCATCAGCTTGATTTCTCCAAGTCCTATGACTCAAATAAGAGGTATTTTTAACAATAGGGTCTTACCATAAGTTGTGGAGAATAATCAAGAGCAATGGTAACAGTTGGTAATTTTTCGGGGGGAGGTTCTATGGGATGCTACTGACCAACAACTTGAGAAGAGATAACCTATGCCTGTTCCTGAGACTTCGATTTGATCATCTATGTTATTTGGAAGAAACACTGTTCCTCCTTGTTAAGAGTAAGGATTTTCCTGCTGCCTGGTCCCACTGCCACACCAACCCCAAATAACACTCAGAGACACTATAAAGCTGTTTGTCTGTTACTAGTGTTTCTCATTGGTTAGCTCTGTCTTAAATATTAACCCATTTCTATTAATCTAAGTATTTCCACATGTCGACTCCTCCCAACTACTTCCTCTTTCCTCCTAGCCCTGCCTATCTTGCTTTCCTATTGGCCAACAGTGTTTTATTCATTAACCAATACGAGAAACATATTTACAGAATGAAATCTCCCATCATCTCCTCTTTTCTGTCTAAAATAAAAAGAAGGGTTTTAACCTTAACATAGAAAAATACATAACACAACACTTATCAAGTAAGAATCACAGTTAACAATATTTAGTCCATTAACATTTAGCAAGATTTGAAGAAAATATTCCATATTCTATTCTATCTTTGTGAGTCTAAAGTCTTATATGTAACTTATCTTTAATCCTAACTAAGGAAAACTATAACCATAACTATCTGTCTTCAACTCCTTCAAAGACCACAGAAGGATAATTTATAAACTCTAGAAATGACAGAGATGACACACTGCCTGGTCAGTGACCCGAAGTTCTACTGTAATGTTCCATCTTCAGCCCATAGGCCATAGCATAGTGTGTCTGGCAGACTCCTCAGCAAAGCAGGAAATTTTAAACTGCCCACCTGTATTGGCAGTTTGTCAGTCACTTTTCTTTGTGTCCTACAGACTGTCTGGCAGACTCTTGCATGAAGCAGGAACCCTGTAGCGATGTCCATCTTAACATCAGTAGTCACTTTTCTGTGGGTCCTGCATGTCCAGTTTATACAGCATAAAGTCAAACAGTACAGACAAGAGCAGTATCTTGCCCAAATGGCTAGTCTTGCCATATTGGAAGCAAACTCCATAACGAGTTTCATTGATGCCCATCTTCCTTTCTGACACAAATGGTGTTTCCAGGAGCAGTTATGTCTCACTGTCAAGAAAAACCCTAAATGATTTTAAATGCCATATACTGTAGGTCTTTAAAAGGTTTGAAGAATGCCTATCCATCTCAAATACACCTTAAATGCATCTTGAAAATGTAACTAACATAACTCTAAGTTTTGACTATCATAGGTAACTATAATCTGTACTAAATTATGCATTATATTTCTAAATGAGCTATATAAATGCAATACCTAAACAAGAAGAGAAATATACATATCACAAAATTGACCTTAAATTTGTATCAATAAATGATAGTCCATTCCAAAACAAAGTAATCATATCTATACCACAATCCCCCTTTTACCTTTAAAAAGATTGGCTGTGGTCATTAACCATTTATAACCAAGCCCACTTAAATGAAAACATTTATAAACGATATTTGGGAATTTGGGCATTGTTCTTTCCAAACTGCTTCCTGCTGGTAGGGGGCACTGTCATGGGAATCCTAAGAAGACTTAGAAATCCTGGCTGTAATCTGCAAGGCTGGTTTGTGCCAACTGTTTTGAATGATGGATCACCTGGGACTCTGTTTCTGGGGGGGGGGGGTCTTGCTTGATCAAACCATGTTAGACTGGAAGGAATCCACAGCTTTTTATTTTCTGTGGAAACAAAAATAGAAATCCTTTTCCCCAGTAACCTGTCCTTGGACTTTAATTTTTGAGTCAAAGAATTTTTAAAATATATAAATTGAATTAATACAGCAGCATTTCTTTTAACAGTTGTTATTATTTCCTCAGCTGTCAAAGGATACAAAGACAATATAATACCATACATTATCCAAATTCTCTCATTGTTTTCAATCTTTATGTGGCCTTTTTATTACTCTATTTTTTCTACTTCTATTTTAATTTTTTTGAGACAGGGTTTCTCTGTATAGCTTTTATCTGTCCTGGAATTATCTCTGTATACCAGGTTTATTTTGAAATCACAGAGATCTGCTTGCCTCTGTCTCCCGAGGGCTGGAATTAAAGGTGTGTGCCACCACACCCAGCTACTATCTGTCTTTTTAAAACCATTTTATTCTTTTTTCTCTCCCAAGCCTACATATATTTTAAAACATACTGTAAACCTTTAGAGGTTTTCCTAATCAGAATCTGCCTTTACTGTAAATCTTTATCTTTTTCTGGCCATGAGTCTTTTATATGGTAAACAACAACATTGCTAAAATGAGAGCCACAGCTGTTTTAGCTGCAGTCTAACCAAGATGGTGACGGGTACCTTCACCGCCTGAACTGAGAGCTGTGCTCACTGCCTTGGTCTACACTGCCATCCAACTGCATGTTGCTGGCTTGGAGATGTGGTCACTGTCATTGCTAGCTCTCATACACACCATTCAGTTATTAGCAGAGCTCTTTAAAAGCCTTGTTTTTTTTTTGTTTTTGTTTTTGTTTTTTTTCTTGTTTTGTTTTTTTTTTTTTTTTTGCTGCTTATGCTGAGTGAGAAAACCTCCCTTAAAGGAGCCACACAAGTCTCTGCTTGTCCAAGTCTCTGCTTGTCTCTAGTAACAGAGTACAACTAAAACAACACTGCCATGCTTGTCTTTGTCATTTTGTTAAGCCTTTTACCAGGAGTTTTTCTCTCCAGTCTGGACCCACTGCCAAGCCAGCCCCAAATAACACACAGACCACCTTATATGGTACCTCTATTTAAACTCCTTTTATATGTGTACATGGATATGTACACACACACACACACACACACACACACACACACATATATACATATATATATATGTATATATATATATATATATATATATATATATGAAAATGTTTACAGTAGTAGGTTTCCATGTAAGATTCCCAAAGGTCTTTTATGTTAGTTGTTCTTCCCTGGACTCCATCCTCTACCATACCCACTGAACCCCCACCTAATTTAACCCTTACCATTCCATTATTTCCTTCCCTGCATCCTACTACCTACATTTTGCTTCTATTTTATTGAAATCCCCCCCCCATGGATGCTTTACTGGTTTCATGACTTCTATAGGTAATCTAATTTAAATATGCATATTTGTAGATTCAAAGCAAATATCCACCAGTGAGAGAAGTTATACATTGTCTTTCTGGGTCTGGGTTACTTCCCTCATAATGATTTAATCAATATCATCCATTTATCTAAAAATATAACAAATTCACTATCCTTTAAAGCAAAATATTATTCCATTGTATATTTCTAACACATGTTCACTATCTATTTATCAGTTGATGGACATCTATACTGTTTCCATTTCCTGGATAGTATGAATAAAGCCACAGTGAAGACAAATGAGCAAGAAAGTAGTATAATATAGAGTCCATTGGTAATATGGTAGGGTATGGTATAAATAGATAATATGCTACATCTATTTCTAGCTTTTTAAAAAACTCCCACACTGATTTCCATCATGGTTGTGCCAGCTTTTACTCTTTTTTCCTATCTAGAACTGAAACTTTCATTACTATTTAATTATTTTGATAAGTAACAACTTGGTTCCAATCAAAACACACTGGATTATTTTATAACCAGCTTTATCTCTTAACAGCAGTAGATATATTTCTGTTTCCCCACATCCATTCCAACATTTTTGACATAATTTTTATATCAGCTATTCTGATTAGAATATGATGAACTCCCAATAAAATTTAAATTGGATTTTCCTGATACTAAGGATGTTGAACAGTCAAAGAATTTTCTTAGCCATTTGTATTTCTTCTTTTCAGAACTATTTAGTTTCATGCTTCCAATTGGGATGCTTTCTTGATATTTAGGTTTTTGTTTGTTTGTTTGGTTTGGCTGGTTTTTTATTCTTTGATTATTCTAGACACTAACACTCTGATGTATAACTGGTATCTTAATTACTTTTCCATTTTGGTAATGTTACACCTTGGCAAGGACAACTCAGAAGAGTTTATTTGGGTCTTACAGTTTCTGGTTATTAGAGTCTATGACTATTACAGAAGGGTCTGTGGCAGTAGGCAGGCTTGGCTTTACCTTAGCCATTTCCCCAGCTAGCTCTTAGAATTTAAATAAATAAACCTCTCTCTATTAATCTATATTCTGTCACATGTCACATGGCTTGGCTACCTCTGCTCTGTACTGTATGCCCAATTCCTTCAGAGTCTCCTGGCATCCCCGACTCTCTTCTTCCCAGAGTGCTCTCTCTCTCTCTCTCTCTCTCTCTCTCTCTCTCTCTCTCTCTCTCTCTGTCCCCCAGAAGTCCCACCTATTCTCCCTGCCTAGCTATTGGCTGTTCAGATTTTTAAATTACCCTAATTACAGCAATACATCTTCATACCATGTACAAATATCCTACAGAGTGTACAGAGTGGTATGCTTCTATCACAATCTTCCTCAATCTTCCCAACCAGTTCTAAGTTCTATGAGTTGAGGACCACATATTTAAACATTTGAGCCTGTGGGTGCTATACTCACTCAATTAATCCTAGATTATTTTGTTTCCCATTGCTTCTTCAACCAAATGATGGTGTTCTTTACTTTCATCTGTAGTTCTGGGAATTCTATTTAGAAAGTCTTTTGTTGTGCCTATTACTTGAGCATATTCATTACTCTCTCAACTGTCAAATTCAGAAAATCAGATCTTATGTTGAGTTCCTCAATCCATTTGAAGTTGAGTTTTATTTAGAATGAGAAACAGGAGCTGCTTTTACTTCCACAAGTAGCTATACAGTTTGACTAACCCCATTTGTTGAAGATATTTCCTTTTCTCTAACATGTATTTTTTTGTTTCATTGTAAAAAATAAGGAGGCTGCAGTGGCTTTATGTGTGAATCCTCAACTGTTCTGTTAATCAATGGGTCTGTGCTGTTTATATTGCTATAGTTTGGTAATATCTCTTTCCTTTTCCAGTTCTTGGATTGTAGCACAGATTTTAGGACATTGTCTATAAGCTAATTAAAAGAGTTTAATTATTATGAGTGATACATACTGAATTTTATCTTTAGTCTGATACCATTGTATATTGTTACATTATAACTTCCATATAAAATCTGTGTGTATAACTTTAAATTGATTAGTATATATTTCAATTTGCAATAATTTTAATGTATCTACTCATCAAATAATCTCGTTAAACATGTAGCATGTAGAAAAGTGTATCCTTAACATCTTTGTTTATATTTCCAACAGTTATTAAATATGCTTTAATTTTAAATAGTTTTTGTCTATGTGAAGGTCAGTCTATCTCCTTTATATCCATATTAATAAACTTCAGTCAATTCAAACCCATTAACTTCTTCCCTGACAGACAGGTTAGGCTTTCTTCATGTTTGTGAATAACAGGTAGGACAGCATGAATAAATACAACAGCAGATGTATCTTTTTTTTTCAGTTGCACTAATCAGAGTTACTAACAAGATAAAATGAGTAATATCTCTTGAAAAATGAGACCATCAATGATAATGTATGAAGAATTAAGTTTTATGATTATGCACAATATATGACATTGGTGGGGTGTAAGTTTTGGCTGTAAAAATTTTATGGACATATATGTATGTGTTTCAGAGCTGAGGGTCAAAGCAAGGGCTTTAGGGATTCCAGGAAAGCACTATCCTATTGAACTGTGTGTGCCATCATGCTTAGCTGCTATAAATTATTTAAAATTTCCTTCTTTGTAGCCAGTTATATACTTTCCTTTAAAAGATGGCTACCTTACTTAACTATAAATTTAAGTATTTCATAGTTAAATTTCTTACAAAAGCATGATTAGTGTTGTGAGTACCATGTTTGCAAATAATCATCACTCACTTGGAGTAATGTTCCATTTCCCATTTCCTTCACATGTGTTTTTTCCTGACTAACTTGGAGGCTACATGCTTACGAACTTTTTATTTCCGGGGGGGGGAGGGCAACTCTGTAACTTCCTCATTTAATAAGAATGTGTATGAGAGGGAATTTTCTGTTATATTTTCTCATTTTTCTATTGTCTTCCATTGTGTTTGAAAGATCACAAACTCCCAGGCCAGGGAAATGAGGTGCTGAGGCATTGCAGTCTCCTTTTGGGCTTCTGTGTCAATGGCTATGTGATTCATGATAGATTTTGACATCCATCTCCTTCAGAGCTACAAATGTCTTTGCTCAGGCCAGAAAAGCAGCTCCTGAGTCATCTTATATCAATAATACTTTCTTCTTTGATATGATATAAATGTTGTAATAACTGCTTCAGTGTGTCTAAAGGCACATTTATATGCAGCTCATCTTTATATGCTTTCAAAGACACTTTGATTCCAAATATAGTCATTTAACACTAAGTAAAAATATTAAGATTATTTCAACACATACCTAATTCTTAGAAACACACAAATAATCTTTAGATATATTTATAAAGACATCTGCAAATGTACTCTTAATGTTTCATTAGATTTTCTTCAAGCTGACTTTAACAATTAAATGAAAATATATATAACATGGAATATATAAAGAAATATGTCATATGAATGTGATATGTAATAAAAATGATTTAACAGCCATATTTACTTGGCGAGTTATATGAAGAATGAGGTTTACACCTTAGCTTTGCATATTAGAAACACATGTTTTCATATTTAAATAAACATTAAATGTGATAAGCATACAGATATTTCAATCACTTTAAAAGAGAATGATTTTGGTGATCCAGAATTCATATAATTACAATGATTCTTAGGTACACAGATATTAGTATGAGTTTTAATGAATCACCCATTCACACCAACGTATAACCAAAGAGTGTACATGTAGGGTAGTCTATTATTAAAACTGAGTGATGAATAAGTAGTGATATTCTAATTAATTAATTACTATATTATTTTCTACATTGATGTTAATGATGAAATATTTTAAATAACATTATTAATTGCCAACTGTGGCTATGAACTAAAATTGCATGTAGTATTTGCCATCAAATGGAGTATTTAGTGGCAATTAGTAGCAGGCTATGAAACATGTCCAGAGTAAATTGTGCTGCTTGTATTCAGCTCTTGAAGCAGCTCTAATCTTGACATTTTACTATGATATTTTATTCTTAATTTTTGAAACTATAATTTTATAAAACACCATGAAGGATTTTGCTTCATTTTCATTCTTAAAATCTGTTTGTTATGTATACTACTGTCACCTACTGTAGGTGTTATAAATAACATGGTATTGACTTTCTCAAAAGTAAGATTTCTATAAAGCATATTCATATTTAATTTGTGTAAGAAGGAATAGCTTTACTGTTTAAATTGATTATCTTATGAAAGCAACAAGATCAAATTATATTTAGGAAGAAGAGAAATGATGGTGAATCATCATTGCCAAGTTGGCTGGGTTTATAATCACCCATGGGATACATCTCTGGGAATATCTGGGAATTCAATTCCCAAGAGATTAAAGATTGAATAGAGAAAATTGATCCTGAAAATAGGTGGCATCATACATTGTTTAGGCTCAAATCAAAAATAAAAATGAATAAGGTGAGCTCTATATCAATATATATGTCTATGTTTCCTGAATAGTGTCACGCCATCACCATTCCCTCACACTTCCATCAGTATGCCTCCTGTACCATGTCAGATTGTACTCTCAATTCATGAGCCAAAATAAATCCTTCCTACCTTTAGTTTCTTCCTGGCAAGTGTTTGCAAACAGTGACAAGAAAAGCAACTAATATAAAGGCCACACAGAGTTTTAAACAAAAGATTATTACTAAATCAAGATGAATATCCAATGTTTAAAACAAATCTTTGTTAGTCAATGCTAGTCTTAGCCAAGTATGCTGGCTCATACATGTGGTATCAACATTTGGGATGCTGAAAGAGTAGGATTGGGAGTTCAAGATCTGCCTCAGCCACCAAGCAAAGTTGGGGACAGCCTGAACGCCATGATATGCAGTCTCCAAAAATACTAAAGCAGAAACTTTTTTA
Source organism: Phodopus roborovskii (assembly GCF_943737965.1). NCBI lineage: Eukaryota > Metazoa > Chordata > Mammalia > Rodentia > Cricetidae > Phodopus > Phodopus roborovskii. Next base: position 17,084,172 of record NW_026126410.1, read on the forward strand.
AAAAGGCTATACTCATAAATAAAGGAAGAGCAGTAGCTAGAAACTGAAGAAGCACAAAATGTCAAAGTCTCTAAATAAGCCTTTGCCAACATTGCCAACATGGCCTGAAGAGCCAGCTGCTTGCTTCTTTCCCATCACACCCAAGTCTTCCATGGGCCAGTACATATTTCTTGGACTAAGGCTAAACTGAAATCTCGTCATCAGGCTCTTTTTTTTTTTTTTTTTTTTTAAAACAGTCCTTCTCTAAGGCAGCTCTAGACATAAATACCTGCCTTGGGGATGTTGCAAGAAGAGGCTGGAAATGGAAAAGGACTGAATTACTTACCCCACTGCAGGGATTATCTTCACATCTTTGAAGTTGTGAGATTGTTTGAGAATGTAAAGAATATACAATATTTAGATAAAAATATATTACTTTCAAAATTTAAAAAGGGGGGAAGAATGCAATGCATGACACACATGCAGCAGTTGCTACAATCTCCAGAAAATAAACAAGGGATAGTCAAAGGTCAGCCATCCTGTCAAGTGGGTGACTGTAGTGGCATCTTGCCTGTGAGCCTGTAACAGTGGCCACACCTCTTTGGGAGTGGCTTCTGGAAGCAGAAAGTGTAAGGTGTGATGTCTCTTTTCCCTTTCTCTTGGGTCAGCAGATCCAATCAGAAGGGCAGCGAATTGTTGCAGTAGTTTTTTTATTATTATCTGTGTGAGTGTTCCCCAATAACTCATTTATCATATATACACACATATACATGCACAAGGTTTTGCTGGTACTCCTGTGCAAGACCATCCATGATCTATAATAAAAAAAAATGTTGCATCAACTTTTTTCTATAAAGTATAAGTGAAAATGGCACTGATAGGAAGCATGGGTCAAAATTAACAATGAACTTCAGCATTGTCAGTGTGGAGTAACCATAGATAAATTATACTACTCTGTGTCCTTCTTATTAATAGAAGAGGAAAATACTCCTTGGCATAAGGAACTGTAACAGTATTATCAGCAAAGCCTTGGAGTTCTGCTGTACACAAGAATATTATAGAACATACATAGCATGTATCTTCACTCTGTATCTTTGTTCTGGTTGTGATAATATACTGCCTCACTGCAGCAGATAGTAAATAGTATTTCGTCAACTTCAAGTACGCCCTTTCTAACTATTGCCTGAAATAAACTATCAAACAAAGGGGTCTCTGTAATCAATTAAATTAGCATAGTACTTTGTCCAGCAGTCAATGGCATCCTAGAAATTTTAAGTGTATATTTAGGTGGCTCCAAATGCATTTACGACAATGTCCTTTCACTATACTATACATCATCTCCAGAATCTTTTAAGGAGCCTGAATTGAGGTTCTACACACCAAGCAATACATCTTCATTCCCTTCATTCCTCATTGCTCCTTCCTTTGATAGCCACTTAACCACTATTATATATATATATACATATATATATATATATGTATTTATATATATATTACATCTTTTTTATTTTAAATGATTTTATTTAAATTTCAAACAAGCTTGTTTTACATGTCAATCCCAGTTCCTGCACCTTCCTGTCCTCCCCTGTTCCCCCCACCAGCCCCCATCCTATCCCCTTTCTGCTCCTCAGGGAGGGTGAGGCCTTCCATGGGGAGTCTTCAAAGTCTGTCAAATCATTTGGAACAGAGCCCAGGCCCTCCCCTGTGTATCTAGGCTGAGAGAATATTCCTCTATATGAAATAGGCTCCCAAAGTCCATTGATGTACTAGGGATAAATACTGATCCATTTCCAGAAACCCCATAGACTGCCCAGTCCTCCCAAATAACACCCACATTCAGGGGGTCTGGATGATCCTATGCTGGTTTCCCAGCTATCAGGCTGGAGTCCATGAGCTTCCCTTGTTCAGGTCAGCAGTTTCTGTGGTTTTCTCTAGCATGGTCTTGACCCCTTTGCTCATCACTCCTTCCTGTCTGCAGCTGGATTCCAGGGGTTCAGCTCAGTGTTTATTTGTGGGTATCTGTTTCTGCTTCCATCAGCTACTAGGTGAAGGCTCGGACAGAGGCCCAGAATTCTGCTCTCCATGTTAAATCTCCTCCTCTCTGTTCTGGAATCTTCCTTGTCTCCTAGTCCCACCTATTGGCCAAAAGTGCTTATTCATTAACCAATAAAAGAAACATTTACAGAATGGCATCTCTGAGATAACCACTATTCTTATTTCTGTCTTTATTCTTTTACTAATTAGGAACTCAGATTTGTGGAATCATGCAATATTCATTTTTTTGGCTTGTTTTCTTCAAATTTCCTCTGTTTTATAGCAGATATTAGGACTTCATTACCTTTTTAAGATGAATAATACCCCAATTCTTACACATTCTATTTATCCCTATGTGGTTTTTTTTTTTATTTAATTTTATATAACAAAGTCCAATTAAATGAAAGCAAACATTTATACACAATATTTGGGAATTTGGGCGTCGTTTTTCCAAACTACTTCCTGCTGGTAAGGGGCGCTGTCTTGGGGGATTCGAAGAAGATTCAGATATCCTAGCTGTAGTCTGTAGGGCTGTTTTGTCCAGCTGTTTGGAATGTAGGATCAGCTTGTACTCTGTTTCAGGCGGTCTGGTGTGATCAAACCACATTAGTCTGGAAGGAATCCACATCTTTTCATTTTCTGTGGAAACAAAAATAGAAATACTTTTCCCCAGTAACTTGTTCTTCAACTTAAATTTTGGAGTCAAAGCGTTTTGTTTTTTTTTAATTTATTATTTTACATGTCGATCCCAATTCCCTCTCCCTCCCTCCCTCCCTCCTCCCAAGCCCTCCCTCCCTCCTTCCCTCCCTTTTGCCCTCTCTACCCTCTCCCATGCACTCTAAACACCCTCCCCTCCCAACCCCCCACCACAATACAATATGTAGGGGAATGCCATCCAGTTGGGGTCATTTGTTCTTGACTTGTGGCAGGTACAACTATCATTGATGCAGATGTAAGTTTTTTTTTAATCAATGACAAGAACAGCTTTTTCTGATTCATCTCTTTTTTTTTTTCTTTCCGATTCAGTGCATTGATCTGAAGCAATTTTTCTCTTCCTTTCCAAACTGTCCCCCTCTTTACCAATCCAGATGCTTTGAGAAACTATGTGCTTTGTAGTAATAAACCTCTAGAGTACCAAATGGAATTTCCAAATGCCAATACTAACTTACTAAGATAACAATGGGAAGAAGAAGATAAAGCTACAAAGAGAGTAAGAGTGACCAAGTGTTTTCCTAAACAAATCGTTCTTTTGATTGTTTCCATTTGGTGAGGGGATAAAAATAGAGAAAATAAAGGAGGTTTTCTCTGAAGTATGCAAGACACATCTACATCATTTATTTTTTCATTATTGAGGTATCATTTGACACCTTTCCCCTAGAACATGTGTTCAAAAACTTCAAAGAATCCAGGGACTCCATGCTTCATTTTCTTTGTCTAGGACAGACATATGGAATAGTCAATAAATATTTATGAAATAAGTGAGCAATTAATTATTAGAATGAACTCTTATGTCTTAGTCATTGTGACAGGCATTATAGAATACTAAATAAAACCATGTCTGCCATAATTGTGCTTTAAGACCAACTGCGGTGCCAGAAACATGATACATCATAGCCTTAAACACACACCAATGGCTTCATAGATGAATGAGAGATTACTTCCACTTATGCATGGTTAGGACAATTGCAATGAGAAGTTCTCTTTGTAGGAAGAAACTTGACAGGTGAAAGCCTAAAGGGCATGTATACCATAAGCAGGAAGAAAAGCAGAGAGGGTAAGAAGCATAACAAGGAACTTCAGTATTCTGAGCTCTCATTGTGTTCCATAAACTTTACATTCCCTTTTTGATTTCAACTTCATAGGATTCATATTTTCCCATTCCTGGGGACAAATCATCCTTCTTTATGCTCCAGTAAAGGAGGCCAAGTAGCACACAGCTGCTAAATGTAGAAGCCTAACTAAGAATCCAGACCTCCAGGTTTCATAGTTAATCATTCCAGTCACTAAATAATACTGAGGAGATTTAGTTAGCTTTTTCTGGATAACATATGAACTGCAAATACAGAAAGAAAGACTCTGTAGTGTTAGAATAGTGAAGCAAAGAGAGGATTGAACTGTGTTTAACTTAAAATATTAAAATGTAAATTTGGGTTTTTTGGGTTTTTTTTTTTTTTTTTTTTTTTTTTTTTTTTTTGTATTTCAGATACGGTTAACTACTTTGGATGGAATACTTAGGTAGGTGCTATAGAAAATAGTAACAAAGTCATGTTCACTAATATTAATCTTATAAAGATTATTGCTTTTGTGTATGTATTCCTTAAGCTTGACTCTACAAGTATGAATTTGCAAACAACATCTCAAAAAACAGTTTGATTGAATTGCTTGAAGCAGATGTTCTCTTCTGAAGCATTATCTGACCAAAATGCATTGTAGAGTTTCCTGGCTTCTAGGAATTCTTCTTTCCTAAATCAATTAAAAATAAATTTATCTTAAAAAGGAAACTTATTTTAGAAATTAAGGGAGATTGTGAACTGAATGAACAGATAAGGCAAACAGTTACTGTATTTTTATGGGTACAGATGAACAGGAAGTAAGGACATGGTTGAGAGAGGTAGCCAGTGTTAGGCCCTCTGCATAGTGTGTGTTTCATGGATAGTGATGGAGTGAAGAAGTTTAAGGAGCTATACTACTTCAACTCATGTTATTCTTTTCACCTATGCTTAAAAGACTCTGATTTTTTTAAAGGTGAGCATCATAGGAAGTTTTAACTATCAGATTCATACAGCCTAGATCATCTGAGAGGATAAAGCTTGGTTGAGGAATTATATAGATCATACAGGCCATTGGCACAAATATATGATGTTTTAAAAATTAATTGGTGCATGAGAGCCTAGCCCACTGTGAGTGGGACTGTCCACAGACAGGTAGTCCTGGTTGTATAAGAAAGTTTCCTAACCATGAGGGAAGCAAGCCAGTTAACAAACAGCATTCCCCATTGTTGCTGTGCTCTTTTGGCTGGTCTGAGGTAATAATGCACAGAATAGCAAGCAGTGTGACATTCAGGTTTCTGTGCTGATTCCCTGCTTTGACTAGAAGTGTAAGAGGGAATAAACTCTTCCTACCCCAAATTGAATTTGGTCAGTAGGTTTTATCATAGCAACAGACTGAAACAAGAACAATAAATCACCATGAAACTCCACAATGACACTTCAATGGTATTCCTCATGTTGTGGGAACACCATTCCTACCTTGACTTGCTTGCATGATTAAAAATCCAAGACAAATATCTTTGCTTTTTCTCTTTTTATTTCTAACTACCATGCATGTGACCTGCTTATCATCAACATAATTAGAGGCTAATAGAGTCCCAAAGAGATCTGGGGATTGATAGCAAACTCTGTACTAATTTTCTAGTGGGTATGATGGAGTTTTTATATATCCCAACTTGACTGAGTCATAATGACTAGCTGTTTAATACTAATTTGCATTAAATTTCCAGTGAGTGTGATGATTTATTTCTTCCACGTCACAAATTGACTAAGTTATGATGACTAGCTGTTTGTTCAAATACTACAGTAGGTGTTGGCTATATAGATGTTTGTAGATGAGGTAATGTTTACAATCATTTGAATGGAGCAGATTGCCTGCTATCATATGTATTGACCTCATCCAACCTGTTGAAGGCCTTAAGAGCAAACATTCAAGTTTCCTGAGGAAAAGGCAATTCTACTTTAGGACAAAATCATCTCTTAAAAACTGTAACCTAAAGTTTTCAGAACACATCGTCACAATGTATTTGGACAAAGAGTATTTTTCAAGTGAATCTTACAAAACAGTATCTCCCGGGATGCATAATTAATCTGCCCACCCTGGGAAGAATATTTTAAAAGGCTAGGACAGCTTCAAAAAGACAAAATGAAGTAAATATGCAGATCCTACTATTTCAGCAAATATCTACATTCTCTCCTGGAAGTGTTACCACACATCTCTCAGTTATCAGGGCTGCACAACAGAGGGAACTGGACTAACAGAACTGATGGATTTTCCTCAGAGAAAGTGAAGCTTCCTTGAGGATACTGGCATTAGTCAGAAAAGTTACAGCTCTCCTGGCCAATAAGCTCAGAATGCCAATACTGGCATTAGTCAGAAAACTGATATTATAGCTCTCCTGGCCAACAAGCTCAGAGTGAGGTAATTCTCATTTTAACTAAAATGCTATGTAGGTCTATTATGCTAGTGAGAACATTCAGAGTTCTTTGAGAAGTTCTAGTATATATCATTCACATCGCTAAAGATATAACTACCATGTCTTCATGACACTATGAACTGTTTTCATGGGGAGAAAAAAAATAATCAGAAAATTGAGCACTATCTCTCTTCTCCGTACCTTTCCCACAGTGATTTCCAACAAATGGAAATTGTCTTTAGCTGTGGCATCCTTGCACAAACTAAGAAGGCTCTCTGGTTTTTAAAAGGCTAAATGGGTTTACTGAACTGAAATGAACGTTGTGTTTCATAGTGCTGACTCTCCTACCTTGATTTTTATTCCTTCAACTTTATAGCATTTCCTCTGGGGAAAGATTTTACACACCCCTCCACAGAAAAACAAGCCCCCTTTGCTCATCCTTAGTCTCACCGGCAAAGGCCCACACACGTTCAGTCTGACTCATGTAGTCCTATTCAAGCCTAATGCCAGTCTCATCACATTTGTAAGGCTTGATGTCCCTTCTTTCTCACTTGGGAGCAGGTGGACCCAGACAGTTTTTGGAGCCACATTAGCGATTTCTCCCTAGAGAGACACATCTCTCTAGTCTGCCAAGGAATGAAAATCCAAACAATCACATAGATCATTTCAAATAGTGCCAAATACATTCCACCAAATGCTACTGGCAGTAATTGCAGCATGTCATTGGGAGATGTGATTTCCTCCCAGCATCAGACTTTCATCTTATCCTGAATGCCAGGAAAACAAGGAACGAAGGACATCACTCCAGAAATAGAGGTCCCCCCAACCTGAAGCTGTGCTTCTTGGCCATGAAATGTTTGGAACCATGAATTAAGAACCATATTGTAGAATATACTGCCCCATCGGAGTACATCAGCTCCTCCAAAAATTAGGCAAAATGATAAATAAAGACCACCATTTTGTACAAATACGGCCGAGGTCTCCAGCCGAGTGAGGGCATAACCTGTTGTGGCTTAGGAATAGGAACACTGTTTGGGAAGAATGCAAAGTCCTGGGAGCTGAAGACCACCTGATCTTCAGGAGGCAAGAACACCCAGAAGTCTACCAGTATTTTTAGATTCAACTACAAGACTACCTTTCATAAAAACAGGACCAGGAAGTCATACCAAGCGACAGAGAAAGACCGGGAACAAAGCAGCGTCACAAACCAAGTTTTACAAAAGATAAAAGACTAATAATAAGAAGCGGTGGGGAACCGCAGAATGGCGAGGCAAAGCAGAGCCACCTAAGGGGTGAGACTGGAGGAGGGAGTCTGCAGGGAGGGGGAGAGAGCAGAGAGCGGAGGAGCAGGGACGTCAGGAACAAAAGCCCCGACAGTGGAGTCTGGCAAAGGCAAGGAGAGAGCATGGGGTGGTTTTGAATAATTATTAAAATGAGCATGTGCCTGCGCCATCCTGTGGGTGTGGCGCAGAGCGGAGTGTAAACTCTAGCCGGGCGAAGCAAACATTGGCTTAGCAGCAGCAGCTGTCAGTCTGTGCCTAGGAGTGTGGGGACCAGCTCGGCAGCAAGCAGACCTGCACCATGGCTTCATCTCAGGGGAAAAACGAACTGAAATTCGCCGACTGGATGGCAACTCTGCCTGAGAGCATCCACAGCATCCCCCTCACCAATTTAGCGATCCCAGGTAGGTACCCGCTGTACCTGCCCCGCCCTGCTTCATCTTACACTCAGTGCTAACTTGCCTAGTGCCTGCAGGAGGGAAGCTCGTCCAGGGGGTGGGTACCCGGGTTTTCCAAATCTTGGAGGACCCTGGCACCGGGAGTCAAGGTGACTGCTTCCCCTGGGCTTTAGAAGCAGGCTGTGTTCGCAGGGCTGCGTCTGTGGTTCCAGGATCGCGACCTGGGCCCCCTTCTATGGTTTTCCCTGAAGACTCAAGGGGACTAGGAGCAAGGCAGGTCAGGTTTCTGAGTCTGTGGCTCCATGGTGAGTTATTGGAGGGAGCTGGCTGTCACCGGAGTTAGCTCCAGAACATCACTGAATCCATCCTTGGCATACACTTACGAGGATTTGGTAGTTTCACTGTTAGCATCTAGTCGAATCATTAGTATTCATCCCCAGTCTCCTTTTAAGAGACAAAGCGCTTTCTGAAGAGTGATGAAAGTTCAGGGATTGGTGGTGGCCGCAGCAGCATACTCGCTGTCCTTGACAGGGAGCTGAAGGGGGCAAGAAGTAGAAAGCAAGCATTTCCTAATTGGCTTGAAGAGGGAGGGAGTCTGGTCAAAGAGATGCTTAAGGTAGAGCTCCTAGATGAGGAGAGCAAACCCTTGCAAGACCACACGTTTGTTGCTCCACACGGAAGTCAGGCAGTGAAATCCGCTTGAGCAGGTACAGATGGGAATAATGAACAGATTGCCCCAGAAAAGTGACTGAGCTGGTGGCCTACAGGAAAGGAAGCTCAGGGTCAGCCAGGTATAGTTGTGTGGCATCAAGAGGCTTTAGATTGGTGTGCATGGTCTGGGCCAAGGCACTGGCCAGCTTTCTGGGTTGAAACACTCAGTAGTCCTTAACTCAGATATCTAAGACGGAATTTCGTTTCTGGACAGTTTACAAGCTTACCAGCTGGGGAAATGCCTGTTTCTTCTTTAGCAATTCGGTTATGCACATGGGCTGAGGGTATACACATCTGATTCTTACAAGACAAGGCCGGAGGGCAAATTACTCATGGACAATCAACCCCCTACCCAGAGTAGAGCTGAGTTATTAAGTTCAACCTTCTGGTCTACTTCCTCCGATCTGTCCTATCCACTCCAAACACCCATGAAAACATGATTAGTTTGCAGGACCCAGAGGGGAAGTGAAACCTAAAAAATAGGAGAGAACGAAAAAATAAAACAGGTTTCTGAAAAAAATCCCAAGTGTCTAACCAACAACGTTGGTACTCACCTGCAACTTAACTCAATTGGAATGGATGTTTGGTGGCCCTGTCCTCAGGAAAAAAAAAAAAAAAAAAAAGTTGTGTCTCTCCCTTTGTCCTTCCTCAACAATGACTTCCCAGGGGCCTAGGTGTCTCTCAGGAAAAGCATAATCCAACTTCCCCTTAGCCTCAATTCCAGTCTCCTGGTGAGTCTGGGGATTGTTCTTTTGAAGGAGTAGAAAGCACACAACTTTGTTAGTGAAATTCCATTCACACTTCCACGGGCATTTTCTTCTTCCTTTCCTTTCTATTTGTTTTCTTAGGCAGTTATTTTCATGTGGTCCTACCTGCTTATGGCACCAAGCTGGTATAATGAGGGCAAGGACCAAGGTGCTAGCTCTCTGCAAAGAGAGTCTCTAGAGAGACAAAGAGGTTAAATGCCTGAGGTAGCATTACAACTCTGAGGGATGGTGTGATGCCACATTTGAGTCTTAACATAAATGTCTGTAGCATTTCACTTTTCAAATCCAATTTATGTCTGCTAGCTTACATCCTTCCAAAAACTCTGTAAAGTAGGCAGTGCTGGAATTACCATTTCCATTTCATAGACTAAAAACAAGCAACATCCCCCTCAGAACTAAACAAAATGAGACCCAGAAATTCTGTGCAGGCAAATGACCTAAAATCTGATGAGTGATCTGATTCCTAAAACACATTTTATGGAAAATTTTCTTAGCAATTCTGGGATAAGGGCTAGATGATATATAGTGGAAATAACTGAGAGGCAACAAGTTCTCCCTGAGGTGAGAAGTGAGGCATCTGTACATGCAGGATAATTTTTTCCCTCTTTAATGGGACTAAGTGGAAGTTTGAGGTCAGAGACTTCAGTTTTCTGCTGGTCTTTGGTAGAGGCATGATGACATTTGGAAGGTATGGACTTTCCATAGTATTCCTACGTCCTTTAGTATAAGAGTATAAGATTTAAAGTAAGTGGTCCACACAGCCTTGCACTTTCACCCCAATACTTCCAAGAACACACACACACACACACACACACACACACACACATCCCACTTCATCAAATATATATTCCCAAATACCCACACAGTTATACAAAGTAGGTTTGGCAAAATTCTTAACTGGGATTAAAATGAGTCTGGTACCTTTCTTTCTGCATTATTCAACACAGAATTTTTTTGGAGAAAAAGAAGACATTCAAATTTTGATACAGCAGACTAATTGGAGACTATTAAACACTAATGGAATAATTGCCTTAAAATCATGCTAATAGCTTCCTGGCTGCTACATGTTTACTTGGCCAGTTGCTCTAGCTTGAATTAAGCAATTATCTCCACCATTTAAAATCACGTCTGCTGCACAACACAAGTGTTTCTGTGGAGAGGAACTGCTGCTCAGTCGTCCTCATAGTGTAAGGTTTTTTTAGGTGAACCGTATAGAGAGGGTGAAGAGCCAACTAATTATGAGGCCACCTACTTGGGGCAACTGTCTCTAGTCCCACCATGTGTGCAGTTCTGATGTCCTTGAATGTTTCTTGAATGGCTATGTCCTGAATGCTTTCAGAACCGAGTCTCTCAGTGCTGTTCTATATTTAACGTTTCATGCTTTGGTATGAACTGAGCTAAATGATTGTTGGTAACTGGGATTAGTGAATTGTTTTTAATTTATTATTCAAAGACAAAACACACACTTTTTCAAATTTCAGTCTTATCATTTCTTGTCCCTCTGAGGACATCAAACTTATGGCATTTGGGTTAAGAATAATGCTGGCTCTTACCACAAACAGGTCAGAGAGGAATCAAGAAAGCAGGAAGACAAAGTATAATATCGAGGCTAGGGTGAATCTGGTGAATAGTTGGCACTTTTGATGCAGAGTTACAATTCTAGTCATGGTGTTTCTAGAACCATTAAAAAGAGACTTGTTATAGCAGTGTATAGTGTGTTGATAATTAGAGTCTGTGATGAATACCTTTTGGTCCAAAGCATAAAATACTAAGAAGGATTTGACTTATGGGAAGGATATACTATACACTGTCTGATATATAGTGGAAATCATTTACCCATAGTAAAACTGATCACCCAATAAGGAAGAATTCATCAAAATGTGTGGCTTGAGTGTCAGAGAGATTGTGTGTACTCTTGAATGGGGAGTAGTAAATTATGTTTAGATTGTTTTATAAATCAGTGATTATGTGGGCTGATTTTATTTCCTTTGGAAAAATGCCAACACCATTACAGAATAGCAGTTTTATGGAAACTATACACTCATACACTGATTTCTTGTCCAAGTGCTTGAGCTTGTATTCATATTGTTGTTTGTTTTGTTAAGGTGTGTGTGTGTGTGTGTGTGTGTGTGTGTGTGTGTGTGTGATGCTGTGTACTGAACCGGGTGTCTTACATGTGATGGCAAGCACTCTACTTCTTAAGGCCTGTGCTAAGTATTAACTTTTTGCCTCATGGTAATCCTTTCATGTTGCCAACATTCTTAGAGTTTACTTCCCCCTTCTTTATTTTTTTTTTTTCAGATTTTTATTTTATTTTTAATCATTTGCATGTGTTTTTCTGGGGTGGGGCAGGTAGTGGTTATGTGCAGGTGAGTACAGGTGCTCTTGAAAGCCAGAGAGATGAATTCCCCCAGAATTGGAATTATAGGCAGTTGTGAGTCTCCTGACATAGATGCTGGGAACTAAACTTAGGACCTCTGCAAGAGCAATATAGACTTTTACCTCAGAACCCCCTCTCCAGCTCCTTCTCCTCTTCATAGCTTTCTATTTCTACTTTAATTGAAATGAAACAACCTATAAGGTCAACCAGACACAGAATCTCCTTAAACACATTTATAAAAACTGTGTGTGTCTTTAGTCAGAATGGCTGTATAAAGAAAACCCTACATCAGTCAAAACATAAGACAGTTCAGAATGAATAACTCTCTATTATCTTGCCAATTCACCATTCAACTTGATTTTTCTAAGAAAGATGAATGAATATCTGAAGGTTTGGGCATTTCAAAAGTTGTTTTTGAAATTGACACATAGAACCTATATTAATTTGCTCTACTACAAATTTTTCATGATGATTTGAATTGAATTCTTAAATATTGTTAACCAACACAGAGTTTTGTAGAGATAGTTTGCTATTTACTGTGTTTTTTCATATACACATGTGATTTTAACGTGTTCTATTAATAATCTTTTAAGACTTTTGGAAGAGATCTGCTATACACTGTCCAATATATAATGTCCAGGCAGGATTGCCAGCATCATCATATATAGAGTCATGGTATGTGACTCTATATTCCACCCTGCTGACATATTTAATCATACTCTACAATTTAATAAGCTGATTCATATACACATTTGTAGTCTAAGAAACACTTTAGTATGCTGCTAAATGGGACCTTTATTATATGAGTAGCAGAGCCAAATTTAAGTATATATCTTCTTAGTAAGCTTTTTTGTTGAACTATCCATGAGTGTTCAAGTTTTCAATCAAGCTTAAAGCCAGAACTCCATATTTGGTTCAAGGATAATTGCCCAGGCTGGGAACATTTCTGATAACTGACATTATAGTTCATCATGAACCTTGAGCAATAAATGTTATTTAATTGCTATTTAAGTGCTCAGATTAGGCCACCGTGATAAATGTAAAACTTTCCCCTTCATTTCTTTGAGCCCTGCTGCACATTGATATTGACTATCAACAGCACTTAAGATCAGCCCATCTGGTGATGCAGGTGGATAACTAGTGTTGGCTTAAGGAAAGAAACACCCCTACACTCATTCTGTATCAATTTGTTCTTATCCTTATTGTGCACAGAAACAAGGACTTATGTAATATTTAAAAGGTGAAGGTTTACTTCGTGATGTAGAATTTTTGATAATTTTCTTGAGTAAAATTTACTTTATAAATATAAAATTTGCTTGATGGTCATCATCAGAAAACTATGAAAAGCATAGGTAAATAGCAAATTGATTTATGATAGCGAGAAAATAGTCTATCTGGTTTATACTTGCAAGCTATACTTATTTACTTAAAACAGTTTTCATGGGATAGAAACATGTTTGAATGGTGTATAATTTATTTGTATAATGTCAATTATTTAATAATTAAAATTTAAAAGCATAACCACACACACCTCAAAAGCTAAAGTCAATATAATGTTTAAATGTTGAAGGTCATGAGGTATATACATATGAAAATTGCATAATTTCACAACTCTTATTTGCAAGGAGACAAACGAATACATACTAACAACAACAACAAAAGTATGTTCTAAATATTACTAGCTCCAAAGTAAGACTAGAGACATTATACTTCACTTCCATTCATCCTAAGTGGAGTTTTGGTTAGCTCCACAGCAATCACAAACTTTTGGCTACTATAGATTAGAGAACTTTCTAATTTTCTGTCTTGATGAGCATTTAGGAAGTGGTCTTTTTTTGTGTCTTTAGGGGCCAAAATTTGAGAATGTTAATGTCTAAAAAAGTATCAAAAGTTCTGAGAGCTGAGATCCTCATTGTAGAAGCTGCTGATGCTGGCATCCACCACTACTAACTCTATCACTGATGATGCCACAAGGGCTAGCACTGACCAAACCTGTTCATCTTTTGGGCTAGCTCATATTTATAAATTTGAAGTTATTACCATTTAGTCCTGTGACTCAGGTATGAACTTAGGGGGATGGCAGATGACACCATGTAGGACAGAATTCTTTCCTCTTCTTCAGTTATTTTGTTTGCTCAGCTTCTCTACACATGTTCACACACATGCACACATGCACTGATTGTTACTTAAGAGAGGAAACTGTTTCTTGAAATATATTTACCTGATATCACTAGAGAGAATGATTCTTACCAATAAACATTAGCTTTTAGAAATCTAAGAGTTTTCTACCATGTTAGAAATACCACAAAGTCCTTGATATAATTATGCAGGGTTTAATACATTGCAAATGTTATATCTTCTTGTCTTTTCTGGTCTATGTAGAGTTATGATTAGCCTCAGTTGGCTAATTACCAGGAAAGCATCTAAATCACATGCCATATAAGAAGGGAGAAATAGTGAAAGGATTAAAAAAAAAAAACCTAACATGTTTCACATAGAATTCTACTACAAAAGCTTTCTATGGCACCATATGTTTAATTATGCTCTATTAAGAGAAGAAGGTAGGCCAGGCAGAGGTCAGGGGAGGGTGGTTAAGCATTCTCAAGAATCTTCCAGGATTAGTCACTTCCAGAGATCAGGTTCTGAAACAGATGGCCCATAGATTTTGCTACATGTACACATGCTGTATTCTTGTAATCCTTATAGATTTTGGAAGTGAACAACCCTTACAATGCTCCATACAAAATGCTAGCTCTTATTGTTTTACTTAGAAGAATCCTTCCTGTGAAATAACATTTAGGAAGTATGTTAATACTTGGTCAATATTATGATAGTTCATTTTCTCAATTCAACAGAAAAATAATTATTTTGAGGATGAGAGTGAGATATGATGACTAGTTGTCTATTCAGCTTCCTTGGAAGCCTCTGTGCTTGCTGGTGAAGAAAAAAGATTCGTGTGATATTTCCTTGGTGGAACTTACCTCAATCATGACTCAAGCCATTTTGAGGTGTGTTGTCATATGGAGTGAGATGACCATAACTGACTCAATGCAAAGTTAATTTTAAACACAGTGGAAGCATGACCTAGACTGGGCTTTTCCCAATAAAAATATAATCAAGGAGATGTCAATATCATGTTAGATGGGAAGGTTGCAGATGTTTAAAAATAATCCAATTAAAGGGATGTTTGGAGGCACAGGGAAAATGCAGAGTGGCAGGCCCAGTTCTGTTCTCAAGAAGTATGAATCAAGCAAGCTACAGAAGTTGAGGATCATGGAAGATGAGATACAGCATAAGACTGAGGGAGACTGAGTCACTACCATAGAAAGGTTGAATAATGTCTTCCTGTCTTTGTTGTAACACTGGGTGGTTCTATTATGGGTCAGTGGGGCCACTGCCATGGCAATGTCAGATTTTCTCCTGCTTATAGGGTCATCATGAAGGTGCTATTCTGTTTGTTAGTCCTGTGTATTTAATATATTCTCAGACTTGTGTTTCTGGTATAGTTTTAGTACGTCCATCTGCTCACAGGTTTCCAGTCTAATTTAATAAGTTTCTAACTGGTTCATTTTAATTTTTGGTGGTAAGTTATTTACCAGTCTGTCTCATGAGTGGTACTGGGTAGGTAGTAAGTCTGTAATACAGTTATCCTTTGTTTTATTTTCACTCAAAATGGAGTCAAATGCCACTTTTAAAATAGAGTAATTTAGTACAAAGTGCAGCCTAAAAACTGCTCTTTTAGACAGTGTGGAGTAACTGTGAGCAGGCAGGATGTAGTTTGATCCTCACCATCACTCTAGTTGGCATGCAGCATTATATTAGTAATACACCTTGTATAATGTCCACTTAACACCATACCTGTCTCTCTGTCTACCAAACTCTTTGTGGTACTCATAGATGAAAACTCTACATACTTAGGTTGTTATTCTTCCTCTAGCCCTTATTAATCCCAGTGTCTCCCATCATCACAATAATAATAGTTCCTATTATGATTGTTCAAAACCAATGATTTTCCTTTCTGATTATTCACTCTCCATAATCTCATTAGATCTTCCAAGCACCATTTGGTGTGGCCCATGACACCTCACTTCACGAAACATATTTCTAGATGTGCAACTTGCCATTTTTTAATACTGCTATACTATGTACCATAAGACTTACTTCATGTCCAGTGAAGAGCATTTTCTCATTTATCCTTCTCTTTCACCTTGGCAATAACCATTTGATTATCTGCTTTTAGCGGTCTGATTATAGGTACATCCAATAAGTGAGATCACGTCATTTCTGTCTTTGTGTAACTGGTTAGTTTTGCGCAGTGTAATGGCCTCAAGATCCATCCATTAAAAAACCCATGTCAGGACTTCCTTATTCTTGAGAGTTCACTAAATAGAACACTTGTATCTATTTGTTTTTCTTATGAATTTATTCACAAATGGGCTATTACATTGTAAACAATACTCCAATAAACACATATATGTACATTCAGTTTCAAGATTCTAACTTCCGCTGTTTTGCAGAAAATATCCAAAGGTGGCTCTTCTGGATCATACAGTAGGGATGTTTTTCCTCTTACCCGGTTTTGTTTGTCTGTTTGTTTTGTTTTTGTGTTTGTGTTTGTTTATTTGTTGTTGTTTTTCTAGAAAAATGTGTATTCTAGCTCTTAGGCTGATTTTTAATTGGCTGTGTCTTTACTTTGGCTATTCATCTGCAGGACCCCACTACATGTTTTGGAAATTAAAACCTCAACAAATAGGATATTCATATTTCCCTTTTTCATAAGCTGCCTATTACTCTTCTGGTTATATCCTTTGTCACACTGTTGCTTATGCCTATTTGAGTATTATTATTTATTATTTTATAATTTCATATACTCTATATTATCATATTCGTTCCCATCCCTCAACTTCTCCCAGATCCTCTCTCTTCCCTCCCTAGCTTCATGTTCTTTTTTTTTCCCTCAAAACAAAAGCAAAACACAAAAGAAGAAAAAAAATCTGCTAAACCTATGAATTTTAGTGTTGCTCACAAACTTTGCTATTTGTGAGTATAAACCCTGCCCTGGAGTGTGGATGATAAGCCCAGTGTCATGTAATTGAAGAAAACTGATTTCCCTTCTCCCAGCAGTTATCATTTGTGAGTAGCTTTCTGGTGTGGTGGTGAGATTTTGCACTCAATTCCCTTCATTCTTCTTGGTAATTTTGTCTGCCTTGAGCTCAGGTAGGTCTTGTTTATGCTGTCACAGCCTCTATAGGCCCAGATATACATCTCCACTGCTGTGTATGGAAAATGTTATTTCCTTAAAGTCTCCCATCACCTCTGGATCTTACAATCCATTGCTCTCTCTTCTACATATATTGAGGATAGAGGTATGATAAACACTCCCTATTCATGGTGGGGTATTCCAAAGTCACTCTCTAAACACTGTGCAGTTGTGGGTCTCTGTGTTAATTCCATCTACTACCTGAAGACAATTCTCTGATGATGACTTATGTTATTGGGAGCTGTTTTATTGTTGTGTTCATTTCGTAGAATAATAGGTTTGTATATAGAACCTGAAGCTAGTTATATTATTGGCCAATTTGTGTATTTTCACTTTAATGATTTTATTGATTGATTGATTGATTGATGTTGTATCCAAAGATTTATCATGAAGATCAAAATGGTGAAAATTTCCTTTTAGCTTTTATGGTGGTAGCCCTTATCTTTTCTTTTACTTTTTACAGTGTTAACTATTATGTTAAATATTTAACCAATTTTGGGTTGTTTAAAGCTCTAATTTTGTTTCTCTGCATGTGGATATCTGGCTTTCCAAGTATGATTTGTTGAAGATGCCATCATTGCATCTTATTACAGGTGTAGTCAGATTATGTATTTCTTCATAACTCCATCTTGGCAGATAATACATTACAACTTTTACTTACTCTTTTTTGTATTTGTTGGTATATACACTTTCATATTGGTCTCTTACCATCCTTTCTAATTTTTGTGGCTTTAGTTGTAATTTCTTTTCTTTCAATTATTTTTTTTTAATTTTATTTATTTTTTTATTTTACATGTCAATCCCAGTTCCCTCTCCCTGCCTCCTTCCTTCCTCCTTCCCTCTCTGCCCACTCACATGCATCCTGACCACCCTCCCTTCACATGCCCCCACCCCAATTCCACATGTAGTGCAATGCCGTCCAGGTGGGACCAAGTAAATCTGTCAAGTCATTTGAAGTACAGACTAGGACTTCTCTCCTGTCTCTAGGTTAAGGCAATATCCCTTCATGGGGGATGTGTTCACAAGGTCCTTTTGTGCACCAGGAATACATCCTGGCTCCACTGTCTGAGGTTCCTTAGACTACTCAAGTCTGAGACCCATATTCGGGGGGCGGGGGCTGAGTCAGTCTGGGGACTCGTTAGCTCCTCCTTTTTCAGGTCAGCTGTCTCTATGTGTTTCTGCAACCTGGTCTTGTCCTCTCCCTCTGCATCTGGATTCTAGTTTGACTCAGTGTTTAGGTATGGGTGTTTGCTTCTGTTTCCAACAGATACTAGATGAGGGCTCCATCCATGATGGTGGATAAGTTAGTTGTTGATCTCATTATCCAGGAAGGGCATTTATGGTAGCCATTTCCACGGTTGCTCAAATTGTTAGTTGGCAGCAGTCTTGTAGGTCTCTAGAC
This sequence comes from Phodopus roborovskii, assembly GCF_943737965.1. Classification (NCBI taxonomy): domain Eukaryota; kingdom Metazoa; phylum Chordata; class Mammalia; order Rodentia; family Cricetidae; genus Phodopus; species Phodopus roborovskii. The sequence goes on from NW_026126410.1 coordinate 17,102,569, forward strand.
CATTCTTTAGGTTGAGTTTTCTCTTCAAACCAATAATGGCTTCCTCTTTTATGTTCATTCTCTCTCTCTCTCTCTCTCTCTCTCTCTCTCTCTCTGTCTCTGTCTCTCTCTCCCTCTCTCTCTTCTGTCTGCTATTCCTACCCTGACACAATCTTCCTAGTCACATGTGCTTTCTTCTCCTTCCCTATCTCTTTCTTCTACTTTTCTCTCCATTCACTGTCCCCCCAACTTCCCATGTGCTCTGGGGGACTTGTCCCTTCCCCCTTCTGTGAGGGACTTTATATGAATCTCTTAGAATACACCTTGTATCCTAGTTCCTCTGGTGGTGTGAATTATAGGCTGGTAATCCTTTGCTGTAGTTCTAAAACCCATATTTGAACGAGTACATACCATGTTCCTCTTTTTGTGACTGGGTTACCTCACTCAAGATGGTTTCTTCAGGTTCCATCCACTTGCCTGAGAATTTCAAGATTCCATTGTTTTTTTTTTCCACAGAGTAGTATTCCATTGTGTAAATGTGCACATCTTCTTTACCCATTCTTCAGCTGAGGGGCATCTAGGTTGCTTCCAGTTTCTTGCTATTACAAATATGCTATGAACATGGTTGAGCACATGTCTTTGTTGCATGGATGTGGATCATTTGGGTATATGCCTAAGATGGGGGATTGCCAGATCCTGTGGTAAACTAATTCCCATTTTTCTGAGGAACCGCCATGCTGATCTGTAAAATGGCTATTCAAGTTTGCACTCCTAGCAACAGTGGAGGAGTATTCCCCTTTCTCCACATCCTCTTCAGCGTAAGTTGTCATTGGTGTTTCTAATTTTAGCCATTCTGGCAGGAGTAAAATGGTATCTCAAAGTTGTTTTGATTTGCATTTCCATGAGAGCTAAGGCTGTTGAGCATTTTCTTAAGTATCTTTCAGCCTTTTTGATTTCCTCTATTGAGAATTCTTTCTTCAGTTCTGTACCCCATTTTAATAGGGTGTTTTATCGACTAGTTTCTTTGTTGTTTTGTTTTTGAGACAGGGTTTCTCTGTATTGCTTTGGAGCCTGTCCTGGAACTTGACCTGTTAGAACAGGTTGGCCTCAAACTCACAGAGATCCACCTGCCTCTCTAATTCTGGGATTAAGGCATGTGCCACCAACAATCTGCTCTTTTCTTTCATTTTTAATTGTGTCTTTGTATTTATTCTTGGCTGAGAGAAATGTTTGGCAATTTTGTTCTTCTTAAAAAATAGTTTTGTTGCTTTCTTCTATTCTCTTATTTTATTCATTTCTTCTTCACTACTTATCATTCCCTTTCTAATACTAACTTTGGTTTGTTTGTTCCTTGAGGCATATAATTAGGTGATTTAAGTTTCTTCTTTAATTTATGTATTTTAGGCATTATAGTATATTTCAAGTCCATTGTTTGAAAATTCATTTTCCATTTATTTAACTTATTCACTTTTTGATATGAAATATGAAGTCACTTATAAATTGAGCATTCTTAGTCTAGGAATTTGAAATCAGAAACACTGCAAAATATTTGAAACTTTTGGATGACAACATGATTTTCAAAAGCTATAATGTTTTAGATTTCAAATTATTGATATCCAGCCAGTAAAATCTATGCAAATATTTCCAAAAATATTCAAAACCATGTAGTTGATATAATCTTGGTTTCTAGTATTTTAGATTGGAGATATTTAATCTATTCTGTTAATATAGATCATGTATTGCTGTCTTAGGGTTTTTATTGCTGTGAAGAGACACCATGACCATGGTTTTTCCTTTATAGGAAAAACATTTAATTGGGGTGATGTACATTTTTAGAGGTTTAGTGCTATGAGCAGGTTTTCCCACCAGCCTGAACTCAGAGACACGCCAGCCCCAAATAACACACAGAGACACTGTATTAGATATAATACTATTGGCTTGTTACTAGCATTTCTTATTGGCTAGCTCTGTTTTAAATATTAACCCATTTCTATTAATCTAAGTATTTCTATGTGGTCTCTTACTGGAGAGATGGTCCAGAGTTCTGCTTTCTCCATCCTAAATGTTGAATCTCCTTCCTACTTCTTTCTCTCTCCTTCTTGTCTCCTAGTCCGGCCTATCTTGCTTTCCTTTTGGCCAACAGTGCTTTATTCATTAATCAATAAGAGAAATAAGAGAAACATATTTACAGAATGACATCTCCCATCTGTTTAGTCTGTTATCATCATGGTATAGCATGCTCTTGTACAGGCAGGCATGCTGTTCAATAAGTAGCCAAGTGTCTTACGTCTTGGAGTATAGGTAACAGGAAGTAGTCTGTCTGTCTCACTGAGAATGGCTTGAGCATACATGAAACCTCAGAGCCTGCCTCCACAGTGATATGCTTCCCTCAATAAGACCACACCTTTTCCAACAAGGCGACACCTCTAATAGTACTGTTCCTTTGGGGGGGGACATTTTACTTTGAACCACCACAATTATTTATTCATAGCTTTTAACTCAGATATGTCCTTTTTACCTCATGTAGACCTTCTCTAGGTACTTTACTTGTGGTATCATGAGTATTATGTGAAGCATTTCACAGTTTCCACACTATGTTTTAAGATGACAGTAACTCACCAAATGGTTGTGGTGCACACCTTTAATCCCAGCATTCAGGAGGCAGAGGCAAGCAGATTTCTGTAAGTTAGAGCCCAACCTGGTCTACAAAGATAGTTCCAGGACAGCCAAGGCCACACAAAGAAACTCTATTTCAGAAAAAAAAAAAAAAATGGTAGTAACTTAACTTCAAGTCCATGTAAAAACTAGTTTTTAATTTTTCTCACTTCACACAATATGGAATCTCATATTACATCTTATAGTTTATATCCACAAATGTATTTGATAGCTATAATTCTTATATGTTTCCTTTTAACTCTTATGGCCATTATTATAATCATCTGTATTTTTCCGTATTTACCATTGAGTTACATACTTGTGTTGTTGTTTCTGTGTGGTGTTTTTTATGTGAATCTAAAGTGTCTTTCACCATCACTTGTAAGATAGTGTTCTCAAAATTTGTTTTTGGATGTTTATTTCAGCTCCTGAGGCAACCATTTTCTGGTTTCCTCACATTCGTTGTGCGTAGGAGCTCATATCAATGCTCCTGTAAACAAGTATTCCTCATCATCTTTATAGTTCTGCTACATATAAAGGAAATTGTGTACCTTAAAAAGTTATATATCTTGGGGCCTCTCAAGCCTTGTATGTTTGTTCTTCAATGGACATTTCTGTGTAGATTTCTAACTAGAAATCTAGCTGAAATATTTACCTAGATGTGTATATTTTCTCTTTCTCCTATTGCTATTTCTCTGATACTTCACAGATTCTCTGAAGTAGAGTCATGCCCCATGCATGCTTTATTTTTATACTTAGACATTTAGAATGTGTTAGGGTGGTAGCTTCTACAGGCACCTCAGATTGGACTCAGTAGAAATTAGTACTTTTTTGGGGACAGCCAATCAAAAGAATATTCTCTTCTCTTTCTGCAAAGGCGCTGAACATGTTGTGTGCTATGCAGAAGACAAGGTACAGATAGAACTTCAGGACTATTAAAAGGGGTTTTTAAACCAGATGAATAGCTCTTAAGCTTGTAAATCCACATCAGCTACAGATGTGACCAACTCTTTTCAGATTCACAAAGCATCAGGTTCCAGGAGTTCTAAATTAAAGCATATAAATGATAAAGCTAAGAGAATGAAGATTTTTGTAAATCAAAGTTAAGGAAAGAAACCTTTGTGAATGTGATTCTTAACTACAAAAATCATCTTCTGCAGCATAAATAGCTACAGAGAACCTGGATGCTTATCTCTGGATTCTCATAAAATTTGATTCAGATCCCCTGAGACTGTCCCTTGGCTCACACACACTTTGTAGTTTATGGCATGTTACCTAGCATCTTTGAATATTATTTCTTTATCAAAATTGAGGTAAGAATCTATTTTCATAATATTGTTCTGTAAGTAACCAGCAGTATTAAGTGTGAAATATTTAACCCAGTGCTTGGCACCTAAAAGGCCTCAATGAATTACCTGTGATATAAAGTAACCCTATAAATTCTTGACACACTGGATAAAACAAATCCACCCATCACTATTTATGGCTTACTTTCTATCATACTATGTTTAGGTCTTTTAATTTATTATGAGGTTTCACTAGTATTTAACTACCCAGAATTATTTAACAATTTCTTTGCAGGTAGAGGTGAACTAGAAATTAAATATGTCTTGTTTCTGAATGTTATTTCCAAAGCCATTTTATTAATAGCAACATTTTTGTGTGTTAGTTGAAGAAGTCTGTTGTTCTCTATGCTAATGTAACTACTGAGACTGATCTCCTGTGACAAGAGGTATACAGACTCCAGGCTGCCATCATACTGTAACCCATTCACAAGTTGGAGTGCCTTAGGCTGCTTCTGAAGTCAATATGCTGGATAATACTCTTAATGCCAATACTTTGAGCAAAATTCGTGAAGAAGAAAACTGACTTTTTTTGGATAACAGTTTGAAATTACATGAATAGTGTTTCTCCTTCAAGTCAATTTACTTATCACAAACTTTATACAAATAAAAATTTGAAGAAATATTTAAATAATTGAGTGACAAGAAATAATATCTGGCAATAGTATTTCCTTATTATATGCTCATAAAATAAAAGATGGAAGTGGGGGGGGGCAGACACTTAAAAGTGTAAGGACAAACATTTTCCAAAGAATTACGCAAAAAGAAAAGCATGTAACATGCAGATAGCCACTTTAACATAGCCCACATATATTCTCTGAACTATTCAATAAATGTGCATATATGTATTTCAGAACACTGGTGCATGTGTGTGTTTATGCACATTGACTCTTACATTAAGCAATTTAAACATATCAAGAATTTATAAGTCAGAGTAAGTACTGAAAATTATACACATAGAATCAACTCCAATACTCCCCATGTATATGTTACAATAAACATTATGTTTTGGGGTCGGGACATGACCTAGAGTGACTTACAGTCTTTTAACACTTGTGTGTTTCTTCTGCTTTTTTTCCTGTTAGAATGTGATATCAGTAATTTTTTTTCTTCAAAAGGAATTGTATACTAATGCACTTGGAGATTTAAAGTACATACATACATGTACATATATATTTAAATATATAAAATGTGATGTTAAAACTAGTAAAATAATTTTGTGTGTGCCCTAGTATAGCATTTTTGCACAAGAGAGGTAAAATGGCTATTGAAAACAATCTATAAACTGATTTTTAATAAAGGAGGCCGAAGGTACCTCAGGTAGCAGTTTTCTCACTGCAATCGTGAATACATGAGCTAGAGTACCTATTATTTGTGTAAAAGGAAGGAACAACTGTATCTGTGACTCTAGATACATGGGTTTGGAAGACACTCAGAGCTCATCAGGCAGTCAGCCTACTCAAATCTATAAACTCCAGACTCAGTGAGAGACTCTGCTTCAAAAAATATGAAAGAGAGTGGTCAAGGCAGGGAAGACTTCCAGTGTCAACCTGTGGCATCTTGATGCAGAAACACTGGTGCACACACACACATGTAAACACATAATCACACATACAAATATAAATATGTACACAGTACTATTAAAATGAAAGGGAAAATAATGTGAGCTTGCACATCTAAAATATATCCTATAAGTCAGCAATCATTTTCATGACTTGAATACAAGTTTGTAAATAAATACAGTCATTTATTTTAATAATTAAGGGAAAGGACATGAAATTCAATGTTCTCCATTTCAAGCCACTTTTCTATGTAGCTCCATAACATTCTGTTCACTCACATTGCTGCAAGCATCATTCCATCTACACACAGAATATTTTTCATCTTGCAAAAGTGAAGTTCTGCATATATTCAATAAGCCTCTGAAATTTACTTTAACAACCACATGTCAGCAGGTGTTTTACTTGAGGGTTAACAATCCTTTAAGAATTTGGAGGCTAAAAGCTTAGATGCCCCATAAGTTGTTGGCTGAATGTGAGAACCAGCACCCAAAGGCGCGTCAACTGGCACCCTGGTAGTGATCATGTTCTTTACTGATTTTTTTTCCAGGTAATTCAGCACTAACCTCTCATATGAGCTAAGTGACGGCTTGTTTAACTGTATAATGAGCTGCTTTAAGCTTTGCAGTAGCTTCATAGGCATTCTCTTTTAACCCTAAGTATATAAGCTCTGGTTTGGCAGCAGGCCGAGGGAATCTCTGAGCTCATATCATGTTCATTTTAATTGAGATGATTAATGCTTTGTATTATATACGTAGAAACTGACCTTAAAATGATCCTGCCCAATAAATGAACTTTGAGAATGTTCTAAGTCACTTCACTAATCACAAAAAATATGAACACTGTATGCTTCCATGCATATGAGACACATAAAATAGTTAAATTTATGGAAACAGAAAAATGCTTGCTAAGGTCTGGAAAGTGGGGATATGGGGAGTTGTTTCATGGGTATAGCTTTAGGATATTTTTGTAATGAAAAAGTGTTACATATTGTTTATGATAATGTAAATATATTTGGCACTTTAAATTCTGTATCATATTTTTAAACTTATTTGAAAAACAAAAAGGAAAAAGGTAAAAGAAGGAAAAAGAAAAAATAAAGACCCTGCCCTTGTAGATCAAGTTAAGATTTGCTATAACTACTTACAAGTCTGTTCTGTAGGGTTTTTTCTGTTTTATTTTCTTTTGTTTCCAGTGTTCATAAATCTTTTAGCATCTAACCCTAGAAAGGCTTTAATTTTTCTTCCAGCCGTAAGAATAACAACCTTATTTTGTCATCTCGGTTCACTCACAATCTCACTGAGTGAACATAGCCATATCACATTACCTTCTTAGGTAACGTTCTTTAGTGTGGTATTACACTAATATGCTTTGTCATCTTCAGTATCCTGCTGGTAGGGGCTGAGGGAAAATAGAAAAATTATTGAACTCTTGTGGAAAACATCTTGAGTGTGTGACTTTCTGAAGGCCCCCACTGCATAGACTTCTGTGGGCAATTTATCTTCATGGATTGAGATAGCAACAGCATAATATCATTTGGATTCAGGACTCATTCATGCATAGCTTATACATTAATAATTAAATATATCTCAGTTGGAGACAAAGGCTGAATATGGAAGTGAACAAGATAGATTTGGAGGAGATAGTTTTATTGTTTTGTTTTGTTTTTTAATCTATGGGGAAAAAGATCCATGAGAAGAATAAACCAGAGACAGTATGCTAATTTCCATAGAAATAGCTGAATTATCAGTACAAATAAAAGCCCCCTTTCAGAGCTCTACTTCTAATTTTTATATTAAAATATAGAATGGTCATAATGATTGAGATCTCCTACCTACAGGCCCTCTGTCTCTCAAACATTCACTGTCCATGTCAGCTGAGCTCTAATACCCAAGTAAATATTAGAGAAGTTTCACAACTCCAAATATTCAGAGAAAGCTTGCTCATTTTTCCTTAGACAATATAGATTTATGGGCTCATTTGCTATTCTTTGCCCCAGAAGAGCAGAGGGAAGGAACCGTGGCTGAGTGGTTCAACTGGAAGCAATGCCTTGCCCAGGAGCCTTTCACCTGTGTTACATGTGATTTCACTCTTTCATGGTTTCTTTCCAGGCCTGATGGCAGATGCTCAGAATTTTATTGTTTTCTTTTATGTGTCTGTATCTTTAATTTTAGATTTCCAAGAGGGCAGTACTGGGGAAAAGCATCTCTTTTCTGGACTAGCCCTTTCAGATGCTGTTGATACTAGTGGGAGAACTTATTAAATTTTACAATTACTCTGGAGGAGCTGAAAGAAGTTGTCCTGGGTTGACCTGGACACAGTAGGTTGTTCATCAGTAACAGATCCCCGACAGAGACGACAAAAAAAAAAAAAAAAAAAAAAAAAAAAAAATAGAAAGGTTTGGGATCAGGCGATCTTGCACAAGCTATGTCTATGCTAATCAAGTTTATTAAGAAGTATACCACCTTTCATACAGTTTTTAGGGGAGAAATGAAACAATGCCAATTAAGTGAGTGTAGGTCTGGATAATTTGGGCCAATTTTTCAATTCACAACACAGTCATGAGACAAGATAGCCACCCAGAGTCTTTTCCATATCCCAGGGAATACTCAAGGTTTAAAGAAAAGAAATTTAGTACCAGAAGACTTAAATAACAAACTTGAATAATATATCACATATACCTTGACCTATCTTTCAAAGGATAAGGAGGCTAAGAAGATTCAGTGTCATGACCCATCATAAACAAAGCTTGAGTGTTCAGCTTAAATCTCAAATCAAATGATGGAGAATATATATATATATATATATATATATATATATATATATATATATATATATATATATCCATTCCCAAGTGAAAAAAAGGAAGATATTTCTTATCAGTGTCTCCTAAAGCTACATAAATTTGTTTAAAATTAGCAAGAGAAAGAGAACTCTTAAAATATTCCTCTTAGATACAAGAGAAAGAAGAAACCCAACTCCTATAATAGTAACTGACAAGATTATTTCTGTGACTTAGTCTGTAGTATCTACTACATACTTTACTCTCCATTAAGCAAGTTTAAATGAAGAATATTTCTATCAGTTCAATTATCATATTGTCATGTATGTCACCAAGAAAGGATGGTAAACATGCTATCAATCTGTATGAGCAAGTGAGTTGTTCCTTTATGTTGTGCTTTAGAAATCCCAGCAGTTGTAATTGATTCATTAAAGCCTGAGAAGTCAGAGTTCCTGCTTTATTCTCTTTGAGACACTGCTAATCCTCAATTATCTGTCAATGGATTTTCTGCTTCATGAATAATTTCCATGCTAATTTTTAATGCCAGCAGGATCTCCCTAGCAATTCAGAATACTTTGGGTCATGTGTAGATTTCTCTAGGCAATAAAATATTTTAGAAGTTAAATATCTAAAAGCAGTGGCATAAAATATCCAATGAGATATTAAAGAGATGATGGGAGAAGCTTATCATCTCTCATTATTTCACAATATTTACTAACTTGATGTGAATACTTGAGTAAATCTTGAAAGTTTTCTTATAAAAACTGATTTTAGAAATATTTTGTTCTGTTTATGGAGGTAAACAACCATCCTTTTGTAGTGGGCATGTAAATAAGATTTATGTTAGATTCTACAATGGTGGTTTTTCCTTTGCTGGTCAATTAATAAATTCCCTGAGTGCTTACAATCAGCTTTCTAACCGTCATGTGCATTGTCTTAGATTTTCAATTACTATGAAGGGACATTTAATTGGGTGGCTTACCATTTCAGAGTTTCAGTCCAGTTTTATTATAGTAGGACATGGCAGCATGCAGGCAGACATGGTTAACGGAGAAGTAGCTGAGAGTTCTACATCTTGAGCCATAGGCAACAGGAAGTAAACTAGGTCATTGGGTGTAGATTGAGCATAAGAGACCTCAAAGTTCACCCTCACAATGGCATAATTCTTCCAACAAAGGTACACTTATTCCAACAATGCCACACCTCCTAATAGTGCTACTCCCTATAGTACCATTTTCTTCCAAACTACCATACATATCTCTGGCAAATACTATAACTTCTGGAACTATTTCACTCTTTCAAATACCATTCTTAAATCACTCAGTGTCACTCCTGAAACAGAATGTGGCTATTTTCAAGTGAGATTTCAGGTCCTTTTTAACATACAAATTATACTAAAACAGTTTATTTTTTTAGTTTTCAAGGTCCTCAAAGAAAGTTAGTTGAAATAACACTACTATTTTCAAGTCCATGATATACAATATCATGAATAGTTTTATTACCAGGAAATAAAAAGTTTTGAAAAAAACTACAATTACAGATTAAAGAATATAATTGTTTACCAATTCACAAGTCATGCTTTATGTACTTCTTTGTGGTTTTATAGTGCATATTTATATTATCTTGGAACCTGTCTAGGAAAAGAAAATCAATTTGTCATCTGTTCAGATTTTCATGCATTATTCATACTTCTATGGTGACAGGTATCAAACTGTGTATGGCTAGGAGTTTTCCATTGCCTTATCTCTCTGTCTTGCAAATTTGTTAGGCAAAGAACTATTTTTGCATTTTAACACACTGAAGATCTAGCATGTTTGGCATATGATAATGGTTTAGTAATGAGTGCATTTTTATATACCATTACTCCCTTTAATAACTTTGGATTGTTTTATTTAATATTTTTTCTTATTTTACATATTGATCCCAGTTCCCTCTCCCTCTCTCTCTCTCATGCCCCCACCCCTTCCCATTTCATCCCCTCACTCCACAGGGAGGGTGATGTCTTCCAGGAGGGATCATCAAAATCTGTCAAGCCATTTGGAGAAGGGACTAGGTCCTCCCTCCTGCCTCTAGGCGAAGGGAGTATTCCCTCCATGGGAAATGTGCTCCCAAAGTCCTTTCATGCACCAGGAATATATCCTGGTTCTACTGTCAGAGGTCCCTTAAACTGTCCAGGCTTTCTAACTGAGACCCCACATTCAGGGGGTCTGAGTCGGTCCCAGCTACCAGTCTGGGGGGGGGTCCATGAGCTCCCCCTAGTTCAGGTCAGCTGCCTCTGTGGGTTTATGTAGCCTGGTTTTGACTTCTTTTGGATTGTTTTGTTTTACTTTATTCATTATACTTAATTTATTAAAATAATAACCAAGAAATTTATTGTTCAAAGGCTTGCTGTGGAAAATAGATGTCCCTGTTTCCATTCCTTCCCATAGGGAAACTCTCTGGACATTCCTTTTAGCAGCTTGTAGCTTGTTAGTTTTAGAATACCCTTAGGGACTTCTTGGAATACAACTTGACATTTTAGCTCTCATATGATTCTTATCTCCTCTCCTTCTCCCTCTCCATCATTCCCTTATTATAATAGTATTAACAACTAAGTTAAATTAGTCATTGTTTATATTCATATGATAAGGTCATTATTTTTAACCATTGCACTGACTAATACACTACAATTATATTTATTCAATTGTGTATAAAGTTCTAAGTCTTAAGAATTGACTCTAAAACAATTAAAATCTCTTGATGCATATGGGAATGATGCCCCATATGATCACAGTGATTTGTTACTCACCTCCTGTAATTTATCCAAATGTTCATGGCTTCAAACAAAGCCCCAGGTCCATTTTCTCTGTATGTCCCACTCTTGAACCCTCTGATATACTGTGCTGGTACAGGTTGCTCTCTAGGTCTGAGGCTGTTATCTAGGTTATTTTATCAGATGATGTGTAGAATTTCCTCCATGCCAGGTAATAGATCTGAAGCTTCTGTGATAAAGCTAATAAAATTATGGCCCTAACAGACAGATTTTGCCAGACATTATTCACATACATGTATTCAGTGAGCCATATGTTCCAGTGATAGGTACTCCTAGGATTCCACAGAGCAAATGAAGTCAAGTCCCATAAGTTAGAGCACTTGAAGTAACATGCAGCCAGACAAATGTGGATCCATATTCTAAAACCTGTACCACCAATTCTAATATACTACTTCTTATTTTTAAAATATGTCCTTAGCAGAGTTGAAAATGCATTTGGGATATGAAAATTTGAAGGTCTTCATATCAGGAAATCTATTTCATGCTCATGATAGTTTGCTTTATTAGCTAGAAAAAGATTTTTAAGTTGTAAGTGACCTGTTTTTGAATTTTGGAGGCCTTGAGACATTATGTTTTATCAAGACTGTTTACTTTTAATAAATAAAATGCCAATTTTCCCTCTGCTCCCAGAATCTGCCTATTTGTGAATGGCTTCTGTGAAACTTCAAGATCTCCTGTTTATAGTTACAGTTTTGATCTCTGACAATCATTTCAATTACTAGCTTTGATGTATACTTGGTGGTTCTTTTAATCTATAAATTTATGCTTTTGACACTCATATTGCTTTATTTTGCTTGCTTGCTAATCTCCTCTGCTCTTGTCATTTCTTTATAAAAATGTTATCTATGGTCTTAGAGATCTTTTTAGAGCATCCTATGATCTGTCTCTTTCCTGTGATTGTGTAATGACCATTCATATTTATTGGTAGCTTGATTATAATGATGTATCCATTTGTTAGAAATGACAAAAAACTTTCTGTCTTTCCTGGACTCATCTCTGACCACGTAACTGTGGGGTCTCTAGGCTTTGACCTTCACTGTCTACACTTGTCAAGCCTACATAGACCAACCTCAGTAAGAATGCTCATAGGTCAGTTAAGGAAAGAATCCTGTTTTTAATATCCATTCAACTCCCTCTCCCTCTGTTGCTCCCCATAGTGACTCCTTTCTCCTCCCCTCTTAATTCCTAACTGCCTATATTGGGATTGAGTCCAGCTCTGCAGTGAGGTGTCTGTTCCTCAGTTGCAATAGTTACTTACCAAAATCTTTTTTGATGGTTTAACTACTGTACATCTCTGCTTTACCTGAGTAAGGATCCCTTAACTCTTCAGGTCAGGTGGCAGGCTTGTCTATTTATATTGAGACATATACCTCTCCAGATAAGTAAAATAACACACTAGTCCTTTGGTTGTTTAAGTTTTAGGACATAGCCAGGAAAAGAGCATTTTTACTGTTTAGTGATACTTGTCACCTCCAATTTTCAGGCTGTATGTGTGCCCCATGGATCAAGTTTCCAGACAAATCTCGGTTCTCTATTTTTGGAGAAGAAACACCTTCCTTGTTATGTGGAGTGGAGGGAGAGACCAGTGGATCTGGCTGTTCTCTGTCAGGCTCAGGCTCCCTGTTCTATGTTCTAGCTCCCTGTTCTAGGTCATAGTTCTAGCTCCCTGTTCACATCACTGCATCTTCAAGATACTTCTAAAAAGCTGATCTTCATCGTGGTTCCAAATCTGAGGCTTTCCCAGGATTCATGGACTGATTGTCTTTTCTTCCTCCTATTCAACTTCAGGAATTTTTAAAATCACTCTCCTGTTATCCATTACCTATTTTCCAAACAGCTAAACCTCTTGGTTTCTTTGCACACTTTTTTGAAATTTTAACACTCTCCATCTCTCTCCTTGAGAAGGAGATAAAGAAAAATATGCATAGTTAATCTGCCATATGTCTTAAACTTGCACTACAGCATGGCTGTTACATGACAACTGAGCTGGCAAAAGTGTCAAGAAAAAGGCTGGTGGTAACATCACATACACAACCAATAAACATGACCCACCAATTTCTCCACACTTTTTGTTTATTCATTTTGTTCATTGACAGTTTCACACATGTGCATTTAAGTTACATTCTGATGACTTTGCCTGTCTTCTTACATCTCCCTCCCATCACTGTCCATCCCACACCTATCCCTATCAGATCCTTTCCTAAATTCATAACTTTAGGTTTTGTTTGTGACCCTTTTACCATATCTGGCTAATTTAGGAAGAAATGTACCTCCTTGGTTCTTTCTAAAGTAATTTTTAATTGGCCCATTCACAGCTTTTGTTCTGCTATTTTCAGCCTTCATCTCACTCCAAAAAAACAAGACATTTAAGAAGGGTGAGCCTGTGGATAAGCTCTGAAGAGCCTGAGACACCTCATTTGTATAAAAGAATACAGTAGGCAAGTGTGTGACTCAAATTACCAAGACAACAAATGAGAATGTTGTCAGCATAAATGAGTATGGCATGGATGAAGGCATACACTAATATTTTTCTCACCAATTATTTCATTGATGGCACTTTAAAACATCTGTTTTATGAAACTGTAATTATACATTTTTATATTATATGTGGTTTTTCCTCTAATACTGCTGGAGTCATTTGTTAATTTTCTGCACATTTTAAGTATTTTATCCCCACTTTTCACCCATTTAAGTATATTTCTATGAATTCTTTCAGAAGTAATTTCTCGCTTTTATCACATTTTATTAGACATTTACATAGACTGTTAAGGTCAACATTTTGTAAGATTTTAATCTATTTCCTGATGACAGCACTCCAGGAAGTTGAAGAGGAGTATAGGAAAGACACCAATGCTTTTCTTGATGTGGTTAATGAGATTTAGGTACAGAGATGAAAGAAATGGGCTTCTTTTTTTTTTAATTTGCACAAGAAGATGATAAATGAAAAAAAAAGCATAATTGGCCAATTCTTTTAACTAAGAGCCTATTTTGTAGGTTCAGAATACTTAGGGCTTACTATCTTCTGGCCAATTTCCTAACAGAAGTGTATTTCCAAATTGGTTTAAAGGGCAAGATTAGTGAGGAGAATCAATAAGGGAGAGAAGTTGGCAGCTTTTTCCTCAGGCAATTTCAAAAGTCAGAACGGAGCTAAAAATAGGTGTTGGCAGTGGTCAGTGCAAGGTTCTTCCTACAGGCACATGCTCTCTGTCCCCATGCCTGCCTGGAACATCATCTCAGAAAATTCATTGACTGGATGTCTCTGTTACTTTCTTACTCAACAACATTAAAAAAGATTCCCCTGGTTCATACATGAATTGAAAAACAGCCAAGAGAAAGGGCAGTGAACTGTTTTCTTATTCAAGAAAATGGATTAAAAATTTAACATGTATTGAGTCTCTGTTCCAAAATCATGAAAACACCATGTAATTATTTAAATGGAATCTGAAAATGATTGCCAGTAGAGATGCTAAAAATGAGAGGGAAATCTGGGAAGTGGGAACTGAACTGTCTTCCGAAGCTGAGTTTCCTTCACAGCTGAGTACTGCGCAGCTGGTGCTGAGGCTGTGTGGATGGCTTCAGGTTGGCACAGGAGATGACTTCATGATTAAGAAAAGTTAAAATGGTGAAAAACATCCTTCAGATATATCTGGTTCTACTACCCATGTCCCACAAAATATGAATAATCAAATAGTCAGGAATAATTTAAACACATTTAAAATTGTTCCAGAGATAGAGAATGGAAGCTTGGAAAACTAAAATAAATATTATGGATAGTACAATATGAACAAATAATAATGAATCAAGAAGAAAAATTGAAAATTGCCATTACAAATTATGGGATTTATTGATATGGTTATAGTATTAAAATGAAAACAAAAGTAACATACATTAAATAGAAGGAAAAACAGCTAAGGAGAGACTGATGAATCAGAATAATGTAGCATAAAGATGTAGAATTGAAATTATGAAGGAAGGATTGAGAAACATGAAAAAAAATGGATCCACAAAGTCCAAATTTCATGTTACTGATTCACAAAGAAGAATGCATACAGAAATGTAGATAAATAGCATTCAAAGAGATAATGTTAGAGAATTCTCCAGAGCATAAGGTAAAAATATTCAGGTTTGGAATAACTTCAGGCTACTGCTTCAGGCTACTGAGTAAGAAACACAATGACCAATTGATGCTGAAGCTTTTGAAAGTACTTTCTGATCATATTTATTAAGCTCTTCCCTAATTCATATGCCCATTCAATATCTGCCCAACTTTGCATCCTCATTATTTTAAATCCATTGAGTCCAATTTGTGTGCTGTATACTCTTGGGTATATGGCCATCCATGGTTCCATGGCCCACCTTTCAATAGCAACATCAAAGAGAAATAACTCTCCTATCAGTTACCAACAACTTTTCACATAGGGGTGCAGTTTCAGGCTCCTCTCCATTCATGCTTAGGTTTTGTCTGGCTTAATCTTGCACAAGTTTCATACTGTCACAACTGCTGTGCGTTCATTTGTGCAACTGCTGTGTTGTGTTCAGTAAACACTATTTCTTTATAATATTAAAGATCTCAAGATTATACTCCTATTGAATAAATTCAGTAAATTTCAGACATTTTAAAAGCTATGTACTACTTTCAATACTACATGTACTTATATATTGTGAGCATTATAATGCATATTATATTGCACTACTAAATTAGTAGTGCATATTATAATGCACTACTAAATTAGTAGTGATTAATGCCAATGCACAAGACAACGAAGCATAGGGAAGATATTAGGTGGAGAATCAGACACCTGCTGGTCAGGAAGGCAACCTTGTGTGTCACAGTATTTTAGTATCAACTGAATTGTATAGTCTTGTGTGAGTAGATGCTTAGGAACATACAGAATTGACTAGAGATAAAAAGTCCAGAAACACTAGAAACTCAAACCAGTTCCAATAGACACAGTAAAATAGAAAAATAATTATTTTGAAAAGGTATTATATATAGCATATTTATGCCCCCCCA
This sequence comes from Phodopus roborovskii, assembly GCF_943737965.1. Taxonomy (NCBI): domain Eukaryota; kingdom Metazoa; phylum Chordata; class Mammalia; order Rodentia; family Cricetidae; genus Phodopus; species Phodopus roborovskii. The sequence continues at coordinate 17,118,713 of NW_026126410.1, forward strand.
TTTAGATGCTGAAATATCAACCCTTGATGTGATCACATCAAGGGAAGAGACTTTTAGGAGACCCTCAGATCATCACAGTGAAATCCTTACATGACATTTGTGCCTCTTTTTTTTTTTTTTAAAGAATCCCAAGAGTTTTCTTGCCTCCTTTACTCCACATGAATAAGGGATACTTGATACTCTGGAAGCAGAAAGACCTACCAGGGCCCTGACCTTACTGGCATTCTAATCTCAGACTTCAATTCTCTGGACTAGGACAAATAACATTTTTGATGTTACTGTGTGGCACTTGGTTATAGCAGCCATAACTGACCAAGATAGGTGAGATGAATGGTTGAGTGAATGAATGGTGCTTTACAAGTGGCCATAAAAGATGTTGGGTAAGCATTTCATATACATGAGCAAAAATAATTTAGCCCTGAGGTTTTAATGCATTGTTTCCAATTTAGTTTCTATTTATTTTTCTACCAAAATAAATATTGTTAGTGCCTTCTCATTCTATTGAAAATATTTTTTCAAAGTCATAATAACTCCAGCTTGGCCAAACCCACAACCACAAAACTGCCCAGTGGCTTAAGTACTACCTCATTGTATCCCACAGGTGTCACAAGTACACTTAAACTGTTCCTCTGACAATTACCTGTCCCCTTACAATCTGACCTTTGGGTCTTACACTATTTTTGTTCTCCTGGTAACTGGAAAGAGAAGACATTTTTAGACAGAATGGATTATAAAAATATTATTCTGGACTTCTTGTTTAAATCAGACTGGAAGCAACTTTATATTGTTGATATAGATATCTTATTTTGGACTTTCTTGAGTTTGATGACTCTAGTAGCTGCTGCCTTACTGAGATGTGACAACCATTGCCTGCATTGGATATCCTGTGGTAAAGTTAGCTTGAGTGTTTATGTGTTCTCAAAGACTCTCTCATGCTATAGGAATAGGTTAATAGCATGTGTTCTTCAAGACTTTGGATAGAACAAAGTTATCTGTTTGGAAGGCAGAACATGCTATAAACTCTTTGATCTGAAACATGCAATATTTACAGCATCAAGAAGAAAAAGGTAATTCCCCTAAACAATCTAAACTCTGCACATTAACAAGAATTAAAAATAAAGCACTTGACAAAGGGCAAACTGTAACTCACTTGATAACAATACATGAAAACCAATTATTGCTATTTAAAAAACTATATTTTATAAATATCTAACAACTTTGTCATAATATGGCAATGAGTTTTTCCATTATTTCAGAGTACCAATGGCTTACTAGATACAGTTATTTTTGTGGAAAGACATTATTTTCTGCTCACCATGTGATACATGGGCAACTTGTTTTTGTCAGTGTCAGCGCTCTTCTCCAAGGTCAAATGAGGACAATAAAACCTGGAAGTACCATGTTAGCTTTTGTCTTCCCCACGCTAAACAAGCAATGGATGAGTGATGCCTGTATACTTTCATGTTAGGAGTGCATTTGTAGTGTTACTCATTAAAATCAATTAACCATCTGAGCACCTGTCCATTTGGGCTTTGAATGGTTTATATACAGTTTAAGCAGGAAAAAAAAAAAGAAAAAGAAAAAGAAAAAAAGGATGGGCACATCAAAACTCAGCCAAATGCTGTTGAAAATTAGCCATTGAGGCTAGTGTTAGAAATTCTTTGCCTGAAATGTTCATAGTGCAGAGCTGAAATAAAGCATTAAGATAAGCACATCTTAGTGGCGAGTGGAGATCATTATTTTAGTTACTGTACTGCATGTAGGTTTATTTTCAGTTTGTAGCACAGGTGTTTTATTATATGTGACCTTGAACCTAGACTGTTCCTTGTGCAACATGTTGAGCTGTTTGAGCTCTGTAATTGGTTCCTTGCTGGGTTGGTGTTTGTGATGTAAACTTCCTCTTTTTCTCTCATTTATGATACTTGACTTCAACGATAGGAACAAAATGCATGCTCAGTGAATACGTACTGTTTGCTTGAGTACAAAATAAGTTGGTGAAAAGAGGTGTGACTTTAACAGGTACCTCAACAGGGCTGATTGATGATGTTGAGAAAATCTGTAGAGAAACTGAGAAATTATTGTATGGATGTGTCTCTGATGGAATGAAGTAGAACTTTCTAGGACAGTTAGAAATAAGGCTAGTTGGCATCCTGAAATCTATGAAATCTTGTCATCAGTCTTACAAACACAACATTTTAGGGACATTAACTGGATGTTGCTATACAAACAGGACTTGAGAAGTATGATGCTAGTTGACAAGACCCATTTTCTCTATATGAAGTTAGCATTCTCTTCCACAATTAGAAGGTTGGTTTAGATGAGACTTTGTAATGTGATCTTCATTTGTTGTGACATTGTTTGGGGTGCTAAATTTTGTTATTGATCTGCTATCTCTGCTTACACCAATGGAATAAAAATCTAACTGTAGTGTGACCCTGCCACTTTTTGGTGGCTGACATTTTGGTAGCATTTCTGAAATTCTAGAGATTGTCTTGTTTTCTCTTTTGTCTAGTCCATTGCCATTTACACTAGGAAGAATCAAGACATGAATTCCAACCAGTTCAAACAGGACAGTTACTGGAGATTCATTGGCTGTCGTTTGGCTTCCATTGCCAGATGCTCTGTGCAGCCTTGGACCTGAGTGAAGAGGCCCCTCATCCCTCAAAAGTGAAAGGGAAATTTAAATTTACAGCTTTATATTCTTCTAATTAGCCATTTGTAAACACAGTTGACATCATAGTTGCTTTTGTATTAAAGAAATAAATCAAAGGAATATATACTTTAAACAGTAATATATCTACTAACTTAGAAATACACAGCTAGATTGTAGTATATATTACATGTCTGTAGTTAACTTTAACCAATATTTCTATATAAGGTATTCATCTGATAGGAACAGTTTTCTTTTAATGTGTTTGTAGCTTCTAAACATAAATGCAATTCATTTAAAGCACACACCTTTAGGTTTTCCTTCTGAAAATTAAAAATTTTAGTCGATTCTTTCTGTTTTTGCTTTCTTTCATGGTGCTAGCAAAAGATTTTCAGGGGAGTTTACCATTAGCATGAAGTGACACAGGCCTCTCCATGGCTACTCCACTGTAAATCACTGTTCCATCCAGATCTTGATCTCAACATATGTTATAATTTCTGGTATAGGATTGACGTTCAATTAACATTTATGGAATGAAAACATTGTTTCCTTATTTTTTTAATCTACTTTCTTTGTTACTAAAAAATGCTTGCTGATCATTGTAAATGACATGTCTCATCTTTTATTCATTCTGGTTTTGTTTCTTCTTGCTATTAAAGTACAATCGTATCTTCATCAATTATGACTTTATTTTAAATGTTTCTGCTTTTATCTACTTGTTTATTTCTCAAGCTGTTCCTTGTGTTTTTTCTTACTTCAATAGTTTGTTTTTTAATTATTGAGTTGCTAAGTTTCCAGGTATTTGAGTCACCTTGATACATTCTTATTGGCTTTAGTCACCTCCTAACACTCTCTGACCTAACTAATCTTCACTGCTACTGAGATTGACAAGAGGAAGAGGGGAAATGATATATGCATGGGAGTTAGACATTACACCAGTGACAACTGCCACTTAGTTATCTTAAATCACTGTTGTGTCTCAATCACATTTTGTACAGTGATTGTTGATTACTCAGAAGCTAAACATGCTGTTTTGTTGTTTGCTTGTTTGTTTCCCCACATATTTATACAGTTCCCATTTTCATCAACAGCAGCATTATGTTATTTCAGTTTATGTGTATTTTCTCATAACTGTAGGATTTGTGTGTGTGTGTGGGGGGGGGTTGAGGGTGATGAGCAGAATATCTTAGTGTGTTAAACAGGAAGACCTAGTCTTGTGTATCCTGTTCTAGCATATAATATACTATGTTGGTAACTTTCCTGCACATTCCAGTCTTAAAAGACCTAGATGTTATAGGAAATTTCCAAGTCAAGAACAGATGGAAAGGAATTCATGTGGAGTAACTTAAAGGGCACAATTTTGGATACTAGCTCACTTTCCTGAAACTGGAGGTCTGTTACATACAACCACCTTGAGTAGGAATGGCTTCCCAGTAGATTGGACATTGCAGGGATGACATATTTGTGAGATTAGACAATGGAAATTTTCTTGATCAAGACATGAGATCGGTTTCTTTGAGTAATTTGCCATCTCCAAGGTACAGGAACATTACATTGCAATCTATATCTATTGTAATCAATGACATGCATGTTTTCTTCTAATGCTATCAGATTATTCTCTTGGACAGGAATGGATACCAGGTCATATAGTTGACAACAGTTTCTTAACTCGATTGCCTAGTAAAATTTAATTATAAATACTGTTTACATTGACTTGATATTTTTGTTCATTTGTTAAATGGTTCAAAATAATCTCCATATATATATATATGTATATATATATATATATATATATATATATATATATATATTATATATCATGAATTCATTTGGGTTAAATAATTGTGTTTCCCCACCAATTAACATACTGTCATGTATCAGCATCTCTCTAAGAAAGAATAGGACATTCTAGTATAACAAAATATCATAAACAGACTATCTCATAACTAATATATTTTAGTTTTCTACAGTTCCAACGCTTCCAATTTCAAGACCACAGCACTGGTATAGTTCATATTTGATGAGGGTCAGCTTCCTATCTCATGGCCATAACTTCCTAGCTCATAGCCATTTCTTCCTAACCCATAGCCATTGCTTGCTAGTTCATAGGTATTTTTTTCTGCTGTGTCTAGGACAAGCATACCTTTCCCAAGGATACAAATTTTGCTCAAGAGGATTCTGATCTAAATGTTAAGCACTTGTTCCAACGGCTTTCTTCAAATACTCTCACTGTAAGGATTGGGATCCTGCATATATTTTGAGGGCACAAGAACATTCAGTTGATAGGATTAAATAAAAAGGTAACTCCAGAGTTGGAATATTGTGTGTGTGTTTGTGTGTATGTGTGTGTGTGTTTACAAGTATATATGGTTATTTTATTCTTCATTCATCCATATAAATAGTTTTCCATCCTGTTCGTATGTCTTAGAAAAATATTGGCCATTTCACATATGTATTTCATAATATAGGATGATTGGAGCAACAGGGTTTAATGAAATACAATTGGGAGTTATGTTTCCATTTGCTAGGTAGTTGTACAAAGACTTTAAACAGGGTTCCAATAGCTTCCACAGAAGCAGAAGTATTTAAGAGGCAAGAACTACAATTGCTTATTACCTGTTTACCCAGACACATCTTATAGCCCTTCAGATCTTTGCTTAATATAACTTTAATTACTATGTCTACCTTGACTTTCCAATTAAAAACTGAACCAGTCCCTTAGCATATCTAACCTCATTACCCAATTCTGCATAGCAACAAGTTATCCTGTGAGCACTACTCAGATGCCACAGCACATGTGTGGTCCTCCCTAAATATATAAAAGGATGATATGTTACAGCCTGGATGTTTATGACTCCCCCTGTTCATCTTATATGTGGAATAATAATCAGAAAGATGGCAGCATTAGAAGGTTGGATATTTGAGAGGTGGCTAGGTCACTAGAACTCAGCCTATGTAAATGGAAACTATTCTCTAATAAAGAGAAACTAGAGAGATATATTTCTTTCTAGCATGTGAAGGAACAACTGGAAGGTGGAATCTGTGACCAAAAATCAGGACTTTATTCCAGTCTATGCTCATTCTTCCTAATTAATGGCTGTCAGAGGAAAGGGGAGTCTTCTGGGACTTATAAGAGAGCACAGGAAACCTTTGAAGTTGATAACTACGTTCATTATCCCCACTATTTCAATGGACCTGTAAGTACACATATGTACACCTGTGTATAATTAAAATTTCACTAAATTCTATACTTTTCCAAATATATGTACTGAATTATATGTTAATTATAAGTTATTTAAACATTTAAAAAACAAAATAATAAATGTATTTTTAAATTTATAATGTTTTAAACTTATGTTAACTTACCAGTACATTATCCCTTTGTAAAGAGAGGAACTCCTACAAGGAAAATGCCTAGAGCAACTCTGGTTGCTCTCACCACAAAGAAACTGTAAATGATAATATGTGGTTCTTCATTTGACTTACATATCCCAAAATACATTCAGGCTTTGATAGCTGCATTGTGCACCATAAATAGAGTGTATACATTTACTTAATGCTGAATAAAAAGAAGACAAAAGAAAGAAGATCGAATTGTCCAAAGTTTTTGAATTTGGAGATAGCTATGTGTGCTTTTTGTGTTCTTGTTTTATTAGCGTGTTGGTGGTGGTGGTGCTGTTGGTGGTGGTGGTGATGTGTGTGTATGTGTGCATGTGTATGTATGATTTGTGCATATGAATTTGTGCATGTGAATTTGTTCATGCAGATGCCATGGCACAACTGTGGGTGTCATAGGACAATTTTAGAAAGGAGTTGGTCACATTCTTTCACTGTAGGATATAGTGATCAAATCCCATTCATGATGGGTATAACACAGAGCTTTGGGCTTTGAATGCAGTTTTACCTGCTGAGCCATCTCTCTAGAATTTTGTTCCTTTAATTACAAATGCTTTTAAATTCCTGGTAATAGCTGAGATTGTCAGCGATCTTCAAGAAAATTAGCCACCATTGTTCAAATAAATATCTCTGCCCACACTAACCTTGAAGTAGAATATATAGAAATGTTCTTGGGGCTAGTGGTAGGGAAGCTTGGGTGTGTAGCATTGCCTTTGTGTATGCTTGTATGGTTTTTAAGTGTAGGGTTAGAATCTGAATTTTGACTACATGTTTCTTTTTGGAGGCTATGGCATACCACAATAACAGCAAATACATAGTTAGTGTTGTGGGAGTGATGCCATCATTTTGGTGATACCATTTGGCTTGCCTGTGGTGAAGACTTAATATCTATAAAGTCCACATCATTTCAATGTATCTACTAAATTTTGCTGAAAGCTAAATGTCTCCCCATTGTGTATTTTATGCAGACTGATTTAAAATCACTTCTTTGTATCTCTGTAATATTTAGTAAATGTTGATGGTTTTGAAATCCTGACACTACTAAACTAAAGAGAAGGAAGGGAAAGATGTCGAAATTTGTTCAATCCACATATCAGGAATCAAATCTATCAAAAGTTAAGGAGATGGACTGGCAAGGGAAGCCTAACTCTGGACATAAAATCAGAGCTCAGTCATCCTCCCAGTGAACATCCCCTCCTCCAGCCTTAGGTTTATGTTTAGTGTTGATAGCGAACTTTACAGGATCTAGAATCACCTACCAAATGACCTCAGCCATGCCTATGGGTGGTTTATATTAATTCACTGTTTTATGAATACGCCCATTAATTATGAGTGGTAGGTACCATTCAATAGGCAGGGATTTCACAACTATGCAAAATGGAGAAAATTATCCAAGTACTAGAAAGCATCGATGTGGATGCAGTATGAATAGCTGCTTCAAGCTCTTTGTGTTTATATTGCAATGTGAATGCAAGCAAGAACTGATATTTTCTCGTTTGAAGTGTTGTGTTAGGATATTTTATCATAGCAACAGGAAGCGAGATTAAGGTAGGGTTCCTGGTTATGTTTTTGTTAGGAAAGTGATTCCCTTGTGTAGCAAGACTTGGCTGACAGCATAGCAGTCAAAAATCTCAGTGCTTCTAAGCACAGTCATGAAATTGGTCTCAACTGAGAGTTGGATAAATATCATACTCTAGGGGTCAAGAAAGCTTTTGAGATATTTAAGTACCAACAAGAAAAATAACATCTCATTTCATTGTTCATCAAGTCAGTTGATTATTTAAAGAAAATGCTATTTGGAAGCCCTGGAGTAAAACATCAAAAGATGAAAGCAAAAGAACCCCAGGAGAGTTAGTGCTGTCTGTCTGTCTGTCTGTCTGTATGTATGTATGTATGTATGTATGTGTATGTATACATATATGTGTATGTATATGTATATATATTTTTCTTATTTTACATATTCATCTCAGTTCCCGCTCCCTCCCTCCCATGCCCCCAACCCCCTCCCAACCAATTCCCTCCCCAATCCACAGGGAGGGTGTTGCGAGAGGGAGGGGTGATAAGAAAAGGGATCAAGACCAGGCTCTGGAAACACACAGAGACAGGTGACCTGAACAAGAGGGAGAATTAGTTCTGAAGATGAATTTTCTCCTGGTATACTTAATTAGGTATGTTATCAAGTCATCTGCTGATCCTCATATTAGGAGAAGATACCCAACATAAAATAAAAAGATCACATCTCCACTAGACGAATCAAGCACCTTACTTATATTTAGAAATGTTCATAAAATGTCCCCAGCAATGCAGGGCCATTTTTTTCTTTTTGCATAAACCTTTGAACCATTTAGCTTTGTTTTACAGTTGTTTGTACCCTTACTTTCTGCTTTGAACGACATTCTGGACATCATGTACATTTTGTATTTGTTTTGCAATAATAGGTACTTAATTGCCTGCCATTGTGAATTACAGCCTCCCTCCTCAAACAGATATCTTTTTATCACACTGGGCACTGATTACTGTTTGATATTTATTTTACATATCCTTTTTTAAAAGATTTATTTTGTTTTGAATTATGGTATGAATGTGAATCTGGGTGTAGATACAGGTGGCATGCAGTCAAGAAGAGAATATGGATCCCTTGGAGCTAGAGTTGCAAGTGGGTGACAGCTGCCTGATAAGGGTTCTGGGAATGGAACATGGGTCCTCCACAAGAATAGTACATGCTCTTAACCTCTAAGCCATATCTCCAGCACATATTCACATACACATTTTCTTATCTATCTGTCGGTCTGTCTGTCTGTCTATCTTTCTTTCTATCATCTATCTATCTATCCTTTTAACCAAGATGTCATTTGGTATATAACATTGTGTGAAAACCTTGTGGGGGGAGAAGGCTTTGGTACCTTATGATAAATGTACTCTAGGGTAAAAACATACACTTGTCATGTACCAAAAGAACATTTTGTTTCTAAGCTCCATCTGATATGAACACTGTAAGGTTATCTGAAGACTAGAGATGAAGACACAGGTTCATCCTCTTGTGTCATCAATTCATAATAGAGAGAAGCAAGAAGTCCCATACCTCCTTGGCTAGATAGCCTCTTGTTTATCATGATTATTTTTCCTGCTTTCATCCTTTTTAATGTCTATGCCACAATACAGATCGTGTCTGTTCTTATGTCTATTTGTTCATCTCTGTCTGTGGAACCATTGACTAAAAAGAGGAGAATGGCTAGGTATCTTCAAACCCCCTCCCTGGACCTTATGCAAAAGGATCTTCATACAGTCATCAGAGGCCATCCATGAACTAGGGAAGCTTGTAGATGGGTTAAAATTTCTTGCCAGAGGCATGTTGTAGGAAAGTATCAGAAAAATGGGGAACACAGGAAATTTTTTCTCTTTTCCACTGGAGGCCTGAAGTTAGGTGTGCCTTTGGGAGAAACTTCTAGCCTGCTTTTGTTCCTGTTGGTCCTGCAAAACATATGCAAACGTTGAGCTACTCCACTAATAGACATTTTCCTCAGTTTCTCCCGATGGAACTTCATCTTGAAGCTTGATGGATGCAAGGTTACATTTTTATTCTCAGTTGATTGAAACTTGCTAATTAGAACTTCATGTTCTTTCTTTTGGAGACCTTTGAAATACACAGAGTGTAGATGCTTCTTTGGAGATGATATAACAGCTGCCCAGCTGGAAGCTGTAGTGACTGCAATGGTATAAATGTTAATTTGCTACCCATTCTACCTTGTCGGAAACCCAGCAGGCTTTCTGCTCTTTATGTCAGTCTTTTAAAACAGCATCATTTTAGGCTTGACCTCTATCCATACTTTCACTAGGCTTCTCAAGCTCTTGGTTCTGTAAAACTTAAGCTGAAAGCAAGGGCAGGTTTAAAGAAGGAAAGAAGATGTTGTTTCATAGTTGTAGTCATGTCATTCACTTCATTATCTACATGTGAAAGTATCTGCATATTGTTGCTCTTGTTTGTACTTCTCCCAAGAAAACCATGGACCACTGCTTTAGAACTGAAATGATGAAAGGAGTCCATCTAAGCACCCTTTGTCTGTGAAAGGAAAGATGACTCAGTGTCTTTAACACATTTATGATGCATGGCCCAGCAGAAACAGTTAATTTCTGCTTATACTCCTTATTACTCCATGGACTTTTCAGTATAAGACTCTATGACTGAGTAAGGATGGGGGTTTTAGCCTTAGCCAATGACAAAATGAAACTAAGGTAAATATTACAAACCCTTTAATTCTCAAATGAGACAGCTGTGGAAATGATCTATTGCATATCCTAAGTCCATCAGGTTGCATCGATCCAGTTTTAAAACCTGTGGGTAGGTCTGTGGGACATTTTCTTATTTAACAATTGATGTGGGAGGTCCCAGTGCCATGATGATCAGATCAGTACAACCTTGGGCAAATAGTCTTATGACAAATAAGAATGCAGGCTGAGTAAGCATGGACAGCAAGCCAGTGAGCAGAATTCCTTCATGGCCTCAAGGTTTCTGTCATTAGTTCTTGTCTTGGTTTCTCTCAATGAGGGACAGTTATAGGGACAAATAAACCAAATAGCACTTTTTTCCCCATGTTGCTTTTTGTTATGGCCTTTATAAGAACAATAGAAACAAACTAATGTGCTATTTTAACGTGTATCTACTCATCTATTTATTTTTACACCACTAGGGAACAAATCAAGGACTTTGAACATGCCAGGCAAGTGCTATGCCTTCAGGCATAACTCCTAATTTTTAAAGATTCTCAAACTAAAGTGTTTGGAAGGCAGATGTTTCTCTTTGTCTTCTCTTATTCTCTCTCATTTAAAGCAAGGTAGAAACATTCATTCATTTTCTCATCCATCCATCCATTACTAACTAGCTCTTTTAAAGTCATATGCTAGTTTTTGTTTCTTGGCAAGAAAAAAGGATAAAAGCATGACAAGGTAAAAGGATAAAAGCATGACACAAGACTTGGAGAACTGAGAAGTTAAGGAAATAATGATGGAACTTAAATTTGAAGAGATATTACACTTGCCCGTTTGTTAACTAGTCTTGAGAAGTTCATTGCAGGCTATCCTGAGCCTTATATCTGTTCTGTATAGTTTACAACATGAGAAGTTGTACATCTTTGACTCTCAAACCCTCCCTATTTTCTCTATTTTGGAAGCCTATCATCATCAATTCCCAGGGGATTGGTAAAGAATAATAGCTATTTATGTGGCTAGCTTTTTTATGATATGGGAAGTTAGAAGGTTCCACAAAGTCAATATGCCCCAAGCTTGAGTGTAAACTAATCCTATTCAGGGGTGAGTTTTCTCCCTTTTAACAGTCTTCCTGACAAGCTTGTCTGTAACCTCATCCTGTTTGAGAGCTGTTTTCCCCTTTAAAGAGTTTTCCTGACTTAGAGTTTCATGTACATGTTAAGAGTACCTTGCTAGATGCATTGATCCCATAGCATCTTTGATGTCTTTTATGGGCCTGGAGCTGCAAAAAATGTGATCCATGTACACCATGTTCCACCCTTGATGGCATTGGTTACAGCTGCACTGGGGCCTGAGGACAAGCATCTCTCTTTCCCTTCTTTGTCCTCTACAGTTTTGGTGTATGAATTATTGGTGGCATTTTCACTGGCATAGTGCACTGAAGGAAGAATGCTTCTGAATCTATACTTAATTTATTCACAGCACAGCATGCAGCCAGATGATGATGGCAAGTTAATGGGCTTTGCCTTAATGAGATAACTGTTTACCTCCCAGGTTTGGAGGTTTATGCTAGCTTTATTTGTCAGCCTTACCTAAGCAGATACAAGAAGAAATTACAGCTTGGTGCTGAGATATTTTCAGGTCCATTTGCAGAGAAAAATGGTTTGGCCTCTTCCTCCTGCTCTGGTCTTGGGGCTATTTAGATATCCCTTCTCCCTTTAATGGTGGTCAGCAACAACCCCTCAAGCAGCACCACCCAGGTGGTTTAGAATAAGAGGCTATTCCAATCATGTGCTGACTCTTAATTCCAACATGCTGCTATTAAACAAGTGTATTGGCCCTGTTTCTCAGTACCATGCCCTAAGTCTTCCCTTCCTTCCATCTTCTCCCTGAATCTAGCTGGACTTAGGGCCATGAAATGATATAACACAGGTAGCCAATACCTCCCCCCCAAAAAAACATTACCTGGATGCTTGCCCTGAGCTTTTAAAGATATTTTAACCTTGCCATTTTTGCCCAAATTATTTCTCTTTATTCACTTCAATTACCATTCAATCTGTAACACTGGCTAATGACCATCTCTTTCTCAGCCTGCTTTTTCTGATAACTTGTTATGCTTAGCAAAGAGAAGAAAAGGGCAACAGCTCTATTAACACAGCCAAATTGATACATAATCAGACATGAACCAGGAACCAGCTAAGAGTTTTACAAGTGCTAAAGGTTAATATAACCATTCGCCAGACTAATTTTGAAACCAACCTGCATGAAGTTTTCTGACCTCCACCCCCAGACAGATAACCATCACCTAAGAACTTTGGGCATGGGTGGCATGTAGGTGGAAGTTTTTCTGAACATTAATAGCTTTTTCAAGTATTGGACAATTATTACAATACCCCTACAATGCAGCTCCAACTACATTCACAATCAAGAAATTATATAGTTAATTTAGCATTTTTACAGAAGATTAGTTTCCAAATGAATAAGCTTATTCAGTCAAAGCTAGCACTTTCTCTTTCCATTGGGGATTTTAACACAGGCTCCATTTGTCAGTAGGAAACATCCATGTGAAGGCACTTTTGGGAGGTGAATAGTTGAGTCAAACAACCACCCAATCAATTTTTAAGTGAGCATCCAGCTGGATCAAAGCCATACTTTCCATTACCCGCTAAATACTTCTTATGAATATGATTGGCAACTTGTTTTCCAAAGTCAAGGAGACCTTGCAATGGCCTCTACATGTCTGTTGTTTGTTTGTTTGTTTTTTGATGGGAAGGAACCAAGCAATGCTACTCCCTACTCACTCACCAAGACATTAATTCTTGGATTGGCTTGGATTTAATTTCACTTTCTCATTCCTCCTCTCCACTATTCCCAGCACTACATGTCACTTCTTGGTAATTTTACATCACTGATCTCTCCCTCAGAGCACACTATAACGATCCATTTCCAACATTTTAAAATCTGTTTCAAAGTGAAGAGACTGGGTGGCAGGTTGCTGTGCTCTCACAGAAGTCTAGAAGACATTCATATTCTTTACCTCTGAATCCTTTGCTTGCTGTCATACTTTAAGGTGTTGACTTAGTTTTCTTTGTCTTGCCATGTGTGACAGTGACATACACACATCACCATCAATATAATTCCTTTGTGGGAGCCAGGATGGTCTGACTTATGTGCTCTTCATAATGAGAGAACCTCAACCCTAGATATAATAAATTGGTACTTGAAAATAATCTGTCACCAGGAATTACTCCCTGCCATACAATAAACAGGCTTTGTTATAAATTCAGTTTGCAATATCCTCAAAGCCGCAGGTCCAAATCGACCTCCCCCATTGTTTACTCTGCTCAGAATTTTCATATAAAAAGCATATTATTCTCAAAGCAGCGGATTTAGATTCTCATTAGAGAAGAATTTTTTTCTGGGGATATATCCAGAGACCATATTTACATATTTATTCATTGTTTCCAGCTGTCTGTGTTGACAGAAGTTCCTCAAATAAGCTCTCTTTCACTTCAAGAGCATGGGCCAATGATTGTTCTTCCTCGGGTTTTTTTTTTTTTCTTCTTTAAAACAGAATAACAACCCAAAGCACTCTAATATTTGTCAAAATAAAAATTCATCCTAAGAGTAAATCCTTCTATGGAGCTTACTGTATGCCACTGTAATCTAAAAGCTCATAAATAACTTTGACACAGTTTCTCAAGGAGTAATTTGCTTTTACACACAGTTAATGGATTTCAGTCTATGGTAGCTATTTAAAATGGAACTGGCCATTTGATAATTTGTATTATTATCTGTAGTGACAGAACTGCTGCTTGAGATGTGTTTTCCTGTACCAGTCTTATTAGTCTTATTAGTTTGCAGCACACGTTACGGCTTCACTGGTATTCAGTAGCTGGGACATTTGAATAAATAATAAGAACAAAACATGGCTTGGGGTTACTGCCAGTTGCTTTTCTGTGTCTGTGATTAAATGTCATGACTGAGAGTAACTTATAGAAGAAAAGGTTTACTCGGCAATACAGTTCTAAAGGGAGAGATGATTCCATCATGGAGGGAGGCATGGAAACAAGGCAGGAGCAAGAAGAAAAGAAAGAGAGGTAACATCTTCAACCACAAATATGAAGCAGAGAGAGTGAACTGGTAGTGGGTGAAGTTATGGATTCTCAAGGCCTATATCCAGTGATGTACTTCCTCCTGTAAGGCCGAATGATCACCTTAAACAGCGGGATCAACTGGAAACCAAGTATTTAAATACTTGAACCAATGGGGGCACTGTTGTGCAAACTACCATATTCTTGTAGTTCACCAAGAATTTAGCTCAATTACAGATAAATGGGTCATTCTTACAAGACAAAGTTAATGTTACTACCAGGTAGAAAATATTGGCTAGTACTATCTGAGATGCACTAAATGAGTCCCTCCAACCTAAACCAAAAATATAACTCAGTTTCTCCTAATATTCCAAGTTAAGCTAAAATTAGAAATTATTCTTAAGAAAGTTTGAGAGGTTGGCAATATAGCTTAGTGGGTGAAGGTGCTTGTAGCTAAGCCTGTCACAAGAACTTTTACCCACAGAACCCATGGGGTAAAAGGAGAAAATCCACTCCTGCAAGTTGTCCTCTGACCTTGATATGGATAGCTACACCATGGGTAAGTACACTTGAACACACACACAGACACACACACACACAAAGAGAGAGAGAGAGAGACAGAGAGAGAGACTACATATAACACACACACATACATATATAGTGTTAAAATCGTAAGAAAGAAGTTAAGACATTTAGGACATATGTGAATAAACTCTAATCTGAGGTAGACACCCATACTCAGACAAGAGCTACAATTAAAATAATAGACAACTAACCTACTTAGTACAGTGTAAGAAACACACATTTATTGCCATCAATGTTCACCTCCAATTAAAGTCACCAATTACAGGGTAAGACTTAAGTGAAAACACTGACCTAGACACAACTAAAATAACTCAAGAAGAAGCTATACTCAAAAACTTTTTTCTTTATTGATTTTTACATTTCAAGAGTATTCCAACTAAAGGAATGAAAAGATAAAATATACTAATGAGACATAAACATAGCTCAGAAAAAATATCCAATAAGAATAGGGTTAATGGTAAAGCTAAATTATGACAAATAATAAACATGAGATAAATGTGGGTTTCTTTTTTTAGCACAACTGCAGACTACCCTGATACCTCTATTTGGTTCTGTTCTGTCTATATTTCACTCTGCTCTAAAATGCTTGTCAAAAAGGTAATCATTTTATTTTAATAATATATTGCATATCTTTAAGGAGGAGACTTAGTTCAAATGTCCTCCCTCAGATTGTTCATCCTTTCCAGAACTCAAGGCAAGTGTCGGCATAGTTGTTCTGCTTTCCATTCCACACAGTGACTACAAGTGAATGCTTACTAACATTAATGCTCTGAGGTAACTGATTGCATATGTCAAGCTGTGTGTTGAGCATCCCTATCCTGAAAATATGATGCCCAATGTATTATAAAATCTGAAGTGTTTCAAACACCAACTTGACATCACAAGTAGAAAATTCCCAACCATGAGACATTTTATGCACAAAGTCATTAAAATACTTCATATTACTTCCAGAATAAGTGAATATGAAGCAAAAATTGTCATTTCTATGATATCTCACTGTAGTCTTACATTAGTAGTGATAAGATATGGATACATTCAGAGCACGAGTCATTAGTCATCACTACTATGCACACCATAGTATGCTCAAACACCTGCATGGATCTATCACTTGATATGGCCTTTGATGCTTTCAAGACACTCAAAAACATGTTGTGCAAGGCTGCATAACATACAGCATAAGATTTTCTAGTTTGAAGATAAGTTCAGAATAATAAATATCTAATACAGTAGAATGGTCAATATCATTATCAAATACTAGCTACCATACATAGTTATGTGAACTATTCTGTTTTGTGATTGGCAAAATTTTTTGTTTAAACCAGCAATACCACAGCCACAATAGTGATAATTTGTGCTATGGTAATATTTCAAAAAGCTCTGGCATCACTCAGTAAAAGGAGGTTTTCGGTTTTACTGTAATCTGACAAGGTCGCACACTGTGTATCAACTCTATTGTTGACAGATAAATTGTCACATAGCTAAAATTTGGAAAATGTGAAATTGGAAATACTTTGACTTTTGACTTCAAGCATTTCAGACAATCACTTAAATGATAGTATATACATTATTATATTATAGATATTATTTGTATCAAAATATAAACATACCACATGTACAGCAATATAAAATACATTCAGTATAACTTTAACAGAAGCAAAGAATTTTCTTGTCACACTTTCCAAGATCATTATTTATAATTATTACAGTATTGTGGCTTAATACATTCTCTGTACAGCATAAACACAATTATAAGTAAACATATGTTGGCATGATTATAAGACAATGCACATTCAGTTTTCAATGAACTATTCAGTGTGTCAGGAACAACTATGATTTGCTTCATTCATTTTATAAAATTGTGCTCTTTGAAAATCGCACAATCCTTGAATACTTCTCGTTTTTATTTTTGTATATATATTTATTATTTTTACTTATTTTATGTACTGATCCCAGTGCCCTCTCCCTCCCTCCAATGTCCCAAAAAACCCTCCCATCCCAATCCACCCCACCCCACTCCACAAGGAGGGTAATACCTTCCAGGAAGGTTCATCAAAATCTGTCAAATCATTTGGGGTAGGGGCCAGGTCTCTAGGATAAGGGAGTATCCCTCCATGGAGAATGTGCTCTCAAAGGCCTTTCATGCACCAGGGATAAATACTGATTCCAGGTCCTACTGTCAGAGGTCCCTTAAACTGCCCAGGATTTCTAACTGAGACCCACGTTCACGGAGGTGGAGTCGGTATAATGCTTTTTTCCCAGCCATCAGTCTGGAGGTCCATGAGCTCCCACTTGTTCAGATCAGCTATCTCTGTGGCTTTCTATAGCCTGGGCTTAACCCTTTTTCTTATCACTCCTCCCTCTCTGAAACTGGTTTCCAGAAGTTATGCTTAGTGTTTAGCTGTGGGTATCTGATTCTGTTTCCATCAGCTACTAGATGAGGGTTATATGATGACATATATGTTAGCAATCATCTCATTATCAGGGAAGGGCATTTAAGGTAGCCTTTCCACTGTTGCTCAGATTGTTAGTTGGAGTCATATTTGTAGATATCTGTACATTTCTGTAGTGTCAGCTCTCTCTTCAAACCTATAGTGGCTCCCTCTATTATGGTATCTATTTTCTTGCTCTCATCTATTCCTCCCCAGACTCAATCTTCCTGGTCCGTTGTGTTCTCCCCTCCCCTCATCTTCTTTCACTCTCTTTCTTCTAACTCCCTCTCTGTTCACTGGCTCCCCTCACCCTGTTCCCAATATGCTCAGGAGATCTTGTTCCTTTCCCCTTCTGTGAGGGACCTTGTATAAAACTCTTAGGTTCCTCCTTATATCCTAGTTTCTCTGGCAGTGAGAATTATAGGCTGGGATCCTTTTTTCTTTGTCTAAAATCCATATATGAGTGAGTACATATCATGTTCCTCCTTTTGTGACTGTGTTACCTTACTCAAGATGGTTTCGTCAAGTTCCATCCATTTGCCTGTGAATTTTAAGATGCCATTGTTTTTCCCCCTCTGGTAGTACTCAATTGTGTAAATGTAACTCATCTTCTTTATCCATTCTTCAGTTGAGGGGCATCTAGGTTGCTTCCAGGTTCTTGCTATTACAAATAATGCTATTATGAACATTGTTGAACAGATGTCTTTGTTGCATGGATGTGGATCATTTGGGTATATGCCTAAGAGTGGAATTGCCAAGTCCTGTTGTAGACTGATTCCCATTTTCCTGAGGAACTGCCATACTGATCTCCAAAAGGCTGTACAAGTTTGCACTCCCAACAGCAGTAGAGGAGTGTTCCCCTTTCTCCACATTCTCTCCAGCATAAAGTGTCATTGGTGTTTCTAATTTCAGCCATTCTGACTGGAGTAAGATGGTATCTCAGAGTTGTTTTGATTTGCATTTCTCTGATGGCTAAGGATATTAAGTACTTTCTTAAGTGTCTTTCGGCCATTTTGGATTCCTCTGTTGATAATTCTCTATTCAGTTTTGTACCCCACTTTTTAATGGGGTTATTTGGTGTTTTGGTGACTAGTTTCTTGAGTTCTTGGTATATTTTGGAGATCAGCCCTCTGTCAGATGTGGGGTTGGTGAATATCTTTCTCCAGTCTTGGGTGGCCATTTGATCATGTCGACTGTGTCTTTTGGCTTACAGAAGCTTCTCAGTTTGAGGAGGTCCCATTTAGTAATTGTTGAACTCAGTGTCTGTGCTACTGGAGTTAATGTTCAGGAAGTAGTCTCCTATAACAATTTGTTCAAGGGTACCTCCCATATTCTTTTCTAAGAGGTTCACTGTGGCTGGATTTATGATGAAGTCTTTAATCCATTTGGACTTGAGTTTTGGGCATGGCGATAGACATGGGTCTATCTGATGACTTTACACCCCTATCATTCAGTTGCGCCAGCACCATTTGTTGAAGATGCTTTCCTCCTTTCGTTGTATACTTTTAGCTATTTTGTCAAATATTAGGTGTTCATAGGTGTGTGGGTTTATATCAGGATTTTCGATTCTATTCCATTTGTCTACCTGTCTAGTTTTGTGCCAGTACCAAGCTGTTTTCAGGAATATAGCTATACAGTAGAGCTTCGAGTTGAGGATGGTGATGCCTCCTGAAGTTCCTTTATTGTACAGGATTGTTTTGGTTATCCTTGGTCTTTTGTTTTTCCACATCAAGTTGATTATTATCTTTTCAGTGTCAGTGAAGAATTGTGCTGGGATTTTGATGGGGATTACATTGAATCTGTAAGTTGCTTTTGGCATGATTGTCATTTTTACTATGTTTATGTTACCTATCCAAGAGTATGGGAGATCTTTCCATTTTCTGGTATCTTCTTTAATCTCTTTTCTTTAAAGACACAAAGTTCTTGCTATATAGGTCTTTCAATTGTTTGGTAAGTGTTACCTCAAGATACTTTATGATGTTTGTGGCTATTGTGAAGGGTGATGTTTCTATCATTTTTTTTCTCAGCCCCTTTATCATCTCTATATAGTAGGGATACTGATTTTTTTTTTTTTAGTTAATCTTGTATCCTGCTAAATTGCTGAAGGAGTTTATCAGCTGTAGGAGTTCCCTGGTGTGTTTTTTTTGGGGGGGTCACTTATTTAAACTATCATATCATCTGCAAATAGTGATAGTTTGATTTCTTCATTTCTAATTTGTATCCCCTTGATCTCTTTTTGTTTTCTTATTGCTCGAGCTAGAACTTCAAGTACAATTTTGAAGAGATATGGGGAGGGTGGACAGCCTTATCTTGTTCATGGTTTTAGAGGAATCACCTTCAGCTTCTCTCCATTCAGTTTGATGTTGGCTGTTGGATTACTGTATATTGCTTTCATTATTTTTAGGCATGTCCCTCTTATCTCTGATCTCTTCAAGACATTTATCATGAAAGGATGTTGGATTTTGTCAAAGGATTTTTTAGCATCTAGTGAGAAAACCAAGAGGTTTTTGTTTTGTTTTGTTTTTCAGTTGGTATATATGGTGGATCACATTGATTGATTTTCATGTGTTGAACCATCCCTGCATCCTTTGGATAAAGCCTACTTGGTCATGGAGGATGATTTCTCTGATGTTTTCTTGGATTTGATTTGCCATTATTTTATTGAGTATTTTTACATCAATATTCATGAGCGATATTGGTCTGTAGTTCTCTTTCTCAGTTGTGTCTTTGTGTAGCTTGGGTTGCAAGGTAATTATAGTCACATAAAAAGAGATTGGTAATGAACCTTCTGCTTGTATTGTGTAGAACAATTTGAGGAGTATTGGTAGTAACTCTTCTTTGAATTTCTGGCTTTGTCATTGAATATCTTGTGTTCTCTGTCTATACTGATTGAGAATTTTGCTGGGTATAGTAGCCTGGGCTGGCATCCGTGGGCTCTTATTATTTGTAGAACATCTATTCAGAACCTTCTTGCCTTGAGAAGTCCAGTGTAATTTTGATGGGTCTGCCTTTATATGTTACCTAGCCTTTTTATTCACTGCCCTTGATATTCTGTCTTTATTTTGTATGTTAGGTGTTTTGTATGTTAGGTGGAGAGGGGACTTTTTTTTTCCAGTCAAGTCTATTTGGTATTTGGCATGTCCTTCTTCAGATTGGGAAATTTTTCTTCAAAAACTTTGTTGAATATTTTTCTGCACCTTCTCTATGCCTGATATTATTTGACCTTTTCACGGTGTCCTACATTTCCTGGATGTTTTGTCTTAGGATTTGTTGGATTTTAAATTTTCTTTTGTCGATGAATCTAATTCTTGTTTTATCTTCAGCGCCTGAGATTCCCTCTTCGATCTCTTTTATTCTGTTGGTTATGCTTGTGTCTGTAGTTCCTGATCATTTGCCCAGTTTTTCTATTTCTAGCATTCCTTTGGTTTGTGTTGTCTTCATTGTCTCTTTTTCAGTTTTTAGGTCTTGAAGTGTTTGAATTTTTTCCTTCATCTGTTGATTGTTTTTTCTTGGCTTTCCTTACTTTCTTTAAGAGATTTGTTCATTTCTTGCATTTTTGCTTGGTCTTTTTCTCTATTTTTTCTAATTTTTTTCTTCCATTTCTTTAAGGGATTTTCTCATATCATCATTGAGGGCCTCTATCATTTTTATGAAGTTACTTTTTAAGTCGTTTTCTTCTGCTTCATTTGCTTTGGTATGTTCATATCTAGTTGGTATAGAGTCTCTCGATTCTGGAATTGTAATACTAGTCTTTGTATTGTTGGGTGTTTTCTCGTATTGCCAGTCTTCCCATGTCTTCTTCTAATGGGTTCATGTGGAGTCTTTCTACACTGCTCTCTCAGTGGGTATAGTTGGATCAGGAGTTTGATGCCTGTGACTCTGGATGATCCATGCTTGCTTGAAGGTCTCTCCTCCAGCATAGGGCAGGCGAGTGCAGCCTCAATGTGATCCTGCTTGAATAGGTGGGTCCAGTGTGCTCAGAGCAGACCCTGGAAGTTCCATGGAGGTGAAGTGGTTGTTGGACCCACTCTCTCACCCAGTGACCACCCAGAGCAGCAGACCAGCAGAACAAAGGGTGGAAGGAAGATGAATCTCTCTCTTTTTCTGGAAGTTTTTACATGGAATTCTTTTTGGTCACTTTTGTTTTCTTAAGTTCAATTCTTCATTGTAAGTTGACATAGATTTTGCCTAACTCATTACCAGGATTAATGTACTCATGTTTTAATATTTATACATTGGAAAACATTTTAATATAAACAGTTCAAAAACCTCTCTTCTATACTACAATGTAAGGTAGTTATTGATATTTTAAACTTTTCTTGTAGAAATACACTGTGCATTGAGCATATCTCCTCAGACCCTCCTACACTCCTTTTATTTTTTGTGTGCCTCCACTTCTTAGTCCCTTTGTTCTTCTAGATACTTTTACTTCTTTGATCACCTTATACACACAGGATTCTGTGTAACTATTTAAAAGTTTAGGAACCATAAATGAAGGAAACTGAGACTGGCTTAGTTTGCTTTTATTTAATTGTCTCCATGAAAACTGCATGATTTCATCCATCTTTGTGGCTGAAAAGTCAATCTATTGTTTAAATAGACCACATTTTCTTAACCATATTCATGCTGCTGGACACCTAGGTTGTTCAATATCTTAGCTGTTATAAACAGTGTTGCAAGTGTCTGTTATGTGTTAAACTGCAATCCTTTGGAATAGTTGCATTATTGTGTATGTGCACATATGTATGCATGTGTGTCTATGTGCATGTATAAAAACAGAACATCAGGAATGTTCTCTAACAACTACTTCAAATCACCAACAATGTTTCTTTTGTCTGCTGAGTTTGCTAATGAGAGGCCCTCTCCTGCAGTAGAAAGTGAAAATTAACAACTTCAAAATTGTCCTTGATAAACATATTTTGATAGGCAGAAGGATTTATGTCAAACTTTGTTTTAAAAGACAAACATTTATTTGTCCTAATCTGACATGGCATAAATAACTTGTGAAGATCCTGTTTTTATTGTAGATTCAGTACTAACAGCTGCTTGTAGTGATCTGAATGAGGATGGCTCTGATAGACTCATGTATTTGAATGCTTAGTAACCATTTAGTAGAACTATTTGGGAACAGTTAGGATGTGTGGGCTTGTGGGAGGAAGTGTTTCACTTGGAGTAAGCTTTAAGGTTTCAGAAGTTCATGACAGGCCCTGTCTCTCTCCCCCACTTTCCTCTCTGTCTGCTGTGATTTAGATGTAGCTCTCAGTCCCATATCTACCTACCACCATGCTTCCTACCATCATGATCATGAACTAACAATCAAAAACTGTAAGAAGTCCCCTAATTAAATGCGTTATTTCATAAAAGTTGCCTTGGTCATGGTGTCTCTTCACAGCAGTATAACAGACATTGCCTACATTAAGAAATTTGGGCTTGTCTAATAGAAATACTGTATTAATATGCTTCTTTCATTGCATTTTCATAATTAAGATAAACTGATTACACTGCTGAAATAAAGAAAGTCAATCATTCTTAAAAGTGAGGAATTTAATTTCTCTCTAACATAGAAAGTGTTGTATGAATATTCTAAACCAGTAGCAACTGTGTTCCACACACACAGGGTTTTGATGACAATTTCTATAGCCAACTTCAGGAAAAAAGAAAAAAGATAATCACAGATCTGGGTGAAGTATTGCTTTCAAAATAAAAAGTATTTAATACATTACTTTCTTCACATTCTAATGGCAAGCACTATACATGGCTATGAGTGAGGTCTCAAAGTAGATTTGGCAACCTGTGGTCAGGTAGAGGACAAAACTGCATTTTTTGCCAAATCTGTATTCAACACAATGCAAAAGTTAGTCTTTTTATCCATCCTGTGGATTTCATAATATACCTTCTGCCAAAGGAGTTTTGAAAAGACAAATTAGATTATGTAATTCTTTTGAGCCAAGATCCTCTGATAGCTATCTCTAATTCTTGAATAAACTCCCAAGTTTTTGTTGCCTAGCTCTTAAATAATATCACCTTGTTTTAAAAACCAGACAGGACTTCTTCTGGCCTTTATGACTCTGTTACTCTGTGGATTAGGCCACATTGGCTTCTTTTTTATTTCTTGGGTTTACTAATCTCCTTCCTATGCCAAGGCCCATGAGGTTGCTATGTGTGGGTCAAGAATAGTGAATCATGTTCATGGTTTTCTTTCAACATTCCAGTTGCTGCTTAAGTATAAAGTATCACCTCTGCATTGATGTCTTTTTCGAATGATCCCATATTACAAACAAATTCTATCACATTGGTATTCTCAAATACTTAATATTTTATAACTGAAATTACATATTTAGTGGAATTATTGATTTATAATATTTACTTGCTAAATCCCAATCACTACTTACCTGGAAGATTATTGTAATGATAGCCTTTCTCTGACTTGCCCATCAGTTTATGCAAATCCATAACCATTTCAGGAGACCTAATGTCTCAATATCCTATGCTCTATTACTTGCATGTATAGTGCTATCACATGGTATTCATACTGTAAGATCTCTTCCCAAAGAGTCGATTTTAATTGGCTTTTAAATTTTCCACTAGTATAAGTCTATGAAGTGACAGATAGGAAACAGAATTGGAAGGGGTAAGGGCTAATGTTTAAGATGAGAGTTTGAATTTTGCAGTATTTCTTAGGAGCCTGTGAATAGCTTTATCCATATTATATACAACCAAATGAAATTTTGTAGATAATTAAGGAGGCATTTTCTCTTGAATTGGTACTTTCTCTAGGTTATGTGAAGTATTTGAAAATATAGAAAACATAAATTTTAAGCAAAAAAAAAAAATAGACCTTTAGTGGAATTTAACATGTGGATTTTCTTTTTCATTTTTAAAATCAAGGTCAGAGGACTACTTTCAAGAGTCCCTTATTGTTCACTGCCTTTACAAGTCAGGATTTTGTTTGTTATTTATGCTTGCATACCCCAGGTTAGCTGCCCTTCATTAACTTCTTATCTTTCTGTTGGGATCTAGGATTGCAAACATGCAACCCAGCTTTTTCAAGTGAGTTCTGCTAGTTGAACCCAGTTATTAGGCTTGATGAGCCATCTACCTGCAGGATTCTTGAAAAAAATCAGTGCTTGAAAAATCTATATTTGCACAGCATCCCATGGACATAAATGACTGCCTTAGGATTTTTAATTATCTTTTCAAGCTTGGATCTGGTGACCTGTGCTATTCTGGTCTGTACATGCCCAAGGCTTAGTGAGTAGTGGTTGTGCAGGGTGGAGTTTTTGCATCCTGGTAGATTCTATTGGAAGGGTGTAACTGTCAGATTTGTTCTAGTGAGATATCTTTTGATGCCTTTATACATAAGTGCTAAGAACTTTACAGATACTGTAGCCATAGCAGTAGCCACCATTTGCAGAGAACATTTAGGAGTAAACTCTGAAGTAACCTTGTGGGTGTACTTTATCTCAGAGATGTCTGCTTAGGTGACCCAAGCTTAGCCATTATGTACATTAAGATCATATAGTAAGAGGCACAGACAGGATCTGAACCTAACTAGATTTTATATAAAGAAATCAGGACTTTAAATAGTACTACATGGCTTGGCATTAGTGAATATTTACAAGGATGGCATTCACTGACACATATCATAGGAACTGCTACACTAATTAGCAAGGTATCTTTCAGTGTTGACATTTGTGAATCTAAACAAGAGTAGAATTCAAAATACGTGTATGTAATCTATTCAGAACAGATTTTAACCATGCAGAACAAATGGCATGTCCTCCTCACCTGTGTTCACAGGCAGGACAGGCTGTCAGGTAGAATAACACCATCCAGAAGAGGACACATGATACTGTAAAGACAAGAAAATCCCATGCTTGAGTATTGGGTCCTGCTTCTTCTTTCTGCCTATTTCTCATCAGAACCTCAGCATCTTTAGTCTTCATGAATCTTAGTTTTCAAACTATATCCAGCATTCTAAAGATGTTCACAATAGAGCTCATTTTTTGCCAATTATTACTTTCTATTTTTTTGAGAACTAACACTTTAAGAAGTTTTACCTAATCAAAAATGTCTGTCCTCTCTTTCCCCACACAAGTCAGAGTTAAGGAGATCAAGAAAGCTCTTGAAGATTGTTCAAGTCAAGGACAGAGATGTGAATCCAAATCATTATCCTCAGGACCAGCAATAATTTCAATACCTGTATTGAAAATACACCAACCCTCACCAGTGGCCATGTGAGTGGCATGTAATGAATAACAACTGGCAGCTGGCAAAACAAAGAGTTCATCTTGGGTTTCAAAAGATTGTTCACTATATTTTTGTTCAAACTCTGAATTCCTTTAGAATGTTTAGCCTAATATTTCATGTAATAGCCCAAAGTTGAGAAATACTATTTAACAATACATTACTTGCACAATAATTACACAAGTGCATCTATATCGCCTTTATGGAAGGATTGAAACTTTACACAAAAACATCAATTTAGCAAGATTCCAATGGCACATAATAATTAATGAATACAGATTATACATATGAACCATATTCTCAGCATGATACCATTTAAAATCACTTACATGTTTCATCTTCTTGTGATATAAGTAGATGAGTTATTTAAAAAGGGACAATGTATGTAATTTCCACCTTTTCTTTTACCTGGCTGCAAAATGTGTAATTCATGTGTAGCATCAAGAAGCAAAAGTCATGAGACTCCTTTTACCTCATACACCAAATAATTAGATTCTTTTCCTCACCTGTAACTCCCAGTACCACCTTGTTTTTGCTGCTCTTCACCTGTTCATGTAAATAGCAGCTCAAGGCAACAGTCCTCTGCATTCCTTACAGCCTTTATTTGCACAAGGTTTACTTCTACTTAAGAGCTTATTAACCTATGCCTGCTTTCCAGCACAATGCCCGCCATTTACTTTTCATCATGCGATTACCAACTATCAATATTGTCAAGTCCAGATTAAAGTTTTTCTGGATAACCTCAGATTCTTGAGAGCCTGTAAATCATCACACTAGTTATGTTCATATTCTAAGATTTCTTTGGCGCCACCGACTGTCTGACCTCTGTGTTTATTGTGTTCTGGGCAAAGGAATGCAACCAAGGAAAGAAAATGGAGAGATTCAGGCTGTTGTCTGTTCCAAGTCCAGATCCCTGCTTCCTCCCTCAAACCTAGATTAGATCCTTTTGTTATGAATAGTTATCTGTAGTCAATGTTCATCCCATTTTCCACCAAAAAGGATCATGCCTTCCTCTAGTAGCCATCTTACTGTCAGCACATAGAGAATTTCAGTCAACCTTTGATGAGTAAAGTAATAAATGAATGAGCTGTAAAGGAAATTGCTCAAATCTTATGCAGAATTCAAACCTAAGTTTGGAATACAGTACCATGAATAAAAGCCAAGTAGGGAAATGGAAATAAGCAAGGAAAAGTCAAGAATCAAAGTTTCACAGCTTTGGTCATGAAATTTCCAAGTTCTTTATCATCTGATACCTGCACATTTCCTGGTTACCCTGTGCATCCCACTGGGAGGCAATAGCTGTGGCTCTGCTACTGAACACATCTGTGATGCCTGCCCACCCCTCTGAAATGCTGTGATACATTAGCTCTCATCAGTTCCTACCACATTACAGCTGTACAACCAAGCCAGTCTTTTTTAACTTCCCTCCCTGAAGCATTTGAGAGAGATTAGAAGGTGAGGGAAAATCATATTAGCTCAAGGGAGAAGAGTCATTTCTTGGTTTTGCCTCTGTGCAATCAAAGGATTGATTCATGGGGTTTTATGTATAACTGGACAGGAAGCACAACTATTTTCCCTCCCGTCCATAAGGGTGCAGATGAGACCAGCTGAGGCAAGTGAGTTATATTCACGCCCCTTTATGTGTTTTTGGTATTTCCACTTCAAGTCCTGGTTTCTAGTGTCCTCTTTGTGAGTCAGTAACTGAAGAAAAACAAAGAAAGCACAGGCCTTTTTTTTTCCCCTGCCAGTATAAGCACAGAAAAATCTATAAAGCTCTCAGAGGTTACTGAGAAATTAATCTGGACACTCTCATCAGAGACTGGGCTAAGGGATATTTGGGCAATGACTGAGTGGGACACTGGGGGCTTTAGAGAGGCCATTGTCAGTGTTTTTCTGGCTTTTCCTTCAGCAGTATTTGGTGTCTAATGGTTAGAAGAATGAAAATTAAATTACACTTACCATATTCCAGTGATGATCACTAGGGTGTTATAGCCAAAAAAAATCCTTGCATAAGGGATGAGGTTGGTGTGATTATTTTCACTCAAGATAGAGGTTTTGAGGTTATTGGGAATTAATATTTGTCCAAGGTTATCTGGCTGATAAATAGCAGAACCCCATATACATCCTGCTCTGATTTCAGTAGAGAAACAGCCCCATACAGGCCATGCATGCCACCCTGTAGTTCAGAAAACTGGACTCTGAAAGTTAGCTGAAAAGGGCTCTGGACTATCACACTATCACCACCACCACCACTACCACAACAACAACAACAACAACAACACACACAAACACACACACACACACACACACACACACACACACACACACACACATTCAGACTAACTTACTTCTCAGGACCTTGAAAAGAAGGTCAAGCTCCTTGTGACATTCTTGAATGATCTGGGCTGAAAAGCAAGGTGAGTCAGAGTGACCATACAGGCAGCCTTTTGTGTCTTCACAGGAAGAGAAACAAAGCAACATCAGTTCAACCTGCAAACAGATTGGCTCAGTAAATTTTAAAAGCAGTAGAGCTTGGCTATTTGTTGAGGCAAAACAATTCATTTACTATTTTTTTTCATATGTTGATTGCATTATGTGGAAAAAAAAACAGCTGGATTCTTCCTATTCATTTTCATTAATTTGGCAAATGTCTATGACACACTAGATGCCTAAGCAACACAGACTTGGAACCTTCCCTCTTAAGAAATGGCTCCTTCCCTTTTGGGGCATGGTTCTTTCCCTTTGGGAACATGGAATTCCCTTTTGAGTTGTTATACCTTCCTTTTTGGGACATGGGGCTTACCCTCTTGGGACATTGTCTTAATTGGGGTTTTTATTTTTGTGAAGGGACACCATGACCACAGCAACTCTTATTTAAAAAACAACAACAACAACAAAAATCATTTCATTGGAGTTGCTCACTTATAGTTGCAAAGGCTAAGTCCATTATCATCATGATGGGGAGCACGGCAGCAGCCAGGCAGATGTGGTGCTGGAGCTGAGAATCCTTCATCTTGCAGGCAACAGTAAGGTGACTGACAGTCACACTGAATAAAGCTTGAGCAAAGAGACTTCAAAGCTTGCTCCCATAGTGGCATACTCCCTCCAACAAGACCACACCTATTTCAGCAAGCCATAGTCTAATGGTGCCATTCCCTTTGGGGGCCATTTTTTTTCAAGCCACCACAGATATGGCTCTCTTATTTGCTCTTTGTGGGAAGATTTGACTTTGGGGGAAATTTTAGTGCTATTATTTGACAATAAGTCTGTAACAAAGCCTTAGGACCCTATCAAATAAAGAATAACAAACCTCTACTCGATGCATCTATTCTCTCACTTTCCTCCCTTATCCTCCCCCAAGTCTATTCCCCTCTTGCTTTTATTTTTTTTAATCTTTTAGAGCTGGTTTTCAGAATACAGCCTCATCTAAAGAAATCGGAGCTTCCCAGATCTATATACTTACTAGAATTTCACATTTGGCTCATTTAGAAAATAGTCTTCTACTTTTAGCATAAGTATAAGAATGATGGTTTTATATTAAAATGTTTTTTTTTTCTTTTGAATTACATAGTAGGAAGAGGAGGTCTATAGTAATATTTAGCCTGAAGGACTCCTAAAATTCTTAATCTGTTCTGTAATACAAGGGTAAATACTTTGCCTCAACTAGAGTCAGAAAACCAAACAAATCTGGGCTCCTGATCAGTGGACACAAGAGTTGGAAAAGAACGTATCTACAAGAAAAGAAAATGCTCATTTCTTTCTGTTTGTCTTCTCTCCCTAACTGTCCTCTTTCCCCTATCCTGGCTGCCCCTCATGGATGAGTTGTAAGAGTATAAAATGAAGCTGAATGTAATCACATCACAATGATACTGCATTCCTCATGTATAAACACAATGCCATTTGGATTCTAGAGTTAAAGACTTATTTTTTTTTTTCAATTTTGAGTTGATTGTTCTTTAATTTTTAAAAATTTATTTATTTAGTTTAGAAACAATCATATTTTACAATATTTTACATATCATTCCCAGTTTCCTCTCCCTCCCAAACTCCCATGCCTTCCCCACTAAACCTCCCCATCCCACCCTCCATTCATTACCCAAAAAGGGTGAAGCCTTCCATGGGGGACATCAAAGTCTGCCACATCATTTGGGGGAGGGCCTAGGCCCTCCTCCATGTATCTGGGTTGAGAGAGTATACGTCCTTGGGGAATGGGCTACCAAAGTTCATTTATGCACTACTGATAAATACTGGTTCCACTGTTAGATGTCCCATAGACTGTCCAAGCCTCCTAACTGGCACCCACATTCAGAGGACTTGGTTCAATACAATGCTGGTTCCCCAGATCTATGACTGGTGTCCCTGTGCTCTCACTTGTTAAGATCACCTGTCTCTGTGGGTTTCTCCAGCACAGTCTTGACCCCTTTACTCATCACTCCTCACTTTTCACTCTCTACAGCTGGATTTCAGGAGTTCAGCTCAGTGTTTAGCTGTGGGTGTCTGCTTCTAAGGTTCTTTTCTTTTTTTTTTTTTAAGCTAAAGCCTTTTTGCATTCAAATGTCTCCAGTTAAGTTTCACAGGAAAAAGGACAGCGGGAAAGCTTGGTCAATGAGCCTTCCTTCTGTGGGTTTTTAATATAAAGTAGTCCATATTTGTTCTGGAAAGAAATGAAAAACAAAACAAAATGATTTTGCTGTGCTATTTTTTTTTTCTCTTTGAGTGAAGAAGAAAGAGGTATAATATATAGACAGCTAAGAAGCCATTTACTGTAACATCTAGGGAATATTCTCACAATGCATGTTCTGTAATTTCTAGAACTCTATAAAATGATCCACTGTGCCATGAAGCTTAAGATAAATTCATCATGACAGTAACTGTGTAGTTTGAATAAATTTGTAAGTTAATGTCAAAGTCACAGATACTTACAATATAAGAAATTTAAAATCTTGTATGAAAAATTTTGTTTGTACAAAGTGTTGTTTTTTATCTCTACACACTCTCAGCACACTCTTTTAACACAGACTTAGAGAAGAGTGCATAAACAAATATTAGTTTTTCTCATTCCCTTTCAAATCAGAGAGCAGGCTAACATTTCTATCTATAATCATTTTATTTTCAGTTAAATACAAACTTTAACAAGAAAACCAAACCAATATAAAACATCACCATCAAGAGGTGAACTTTCTACATATAGATGAATGACTGCAGCCTGGAAAGTTGGTATTGGTTATTTCCTCTCTAACACTGGCATGGCGTGTAGTGGCCAGGTGTCTCTTGATCATTTTATAATGAGCTCAGAGGCGAATGCTCCTTACATGTTACCAGGTGGAGACTATTTTGTCATTTGATATATATATGTAGGTTGTATAACTCTGTTATGAAACTTATTCTCAGTTCCACATTGTTAGATTTTTAATTCCTTTTACAATATATTCTGGATTATAACTCTCTAAAAATGTTATTTTTATTATTATATAATTTTTATTTCAATTTGAAACAAGCTTGTTTTACAAATCAACCCCAGTTCCAGCACCCTCCTGTCTTCCCCTATTCCCCCCACCAATGCTCATCCCATCCCATCCCCTTTCTGTTCCCCAGGGAGGGTGAGGCCTCCCATGGGGGACTCTTCAAAATCTGTCATATCATTTCAGAGCAGGGCCCAAGCCCTTTCCCATGTGTCTAGACTGAGGGAGTATTCCTCTATGTGGAATGAGCTCCCAAAGTCCATTCCTAGGTATAAATACTGATCTACTACCAGAGACCCCATAGACTGCCCAGTCCTCCCAACTAACTCCACATTCAGAGAATCTGGGTAGGTTCTATGCTGGTTTCCCAGCTATCAGACTAGAGTCCATGAGCTTCCACTTGTGCAGGTCGGAAGTTTCTGTGGGTTTCTCTAGCCTGGTCTTGACCCCTTTGCTCATCACTCCTCCATTTCTGCAATTGGATTCCAAGAGTTTGGCTCAGTGTTTAGCTATTTCTGCTTCCATCACCTACTGGATGAAGGCTCTAGGATGGCATATAAGGTAGTCCTCAATCTCATTATCAGGAAAGGGTATTTAAGGTAGCCTCTCCACTATTGCTTAGATTGTTAGTTGGGGTCATCCTTGCAAATCTCTGAGCATTTCTCTAGTGCCAGATTAATCTTAAAACCTATAATGGCTTCCTATATTATGGTATCTGTTTTCTTTTACTCCTCTATTCTTTCCCTGACTCAATCTTCCTGTTCCATCATGCTCATCTCTCCCCTTTTCTTCCCCCTATCTCCCTCTCCCCTCCCCCATGCTCCCAATTTGCTTGGGAGATCTTATCCCTTTCCCCTTCTCCAGGGGACGATATATGTCTCATAATATTTTATACATTTAAAAATTCTTATTTATAGCGCCAAAAATTGAAATATATAATAAAATATAGAAAATTAACTAGCAAATTAGGAAAATAAATATCTACAATATTTTTTTGGTAAAAGAAAAAGTAATGATCTATAGGAGTAGGCAGGTATCTAACTCACAATATTAAGACTCAAAGTTCATCTTTAAGAGTGAAATTTAATCCTTTATGTTCATAAGTGACAGGAAAAAATAAGAATTTATCAGAAGACCAGTTAACACATGGAGTTATAAATATAAAAAGAAAGTAAAGTTTATCTTGGATATTGTGAATTATTGC
Source organism: Phodopus roborovskii (assembly GCF_943737965.1). Classification (NCBI taxonomy): domain Eukaryota; kingdom Metazoa; phylum Chordata; class Mammalia; order Rodentia; family Cricetidae; genus Phodopus; species Phodopus roborovskii. The sequence goes on from NW_026126410.1 coordinate 17,150,983, forward strand.
TAGAGGACAGGGGAGGAAGAATGGAGAGGTGTGCATACAGAAGCAAAAATTATGAGTTTTGCAAGTTGAATTCTTAGGACCAAATGAAGAGAAAAGTAAGTGTTGGTTAGACAACTCTGTTGTAAGCAAGAAGTGTGCTAAAAATGTAGAACCCAAGTATTCTTAGCACACACACACACACACACACACACACACACACACACCAGAAAGACAGACAGCCTGACAGACAGAAAAAGGAAGGAAGGAAGGAAGAGAAAAGAAATAGTAGGAGAGCCTGTGGAGTAATATGCTAATTAACTTGGTTATAATCTTGTTTGACAATACAATGCACACATGCCCAAGTATCTGCTTGTATATTTTAAATATATGCAACTTTATTAGCTAATAATTTCTTAATAAACATGGACAAAAGTAAAATACAAATAAAGAGGTGCAAAGGGAAATTGGTGCACTATCGACAGAATACAGGAAGTCAAATACTGAAAATCAATTTATTACTAAGCAAATATATAGAGAAATGTAATAGGAAAAAAGGATAAAAATAATTCTTGGAACTATCTTTATGCATTGACTTTTAGGAGAATTCCAAGAACCACTTAATATGTTTGAAAAACATAAATTACTGAAAATGACTCAATTGGAAATAGAAAAATTCCAGAAACCTTAATGATTAAATACAAAACCTAAGTCTTTGAAAATCAACATCTACTGAAAATTAATTTAAATCAGACTACTTCTAATCATAATCCACCAAGCCATCAAGGAACGCATAACCTATAGTTCATATAACTATCTGATAGGAGAGAAATTAATATAATAAATTAGAATCAGATAGGGTTCATGACAAGAATGTGAGAATAATTTAAAATCAGAAAATGTGTTAGGGCCATTCACCACACTAAGATATTCAACAGTAAAATATGAATTTGATCATCTCCTAGATACTGAAAAGCAACTAATAAAATTCAATTCTCATTCATAATTAAAGAAAATCCAACATATATTAGCAAACTAAAAAAAGCAAGCAAATTCCTTGATCAAATAAGATATATGTATAGCATACCTGATCCCTACATTGCACTTAGTATTAGACATTAGAATTAAGACAAGTCACTGCTGTCAGCAGGTGTAACAGGACCAACCAGTATAATAGGAAAAAGAAGCACACATATCAGAGAGACAGAAATAAAACTGCCATATATCATAGCAAAAATATCTGGAGATTTACCCATGAAAATACCTTTATGAATGAAAGTGTAAACCCTGAATGAATGAAGCCCTGAATGAATGAAGAGAACTCAGGAATCAGAAGACAGAAGAGTCAATGCATATTGTATCCATTTATAGAACCCAAAGAACAACCTCAATAAACCTTTTAGTAGATCTGAAAAGTATATTTCAGGATATTTCCCATGGAAGAATGAAACTCTAGTATTAACCAAGGAAATTTTAACAAAAGGTGAAAAAGGGAAAGAAAAGGAAAAGGAACCCATCTCACAGAAGTATATAAATGAACTTCCCAAGGCCAAAGATTGTGGTACATAGGGAAGCTGGGATTCAACTCCTTCCTACCACTGTTAAGTCTACTATCTTCACTTCACCCCCATGTTCATCATGGAGATGTAAGTCACTTACTTCAGAGGTGTTTCCAGGACTGAGAAAAAGGAGAGGTTACATGAACATGACTGAATTGGGAGAAGGAAGTTGTGATCAAGGGGCAAGCTGATCAAATGGCCATTGGTGTTTATTTAGAACTGAAACTCAAATTTTAGAACTGTATCTCAAATAGATCTCTGTATATCTAGAAAACATAATTCATCTAACTATAAGTTTTGACTATTATAGGTAACTATCTATAATCTGTACTAAATTATACATTGCATTTCTAAATGAGCTATATAAACACAATACCTAAACAAAAGGAGAAATATACACATCACAAAATTGACCTTAAATTGTATCAATAAATGAAAATCCATTCCAACACAAAGTATCCATATCTATACCCTTTTTATCCTTAAAAAGAATTGGCTGTGATCATTAACCATTTATAAGCAACCCCATTTAAACGAAAACAAACATTTATAAACAATATTTGGGAATTTGGGTGTCATTCTTTCCAAACTACTTCCTGATGATAAGGGGCACTGTCATGGGGATCCTAAGAAGATGCAGAAATCCTGGCTGTAGTCTGCAAGGATTCTTTGTCCAGCTATTTTGAATGGAGGATCACCTGGTACTCTGTTTCAGGGGGTCTGGCTTGCTCAAACCATATTAGTATGGAAGGAATCCACAGCTTTTCATTATCTGTGGAAACAAAAATAGAAATCCTTTCCCCCAGTAACTTGTCCTTAGACTTAAATTTTGGAGTCAAAGCATTTTTAAAATATATAAATTTATTTAATTCAGCAGCATTTGTTTTAACAGTTATTGTTTCCTCAGCAGTCAAGCAATACAAAGACAATATAATACTGTACAGTATCCAAATTCTCACCATCTGTGACTTTTTTATTATTCTGTTTCTTTTCTATTTTTTGAGACAGGGTTTCTCCATGTAACTCTTATCTGTCCTGGAATTTACTCTGCATACCAGGTTTACTTTGAAACCATAAGATCTGCTTGCCTCTGTCTCCTGAGTGCTGGGATTAAAGGCATGTGCCACCACACCCAGCTGTTCTCTGTCTTTTTAAAACCATTTTTTCTCTCTTCCAAGCCTATGTATTTTTTAAAAACACACTGTAAACCTTAAGCTTTTATTTAATGTGAATCTGTCTTTACTGTAAATCTTTATCTTTTTGTGGCCACAAGTCTTTATCTGTTAAACAACAACATTGCTAAAATGGAAGTCATTGTTGTTTCTGCCGCGGTTTATCAAAGATGGCTGGGGCTATTTTACCACCAGCAATGAGAACTGTGGTCACTGCCTTGGTCTAGGAGCAGCAAGTAGCAGGTTGCCAGCTTGGAGATGTGGTCATTGCCATTGCCAGCTTTGATACACACCAATAAATTGTTAGCAGTGCTTTTTTTTTTTTTTTAAGCCTTGTGGTTTTTTGCAGCTTATGCTGAGTCAGGAAATTTAAAGGAGCTGCGCGTAAGTCTCTGTCTTTAGCAAAACAGAACCCAATTGAGAAAAAAATGCTGCTACCAAGAAACCTTGATTGTCTCTGTTCTTTTGTTTCTAAAACCCTTTCTTAAGCTTTTGTTAAATTTTAAGTGGGTGCTATATGTAAGGAGTAGGGATTTTCCTCCCGCAGCCTGGTCTTGTCCCGCCACTGTGCCAGCCCCATTTAACGCACAGAGACTCTGTATTTGATATTATGCTATTGGCCCAGTACTAGTTTCTTATCAGCTAGCTCTGTCTTAAGTTTACCTTCTATAACTATTTGTTAAGACACCTGATACATTTGAGCTTGGATATTTTATTTGAATCAGCTGGAATCAGCTTGTGAATAAATTTAAAATTTCTACTCATCTGTTTTCTACCAAGTAGTGTTTTTATGCATCTACTAAACACTAATCTCCTACAGACTTCTCAGATTATTGTAAGAAACATAATTCGTCGGTTCTACCTATCCCGAAATTCCTTCCTTTTTAATTAGTCAGATATGGTCCAGAACACAATTTTTAAAAAGCAATTAAGAACTGAGCAAGATCGGACTGAGAATAAATTGCATAAAAAGAATAAATAAATAACAGTATAAGTGTGAAAGAATTTGACATATTTTCCATAGCATTTGGAGACCTTCTATTAAGCATATTTTTCCACTTAATGTGTGATCAGAAAAAAAAAAAAACAAGTTAGAAATTCAGAGATTGGATACTGTTGCTGGGGGTGTGTTCTGCTCATAGTGGGAGAGTAGACAGGTGCCAAAAGGTCTGCTGGTGAGCTAGATTTAATGACAAAAACAGAGGGATCACAGTGGGCAAGACTCCCAATCTGCCAGCACCATGAACTTTAGGATTCTGTTGCCTTTAGCTTTGTACAATGGAGTGTTCTGGGCATATCTGGTTACAAAGATAAGCTTCCTGAAAGCTATTCTCATGAGGACAATGTAGAAACACTTGGAAGAAAATAAGGAGTGACAAAATACTAAAAATGCATAAATCTTATCTTTTATATGTGGGTCCCATGTCTCTGCTTATATGTTGACCTAATGATAATTTCTTGTAAGAATTTGAGGTGTTGCCAGTCTCATAGGGATTAGATTGCTAATACTGGCAGGTGGACAGAAGTCTAGCATAGAAGAGATAGCCTGGTAGCTTACTGCCAAACCAAGGAGCAGGGGAGGGAATTTAGTTACTTAGAAACTTCTTCTTATCCTATAGTCTCCTGAAGGAAAGATGCTCATTATAATCTTGCATAAAGTGGTGGCTATTTCAGAAGGGTGAGGAGCACTAGATTTTCACTAATGGATCATTTCAATCATTGTCTATATCACACTAGTATTTTAAAGTGCCCGAATGACTCTAAAAGATACCCATCTGGAGCTAAGGAAGAATTAACTAAACCTAATAGATCCAACTCATAGAAGCTGAATTTTGAACATGGGTGAGTTCTTTTCAGTTTTAGGTCTTCTAATCAGTTTACATGCAAAAGTTAATTTTTATAGAATGTCTATAGAAAATAATCAACTAAAAACTCATTTTGGGGCTAGGGAGATGGCCTAGCCAATAAAGAGATCAACCATCAAGCCTGACAGAATAAATTTCTTGGTATCTACATGGAGGAAGAAGAAAAATGACTCTCCTATGTTATCCTCTGATCTCTTTCTCTCTCTCTCTCTCACTCTCTCTCTCTCTCTCACGCACAGACACACACACACACACACATGCGCGCACACACACAAATAAACAAATGTACACTTTCAAAAACTTTCATATAATACAATTACAGTTGTAATCTTTTAAAAATGTATACCTAATATATTTTTAACGATTTGAAGCATATTGTAGCAATAAGATATATGTGACAGAATAATTAAAAATTTTAAAAATGAAAGAGTTTATCATGGAAACAACAACAAAAAAAGGAACTACCACATAACTGTGACACAATGTTTATTTGGGAAGCTTGGTGTAACAACACAGTAAAAACAAACAAACAAAAGCCATCCAAGCTGTTATAATCATGACAGTTAATTGTTTGGTACTTAAGCACCATGCTAAGTAACTTTCATGTATTACCTCATCTTTTCAATCTACTGAATAAAGTAGACCATTTATGCCTAAAAAAACTAAGGCACAGAGGTTAAGTAATTTACTTTGTCACCTACCTCCTTGAGAGTAGTGGGAGAGGACAATTAGCTTCTAAATCCCACGTTATTTTCCTCCTTATGATTTTTTTACTACAGAATTATTGATGGATGATAAAATTATTCTTTTCTAGGGAACAAGAGGATTTTCACTGCTACATTTGACAGTTTCAGTATTTCTTAAAAATTATTTCATTATAGGGCTATCATCTTACAGATCATTGGGTGATTGATGTACTTGCTGCCTAAACATGAAGGGCTAATGTTGGTTCTCTAGTAGCCATATTAAAGCTGGGCATGGCAGCACATAGTTGCAACTCCAGCACTGATGAGCAGGGGAGAACAAAGACACACACAAGGACTTGATGACTAGGAGACCAATCTGAAATGGTAAAGTGATGAGTTTCAGGTTCAAAAAGTAAGGTGGCTAACATAAAAGAAAGATATATCAACTCAAACTCCAGCCTTCATTTGTATATGCACAGGTAAAGACACACACACATAAGTACATAAATATGTAAATAAACAGATAAATAAAATTCAAAGTGCACTTATGATGAGTATGCGTTGGTCCTATGCTGGTTTCCCAGTCTGGTGTCCATGATCTCCCCCTTGTTCAGGTCAGCTGAATCTGTGGGACTCTCCAGCCTGGTCTTGAGCCCTTTGCTCATCACTTTTCCCTCTCTGTAACTGGATTCCAGGAATTTTGCTAGTGTATAGCTTTGGATGTCTGCTTCTGCTTCCATAGCTACTATATGGATGTTCTAGGATGGCATATAAGAGAGTTGTCAGTCTCATTAAGGTAGCCTCTCAACTAACTTTGTGTATGAAAGTATTATTGTATTATGTTAGACAAAAATGTTTTGTTTTGATAAATTGGTGTATTATCAATAAAAGCTTGAGGCACATAAGGGGTGAAAATCTTGTAGAAAAAAGAGGCAGAGGAGAGCAACCTGTTGACCTTCTGCTTCTTACGAGAGCCACAGCTAGCACCTCTCCTCTTCACTTGTCGCAGATAGAAGAGAGGGCATGAATTCCAAGTCCCTCCCTTTTCCTTCCTGTCCATCATCCTTATCCATATTCCAGGCTTCTCTGTGGATAATTCTGGTCAGCAAGTAGTTGGCTCCATTGTCTGACTGAAAGTTAACTTTATCAACACAGACTAGGAGTGTCACAGTGCGATCAAATATCCTACAACAAAAGGGGGGGCTTTAGATAAATTATAGATTTCCTTCTTTCAAATACCCAACAAAATTAGGATACCCTAGAGATATGTGCTATGCAACTTGCATTGAATTCTAGAACATAACACTGTTAATTTTGATAATGTGGTTAGAAAGGAACATATATCCATTACCTTGAACAATTTTTCTCCCTTCTCATAAAGTTATATTTTGTGGTATCAGTTCCTGGATCTTGATTTCAAATGCTTTAATATGCCATCTGAATTACCAGAACAAATACATAGATAATTCTATTCTGTGGATAGGGAGTGAAATAATACCTGATGTTTACTTTCCTCTTGCCCATGTTTCTAAGCCTCAGAAATCAAGTGTAGTGTACTAAGCCAATCTTAAACACATGCCACACTGGGCAGTGTTGACAATTTCCTTTTCTGGAGGTCACCATGGTTGTCTTGTTCATGTTGTGATGATTTGCATGTAGGCTCAGGCATTTGAATACTTGTTCCCTACTGGTGGTGCTGTTTGGAAGGTTTAGGAGGAGTGATGTTCTTAGAGGAATGAGAATTTAAAAATGGGCAGCATCTGCAGTTCACTCTGTTTATTGTTTGTGGTTCAAGATGTAAATGCTTAGCTTCTGGCTCCAGATGTTGTGCCTCTGTTCTGCTACTGTGGATGCAGCCCTCTGGAACCATCAGACTGAATAAACTTTCTTCTATAGGATGACTAGGTGTTGAGCGCTATCGCCTTGCCTGCAAGAACGATGCTCAACAACAGGATTCTTTTGCAGCTATGTTTATTGCGCGGCTCATTACAGCAAGTTGAGGGAAGACCCCGAGGAGGAAAAAGGGCTCTGCTTATATATGATCAGAGGAGTCGTGTCCATTACTGACAGGTGCAGCCCGCAACGGTCGTAACAGTCACCCCATGACGTGGATCACGCATCTGCGCCTTGCTGGCTTATGGACAGGAAACCGGCACCATCTTCGGGAATGGCACCAGTGGCTCTCTACAACTAGGTTATGACATTTATCATGACAATAGAAAAGTTGTTAACACATCTTGTATTTCAGTTTCCTTGGAAAAGTTCCATCTTCACAAGTTTGTGTGGGATAGGCCTGTGTCATGGCACAGCTTTGTGACAGCAATGCTCTACTGATTGTCAGGAAAAAGGTCAACAGACTTATTTGCAACAATTATCTGTTAATCAAAAGGCCATTGATATGAAGGTGCTATTCTATTCCAGTTTGTTTTCCTCCTTTGGACATTCTCTCATGACTTCTCAGAGAAATGGCTACCAGACTCATGTGGTTCTTTAGTCACTGATCCTCTCTTCCTGCTCAGCCAAGGGAAACAAAAGTTAAGGAAGTTTATTTCCATAGTCTGATAAAATAGAACCCTATTGTGCTCTCTTGATATAAACCAAGTACTATAATCTATGACCAGCTTCTAGTTCCTGTGATGGGAAAGAGAAAGTAGATTAAGAAACAAAACAGAGACCTCTTTGAAGTCAAAGCTATTTTTTTTGAGATTTATTTATGTATTATATATACACTCTTCTGCCAGAAGAGGACACCGGATCTCATTATAGATGGTTTGTGAGCCACCATGTGGTTGCTGGGAATTGAACTCAGGACCTCTTGATGGCTCTTAATCTCTGTGTCATCTCTCTAGCCTGAAGTCACATCTCTTTACACTATCCAAAAAACTACAGTGAAGAAACTTTGTAATGCTGGTTTCCATAGTGTAATCACAGAGAATCACTTTCCTAAGGGCAGACATAGACATTCCCTACTGGAACTCTTGGTCAAGAATGTGTAAAATAGTAGTTTTCATATACAGACGCCATTCTTTAAAGGTTGAGTGGGGTTTTTTAATTAATTAAATTTATTCATTTATTTTATAACCTTGACCACAGTTTCTCCTCCCTCTTTTCCTCCCATTTTCTCCCTGCACCTTACTTCTCCCCAACAGAGGCATGCTTCTCATGGGTGTCAACAAAGCAGGGGCTATCATATTGAGATAGGACTAAGCTCCTTGCCTGTATTAATGCTAGACAATGCAACCCAGTATGAGGAATAGGTTCCTGGAAGCCAATCAAAGCCTTAGGGACAGGCCCTGCTCCTACCACTAGGAGTTCCACAAGTAGATGAAATTACAAAACTTATGTAGTTGGTCTAGGTCAGTCCCATGCAGGCTCCCTAACTGTTGGCCCAAATTCTGTGAGCTCCTATGAGCCCAGATTAATTTTTTTTCTATGAGATGATCTTGACCCCCTCCCATACAATCTTCCTCCCTCTCTTCAACAGAATTTTTCAAGCTTTACCCAGTGCTTGGTGCATCTGTTTCCATTGTCACTGGATAAAGGCTCTTTGATGACATTTGGGGTAGTTACAAATCTGATTACAGTTCAGGCTACCTATCCACTATTGCTAGGAATCTCAGCTGGAATTATCCTTGTAGATTTGTGGGAGTTTGTACCAGTTTTCTACCCGGCCTGAAAACACATATCTCTTTCATTACTCTACCCCTCTATGTACCCAACTCTCAACCCAATACCTCAGGTTCCTCCAGTCTACCCAGGATATCTTTTTTATTTTCACTTCCCAGGGAAATCCATATGCCTCTATCCTTCTTTGGGCATTCCTTGTTACCTAGCCTCTCTGGGGTTGTGGATTGCAGCCTTTACTTTGCTGCTAATATCCATTTAAGAGTGAGTACATACCAGGTTTGTCATTCTGGGTTTGGATTATCTCACTTGGGATGATTTTTTTTTCTAGTCCCATTCATTTGCCTTCAGATTTCCTGATGTCACTATTTTTAACAGCTGAGTAATAATCCAGTGTGTAAATGTACCACATCTTCTTTATCCATTCTTCAGTTGAGCAGCATCAACTGAGGTCCTGGCTATTACGAATAATGCTGCTATGAACATAGCTGAACAAGTTTCCTTGTGGAATGACTGAGCATCTTTTGGTTATATGCTCAAGAGTGGAATAGCGAGTCTTGAGGAAGATTCATTCCCAATTTTCTGAGAAATCTCCATATTGATTTCCAAAGTGGATGTACAATTTTGCAGTTCTACCAACAGTAGAAGAATGTTTCCCAGAAGCTATACATTATTAAAATGTTTTTATTTGATTATAACATCCCAACAAGATATGTTCACCAAAGGAAAAATAATTATATTAGTGTTAGCCACATATTGGGGGAAGGCAAATGACATCTATTAGGTTTATGGTGGAACATTCCTACCATTGTTCTTGTCATGGTCCATGACTGGTCCTGGGAAGTAAGTATCTTTGCTCATGCTATATCAATTGGTATAGTATCTCCTCTTTTGTTGTGAGATTTTCATCCCTGCAATAGGTAAACTCCTTATTTCATATACATTGAGGCTCCTGGCAGTGGAGACTTACCTCAAGTACAAAAGGCATCATGGACCCAACTCTGCCTTCCAGATTTCCAAAACACACCTGACAAGATAAGGTATTTTATCCATTGGGGAAAAGGTGGTTAGGACTTTATAGCTCTTTCAACCTGCTGATTCTCTTTCATGGAAAGATACTTCACAGAGCTACCTCCTAAGTTCTTAAAGCTAACCCTTTTCTTTTAAACCATACCAAATCTCTCTTTGGCTATGGTCCTATACTTCACACAGTGTCCAGCATGCCATATGCTAAGTTGTGTCACTGTTTAGTGAGAGGATGCTGAGTAGGTCTGTGTGTTTGGAACATTTCACTCCCTTGGCCCTGGGAACAGCACTGGCTTCCATCTGTTCCTGAGTACAGCTTTTGGACCCGATTCCAGTTCTGCAAGTAGAAGGTTGTCTGAGATCCACCCTTACTAGTCTCTGACTCATCAGTAGATGTCCAAACCTATACTCTATTGGAAAGTTTTAATTCAGTCAACCTTAATTTATCAGGTATCATTTTTGAGCAGTAGAGGGATTATGTTTTGGGATTAAAGTGATTGTTGAGCTAGAAAATTTTGATTCCATCACAAGCTCTTTGTTAGAGCCATTATCTGCTTTCTGCTCTCCAACTCTCTGTCTGCTTTCACTTCTACATTGCTCCCATCAATGTGTTATGGAGTTTTTAAAGGACTTTTATTGTCCTCAAGTCTGTAAATGAATTTTTGGCAGTGGAGGGTTCTTAGATGAAAAGTAAACAGAGGTTGGGGTATTCAATCTTTCTAACCCCTCTCTCTACTGAGATACCTTTACTGAGCCCTCATTGCCCTCATAGGCTTAGTTTCTGACAGTATTCCTTATGTATTATTATGCTTTATGAATGGGGAGTGGTAAATGATTCAAATATAAGTAATGTTGAGGTACCCTACTATCTTTGTTCTTTATACCTGATGCACATGATTGTGTAATAAATAGCATTATTTGGTTACCCTAACTTGGGTGAACAGTCTGCTTTTTTCTGAAACTCTGGATATACTTCATAAGACTTGATTCTTTAAATTTGAGAAGTGAGGTTTCAAGCAGATAGCAACATTCCCACCAGTTATTGCTTGGCAATGACTAAAGATGAATTTCTCCTTTGGAAATTTTGAATATCATTTAATAAGTAATTTATGTGAACATGAATTGGAAAATGTAACTAAGCATCTAGCTGATTAAGATGCTTGGTGAATGCTCTAAGAACTCAGTAGTGATCAAGGTCAGTGTGAACAGAATAGTCAATGAAACTCATCAATAAGTTAGTAAGTCCTATCAAGAGCAAAGAACCATTTGTGAATTTTCTAGCCTGGACCTGTGGTAGATATTATATTAGAAGCTGTAACAAAGCATATGACCTATGATGGTATTCTAAAGAGGGCCATGGTATTGGTTGATCTCAGGCAAGGTCTTTTGGAAATGTTGTAATCAGTGACTAGACTCAATGCACCTCTCTGTGAAATATAAAATTTTTATATTTCTTAAATTGAAATATTCTTTTGAAAGCCATAGAAAATGCATACATAGGTTTGGGGAATTCCATTTGAGTCATGTGTTACTTCTTACTAATATTCTAAATATTTTTAAATTTGAAAATGACTACTTTTTGTTTTGTGTGTTATAGATTACCCTTTTTTCTTTTTAAATGAAGATATTAGAAAGATACAACAATGTAAGTGTCATATAGTAATCATACTCATCATCATTGTCTAGGTTAAGAAATAATATGGCCCCAATGCAATACAATCCTTCCAGAGTCAGATAATGTCCTTTTTTTTCCCCCATCATCTTCTAGGCTTACATGAATGTAAAGCCTTGACCAAAGCAGACAAACAAGTTTTAGAATTTCCTTTGAGGTAGGCACTGTCGATTGAGCTGTAATAAAGCATAAGGCTATTGTTTGGACCGTAGAGGGCCATGACTCCATGTAAATATTGTACTCCATCCAGGGCCTTGCTCATCTGTGCCTATAAAAATACAAAGCCCATTGTTCTTAAATCAATAAATGTCCTCAGGATATTCAACTTCAAGAACAGCTTACCCTAGTAAATTCTGAACTTGGTTTAACTAAACAAAACATGAGATTTTTCTTAGTTTCTTGAGTAGCCCAGATGTATACTTTTAAAATAAATACTTTAAAATGTTTTCAAGTATTTCTCTTGAAGCAGGAGACTTTTAAAAAATAAATATGACTTTTCATATTGCAAAGTATAAAAAAGAGACCCTTTTCCCCATATTGAGAATTGACAATTACACTAGGAATTTGAAAGTTCTTTAAACACATAGTTGTGACAATGACTATCGCCCAAATTAATTATGGAAGTGGAAAAATTTACAGCAAGAAGCTAATCCAGCTAAATTAAACTTCCTACAGCGTAAATCCATTGACTGCTAGAAATGAATAATATAAAAGTGAAATGTTTGTCTCCCACCAGAATTTAGCAGAGCTTCTTATTTGAAGTCCCTTATAAAAACACAACTATGCTTTTAAAACATTTAAGAGTTTACTGAGGTCAGAGACGGCCTTGTTTATTCTGGCTCCTTTTACCTTAGCATGTCACCTTAGCAGGTCCCAGCATGCCACTCTAGTACGTCTTCTATTCACACTTCGGGTGTTAAATATGTATTTATTCACTTGATTTGAACTGGTTTGTTGAAGTTTAGTATAAAAACAAACATTGGTGCTATTATTTCCTAGAGCAGGAATGGTGAAACACAGCTTTAATCCAAGAACTCAGTAGGCAGAAGCAGGAGGATCTCTGTGAGTCCAAGCTTTGGTCTAGTGAGTTAGAGCACAAGCACGCCCAGTGGGACATAGCAAGAATCTGTCTCAACATAAAAACAAACAAAAAGTAAAAAGCAAAACAAATCTCCAAAATGTTTCCTGTTACTTTGCTTGGCCTGTGCCTGAAAATGAGCTTAAAGACAGGGAAAAAAGAGAGCTAAAGAGGCGAGAGAGAGAGAGAGAGAGAGAGAGAGAGAGAGAGAGAGAGAGAGAGAGAGAGAGAGAGAGACAGACAGACAGACAGACAGACAGACAGAGGCAGAAAGAGATAAAGAAAAAGGAATGGAGATAGGTACAGGGAGAGGTAGACATGGATGGGTAGACCAGAGAAATGTCTCCCGTGGGTGAGGTGCTTATTGCCAAGCCTGAGAATATGAGTTTGAGCCACAGAACCCACACAGGATGAGAAGAAAATTGACTCTAGAAAACTGTTCTTTGGCCTCCACATGTATACAAAGTGAATGAATGAAGGTCAAAAGAAAGATGGAAAGAAAGGAAGGAAAGACTTCCTTTAGAAGAACATTTGATAAGATGTGTTTGTATCTATCTTAGCTCTAAAGTCTTTTACTACTAAAGACAGTGTTAAACTCTGTGACATTGGGGGACTCTAAGACATGTCTTCAAATGACTAGATACAGTGACTAAGGACCAATAGTAAAGATGAATAAATATAAATGTGAGGCAGAACTAAATGTCTCTGTTTTAGGGGAGCTTTCATTTTTGAAAAGGCATGTGGACTATATGGTAAGAACATTATTGAGAGCAAATGACAGAGGACCTCATTGTCACTGTCATTTTACAATTCAAAAATCCATATCGAGGTTCTCCTGTCTTTTACCTAAGGAAGTCCCATAGCTCTATGAGGAGACAAGGAGTAATATAATATAGCAGAAGAGGAGGAGTTTGTAATCTGCTAACAAATGAGACCACTGTGAAGTGACTAAGAAACAGGAAGAGGTTTATTTCAATACAATGCATATGAGAGGAAACTCAAAAATGCAATCCAACTAGGGGTTTGTTAAGGTATTATCTGTTATGTGTTACAGACTACAGTCATTTAGATTGTTTGAAAACAATGCAACACTGTGGGAAAACACTGAAGACATTATCTAATGCATTTGTTGTGTTCCCTGTCTGTTAACATCCATGATTAATGCAATATATGAGGAACCCCAGTGCAGTAATTACCCAATGATTTATAGCATATATATTTAAGAGTGAGTGTTTTGAGGATGTCTGCATGTCATAGCAGATTGTTGGGACAAAATGTCCTCTAGCATCAAGGCAATGCTAGGTAGATTCAAGGCAGAATCAACTTGTGATAGACCCAGCTGTGGTACATGTATGCAGTTGTCTGAGAGAGATTAATTATTATTCTGATGCAAAGTTGGAGAGCAAGAGTGGCATAGGAGAAAAAGACAGTGAACGATATGATGTTCATTACACAGCCACATCTACAATCTCAAGGACAAGGGAATAGAATGGAAGACAGGAAGGAAAGCAAAGGAAAACTCCCCAAACCTCAAACACTTTTTTAATAAGGAGAAAAAAAAACAAATAAACAAAAAAGAAACAGCTGTTGGTAAGAAGTTGTGTTTTATGGGCTCATGACAAATCAAAGGTTGTATTTCAAAGAACCTTTTTTTTGTTATTCTGTGGCACAAACATAATTAAGGAAAATGTGTGTTATTTTAAGTTTTTATTATTCATAAAAGAAAATGGTGGATATGTAAGACAAAAATAAGTAGCCGAACTTCAGAGGCCTTCTGGCTCTCAAATCTAAGAATTTAACAATTAGACTGTATACATATTCCCAGGCTTGGTTTTATAAGGAAAATCTCAATAGGATGTTTTGTGTTTTGTCTCATTGAGAACAGGTAGTTTTAGTGATGTGGGTTTAGCTTTAGTAAACATCCTGTCTAGGCAATCAGAGTTGCTCTTCTGGCTACAAATATCCAAGGTTAGCCCAAACGCTGTACTGCCTGCAACAGATGGGCTTAAGAGAAAAAGAGAGTGGGAGATATGCCATTTTTTAAAAAATCAGAATCTATTAAAATTAACACCTTAGGAAGAATGAGGAAGCCTGGGCTGTCTGCCTGGTAAATACACAACTCTGCATTTCTTTCCCTTAGCATGTGTGTTCACCAAATGGGAAGCTGAACCTCCTCTGCTTTTCCTTCAATAAGTTCAGTATGATGGGCAGTTGGTGCTCCCTGTCACAAGAATGCAGTGTTTGGATAAGAGGTGTTCTGCATTAAGCAGCCCTGTACTTGAAAATCCTTCAGAGTCTTGAGTGGAGAGAAGCTGCTCATGACATTTCTGGACATTAGAGGAACCAGCACTCACAGTGAGTCTGGAGCCACATGTGCACAAGGAGAACCTTTCCCAGCTGGAGACCTTTGGTACTGTGACACCTAGCACAGAAAAAATAAATAAATAAAACAACCTGTGATCTAAGGAATGAAAAAGAGAAGAGCTTGCAACAAACTATGTATTCAAACTACTCTGGAAACAGTACTGATATTTTCTTTGCATAATTCTAAAATTTTATTGCAGCCACTGGCATTTATAGCCTTTTACTGCAATGTGTATATGCATTCTCTCCTCCCTTTAGCTAATACTTGGTGAAAGCCACTTATGTGCCAAGAACTTAGAGCTCCATGTTAATGGTAGAAACACTGACCAAGAGTGATAGTGAAAGCTAATACTTCTCAATTATTTTATTAGTGAACCATTCTTAGTATTTCCCAGTTAATTTGTTTTATAATAATCATAAATAGTTTTTTATCAGTCCCATTTGTAGATAAGAACATTGAGATT
Source organism: Phodopus roborovskii (assembly GCF_943737965.1). Taxonomy (NCBI): domain Eukaryota; kingdom Metazoa; phylum Chordata; class Mammalia; order Rodentia; family Cricetidae; genus Phodopus; species Phodopus roborovskii. The sequence goes on from NW_026126410.1 coordinate 17,166,469, forward strand.
TACAGAAATGGAAAGATACTATTTCATGTAATAGTTATTTGATGTCTCTTCCATGCCAATCACTGGCTTTGTTGGGAAATGCAATATAAAGTAAGATAAATCCATTCTTATTCTTATGGAATTCAGTCTATGGGGGTAATAGAAAATAAACAATTAAGATTTAAGCTTGGGCTGGGTAGTGGCAGCACATGCCTTTAATCCCAGCACTTGAGAGGTAGAGGCAGGCAATCTCTATGAGTTTCAGGCCAGCCTCAACTACAGAATGAGCTCTAGGACAGATTTCAAAGCTACAGAGAAACTATGTCTTGAAAAACAAACAAACAAAATATATTAAAATAAAACAATTGAGCTTGGAGTTAGCTATAAATGCTAAGAAAAAAAACACAACTCGGTCATGTCTTAGAGACAAAGAGAAAGAGTTGGACGAGTTAGACACTTTGGAGACAGTAGTTTAAGACTTGAATATGAGGCTCAATATGCAATGGGGATCCCAAGGGCAAGACTAAGTGAGAATGAACTTAAGATGTTCAAGAAGGAGAAAGAAGTCAAATGTGACTGGAGCTGTAGAGAGTGGTGGACAACACCGATCCTGGATAATCACTACCAAAACTACAGAAAATACTCTTTCATCAAACAATACTGGGGCAAAACCAGCCCTGGCTGTGAAAAACAGATTTCCATGGTTTTATTGAAAAAACAAAACAAACAAAAACCAAAAGAACAAACAACAACAACAACATCTCTTTTAGATCCAGATATTCTATTCTTCTTAACCTTTCTAGGATCTTGGAGGCTTGGACAGAATAGAATGCCATAGGAATTGGGTGGTTCTCTTTTCATGTTCTCTTCCAAATCATTCCCTTGAATTCTCCTTTGAGCTATGTTAAAATTGCCAAGGCCAATTATTGAAAAAAGTGCACTATTTTCTTCTCTCTTTTTTTTTTTTTTTTGCATTTCTTTTACAGACAATTCGTCACCCTGCACTTTCTTATTATTTAGTCATCATTAATTCATCTTTCTTCCTGACATATTGCATCTGGGAAGGGGGATCATTCTGAATCTGGAAATAAAATTTCTTGCAAGATAATGCAGTTAGGTGGTCTCAAGGGTAAGAGTGATACATACCACACCTTGTTCTGAGGTTTATGGACTTGAGTTTAGTTGCTCCATTAAGAGATACAGAATCACTGCCAGTTGTATCATGAAATGATCTCATAAAGTTTACCAAAATAAAGGTTAGTAGGCAGTGATCAGCCAAGTTCTTATTTTTGACACAGTATTTAATAAATAACCCAAGTCATGAACATCAAATCTTGGGAGTCTCTCATACAGATGTAACTCAGGTCACATATGCAAAATTCTGAACATCAACATGTATGCATGTTTATGTGTGCACGGTAGTAACTCTGTTCCTATGTGTGTGTGTATGTCTCTCTGTGTATGCAATTATCTGTGTTGATGTGTGTCTATGTATGCTTGCAAATATCTGTCCCTGCAAGGATAGATACTGAAATGAGAAAGTACAAGAGAAAGGATTCAGGAGAGAACATAATTTCACAGGCAGCTGATTAGAAAGAAATATCTTGATAATTCACTATTCCAAGAGTGGTGGCTAGAACATGGCATTCGTAAAAATGGGAGCTTTTAGAAGTGCAAAATCTCATGCTTCACCCAAGACCAATTAGTCAGATTTTAACAAGCTCCCAAGTGAACCGGATGTGCATTAACATTGGTGAAGTATTGTCTAAATGGTTGCATGTGTTTGGAGTTTTGTGCTCACCCTTTGCATTTGCTAGTAATTTCCTCCACCAGAAGACAATCTGCTCAAGACTGAACTACTGTTTTATCTAAAGGTGTCATGTGTCATTCATCATAGCATTTATCATACTCTGTGATAATGGTGATTTCCCTGCCTGTTTCTCCTCACTCTAATATGAATACCATAAGAAAAGGTCCAGATAATGCTTGTATACTGTTTTATTTCTAAATGCTTCGCCTAATGCATGATATATAACAGATGTTCAGTAATTACTTATCAACTGCTCAGTTCTTCAGAGGAGGAAGCAGGTCATTGGAAACACTTGATGAAATTAACAACCCTTCCTCTACATACCTATTTTTGCTTTTTTAGCCTTTCTCCCAATCCCTGCCTGTTTATATCCACATACACAAATACCTACTACAGTATCATGTGTCCAGTAGGTTCTCAATTGATTTAATAATTTTTAAAAGGTGTATGTAAATATTCTCCAGCAAAACTTGTGCTATATATAGGATCTTCTGGAGTCAAGATAGAGATTAATAGTTTCATTTTACCCTGAAAAATTCATTCACTTGGAAATCAACCAAAACAATTAAAAGTCATTCTCAAGAAACAACAACAAAAAGCAAGTAGTTAGGTGAACTAAGTCCCAAAACTATGCATTTTATTGGTTTCCAATCATAGTCAAAAGTGATTACTTGTCCTGTTACTGTGTGCACTGCATGTAGAACAGCACAATAGAAAGGGTATTGCAATACGCTATGTGGAGGGATAGGTGGCTATTGTGGGAAGAGAGGGCCAATTTCAGAGTACTGGTAGACTCTGGAAATTATCTGCCTGTAAGGCTCTCAACAGAGCAAACTGTCTCTCCTTGGTTACTATTGACATCTTCTACCATATAGTTCTTTATTATAGATGATCCCCGGGGTATTATGGGATGTCTACTGGCATGCTCTACACATCCTATTTGTATTATGACAACCAGAATATTTCCTTGGGTGTTCAAACACTCCTAAATCAAAATCACCCTTGGGTAAATAACACTGCTGCTAATGGCTCAAGCACAGAGGTTTGTTGCTATCTAGCAAACTATCTAGCAAACAGTGCTGTTAGATCTTTGTAATTCAATATAGATTTTTTTTTCAGGTCCCAATATCTTCCCTTTGTAAAAGCTCTTTCCCCAGTATTGTGATTCTGGGTTAGGAGGTTGTGGTGTGTAATTATTGGCTTAGCAGTGTCCTGCACAGCAAAAGTTGAGTCTATTTGATGTAATGCTGAGCAGTGCCCAGCAGTGGGCATGCTGCCCTGGAAAGGAAAAGGTACACTATGTCTGTTTTGCAGGAAGTTGGAAGTAATTTAATAATGTTCTATTTTGTGGAGTCTTTCTATTGCTTTTCTTATAGATCTGTTGACAATTTTGAAAGAGAAATTCAAACGCATGGGAGTATTGATAGTTGGCAGCAAGGATGGCAATTTTCTGCCCCTTGACTGGGAACTGTTGTTCTTAAATGATTTGCCATGAGCTCATCTATTGACTTAGTCAAAGGATCCAGCAAGCATTCTTGATGAATATTGAGCCTCCTTACTCCTGGGAGGCATCAGTATAACAGGACTTCTAAATTTAGCAACTGGAACCCTGTATTAAAATACCAAAGTAAGATAATCCACCTTTTTAACTTAAGGTCTCTGGTGTGAGCTAAAGAAGGATTCAAACAAATGAACTTATAGACTTTCCCAAAAAGACATTGAAATTAAAGCATGATAATACTGGCTTTTCCATTGCAAAATGATTCACCTCCATATTTCATCAGATATGTTGGGTTTAATATTTTAAAATGCATTTCCCATGTACCTGTTATGTCAGACAAAGTGTGCACATTACGTTACAACTTTGTGACATTTAATTTTTTTTTATTCTAGAAGTATTTGATGTGAGATCCATGTTCATTATCTTTGTTGACAAAAATAAACTGTATTTAAGACATATACTGGAGGATTAAATCAAAAGTATGTATCAGAAATAAGAAATAAGTGTTCCCATTTAAGGTTTTAGTCACAGTCTTTCAAAACCACAAACTACTGATTGGTTTAATAAGTGTGATAAACAAAAATTAGTGAGAAAATTATAGGCTGTCAGGCGAGAAACAACTGATTAATTTTGAAGGCTTTTAATTTTTTTTCCTGTGGGGTTGAACATCACATAGTCACAAATAGAGAGTCTCAATTGCCTTCTACACTGAAGAAAAGTAATTTGAGTATTAATATTATTTTGTAATATGTTTTCTAATATGATTAATTTTTCTCCATCTTTACATTGATAAAAGAAGTAGATTTTGGGGATGTTAGGACTTGAGTGGGCAGATGCTGAGGTGGGAGTCCTTCAGTCTTCTCTTAGGCAGGCAACATCAGAGAGGGTGCTTTTTAGGGACTTAGGAGAATATATCAAGGAATAAGAAAGCTATTTAGCACTGCAATGAGACTGGTATTAATGAAACATTGAGGGACAGTAGCTTCGGCAGAAAGGCTCTAGAAATTAATCCAGCCTTCAGTGATGGCATGTCTGAATTCTCAGGGAGCAGGGTATTATCAAAGCCAACTGTTTCAGGAGGGCAGATAGATACAATGTAAATAAATCACTGGGTCTCAAAGTCTATTAGTGAAAAGATGGAAAGCAAGGGGAACTTTGGAGGTCTTGAACCATGTACATTTTTCTTTTGGATTAAATCCATTTTGGAGACTGAGGCAGACTAACTTTTGAGGAGGAAGTCTAAAGTGTGACAACAGGGATGATTGTGGACCTGCTAATCTCAAGGTAGTACTCAGAGCTATTTTATTGATTCACACAAGAAACCAGGCTGTTCATCCTGGGATGAAAACAAAGGAACAGCTCTGAGAAAGGGTACTTATTTTAAAATAGTAATTAGTTCAAAACTGTGTAACTTGAAGACTGGGTGCCTTAAGGAACAGTAAAATAAATAAATAAATAAATAAATAAATAAATTTCAGGCAAACTCTAGGAAAAGACAGAACTTGATGAGATAATTGTATATGCAGGTGGACATAGGGAAGGGCACGTCCAGAAGCACACTTAGCTCTGTTTGAAACATTTAATTCCAAGATATAAATAAAGCAATGAAATCTACTTTCCTTGAAAATGGGGGGAGGTCCTGAATTGAGACCAAAATCGATGGTGTTGATTTTTGACACATCCCTAAAAAGACAAAGAAACTAGAAAATGGCTAAGATCACCAAAAGGAATTAAAAAACTTAAGGTCATAGCTTGGATATGCTTTCAATTAGGATATGGAAGAACAAGAGAAAATGAAGGAGATAGCGAGGGAACAATGGCAAAAAGAGAAGAAACTAGGGAAAAGTTAAATATTCTAAGAAGTATACCAGTGACAAGTGCCTCAGAATGGCTGAGCAGAACTGCTTGATTTTTTTTTTTTTAATTTTGTTTTGGAGGTATTAGCTATGTGCCTACCAGGCTCTGCCACAAGAAGTAGTGATGAAGACACAGAGGTGACCGGAAGACTGTCTTTCACAGTCACTGCAATATTCCTAAGCTTTCGTATAGGCCTCAGTACTCATAATCTTGTCACAGTAAGAGAAGGGACCAGAGTTGATAAGAGAGACAGACTAGTCTTCACCAACTGATCTTCTGACATGGTCCAGTCAAATTCAGTAAAAAGAAGAAGGCCTGATGATGCTATGTAAAGTGGCCTAGTGTGTGCTAACATGTAAAAATGATTGTTAATAGAGTAGTTATTTCACTTCCGTAATATTTCCTGTGCAAAACACTTTGACGAATTTATATAGATAAACTATTTTTGTCTCTACAGCTGGATGTTGGAATGAGCCCAGAGATTTGAAAGGTACATTTTCATTATGCTTTCTTTTATTTTTTAAGGTTTACTCTAGTTTAAAATCAAGTGTGTGTATATATGGAAAGTTTTAGGTAGAGACTAAGTTATAATACCAGACTATTATCTCTTATAATGATAGAAGAAGAAGTTTATAAATGTAATCAAGTATGAGTATCGGCACCCAACACCCAGTGACAATTAGAAATTGTTGTAGACAGATGAACTGTGAGTCAGGGAGAGACAGTACACCATGATTGCTAAAGGGGCTTCACCACACATGAAGAAATGAAGTTAGGATTTTGACTTACATGTTGGAAAGACAAAAGGGAAACTTCATTCCAGATTCCATTTCTCATGGAGCATGAAAGAAATACCAACCAACCACTTTGTTCTGTCCCAGAAAATGGTCAAGAAAATAAGCCCACCTTCTTATGTCAAAAAATCAATCTTCATGTACAGTTAGACAATAGAAAGTTAATTTACTTAAGATTATAGAATACTTACTTATTTTTTTCTTATAAGCTTTGTTTCAAATATAAAATGAACCTCTTAACTGATATTTTTAATCATCATATGTATATTTTGCTGATCATACCCAGAAATTAAACATTAATAAGATATTAATACTAAAGTCCAATAAGTCAGGAGATAAACTGGAATATTAAGAAACTTAATTAATCCAAAGAAAGACAGAAACAGATTAAAAATAGGAATGAGGAACAGATTAAAAATAGGAATGAGGAACAGATGAGTCAGTAGTAAAAAGGAAGCAGAATAACTCATTTGTCTCACTGAGGCAATCCCATTCAAGGACAGACACTGTTTGGGTATACAGAACCTACAGAACCAATTCTCAAGGGAGTGTTATATGCCAGAAATTCCCATACATAATAAAGACATGATGATGCTAAAATGAAACATCAAACTGCTATGCTTACCTAACATCTAGTTGTAGGGATATAATCAAGGGAAATAAGGAGGAGGCATGTTGGACAGATTAATTCATTTGGAAGATACATTTAACTTATACATGCTTATGAGTCGATAAACAAAGCTTCAGAATCTAGAAAGCAAAACAAACAAAAAAGGCTGTCCTAGTCAATTTGCTATTGCTATGAATAGACAGCATGAATTCTTATAAAGGAAAGCATTTGGGGGGGGGCTGGCTTACAGTTTCAGAGGTTTAGTCCTTTATTAGCATGGTGGGAAGCATGGCAGCACTCAGGCAGACATGGCACCTGAGGAGCTGAGAGTTCTACATCAGCATCCACAGGCAACAGGAAGAGTGGGCCTCTGGACGTGTCTTGGGCTTCTGAAGCTGCAAAACCCATACCCAGTGACACACTACTTTCAACAAGGTCACAACTCCTAATCCTTCTCAAGTATTGCCACTCCTGTTGACTAAGTATTCAAATACATGAGCAAATGAAGTCCATTCTTATTGATCAAAATAATACTACTACTACTAATAATAATAAATCATGTGGTTGATTTTAAAACTCCTTTCTCAGTAATTAAAAATAAAAAATTTATAGGAATATGAAAGATTTGAACAAAATCATCCACCAAATCAACCTAATAAACATTTAAAGTACACTCAGTTATGATAGAATAAACATTCTTCCCAACTTCACATGAGAAGTCACCAAATAAAATAAAATAAAGATGACTACATATTAAAGTCAAAAAGTATAATCTGGGTATGATTGTGAACTCCTATAATCCCAGTGTCAGCATGAGAGACATACAGGGAGCTCCAGGCTATCCTGGGCTACATGAAAACATCCTATCTCTCATAAGGTAATACATGGTATGAATGTTCCCTGACTTAAATTAAGACAAAATAAAAATAAGAATGAACATTTATTTGGTGATATATACATATTCAGAAAATAAAACACATATAAATTACCCAGGGTATACCAAAGAATATACCACAAAGAAAAATTTGCAGGACATAACTAAGGAAATGCTTCAAGAAAAAGACAGAACATTAAATGGCTATATTCAAAGGAACAAAGCATAAAATTTAGCTTAAGAGCCTTAAGGGCTACCTAAGAAGTGTTAGACCATGTTGCCTGAGTAAGAAACGTAGTTGTCAAATGGTGGTGAAATTAATGAACTGTCAAATTTAAAAGATATGAAAGAATAGCCTCTTAGAATAAAATTATTAGGGTTAGGTATTTGGATAAGTCTGCATTTATATGTAAGAGGTGCCAGTCCTTTGCTAAGAAGACAGGATGAAGCCAGCACCAAACAGTGAGGATTCATTTAGGTTCAGGATGTTAGTTAGAGGGAGAGCTTGAGAGATGTCAAGAGTCCAGGAACACAAAGTCAGCACAGAACAAAAAAAATTAGATCACATACTGCAGAAGATTGGCAAAAGAGGAGAGATTTCTAGTTTAAAAGAGAAAAGGAAAGGCCATTTTCTGTCTCTTTTTTAGTGGTCATAAAGTATGGCTTCTATTTTTAAGGTCAAACCAATAGAAAGGATCTTAGTGGAAAAGCTGACATTAAGAAAGATCATTCTAAATAGGATTTAAAGTCATTAACCTATTTCCTTTGGATTTCTCCCTCGTTGGGTTATATACCCCCACACCATTGCCTAGACTGTCCTTTGTATAAACTGGTGCAACATTTTCCCAAATAATGCCTTCAGAACACCATCCCCAACAGTTACTTTTTACGAGCCACGGAGTCACCTACCTTAAAAAGGAATATTGGCAGAGGCATCAATTATTTCTTTCAGAAGAATTTTAACTTTTTTGCCGTTAATGTTCTCTTCTTTTCACCCCAATGATATACTTTCCTTGAAGGCCAACAAATAACATAACCTTAAAAGCATTTTTATTTTCACTTGAGTTTCAAAACTGATTATTTTCATATTAAACGATATTTACTATGTAGTATATCATAGAAAGGTGAAACTAAAGCCATAATTGAGAAGTCGTGAAGAAGAATGATATAATAGGGCAATAACTTCCCTGGGGATAGAAATGCAGTTAATGGTTATTTGGGGAAGTGGAGGCATCTTCCTATCCTGTAGCATCTAGTAAGGTGTACATTATCCTGTGGATAATCTTTACTTATGATGCTATAAGCAGCTGGGATTAAATTCAAAGGGGCACACACATTAAAAATGTATGAAAGGAAAGAGGAAGATCATGACATCGGAAGACTAAATAGGGAAAAAGGAGGTATATGCAAGAGTAAGGGGTAAGAAAGAAGAATAGGCATGATCAAATACACTGTATACATGTGTCAAAATGTCAAAATAAAATGAAACATATTATTATGTATAACTAAGAAACACTAATGAAAAGTTTAAAAATAGAAAAAAATGCAAAACCTTATTTATAGAATAAGAAATCTAAGTATATTTGTCTCTAATTCTGCCTGATTCTAATAAATATCTTTTATAAGCTCAGAGAAGTGTCCAATATTTCTACCCTGTTTACTGTATGAGAAACCTTTTCAGGATGTACATGATTATTTAACTATTTTGATCTTAATTCATTGAATCATAATTTTCTTATTTTTTTGAATTTTTTATTTTTATTTTTATTTTACATATCATCCCAGTTCCCTCTCGCTCCCTCTTTCCCTCTCTTCCACCCATTCCTTCCATATGTAGGGTGATGCCTTCCAGGAGGGGTCATCTAAATCTTTCAAGTCATTTGGAGTGGAGACTAGGCCTTCTCTCCTGTCTCTAGGTTAAGGGAGCATCCCTCCATGAGGGATGTGACCACAAAGACCTTTAATATACCAGGGATACATCCTGGTTCCACTGTCTGAGGTCCCTTAGACCCCAGGCCTTCTAGCTGAGATCCATGTTCAGGGGGTCAGCTATCAGTCTGGGGGCCCATTAGCTCCTCCTTGTTCAAGTCAGCTGTCTCTGTGTTTCTGTAGCCTGGTCTTGTCCTCTCCCTCTTCATCTGGATTCTAGTTCAGCTCAGTGTTGTGGGTGTTTGCTTCTGTTTCCATCAGCTACTAGATGAGTGCTCTATGATGGTGGATACGTTAGTTGTCGATCTCATTATCAGAGAGGGCATTTATTCTAGCCTTTCCACTGTTGCTCAAATTGTTACTTGGGGTCAGTCTTGTAGGTCTCTGGACATTACTCTAGGTTCAGTGTCCTCTTCAAACCTATAATGGCTCCCTCTTTTATTCTCTCTCTCTCTCTCTCTCTCTCTCTCTCTCTCTCTCTCTCTCTCTCTCTCTCTCTCCTCTATTCCTCCCCTGACTCAATCTTCCTAGTCCCATGTGCGTTCCTCACCTCCCTTTCTCTTTCTCCTAGTTCCCTCTTCACTCACTCCCCCCCCCCCCCACACACACACTCCCCATATGCTCAGAAGATCTTCTCACTTTCCCCTTCTATGAGGGACTTTATATGAATCGGATACAATCCTCCTTGTATCCTAGTTTATCTGGCAGTGTGAATTATATGCTGGTGATCCTTTGCCCTATGTCTAAAATTCATATATGTGCGAGTACATACCATGTTCCTCTTTTTGTGATGCAGTTACCTCGTTCAGGATGGTTTCTTCACGTTTCATCCACGTCTGAGAATTTCAATATTCCATTGTGTTTTTGTTTTTGTTTTCCCCAGAGTAGTATTTTATTGTGTAAATGTGCACATCTTCTTTATCCATTCTTCAGTTGAGGGGCATCTAGGTTGCTTCCAGGTACTTGCTATTGCAAATAATGCTGCTATAACATAGTTGAGCAAATGTCTTTGTTGCATGGATGTGGATCATTTGGGTATATGCCTAAGAGGGAGATCGCTGGGTCTTCTGGTAGACTGATTCCCATTTTCCTGAGGAACATCATCCAGATTTCAAAAGTGGTTGTACAAGTTTGCATTCCCACCAGCAGTGGAAGAGTATTCGTATTTCTCCACATCCTCTTCAGCATAAGTTGTCATTGGTGTTTCTAATTTCAGCCATTCTGGCAATAGTGAGATGGTATCCCAAAGTTATTTTGATTTGCACTTCCCTGATAGCTAAGGATGTTGAGCACTTTCTTAAGTGTCTTTCAGCCTTTTTGATTTCCTCTATTGAGAATTCTTTCTTCAGTTCTGTACCCCACTTTTTAATAGGGTTATTTGGTGTTTTCTTGACTACTTTCTTGAGTTCTTTGTATATTTTGGAGATCAGCCCTCTATCAGATGTAGGATTGCTGAATTTTCACAGTCTGTGGGCTGTCATTTGGTCTTGTCAACTGTGTTCTTTGCCTTACAGAAGCTTCTCAGTTTGGAGAGGTCCCATTTATTAATTTTTGATCTGTGTCTGTACTACTGGTTTTATGTTCAGGAAGCTGTCTCTTGTACAAATTTGTTCAAGGGTACCTCCCACTTTCTCTTCTAAGAGGTTCAGTGTGGCTGGATTTATGTTGAGGTCTTTGATCCATTTGGATTTGAGTTTTGTGCATGGCGATAGACATGGGTCTATCTGTAGTCTTCTACACACCATGATCCAGTTGTGCCAGCACCATTTTTTGAAGATGCCTTGCTCCTCCCATTGTAAGCTATTTAGTCAAAAATCATGTGTTCATAAGTGTGTGGGTGAATGTCTGGATTTTTTATTCAATTCCATTGGTCTACTTGTCTATTTTTGCACCAATACCCAGGCTCTTTTCAGGAGTATTGCTCTGTAGTAGAGCTAAAAGTCAGGGATATGATGTCACCCGAAGTTCCGTTATTGTACAGTGTTGTTTTGGATATCCTGGGTATTTCATTTTTCCATATAAAGCTGATTATTATGTTTTCAAGGTCAGTGAAGAATTGTGCTGGGATTTTAATGGGGATTACATTGAATCTGTAGATTGCGTTTGGCAAGATTGCCCTTTTTACTATGTTGATCCTACCTATCCAGGAGCATGGGAGATCTTTCCATTTTCTAGTATCTTCTTTAATTACTTTCTTTAAAACACAAAATTCTTATTATATAGGTCTTCCATTGTTAGGTATGTGTTACTCCAAGATACTTTATGTTGTTTGTGGCTATTGTAAAGGGTGATGTTTCTCTGATTTTTTTCTCTTCCCCTTTGTCATCTGTATATAGTAGGGCAACTGATTTTTTTGAGTATAACTTGTATCCTGCTACTTTGCTGAAGGTGTTTATCAGCTGTAGGAGTTCCCTGGCAGAGTTTTTTTAAGTCACTTATATAAACTATCATATCATCTGCAAATAGAGACAGTTTGACTTCTTCCTTTCCAATTGTACTGATATCCCCCTTGATCTCCTTTTGTTGTCTTATTGCTTTAGCTAGAACTTCAAGTACAATATTGAAGAGATATGGAGAGAGTGGGCAGTCTTGTCTTGTTCCTGATTTTAGAGGAATCGTCTCAAGCTTCTCTCCATTTAGTTTGATGTTGGCTGTTGGTTTATTGTATATTGTTTTTATTATGTTTAGGTATGTTCCTCTCATTCCTGATCTCTCTAAGACCTTTATCATGAATTGGTATTGAATTCTTTGTATTGTTTTCCTAGTTTCCACTTTATTGATTTTAGCCCTCAAATTGTTTATTTCTTGGCATCTAAAACTTCAGGATGAGTTTGCTTCTTTTTGTTCTAAGGCATTTAGTTGTGCTGTTAATTCTCTAATGTAACTATTCTCAATTTTCTTCATCTGGGCACTTAGTGCAATGAACTTTCCCCTTAGCATTGCTTTCAAAGTATGTGATATGTGCAAGTATCTATCTTCATTTTTGCTGAATTCTAGGAAATCTTTAATTTCTATCTTTATTTCTTCCTTGACCCAGGAATGGTAAAATTGCTCATTGTTCAGTTTCCATGAGTTTTTAGGGTTTTTGCAATTAGTGTTGTTGAATTCTAACTTTAAAGCATGGTGGTCTGATACGATACAGGTGACTACTCTATTTTTTGTTTTGTTTTGTTTCTTTGTTTTTTTTTTTTTTTTTTTTTTTTGTATATGTCGAAGTTTATTGTATTTGGTCAGTTTTAGAGAAGGTTCCATGTGGAGCTAAGAAAAAGTTATATTCTTTTGTGTTTGGAGGGAATGTTCTATAGATGTCTGTTAAAACCAATTTGGACATAACTTCTGTTAGTTCTTTTGTTTCTTTGTTAAGTTTCTGTTGGGTGGTCCTGTGTAGTAGTGAGAGTGGGGTGTTGAAGTCTCCCACCATGAGTGCATGTGGTTTTATGTGAGCTTTGAGTTTTAGTAGCTTTTCTTTTATGAATGTTGGTGCCAATGTATCTGGGACATGGGTGTTCAGAATTGAGACTTTGTACTGATAGACTTCTCCTGTGATGAATATGAAATAACCTTCCTCATCTCTTTTGATTGATTTTGGTTTGAAATCTAACCTGTTACATATTAGGATAGCTATACCCGCTTGCTTCTTTGATCCATTTGATTGGAAGATCTTTTCCCAACACTTAATCCTGAGGTAATGTCTGTCTTTGAAGCTTAGATGTATTTCTTGTATGCAGCAGAAGGATGGGTTCTTTATATCCATTCTGTTAGCCTGTGTCTTTTTATAGGTGAGTTAAGACCATTAATGTTGAAGGAAAAAAAAAGGAACATTGATTGTTAATGTTTGTTTATTTTAGATTTGTTGTTGGCAGTGTGTATTGTGAATGTATTTGCCCTGCATTTTCTTTTTTCTTTTTGGTAAAGTGGGATTATGTATTGCCAACATCTTTGTGAGTGTATTTAACTTCCTTGGGTTGGAGTTTTCCTTCCCATACTTTCTGTAGGGCTCGATTTGTAGATATGTTTTGTGAAAATCTGGCTTTGTCATTAAATATCTTGTTTTCTCCTTCTATAGTGATTGAGCGTTTTGCTGGGTATAGTAGCCTGGGCTGGCATTTGTAGACTCTTAGTAATTGTAAAACATCTATCCAGGACCTTCTGGCCTTGAGACTTTCTATGGGAAGTCAGGTGCAATTTTGTTAGGTCTGCCTTTATATGTTACCTGACCTTTTTGCTTCACTGCTTTTAATATTCTCTCTTTATTCTGTATGTTAGGTGTTTTGATTATTATGTGTTGAGGGGGCCTTCTTTGTTTGGTCCAGTCTATTTGGTGTTCGGTATAATTGTACTTTCATGGGCATGCTCTTCTTCAGATTGGGAAAGTTTTCTTCAATGATTTTTTTTAAAAATATGTTTACAGCAGTTTATATCTGGGCTTCTTCACCTTCCTCTATGAGTATTATTCTTATGTTTGGCCTTTTCATGGATTCCTACATTTCCTGGATGTTTCCTGTTAATGATTTGGTGAATTTATGATTTTCTTTGGTCGATGAGTCTATTTCCTCTAGTTTATCTTCAGCGCCTGAGATCCTTTCCTCTATCTGTTGTATTCTGTTGGTTATGCTGTGTCTGTAGTTCCTGATCATTTCCCAGTTTTTTATTTCCAGCATTCCTTCAGTTTGTGTTTTCTTTATTGTCTCTATTTCAGTTTTCAAGACTTGAACTATTTCCTTCAGCTGTTTAGTTGTTTTTTTTTTTTTTTTTTCTTGGCTCTCCATATTTTCTTTAAGAAATTTGTAAATTTCTTTCAATTTTTTGTCTTTTTTTCCATTTCTTTAACAAATTTTCTCACATTGTCCTAGAAGGCCTCTATCATTTTTATGGAGATATTTTTAAGTCATTCTCTTCTGCTTCATCTGCTTTGTTGTGTTCAGGTGTAGTTGGTGTAGAGTCCCTAGATTCTGGTGGTGTCATGCTTGACTTTCTATTGTTAAGTGTTTTCTTGTATTGCTGTCTTTCCATCCTTTCTTCCAGTGGGTGCAGGTGGGGTCTCTCTCTCTCTCTCTCTCTCTCTCTCTCTCTCTCTCTCTCTCTCTATGCTACTCCCCCAGTGGGCTTAGGTGTGTCAGAAGTTTGATGGCTGTAGCTCTGGGTGGCCCAAGCTCTCGAGGAGGTCTCTTCTCAGGCAGGTGCCCAGTGATGGAGGTCAAAGATCAGGCACCAGCAGAAGTCCTCTAGCAGATGCCCGGCAAAGGGGGTCAAAGATCCAGCAGGCAGGGACTCAGAATGGTCCCGCAGGTATAGGCAAATCTTTGACCAGAGCCCGGAACTCTGGCAAAGGACCAGCAATGGGGGTCAGAGATCAGGCAGGCTGGCATTCAAGGTGGTCCAGCATGGGTAGATGGGTGTGCTCAGAGAAGCTCCAGGAAGTTCCCCGAAGGTGGAGGGATTGTTGGATCTTCCCTCTATTCCAGTACTCAAACAGAATGGTGAGACATTGGGCAGGGTATGGCAAATGGTGGGGGAGGGCATGGCACATGGTGGGGGAGGGCAGGATTTTCGTGTGGGGGGGGGAGGAGTGTATTAGAGCACCAGGAGTGCTCTCCTTGGGGACAGGACACGGGGTAGGGGGGGGATGATATTTGGGGCCAATCCAGGAAGTTCCCAGGGAAGGGTGTGGGGGGTATTAAACCTGAACTGGTCCCAGACTCATCTCTAGCAGAGGCCTGGCGATGGGGGGGTCAAAGATCCGGCATGCAGTGACTCATGATGGTCCTCCATGGGTAGGCGTGTCTAGTGTCAAATTATAATTTTTCTTAACTCATACATTTCTCTGTGTCTATTTATCACAGTTGTTCAGCTTCTTCACTTAGATTAGGAATCAGATAAATAGCTACTAATAAGTCAATATTCAGAAATTTAAATAACTATTAAAATATGCTAGTGACAGGTGCAAACTTCCAATATTATTTACTCAGAAATGGCTGACATTTTCTTCCCATACCATCAACTAAAGATAAATGAATCACACAGCTTGAGGATAAATTCAACATGGCATTTGGATTACCTTTTATTATTTAAAAAACAATCTAAAAACTCTGAGACATTCTCTGTTCTAAACCTTTAAGATCACAATTTTCTGAATATTAAAGTACATTTACAAAATATTTTATCACAGAACATCCCACAGTATCCAAATTTAATGCTCTCTGACTTCTGTCTATGGCATGGAGATGGAGCACACAGGTATATCTAAAGAATACAAGGAGGATTAATACTGCATTCCTGGAGGAATGTGTCAAGTAGATTAACTGACAAAGGCCCTGAGATGTTACCTTCATAAATTTAAATTAGAGAGTTTGTGTGCATATGTGTGTGGGTGTGTGCACGAGTGTGCATGAGTGCATGAGTGTATATGTATCTAAGTTAGTTTGGAGAATTCAAAGATCTACAAAACCAATCAGTTCTCTGTGGGACCTATGTCAGAATCAAGACAATAAAAGGAGCTCATGAGAAAGCTAAGTGACAGATGGGGAACAATGGCTCAGGAACAAGGTCATGAAAGTGAAAGAGAACTTGTTGCAATTGCAAACCCATTTGCCTTTTCTTGTGTGTAAAGCAAACAGGATGTATGAATTTCATTTCAGTGATTCAGTAATCATGACAAGGAAGATTAGAAGGATAAATTCAATCTTGAGATCATTTTCTTTATTGGTCCTGATCACATGTCAATGGTACTTTGTAATTATAAGCAAATGATAAACATGCCACAGGATTTATAATTGCTTGACACTAAGAACTTCCACAAATAAATAACTAAATAAATGCCTCTTGTTATCTAATGGCAGGAATTACTGTAAATTGGCAAATCAATTCCATGGAGAAGTTTTTATAATGAAAGAAAATATCTTTGATTGGCCTACTGTTATTATTTTAAGCACAGTTTTTTGTATTAATTTACAAGAAATTCCATTATTTATTCAGTATGTAAAATGCATTTGGACTCATTTTAGTCCACAACTGGCCAAGTACAAGGTCAGGAGTGTAGTTAATATTCTTACTTCTTTTTCCATTTTATCAACTCTCTTTTACTTTCCTAAATGTATGGGGTAAGAATTCACACTCTATCCCCCTGGACATAGAACTTCTTTGTTCATTGAGACAATCTCTGTAGGCTTAGAACAAAAAGAACTGGTGTATTGGTTTTCTTGCGGCTATAACAAAAAATACCTCCTAAAAGCACCTTAAGGAATGGAGAGCTTATTTTGACTCATAGTTTAAGGGTGAATGACAATGAAGAAATAGGAGTGAGCTCTGCCTCAGCTGTGGCAGGAAGAATATAGAGAAGCTGGTCCCTGGCATCCACAGTCAGAAAACAGACAAAAGTGCTGATACTGCAGTCTTCTCTCTCTTTCTCTCTCTCTCTCTCTCTCTCTCTCTCTCTCTCTGTCTCTCTCTCTGTGTCTCTCTGTATCTCTCTCTCTCTCTCTCTCTGTTTAGAGCCCCTAGACTATGACATGCTACTGCCCACATTCCACATTCTGGGTAGACCCTCTCATACCTGCCAACTGTCTCTACAAACATCCTCTGAGGTGGTTTTCAAATGCTGTCCATTGACAAGATTAACTGTCACAGATGGTAAAATTAAAGACAAAATATCTAGTACTTATGAGGTGCAGTACATCACACTTCATGAATCATTACTTAGATTGCTGGGGTAGAAAGTCTATCCTCGCTGGTTCGGTAAGTTTAGTTCATAGTCGATAATTATGTGAATTTTGAAGTAATGATTTGAAGGAAATTATTTACTATTTTGCCATTAGTTTTGATCAACTAATATGTTCTCTGTCCTACACCAGGTCTTTCAAAGGAGCTCACAACATATGGATATTTAGTAAATATTTCATTGTAGTGCCTTTGACTCATTAGAGGGGAGAGGGAGTGCTTTTCAGAAAGGAAAGAAGTTAGTTGTATGAAAGACTGGAAATTAACCACATTCTGTCTTGTTGCTCTTTCAGGGTCCCACGATTCGTTCAGCTTCTACATTGATGAAGCCTCTCCAGTAGGCCCTGAGCAACCAGAAACTGTCCAAAACTTTGTGTCTGTGTTTGGAACTGTAGCCAAGAAGCTGATGAGGAAATGGTTAGCCACTCAAACAATGAGTTTCACTGGTCAGCTAGGAGCTGGAATCCGCTACTTTGACCTCCGAATTTCCACCAAGCCCAGAGACCCAGACAATGAACTGTATTTTGCTCATGGCTTATTCAGTGCCAAAGTCAATGAGGGTCTTGAAGAGATCAATGCATTTCTCACAGACCACCACAAAGAGGTAGTATTCTTGGACTTTAACCATTTTTATGGCATGCAGAAATATCACCATGAAAAACTGGTCCAAATGCTGAAAGACATCTATGGAAACAAAATGTGCCCAGCCATTTTTGCCCAGGAAGTGAGTCTAAAGTACCTGTGGGAGAAGGACTATCAAGTATTGGTCTTCTACCATAGTCCAGTGGCATTAGAAGTGCCCTTTCTCTGGCCTGGGCAGATGATGCCAGCACCCTGGGCAAACACAACAGACCCTGAGAAATTGATCCAGTTTCTTCAGGCATCCATCACTGAGAGAAGAAAGAAGGGCTCGTTTTTTATATCTCAGGTGGTGCTGACTCCCAAAGCAAGCACTGTGGTCAAGGGTGTGGCAAGCGGCCTCAGAGAAACAATCACAGAAAGGTAAGTGCCCTTCAGAAAGCAAGCAGAATTGTCTAGTAGTCTAAACTCAACTCATGCAACACAAAAATAATGAAGCTGAAATTCTTACCAATGTGCATTAGTTTGCTAGGGTAACACAGTATCACAACTGAGTGACTTAAGATAATATTCTTCCCAAGGTTCTGATAGTGACTGACAGTTCTTGTCCCTTAGTTTATAGATACATCACCAATGGCAACTTCTTTACATGGTCTTTCTTTCATGTCTCATTTCTTATTTGGATAAAATGGTACTGGATTAGGATCTGCCTTGATTAATTCATTTGAACTTGATAAGTTCTGTAAGTACCCTTTTCCCAAATAAGATCATATTCATAGAACTTTAATATATATTAAATATATGTTTACATAAATTTATTATATAGTTCATATATTCTTCTGTGATACATATCTATGTATAATAATATATATTCTGAGTCCAGTGGCAAGGCTAGTCCTTTGATTATGAACCTGTGTAGTACTGCATGTATTAGAAGGCTCTTGCTTTGTTATGTATTGTCTTTTTATATACTGAATACCATTTGATATATAGCAAACATGAGAACTAAATATTATCTTACAGATTAAAAAAATAGGTCTAGGAAAATATAATACTACTTCTTAGGCTTTTTTATCAGTAAATGATGAAGCCAATGCTGAGACCCCATTCTCAAGCCACATCTTATACTCTATACATTATACATCCTGCCAATTTAGGAAGGATTGTTTTCCAGTGAGAAATCATGTAATTGATCAAGACTGGCTAAGAGTATAGGGCCATGATCAATGGTATAATTTGAGATATCATCAAAGATCTCAGTAACAGCATCCAGAAAACAGCATCCAGAATAAGGATAACAACATCCAGAACCATGCATATTATTTACTTCAGTTAAAATATTAAATAATTTTAACAAAGGAAAAGAATACCCACATCCTTTCTATACTATGTATCTTAATCTTTTAATTGATAGTTTGAATTGTGCTAATGAGATGGGATGGATGATTTGGTTTAGACTCAAAGTCTGGTGCAGAAAGAGAAGAAAATGAGAGGGAAAACTTTGAAGTAAAAATAGTGTAGGTGTGGTCATTCTGTGTGGACAATGACAGTGGGAGACTTTAGAAGACAAAGATATAGTTGAGCCAGATATTTCTGGCTAGGCTGCAGATAACTTTATCTCATGAGTGGTAGAGAGCTAGCTGCTGATGTCTGACAGTTAAGTGGTCAGAAGTACCTTTTAGATAATAATTGATGCAAACTTCAAGATAGAATAAGGGTAAGTGGTTTAACAAGCTACTCCACATTAACTGATGAAGTAAGGGAAACTAGGAAGAGAATGATATAAGAAGAAAGGATAGGATCGTAGAATGACTGGTTAACTCTGTGCTAAGAATGAGAAGAAAAGAGGGTTATCAATTAACAAGCAGAATGGAAGACCATTCACCAAGGCACAAACAAAAACAATCATGGGTAGTAAAGAGGGACTATGTAGTTAATAGTCATGCAAAGTTTAAAGGCCATTTAAAGCATTCAAATAGATGTAGCCACTTGAGCATTAAAATTACAAGCCAACTAATTAGAGTTATTGGCATTCAGGGATAGGGACAGACACAGATCAACAGAGTAGAAGTAATCTTCCTTACAAAACATAACTTTCTTTTCTTTTTCGCAATTTTGCTATTTATTATTATTATTTTTTATTATTTTACATATCAATCACAATTCCCTCTCCCTCCTATCCCATTCCCCACCTACTCCCCAGGGAGGATGAGACCTTCCTAGAGGGATCATCAGTTTCTGTCAAGTCATTTTGGGTAGGGTCTAAGCTCTCCCTCCTGTCTCTAGGCCAAGGGAGTATCCCTCCATGGGAAATGCACTCCTTTCATGCACCAATGATACACCCTTGTTCCACTGTCAGAGGTCCAATAGACTTCCCAGGCTTTCTAGATGAGACCCATGTTCAGCGTGTCTGGGTTGGTCCTACCCTGGTTTCCAACTATCAGTCTGGGGTCCATGGGTACCCCCTTGTTCTGGTCAGCTGTCTCTGTGGGTTTCTGCAGCCTGGTATTGAACCCTTTGCTCATCACTCCTCCCTCTCTGCAATTGGATTCCAGGAGTTCAGCTCAGTGTTTAGCTATAGGTATCTGCTTCTGTTTCCATCAGCTACTAGATGAGGGCTCTAGGATGGCATATAAGGTAGTTATCAATCTCATTATCAGGAAGGGCATTTAAGGTAGCCTGCCCACTATTGCATAGATTGTTAGAAGAGTTCCCTAGTTCCAGTTTTCTTTTCAAACCTATAATGGCTCCCTATTTTAGGGTATCTCTTTTCTTGCTCTCCTCTATCCTTCCCTGACTCAATCTTCCTGGTCCCACATGTTCTCCTCTCCCCTCCTCTTTTCCCCTCACTGCCCCCTCTGCTCCCAATATGCTCAGGAGATCTTGTCTTTTTCCCCTTCTGTGGGGGACAATCTATGTCTCTTTTAGGGTTCTCCTTGTTTCCTAGCTTCTCTAGCAGTGTGAATTGTAGGATGGTGATTCTTTGCTCTGTCTAAAATCCACGTATGAGTGAATATAATACTATGTTCATCTTTTTGTGATTGGGTTACCTCGCTCAGGATTGTTTATTCTAGTTCCATCCATTTGCCTGAGAATTTCAAGATTCCGTTGTTGTTTTTTCCACTGAGTACTCCATTGTGTAGATATAACACATTTTCTTTATCTACTCTTCAGTTGTGGGGCATCTAGGTTGTTTCCAGGTTCTAGCTATTACAAAAACTGTGGCTATGAACATAGTTGAACACATGTCCTTTTGTCATGGATGTGCATCTTTTGGGTATATGCCTAGAAGTGAAATTGCTGGGTACTGTGGTAGACTGATACCCATTTTCCTGAGGAACAGCCATACTGATCTCCAAAATGGCTATACAAGTTTGCACTCCCACCAGCAATGTTCCCCTCTCTCCACATCCTCTCCAGCATCAACTATCATTGGTGTTTCCAATTTTACCCATTCTAACAGGAGTAAGGAGGTATCTTGGACTGGCCTTGATTTTCATTTCCCTGATGGCTAAAGATGTTGCCTACTTTCTTAAGTCTTTCAGTCTTCTGAAATCCTGTATTGAGAATTCTCTATTCATTCTGTACTCCAGTTTTTAATTGATTATTTGGTGTTTTGGTGATTAGCTTCTTGAGTTCCTTGTATGTTTTGGAGATCAGCCCACTATCAGATTTAGGACTGGTGAAGATCTTTTCCCATTCTGTGGGCTGCCGTTTTGTCTTGTTGACTCTGTCCTTTGCCTTTCAGAAGCTTCTCAGTTTCAGGGGGCCCCATTTATTAATTGTTGATCTCACTCTCTGCACTACTGGTGTTATGTTCAGGAAGCAGTCTAGTCTTCTGTACCAATTTGACCTCCTACTTTTTCTTCTAAAAGATTCAGTGTGGCTGGATTTATGTTGAGGTCTTGATCTATGTGGACTTAAGTTTTCTGCATGGCCATAGATACAGATCTATCTGCAGTCCTCTATATACCATCATCCAGTTGTGCCAGCACCATTTGATGAAGATGCTTTCCTCCTTCCATTTAATAAATTTAGCTGTTTTGTCAAAAATAAGGTGTTCGTAGGTGTGTGAGTTAATATCAGGAGTTTTTATTTGATTCTATTGGTCTACCTGTCTATTTTTGTACCAATACCAAACTGTTTTCAGAACTACAGCTCTTTAGCAGGGCTTGAAGTCAGGTATGGTGATGCCTCCTGAAGTTCCTTTATTGTATAGGGTTGTTTTGGCTAACCTGACTCTTTTCTTTTTTTCATATAAAGTTGAGTTTTATCCTTTTAAGGTCAGTGAAAAATTGTTCTGAGATTTTGATGGGTATTGAATTGTATCTGTAGATTGCTTTTGGCAAGACTGCCATTTTTACGATGTTCATCTTACCTATCCAAGAGCATGGGAGAGCTTTCCATTTCTGATATCTTCTTTAATTTCTTTCTTTACAGACACAAAGTTCTGGCTATATAGGCCTTTCAATTGTTTGGTAAGCATTATCCCAGGATATTTTATGATGTTTGTGGCTAATGTAAAGGATGATGTTTCTCTGATTTCTTTCTCAGCCCCTTTATTATCTGTATATAGTAGGGCTACAGATTTTTTTAAAATTAATCTTGTATCCTGCCACTTTGCTGAAGGTGTTTATCAGCTGTAGGAGTTCCCTGGTAGAGTTTTTCGGGTCACTTATGTAAACTATCATATCATCTGCAAATAGTGAGTTTCACTTCTTCATTTCTAATTTGTATCCTTTTTATCTCCTTTTATTTTCTTATTGCTCTAGCTACAATGTCAAGTACAATATTGAAGAGATATGGAGAGAGTGGGCAGCCTTGTCTTGTTCCTGGTTTTAGAGGAATCACATTAAGTTTCTCTCCATTCAGTTTGATGTTGGCTATTGGTTTATGGTCTATTGTTCCTGTTCCTGTTATCTCTGATCTCTCCATGACCTCTCCATGATCTCTCAAGACCATCATGAAAGAGTGTTGGATTTTGTCAAAGGTTATTTTTTGCTTTTTTTTTTTTTCTTAGCATCTAGTGAGATAATCATGTGATTTTTCTTTTTCATTTTGTTTATATGGTGGATAACATTGATAGATTTTCATATGTTGAACCACCCTTGCTTTGCTGGGATGCAGCCTACAGCCTACTTGGTCATGGTGGATGATTTCTCTGATGTGTTCTTGGATTCAATTTGCCAATATTTTGAGTATTTTTGCATCAATATTCATGAGGGATATTGGTCTGTCATTCTATTTCTTAGTTGTATTCTTTGTGTGGCTTGGGTACAAAGGTAATTGTAGCCTTATAAAAAGTTTGGCAATGGACCTTATGCTTATATTGTGTGGAACAATTTGAGGAGTATTGGTATTAGCTCTTCTTTTAATTAATTTCTGGTAGAATTCTTCACTGAAGCCATCTGGCCCTTGCCTTTTTTTTGGGGGGGGGAGGCTTTGATGACTTCTATTTCATTAGGGGTTACAGGTCTATATAAATTGCTTATTTGTTCTTGATTTAATTTTGGTAAGTGATACCTATCCAGAAATTTGTGCATTTCCTTTAAATTTTCAACTTTTGTGGAGTACGGGTTTTCAAAGAATGACCTGAAGAGTCTCTGGATTTCCTCAGTGTCCATTGTTATGTCCCCCTTTCATTTCTGATTTTGCTGATTCGCATATTCTTTCTCTTCTTTTTGGTTAGTATGGATAAACATTAGTCTATCTTGTTGATTTTGTTTAAGAACCAACGCTTTGTTACATTGATTTTTTTTATTGTTTTCCTAGTTTCTACTTTATTGATTTCACCCCTCTATTCCTCTGGGGTCAGTTTACTTCTTTTTGTTCTACAGCTTTCAGTTGTGCTGTTAATTCTCTAATGCGACTATCCTGTTTTTTTCATATGGGCACTTAGTGCAATGAACTTTCTTCTTAGCTCTGCTTTGAAAGTGTCCCATAAGTTTGGGTATGTTGTGTCTTCATTTTGATAGAATTCTAGGTATTTTTTAATTTATGTCTTTATTTCTTCCTTGACCCTGGAATGGTGCAATTGGCCATTGTCCAGTTTACATGAGTTTGTAGAGTTTCTGTGATTTGTATTGTTGCTGAATTCCAACTTTAAAGCATGGTGGTCTGATAAGATACAGTGTGCTATTCCATTTTTTTTTTTTTTTTTTTTTTTTTGGTGTCTGTTGAGGTTTGTTATGTTGCAGTATATGTGGTTGATTTTAGAGAAGGTTCCATGTGGAGCTGAGAAGGAGGTATATTCTTCCAATTTTTTGTTTGGTTTTTCTTCCATTTCTTTAAGGGATTTTCTCATATCATCTTTGAGGGCCTCTATCATTTTTATGAAGTTATTTTTTAGGTCACTCTCTTCTTCATCTGCTTTTGTGTGTTCAGGTCTAGTTTGTGTAAAGTCCCTAGATTATAGTGGTGTCACACTGGTCTTTCTGTTGCGTGTTTTCTGGTATTGCAGTCTTGCCATTGCTTCTTCCAATGGGTGCAGGTCTCTCTCTCTCTCTCTCTCTCTCTCTCTCTCTCTCTCTCTCTCTCTCTCTCTTCCTCCTCCTCCTCTTCCTCCTCTCTCTGTGGGTGTAGGTGAGTCAGGAGTTCAATGTCAGTAACTCTGAATGATCCAAACTCTCTTGGATGTCTCTCAGGCAGAGGCCAATAATTTGGGAAAGGCAGGATCCAGATGGTCTCAAGAAGGCAAATGAATGGGCCCAAGTGTACAGATGGTCCTACATGGAGGGGTCCTATATGCAGAGCCAATCCAGAAAGTTTCAAGAACCTGAGCTCTGGCCAAGCACTCACTCCAACCAGTGGGCCCAGCAGTGCCAAGGATAAGGGGAAGGCAGGGTCCAGATGGACCAGTAAGACAGTAAGGAACTACTCAGGCCATCAGTAGAGGGGGCTCAAGATGCTGAGCTGACCCAGGGAGTTTCAAGGAAAAGATGTGGGGGCATTTGGCCTGGGCTGGTCCCAGACTCACCTGAGGCAGAAGGCAGGCAAAGGAGCCCAAGGGTCAGGTGAGGGCAGGCGCTAGATGGTCCTAGGTGGGTAGGGGGCAGGTCCAGCATTTACAGAGCTGACCCCAAAAGTTCCAAGGAGAGGGTGGAGCTAGGAATCCTAGCTCTGGCCAATAACTCACTCACCAGAATCATAATGTTGTTGTGTTGTTCACATCCTAGCTGGGATCTCCGTGTGCTTTGATATTTAAATGCAATTGCAAAGCATCTGTTTTATACCTACAGTAATGCAAGCCCTTCCCTACTGCTTCCTGGAATGTCAACATTTCTTCTCATAATATTTGAGTCCTCACTACTGTTTCAGTGTTTGATATGTCACTGATCTCACATGACCTACCCATGTATTCCATTGCTCCAGGCTGAGTTTCTTCAGTGATTTTTAGAATATAAGAGAAAGTATATAATCACTATAATACACATAATTGAAAAAGTAACTTCATCATTTTGTCTGTAATTTTAAGGCTTCCCCTGGGGTTTCTCTCCTGAAGACATATACATGACTTTGTATCTGAACTAAACACCTTCTGGTGAGATCCACTCTTCCTCCCATCCCTCCTGCTCTCACCACTTTCCTTCCCTTAAATTCCAACTGCCTCTGAAAGCCCACATTCTTCTCCAGATGATGAAGGCTAATCTTACTGAGTTCTATCAAAATATTCACCAAATCAAGTAAGGGTTTTTATCTAATAGCACTATGTTCCATCATCACTAATTTATCTGATAAATGATTACTTACCCTTCATCAAATTAGCAAGCAAGGGATTCATGTACATATAAGAATGTGCTATTTTAATAATTGAATCCCATAAAGTCTCCATATTTTGAAGAAACCCTGGGATCCCACTGGAAATGGATGAATTGATCCCATTTATTGCCATTCTGACTCCATCTTGGAAGGAAAAAGTTGTATTTTTAACTTTTATATTTTAAGTATGACATGAGTATTCCTGTGATCTCCTCCAGTTTGCAAGAGCATATCCATTTCATATACAATTCTCTACTTAGGAAAACATTTACCTCTACTACAAGACTGTTTGCCTTTCAGCCAAGTGCCATTCCATGGTTTCCCATGTTGAAAAACCCACGAACTGCCACAGAATGAATGGTCTTAATTTACCTTTTCATGGCATTTGGTGTACTTTGGATGCATCTAAGTCATACTCAAAATGCTTTCTGGCTATTTATGTTCTAACATTCTGCTATAAAGAAGGGATTGTAGAGGTTAAAAACAAAGTCAAATGTTAGGAAAGTACCGAAAACTTTAAAATGTAAAATTGTTTTTGACATTGTGATAAGAGTCACAATGTACATTACCATATAAAAGACACTTTATAAATATTTCATTGAAGAATCACATTTAACTAGTATTGTTTTGCACATACTTTTTTATATGCTTATTAAAAATCCATGAAATTAATTGTGAAAAACTGTCTTCTGCCATGTGTTCTAACTCAGTATCTCTCACTTGCTTGAAGCTTATATATCTGCAACAGTAGAGCTATACCACAAGAAAGATAAAGATAATCATGGGGAAAGGCAGGAAGAGAGATAGGAAGACCCTAGAGGTGTGAATTTTTCTTTTTGAAGTCTTTACACAGCCCTGAGTGCCATTTGTTCAGGCCCTTCCTCACCTCTAACACCCTTACTTAAACAGAAATTATAACCTTAGTGAATTCTAACTTTGCTTCAGAAGAAGAAAGAAAAGTATAAAACAGATTTAGAACAGAGGATCTTATAGGTAGAATCAATTTTGCCCCTAAGATTGCAGAATGATTTGTCAACGATTTAAAATCTATCTGCCTTGTAACCTGGCCATCATATTAATGTTATGAGCATTCTCCAGAAGTACTTCATCTTACACATAATAGAATCACCTGCCTTTTACACATTTCAGTGTTGTATTGAATGTGGTGTTTAATGTGAAATCTGGGTTTTTACTTTGTTACCTTCAGCACAGGAAAGAAACATTCTAACTTTGTGGTCAGATATGAGAGGAAAAAGTCACTTTCTGGCCTGACTACTAGCCAGCAACGGCATTTTTCTCTCTCTAAAAGAGGCAGAGAAGGGACATTTTGTTCTTTTCTTCAGATCAAGTGAAGAAGCATAAATATAGACTTATTTTTTTTAAATATTCTATTATGCCAAGAATCTTCATCGCAAAAGTTCCACGTTGGAACCAAACAATGTAATAAATTTTTCTGTAACCAAGGAAAAAGTTACCATGCAATCATCAGACATGGAACTTAAGCATCCACTTCTGAAAACTGGAAGTTTGAACTGAATCCTGCATCTGAATAGCTCTTTTCTCTACAGCAATCCTTTCTAACATCTTGGTTAATGAAATCCCAAGCATCTGGGCAGAGAAGCTAGTGGCTTTCTGGGAAAACTAAACTGATCTTGGACCAAAGAGCCTCAGCTTTCACTCTGGCCATCAATTTTACATATTACAGATGTGTTTTCTGCACTTTGGCAATGCCAAAAGACACAGATTTTTATTTATTTCTTAAAGACCTATTTTTAATGTATTTTCAAACACCAGCTTTTACACCTCACCCCCACGAAATTCACACATTCTTAAAAAGGAGGTGTGCATCTTGAGTCAACTCTGTTCCTAATATGTGGAAGTTTATTAAACTATTGCTTTTTGTTTTGGGTTTTTTTTTTCTAAAGCAAGTATTACTTGTCAGATTTTAGGAGACAACATATCTCTATAAGTAAATTAATATTGTCCAACACACTGTATGATTATAATAATCATATCAAGATATTGTCTTAAAGGAACCTCTCCCTCTATTGGGTGATACATTAAACTGTTTTACATGTATTATGTGATTTGATATTCATAAAATCTCAAATGTAGGCACTACTGCTATTTCTTCTTTTAAAAACTTCTAGAACTAAATATTAGAAGTGTTAGACAACCTCCCCTCATAGCACCACTAAGAAAGTGTAGATCT
Source organism: Phodopus roborovskii (assembly GCF_943737965.1). NCBI lineage: Eukaryota > Metazoa > Chordata > Mammalia > Rodentia > Cricetidae > Phodopus > Phodopus roborovskii. The sequence continues at coordinate 17,194,088 of NW_026126410.1, forward strand.
AAGACTTAAGCCCAAGGTTCCTGTTTACATTCCAGAGTCTGCTCTGAACACTGTATGTCAAGCATGTGGTACCAGGGAGCCTTGCAGCCACCACAATGTATTACCTACCTGCTCTGTGATGTTCTAAAATTTGGCTGCAATTTTGTTTAGATTTCATTAAATGGTAATATCCAAACCAAATTAGGCAGTATAATCAAGTGAACAAAGTTCAATTTAGTCTTTATGTATTGAGGGCTCTGAAGAACAAAGTTCATTTAAGTAATGTGAGGTATATTAGAATTGGTAAGATACCATTGTTACCATCACATATCAAATAAGTCTGAAATAGAAAATATGCATGACTTAAGTACAAATTGCATAATAGTAAGAGAGTTAGGGATCAAAACATGTACATTTATAGGAATGATGCCTGATACCTGGAAATGTTTTGATTGGCTTTAAAGACAGGTTGCCATTGTGACAGGCAGAGACATTTAGGGGGTGGCTACCCAGACTGAGGAAATAAAAAGCACAAAGCACAGACATAAAATATCTTGGAGATAAAACTAGAGTTGATCACCATAGAGCGATTTCAATGGAACACAAAACATAAGAGAATGGGTTACCTACAATTATTGGACCATCTAAGTTTGTTTATTGGTGCTTAGGGGAGTTAGATTCCTATACTTACATGCATATGGGGGAGGTAGGGATGCTTGAATATTGAATTTCAAGAAGAAGGCTCATGACCTTGAGAAACAAAGTTTGGTCTTATACAACTGATAAGACTAAGAGAAAATTACATCTTAAGAAGGGAGAGAAAGGGTTTGAAATTGCAAATTTTCTAATGCTTTAAGAAGTAGGGAGTCAAAGATCATCAAAAAATATCTGTCTAAAATTTAGTCACAGTGTAAGGAGGGCTAATGTCATCTTGGAATAACTTTACAGATAACATTAGTGTGCTAAGTAATTATGCTTTATACATCAATAAAATCTTTGAGAAAAATAAACTCACAATAAGGTGAAAAACAAAGAATATAGAAGATGGTTCTAGGGAACCTGAAGGGAAGACTTTATGACTAAGTTTAATTGGTGTTGTATTAAAAGGAAATTGAATGATCAGATGAGAACTGAACCCCAGGGGTGAAAATAACTCAGAATGTAGGTTGGTTGAAGAAGGGGACAAAACTGAAGCTACACTTACCTCTACCAATTCAATGGTGGGAATAAGTAAGTGCTGGGAAGAAAAATCTGAGAAAGAGATGTTAACAGAGTGACTTCAGTCCTGCTAGCAGTGCTGCCCATTGGAATCCTAGGAAATCCTCACAGCATCATTCTAGGTAAACAGCATCCTTTAGAGATATAAAATTGGCAGCTCTGTTCACTAAATCCCAGTTGACAGTTAGCTCCTTAACGGTGATATAGAAAATTCAGGTCCTGTTATATGTTACCACATTAGCTAACTGGGCAAACATGGGGAAGGCAACTGCAGTTACTGAGCTGTTGTAATGTGCCAGGGACATGTTGTAAGCTCTCCATATGCATTGTGTCCATCCACTCCTTATAACATACTAACTCAGGTATAAATAGCTGGAAACACTGATACATATTTATAATCACAGCATTTGGAAAGCAGAGTAAGGACATCATTAATCTGTGGCCAGCCTGGGATAAATATTGAGAACTTAATCTAAAAAATCAATAAGAAAATGAACACAGAAAATAAAAGTTAAAGGCAAAAGAAAAAAAAGGAAAATTAGGAAATAGAAAGTATGTAATAGTGAATCAATCAGAGATGAAAATTTGAGACTAGGTTTCTAGTACTTAACTCAAAAATCTTCATAGCAAATATCTCATAATTAGGGCATGAGAGATGATTCAGTTGTTGAAAGCATTAGCTGATTTTCCATAGAACTTGAGTTTGATTCTCAGCATCAACAACAATTCACAACCCTCTGTAATTCCAGTTACAGGGAATCTTGGTAGCCTCTCCTTACCACCATGGTCACTGCAGGCATGTGGTGCACACATACACATGTAGGCATCCCATCACCATAAATATAAAGCAAAATTAAGCAATTCTTTAAAATGTGATAACTAATAAACTAGGATTATTATATGAGTCTATTTTACCTTCATTTTCATACATATTCTTGTAAATCTGTACAACTTACCACTAGGTGTATGACAATACATTATGTGTTTATACTGGTAAACAAATGCTGGGGAAGAAAGAACATTCAAAAGATGGGGTAGGCAAAGTCATGAAGAAAGAAAGTATGAAGTGAGGGACACAGGATTCTGGCATGGGGGCACAGATAAGAATCACCAAATAGGAAGGGAATTCAGATATGACTAAGTTCAATTCTTCTTGTCTTGTATCCATTTCCCATTTGTCCTCTTCTGATCTGGTAAGAAAGCTGAGACCCAAATGAATACTAAAGTGGTTGTACAAGGTCATAGAACCAATAAGCAGCAAAGGTGAGATTAAACATCCCATGGAAGTATGATGGCCAATGGAGGAACAAAAAGTCCAGAGAAGACCAGGGAGCATCATGACACAGAAACCACCAGGGATGGAAAAATCTGGTTGTCAATCTTCACAGAATGTAGTGTCCTGGACCATTGATGCCTTTGGTATCAGACCCAACATGGAGCCTGATGACTAAGGGCATCAATGTTTGCTGAACATATCTTCTCTGAGCTCTCTGGTTCTGTGCTATGAAGCTAGTCAACTCATTTTTCTTGTCTGGTGAGAATATAATCAAGTTTGTGAGCCTCCTACTGTTCTATTTACAGTTTATTGTCTGGAAGCTATTCAGTTCCAGTATCAGATATCATAGCAGCCTTCAGGAGCCAAGAAAAGCCTTACAAAGAGGCTGAGTCTGAGAATGTTTCCAAGTTAGCTACAAAGTGACATGAGGCAGCACTAACCACATGAAGAGTAGTTTTTTGTCACTACTGCCACCCAGGACTTGCCATCATATAGGTCAGCAGACTAGTAGAGCAACTTGTAATAAATTTTCTATTCAGCAGAAGGACAATGGTGTCTCCTTGGTTATTTATGTCTGAGGAACAAGAACATTATTGGCATTGTAGAAAGGTTTCTATGAATCATTTAATACATGAAGTACTGTAAGTACATTATTAGTCCCAAATATATGTTAAGAAATTGAAGGTCAGAAAAATTAGATAATTTTCTGTAGCACAGCGTAGCCTTTCCAAACCAGTGTGAATGGAGTCTACTGTAGAAATCAAAAGGAAGTTCCAGAAAGCAATCCTTCCCCAGTTCAGAGTTTGGCAATCTGGAACATGTTTATAGTGACATTGTTAAAATGCAAATTTCTGGATGCTTCCCTCAAAGACTGATTCAATAGTCTGTGATTCAAAGATTGTCATTTTGAAGACTTCAGTGAGCCTGCATAGTGTATTCGTTTTGAGTAGTGTTACTCATGGCCCTACGCCAGCATACCACTCAGTCTAGGAAGAGCCAATCTCAAGATCCATGATGGATCCTCTGTAAACTCAGGTAGTGCTCCCATAAACTTGTCATAATTCATTTACTTATATGATCCAAATGTAAGTTCCTGATTTTTGGGTCTGTCACTCAGGTGAAAACACTTGTAAGTGATTCCAAAACTTAGCCATTCCTATTGGTAGTATCTCTCTTATGACACTCAAAAGTTAGAAACTTATGTTTGTTTTCAGGGTTATTATGAAGACAGAAGCACAAGAAAATGACTCCTATGAGGAATCTTTGTTCCCCTCTGCTAGAAATCACATTTACTCTCATTCCCTAGTTTGGTAATTTTCAAGCTCAGTATTTACACTACATCAATTAATATCATGGCTCTTTGCATTGCACTTGTCCCATAGGATGATTGCAAGCAATATGAAGAGGAGGGAGTGGGAAGGAAAGGAGGAAAGGGGGAAAGGAATTGTTGTTGAAAAACATCTCACTAAAAGACAGTAACATAGAAAGATTTCAGCATGGGTCTTGCTGTGGTATGAAGGAAGAGTTATCTGCAAATCTCTTTGATTTAACAATTTTAACCTAATTTTGAAATCAGAGCATGCATAAAAATTTCTCTCTCTTCCATTCACCTGATGGTATGCAAGCAAGCATATACACCTTTTATTGCCTATGTCAACAATGTCAAAGACTGGAAGGGATTCCAAGATGTTGGGGAGTCAGATCCATTCCATTTATATTAGGTGTATATTTGTGGGTGTGAGAGAAGTTGGCAGAGATGGAAAGAGAGTATGGCATATGTTAGAAAGTTGTGTGCTTTAGTAATCCTTACCAGATCCCACTTTTTCTTATGTGAAATTTCATGGGGACAACTGAGTTCAACATAGAAAAGGAAGTAGTCTAGAATATAACTCTATTTCTCTCTCTCTCTCTCTCTCTCTCTCTCTCTCTGTGTGTGTGTGTGTGTGTGTGTGTGTGTGTGTGCCTGCGTGTGTGCGTGCGTGCATGCATGTGTGTATTATCTATTGAGATATATAGATATCATAAAATACTGAGAGGAAAGGAAATAATTTGATGAGGGTACATAGAAAATAATGAAAATATGTGTCTAGGGAGTACAGATATTTCATCAAGTAGATTGTAATACAGCTGTTGGGTGCTTCACTATGCAAGTAAAGTATTAGAGAGATTGGGCTATTTTTAAACTTTATTTGGGATTTATTACTGGTAGAAAGCAAGATATAGGTATATCTGATTCGAGAACCAGATCTCTGGTCCTCTCAGGTCACATTCTAAGCCACGAAGAAGAGGCCTTCAGGTCTTCAGGACAGCTCTTCCTTTCTACTTTTTGTCAACAGGGCTCCTAAAGTGGGTCACAAGCCCATTCAATTGAAAATGCATCCAAGGTGTAACAAATTCATTCTAGCAAGAACTAAAATGTAAGCTGTGGTGTGAAAAGGCAAGAGAGTTCTGTGATTACTATTTAGAGAAGATATTTCGGTTTCAATGCATAGTTGGACATGCTTAGTTTTTGCTTGTTGCATGGAAGGGGGAATGCCACAGGAGGGACCATCCACAAAGAGGATGCTACAGAGGACTTACAGGATGGTGGTTTAGGATGGGCAGTCCTGGGGAAGGCTTAAGGAAATACAGGCTCTCTCTGGATTGGTGCTGTTAGAAGGCAATGATGATTCTGTAACTGGTCATCTCAATAAACCTTATCTGTAAATGAGAATAAAATGAAACTGATTGGTTACAAAATCACAGTCACTCATTTTAGTCAAGAGAGTTAGATGTTTAGTTATTTGCTTATGGCATACAGACTTTGTTTTTGTTCTTAAGTCAAATGGGGTAGAAAAGTCTTCCTTTATCATGGCCCCAGAGTGACTTTGTCTGAGGACAGTAGTTCAAGAGACTGCTTATTTACAAGAGGAGAGAAATGTAGTTGATGTGAGCCACTGTCCAGCAGGCAGAGGTGCTGTTCTGCTATGTCTGCCATTTTTCACTTGGCCTGGAAGCTTTATTGTGAGAGAGGGTTCCTGTGGAATTCCATGTTTGTTGCACTTTTTCTTCTTGAAGCAACTGGGGCCATATCTTTGCCAAAAGCCTAGGCCACTCTGATAATGAGAGAAATCAGAGTTAATTATACCCTAGACTACAGATTACCCACTAAGAATGCAAGTCCTTCAACTTGAGCCATACTGAGAATCAATTTCACCTCCTCTGTGATCTAAAGTCTACCCTTTCTCATTGGATAACTGTGATAATTGGTTTTGAAGAAGAGTAAGGATTCTGCAATGGCGGGGATTGGAAGTTGGATATGGGGGAGAAATGTGAAAGCGTGGCCCTTTTTTTTTTATTTTTATTTTACTTTTCCAAGTTACAAGTTTCTTTTTTTCTTTTTGTTTTTTGTTTTTCTTATTTTACATATTGATCCCAGTTCCCTCCTCCCTTCCTCCTTCCCTTCCTTTCTCTATTCCTCGCTCCTTCCCATGCCCCCTGACCACCCTCCCATCCCATCACCCCCCCTCCACAGGGACATGATCCTTTTTAAGAGAACCTTCTTAGTTTTTGGAACTCATGGGTATTCCAACTTCTCTTCAAAAGTTTTTCAACACTCTCAGCTCACAAAGAGGTAGAAAATGGAAGAACAACACATCAAGTTTTTATGAGAGTAGAGTGATCCATGCTAATGGGGCACAAACATACTATTATAATCCAATCCCAATTGTTTTGCCACTCTTTATGCCAGATATGAGAAAACATTAGGAAGTGAATGGATGGCCTGCTATATTCAGATACATTGAGTCTTCTTAGTAGACACAACTCTGAGTGGACTGATCTACATTTTACAGTGTATTTAGTTGTGTGAGGTGAAAGCCAAATCCTTGTTGCCCAAAGATGAGACAATTAGGAGCCATTCTCAGCATCCCAACATAGCAAAATATCACAGAGGCTTGCAACTTCCTAAGAGCACTCCAAGCAAGGACAGATCAGCTTTTAACTCACCAATTCTACTGTGAACATGTTATTGTCTACAATAACTTCAATATAACAACAATAATCAAAGCTGGGAATATGAACAATTTTCCAACATATCAGAGCTAGGAGGATTTTTTAGAAGAAAATACCACACAGGTTGTCTACAGGCTTTAATTTTGGGCTTCATTGATCAAAGCACAGATTTTCTAGCTTTTGTTCTGTCTGTGATTGTAGTCTACTGTTGATTGACTCATTTTAAAGTACTAAAAATAATTAGACAAGAATATCTGGAGACTTGTTGGAATTGATTTATTTTCTTAAGTCAAAAGCAGAGCTTGAATTTTTGCTTTAAAATATTTTTCCTCCTACCCCCTCATCACTTACATCCCCGTGGTCTCAGCTGTTAAAATCAGAACAGCTTACAGGTTGTTACAGGGGCTGTGACATCCTGTCTGAGAAGAGCAGTGGGTGGCAACAAGACTGTAATGTGTGATTTCATTAGCAAATGTTAAAAGCACAAGCTGCCCTTTGGAAATGAGTGTGAGATCCAGACAGTATGCCACTTGGTCCACTGTGTGGCCACTTTTTGTCTGAATGCTAAAGAGGAAAGACATTCCCTAATGTATTTAACTTAGGCTTGAAAATATCACACACAAAAAAATAAATTACACAGAATACTACCAGGGACTATTTATGAACACGGATCTTTCCATTTTGTTGTTTGTTATTTTTCAAGATTTTCTTTAGGTGGCTTTTTAAAAAAATGAGTTATTAATGATTTATTTCTGGTCCTGATGGAGTCTTGTTTAATTAATTAATTATTTATTTTTATTTTACATATCATCCCAGTTCCCCCTCCCTCCCTCTTTCCGGTCCTCCCACCCTCTCATGCCCTCCAACCACCTTACCCTCCTACCTCCCCCCACCCCACATGTAGGGTGATGCCTTCCAGGAGGGGTCATCTAAATCTGTCAAGTCTTTTGGAGTAGGGACTAGGCCCTCCCTCCTGTCTCTAGGTTAGGGGATTATCCCTCCATGTGGATGTGACCCCAAAGTCCTTTTGTGTACCAGGGATATATCCTGTTTCCACTGTCTGAGGTCTCTTAGACTGCTCAGGCCTTCTAGCTGAGATCCATGTTTAAGGGTTCTGAGTCAGTCCCATGCTGGATTCCCAGCTATCAGTCTGGGGGCCCATTAACTCCTCCTTGTTCAGGTCAGCTGTTTCTATGTGTTTCTGTAGCCTGGTCTTGTCCTCCCTCTCTGCATCTGGATTCCAGTTTGGCTCAGTGTTTTATGTGGGTCTTTGCTTCTGTTTCCATCAGCTATTAAAGGAGGGTTCTGTGATGGTGGATAAGTTAGTCTTCAACCTCATTATCAGGGAAGGGCATTTATGGTAGCCTTTCCACTGATGCTCAAATTGTTACTTGGAGTCAGTCTTCTAAGTCTCTGGACATTTCTCTAGGTTCAGTTTTCTCTTCAAGCCTATAATGGCCCCCTCTTTTATGCTCTCTCTCTCCTCTCATCTATTCTTCCCCGACTCAATCTTCCAAGTCCCACATGCTTTCCTCTCCTCTCCTTCTTTTTCTCCTAGCTCCCTCTCCACTCACTGCCCTCCCCACTCCCCATAAGCTCAGGAGATTTTGTCACTTTCCCCTTCTGTGAGGGACCTTATATGAATCTCTTAGAATCCTCCTTGTATCCTAGTTTCTCCAGCAGTGTGAATTATAGGCTGGAAATCCTTTGCTCTATGTGTAAAATCCATATATGACTGAGTACATACCATGATCCTTTTTTGAGACTGGGTTACCTCATACAGGATGGTTTCTTTAAGTTCCATCCAATTGCCTGAAAATTTCAAGGTTCCATTGTTTTTTTCCACAGAGTAGTATTCCATTGTGTAGATATGCCACATCTTCTTTATCCATTCTTCAGTCGAGGGGCATCTAGGTTGCTTCCAGGTTCTCGCTATTAAAAATAATGGTGCTATGAACATAGTTGAACACACATCTTTGTTCATGGATGTGGATCATTTATGTATATGCCTAAGAGGGGGATTGCCAGGTCCTGTGGTAGCCTGATTCTCATTTTCCTGAGTAACTAAAGTACTGATTTCCAAATTGGTTGTACAAGTTTGAACTCCCACCAGGGGTGGAGGAGTGTTCCCTTTTCTCCACATCTTCTCCAGCATAAGCTGTCATTATTGTTTTTGATTTTAGCCATTCTGGCCAGACTAAGATGGTATCTCAAAGTTGTTTTGATTTGCATTTCCCTGATAGCTAAGGATGTTGAACACTCTAGCAGGATACAAGATAAACTCAAAAAAAAAAAAAAAAATCAGTAGCCCTGCTTTATTCAGATGACAAAGAGCTCAGAGAAACATCTCCCTTTACAATAGCCACAGACAACATAAAGTACCTTGGGGTAATGCTTACCAAACAAGTGAAAGACCTGTATAATAAGAACTTTGTGTCTTTAAAGAAAGAAATTAAAGAAAATACCAGAAAATGGAAGGACGTTCCATGCTCTTGGATAGGTAGGATAAGCATGGTAACAATGCCATTCAATGCAATCCCCATTAAAATCTCAGCACATTTTTCACTGACCTTGAAAAGTTAATAATCAACTTTATATGGAAAAATGAAATACCCAGGATAGCCAAAACAATCATGTACAATAAAGAAACTTCAGGAGGCCTCCCCATCCCTGACTTTAAGCTCTACTATAGAGCAATAGTCCTGAAAACAGCCCGGTATTGGCACAAAAATAGACAAGTAGACCAGTGGAATCAAATTGAAAATCCTGATATTAACAAACATACCTACGAACACCTTATTTTTGACAAAACAGCCAAAAGTATACAATAGGAGGAGGAAAGCATCTTCAACAAATGGTGCTGGCATAACTGGATGATGGTGTGTAGAAGACTGCAGAGAGACCCATGTCTATTGCCATGCACAAAACTCAAGTCCAAATGGATCAAAGACCTCAACCACACTGAACCTCTTAGATGAGAAAATGGTAGGTACCCTTGAACAATTTGGTACAAGAGACTGCTTCCTGAACATAACACCATAGCACAGACATTGAGATCGACAATTGATAAGTGGGACCTCCTCAAACTGAGAAGCTTCTGTAAGTCAAAGGACACAGTTAACAAGACCAAACAGCAGCCCACAGACTGGGAAAAGATCTTTACTAATCGTACATCTGACAGAGGGCTGATCTTCGGGTTGCTTTCTTATTAAAATAAAACACTTATATATGTAGCTCATAATGAACAGAATCATAACAACCTGGTGGGGGTTCTTAGTTCAATATAATTCACATGGAAATTTAAGAGGTAAGATGGCACTCTTTCTCGGGACCTGTTGAGTCCAATTTATTCTTGTCTCACACTTCCTGGTTTGTCATTAAAGGATTATGTAAGCACTTTAACTGTTGCCACTCAGGAACAGCAGACAGCCTCAGGCATTTCTGTCTGGCCTTATTTGACAGAAGGCTTTTACATGCTGGCACATACATACTTCACTGTAGTGGCATGCTTACTCTTCAGCACCTCACCCATGTTCCCACAGGCAAGCAGCCCCCAAATAAGATAGAACCGAGGACTCCTATCTCTTCAAGCTGAAGAAACCCTTTAATGCTATGAACCATGAGAAGTCATGTTTTGATGTTTCCATTGCATTGGAGGAAAAAAAAAAAAAGAACTGTCTCAATGGTATACCATTCTCTACCATTTTCTACTCTTGCTCACACAGGGTAGTCAGCTTGAAAGTGAAAATATGAATTTTTTATGTAGAACATATCAGAAGGGTAAGAGAAATAATGAAAATAAGCATTAAACCTGCTTCCTGTCAACACATACACATTTACATTTCTTTCTTCCTGCTCATGCAGAGAAGATGAATTTCACAGGAACTGTGCCCCTGTCTTCCACTTGAAGATGAGATAAGTGGCTCCTGAAAGTGTGCCTGTACCTTCTCTCCTACTACATTCATGCCCTAGAAGATGCATTCATATTCTTTTATCTTGCTCTGGAGATTAGCTCTTCTTTCAGTAAGCTTCCCAGAGGTATTTCTTTGGGAGAAGAAGGAAGTAATTATGAAAGTTACATTTTGCTTTCAACGCTGTGTAGTTTATCTCTCTGGTATTTTCAGCACCTTATCTGTCTATGACTCCTGTTTAAAAATCTAGACAGAACTCATTTATGGGAGACAAGGGGGTGGAGAAAGTAATGCACTCACTTGGTGACTAAGACGATATTCATGCTATGACTTGGAGAACCATGATTTCTCCTTTCCAGAGTAGACCAAAGTGGCTCTCCTGGATGCCGCAGGGTATCTAAGGACAGAAAGATACATCTGCTCATGTATTAAGCTGACGACTCAGCAAACAAGACAATGTTAGGATGTTCTATGTACTTGTACTCGGGACAAGAGAGGAATAATGTATTATCCTTATAAAATTTTGCCTCAGAATCTTTGACATGTGAGTTTATATGAGACACAATTATAGAATTGTACAAGACATAGTTTTCAGCTAAGTACCAAAACTGTAACCTGTAGATGAGCTATTCTGTAGACTCTGAAAGGACAGAGCACAAAGTCGAGTTCTCTGACTCTCAGGACAATTACATGTAGACCTTTACTGCAATTTTTCTTTCCTTAAAACATCTTGCTCTTAAGTATTTCAATATGTAATATTAAGTATTTCTCTCCTTAAAAGCTCTTACCCAATCATTGGCCACCAGAAACAGTATTTTTAAATATCCTTTTATGGACTGAAGAGATGGTTCATAGGATAGAGGTCTTGAATTTAGATAACCAGAATCCTCATAAAAACCCAAGTATGATATGATTACACAGAGTTATATCCCAGGGTTTGGAAGGCAGTCATAGGAGGATCCTGGAAATTTTGCTGAGCAGCTAGGCCATAGGACTAAGCCCCATAATTGACATTTTCTCAAAATTTAAATTGGGGGGGTGATAATGTAAGACATCCAATGTGAACCTCTGGCCATCTACATATAGATACAGGTATGTGCACACATGTGTACGCACATTTTCACAGAGATACATGCACACACACGCGCGTGCACACACACACACACACACACACACACACTTCCTTGCTATTAAAATAACAACAGAAATTGAGCCTGATTTTGAAAACATTTCAAGCTGTACCAACAAGTAGTATGTCAGCAGATGTCTGAAAGCTCTATCCAGACACATAGCATGTCTTGTGTTTATTGGTGACAGTTTACACAACAGAGACAAAAACAAAGCCATTCTGTAAAAAGGTTTTCAACCACAAAATTCAGTAAATTCCTTGAAAATTTGATAACACTATACCTCATAATTTGTGGTAGTAATCTGAGATGGAAAAAACAATATGCTTTTAGACCTAGCACTCTTTTTAACATAGTTTCTCTGCTAAAATGTATTCCTTAGTTGTTAACAGAACATAGCAAATAGCATAAAAGTTCTTATTGAATTAACTTGACAAAAGAGTCACTGCTGGAACCTCTGCAAGAAGGCTGAGAAGCAACTTTTGACAACTGTGGCTGACCCCTGTGCCAGTCCCCTCCCCCTGCTCCCCGCAGCCTTTTCCAGTTTTGAAGTGACAAGAGATGATTATACAAAACTTGGCAAAAACAGAAGCGCTGGAAGTCCCTGCACCTCTGCCACCCCCTGTCTGTGAGATCTAACAACACAGGGCAGGAACAGTACCCCCCCCCCCCGAGAAGCACACACATTTTAAGTTGCTTTAATTTCCCTGCCAATTAGACATGTAAGATGTCAAGTACATCTCTAGGCAACCTCTTAGATAATTGAGTATTCTTGGGTAAAGGAGCCTAAGGCAAAAAGATGTTCCAAGTGGCTAAAGAGTAACATGGGTGGAAAAAGGCTACTCTTCACTATCGGAGAAAAATCTGCATACATATTTATGCTTATGAAAACACAGGGGCATGTTAACATTAGCATTGACTGTAGTCAATGATACTATGAGATTGGGGAAGAGAATTCTTAGCCTATAACAGGGACTCCTTAGCAACGTTATTATGGACAATGTCACTTCTTGTGGGAAGCTTCTTGTGCGTGCCATGAGGTTCTAAAGCATTTTTAGTGTCCAGGCAGAAAGAAACCCCTTTCCCCAAATCATGATGATGAAAAATATCTTCTGATATCCCAGATTCCTCTTGTCCAGAGAAAGGCATACCGACTGAGACTTGTTTCTAAGAAAATGACCAATCAGCATCACTTAGTCTGTTTCAAGTCTACTTTCTTTGCATGTGAAGTAGATGTAACCAGCAGCTCAAGGGGTAGGGAATGACAGAATTATCCATATGGCTTGTTTTGTGACAGAATTTACACATTTTTTAGAGTCTACTAACACCTTTGCATTAGTCATGTTCAGAATTTACTCATCTAAGTGGTGCTGTAGCAATTTTGGAATGATTTTAGTGGGGGTGGAGGACTTCTCTATCTTTCAAAAGTGAATTGGTTTTTTGAAACAACCTAAACTCATTCAGAGTCAGGTTCAGTAAATAAGGTGAATGAATGAAGTGGATGAGGGCAAGAAAATTCCAGGTGGAGCAATAATGAGATCCATTTTTTTTCTTGTGAGACCCATAAACAGACCTTCAAGTTGATTTTAACAGAAGAGCCATGAAACGACTTTGAGTCATCCTGTCACAGACATGAAAAATGAGCAATCATCTTCATGAGCAATAGTCTGAATGATCGCTCACTTTTAGCTGTAAGTTTGTGGCATAAACTATTTAGAAATAAGAACCTACTTTAGGGCAATTCCTCATAGAATAAGAAAATAAGAAAAAAAGATTCTTAAAATTGTCTTTTTGTTTATGCTGAGTATTATTTATATAACTTGAATCAATTTCTGTACACAGGGTGTTACTTTACAACTCAATTTTCCTTGCTTCCAAAGGATTAAGACATAGTTATTTGTCTTTTGAGAGCTTTCCCTCCAGTGACAGTACAGAGGACTCCTCAAAGTTTCTCTCAACCTAGCACAATCAGGCATTTCCTGGGGTTTTCAACACAGTGCTGTAATATACCAGCTAACTGTGCAGGCTGGGAGAAACACCTCATTTTATGTACTCTCATTTTCTTAAATTTGTGCACTTAAAGGTATCAATAAAAGCTGGGCATTGGTGGTGCATGCCTTTAATCCCAGCACTCAGAAGGCAGAGGCAGGTGGATCTCTCTGAGTTTGAGGACAGCCTGATCTACAGAGCTAGTTCCAGGACAGGTTCCAAAGCAATACAGAGAAACTCTGCCTCAAAAAAGCAAAAAGAAAAAAAAATTATCAACAGAATATTGCCCTTTCATCTCTCATCTCATGTCAATACTCCAAGCCAGTGTAACAATGGTAATTTTGTTTTAAATTTTACCCTGTATGTGGAGTCCATTTATTATTTTATTACTGGAATATGCATCTCTATGACATTACATTTTTCATGCATATGAAGTACCTTGAACATATTCACTACCATTCCCATTGCTGTCTCTTGTACATACTCTCAACTCCCTGCTGGTCACTATGGTTCTCCTCTTTCAGGACATTTTTCTTTAAGTCTAGATTCCATATCTGAGGAGAAAACACAGAATATTTTTCTTTATAAGGACTGTCTGATTTCATCAACATAATGGTCCCTGTAAGTGACATAGTTTCACTCTTTTTTGTGACAGAATTATACATGACTGCATGCATTTAGAAAGTGTTCTTCATTTATTACTCCATTAGCAGGGCCCTGGGCTGATTCCACAGCTTGATTAGATAATAGTAGTTTATTTGAACATATGAGTGACACAGTTTATAACAATTCTAATCATGTATCTCACCATAATCATTACTTTCGTTTAAATCTTTACCCAAACAAGAAGATACACCCAATTAAACATTTATGCACATCAACTTTCAATAGATATATGTTACTGTATTTCATTACTAATTAATAATGGTAAACAAAAAAATACAAGTTTGCCTTCTTTCTTTCCTTGAACTATGAGAGTTATAATGATTGACATGTAGCCTTGGTTGACCAAGAATTTCAGTATGTAGGAAAGTAGAGGCAAAAGATGAAATGACCTCCATTTACAAACTAACTTATAAATCTTTCTTAATTTAAATGACTGCATTGTTGTAAAAATAAGAATGATAGTAATAAATATAAGATAAAAATTAGCACAACTTCCAAAAAATATCTTAACTGTATGATGAAAAGATTGGGATCGAAAGTACCACATTTTAGATTAGTACAAATGATACATTACATATATTCCCATCATAGTCCACCAAAGCACTAATGATTCAAATATTCTCAGTTTTGTTTTACATTTGGAAAACAAATTAACTCCACTCACCCAATCTCTCATGGGATCTCAGGCAGAAGATTCAAACTCATGCCCCTCTAACTTTAGAGCCTGTAGTTTCTTATCCCATATAGAACACTCTGTTTTGGTTGTTTTGTGTTGTTTTTGCTTGCTTATGACAAAATTGTAAAATCATATGACTCTCCTAAAAGAAACCAAAGCAAGAATATGAAAGTTTAGCATATTTGCTAACAAGTGCAAAATAAAAGAGAAGAACATGTTTGCATTCACTTCCAAATTTGCATGTTTTAAACAAAAAACAAACAAAACATAAAAGTCCTGGCAGAGGAGTAGCATTTTATAATAGGTGGAACAACTCAGAGGCTATTGATTTGTTTTAATTAAAGGTTTCCAGTGTTTCAAGGATAAGGAAAAAGACCATTGAATTTTCAGATTCTCTCTTTCAGTCATTTTTACTGTGTTGCTGCAATAAAAACACATGTGATTTGTGTGGCTTGCCCAAAAAGCAGCCATCTTAATCTCTAGTTTTCAGCATTCACTTGTGAAAATTCTAGTGACTTAAAGAATGGCCTATTAAATTAATGACAGTTACTTCAATACCAATACAATACATTAGTTACAATGCTCAATTTGACAGTGTTACTGTTATAACACACAAACTTTTGAATTTTCAGTGAACTATAAAGATATGTACTAACTGAAAACCCTGAAATGTGGCTTCTGAAAGAGAGGGGGAAATATCCCTTTATTTACCCTCTTCCTGTAAGTGAAGGAGGCCATTTGTCTTGTATTCATTCTGTGTTATAACTTCAGGTTCCAGTATGGTATAAACTGGCCCATAGCATTCAGCTGTCACAGAGTGGGGCTTAACCTGACTCTTCCTCTTGCTATTGTGTGACCTTAGGAAAACTTCTTAATCCCCCCAATCCTCAACTCTTCCCCTCTGACATGGAGATAAAATACACTCAATCTCATGATTATTGTGAGAATTAAAAGAATGCCACCCAGGTGTTTTATTCTGTAACTGCACAGAGAAAAGATTTTGTAAATATTGACATTATTAGTGTTAACAGCACATTGCTGGTGGACCACTAAAATGTGCTCTGCCAATTAAGGAAGAAAATAATTGTTTTTGAAAACCTATTTCCCTAGGAAATGATTTTATTATTTGGTATAGTGAAGTTTACATAGAATCAAACTCTATTTTAATCTATCTAGCATATGCAACACTTTCAATATATGTGGGCATATAGAACAGTTACACTGTCAAATATTATATAGCCTTTTCTTTTTAACACTGATATTGCAAATTTAAATTTTGTTTATAATTTTTATTTGGTTATGATTATTCTTAGAGATATAAGCAAGTGATTCTGTGTATTTGAATTGCCAAGGGGACTTTACAACATACACCACACATTCAACCTCCATTTGTGGGGATTCTACAGTTGATCTAGAGCACAATATGAGTTTAATGACAGGTCAGATCTGAGAACTGTGGATGTATTATAGCCTGGTACTGAAAAGCATGAGTGAACCATCAGTTATTATCCTCCATAATGGCTCTAACAGTTAAGTATTTTGGTTTTGGTGTGTTGATCATGTATTACAGATGCTGATAAAAAGGAATAGAGTTGCAGTCTCAAAAACTTACATGCCTTAAGACATGAGAAATAAAATTGTTATCTGCCAAATTCATATTTGACAGGTGATTCCCTAAATAATCTTAATAATTTTAATTGAAAACATTTTTTTTCTAAAATTCACTTTCTAGTGTTTTTCTGACAACTGTATTGCAATATTTTAAGGGGAAAGACTAACACAATATTTAAAAAAATGGTTTAGATACTTGTCCTTCAAGAAACTATTGATAAGTTGTGTTATCTGGATGACACTGACAAGTAACTTTAATGAGAGAAATTCTTTCTTCATTAATCACATTTCTGGTGTTTAACTGCACCAACCATCACAGGACCTCAGGGTTAGGGCAAGCTTGTCTGAATACACATGGTTGTCATAGCAAAACTAAAAACATGTCATTAAGTCACAGGTAAGATCCCTGCCACTGTGGGTGACAAGTTGGTGTGACTGGTTTAATTATGTAGCTAATTATAGCAGGAGGGCTTTGGCATGTTTGACTTCTCTACATCTCTTTGTGGGCCCTCGAGATCATGGTTTAGTGAGCTCTTACAACCTCAGAACATCAGCAGGGACATAGACAGAACTATGTCTCCTATCTCTGAGAGTTACTGCTAAGAAGGCTTTGATGCCAAACATGATACTCTGTGTGGTCAGCTTTTCTAATTTTTATAAAATAGATCCACACATATAATTTGAGAATGCTACTTCTGATGATAAGAATCTTAAAATTTTTATTAATTAAGTAATAAGCAAAAGAAATGTCCTCAAACCAATAATTGAAAGACCCCTACTATGCTTATTGCCTGTTTAAATTGCTCTTGCTAATTTGCCAAGGTCAAGTTATGAGAAAAGTACAGGATAGAACCAGGTGCTGCTTTCATCCAACGCCAACCAGATATCTGTGGTCTGCAGCTTGGACCAAAGCAAGGTCAGCAGGACAGTGTCCTGTATGCTGAGAGAGTCATAACTGAATTCTTTGTATTCTTTGTGCCCAACCCGAATAACCAACTGTCCTTGGTTAACTACAACTGCTACATTTAGATGAAACAATGAAATCCCTGTAACCATGCTTCTGCTTCTGTAAGCCTGCTTCTTGCCACCTCAACCCTATATAAACTGCCTGAGTTTTAACCTCAGCACGCTCAGTCCCCCGAAAGACTGAAGCGTCCACAGGTACCTGTGTAAACAATAAATAACCTCTTGCACTTGCATCCAGTGGTCTGGTCTCATCTCCTGGGAGCAAGGGCCTTCCCCCCTGACAGGCTCCAACCTCTTGGGGTCTCCTGGGGGTCTTTCATAATAACTGTGCCTGGCAACTGGCAGTAACTATGTTCTTACATCTACACATGCAAAATAGTATTCCAAAGTCATGCTGTGACTTTTTCCCTAGAACCAAATGGTCCTATGATCACAACCATTTATTCTCCCACTGACATAAAACCACTTGTTAGCAGGAACATCTATTTTTGACATAAATTACTGAGGGACATCAAGTTTCTCAGGATTTTTATTACTATCTGTCATTATCACTGTGGATATATGCTGTATATGCACATGAGGTGTGTGTCTAATTATGAGCACATGCTAGAGTGCCTGTATATGACAGCAAGCATGTGGGGGTGAGAGGAAAATATTTGTGTTCTGTTTCTTTCTTTCTAGGATTCAGACTCAAGATCTTAAATGTATTTACCTGCTTAGCCATTTCACTGGTCCAAGATGCCCATATCCTCTTGGATAAGTAGCAAAGACAAATGGTCTACTCTACAATAATTTTATATAAATTAAGAATGAGGCCAAAGAGGTCTTCTGATATGAAATGGAAATAAGCAGTCCCTGGTATTTGGTGGGAAATGTTTTCTTCTTCTGATGTCACATGTGCATAAGCAGCTTTCTCCAGTGCCTACACATGTAGAACCAGAGAGAGAAAGACTGCAGATGTAACTTGAAATATTGTCATCAAAAAGCTGGGGAAAGAAATTAAAATTCAAATAGAAGTGGATGGAAATGTGACAATAGTTATTTTAAGTTTGGGCATAAGAAGAGTGGTAGAAAAAAATAGAAGGTGCCAGATTTTGAAAGAAAATAGAAAAGATGGAAGAAGTATGACTTCTCATAAGCCAGTATAGGCTATTTAAAGGAGAAACATATATCACTGGCATTGAAATACGAAGATAAAAGAAATGCAGTCTGTCTCTAGAGAAATTCAAGTTCTAGGGAAAGGGAAAACAATTCAGTAATAATTCAGATGTAATAATTCAGAGACGTGAAGTAAGGCTTCAGCCCAGAGGAAAAATTTCTCTATCAATCTTTCTACTAGTAAGTCCAAAGCTAGAACAAGGTTAGAAGTAGAAGCATAAGCAGCAACTGCTAACCCTAATAGTGCTTTTTATAACACAACTTTATGTTATCACCTGGCAAATTGTTAATTATTTGTTTTCCTTAAATAGAACTCAAGCTCTACAAAAAAAAAAAAAAAAAAAAAAAAAAACCCGCAGAAGTCCTGGGTTGTATCCCTTTTTGCTGACTCAAGTATTCCCAATGCCTAAAACAATTCCTATCATAGAATCAGTATTCATTAACCATTTGTTGCATGAATAAAAATACTAATGATAGAACTATTGACCTTATGTCATTTTTAGAAAAGCTTGTTTATTTAGAAATCATTATAGGAATATATTTTCTTGTGTTTTTCTTAAAAGCTGAGTGTTAAAAATACTGATTTGGTCTGGGAGTTCCATTATGCAAAACTTTAATGAACCGAAAGTTCATTATGATGTGAGGATTATTCAAAATTTCCCTTAAATCTCCTCTGTTATGATGTATATTGTCCTTGAATCATGCTTTTCCAGTACTTGAAATTTTTTCACCTGGGGATTTCACATAAAATAAATCCAATTTTGTGGCTACTGATGAAATATAAAGGACTTTCTTCAAATTAACCCCATCCATTTAGAACTCTTCTAAAAAATTGCCTGAAACATAAGAAATAAATTCTTCACTTCAGAGAGAATGATTTGTTTTAAAAATTGTTTCAACACTTGTCTCTTTTGAATGTTTCTAAACAAGCATTTTCAGCTGTCAAGAATAGTTCCCATGCATGTTGGCTTTTGACTTTGATAACACAGGGGCAATTAATTGGTCTTAGAATATTGAGATTTACTATGAAGAATTCTGGATAGAGAAAAGTTGTTTGTGTAAGATGTTGCTACCTTTATTTCAAGTACACATCATGGCCAAGATGTAAACCAGGGTCAGCTTTCTCTCACCAATTTCTAATTCGAACCATCTGCCTTGTCAGAAGGTGCCACACATGTGAAATATAAAAGGATATGTATCCATGTCTAAGGTGTTTAATACATCTTTAACCCAGATTTATGAAAGGAATTTATAGATAAAATAAACAAGAGTTTTAATAAAAATCAAATGATATTTGCTGAACCCTTTGAAAGGAGACACAAAACATTAATTTTGTAATTTTTGTAATGCATGATCATAAGGAAAAAGTATGTGTGGATATTGTCCATATTAGGAGTAGTTTTATATAACCAAAATTCACTAAAATTCTTGGATCTGTCTATTCTCAATGTGTCAGTTCTCTGTGAACTGTGACAAAATACCTGAGATGATCAATTTATAAGGAAAACAAAATTATTATGGCTCACACTACTAGACCCATGAATACCTGAACATTTCAGTTCATTGATTTTGGGTCTGTATTGAAACAGAACATCATGGCATGAGACACATGGTAGAGCAAAGAGTCTCATTTAATAATAGGAAGCACACTCACACATCACACACACACACACACACACACACACACACACACACACACTTATACTCACATACACATATGTACATGCACATAACCACCCTCTACATACACGTAAACTTGTACACATGTGCTTACATATAAACACGCACACACACACACACACGTACACACACATACACACAAGGGACAATGGGGTCTCAATATGACCCCAATTGCTTAACTTCCTTTCATAAACCTCACTTTTAATTGTTATATTACCTTCAACACCTCCTAATGCTGCCAAGCTGGAGAATCAAGTCTTCAAAACATGGACCTTGAGGGATATTTAAGATCCACACAAAACAACAGCTACTACAGGTGATTGTTACTACATGCATTAAGTACAATACATGAGTAAGCTCCAATGATCTAGATCTTAAAGGAAATGGTCACCATAAATAGTGTAATTAATTTTGTAACTTTTTCAAACATTTTCTCAAAAAAGAACACATATCATGTATCTTATCTTTTTCAAAGTAGAAAAATGAAGGATAGAAGTTGAATGGTATAAATTAATTGACAAATGGTACAAGCTTCTACTTAGCATCTTAATTGAGTCCATTTGCCATTAAAGTATAGTGAATAGTGTTACTGTCATTTAATATTCCTTACTCATCAGAAGATTAAGTAAGAAATGCCATCTATTAGGTAGGCAAAGAAGCAAT